>NC_139396.1:141295000-143740000 GCF_054392235.1 Sus scrofa | reverse complement strand
ACTTGGGCTACTGCATCTGTCAAGTGATACAGAAGGCTGCCAGCCTTGACCAAAGTACAGACTAGGACTGGATTCTACAGTAGGTCCAGGCCGTGTACCAGTCACCCTGCTGCTTGGAGCATGTGACACAGAAGACCCTATGGTGCTAGACAGGCCTCCAGAAGAAGAAGATGCTGTGTAGAAGTCATTGCAAGCCCCAGTAGGAGAATCACAATGTACACACCTGAGAACAGCCATGACATGTACAGCACAGAATTATATTCATATGAAAAATAGCTGGGCCCTGGTAGAGACAGAATTTCTGAATTTGCTGACCATGGAATATCAAGTGCCTATGTGGCCAGAGATGCTGTATTATATTTCTATTGATGTGTAACAAATTACTGCAAATGTAACTGCTTAAAGGAACACACATTTATTAGCTTAACAGTTACATGGGTCAAAAGTCCAGGATGGCTCAGGTAGATTCTCTGCTTAGGGTACCATTTGGCCAAAATTAAGGTGTTGACAAGGCTGAACTCTTAACTGGAGGCTCTAAGTAAGAATCTGCTTCCTCACACTGGTCAGAATGGCCATCATTAACAAGTCTACAGATAACAAATGCTGCAGAGGATGTGGAGAAAAGGGAACCCTCCCACGCTGTTTTGGGGAATATAAATTGGTACAACCACTATGGAAAACAGTATGTGGTACCTCATAAAACTAAATATAGAACTACCATATGACCCAGCAATCCCAATCCTGGGCATATATCCAGACAAAACTACAATTCAAAAAGATACATGCACCCTCATGTTCATTGCAGCACTATTCACAATAGCCAAGACATGGAAACAACATAAATATCCATCAACAGATAAATGGATTAAGAAGATGTGGTACATATATACAATGGAATACTACTCAGCCATAAATAGGACAAAAAAATGCCATTTGCAGAAACACAGAAGCAACTAGAGAGTCTCATATTAAGTGAAGTAAGTCAGAAAAAAGGACAAATACCACATGATATCACTTACATGTGGAATCTAAAATATGACACAAACGATACATGTATTATGACAGCAGACACCAGCACAACATTGTAAATCAAATTATCTTAATTATAAAAAAATTGCTTCCAGCCTTATTCAAGTTTTGGCCAAATTTAATTCCTTGAGGTTGTAGGACTGTTTTTGTTGGCTGTCAACTGAGGGCATTTCTCAGTTCCTTAAGGCCCCTGTATTCCTTCTAATGTGGCCCCCATCATTCTCAAGCCAGCAACAATACATCTAATTTCCCCCCACTTCAAATCCCTCAGACTTCTTCTGCTACCAGAGAAAGCTCTCCACTTTGAAAGGCTTGTGTCATTAGACCAGGCCCACCTGGATAATCTTATCTTAAGTTTTCTTTCTTTATTTATTTACTTACTTACTTACTTATTTATTGCTTTTCAAGGGCTGTACCTGTGGCATATGGAATTTTCCAGGCTAGGGGTCGAATTGGAGCTACAGCTGCTGACCTACACCACAGCCACAGCAACATCAGATCCAAGCCCCATCTGTGACCTACACCAAAACTCACAGCAATGCTGGATCCTTAACCCACTGAGCGAGGCAGGAATTGAACCCAAATCCTCATGGATGCTAGTCGGGTTCATTACTACTGAGCCATACCAGGAACTCCCCTATCTTAATGTGCCAGGTAACAATCACAGGAGGGATAGCACTCATATTCAAAAGTTCTGAGGATTAAGGCGGGACATTTAGGGGGCCATTCTAGAAATGATTCCTACCAAAGCCGCTCATCATGAGCTGGATTATCCTATACCCCCTAAGCCAAAGCTCAGGTAGGTTCACCAGCATTCCTTTGAAGGATGGAAGTAGTGATGTCAGGTTTGGGCATGAGCAACACCTGAGCACACAGGGAAGCGGCACCAGCTCAGCGGGTGGCTGAGACCCCTTGCCATCATCCATCACTCTAGCGCCAGCTCATATCTATATTCACAAGGAAAATTCCTTTATGATCAGCTGACAGAGAAGGAAAAGGCCTCATAGATGGGTCATTTGTTACATGGAGCAAGAAATGAACTACTGGGGAGTTCCCATCGTGGCGCAGTGGTTAACGAATCTGACTAGGAACCATGAGGTTGCGGGTTCAGTCCCTGCCCTTGCTCAGTGGGTTAAGGATCCGGCATTGCCGTGAGCTGTGGTGTAGGTCGCAGACGTGACTCGGATCCCACATTGCTGTGGCTCTGGTGTAGGCCGGGGGCTACAACTCCAATTGGACCCCTAGCCTGGGAACCTCCATATGCCGCAGCAGTGGCCCAAGAAATAGCAAAAAAAGACAAAAAAAAAAAAAAAAAAAAAGAAATGAACTACTGGGAGTTCCCGTCATGGTTCAGTGGTTAACAAATCTGACTAGGAACCACGAGGCCTCGCTCAGTGGGTTAAGGATCCCGCATTGCTGTGGCTCTGGTGTAGGCTGGCAGCTACAGCTCCAATTCAACCCCTAGGCTGGGAACCTCCATATGCTGAGCCACCATGGAACTCTGAGAATATTATTCTTTACATAACTTAGTACCATCATAAAAAATTACTTTTCTAAATTAGTGTCAGGAAAAATATGCACTGTATCTCCAAAATAATAACTTTGCAACTTACAATACCTCCATTTTTACCATGGCTGCCGGGAAGCTCATAGCCTATCTGAGCATCACAGCAACAGTGAGCACATTGGCTTTAGTTCCCATTAAATGGTACCTATATTTTTAAGCCATATTGTAGTGCTTTTATTGTAAGTTACCGCAAACACTTTTTTTTTTTTTGGCCACACCCTCAGCATGCAGAAATTCCCTGGGCCAGGAATCAAACCTGTGCCACAGCAATGACTGCACCGAATCCTTAACTGGTAGGCCACCAAGGGACTCCCTTAACAACTTTATTAAAAGCAGCAGGGCATATATAAGTTAAACAGAATAACCCACCACTGGCATCTTTAGGGGAAAACTAGCAAAATCTCACTGGTCTTAACAGTCTGAATGGTATAATTCTTGTAGTTAGAGAAGTGGTTCCTTCTGTTTATTAGTAAGCTGAGCACAAGCAAGTTACCTAACTCTGGTTTAGTTTCTGACCCAAAAAAACTACCTATAGGACTTCTGTGAAGATCAATGAAATAACATTTATCAAGTGAGCACAAAGATGCTCAGTTGTTGAAGCTGTGAAAACCAGCACCACCGTTGCTGTCATCACCAATGTCACCACAAGGACAACAGAGGTATGAACATTGCTGGTTTTGGCCCTTCGGGCCTAGGGAATGGCAAACAAGACTTTGGTAAAGTTATCATGGAATCAAAATAGTTTGGGGCTCCAAATCCTAAAGTATCTGAAGCTCCAAGACCCCTGAATTCTCAAGTTCTATCAAACAGTCATGGATGGCTCACGTCTGGCCACTATAATGGTTTTGCAGATGGTTAAGTTGTGGCCATTCAACTCATTCTAGTCTTCCTGGAGTGACTTGACCTTAACTGGCAGCTGCTCTTCTGACCTTGCTGTGGCAGCAGGCAGGGGCTGACTGGTGGCGGGAAGGTTAGCTCCCCGCTCTGTGCTCCCACAGCATCCAGGACATCCGCCCTTGTAGTTGCCAGCCTCGTAATTGCCTCTTGCTGCCTATATTCCCCTGGAAGCTGTGAGCTGCTCTGTGAAAGCAAATGTGTTCATCTTATTCACTTTTGAATGTCCTGGATCTAACACAGCACTTGACCACACAGGAGCAGCTACTTAAATATTTGTTCAATAAATAAATGAACACTTCCCCTCAGCTCTTTTAACCATCATACCTAACAAGGGAAAAGGATCTAAATGAATTAGGAAATGTTATCAGCCTATAGCAATTAACAATAATCACAGACCTATGGGAACTTAAAAAAATAATTCTGTGAGAATGTTAAGTGATTTTTCAGGCTGATTTTTAAAAATTTTATTAATTTTTGGTCTTTTTGTCTTTTTAGGGCCACACCAGCGGCATATGGAGGTTCCCAGGCTAGGAGTCCAATTGGAACTGTAGCTGCTGGCCTATGCCAGAACCAGAGCCACAGCAACACGGGACCTGAACCACATCTGCGACCTATACAACAGCTCAAGGCAATGCCAGATCCTTAATTCACTGAGCAAGAACAGGGATCGAACCCGCATCTTCGTGGATGCTAGTCAGGTTTGCTAACTGCTGAACCATGACAGGATTTAAACTAATAAAACAGCCAATTTTTACCCGTTCTTTTAATGTAGCAAAGTAATGTTATTTTTTTCTATAATTTCGAAAGTGTAATTAAAGTGACCAGGGTTTATTAGCAGCTCCCTGAACCTCATTAATAAAGTAAAAATAAGTATTCGGTCCTCCTTTTTTTATAAGGTTTCAGTGATTAAATGCATTTCCAAATGTGAAAGTGCCTTGAATGTAGTCACGTACCTTTTTCAGTTCTTTCTCTTGCCATAATTTCCCCTCTGGTGTCCTTGCGAAGGATGGACCCTGTCCCACGAGGCAGGCCCTGAACAGGAAGAGAGAGTTGTAACATAAGTGAAGATCTGAGTGGGGCTGGTCATGACTTCAGGAGTCAGGGTACCAGGCTGGAATGGATCTGGTGAGCATCTCCAGGGGAGAGGGGACCCACAGAAAAGCCCTTGGAATATGTGGGAAGGGGAGACAAATTCCCTAGGCTGGATCCTGGGTTTGGAAGGGCTCCAGAAAAATGCTGTCAAGATTCAGCTTGCGACAATGCCAGATCCTTAACACAAAAAGTGGGGCCAGGGATCAAACCCACATCCTCATGGATACTAGTCAGGTTCTTAACTTGCTGAACCACGACAGAAATTTAGTTTTTTTATAAGTCAAATGAAGGCAGCCTCAGATTCTCACCAGGGCTCATGTGTGGCATTTCTTCACTCAGAACTAGCTCTGGCTTCCCCCCTCCCATACCTGAACCTCCAATATCCTCCAGCCTATTCTTTTTTTTTTTTTTTTTTTTTTTGGTCTTTTTGCCATTTCTTGGGCCGCTCCCGCGGCATATGGAGTTTCCCAGGCTAGGGGTTTAATCGGAGCTGTAGCTGCCAGCCCACGCCAGAGCCACAGCAACTCGGAATCCGAGCCACGTCTGTGACCTACACCACAGCTCACGGCAACGCCTGATTGTTAACCCACTGAGCAAGGGCAGGGATTGAACCTGCAAACTCATGGTTCCTAGTCGGATTCGTTAACCACTGTGCCACAACGGGAACTCCTCCAGCCTATTCTTAAGGCTGGCTATTTGTACCTGAATCACAGGACCCTTTGACTCTGTCCCTGAGAAAAGACATAGGTCCTGCCAGTTAATTTCTTCAAGTTGCCAGGGCCCCAGCAATGGATCTGCACCGGAAAGGTTATTCCTGCTACTAGATTTTTCACTTTCTGGCTCCAACACACATTCTGACTTCTTTGTGTTCTACTTGCTTGCTCTGAGAACACACAGACAGAAATTGGATTAAGAGACCATTCATGTCAGTGGAAACAGTCACATGTATTTGGAGTCCTTTTGTTTTTAAAAGTCGGGCAGCCTCCTTTGCATCTGTTGGCAGAATATCAAATTGCTCTGTTTCATTCATGCTGCATGGGAGAGTCATCCACAGTTTCAACAAAGTGAAAAATATTTGGTAAGTCTAGTCAGGCACTTTCATTTAATCCTCACAGAAAATCCCTGCAAGGTAGGTGTCATTATGCCCATTTGTTGGATGAAAGAACTGAATCTTAAAGTTCAGAAACATGAACAAGATCACACAGCAGAAGTAGGATTCAAAAGTCGGACTCTGGGGATTCCTGTGATGACTCAGCAGAGACAAGTCTGACTAGTACCCATGAGGATGCGAGTTCAATCCCTAACCTTGCTCAGTGGGTTAAGGATCCAGTATTGCCATAGGTTGCAGTCTTGGCTTGGATTTGGCGTTGCTGTGGCTGTGGCACAGTTCTGATTTGAGCTTGGGACCTGGGAACCTCCATATGCCGCAGATGCAGCCCTAAAAAGACCAAAAAAAAAAAAAAAAAGTAGGGCTCTGACCTGCTAAAAGCCTGGCTTGTCCTACCACACCAGGGTATAAACAGAATGTTGAACTTTAAAGATTGCTCTGTAAGTTCATATGTTAAGGCACTACTGCTTAAAAACACAAAAGTATAATAGATAAAATATGAAAAAAAATTAATCCTTGCTCCAAAGTGCAATAAACACCTCTGTGGACTACTCAAAATGAGCCTGAAAACCAAAAATTTTAAGCCCATGAAGAAATCTAACCCTAAGAAAGCAAGCTAATAAAATCAAACAATAGAAAGGAAATTTGAACAGAGATTAATTAAAATATAAACTTATCTGACAAAAAGTTTAGCATGATAGTTTTAGGTTGCATTTTTCTCATTGCATCTTAACAAGTGGTGCATGGTTTCAACTTGTCCCATTAACAACTTTGTTCATTTTGACCATTTGATTAAGGTGGCGTTTTCTAGGCTTCTCTAAGTTACCATTATTCTTTTTCCCTTTGTAACTAATAAGAATTTTGTGGCAAAGCCATTAGGATGCTGCTTCATGTGTGCAAACTAGAATCAATGATGTCTTCTCCTGAGATAATAGCAAAGGAGGTGGGCATATTTCATAAAACTCAGACAATAAGAACCACAAGAAATAGTAGTTGTTTGAATATAAAGAATGAGATAGAAGCTAGGGATGATGTAAAAGTATTCTGGTCCAGGCAGATGGGTGGATGCGGATGCAGGCGTGCTATGGCACACGAAAAGAGAGGAATCAGGGGAAGATGGAAAGTGCAGTGTGGGCAGCGGCTCACTCCCAACTTGAGAATCATTGTTCTTATTTTAAAATTTTTTAAAATTTAAATTTCAAATAAGTATAAAATATTCATGTGGTGTGAAAATATTAAAGACATACAGAATATTTGGAAATTAAACAGCATATATCTAAGTAATCCATGGGCCAAAGTCAAAATCACAAGGGAAATTAGAATATATTTGGAAACAAATGAAAATAAAAGACCAAATTGAAATTTGTGGGATGCAATTAAAGCGGTGCATAGATGGATATTTACAGCTTTAAAAGCTCATATTAGAAAAAATTAAAGATCTAAAAATCTGGCGTTGCTGTGAGCTGTGGTGTATGTTGCAGACACGGCTCAGATCTGGTGTCGCTGTGGCTGTGGCATAGGCTGGTGGCTATAGCTCCGATTAGACCCCTAGCCTGGGAACCCCCATATGCCACGGGCGCGGCCCTCAAAAGACTAAAAAGACAAAATAAATAAATAAATAAATAATCTAAGCTTCCATTTTAAGAGAGTACCAAAAGAAGAGCTAATTAAATCCAAGGTAAATAAATGGGAGGAAAGGCAGACATCTAAGAAATGGACAAATGGATAAGAATCAATTAAACCCAAAGCTACTGCTTTGAAAGAAGGAATTGGAGTTCCCACTGTGGCTCAGCAGTAACGAAACCAACTAATATCCAGGAGGACACAGGCTCGATCCCTGGTCTCACTCAGTGGGTTAAAGATCTGGCCTTGCTGTAAGCTGTGGTGTAGGTTCCAGATGCAGCTCAGATCTGGCATTGCTGTGGCTGTGGTATAGGTCAGGAGCTACAGCTCCAATTTGACCCCTAGCCTGGGAACTTCCATATGCCGTGAGTGCAGCCCTAAAAAAAAAAAAGAATCACTAAAATTTATCCCAGGGATGCAAGGATGATTCAATATCTATAAGTCAAACCATGTGATATACCACACTAACAAAGTGAAAAATAAAAATTACATAATCATCTCAAAGGATGCAGAAAAAGTTCTGACTAAATTCAACATCCATTTATGGTAAAACTCACCACAAAGTGGGTATAGAGGGAACACAGCTCAACATAATAAAGGCCAAATATGAGACGCCTACAGCTAATGCTCAGTGATGAAAAGCTGAAAGGATTTCTTCTAAGATTAGGAACAAGGATGCCCACTCTTGCCACTTTTGTTCCACCTAGACACAGATAAGTAAAAGAAATAAAAGGAGCCCAGATCGAAAAGAAAGAAGTAAAACTGTCACTGTTTGCAGATGACGTGGTACTATGCATAGAAAATCCTAAAGATGTCACCAAAATCTACTAGAATTCATCGGTAAATGAGATAAAGTTGTAGGATACAAAATTAATATACAGAAACCTGTGTACATTTCTATACACTAACAATCAACTATCAGAAAAGGAAAATAAAAAAACAATCCCACTTACAATTGCATCCAAAAGAGTAAAATACCTAGGAATAAATCTAACTAAGGAGGTTAAAGACCTGTATTGGGAAAACGATAAGACACTGATAAAAGAAACTGAAGATAACACAAACAGATGGAACGACATATTAAGTTAATGGATTAGAAGAATTAATACTGTTAAAATGACCATACTACCCAAGGCAATTTACAGATTCAATATAATCCCTATCAAAATACCAATGGCATTTTTCACAGAACTGGAATAACTGTCAAAATTTGTATGGAAACAAAAAAGAATGGCCAAAATCATCTTAAGAAAGAAGAACAAAGCAGGAAGTATCCTACTCCTAGATTTCAAACTACTCTACAAATCTACAATAATCAAGATAGCATGGACTAGCACAAAAACAGACACATAGATCAGTGGAACAGAATAGAGAGCTCAGAACTGTTCCACTTTGTCTTGTGGAACAGTTAATCTACGAC
The DNA here is from genome assembly GCF_054392235.1 of Sus scrofa. NCBI lineage: Eukaryota > Metazoa > Chordata > Mammalia > Artiodactyla > Suidae > Sus > Sus scrofa. The sequence continues at coordinate 143,731,264 of NC_139396.1, read as the reverse complement.
AAAGAGGCAAGAACATACAATGGTGGAAAGACAGCCTCTTCAACAAATGGTACTGGGAAAACTGGATATCTACTTGCAAAAAAATCAAACTGGAGTATTCTCTCCCACCAGGCACAAAAATAAATCTAAAACGGATTAAAGGAGTTCCCGTTGTGGCGCAGTGGTTAACGAATCTGCCTAGGAACCATGAGGTTGCAGGTTCGGTCCCTGCACTTGCTCAGTGGGTTAACAATCCGGCGTTGCTGTGAGCTGTGGTATAGGCCAGTGGCTACAGCTCCGATTCGACCCCTAGCCTGGGAACCTCCATATGCCGCGGGAGCGGCCCAAAGAAATAGCAAAAAGACAAAAATAAATAAATAAATAAATAAATAAATAAATAAATAAATAAAATGGATTAAAGACTTAAATGAAAGAACTGAAACTATAAACTTTCTAGAAGAAAAAAATAGGCAGTAAACCTTTTTTTCCTCTCTCTTTACAACTGCACTTGTGGCATGTGGAAGTTCCCAGGCTAGGGGCTGAATTGGATCTGCAGCTGCTGGCCAGATCCAAGCAGCATCTGTGACCTACACCACAGCCTGAGGCAACGAGTGATCCTTAACCCACCTGATCGAGGCCAGGGATCAAAACCACATCCTTGTGGGTACTAATCGGGTTCTGAGCCACAACAGGAACTCCGATAGCAAGCTTGTTGACATTGATCTCCTCAGGATCAATATGTCAGGATAAGTCTCCTCAGGCAAGGGAAACAAAAGGAAAAATAAACAAATGGGAATACATCAAACTAAAAAGCTTTTTGCACAGCAAAGGAAAGCTATCAACAAAGCAAAAAGGCCACCTACTGAATGGGAGAAGATGTTTGCGTGTGATATATCTGATAACGGGTTGATTCCCAAAATATACAAAGCACTGATATGACTCAACATCAAACAAACAACCCAGTTAAAAATGGGTAGAGGATCTTAACAGATATTTTTCTACAGGAGACTTACAGATGACCAACAGGCAAATGAAAAAATGCTCAGCATCACTACTCATCAGGGAAAGGAAAGTCAAAATCACAATGAGATATTACCTCACACCTGTCAGAATGGCTATTATCAAAAAGACAAGCATCAACTATTGGCAAGGATGTGGAGAAATGGGAACTCTTATGTAGGGTGGATGGGCATGTAAACTTGTTCAGCCACTACAGAATACAATGTGAAGATTCCTCAAAAAATTGAAAACAGAGCTGCAGTACAATCCAGCACTTCCACTCTTGGGTATTTATCCAAAGAAAACCCAAACACTAAGTAGAAGATATATGTACTCCTGTGTTCATTGCAGCATTATTTATAATAGTCAAGATATGGAAACGACTTAAGTACCTATCAATAGATGAATGGATAAAGCAGCCTTGGACTGAGCCTGGGAAGGGTCCGAGCTCCTGGGGAGGGGATGTAAGTTCAAGTCCTTTCTCTGCAATTTAGCTGTGGATTCTTGGCCAAGTTACCTTACCTCACCCACGGCTCAGCCAGTTCACTTCTCTGCAAAATGGGGATAAACGAGATCCGGCTTAAAGAGTTGTCAGAATTAACTAAGCGAGCCTATGAAAACACCTGGCGCTCGCGTGTAGCACAGAGGACAGATCCTCCATACAAGGTACATCTGCTATTTCTCCAAATGTGTGTGCAGGTGTGTGTGTGTGTGTGTGTGTGTGTGTAACAGGTGTAAATATATGTGTGTGTTTGTGAGTGGGAGGAGGCAGGGCTGGCTGTGGGATACAGCACACAGTTGGCTCAATTACTCATGGCCTCAAAATAAAAAAGCTGCTCCAAGCATTTATAGGCCCCAGGATGATTGTAAATCCCATAGTCCTGGCTCCGGGCCAGAACGCTTCTTGCCCACCCTCCCCCACCTCCTCCGCTGGTGGCCGGAGCCCTGCTGCCTTCCTCTCTCCCCAGATGGTCTGCTCCATGGATACTCAAGGCCCAGGGAGGCCACAGAGCATCAGGAGTTCCAGGTGGTCCTGAAGGGTCCGAGGTGGAGGCTGGGTCCCCGGTGGTCTACTGGGCTTTTTGCAGACCCTCCTCTGAGCTGCTTGCCTGCTCCAGGGACCTCCCTAGGTAAGGAGAGCCATCTAGAACCAGCGATGGAGGGAGGTAGGGCCTGGGCCTCTCCCCTTTATATACTGTGGCTCAGCCAGGGGATGCAGATCCCCAGTCCCTCCCACACAGGGTTGGCAGAGCAGGTGGAGCACTTTAGCTTCAGTGTTTCTGAGAAAGAGCCAGACATCCAGCTTTGGTGAGGCCCTTCCTGTTCTGGAGCTTTGGGAGAGCTGGTCATTTAAAGGACTACTGCTATGACTATTTCTAAACAGACGGCCATATCCTCCCTGTTGAGGTCTGTAGAGGTGTTTTTCTGTGACTTTGCTAAAGGTGAGAGGCACACAGACACCTCTGGAAGGTCAGTGTGAAGCCTGCAGGCCTCTCATTTTTCCAGTGGCACCAGTTCGCCCTGGGAGTGGGCCGTGCAGTGATCCTGGGAGGATTCAGTGGGCAGCCAGTCCAACTTCCTTCTCATTCCACTGGGCAGGAAAGTGGGGTACCGAGAAGGGACAGGACTTGCCTGTTCACCCACAGTCGAAACAGGTGCAGGCTGAGGTCTAGAACCCAGGAATAGTCTCCCACCCACCTCTGTGTTCCTAGCATCAGATCTAAGGCCCTGAGGGCACCAGGGGCTCAAAGCGATGATGGGCTGGATTTAAAACCAGGTTTCCTGGTGGCCAGCCCAGGACTCTTCCTACTCCCCCAAGAGGCCACTGCAAAAGTTCTACACAAAGAAATAAATACCCCAATATGAGAATATATATTTATGACTGGGTCACTTTGCTGTACAGCAGAAATTGGTACAACATTGTAAAACGACTATAATTATAAAAAGGAAAAAAAACAATATTTCATAAGTTCCTTCTTGAGGGTAACTGTGGTAGGTCAGAGTTGGTACCAAATCCTGGCTAATCCTCCCATGTAGAGGTGGGGTCCGACCCTCACCTTATAACCGGGCTGTGTGTTGTGGCTTTGTGAGTCCACAAGGGACCGATGTGGGAGGGATGCTAGGACTTCATGGCCAAATTTCTCCTACCATCATACCAGACACGGGAATGAGGCCGCCTAGGATCCTGCAGGTGAGCCCATCTTCCAGCCGAATCCCAATCAGGTGATGCCACTGATGCCACATGGAGCAAGGAGTCACCTAGCTGAGCCCTGCCCAGGTTCCTGGCCCACAAAATCATGAGATGGAATTAAAGGGTGGTTGTTTGAATCTCCTGAGTTTTGCTGTCCTTTGTTCCACAGCAATAGGTAACTATACAGTAATGTTCCATCTTGAACATACCAGACAACAGAGCAGCTGCCTGTTGAATCCTTTCTGAAGCGAGTACACAGATCCCTGTAGACACATCACAAGCACGGATTTCTTTCAAGATTTCTTTTCTCTTTCCTTCCTTCCTTCCTTCCTTCCTTCCTTCCTTCCTTCCTTCCTTCCTTCCTTTCTTTCTTTCTTTGTCGTTTTAGGGCCACCCCTATGGCATATGGAGGTTCCCAGGCTAGGGGTTGAATCGGAGCTGCAGCTGCCAGCCTACACTACAGTCACAGCAACGCGGGATCCGAGCTGTATCTGTGACCTACACCACAGCTCACGGCAACACCAGATCCTTAACCCACTGAGAGAGTCGAGGGAACCAACCTGAGTCCTCATGGATATTAGTCGTGTTTGTTAACCACTGAGCCATAATGGGAACTCCTCTTTCAAGCTTTTCTTAAAGCTAATCTTGGCCCCAAATATTACAAATGTAACTTGGATGCTGACTAGCATTAAAACACCCTAAACCTAATTCTTAGGGCGTAACCACTGTGTACAAAGCCCTCTGTTCTCATTTAATTCTAGAACCACCTTGTAAGATAGTTTCCTGTGGTATCTCCACTTTACCAGAGAGGAAGTGGAAACAGGTTAACAAGCTTGCCTAAAACCATACAACTAGCAGATGCCAGGGCTGGGATTCAACCCCCTGCTTTTTTTCAGAGCCTCCCAGGATGGATGGTACTTCCCTGGGGCCCTGCCCATGTGAGACAACACACCTGGACAAGCTGTGCTGGTGGCATAGGGGCTCCGGGGAGACGCTGGAGTAAGGGTCCCAGGGCCCAGGAGAGCTGCCTCCAGGATGATGAATGAGCACAAACCCCAGGCCCAGCCTTTCTCCACCTGCCCAAGCCCCTTCCTCAGGCCCCTGCCACAGCTGTCACCATCCCAGCCTCCGATCCGATTACAGACCCCAGCGCCCCTGGCTGCCTCCTCCTCCTCCTCCTGCCAGTGTGCAGGAAGGCAGAGACCCATCCTGCCTGGGAAGAGTGCTGAAGCCGAGGACAGATCTGTCAAAGGCACTGCCAGCTGCCGTCATTGCTGGGCCCCCGCCCTCTGAGCTCATTCTCTGGGCTCTGGGGCGGCTGGTGCTGAAGAGGGTTGGGAATGAGGGCTCCGCAGTGAGGACATGAGGAATCCTGAAGTTGGCTTTGTTTAGACGGGAGATACCATACCAAGCCTGGGCTCTGCACCTGCTGCTGGAGGAAGCCACCTCCTACCTCCAACCCAGAGCGTGTATGAGTGCACACACACACACCCTACAGAGGAAGCCACCTCCGACCTCCCACCCAGAGCGGGTACAAGTGCGCACACGCACACAATCCACAGAGGAAGCCACATCCTACCTCCCACCCAGAGCACACACACGGACACACCCCACAGGGGAAGCTACTTCCACCTCCCTCTGGCTGGCCTCCCACACGCTACTGGCTCAGGAGGCCCAGGCCTGGATTAACTCTGGGCTTCACCCAGAGTAATCTGGTGACTCTTGGCCTGTTCCTTATCTAACCTTCAGTTTCCTCATCTATAAAATGGATTCAGCACAGCACCTAACTCGTAGGTGTTTATATCCCAGGTCCTCGCCAAACGCTTGTTGAGTAAAACCGGTCCCCCCTTACATCTATCCGTCTGCTCCCCACAGGGCAGGTCCTGACCCCACTCTCCTCTGCACTTCCTTCCTTACTGTCACCTCCAGACCTCCTCAGTTGGGTTTGACCCACGGTGCTCTTTACAAGTCCTCCTCCTTCCAGCCCTGCCAGTCAGTGAGCTACTTTCCTCAGAGTCATGCTTCTGAGGGTTGAATTGGGTGATCAGAGAAGTTTCAGATGTTTAGAAAATGTATCCAGTTCTTTGAAATAGGGTGACAAGCCTACTGAATGCTCTTTCTTTTTCTTTTTTTTTTTTCTGCCACACCCTTGGTATGCAGAAGTTTGTGGGGTGGAGATTGAACCTGCAACACAGCAGTGACAACATGGGGTCCTTAACCCACTGAGCCACCAGGGAACTCCCTGAATATTCTTTCAAAGCCACACTGGAACACTGTCCAACAGTCCCCAAGGGCCATCTGACTCTAATGCAAGGTCATTTTGTTTGCCACACTGTCTTCTCTTGACTACAGTGTAGACGCTGCGAAGTCAGATGTTAACTTTTACCAAGAAATAGAGGATTGGGAAGTTGGAAATGAGGCTTGTGGGCTAGGAAAATAACCAAAGATTATGGTTTTATTGATCTGTAGAGCTTTTGACATCCTACCAATTCCATCATTAGTAAAATAAACTGAACACATGTTCACATTGTATATGAGAATCTTGTTTTCAACTTGTCAAAAATGATGCTTCAACATGGAGCTCATGTTTTTAGGAAGAGGCCAGGCTTGGGGCGGGAGGACCCTGAGGGTGGAAACTGGAAAGAATGAAGTCACTGTGGATGATGATGGCCTATGGGATGGAGAGGAAGGTTGGGCTTAAGGTCAAGTGCATATGCATCCTGAGACATTGTGATGCTTAGGATGCTAGTGGTGATGGGGTGGAGGGTGGTGGATGGCTAGTGGTGATGGGGTGGAGGGTGGTGGATGCTTAGGATGCTAGTGGTGATGGGGTGGAGGGTGGTAACTCCAGAGGAGTGATTGCTGAGCCATAGTGGTGATGCAAAGTGCCAACCGAGAGCCAGGAGCTCCCTGGTTCCTCTTCCTAAGCCTGAGAGAAGAGGGAGGTGAGAAAATGTGGTCTCCATTAAAAGGGTTTGAAGGATGACAGACCTCAGAGGAAATCAACAGAGGGGTAATAGGGAGGTTTCAGGAGTTGAGGTTAAGGCTGGAGGTTCCAGAAAACTTAGTGATATAAGAGGTCTTCAGAGGAGGTGGGACAGGTATGGAAGAGAGCAGCCTGCAAGAACCTCGCCTCAGGTCCAGGGACAAGATGACAGGAGGGCGGGAAGCCGTCTAGAAGGAAGTGGCATCACAGTGAGGCCCTGGGGCAGACTGGGCAGGCCTGGGGTTCCTACCAGCACAGGGCCTGGTACAGATCAGAGGCCAGAGATGTTGCAGGTGGGGTTGCTGGCTGCTGGGCAAGAAGCCTCGGGGGTCTTCCTGGAGGCCAAACTCCCTGGCTGGGCGAGAGGAGACCCTGACTGAGGTGGTCACGGTCCTCTCAGGTCCCGGCTCTCAGCCTTCAGCAAAAGCCCCCTAGAAACCACAGGTGTGCAAGGAAGGTATTGGGGCAACAGGGAGCAGCTGCCAGGCCCTCCAGCTGCACACACGGTAACACCTGTGTGGCACTCATCCCCTGAAATCTCACCCTTGGGACTGCTGGCGGCACGGACCCTCAGCAGGGACCCCCAGGTCCCTTCTACCGGGGAGTCTCAGGAGTGAAGCTGGTAAGTTTAAACCTACCCTCCCCCTCGAGCTAGGAATGAGCTGAAAGCCCTCAAGTAAACTGGGGACGGTGGCACAGTCCTGCAGCTAGTCAGGATGGAGGCGGCTCCTCTAGCTCAGAGGCCTTTCTGTCTAAAGTTCTGCCAGTCGCAGGGCCCACCCTTCCACCCACCACATGGCATGCAGCTGCCGCCCACTGTTTACCTCAGCTCAGATGAGTTTCACTTTCCTCTTTAGATAAAAACATAGCCAAAAACAAAAAACAAAACAAAACAAAAAAGCATAGCCAAAAAGTCTGCTGCTTTCTTTGGCACAGACATCTCAGAAAGGATTTCTTTCAGGCTCATGGACCATTCTTTGTTCCAGAGGTCAAGGGCTTCACTGGGCCTGAGCCCATGCTTTGAGGCCCATAGATTTCGCCGGTTAACAAGCAAGACCTGTGGCCTTCCTGGGCCCGCCCCAGACCTGCTGATTTAGAATCTCTAGGGTGGGGGGCGGAGCTAGAGAACCCTCATCATCAACGACTATGCCAGGTGGATCTGAGGCTAGGGCAAGGCCTGGGTGACATGGGTTTAGATTAGAGCCCCTCCAGGATATAGGGTACGTCTACATTTCTCATCCAACTTCCAGCTAAGTTATTCCAGCTTCTTCCCTAGCCACCAGGATCACACCTAAGGTGGGGCAGAGTGGGCCCCACAGAGAACAGCTTCTCCCCAGCACCCAGGCTGCCCCTGCTGTGGGGAGGGCCCAGTTAAAGAGAACCATGGTGAGGATAGTAACAGTCTATGGGAGAAGTTGGCGGGGAGAAGCAGGCTGGGGTCAGAGGACACGGCCTGCGGGCAGGGGGAAGGCTCTACATTGATGTGGACCTCGCAGGACAGACCCGGGCTGGGGTCTAGCTGACCCCACTGAGACCTGCGTGGTTGAGGTGGGGACATAGCCTCTTTGAGGCTCAGTCGCTTTCTTTGGAAAACAAGGGCCGGAGTTCTTCCCCCAGGCTTGTTGTGAGGCTTGTCTGCCATAAAGAATATACATTACTGAGCACAGTGCCTGGCACCGAGTAAGGGCTTAGTAAGTGCCAGTTGGTATTATCATTCATTCAACAAGCACTCTCTGTATAAAAAATGGCAAAAACAGACACTGAAACAAAAACTTTGATGTGGTCCCAATGCTCATAGTACTTCCAGGATAGAGGGTTTTAAAGGGATTTTACTGTAACTAAGGCAAATAAAAGGTTTTTGTTTTTCAAGCGACAGGAGAAGCTCCCATCGTGGTTCAGTGGAAACAAATCTGACTAGCATCCATGAGGACGCAGGTTCCATCCCTGGTCTTGCTCAGTGGGTTAAGGATCCGGTGTTGCCATGAGCTGATGAGGCTTGGATCTGTGTTGCTGTGTCTGTGGTGTAGGCTGGTGGCTACAGCTCCGATTCAACCCCTACCCTGAGAACCTCCATATGCCTTGGGTGCAGCCTTAAAAAGACAAAAAAATAAGTAAATAAATAAATAGGAGTTCCCGTCGTGGCGCAGTGGTTAACGAATCCAACTAGGAACCATGAGGTTGCGGGTTTGATCCCTAGCCTTGATCAGTGGGTTAAGGATCCGGCGTTGCCGTGAGCTGTGGTGTAGGTCGCAGATGCGGCTCAGATCCCGCGTTGCTGTGGCTATGGTGTAGGCCGGCGGCTACAGCTCCGATTGGACCCCTAGCCTGAGAACCTCCATATGCCGCGGGAGCGACCCAAGAAATGGCAAAAAGACAATAAATAAATAAATAAAATTTAAAAATAAAGTGATAGCAGAAAAGAACTTTGGGAAAAAGCACAGCTTTGATTCAGATGAGAGTTCTACTCTTGCTCCTGCCTCAGATTCAGTCTGTTGGTGCAAGAATAGATTGTGGCGATCCCAAAAGGGAGTGTGACTTTTCAGTCTGAAAGAGCAAAAAATTGTTACCCCCTTGCCCCACCCCTGAACCAGGGTGTCTAAAAGCTTGGGAACCTGGAACAATTCTTGGTTCTATCAACTTCCATATCCTCCTCTACCTCAAATGTCTCAAGTTTTTGCTTTAAAATCCTCGTATGGAGTTCCTCTTGCAGCTCAGTAGAAATGAATCCGACTAGTGTCCATGAGGATGCAGGTTCAACCTCTGGCCTCGCTCAGTGGGTTAGCGATCCAGTGTTGCCCTGAGCTGGGATGTAGGTCTCAGATAAGGCTTGGATCCCATGTTGCTATGGCTGTGGTATAGACAAGCAGCTGCAACTCTGATATGAACCTAGCCTGGGAACTTCCATATGACATGGGTGTGACCCCCCCCCCCAAAAAAAATCCTCCAATACCTGCAAACTACAAAGTGAAGAATAATTAAATGGACTTGAGAAACAAAAGAGAAAAGGGATGGTGTGGAGAGTGGCCCAGAATCACAGTACTGCCCTTCAAAACAACTGGAAGGTGAATGAGCTCTGGACCCAGGCTCTCCTCCCGGAAAGCTGGGCCCTAAGAGGCGATGCCAGGGAAGGGGGGTGGAGGGAGGGGCAGTGGCAGTGTCCAATGTGCAACCTTTGCCTTTTAAAATGGGAGCAGAGAATCAGGCTGGGCGAGGTGCAAGGAGTTGAGGTTAACCGCTAGAGACTTCCAGAACCAAAAGCACTCTGCCAGCACCCTCCTCTGTGAAGACACCTGTGTGATACTGAGTGACGGGAGGATGGGGCTCCTGGTTTGAGGTTTGTAATTCCTTCCTGGGCACCCTCTGAAAGAGTCTGCATAACCTGGGATATTTGTTAGACAAAGCCTTCTGCTTTTGTGGCCTGGCATTCCTGGGGGGTGGGGGAATGAAGCTGCAGGAAAACACAAAGCTCCACAAACACAACTCAGGTTTGTAGACAGCTCTGAAACCAATTGGTCCACAGGGGTCTTTCACGCTGTTTGCGGCTGGTCAATCTGCAAGTGTTGGCGCCAACTCTGAGTTTTAAAAAGGGATCAACCATAGTTCAATTAAAAAAAATAAAATAGAAAAGGAACCAGAGGTCTGGTGACATAGGATAGACCAGGGTTCTACTCTCAGCCCCACCACTTTTCTAACAGGAATTTTTCAGCAAGTTATTTCACCCTCATGGAAGTTCACCTTCCTTTTCCGCAGACTGATCAACACTAACCACCTCCAAGCTGTTGCCCTTAAGTGAGATGAGAAAAGGGTCTGTCTGGTACTTAGTAGGTAGTTAATTACTATTAATTCACTCACACAAGGTTACCCTGTGTAACTCTCTACACAGCAAAGACGCTATCTCTGAAGACCGTAATTCTTATGCTTCTGCCCCAAGGAATCAAAATTACCACCTGAAATCTTTTTTCTACCCAGCTAAGGACAGAGATTAGACAGACAGATACCTCAGGAATGTGTCCACAAGAAAAAGAAAAGAAAGCAAAGGTTCACTGGAAAGGCCTCTTTGGCATGTAGCTTCAGTAATTTCTCTTTCTTGAATTTTCCAGAGCTTTAATCTCACACTTGAGAGGAAAGACAGACACTCTCATCTCAGAACTGTTAACACCACGTTGCTCATTTCTCTGCTTGTACCTTAAATGCCAGTCTGTCCTTGCATCAGTGTTGTAGACGTAGCATTAGGGAGGATCAGATGTGGGGCACTGTGTAACCCCTACTGAAGAACAGAAGGCAGGGCCGTGCCTGTGCTCCTACACACCTGCTTACAAAGAGGATGAACACTTTACTCTTTTTTTTTTTTTTCATTTATTTTTTATTGTTATTTCCCCCAACACACTCCCCCCCCCCCCCCACTGTACAGCATGGAACCCAGTTACACATACATGTATCCATAAATTTTTTATTCTTAATCAGTATAGAAACTGGACTTTGGGGAAAATCTTCAAGAGGCTAACAATCCTTTCTCCAAGGCTACAGGGGTTCTCATAAAGTTTCTAATACAAAAACAAATCAGCAAGTGTTGTTATCACTCTGTGAAAGAATGTAAGAGACCTTACTTCTGACAAACTAGAAAGCAACAGAATAGGTGAAGCTGTTTCAATTCAGGGATGCAAGGGGAGAGTCAGAAATAGGAATCGGCGGGAGTTCCCATTGTGGCTCAGCGGGTTAAGAACCTGACCACTATCCATAAGGATATTGCATTCCTGGCCTTGCTCAGTGGGTTAAGGATCTGGTGTTGCTGCATGCTTTGGCACAGGTCGCATGGCTTGGATCCAGTGTTGCGGCGGCTGTAATGTAAACAGGCAACTGCAGCTCTAATTCAACCATAGCCTGGGCACTTCCATATGCTGCAGGTGCAACCCCAAGGGAAAAAAAAAAAAAAAAAAAAGAGAAGAGAAAAGAAATAGGAAAAAGGGGGATGAAGACAATCTCTTCTGGGTCTTCAGAAGGATTCAGAAGGCACAGGCAGGAAAAACTACTGCTCTGAGGAGAAACAAGTTAAGTGTGTGGCAAGAGAGGGTTGACATTTTGTTCACAAGATCCCATTAAATGCTGCTGCACTGCTGCGTAGTTTTCTAAGAAGCAGTACAACCTGCTGCAAGCACTAGGTACCTTAGCTAAAAGCATCCAATTTATGACTGATCCGAAAGCAGTTAACACTTAGCTCATAAACTCCTGCAACAGAGAAATCTCAAGAATATCACACCTTGATCTTCTGGAACTCTACTAATAAGGAACTAAAGAGGAAACTAGTTTGAAAACTAAGCTAAAAAAAACTGGACAGGTTGTCATGTGTCAAGGGCCCCCTCTAGTGGTTCTGAAAATAAATGAAGTAACTTGGGATTTAGAATACTGGGAGAAAAAATAGCTCTGCCCAGACAAAGCTGAAGCAAACCTCAACCTTACCAAACTTTGCAGTCATTTTTAATTGTGAGGTGTTATGTTAGATTCCTGTTTAACAGACCTCTCCTGGCAAAGTCTTCTGCCTTAGAAGTAGCATGACCCTTTTACATGTCACACATTAACTACCTCTGTACCTTGGTTAAAAATGATCTGGCTTTACACCTATGTCAACTTTTTTGTTTTTTTCTCTCTCTCTCACTTATATGTTCTTCCACGTGACAAGTATAATCTTTTTTTTTTTTTTTTTTTTGTCTTTTTGCTATTTTTTGGGCCGCTCTCGCGGCATATGTTCCCAGGCTAGGGGTCGAATTGGAGCTGTAGCTGCCAGCCTACGCCAGAGCCACAGCAACTCGGGATCCGAGCTGTGTCTGCGACCTACACCACAGCTCACGGCAACACCAGATCGTTAACCCACTGAGCAAGGGCAGGGATCGAACCTGCAACCTCATGGTTCCTAGTTGGATTCGTTAACCACTGCGCCACGATGGGAACTCCTAATCATCATTTTTAATGAAGGAAAACTTTCAGACTTATGACCCTAAAGCATGACTTGGTATCACGGCACACTTGTGTATTACATAATCAGCATTAGGCGTATCACATGTGTGTATTATATAATCAACATGCACCAGTCTGAACCACACAGAATCTGTAAAAGATAACATCCAAATACTCATATTCTCTTTGCAATAGACTTTTACCGACCAATGTGATGACTTGAGAGAGTAAGTACATCCATGTTTTCCTTGCAAACCTATCTCTATGCTGCTTCAGATCCCAGCCAGGAGACTCTGTCTCTAGGAAGGGGAGACTGAGCGCCACATGGTGGCAGATTTATGCGGCAACACTGGCATCTTTCATGCAGAAGCCAGACAACTAGGAGTAACCCAGTCCCCCTAGGACATCAGTGAGACATGTGATCAGAGTGTACCTAAATAGGTGAGAGCTAAAGAAATGGTGAGATGTGGGGTGGGGGTGGGGGAGATAAAGAAAATTAAAGATGGTGGTGACTTGCCCTTAAAATCTGTTAGTCCGTGTAATGTGGGACTAGTCAATACTGTACAAATGTGGTACGACATCTCCCCTATTTCATAGTTCACCAGAAAGAAAAATGAGCAGATGTAATGCAAAGCCAGGATTTGGTTCTGGCTGTCTGTTACTGTTGTGTGCTCACTTGGTCTTTTGGGTCATTTACCTGGGCTTCAAATTTCCTCATCTATAAAATTAAAGCATTAAATTTAAAAATCCTGTATCTCTGGATCTAAATATATCCTATGTTCAAGGTCTTGATGCTTTTAGTTTAGAGAAACTATTGACCAAAAAAAAGCTGTCTTTTTTTTTTTTTTTTTTTTTTCCTCTTCTCCCTCTTTGCCTTTTCTAAGGCTGCTTCCCTCGGAGATTTCCAGGCTAGGAGTCTAATTGGAGCTGTAGCCACTGGCCTATGCCAGAGACGTAGCAACTTGGGGTCTGAGCCGCGTCTGCAACCTACACCACATCTCAAGGCAACGCTGGATCCTTAACCCACTGAGCAAGGCCAGGGATCGAACCTGCAACCTCATGGTTCCTAGTTGGATTCGTTAACCACTGCGCCACGATGGGAACTCCAAAAAAAGCTTCTAGAGGAAATGCTTTACAAAGTCAAAGTACTGCCAAACCGAGATTCCTTGTAGAAATATAACTGTATCAACCCACTTTATTAGAACTAAACGACCAAAATGAGTCCATCTATTCTAGACAATAGACTAATTTCTAGACAAAAGACAACTGCTATAGGTTCTATTTTTCTCAGAGAAAAAGGAAAAGCTACCTGTTTCTCCTAAAAGAAGTAAGAAATGCAGGGAAAAAGGGTATCACTATTGCTTAATCATCACATAAAAGTAAAGAAATTCTACCTAATTACGGGTAGAATTAGTTTAAAAATAATACAGGATACAATTCAACAGCAAAAAAGCCAACAACCCAACTGAAAAAATGGGCAAAAGTCCTGAATAGACATTTCTTCAAAGAAGATACACAGATGGCCAACAAGCACATGAAAAAATGCTCAACTTCACTAATTATTAGAGAAATGCAAATCAAAACTACTATGAGGTACTACCTCACACCTGTCAGAATGGCCATCATTAACAAGTCAATAAATAACAAATGCTGGAGAGAGTTCCCACTGGGGCTCAGTGGTTAATGAACCTGACTAACATCCATGAAGATGCAGGTTCAATCCCTGGCTTTGCTCAGCGGGTTAAGGATCCAGTGTTGCCATGAGCTATGGTGTAGGTTGCTGACGTGGCTCGGATCTGGCATTGCTGTGGCGTAGGCCAGCAGCTGTAGCTCTGATTAGACCCCTAGCCTGGGAGCCTCCAGGGTAGGTGGGGGAGTGGCCCTAAAAAGCAAGAAGAAAAAAGAAAAAGGATCCAGCGTTGCCGTGAGATGTGGTGTACGTCACAGACGTGACTCAGATCCCGCATTGCTGTGGCTGTGGCATAGGCCAGCAGCTACATCTCTGATTCGACCCCTAGCCTGGGAACCTCCATATGCCATGGGCATGGGCCTTAAATAGACCGGAAAAAAAAAAAAAAAAAAGCTGGAGAGGGCGTGGAGAAAATGGAATACTCCTTCACTCTTGGTGGGAATATAAATTGGTATAACTACTATGAAAAACAGTATGGAGATACCTCAGAAAACTAAATATAGAACTACCATATGACCCAGCAATCCTGCTCTTGGGCATATATCCAGACAAAACTTTCACTGGAAAAGATACAAGCACCCGTTATGTTCACAGCAGCACTATTCTCAATAGCCAAGACATGGAAACAACCTAAATGTCCACTGACAGAGGAATGAATTAAGAAGATTTGGTATATATATACACAATGGAATACTACTCAGCCATAAAAAGAACAAAATAATGCCATTTTGAGCAACACGGATAGAACTAGACTCTCATACTGAGTGAACTAAGTCAGAAAGAGAAAGACGAATACCATATGATATCACATATCTGGAATCTAATATACAGCACAAGTGAAACTTTCCACAGAAAAGAAACTCATGGACATGGAGAATAGACTTGTGGTTGCCAAGGGGGAGGAGGAAAGAGTGGGATGGACTGGGAATCTGGGATTAATAGATGCAAACTATTGCATTTGGAGTGGATCTCTCTAAGCAATGAGATCCTGCTGTATAGCAGAGGGAACTTTATCCAGTCACTTGTGATGGAACATGATGGAGGATAATATGAGAAAAAGAATACACACACACACACACACACACACACACAAATGACTGGGTCAGTCACTTTGCTGTACAGTAGAAATTGACAGAACACTATAATGCAACTATAATGGAAAAAATAAAAATCTTAAAAAAATAAAAAAAATAATATAGGAAAAATCCTCAAGTAAGGAAGGACTCTCCAAGTTTCTAGGTAGTAGGTTAACTCTGTTGTCACCAACACTAACTGCATTCATGTAAATGTGTATTCCATTTACTCTCCTCCTGCTTAACACATCAGACTCAGCATAAACACGCAAACTTGGATTATCTACCAGTGTTCCATGAAAAGGAGATATGCCTGAGTAAAAGGTGAAGAAAGAATATCTTCTATCATAGGAAACCCTTAAAACAGTACATACTTTCCACACCTCTATGGCAAGCACCCCAGCAAGACATGTAAGACCATTTGCTGGGTGACAGGAATTGTACATAAACCTTGTGCTCTAGTTGATAAAGTTGCTTCCCAGGAGAGTATAGGTTAATTCTGATTCTGCAATACATGATTATCAGAATTGAACAATTAAGCAGATGGGACTTGTGGAAGCCAGGTTTCTCACTGTTGGAATGGGAGGTTTTATAGATAAGAAGAGGTCAACATCAGCAGTGATGTCATGTTGACATTATGCTACATTAGACAGATGTGTTATTTAACTCCATGATATATTGACACCCTGATATAATGTAATGAAAATGGCATTTTTCTTCCGTAGTCTTGCTCCCCAAATCCCGTAAACTCTATGAGAAAGCTATCAAACAAACCCTGAGGTACATTCTACAAAAAATCTGACCAATACTTCTCGGAACTGTCAAGGTCATCAAAAACAAGGAAAGTCTGAGAGAAACTCACAACCAAGAGGAGCTTAAGGAGACATGATGACTAAATGTAATGCGGTATACTCATCAGAGAAAAGAACATTAGGGGAGTTCCCCTTCTGGCTCAGCAGGTTAAGGACCTGATGTTGTCTCTGTGAGGATGCAGGTGCAATCCCTGGCTCTCCTCAGTGGGTTGAGGATCTGGAGATGCCATAAGCTGTAGTGTAGGCCTGCAACTGCAGCTCCAATTCGAGCCCTGGCCCAGGAACGTCCATATGCTGCAGGTGCAGCTGTAAAAAGAAAAAAAAAAAAAAAGATCAGATAAAACCTAAAAAATACAATATAGGCTTTAGTTAATAAACATTGGTTCATTAATTCTGACAAATGTATCACACTAATTATCATACTAACATAGAATGCTACAAGTGAGAGAAATTGTGTGGGGAATACGGGAACTCCACCATCTTTTTAATTTTCCTGTATAACTATCTAAAAGTATTCCAGAGTCCCCACTGTGGCACAGTGGGTTAAGAATCCAACTGCAGTGGCTCAGGTTGTTGCAGAGGCACAGGTTTGATCCCCAGCCTAGGGCAGTGGGTTGAAGGATCCAGCGTTGCTACAGCTGCAACACAGGTCCCAATTCTGGCTCGGATTTGATCCCTGGCCTGGGAACTTTCCCAGGTGTGGCCAAAAAATTAAACAAAAACTGAAAGTATTCCAAAATAAAGTTTATTTTAAAAAATTATCCAGCTTGACTTAAGGTTTTTACACTAATATGAGTCAGCTTAAGTTTTATGATATTCATTTTTTATAGAAAAAATGGTAAATTTTGGGTCATTATTCTAAGATGTATTATGAAAGGAATTTGCTGAATTAAGCTTCTCAAAATTTTGAAATATATTACGCCATCTGTAGGCTTAGGATTCCCAAAAGGGATGAGGACTTTGAAGTAGATAAGAAGTCTTGTTTTAACCATTTCTTGGTCCTCAAAATGGATCATACGTAAATCAGCCCTGATTATGGAAAGTAAGTTTGGAAATGTTTGAAATAAAATTCACAAACCATAAAAAAATTACCCAAATATTTTTAGAGGAAGTTCCTGTGTGGCGCAGTAGGTTAAGGATCCATGTTGACACAGCTGTGGTGCAGGTCACAATTTCGGCACAGGTTTGATCCCTGGCGTGAGAATTCCCACATGCCACTGGTACAGCCAAAAACAACAACAACAAAAAACCTCCCCAAAATCAAATGTCTTTAAAAACAGGGCTGTTATTACTTAAATATTTTGAGAAGCCCTCCAAAACTCATCTTTCAAATTTTCTCTATTTCTATTTTATGTTTAACACACCAACCATAATAGTCATTTTCTAAAGACTGCATTTAATTAATTAATTTATTTATTTATTTAGTCTTTTTTTGCCTTTTTCTAGGGCCACTCCCGCGGCATATGGAGGTTCCCAGGCTAGGGGTCGAATCGGAGCTGTAGCCACCGGCCTACGCCAGAGACACAGCAACACAGGATCCGAGCCGCGTCTGCAACCTACAACACAGCTCCTGCATTTCTTTAGAAGTTATTTTTTTTCACTTGAGTAGACAAATGCTTATTAACCCACTTATGCTAGTCATGCCATATTTCACATCTTTTTAAAAGGTGAAAAAATTATACAAAAAACTTTCTATCATGGGTGAATAATCCTAAATTTCCACAATTCTGTGTAAAAATGCTCAGTTTAAGAAGTTTGTTTTGGAGTTCCGGTTGTGGCTCAGTGGTTAACGAATCTGACTAGGAACTGTGAGGTTGCGGGTTCGATCCCTGGCCTTGTTCCTTGGATTAATGATCCCACATTGCCGTGAGCTGTGGTGCAGTTCGCAGACACAGTTCAGATCCCGCGTTGCTGTGGCTCTGGTGTAGGCCAGTGGCTACAGCTCTGATTAGACCCCTAGCCTGGGAACCTCCATATGCTGTAGGAGCAGCCCTAGAAAAAGGAAAAAGACAAAAAAAAAAAAGTTTGTTTTGAGTAGTACAGCCAAAAGGAAACTATCTAAGTAAGCATCCAATATATTTAATTAGGCTACTTCCATTTGACAAAAATTTTGTTATTAAAATTTTGTTTCTGCCCAAAAGAAAACAAAAAGACAACTTACAGAATGGGAGAAAATAGTTTCAAATGATGCAATGGACAAGGGCTTAATCTCTAGAATATATAAGCAACTTACACAGCCCAACAGCAAAAAAGCCAATCAATCAATTGAAAAATGGGCAAAAGACCTGAATAGACTGTTCTCCAAGGAAGATATACAGATGACCAGCAAACACATGAAAAAATGCTCAGCATCGCTGATTATAAGAGAAATGCAAATCAAAACAACCATGAGATACCACCTCACACCAGTCAGAATGGCCATCATTAATAAATCCACAAATAACAAGTGCTAGAGGGGCTGTGGAGAAAAGGGAACCCTCCTGCACTGTTGGTGGGAATGTAAATTGGTACAGCTACTATGGAGAACAGTTTGGAGATACCTTAGAAATCTATGCATAGAACTTCCATATGACCCCACAATCCTACTCTTGGGCATATATCCAGACAAAACTACTTAAAAGAGACATATGCACCAGCATGTTCATTGCAGCACTATTCACAATAGCCAGGACATGGAAACAATCCAAATGTCCATCAACAGATGATTGCATTAGGAATATGTGGTGTATATACACAATGGAATACTACTCAGCCATAAAAGAATGACATAATGCCATTTGCAGCAACATGGATGGAACTAGAGAATCTCATACTGAGTAAAATGAGCCAGAAAGACAAAGACAAATACCATATGTCATCACTTATAACTGGAATCTAATATCCAGCAAATGAACATCTCCACAGAAAAGAAAATCATGGACTTGAAAAATAGACTTGTGGCTACCTGATGGGAGAGGGAGGGAGTGGGAGGGAATGGGAGCTTGGACTTATCAGACACAACTTAGAATAGATTTACAAGGAGATCCTGCTGAGTAGCATTGAGAACTATGTCTAGATACTCATGTTGCAGCAGAACAAAGGGTGGGGAAAAAAAAATGTATACATGTAAGGATAACCTGACCCCCTTGATGTACAGTGGGAAAAAAAAACTTAATATGAAAACAATCTGAAAAAAAAATTTGTTTCTGAAGAGATTAAACAAGAATATTTTATACTGTATAATTAAGTGAAAAGTTCAGGATATAAAATTATATACCCATATAAACATAACCATAAAACTTTGTACGAAGATCTGAAGGAAACGTCCCAAAATGTTAATAGTGGCAGTCTGGTTGGGAAGGTGATCATATACAGTCTTCAAACCTACTAACCTATCTATCTATCCATAACATATATACACTTCAAATCTAATACATATAAATATATAGAATATACACACATTTCAAATTAATAACTCTCAAAGTAGAAAAAAACATGACTATCCAGCATAAAGAAGTACTTTAGATTTTCTCATAAATCACTGGCTAATTCCTTTGGTGAACTTCTGCCCTTCCTCTAAGTTTCCAGGTTAACCAAAAAAGTGCAGATTTTCACATTTTTCAATTCATTTTCACTAAGAATGAATAATTTGCGACTGAGATATAGCAAGGAATGAGTTTTAAAGTCTCTGTTTCATTGTTTAGGTGCTTATTGTTACAAATCCACTGGTGTTCCATTTGACTGATGTCCTTGGGGAGATGCTTAAGATTCCTGGGGAGTTCTACAATGATGCCATCATTCTACAATGATGTTCTACATCTCTTTCCAAATTTATTATTACAGAGGGGTGGTCATAATCAGGACAAAGCTACAGATCATAACTATGTATCTATCAGTCTACTCCACAGGTAGTGAGTGACTCAATGAATATTCTTGAGGAGATCCTTAAGAAACATTTAGAAATATTACAAAGATTCTGTGCGTACATAAACTTTTGAACAGGGCCTTAGAATATTTTTTTATACCAAATTTTGTTAGAGAAAGAAGGTCAGTTACACTATGGCCAAACTATACACAATATACTGAACATTTAAATGCTAGAGAGACATGGGTACTCAAAAGGAAAACTCAAAAGTGAATGTACAACTCTGAAAACTATGTAAGACACTGATGAATGAAATCAAAGATGACACAAATAGATGGAAAGATATACCATGCTTGTGGATTGGAAGAGTTAATATTATCAAAATGACTATACTACCTAAGGCAATCTACAGATTCAATGCAATCCCTATCAAATTACCGAGGACATTTTTCACAGAACTCGAACAAAATATTTTAAAGTTTGTTTGGAAGCACAAAAGACCCACAATAGCCAAAGACATCCTGAAAAAGAAAAATGGAGCTGGAAGAATGGCTCCCGGACTTCAGACTACACTACAAAGCAACAATCATCAAAACCGCATCATGGTACTGGCACAAAGACAGACATATAGATCAATGAAACAGGATAGAAAGCCCAGAATTAAACCCACACACTTACAGCCAACTAATCTATGACAAAGGAGGCAAGGATATACAATGGAGAAAGGACAGCTTGTTCAATAAGTGGTGCTGGGAAAACTGGACAGCCACATGGAAAAGAATGAAATGAGAACACTCCCTAACACCATACACAAAAATAAACTCCAAATGGATTAAAAACCTAGATATAAGACCAGATACTATAAAACTCTTAGAGGAAAACATAGGCCAAACACTCTCTGACATAAATGACAGCAACATCTTCTCAGATCCACCTCTTAGAGTGTTGACAATAAAAATAAAAATAAACAAATGGGACCTAATCAAACTTCAAAGTTTCTGCACAGCAAAGGAAACCCTAAACAACACAAAAAGACAACCCACAGAATGGGAGAAAATCTTTGCAAGTGAATCAACTGACAAGGGATTAATCTCCAAAATTTATAAACACCTTCTGCAGCTCCATATCAAAAAAATACAACCCCATCAAAACATGGGCAGAAGATCTAAACAGACAGTTCTTCAAAGAAGACATACAATTGGCCGAGAAACACATGAAAAGATGTTCAACATCACTCATTATTAGAGAAATGCAAATCAAAACCACCATGAGGTACCACCTTATACCAGCCAGAATGGCCATCATCAAAAAGTCTACAAACAGTAAGTGCTGGAGAGGGTGTGGAGAAAAAGGAACCCTAGTACACTGTTGGTGGGATTGTAAACTGGTGCAACCACTGTGGAAAGCAGTATGGAGATTCCTCAGAAAACTAAACATAGAACTACCATTTGATCCAGCAATCCCACTCCTGGGCATCTATCCAAAGAAAACCACAACTCGCAAAGACACGTACTCCAATGTTCATTGCAGCACCATTTGCAATGTCCAGCAACAGAGGAGTGGATCAAGAAGATGTGGTACATATACACAGTGGAATATTACTCAGCCACCAAAAAGAATGAAATAGCATTTTTAGCAACATGGATGGACCTAGAAACTATCATGCTAAGTGAAGTCAGCCATACAATGAGACACCAACATCAAATGCTTTCACTGACATGTGGAATCTGAAAAAAGGACAGACTGAACTTTGCAGAACAGATGCTGACTCACAGACATTGAAAAACTTATGGTCTCCAGAGGAGACAGTTTTGGGGGTGGGGGGATGTGCCTGGGTTGTGGGATGGAAATCCTGTAAAATCAGATTGTTATGATCATTATACAACTACAGATGTGATAAATTCATTTGAGTAATTAAAAAAAAAAAAAAAAAGGAGAAAAAGAAAGAAAGAAAAAAAAAATCTGAAAGAATCTACAAAAAAGACCCAGGAGAATAAGGGAGATTTCCAAGGACACAGAAGTATCTGATCCAGTGTGGGCTGCACCTAGTTACTTGCTTCCCAAGGAGTGTCAAAGGGGGAAAAGGGTCACTTTACAGTGAAGAAACCTGGCAAACAATCTCGGACAGGTGATCAATGTAAATATCATCAGTGATAAAGCATATTAAACAGGTACTGCCAGTTTCTGGTGGCTTGGTGGGCTAAGGATGGATCCAGCCTGGTCACTGCTATGGCTTGGGTCACTGCTGTGGTGTGGGTTCACTGGCCTGGGGAACTTCTGCATACTACGGGCATGGCCAAAAAATAAGTAACAGGCACTGCAGATATGATGTAATAAAAACATTTCACTTCTATGGTATTATTTATTTCCAGTCTAACCATGAGAAAAATATCAGACAATTCCAAATTGAGGGACATGCCACAAAACATCTGAAAAGCAGAACTCAAAACTATCAAGGTATGAAAAACAGACTAAGACACTATGATAGCACATAGACATGACAACTGAATGGAATGCAGTATCCTCTGAGAAAATAAGGGCATTAGTGGAAAAACTGGCAAAACCTAAATGTAGCTATGCTGGATTAAGTGTACCATGGTAATTGTTGTGGGCTGAATTATACCTGCTCCCCCAAATGAACGTTTATGCCCCAACCCCAGTAACTTCCAATTATCACTACTATTTTGGAAATAGAACCTTTAAAGAAGTGATTAAGTTAAAATAAGGCTGGAGAGAGTGGATCCTAATCCCAGACTGGATGTCCTTAGGTGGAAATTTCCTTAGGGGGAAATCTGGGTATTTGAGTTTAATTATTTTTAATGTTGCACTTCAAAAGATACCATTAAGAAAGTAAAAAGACAACCCAAGGGCTAGGAGAAAGTATTTGGAAGTCACATACCTGACAAGGGACTTTTGTAACCAGAATACATTAAAAACTCCCTATTACCTGTATTCTATAATAGTACAAACTATGGTTATTTAAATAAGGGCAAAAGAAAAAAAAGGGGAGGGGGTTGCCACTGTGGTGCATAGGACACGAATATAACTAGGAACCATGAGGTTGCAGGTTCAATCCCTGGCCTCACTGAGTGCATTAAGGATCTGGCATTGCCGTATGCTGTGGTGTAGATTGAAGATGCGGCTCAAATCCTGTGTTGCTGTGGCTGTGGCTGTGGTGTAGGCTGGCAGCTGTTGCTCTGACTGCACCCCTAGCCCGGGAACCTCCATATGCCTCAGGTGCAGCTCTGAAAAGCAATAAATAAATAAATAAATAAATAATTTTAAAAATACGAGCAAAAGACATCTCAACAAAGATATAAAAATCAACAATAAAATATGCTTAACATCACTAGTCATCAGGAAAATGCAAATTAAAACCACACCAAGATACTACTTCATACCCACAAGAACAGCTATAATAAAAAGAATAACAAGTGGTGAGGATGTGGAAAAATCATAACCCTCATACATTACTGGTAGAAATGTAAAATGGTGCATGCAGCTCCTTTGGAAAAGTTTGTCAGTTCAACATTTCAACACAAAAACTTATTCATGAATGCTCACAGCAGCATTATTTATAATAGCCAAAAGGTGGAAACAAATGTCCAATGAACGGGTAAACAAACCAGGGTATACATTTGACCCTTGAACAATGCAGGAGTTAGGGGTACGGACTCCTCCCTCAAAGCTGAAAATTCATACACTGCTATCTCTGCCTCAAAGAATATAGGGGATGTACAGGAAGCTATAACAGTTTGGATATAACTCAAAACTTTTTTTTTTTTTGGTCTTTTTAGGGCTATTCCCAGGGCATATGGAGGTTCTCAGGCTATGGGTTGAAATCAGAGCTGTAGCCACCCACCTACACCACAGCCATAGCAACATAGGATCTGAGCCACATCTGTGACCTACACCACAGCTCACAAGCAATGCCAGATCCTTAACCCACTGAGCGAGGCCAGGGGTTGAATCTACCTCCTTATAGACACTAGTTGGGTTCATTACTGCTGAGCCACAACAGGAATTTCCAAACCTTAGTTCTTTTGATTCCACATATTATGTTTGTTTTTTTGTTTTGTCTTTTTGCCTTTTCTAGGGCCGCTCCCGCGGCATATGGAGGTTCCCAGGCTAGGGGTTGAATTGGAGCTGGAGCTGCCGGCCTACACCACAGCCACAGCAACGCAGGATCTGAGCCGCATCTGCGACCTACACCACAGCTCACGGCAACACCGGATCCTTAACCCACTGAGCAAGGCCAGGGATCGAACCTGCAACCTCATGGTTCCTAGTTGGATTCATTAACCGCTGAGCCACGATGGGAACTCCTGATTCCACATATTATGAAAACAAACTTTATCCTCACATTTAAAGATCTACAAAATGACAGGAATTCCTGTGTGGCTCATCAGATTAAGGATCCAGTGTTGTCAGGTCACTGCTGTGGTGCAGGTTCGACCCCTGACCTGGAAACTTCCACGTGCTGCAGGTGGGGCCAAAAAAAAAATACAATATAGGTATTTTAAAAAGCATCCAAGTATGAGTGGACTTGCACAGTTCAAACCCATGTTGTTCAAGGGTCAACTGTATATTCATACAGTGGCATATTATTCAGCAATAAATAGCAATCAAGTACCACTATGGGACACAACACAAATGAACCTTGAAAACATGCTAAATAAAGGATGGCAGTCACAAAAGGTCCCATATTGTATATTTCCATTTTTATGAAATGTGCAGAATAAGCAAATCCATAGTATGAGATATAAAACAGACTTGTGATCACCAAGGGAGGGATGAGGGGAGAGGGTAGAGTGATTGCTAATGGGTACAATGTTACTTTTTTAGGGTAACTGAAATGTTCTAAAATTAGATTGCAGAGGTAGTTGCACAATTCTGTGAATATACTAAAAAGCAATGAATTGCACCATTTAAGGCCAAGTTTTATGGTGTGTGAATTGTCTCAATAAAGCAATTTTAAGACACAATAAACAACAAAGATATCATCTGGGGAAAAGCCCAGCGTTAAAATAATAAGGTTTTACAAACTATTTACTTATCCAGAAAAACAAGCACATATTATGGCTCAATGTCTTGGATACCCTTCCCAACTTCTTTTTTTTTGCCATATCTTGGGCCGCTCTCGCGGCATATGGAGGTTCCCAGGCTAGGGGTCTAATCGGAGCTATAGCCACGGGCCTACACCACAGCCACAGCAATGCGGGATCCGAGCCATGTCTGCGACCTACATCACAGCTCACGGCAACGCCAGATCCTTAACCCACTGAGCAAGGCCAGGGATCGAATCCGCAACCTCATGGTTCCTAGTCAGATTCGTTAACCACTGAGCCACGACAGGAACTCCTACCCTTCCCAACTTCTATTAAACACACAGCCACCTTAAATTAAAAATAATATATATTTTTTTTGGTCTTTTTGCCACTTCTTGGGCCGCTCTCGCGGCATATGGAGGTTCCCAGGCTAGGGGTCTAATCGGAGCTGTAGCTGCCAGCCTATGCCAGAGCCACAGCAATGCGGGATCCGAGCCGAGTCTGCAACCTACACCACAGCTCACGGCAACGCTGGATCCTTCACCCACTGAGCAAGGGCAGGGACCGAACCCACAACCTCATGGTTCCTAGTTGGATTTGTTAACCACTGCGCCACGACGGGAACTCCTAAAAATAATTTTTAAAGGACTGTTACACTGAGTTAAAGCAGGGGTTCTAACCCTCACTGAGGGTCAGAATCACCCTGGGAAACTTGAGAATTAAAAACGACCAAGACCCCATCCCTTAAAGATTTTGATTCAAGTGGTCTAGGGAAAGATTCCAGTAGTGTTACATTTTTTAAAGCTCCTGCATGGATTTAAATATGCAGCCAAGATTGGAAATCACTGATGTAATTCAAGAATATTAAATTCTATTTAAAAAAAATCTTCTTTTAGGTGAAAACAGAACTTTTCTATTTGTTTCTAATCATACAACTATAAATAAAAAGCTACATAAAACACAAATTTAGTCATAAAACCAATCATTTAATTGAAGCTATAAAAGAGGCAATATAATTGATAAAATAATTAGGAAAGAATATTTACCACATTTCAAAAGATGTAAAATAGGAGGACACTTTACAAAGAGTTGTGTGGGAAATAAAATTCTCAAGCTATAAGTAAAAACTGTAACATTACAGAGTACATTATAAAATACAATGACAGTAATATAAAAGGACTATGTATGCTCTATGTCTGAAGGCTATTAATAATTACCAGATATTTAGGTTTAAATTTACAGTTCCTGGTATAAGAATCATGTTACTATACACATCTTCCAAACCAGTGGGCAATATTTTCCAATTAACCATGAGTGGTATCATCTTCCACAAAATCTTTGGCCATTTCTGCTGTGATCACATCAATATGACTAACCTGAAGAACAAATATTAAAAACAAAACCTATTAAACCTTAAAGAAATACATCAGTGTTCCCACTATATAAGGTAATATTTTAAAAATAATAGCCTATCACCTATAAATTTCATATATTAAGCAAATGATTCTAAAACATTGACTGATTGGAGTTCCCGTTGTGGCACAGTAGAAACGAATCCAACTAGGAACCATGAGGTTTCCGGTTTGATTCCTGGCCTCGCTCAGTGGGTTAAGGATCTGGCACTGCCATGAGCTGCGGTGTAGGTCACAGACATGGCTCTTCGGTGTAGGCTGCAGACGCAGCTCAGATCTGGCATTGCTGTGATTGTGGTGTAGGCAGACAGCTATAGCTCCAATTAGACCCACAGCCTGGGAACTTCCACAAGCCTCGGGTGCAGTCCTAAAAAGCAAAAAAAGACAAACAAAAAACAAAAAACAAACATTGACTGATAAAAACTTTATACTGCTGTTTGTTGAAGGCATTAGTTTAGAAAATATTCTGCATTTTAATGCTCTTGAAGATATAGATAAGTAGTAATGTCTGAATAATTTGAACCATTTTTGTTTTTATTATTTTGCTATTTCAAAGAAACACCAAGAAAAACTGTGTGGTCTAGTCAAATATAAATGAATGTACATAACTGCTAAAGACTGTGCATTAAATAAGCACTAAATAGACTAAACAGGAAGATAATGTCTCCTAATGCCAATGAGAATAAAAATCAATGCAATGAATGCCACAAAAAACTGCTATCCTCCACAGGCATTTGAAGTTTTTTTCTTTACAAATACTTCATTATTAGATAAGTGACAACATTCTAAATTTTCTTTTATAACTTAAATAACATAAAACATGACCTCAACAGTTATAATGAGGTAAATACTACATGAACTTAAACTTCGTGTAGGAAAAAAATTACCTTATTTCTGAACTTTACACCATAGAATTTGTCAGCTGACTCAAGCAATTCAGGCCTAAAAGTAGTTGTAATGAATTGAGCATGTACAGCAAGTTCCATAATCATATCTGTAAAAAGAAATAAAATAGTAATTTAATAAAACCCTTTTCTCAGACTGAAAAATTTAAAAGCAACTGTTTTTACTTTTAGCTAAAATTTAAAACTGCCTGAAACTCTTAATTTCCATGCACACATCTACAAAAAATACCAACTTGATTTCGTAAATTAGGGATAAATCTTAAGATACAAACACCGGTATCTTAAAGTTATAAAATATAAAGAAGAAGCACTTTCTAACACAGCATTAGAAAATAATGTCAGGGATTTCCCATTATGGCAAAGCAGAAACAAATCCAACTAGTATCCATGAGGGCCCAGATTCAATCCCTGGCCTTGCTCAGTGGGTCGAGGATCTAGCATTTTGCCATGAGCTGTGGTGTAAGCTGCAGACGTGGCTCAGATCTTGAGTTGCTATGGCCGTGGCGTATGCCAGTAGCTACAACTCTGATTTGAGCCCTAGCCTAGGAACTTCCAAACACCGCAGGTACAGCCCTAAAAAGGAAAAAAAAAGAAAAAAGAAAAAAGAAAAAGAAAATAATGTCAGAGCAAATTAAATTTTATCACACAAAACAACTTTCCCCCACTTTGGCCACAACTGCAGCCCTACGCCACAGTCAAGGCAACACCAGATCCTTAACCACTGCCAGGCCAGGGATCGAACTGGCAATGGCACAGAGACAAGCCAAATCGTTAACCCACTATGCCACGTCAGGAACTCTAACACTAAACTTTTAAAATCCTGTTGAAAAAATTATTTTGTTTATTGATTAATACCCTGTCTAATCTCCCCAGATATATCAGACAACAAAGAATATAATATCAAAGAGGTAAGCTATCATTTTTAGCAAGTTACTATGAAACAATAAAACCAAAACTAACCTGACACAGCCTTTCTGTGCTGAGCATCTAGGGCCTGGTCAATCTCATCAAACAAGTAAAAAGGAGCTGGGTCACATTTCTGAATGGCAAAAATCAGAGCAAGAGCTACCAAGGATTTCTGTCCACCTGAAAGCTGCTGCATCTCTCTCATTTCACCTTGTTTTCCTGTAAATGACACCTAAGAAAACATTCAGTGAGTTAATATCTCAAGGAGGTAAAATCACTGTTATCTCTTAAAATTAAATTGCATACACAACACACCAATTTAGATTTGCAAAATATTCTACAGTGCTCTGGGGAAAACTGAATGTAAAGGTATTTTACCCTAATTCCAACTCCTGTGAACTGGTCAACTGATGGAACACTGCTTTGTGATCCAGAGCCCCTCTCACTTTCACCACTCCCTTCTCCTTCATCCTGAGACTGACTGCCCTCCACATCTCCTTTCTTCATCACCAAAGTAGCTTTGCCACCAGGTACCAACTTCTGGAATACTTCACTGAAGTTTTTGGATACCTTAAAATAAAAAAAAGTTGGGTATCAATTGGAATATGTTATACTTTGCTTAGTGAAATTATACATATTACTGCATAAACAGACAGAAATTATGTAAAAGCAATCAAAAGTATTATTATTATTATTTGCTTTTTAGGGCATCACCCATGGCACATGGAGGTTCCCAGGATAGGGGCTGAATCGGAGCTACAGCTGCTGGCCTACGCCACAGCCACAGCAACACAGATCTGAGCCATGTCTGCGACCTACACCACTGCTCACGGCAATGCTGGATTCTTAACCCGCTGAGCAAGGGCAGGGATTGAACCTGTAACCTCATGGTTACTAGTCAGATTTGTTTCCACTGCTCCACAATGGGAACTCCAAAAGTATTTTTATTTTTTAATCTTAAGAGAAAGAGTAACAGGGAGCTCCAGTCGTGGCTCAGTGGTTAATGAATCCGACTAGGAACCATGAGGTTGCGGGTTCGATCCCTGGCCTTGCTCAATGGGTTAAAGATCTGGCGTTGTTGTGACCTGTGGTGTAGGTTGCAGACGAGGCTCAGATCCCGCGTTGCTGTGGCTCTGGTGTAGGCCGGCAGCTACAGCTCCGATTAGACCCCTAGCCTGGGAACCACATGCCAAAGGAGCGGCCCAGAAATGACAAAAAAAGAAGAAGAAGAAAAAAAAGAACAAGAATAACAGGTTGGAACCTTTTAAGAACTAAAACACAAGACATTCTAGTTACTATATCAGCATCCTATAAATTCGATTTGTTAACATGTATTAGAACCAACTATTAGTGGGGGAAAAAAAGCTTTAAAATCTTTACAAATTGAATAAACTGAATAGTATCTGAAAATTTTACCTTGCGTATGCATCAATTACAAATAGAAACATACCTGTTTGAAAGTTAACTGAATAGCTTCATATTTTCGAAGTTCAAGTACATTCATCAGTTCCATGATTGATTTGTACCCCCTATCCAACTCTTCCTGTCGCTTTATTAACTTTTCTTTCTGCTCAGAGAAATTTACAAACTGATCTAAAGCTTTTTTGTTAACATGGCTGTACTTCTTCAATTCTGTGTTGCATTGTTCAAGTTTTCGGAACAACTGTAGAGAGAAAAAAAATGTATAAATAAATTTGTTAAGGGGAAATCTGCAATATTTCAAATTTAAAATCAACAAGATTCACCTGTTTGAGGCTCAGTGTCTGGTATTTTTCAAATGCTTCCTGGGGAAGTGATCCAAGTTCTCGAATTTTCTTCATACACTCTTCTTTCTTCTTCAGTAGCATGCCTTGTCGGTTTGTCATCTTTTCTAGTTCTTTAGTATCATGATTTATAGCATCCATGTGTTCTTTTTCCATATTTTTCCAGCGCTCCATACTCTTCTGCAACTCCTTAATTCCAGCTTCTGTCTTATCGATGGAATTGTCCAAATCTAAAATGAGGGGAAAACCAAATCAGGCCGTAACATCTATTTTAAAGTCAGAGTCCTATTTGACCAAAGATTTCAAT
Source organism: Sus scrofa (assembly GCF_054392235.1). NCBI lineage: Eukaryota > Metazoa > Chordata > Mammalia > Artiodactyla > Suidae > Sus > Sus scrofa. The sequence continues at coordinate 143,701,397 of NC_139396.1, read as the reverse complement.
GGTCAAATCCATTAATATAAATAGGTTTAAATTTTACTGGGAAAATTTATCTATTATTTTACTTTTTTGGTCTTTTTGTCTTTTTAGGGCCACACTTGTGGCATATGGAGATTCCCAGGCTACTGGTCCAATTGGAGCTGCAGCTGCCGGCCTATGCCAGGGCCACAGGAACTTGGGATCCGAGCCGCTTCTGCGACCTACACCACAGCTCACAGCAATGCCAGATCCTCAACCTTCCGAGCCAAGACCAGGGATCGAACCCACGGCCTCATGGATGCCAGTCAGGTTCGCTAACTGCTGAGCCGCAATCGGAACTCCTACTGTGAAAATTTATGAAAGAATTCAAGACAAACTGGTGTACGTGAGTCATTTAAGTATGTTTATAAAAAACAAATATTATTTTCTTCTCAGCAACTAAGTAGTAAGAAATTTGATTCAGCTATTTCATATTTTTGTCAATGAAACTAATAATGTGTGGCCTCTCATAAAATTGTCATAAACAGAGTTCCCACTGGTACAATGGGATTGGCGGCATCTTGGGAACACTTGGACACAGGTTTGATCCCTGGCCCGGCACAGTGGGTTAAGGATCTAACATTGCCACAGCTTCAGCTTAGGCTGAGACTGCGGCTCAGTTCTGATCCCTGGCCTAGGAACTCCATATGCCTTGGAGTAGCCAAAAAAGAAAAAAAAAAAAATCATCGCAAATCATTTCAATAAAACAAAGGTTACTATTTATAATAAACACCCTAAACTACGCTTATTATAAATTGTTTATGATGATGAAAAACACATAAAACTATTAGTACATGCTTTTGCCTATTTAGATATTTCTTTTTTTTTGTTTTTTGGTTTTTTAGGGGCCACACTTGTGGCATATGGAAGTTCCCAGGCTAGAGGACCAATTGGAGCTACAGCTGCTGGCCTACAACACAGCCATAGCAACATGGGATCCAAGTTGAATCTGCAACCTACACTACAGCTCACTGCAATGCCAAATTCCCAACCCACTGAGAGACGCCAGGGATGGAACCTGCATCCTCATGATACTAGTCGGATTCGCTACCACTGCGTCACAATGGGAACTCCCTAGGTATTTCATTTTGCAGTCAACAACCTTGTAAAATGAACAAGCTAAATTTAACTAAGTACTAAAAACATTTTTACTAAATAAAAATTCACCTTCTGATCGTGCCATGGTATCTTTTACTCTTTTATTGATGGCTTCAAGTTCTGAGGTTGTAGCAGTGAGAACAGTACCCCCTTCTGTCTCTCTCAGTTCATTGAGTTCCTGTAACACAAAACTTAGCATTAAACCACAAAATATGAATTTCATTAGTTTCAATATGTTATGACTGCCAAACGTTTATACAGCTGTTGATACTTTAAAATAAACATTTATGAAAAGTAAAAAATATACTTCAAATACTGTATCCAGTTTAGAGGGAAAAAATGTTATAACAACTATAAAATTTCTCAGCATCTGACTACTACTGAGAAAATATTCATAACTAACTATTTTATTGAAACCTAGCATATACTAGTCATATAAATCAGGTACTATAGCTATGCTTATTTTACACAGGAGGAAACTGGAGCTTAGAAATATTAAATGACTTGCCCAATATTGTACACTAGGTGGCAGTGCTATAACTCTAAGACAGGGCAGGTGATCAGACTGCTAGCCTTTCTGTCCACAAAGCTGTACTCTCAGACACTCACATGTAAGCACTTTCAAAACGTTATGGTCATTATGGATCCCTCAAAAAAGAACATACCTGTTCTACTTGGTCCAAGCGCTTTCTCAAATTCTCGTTGAGATAAGTCTCTACCCGAGTAATAATACCCTCTAATTTAATCCTTTCATTCAGCAGCTGTCTGTTTTCCTAGAAAAACAAAACTGTTTATCTACACAAGCATGCACACTTCACACAAAGGAATGCTGTTCATCTGCTGTTTTCACCATTGTCTGTGTTCAAATGATTTGAAATGGAGTTTTACACCTTTCTAAAAAGCCCCAAATTTTCTTCATTTTTCTTTTATCCATCGAGAATGCAGTTTTTTTTACAAGGCATGCTGTATTTTCTTTTTCTGCTTTTAATTTTTTGAACTTAGTGTTAACTGTCTACAGCTCTGTACTTAAAAATCAAATGTTATTAAAATGTTTACTCAAAACGATATTAATAAACATAAAAAATAAACATACAAATGTGGTCAGATCACTAAACAGAGCAAAGCTAATAAAGCTATGTATGCTCAATCTTACTAATTACAAATGTGCATTAAATAATATTTTTTATGTAATCCTAACACACGGTTTATAAAAATTTATTAAAACCTCATTTACTTTTATGATTAGAAATCTACTAAGTTTTATACTTTCCCAATAATCCCTTTCACGTTCCTTTTTAGCAGAAAGACACTTTTCACAATAGCCAACTATCAACAAAAAATTTTTTTTCTTTTTCTTTTTAGGGTCACACCTGTGGCATATGAAAGTTCCTAGGCTAAGGGTCCTATAGGAGCTGCAGCTGCTGGCCTACAACACAGCTGCAGCAATGCAGGATCTGAGCACCTTAGGCATATGGAGGTTCCCTGGCTAGGGATCAAACTGGAGCTACAGCTGCCAGCCTACGCCTTGCCACATCAACTCCAGATTCGAGCTGCGTCTGCAACCTACACCACAGCTTACAGCAATGCCCACTGAGCAAGGCCAGGGACTGAACCCACATCTTCATGGATACTAGTTGGGTTAACCCACTGAGCCACAATAGGAACTCCAAAAAAATTCTTTTCTGTCAACTGTACTTGCCTGCTGAAGTTGACGAATTTCATCATTCAGTGCATCTACTCTCTTCTGATCTTCCAGACTAAGTTGAGAAAGCAAATCAGTTCCCAGTTCTGCTTTCAATGATTCTCTGGTGGACTCCATAGCATGCAAACTGGCCTCCAAACTTTGTAAGCTACGTTGCTATATGACAGATTATCCATTTATTAATAAAGGTATCAATGCATCATTTATGACAGTGAAAATTTGAATCAGTCTATATTTGATATTAAAGTGAGGTAAAGAATCATATCAATCAAATATTAGGTATCCATTAAGTTTTATAATTAGAACTACTAACAAGAAAAATATGTGATACTACGCAGGATATGTGGAACACATCATATTCTGTGGTCAAACATATAAAAATCTTTATGAACATTCATAAGAACAAAAAGAAGTTACTAGAATGTTAGGGTGGCATAACTGATAAATATTTTATAAACTTTGTTTTAGTACTATTTATGTAATAAATTAACAGTTTTTGTTAAAATTGCTTCATGTTTATGAAACCAATATGTATTATCTTTTGTAATGGCAGTAGTAGTTTACTTTCTACTCATTTTAACACAATCTGGACAGGATGTAATCAAATATCCAAATAAATCCATAAATGGTACTTAACAAAAATTATTACTGGCTGACTCTACTACTATCAGACACTACTATATTATACTATCAGACACTACTATAATATATTATTACTATCAGACACTACTAATTATGCCATAGCTCAAAATGCCCATTTAATGAAGTTGGAAAGTCTGGAACACAATTTGTTATATAACCTATATAACATGTGGTCCACCCAATATTTATTATTAAAACAAATCATTAAAAAAGCATACTTACGAACCTTGGGCATAAAGGTTTTCTCTGACTGCTGCCTCTTCTCTTTCAGCATCTTCATTTCTGATAATATGCTATCTCTAGATGCTTTAAATTTCCTTTGCTGGGTCTCTATCTGCTGCATTTGGTTCATCAGCTGATCAATTTCATTATTAATCCATATACAAGGCTAAGGAAAATTCTCTTCAGTGCCTATTAACATAACATTGTGTATCCCCTTCCTTTTCTTTACCCCTAAAGAAAAGCTATTACCAAAAATTTATGGACTATAACAAGGCTGAATTAAATACTACACTAAATGTGTTTAGTTACAAAAGAAGCTTAAAACATCTGATGTCCCCACTTCTCTCTCAAAACAACATACATACTATTTTACTAAGTGCTATAAAAAAATCTTGGGAAGCCTAAATGAAGCAAAATGAAATATACCTACAGGAGTTCCCGTCGTGGCGCAGTGGTTAACAAATCCGACTAGGAACCATGAGGTTGCGGGTTCGATCCCTGCCCTTGCTCAGTGGGTTAAGGATCCAGCGTTGCCATGAGCTGCGGTGTAGGCTGCAGACTCGGCTCGGATCCCGCGTTGCTGTGGCTCTGGCGTAGGCCGGCAGCTACAGCTCCGATTGGACCCCTAGCCTGGGAACCTCCATATGCCGCGGGAGCGGCCCAAGAAATGGCAAAAAAACAAAACACACACACACGAAAATGGCATTGGAAATATACCTACATATTATTTTTTCATTCAACGAACATTTACTATATAACATTATGCTTAAAGCACTATATATGGGAGTTGGGTATGAAGGTCTTGCCCAATGTAGAATAACTGCACCTAGTTAGATTATCAAATACAGGAAGGCAGCTGGTGCATGCTATCAATACCTTTCTTTTTCTTAGTCTTTCCCCATGCTTTCTTTGTGCTCACATCTTGCCAACTTTGGGCAGTTCTCAAAGTATACTATGCATAAGTATACTATACGTAAGTCAAACCTAAGATGTTTATTTACATTTTTCTCTGTGCTTTTGCTGCAACTTATGGCAAAGAAGCTATAAACTCATTTTCTTGGCCATGCCTGTGGCATGTGGAAGGGATCATGGACCAGGGATAAAACCCCATGCCACAACAGTGACCCAACACCCTGCAGTGATAATGCCAGATCCTTAACCCACTGCACCACAAGAGAACTCCTAGACTCCCATTTTTTTTTTCCTTTTTAGGGCCACACCTAATGGCATATGGCAATTCCCAGGCTAGGGGATGAATCAAAGCTGCAGATGCTGGTCTATGCCACAGCCACAGCAACAACAGATCTGAGCAAAATCTGTGACCTATGCTGCACTCTGCAGCAACGCTGGATTCTTACCCGCTGAATGAGGCCAGGGATTGACTGCACCTTCATGGATACTAGTAGGGTTCTTAACCTGCTGCTGAGCCATTACAGGAACTTTACATTCTTATAAAGCCAGTCTCAATAAAGAATATCCTAATGAAACAGTAAAATTATTTTCACTGCGTAAATACCTGCATTTTAAATATTGTGTGACAAAATGCAAAAAATACATAAAGTACGTTTGCCTTATACCATGGTTGTTTTAAGAAAATGCACATGCACAACTGTGCTGTGAGCCAAAACTGGTCAGTCTTCATAGAACACTGTTTTTATTTGAAAAAACTGAGAGAACTATGGTTACTGAGACTTGGATTTTGATGGCCATTTCCTCCACTAATACCCAATGTGAGCCAAATGATCTCAAGATAATAAAATCTAATGAACATTTTTCAACCCTTATATACTTAACTTCTATGTAGTATGTGGCATTCCTGACACTGCTCTTCAGTCTTCCACTGAAATACTATCCTGGTTTTCTGACTGACCAATCCTCCTAAGGTTCCTCTATAACCTTAAATTTTAGCATACCTCAGGTTCTTTTCTCTTAGAAGTAGACTCACTGCTATTAGCTATTTAACAGTTAAGCCAAGGATGTCCAAATAGTTTTTTGTTTTCTCCCTATCTTAAGTTAAAGAGACATATAGCATAAGCTTCTGTGCTTAAATAAAAGTCAAAGACATGGGATATTTTTCCCCACTGTATATGAGAAAACACATCTAACATGCAAAAGATTCTATATTCCAACCAAAATGCAGTTCTTTCTTTACATCAGAACAAGATAAAAAGATATTTTCAATATTTCTGCGCAGGTTTTCATTGAGCTTTGCTTCAAGTTCACCTAGTTCTTCTTCTGCTTTTCTAACATCTTTTTGTAATTCAAGTCTAGACTTCCTTGTATCATAATAGCCTCCAGTTAAAGCACCCCGATGACTAACTTGGTCACCTAAAAACAAAAGAAAGGTAGTAATTCTGTATAATAACTTCTTTATTCAACAATAAATTAATAATCAAATGACAAATGTAAAGGCTTTACCTATTTAATTAGAATTACTAAGTTAAAAGTTTAAGCCACTTTGGAAAAAATTTTGCTTTCCAATATGAAAAAGTGCATTTAAAAAATACACCTTCTAGGTGAGCTTGAATATCTACCATAAAGGAAAGAAGTGCTGAAGACTAATAGGAACAAGTCAACAGGACACAAGCCCTAGCTTAGAATTCCTACTGGCCATACTTGGGAAAATTTAAAAATCAGAAATAATAATGGCAATGTGTGAATACACTGAATAAAAATTAAAAATCCACAAATCACAATAATACATTAAAAAAAGGACAGGGCTCTTCTTTACATAATAGTGAAAGCAATCATGGAATTTAAGAATCACCACTTTGAAACCCTCAATGTATTAACCGAGTCAGGCAAGGGTCACCAAAGGATGCTAAACCACTGGTAAAACAAGTTTTTGGAAAACCTAATATTGATGTATTCTCAAAGGATAATCTCACATACCACTTACTGATTACAAAGGGGAAAAAGCTTCTTTACAACCAAGATTTGCTAGTAGGCATCTGTGACAGTGCACACTTTGTGTTCACAATAGGAAGTACACATCACTCATTTCAAGAATGCTTATCCTAAACCTAATGAATCGAATAAGACAAATCCAGAAAACAAAACTTTTTTCAAGAAAGTCAATTTCTAAGGGTGGGAAGGAATAGGAGGAATTGTCCTGTACTGAAACTGAAAGAATCTAAAGAGAAAGTATTCCATGCATCCTTGTTGGATCCTAGACAGAAAAATATTTTAGGACAATTAAGAAAACTTGAATGTACTTTTTAAATGATGTAATTGGATTAATATTAAATTTCTTAGCTATAACAATGATCTATGACTATAAAGGAGAATGTCCTTATTCTTAGGAAACACATGCTTAACTTTTAGAGATGAAGTTTCACAATTTTTATGACTTATTTTCAGATGGTTCAAAACAACAAAAACTTCTAAACATATAGAGGTAAAGCTTCTTTCATTAACAAACTACAAAGAGAAGGAAAATACAGAAAACGAAGGTGAACGAACCAATATACCAGAGGTTTTTAACCCAAATTCTGATAAAATTTAGGAGAACCATTGCTAAATCTCATGGTTTTTTTTCCTTTCTTTTCCTTTTAGGGCCACATCTGCAGCATATGGAAGTTCCCAGGCTAGGGGTTGAATTGGAGCTAAGCTGCTGGCCTACGCCAGAGCCATGGCACTGCCAGATCTAAGCCTTGCCTGCAACCTACACCACAGCTCATGGCAACGCCAGATCCTTAACCCACTGTGAGAGGCCAGGGACTGAACCCGATCCTCATGGATACTAGTTGTATGTGTTTCTACTGAGCCACAAGGGGAACTCCAAAATTTTTGAATACCTTAAAGAATAAATTACTAACATATTTTAAAAAATAACAATGCCAATGTAACTGGTGTCTTTTGTAATCCAAAGCTATTTTATATACTCAAAAATATTTTGAAAAGGGTCCATAGGCTTCACCAAAAACCAAAAAGAGTTCATGGTACAAAAAAGATTAAGAAACCTTACTAGAGAATAAATGATTATACTTGAATAAATTTGGATAAACCAACTATATTAAAAATGAGAAATAAATGGACATGAATTTCAAACACTCTTAAAACTAAAATGGAATCTATTTACTCAAAGTTAAGAATTATTACAAACCTTCCAGGGTAATGCAGTCCATTGTGAAAGCACGGGCCAACTGGGTTGAAACTTCCATACTACGACAAATAAGTGTTTTTCCAAACACATGTTTGAAAGCCTTGTCAAATCTGGGATTGTACCTCAATTTACTTATCATAGGAATAGCATCCTGAAAAATGAATATTTTGTTAACAAAGAGACCATAACACAATTAAAATGTCTTAGCAGAATTATGAATAACATCTTTATGAAATACAAATAAACACAAATGTCTTCATACTTTTATATTAATGTTTCCATATGATTGGTAAAACACTGAAAATGTTAGAAAAATCACTCTATTGAAAAATCTTAGAAATTGTGCTCATGTAAATCATCCAGGTTTTCAATACTAGAACACAGTGATAAAGACCTTAGTGGCTCTGGAGCCAGACTGCTCAAGTTCAAATCCCAGTTCTGCCACTCAGATGTGTGCTCTGGACAAACTACTTAACTTTTCTATATAACAGTTATTTTATTTACAAAACTGTAATAAAAATACTACCTTAATGACAACGTTAAGACAAGGTGAGTTACGGAGTTCTCACTGTGGCTCAGAAGTGAACCTGACTAGTATCCATAAGGATGTGGGTTCAATCCCTGGCCCCACTCAGTGGGTTAAGGATCCAGTGTTGCCATGACCTGGAGTATAGGTCACAGACACAGGTAAGGTCTGGCACTGCTGTGGCTGTGATGTAGGCTGGCAGCTGTAGCTCCGATTAAACCCCTAGCCTGGGAACTTCCATATGCTGCACCTGTGCTTCCCCCCACACACACCAAAAAAGACTAGGTGAGTTATATATGTGAAACTCTTAGGATAGCACCTGTCAAATAGAAGGGCTAAATGTAAACTACTAGTGTTTCCTCAAAATATTTTCATTTTATTTTTATCTAAGTTGGATATTCAGAAAAATAACTTTTCAAATAAAATTTTTCCCCTCTCTCCTAAACTGTCAGAACAGAATTCAAAATTAGGAAATACATTCTACATACAGAAAAATACCATAAATATGTTAAGCCTAAATTAGTAATTACAAAGTGAACACCAATATAGCCACCATGTACGACAAGAAAGAAAATACATCCAGAAGCCATGTGTGTAGCTCTTTCCTAATCACAGTGGTTACTTCTAATGGTTACCTGCTAGAGGTTACCACTATTATAACTTTTGTGGTAATCGCGTCCTTGCACTTTCTTGTTCTATCATACTAAGTTTACTTTTTAGTAAAAAGGGAATCATACTACATGCATTCTTTTGTGTCTTGCTTTATTCACATATCACATATGACTCAATTTATTCTAAAACTTCAAAGACAATTTATAGATTTAAAAGGAAAAAAAAAGTCAACCAATTAAACAGCTTATAAGACTCTCACTGTTCCTTTTAAATTGTAGATCATTCTCATAGGATTTTAGCTTTAACCTTAAAAAATAGTGAGAGTTGCTACTACTATCAACATTTTGAAGCCAAACACCTAAAAGCAATTACATTTTTTCAAGAATGATATCTAAGGGAATATTTTTAATTCAAGTATAGTTAATTTACAAGGTTGACTTGTACAAGGGAATATTTTTAATCTGTTTAAAAAGTATAGCCACTAATATCAAAAGCAACATTATGCTTTCAGACTCTATCATCTTGCTAGACACTTCTAACTTTAAACGATTTGAAAAAGTATATTCGGAAAACCTTAATATATTCACTTTAAAGTGATAGTTCCTCAGGAAATTCTTTTCCAACTATTTAATCTTAACTTTATCTAAGATACACTCTCAACATATCCTGTACTTAATATATTTTAACAGTTTCCGCTTTTTAAAATGGCTTGTTTTATGTCTTGGCTGGGACCTCTATCTCTATCTCCCTTCCCTTCTTCACCCAGCACTGACTATGCTCTACAGTAAGAAAGGCCTATTTATCTCACAGACCATGTGAATCCCAATGTATAGTGCCCATGCACTAGCATGTGCTAAACACAAGAAAAAACTTACTGAAAGAAAGGCAGACTTTAACACACATCAACTCACATTGGTTTCAGGATAGGCAGTATCCCTGACATCTAACTTGTTAAGAGGCAGAAAAGTAACCTCTCCAGGAAGGTTCATTTTATTAAACTCCATCAAAATCTTCGTGCTGACTTCATCTGAATCAACAATGTGATAAAATAACCTACATGTAAACAGAACAACACGTCTAAAGTGCTGTAAACATTTAAGCAAACAATTTACTTTTTTTCTATGCAATCTTATTTGTATGGGGGAGAGCAAATCCAATCGAGAGTGAAAAAGTACAAAAAGGGGAAATTTTAGCTTTTACAGTTAGAAACAACACTTAGCATGTATATCTTTAATTAAAAAAATGAGTAACTAAGGATACAGGATGATATTGGGAGACATAATGTAGTAAAACTACAAAGAGTTGTTTCTTGGGTTACCCGTATTCCCTCTTTCCTTTAAAAATTCAAAACAACAAAAAAATCTTACCGGTTTCCAGCAGTGACTTCCACACATGTGTAGAAAGCAGGCTCACATTCAAAGTTATTCATCACAATACCATGATAGCCATTCTGAACATGTTGGTTTATTCCTTTTCGACGAAAGTGGTCTAGTACTTTGTTGATGCTGTCTATTCCATTTAAAATGGCCTATTTAGAAGTGAAAAATATTAAAATATTGCCAATGGTACTTCTGCTGGTAAGAACTCATTACTCTATACAGTAAAAAATATACTAGATTAAACACTCTCTCCAAAAACAGGTCACTCCCTTGAAATATGCCAACTACGTGCAATATCTTATATGTTCCGACATTCGCATTAAAAATGAAAAGTGCTATCTTTACTAGCAAATGTACTTAAATAATACCCATGGTTTCATAAGACAAGTAATTTGCAGTCTTCTCTTCAAAGCTAATACATTCTTGTCCAATAACTGACTCAATGAAAACTAAGGTAACGAAAAGAACCTGCGAACCTTTCCTGTTGCCGCTCTAAGAAGTTGCTGTTTCTTTTCTAGATCTTCTCTTTTAGCAGCAAGTGCTTGCTGTTCTGCATTCTCCTCTCGCCACAAGTAACTAATAAATAAAAATTAGACTGTCTTTAATTTTAAAAGCATTAAGACAATGCACCAAAAGTATACAATTTTGAGTAGGTACTGAAATTAAATTTTAATAATTTATAACTTAAATACCACTTAACAGCCAGTAACAAGTATTACTCAAAAAAATATTAAAGAAGGAGTTCCCATCATAGCTCAGCAGAAATGAATCCAACTAGGAACCATGAGGTTGTGGGTTTGATCTGGGGCCTCACTCAGTGGGTTAAGGATCTGGCATTGCCGTGAGCTGTGGCGCAGGTCGCAGACAAGGCTCGGATCTCGACTGCTGTGGCTGTGGCGCAGGCCGGCAGCTGTAGCTCCAATTAGATCCCTAGCCTGGGAACCTCCATATGCCACGAGTGTGGCCCTAAAGAGACAAAAAAATAAATAAATAAAAAAAATAAAGAATATTTCAGTCTATACTAACTTTCTTTCACTTTGTAATTCATCTTTCTTATTTTTTACTTCATAGTATTTTCTGTCCAGTTCTTCTACTCGAGCTTTGACTTCATTAAGATCCTGATCAAGTTTCTATGAAAATAAAAACAACTCAAATTTAAAATCCACCTTCATATAAAGTAATCCATAGTGACAGAAAGCAGATCACTTATTACCAGAGGATGGGGGAGGAGGACAGGAAAGAAGCAAGGGAGATATTACCAAGGGGAACAGGAATTATTTGGGGGTGATGAAAAGTTTATATTAATTGTGGCAATGGCTTAACAGGCATATAAACGAATAAACACAATTAATTTGTTCACCACTACTAACTTTGACCTTACTACTTCTCTAACACATAACTCTAAAAGAAGAAAAAACACATTAATAAATTCTCAAAACACTGTAGTGCATACTTTCCATACTGCCCCCTTTCCACACATACACAAGAACACAGGAGACTTAGGAATACACTAAAACGCAAAAGGCTGCTTTGCACAATGTAATCAGCACTGTAATGTCATCTCTACCTACCATAAAGAGCAGAGTTCACTTTCACAATTGGCCATTTTGATACGCTAAACTATGACTGAAATATTGAAAAATAACTTCAAAAAGGAATGAATAAAACCTCTCACTGGAAAAATGTGTGTACGTTAATAGATAACAAGGTCAAGCCACGAAGTCAAGGAAAGACAGGAAATGGTCCAGATTAAGGGTACTAACAGAAACATGACAAATGCAATATATCATCTTAGATTGAATGTTGAATTTTGTTCTCGTCCACCTTTAAGAACTGAATTTAACATGTGTAGCTCCTGGAGTTCCTGTCATGGCACAGCAAAAACGAATCCAACTAGGAACCATGAGGTTGAGGGTTCGATCCCTGGCCTTGCTCAGTGGGTTAAGGATCCAGAGTTGCTGTGAGGTGCGGTGTAGGTCACAGACATGGCTTGAATCTGGCATTGCTGTGGCTCTGGTGAAGGCCGGCAGCAACAGCTTCGATTAGACTGCTAGCTGGGAACCTCTATATGCCGTAGGTACGGCCCTAAAAAGACAAAAACCCAAACGTGTGACTCCTAACAAGAAAGTCCTCCAGGAACTTGAATCACTATTTATATTCAAAAGAAATATCTTTGGGGAGTTCTCTGGTAGCCTAGTGGTTAAGGACCTGGCATTGCTGTTGCTGTGGTTTTGGTTCAGTCCCTGGTCTGGAAATTCCCACATGCTGCAGGTGCAGTCAAAAGTTAAAACAAACAAACATCTTTGGCCTCTACCTTAAAAGACTGGTACACATCTTGGTGGAAGATGTTGATAGTGAGGCAATCTATGCATGTATGAGGGCAGGAGACATAATGGAAATCTCTTAGCCTTCCTCTCAAGTTTGCTGTGAACCTTGATCTAAAAAAAATTGTCTACAATGGCTCAGCATAAACAAACCTGACTATTATCCATGAGGATGTGGGTTTGATCCGTGGTCCTGCTCAGTGGGTTAAGGATCTGGCATGGCTGTGAGCTGTGGTGTAGTCACAGACAGGGCTCAGATCTCCAGCTGCTGTGGCTGTGGTGTAGGCTGGCAGCTGCAGCTCCAATTTGACCCCTAGCCTGGGAACTTCCATATGCTGCAGGTGTGGTCATTTAAAAAAAAAAAAAAAAAAAAGACTAAAAAATATATATTTGGGAGTTCCCATAGTGGCTCAGCAGAAACAAATATGACTAGTAACCATGAGGATGCAAGTTCAATCCCTGGTCTTGCTCAGTGGGTTAAGTAAGGATCTGGTGTTGCTGTGGTACAGGCTGGTGGCTACATAAACATACATTTATCTATTTAAAAAGAAACACTTGATATTTGTTTTTATATGTAAACAATACAAACATTATATATAAAATATTCAAGTATACGCATTTAATATTTTATGCTTTCAGTGGCTTTTTGGATAAACCAAGCATGCCAACTGGTGCAGATCTCATGGGTTAAGAAGCATCTCCCTGAGCATGTATGAATACATTCTCCTCACCCTAAATCTGTCCTACAGACTCCCTTCTCATCACTTCAGTCACCCTCCAACCACCTATATACACCACATATACCACTTAAGAAAGCATTTTTTGGAGTTCTTTTATGGTACAGTGGGTTAAGGATCCGGCATTGTCACTGCAGTGGCTTGGGTCATTACTGTGGCAAAGCTTTGATCCCTGACCTGGGAACTTTTACAGGCCGAGGGCATGGCCAAACAAAACGAAACAAAACATTTTTTTTACCTTTCTCATTTTAAATAATGTAAAATCTTTCTTACTCTGAAAGTGATCTCATCTTCTACTTCAATTGTTAAGGAAATGCTAAACATGCATAGTAAATGTTTAATTCATTTAGAAAATATTATAAAATCACCAATGCTTTAACAACAACAAAAAATACACATTCTGCAGTAAGCTATTAAATTGACAGAAAATTACATTAGAATATAAAAATGGAAAAATTCTGGGAGTTCCTGTGTGGCTCATCAGATCAAGGATCCGGCACTGTTGCTGCAGTGGCTCAGGTCAATGTTCTGGCTTGGGATTGATCCCTGGCCCAGGAACTTCTGCATGCTGAGGGAGCAGCAAAAACTACCACCACCCCCTCAAAAAAAAAAGGAAAAATTTTAAATTACTATAAAGTCATATTTTGGACTTATATGATATCACATTAAAGTTAAGGGCAGGAGTTCCTGTCGTGGCGCAGTGGTTAACGAGTCCAACTAGGAACCATGAGGTTGCGGGTTCGGTCCCTGGCCTTGCTCAGTGGGTTAACGATCCGGCGTTGCCGTGAGCTGTGGTGTAGGTTGCAGACGCGGCTCGGATCCCGCATTGCTGTGGCTCTGGCATAGGCCGGTGGCTACAGCTCCGATTCAACCCCTAGCCTGGGAATCTCCATATGCCGTGGGAGCGGCCCAAGAAATAGCAACAACAACAACAACAACAACAAAAGACAAAAGATAAAGTTAAGGGCAGAGGGGAGAGCCCATCGTGGCTCAGAGGAAACAAATATGATTAGCATCCATGAGGACACAGGTTTGGATCCAGCGTTGCTGTGAGCTGTGGTGTAGGTCACAGAAACGTCTTGGATCTGACGCTGCTGTGCCTGCGGCATAGGCCGGTGGCTACAGCTTCAATTTGACCCCTAGCCTGGGAACCTCCATGTGCCGTGGGTGCAGCCTTAAAAAGACGAAAAATAATAATAATAAAGCTAAGTGCAGAGGAGTTCCTGTCATGGCTCAGCGGTAATGAATTGGACTAGCATCCATGACCACAGGTTTGATCCCTGGCCTTGATCAGTAGGTTGAGGATCCAGCACTGCTGTGAGCTATGGTGTAGGTTGCAGATGTGGCTCAGATCTCAAGTTGCTGTGGCGTAGGACAGCAGCTACAGCTCTGATTTGACCTATAGCCTGGGAACTTCCATAAGCCATGGGTGCAACCCTAAAAAAAAAAAAAAAAAGTTAAGGGTACAGTCCAAGTACATACTACAATTCATAAAAATACTTTAAAAAATATATTCGATCTTTTTTTTTTTTTTTTTGGTCTTTTTGCTATTTCTTAGGCCGCTCCCACAGCATATGGAGGTTCCCAGGCTAGGGGTCCAATCGGAGCTGTAGCCGACAGCCTATGCCAGAGCCACAGCAACACGGGATCTGAGCTGCATCTGCAACCTATACCACAGCTCACAGAAACGCTGGATCCTTAACCCACTGAGCAAGGCCAGGGATTGAACCCGCAACCTCATGGTTCCTAGTTGGATTCGTTAACCACTGCGCCACGACGGGAACTCCTGTTTTTTTTTTTTTTGGACAATCTTTGACATGGAAAAAATATTCTTAAAAAACATTCTTCAAAAAAGAGAACTACTGTATATATAATACTAAATTGTACTGGTCTTATCTAAGTATGTACCTATCTTGCATATTTCAAGAGTACCATATAAACTATTCAAAAATAAAGAAATAAAGCTGCACATTTTCACGCCCTTCTGAAAGACTTCACAAAGCAGCCATAAAAATTCTTACATTATACTGCTCCAGATTTTTCTCTTTATTTGCCTCAGTGTCCTCCAAATCCTTATGTATAGCAGCAATTTGTCTTTTCTTGTCATTAATAGCCTGATCTAAAGACTTGAGTTCCTTTTTAATCCACTTATCCCTTTCTTCTTTTGATGTAAACTGGCTTCCTCGACCCTGCTTTGCATAAAGGTCCGTTCTTTCCTGGGTAGCTTGGGCCAATCTACACAAGACACAAGAGAATGGATTGAAAAAGAGAACAGGAAATAACCAAAGTTATTGCAATCAATACCTCATGAGTACACAGAGACAGTAACCATTTAAAAATTACACACGAAAAGGAATTAGGCATAAAAACCAACTGTTATCTAGCAGAGGTCCTTGGACTAGTTCTCTACAACATTAATTTAACTTGAAAATCACAGTTAATGACAAGTAAAATAGCCCACCTCCAAAGGATTTAAGGTCATTCTAGGTCTCAATTAGTAAATCTCAACAGTTCTAGTACCCCATATCTCAGGAATTTTCAAAAATGCTCCAACTATTTAACTATATAAACATTTTCAACTCCCTACAAGAGAAGACTATGAAGGTTAAAAGGCAAGAAGAAGACAGAGAAAATACAACATACAGAACAAATATTAACACCCAGATAACATAACTTTGTAAAACAGTAAGAAAAAAAAGGGGGGGGGGAGGGCAATGGATATAAAAAAGCAATTCATTAAAATGAATATAAGTGGCATAAAAACATGATAATGTACTAAATTATGAAATCAGTACTAGCAAGTCCATACTATGGATAGATTCTAAAATATCTTGATGTTAAAACATCAAGTATGAAAAGAAAGTGGAAGAATGAACATCCAGCAAGACATAATTTGTGTAAAAAAATAACAGTCATCATGCATGTTTTTAAACCCCAACAACATTTAGGTATGCTACCTTAGTCAAGCTACAAAACCTCCAAGAGCCTCAAGTCTGTCAAATTTATAATGGGGATAATGCGGATCTCCTAGGGCCTTTGAGTACGAAAAAAATGTAGGCAATATGAATATAACAATACTTGGCCCACAGCTGTTGTTTAACATTAGCTGTTAGTTCAAAATGGGCATTATACTTTTGCCGCCCTTAATTACTGTACCTTCTTAACCCAGAGCTATTTAAGGTTCTAAAGAGGAACCATGTAGAAAGTCAGAATTGTTGTTGGAAAAAAAACCCCAGACCTGGCAATTCCTCGCTCTTCTTTTTCTTTTACACTGTTGAATTTAGGTTCTGTTTCTGCCAGTTCTTTCTGTTTTTCTTCTATTTTTTCAAGCAGCTTCTGCCTTTCTTTTAATAAGCGTTTCTGTAAATAAAGCAAGATTAAAAATGCAAACTGCTTAAAAACTTTTGCTTAATTTAGAAGTCTAGCATAAAATATTTTCTCATGAAAAAAATTTATGAGAAAATTGATCCTGCAACACATAGCTAATTTTAAAACATTAATAAAGACAGTACTGAGTTGCAACTTGAATGTAAATTATTTTAATGCACCAAATCGTTCACAAAAATTCAAGCATGCACCCCTGTCACAGAAAAGACTGTCCTCTGCAGTTTCCACTCACCTGAACTTTCAGGTCTTTCATTTTTAGCATTTTAACTTACCCTCTGTTCACTATTGCCTGCTAATTCATCTTGTAAATCCTTGGCTTTAAGCTCCAACTTAGTCCTCTGCTTAATTTGTTCTTGTCTTTCAGCGCTGAGCTGCTCCTTTTCTTCTTTCATAGCTGAAATTTTTGTTTTCAGTTCTCTAACTTGGCGTTCAATATCCTATTCAAAAAGTATCAAATAGATATGAGCCAGACAACTAGAAATACAATAGCAAAATCGGGACACCATTAATGTGTCTCTTCTCTTTCATTTAAACTTTCAGTACTACTAAGTCTTTCCAATACTCAACCCCAGTGACACACTTGAAGTTACCATTCCATAATTCTGGTACGTAATGTTTACTGAAGTCTAACATAACACTGTAAACCAACTATACTTCAATTAAAAAAAAAAAAAAAAAAAAAAAAAAACCAAACCTTTACTGTAGTCAAAAATGTGCATTAACCTAAGCCTAGTTTACAACCTTACCTCCATTTTATCTCTTGCATCCTGCTGGGCATCTCTTAATTGTCTGGATTTTTCTCCACTCGTCTCTCGTTTAGCAGAAAGCTGGAAAAAAAAAACAAAACAAAAAAAAAAAACAAGCTATGTTTTCTAACCCATTTTGTATTTGTTCAATATTTTATAACATCTAGCAAATTTTTAAAAGTATCTGTTAAAATAACCATTTGCTTAAAATTTTTTCCAAAAATTTTAGTGGTTTTAAATAGAAAACACCTGTAGTTTTCAGCATTATCTGAAACAAATTTTTGTACAAAGTATCAGTTAATACTAATTACAAAACACACTTTAAAAAGCCAGGAAAGGAGTTCCCGTTGTGGCACAGTGGAAACGAATCTGACTAGGAACCATGAGGTTGCAGGTTCGATCCCTGGCCTCACTCAGTGGGTTAAGGATCCAGCTTTACTGTGAGCTGTGGTGTAGGTTTCAGCTGTAGCTCTGATTTGACCCCTAGCCTGGGAACCTCCATATGCTGTTGGTGCAGCCCTAAAAAGCAAAAAAAGAGAAGAAAAAAAAAAAAAAAAAGCCAGGGGGTAGAAAAAAAAAAAAACTCATGAAACTTTAAAGCTGGCTTCCTCTCATCCTGGTCTGCCTGTCACCACCTGTAATATTTCAGATACAACTACAGAAAGGACCATGTGGGTCCAGGCGTCTCCTTGGAGTAAGCTGAAAGAGAAAAGTCGCTGAGTAATGAATTCAGTAAGAGGTTTAAAAATTTTGAAGTATGTATTTTAAAATAATTGCAAGGTATACATGTAGTATGAGTTTAACATATTCACAAAAATAAAATTAATGTGAAGTGGCAAAGATTAAATATTTTACCTCATCAAGTTTAGCACGAGTCTCGTTAAGTTCCTGATTGTAAATGGTATATTCCAGGGCTCGTCTCATTTTATCCCACTTCTGATACTGAGCTAGTTCTTCCTTTTCTTCCTCTAAGGTATGTAATCTCTCTTCAATGTATTTTAACAACTCATTGATTTTTTCCCGTTTGCCCTCTTAAAATAAAATGAGACATGGAATTGAATAAAATTTTTATTAAATAAGAATTCTTAAATATACCATGAGTTAATCTTAAGAACTATAGCATTATTTAATATTAGGTGGTAACCAAACCAAAGATACTAAAATGACAATTACAATGCTTTATGGTGAAAAGCATCAGAGAAACTTACACATGACGACACTGATTCTTATATTACATGTAGCAAAGGCCTTCCTCTTCACCCACATTTCTGGCCACCTTCAGCATTTGGAATTCCTGGGCAGGGATCAGATCCCAGGTGCAGTCGCAACTGAAGCCACAGGTGCAGTCACAGCAGATCCTTAACCCACTGTGCCAGGCCAGGGATCAAACCTGTGTCCCAGTGCTCCCAAGACGCCACTGATCCCACTGCGCCAGCGGGAACTCCTAGGCTTCCTTTAAAAACCAGTGTGCCTTCCCACAACATTAAAAAACAAAAATAAAAGCTACCTAACATTTCTGATTCTCAATATTTGTAAAAGCATGATCGATTGATAAACTGAATACCTACTATATTCTAATCATAGTGCTACTTTAATCCTCTACTCACCACCATAAACTATAAAAAAGAATTTCAGACTGGGCAGCTTTGGACCAGGGAAGTCAAATCTAAAATCACAATATCGGGAAATCTTAGACAGATTTTGAGCCCAGGGCTGACTCTAAGCCATGAGAGGACACAGCAGTTGAAAAACAAAGTAGGGTTCCCATAATAAATGTAGTAAGAAGATTTAAGTTCATTATTTCACATTTACTTGCTGCTGAACAACTTAAAACTTGATGCCGACTACTATTCTAACAAATCTGGGGCAGGGGGAGGAATACTTCCAAATTTCTTATTCTAACAATGAGGAGGATGCTAGAGGCACAAAATAATTGACTTACAGGGGCACTTATTATCTCATGTAACAATTCTTTATTCAAAGAGAGAAATTATTGGAAGTCTCAAACCTTAAACTGCCTGAAACTAATTTTCACTCCATTCAGTACATAGGCAAATTATCATATAGTAAACTCCTAAGAATAGACAGCTCCTGAGAATCATAACACAAAGAAAATGTAATTCACAACAAAAAGGATACATAAGGTAGAATCACATTTATTTTACCTGTTTCCTTCATTAAAGAGATGCTTTCTTCTTTTCGTTCATCATATACTCTAGTACCAGCTACTTCTCTTAATAGTTTTAGCCTCTGAGAATCTGGTGCTGTTGCCATCTGGTTGATCTACAAGTTTTAGAAAAATAATTATTACAGAGCTACAGACTGCTCTTTATGAACTCTACCTTGGAAGTATTCACATGCTAAGCTTTAAGTATGAGTCTGAGCTGGGAAACAATGACTAGAGAAGGTCTTGCACTCAAGGAACCTACATTCTAAGTGGGGGGAAAAACATGGTAATGCATACCATTACAGTATAACTGCTATAAAGAAAACAAACCCAGAATAAAGAAATACAGCATAAAGAGTTGGGATGATGGCAATACTCTTGCAGAAGAAGTAGTGGTAGACAGCTTATATGAAATAAGAGCAAAAATTGAAACAATGTAGACCTATGTTGCATATGCGCAAGAAGACTCTTTTAAAGGAATTCTCTTAAGTCTTTTTAAAATCTTGCTCTTAAAGTGAAACACCATACTCTCCCTAATCACTTCTTCTGAATGCTAACTTTCCAACACATAATCTAAAAAAGTCTCCAACATAAAATAAAAAGTGGACATCTTAAAAGGATTTTCCCCTAGTCCAAAACAGCATAATAGTAAACTATAGAGATACTGTAGGATATGTTCTAAGAAAAAAAAATTATCTTAGATGTAGTTAAAATACATGAGGAAACAGGTCAGCTAAAGTATTTAACTCCTAAAAACTATCAAGAATATATACTAAAGGAAAATACTATGTAGCATTATCGTAGATTTCTGGTAATGTAAGTTTTCTAGCATTTTAATTCTGTGATATACTAACAGTGTATTAATTTCAGAAAGCAACTTTTAAATAAAAAAAAAATTTTTTCTTTTGGAGTTTCCATTGTGATGCAACGGAAACGAATCCAACTAGGAAGCATGAGGTTGCAGGTTCAATCCCTGGCCTCGCTCAGTGGGTTAAGGATCTGGCACTGCCAAGGATTTGGCACTGCCATGTGGTAAAAGTCGCAGATGTAGCTTGGATCCTGCATTGCTGTGACTCTGGTGAAGGCCGCATCTGTAGCTCTGATTAGACCCCTAGCCTGGGAACTTCCATAAGCCATGGGTGCAGCCCTAAAAAGCAAAAAAAAAAAAAAAAAATTTAATTGAAAAAAATTTTTTTTAATGGCTGCACCTGCAGCATACATAAGCTCCTGGGCCAAGGATTAAATTCCAGCCAAATCTGAGACCTACACCACAAAGGATCCTTCAACCTGCACTGCACCAGGTCTGGGATTGAACCTATGCCTCCACAGAGACGCAAGCCCTTGCAGTCAGATTCTTAACCACTGTACCACAGCAGGAACTCCAGAAAGTAACTTTTTTCAAATGTGATTTCTATAAAGTTTCTACAATATTCTTAAATATGATTGTGACTTCTATACCAAAAATATCTTCCAGTATAGTATACCTCAGTAAGTGATATAGATCACAAGAAAACAAGATCCACTTAAACAGTTCTGCTGAAATACTTTCATCCCACTATGCAATTGATCTATTTTGTAGTTTACGGTCACATAAAAGGTAATACAAACTTCAGTGCAAAATAAATCAATGAAAACAGAAGACAATAAAATCCATTTTCACTACAACTTAACCACCAGAATTAAATTCATCATTCAATGAATACACTAAGATACATAAATTTTTTTACCTTTCCTTGTTTAACAATATAGTAAGGATTGCTTCGAGAAAAACCAGCACTTTCAAGGAGATTCATCACATCATTTTTCCTGTTGATAAACAATTAAAAAAAATTTTTTCAAATAAATCCAACAATCAGCAAAAAGAGTACACTAACTCCTGAGTTAAGGGGCATGAGTACAGATGAGTTATCAAACTACTTGCTGTAGCAACCTCAGAGAATCTTTTTATATTTATGATCTATACATGGATTTGTTGAACATGAGGCAAATAGAGCTCATATATGAAGTAAAAGAGCATTTTTAACTCTTTTGTCTACAGATTACAAACATAAAGACAAAATGCTTACGTGACCATTTTTTTGTCTAAGAAATACTGATCTTTTTTGGCACCAATAACTCTTCGAAGTGAAACTTCCTCTTTGTCGATCTAAGAAAAAAAGGTAAAAGCCCAAAGTTAAATCTAATAATGAAAGTGGAAACTTTATAGTTAATAAGGTCATTTTAGAGTTCCTTACTAATAATTTTAATTATTTTGAAATTTCAATTATCGCACTAAAAATATGCTATGAATACTCAACTCAATGACAAAGACTTTTCTTTTTTAAGTTTTGTAGGGCTGCATTGAGGCATATTGGAAGTTCCCAGGCTAGTGGTCAAATTGGAGCTGTAGCTGCTGGACTACACCACAGCCACAGCCACACCAAGGCCAAGCCATGTCTCCTCTGGGACCTACACCACAGTTCATGGCAACGCCGATCCTTAACCCACTGAGCAGAGCCAGGGATCAAATCCAAGTCCTCAGGGATATTAGTCAGATTTGCTACCACTGCGCCACGACAGGAACTCTGACAAAGACATTTTTTCACATAAGTTTGCACATTTCCATTTGTTTACCAGAATGTTCATTATAACTTTAAGACAAAATTAGTACATAAGCTATAGTTATCTTAGTACAAACTAAATTATAAAAAGACTGAAGACAGCTATAAATAAATGTTTCAAAACATGGAAAAAAGGTCAATTCCATCAATGAAATTCTCAGCATCATTACAAAAAGCAATTACTCACTGGCAACCGGTTGTCTGAATTGTCAAAAATAATCTCCACAAAAGCAGAAATAACACGAGGACCAGTACCCTCCTAAAACATGAAAAAAATAAATGTGTCATTTAAGTCATGAAAATATCACAAGTGGTGTTTTCATATTCTTTAATTTTTAAAATTTAGTGCATGGTAACAAGCCTGATTCAATGGAGAAAAATTTCTATCAGACTAGTACATATCCCTCTTCCCAAAACAGGAAGGGTTAGGATAACAATACTCAACCAAATAGCTTTTTTTGTCTTTTTAGGGCTGCACTGGCAGCATATGGAGGTTCCCAGGCTAGGGGTTGAATCAGAGCTGTAGCCACTGGCCTACACAGCCACAGCAACACAGGATCCAAGCCACATCTTCGACCTACACCACAGTTCACGGCAGCACTGGATCCTTAACCCACTGAGCATCCTCATGGATGCTAGTCAGGTTCGTTAACGGCTGAGCCATGACAGGAACTCCACAACCAAATAGCTTTTGATTCTGAATTTAAAAATGAGAACTATGCAAGAGATGTCAGAGCTGGGCATACTTTTAGGTCCTATTCTGCAAACCACCTTATTGGAGTACAAGACCTCATAGCTACCCAATTCTACCTATTTGCTTATATATAAAACACTCTGAGGCTTTTCTCCTATAGAACCACCTTAATGCTAAAAAGAAATCCTGGAGTTCCCGTCCTGGCGCAGTGGTTAACAAATCCGACTAGGAACCATGAGGTTGTGGGTTCGGTCCCTGCCCTTGCTCAGTGGGTTAACGATCCGGCGTTGCCGTGAGCTGTGGTGTAGGTTGCAGACGCGGCTCGGATCCCGCGTTGCTGCGGCTCTGGCGTAGGCCGGTGGCTACAGCTCCGATTCAACCCCTAGCCTGGGAATCTCCATATGCCGCGGGAGCGGCCCAAGAAATAGCAACAACAACAACACAACAACAAAAGACAAAAAGACAAAAAAAAAAAAAAAAAAGAGTAAAAAGAAATCCTAATAAATCATGTGATAATTACTGTAACTGTCCTCTTTTTAAACATCTGAGATATTCTACAGTTTTAAATCTATGGAAACATACACATTTAACATGTGTCACATTTAGATCAATTTGTGACCAAACTACTTACACACCAGATAATTTCTAGATTGTGAAAACTATTATTATGTACTAGTTCGATACAATGAAGAACAATACCTACAAAAGTATTTTTCTATATCAATCTGAGAAACCTAAAGAGAGATTTTTCTTTCTTTCTTTTTTTTGTCTTTCTGTATTCTAGGGCTGCTACCGCAGCATGTGGAGCTTCCCAGGCTAGGGGTCCAACTGGAGCTACGGCTGCCGGCCTACACCACAGCCATAGCAACTCGGGATCCGAGCCGTGTCTGTGACCTACACCACAGCTCATGGCAATGCCAGATCCCCAACCCACTGAGCAAGGCCAGGGATTGAACCCGAAACCTCACAGTTCCTAGTCGGATTTGTTAACCACTGAGCCACGACAGGAACTCCAAGAGAGATTTTTCTACAGTGAATCAATCCTGATTACTGAACTAAAAATTCAAATTTGAGTTCCTGCTGTGGCTCAATGGGTTCAGAGCCCAACATGGTATCTGTGAGGATGCAGGTTTGATCCCTGGACTAGCTCAGTAGGCTAAGGAGCCAGCATTGCTATGGCATAGGCTGGCAGCTGCAGCTCCAATTTGACCCCTGGCCTAGGAACTTCCACATGCAACAGGTGTGGCTATAAAGAAAAAAAAAAAAAAAAAAAAATTCAGGAGTTCCTGTCATGGCTCAGTGGTTATGAATCCGACTGGAACCACGAGGTCGAGGGTTCGATTTCTGGCCTTGTTCAGCGGGTTGAGGATCCGGTGTTGCTGTGAGCTGTGGTGTAGGTCACAGATGCAGCTTGGATCTGGCATTGCTGCGGCTCTGGCATAGGCTAGTGGCTACAGCTCCAATTGGACCCCTAGCCTGGAAACCTCCATATGCCGAGGGTGCGGCCCTAGAAAAAGACAAAAAAATTCAAATTTAAGACTGGGAGAAAAAAACATAATGGTTTTAATAAAACCTTCTTCAAGTTCTGGTGCAACAGGATCAGCAGTGTCTCTGGAATGCAGGTTCAATCCCCAGCCTGGCAGAGTGGGTTAAAGATCCAGT
This sequence comes from Sus scrofa, assembly GCF_054392235.1. NCBI lineage: Eukaryota > Metazoa > Chordata > Mammalia > Artiodactyla > Suidae > Sus > Sus scrofa. Next base: position 143,676,779 of record NC_139396.1, on the reverse strand, counting down.
GGCATAGGTCACAACTGTGGCATGGATCTGACCCCTGGCCTGGGAGCTCCATGTGCCCCAGGGCAACCAAAAAAGAAAAAAGAAAACCAAAAAACCAACCTTCCTAAGCCTGAGGTACTGTTGAGATATATTGAGATATCTCACTTTCTGGCCTTTTTTGGGGGCTTTTTAGGGCCACACCCACAGCATATGGACGTTCCCAGGGTAGGGGGCCAACCTACACCACAGCTCATGGCAACACTGGATCCTTAACCCACTGAGCAAAGCCAGGAATCAAACCTTTGCCCTCATGGATACTATCAGGTTCATTTCCACTGGCCCATGAAAGGAACTCGTACTTTCCAGTCTTAAAATTATAAACCATGCTTAAAAACCAGAAAGATAGGAGTTCCGTCATGGCGCAGTGGTTACTGAACCCGACCAGGTAGGAACCATGAGGTTGTGGGTTCAAACCCTGGCCTCGCTCAGTGGGTTAAGGATCTGGCGTTGTTGTGAGCTGTGGTGTAGGTCAGACACGGCTCTGATCCTGCGTTGCTGTGGCGTGAGCTGGTGGCTGCAGTTCTGATTAGACCTCTAGCCTGGGAACTTCCATATGCCAAAGGTGAGGCCCTAGAAAAGACAAAAAAAACACAGAAAGACAGATAGCATTTTATCACAGCTTTTTATGCTTTCTTATCCTAAAATTATTTTATTATTCATAATTATCTATTTAAAATTCTAACAACTGTCATTACTATAAATATACTGCCCTTCATATGAGAAAATGTTACCATTTAAGTACAAACATGGTTAAAAACAACTTTACGTTGTTTAGTCTGCAATGGTTGCTTCTCTACACTCCCAATTAACTTATGATCCTAATTCTCAAAGTTTCTAATTCCCAACTTAACTCTTTCCAGCAAACCTGCTTTCAGCCCCTTACCAGACCATACTTTCAATAAAGAATTTACATTTATTTGGAAGACATATCCATTCAAAGGGAACTTGTACAATCTTCTTAATTACCATTATATAAAAATTAAGCCTTTATCCTGTATTAATATAGTAGACTAAATTTCACAGCAGAACACCACACATTAAAAGAGAGACTGACTGCGTCATGGTCACAAAGGATCTGAAACTTGAACAAATAACTGTTCACCAGAATTGACAATGTATTTTTGGAAGTATTCAACATCAATAATGTGTTAAAGCAGCCTCACTCACATGCAGCAAAGCCAATCGCTGTTCTGGACGAAGATGACTAAATTCATCACTGAGAACAAACTGAATTGCTAGAAATACAAAAATAATTATTAGTACAATCTATAAAAGGATTTATGCCCTATTCATAATTCCCATACTTTCAGAGAATACAGTGTATCAGGTAATGAATGATGTAGATAAAGTAGATTACCTGTTTCATATAAACAAAATAAATGCAGAAAATCTGCCCATACGTCAGACTAATTGGCTAGGAAATGATACTAAAAAAACATTAAAAAGTTTTTTACTGAAACAAAATAAAAAGAGAACACTTAGAAACACAAAAAGATAAGCAGAACTAAGGTATACCTCTTGATCAAAGTATACACTGGTTAGGCTTCATGCTATATTTGCTTTTACCTACTAAAAATAAAGGATATAAATTTTATTTTTTTGGCCATGCCTGCAGCATGCAGAAGTTTCCAGGCCAGGGATCAAACCATACCACAGCAGTGACAATGCCAGATGCTTAACCTACTGAGCAGGGAATTTCTAAATTTTGAAATTTAACAAAATAGGATAAATTCCTATATTCTTAATAGGATATCAAGAGACCTTTGACACTATAAAAAAGAATATGTGTATATATGTGTATCCTCTCCAAGAGATTATGAAATACTTCCATTCCAATACTACTTTTCTCACCATCCCCAAATTACCACCAGTGATGGGGTATAGAGTACTATTTAGATTTGTGAGCATAGAAGGGATAGAACCTTTGCTATTACTAACCCCCACCACCTTTCCTCAAACACTAGTCCAACTGAGAGGTCCAAAATTTTTTCAACCTACTCCTTATACAGTCCGATTCTGTTAAAATATTTTTTCTCTTCCAAAGATTTGCTGGAGTACCCACTGTACCTAGTATCCATGCCTAGTATCCATGAGGATACAGGTTCAATCCCTGGCCGGCTCACTGGGTTGGGGATCTGGTGTTGCCATAAGCTGTAGTGTAGGTTGAAGATGCACCTCAGATCCCGAGTTCCTGTGGCTGTGGTGTAGGCCGGCAGCTATAGCTCCGATTTGACCCTTATCCCAGGAATTTCCATATGCCATGGGTGAAGCCCTAAAAAAAAAAAAAAAAAAAAAAAAAAAAAGAAGTTAACAGAAGCATTACTATTCTTAACTGCATTTTATCTTTAGAGATAATTTTCAAAGCTCTATTTACTATTTTCAAATCAACAACTGTCTTTGTGAGAGCTCCCGTCGTGGCTCAGTGGTTAACGAATCCCACTAGGAACTATGAGGCTGAGGATTCAATCCCTGGCCTTGCTCAGTGGGTTAAGGATCCAGTGTTGCCGTGAGCTGTGGTGTAGGTCACAGACGCGGCTCGGATCCTGTGTTGTTGCGGCTCTGGCGTAGACCTGCGGCTACAGCTCCGATTCAACCCCTAGCCTGGGAGCCTCCATATGCCACAGGAGCAGCCCAAAAAATGGCAAAAACAAAAACAAAAGTCTTTGTTGAGTCTAAAGTTTTTAAACCCCTCCATCTTTTATTAAAATGATTGACTTAAATCAAAGAGATGAGTCATTTTCCAAAACAATATTAACTATTCTACTGCACCCATATTTTCCCTCCCTACCTACATACATTTACATTTATATACAGCACCCAAGTTTATTTTATTATTATTATTATTATTTTTTGTCTTTTTGCCATTTTCCTGGGCTGCTCCCGTGGCATATGGAGGTTCCCAGGCTAGGGGTCTAATCAGAGCTGTAGCTGTAGACCCCACGCCAGAGCCACAGCAACTCGGGATCCGAGCCGCATCTGCGACCTACACCACAGCTCACAGCAACACTGGATCCTTAACCCACTGAGCGAGGCCAGGGATTGAACCCGCAACCTCATGGTTCCTAGTCGGTTTCGTTGACCACTGAGCCACAACGGGAACTCCAGCACCCAAGTTTAGAAAGCACTTCTCTAAGTATTATCTCATCTGACTCTGACTACTGATCTCAGGTATAAGGTAGGCAGGGCAAACATCTGTCTTTAAAATAAAGTAGTACTTTGAGAGATTAAGTATTTTGTCGTGTCGCATGGCTAATTAATCACTAGAGTAGAACTCAGATTCTTACACTCTACATTAAAACCCTGTTTTCTGGTGTTTCATGAGGACATAACCTCAGATAAAACTACCTTAAGATACCCAGGTCTCACTATATTTAGAATTCGAAAAATAATACCTACCATAAAAGAAGTTACTTTTTCCAGATCCATTTCTGCCCACTATAAAATTTCAAAAAGTACATGTTACATATTTTGTGTAAAAGACAAAACATTACTGAAAGTATTAAAAAATATAAAAGGCAATTTTCTAACATCTTAAAAACTGAAATTAAATACAACAGAACAGTGAACAACAAAAACAGTCAATAAAACAGTTTTAATTACCAAGTGAATGCAGCTTTTAAACAGACTTTTTTCTTAAAGAAATTTAGTTTATTGTTTATTCATTTTGCTCTTTCCCAATTATTAGGAGTAACTATACATACTACTTGATTTTCATCATTTATATAATCATTACAATGACCATGTAGTTCTATTTTAACTGTATATAATAAAATATTTCTAACAATTTAAAGACTCATATAAAGCTAAAATTTTTAAATACTTAAACAGTCATTTAAAATTCTCAAACCAGGCGTTCCCATCATGGCTCAGCAGAAACGAATCTGACTAGTATCCATGAGGACTCAGGTTCAATCCCTATCCTCCCTTGGTAGCTTAAGCTTAAGGATCCAACATTGCCCTGAGCTATGGTGTAGGTCAGCAACTACAGCTCCAATTTGACCCCTAGGCTAGGAACCTCCATATTGAGCAGGTACAGTCCTAAAAAAAAAAAAAAAAAAAAAGACAAAAAAATATTTCTCAAACCATTTCCATGTTGAACAGTTTCCAGTCAGCCCTATATATGATATACAGTCTCTCAGAATTGCAAAAATACAGACAACCCTAAGGCACTTGTTTTTACCACCTGAATTCAGAAATACGTAATTCTATATATAAAAGGATATCAAATATTTCCCACCTAATGAATTCATTTCAACTTTGTTTAGCAAAATTTTCATTAAGTCATGAACAACTATGCCACTCTCTCAATCTTGACCAATATCAATCTGGACCTGAACAAATTAGACTCGAAGCTATCACTTTAATCCAAAATAAATTCTAAAGAGATCAGAAAGTAATGAAGTTCTCTTAAAAAAAAAAAAAAAGGAGGGGGTGGCAATATAACAGACACAGAGGCCAGCTTGAAGAGAGCTTCCAACGGCTAAATCTAGAACAATTTAAGCACCAAAATAAGATGAATTATAAATTAGTGCTGGGGGATACGGAGAATCATCCACAAGTCCATCCTAATAAATATATAAATACTAAAGAAGGAGAGCCTTTGCACAATAGAGTATCAAGTGGTAAATGTGAAACGAGTGCTGGAAACAGAAAAATCATCATTCTGTAAACATCGGAATAAAGGCAAGAATTACCAACAGATGCTAACTCTAAGGGGGAATTTTGATAAGTAGCATAATATTTGATGGTCCAAAAATGTCTCCCCATCCCTCATAAGTTGCAAGGAAAATAACATTATACGGTGAGAAAAATTGGACACAACCTCTACTAGGCAATCAAAAATAACATCATCAATAAGAAGTAGATGAACATCATGTGCCTTCAGATGTAATACCCTGAAAATGACACATCATTTATGTAATACTTTTCAAAAATAACATTATAAAAGATAAAGAAAGGCTCTGGAAATGAGCCAGATTAAGTAAGAGTAAAGAGACATGACAACTGGAGTTCCTGCTGTGGCTCAGCGGGTTAGGAGCCAACTCATCTAGCATCCATGAGGATGTGGGTTCGATCCCTGGTCTTGCTCATTGGGTTAAGGATATGATGTTACCAGGAGCTGTGGTGCAGTTTGCACATACCATGTTGTGTGGCTATCGCATAGTTCAGCAGCTGCAGCTCCGATTTGACCCCTAGCCTGGGAACTTCTATATGCCGTGAGTACGGCCCTTAAAAGCAAAAAAAAAAAAAGAGAGAGAGAGAGAGACACACACACACACAAGACATCTAAACGCAGTACCTGATCCTAACTAGATCTTGTATTAAAGGTGGGAAAATACTATAAAGAACATTTCTGAGACAATCAACATACTTGGAAAAGAAATAATAGATTATTGTACTGATGTTAAATTTATTGCAGTTGATAATTATACTATGGTTATATAAGATAATATCTCTATTCTCAGAAAATACACACTGAAATCACAGGTAAATGACCATGATATATACATACTTAAGTGCAAGAGTGAGTGCAAATGATAAAGCAAGTGGGGAAATACTAACGGTAACGACGTTAAATATTTAATAAGGAAAGATATTAAGAAATATATTATCTTGAGGGGGCAAAAAAAAATTACTATAAACTTTTATCTTAAAAAGCATAGTTATATATAGATATGTATGAAACCAGAGTATTGAGAAAGACCCAGTTTACTGCATCCCCAAGATTCACCTGCCCTAACAAGGGTCTTGGTTGCCTGTCATCAGAGAAGCTAGCTTCCCAACATCTCAGGTTGTTTCAGCCTACCCTAGGGGTGCCTTCAGGTCTGTGAAAGCCCAAAGGTTACAGTTCCCCAGAATGACACAATCCAAAAGCATGGGGGAATCAACGCCCGATGTGGTAAATCAACCAAACAGAGACAGGAGTCAGCATATAGAACCCTCTCTATTCCTCTCCCATTTGAGCTTTCTGAGGTGTGGTGGGTTCACAAAGTCTGTCTGAAGTTATACAATGTGGACCACAAGCCGGGTCTATCTTCTTTGTCAGCTATGACTGCTTTTCCCCTAGCCTTGCCCTCAGACTGCATCCTCCCATTAAAACCTTAGCAGCTAAGCAGACCCCAGGCTCTGTTTTCCAGAAAATCAGGATTAATACAAGTATACATCATTAATATTAAGTCTCAACTGTAATCCTGGTAGAAGGATTACAGTTTAATTTTTTTTCTCAGTTTTTATGCTCTCTCATAATGTTCTATAACTTCACATACAGTTCTTTTGTTAGGTTAGAAAAGAGTATATGGTTCTTTCATCTGAACATCAGATATTCAAGTATCAGCACGAGGTATCTGTCTTCAAATCTTGAGTTTCTTAAGGGTCACAATCATTAAACAATTAAAGTGGTATGCTTTTACCAGGCAGTTTTAGGATCAACCTCAGTCTATACTACTTCTGGTCTTTCTTACATGATTAAGAGAAGTGTTTTTTAAAGCACGTTAAGCCAATAAAACCACATTATATTTTTCAGTTAAAACAAATGAAAGAACACTTCGATAATTTCCTTTGTGACTACTGACAATCCTAATCCAAAGTAGTACAACAGCCATCTGATAACAGCTAAAATAAAAATACTTGATTGGGGAGTTCCCGTTGTGGTGCAGCAAGAAACAAACCTGACTAGGAACCTGGCCTTGCTCAGTGGGTTAAGGATCCAGCATTGCCATGAGCTGTGGTGTAGGTCGCAGACGGGGCTTGGATCTGGCGCTGCTGTGGCTATGCTGTAGGCTGGCTCGGTAGCTCTAATTATACCCCTAGCCTGGGAACTTCCATATGCCGCTGAGGGTGCAGCCCTAAAAAGCAAAAACAAAAGAAAACAAAAAACAAAAAACCTTGATAGGTCCTAGAGACATAATTTAATCATCCCAGATAAAAATGGCCATCATTTTCAGCCCATTTATAAAATCATAGCCAGTCTGCTCAATTTCAAATCCCTGGGTTCCACACTGGGAGATTTAACCAATCACAGACTGAAAATATTGGGGAGGGGGGCAACTTTCCAGAAAGTTCCAAGAAACAAAACTAGAATTTGCCACAAGCTTGTGGCAACTGATTTACACAGTATTTACACTGCATTAATAACTACTTACAGGAGTTCCCATTGTGGTGCAGTGGAAACAAATCCAACTAGGAACCATGAGGTTGTGGGTTCGATCTGTGGCCTCGCTCAGTGGGTTAAGGATCTGGTGTTGACATGAGCTATGGTGTAGGTCAAAGACGGGGCTCAGATCTGGCATTGCTGTGGCTCTGGTGCACGCTGGAGGTTACAGATCTGATTGGACCCCTAACCTGGGAACCTCCATATGTCACCAGTGCAGCCCTAAAAAGACAAAAAAAAAAAACAAACAAAAAAACCCACCACTTACATTTACATTGTATCATAAGCAACCCAGAGTACATGCAAAGAGACTTAAGATTTTTTAAAAAGTTTTATACAAGGGATTCAGCATCCCAATACCAAGGGACAACTGTATACATTTAAGGAAATAAGTCTAGTAATTACTCATTTTTCTCCAAATCTAAAGATTTTCTGATTGATGATAATTAGAAGGCACTTTTAGTCAAAATGTAAAACTCTAATACAATCATGCCACCCTTATGGGACACCAATTTATGAATGATTCTTCAGTAGGTAAGACAGGGAGAAAAGCATATTTTCTTTATTTCCAAATACAAGGTTGCAACTGACACATCCAGAGCAGGTTTCTTCTCTGCCGTCAATTTTAAACTTTTATTATTTATTTACTTAATTCAAAATAAAGTATGATTCTCAAAGTTTTTCTGAGAACATCAGCATTAACTGTTCACCCTTTATTGATTTCTATACCAATCTCATCTCACCCCATGCTATGGACTGAATTGTGTCGCCCCCTCAAATTCATATGTTGCATCCCTAACTCCCTATGTGAAGCTTTTTGGAGATGGGGGCCTTTGGGAGGTAAATGTGAGGTTAAGAGGATGGGGCCTTTTTGGGGGGATGAGAGGGAGAGGCTCAAAGAAGGTCCTATTAGCGTGAGGGGTAGGGCCTCCAGAAAAGTAAAAAAATTAATCCCTGTGGTTTAAGCCACCTAGTCTCTGATATTTTGTTATGGTAAACTAAGCAGACAAATATACCAACATACTCTTTAAGGAGGACACTGCATAGCATAAGTCTTTGTCAACAGCACATTCTATGCTTTTCTGGGGCCTACAAGCACTCATTTCAAAACATTTTTGCTGTCTGTATCAGCCAAATGGAACATTATCATCCAAAGAATTTATGGATTAGATATTACGTTGCAAGGCAATCATGATTAACTTATCCTCACACAACTGCTTTCTCATTTAATTTTCCCAACAGCCCTACAAAATGTGTATCATTATCTCCACTGTACAAATGAGAAAACTGAAGCACCTCAGGGAGTGAAGTTTGAGGAATACATGGCAGCATTGGGATTTGAATCCCATTCTGTTATGATCCAAAGTTTATGATCTTCCCACACAAATACACAACATGACTACCGAATAAAAATGAGCAATTTATGATTGCCTTATCCAATATTTTAAATGTATAAAGAAAGCAACTTCATCAGTGCAAATCAAAGACAGAAAAGTAATTTCACAGAGAAAAAATACATATAAGTGTACATAATATTCAAAGACAGGTCGTCTGTAGCCTAATAGAGACAGAATTTAAATGTCTGTATAGATTGAAATCTGATCGAGTAAAACCATGAACACTTACCAATAACATTATGTTTTGAACTGAAGGGGTCTACAATTGTTTGATCTCTGTAACTTCGAAATCCCTGGATAATAACCTGATAAATAAAAAAGGGATTTATCAAAACACACCCCAAAAGGAATAACTTCTATTTATTTATTTATTTATTTATTGTCTTTTTGCCATTCCTAGGGCTGCTCCCGTGGCATATGGAGGTTCCCAGGCTAGGTAGGGGTTGAATCGGAGCTGTAGCTGCCGGCCCAAGCCAGAGCCACAGCAACGCAGGATCCGTGCCGCGTCTGCAACCTACACCACAGCTCACAGCTCACGGCGACGCCAGATTCTTAAGCCACTAAGCAAGGCCAGGGATCGAACCGCAACCTCATGGTTCCTAGTCGGATTAGTTAACCACTGAGTCACCACGGGAACTCCAGGAATAATCTCTAAACTAACACCTTTTTGCACACCTTTCCGTCCTGGTTTCTCATTTAATGCAAGATAATAAAGTTTCCATTTCAGAGAAGAAAAACTCATTTTGGAAAAACGGTGATTTAAAAAAAAAATCAGTAACCACTGCCAATGTTGCTTTTTTAGGAGCGATAATTAATAACCTGTTAGGAAATTCTCAAAATCAAGCCCAAGGTCCGTAGGAACACTAAGCATTACAAGGCTGTAGTAAAAGCACATCAAACTTGCAGACCGGCCCCAGCTTTTCTGGGCGTCCCTGCCAGCCACACTCCGGCCCAGCCAGAATGAGCATCCCTTTCGTGGAACCGCTGCTCTGAGGCCAACACATCCGACAAGAGAAACTTCTCGCAGAGCGTGAATGGGTCCATCTTTGCGGTGGACTCCAGCGCGGGAAGACCATTTTGACAGAAGTAAACAACGGAATGAGGAGGCACTACGCACCGTGCAGGAAGGAGGAGCCTTCTCACTCCTTGGCTAAGTCGGGGAGGAGCAAACCCCCAGTTAGGCTGACACCCCCAGAGGCGCCCCCGGACTGGGGAGACCCCACCACCACCACCACCACCACACACTAAACGCCCTCGCGGAGCTGCCCAGGGCAGCAGGACGAAGCCTCTTCCCGTCCCGGGCCTCTCCCGCCCCGGCCCACCCGGGAAGACCTAGTGCCTCCAACAAGACAGCCCCGCCAGCCCCTCCACCCCTCTCCCCGAGCCCGCCCCCCTCAGGCGAGCGCCCTGCAGGGCCGCCGGGGCTGCAGGGAGGAGCCCCACTTCTCCGCGGCCCTGCGCTAGTGGGTCGGCCCTCTCCCCTCCCCCACACTCCCTGTCCAGCCCCGCGTCCACCCTGCGGGGAGATGTGAAAGGCCGCGACATCCTCGCCTCAAAGAGCGGTCCTCACGAGCCCGTGGCAGGGGAAAGGAGGGACACATAGACCTCACCTGCTTTATGTACATGGTTCCGGGCGCTCCTAGCCGGGGAGACGGCCTCCGCCGCAAAAAGCAACAGCGAGGGCGCGGGGTCTGGTGAGGAGCCTAGGAGACCCCTCCCCCCAGAGCGCCGCTCGCTCCCCTCCAGCCAAACAAAATGGCGGCGCCCGCGGAGGCGGAGTCCGCGCCTCGGACGGAACCACCCTCGCGACCCCCACGGAGCGTAGGGGGAATCAGGGTTAGGTCCGTTCTTTCTTTTTGGCAAAAGGAACCTTCTACGATGTCTTCAGGTGTATTTCACTTGATCCCTCAATTTTTAGCTGAACTTTTCTGGAGAAATTGTCGGAAGTTTCATTCAGAAAAGCCTCGATCGTGTGGTTGGCCCGTATTTCCTCCGAGCTCAGAGATAATGGTTGCGGCCAGAAGGGGGGAAAGGTTCGGCGCCAAAGCCGAGAGCTAGAGGCGGAGGGCCAGTAGCGGTGCGGGGCGGAGGTCACGTGGTCTCCGACTGTATAAAAATGGGACGACACCACTCCCGTCCCCCCCCAACCAACGCCGCGCGCGGGTCGTGCCATTCCCCCAAACCTGCTGAATGCAGGATCGGGGGCGGGACGGTGTTTGGCGAGCTGAATTCCGGCTGTTCCATTATTCTCTCTTACTCGGGGACTTTTATAAATTTAGAACGGCTCTCAATGGCTCTAGACTGTCCACTCGCAGGACAGCCCCATGTAAACTTGGCGCTGGAAAATTAGTTGTAATAATGTCATGGTTAATACCTCCGGAGCTGTTACTGCTTTATTTGCTATAAATCTAGGCAGATTGGACAACTGCAGCAACAAGATTTAGATAAGATTAAAAGTTCCCCCCAACCCCGCTTTTTTTTTTTAACAGTCTGAAAGCTAAGAGGCGCCAGTGGCAACCGTTGGTGTAGCTGATGTATATCAATCCTAGGGAAAAAACCATTTGATTAGAAATTGGGCCACTGTGAAGTTACTTGCCAACCAAGTTGGTCCCTCCTCACCACCCCTCCCACTGCCCTTGGGCAGTTCCAGCCCTATTTACTGGATTAGCATCTCTATACTGTTGATTTCTAACTCTGGGATCATAGACACATTGATATTGAAGTTTTAAGTCTTCTTTACTAACCTATAAAATGAGGATAAAACCATTTTCATGTTTAGAATTGCAGAAACAATGCATAAGGCTATTCTATTTACCTAAATTATAGAGGTATATAGATGAAAGCATGGTGACCAAACATTTATGATGTTCTTTACAGTGATGAGAGTTTTACTTATTTAGACATACTAAATGAATCTTATCCAATTGGTTTATATAACTTATACAGGCAGAAAAAAATAAAGATTAGTGGAAAACTAATATATAAAAATAAAATATAAAAGGTGATTTGAGAATTAACATTCTTGTATTATTTATTCTGTCTCTACTACAATATAAATCCAAGAGAGAAAGGGTTTATCTCGTTTCTGCTGTTTCTTTAGTAACTCATTCCTAGAAAGTACTCAGTAATTATTTAATGAAAAGTTTCAGGAGTTCTCTTACAGCACAGCAGGTTAAGGATCAGGTATTGTCACTGCAGCTGCTTGAGTTCCTTTTGTGGCATGGGGGTACAATCAAGTTCAGGAAAGCAAAGTATTTATCTCAGTGCCTTGGCTCCTTTATGCCCAGGGATATTTAGGGTCTTCAGGAACCCATCCCACCCACTTCCTATCACCATGGCAGCATCCTTCTCTTGTGGGAAGCATTTAACAGAATAGGTGGATGTCCTTTCACAGGGAGAAATAGTTCCTCCAAGTGATGCACTATCTGGGGGCAAAGGGACATTCCCAAATGAAACTGACACCATAAACCAGAAAACTACACAATGCCTACTTGCTCATAGTCAAACAAATGAGTACTGTAGTTTTTTGGTTTTTTTTTTTGTTGTTTTTTTTTTGTTTTTTAATCTCAGAACATCTCATTAACACATAGCATCACCTCCTTCAATATTTTTACTTTTTTCCCTCCACCCCGCCTTGGATTGATTCAACATGCTCCTCAATACACATTTGGGGGTGGGGAGGGGAAAGGTACTAACCGTAAAGTCTCTTTAAAAATGTGTGAACATAGGTTTGGCACTTGCCATCAGCCTTTACATGAGGCACTGCAGCTGCCGACCCACAGCAACCCCTGAGTGGAGACCAGGAGTGAGGCACTGAGCTCTGGGAAAACCCGAAGAAAAGGTCTTTGATAATCAGATATTTTTAGAAGATTTTAGAGCCTAATTCTTGCATGTCCTAATATCTAGAAAACACTAAAATCCTTCCATGATGACTGATGTCTGTGACTAGTGGTCACCTTCACGAGACCAGCAGCAAACTTCTGCGCCTCCCCCTTTCACCGTTATGACTTTATATAGTGATAGTCCCCCTTTCCTCGTCCAGATGGCTCTGAAATATTGCCTCCTAGGCTGTAGTTAGTGGACAAAAGATGTCATGGTCGTCTGTGAGAACAGTCACTCCCAAGGGTGGGCCAGTGAGCCCTGAGGGAACTCGGGAAAGAAACAAAGAAGACTGGCCTGTAGCTGAGGTGCATATCAAAGGAGTGATTCCAGCAAGCCCAGACCTTTATATCTTCCCATGGAAACTGGTTTTCTGTAAATCTTTTTCTGTAAATCTGGTTACCCGTAAATCTTTTGTTCCTACTACCTTCCCTTTATTGTGAAAACTCATATATCCTAGCTTACTCCCTAGCCTCCATGGATTGGTTTCTCAGTGGTACCTGAGATGCTGTCTCCCCAGCTTAAGTCCCAATTGTACCCCAAATAAAGCTTAACTTTCAACTTTCATGTTGTGCATTTTTTTAAGTTAACAAGTGGAATCTCTTTATTTATTTACGTATTTAATTTTTTTGCTTTTTTCAGGGCCACACCCGTGGCATATGGAAGTTCCCAGGCTAGGGGTTGAATCGGAGCTGCAGCTGCTGGCCTACACCACAGCCACACCAATGCAGATCCAAGTTGTGTCTGTGACCTACACCACAGCTCACGGCAATGCTGGATCCTTAACCCACTGAGTGAGACCAGGGACCAAACCTGTGTCCTCATGGATACACGTTGGGTTCGTTACCCCTGAGCCACAATGGGAACTCTTGGAATCTCTTTTCTTTTTTTTGTCTTTTTGCCTTTTCTTGAGCCGCTCCTGTGGCATATGGAGGTTCCCGGGCTAGGGGTCTAATCAGAGCTGTAGCCACTGGCCTACGCCAGAGCCACAGCAACTCGGGATCCGAGCCGAGTCTGCAACCTATGCCACAGCTCATGGCAATGCCAGATCCTTAACCCACTGAGCAAGGCCAGAGATCAAACCCGCAACCTCATGGTTCTTAGTTGGATTTGTTAACCACCGAGCCACGATGGGAACTCCCTCCTGGAATCTCTTTAATCTTTAAACATACACATATAATAAGCATAATTGCTTATATTTGTATGGCTAGCTCTTCACCAGCTTCAAGGTGCTACGAGTATGATCTCCCTTGAACTTTCCTCATTATGATGAAGTTGTGAGGAGCAAGGGTGCTTATTCCACCCTGGACTGGAAACTCAGAGGTCTTATGTTGACCTCATCCTACAAATTCCATAACCTGGGGACACATCATTTTATTACGTGAACTTTGTTTTCCTGCAATTAAAGTGGGAGCACTTTCTGCCCTATCAGGCAGCAGAGACCAGGACTGCTTCAACAGAGTCATGTGTGAGTAGGCTGTGTTGGACTTCAGGAGTCCCTTGTTGTATCCCAGCTCTTCCAGTTGCTAATGAGACATGGGAAAGATTAACCTCTTGGAGCCCCTGTTTCCTCATCCATAAATTGGGGGTAATATTGTTACCTACTAAGACTTCTAAGCATATAAACTGAGATGGTTTATGTAAAACAACATGCACAAGAGATAATGTTAGCTATTTTTGTTCATAGTTAATAACCAAACTTGTATCCAGCAAGTCCCTGGGAAAAACGATGAGAGGATTAAGTACTCCAGGTGATAATTTGACAGAGGTAACTGTGGCCCTAAGCTAAGACCTTGAATGTGAATTGCTGAGTGCAAATGCTCTCCTTCCAGATGAAGACTAAAAAGAATGCATTTTAGTTCCTGCTGTGGCTCAGCAGTAACAAACCTAACTAGTATCCATGAGGATGCTGGCTCAATCCCTGGCCTCGATCAGTGGGTTAAGAATCTGGCGTCGCTGTGAGCTATGGTGTAGGTTGCAGACGCTGCTTGGATCTGGCCTTGTTGTGGCTGTGGTGTACAGGCTGGCAGCTGTGTGGAAAGTAACATAATGTCTTTTCTATCAAAGGAAATCTTTTTTTTTTTTTTTTTGTCTTTTTGCCATTTCTTGAGCCATTCCCGTGGCATATGGAGGTTCCCAGGCTAGGGGTCTAATCGGAGCTGTAGCTGCCAGCCACAGCAATGTGGGATCCGAACCGCATCTTCGACCTACACCACAGCTTATGGCAACGCTGGATCCTTAACCCACTGAGCAAGGCCAGGGATCGAACCCACAACCTCATGGTTCCTAGTCAGATTCGTTGACCACTGTGCCACGATGGGAACTCCTCAAAGGAAATCTTGGTTACTCCATTTTGCTCTGGTTTCAGCTGAAACACTCTCCTGTGACCAACCCCCCTCTTCTTTCACTCTTCTCCCAGTAACTGTTTCAAATTAGCCAACCAAGAAGAATGTGCACCCTGACCTGACCAATGGGAAGGGGACAGGTATATTACCTGTGTTAGGGAGAAATAGAGAGGGTCTTTTCTTCTCTGCGCCCGTGCTTTTTGAGTCCCTGTGCCCTTCTGCAGAAGTAAAGAACCTTGTCGAGATCTCCCTGTGTTCATGTGTCTCATTTTCCAACACTGACAATCCAAGCCATGTCCCCAACAGCCGTAACTCTGATTTGACCCCTAGCCTGGGAACCTCCCTATGCCATAGGGTGGCCCAAAAAAGAAAAAAAAAATTGCTGGATAATACTTGAATAATAAGCATCAATCTGTGTTTATCTCTTCTAGTAAAGATTCTACATCCAGCCCTGCAGCTGTTTCCTCTTGCTTAAGTGCTGTTTGTCTACTGTCAAGATCAATCTGGTTTTTCCAAGGACCTAACTGGTAAATTAAATGCGAAGCACCACCCCTCATCCTTTAAACCTTTGAGAGTGTCTCTCATTTCCACCATTTTCTCCAAGATGCGGTACTGCTTCTAATTTACAATCTTGGCTGGACTTAAGACAGTTTTAGGGAGCTACACTTGGTCTCTCCTACTGTAATGGTTTTTAGTTCATAGAACTAACCAGTGTGGGATTGTTACATGAAAACAAGACCCACCTCTTGGTAGGCGTGGGGCCAAAAGATACAACTAAGCCAGAGTTTTTATAGGCAAAATTTGGAGGAAGGGCTGCAGGGTGTGTGAACTTCCTCTGATTGGGTGGTGGTGTGGTAGCAGGGTGGTCCAGGAATCCCAATCATCAGCTTTCTGGTTTCAACCAGTCCAGGGTTGCCCCCCGCCCCCTCCACATTAGTTCCTGTAGCAGAACTTGTAAATGCATGTCAGAGAGGATACATGTACTGTGTGTATATGTCAGAAACCTGCCCAGCCACTATACTATCCTTTCTTGATGTTTTTTCTTTGTTTCTGCATTCTCACACTCCCTTAATTAGTAACTGTTTAAATTTGCCCTTTGGAACTCAGGGACCATCTTGGCAGAAGCCTTTTCCCCTACAAACAGGGAAACAAAACAAACCAGGATCAAGAAAGATGTGCCTTTTTTTGTTTTATTTTGTTTTGTTTTGTTTACCTGGCAGGGCCCCGCAGGGTTCTGCCCAGTTTCAATAGCACTCAAAAGATCTGGGTGTCCTCTTTTTCCCCATGGTTCAGTTACTTTGGTAACTTTCAGGGTCAGGTTGGAGGAATAGATACTAAATATGCTTGAAGGATGTATACACCTTGCTCAGGACCCAGCCTTCTATTCGGTTGGTGGGCTGTAGTGTGGGATCTGCCTAAAAGGATCTAGAAGCTGGATGAGGGGTTGTGATTTTCTTTCTTTTCTTTTTTTCCTTTTGGTGACCCTCACAGCATGAGGACTTTCCTACGCCATGGATCAAACCTGTGGCACAGCAGAAACACAAGCTGCTGCAGTGACAACGCTGGATCCTTAAACTTGCTGCACCACAAAGGAACGCAAGGTCATGATTCTCTATTGTGGTGACTCACATCATGTTATGCTCACCCAAGCCTAAATCTAGCTTAGTACGTAAATGACGTTCTACCATCATTGGCTGCCTGTCCATCTCACTCCCAGAAACAACATGGTCTGTTTGCTGTATCCACAGATCCCTATGTTCATGGACTTCAACATAAGAGTGAAAAATAGAAAATCCTACATGAAAGCATAGGAGTAAATCTTTGTGACTATGGATTAGGCAATGGTTTCTTAAATATGACAGCAAAAGCATAAGCGATGGAAGAAAAAATAGATAAATTCTGCTTTACCAAAAATTTTGTGCATTGGAGTTCCCTGGTGGCATAGCAGGTTAAAGATCAGATGTTGTCACTTCTGTGGCTTGGGTTGCAGCTGTGACACAGATTTAACCCCTAGCCTGGGAACTTCCAAATGCCACGGGTGGCTCCCAAAATTCAAAAACAAAAACAGGGGTTTTGTGAGTCATGTGGCCACTGCCTCGGACTCTGGGGCCTTTCAAGAACTCAGCCCTTCAATGCTGCTACCACAAGCCCAGCTCCTACTGCAGGCCACTCCAGCCTCACTCCAGCCTGCCGGAGACTATGCCACTCAAATATCTCCATTGCCAAAGGCAGGCGCCACCACTGGGCGCATCGTGGCAGTCATTGGTGCAGTGGTGGACGTCCAGTTTGATGAAGGACTGCCACCCATCCTAAATGCCCTGAAAATGCAAGGCAGGGAGACCAGGCTGGTTCTGGAGGTGGCCCAGAATTTGAAAGAGTACTTTAAGGACGATTGCCATCCACGGATGGAACAGAAGACTTTGTTAGAGGACAGAAAGTCCTGGATTCTGGTGCACCAGTCAAAATTCCTGTTGGGCCTGAGGCCTTGGGCAGAATCATGAATGTCACTGGAGAACCTATTGATGAGCGAGGTCCCATCAAAACCAAACAATTTGCTGCTATTTATGCTGAGGCTCTTGAATTCATGGAGATGAATGTTGAGCAGGAAATTCTGGTTACTGGTATCAAGGTTGTGGACCTACTGGCTCCTTATGCCAAGGGTGGCAAAATTGGGCTCTTTGCTGGTGCTGGAGTTGGCAAGGCAGTACTGATGATGGAGCTAATCAACAACATAGCCAAAGCTCATGGTGGTTACTCAGTGGTTGCTGGTGTTGGTGAGAGGACCAGTGAGGGCAATGACATACCATGAAATGATCAAGTCTGGTGTTATCAACTTAAAAGATGCTACCTCCAAGGTAGCACTGGTGTATGGTCAAACAAATGAAATGCCTGGTGCTCAGTCTTTGGTAGCTCGGAGTGCACTGACTGTAGCTGAATACTTCAGAGATGAAGAAGATCAAGATGTACTGCTGTTTTTTGATAAGTTCTTTTGCTTCACCCAGGCTGGCTCAGAGGTGTCTGTTTTATTGGGCAGAATCCCTTCTGCTGTGGGTTATCAGCCTACCCTGGCTGCTGACATGGGTGCCATGCAGGAAAGAATCACCACCACCGGAAAGGGATCTATCACGTCTGTACAGGCCATCTACGTACCTGCTGATGACTTGACTGCCCCTGCCCCTGCCACTACCTTTGCCCATTTGGATGCTACCACTGCGCTATCCCATGCTATTGCTGAGCTGGGCATTTATCTTGCTGTGGATCCTCTGGACTTCTCTTCTCGCATCATGGATCCCAACATTGTTGGCAGTGAGCATTGTGATGTTGCCCGTGGAGTGGAAAAGATGCTACAGGACTACAAATCCCTTCAGGATATCATTGCCATCCTGAGTATGAATGAACTTTCTGAGGAAGACAAGTTAACTGTGTTCCGTGCACGGAAAATACGGCATTTCTTGTCTCAGCCATTCCAGGTTGCCGAGGTCTTTACAGATCATATGGGGAAGCTGGTACCCCTGAAGGAGACCATCAAAGGATTCCAGCAGATTTTGGCAGCTGAATATGACCATCTCCCTTAACAGGCTTTCTATATGGTGGGACCCATTGAAGAAGCTGTGGCAAAAGCTGATAAGCGGGCTGAAGAGCACTCGTGAGGGAGTCTTTTCGGCAAATTAAGTACTCATCCTCTTTGCAGTCCCTCTCCTTGTCCCTCATGCAAACAGTTTTCTCTGTAGGCCATGAGAGCCTTGATTGAAGACATTGTATTCTGCCTGAAGAGTATTTAAGGTTTCCAATAAAATGTACATCCCTCAAAAACAAACAAACAAACAAACAAACCCACACTTTACTTGACTTTTTTTTTTTTTTTTTTTTTTTTTTTTTTGGCTTTTCAGGGTTCCGCTTGTGGCATATGGAAATTCCCAGGCTAGAGTTCAAATTGGAGCTGCAGCTGCTGGTCTACACCACAGCCACAGCAATGCAGGATCCTTAACCTACTGAGTGGGGCCAGGGATTGAACTTGTGTCTTCATGGATACAAGTCAGATTCGTCTTCACTGCACCACAATGGGAACTCCCCACTTGACTTCTTTTAATCAAGAAAAAACATATATTTCCTAATATGCAATAATAAAACAAATGATGACTGTGAAGAGGATTCTGAAGAAATTAAAACTGGAGTTCCCAGTGTGGTGCAGTGGTTAACAAATCCGACTAGGAACCATGAGGTTGCGGGTTCGATCCCTGCCCTTGCTCAGTGGGTTAAGGTTCTGGTGTTGCCGTGAGCTGTGGTGTAGGTCGCAGACACGGCTCGGATCCCTCATTGCTGTGGCTCTGGCATAGACTGGCAGCTACAGCTCCAATTTGACCCCTAGCTTGGGAACCTCCATATGCTGCAGGAGCGGCCCAAGAAATGGCAAAAAGACAAAATAAATAAATAAATAAATAAACAAATAAATAAATAAATAAAAAGAAATTAAAACTAAAACAATTTGTAGTAGTTTTACATGGAAGTATATGTCTTTGTGTATTGAGCTCATATTTGTGGGCATAATTGACACTGAAGTGCTAAAACTGTGGTATGCTATTTGCAGAGATATACTAGCTAATGAAGCTAATAAAGTCATCCATACAGATCAATGGAACAGGATAGAGAGCCCAGAAATAAACTAATGCACTTGTCTCAACTAATCTACAACAAAGGAAGCAAAAAATATACAATGAAAAATAATTTATTCAATAAGTGGTGTTGGGAGGAGTTCCTGTGTGGCTTAGTGGGTTAAGAACCCAACAAGTATCCATGAGGATGTGGGTTCAATCCCTGGCCTTGATCAGTGTGTTAAGGATCTAGTATTGCTGCAAGCTGAGTCTTAGAAGAAGAATTAAAAACGCAGTGCTGGGAAAACTGGACAGCTACATGTAAAAGAATGAAATTAGGGGCGTTCCTGTTGTGGCCCAATGGAAGTGAATCTGACTGGTATCCATGAGGGTGCAGGTTCAATTCCTGGCCTCTCTCAGTGGGTCAGGGATCCGGCATTGCCATGAGCTGTGGTGTAGGTCACATATGCGGCTTGGATCCTGAGTTGCTGTGGCTGTGGCATAGCTCCAATTCGACCCCTAGCCTGGGAACTTCCATATGCCTTAGGTGCGACCCTAAAGAAAAAAAAAAAAGAATGAAATTAGGAATTCTCTAACACCATACTCAGTAATAAACTCTAAATGGATTAAGACCTGAATGTAAGACCAGATACTACAAAAATTCTAAAGGAAAACACGCAGAACACTGACATAAATCACAATAGTTTTTTTTTTTTTTAATCTGTCTCCTAAAGTAAGGGAAATGAAAGCAAAAATAAACAAATGACAATTAAACTTAAGAGCTTTTGCACAGTAAAGGAAACCGCCGACGAAACAAAAAGACAATTTACTGAATAGAAAAAAATACTTGCAAGTTATATGACCAATATAAACATATATAAACAACTCATGTAACTCAACATCAGAAAAAGAAAACTCTATTAAAAACTGGGAAGAGGAGCTTCCACCATGGAGCAGTGGGTTAAGGATCTGGAGTTCTCCCTGTGGTGGTGCAGGTTTGTTCCCCGGCCCAGTACAGTGTGTTAAGAATCCAGCATTGCCATAGCTGTGGCATAGGGTGCATCTGAGCCTCAGATTTGATCAATGGCCCAGGAACTTTCATGTGCCACGGGCACAGCAAAAAAAAAAAAAAAAAAAAAAAAAAAAAAAAAAAACTGGGCAGAGGGGAGTTCCCTGGGGCCTAGTGATTAGGATGTGGCATTTTCACTACTGCGGCCTGGGTTCAATTCCTGGCCTTCGAACTGAGATCCCTCATCAAGCCACTGCCCGCCACAGAAAAACAAAATAAAACAGGGCAGAAGAACTGAATAGACATTTTTCTGAAGAAGAATTCAGATAGCCAGCAGACACATGAAAAGATGCTCAATATCGTAACCGTCAAGGAAATGCAAATCAAAACCATTGTCAGATATTACTTCACACTTGTCAGAATGGCTATCATCAAAAAGAACACAAATAAAAAGTATTGGTGAGGATGTGGAGAAAAGGTAACCCTCATACACCATTGGTGGGAATGTAAATTGGTGTAGCCGTTGTGGAAAACAGTGCAAAGTTTTCTCAGAAAACTAAAAATAGGAATACCATATGATTCAGCAATTCCACTCCTGGCTATATACATGAAAAAAAAAATAGTTTGAAAAGATACATGCGCCCCAATGTTCATAGCAGCATTATTTACAGTTGCCAAGTGTCCATCAGCAGATGAATGACTAAAGAAGATGTGGTGTATAGACACACACACACACACACAATGGAATACTAGTCAGCCATTAAAAAGAATGAAATCTTGCCAGTTGCAGTGACATGGATGACTTGGAGGGCATTATGCTAAGTGAAATCAGTTAGAGATATTGTGTGATATTACTTATAGATGAAATCTAAAAAATGCAACAACAAACAAGTCAATATAACAAAAAAGGAGGAGACTCATAAATATAGAGAACGAACTAGTGGTAACCAGGAGGGAGGTATGGAAGGGGCAATATAGGTATAGGGTAATGTGAGGCATCACTTATTGGGCATAAGCTAGGCTACAAAGATGTACTGTACAACGCAGGGAATACAGCCAATATTTTGTAATAATGTAAATGGAGTATACCCTTTAAAAATTGTATAAATAAATTAGTCATCAAATTTAGGTAGTATTTACATAGAAAACAAATATTCAAACTTAACACTTTGAGAGACTAATGAATTTTAAAAAACTGATAAAAGCAGAGGTTCAAAATTTCACATATAAATATTGGTAATTGTGTCTAATAAAGCAGCACTTTGGGTTGCTGACATTTAAAAAACAGACATTAGGAGTTCCTGTTATGGCACAGCAGAAACAAATCCGACTAGGAACCATGAGGTTGGGGGTTCAATCCCTGGCCTGGCTCACTGGGTTAAGGATCCAGCATTGTTGTGAGTTGTGGTGTACGTCGCAGACGCGGCTTGGATCTGGCGTTGCTGTGGCTGTGGTATAGGCCAGCAACTGTACCTCTGATTAGATCCCTAGCCTGGGAACCTCCACATGCCATGAGTTTGGCCTTAAAAAGCAAAAAATTAAAAAATAAAAATAAGTAAAAATAATAAAAAACAGACATTAATGCAAGACTATCAAAAATCTTGAAAATTATGGGTGAATGTGTGGTAAAGCAGGTATGTCAAATATCATTCTTTTTCTTTTTTTTTCTTAGGTCCTCATCCATGGCATATGGACGTCTCAGGCTAGGAGTCAAACTGGCACTGTAGCTGCCAGCCTACACCACAGCCACAGCAATGCCAGATCCGAGTCATGTCTGTGACCTACATCACAGCTCACAGCAATGCTGGATTGATCTTTAGCCCCCTGAGCAAGGCCAGGGATCGAACCCACATCCTCATGGATACTAGTTAGGTTCGTTACCTCTGAGCCATGGTAGGAACTCCTCGAATATCATTCTTTTTAAGCTGGACAAATTGAGCAACTAGCTAATGATGTAGCAGATTTTTTTTTTAAAGATGTAAAAAAAAAAAAAAATCTTTTTAGGGCCGCACCCATGGTATATGGAAGTTCCCAGGCTAGGGGTTGAATTGGAGCTGTAGCCGCTGTCCTACACCACAGCCATAGCAACACGGAATCCTCAACCCTACTGATCGAGGCCAGGGGTTGAACCTGGGTCCTCATGGATGCTGGTCAGATTCCCTTCCACTGAGCCAGGACGGGAACTCCGACATGGCAGATTAATTCAAAACAAATACAGGGAACAAAGTATTTTTCATTGCAAATTGTTGAATATACACATAGTGTTAACATGACAAGTTGTTTCAACTGTGTATATGCAGTTTGAACATGGTAGAGATGGGAAGAATTTTTTTTTCCCCAGCTTTCTTGATGACAAACACAACCAGCTCTGAATTCCATAAAACTGTGAAGGATTACACAGTTAAGGAATGTGGTTTGAGTTTAAGTTTGGAAGAAAGGAATATGTTCTAATGGCGCAGCTGCGTTGACAGAAAAGCATTCTGAAGTTATTACCCAAATTACATGCATGAGCATGTAAATCAACACATTGCTTCCCTCATCAAGAAAGTTTTGCAACAAAAGATTTTA
The DNA here is from genome assembly GCF_054392235.1 of Sus scrofa. Lineage (NCBI taxonomy): Eukaryota > Metazoa > Chordata > Mammalia > Artiodactyla > Suidae > Sus > Sus scrofa. Next base: position 143,653,800 of record NC_139396.1, on the reverse strand, counting down.
GCTATACTCTAGAGTGTCTAGGTACATCATAAAAATTTATGAATTATGCAAAAGCTAATGTATTAAATTTGAGATTATTTTCTTTATTTTGCGATAACATGGAAGCTGATCATAAACAACTACTGTTGCATATGTTATGACTCATGAAATTTTATGCTTACTGAAGGGGAAAGGTCTATCAGCAATGTCTGCATGTGAAACAAACTTTCCATGTTCCTAGAAAGTGAAAAACACATTCATAAGGTCCCAACCTTTTAAAAATGTGGTTTGGACAGCAGACGTTTATTTGTGTGATATTTTTGATGATTTTACTACTTCTAAGCAAGGAAAGACTGTAGTATGATTTTCTATGACAAATAGGATGGAAGAGCTAAAATGAAAGCAAAAACTTAGAAGAACAGTTTCCATAGACTGTTATAACGTGCTCCATAATTGAACAACAATGAATAATAACGTAGGTGAATATCCTGATATTGCACATCCAGGAAATTTTATGACCAAATGCCTTACAGATTTGACAGAACTGCTCCAATTTCATTTCCATCAAAGAAAATGAGAAATGTATAGATCCAGAAACCATGCTTTCATTGAAAGATCATTTGTTTTAACTATATAACCTTACAGGGTAAATTGGTGGAAATGGCAATGGACAGAAAATTGAATACAGATTTCGAAAATTAGAATAATTTGGGAGTTCCCATCATGGCTCAGTGGAAACAAATCTGATAGCATCCATGAGGACGAAGGTTCGATCCCTGGCCTCACTCAGTGGGTTAAGGATCTGGCATTGCTGCGAGCTGTGGTGTAGGTCACAGACATGGCTTGGATCTGGTGTTGCTGTGGCTTTGGCATAGGCCAGTAGCTACAGCTCCAATTTGACCCCTAGCCTGGGAAACTCCATATGCCATGGGTGTGGCCCTAAAAAGACAAAAAAAAAAAAAAAAAAAAAAGAATAATTTGCTTTATTTTGGATAAAGGTGAAATGTGAAAATCTTTTAAAAAGAATTTTATTGAAGTGTAGTTGATTTACAAGGTTGTGTTAATTTCTGCTGTGCAGCAAAGTGATTCAGTTATACATACATTCTCTTTCTCCCTTTCTTTCTTTCTTTCTTTCTTTCTTTCTTTCTTTCTTTCTTTCTTTCTTTCTTTCTTTCTGCTTTTTTTTGGGCCACACCTGCGACATATGGAAATTCCCAGGCTGGGGGTTGAATTGGAGCTGCAGCTACCAGCCCACACCACAGCCACAGCAACACGGATCCTTAACCCACTAAGAGAGGCCAGGGATTGAACCGCATCCTCATGTATACTAGTCAGGTTTGTAACCTGCTGAGCCACAATGGTAACTCCCATACATTCTTTTTCATATTCTTTTCTGTCATGGGAATTGAATATAGTTGCTTGTGCTATAAAGTAAGATCTTGTTGTTTATCCATCTTATATAGAGTAGTTTACATCTGCAATCCCAAACTCTCAATCTTTCCCACCCCATCCAACCTCCCCTTTGGCAACCACAAACCTGTTCTCTATATGAAAAATGAAATGTTAAGCTTCCTGAAATGGCTTTAAAATTTCTTCTTCATTTCCCATTAACAAACCTTTGTGAGACTGGTTTCTTCATTAGAGCTCTCATTAAAACAAAACTGTTGAAATAGTTCCAACAGACATTGTACCCTGTGAGTAGCATTGTATTCCATTCTGGCTGCATTGGATAGACTAACAAGCCAAGAGCATGCGTATTAAAAACACTTAATAGTGATATACACAGTGTTCCTTCAAAGTAAACATATTTTACTTATAATTTTTTTTAGTTGTGATTTTTTGACAACTGCAAAAAGTTATTAGCGTACTTGCAATCCTCTATATTAATCACCTATTACATGTACATTCAATGAACAACACATACAGATTTTGCAATTGTTTTACTTTGTCTTATGTTTATTCTGATTATGTTTATTGAAATGTAATGTCTACTGAATCTGGTAATAACAATTAGGTTTTTATTTTATATGTCTTTTTTGTTTGTTTATGTTTGGGTTTTTGGTTTTTTTTGTTTTTTGTTTGTTTTTTTTACTTCTCTCACAGCATGTGGAAGTTCTCAGGTAAGGGATTAAACCCGAGTCACAGCAGTGACAACACTGAGTCCTTAACTGCTAGGCCTCCAGGGAACTCCTCTATGTCTTTGTTTCTTAATGTAATTTATCTAGTAATTCACCTTTATTGAATTTTACAAGTGTAATTATTTGCAACAGATTAAATATATAAAAACTGGTCCTTCACCTCATTTAGTTTGAGAAGCACCTTTCTACGTGTCAGCTTCATTTGTAACATGAAGATAAACTGCTAAACCTTGGACTTTTTTTTTATGGCTGCACTCGTGGCATGTGGAAGTTCTCAGGCTAGGGATCAAACCTGCGCAACAGTTGTGACAGCTGTGACAACACCATGTCCTTAACCCACTGCACCACAAGGGAACATCCTGGACTTCCTTCCTTCCTTCTTTCTTTCCTTCCTTCCTCTCTTTCTTTCTTGGCTTAAACATGGAAAGGAATTTGTTGGTTCTTGTAAATCAAGCAATTCAAAGACATACCAGGTTCAAATATGACTTGATGGAGGGCCCAAACAATGTCTCTAGTTTTCAGTTTTCTCTCTACATTTCTTTTTTTTTTTTTTTGTCTTTTTGCCTTTTCTAGGGCCACTTCTCACAGCATATGGAGGGTCCCACGCTAGGGGTCTAATTGGAGCTTTAGCCACTGGCCTACGCCAGAGCCACAGCAACGCGGGATCTGAGCCTGCGTCGGCAACCTACACCAGAGCTCATGGCAACGCCGGACCCTTAGCCCACTGAGCAAGGCCAGGGGTCGAACCGGCAACCTCATCGTTCCTAGTCAGATTCGTTAACCACTGCGCCATGATGGGAACTCCTCTCTCTACATTTCTTAGCTATTAGCTATGTTGCCTTTGTATTGTCTCCATTCTTGGTGGCTCCCTTCTAATGCTTGAAAGATGACTGTCATCCGTTCTTGGAGCTGCATGCTTCTATGTTGAAATTCAGTGAAAAGTAGTGAGCAGCTTTATCCTAGCATTTCCAGAAAACTTTCTGGGATTCACTCTAATTAGAACTAGGCTGGTCCATGAGCTCATCTTTGATTTGACTACAGATGACACCAGGATGCAGAACTTCAGCCAGGTCTGGATTATTTGTTCAGTTATTATTTTTTAATTGAAATATAGTTGATTTACGATATCATGTTAGTTTCAGGTATACAGTAAAGTGATTCAGTTATATGTAAATATATATTTCAGATTCCTTTTCATTATAGGTTGTTACAAGATACTGAATATAAATCCCTGTGCTATACAGTAAATCTTTGTTGTCTATCTATTTTATATATAGTGGTGTTTAGGATTGATCACAATTTTGAATAATGTGAAATCCAGCGAGTTAGGGAAAAAGAACCACTTAGGTCCTGCAGGAAAGATGAACAGCGTTCTGAGTTTTACTTCTTCACCTTTCCCACTAGAGGGCAGTCAAGAAGTACTTATAGTAGTTGAGCACATCATAAAGCCAAATTGCTTTTATGCTAAGAGAGTGATTCGCAAGCGAAAAAATAAAACAGAGCAAGATCAGTTACTCAGTGGACATTTGTTGGTATCTAAACTGTGCTGTACCACAGTAAAACTCTAGAAGAGTTCGAAACCCTGTGTCTATGTACCTGTGTCTGTATTTATAGCCAAAATCCAAGACAGTAGGCAAAAATGGACAACACAAAGCTAAAGAGACAGCTTTGCAAGATGAAAAGAGTTGTGGAGATTAGCTGCACAAGTGTGAGGATACCTAACACTACCGAACCTTATACTTTAACATGGTTAAGATAACAAGTGTTTTTTGTTTTTGTTTTGATTTGTTTTGTCTTTTTGGTTTGTTTGGCTGTGCCTGAGCCATGCAAAAGTTTCCAGACCAGGGACAGAATCCGAGCCAGAGCAGCAACCCAAAGCCACAGCAGTGACAATGCCTGATCCTTAAACTGCTGAGCCAGCAGGGCACTCTGAGTTTTAAATTATGTGTATTTTACCACAAATTCAGAGAGTGACATTGATTCGTTCTTCAGACCAGAAGCCTGGGTGTGCAGGAACTGCCTACTGACAGCTCCGGCTCACAAGATGTAAAGAGAAGTGGAGGGACTTGGCCACGTATCACAGGTATTGTTGAGCCTCTGCTCTGGGGCACACACACATGCACACACATACTTTTATTCTGATTGTCACTACAAATTTTAGCCCATCACTCCATCTCAGTTTTCTAGCTGACTTCTTCAGGGAACCCCTTTCCATAATTAGTTCATTCAACGCATACTGAGTACTGCCTTGTTCCTGGCACCTTGTAAGGCTCTGGGGTAGAGCTTTGAATGGGCTTCTGCTCTCCAGGTGTTTCGAGAATATAGCTCTTTCTGTCTGAGGCCTTGAAGGTCCTGGGAAATGTTTGTATTTCAATTCAGCATTTCTTTTTCTTCTCTTCTCTCTCTCTCTCTCTCTCTCTTTTTTTTTTTTTTTGCTTTTTAGGGCTGCACCTGCAGCATGTGGAAGTTCCCAGGGCTGCAGCTGCCGGCCTACACCACAGCCACAGCAACTCGGGATTGAGCCACATCTGCAACCTACACCACAGCTCATGGCAACACTGGATCCTTAATCCACTGAGCAAGACCAGGGATCAAACCCATGTCCTCATGGATACAGGTTAGGTTTGTAAGTCACTGAGCCACAACAGAACTCCAATTTAGCGTCTCTTTCAGACATTGACAACTGGGGCATTTGGAGCTGCTATCTCTCAACTGTTGTCTTGAAACAAGGAAGAGAGAGTGAGAATAACGCTAGAACTACAGAGTGATCCAGAGTTGCCTTGACAACAAGATCAGAGAAACTGCCAAGCCCTTGAGGTGCCAGGGCTGGACTCAGCCTTGGCCAACTGTTCACGGAAGGATGTCACCTTTTGACTGTAACAGAACTTCACTCAAGTGAGTCTTTGAAATCCAAAGGAAGAGAGGCCCACGCATGGAAGAACACCTCCCACGCCTACTCCAGCCTTGTTCCAATTCTGTAGGAACACAGGATGTCCTCACTCCAAAGGCTGTCTGGGACTGCTGGAGGCAGTATATCATATGGGCAAGAGTTTGGCTTAAGAATCAGACAAGTCTTGGTTAAAACTCCGGCTGGACCTCATGCTGACTATGTAACTCTGGACAATATCTTTATGTGTAAGCTCTAGTTTCCTCATTTGAAAGTGGAAATAATAACAATCCTAGTGCCTCGGAGGGTGTTGTGAGGATCACATAAGGTACGTGAAGTTCTTAGCACACCGCCTGGCATACAATAAGCACACAGTCAATGCTGCCTTTGAAAAACAAGCTGAGCTGGAGCTCAGAGATCATCTCACTCAACTCCTTCATTCTCCGGAGGCGAAAACTGAGGCCCAGCAGCCTAGCAGTTGTGGAAAGATCCTGAATTTTGGACTTAGACAGACTTGGTTTTGGGTCCTGGTTCTACCAGTGGACTTGAGGAAGTTCACTTAATTTCTCTAATCCTCAGTTTCCTTATCTGTGAAATGGGACAAGAAGGTGGTTCAGAGAACTAAGTGGGATGTAGTGTGTAAAGCACCTGCCATGAGGGCCTGGGGTATATACAAGAGTTGCCCAAATGTTCCTTTGATTCCTTCCTTTTCTTTGGTTGCCCAGTGTCATACCATGTCCTAACTTTTAAAATGTTGGCGTTCCCTGGTGGCACAGTGGGTTAAAGATTTGGCTTTGTCACTGCTGTAGCTCAGGTCACTGCTGTGGCGCTGGTCACTGCTATGGCGCTGTTTCAGTCCCTGGCCCAGGAACTTCCACATGCCATGGGTGTGGCCAAAAAGATTTTTTTTTTAATGATTTTTATTTTTTCCATTATAATTTGTTTACAGTGTTTTGTCAATTTCTACTGTACAGCACCAAAAAGATTCTGAAAAATATAACTAAATAAATAAATACGTGGACCTGAGGGCGTTCATGCTGACTTTCATGATATAAATGCAGAAGTCAAGCAGATCTCAACTCAGATCCAGTTCCTGACCTTGAGCAAGTGGCTTATCCTCTTTCTGCTGCATTTAACTTCTCTATAAAATAAGATTAATAACAGGACATATCACCCAAAGCTGGCAAGAGGATCATGCTCTCTTTTGAAGTGTCCCATAAATGTTTGTTTGTTTTTTCCTTTTTCTGCCACACCTGCAGGATTGTAAAGGTTTATTTTTATGTCCTGCAACTGTGGCTCTGATCAAGGAGAGACTCTTAGGTAGATAAGTAGTAACACCCATATCAATCAATCAATCAATCATTTTTGTTCCTTTGTTTGCCAGGCTGTTATTAGAGAATTAGACAAGGCTCCTTCGCTTGAATTGCTCATAGTCTAGAAGACTTAATGGCTTCATGACTGTGGGTCAGTCAAGGTCTTTGAGGGGATGGGTCACCAGCGGCTAAGAGTACAGAATCTACAGTCAGACAGCTGAGGTTTGACCTCAGCCTGCCATTCTGTGATTTGTACAAGTTACTTAACCTCTCTGTGCCTCTGAAAAATAAGGATTACCACTCCACTTCTATCATGGGGTTGTTATGGAGGTTAAATGGTTTTATAGCTGCAAAGTGATTAGAACAAAACTTGGCACATACTGTGTGGGCTTGTTCAATTAATAGAAGCATAAGCAAAAAGACATCAGTAGCATTTAGGGGAGCAGGTAGAATCCTGGAGGAAGATATAGGGAAACCCAAGAGAAATTCAGTGCAGTTTCTATGCCCCTAGAGTAAAGGAGAGAAAGTGGTTCGACTACCACTGCTGAGAGAAAAGAGGTGTGGTCTATGATCAAGATAGGAGACATTGCTGGACCTGGAAAGTGGGGACATAAACTGACACAAAGTTTCTGCAAGGCTGTTCATCAGTAGCGAGCAATAATTCTCCTTTAGGAAATTCATCATAGAGGAATAATAAAAGATATTTGGCTGCTTAGATGTTGATTTCAGCATTGTTTTTGATGGTGAAAAGTTCCCAGGGGGTTGTTTGAAATAAGCTGTGGCTTCTGTAGATACTGGAAGCTGGGTGATCTTCCAGCATGTGTTAACCTAGGGCATGGAGATAAATGCTCATTTTCCATCATGCAAGTTGACCAAGGAGAGGGCTGTGTCTAAATCGATTCCATCTCCACACCAGGGTGCTTGGCAGGAAGAAGTCACCTGGTCAAAACAGAATGTATCGTGGCCACAGGAGAGCAGCCAGGCCAGTCTTTGCGCCAGCAGCAGCCTTTCCTTTCCCTTGTGTCAAACATTGTCCAAGTGTCTAAGAAATGATCAAGCCGTCAGTGTTTTCTGGAGACCTGCATTGTGTCCTGTTACCTAAAATGACTAAAGGGAAGGTAACAGGAACAAACAACTATTGAGTGCCTGTCTGCCATCAGCTTTCTGCTCTTTCTGATATTCATTTATTTGACAAATATGAAACCTTTTGAATGTTTATCATGAGCTGGACTCTGCTCTGGATGCCAGAAAGAATAAACAAGTAAAGTGATACCTTGTAAGAAGCATCTTACTTAAAGCATAGATTAAAAGCATTTTTGTTTTAGAATTATTATGCAGCAAAATTGATTCTTCTAGTATACAGTCCTACACTTTTTATTTTATTTTTCAGTTCTATGCATTTTAAACATGAATAGATTCATGCAGATAGCATCACTATCAGAACATAGAACGAAATATAGGGATTTTAATTTCTTTTTAAATTTTTTAATTTTTTTTCTTTTTAGGGCCACATCCGATGCATATGGAGGTTCCCAAGCTAGGGGTCAAATCTGAGATAGAGCCACTGGCCGACACCACAGCCACAGTAACACCAAATCCCTAACCCACTGAGAGAGGCCAGGGATCAAACCTGTGTCCTCAAGGATGCTAGTCAGATTCATTTCCTCTAAGCCATGACAGGAACTCTGGGATTTTAATTTCCAATTGCCTAAGTTGTGGAAATTGAGTCCCAGAGAGTTTGAGCAATTCTCCAAGGTCACGGTGTCCAGTGTTCACACAGATGATGGAAGGAAATGTGAGTTTCACCTTGGAGTCAGCAAGAGGCCAAAGAAGGGCTCTATTGCCCAGCACCAGTCCTTGGAATGAAAATCCCATCTTCTTCATGGATGGTTACAAACTTCTTGGTGTCAATGAAATCTCCTCTGTAGACTTTAAGAAAGCCTTCTGAGAATTTAGAATTTAGCTGGGTTCAGCAGTTTACTCTCAAGGTGTACAGCTTGTCTGGAGTAACTGATTTTATTTTATTATTAAAAAAATTTTTTTTATGTCTTTTTAGGGCCACACCTGAGTCATATGGAAGTTCCCAGGCTAGGGGTTGAATTGGAGCTACAGCTGCTGGCCTACACCACAGCTCGTGGCAATGCTGGATCCTTAACCCACTGAGCAAGGTCAGGGATTGGACTATATCCTCATGGATACTAGTCAGGTTCTTTACTGCTGAGCCACAATGGGAACTCCAGTAAGGAAGTATTTGTATTTTGACTCACTTTCTTAAAAAAAAAAAAAAAATGACTACAAGGTAATCTTTGGCCAGTAACTTCCAGTCATCTTCCTGACTGTCTGTTGTGGGTCCCCAAGATGAAACACTCGTTGTCCTGACAACTCTCTTGGGAAAAGTGTGCTTGCTGACCTCACCACAAGCTCGCTTTTAACCCAGTGTGTTTAATGAGCAATAAACGTTTTAGTGTTGTGAAAATTGTAAATCGGAAGTCAATAAAGCTGAGTAAAAGGTGGAGAGCCCCTTCGGGGGAGTATCAGGCACCAGCAACATCCAGTACTTCCGTTCCACCTCATATTTTGCCTGCTGTGGTTGCTGAAACTTTGGAAACTCTTTAACCCAACTTTTTAATGTTAATTTAAGTAACTAAGAAATGCACATGATAAAATGACATTAAGTGACTAAAGTCTCCCTCCCTCCCCCAGACCTAGTCCTTTGGTCTCCCCTTTCAGGGACAAACACCATGACCAGTTTTTTGTTTTTTTGTTTTTTGGTGTGTGTGTGTCCATTTGGAGGGTCACTAAACAATCAGAAGGCATTTTATTTATTGTCCATAGAATGTGCATTTGTGTACTGCCTTAAAAAATAATGCTTTCTCATTTCTCCTAACACTATTCATTCACTTAATTTAACTGGGGACCAGTACCAGGCATACAAGGACCATAAGGCAGTTGTGACCTTCAGGGAGCTCTTATAAAGCAGAGGCTACTTGGATTGGTGGCCCAGACACCCCGTAGTCCCACCTGGTCACCACTAGCGCCATCTTGTGGCAGTGGCTGGTTGTCCCAAAGCCTCCAGCCAAGGCCTTCCCTGTGCAAAGGGAAATTCTTCTCCTCAAAGTTCCCATCAGGACCCAAGAGGCTCTAGTGCGGAACAGGCCTCATGAACATTTTCCTTTCGAAGTGCTGAGAATTCCCAGCCTAGCATCCCTGAACCGGAAGGGACTTTAGAAGGTGACTCTCAGACTCCCCCTCCCACACATCCCATCCTCATCATGGAAACTTCTGACCTCGGTAGGGTTGGGAACACACCAAGGACCAGGCACTTCTTCCCGGGACAGCCCACTCAGTGGTCACATAACACAATGGCTAGAAATATCTCCCCATATTAGACAAGACATGTGACTCAGGGACACCCATCCTCTGTTCCCAGTGCAAGATCGTCCAACAGGCCAACCAAACAAGGCTGATGAGATCAGCAAAGTGGAGGCATCTGAAGCCATAAAAAAAAAAAATTCAAAGGATATTGATATTTGATACTATTAAAAAAGACAAGGAAAGAAAGCATCAAAGTGTGGTCATATCATAAGAAAAATCAGACTTGATTGGACTTCCTTACCTTTGTTTTTAGAAATTAGAGTGTTTTATGTTGGGTTACCCATTGGGGGAGGGTGGGCAAGAAATAGCATCTCTAGAGGTTTAAGATTCTACAGGTGGTAAACAATGTTTCTAGATTCTGCTCTTTGCGTTTACCCAGAGGAAGCGTCCCCCTCCAGACAGCCCTGCAAGTAGCTGATGACTCCTGCTCTCACATTCAACGTTCGCTGAAGTTTGTCAACCTCCAGGAAGCCCTTTCTGAGCAACTGGGAGAGAGCTGGGGTTTCCCCCAAGTCACACAACCCCATCTGTGTTTGTCTTTCCACTCAGAGCCCTGACTCCTATGTTTGGAGATGGCAGTCTCTTCTGAGTGGGTGCCCACGAGGCGCCCACAAGGTCAGTGACTACTCCTTACTTCATGGCTGAGGCTTGAACATCCGCCTACCTGTCCCCATCAGCCTTACATCACCAGTCTAGGGGGGTTGGGATCGTCATCCTTTTGTCTCCTTACCCAGTCCCAGGACAACCAGGGTCTCCCACCAGGCTCTCCTTAGCAGGGTTGTTGGACGGGGCTGAGGTTGAAAGCTGGTGCCTCTTAGCCTGGTAGGATGAGGGCAAAGGAAGGGGTGACTAAGCCTCCCTGGCAGCCCAGGGGTCATACATATCATGGCTCTTATTACTAAACAGGGCATGGCAGAGTGAGGGCTCTGGAGCACAGGGGACCCTGAATGATACAGGAAGTGGTCACTGTGATTCAACCACAGAACTTTTTTCCTGAGTGTCATCTGTTGAGAGTGACACAGCTTTGGGGGAAAGTCACTGTACTGAGGTGGGGGCCTGGGTGGGCGGGGGGAATGTTTAAGTTATGGGCTGGTGGTGCCACAGAAACTGGGCAGTGAAACCAGGAAGGAGAGCAGGCTCCTGAAGCACTGGTGTCTCCATGGAGCCATGGCCAACACGGATCCCAGCCATATGGGAAGATGCTTCTCTGTAGAGGGGGCAGCTCCAAGGAGGCAGCATCTCTCTGCCTTCCTGGAGCTGGAGACTCTATTTACTAGGGCTACCATTTGGATAGTTATTTTACTTTTCCGTGCCTTGATTTCCTTACTATGATGGGAATGATAGTGGAATCCACTAACAGCTTTGTTGTGAAAATAAATGAGATATTATGTTTACCACTTAGAAAAGAGATTGGTATAAGGTAGGTTTGTAATAAGAGCTGTTATTATTTTGTATTCACTATAACCAGAGACTCTCAGAGGTGGAAATCTTAGTCTGAAAATCCGTTTTATTTTTATTTTATTTTTGTCTTTTTAGGGCCACTCTCATGGCATATGGAGGTTCCCAGGTTATGGGTCTAATTTGAGCTGTGCTGCTGGCATACGCCACAGCCTCAGCAATGCCAGATCTGAGCCGTGTCTGCAACCTACACCATAGCTCACGGCAAGGCCAAGGATCCTTAACTCACTGAGCAAGGTCAAGGTTGAACCCACCTCATGGTTTCTAATCAGATTCGTTTCCGCTGTGCCACAAGGGGAACTCCTTCCTCAATTTTAAAATGGTTAAAAAAAGAAAAAAAAAAGAAAAAAGATATTAGGTTAAAATTAAGGAAATCTGAATAAAGCATAAACTTTAGTTAAAAAATAAATAAAAACATAAATGTTGGAGAGGGAGTGGAGAAAAGGGAATAGTGCCATTTGCAGCAACGTGAATGGAAATATATACACATAACATATATACATAAAACTGAATCAGTTTGTTGTACATCAGAACTAACACAACATTGTAAATCAACTACACTTCAACAAAACCAAAAACAAAGTATTTTTTTGGTTTAAAAAATGTATTGGCTAGGAGTTCCCATTATGGTTCAGGTAGTGAACCCGACTGGGATCCATGAGAATTTGGGTTCTATCCCTGGCCTTGCTCAGTGGGTTAAGGATCTGGCATTGCCGCGAGCTGTGGTGTAGGTTGCAGATGTGACCTGGATCCGTGTTGCTGTGGTTTTGGCTCTGAATGGACCCCTAGCCTGGGAACTTCCATATGCTGAAAGTGTGGCCCTTAAAAAAGCAAAAAATAAAACAATGTATTAAAAAATGTATTGGCTAGAAGTAGGACTAAAACTATCTTGTTCATTATTTTATTTCAGTGCTTAAACTTGCACCTAGCACTCAGTAGGTGCTCTGTATTTTTAAAGATCTTTTGCTCTTAGCAGTTTGAATATGATGTGTATAGGTTTGCTTTATTCATTTGTGTGTTTGTTTTTAGGGCTGCATTTGCAGTAGGCTAGGGGTTGAATCAGAGCTGTAGCTCCCAGCCTACACCACAGCCATAGCAACACCAGATCTGAAACCAAGCCTGTGACCTACACCACAGCTCACGGCAATGCCGGATCCTTAACCCACTGAGTGAGGACAGGGATTGAACTAGTGTCCTCATGGATGCTAGTCAGATTCGTTTCTGCTGAACCACAGTGGGAATGCCTGAAAATGCATTTTATTTTATTTTATTTTGTCTTTCTATCTTTTCTAGGGCCACACCCATGGCATGTGGAGGTTCCCAGGCTAGGGGTCCAATAGGAGCTATAGCCACCAGCCTACACCAGAGCCACAGCAACACCAAAGCCACAGCAACGTCAGATCTGAGCTGCATCTGTGATCTACACCACAGCTCATGGCCACGCCGGATCCTTAAGCCATTGAGCAAGGCCAGGGACCGAACCTGCAACTTCATGGTTCCTAGTCAGGTTCATTAACCACTGAGCCATGACGGGAACTCCTGAAAATCCATTTTAAAGAAAAGAAATCTGAGGTGTCAAGAGGGGCAATGATGTACCCAAAGTATCACATTACTAACCAGAGGCACAGCTGTGCCTAGAACTCAGGTCTCCTGCTTCACAGCCCTTTTTGCTCTTTCTCTCCCCTCCCTGCCTCCTTCTCTATCATCCACAGCTCACTGGGTCCTTGCTATTGCCAACCATTTTTCGTATGTGATATCAGTTAATTCTCCAAGAAGGTAGACAAAATTGTTCCATCTTTCAGATGCCATGTCATTCAGCATAATTCCATCCCATCTTCTCATCAATTCCTTTAAAAGTCTCCCCTCCAGGAAGTCCTCTTGGATTAACCTTCCCCTCCCCCAGGATTCTAGTCCCTCCCAACACCCTGCCTTCAGCTATTAGCTGACAGCCTGATTTAGCAGGTACATCCTGCAACCACCAACAATCAACGTAAACATATGAGGAAGGATAAACATATGAAAGACAATGTCCTTCAAACAGGGGTCTTTCAAATAATAACTTTTTTTGGCCATGCCCACGCATACAAAAGTTCCCAGGCCAGGGATGGAACCTGTGCCACAGCAGTGACTGCCATACCCTTAGCCTGTTGAGCTACTAGGGAACTCATCAAATAATTTGTTTTGTGTTTTGCTTCTTTAGGGCTGAAGGTGTGGCATATGGAGGTTAGGGGTTATATTCCAATTATTTTCCAGTTATATTCCAATTAGACCCCTTTCCCAAGCTAGGGGTCGAAATGGAATATAGCTTCCAGCTTATGCCACAGCAACAGCCACAGCCACATGGGATCCTTAACCCACTGAATGAGGCCAGGGATCAAAGCTGCATCCTCTTGGATAGTAGTTGGGTTCGTTTCTGCTGAGCAACAATGGGAACTCCGCCAAATAATAACTTTTAAAAAATTGTTTAAAATACTTTTATAGTAAAAATAAAGTAATAGCCGTCATGTTTTGAGTATTTTTGCCAGGCTCTCTTCTGAGTGATTCACATGGGATATCTTTATGTTAGTTCCCTGCTGAGCCACAAGGGAACTCCTGGAATATCTTTAAATATGCATTTATAAGGAGTTCTCTAGTGGCCTAGTGGTTAGGATTTGGTGTTTTCACTGCTGTGGCACAGGTTGATCACTGGTCTGGGAAGTTCCACATGCCATGGGCACCACCAAAAACAAACCAACAAACAAATATGCATTTATAATATTATCAGCAAGTAAGGAGAATTCCTTGGCAGCTCCAGTTCTTCCAAGGCACTTCCTGGCTTCCAGCAGCTCAGTGGAGGCAGTAGCAGCTTGTGGGCAGCTTCTGCCCTTAAGAGTGATCCAGGCACAGATGAAGTCACATAGCATCAGGATGAGGCACAAGGACTAGAGGGGGAAAAACACCCCAGGTACATCTAGGGACAACTGGCCAGATACATTCATTGTGGTCCGAATATATTTCTGAGGGAAGATCTGTCCCCTCTAGCTTGTGTCTGATCCTCCTGAGCCTAATTTGCCGGGTCTTTGGCACAAAGTCCAAAGTCTTTAGAGGACATTCTCGGCCTGGTGGGCCCTGCATTGCTCTCTCCTCTCCCTACTCTCGGAGACCTGATCACTCACCAATCCTTCCCTTGCCTCTATCCTACCCCAGAGAACTGTGCTGAAATTTCCCCCAATTACCCCAGCTGCATTCCAGCTCCATATCTGCACATTTCCTTCCCTGCCCCCAACACTGCCCCCTCACCCCCTGCTTGTTGCCTGAGGACATTCATGAAGAATTAAAGAAATTTCAGAGTTCCCATCATGGCACAGCGGTAGTGAATCTGACTAGGAACCATGAGGTTGCGGGTTCAATCCCTGGCCTCACTCAGTAAGTTAAGGATCCTGAGTTGCCTTGAGCTGTGGTGTAAGTCGCAGATGCGGCTTGGATCCCGTGTTCCTGTGGCTGTGGTGTAGGCCAACAGCTACAGCTCCAATTAGACCCCTAGCCTGGGAACTTCCATATGCCCCCGGTGAGGCCCTAAAAAAAAAAAAAAAAGAAAAGAGAGAGAGAGAGAAGAATTAAAGAAATATGCTATGCAGTCCTATCTCCCCTAATGAAACTGTGGGCTCCTCAAAAAAGAGACTGGGATTTTGAATTAATGAAAGGTTATTTACAAAAATAGGCTGCAGGCTTATGGGTCATAGTTTGCCGATGTGATTTTTTAAAAAACTGTTACATTAAGGGAGTTCCCATTGTGGCTCAGTGGTAATGAACCTGACTAGCATCCATGAGGATGCAGGTTCAATCCCTGGCCTCTCTCAGTGGGTTAAGGATCTGGTGTTGCCATGAGTTGTAGTGTAGGCCACAGACGAGGATCGGATCTGGTGTTGCTCTAGCTGTGGTGTAGGCCAGCAGCTATAGCTCCGATTTAACCCCTAGCCTTTGACTGTTCATCTGCTGCAGGCACAGCCCTAAAAAAGCAAAAAAAAAAAAAAAAAAAAAAAAAAAAAGTTACATTAAATCCATATTTTTTGGCATCCTCACCCCCACTGCTTAGATTTTGGTACTCAGAGAAAGCAAGTACTCCCCTCTTCCAATGCTAGTCCCTGTCCTGTTTGTATCCCCAGAGCCCAGCAGTACCTGGAGGTGTGTCAGCTCAGTTCTCACAGTTGGATAAATGGATGAATGACGTGGAAAGAACATCAGACTGGGGATTGACAGCTCTGAGGTCCAGGCTCTGGCACTAATTATGTGACCCAGGCATATTTCTTAACACTGCAGACCTCAGTTTACTCATCTGTAAAATGCTCAAACTGTACTAGATGATCTGGCAGCAGTCTTTCTACAAACGCTCAACAAACATCCACAGACCAAGTTTTGGATCAAACATAAAAAGATGGCCATGACCCAGGTCCTTGCCCTGGAGGTACTCACATTTGAATGGATTTAGCACATCTCTGAGCCTCAGGTTTCTCCTCTGGAAAACAGGTGATGTGTGCCAAGGCCTGTTGTGGGGCTCACATGAGAGAAGGCAGGCCTTCTGCGCTGTATTATACTAAGCCCTCTCAAACCTTGAGCCCCAGGACTTGTAGCATACTTTTCTATAAACTAGTTGACAAAAATACTAATATCACACCCCTGTGTTGGGCTGTAGGGAGCAGCTTCGTGCCATGATTTCAACTCTGCCTGAGCACTTAGGAACTGTGTGTCTTTGGGAAAGTTACTGACCCTCTCAGAGCCTCCAGGTCTTCATCTGATGAATGGGAGGGACGGGTAAGTCGTTCTCCCACCTCATAGCGTTGCCCTGAAGGTGAATGGAGATTGCCACTGCAAGTGTATTGAAAATGGAAAACACTGTATCTGGGAAGTTACCTGAGGACTCCTGCCTCGCTGAAGTTCTCTATCCTCCTTCCCTCCCTCTGCCCATCATACCTGCTCTCAGAAAAGGAACAGAAAAGTACTGTCACAGGAAGTGATTCTTGCCAGAGGAAGGCTGTCTTTGTTCGTTTGTTTGCTTTTTAGGGCTGCACCTCTGGGTTGCACTCAGGCTAGGTGTCAAATGAGAGCCACGGCTGCCAGTCACAGCAACAGCTCCTCGAGATCTGAGCTCCGTCTGCAACCTACACCACAGCTCACGGCAATGCTGGATCTTTAACCCAATGAGTGAGGCCAGGGATTGAACCCATATCTTCATGGATACTAGTCGGGTTCATTACTGCTGAGCCACAAATGGAACTCTGAAGCTTATCTTTTAATTGGCATCAGAGCCTTAAAGTAAAGGAAGTGGAGTGGAATTTTTGGTGCTGGGGACTAGGAGGAGAATTTAGGGGGTCAGAGAGCTTTTCTGAGTCATTGAAATCACATCCAGTAAATGGGAAGTGCTTTGAAAAGCTCCCTTTCTCTCCTCGCTTGGTCATTTCATTCCTTTTCTTTTCTTTTTTTTTTTTTTTTAGGTCCACACCCACAGCATATGGAGATTCCCAGGCTAGGGGTCTAATCTGAGCTACAGAAGCCTGCCTACACCACAGCCACAGCAGCGCCAGATCCGGGCCACATCTGTGACTTACACCACAGCTCACCGCAATGCGGGATCCTTAATCCACTGAGTGACGCCAGGGACTGAACCCGCAACCTCATGGTTCCTAGTCGGATTCGTTTCCACTGAGCCACAACTGGAACTCTTCCCCCCTGCCCTGCCCCACCCCTTGGAAACTCCAAGTAGGGCAATTCACTTCTGCTTGGGCCTCAGTTTCCAACCACAAGAAAGGAGACCGTTGGACAAAGAGACCTCTGAGCCCGCCCCCCGCCCCCATCGCCTACCCCAGGCTTCTTTTAAGTTCTAATGGCCTTTCCAAAAGGGCAGGAGGGGAAAGGACCATTTCCTTCCCTGTTGCCTTCTTCAGTTACCCTTTCTGGTCACTTCACTCCCACACCGGTGGCCAGGGCAGAACCAGGGCGTATCTGAGCCCAGGCAGGCTGGGTGCATCCTCTGCTTGCCTGCCCAGCTGGGCGCAGGTGGCTGTTGCGCAATGGCTCCCCGGGGAATGCGGCCAGGGCAGTTCGCATGAGGCTCCCAACTCAGGGGTGGGACCCCTCCTCGGCGGGGCGATCAGAATCACACTCAGCTAAATATTAATTATTGTTGCTTCCAAAGCCCCACCACTCCCAGGAAGTCCAAATAATCAGCATCACTGGCATTTTAGTCAACCCCCGGTGGCGAGCTGGGTCACGTGATCTCCATCTGCTCCCTGGATGAGAGCCACTTCCTGGAACCCAGCCTGAGACCCTCAAGTGCCTGGAGGCTGGTAGGGGTGGGGATGGAGCTGAGCTGTGTGTTTTGGGGTTGGGGGTGGGGGGTGTAAGGTGAAGAAGAGAGGGATATGAAACGTTCCAGGAAGAAAGAAGAAACACCAATTTATAGACAAGTCATTTTCCAGGAGAGGTTGGGAGATGTAATAAAATTGCCCCAAGTCCCAAGCTGCCAAAAGGCAGAGCTGGGGCGATTCCCTCTATGCTAATGGCAGGTAATTTCACAGGCAGGATAAACCACCCCAGTCTAATCAGTGCTTGGGCATATTGGGAACGTGAGAAAGCAGTGGGCAGGCCAGCCCTGTCAAGGCGACTGTGGGGCTCTGGGACTCATACTCTTGATGGCAGTGAAAATGTCCTGTCAAAATTCAGTGAGGTGGTATGCCTCCAGTAGGGTCCTGTCTTGTGAACTGCATCAGATTTGTGGGGTTTTAGAAAAGTCTCCTGAAAGTTTCTTGGAACAAATTGTTTAATTGATGTCAATTAAGCACCAGTTGGATAATTAATTCCAAATAAGCATTCCAGAGTCAGAAACAGATTAAAAGAAAAAAAACAAACAAAACACTCATAATTTATAGCTGCATACCACCTCACTTTTCCCCCTTCCCTCCAAACTGTGGAAATAGCACTTGGGAAATGAGTCTATCCACTCCATAGGATACGTTGCAGCTCTTAAGAGTGATGATTAGAGGGTTCTCCATGTGGCTCAGTGCCTTAAGAACCTGACATAGTCTCAGGGAGGATGTGAGTTTGACCCCAGGCCTTGCTCAGTGGGTTAAGGATCTGGACAATTTGCCGTAAGCTGCAGTGTAGGTCGCAGATGAAACTCAGATCCCAAGTTGCTGTGGCTGTGGCATAGGCCAGCTGCTGCATAGGCCAGCTGCTGCGGCTCTGATTCAACCCCCTACCCTGGGGACTTCCATATGCCACATGTGCGGGTGTAATAATAGTAATAAGAAGAAGAGGAAAAGAATGATGATCTCAAAGAGTTTTCAATAACACAAAGAAATACAGAGGCTATAAGGTGGGATACAAAACTGTACACACAGGATGATCAGTTGTTCAAAAGGAGAAAAGGAAGAAAGAAAGAACCCAAACCGATACATAAAAAACAGATTGGCAGGCAAATCCAAAATGTTGACGGTGGTTTTCTGTAGGTACTAGGTGATTTCATTTTCTTCTTTCAACTTTTCAGTATTTTTTAACTTCTCCATCTATGGCACATATTACTTTATAGTGAAAACTATCTGTATTTTACTTTAAAAGAAAGTAGATTATAATGGCAGTAATAATAATTACAACAACAACAATAATAGTAAACTAACATCTCCTAAGCATTTTCTGGGTGTCTGGCACTGTGCTAAGCACTTGGTTTGCTTTCTTTTCTTTTCTTTTCTTTTCTTTTCTTTTCTTTTCTTTTCTTTTCTTTTCTTTCTTTCTTTCTTTCTTTCTTTCTTTCTTTCTTTCTTTCTTTCTTTCTCTCTCTCTCTCTCTCTCTCTCTCTCTCTCTCTCTCTCTTTCTTTCTGCCTCATAGCAATCCTGTGAGGTGGACATTATTAATGGCTCTATTTTACTGGGGCTCTGAGATGTTAGGGCATGTCTGGGACATTGAGTCTTTGGCTGTTGAGGCTCCAAAGCCCCCTGGCTAATGTGCAGGACTTGCCTTTGTGTGTCAGCGTGGAGGAAGGAAGCACAGCACCTCTCACCACTGAGGTCCAAGGTCAAATCCTCCCCCTCCCAGCTTCCTGGCTGTGGATGTGGGCACATGATCAAGGCCCAGCCAGTTGAATGCTCCTGAGTGCTAGAGAATTAGAATTCTCTTTGCTCTGATATCTGGCTGCAGTGGCATCAGTGTCTTGACTAGATGCTTCCTGGCAAAGGGATGGTTTTATGCCTTCTGCTGCTCTGGGCCTTGAGCACTGCCTTTATTTCTGCTCCTTTCCCAAGACTGGCCCCCCCGCCCTGCCCCCGGCAGCCAATTCTATTACATTGGATTCTCTTTTTTGTTTAAGATTCTCAGAGTCCCTCTCTGTGGCTTGTTACTAAGAGTTCTGACCGATATTGGTGATTTTTCCAGCATATGGTAGAAGCAGAAGTCCAATCCAGATCTGTCCATCCAGAGCCCAAGCATTTAACTAATCCTTCTGTGCTGCCCCTTCTCCCCCAGAGTATAAGAAACATTTCCTGAACTTCTAGAAAACAAACCAGAAATATCAGCTTGAAGATTTTTCTCAGAAATTGGCGCCCCACCACCCACTCTAATGCCGTGGGAGCCTGGCAAGCCGTTCTGTGAAGGGCAGGAAGCACAAGACAAAAGCCAGGTCAGGGAGGAGCCAGCTCCAGCCTCCAGTGACCAGGAACATGGGATTGAGGAGGAGAGGAAGCAGAGGCGTCCCAGGCCTCACTGGCACTTCCTGACTGGTGCCAGAGCACTGACTCAGCATACAGTGTCCTCCCCCTGGAGGCCTTCTTTGACCTTTGGAGAATGGGAGAGGAACCCCTAGTTTGACCCCTGTGGCACCTTGCATTTTCCTGTTCCACGCCAGGTTGCTAACTTGCTAACAGGTCCACCCCCTTGCAACTGTGAACTTCTAGAGGACGAGGACTGGGTCTTTCCCACCCTGAATTCCTCTTGCCTAGCACGTCAATGTTACTGGAATTAATGTGAGAATAAATGAATGAAGGGTGGGAAATCTTAAACCCTAGGACTCTTCCAAGGCATCTTGGTGAAATGGAACAGCCTTGTTTTTTTGTGTTTTTTTTTTTTTTTTTTTTTTGTCATGCCCCAGTATGCAGAAGTTCCCGGGCCAGGGATGGAACCCTTGCCACAGCAGTGACTTGAACCACTGCAGTGACAATGCTGGATCCTTAAACCATTGAGCCACTGGGGAACTCCCAGCCTTGGGCTTTGGAATTGACAAAGCTTGCTTAAAACCCTGACTTTCTTACCTACAAGCAGCTTTTTCCTTAACCTCTCTGAACCTCAGTTTTCTCATTTGCAGTATGGGAACGGCACCTAACTCTCACGTGGAGTGTTGGGCAGATAGGAAAAGTGGTTGATATACTGTAGGCCCTCAGTCTCTCCTAGCTTGCTTCCTCCTCCTGTCACTTCATTCTGACTGGCTTCCTTCTCCTTGCCCCTCACCTGAGTCAATGCCCAACGATGGGGAAAAGGTTAAACAAACTATAGCATACCAAAAAGATAAAATGTTAGGTAGTCAATAAAAAACATTGTTTAACCAATAATTTTTTTTTTTTTGGTCTTTTTAGGGCCACACCCACAGCATATGGAGGTTCCCAGGCTAGGGGTTGAATTGGAACTACAGCTGCTGGCCTACACCACAGCCAGAGCAACATGGTATCTAAGCTGTGTCCGCAACCTACACTACAGCTCGCAGCAATGCCGCATCCCCAACCCACTGAGAGAAGCCAGGGACTGAACCTGCATCCTCATGGATGCCAGTCAGTTCCATTTCCGCTGAGCTACGAGGAACTCCTAATCAATAATTTTTAATGGAAAAGAAGATGTTCATGTATTCACATATAGCAAAGATAAGGCTAAGTTATTCATACTGTATGAACTCAGCTATGTAAAATGAGCATGCATATGCATGCTTAGATGTGCAATAGGCAATTTCTGAAAGGATACAGGAGAAACTCTTTTGTGTGTGTTTGTGTTTGTGTTTATTTTCTTTTTGAGAAATTCTTAACAATGATTTCCTCTTGGGCAGGAATGGAAAGTTGGGATGGACTTTGACTTTTCACTTTATAACCTTCTGTCCTATTTTACACATATAAAATAGTTTATGTATAATATATAATCATATATGTATATGTATATATGCCTTGTTCACGTATTAATTTTTAAATGAAACCCAAACAGTGTAGAAAAAAAAAATAGAAAGGAAATATAGCAAGATTTCAACAGTGTGGGAGTTCCCTTCGTGGCTCAGCAGTTGACGAATCTGACTAACATCCATGAGGACGTAGGTTGGATCCCTGGCCTTGCTCAGTGGGTTAAGGATCTGGAGTTGCTGTGAGCTGTGGTATAGGCCAGCAGCTACAGCTCTGATTCGACCCCTAGCCTGGGAACCTCCATATGCTGTGGGTGTGGCCCTAAAAAGCAAAAAAAAAAGAAAGAAAGAAAGAAAAAAGATTTCAACAGTGATTATTTGGGAATTGTGGGATTATGGGATTAATTCTCCCCTTTTATATTTTTCTATATTTTCCCAGGGTTCTATGATGAGCATATAGCTCTTTTATAATCAGAGTCAAGACAAGCATCACTTGGAGACGCTCCCCTGGGGTAGGGGCAGGAGGGAAGATGAGCAGGTGGCTGTGTCCAAAGGGCCAAGGGAGCATGAGGTGTATCTGGGCAGAGGTAGTTGTATTTTTGGAGCCATGTGGTTCCTGCTGAGTCAACTAACTAGTTGTTTGGCCCCAGCCTGCTGGTGGAGGCAGGAAATGCTCCCACTCCTGCCCTGGTTTACTCTTAGTCATCCTCTGGGAAAGCAGGGTAGGGGTGGGGCAGCAGGTTAGCTGGGAGTCTCCATCTGCCCCTGGGG
Organism: Sus scrofa; assembly: GCF_054392235.1. Lineage (NCBI taxonomy): Eukaryota > Metazoa > Chordata > Mammalia > Artiodactyla > Suidae > Sus > Sus scrofa. The sequence goes on along the minus strand of NC_139396.1, from coordinate 143,631,757 downwards.
CCTTCTAGGCAGAGAAACCCCCCAGAGTCTAGGACCTAGGCAGCCTCTCCACCTGGCATTCTCACCTTGGGGCCGACAGCAACTGGGAGCCAGCAGGGAGGGTTGGGGGAGGGGTACTGGGACACTGGCCCTCTGGCCTTTGGCAGGCAGCCCCACATCCTCTGGTGGAAGCTGCTGTGAAAATTAATTACCATTTGTCCAGGGCTTTGAGATTCCCCAGATGAAAGACACAGCAGAAGGAGTGTCACGATGAATATGTGTTTATGGCATTGACTTTCATCCCAAATATCCGTCCTGACAATCACATGCCTCTTCCCTGCCTCCCAGGGCTCTGACATCATGGCCTCAAATCACAGAAGTTGAGCATCAGTATCAAATGCTGCTGAAGGGGAGGAGGGAAGGGCAGGGACAGCTGAACCCCCACAACCCCGCATCTCAGATGGGTCAACCAAAGTGCTTCATTCCTGTGCAGGTTAAAAGGAGGGAATTATGATGAAGCCTAGGAAACTGAGGAAGGAATCCTTGGAGAGAGGGGCTATGGATTACTCTGGACCAGAGCCAGCCCAGGACTCTGCCCCTCTTTGTGGACTGAGGGATGGGAGGAATCCCAGAATTCTGGTTCAGAGCATGTAATGTTAAGCAGCTTCATCCCTAGATGGACAAAGTTGATTCCAACCTCTGATTCCACTAGTAGACTGAATCACTTTTTTTCTTGATTTTGTTGCTTCTGAACACCTGACCAGGGCTAAATTCTGTTATTTCCTGGGTATGCGAATTTGAGTGGAAAACTCTGGTTTCTCTGGACTCTTCATTCTGTCCTTCCTTCTTCATTTCACACAAGAAGAGGATTGGTCTGTAAAACTGCTTCATGTGTCTCTGGACAGGTGTACATAGCAAGTCCAATGGAGAGAGAATCAGGAGGGGGCCAGGCCCTCTCTCAAGGAGAGTAGGGCCCTTGCTTATGAGACATTTAAACAATCTAAGAGGGCAGGCAGGCACAGAAAAGGCCTGAGCCCCAAGAGGAGCAGACAGTTGTGCACTAGAGATTGGGAGACTCTCCTAGGAACCAAGTATGGAGGTGTAAAAGGACACAGCCTAAGCAGAGACAGTGAAGAGCCCACTGAGGCCAGAATGGAAGTTTCCAAGGATGGGGACAGGCAGATGGGCCAGCTGGAGGGGACTGTGAAGGCCCTTCAAGGTCAAACTAAAGAATTAGGACTTTGTGCAGAGGGCAGTGGACACCCACTGAATGTTTCTGAACCAGATGATACAATGCAGAGTTTATCAGGGAAGTTAAACATTTTCAGCAGGAGGTGAATCTTAGTATCTCTGAGTCATCAGCCCCTCCATGAAATTCACCATCTCCCTCCTCAGTCCAGCCCTTGACTCCTATTCCAGCTAATGACATGCAAGCACAAATGTCACCTCCCCAGGTTGCTCTCTGACACACTACCTAGTGTTCTTTTCACAGCATTTATCATCTTTGGAAATGATCTTGTTTATGTCCTTGTTTACTTCCTTTTTCTCTGTTGTTCCATGGAATATAAGCAAAACGGGGTAGATGGGGGATTATTATCTGTCTTGTTTGCTGTCTCATTTTTAGCAACTATGACAGTACCAGGCTCATGTCAGATGCTCAAGGTATATTTGTGGAATGAATGAATAGATGGATTGATAAATAGGTTAATAGCACCACTGTTTTCTGAGCTATCCCATCCCCAAGCCCCATGGTAATCCCTGACTCATCCTTCTTCCTCTCTGTAGGATCCAGTCATTCATTCCCACGTCTATGGATCTTATCTCTGCATCCCTCCCTGCCCTCCCCCTTCCTCTTTGTATTTATGCATGGACTCTCTCAGACAACTGCAAGCTTCTTGAGGACAGAGGTTTCTCCTCCTCATTTCCTCCGTGGTGGTCAGCATGGGGCCTGGACAGTTCCCACTGGTCCAGTATTTACATTTTTCCAAGCGCTTTTCCCATGATCCTCGGGAAGGTCAAGATTCAAACCTCAGTCCTCAACTCTAAAAAACATGCTTATTCCATGATGCTTCTGATTGATGTGCAATTTATGATGAGTGAATGAATGCTGGAGGTGCTCAAGATCAATTACAGAGGGAAAAACCAGAAGTGGGAAGACCTATTGGGGAAGATGTTGGTCCCTAACCTAATGATATGAAAGGAGAGAAAAGGAGAGAGAGTGACTGGGGGTTGGGGATGAGGGGGTGAGCAGAAAGCTGGGGCTGGAGAGGGTTGACTCCCTAGAGGTTAGATGACTCGGATCCATGTGTCACATATCCCCTCCTCCGTCGTCTTGTTATTTAAAATAGAAAGACATGTAGCCAACCTGGGAGAAGACACCAGAGACAAAGTTAAAGGGGCAGGGAGATTCTGAGTCCCAAGGAGATGGAACTTACTGGTTTGTGGGCTACTGTGTTTGCAAGCAGTGAGTATTAAAACTGGAAGCAATTCCATTGGAAAAAAAGTATATAAAGACAAAAGAACGGAGTTCCCGTCGTGGCGCAGTGGTTAACGAATCCGACTAGGAACCATGAGGTTGTGGGTTCGGTCCCTGCCCTTGCTCAGTGGGTTAAGGGTCCGGCATTGCCGTGAGCTGTGGTGTAGGTCGCAGACGCGGCTCAGATCCCGCGTTGCTGTGGCTCTGGTGTAGGCCAGTGGCTATAGCTCCGATTCGACCCCTAGCCTGGGAACCTCCATATGTGGCAGGAGCGGCCCAAGAAATAGCAAAAAGACAAAAAAAAAATAAAAATAAAAATAAAAATAAAAAAATAAAATGTTTAAAAAAAAAAAGAAAAAAGAAAATGAAAATCACCAGTTATTTCACCATTCAGAAAAAGTCATTCTAACATTTTTTTTTTCTTTAGGGCCGCACCCGCAGCATATGGAGGTTCCCAGGCTAGGGGTCGAATTGGAGCTACAGCTGCTGGCCTATGCCACAGCCACAGCAACTCAGGATCTGAGCCTCGTCTGCAACTTACACCACAGCTCATGGCAACGCCAGATCACCAACCCACCGGCCAGGGATTGAACCCGTATCCTTATGGATGCTAGTTGGATTCATCTCTGCTTTGCCACAATGGGAACTCCCATTTTAACATTTTGATGCACATTCAGACTGCATAAATGTAAATATCAATACAAGTATAAGTATATGCATTATATTTATATAAATCTACTATATTCTATATACTTATATATTTTATTATATATGTTGTGTATATATTTTATATGTACAAGTATATACCCACTTTTTAAAAAAAAACAAAATGAGATACATACAGTTTTGTAAGCTGCTTTTTGTTCCCTTCATCATATATAGTGAACACAAAAGAGATTTTATAAGCCCAAAGGGCAGTTTGAAAAGATAACCTTTGAGATAAACAGGAAGCCAGAGAAGACACATGAGCATAAAGTGAGTGGTTAGGCTCTGGGTTTTGATAAATACTATTAAAGTAAATAAATCTTACATGTCCTGCCAGGTTAGGTAATTATTAGCTCTCTATCAGCAAGGCCACTGTCATAGACTCGTAGGATGTTGGTATGGGAAGGAGCCTTTGAGCTGATCTAATTCAACCCCCTTACCTTAGATACTGAGAAACCCCAAGCCCTGGGACATTAACTAATGTGCATATAGGAACATGTCTGGTGAGCCACAGAGCTGGAGTGAGAATGAAGTGCTCTCACTCCCAGTCCAGTGCTCTTGTTACAAAACCACACAGATCAATGGTGTACATGCTCTTCAGCCACGGGCACTGAGAGGATGGAACAGGGAAACAAGCCCCTCAACCCACTGATGGAGGGGTGTGTGCATGTGTGTGTGTGTGTGCGTGTGCGAGCGCACGCTGGAGTGTGCCAAGAGGGCAGCCAAGTGTCCCTGGGCAGGTCATGGTGAGACACAGAGCACAGTAGTTGAGAGCAGTTGGCTCTGAAATCAGACCACTGAGAACCAAATCGTGGTTCCCTTATTTCTCCTGCTGTATGACTTTGGGCAATTTATTTTAACCTTCTTGCTTTGATTTCTTCATCTGTAAAAAGGGTAGCAGTTTCTACCTCATCAGATTGCACTGAGAATTAAGAGGTAATGGACACAAAGGGCTTAGCAAGGTGTTTGGCATGTAGAAAGAGCCAATGACTGTGAGTCATCATGATTATTAATGCTCTGGCATGAAGGTCAATGTCCTTGTACTTTTTTTTTTCTTTCCTATTTTCTCTCTTTTTCTTTTACTCTTCCATGGCCACACCCAGGGCATATGGAAGTTCCTGGGCCAGGGACTGAATCTGAGCCACAGCTCTGACCTACCCCACAGCTGCAGCAATGCAGGATCCTTTAAACCACTGTTAGGAAGGGTGTTGAACCCACCAGGGAATGAACCTGCACCTCTGCAGTGACCTGAGCTGCAGCAGTTGGATTATTTGCTAACCACTGAGCCACGACGGGAACTCCCAGCAGCAGTTGGATTATTAACTTACTGTACCATAGTGGGAACTCCTCTCTCTCTGTTTTTAAAGGCCACACCTGTGGCCTATCTAAGTTCCTGGGCTAGGGGCCAAACTGGAGCTCCAGCTGCCAGCCTACACCACAGCTACAGCAACGCCGGATCCAAACTGCATTTGCCACCTACACCACAGCTCATAGCAACACCGGATCCCTTAGCACACTGAGCCAGGCCAGAGATTGAACCCGCATCCTCATGGGTACTAGTTGGGTTCACTTCTGCTGAGCCGCAACCAGAACTCTGAAAATAGGGATATGTTTTATGCTAAACATTTCAGCAACTTTGATGAAATAAACAAATCATTCAAAAGATATAAACCACTAAAGCTTACTCAAGAAGAAATAGGTAAATGGAATATCTCTATATTTATTGAAGAAATGGAATTTACAGCCAAAAAGCATCATGGAAAAAAAGACAAAAAACTGGAGTTCCTGTTGTGGCGCAGTGGTTAATGAATCCGACTAGGAACCGTGAGGTTGCAGGTTCAATCCCTGGCCTTGCTTAGTGGGTTAAGGATCCAGAGTTGCCAGGAGCTGTGGTGTAGGTTGCAGACGCGGCTTGGATCCTGCGTTGCTGTGGCTCTGGTGTAGGCCAATGGCTACAGCTCCAATTTGACCCCTAGCCTGGGAAACTCCATATGCTGCGGGAGTGGCCCAAGAAATGGCAGAAAGACAAAAAACAAACAAACAAACAAAAAAACCCAAAAAACAAAAAACAAAACTTAGGCCCCAGACTTCACTGGTAAGTTCTACCAAACACCTAAGTAAGACATAATATCACTTCTATATGATCTCTTGCAGAAACTGGAAGAGGAAGGAATTTCCCCCCCAAATCTTTTTATGAGGGCAGAATTTTCCTGATATCAAAACCAGACAAGACTAGAGACCATATCCTTCATAAACATAGGTACAGAAATCTTTAACAAAGTACTAGGAAATCAAACCCAGCAATATAATAGAAAGATACCATATCTTGGTACAGTGGTAACCCAGAAATACAAGGTTTGATTAACCAAAAATTAATAAAAAATCAGTCCATTTAATAAAATTAAGAAAACAACTCTGGAGTTCCCTTGTAGCGCAGCAGGTTAAGAATCTGCCATTATCACTGCTGTGGTGTGGGTTCAATCCACAGCCTGGGAATTTCCACATGCCCCACAGGCATGGGGGTGGCAGACAACTCCATTTGCAATAATATAAAAAAATACTTAGAAATATATTTAACAGGAATTCCTGTCGTGGCTCAGTGGAAATGAATCTGACTAGTATCCATGAGGACGCAGGTTCAATCCATGGCCTTGCTCAGTGGGTTAAGGGTCCGTCATTGCCATGAGCTATGGTGTAGGTCTTAGATGAGGCTTGGGTCCTGCATTGCTGTGGCTGTGGTGTAGGCCAGTGGCTATGCTCTGATTCAACCCCGAGCCTGGGAACCTCCATGTGCTGTGGGTGTGGCCCTAAAAAGACAAAAAAAAAAAAAAAAAAAAAGTAATACATTTAACAACAGAACTGTAAGACCTGTATACTACTACAAAATATTGTTGAAATAAGTTAAAACCTAAATAAACAGAAAGATTTCCATGTTCATGAATCAGAAAACTTATCACTGTTTTTCTTTTTTTGGGGGGGTATTTTTTATTTCTTTTCTTTTCTTTTTTTTCAGGGCTGCATATGGAAGTTCCCAGGCTAGGGGTTGACTCAGACTGCAACTGCTGGCCTACATCACAGTCACAGCAACGCTAGATCTGTGCCAAGTCTTCGGCCTACACCACAGTTCACGGCAATGCTGGATCCTTAACTCACTGAGCAGGGCCAGTGATTGAACCTGTGTCCTCATGGATGCTAGTCGTGTTTGATACTGCTGAGCCATGGTGGGAACTCTAGAAAACTTAACGTTGTTAAGACATTTCACCAAATTAATCTGTGGCTTCAACACAAGCCCTACCAAAATCCCAGCTGACTTCTTGGGCAGAAACTGATAAACTGATACTAAAATTCATATGAAAAATCGAGGAGCCCAGAATAGCCAAAACACGCTTGATAAAGAAGAATAAAGAGTTGAAGGATGAGTTCCCTGATTGCCTAGCAGTTAAGGACTAGATGTTGTCATTGCTGTGGCTCAAGTTACTGCTGTGTCTCAGTTAGATCCCTGGTCTAGGAAATTCCACATGCCATGGGTGCAGCCAAAAAGGAAAAAGTTGAAGGACTCACATTTCTTGATTCTAAAACTTACTACAGGAGTTCCCGTCATGGTGCAGTGGTTAATGAATCCGACTAGGAACCATGAGGTTGTGGGTTCGATCCCTGGCCTTGCTCAGTGGGTTAAGGATATGGCGTTGCCATGAGCTGTGGCATAGGTTGCAGACGCGGCTCGGATCCCGTGTTGCTGTGGCTCTGGCATAGGCTGGTGGCTACAGCTCTGATTAGACCCCTAGCCTGGGAACTTCCATATGCCGAGGGAGCAGCCCTAGAAAAGGCCAGAAGACAAAAAATAAATAAATAAATAAAACTTACTACGAAGCTACAGTAATCAAGACAAGGTGGTACTGGTATAAGGATAGACATGTAGATCAATGGACTATATATAAATAACACTTTAAACTCAATAATAAAATGAATAGCTTATTTGAAGAAATTTTTTCAATGGATACTTTATCAAAGAAGATAAAGTAATGGCAAATAAGCATATGAAATAATTCTCAACATCATTAGTATTAAGAAAATACAAATTAAAACATCCAACAAGGTACTATTACATACTACCAGAATGGGCTAAACTTGAAAAAAACCTAATAATACCAATATGAGCTGAGATATGGAGCAACTGGAACTCTCATTCATTAATGGTAGGAATGCAAAATGGTCTAGCCAATTTGAAAAACAGTTGGAAATTTTATATTTCTTATAAAATTAGAAATGTACTTACCATATGACCAGAGAGATGTCTGTGAATGTTTCCAGCAGCTTTATCCATAACAGCCAGAAGTTGGAAGCAGCCCAAATGGCCATTGGTGGGTGAATTGATAAACAAATGTTGGCATATCCATACCATGCAGGACTAATACAGCAATAGAAAGGAATGAATTATTAGTACCGATGACAACATGGATGAATCTCAAAGGCATTGTACTAAGTAAAACAATCCAGACATGAAAGCCTGCATACTATATGATCCCAATTATATGAAATTCTAGTAGAGGCACAATTATAACGAAGGAAAACACATCAATGATTGCCATAGTCTGGGGTAGGAGAAGAGGAGTAAATGGAAAAGAATTTTTTTTGTGTGTGTGTCTTTTTGCCTTTTCTAGGGCCGCTCCCATGGCATATGGAGGTTCCAGGGCTAGGGGTCTAATCGGAGCTGTAGCGGTTGGCCTACACCACAGCCACAGCAACTTGGGATCCGAGCCGTGTCTATGACCTACACCACAGCTCACAGCAACGCTGGATCCTTAACCCACTGAGCAAGGCCAGGGGATCGAATCTGCAACCTCATGGTTCCTAGTCGGATTCGTTAACCACTGAGCCACAACAGGAACTCCAAAGAAATTTTTTTTGGAAGGGGAATGGGAATAAAATAGTCCAGATTTTGATTGTGGAAGTGTTACATGACTGCATATCTAATGAGTCAAACTCATTCAACTGTAAACAGAAAATGAGTGAATTTTATACAACATAAATTATACCTCTATAAAGTTGATTTTTAAAAATTATGAACATCAGAAGTTCCCGTTGTGGCTCAGCAGGTTACCAACCTGCTCATTTCCACTGTGGCTTGGCAGGAACCCAACTAGTATCCATGAAGATTCGGGTTCTATCCCTGGCCTTGATTAGTGGGTTAAGGATCCAGCACTGCCATGAGCTGTGATGTAGGTACAGCATTGCTGTGGCTGTGTGGCCTGCAGTTGCAGCTCCAATTTGAGCTGTAGTCTGAGAACTTCCATATGCCACAAGTGAAGCCCTGAAAAGCAGAAAAAAAAAAAAAAAAAAAAAAAAAAAAGGAAAGAAAGAAAAAAAGAAAGGGAGTTGTCATCATGGTGCAGCGGTCATGAACCCAACTACCATCCATAAGGATTTGGGTTCGATCCCTGGACTCAGTCAGTGGGTCTGGGATCTGGCATTGCTGCGAGTTGTGATGTAGGTCATAGATGTGGCCTGGATCCTTTGTTGCTGTGGTTGTGGTGTAGGCTGGCAGCAATAGCTCCGATTCAACCCCTAGCCTGGGAACTTCCATATGCCTAAAAAATTTTTTTAAAAAAAGTATGAGCATCATTATTTAATTCCCATTGTGATAGTGCTCTGAAGGGAAGGTATAGGTACCAGGAGAACATTTAATATATAATCCTGAAATCTGAAAAGGCTTCCTTGAGGAAGTGAAGTCATAAGAGAGGTGGAAGGGGGCCCATAAATGACCAGGTGAGGAGAGGAAGGGATGAGGCAGAAGGAAGCATAAGTGCAAAGGCCCTGAGGCTTAAATCCTTTCCATGACAGACTTCCCAATAGAAATCCCACTTCTGCTTCCCAACTCCCAACCAGCGGGTAGTTCACTGCTGCAATTATTGTTATTAGTAATAATCATGGCCACTATTCATTGAAGACTTGCTATGTCTTTGACCTCATAATAGGCAATTCTGTCTTATCACACTGACTCTTCCAAATTGCACCCACAAGGTAGACTCGATTACTATACTCCCTTTATGGTTAAGAACTTTGGGGCTTAGAGTGATAAAATAATTTGTAGATGTCCATACAGCGAGCAAGTGGCAGAGCCAGAATTCAGACTCAGGGAGTTTGTGTCATGGCTCAGGGGTAACGAACCTGACTAGTATCCATGAGGACATGGGTTCAATCCCTGACCTTGCTCAGCGGGTTAAGGATCCGATGTTGCCATGAGCTGAGGCTGGGATCCCATGTTGCTGTGACTGTGGCTTAGGCACAGCTCTAATTTGACCCCTAGCCTGGGAACTATCATATGCTGCAGGTGCAGCCCTAAAAAAGACCAAAAAAAAAAAAAAAAAAAAGAATTCAAACTCAGGTTACCGAAACTCCAGCCCGTGAGTACCTAGAAACTACACAACTTTAGTAGACAATTTATTGGCTCCCCTCTGCAGGCCAAAAATCACTACCTTTCCAAACACTTCTCATGTAGCAGTCTCCGATCCTGTCATTGACCATTATCTATAAACACACTGGTTTGTCCATGTCCCACTTGAAATTCAGCTCCCAAATCTAAACACAATAATATTGGAAGAGAAGGCTTTACAATGTAAATGAATTTTTACAGTGAGATTACTTGAAATGCTGCTCCAAAGAACAGAAAGATTTCATAACCACATTTAAGGGATGGAGACATGGAGACACATAACAGAAGCTTTCGAATTTCCCTTTCTGGAAAATAGTGTTGTGTAGGGGAGAAAGTATGGCCTTGGGAATGCAATGCAAGTTGAATATTTGGGCTTTGACACTTACAGGCCCTAGCTGTGCAACCGAGAGCTGGTTTTGTAACCTCTCCACTTTCTCATCTGTAAAACAGGGCTAACAATATTATTCTTAGTGGCCCTTCCTTCCTTCCTTCCTTCCTTCCTTCCTTCCTCCCTCCCTCCCTCCCTCCCTCCCTCTCTCTCTTTCTTTCTTTCCTTCTTTCTTTCTTTTTCTTTCTTCCTTTTTAGGGCCAAACCTCTGGCATATGGAATTTCCCAGGCTAGGGGTCAAGTTGGAGCTGCAGCTGCAGGTCTACGCCACAGCCACAGCAGTGCCAGATCCAAGGCGCATCTTCAGTCTGTACTGCAGCTCACGGCAATGCTGGATCCTTAACCCACTGAGAAAGCACAGGGATCGAATCCGCATCTTCATGGATATTAGGTTTGTTACCGCTGAGCCACAATATGAACTCCTAACGTTATTCTTGCAGGGTTTTTGTGGATCTTAAATGGGAGAACATAGGCCTAACAGCCAGCATACAGCCTGCTCATAGTAAGTGCTTTTTTAAAGGTCTTTTAAAAGGTCCTAAGCAGTTAGGTTCCCTGGGGTCTGGCAGTTATGCTTCCCAATTCTGAGTCTAACTGTTCTTTTCCTCTTGGGCTGGAGATAAATTGTTTTCATCTTCCTACCATAGAGATATATTTGAGGCTTCACTCTCTGGGAGGCTTATTCCTCTCAAGCAGCGCATTTTCTCCTGGCTGCTGGAGAAGCCCAGAATGAAAAGCATGGGGATGCTTCAAGGGTCTATTTTAAGCTCCTACCTGGGCTTCTGGGTTTCTATAAACTTTATAAGTGAAGGCGGGTGGGTGTGTGGGCAGGAAGGAATCTGACCTGCTACTATAAATAAATACTACCATGATTTTAAATTTGGGTACCCTAATTGAGAATTATGAGAGCACTTACTGGAGGTAGGACAAGAGAGGTAGGGTTGAGATTCACCGTGCCCAGGCTATCCGGTCATCTCTCAGGGCATTTTTATGGAACACTCAGTCTTGGAGCATTAATTAAATTCTTTAGTGGCAAGTTAGCCAAGTGTGTGGCAGGATCACCATCCCTTCCTGCTGAAACTGCTCTATCTACAGCTCCTGTTCAGAGCGTCTGAGCTACACAGGTCTCTGAACTTAAAGGAAACAGATTGGCTGCCTGATGGACACCTGACCCAAGGGCAGCCACCCATAGGCTGGCCAATGACCAATGAGGTGATGCAGTGATTTGGCCTCTGACCAATAGGGTAACAGTAATTAAATCTAAGAAACCCGTTTCCCTTAGGATTGGGGAGGGATTCATAAGTGGCACCTGGGGTTAACAAGCTTATAAGCTTATGTGCAGAGGATAGCATGAGCTACGAGAGAGATGGAAAGAGCAGCTTCTTGTTCTTACAGCTTTTCATTCCCAGCTTGATGTTCATTCACTTCTTCACTCAACCCATACCTATTGAATACATACTATAAACCAGGCACTGTGCTAGGTTCCTCTTGAAGGTCGATGTAATCTTTGTTCTCCTGGTGTTTCTAGTCTGAAGACAAACATTAATCAGAGGAGTTCTCTTTGTGGCTCAGTGGGTTAAGAACCCTACGTAGTGTCTGTGAGAATGTGGGTTCTCTTCCTGGCTTTGCTCAGTTGGTTAAGCAGCATAGGGTGCAGATGCTGCTGGGATCTGGTGTTTGCTGTGACTGTGGGGTAGGCAGGCAGCTGCAGCTCCTATTTGACCCCTAGCCCAGGAATTTGCAGGTGCGGCAGTAAAAAGAAAAATCACAGAAAAAAAATGAAAAATTTGTAAACTTCGGTGAAATATGAAGACAAGATATAGATAGGAAGCTATGAGGGATTGAACAGGGACATCTGACCTAGTCTGGGAGTTTGAGGCTTCCCTGGAGAGGTGAAGTCTGAGCTGAGAAGTGAAGGACAAGTAGGAGTTATTTAGTTGAAGGGGAACCTAGGAGAGAAATGCGTTCCTGGTAGAGAAGCCAGCGTGTTCAGAGGGGCAAGAGGAAGCTTGGCTTGTTTAAGGGACTGTCATAAAGCCATTGTGGCTGGAGTGGAGTGTAGCTGGGCGTTGAATGCAATTTGTATCTATACACAACTTTTTCTTAGCATGGCTTGAGGAGACTCCCCTTGAAAACTAAAGCCCAAAGGACAAAACACCTACTGTATATCCCAGGTGCTCAGAGGGGTATAAGATCAATGAAAGAGCTTCATTCTGGCTCTATCTACCATTTACTAGCTGTTAAAAGGACCTTATGGCACTTATTTTGGGTAAGCTAATATCTCTAGACTCAGTTTATGCCTCTGGAAATGGAGACAATAAAAATATTCGTACAGCATTGTGATGAGGATTAAAGAGACAATGCCTGCGTGTATGCATAGCTTGGTTTGTGGAACAAAGTAGATACTTAATAAACACTTTTGATATTAGCCAGATGACTGAGAAAGGACCAGGGCTCAATAAGAACTCAGTTTTTTTTTTTTGTCTTTTTGCCATTTCTTGGGCTACTCCCGTGGCATGTGGAAGTTCCCAGGCTAGGGGTCTAATGGGAGTTATAGCTGCCAGCCTAAGCCAGAGCCACAGCAACGCGGGATCTGAGCCACGTCTGCAACCTACACCACAGCTCACGGCAACACCGGATCGTTAACCCACTGAGCAAGGCCAGGGATTGAACCTGCAACCTCATGGTTCCTAGTTGGATTCATTAACCACTGCGCCACGACGGGAACTCCAGGATTCACTTCTTTTTTCACTCCCATGGAGATGGAAGTGGGGGCCAGACTAATACAGTGTTCAAAACAAGGTAGTAAATGATGGGAGAGAACCTAAGGGATGAGCCAAGGCAGGTGTCAGATGGTCAGCACAGGTCAACACAGCCATGTCCACAGGCTGGCATAGCTGGCAGCTTGGGCGTGAAGCATGCTGGGACCAGAGGGGAGCAGATGGAGATATAGCCAAGAAGAGGGAAGCTGGAGAAGGGGATTATGTGGGGCTGGGGACATGGGTCCACTTTGAGAGGTCAGCTCTGTTCTGGAACAGAAAGTCTGAAGAACAGTGACTCATATTTATGAAGCTCTCATTCCCCACTGAATCCCAGGTTCTAGCAGGTGCTCAGTGTTAAATGGACAGAAGGATTACAGTTATCTAGGCACAGAGTCACATCCATCACACGCAGGGTGTGGGGGTCAGGAACATCTTACTGCGGTTTTGAGAAACCTGTCCATGTGAGCCTGGCTCCTCCCAGAGAAGAACACAGGGTTGAAAGTGGAAGGCAGTGCCAGAGATTCTAGGATATGGAGCCAGGGCCCTGGAAATGGGGTTTAGGTTTTGGATAGGGCTTATTCAAGAAAGAGTACAGAACCTGGCAGATTTACTGAGAAGGCAAAGGAACCCAGTTCCGTGGGTAGATCCAGCTTCATGGATAGTGAAAAGGAGAGTAGCAACATTAAGGAGATACAGGCTTCCATCTATGTGTATTTATATATCACCTCATTCCGTAATTGCATCATGGTATATTTAGTATTTATTACCCAAGGTTTGCTCTTTTTCTTTTTTTCTAAGTCACTGTGGAAATGGAAGTTAAGAAAAATAAAGTTGGGAAATTTTAATGGAAATCTGGTGGAGTCAATACCCAAAATAAACGCCATAAAGTCCTAGAACATTGCCAGAGGTAGGCTAAAAATTTGGTTCTGAGCTACCTAGTGGCCTGAGCAAGGAGGGAAACAGGGGGTGGTCATCAACTTTATGGTGTTCAGAAGAAGAACCACCAGCAAATAGCCTTTCAGGGTATTGCGATCTGGGGTGCTTTTTCCCTGGGTCCTCACACAAAGGAAAACCATGGGTACATAGAGCCCCTGCCAGCATACTGGTGTGACCTGACCATACATCTCCTGCCCCTTGGGCAGGCCCAGCTCTGGAGCTAGGGAAGAGCTGAGGGGCTCACTTACAGACTCAGATTGGGTACAGGATAAGAGAGAATTAATATATCTATTCCCCCAGATACATGTCTGTCTGAAACATTGCTAAAGACCAATAGCGGTGTTTCTTCAAAACCTGGGGATGTAGGAACTGGACAACACCAGCTTTAACTCCTCACCTGGCACTGGAAGCCAGTGTAAAGTTGATCTTGGCGAAAATGGAGGTGTAATTAATGAGGAGACTACTAAGGGAGTGAGAGTTACAGAGCCATCCCCAGCTGTGGGGCTTCACTTGGCTTACCCTCCAGTGACTCACTGGCTTATGAGCAATCCTCATGTGCCTGATTTAGAGGACTTACTCACCCTTCAGAGAAAGACTTGAATGCAATAAAGCAAATGTCAGCAAGTGGGACTCGGCTTAGCACATCACCGTAGCCTGTACCCAGCTCCCCCCAGATCTGGCTCTCCCTGCTTGAGGCCCCTCTAGCCACTCAGCAACTGGATAGGCCCACACTGTGGGACACATGCCAAGGCTGAGCAGAAGCTCAGAGATGTGAACCCGGGGAGGGACCTCAGGGAGACCAAGCCCTGAAGTTTGGTCCAGCAAGTTTAGAGAATAGCTCTGAAGCACTAGTTAGGGACAGGGTGAGGGCTAGACCCCAGGAGTCCCTCTCCCTGTGCAGTGCTCCTCATTCCACTTTCTCCTGGAAGCCCGGCTTAGATTATGCAGATGAGGGGTGCAGGCTGACGGAAACACAGCTTCTCTGGTCTGGGTGACATTCTTACCTGAGAACTTTCCAAGGAACCTGTGGGAAAGGAAAGGTATGTGGGGAACAAGGTCTCATGCCAAGGCTTTGAGGTGGGAGTTTAGAAAGAGCTGGGCTGCCATCTTGCTGTTTGCTGACCTGCGCCCGCTGCAGGAGCTGGGTCCCCCAGAATCAAGGTGTATGGACCGGAAACCCCATGTCAGGCACCTGTGGTGATATGAATCCTTGCCTGTTTCTAGTTCCCTGATTAGGAAACAGGCCCCAAGAGTTAGGAGCAGAGGCATAAGTCATGGGGATAAACAAATACTGCTCCTTCTTTCCTCCACACAGGAAATTACTTAGAAGGCAAGTTGATTCAGCCTTGGATTTAAACCCACTCGTGGAGGGATTTACCTGGGAACTCCTGAGGAAAGAATTTCATTCCAAGGGTAAAAAGAGGGAGAATCGCATTTAAGATGAACTTTCATCTAGTTCACGTATCTGTCCCGAGGTAATTTTTTCCAAGCTTTTCCGAAGGTCTGCCATATGCTAGGCACTGGAGGGAGGAGGCTGACTACAGGCTTGGCACTCAAGGTTGCTGGAATCAAGGGCCTCAAGCTTTAACTTGTGGGATCATCTAGCTTAGCTCACTCATTTCATAAATGAAGACGCTGATGTTCAAGGTGAACCCCAGGCCTGGGGCTTACGGGAGTGAAGAGCCCGGGGTGGGCGGATGCTTTGACCACCTCTCCATGTGGCCTACACCTAAGAAACTCCCTTGCAAGTGAGCTTAGGGAAGCCTCTCAGTTGGAAAGCACTAGTCTGTACTGTGGTTAAGATCTCTAGTCTGTGAGCAGATGCACAGCCTCATGTCTCCAACTGCCTACCCACCACCATGACCTTGGAGTTCATTTAGTAATAAAACTCACTGAAGGAGGCTGGGTCCCCACCTCAATGTATCCACCCCTGCCTTACCCTAACTCACCAACATGAAGAAGCACTTATTTTTCTTTTTACTATTTTTATTTTGCACTATAAAAAACAACAATGACGAAAACAACAACCAGTAACATACTGCTTTTTTTTCACATTCATGTGGATTTTAGGAAATTATTGCCTTTCCCCCTGGAGAAATAACCTACAGACAAAAAAGTAGTACCACATTGAGAAATCTGCAAATCTCAGAAATCAACAGCTTGAAGACAACCCCCAGGGGCAGGGAAAAAAACAAGTGTCACGAGAGACGAGACAAGCACATATAAGGACAGCAAGCTGGGGTGACGACCGTTTCAATGACACTGACCCAGACAGTAGGTACCCCTTCTCTCCTGGCACCCACTGCCACCACCTCAAAGGGGTGATTTTTTGGTCTATGGTCTGAAGAACTCTTCAAATGACACAAGAGTTGCTTTGAGGAGAGGTGCAACGAGAAAGGTTCAAGTATGAATATGAATCATGCTAAGTCCAAAGTCAGGGAAGAACCCATAGAGAAGAGGAAACCAGAAGGGTTACCATCTTGCTGCTTCAACCAACTGACTCCAGTGGACCCAAGACGGAGTCTTAAAGACATCTGAGGATTCAAATCAGCATATACTCATGTCCCTAAAACCCTGCAGGGTTTCTTTCCTGACTAGATGGTGATCAGCTTATGCCCTGAAGCAACAGAGACAGATACCCAGACTGCCGAAGTTAAAAAAATAAGGTGGAAATTGTGCTTCCTCCAAAATGAATTGGCTTTGTTACTGCCTTTTCTCCTAGTATAGCAACTGCTTTCTCCCACGTTGCTGCAGGTATTTATTGCCTTATGCTTGAAATGAAAAGGCGAACTTTGAGGTGCAGAGACTGGGCAGTCCTGAGGGGGGGTCTGGAAGTACAGTAGTCAGCACGTGACGTGCTCTCATAATGGCTTGGCCTTCCTTCGGTCCCGAGGGCAGTCTAAAGTTCGTTTGCAAACCTGATGACCACTCAGTGTCCCACCGCAGCAGCGGGACAGAGTGAAGTCTCCAGTATTGCACAGGTATGAAATGTCCACGAGTTAAAATACAAAATCACAGTTGTTCCTGGGGCTGGGCTGGTTCCCCCATCCCTGTTTTAGCAGGATGTGGCTGTGGCCATGGGGCTCCGGCTGAGCTCTGAGACCGTCGAGTGGGTGGGCACTGGTGCCAGCACCGAGGTAGGGAATGTGCAGTAGGAACCCTGCACGTCAGGGCTCAGTGTTTGCAAATGGGCTAGGAATGAAGGGCCGGCTGCCTCCCCTTGGCAGGAGGGAGCTTGGGGGGTAGGTGTGGAAGGCAGGATCTCCGACTCATACTGCAGGAGCTGGCCCATGAAGCCGAAGTTGGGCGAGATCACACTCCTCCTCTGCTTGATGTAATCGAAGGCGTCCTTCAGGTGGAGCTGCTTGGTCTTCATGAGGTAAGCCATGCAGATGGTGGGCGAGCGGGAGATCCCAGCCTCACAGTGGACAAGGACCTTGCCGCCCTTTTCCCTGACACAGTCTGGAAGAAAAAAGACCATGGGAATGAGTTGGAATTCGAACTCAAAGGCAACTGGGTTGAATTCAAGAATAATAATACAAGTGCTCTTGTTGTCAAACCATCATGCCTGCTCAATGGCCGGGGTCCCACACCAGACTTTGGCTGGTCTTTAATCTCCACTGGTGAGGACAGACACTGTGGTCCCATCCACGTCTATATCCCTACGTAGGACCTTTACAATCCTTAGAGCTGCCTCCTGGTTCTCTGGGATACTTGGTCAGGTTCTGCCACTGAAGGTGCTAGACCTGGAGAGTAACCCCTTCCTGGGGATGCCATCTTTTTTTTTTTTTTTTTTTTTTTTTTGTCTTTTTTGCCATTTCTTGGGCTGCTCCCATGGCATATGGAGGTTCCCAGGCTAGGGGTCGAATTGGAGCTGTAGCCGCCGGCCTACGTCAGAGCTACAGCAATGCGAGATCCGAGCCGCGTCTGCGACCTACACCACAGCTCACGGCAACGCTGGATCCTTAACCCACTGAGCAAGGCCAGAGATTGACCGCGCAACCTCGGTTCCTAGTCGGGTTCTTTAACCACTGAACCACGACGGGAACTCCTGGGGATGCCATCTTAACCTGGGTTCCACAGGTGGGTTTCAAGAAGGCTGGAAAAATCCTTGAAATTGCATGCAAGTTTTTATTGCATAATCACATTTTTCTGAGGAAGTCCCAGGCTCAAAGACTGACTCGAAGAAGTAATTCCTATCTTTCAGGGTCTAATTTTTTTTTTTTTTTTTTTTTTGTCTTTTTAGGGCCGTACCCATGGCATATGGAGTTTCCCAGGCTGGGATTGAATCGGAGCTATAGCTCTTGGTCTATGCCACAGCCACAGCAACTCCAGATCCGAGCCGCATCTGTGACCTACACCACAGCTCACGGCAATGTCAGATCCTTAACCTGCTGAGTAAGGGAAGGGATAGAATCCGTGTCCTCATGGATACCAGTCAGGTTCATTAACCATGACGGACACTCCTCGGGATCTAATTCTAACGGTGATGACTTAGCCCCCATCCTAGTAGAGGCCTTTCAGCCTCCCTGGGCACCCTGTTTGGCTGTGCAGGACGGGATGCTTGGCTCAACCCCAAGGGTTCCCACCAACCAAACATACAATAAACAGTGCACAGCCACTAATTATAGCCTTGGCTAAGTGATGCTTACTAGTCGGAAGATATAAATGTCTTTGGCAAACTCCATCTTGCACAATAATGGGAGTCACTGCTATAAAGCTACCACCACTGGTTAGCATTCTTTGGCTAAATACGTCCAAAAGCAGGATGCCCTCCTTTTCTGTTCCACTCCTCCCCCCAAGAGAGCTTCAGCTGTTAAAAATGGGCAGGGGTAAAAAGTTACACATATATACACCTCAAATAAAAACCACAAAAAAGAATCTTTCCAATTCCTTCTCTTGCGAGTGAGGAAACAATTACATCACAGGAAGTTAGATGTAGCTGACACTATATAAGGCCACGCTATGCAAAACCATTTAAGATTTTGAAGGGCAAATAAGAAGTCAGCCCCCTTATCTCCTTTCCTCCTCAAGTTCAAAAAGTTTGCAAATGCATCTCTAAGATATAGAAAATCAAGTTTCTGAGGAGTCAGGGAGGAACCCCGGAGTTTCCCCATCATAATGAAAACCCCAAAGGACACCCCAGGGTAGCTCACTAGAGGTGTCCCCAGTACAGTCTCTCATTCCAAGGAAAAAAAAGTCCATGCAAATTAGTACAAAGGGGACTCCAAATTCCTAGGATTACAGGGTTGTGACTCCAATTTTCCTTTGCTCCTCCACTGGCTTCCTTGTGGTGTAGCGTTTAATTGACCCAGAGCCACATTCCAAGAGCAAAGGGCCTATAGTGTGCTGCTTCTGGATCCCACGCCACCCCTTGGGTTTTGCCTTCCACGTGGCCCTTGGAAAGGGTCATTGCCTGGTTTAGCCTCAGTTCCTCCTTGCTTCAGCAGGGCAAGAAGTCTGGGGAAAAGCAATCAGAATACTGTGGGTTTGTGCATTTGTGTACACAAACAGACACAATGAACATACAGGATGAAGAGGAGGCTTCTGAGAAGTGGATGGGGGCGGGTTTCATGACCTCATTAAGTAGCTATCTAGGTAATTAAATAACAGGCTGAGAAGGGCAAAGCATTCCCAGGGACAGGGAGACCAAGCCAAGGGTTTCCCACCCAGAAGCCATCTTTTGGGCTGTTTCTCAGAGACTCCAGAGGAATCATCTCAGCCCAGAGGCTCAGGGGGCAGGGAGGGAGGGCTTTACCTCTGTTGAGTTTCTTGTAGGGGAGCCGAGAGGGTCTCCTATGTGGTGGTAGGGGGCCTTTTCGGGGCTCCCTGTGCTAAGTAATCATTGCTGCAACCAACACCTGCCTCTCCCCTGCCAACATC
Source organism: Sus scrofa (assembly GCF_054392235.1). Lineage (NCBI taxonomy): Eukaryota > Metazoa > Chordata > Mammalia > Artiodactyla > Suidae > Sus > Sus scrofa. Next base: position 143,612,198 of record NC_139396.1, on the reverse strand, counting down.
CCTCAGAGCAAGGAGCAAGAAGATCATCTCTCAGCTTCAACAGCTATGCATGTTCAAGGTAAAGAAGGACCCCCAGGAAGGGAAGCAAGTCCACCAGGATGGGAGCGGGGCTTGCAAATCTCAGACACAAAAAAGTCAGTCCAGCCCCCAAGGGAGATGGATGGGGGAAAGAGAAGATGTCAAAGGAAGGAGCAATCTGGGCTGCTCTGAGAAGCTGGAATCCTGAGGTCCGAAGCCCTTTCAAGGCAGAGGGACTAGAGGTGTCCAGGCCTACACAATGCAGTAAACAGCTGCCTCACAGAATGTACAGGGGATGCAGAGAGATGCCAACTTTTCTGTGCAGAAGCACGGAGCTTGAGACAAGTGCTAGCTTTAATCCAAAATTAACTGAAAATGCAAAACAAACTGCCCCCACAGCAGTTTGCCAAAACCCCGTGGAAAGCTGCCGGGGCCCTGGGGGCTCAGTGCGTAAGGAGTGCTCTCTCAATCCTTCTGTTTGCTTTTAAAAATATCCCAACCTACGTAGAAGCACAGCTCGGGTGGTTCTTTCCCTCCCCCTGCTTCCCTGGCGTGGAGCGTCACACACGGACGCACCCGGCTTCCCGCCCAGCCAGAAACATTTACAAGAGCGGCAGTGAGCACTGCCATAAAATTATATTAATTCATTTATCTTGCAAATTAAAGCTCCTATTAATAGCAACGCAAGTCCTCCCCTCTGCCTTTTTGGTGGACGCATTCCTTCTTGGCACCAACTTGTGATGGCTACACAAACAAGGCACTTTTTTTCTCAGTGAAGAAAGCCCCCGCGGTACATCAAAATCTGAGAACACACGCCCCAGGGGGGACTCCAAAACAGCTGAGGGTGAATGGCTGCACCTACCAATGAAGTCTATTGCTTCTTGAAAGTGGGAGCTGATGTCAGCGGTGTGGCTGTCTTCCACGGGGATCCATTTGTAGTGTAGGTGGGTCGTGCAGGCCTCGGAGGTCCGCCGTGAAACATTCAGCAGGGCTGTGATGTGTAGGTTGGCGAGGAACTCGCACTTGGATGCATGGTAGGCACTTCCAAGGTAGAGGAACGGAAGGATTTCAACTGGGCCGCCCTGGAAGCAGGGGCAAAGGACAACCAGGAAATATTGGATTACGTTGCTCTTTGGGAAGAAGAAAAAAACAGCCCCGACCTATTTGTTTTAAGGTGGGAGGTTCCCATTTTGGTTTCCAGGTAGAGGGTTCAGAACCAGGCCAGTTCAACCCAGAGTGTGGGTGGAACCTCCATCCCGGCAAACTCTCTACCCTCCATTCCTGCCCTGTGACTCAGTGACAGCAAATCCCGCACAGCTAAGATGTTCATTTTTTTTACATGTTGAGGCAGCAGGCAATGCCAGCAGCCTGCCTATGTCAACAAGGATGAGAAGCAGTGTGGTGTGATGGAAGACTTGAGAGGCCCGGTTGAAGTTCTAGCTGCCCTGAGAGTGCCAGCGCACTCTTTAACCTTGGGGGCAGTCCCGGTTTCCTTGTTAAGAAAATGGAAAAGGGTGGACCCCCACCTATGTGGTCCTGACATTGTTTTATAATGTGGTTCATCAAACCTAGGACACTGCTGATCCTAAGATGCATCTGGATCTCAGAGATGTTAAAATGTGCTTCCCCATTCCCTCCAAAAGTATGCTTTTCAGAAGTGAAAATAACCACTACCCATCTAGAATCCTCAAATAAAGAAAAGCCACTGAGCATGAGCAAAAGGGCTTCCTCCATCCCTGGTCTTTTTTTTTTTTTTTTAAGGGCCACACCCGAGGCATTTGGAGGTTCCCAGCCATGTCTGTGACCTACACCACAGCTCAAGGCAATGTCAGATCCCCGACCCATTGAGTGAGGCCAAGGATGGAACCTGAATCCATCTCATGGATACTAGGCAGATTCGTTTCTGCTGCGCCACAACGGGCACTCCCCATGCCTGATCTTCTTTAATGTGGGGCTGAGTTTTGGTGAGATACTTACATCCTCACACTTTTGTGAAGCTACCTATACCCCAGGTTTCTAGTTAAGGAGAATCCCAATTAGAACCAAAGACCATCTACCCTGAGGCAGAGCAAAAAAAAAACGCCTGCCAGCTAGTCGCATTTCCAGGGTGGCAAGAAAAGCATTCGCTGCTCCATAGCTGAAACAATGGGAGCCCTGGGGGTTTAGAGGGAAAACACTGGGCTGGGATGACAGTGGCTGTGTCTTTGGCAGCCTTTCCCATTTCATCCATCCGCTTCCTGTGTTTCCATTTCCTGTCCTGGAATAAAAGCAGAACGGAAACTCTCTGCTAGATCCGTAATAGGGAAAGGGGCCTGGGATGAGGGCCAGCAGTAGATCAATTCTCAAATTACCCCCCATGTGGTGTTTGCTTTTTTTCTTTCCTGAGAAGTCAGAAGTTTATTAAGCCAAAGGCCAGGTTGGCTGCTCCCAAAATGTTACAGAGGATGTCACAAAAGGCAGGATTAGAAAATAACCAGTATTTTTATTAGCTAGTCCCTGAACTTAACGTTTTAAATGTACCTACATAGATCTCTCCTTTTCTTTAGAGCCTGGAAAATGCTGACACACCTCAGATCCAATTTCTTCTGGAGCTTAGCCCAACACCCCTGAAACCATGTTTGTTTTTCCTTTTTTGAATCTTCGTTTTAGACTCAAGAGAAGGAAACCAAAGGTTTTCAGAAACGCCAAAGATTAACATGACTCTGCCTGGCTTCTCTCAAGGCAGAGGCGCTTCTAAGAAACAGTACTAGGGGCTTCCCCAAATGAACCTTGGAGACACATCAGGGCCTCCCCAGTCCTCGCTTGGCCAAAGGTCAGCTGTGCTTTCACAACATCCTGCCAATTCTCGTTTCTCTTTCACTTTCTGAGAAATGAGGGGGAAAACACCACCCAAACAAACGAAAATAGACATCCAGCTAAGCCGGATGCCTACGGCTTGAAAGCCAAGGGTTCACCATACATTGCAGTTTTAATAAAGGAAAACAAACAAAATAATAATCCTGACCCCTTGCCAAGCTAATAGGCTTCCAGACCAAGGATCCCATTCAAGAAAAGGCTACTTGGCTGTATTTGGAAGTTCATTCCCACGGGCAGAGCTCTGCTCATGGCAAGGAGCTGGCATCTTAAGCAACATCTAGAAGTGTTCCTTATGATTTGGAGAAGTAGTTATTTTGTGGGAAGAACATAGAAAGCTCCTCCTACCAAGGCAGGTGCCTGGAATGGGCCTCTTCCAAAAGAAGGCAGGTGGGAAACAGAACAAGACACTGAAATAAGCAGGACAGGGAGTTAGGAGAAGGTGGTTCTGGACCTAGTGCCACCATGAACCCAGCTGCAGGATTCTCAGCAAAATCAATCATCCCACCAGCTTCAACAGGTTTTCCCTCTATAAAATGGGAAGGTGGGTTTTGATCTCTGGTTTCCACAGATGTGGGTTCTTGCCTGGTTTTTCCTCATTCTCTTGCATTGCAGGTAATAGACTGAGCCTTCTACTTTTTCTTCCTTCAATGAATTGCCAGAGAGTGTAATTCTTTGAAGGAAAAAAAAAAAAAAAAACCCACATGTTTGTAGACACATGAAATCCTCTAGTGTCTCTTAATCTCTGGTTTCAGAATATATGGAATTGTAAGCATCAGAAAGCCCTGGAGGAGGCTGCTTAGCCAGCCAAACAGTAGTTACTCTATAACCTTCTCCCAATCTTTCTCCTGCCCCATTTCAGTTAAAAATACCAACAAGACATGCCTTAACAGGTACACAGTTGGTTTGCAGAAACTGCAGAGCATGAACAATTATGCAGAAGATCAACACAGGAAGCTTGAAAGTCAGCTCTGAAATGTCTTTAGGGAAACCTAAATGGAGATTTCGAAGCTTCTCTGTTACCTCCCAGGCCAGCTACTAATAATGCATCTTTCGCTTCCCCTTTCCTCCAGAAGCCACCAAGCATCCTGAGGCTCATTTGCTCTTGTCAGCTTATTTGCTGGAAGGAAGCCCATTTACTCTTGGATAGAAACTCAAGTTGGCAAGCATCAGAGGCTCTCTAAAGCTAGAGGCCTCTGCCAACTCCCTGATCCGCAAAAGAACCAACCAGCGTTGCTGAGCAGGGAAAGGAAGAGTCAGGGCACCGTGCAAGGAACACAGCTGGGGGCCAGATGCCACTTCCACACTGGATGCCACTTCCACACCACGTACCTGGTCGTAAGCTGGCCTGAAGCTGATGTTAAGCACTGGTTTCCCACACTGACTGATGAGCGCTCTCTCGGTTTCGACCTTCTCCTGTGAAATGGGTTTTACGTCCACACAACACTCAGGATATTCCGAGTAGAAAGTCTCATAGCCCCCTAAAAGAAAAAGAAAGAAAAAGCAAGAGAGATGTAAGCATTGATTTTTCTCAGGCTGTCAGAAAATGCCTAGAATTGATCACTACCCCGAGTGTGGAATAATCAAAAATATTAAGCTATTCTGGTCATGTAAAAAAATTGAGCCAATATAAGTAATAGTTTCAAAACAGAAATGGCCTATAAACACACACAAACACATACTCACTGTTCTAAAAGCTATAGTTCAGAGAGGCAGTGATTAACTTTTTGTGTCTATCACAAGCAACTTAAACTGTGAAAGGAAATGTATCTGACATCTGGCACATATTAACCAAATCCCCCCAGAAAACAAAAGCTATTTTCTCTTGTTTATCTAACATGCAGGTGTGAGTATGCAGAATTTCATTAAGTTGTGAAACTCCTAAACTGGTCTGTTTCATCCTAGCCCATTAGCACTAAACTGGATTAGAGATGAAACTCCCTCTATTCACAAGGAAGTGGGGGCTAACCTGAGGTTTAAACTCGGGGCAATAAAACAGCCCTACCCTTTCTCTCAACGTGCTAAGAATACTGCTGCCAGTCCTCTGGATAGGTCCAATTTAGAGTAATCAAGTTAATTACCGTTCAAACCAAACTGGAAAAATGAGGCATTCTGAACTTAATTCTCACTCTCAGGTAAAAACTCCCCTCCCCTCAACAACTACCTATACTCTTCCTCTCTCTATCTTCTTATTACCCTCCCCTCCTGAACCTTCTCCCCACTATACACACACACACACAACACACACCCTAAAGTTGATAAGCCAACTACCGCAAGGTATGATTCTATAAAAAAATTCCTTATTATACTTAAACTTCTCCAAATGAATTACTTAAAGTGAGAACCACTCTCTGATCAAGTCACAGCAACTGGAGCATATAAATAACCCTTGTCAGCTCCATACACACAATGGGGAAGAACCAAATGAAAAACTGGCCTTGAAGGCTCAGAACATCAAGTGCCACTGGGTGCACAGGCCAGCCTTGCATGGGGAAACCCCTTGCTTCCAATCCAAAGGGACTTAAGGCATTTCCTAGAACCTTCAGAAAACCTGCTTCTTTTTCTGAGCCAGAGAATTCACTTGGGGTCAAACCATAGATGAAATGAGGATTCTGAGACCATGTATTTTCTAAAAAGGCCTCCCTTTCTTCTTCTACCATTTGGTGCTGTGAGAGCCCCACAGAGGAGCACATAGTGGCTTCTTAAACCCCTGCAGTAAACAAATGGTTAATGGATTACATGGCAGCCTCCAGCTCCCTCCCAGAAGCTGCAGCCAATTCCTCGAATGAGTCATCTTGCCATTACTGCTTCCTCTCAGCTTGCTGGAACTGCCCCCGCCCCCACTTAGCACACCCCAATCTCCCCTGTGGTCAAGTCAACAAATAGCCAATTGGGCCTCCCCAGTGGGCTTCTGGATCTCCACAATGACCACGTTCCGGGTCATGATGACAGGCCATGACAGAGGGGGCAGAGGTGGAAAGTTCAGAATTGTCTGTGGCTTAATTTCCCCTCCTTCCCCATCATAGCCCCCTTCTCGCCTAGGGGGCAGAAAGCCACACTTTATACTGACCCTCAGTTCCTCCAAAGAGGTGTCCCTGGTTAGCAAATCCCTTCCTGTGCCTGAGCCTCGTCATTTTAGGTTCCAGGAGACAAACAATGATAGGGGGTGGGAATCTGGAAAAAGAGTGGCCTGGGCCCTCTCAAACTTCGGATCTAAGCTTGGGAAAGAGAAGCCTTCAGGCCACCCCATCTCTTGGTTTTAAATAGAGCACTTAAGAGATGGCTGTCAGGAGGACAGGCGGGAGGTGAGGGTGTGGGCTGGGACCTGTCTGCCTGTTGACAAAATAAGGCAGGCAGACAAAGAGTCTCAGTGTAGTTGAGGGACCGACAGACAGGGCCCTGCCTCTTCAAGCTGGGGTCAGGAGTCCTCTAAATTAGATGGTCTCTGTCCTTCACCCACTCTCATCAGAGGGGTGGAGAGATGAAACATTCCTCTCTGGTGCCTCACTTGAACTGCGAGAGCTGTGGCCATTCTTTTGGGTGCTTCACTCCTCTTCACAGAGATTGTTTTTGATCACCCTGCATTACTAAGAGAGCAGAGTGGAGAAAGTGCATGGGCACTATACATACACATGCACTGACAATGCCACTGGGTCATCATCTCATTTTAGTGGGTTTTTTCCCGAGGCGGGGGGGAGTATGAAAAGCATTGCCCGCATGATCTGATCTGAGACACCACTAGGTTAAAAACCTGAAATCAATTCTCATAATTTTACTTAAAGACAGTGCATATCCAGAAGCATTTAGACAAAGATATACTTTCCCACACTGCTTCAAATAGTAAGGCTGGAAGCAACCTATTGGCTATCACCAGGAGATGGGCTTAAGAAGTGAATCGGGCATGTATGCTCTGATATGGGCAAATCTCTATGATCTAGTTAATAGTTTAGTAAAGGAGGCAGGAACAGGAAACATAGGAGATCGATCTTTCTATTTTTAAAAGATACTCATGGAAAATTTATCTAAAGATGAACAAGAAATAGTTGACAGTTGTCTCTGGGGAGTGGAACTGGGTTCTAGGGTATGCAAAAGATTCACTTTTCATTGTACAGTCTTTGCAATCTATGTTACTTTCATTTAAAAAAAATCTTTTAAACATTAATTTTCCTGAGATGTGAGTCTACAAAGCTGACTACTTCCTGTGGCAATGACTTCCAGACTGCTAGCCCCTGGAGAGAGGTGGGGAGCAGAGGTAGCACCAGGAGTGGCTTCCTGGAACATATCTTTCATGCTACTGGAGAGGCAGAAGCTTTTCTTGGACTCACTTCTAAGAACAGGAGACGAAAAAGCACATCAGGAAGACAAAGAAGTCAGGGGCCATGTGTACGAAACCTCTGCAGAGCTTGGAGGGCATGCTCCATCTCCTGGGGGCTGTGGTTGGCTAGGGGAGGAAGATTATCATCTTCTGACCCTGTTGTTTCCCTAAGAGGAATCAACAGGGGACAGTCTGCAAGAGGTGCTAATAGAGTTGGGAGCTGCCCCTGTGCCTCTGAATCTTCCGGCCTGGAGTGTGTAAAATTGCCCAAGTTGCATTGTTTTAAAATAGCGCCCTCCCTCTCTCAGCTCACTGCACCTGAGTTTAGAACCATATCAATGCTACATTTCAAGGTGCCCCTTTGAGGAATTACATCTCAAGGCTGGGCCTTGGAGCACGGCCTGGGCTAAGTCCTCATCTCTGCCCTACAAGCTAAGCCTTCCATACATCTGAGGTTCCAAAGGACTCAAAAACAGGCGGCAGCAGTCATACCAAGTGATCCAGAAATCCATGCTCTGGAGTTTGAGAGTAAATTACCCACTCACCACCGAAGCCATTGCCCCCAGCAGGTGTAATGGGCAGACTGGTGACACAGCTTTTGAGAGTTTCAAATAAAAGGCGACACAACCCCCTTCGCAACCACCCTGTGGCACCTCTCCTAGGTCCTGCCTCGCTGGGCCAGCCTCCCCCGCGCTGGCAGACAGTGTTAGGGTCGCTGGGTTGGGCCACGACCCGTCTAGGAAAGGGGACGAGAAGGTGAAAGAGATAGGAAGGCTGTCAGCTCCAAACTGAGCTAGAGAAAAGCCTGGGAGGCGAGAAGGGGAAGCTGAGGGACAATAAAAAGCAATAAAATGAAATGGAAAGGAAGGGGAGGGACTGCCAGGGTCAAAAGGCAAGAGGGTCGATGAAGACACAGCCTAACGTAGGTTAATTGTCCAGGAGGGAGGAAAGGGGACACCGCGGCGCCACGCTCCTGGGGGAGGGGGTGGTCCCGACCTGCGGATTCCGCCAGGTCCGTCCATTAGGACGGCTCCGGAGCATAGGCCCCAGCGAGAGCGGGTAAGCCCGCGCCAGGAAACGGGGCCACTGCCCAGCACAAGCCAGCGGGCCCCCAGCTGCGTAAGCGACCCCATCTTCCCCGGCGGGCAGACCGTCAGGCGCTTTCGAGGAACGCGGGTGGGGAGGGGAAAGCCGTGAGCGCTGACATTGGCGGTGCCCTCCCCGGAGCACGTCAAGCCCCAGGGTGCAGACTCCCGCCAGTGGAGAACTTCCCGGGTTCCAGGGTGGAGGAGGGCGGCCGGCGCCAGAAGGCGACTTCAGAGTCCGGGGCCGTCCCGGCGAGGAGTCAGGTAGAGTGACGGGGGATCCGCGGCCCTGGCTCACTCACCTTTGAGGAAGTAGACTCGCGGGCCGGCGGGGAGGCAGGCGAGCAGCGAGGTGAGCACGACGCGCGCGGCACTCTCTTCGCGCAGCTTCTGCCAGTGGCGGCTGCCCTGGTCCAGCACGACTACGGCCGCCACGCCGCCGCCACCCTCTTGCAGCAGCCGCGCGCGCGCCGCCTCGTCGGGCAATACGTAGCGCGCCGACACCGCACCGCCGCGGGCCCTCCGCAGCACCACCGAGTTGAGGTTGACGTTGAGCGAGCCGCGCACGCTCGAGGCGGCGAAGGCCAGGTAGGGCCGGCAGTCGAGCACCACACAGCGCGCCGCCGCCTCCTTGCGGAGCATCTTGCGCAGCTGGCGCCCGTCGAGCGACGTGACCTTCATGCCGCCGCCCAGCGGCCGCGCGCCGGGCACCCCGCAGGTGCCGACGGCCAGGGTGCCGGCCAGCGAGGCCCGGGAGGGCAACCCGCGGGGCTGCGGCCGGCCGACCGAGCCCGGCGCCGGAGCGGCAGCTCAACTCTTCTTTCCCGCCCCCTACGCTCGGCGCCCGGCCCGGCCACTCGCCGCCCCAGAAGCCGGGGATTCCGCCGGCGGCGCTGGGTTTTAAGTGAATGGGTGTGTGGCCTATGACGTGGCTGCCCATATAAGGCCAAATATGGGTATTTCCCCGCCCCTTCGGGCTGTGGCCACGCCCCCAGGGAGCGGGACGCGCGGGGCGGTCGCCAAGCGTTAGTCAGCCGGAGAAAGAGGAAGTGGAAGGCGCCTCCTGTGCTCTCTGTGGCGTTGCGCGGAGACACTCACTCGCGCATCACCGGGGACTGACGGTGGGGTGTCAGGAACGCCACGAGGCCGAGGTGACCCACGCTGTGCGGGAAGAGGAGGAAGCGGAGGAGGCAGAGCCGGCGCCGCACCAGCGGGCTTTGAGTTTCATAGACGTAGGTTCAGAACCTGCTGGGGGCCATGCCAGGCACTGCTGTAGGGAGAGCAAGGGGAGCCCTCGGCTAGTGCCCCCAGATGAGTCAGAAGTAGATTTCGATCCTTACGGGTCTTTACGCGGGAAATGAGATGATGGTGGAATTTGCTCCAAGGGCTGGGCTATTGATGACTAAAGATTGGGCTTGTTTTGGTAATCATTGAAGCTTGGTGATGGGTACCTGGGGATTCATTATATTGTTTACTCTACTTTCCTTTATATTTTGAAATTTCCCATAAGAAAAGTACCTAGAAGTAAAAATGGAGAGAGAAGAGCCAAAAATTAATCTCCCCAAATGGATTCTGCCCTCAAAGGATTGATGGTCCTTTGTCACACTCCCAATAATAATTAGAATAATTGTTTTTGAGAAACTCTTCTCTGCCTCCCAGAAAATCCGTCCTGAGTTCAGCTGCAGCATCAACATGCGCTGTTGATGGAGCTCAGCACAGCCAACTGTCCAGGTGGCTTCTGGATTTGAGGGATTATCTGTGGATCAAGTATAATCTCAGGCTGTCTGACCCCACCAGTCCCCAGCAGCTTCAGGCTTCCCATCCCCAATCTTGGGGAACTGGACGTGATTCACCCATTCAGCAAGTATTTAGTGAGGGTCAGCTTTGTGCCCTACCAGCTGCAGGGACATGCATGAGGGAAACAAGCTTCTATCCCAAAATCAGGACCAACCATTTTGTCGTGAGTGTGATGAGGAAGGAGGCTGCCTGATGGAAACACCAAGGAGGGGCTTGTTTACTACCAACAGAGGGGAATGAGGTTTTTAGGAGGAAGCAGAAATCAAATTCTGAAATCAAATGCAATCAAACCAGGCACAGATAGCCAGCTATTGCCTCTGGGTCTCAGCTGCCCTCTGTTAAGAGGTGCTGTCCTTGCTCTGTCAGTGGCATCTTAATTAATATGTGTTGTAGGCAGAGCAAGGGTTTTCTTTCTTTTGGGGATTATCCGTGCCAGCCTTCCCTGCATTCTGCTCCTCCTCCAGTGTCACCAGAACCATCCACCCCCTGACATTTCAACCTAAGACCAACCTCCACACACATTGAGCACCCACATGGCCAGGCTCTGTATTGGTTGCTAGAAACTAAAGTAAGCAGGCTCACTCTCCTCCAGCTGCCCCCTGCTCAGAGAGGAGGCTTAGACTAGTCACAGGCCACTTTAAGGTCCTGTGGTCAGTGCAGAAGAACATCCACGGTCTGCAAGGTGGGGCTGGAATGGTGCCCTGGAGAAGACCTCCCAGAGCAGAGGAGAGCTGAGGTGAACTTAAAAGAATGAATTGAGGTGAGCCAAGCCATGGAGGGGGAGGGTGGAGGGCATTCCAGGCAGAGAAAACTGCTGGAGGTAAATGAGAAAAAAAAAAAAAGAGAGCTGAGCATGGTATGTGCTGGAGGTACGTGGGAGACTAAGGCATTTCTGGCATTTATTAGAAAATTAGGCAGGGTCAGGTGACAGAGGGACTTGGGTGCCATTTAAGGCATTTGGATTCTTATCCTTTGGCTGGGGCAGCCCTGGATGAAGGGTGTTACTCGGTGACCTGGTCAGGTGAGCATTTGGGGACCTCACTGAGGTGGCACTGTGGAGGAGGGATGTTTTATGTGAGTGGGGGTGGGGTCCAGACCGGAGTCGGGGAGACAGATAGGAGGCTTTTGTGGGTAATCCAGGCCTGAGCTGATAAGGGCCTGCCGGAACTTGGCAGTGATAGCAGCAATTGAAGAGGCCACACAGATGGGAGAGACATTTAGGAAGTAAATTGCCGGAAGGGATGGGATGGGGAGAGAGGAGTGGACGGTGGCTGAGTGAATGGTGACACCTTTAGATAGGGACCCTACGGGAACAGATCTGGGTGGGTAGTGGGGGTGGGGTGGTAGTGGTGAGGTTTAGACATATTAATAAAGGAGAGTTGATCATGGGCCACCCACTGGGTAGTGGTGGGGTGGCCTGGCAAGCAGTATAGGAAGGTCAACCTTCAGCTGACTGCTCTGTCACTTCCCATGCCCAACAGATCACCAACTCCCAGGACTCTGCTCTCCAGATCTCTTTCTTAATCTACACTTTCTAGTCCTGTGGCCGAGGCCAGCTTGGTGTGTGGGTGACCTTTGTAGCTACATGGGGCCATAACTTAAAAGGGCACTGTGCTTTGTTTAATGCTCTCCTGTCACTCTCCTGAAATTCTTTAATAATTTTTGGAGAAGGGACCCTGAATTTTCCCTTTGCACTGGGACCCACAAATTATGTAGCCAGTGCTGCCCACGGCTATAAATAGAGGGTCCCATTATCTCTGCCCACCCTCACTGCCACCCCTACTGGGCCCTACAGTAGCATCCTGTTTCCCAATCTCTAAGCCATCTTCTTGCTCTCTTGCCCTCGTCAATGTGATCTTTTTAAGTTTAGCTCAGAGCATAGAGCCCACCTTCTCTGCTCAAAAACCCTCAGAAACACCTACGCACTGACGTAAAATCCGGATTCCTTAGTGGAACACCAAGGTCCTTGTTCTGGCCAGTTGGCCATAACCCACCCCTAACCTTGTTTTTCTTCTTTATTCTTCCCACCCAAGGCTCCAGTCACATGGAACTACCCATTTCCTAAACTTGCCCAGTATTTTACTGCCCCCCCCAAAGGCCTTGAGAGCCTCCCCCATTCCTTTGTAGAGGAATTGTCCACCTCATGCACCAGCTCTAGAGCTCCCATTGACTCCTTAATCCCCCAGCTTCAGTTGCCTTCCTGGGGGTTCTCACACTTGTGCAATTTCCCCCTCCCCCAACCTGACACGTGAGTGTTATCTGTCCTGCCATTAGTCTGAAGGCTCCAGGGCACACTCAGGGCTTATCCTACCATCTGTGACTCCATCTCAACACCCAGCACATGGTAGGAGCTCAGGCCAGTGTTGGTGGAATGGAATCCATTGCTTGCCCAGACTTGAAAGCAGCTGGCTTTTTAGGAGGCACCTGGAGAAAAAGGTGGCCACAGGATAAACCAAGGCCCTAGACCCTGGGTCAGGAGACCAGGTAGGAAGCTGTGGACACACAGGCCCGAGGATCAGGGACTAGAATGCATAGGCCACAGGCCTAAGAGGAAGAGGAGGGTGTCTGTGACTGTAATTGTGTAAATAATCATACCTGTGGTGCCCCCCCCACCTGCCCGCTTTGAAATGGGAGTGGGGGGATTGGGGGGAAAGCAGAGTTTAAATTAACCTTATGAATCTGTGAGGTGTGACCTTGTTCTATTCATCATTCCCCCTCTACCCCCTCCAGTTCTCAGAGTAGGGCAAGAAGATTTCTATGTTCCTTGACCCTCCTTTGACTGGTCATACTAACCCTCAGGCCCTGGTTCATCACTGTGATCTGGTGTTCTTACTCTTTGGAGGGTCATGGTGCCCCTTTGAAAAGGGGGGGGGGCCTCTTCCTTGGAGAAGTGCACACACAGCTTTCAGCTTCCAATGTCAGGGAATTTCATGGACCTGGGAACTCCCGTGTCTGTCCCTGCTTCTCCCATCTGCCCATAAAGTGGGGCCAGGTGGCCTGTGGGGATGGATCAGAATGTACCCGAATGCCAGAGCAGGGCCATCTCCAAGCCAACCCAAGGGTCCTCTAGCAGCCTCAGCCCTCAGATGGATTCATTTTGCCACCTCTTTTCATTTGCTTGTTTGTCTCTCATTGTGAAAGTAGTGTGTGCTCATTGTAGAAAAAGCAGAAAAGTGATGAAAAAAAAATTTTTTTTAAAGAGCACTACTTTCTTTGATGTTAAGATTCCCCAATAAATACCGCTCTGGGATCTGGACGAAAGACCTGCTTCCTGCCATCTTGGTAAATGGAAAGAATAGTGGACTAGGAGTCCAAGATCTGGATTCCTGTCTAGCCTCTGCTCTGACCAGCTTCTTTTGTTTACCTAATTTTTGTAGAATGCCTTTTGTGTGTAAGGTGTTTTTCTCCCCACAGCCCTCCCATCTCCCTTGCCCCCAGGATCTCAGAGTTGAGTGAATACAGTGTTCACTCAAGGGTACAGGCAACACTTGCTGTGTGACTGTTGAGAATTGCTCTTGTTTCCTCCATGGTTTCCTATTCTATAAATTAGGGACATTAGTGCCTATCTGTTAGTGGTGAGTGACAATGACGTAATGGATGTAAATCTGTAGCATGCTGCAAGCATAAGGCATGTATATGGTTGTTGTTGCTAATAATATTATCTATCAGCAAGGCATTTACTCCTTTACTCAGTCAAATCCTGATGCACTGGTACATTCATTTTCCTCTTCCGTAAAATGGGAGTGAAAATAGGACTTGGCTCATAGGCTACTGTCACAAAAGGTTCTTAGAACAGTGCCGAGTGCATATTAAGAGCTCAATAAATGTTAACCAGTTGAACAGACTGTAGTATTTGTTCCAGCCAAGAAAAGGCTTTTCTGATTACGCAGGGAAAAAAGGATGGGAGTAGGCATGGCAGGGAAGAAGGAATTACTTGCTGTCTAATTCAGCAGGCAGTAAAAAAATTATTAGAAGCCTATGAACTTGTTCTGAAGGCCTACTGATTATATTTAAAGAGTCAAAATCCCCAGACCCACTTACAGTAAATTAGGAAGAACAAGAAGCCATTCACACAGTAATAAGTGCTAAATTGGGTGGTTTTGATACTGAGACCTGAAGAAACTTTACAGGAGAGAGATCAATAAAGCCTGAAGCATTTGAGCAGGGGAGCCTGGGAGGGGAGTTTAGGTTTGATAAATAACCCCTCCAATTCTAAGAGCAAGGACTTTGGAGTGTGACATTTAAGTCCCTGGTCTGTCTCTTACTGATTGTGCAATGTTGGGCAAGTTACTTTGCTTCTCTAAGCCACAGTTCTCTCATCTGAAAAAAAGTGAGGGATAATAATAGTACCTACCTCACAGAGTTGAGAAAATTTGATGAAGTACCCACAAAAAGCCCTTCTCTGCGTGCCTGGAGCATGGTGAAAAGTCACGGACAGCACTAAAGCACAGAATCTTGGCAGTAAGGAATTGTAATTCTATCTTGAAATTTTCCAGGGAGGGATCTTGCCACCTCATGAGGCATTTTTGAATGAGGCCAAAAAAGGAAACAAGCATATCCTGGGAGTTTTATGAGATGCCAGGTATGTCCTGAGCACGTCGCTTAATCTTCACAACCTCTCTATGATGTAAGTACAGTTGCCCCCATTTTACAGTTGTTCAAGGACACTGAGCTGAAGCCAACTTCCCTTCTTCTACTCTTTGCTTCCAGGTCTGGAGAAATACTGTATAAATTCTAGATCCTCTTTGAAATATTTGAAGATGGTCATCTTGTCCCTCCCCCACTTTACCTTTTCTAAGATAAAAGTCCTTGTTCCTTACCATAACTCTTTTCCAGATTCCTAGAAAACTTTTCGTTTATTTGCCAGAACTCTTTACTTGTGATCCCTGAAGGGAACTGGGATGCAGCTGAGATGTCCATTTACTCAAAGTTTAAAGGTCTGACAAAAAAAGAGTGGCTGTTAAGAGCCTTGGACATGGTTAGAGAAAGGAAGAGATGGAAGAGAGCAAATACTTGAAAGCAAAGATGCAGTTCTTTCCTTCCATTGAGGAGCCACAGTCTATTTCTGAAGGATGGGAGGGGAGTTTTACCCCCCATTCTTAGCCTCCCCTATCCAGCATTTCAAGTCTGCTCTGGATGGGTAGGGGGCCTCCCTGAAAGCTACAGGAAGTGGGCTGGGGTTGGGAGAAATGTTAGAAGGAGCAAGTTTATAGTCTCTCCAGCTTCACCATAGAGATTCTGTCTAGAGAGATAAATGGCTGACAAACAGGGTCTCTCTCTCTCTCTCTCTTTTTTTTAATGGGGAGTGCATGCCCTTAAGTGAGCAGCATATTTGCTCCATACAAAGACCCTGCAGGCTGGAGGATGGGTAGGCCATGGGGAGAAAACCAACTTATACTTAAAAGGTCAACAGCCTCAGGGTAGAGCTCTCTGGCTGCTGGTTTTCTCTCCCCCACTGCCCCCAGTGTGGTGTCTGGAGATGTTTCCCAGACTCCAGTCTTTTACCACCCTCATGGATTTTGCAATATCTGAATACCACCTCCTTTGTCACTCCTGAAATTAATTTTACAGAGACTCATTAAAAAACAAACAAAAGGAGTTCCCGTTGTGGCTCGGCAGTAATGAACCCAACTAGTATCCATGAGGATGCAGGTTCAATCCCTGGCCCCACTCAGTGGGTTAAGGATCCAGCATGGCTGCAAAATTTGGCATAGGTCTCAGACGCAGCTAGGATCCCATGTTGCTGTGGTTGTGGCATGGGCCTGCAGCTGTACCTCGATTTGACCCCTTGCCTGGGAACTTCCACATGCAGTGGGTATGGCCCTAAAAAGGAAAAAACAAACAAACAACCTGTACCTGTATTTTGTCTTAGGTTGAATAATTCTATATTTTTATAGTAGAAATTAAAATAGATGACAATTCAAATGGGAGACATTCATCTGTATAGCACCTATAGTTGCCACTCCTGCTACCAGGATGCCACGTGGTGCTTGGGTTCTGAAACAAAGGAGACCAGCTTCCACGCCCAGACCCTGAAAGTGGCCAGCAGTGTAGCCTTGTACAGGTGACTTAAAGTCTTCCAAGCTACAGTTCCTTCTTGAGTAAAGTTGGGGTAATTAACAAGTTGAAAAGTAGAAATAAAATAGACTTGAAAGTACCTTGTAAAATGTTTGGGATATTCCTTTAATCAATAACTTCCTTACTCCTGGGGAAGGTAGGGTCTGGAATCCTATTTCCTCTGGCCTAGAACTAATGGAAAAACAGTTCTAAACCTCAAGACTTGGAGTGGGGGGCACTGCCCAAGTTTCCCCTGGTGCTTCACCCATGACCTGCTGTGGGACACTGCGGGAGTCACTGCCCCTCCTCCAGGTATCCATTTCCTGTCTTTAAAGTGGGATGAGTGATGGCGGTGCTTCTGGAACTTGATTGTGCATAAAATCACCTGGGAGCCTGTTGAAATGCAAATTCTCATCCTGGGGCTGGAGATTCTGCATTTCCAGCCATCTTCCAGGTGTGACTGATGCTGCTGGTCCACAGACCACACTTTGAGTAGTGGTGTTAAAAGGCTTAAATTGGATAATACATCCTAAACCTTTAGCCCTGTGTGCCCTTCAGGAACTTATCCAATAGATGGTAGTACTGTTGTCAATATTATAGTGATTGGTGTATATGGGGGCTAGGGGTGGGTTGAGCGATAACCCCTGATAGAGCCGGGGATGATGAGAATTATCTTACCTGTGGGTGTTTTGTTTGTTTGTTTTGTCTTTTTGCCTTTTCTAGGGCCACTTCTGTGGCATATGGAAGTTCCCAGGCCAGGGGTCGAATTGGAGCTGTAGCCACGGGCCTACTCCAGAGCCACAGCAACGCAGGATCCGAGCCACGTCTGCAACGTACACCATAGCTCATGGCAATGCCAGATCCTTAACCCACTGAGCAAGGCCAGGGATTGAACCTGCAACCTCATGGTTCCTAGTTGGATTCGTTAACCGCTGAGCCATGACGGGAACTCCAACCTGTGGGGTTTTGAAAGAGCAAATCCTAGCTTTATAACCCATGCCATAGCTGTGTGAGTTTGGCAGGATCTCTTGACCTTTCTGAGCCTCAGTTTCCCCCTTCACAAAGGGGAGGATGGTTGAATTAGGTGGTGTCTAAGAATTCTCTCAGTTTGGAGTTCCCGTCGTGGCGCAGTGGTTAACGAATCCGACTAGGAACCATGAGGTTGCGGGTTCGGTCCCTGCCCTTGCTCAGTGGGTTAACGATCCGGCGTTGCCGTGAGCTGTGGTGTAGGTTGCAGATGCGGCTCAGATCCTGCGTTGCTGTGGCTCTGGCGTAGGCTGGTGGCTACAGCTCCGATTGGACCCCTAACCTGGGAACCTCCATATGCCGTGGGAGTGGCCCAAGAAATAGCAAAAAGACAAAAAAAAAAAAAAAAAAAAAAGAATTCTCTCAGTTTTAAATCTAAACTTGAGGCCAGTAATCTCTGCACCACCCCTACCACCAAAGGACACCTTGGCCATAACCTTGAGCTGCATCTCTCGCAGGGATGGGCCTGCTCTGAGCCTGCCTTGACTGCAGGGAGGATGAATAATTGGAAAGCCCAGCCTGCTGCCCTTGGCATTCCTTGAGCTCTGAGTGACATCACCCCCGGAAGCCTCTGTTGCTTGGGCCTCATGTGAGGTTCTGCCTGCTCGGGGGTGGTGAGGGAGGGGAATGATTTGCAGCCTGAACAGGAGCAGCCTTGCAGCGTGCTCAGAAAGTGGATGTAAAAGGAAGCATTCTCAACATTCCATCCCACTGCTTCACTGCACTGGAAGCAGAGGTGATTCATGAGTGAACTCCTTGTAAGCATATATCAGGTGCAGCAGATTCCAGCCCTTCCATGTATCCCTCCAGACTCTGTAGTGGAGATCTAGGTGGCCAGAACTTACAAGAAACTCGCCCTTCAGTGGAAGAAATGGGCATCCAGTAACCTAGTCCCCAAACAAGAATAGGCCTGCTGAGATGCATCCTGCCAGTGCAGTTCCTTTATTATTCCACAAGTCTGTATTGAGCGCTCACCATGAGCAAACATTTTATTGAGCACCTGCTGTATGCTTCTGGCTAAGCATGTTCACCTGAATAACTGATTTAACCTCAGTACATCCCAGTGAAGAGGGCCTGGTTCAGATGAGAGCATCCAGGTTCCGAGAGGTTAAGTGACTTGTTCAGGGTCACATAGCAAGACATGCAGTGAGTTTCACACCCTGAGCAGAGCCCAACAGGTTGAGCTGACCTTTCCCTTCTGTCTTTTTTATGAGTTTGTATCAAAGCCCCCATCCTTCATGATTACACTTGATTATTTACGTTTCCCTCTCTCCCCCTGACCAAGGAGCCAGTTCCGAAGGTCCCTGCAGTCATAGTCCCTCGCCTACAGCTGGCCCTAGTAAGGCATTTTGCCCAGTAAATACACAAAATGGGAACTCAGGTCTTGGCATCACACTGCTCCCTCCACAGCTGAGACGGGAAGGAAGAAGGGCCCTGACCTCAGGGGCTTACTGTCTGGTTGTTATGGACCCCAATCCGTATCTTGAAAGGGAAAGAAGATTCATGAGTCAGGCTGGGTTTGGTAATAGTTTAAAGGGGCTGGTAAAACCAGAGGAAGGGGAGATGGTTGAGGGTCCAGCAGTCAGGGTGGGCCAGGGAGAGGTGTAAGAACTGAAGACAGGATTGACACAGGCAGAGGAAGGAGGCAGGGGGCAGGAGTGGGAGGTGGAGGCAGTCAGATGTCCTCTCCAGGGAGGAGAAGGCCATCCTGGTGGGGGCCAGGGAGGCTCTGAGGATGATAAGGAGGTGGCGGAGTTCAGGTCCGGGAAGTAACACCTGTTTTGTGCAATCAGGCCTTGTGCATATGAAGTCTAAAGATGGCGATTAGCCTTTGGCCTAGTAATTCCTCTTCTGGGAAATGATCTTAAGGAAAATCTCCCAAATATGGGGGAGGTAAAGCTATATTCACAACAGTGTTCATCACAGCACTATTTGTACAAAGGTAAAAGTGGAAGCAACCAAAACATTTCTCATAAGAGAATGGGTAAGAAATGGGCACATCCAGCAGCCATTACATGTGATGTTTTCAAAGATTCTGAATAACATTCGAAATCAATCATGTTAAAATGTTGAGGGAAATGGCAGGTGACAGATAATAACAATAGGTATATTTATGGAGTGCTGCTTCCTAGGCACTCAGTACTTTCTGTATTTGGCCTCATTTAATCAATACAACAACCCCGAGAGGGTGGAGTTATTGCACAGAACAGATTTGCAAACTGAGGCTCTGCCAGGAGGTGGAAGAGCTGGGATTCCAGCTCGGGTCATATTCACTCTAGTGTGTGCCAACCTCCACCTTCTGTAACATGCCCACGTCTAGCAAGGAGACCTGAGAGAAATATACCAAATATTAACAGTGGTTCTTTGCTCAGGATGAGAAGTCTGTGTGGGGGTGTGAGCCCCTCTACTTTTCTGTATTTTCCAAATTTTTCCTTATAAAGTTGTGATACTCTTCCTGTATTCTCTCTGTATTTTCAGTTACGTATTCTTCTTATCATTCTGTAACTTGGTTTTTTCCATTTACCAGTAGGCCTCAGTGATATTATCATCTTCCAGAGGCCCTTTATTCTTCTGGGTGGCCTCAGGCCATCTCATGGTATGGATTTGGCATAATTTATGTACCTACTGAAAGACATCCTAATCGACAATCCTTTGGGCAGAGGGCTTTTTTTGTTTATAGCAGAAAAGAATAGACTAGGGAAAAAGCACTTCCAGGTGGCTGGATGTGTAGATTTGGCCCATTAGGGCTGGGGGGGATTTAATTATAGGCTCCAGATTCAAGGATGGTCCTTGTTGGTAAAAATGGCCATCTGGAGTGAGTGGGTCTGTTTGCAGGATGAGTTTCTGATAATAATATCCCCACACCCACACTCCATTCCAGGCAGCTCTGTCAACTGACCCCCCCCTTGGCAGGTGTAGGGCTTTTCTCTTTGGGGGAAGTTATAGATTAGGATCCCCCTTGCCCTTGATTTATATTGACATGCAGCTTAATTCTGTTTAGCTGTGGGCAAATCCTCTTCAGGAAGTGAGTTTATTCCAATGCCTCTGGGCTGCCAGGATGCAGAACTGACTCTGCTTCATTCAATTCTACCAACTGCTTTGGGGGTCCTTTATAACAAATAGAGTTTGAAAAACCGGAACCTCAGCCAATTCCTTACACCTGCTGTGTGGCCTGCGGTCAACTTTGTTAGGGCTCTGGGCTGTGTGCTGTGTTTATATGGAATAAGGGCTCGGAGTTAGAAGATTGCAATCAGCTCTAACCTTCTGGGGCGATTCTTTGAGGCGTTAGTGAGAAAGACACAGTGCTGCCTCATACCAGCTGTGTGATCCTGAGTAGGTTGTTAACTTTTCTATCAGCTTCTCATTTGTAAGCTGGGGTCGGTGAAACCTACCTGACAGGGTTGTGCACATTAAATGAACTACTGCTATGAGTCTGGCTCCTAACACAGCGGCTATGCCTGGAAACTGAGTGATGAGTCATGGGTATAATCCTTAAGGATCCTAGGAAGGGCAGCCCCTCGGCTCCCTTTAGCCCCTTCTCCAAGAGGTTTCCTGAGGCTGCCCAGGAGAGTGTGTCTTGAGAGCCTCTGATCCAGGCAAGAAAGCCTATTCATTTCTCAGCCAACGGGATGGTACCCTGAAGCCACCTAAGCTAAATTTTAGCAAGAACAACGACATAAAAGTTCCCTTTCTAAAGGCAGATCCTAAACCTGCAAGAGTCCAAACCCATCTAGCTGCTGTCTGGCCAGCACATCATGGACCTCCTGGAGTGGTCCATAGCTTCATCCATAGTTTTGGCTTCATCATATCACTTCATCCTTAGCCTTGGCATCCAGAACATCAACCTAAATCTTCTAAAAGGGGAGGCATCACTTAGTGACGTTTAAAGATCTGATCCAAAATGTGTTACTAGAGAGTGAAAAAACTAAGTGGAACAAAAAGTCTAGCACTACTATTGTGGGAAAAGAAAAAAACCTGCTTAACTAGATGGGTGTGTATTTTATATACATGTAGACCTTCTTTTTATGTACTTATATACATTCTGCTGGCAGAAGAAATTCCCTAGTCTAAAAGGTGAATAGCAGCATCTTTGTGGGAGTGAGGGGAGCTCTCCCTGTTTACTTTCATTCTTGTTTGACTTTCTGATAATGAATACATCTTTGTTTGTTTGTTTGCTTTTTTAGGGCTGCACTGGTGGCATATGGAAGTTTCCAGGCTAGGGGTCAAATCAGAGCTACAGCTGCTGGCCTATACCACAGCCACAACAACAGGGATCCAAGCCTCGTCTACAACCTACACCACAGCTCACGGCAACGCCAGATCCTTAACCCACTGAGCAAGGCCAGGGATTGATCCCGCAACCTCATGGATTCTAGTTGGGTTCGTTAACTGCTGAGCCACAATGGGAACTCCACGAACACATCTTTTGAGAGAGGCAGTCATCATAGCAGTTGGGAATGGTATATTGGAATCAGACCATCTTATTTGGTTTCAAGCTCAGGTTTGTGTCTCCAGATCAGAGAGTGAAGCTCTCGCAGCTTATCTGTAAAAGTGGGAGGATGGTAATAACACAACCGACCTCACAAGGTTGCCTAGAGAGTTAAATAAGGAGATGCATATGCTTAACACAATGTCTGGCATTCAGTCAACACTCAGTGAAGGTCAGTTGTTGTTATTACCTGTACAACAAAAACAATATGTATGTAAGTACATATAAATATGCATATAAACATAGATCGGGGTATCTTGAGACTGCACATGGATTCCTATGATGCACTCATTCTCATAAAAAGGAATGTGAGAAAGGAAGAAAGAAAAAGGAACAACTGCCTGTTGATTATCCAGCTCTGAAAGCCCCCTGCCTCATGTGATATTCTCTAGTCTCACAAGAGGGGCCATTAAAGAAAACACTGGCCTAAGAAAGGGGACAATGTCTAAAGGCCACCCCACCCCCAATACTGCCCCAGGGATTAGCTGGTGACAAGGCTGGAGAAGCAACTCAGATTTGTCCTGTCTCTTAAACCAGGAGTGTCTGAAACAGGAAGGAATTAGCACTGCCCAACTCATTCGCTCATTCAGTGATTATTTATTGAGGGCCTGTCGTCTGCCAGTCAGTGGTTCCAAGCCTAAGGATATAGCATGAACAAAGTAGACCAAACAGAACAAAACATCAAATAAACAAAAGCCATCATCATCTGAGAGCTTACATTCTAATGAAGGTAGATAGACACTAAACAAGATGAGTAAGACTTGGGGTATGTGAAATCAATGCTGTGGAGAAAAATTAAACAAGGGAAGTTTTAGGGGTTATTGCAGAGGAGCTCAGGAGGTGGAGTTATGGGGGACCCCAAGCAGTAGGCATAGTGAGCAAGCATTTTGGAAGCTCAGCTCTGTGGATTTCCTTAAAATTTTTTTTTTCTTAATTATTTTAAGAAAAAAAATATTTTTTTACAATAGCTGGTTTACAGTGTTCTGTCAGGTTTCTACTGTACAGTAAGGTGACCTAGTCACACATACACATATACATTCCTTTCTCTCACATTATCATGCTCCATCATAAGTGACTAGATATAGTTCCCAGTGCTATACAGCAGGATCTCATTGCTAATCTATTTCAAAGGCAATAGTTTGCATCATCTATTAACCCTGAATTCCCAGTCCATCCCACTCCCTCCCCCTCCCCCTTGGCAACCACAAGTCTGTTCTCCATGTCCATGATTTTCTTTTCTGTGGAAAGGTTCATTTGTGCCGTATATTAGATTCCAGACATAATCGATATCTTATGGTATTTGTCTTTCTCTTTCTGACTCCACTTAATATGACAGTCTCTAGTCCCATCCATGTTGCTGCAAATGGCATTATTTTGTTCTTTTTTATGTCTGAGTAGTATTCCATTGTATATATATACCACATCTTCTTAATCCATTCATCCGTCGATGGACATTTAGGTTGTTTCCATGTCTTGGCTATTGTGAATGGTACTGCAGTGAACATATGGGTGCATGTGTCTTTTTCAAGGAAAGTTTTGTCCAGACATATGCCCAAGAGTGGGCTTGCTGGGTCATATTGTAGTTCTGTATGTAACTCTGTAGGTTTCTGAACTCCATCCTTTTTCAGAAAGTCTCCTTGAGTCTAAGACTTACACTTTACACAGTCCTCAGAGATCCACAAACCAGGACTTTCTCTGCATGTGGAAGGCCCCAGCTCCAGGAAATGAAAGGCAGGGTTAAGGCACCCAGCTTCCATGGTGCCTCCAAGAGCAAGCCATCCCAATGCTGCTTTGAAAGGCAAAAACCAGGGGAGTCTGGCCTGCTCAGTATGGCCACACTGAGGCAATGGTTCTTGGCCTTGAGCAGCCCAGTGGGGGTGGGGGTAGGGTTGTTAAACTGAGGATTTCTGGATCCTGCCATGGACCCTTTGCCTCGCAGTTTCTCGGGGTTGTCTGCCGAGGACCCCACCTGGAGATACACAGGTCGGTGGATTATCTGTGACCCAGACATTCATCTCTTGGCCACACTGACCTCCCCACTCACCCCTGGAATCTCAAAAACACTAAGAGATTCTCACCCAGCGAACCACCCACTTATTTTAATAATAGCAGCTGCCTTTTGTTGAGCACTTATTGTGTGCAGGGCTCTGTGCTGAGTACTCTATATTTATTACCTTCCTCGAAAGCCTTGCAACAACCTGGTGAAGGAGATAATTCCTCATGAGGAACATTAGGCACAGGGGTGAGTGGCAGGAGGGGGACACAAACCTACACTTGCCTGACCCCAACCCCAAGGTCAGAAGCTGTCCCTCCCATGCTCTGTTGGGCACTTCTGTGCTTGCTGTGCAGCTAGACTGCAAACTGCTGGGGGCCAATGTTGGCTCTCAGGCTGTTTATATTCTTCAGACAGAATTTTCCTGAATTAACCATGCTTGCCTTCTCAGAGCTAAGAGGGCTTTCTCTGGACCTTTCTCCCCAGCTCTTGGACCCCCAGCCCTTGAAATAGTATGTCTTCCTCCTTCTCCTCCCTTCTCCCAAGTGAAGCCAGTCCTCCCTGAGCTCCGGATATTCACCCCACCCACCCCCACTCTGTAGCATTTACCCAAAAGGCCTTGCTTTTGAGCTCTCAGTTGTCTCTCCCCTCCCATGAGTTGCTTCAGGGCTGTGAGCTCCTGGCTGGCTTCTCCCCATCTGCCTCCCACACAAGAGTACATAGTAGGCTCAGTGAATTCAAGGGGAGCTGATTGATAGCACTCAGATTCTATATTTCTGTGACCATAAACCAAGGACTGTCTTTTTTTTCTTGTCTAAATGACATTCATTTTTTTAAATTTTTAAATTAAAGTACAGTTGATTTGCAGTGTTACATTAGTTTCAGGTGGACAATATAATGATCCAATATTTTTATAGCTTGTACTCCATTTAAAGTTTTATAAAATATTGGCTATATTCCCTCTGCTGTACTATGTATCCTTGGTGCAATTATTTTATGCACGGTAGTTTGCACCTCGTAGTTCCCTCCCCCTATTTTGCCCCCTCGCAGTCCTCTCCCCAATGGAAACCACTGGTTTGTTCCCTATAACTGTGAGTCTGTTTCTGTTTTGTTACCTTCATTTGTTTGTTTTAGATTTTAGATTCCACATTTAAGTAATAACAAACAGTATTTGTCTTTGATTTCACTAAGCATAATACCCTCCGGGTCCATCCATGTTGTTGCAAATGGCAAAATTTCATTCCTTTTTATGGCTGAGTAATTAATATTCCATCATAATTTTATCTATATGTATATCTAGCACATCTTCTTTGTCCATTCACCTGCCGATGGACACTTGGGTTGTGTCCACATTTGGCTATTGTAAACAATGCTGCTATGAACCTTGGGGTGCCTGTATCTTTCTGAATTATTAGTTTCATTTTCTTCAGATATATACCTGGGAGTGGGATTGCTGGATCATATGATAGCTCTATTTATATTTTTTTTGAGGAACCTCCATACTGTTTTACATAGTGACTACAGCAATTTACATTCCCACCAACAGTGTATGAGGGTTCCCTTTTCTCCACATTATTACCCACATGTATTATTTGTTGTCTTCTTAGCATTCTTTTTTATTTAATTTCCTGAGCACCTACTGTGTGCCAGGGACTGGCTCAGGTGTTAGGAATTCAGTGGTAAACAAGGTAAATGGGTTCCCTGCTGCCATGGACCTTCCTTCTAGTGGGGAAGACAGGTAATACTCAAATAAACATAGCAAAGCCAGCCTTTGTTGTAGGGGCTGGGGAGAAGGGAGAGCAATTATAGCTGGAGGCCAGGAAGGCCTTTCTGAGGCGGCATCATTTTAACTGATGATAGAATGATCAAAAAGAGCCATCCATGTATGAATCACAGAAAGAATGTTCCAGGTCCTCGGGCCAAGACCAGTGTGGTCTGTTTGAGGATTCATGAATACTACTATGGCTGGAACTTAATAGGTGAGAGAGAGAGAGGGGTAGGAGAGAACTTGGTCAGAAGTCCAAAATGGGTCTTACTAGGTGAAAAGCAAGGTGTCAGTTGGAATGCATTCCTTCTGGAGGCTCCAGGAGAGAAGCCATTTCCTTACCCTTTTCAGCTGCTAGAGGCTGTCTCATTCCTTGACTTGAGGTTCTCTTTCTCCATCTTCAAAGCCAGCAAAGGTGGGTTGAGACCTTCTTACACTCAGTGGCCTTGCAGAGACCATTATTTTTTCATATATTCATTTTACCTGTAGAATGTAAGCTCCTTGAGGGAAGGAGACTTTTGTTTGGTTTGCTACATCCTGAGTGCCCAGAAAGGGTCCGGCCATGGTAGCTACAAAAACATCGATTGCAACCCACAGTTAATCTGGGCTAGGCTCTGTCCTGGCATCCAGGGCTGCAGAAAAGACCCAAATTACTGTTTGCCCTCTGAGGTCACAGGGAAGAAAGACAGACCTTCGGGTTCACAGGAGACTTCACCATATGCAGCCAAAGAAAGTAGGGGGCCCTCAGCAGGGGGCTGGGTCTGCTCATTGGAAGGGTGCAAATGAAACTTAGTGAGGTGAATGTTGCTGAGTTCCTGGTAGGGCAGGAAGCTGTGGGTCTGTGGGGAATGGAGAGGTACCATTAGGCAGAAGTTGGGAGCCCAGGCTCTGGAGCCCAACTGCCTCCACCACTCACTAGTTACCTGATGTTGCACCAGTTATTTACTCTTTAGAGAAGTACTGCCTCCAAAACCTGCAGTAGAGAGATTCTGATCTAGCATGTCTAGGCTGGCTAGAAGCCAGTGTAGTTTTCTTTTCTCTCTTTCTTTTTCTTTCTTTCTTTCTTTCCTTCCTTCCTTCCTTCTTTCCTTTTATAAGCATCTCCTGACTTATTATAGATGGGCCATACACCATGTCTTGCAAAACATTCATTTTGCAGGGAGAGAAGAGCATGCTGATCAGCAAACTGGAGTGTCAGGCTTGGATCTCAGTGAATTTTCAGCGTGAGATCATAAATTGTCATTCAGGGTTAGACGTTTAGGCATACCACCCCGTAGGTGCCATGGACAAGGCTCAGTACAGCAGCCAAGAATAATATCCAACAGGTCCTATCTCCCCAGGTCAAACCAGGATAGTCCCCAAGGCAGGTAGTGAGACACTGCAAATGTTTGTTGATAGACTGATGGGTTTTCTGGCTAAGCTCCTCCTGGCTAGCCCCAAGCCCACACAGAGGTTCTGGGTTGATCACGTGAACCCCAGGAAGGGCCAGGTTAACATGGGGATCCTGGAAGCGGTGCCCAGCTCTGGTATCTCCATGGCTTGACTTGAACCAAGACTTCACAGCCAGGAGCTCTGAGAAGCTGGATATAAATAAGGCCATGGAAATGTGACAGAACCTCTCTTAGCCCTAGTTTAAATACATGGCCAGAGTACTACCAGAGCATTCTTCATGTATTCACTCCACAAATATTTAAGTACCTGTCTTGTTCCATGTTAGGCTAGGGACACAGTGGGGAAACAGGTGTCTGTATTCAGTGACCTTATATTCCACAGTTGAGTCAGATTATAAACAAATAAAATATATACATTAATATAAATGACAGGGAGATCATAAAGGAGAGTAATTGGATGGAGGGTGATCAGAGGAGGCTTCTTTGAGGACACGATATTTATCCTAAACCCGGATGACAAGGAGCCAGCCCTATAAGATCTAAGGGAATCATATTCCAAGTGTGGGGGCACAGCTTGAACCAAGGCGCTGAGGTAGGAAAGCAGTTCGAATGCCTCCACGTTGCCCAGGTCACATATTTGTCAAATGTCAGAACAGGAATTTGAATCCAGGGCAAATGCTATAGCCTAGAACTCATAATGGCTAAATGGCTTTGTTGATTTTGACGTGGTTTGGCGCTCCTCCCCCATTCCTACTTGTCTAAAGCCGGAACTCTTGGGCCCTAAGGCCCCACCTCTCTTTAATCCATTAACACGTTCACTGGGCTTGCTGGGCCCTGGTCCCCACCCTCAGGGCTGACCCCCTGGCACAGAACTTGTGTGGGATTCCTGAGGACTACAGTCTAGGGGTGGTGAGCCAGATCAGCCGGGCTGGAACCCATCCTTCCAGGTAACTTTTTCTAGAGGGAAGAGCTCCTGGCCCAGAACTGTGTTCTGTTCCCAGCTGCCTACAGCCTGCCCCCTCCACGGCCCAGACGTCCGCTTGACTCAGCCCGAGGCCTGTGTGGGGGCGTCCTCTGGGCTTCCGCAACATCCTGTGTTCTGCCTTCTGCTACCTATTTTCCATTTCCAGGGAATCCCTCCCACCAGGGTTTGTTTTTACACCCTGGAGCCAACCAGCCCACAGAACAATTAAAATGGCTCCCCTGGGATCACCCGGAGCCATTCCTACATTCCACAGTCAGCCTCGGGCCTCTGGGGTCTGGCTGGAGCCCACCTCCTTCCTTAAGGCCTTGGGTTCTGCTCCTTCTTCAGCCTACATGTTAGGACCTTCTCTGCCAAAGAGCCTCACTCTGGTCCCCACACCCGGAACTCTTATTCCGTTGCTGTCTGAGCCCTGGGAGTGGACATCTGTCATGTTTGTCTGTCTTGTCATCCCTTCCGCTGCTTCCTCTGATGATAGGCCTCCCTTTCCTCCGCCTAACCAACCCTCCTCCGCTTCGGGCGACTTGATGGGGCCTCTAATCACAGAAGAGTCTTTCTCCTGGCTGCCCCTGATTGGCCCACATATGAGCATGTGACCCAAACCAGGCCAATTGGAATTGTTGCCTGGGATTTTGTGTATGGAAAGTAGGGAGTAAAACCTCTCACGCCTTGGAGTTTGTCAAACCAACCTGATGCAAACCCGTCTGGCAGTATCTGCTTTCCTTCTTCTCCTCCCCTTACCAGTTGGAATCTCCCCAAGCTACCCAGCCATAGTGGAAGAAAATGAGGCCAACACACAGAGAGAAGCAGAGAGAGTGAGGAAGTGAGTTGCTCATTATTTGAGTTTTTAGACTAAAGTTCCTGGTCCTGGCCCCACCTTAATTAATGAGCCGGATTTACTTACTTATTATTTACTTACTACTTGCTTTTGCTTGAACTAGTTTGAATTTGGTTTCGGTCACTTGCAATAAGCAAACAAGTAGTCATTCTTAAGGTTCTGTCTTGTACTATGACATAAAAAAATGCCCCCCTTTTTGGGGGGGGTCTGTTTGTGCTTCTATTTTCTGATATAAATGGCAATCTCCTTCAAAGTAGAAGTTATTTGCTTAAAAATGTTCATTATGGGAGTTCCCATCGTGGCTCTGTGTGTTAAGAATCTGACTAGTATCCATGAGGATGAGGGTTTGATCCCTGGCCTTGCTCCTCAGTGGTTTAAGTATCTGGTGTTGCCATGGCTGTGGTGTAGGCTGGTAACTTCCATATGTTGCAGGTGCAGCCCAAAGAAGAAACAAAAAAAGAAAATTTAAAAAATTGTGGGGGTTCCTGTCGTGCGTGGCGCTGTGGTTAATGAATCCTACTGGGAACCATGAGGCTGCAGGTTCGATCCCTGCCCTTGCTCAGTGGGTTAACTATCCGGCGTTGCTGTGGCTCTGGCGTAGGCCGGTGGCTACGGCTCCGATTCGACCCCTAGCCTGGGAACCTCCATATGCCGCGGGAGCGGCCCAGGAAATAGCAGGAAGACAAAGGAAAAAAAATTTTTTTTGTATGATCTTTTCATCATGGCTCAGTGGAAACAAATCTGACTACTATCCATGAGGATGCACGTTCAATCCCTGGCTTCGCTCAGTGGGGTGTAGATGGCAGATGAGGCTCAGATCTGGCATTGCTGTGGATGTGGCAGGCTAGAGCTCTGATTCGACCCCTAGCCTGGGAACTTCCATATGTTGTGGGTGTGGGCCTAAAAAGACAAAAATAAAATTGTGTAAAAAATGTTATTTTGTTTATATCAAAGAACATATGCAATGAATGAAATATAAGATGAACATTTGAAATCTGCTATGTGGCCCAAGAACTAGAACATGACTGAGATCACTGACTCTTACAATGGGCTTTTCCCCTGTCTCATAACCTGTCTGCCCCCAGGGATAACAACTATCCTGTTTTTTGGGGGTTTTTTTTGTGGACCGCACCGGTGGCATGTGGAGGTTCCCAGGCTAGGGGTCCAATCAGAGCTGCAGCTGCCGGCTTATGCTACAGCCCTAGCAACGTAGGATTGGAGCCACGTCTGCAACCTATACCACAGGTCAGGGCAATGCCGGATCCTTAACCCACTGAGCAATGCCAAGGGTCAAACCCACATCCTCATGGATCCTAGTCGGGTTTGTTAACCACTGAGCCATGACAGAAAATCCCATCCTAAGTTTTATGCTCAGTATTCCCTGGCTCTAAAAAAAATTTTAAGACACATTTGCATGATTTCTTTAGAAAATGTTATTTAGCTTTGCTTGTTTTTAAGCTTTAGAAAAAAATGGTATAGTGTATATAGTCTTCTGAAACTTACTATTTAAAAACTCATCATTTGTTTCTAAGATTCATCTTATTACATGTAAGTACAGTTCATTTATTTTCACTGCTGCATAATATTACATTGTGGGAATAGACCATAATTCATGATTTGTTCCTTCTCCTGCTAATGGACCTCTGGGTTTCTCATAACTTTACTATTGTGAGCAGTGCTTCTTTGAATATCCTTGTACACGTCTTTCACACAGGTGCAAGAGTTTCAGGGGTCTGTAGTAGGAGAGAAATTAACTGCTATATTATTGGTGTTCAAGTTCAACTTTGCAAATAGTGCTAAACCGTTTTCCAAAGTGAGTACACCTACCTTATACTCCCCATGACCTTGTGTAAGAGCCCCCCAGTGCCAGCATCCTACTGCCACTTGTGCCCTACTCTGTATCCCAAATGGTGCCTTTTATGGTCTTCAATTTGTCCTAGGCTCAAAAAAAGCTCTATTTACTGGCTGCTTGAGACAGTGGAATGGATGGGAAGGATGGGTAGGTGGCCTGGAAGACCGTGGAAGTTTCCAGAAAATTAGAGGACTAGAGACCATCTTCACCCAGGAAGATGAACGACTGGAAATTTCAGTATCTCAAACAATAGTGCTGGCCTCAGCCCACACTCTGGGCTTCTCTGGGCTGATACCCTGGGACCCCCTTGAAGGTCTTCATGACTGCCTCACTCTGATCTTTAGTGCCTAGCAAGTCCTCTCCTTATGGACTCAAGCTTCTAGGATGAGCCTGCTTTGGGAGCCTGGTCCTGCCCTCCTTGAATCATTCCATGGAGGGTTTTTCAGATTGCTGCTCAGGCTTGTGCCATGAGTCTGGGAAGAGGGCTTTGGAAACCCACTCCTTTGTGCATCCTGTCTCAGAATAAGGCCCCTGACACCTGGATGGGCTCTAATGTCAGTTTTGAAATAGCTTGCTTTCCCTGCCCTCCTTACTTTAACTTTTTTTCTTAAAAGTTTTTGTTGTTGTTGTTGTTATTGCTTTTGGTTTTTATATAGGCCAATCTTTGTAACATGTTAGAAATTTCTCACTGGTTTTAACCACATCTGAAATTCAAATCTTCACACACACACACACACACACACACACACACACGCAAACACCCCCTCTCAAAGTCCACATTCCTTACTTCAAGTCCAAGGCCTATGAGAAGAGTTTTCTGTCAAAGGTCAGCAGCTCTGATTGCATCTCTTTATTTAGAACATTGTTTTCTCTGAAGCTGATTCCATTACCTTTGAGTTCACGGAAGTAAAGCCCATTAGAAAAGTCAAGAGGCTCTCAAATGGGCTCAGAGAGTGATGCTAAACTTAGGTTCATTTGGCTACTGTGGTTTATTGACAAGGACCTTTCTCTCTCAATTTTAATGGAGCCTGCATCTTCCTGCTTTGCAACTGCCAACCTGTTCATGGTGGGAAGAAAGGAAACTTGGGCCTTGAGTCCCAGATGTCAACATCCACTCTTATCTCTGCTCCTAAATTCCCTACTCCTCCAGCAAGTGACCTACTTCCCATTGCCCTAATATGGCTCATTGACACCCACATTCGGGGCCCAAGCTGGCCCAGGCTCAAGCACAGAAGAGGCAGCACTGTGTCCCTGGTCTTAGTAGAGTAAGTTTATAGACCTGACCATTGGTTGGTCTCTTGGCTTCTGACCTCTATGTTCCCTTCTGCAGTCTTGATTGCCAGAGCCTGAGTGTCTGTGGAGGCAACCATAGCCTTGCCTGGCCCCAGCTTCCCCACTCCTGGCCTTGCCTATCCTGTTCCTGCCTGTGCTCTCTGTCATCTCTATGTTCACAGCAATGCTGAGACACTGGCTTTGTCCTGGGGCTAGCAAACTAAGCTCTCTGATCTGCAGAATGGGGGTGATAACACCTGCCATACCAATGAAAGTGGGCTTACTGTTCATTTTAGTGGGCATTACTGAACATTGTCTTTGTTCGTTTTTGTTTTTGTCTTTTTAGGTTTGCACCCACAGCATATAGAAGTTCCCAGGTTAGGGGTCAAGTCAGAGCTACAGCTGCCGGCCTATGCCACAGCCACAGCAACGTGGGATTCAAGCTACATCTGCAATCTAGCCCATAGCTCATGGCAGTACTGGATCCCCAACCTACTGAGTGAGGCCAGGGATCAAACTTGCATTCTCATGTATACTAGTCAGATTTCATTTCTGCTGGACCACAAGGGAACTCCTCATTTTTAATTTTTGAAAAAAAGTGGGCTTATACCGAACACTGCAAGTTGTCAGGTGTCATGAGCTTAGCAAAAATGAAACATTTGGACAATGCCTTGTGTTGACGTTGCGAAGGGATGCTGTTAGGGTCACCTGGGGGTGAGAGAGAGTGGGGAGTGAGTGGTCCAACTTCTCTAAACAGCAATTGTCAATATTTATTCAAACAGAAGAATATATAATTTTTATTTGAGCTAGAAAGTCCATTTCTAGAAATTTATCCAATGGAAAATCCAAAGAACTACATATGAAGATGTTTGTTGCTACCTCGTTTATATGAGCCAAAACCTGGAAACCATCTGAATACCTACTTTACTATAGGATACAACTCTGTAATGGCATAACATGAAGCCACCAAAAAAGAATAAAATAGTGATTCATGGGCCAATATGAAATGATCTTTAAGAAATATGGTTTGGTGAAAAAAAGATGCAAAACAGTATACTATGCTAGTTCCGTGTTTAAAAACAGGATGTGTAATGTATACATGTGTATATGCTAATATTTATGGAATACTAAAAATGAGTAGAGGGCAGAGAATATGTTCTAAGGATTAGGATGGGGTTGAGGAAGAGTTATCTCTTGCTGTGTGCTGTTGTACTCTGCAATTTTTTGTTGTTGTTGTTGGTTTTTTTTGCTATTTCTTGGGCCGCTACGCTGGATCGTTAACCCACTGAGCAAGGGCAGGGACCAAACCCGCAGCCTCATGGTTCCTAGTTGGATTCGTTAACAACTGCGCCATGACGGGAACTCCTACTCTGCAATTTTCATCACCCGTATGTACAAGTTAAAATTTTGAAATACACAAATGAATATAGTAAGCTGTTTTTATTCTAATTACTTCCAGGTTTTTATTTCTGAAACACTTATATGTCACAAATAGTAGCTCTGAAAGTGAGGGTGGGCTTACACTTTTAAGAATGGAAAGGCATGGAGTTCTCTTGTGGCACAGTGGGTTAGGGATCTGGCATTGTCACTGCAGTGTCTTGGGTGCTGGCATTGTCACTGCTGTGTCTTGGGTGGATGCTGTGGCACAGGTGTAATTCTTGCCCTGGGAACTTCTACATGCTGTGGGCATGACCAAAAGAAAGAAAGAAAAAGAATGGAAAAGCATCATGACCATTAGGGAACTGAAAGGAGGATGTGGGAGCCCCAGAGTTTGTCCCTGCAGGATCCCACCAGGGCTCTTGGCCTCCTGTGGCCTTCAGCCCAAGAAAGGTAGCTCCCCAACTCCTTGTAGCTGCCCCCAGTCTCCTAATCCTGACCATATATCTAGCTGCCAGCACCCCTTCATCTCGGGTCCCCAAATGTATGTTGAGTATCCTTTGGTGCATGCTAGGCCAGGGTTCAGTGCTTCACGTGTTAGTATCAGGTATTTGTCTGTCTTTCACTTCCCTCCATCCCCACAGCTGGCACAGTGGTCCAGGCCAATGAAACTTCCTCACAGCTGCTTGCCCCCCTTCCATCCATTCTTCACACAGCTGCCTGAGTGACCTTTGTACATGATACATCATAATGGTCATTGGCCTGCTTAAAAACTGCCCAGTGGCTCTTGTTGCCATTAGAATAAAATTCAGGCTCATTACTGTGGCTATGAGGCCCCTTGCCTCCCTCTATTCTTTGCCTCCTCCAATGCCCCTCACACTTGCTGCTCCAGCCACACTGGCCTTTGTGTTCCTTGAAGGTCCAAGCACATTCCTTCCTGGCCCAGGGCCTTTGCACTTGCTGTTCTCTCTGGCTGCATGCTTCTTCCTTCAGCTCTTCACATACTTATGTCAAATCTTTCAAGTTTCTGCGCCCTATCACTTTTCAGAGGCCTCCCTGACTATACTGGTATAAAGGGCACCCCTCCCCTAAATCCACCCACAGCTCCGTCCAGAACTCAGATTCATTTCTTTCTTAGCATTTATCAGTCTCACCAGTGACCTTTTTGACTTGTGTGGGGGCTGATCTCTCTTCATAGAATGTCAATGCCATTCTCCATCTCTACCTCCCCAGTGCTCTGACCAGTGCCGGGAGCATGGTGTGGGTGCCATGGGTGTTTATGACGTGGACGGTACAGTACCTGCCGTGTTGGGCACAGTACCTGCCGTGTTGCAGGTGCTTAGCGTTGCCGGACTCTCTGCTGCTAACTTGCTGTGTGGCTGCAGGAAATATCACGGCTCTTGCAACTGTGAATGAGGCAGGCTGGGAGACTGTTGCTGTCTGAGTGGAGCTTTTTTCTTGTTGTTCCTCCAAGTCTATTATTCTGAAGAAGTTGTGCAGAAACGCAAACTCTGATTTTCCAGCTGGGGCCGTTCTACCCACTTTCCTGCTCTGGGAAGCAGCTTTATGTGTCAGGGAGACTCTCCCCCAGAGAGGATTAGCCTGGAAAATATTCCAATATCCCAGAGGCACGCATCTGGGGGTGTTGAACTGTTCCTTGGAAAAGCGTGGGAAGAAAGGCGGGGGTAAAAGAACATAGACTTGGGGGAGGCACATCCTCAGGCGATGTCTGACACTCAGTATGTGGACACAGAAAATGCAAAAGGAATAATAAATGTGACTGTGATTAATTACTACTAGTAATAGATGTGAACATTTCCATGAAGGAAGGAACCAGACTAACTATCTCAAATTGTGTATTTTTACAATTCTCTGCCTCATTGAACCTTCACAACCGCCCTTTGGGGCAGATACTCATGTTATCCCCTACTTGGAGTTGGAGACACCGAGGCGCAGAGAAGGTGTCTTGCTCAAGTTCACACGTGACTGCAAAGCCAGGAGTCAAACACATTCAGACTTTTCCTGCTGCAATTTTGAGATTTCTTGAAGCTTTCCAGGATTCGTTGCTTTTGCTAGGCTCGGTCTTTTCCTTGTGGTTCCCAGCAGTAAAACAACCACTATGAAAGGAAAAGAGGCTGTGGGCTTGTTTTGGAAGAAGCAGGGCTGGGAAAAGAAGGTGGGGCACCACTGCCTGGCTCTGCAGGGGATTCCTGAGGTAGGCTCCAGGGTCTGCCAGCTAAGGGAGGGAACATGGGCCGAATCCTGAGGACTGCCAGTCAGCTTTGAGGCAAGGTGGCTAAGCCCTCATACAGCTTATGAGAGGCCCTGGAAGAGGCTGGACCCTCTGGGAAGGGGCTCAGCAGGAGCGAGCTGAGATAGCTCCCAGAGCAGCCTCCTGCAGGCTGGGAACTCAGGCCTCCAGGGGCTGGATCCTCCAGGCCTATCCTCACCCCCAGGCTTCAAATTTCAGTCTTCCAGCTATAGGACAGGCCCAGCCTCCAGATTTTTCCCACAGAGCCAATTTCCAGGGGTGAGGCCCCCCGAGGGAAAATAACACACAGGTAAAGACCTCGTGACTCAGAAGCAGACCTGGAGCCACCTTCCCAAGATGCAGAAGGGTGCAGACCAGCCCCCTGTCCTGTCACTGGCAGGGGTGACATTCTCCACCCTCATGTACTCCTTTCCCCAGAATGACACCTGCTGTCTCACCATTATCGCTCTTCCTTTGGCACGAGCACTTAGGATCAAGCCCTTTGCTCAAGTCTTCAGGGAGATGAACTCTCTAGGGAATTGATCCACTTGAGGGCTGTTCCAGGGGCTGCAAGGGGGGACTGGGGGTGGCACCTGAGGTTGAGGTGGAATACACTAGAGAAACAGGTCTCAATCTGGCCCGGGGGCAGAGCCTAGATAACAGGTGGCGGAACTGGGAGGAAAAAAAGGAACTGAATTAGGTGCATTTTAATGAGACCATTACATTTTAGGCAACACCTCTGCTAGAGAGTTGTCTGTTTTAAGAACCGGATGAAGGCAGTGTGGTCAGAGTTTGGTGCCCTGGGAAAGGCCACCTGGGGTCTGCACATGTCTCCCTACCCCCAGCCCTCACCCCTACCCCCAGCCCTCACCCCTACCTCCAGCCCAGGCCCCGAGCCCAATATCTCCCTCCCCATCAAGGTTCCGGAGCGGCCACCCACAGAGCAGCCTCAGGGCTGGGCGCTGAGTCACAGGCTGTGGTGCCTGCCAGGGGGCGAGGGTGGCAGATGGCTTTACGTGGGTGTGAGCACGGAGGGGAGGGTGAGTGGGAGGGGGCAGTGACCCTGGGCCCAGCAGGGAGGGATTCAAGGAAGTGACCTGGGAGGTGGGCTGAGTCCTATTATGAGCCCCCACTCCTCCTTTCTCGCGTCTTTCCTCCCAGTTTCCAGGGAATGCCATTCCTACAGGGGCAATCAGCCATGGCCAGGTTGGGGTAGAAAGTGACCCTGAGAGGGCCTGAGGCCCAGGGCTTCCGCACAGCCTGCCTGGCCCGGCTGGTCAGCCGTGGGAGGCAGAGCCTGGCTGTGTTTACCCAGGCTGGGCACTTCCGGAGCAGATGGGCGCCTGTCAGCGCTGCCAGCCAGGAACTGGGCTGACGTCCTCTCACTGCCAAGTGGCAGGTGATTCGGGGTCCTGGTGGGGAACATGTGTTTGGTTCTGCTGTTTATTAGGGGAGGTCTCTCCAGGCTGAGAGCTGCCCGCACACCTGAGTGAACACAGCCCCAGCTGGTGGTGGACAGAGTGCCCAGTCTTTGACCCAAAGAGGCCTGGCCCTTTCTGTTACCAAGAGCTGGGGACTCTGGTGGGGGGGGGGGGCTTCAGGGTCTCCCTGGAAGTCATTGATGAGCTCTGCCTTTGGCCACCCCTATGTTGGTATGTTAGGTCCCTAAGTCTGCCATGATGAAGTAGCACAAACTGGGTGACTTAAACAACAGAAATGTATTCTCGAAGTTCTGGAGGCTAGAATTTCCAAATCAAGGTAGATTGAGGCAGGGTTGGTTCCTGAGGCTGTTTCCTGCCTCTCCCCCCGCCCCAGCTTTTGGTGGTTGCCAGCAGTCCTGTGGGTTCCTAGCTTGCATTAAGCCAGTCTCTGCCTCCATAGTCACATGGCACTGTCCCCTCTGTGACCTCCGTGTCTGCTCTTCTCTTCACAGAAGGACACCATTTCTATCGGATTAAGGGCCCACCTACTTCACTATGACCTCACTTTAACTTAATTACAGCTGCAAAAACCCTGTTTAATAAGGTTGCATTCTGAGGTTCCGGGAAGGACGGGGATTTGGGGGCGGGGGGGACGCTCTCCCTTGGGTTGCTCATCCGCTTCACTCCTCCCCCTGCTGTTAACTTTTCCTCCCTCTCACTCCTTTCCTCCCACTTTCCTGAGCCCAACCCCCAGCTTGAGGGGAGGGCGAGGCTGCCATTACTGCCTGCAACTGTAAATTAAAAAGTGCTCTACGAAGAACTGAATTACTTTTTACTAATACACTCTTCCCCATTAAGAGGCAATCAATTTACAACTGTGGTTTTCATCCTTTTTTGGGGTTTCAGAGGTCTTTGGGACTGAGGGAAAACCTTGAACTCTGACTCAGGATAAATGAACAGACAAACAGGCACAGCTCCTTAAGTGGCAATGCTGCTTTCCCATGCCCATCCCTTCTTGGGTTCCAGGGGGGCCTCCTGGGGGCCATGGGGTATCTGCCCTAGAGCCAAAGAGGCCCCAGGTCCTCTGCGCTCTGGCTCTTGGTAGTTCAGGGAGTGCCATGTAGGGCAAGGATGGGGGAGATTAACCTCAATTCAGAGTGCGTGTGCACCTTGCATGCTGGGGTGGGATAGGCATGACTGGGGGTGTATGGAGGGCCCAAGGAAAGGGGGGTGCTCTGATGTGGTGTGAACATGTTTTTTCTCTTGCCCCAATAGTCACCACACCAGTGACACAATTGAGAAGAGGAGCTCTGTGATGGATCCTTAATATAATTGACCCTCCATTATCCGGTTTATGTAAAAACACCCAATTGGAGTTTCCACTGTGGTGCACCAGGATTGGCGGTGTCTTGGGAGCACTGGGAGGCAGATTCGATCCCTGGTCCAGCACAGTGGATTAAGGATCCAGTGCTGCTGCGGCTGCAGCTTAGGTGGCAACTGCAGCTCAAATCTGATCCCTGGCCTGGGAACTCCATATGCCGCAGGCCCTATGTCCCCCCCAAAAAAACGCCCCCCCAAACCCAAAAAAAACCAAGAACCCTAAAAAACAATAGCAAAAAACAAAAACACCCAAGCATTTCTTTGTGTGCAAATACATGTACAGAGAGTTCTTGAAGGACAAACCCCAAACAGATAACAGTGGCTGCTGCTGGGGAGGGGTCTAGCACTAGGGACATCGTGGGAAGAATTTTCCTTGTTATTCCCTTTGTTTTGGTATGGTTTGGCTTTTTCTGGTGAGAATGCTCTTGAAAGTTAATTGTGTATTCAACAACTTAAAATCTTTTCGGAAGAAAGACTCTGGTATTCTGGGATTTCAGATCCCTTTGAATAGCTTATGAAATCTGTGGACTGCCTCACCCCCTGTCCTGCCCACCGTGAGCATCCTCAGCCTGGGGGGAGGGCCAGACCCCCAGCCCTGAAGCTGAGCCAGCTCCTTCCGGTGGAGAAGGCCACCTGCTGCCACCAGTCAGGCTACAGGGCTTTCCTTTCCCCTGTCCCCACTCCACACCCAGTCCCCCTGCAAATTCCAGCCTAAGTCTTCTCTGGGTCAGGGATTCTCAAACAAGTGGCATCAGAATCACCTCCTGCGATACTTTGAGTCACTGCTCTAGGTAAAAGGGAGGGTCAGGCTTTACCTGGCTCCAGAGAGGGGCTCCATGCTAAAAGAAAAGCTTACCCCCTTACCCTTGTGGTGGCATGGAGGACAGTACCCTGGGGATCACTTGGGTGCAGGAAGAAGGGCAAAATCTCCTGGGGGTCAGGAGATGCTGAGATGGGTTGTGATAGTCTCGGCTGGAAGGGACCACCCCCCCCCTAGAGATTATCCCCCTCCACCTACGGACTGAGGATCCAGGGGTGAGGCAGGAGTGGCTTCTCCCAAGTGGTCAGCCTGCCAGGGTCTCAGAGCACTGATCCTCAGCCTGTGTCTTCTCTGCACTGAGATGAGGCTGGGCTACAAGGCGGGGGAGGGGCAGGGGAGGGACGCAAGGTGGGGGAGCCTCCGTGCCTGGCTTCCCCTTCCTCTCTTCCAGGCTCTGCAGGTCTCCAGTATGAAGAGGGCGGGTCTCACCTCACTCTCTCCTCAAGGGATTTGACTGAACAAACTGGGTGTCCCTGGCACCTGACCCAGCACCTGGCATGGAGTCAGGAAGGGGAGAAAGGAAGGAGGGTGCTCAGCCCCACCCCCCTGCCAAGGTCCTTTCCCATTCCTTCCCTTTCTGCAGCTTCTCTTCCTGCAAGTCCCAGTTCTCCCTGTATCCCCAGGGCTGTGGGGTTTGTTTTTATTCCCTGCAGTGAATGCATCCCAGCCTGGGAGTATTTTTGTCTTAAAAGAGGACTCACAACAACCCCCGGGATGGAATGCAGGGCCTCAGGACAGGCAAGGTTGTACAAGGGGCAGAGGGATCCCTCAAGCCTACATCAGATGAACCCTCCCACATCTCTCCTCAGGCCCCAGGGGGTATCATCAAGATGCAGGTTCCCTGGGGGCTTGCCTTGGGGAAGTGCCCTTGGTGCCACCACCCCCTGTAGGTGGGTGACTCTTCTGGGGATGAGCCCAGCTACCATTTTGGGCATCTCAGCCTGCCAGGGGAGAGATGAAAGGAGGCCAAAGGTGCCAAATTCTTCCAGTAGTTGGAGATAACAACCCTCACCAAACTGAGGTGGTGGCAGCCTTGGCTACCTGCCAGCTGGTGACGTGTCGTGAAAGGGCCTGAACAGGAGAGTCAGATCTGCCCTTGGGAAACTCAGTGAGAGGTGCAGCCTGATACTCCCCTGTCTCCCACTTCCCTTCACTTGCTGGTGGTAGGCAGTGACCTTTGGAGGGACAGGGACACACGGGGCAGTTGCAACCCAGTAAGGCCCAACAGCACCAGTGACTTCTTAGGAGACAAGTTGCACAACTTCTTCTTGGGCCTTGCCCCCTCCTCCTCTGTAAAGTCAGCAGGACAGTGAGCCCCCAGAACTGCCCCCTCCCCACAACCGTGCCTGCTCTGTGCCAGCCGGGCCCTGGGACACAAAGAGAACAGGTCCCGGCTCCCACATAAGGGGCTCCAGGTGGCAAAAGGCAATTTCAGTACAATGGGTTGTGAGAGCTGAGTTCAGGGAACACCAGGAAGGAAGCAACCCCTCCTGGAAATGCCACTCCTTTCACAGCCAACTGGGTCCTCGACCTCTGTTCTCCCATTTAATTAATACCAGCTCCAGTTCGCCAAGCTCTGGCATTCAGAGGTGGGCTGCCCTGAATCCCCCATCCTCTGTGGTCCAACACAGGGAGACTGTGAAGCCATTTAACAGAAAAAGAAACTGAGGGAGAGGTTAGTTCAGGAGCTGGCCCTGGCCACATACCTTCTACTTAATTAACTCTTTGTCTCATTGCGGTGAGGTCCCCACTCCTTAAGGTCTGGCCTCCACTCTCTTCTCTGTTCTCTTTCTGGCCTCCCTCCCCGCCACCCCATAGCTGCACATCCTCCCACACATTCAGCTGCCGTCTCCCTTTTCTGGAGCAGAGGCTCTAGCACGCTCTAGATTGGCCTCCATTGTTCCTTCTCCACCTGCTGGGTACCTCTATCCAGGCATCTTGCCAGCACCCCAGCCCTGCTGTGCCTAAGCCCACCATCTCTTCCAGATGTCTCTCTGACTGTTAATGGTGCCCCCTGCTCCTGGTCACCTGGGTCCCAAGGCATCTTCTCTGCCTCCATCCAGAACCCGCCCCCCGCCCCCCAGTGCTCTACAGCATGGCAGAGGCAGAGGGGACAGTGACATCCCACTCAGAACCTTTTGGCTGCAAGTGACAGAAAATTTCTATGTGAACTGCTTTGGGTAGAGCTAGTCTCAGACACAGCTGAATCCAGTGGTCAGGGGGGCACCTTCAGATCTTGTTCTTCAGCTCAGTACTCACCATGGGGTTTGGCAAATTGTCTATTCGCG
This sequence comes from Sus scrofa, assembly GCF_054392235.1. Taxonomy (NCBI): domain Eukaryota; kingdom Metazoa; phylum Chordata; class Mammalia; order Artiodactyla; family Suidae; genus Sus; species Sus scrofa. The sequence goes on along the minus strand of NC_139396.1, from coordinate 143,570,928 downwards.
CAGGCCTACACCCCATAAGGATGAGCCAAAGAGAGTGATTCTTGTCCTGGTAGATCTCACACAAGCCCTGGGATTTTCCCTTTCTGCATCAACTGGAGTCATGTGCACAGTCACTGGGGCCAGGAGGATTCAGTGCTCTTACTGGCCAGGTTGGGTCTTGGGTTCCAGCAGAACCACACAGACAGAGCACTGTTACTAAAGAAGTCTTTAAGATGCCCAGGGGCTCCACGAAATATGTCCCTTCCAAATTTGTGGCATGCAGGGGAAGAAGAGAAGCAGCCCAATTTGTTCTTGGTGGCCATTACTAGGTAAGAGTCATACCCAGAGAGTCTAAGCATTGAGCCTCAGAATTCAGAGCTGGGTTAAGCCTTGATTACATTGCTGATTGACTAGGGGATACATGGGCAATCCCCCAAATTTCTGTGGTTAACACAATACAAGTTTATTTCTTTCCATGCTGTATGTCACATGTGGGCAGTGGGGGGACTCTGCTCTACACAGTCACTTAGGGACCAGATGGTTGGAGGTGCCATCTGCACACCTCCACCCTTTCATGTTGGGGGAAAGGAGATACTGGAGAATCCTGCCTGGGCTTTTCACTGTCTCCACTTGGAAGTGACAGATATCCCTTCCACTCTTATTTCTTGGGCTAGAACTAGTCACAGCCTGACAGAAAGAGGGTGGGAAACAAAGGGAAGCCAATGGAGTATTTGGAAAGAATTACTATTGTTGTCATATCCACTGGTTAGCTATGTCTCCTTAGACAAGTTGCTTACCCTCTCTGTATCTCAGAGTCCACATCTGTTAACTGAGAATTACAATTGTTCCTTTCTTACAGGGCAGCGTCAGGATTAGATCTGTTTCTATATGTAAGTGTCTCAGACAAGTGCCTGGCACATAGAAACAGCTTGATTAAAGGTTAAAGGGTATCAATATTGCCTCTCCTTAGGGTCTCTTCTATACATACGACCCCCCTCCCCCAATAAGAATGACGTGATCAAACATCATTCACTGATATTCTGATCTAAGACAAGAACTTAGAACTGAGGAGTTTTTTATGTTAGTATCTTTGAACCTTCCAATAAGACAGATTCTTGCTTACTTCTGGGGACCCCTAAGGTAGTTATGCCTATATTAAACTTACCACTGCCTACCACAGTGGTCAAAATAACCTACCTATTTTAAAGATTTACATCAGAAAACTCAAAAAATTCACTCCACTGAAGTTGGAAACCCTTATCCCCAGTCCTTGTGCGCTGACTGCTCCAGATCTGCCTACAGTGTCTCTTTGGGGTCTTGCTGAAGGCATTCATTTGGGGGAGATTTGGTGTTACAGCTACGTTTGGGCACAGATGGTCTTTCCCAGGCAAAGTGGCAGGGGAGAGGCACAAGCCTATGCGTGATTGTGTTGGTCCACTGCAAACAAGGTTCTCTTGTTTGACCCTTCATTCATTTTTCATTAAATAAATAATTCTTAATGACCTACGATGTGCTGGGCCTGTGCAAATTACTAGAATTCAGAGGTGAATAAGGAAGATCTGTCTAAATGGAGAGTGGGAACCACAAACAGCAACAGGGAAAGAAGTAAAGATCTTTGGGAACTGAAAACTACATACCAGAAAGAAAAATAAAATAAAATAGGGAGAGAGAGAGAAGAAGAAGGAGGAGAGACTAGAAACACTGGGGAGAGCAGAGTCAGGAAAAGCCTTGAGGAGTTCCCTTGTGGTACAGCAGATTAAAGATTGGGAGTTGTCACTGCAGCAGCTTGGGTCGCTGCTGTGGTTCAGGGTTGATCCCTGTCCCGGGAAATTCCACATGACAAGGATGTGGCTGAACAAAACAAAACAAAACAAAAAAAAGGAAAAGCCTCTAAGAGGAGTGATTATTGAGCTGCACCATGAAGACAACAGGGATTGGGCTTGGAAACACCTTGGGGAAAGCATTTCAGTCCCAAATGCCCGAGATAGGAATCAGGAGGCCAGGAAATTTATGAGGAGGAGCGATGGAAATATCGTGAGGTGGAACAGGGAAGCAGAGGGTGGCTAGTCCTGGGGACCTTCCCTTTGCTCCTTGCAGGGCCTGATGAGTTGGCGCATGTCCACCACCTCCAGGGAGCCCACACCCACCCCTCCTGTCATTGCCTCATTATTGGTCTAATCTCACCAGCTCCCTCTGTTCTCCCCGCTCCCTCTGGCAATGGGTTGTTAGGGGAGAACCGAGAATTGCAACATGCTCTCTCTTTGCCCCAGAGGAACAGGGAAGATAGGTCTATTTGGACTCCACGAGAGGGTTGGCAATATGGACTGTGGACAAGAACAACACGTGAGGGCTGAGGGCAAGTCACAGGAGGTATAGATGACTGAGGTTAGAGGGTGGGGGTCAGGGAAATGGGCCGAGCTTAGCCTTGACAGGGCAAGAACCAGACAGTGGGGGAGATGGGGAGTGATATTCCACGTTGGAGGGACATAGAACAAACACATCCTGGGAAGGAAAGGAGCAGAAGACAGTCATGCTTGTCAGTTTGATGAGTCCCAGGGCTTGGAAGAGGGCATTGGGAAACCGAGGAGGACACCAGCTTATGGAAGGTTCTACAGGGTAGTGGTCCAAGCATCAGATGCCCAAAGACAGGAATGAGGACTCCTGAGCTAGACTAGTTGGGTTCAAATTGGTTTTCTGTCATTTACTGAGAAAGTGACCTTAGACAATTTGCTTTATCTCTCATGCCTATTTCCTCATCTGCAAAACAGTGATCCTAATTGTACCAACCTCATTTCCTGAGGCTGAAATGTGCCCGTATTTGCAAGCACTTGGACTAAATAGTACCAGGTCCAGAGTGAGTAGGATTTAGATGCTGGTCAAGTTAAACATGAATGCTGGTGAGCAAGTGAGACTCCATCCTAAAGGCAGCTGGACGCTCTCGGCTGTTTCTAGGTATGACTGGGCATGGATAAAAACGGTCCTCTACTCTGACTCCACTGCATCCCTGTGCAGGCTGGATAGGAGATAGAGGGTTTGGGAGCAGGAAGGCAGGTTAAGAGTCTGCTGCAGTGGTCGAGGCATGAGATGGCTGCTGGCCACCTGGGGAGGGGGCTGCCAGTAAGATTGGAGGGGATGGAAATGTGGGCCTGGTGGAGGAAGAGCTCTTGACACCTGGTGACTGGTGACTGGATCGCGGGAGGGGGTTGGAGACTGAGGCCATAGGCCTGGGTGATGGGGTGATTTTGGGGCTTTGTTCCGAGCGGCAAGTTGAAAACTCTGGTTTGAAGGAAGATGGTGCACTCAGGGGGAGCTATGCTGCCATTGAAGCAAGGGTGTGCCTACGGTGTTCTGGATGCTATTTCATCTCCTGGGTCTGAGGAAGGGAATCCTGTGGGGGTTGGATCCTGGCTCCTAGAGAGATGTGAGAATGGGTGTTTCAGTCTGAGCCTCTGCACACCTGTATGTGCTGGGAGGAGGGTGCATAGGCTGAGAAACGGCAGTAAATATTGAATGAGGCTGAGTCCACACGTCCTCCGTGCACTGTATAGAAAGAGCTTTCAGGAAGGGAAGCCCTGCCTGTGCTCACCACTCCCAGACTCTGGACCATGACAGGAGTCAATTCCCCAGGTGACTCATTCCCTTTGTGGGGGAGGGGAGCTCAGCATCTCACAACCCAGCCCAGTGCTGACCATGCCCATCCGTGTCCCCACGGCTGGGGTCCATGGGTAGTGGTTGGGATTGATAGCATTTTAGTATTGGTTTCCATTAACAGGTACCTGCTGGGTACCTGCTTTAGAAGCCAGTGAATGCAATAGACAATTATCCATTGACCAATGGATTTTTTTTTTTTTTTTTTTTTTTTTTTTTGGCATCTACTGTGTTCCAGGCTCCATTTCAGGCATGGAGCTCGAAGTGAAATGAAATGTTTGGTTCCAGAAACCACATTAGCCTCGGTTTTAGTTTTTCCATTTTTAATTATTGACGACAGCAGCTTCAATACAGATATCAGAGAACTGTATCCTGCTTTCAGTCACAAAAATCTTGGTTCAGCCCAGCTTTTAAGTATAATTACTCCCTCCAGTCTTCCCTACAAAGAGTTCTTGGTTGTATGAATAAATGTATTTATGAAATTTTGGGAGGCTTTTTATCAGCTTATCTAATTTTTTTTTTATCAGCTTATCTAATTTTTTTTTAAGAAATATATTTCTACTTTTTTGCTCTTTTTAGGGCCATACCCGAGGCATATGGAGGTTCCCAGGCTCGAGGTCAAATTGGAGCTGCAGCTGCCAGCCTACACCACAGCCACAGCAATGCCAGATCCGAGCTGTGTCTTGTGACCTACACCACAGGTCACACGTCAACACCAGATCCTTAACCCACTGAGTGAGGCCAGGGATCGGATCTGTGTCCTCATGGATACTAGTCAGATTCGTTTCTGCTAAGCCACAATGGGAACTCCTATTTCCTTTTTTATTTCAGAAAAAAATCAAGAAGGAAATGAAAAATGATCCTTACTCCTATCACTTCGATGACTGCTTGTTTCTGCTTATTAACTGCATGTGGAAAATAGTTCAAATGCTGCAGGAAGACCCAGAAATGAGAAGTAAAATTCTCTCGTTGCTCCTTCCCCCATTTCAGTTTCTCTTCCTAAAGGTCTAAGCTGTTCCTGGTTTCTTATCCCTCCAGAAAATGTTGAAATAATTCATCAACATTATAAAGGCATTACGTATATCCTCTTCCTAGAAGGTTCTCCTTCTAACATTGTTTCTCTGTCCTTTGATAGGTTTATGGTTTTGTTTGTTGTTGTTCTGTCATATCTACATTTAAAAAGCAACAGTCACAGGAGTTCCCTGGTGGTCTAGTGGTTAGGATTCGGCACTTTCACCACTGCTGCCCATGTTCAGTCCCTGGTCTGGGAACTGAGATCCCACATCAAGCCACTGCATGTCGTGGCCAAAAAATATAAATAAATAATATTTTAAAAAATGAAAATTAACAGTCAGAGGAACCAAGTTTCTTATGCTCTTCTGCCTTGGACTAGCTGGGTTACATCAGCAAGTTACCTTGCCTCTCTGAGCCTCAGTTTCCTTATTGCTGAAATGGAGGTTCTTGTGGGGATTCCATGCTAGTGTGAAGGCAGGAAGGCCTGGTTAGCTGGCAGGTGTCCCATAAAGGTCTGAAAAGTCCCTTAGCCCCTTTTGGAAGGAGACAGGACTGTCAGTTCTAAAGCAATGTTACAGAAGGGCCTGTCAGCAGTTGCCCCTCAGAAGGATCTATCACTTCATTTCCTGGCTGCAGGGAGAAGAGCGTGGGAATCTCCTGATGGGAGATGATAGGGTCACATGAATTCCTCATCCTTGGTGTCGGCTCCCACCCCAGGTGCCCAGCAGATCCTGACTCTGGGAGGCCAGTCCATCTGTCCTCGGCTGGGAAGGAATCCCTGCTAACATCTGGGACAGGCCCCTGATATATGGCCCCTGTCACCCTCCTCCTCTTCTTTCTCTGATCTCAGGTTTTAAGACCTCTGTGACCCCGGCATCAGGGGGCAAATGGCTCACAAGAAAGGTCTCCGACATCCTCCGGGGTCCAGAAGGTGACTTGGCTAGTGTCATCAACACCGTGTCCAGCCCAGGAAGCCAGAAGGAGGGGCAAGATTCCAGCCCAAGGAGTTGGTAGTTGATGGTTGATGATGGCAGAGGGGGGCAAAGGCCGTTTGTTGCTAAGAAGCTTCTGCCACAGTTCTAGATCCTTGGCAGGGGCTCCTTACACTTGCCCCCTCTAATTGTAGTCCCACTTTGCAGAGAACACTGAGGCTTGGAGAGTTGAGCCAACTTGCTACTCAATGAGTAAGAGGCACAACCAGACTGGGATCAGACTGTGGTGGAGTCCTAAGCTTATGTTCAGCCCCTGTGCCAAACAGAGGTAGATGTGAAGGAGGGGATCAAACAGCACCCCCAGAACTCACAAGCACAAAGTGGCTGCCCACTCACAGGTGTGGGACACTTCTTTTGGGGGTCCATTTTTATCAGTCCTGCTCTCTCTGTATCCTCAGTGTCTAAAACAGTCTCTGGTACCCTGGTAGGTGCTCAGGAAGCCTCTGTGGAATGAAGAAAAGAAAGGGACCACAAAAATGACTGATTAGACATTAGGCCCATCTCATACTCTGAGGCTGACAGTCCCTAAACTCAGCTCAGGACCCTGTGACAAATGGTGTGAGCTTAACACTGAGCCACCAGTCCGATTTTAGAAAGGGGCCCAGGCCTCGCTCTGTTCAATAGCCCCCTTGCCAGACCTCTCAGGAGAGAGGAAAGAGCAGTGCCCAGCCAGGAGTGGGAGGTGGCATGCCCTTCCTTCTCTGTGGCACAGAGGACAGAGGACGGTGGCCTGCTTCTGACACCTCTCAGACGGCCTGAGGTCTGTGGCTGGGCAGGTTCAGGCCTGGAGGCACTGACAGGGGGCTGGGGACCGGGAGCTCAACTGCAGGGCACCTTGTGACACTTCACACTGTGGCTCCAGCTGACCTCATGGCTGGAGGAGGGAGGGATGGAGGGAGGAGTGACTGAAAGTCACAGTGGGGTCAGCCTTGGTTCTCTCCTGCCGAGATGCAGTCCCAGCTTATGAGGGAGTCAGATGTCCACAGCCAGGCCAAAGAGGAGCGTGTATTAATAATAATAAGGGCAATTCAGGAGCATTCACTCTGCATCAGACACAGCTGCTTTCCATGTCATCTTCTCACTGAACTCTCACAACAAACTTAGGAGCTAAGTACTGTTTGTTTGTTTGTTTTTCTTTTTAGGGCCACATCTGCAGCATATGGAGGTTCCCACGTTAGGATTCGAATCAGAGCTGTAGCCTCTGGCCTACACTACAGCCACAGCAGTGCCAGATCTGAGCCACGTCTGCAACCTACACCACAGCTCATGGCAACGCCAGATCCTTAACCCACTGAGTGAGGCCAGGGATCGAACCTGCATCCTCATGGATGCTAGTCAGATTCATTTCCCTGAGCCACCATGGGAACTCCAGGAGCTAAGTACTGTTTTATCACCACTCTATAGATGAGAAAACGGAGGTAACAAAAAGTTAAGTTGGATGTGGGCTTTGAACCACAGAGCCTGGCTCCAGAGCCTTTGTATTTGACCACTGGGGCCCACTGTCATTGTCAAGGCCAGGCCCCTGCGTGGTCTTTCTCTCGGGGCTGCTGAGAAAAACTCAACCTGCCTCCACCATCCAGGTGAGCCACTGTGACCTATGAATGGCTGGAGGGAAGAGCAGAGGATACCAGATGTGGGAGAAGGGGGAGGGAAAGGCCCTGGGGAGGAGGAGAACTGGCAAGGATTGGCCAGATGAACAACTGGAAGAAGGGCATGCCGGGCAGGGAATAGAGTGGACAGAGGCTCCGAGGCATAGGTGTATTTGGTGGGTGCATTTTAGTTAGGCAGTGAGTCGAGCATCAAGGGGAGGAGCTTTAGAAGATAAAACTGGTGCCCTGGGGAGCAGATGTGTGCTGTCTCCATCAAGCCCTGCCCAGGCTGCACAGTCATGAACAAGTAAACGACTGACTGTCATTGTTTTAAGCCACTGAATTTGGGATACTTTGATACTTGAAACAGAAATTGGTCAGAAAGCTGCCCTTGGAGATGCTGAATGAATAAAAGCCTCAAATGCAGGTGAATCACTGAGTTAGATCCTTTTTTCTTAGGAGAAGCCTTTCCAGGTGGATCAACCCCAACCTGGCTCACCTGGGCCACTCCAGTCCCTTTTCTTTGTTCATGGCCATTAATTGACTCACTTGCGTCTGTTTCCTGAGCCAAGGCAGCAGGTTCCCAGGGCCAGGACTCAGGGGACCTTGTCCTTTTTGCCCAGAGAAACCTCAGAGATCTGCACAGAGTGGAGGCCCAGTTCAGAGGGCTGTCTGACTCACACCATCACTTTCTTCTAAGTCAGGCCTTCATCCCAAGCCAGCTGGTAGTGGGAGAGAGAACTTTAGAGATGAATTGCCTAGTTCAAAGCCCAGTTCTGCCACTTGCTTGCTGTGTGTCCTTGGACAATTCAAGCTACCTTTCTGAGCCTCTATCTTCTCATCTGTAAAATGGGGGGAATAATACCCAATATTGTGAAGGCAAAGGAAATAACATTTGTAAAGAACCTAACACAGTGTCTGGCATACAAGTCCCCCGAGACATAGCGATATTTCCTTGTCTTGTCTACAAACAGAGGGAGCAGTGTAAGTTCCAATACCACTCCTAAAACCTCTTATCTACAAGGTCAAACCTGGGCCTGAAATTCTAGCATCAGTCATTGTTTTTGATTCTCAGTGGCCGATTGAAGTTCTGTTGGGAAGAGGGTAGTGATGGAGAGAGCCTTGCTTCTAGAACAAGAAGACATGGGCTCCAGCCCCACTTCCCTGCCTGCTAATGGGGGAGAGCCTCTGTGCAGTGGGGTTAGTAGTTCCTGCCCTGGCCTGGCAGAGTTGCTCTGAGGCTCTAGTCAGGATGGACATGGAAGGACTGTGGCTTTGGTATAGCATCAAGCATGCATCTTAGATGATGCATTTTTAGCTCCTTCTGTAGGAATTGGTGTACTAGAGCTGTGCTTTCCAAAATTAAATGAAATTAAAAACCCAGTTCCTCAATCACACTAAGCCACCTTTCAGGTACTCAATAGCCATATGTGGCTGGTGGCTATCATATTGGACAGCATGTACAGAGAATGTTTCCATCATTGCAGAAAGTTCCACTGGACAGCATTTGCTCTAGAATTTGTCCAATAGGACAACTAGCACAGTATGAGAGGGAGAGATAGAGACAGAGGAAGTCTGAGCAGAAATGGGTAGGCGGCATGGATTTTTTTGTTTCTGCAGATCCTGCTTGGCCAACTGGATTCAAGGATGGCTACCACACTCGACCCCCTCCCTGCTAACATCCATGCTGGGAAGCTTCTCTAGAAACAGCATTTTTTCACCATGAGGTCAAGGAGCCTGGAGGCTGACTCCAACAGAGCAGGCTGAGACCAGGTCAGGCTGAGCACTGAATACTGATTGATTTCCTAGCCTGGCTCCTGGTTGGGTGGGCCTGTGGGCTGGAAGAGCTTCTCTTCCTATCCTTGGAGCAGCCAGGTTGAGAGGGTGTGGCCAGGCGCAGGGGCAGCAGTGTCAGGTCTATGGCGCCTGAGGTCCATGCTAAGGGACCAATTGGGGTGCATCCCATGCTGATGCATGGAGTGGGTCTCCGCATAGAGAACCCAGGCCTCCGCATAGAGAACCCAGCTCGCTCGGGGTCACCAGCACCAGCCAAGGTAGCTTGACTAACAGGCTCTGTGTCAGGGGAGGCCCCAAGAACAGAAGGGACAGACCCTAAGGTCTCGCTCTGTGAGAGGCCTAACTGGAAGGACACCCCAGGGAATCTACATGTCCTGACTTGCTCTGTGGAGCTCCTTCCTGCCCACCACAACCCGACACACAAAGCATACTCATGTGTGTACACAGGCTCACACACACCACACACAGATCCACCCAGAGATGGACGCAGACATGCAAAGCAGACGTGTGCCCTGGGTGCAGGAGGCCATATTTGCACATATGCAGGGATCAGCTACCAGTGGGCCAGGATTCCCCCTTATCCCCCTGAGCCAAAGATACTTTCCATTAACTGGAGGTTTGAAGTGTGTATTTCTAAACAAAACAGTCCCAGAGCACTCTCAGGCCCTCCTTTTTTTTTTTTTTTTTTTTTTTAAGGGATGCACCTATGGCATATGGAGTTCCTGGGATAGGGGTTGAACTGGAGCTGCAGTGGCTGGCCTACCCCACAGAAGCAGCCTATGCACAGCTGCAGCGATGCCAGATCCCTAACCCACTGAGTGAGGCCATGGATGGAACCTGCATCCTCATGGATACCATGTTAGATTTTTAACCCTCTGAGCCAGAGCAGGAACTCTCTCTCGGGCCCTCATTTACTACAAATTAAACACTCTACAGGGCCACAAGTCACAACACCCTGCATGCATGGGGGAGGGGGTTGCCCAGCTGGACACCTGACATCCCTGCTGTCAGCCAGAGGCTCCTTCCGTCTCTGGACAATGAGAGCGTGAGAGCTTGACACCTGATCCTGGGGCTCCCCCAGGCACACCTGCCTCCCCTGCACCCCCCCCTTCTAATCTTCATAGCAGCTTCAGTTTTCCCACAGGGCTTCCGGGGCCCTCCCTACCTTCTGGAGCAGGCAGGCAGCATGACAGGTGACAAATCAAAAGTCATTCTCTCCTGAACAGGTGTGTGCCGGGGCTCAGGGGCAGGGCAGGGAGGCCAAGGTTGGGGTGGGAGTTCCTAGAAGCCTCTGGGGCCCAGGAGCATCTGATCCCATGGCTGGAACCCTGTTTTTAGCAGTTAGTCAAGGCTGCCAGAAGCTGTGGCTGATTTCCTCCCCTGTCCCAATGCCAAGTTCACTTACCATGTTAGTTCTTACCAACTTTAGCCACCTACTCCGGGCCAGACTTTAAGGATTCTCAGAAAAAGACCTGCCATCCTCTCAGCCCAAGGATGCAGACCACCCCTACCCTCCACCCCTATGTTTTCTCTGCCCACTTGGCTGCTGATGGCTGGGCTCCCCAATCCATGATACTATAAGCCCCATTGCTCCCCAGCTTTTCAGTCCATCTGCCTCAAGGCTGGTAAGTTATCAATAGCCTCAAGTCCCATCCCCAAACCCAATGGGGGTTTAAAATAAAATCACCCAGTCACCTCTAAAACCACAGGAAATGTCCTTGGACCAACTCAGAGGGTTAACTATTTCTCTGCTTTGTGCCCCCTCAAGATCAGCAGAGCCAGACTTATTAAATAATAACAGATTATTTTAAAATAATAATGAGGGAGTTCTTTTGCGGCACAGCAGGTTAAGAACCCAGGGTTATCACTGCAGGGGCTTGGGTCACTACTGTGGCATGGGTTCAGTTCCTGGCCTGAGAACTTCCACATGATGCAGGCAGCCAAAAAAATAATAATAATTTTAAAATGATGTTAACATTATTTATGTAATAATAGCTCATTTAAAACTAATAATAGTTATCGTTAGAAGGTAAGCAACAGTACAAACACTACAAAGGCAGGTAATTTTGTCTATTTTGTTCACTGATGTGTTATGAGAGCCAAGACCAGTGTTTGGCACATTGCAGTCATTCAGAAAGTACTTTGAATAAAGTATTTACTAGGTGCCAGGCACTATCCAAGTGCTTTTCAAGTATTAATTTATTTAATCCTTACAACGTGGTGAGGTGGGTAATATTACTCCCATTTTGCAGACAGGGAAACTGAGGTACAGAGAAACTGACAATGTCATACGTCTCATAATTTATGTGCAAGCAGCCTGTTTGCAGGGCCCAAGCTTTTGACCACCACGGTCTACTGTTTCTCTTGACAGCGACATCGTGGTATAGAATGTATACTATTTCATTGAACATTTTTGGCTTTTTTTTTTAGTGCCACACAGAGCCATATGGAAGTTCCCAGGCTAGGGGTTGTATTGGAGCTGTAGCTGCCAGCCTACACCACAGCCATAGCAACGCCAGACCTGAGCCACATCTGTGACCTGCCATGGCCCACCACAATGCCAGATCCCCAACCCACTGAGCCAGGCCAGGGATCAAACCCACGTCCCCGTGGACACCAGTTGGGTTCATTATCTCTGAGCCACAATGGTACTTCCAAACATTTTTGTTTCACTTCTTTAACAATAATTTATCGATACTCACCTCTCCTGTCTTAAACACAGACCATGATTCAAAAGTTGGTGGGATGAATCAATAGAGCTTCCTTCAACCTCACTATCTATATGTCATTCACCAAATGTTTTGGAAATGATTGGGAGTGGAGAGAAGATGTGGGGAAGGAACTGAGGAGTCAGTGGCTAAAATATAGACCCCAGAGTCCAAATGGCTGGGTTTGAATCTCCATCTCTTCCCCTTTTTAGCTGTGTGATCTTGGGCAAGTTGCTCAACCTCTTGTGGCCTCAGTTTCATCATCTTTTAAATGGGGATAATAATAGCCCTGGCCTTCTAGAGCTGTTGTGAGAATTAAATGAGATAATGCTTGCTCAGTGCTTGGCACATAGTAAGGGCTCCGTAAATGGTGGTTATTACCACTGTTAATATGATATTGGTGTAACTTCTCCTTGCCCCGTATCTGATGTGCAGTCAAAGCCTCTTATTAGTTCTTCCACTGGCTACACCAGCAGCTTCTTGGCAGGCGCCTGTAGCAGGTGTGACCCATCCCTCCCCATCTGTCAGGGTGAATCCTCCGCCAGTTCCGGTCTGAGCTTATAACCTGCTTATTAGGTTAATTAGACGCGACATCTTTCCAAAGGCAGCCCTAACATCTGGTGAAGGCTGCAGCTTGCCAAGAATTTGTGGAATGGCGAGTCCTCACCAGCCTTTGGTTGGAGCAGGTGGGGCACAGTGTGGGGAGAAGCACCATCCCTTTCCTCTCTTGGGATCCTTGGCTGGCTCCTGGGTCTTCCCTGGGTAGGACTGCCAGATAAAATACAGGATGTCCAGTTAAATTTGAATTTCAGATAAGTGCCAAATTTATTTCCTAATATAAGTCTCAAATAATGTAGTTCCTGTCATGGCTCAGTGGTTAATGAATCCAACTAGGAACCATGGGGTTGCGGGTTTGATCCCTGGCCTCACTCAGTGGGTTAAGGATCTTGCGTTGCTGTGGCTGTGGTGTAGGCCTGCAGCTACAGCTCCAATTAGACCCCTTGCCCGGGAATCTCCATATGCCACAGGTGCAGCCCTAGAAAAGGCAAAAAAAAAAAAAAAAAAAAAAAAAGTCCCAAATATTACTTGGGACTTATTTATATTAAAAAAAATTACCTCAGAAGTTCACCCTGTGGCATGGTGGGTTAAGGGTCTGGCATTGTCTCTAAGACAGCATAGGTTCAATCCCTGGCTTGAGAACTTCTATATGCCACAGGTGCGCCCAAGAAAGAGAAAAAAAATTATTTCATGTTTATCTGAAATTTAAGCAAAATATGTATCAAAGGGGAGGGGGAAGGAGTGGGATGGACTGGGAGTTTGGGGTTAGTAGATGCAAACTATTGCATTTGGAGTGGATAAACAATGAGATCTGCTGTACAGCACAGGGAACTTTATCTAGCACTTGTGATGGAAAATGATGGAAGATAATGTGAGAAAAAGAATGTATATATATATGTGTGTGTGATCGGGTCACTTTGCTATACAGCAAAAATTGACAGAACATTGTAAAACAACTATAACAGAAAAAATAAAAATCTTACCAAAATTACGATAAATAGGAAATGGAAAAATTTTAAAAACTAAATAAATTAAATGGGTATCCTTCCCCCGCCTCCCCACAGAATCTGGCAATCCTAGCTCTGGGGCAGCCAGGAGAATGAGATGTGGAGGAGAGAAGGCCCAGGTGTTTGAAGGAGCAGGAGCAGAACTCAGTCAGGCCAGGCTCCTTCTGTAGCCCTGGCACTGGAGCCCCACTTGGGGCCTCCTGGGTCTGAGGCAAGGTTGCCTGGGGACCAACAGGAGCTCACCTCCCAGAGGGATGCTCCACAGGAGGAGCAGGGCACTGCTGCCAACTCAAAGTTGTTTGCACTTCACTGGCTCCCTGGGGCACAGGTCCCTTCCTAGTTAACATCCTGGATGTAGAGGCTTGTCCCAGTAGGATTGCTCATGGGGATAGGCCTCTAAGGCCCAAGGGATGCAGGACCTGGAAGGCCCACCCCTCCTGTTATGAGAGCCCCAGAGACAGTCAGGGGCTTGTCCAGGGTCACACGAGGAGTCATAAACCTAGCACATGGACATCTCATTCCCATTCCTCCATGACTACGTGGCTACCTATCTGTGCCTGTCAGAGGAGGAACAGCTATAGCCAAAACAGTTTTGATCCTCAAACTTAATAGGCTTGGAGTTCCATCATAGCTCAGCAGTAAGGAACCCGACTAGTATTCATGAGGATGCAGGTTCTATTCCTGACCTCGCTCAGTGGGTTAAGGATCCAGTGTTGCCATGAGCTGTGATGTAGGTCACAGATGCGGCTGGGATCCTGCATTGCTGTGGCTGTGGTGTAGGCCAGCAGCTGTATCTCTGATTCCGCCTCTAGCCTGGAACTTCTATATGCCTCCAGTGCAGCCCTAAAAAGAAAAAACAAAACAAAACAAAACGAAACTTAATAGGCTTCCAGCTAGACCCCTCATCTCCCTTCTCATCCTGTTCCTCTACCTGGCTGCATAGCTCAGTCCCCGGCACTCCACCCCCCTGACTGTGCAAACTAGAAAAATCATCCCTGGCACCCTCGCTTTTCCCTTTTCCTGTAAAGCACTAAGCCCTGCGAAGGCCACCGCCTCCATAGCTCTTGAATTCACCTACCTACCGCCATTGCTCCCACTACTAAGTCCAGGCAGCTGTCCTTTCCCATCCAGACTGTTCCATCCTCTCCCGACAGTCTTCCAGCCTCCCCGCCCCGCCCCGCCCCGTCCCACTGGCTCCAATCCATCCTGTACCCAGCAGCAAGTAAAACGCAAATCTGTGCATGTCAACCTCTCCTTTCCCCTCTTTCAAACCCACCACTGGCTTCTTACTAGTTTTGGCATCAAAATTGGCTTCCCTAACATGGTTTACAAACTTCTGTCTGGTCTAGCCCTGTCTGCAAAGCCCCCCTCTCCACCCACAGTGCAGCAAGCCTGAACTTCTTTCGCTCCTTCCATGAAGCAAGCTCTTTCTTGCTTTGGGGCTTTGCACGTGCGTGTCTCACTCACTCCTCCCCCTCCCCCTGCCTAACCCGTACCTGTCCCACCTGTCCCTCCGACTTCTGTGTAAGCCCCGCCCCCCTCAGAAAGCCTCCCTTCATCCTGGCCAACCCTCAGCAGTTGAGGTGGGGGCTTCTCTGGGGCACGCCCACAAGTGTGTTTTACCAATCAGCCCTCCGCACTAGCCTATGGGCCCTGTGAGGGGAGGAGCCGAGTCCAGCATATTCCCTGCTGTACCTACAGTAACCAGTGTGGTGCTGGACACAGAGAAAGGGCTCACTAATTACAGTTTGCCGTCATTATTACAAATGTCTGGGTAAGTGAGACTGCAAGCATTGGGAAGAGAAATGAGAAGAAAGGAGGGGCCTGTCCAGCAGTTTTTCTCGATTTTATTTTATTTTTTTTAAGGGCCGCACCCGAGACATATGGAAGTTCCCAGGCTAGGGGTCGAATCGCAGCTGTAGCTACTGGCCTACACCACAACAGCAACGCCAGATCCGAGCTGTGTCTGCGACCTACACCACAGCTCATGGCAACACCAGATCCTTAACCCACCGGGCGAGGCCAGGGATGGAACCTGTGTCCTCATGGATACTAGTCAGATTCGTTTCCGTCCGACCACGATAGGCACTCCTGTCCAACAGTTTTTCAATTCTAGCCGCACAACAGAATTACCTGGGTTGCTTTATAGAAATATCGATGCTCAGGCACCACTCCAGAGGCTCTGATTCTTTTGACTTGAGGTGAGCCTGAGCCCTCAGATAACCTCCTCAGATATTCTAATGTGCAGCTGGATTGAGAGGCTCTAAATCAGAGCCCAAGGCTTCAGCTCAGTAAATTCTTGCTAATGGTGTCTGCCTTTAATTCTAACAGGGAGGGGAGCAGACATTTACCCCTGCCTCCAGCTTCTCTTCCTTGGGGAATAGCTCCCTGGCCTGAGGACCAAAGTTTCTCCCTTTGCCTACCCTCCACTCCCCAACACACCCTCCCAAGGGACCAGTCTGGCAGCTCCACCATTGGCTGTGTGGGGAGACAGCGAGGCAGAGTGAGGGCAGCAGCTGGGGCCTAGCCCAGCAGGTTGAGTCCTCTTGGTCTCCTACCAGAGGTGGCCCCAGGGAAGTTCCATTGCCTCAAATATTTGCTGAGCACCCAGGCTGGGCCAGGTACTTCACTGATGGCTGGGAGATGAAAGTGATCTGGAAACTGAGTCTGACTGCTGGTCAGCCCTATATCCAGCTCTGTGCTGGGGCTCAAAGAGAGGCTAGTTGGGGAGTGGGAGTGGCACTGGCTGTTGCATCATTAGTCCCCAGATTGGCCTCTGTTGTCACCTAAGCAAAGGGGGAGGTGTGGACATTATGCCCCACACATCTGGCCTCCAAGTTTACTATGGCCCAGTGTGGCCAGAGCTGTTGCAACAGATCCCCAGGGAAGCTTGTTTAAAACACAGGTTCCAGGAGTTCCCGTCGTGGCGCAGTGGTTAACGAATCCGACTAGGAACCATGAGGTTGCGGGTTCGGTCCCTGCCCTTGCTCAGTGGGTTAACGATCCGGCGTTGCCGTGAGCTGTGGTGTAGGTCGCAGATGCGGCTCGGATCCCGCGTTGCTGTGGCTCTGGCGTAGGCCGGTGGCTACAGCTCCGATTCGACCCCTAGCCTGGGAACCTCCATATGCCGCGGGAGCGGCCCAAGAACCAAGAAATAGCAACAACAACAACAACAAAAAAGACAAAAGACAAAAAACAAACAAACAAACAAACAAAAAAACACAGGTTCCTAGGCTCCACGCCGGGGGGTGATTCCACAGGTCTGGGTGAGGCCTAGTACTCGGCATTTTCAGCAAGCCCCAGGGGATTCTGATGCCACAGAGCACTGGTGATTCCAGTATGTATCTGCCTTTAAGAATCACAACCGTCTCATTTCTCCAGGTAGGTTTAAACACTCTGAGGAAGGCAGTGCAAGAACAGCAGTGTTTCCTGGGCTGCGGAGGCCTGGCCACACCTGGCTTTAACTGACTTGCTTCACAGTCATCATTCCCCACTGGGTACCGGAGGCACTGGGCTGGGCGTTTTGCTCCATCCTCACCCCCACCGGGAAAAGCTGATGGTATCCCTGTTTTATAGACCACAAATGGTCAAGTTACTTTCCAAGGTCATAGAGCAAAGTGACTATGTGGTGGTGCTGGCGCTCAAGTTGCTCACAGACCCTGGGAGAGACTAATTTGTGCAAACCACTGGCAGCTCTGGGCAGAATGAAGTCGACAGACCTGGACCTGGAGAGGTAAGTGCAAAGCGCCTGGAAAGCTCAGAGAAAGAAGCAATGAATGGCTCCTGGGGATGGCAGAGGAGGCCCCAAGGGAGGTGGTGGCATTTGAGCTGGACCTTAGTAGATTAATTCAGCTTTGACATTCAGAGAAGGAGGGGAAAGAATACCAGGCAGCGGATACAGAGTGCGCGAAGTCACGGAGGTGGGAAAACAGAGTAGAAATGGCCGGTGGACTGATGCAGTAGAGGGTGGATGGTGGGACAGGGGAGCAATGACACGGGGCAGGTCAGTCCACGCCTCTGCACTTGCTGGCCACTGGGAAATCACCGGAAAGATCTGAATGGGGAAATGACAAGGCCCATCTGGCTTTAGGAAGGTAACTCTGGGGACAGAAGCCTGGGTGGAGATATTAGACTCAGGCAGACGAGAACGGTGAGTCACTCTGGTTCCCTAGTCAGTTTGTTCGTTTCTAAAGTGGGGAGGACCGTCCCTCCCTGACATCTGTCCCAGGCTTGTGGTGAAAATGCAAGATGCGAAAGTGTGTTGGTGAGCCCCATGGACAGAGGGGGAGTCAGAATCAGGGCGGTTTGGGGGTGTGTGTGTGTTGAGGTACCTTGGCTGGAGACCCCAGTGACATGGCTGCATGACACAGGGGCAGCCAGAGAAGGTACAGGACAAGTGTAGGCGGAAGCATGTGCCATCAGAATCCATATCTGGGAGCGGGGAGGGAGAGGAGAGAGAGAGCACCAGTGAAATACCAAAGCCTGACCTGAATCGGAACTGCAATTACCCTTTTTTCCATCTGAATGGGGCTCAGAAGACAGATTTCTCTTGCCTAGAGAACTTTAGGGACAGCTGTCCTGAGCCAGCATCTTATGGGGGTTTTGACCAGCACCAGCCTCTCCTCCAGCATGTAGATAATCGTTGGAGAAACTGCAGCCAGGAGGGCTCAGGGCCCCTGTGAGAGTGACAGGAGCAGGACTGAGCCAGAGGGGTCTCTGAGGGTGTCCAGCCCTACTTCCTGCCTGAGCAGGGATGGCCCCTGCAGTTTCCCCCGAGGGGGTTACCATCACTAACCTCACCCCAGACCCACTCTAGCCCGAGTCATTGTCATTCTTCCGGCCCAGCTCCTTGGGGGCCAACTCTCAGCCCAGGCCAGCACCCTTAAGCCTCACAGCTCTAGGAAGTAAGTTTTTCGATCCTTAGTTTCCGCATGAAGACAGTGAGCCTCAAAGAGTCCATGCAACTAGCATGTGGAAAAGCTGAGATTCAGACGTAAAGCTGGGACTCTAAGGGCCCCTGGGCTTTCCCCCACTGTGCCACGCACCTCTCAGACAGGGTCGAGGTATCCTTTGTAGACTAAACATCTAGAGGTCAGAGCGTAAGAAGCTAGTTACAGAAGGGCAAGGTATGAGCTGATGAGCTCATTGGAAAATTCTTCTTGGAGAAAGCAGTGTGATTCTGGAGGAGGGAAGGGGCAGGCCATTCTGGAGGCGTTGGACTGTCTGGGCCCAAACTCTGGGCTAGCTCAGTTTCTCTAAGGGTGGGAGGCTGTCTTTTCAGAGAGACTCAGGCCTGGGTCTGGGGGAGTAAGTCCAGTCTTCTCCTCCTCCGTGGATTCCTTCTGGGTCTGTGGGCATTTGGTCTTCAGGAACCCACAAGAGCACCCTGTCTTAAGACACTTGATGGCTACTGATGCCACGTTCACACCCTACAGCCATCAATATCAGGGGTGTCCAGTGTGTGAGCCTAACCCGCCAGGGATGGTTGGGTCGGATAATTCACATTGCTCAGTGACACACTGGCTTGATGGTGGAAACTTCCTCATTCAGTGGAGAAACCACACCTTTATTTTACATTTGTGTAACCAAAGGGCCCATTCAGTCATTTCTCCCAACAAAGGGCTAAAGATCTCAGAGGAGCTTAACCTTGCCTGTGGAATAACCGCGGTTTCTTGTTCTCCTTTGGTTCTTCTTTTTTAAAAACCCTCCCACCTTCGCGTAACCTCACCAGTTCCAAGTGAATCAGCCATTCGAGTTACCTCTCCTCCAAAGCCGTAGCCTTCGTCGAGGCTCCATCAGCTGTTATGTTACTGACCAATAAGTGCCCTGTCCCCCAGGCTCCCATTCTCTTGACGGCAGCCCATTTATCTCCATCCCACCCCATCTGGGGCCAGATTTGTCCTTCTTGCTTTTACTTCAGGTTTAAATTAATTTGTTGTTTTGAAAAATCACAGTCACCCAGGAATGTAATATGGAGCATCAGAGATCTCTACAAAGTTTGTCATGAACAGCTGCAGCCCTGATCCATCTCCAAGGGTAACCACTTTCAACTCTTGAAGCTGATTCTTTGGAACATTCACTTTCATATCTCTAAGCAACATTTCAGATGGTTTTGTCTTGATCTTCACAGTTTTAGGAATAATTTATTGATTCCCTGCCCTGAGAGATGAGGAATTCTTTCACCACCCTCATTCATCAAATCTACTCCCTTGCTACTATCTTCCCAATACTGTAATATATGATGATTTGAGTTGCTTCATTATTTATTGTTGACCCTGTATAACCATGAAAATACTATGACCATCAGAGCCACATGATGGACTAGATTACTTTTTCCCATCTTTTCCTTGAAATTTGCATAGTAATCAGCTCATGGGCTGTTTCAGGCATCACAGCCTAATAATTTGGCTCAACTAACCTCAGGCACTGACATCACAAAACCAAACTCTCAGTTTCTTCTTGTGAAACATCTGCAGTCAGACAAATGGTGACTTTACCAGCAAGACCTGGTCCAAAAAAAAAAAAAAAATCGCTAGTATCTACTTGCTTTATGTGTCATGCAAAGACCACTGAATGGTGGCTATGAGGTGGATTCCAGAGTCAGAGTGTGTGGGTTTGAATTCATCATCTTTCCATGGCCTTTGACAGGTTACATATCCCCTCTGCGCTTCAGTTTCTTTACTTGTAAAATGAAATTAAAAGATGAAACCAACTACTTCATAGGACTCTGGGATGAAATGAGAGGATACAAATAATGCACTTGACACAAGAAAAGCGTTACAAATGGTATTACTATTACCATTGGGTTAATTATTAGTGCAAACCCAGAATGAAGAATTAGCATGCTTCAAAAATGTGCAGCATTTGCAAGTGGTTCACAGTCATGTGCTCCCTGTCCTGAAGAGCCAGCCTTCCTGGACCATCTTCTCTGCAGAGGGCAGTCCCTGAGCATTATAAGTGGGACCCTAGCCAGGTGCTGGGAGGTGCAGGTGTAGACTGGTGGGCTTCTGGGTTACCAGAAAAACAGAAAAACGGAATGGTCTCTCCCTCCCTGTTTTCACAGCCCCCACTTCACTCTCTGGAACTGATATTAGGGCATTACCAGCAACAGGGACTGTGTCACATTAGTCTCATTTCCTCTGGTTGCTCCTAGGAAAAGACTGACTGTTTGACCCCCTCCAGTTCCTTTCTTGTTTATCGGGGGTAGGGTGGAGGGGGAGGTGTTAAATCAACTCTAACATGTACTAATTTTAAGACATTCAAACACTGCAGTGCAGAAATACACAAAGGAAAAATTAAAAATGTTTTTTTCAGCTTAGAGGTGATTGCTGTTAGCAGTTTGCTGTGTATTCCTCCAGGATTTTATTTTCTATGCTTCACAATATGTGTGTAAAATTGGTTCATACACTATATTCAGTTATGTATTACAAGGGATAGATAGTCATAAAATGAGATCACACCATACAGTCAATTTTGCTACTTACTTTTTCATGTAACAGTGTATCATGGACCTCTTTCCAGGTTGCTCTAGGTACGCTTGGCAGCATGCTGTGTATGTTGCTTTGCATGGCTTCCAATTCTCACCCCGACAAGCAGTTTTGTGATGAGTATGCTCATGAGTATACCTTTGCGTGTTTGTGCAGGTGTTTTGTAGAGCAGAGTCCTAGAAAGTAGCTTTCTACAGAATGTAGATGAAAACAGTCCTTAGCCCACTGAGTGAGGCCAGGGATCGGACCCACATCATCATGGATGCATTTGGATTCATGAATCTGAACTAGTTGGATTCGTTTCT
Organism: Sus scrofa; assembly: GCF_054392235.1. Lineage (NCBI taxonomy): Eukaryota > Metazoa > Chordata > Mammalia > Artiodactyla > Suidae > Sus > Sus scrofa. The sequence goes on along the minus strand of NC_139396.1, from coordinate 143,549,844 downwards.
ACTGCGCCACAATGGGAAATCTTCTTTTCTCTCTTTAAATAAACAATTGTCTCGCCACCCTCAGTCTCTTTGCTGAGTTCTTTCTCCAAAGAGACCAAGTTTTGGGGACCTACACCAAGTGGTTAGTGTTCAGCCTTCTCAACCCGACAGCCACTGGAGAACAAAGGGCACACCCACCCAGGCCCTGTCAGCTTGCTCTCTGCTCCATGGAACCTGGAACTCCTTGGGCAAGGCCTTCCTCCCTGGGACTCCAACCTCCTGATAAAACAGCCGCCCTGGTTGCTGGGCACTGTCAACAAAACACTCCCCGCTGGCCCAGCCCTAGCTGGGGACCCAGAACAATGGTCTCCCAGGGAGAGGCCCCATTTCCCAAGGCTGGCTCAGAGGGAGACATGGGGCTGGTAGCTGGGAGGTGGCTCCTGCTGCCTTGGTGTTTGGAACAATTATCAGAAAATGTGGTCTCCTTTTACACTTTCAGAAGGGTGGGCTATTTGAGTGGAGAGAGAGCCCCCTTGGAGCTGGTTTGTACAAGCAGACCCCAAGAGAGGCCTCTGAGGGGCAGGGAGGGTCCAGTGGACCCCAAACCCAGCTCACACCAGCTCCAAAGTCCAGCCATCCCCCACCCCTGCTACAGTCCACACCAACCCAGGCTGGCAGGGGCCCCTCAGCAGCCTCGAGGCATCCACTCCAGTCCTTCCCCAAGTTGTTCTGTAGTTTTATCATCTTAAGTATTTTTTTTCCTGATAACATAAGTAGAATGGGCTCATTATTAAAAAATATTACAGGAGTTCCTGTTGTGTCTCAGTGGGTTAAGGACCTGGCTAGTATCCATGAGGATGTGGGTTCGATCTCTGGCCTCGCTCAGCAGGTGAAGGATCTGGCATTGCCGTGAGCTGTGGTGTATGTCACAGACGTGGCTTGGCTCTGGCATTGCTGTGGCTGTGGTGTAGGCTGGTAGCTGCAGCTTCAATTCGACCCTAAGCTTGGGAACTTCCATATGCTGAAGGGGCGGCCCTTAAAAACAAACAAACAAACAAACAAAACACAAACATGTCTAAAGTAAAGGTGAAAGCCATCTCAGTCCTGATAGATTGTATGAGTACACAGCATGTACTCCTCTGCAACTTGCTTCTTCAAGAAGATTTCTTGGAAACCAAAGCCCATCAAGTCATCTCCATGGGTCAACCACTCCCAAGGCTCTGCACTGCTCTCAGATAAAGAACACTCCTGCCCTCAGCTATGAAGCCCTGGGGGCCTCTCCTGTCTGGTCCAGCACCTTCTTACTTCAGCCTCACTGCCTCTCTTTCAGGCCCTTGTCCTCCCTCTCTCCCTCCATACCTCCCTCCTTCTGTCCCCGCCTTTACACTAAGCTTGTCCCATCTGTGTCCCCACCTGGAATACTAATGCACCTGGTGAACATCTGTTCTTTCAGGTCCCAAGTTTCTTCTTCAGGAAGGGCCTTTTCTGATCTCCCTGCCCACAGAAAGCCCTGCTCTCTCCCATCACTGCTGCAATTATAGAATTATGTGTAATTGCTTGACGATCTTGTTTCTTGACTAATTCAAGGAGGGCAGAGATCTCACTCACTTGCTGCTGTCTCCCAGTGTCTGGCACATTGTAGGTGACCAATAAACACTTGTTGAATAAATGGACATGACAAGTCCTAATTTGCCAATTGCTCATGTGGGCCCTGCACAATGGCAGGTATGGGGGCTAGTCAGTGGAACAGTAAGATAAAGGCAGGTTCTTAAAGACTGGGGAGGGGTATACATCGATGAAGCAGAGGCAAGGGTTTGGATAAGTGCTAGAATGTCATTTCAAAGGGCTTCAACCATGTGGGTTTCAAGGTCTCTCTGTGATGTGGTTAAGTCATTGCCTGATTGTCTTCTCTACTTTTCCTGTACAAACAAACCCCTGGAAAGAGGGGCCTTTGTTTCTGCAACAGTATGTGTTAAAAAGATGATGGATGATGGATGTACAGACAAATGGAAGGATGGATGGATGAGTAGATGGATGGATGGAGGGAGGGATGGATGAATGATGAATGGACATATGGATGAATCAAAGAGCTAAAAGAGGCCAGTAGGGCCTCAGAAATCCCTATCTACCCTGATTTTTAAAATGAGGAAACCGAAGTCTAGAGAAGTGAATTACATCTTTCATCACTTCCTCTCTTTGAGAACTCCTGTTGATTTCCTCTTTAGCCTATAAACATCTTGAAATAGCCTCCAACACAAACAAAACAAAGCACCTCTGTCCCCCTTCCCTACAATCTTTCCCCTGGGGTAGGACTCTTCTATTTCCTTTAACTGCCAAACTTCTTGAAAGACTTGTAAACTCACCCCCTAGACTTCCTCATCTCCCACCACCCCTTGACCTCTCAGCCTCTGCCTTCCATCCACATCACCATGGCAACTGCTCTGAAGTTGCTACTCACCAGAGACCTTCTAGGCCTTGAGCTCTTCCTGGGCTTCAGGTAGTGCTTGGCATTGTCACCAGTTCTTCCTCCTGAAACCCTAATGCCCTGCTCTGTCGATGGGGGTGGGTGTCTCTACCTGTCCAGAAAACTGCTCTCTTCCTGAACCCTGAATGGCGTCTCTTTCTCCCAGACCCCTTTGCCACAGATTTCAGCTCTTTCTTTGCTCTCATTCTGTAGTTCTCAACAATTTTTGGGTTCTTTCTGTGTACCAGGCACCAGCTAGCCTCTTAGCTGTGTCACTTCCTGTAATCCTCACATCTGCCCTTTGATGCAGGAATATTAGTTTCATCTGCACTTTGCAGATGGTGAAGTGGAGACCCAGTGAGGATGTATAAATTGTGCGATACCATACCATTGGTAAGTGGTATCTTGAATTCAGCTGAGGTCTTACTATTTCCAAGTGTATGCCCTCAGCAACAAAGCCACACCTTTCTCTTATCTGTCTCACTCACACCCTGGCCTCAACTCTCTTCTTCTTCTTCTTTTTTCTTTTTAATTTTTTACTTTTTTTTTTTTTTTTTGCTTTTTAGGGCCACACTTGTGGTGTATGGAAGGGCCCGGGTTAGGGTTCAAATTGGAGCTACAGCTGCCGGCCTACGCCACAGCCACAGCAATGCCAGATCTGAGCAGTGTCTGCAACCTACACCACAGCTCATGGCAATGCCAGATCCTTAACTCACTGAGTGAGGCCAGAGATTAAACCCACATCCTGATGGATACCAGTTGGGTTCATAACCTGCTGAGCCACAATGGGAATGCCCTCATCTCTTTTCTTATAACTCCCTAGTTAATATTTTCATAAACGACCTCCCTTGAAAGGCCTGCTGAGATTTTTTCCTTAGATGTCCTCCAAAATCTCAAAGCTGGAGTCCTCAGATCTCTTGCCAGGCATCTCACCAGTCCTGTGAGCAAATGCCTGCAGTGGCTCCCATTGCCCATTGATCTAGGGACAAACTCTTGCCAGACACTCCCAGGACCCCCACCCCTGCCCTCCCTGTCCTCCTCCAATCTCCTCTGTCATTCTCTCTCTGAAAGGGTCTGCTGTGTGCCCTGCCCCCAGAGGACCTTCCATGCCCTTGACCTTCCTTCATGCCCCACTGAGACCACCAGAAGTCCTTTGTATCTAGAAAACAGACTAGCAGGAAATGCACTAAACATCAGGAGTGGTTACCTCCGGATGAGTGGGATTCCAGGTGATTTATTTTCACATCTATCCAGTGTTTTCCAAATTTCCAATAAGGAATATGTTTTACTTTATGATGAGTAAAGAACTTGTTCAAATAATTTCAGAAAAGAAGCTTATTCGCCCACCCTGCCTTTTTTCTCTTTAAGACCCTTCTGCAACTTTGTTCCCCTGAGGCCTCCCTCAAGGTCACAGGTGGGGCGCCTCCCCTCCTGAGAGCCAGGTGTTTGCCTGTGCAGTGTGACCCCCCTGCCCTCGTCCCCTGTGGTCCCCTCCCTAGTGTCCTGGGTGTGTCAGGCACCCCAGAAATGCAGGCAGGACAGAGTTCAGATTGATGTAATCACAGGAGTGTTCATCAAAGGAGCAAAAGACTGGGAACACTTTAGATGTCTATCAATAGGGGCCTTTGATACGAGTGGACTCTAAAGTAAACTATGGACTTTCGGTGTGTATGATGTTAAAGCAGGTTCATCCTTGGTAACAAATGTACCACTCTGTGACTAGTGGCTGATGTTGACAATAGGAGAAGCTATGCACATGAGAGGGAACAGGGTATATAGGAAATCTCTGTACCTTTCTCTCAATTTTGTTGTGGAGCCTAAAACTGCCCTAAAAAATTAAATCTTTTAAAAACTTAAAAAAGTTCTTGGTAGTTTAGGGGCTTGTTTACAGTCACTAGAAAGGAAGACAAAGATTCCCAGCTATCAATATGAACCAATTTCTAAAATGCATCATTAAAAATAAGGGAGTTCCCATCATGGCTCAGCAGTTAATGAACTCGACTAGTATCCATGCGGACGCAGGTTCGAGTCCTGGCCTTTCTCAGTGGGTTAGGGATCTGGCATTGCTGTGAGCTATGTTATAGGTCAAAGATATGGCTCAGATCCCGCATTGCTGTGGCCATGGCCTAGGCCGGTGGCTACAGCTTTGATTCAATCCCTAACCGGGGAACTTCCATATGCCAAGGGTGTGGCCCTAAAAAGACAAAAAAAAAAAAAAAAAAAAAAAAAAAAGAGATAGGAGTTCCCTTGTGGTGTAGCAGCTTAAGGATCCCGAGTTATCACTGATGCGGTTTGGGTCTCCGCTGTTGCACGGGTTTAATCCTTGGCCTGGGAATTTCCACCTGATTCGGGCACAACTAAAAAAAAAGAGAGAAAATTTCCAGAAAAATACATGTAGTTTGTTCACACTACATGAAAAATAAAAAGATAGATGTACATACACATATGTGTACTTACACATACACTTAGAATATTTCTGACAAGATACCCCCAAGCTGGTTACAGCAGGGGTATCAGGACAACAGGGGGACAGGGGAATTGGATTAAAGGGATCAGAGAGGCATGAGTGTAATTTCTGTTCAGTTTTTAAAAATTGTTTGCATGTACCTTTAAAAAAGAAAAAAGGCCACTTACAAACAGTGTCCACAAGCTGTTAAGTAAGTGGGAGGGTCTTCAAGCACTGACGGGCCTTGGAGAGGAGGGGTAAAGAGAAAACAAGACTCCCCTCCCGCAACTCCGCCCCTGTGGATGGAGCTGGACGCCTCTTCCAACAAGGGCCCCTTACACTGAGCCCCCACAAGATGGTCCCCAGCAGGGAGCTAAGGCTGAGAGTTGGGCGGAATCCCCCCTGCTGGCAGGCACCTTGTCCTAGGAGCAGGTGGGTCACCACAGATCCGTTTGCATGGGGTGCTTGGCCCCACCCTCTTGGGGCACCTTTCTCGAGTCAGGATCATCAGCTGACACCCAGGCAGTTACTGGAACCTTGGCTGCTGCTCTCCCACAGGGTGAAGTAGTGTCCTGTGCTCGGTGCATCAGTGGGATGCCGTAGAAAACATCTGGCTTCTCCTCTGATGAGGATGACCTGGGCTTGGCCCGAGGCCATGTCTCTGCACATCCTTTATCTTCTCTCACACAGGGGTGGGAAGGTGGGACGGAGTGTTCAGGGACCAGACGGGGGACAACCCAGCAGGCTGCTGGTCAGGAAGGGAATTGTCATCCAGGCTGATGATAATTTACATTTCTTTGGAGCCTTTTATCTGAGGATTTCAAAGCACTGAAAAACTCAGGTATTTGCAGAGTAGGAATTTGGCTGGACCACAGGCTTAGCCCCCAATAAGCTCGAACCCTTTAGTATCATCACTTCCTGTTCCCAGTCAGGGGCCCACACACCTGCTACTTTCCTCACCCCAGGCCTTGGGGTGTGGCTTTTGCCAAGGCTTAAAGAAAATGCAATTTCCAAGGTATATTTGAAACTACTTGAAAATTTATCATAAGTATCAACATGAACATTTAGAAGGGATACATGATTTTCACACGTTGGAGCCCACTTGTGTTCACACTGTTTTACAAGTAACACCACACTATGTTGCAATTTGGACTTAGAAAATAAATTTAAACTAACCAAGTACAGCTTTTATTGGTTATATACATTGGGGTCCCATGCCCCGTCAAATTTTGTTAGGAAAAAGTGTTCTCCTTCTAAAAAGTTCTGACAGATACTGAACTCGGTCACCAGGAGAAACCAGGAGAAGGATAGGACAGGGCCTTTCTGCTGACCGATGTCATCTGTGTCCAGCAGCTGTGTTGGGGGGTGGGGGTGGGCATGGAGGAGGTCCTCAGTGGGCTGTGGAACATCTTGAGATCTGAGCCCAGGTCCCAACAGTGCCACTGATTGGCAGAGATATGCAGGGGCAGTTCTGGAAGTTGCCAGCAGACTGACCAGGAAGAGGGAGGGTCTGCTTTCAGCATTAGGGGGAGGGAGCTGAGCCTCCCAGGAGTTGCCTGGCGTCATGGCCCTGGCACCTAAGCCTGGGATCAGAAGTAGACATAAAGGAGTTCCCCTTTGTGGCTCAGCAGAAATGAACCCCACTAGTATCCATGAGGATGTGGGTTCGATCCTTGGCCCTGCTCAGTGGATTAAAGATCCCATGTTGCTGTGGCTGTGGCATAGGCTGGCAGCTGCAGCTCTGATTCGACCCCTACCTGGTCTGGGAACTTCCATATGCAGTGGGTGCATCCCTAAAAACAAAAAACAAACAAACAAACATGAAGAGATCCAATCATGTGCTGCGAGGTTCCGCTGTGCCAGGCGCTGTGCCAGGCACTGTGCTGCCATCTCCCCCATGGGAATGCATTGTCCCTCACATCTACACAACAGAGGCTCAGTCTCATTTTATAGGGAAGGAAACACCCTCAGGTCCTGAAGGGAGTGAGTGTAGTGCTGGGAGTGGAGCCCAGGGCTCTGCATTTTTGATAAGCACCTGGGTGACTCGGGTGATACTGATGCAGGTGGTCCTCAGAGAACTATTGTACCACCTGGGTCCCAGGTGTGGGGATACTGGGCTGAGGAGCAAATAGTTCTGTCCAACAGACACCTTCTCAGCACTGCTTCTTACTGGCTTTTCATCCACAGGTTGGCCCTGGTTGAATGATGGAGAGGGGACTTTGGCACATGGCACATGCAAGCCCCTGCTTTTTCCACTTCTGTTTCCCCATCAATAAAGTGTAGGTGTGGGGGAGGGGAGAACTTGATGACATCTAGGTGCTCTTTCCTGATCTGACATCCTATAATTGATCACCAGCCTGGGTGATCTGGGAGAGGTCAGGTGTCAGAGTGGCTAAGGGTCTTGCTCAAGTCAAATAGCAAATGAGCCGTCTCAGCTTCCAAGCAGGGGCAGCTCCAAAGCTGGGGTCATGGGAGTGGCTCACCCGGGCACAAGGAGGGGGTACATATTGTCTACAGAAAAGCTAAAAACAATAAGGAAACCAACTGAAAGTGATGCATAAGATTTCTAAACAATATCAGTGATAAAATACTCCCCTCTGAGAGGTAGGCTGCTCTCTCTGCCCCCACCGAGGGCCCACCCACTGCCATTGCCATACTTGGTTACGGTTATGTGGGTGACTGCCATGCAGTGAGGCTTCTCAAAGGAAGAGATGGAGGTACATTGGTTGGGGGTGGGGAGTCTCCTGTGACGTGTTTCCCATCCAGCCACATACCAGCTGTGACAAAGAGACGCAAGGGAACGTGGTCTGGGCGACTGCAGAGCTCATTTGATTAAGGCTAAAAATAGATGCCTTCCCTGCAGCAGGTGGGTGACTAAGCAAGCCCAAGGAAAGCTCCTGGTGGACATAAGGTGGTGCCAGGGGCCCTGGTTTCCCCCAAGTACCAGGATGATAGGAAGGGGCTGACAGGGACAGAAACATAGTTTATACTTGGCAACTCTTCCTGAGCACACTGACTCCCTCCCTGCTCCTCTACGCCAAACTCACTCTTCAAAAGCCATGAACTTGCTGGTCCAGGCCAAATCAGAGCCACAAGTCCAGCCAACCAAACTGAAGTAGCTTTATCCCAGGGCTTAAAGGCAGAGGAGAGAGAGGAGGGTGTGTGTGTGTGTGTGTGTGTGTGTGTGTGTGTGTGTGTGTCCGTATCTGATTGGCGGGAGGATAAACAGGACCCCCAGTGTCTCTACTGTGTCTGCCTTTGTCTCTGACTCACCCCAGATCCTCACGCACATGCATTGGGATTGGAGCACGGCTACTGATGCCCTGACCATCCTCTATGCTCAGGGAAATGAGAAATGCTCCTTTCTCCCCTCCCAGGCTCCTCAGGAAGCAAGCATAGTGCTGGCTTTCTAGATACCTCTGTAGAGGCTCCATGGAAGCTGAGGAGTGAGGAAATTATTTGGAGAATTCAGCTCCACTTCAGGCAGCTGCCTGATGTAATGGGAAGAGGAGGGACCAGGCACCAGGAGACCTGTTTCTAGTCCTGGCTCTGCCATTCACTTGCTGTGTGACCTTGAGCAAGTTCATTTTCCTCTCTGGTCGCCAGCTTCTCCCCGTTTATCCATGTGTTTGTTTATTCAGTAAATGAATAGTAAACACGTACTGGACCAGACACCTGTGCATACCATGCTGGATTCAAGAAAATAGTATCTATGGAGGATAACAAATGCCCAGGAAGTCTTTACACACACACCCCTAGAAAACTGGCACTATTTCTCCATCCTTTGACTCAGGGCTGACTTTGTAACTTGCTTTGGCTAACAGAATGTCAAGAAAGTGATACATGATTTCATTCTCATACTCTTGGGATCCAGCTGCTACATGAGGAAGCCGGAGCTAGCCGGCTGGAGAGGTCACATGGAGGAGAACTGAGGCGCCCTCACTGATGCCAATACTGAGAGTTAGGCCACTTGGAGCCCCCAGCTCTCAGCAGACTGGCTGCAAATGCTAGAGTGATCCCAGCCAAAACCACATGGAGCAGAGACAAGCCAGCCCAGCTGAGCCTTGCCCAAGTAGTCGACCCAACCAGGAGAACTGTGAGCCATTGAATGGTGGTCTTTTTTTTTTTTTTTTGTCTTTTTAGGGCCATACCCGAGGCATATGGAAGTTCCCAGGCTAGTGGTTGAATTGAAGCTATAGCCACCGGCCTACACCACAGCCACAGCAACGCAGGATCTGAGTTGTGTCTGTGACATACACCACAGCTCCCAGTAACTCCATATCCTTAATCCACTGAGTGAGGCCAGGGATTGAACTTGCATCCTCAAGAAACTAGTCAGATTCGTTTTTGCTGAGCCGTGATAGGAACTCTTGAATGGTGGTCATTTTAAGCCACTGTTTTGGAGTGGTTTGTTATGTAGCAAAAGGTAATTGAAACAATTAATGTTTGTTGACCACTGCCTCTGTGCCAGGAACTATGTTGAATATTTTATATGGATCATCTCATTCACGCCTCATATCGACCGCATGAGGCAGGTGTTACTATTCTAATTTCCATTTAACAGATAAGAGGACTAAGCCATCAGAAAGAGAAGCAACTTGGCTCAGAACAAAGAACAGGTGAGTCAGGGAGCTGGGATTTGAGGCCAGGCCGTCCAAGCTTCAGAGTTCGCTCCAAACAGACGTGGTTCTTGCCCTCACGGAGTTTACAGCCTAGTAGGGAGGCAGGCATGAAGGAAACACAGAGATAAATACAACTGCAAATAGTGATAAATGCTATAAAGAAAATGGGTGCTGTTTTTAGTCAGAGGGAAGTCTTCCGTGGAGTGCTAAGGATGGAAGGGTTGGCTCGAGTGAGGCTGGCTCACCTAGGGATTTTGCCCTGGATCACTGGGTTCCCAGGTTTGGTCATTGTAAGTCACTTGATTCCCAGGTAAGAGTGAGAAATATAAATTCCCAGGCCCTCTTTCCCAATGATTCTGATTTGGTGGGTCTGATTGGTTGGGAGCCCAGTCTTTTTTTTTTTTTTTTTTTTTTTTTAATGTGCCCTCTAGGTGATTTTTACCATGAGGGAATTTTGAGAAATCCAGCTTAGTAGAGTCACCTGAGGAGATTAAAAAATACAGCTGCCCAGCTCTCATTCTGAGATTTTGATTCAATTGGTCTGGGGTGAGCCTAGGAATCGGTATTTTAAAAATCTCCTTCAGGTGATTCTACAGTTCAGCCAGGCCTGGGAACTGATTCTAGAAGATTCCACAGGGTCCCAGACTGCTTTTCTCTCTTTGGCAATGCCAGAGTTACCTGGTACTGATTAAACTGTCCTTTCAGTAATTTAATACTGTGCAAGCAGGCCCAGTATTGGCTCTGAGAATTGCCCCAGATTGAATGGACCCCTCCTTTCAAACCACCCCCTCCCAGAAAACCTTCCTAGGGCCATACAGGGCTCGCCATAGCTTCCAAGTCCCCTTTACCTTTCATTTGTTTTAAAGTCAAGCATTCCTTTAATTGCTGGGAGAAAATGACTATATCCACAAACACGTGCCTTTCCTCTAGGGCCGTACAAGGCAGCCCTGCTGTTTTTTTCTCTGACATCCCAGCTCAGGAACCTCTGGCGCATAGATTCCCCCTGCTCTGAAGAATGAGGGCATTGGTGGTGTGGCCATAAGAAGAGGTATGTTGGTGCATCGTCGATTTCTTGTCTGGTTTCCTGCTGTTCTTCCAAATAAGGCAGGAGGGACCCTGGGGTTGCTCCTGATGCAGCTTGATTTAGACCAGAGAGGAGGAAAGAATCCACTCTTGGCTTGGGGCCTGAGGAAAGCTTGCTGGAGGTGGGGGAGGAGAGGGAATGGAACGACCTGGACAGCGGCAGCCCCTGGAGAGTGGTGCCCCATGGCTGAGCAAGCAGGGGTGGCATGTTGGCAGCTGGGGTGAACTCCACTACCCAGAGTCTCCTTCTGGAGTGCGGTTGTGCTCACCACGCTGAGGGTTGTTATGAGAACTCCAAGTTCATGGTGTTTTCATTCCCCTCCTTTGGGACAGATACAGAAGTGACCTTGACACTGGAGGAAGATAGGCCCTGTTGGGAATTCCCAGGCTAGGGGTCAAATCGGAGCTATAGCTGCCAGCCTACACCACAGCCATAGCTACGCCAGATCTGAGCCTCGACTTAGAACGCAGCTCACGGCATCACCGGATCCTTAACCCACTGAGCGAGGCTGGGGATCTAACCCACATCCTCATGGATACTAGTTGGGTTCTTAACCCGCTGAGCCACAACGGGAACTCCCAGAAACAGCCCTTCTTTAGAACCTGGTACAGATCCCAGTCACTGTGGCTCATCCTGGGTGGCCCCAGATCTCTCATAACGTTTCAGGAGCTAAGAGGTCAACAACCTCTCCTCACACTCAGGGGACCCTTGAGTGGCGCTGTGGGCACAGCCTGCATGGAGCATGGTACAGATGGCTGCCTGGAGGAGGGGCTGACCAAGGAAGGGGTGAGGCCTGACCAATGGGACGGGAATGAATGGAACGAGGCACTGACTCATTCTCAGGCTTCTGCTCTAAGAAGGGAAGGACTTGTTTGGGGGTGTGGCTGGGAGGAAGCCAGGCCAGAGGACGCAGTGAGAAACAAGGGTGCTCCAAGGCCTCTTGGCTCAGGGATCAGTCGTCCTGGGAAGGGGCCAGTTTAAAACAACAATTCCAGGGAGTTCCCATTGTGGCACAGCAGAAACAAATCCAACTAGGAACCATGAGGTTGTGGGTTCGATCCCTAGCCTTACTCAGTGGGTTAAGGATCTGGCATTGCCATGAGCTGTGGTATAGGTCACAGACGTAGCTCAGATCTGGCATTGCTGGCTGTGGCATAGGCTGGCAGCTGTAGCTCTGATTTGACCCCTAGCCTTGGAATCTCCATGTACCATGGGTGTGGCCCTAAAAAGATAAAATAAAATAAAATAAAATATAAAAATAAAAATAAATAAAACAACAATTCCATTGGTGGTCTCTTCTTTCTTCTGACCCAACAGCTCACCTGGAAGCAATAAGAGGCCCAAAAGGCCCTTCAGGCAGGAAGCCTTTCATGAGCCCTGGGCTAAGTCCAGCTGTGGGCACCATTTCTCAGGAGACCAGACAGACTTGGGTCTGCATCCATCAGGCAGAGCCAGCCTTTGCCACTGTGCCTCATTCTCTCTGCTGGCTTTTCTACTCCCTACCCCACCCTTAGCTCACCAAGTCAAGAAGGGACTTTGTCTGAGACCACTTTTTCTATATAAAACACATAGTTCTAAATAGCACAAAGGCACTTATGGGCTAGTGGCGTGTGGCTCTGGGTATCTATTTGTATGAGTCAATTCGCATGGGGGATGTAGGCCTCTGGGGAGGAAGTTGATGAGGCAGTTGGGGTGGGGCAGGGAGAAAAGCAAGGGGCCCAGATCTGACCTTCTGTATTACTAGAATTTTGGTTGCACATGAAAGAAAACCCAACTTTTTGCTTAATGTGAAACCAGAATGTGTTGGCCTGGGAACCGAAGTCCAAGGGTGTGGTTGATTCAGAAGAGGCTTAATCAGGGACTCTATATGATGTCACATTGTGACCTGGTGCTCTCTGTGGTTCTTTGGCTCAACTCTTCTCCAGGCAGCAGCTGAAGCACAGCCAGGTTCCACATCATGGGCACAAGGTGGCTGCAGGAGCTCCGAGCCTCACGCCCCTGTACCAGGGCAGAGAACCAGTGTTCTTCTCTGACAGCTCAAAGTTCTAGAACTCTTTTGCTGGTTATGGTTGGCCTGACTTGGTCATGTACCCATCCTTTCACCAATGAGTGTGGCCATGGGATGGAGGATACTATCGGAGGGGGAGTGAGGTAGTATGACAGTCTCCACCTGGATCTGGGTGTGTAGGACAGAGATGTATATAGGTGGTTTGGTCATGGTGGTGATCAGGGCAATTTCATGGAATCATATGAATTCAGTAGCAGCTATTATTGCAAGTGAGTGATTAGGGACAGGATGCCAAAAAACACTGGCCTTCTCTCTCCCTTTAGAGAGAAGGCTGCAGGAAAAAGCTGAGGGGCTTCTTTGGGACCCAGGATGCAGACTGGGACACAAATTAAAGACAGGAACTTTCTGCCTACTTTGGCTCACAGCCCAGAACCCTTGTGCTGTAGTGACTGAGGAGTTGCCCTCTGGGCCAGTGCCAGTGTCACAGTCTAAGAAGCAGGGATATCGTGGTCCTCAGTGAGAGAGGTCGGGTCCCTGCCTCAGTTGCCCAGTACACGGCCAACATCAGCAAGGATGTGGAGCAGAGGAAACATCACCAGACTGGCTACGGGCACCTGGGGCGGGAGCGGGGCAAGTCCACTGAGGTCCCAAACAGAGAGGAGGGTGCCTTTCCTGGCTATGGTGAAAAGAACTTCAGAGAGAACTTGAGAGTTCCCTGGTGGTCTAGTGGTTGGTACTTTTACCTGGGGGTTCAATTCTTGGTCTGAGAACAGAGATCCCACCCCCGTGGCCAAAAAAACCAATCCAAACCAAACCAAACCAAACCTGTGACAAAGAACTTCAGACTAGGGGGTCTAAGATTTGGATCTAAGAGTTCCTGTTATGGCTCAGTGCTAACAAACCGGACTAGTACCCATGAAGACTTGGGTTCCATCCCTGGCCTTGTTCAGTGGGTTAAGGATCTGGCTTTGCTGTGAGCTGTGATGTAGATTGCAGACGTGGCTCGGATCCTACATTGCTGTGGCTGTGGTGTAGGCTGGCAGCTGCAGCTCCAATTCGAATGACCTCTAGCCTAGGAACCTCCATATGCTTTGAGTGCGGACCTAAAAAGCAGGAAAAAAAAAAAAAAAAAAGATTTGGATCTAGTCATTGCCAGACCACTCCTTAGTTCCTTTCCCATTCTTGGCCTCAGTTTACTCCTCTCTAAAACGGCTCTGATGCCTTTCACCTCAAGAGTTGATGTGGGAATCATCAGGTGAGGCAGACAGATGAACTGGGGAAAGGCTAAAGTGCTGCCCAAGGGTCAGGCCCTGCTAACCCTCCTTATCCTGGTTGCTGGAGACCTGAGGTTTTCACGCATCTGTGCCTGGAGGCCTTCTCATGCAAGGAGAAGCGTAAAGAGGAAACAGTCCTGTTTGCACCCAATGGAAGTTGGTGGACACAGAGGCCTTGGGGCAAAACTGTGGGCCAGGGTTGTTGGCAGCTCTCATGGACACTCCCCTTCCCTCCCACTGAGTCAGAGGAAGGGGCCCAGGCTGGGCATCAGCCCTGCAGGTTCTACCAGTTATTGACAAGGGAAGGAGAAGGCTAATGGAGAAGGAATAGCAGACACAAACAACCATCACACCCATCCCTCCACAATCCACCTCCTCCCTCAGCACAGGCACAAATCTTCCTCCTTGGCACTGAGAAGTGTTCCCAGCTCAGCCTGCCCTCCGGCCACCACCCCACCCCACCCCACCCCCCACCTCTCCCCAGAGCCCAAACAATGGGGCACTCTCAATGTGGACTGCATCACTCCCAGAATGAAGCTGGTCCCAGGGACCCAGGCCCCTCTGGTTTGAGGAGCTCAGACCAGCCACATCCCATATGCTGGGTTTCCTCTGTGCTTCTCCTAGGGACTTGTCTGTACCATCCTCTCCCACTGCTGGGGTCTGGCCTGGGGAGGTGACTGGTTGAAATGTCTTCTCTCTGCCATACTTGACCTAATTCACTTTTTTTTTTTTTTTTTTTTTTTTTTTTTAGGGCCTCACCTGCAGCATAAGGACATTTCCCAGGCTAGGGGTCAAATCCGAGCTGCAGCTCCCTGCCTACACCACAGCCACAGCGATGCCAGATCTGAGCCGCACCTGCACCCTATGTCACAGCTTGAGGCATCGCTAAATTCTTAACCCAATGGGTGATGCCAAGGATTGAACCCGCATCCTCATGGATACTAGTTGAGTTTGTTTCTGCTGAGCCACAGGGGGAACTCCGACCTAGTCCAGTTGTTAACCAACTTGCATTGGATAGAAACATTCTTTTCAGTATTTGCTCCAGGCAGGGCTACTTGCTCTTACTTACAAGGGAAAGGTCATTCTCTTTGGCCAGCACTGGAGGCCCCCAGGGATCTCAGCCCTTGTCCACAGGGAATGGTCATTATGGTGGAAAAATCATGGGTGTGGAGTCAATTAGATACGGTTTGGATCATAGCTTCTGTGCTTGTCAACTGTGTGACTGGTTGCTTCACTTCTCTGAGCCTCAGTTTTCTTGTCTGAAAACAGGATGGCCATACCCTCCAGGGTTGTTTTGAGGACCAGAGAAAATTGGTACAAAGTTCGTGGTAGTGCTCAGTAAATGAACCTTCCTATCCTTCCTGTCCTTATCGCATATTACTTCCCTATTCTGTTCTCTTCGTCAGTCAAAAGCATGAACAAGTCACCATTATCTTCATCTCCACAACCCTGGAAAGTGATGCCATTAGGTTTGTTTGATTCAAGAGGACTTTGTGGCTCAGAGAGAGGGTAGGAGTCAGAGTGTTACCAGGTGGTAGAGCAGGATTTGATGCCAAGCTGTCAAGAAATAATGGGGGAGTTCCCATCATGGCTCAGCAGTGATGAACCCAACAAGTATCCATGAGGATGCGGGTTTGATCCCTGGCCTCACTCAGTGGGTTAGGGATCTGGTGTTGCCATGAGCTGTGGTATAAGCCAGCAGCCGTAGCTCCGATTCAACCCCTGGACTGGGAAATTCCATATGCTGCAGGTGCGGCCCTAGAAAGACAAAAAAAGCAAAAAACAAAAAACGAAAAGAAAATAGCAAAGAGGAGGTGTTTATGACAGGGTATTGCAAGGCTTGCAGACTCACTGAGAAGGTTGAAGAAACAAACTTTAGGCTGAGCGTTCAGGAATGACCCCTAAGTCACACTGCAGAACTGGGCTGCCAAGAGAGCTGCTACCTCTTCTGCAACTGGAAAGCATCACCATAACACATTCAGAAGATACCAAGATCATGGAGCCACTCTTCCACCAGCTCCAGAACCACCTGTGCCTGACATAATCCAGGCAGGCTGAGTGCCCATGTCCTGCCCCTCAACACCCACCAAACCAGCAACACCTGAGTTGGCTGACACTTTTGAGGTAAAACCAGGCTTGCCAGCAAAAAGAGAAGTAGGAAGAAGTTCAGCTACCAACTTACTTCTACTTTCAAATATTTGAATCATGTGGTCAGAGTTGCATTATATCTGGAATCTAGGAGGCCTAGGAAATGTAGTCATGTTTTTTAAATACGCCTTATTTTTAGACCACTTTTAGGGTCACAGCAAAATCGAGCTGAAAGTGTAGAGTCCCCATATATTCCCTGGCTTCACAGATGAACAACCTCCTCCACTATTAACAGCCCAGACTGGTATACATGTGTTGTCACTGGCACAAATTACACAGTTTGTAATTGTGTAACTTGATGCATCAGAATCACCCAAAGTCCATAGTTTACATTAGTGTTCAGTTGTTTTTTTGTTTTTTTGTGTTTTTTTTTTTTTGCCTTTTAGTGCTGCACCTGCTGCATATGGAGGTTCCCAGGCTAGGGGTCAAATTGGAGCTTCAGCTTCGGGGCCTATACCACAGCCACAGCAACTCAGGATCTGAGCCACATCTGTGACCTACACCACAGCTCATGGCAACGCCGGATCCTTAACCCACTGAGCGAGGCCAGGGATCAAACCCACAACCTCATGGTTCCTAGTCAGATTCGTTTCTCTACATTAGTGTTCACTCCTGGTGTTGCACATTCTATGAGTTTTGACAACTGTATAATGGCATAGACTGACCAAAATAGTATCATGCAGAGTCATTACACTGCCCTAAAAATCCTTTCAGCTCTGTCTATTCATCCCTCTCTCCTTCCTAACCTCTGGCAACGCTGGTCTTTTCTTCTTCCAGAATTCTCTTTATTATGTTCACCCCAGAGGATCCATGTTTTGAAAGACAATCTAAGACAAAGTAATTAAGGGAACAGACCCTGGGGCCACCGATCTGGGCTCAGCTGCTTCTTAGCCATGTGAACTTCAGCAAGTTACTTCATGCCTCTGTATCTGAGGATCTACTGTATTAATAGTCCCACCTCATAAGATTGATGTCAGGATTAAGTGAAAGTATTTACATAAATCTCTTGACAGTATCTGGCACGTGGTAAAAACTCAACAAATGTTTGTTCGGATTCTTAGTGATTAATTCAATGCTGCCTTATCACAGATACAATTACTGTTAAGCCTTTTTTTCCCTCCTGACTTTTTTTTTCTTTGGCCTTTTGCTATTTCTTAGGGCCGCTCCGACGGCATATGGAAGTTCCCAGGCTAGGGGTTGAATCGGAGCTGTAGCCACTAGCCTACGCCAGAGCCACAGCAACGCAGGATCTGAGCCGTGTCTGCAACCTACACCACAGCTCATGGCAACGCCGGATCGTTAACCCACTGAGCAAGGGCAGGGACCGAACCCGCAACCTCATGGTTCCTAGTCAGATTCGTTAACCACTGCGCCGCAACAGGAACTCCCCCTCCTGACTTTTTATTTTGGAAAATTACAACCTGCAAAAAAGTTGAAAAATTAATACAATGAGCATCTTTATTGATTTCACCTGAATTCATGACTCATGAGCATTTTGCCACATTTGTTTTCTCGATCTCTCTCTCCCCTCTTCATCAAATGAGTTGCAAGTATGAAGACCACTTACTTCTGGATACATCAGCTATTATCTCCTGGAAAACGAGGACATTTTCCACAATTATTATCATATTCAATAAATTTAAATTGATGCATAATATAATCTGGTATGTACTCCATATTAAACTCTCTCAAAGTGTCTCAATAATATCCTTTTTATATTTATATTTATTATTATTATTATTGCTTTTTAGGGCCACACCCATGGTATAAGGAGGTTCCCAGGCTAAGGGTCGAATTGGAGCTGCAGCTGCCAGTCTACACCACAGCCACAGCAATGCCAGATCCAAGCCACGTCAGCAGCCTACACCGCAGCTCACGGCAACCCCAGATCCTTAACCCACTGAGCAAGGCCAGGATTGAACCTGCGTCCTCATGCACACAAGTTGGGTTCATTACCGCTGAGCCACAGCAGGAACTCCTGCCTTTTCTTTCTCTTGTGGCTGTGACATTTTTGAGAAGTCGCTGCCAGTGGTGCTATAGAATATCATATACTTTGGCTCTGTCTGGTTGTCTCCTGATAGATTTAGATTAAACATTTGGGGGGGGGTTAAGACTACTTCATAGGTGATATTCTCATTGCATCATATCAGGAAGCTCGTAATGCCAGTTTGTTCCATTATTGATGCTGCTAAGTTTGCCTAAGTGGTGGTATCTACCAGATTTCTCCGTTTTGAACATCTGTTCCCCTTTGGAATTCTCTGGGGACTCTAGGTTGGGAATCGCTGACCTAGTATCCAAGTTTCTACCTCCATTTTACAAATGAAGAAATTAAGGTTTAGAGAAATACATGAAATACCCCCCAAAGTCAGTGGCAGGGCAGAGGCTGGACAGAACCCAGGTCATCCTGATGCCCAGCTTGGTGCCCACCCCACGCCCTGCCTCTGGCCATCTCTGATCAAATGCTCAGAAGGGTCTAGTCCTTGAGACCGCTTCGGGAGAAAGTCTGTATCTCCTTGCAAGTTCTCAGTCTGAGAGTCCGTTTCTGCCTCAGTAGAGGCTTGGAATACCAAGGGGGAGGGATGACGAGGGGACACAGCTATCCTCTGCAGGCACCAGTCCTTAACGCTGAAGTGAAGTGACCTGTAGAAGTCAACTAGATCAAGATCAACCCCAGGCTTCCCAAAAGGAAACTGAGGTCCAGAGCAACGAATGGCTTGTCCAAGTGCTCGTGAGCTCGAGGTGTCTCCCAGAGAGAATCAGCTCGACTGCCTAGAGAGGTCTTATCTGGGAGCCGTGGGTGGGGACTGGACAGAGCACTCTGAAATTATCCCACACATCAGGGGCTGCTCCCCGAGTTCTCAGAAGTATACACTAGGTTTGTAGAGTTTATGTGATGATTGAGATCTTGGACCTGGTTGACATTAACCAAACACTGGAGACCAAAATCTAAACCTGAATCCTTTGTACTAAGGGTGATGGGACAGCCCAGTGAATCAATTTCATCATTCCCTGGAGGCTGCTCGGCACACTTTCTTTTTTTTTTTTTTTTGTCTTTTTTTTTTTTTGTTGTTGTTGTTGCTATTTCTTGGGCCGCTCCCGCGGCATATGGAGGTTCCCAGGCTAGGGGTCCAATCGGGACCGAACCCGCAACCTCATGGTTCCTAGTCGGATTCGTTAACCACTGCGCCACAACAGGAACTCCCACACTTTCTTTCACATAGTCTTAGAGGCACAGTGCTGCGCCATGGTGGTGACTACACCAAATTCTCAACCAACTGAGCCATCAGGGAACTCCACCATTTTGTTTTTTGAATTCCTCTCTTGGATGCTCTGCTGACAAGTCCCTCTCCCCTATCTTTTCTGGACCATCTGTCTTGGAAGGGACAAATGTATGATTTGTTAATCTATACTTTCTTTATCATAACTCATCCATCAGGCCTCCTTGAGTTTTCAGCCAGATCACCTTTCTTGCTTATTTATTTATTTTTTGTCTTTTTAGGGCCACAGCATATGGGGGTCCCCAGGCTAGGGGTCAAATTGGAGCTATAGTTGCTGGCCTACACTACAGCAATGCAGGATCAAAGCTGCATCTGCGACCTACACCACAGCTCATGACAACTTCTTAACCCACTGAGCAAGGCCAGGGATCGAACCCGAATCCTCATGGATGCTAGTCAGATTCATTTCTGCTGAGTCACCTTTCTTAGAGTCTGAATGTTCCCAAAGTGTTTGGACCACATATTCCCAATAGTCTCTTGGACTGAATTATTTCAAAAGATTCATACATTCACTCAACCGATTATTTGGGGATTGCTTGTTATGGACCAGGCTCTAGGGACACAATGGTGAACAAGATTATGCAGGATTTCCATCAGGAACGTGGTGCCACCCAACAGTCAGCTTACACCGAGGACTGAGGCTGGGGGTGGGTGAGGAATGAGAGCCAGTCAGGACACCTGGGGACCAGTGAGGGTCTTTTGCTCTGAGCCAGGCATGAGGCCATGATGGCCAGGGAAGGGTGCTGGCCATGGCGCTGGAGAGAAGTGGACAGATCTGAAGGGGTAAAGTTAGGGGTTTCATTGGTGGATAGAGGCAGCATCACACACTGCTTAAGAGCACAGGCTCTGAAGTCTGCCTCTACCACTAACTAGCAAGATACATAATCTCTCCACACCTCCGTTTCCTTGTCTGTAAAGCGGTGATCACTCTAACTACATCATAGGGTTATCAAGTAAGGAGACAGAGCAGATATGGTTTCTAGCTTTCTGGAAAGCTGGTGCTATTCGTGAGCTAGGAGATGCAGGAGGAGCAGGTGGGTTTGGGGTAGAAAATGCTCCTGCCCATTTGTCACTCTCGACTCTAAGGACCCTGGAAGGCATTTAACAGGAGTTTCTCAACAGGTAGTTGGATGTTGGGTCCCAGGGTCCAGAGGAAAATCTATACTGGAGTTTTCCATTTCATTTTGATTTTTTTTTCCACTTGTGCTTTTAAATCTGGGCTGTGTGGGTCACACTTCACACATGGCTTTTCGACAGTGATAAAGTTGGGACTAGAACTCAGTTTCCTCTGTCTTAAAGACCTTCTGCTTCACCAAGCTGCACCCTCTAGTCCAAGAGCCAATAGCTTCCATTTTCAGCTCTTCCTATTTTCAAACACTGCTGAGTTCTACTTGGAGTCTCTCATTGGACTTCATGACTCTCCAAGATAGCTGCTATTATAGATGAAGAAGTGAAGAGAGGCTTGAGGAAGTTAAATGAGTCACAGAGTAAACAGCAGAGGGTCTGCCCAACTTCGAACCTATGCTCTTAAAGGTTATGTGCTAGGGCTGTGCCATCCAACAGAACTTTCTGTAATGATGGAATATTATATCTGCATTGTTCAGTATGGTCACCACCAGCCATATGAACAGCTGAAGAACCGAATTTTTAATTGTATTCACTTTTAACTTAAGTACATGTAATGGTCATTTGTGGCTAGTGGCTACTGTATTGGACGGCGCTGTCCTAGTTTTTCCAGAAAGACCCAGAATTTCCCCTCATGCCTTGTTGCCATTCAGTGGTTCATAGTAAGGAACAAGGATCATTTTGAGCCAAACACAGTTTCTGCTGCAGGCCCCTGAAGCTATTCAAAATAATGAGGCATTTTAGCCTCAAGGGTTAACAAGACATTCCCTGCTGCCCGCGGTGTTCAGAGGTACCAGATGGGAAAGTTGGATGGTTTGGGAGGTGCGAAGGCCCCTGGTGGCTTCTGAGATGGGGAAAGGAAGTGCCCTTCTATAACATCCTAGAATACCAGCCTCCAGGCCGGCATCCCAAGCAACGGGCTGTTGCCTGGCAGACAAGGAGCGTTGAAGACCTCTCAGGGGGCAGCCAACCTCCAGCAGGGACCACTCCTGAAGGACAGTAGCTGGAAATGAAGGGAAGAGCGCCGAGAGGACCAAACTGGGAGGGGGTAGTGCCTTGGGGGCAGAAGGTGAGGAGATGCTGGGATGGTGCCAGGGTGTAGAAGGGCCAGGATGGAGCCTGCTGCAGATGGTGTAGGGGAGGGGGAGGGAAGGGATGGCAGGGGCTGCCAGCAGGCGAGGAGGGATGCGTGCACAGACGGCAAAGTGGAGACCCCAACAGGCTTGGGCAGAAGTGGTGCCTAGGAACACTTGCCGATTTAGGACTGAAAACCTTTATTGTAAACCAGCTGCTTGTGAGATGCAACTGTCAGCAACAGCTGAGTAAGAGAAAGTAATGAAAAGCTTGAGAAGAGACTTGTTACCCTGCAAACTGACACTTCTGTGGCTGCAACATTGCCTTCGTTACTCTACCTAGCAGGACGATTTTCTAATTACATCTAAGAAGGCATGCCAAGTGTGTTTCCCACTGCATTTCATTTCCAGGTCTGTTGAATGCAGAATTAATATTTAATCACTCTGGAGGTGTTGAGTTTAATTACCTGGATTGAAAGTGACAAGGAGAACAGGGTTTAGAGGGTAAGTTTTTGGGGTGCTTCTTGGGAACAGGAACCAGTTTATTTCCAGAAGGTGGCAGGCAGGGGGTGGAGACAAATATCTTGGCTCTCTAGCTAGAGCGTCTGTGTATCTGTGAGCCCACAGTACACATGGCTCTGTGCCAGGCAGCGTTGGGGTGAGAGAAAGTAGACATGTGGTCCCTGGAGAAACCCAAACTTGGGCTGGAGAGTCTCTCCCAAGCACAAAAAACTAGAGGAGGACCCAGTATAAGACTTTCTGACCTCAGGTCCTTAGTGGTAGTGTGATGTCTCTTCATCAATTCACTCAACCCAGTATTCTTTTTGCCACACCATTGTGTCTGCTCAAATCCAAAAGCCAATAGCTACTCTTCTGCATTTTCTACATGCCTGCTGGGAGTAGACATGGTTGCCTGCAATGACTTTCCCCATTCCTGACTGGACGTGCGTATCTTTCCCTCTGCAGTTGGAAAAGCCACATGCCCATTTCCCTTACCAGAGATTGGTGTAGGTGTGGGCTTGTGATGCCAAACTGGCCAATGAGCTGTGGAAAAAAAGACAGGGAGCAGATTCTGGGAAAGGTTATTATGGGGATTCTCATAATGAGACATGCAACAGAGGTCCCCTTTTGCTACCAGATATTGATGTGTCTTGGGAAGAGGGTTTGAGGGCAGGAACTCTGGCTGCAATTCTTTTACCATGAGGGGATCCCCTTGACAATGGGGCTGATATTTCTTAGGATGGTAGAACAGGAAGGACTTGGGGCCTGGACAAAACTATGGAACTCTTGAATTAACCAACCCTGGAGCACCCTACCCAAGGCCCTCTTGTGAGGTGACAGCACACATTCTGTGTGGTTACAGCCATTTGGCATAAGGTTTTCTGTTCCTGCAGCCAAGGGCATTTTAACCGAGACACAGTGCTAAGTGCTTTACATCAATGACTTTGTAAATGTGCTGCAGCAACAAAGACAAATTACGACTTGGTTTCTGCTTTCATATGTCTGCAGTTCAGTGGTAAGAAGATGGTACAGAAGTAGGATAGAATAATGGTGTGGTGAGCTGAGGGTGGCCAAACTGGACCAGGAAGATTCAGGGAAGGCTTCTTAGAGGAGGTGATATTTGAGTTGAGTCTTAAAGGAAAAGAAGTTAGGCAGGCAGGGAAGGTGGTGGAGAGGGCACTTCAGGCCAAGGCAGGGCAGCCCCATGAACAAAAGCAGGGCAGGTCGTGATAGCCTGAGCCTTCTGAGGACACCTGGTTGAATGATTCTCATCCAGACCAGGACGAGGGAGAGGCAAATGAGGCATCTTGGGTTCTTGCAGAAACCTGAGAGTGAGCACCTCCTTAAATGCTGGCATCTCATCTCACCCTGGAGGTGATGATGCTGGGAGAGGGGGCAAGGGCCAGATCTGGGAGGATCTCTAACCTGTCTTGTAGGTGATCAGCAGTCTTTGAAGGATTTTAGGAATTTTAGAAAAACCACTTTGGCCACAGTATGCAGGAATTCTTACTTCGAAGTAAGGTAGAAATGGAGCAGATCAGCAATAAGGCTATTGGGGTAACCCAGGAAGAATGTCCTAACATTAAGAGAGGGCACAGAGAAGTCGGGGGGACCAGAGAAGGGAGGGTAGCACTAGAAGTCCAGGGGGCTGTGGCAGGGAGCCTGGGGCATGGAAGGTAGTGCCCAATAGTGGCTTTGAGGTCTGCAGAGGCAGCCAAAGCAGAGTGTGGTATTTAACAATGGCAGCTCAGAGGCTCCAGCTCAGGGCAGTGGGTAGCCACGTGGCAGGGGGCCATAGAGACTGGAGGGTGCCAAGCAGAGTCCTGGAGGGCAGGTAGCAGGTCTGCAGCATCATTTGTGTTTCCTACAGCTTTGAGTACTAGGTTTTCCACTCATAGTCTTGGATTGCTGCTTCTTACTTAAACCACCCCTGCCCTGACCTGCCTGAGGCCAGTGGAGAGGACCATCCAGCAGACTGGAAGCTGCTGGAAGGCAGGGGTTTGGGCTCAGAGCCATGGTTGTTGAAGCTCACCAAGCCAGGCACAAGGGCTGACCTTGGATATTCATCTGTCCATTTTATTTTCACAGCATCCCATGAGATAGGGTGTTATACTTGTTGAACAAATACTGATTGACCCTTCCATGTGCCAGGCACTGTTCCAGGCAGAGGAGATGGGAAATGGTATATTAATATAGAAGAAAATACCCCTTACCCTCATGGACTTTCTTGCTATTGACTGACTGCAAGTGTCAGAGAAACATCTCAGACTGGCCTAGACAGACAAGGACACATGCAAGACAACAGAGGGTACATCTTGGGCCTCCTGGGAGCCAGGGGCTCAGATGAGTCATCTCATTGGAACTCTTCTCCCTCTTAGGGTCTTTTAGTTCTGCCTCTTTTTCTTTTTTCTTTTCTTTTCTTTTTTTTTTTTTTCCTTCCTTTCTGTGCTTTATTCTCAAGCAGGCTCTTCCTGTGCAGTGACAGTATAGCCACCAGCAGCTCCAGGCATACCTCCCAATAAGCCAAAAGAAAGCCTTTCTTTTCTTTCTTTCTTTCTTTTTTTTTTAACCTTTTAGGGCCATACCTGTGGCATATTGAAGTTCCCAGGCTAAGGGTTGAACCAGAGCTGCAGCTGCCAGCCTATACCAGAGCCACAGCAATGCCAGATCTGAGCCATGTCTATAACCTACACCACAGCTCACGGCAACACCAGATCCTTAACCCACTGAGCGAGGCCAGGGATAGAACCAGCATCCTCATGGATACTAGTCAGGTTCATTACTGCTGAGCCACAATGGGAACTCCAAAAGTGTTTCTTTCTTAATGGGCCCAGCAAAAATCCCAAACATTACTCTCATTGGCTGGACTTAGCCTCATGTATTTATCCCTGAACACATCATTTAGTCTGGGAGAAGAAGATGCTCTGATTGGCTGGGTATAGGGCGTGTGCCAACTCCTACTGCTGGCAAGTGGGGTCATTGCCAGGAGAACCATAGGAATGGAGAGTGGGGGAATAGTGGTTTCTCAGGAGAAATCCTGGTGCTAGAGACAGAATGGATTTCTTTTTATAGGAGGGAAACTGAGTTCAGAGACATTAAATGACTTGCCCAAGGCAGCAACTAGTATACATCTATAGCCATGATTTGAACTCAATTCTCTTTGACTCTAGTGCCTGAGCCCTGAGCTCTGATCCTTCATTGCTCCCTTCTTCCCACGCGTCCTGCTGGGCAGAGGCAGCCTCCACAGCAGACAGAAGGGACTCTGGAGTCAGTGCGACCTGGCTTAAATCCTGGCTCCGCTGTTGATTTTGTAAATTCTCTAGGTCTCAGAGTCCACCTCTATGAAATGGGTCTAACAACACCTACCTCACAGGGTCCTTGGGAGGATCACATGAACCAAAGAATGTAGAATTCCCTGGAAGAATGCCTGGCTTGTGCTGGGAACTGGGGAACGGAATGAATTTTTTAAAAAGTAAATCACATAGTAGAAGCTAAAGAAAAGATTTTTTAATGGCTGAAAGGATGACATCTCTCGAGTTTTCAGATTTTCTCAAGCTCCCTTAGGGGGTATTAGATCCCACCCTGAATCTCTTTCGTGCTGGAGCAGGAAGGGAAGAGGAGAGAAAGAGGAGAGTTGGGGGGCAGGGCTGGGGGCGGGGTGGGGGAGGGCTTCTTCTTTTACCATGAGAATAAGACCCAATTTCCTGTCTATTAATGTCAAGGGAAAAGGAAATCCTGCCCCAGGGCCGGAGGGAAGCCCCCACCCCATCCCCCACCCCTGGGAGGTGCGCGAGCTTGTGGAGGGAAGGAGGGAGGGAGTGGGGAGGTCCCCCAGCTGTGATCTCCCCTCTGGGTAGTCCAAAGAGAAGAGGCTGCTGAAGTGTCTCAGGAGTATATATTACAGGTCTGTGTTCCTGCGTGAGCAATCTTGGCAACAACGCTGACCGCGCCTGCCCTCCCCTCCCTTTCTCTCCTTCCCTCCCTGCCCCCAACCTTCACAGCTGAGCAGAAAATAGTAATATGGCAGTGAAGAGGCTGGCCTCTGAGGCTTGGTTTGTTTGGGTTCAACTCCTGTTCTTCCTGTGCAGTGACACAGCCTGTGGTGACTGCTGTTAGTCACTCATGTACGGCACGCCTGGCATCACCCCCATCTCCAGTGCCTGTTAGTAAACACACACACACACACACACACACACACACCCTTCATTGCTGTGCCAGTATGCCCAGCTCCAAGGAATGGATTATGATTTATCTAAGCCAAGGATTGGCAATCTACAGCCTGAGGGCCCAATCTAACTACCTCCTGTTTTTGTATGTCCCACAGGCCAAATGGTTTTTTTTTTTTTTTTTTTTTTACATTTTCAAAATTGTTGGAAAAAAAATCAGAAAAATAAAAGTATTTTGTGAGCCATGAAAATTATACAAAATTCAAGTTTGCATTGATAAATAGTTTTGTTGGGGGCACAGCCACACCTATCTGTGAATGTTGTGTCTAGGGCTGATTTTATGCTACAAAAGCCAAGTTGAGTAGTTGCAACAAAGACGGTATGGCCCACAGAGCCTAAAATATTTACTGTCTGGCCCTTAACTGAAAGTTTGCCAGCCTTTGGTCTCAGCCAGTCATGATAACCCTGCTCCCATTTCCCAGCCTTTCTTGCAACTGGGAGTGGCCATAGGTTCCAGTCCTTTCCCCACGGAAGCCTGCTGGGGAGATTTGTCTAAAAGCACTGCTTTTCCGAGACAGGAGGACAGACTGGGCTAGGACCGCCCCTTCTTCCTACTTCCTGCCTTCAGTGTGGGTGTGTCCGGAGCCCACTCAGCCCTTTTCCTTCAGAGCTCATTTCCTGTGCAAGGAATGGGAAACCTGAGGGTCAGGAGTCCAGCTGGGACCGCTGGCTGGGCTGGCTGGGGTCCAAGAAGAGGGAGGTCCACCCTGGGCATCTGCCTGGCAGCCTGGGCTGCTTCTCACCCAGACCAAGTTGGACCCAGAGGGCTGGACTGAGGAAGGGTCAGCCCCTCCCAGGAACTTGTCTGGTAGCTCCGTCTTCCGGTGGAAACCTGGGCATCCAGAGGCTGGTTTGCCTCTGGAGAGAGCAACACGTTGTGAAGTCACACGCTAGGTATCATTTTGTTCATTTAATAGAGAAGAAAACCGGGGCTCTATAAGACTAATTGACATTCCCAGTCACAAGAGTTAAAAGAGGTAAAGTTGGGAGTTCCCATTGTGGCTGAGTGGGTTAAGGACCTGACCTTGTCTCCATGAGGATGTGGG
Organism: Sus scrofa; assembly: GCF_054392235.1. Taxonomy (NCBI): domain Eukaryota; kingdom Metazoa; phylum Chordata; class Mammalia; order Artiodactyla; family Suidae; genus Sus; species Sus scrofa. The sequence goes on along the minus strand of NC_139396.1, from coordinate 143,522,570 downwards.
TATGATCCCTGGCCTCGCTCAGTGGGTTAAGGATCTGGCATTGTCCCAAACTGTGGCACAGTTTGCCGATGCACCTCGGATTGGCGTCGCTGTGGCTGTAGCATAGGCCGGCAGCTGCCTCCAATTTGATTTCTAGTCTGGGAACTTCCATATGCCCCAGGTGTGGCCCTAAAAAGAAAAGAAAAGAAAAAAAAAAAAAAAGAGGTAAAGCTGGAACCCAAACCCCAAAGCTGGCCCAGATTCCTTTTGATCACCTCCTTAGACATGACCTCCAGGCCATGCTAGGCCAGATATAGGGACACAAAGAACCTGTCATCACCTCAGCAAAGCATGAAAGGGACTTTCATGATGTGGGTCTGGGCTGCTGCCAGGAACGCCTCTTGTCTACATCGCCCAGTTCTGCTCTTGGGACGGCCAAGAATACGTCACCTCCTTAGCAGGTGCTCTGGACATATTTGTAGAATGAATGAGTTGCCTTGTATCAGTACAAATTCCTCAACAAAAAGTCATAGGCTACCAAATCCCCAAAAAAGCAGGCAAAATTGACGTTTTACCTAGCTTTGCTATGGATTGGAATGCGCATTTGGGTAGCAGAATAAGCCTCCTGTCATGCTTTACAAGCAAAAGATAATATCACTGTGATCATAAAAGAACAGTTAACGTGTACACTTGTGAATGTGCCACTCACTGCACCAAGCACGTGATGGAAATCATCTCATTCAAGCTTCACAGCAATCGGACGAGGTAGAGATTATTGCCATCCTCGTTTTACGGTTGAGGAATTGGGGGCTCAGAGAGGTTAAATAATTTGATGAAGGCCACACAGCTAAAAGAGGGGATAGTCTGAGTCACACCCAGGTGTTTTGCCCCCATGGAATAAGAGAGGAGGTGACAGGAAGACCGGGTGGGGTGAGTCTACGGGACTGGCTGGGGGGGAGGGGCAGACACCCCCTCTGTCATCTGTATGGAGGGTGGCCGCGTCAGAGCGTGGGCAGGAAAGAAATGATGCTGCTCACAGGAGCAGAAGTGGGCGAGGCCTTGCGGGCCCACAGGACTTGTCTTTTCAGTTGGCCTTTCCCTGTCCCAAGACAGGCACAGCCCTAGTGTCAACACTCACCCCTTAGGAGTTAACACTCAACCCTTACGACTCCTGTGTGTGTTGGGGGTGGAGGGCAGTGGATGAGGAGGGGCCAGGCTGGGCTGGCGTGACGAGGACTCTCGCCCACACCAGCCTCTTGTGGAGGAGCTGGTGATTCATCACCTGTCCCAGCCAGCTGGGCCTCTATCAGGGTGCAACTTGTAGTCAACAAGCCCCCAAAGGCCATCCAGACAAGCAGGGGGGATGGGGGCGGGAGGGTGGCTTAAAGGCCAGACCCAAGTCTCATCCGGGTGCCTGGCCTCTGCAGCCCGACGTCCTGAGCTACCCTGAGCCCCTGTGTGAGGCCCACCACCCCACGGCAGGAAAACTTGCCCAGCCTGGGGTGAAGCCCACCAGAAAGCCTCACTCCCAGCACTTCTGACCTCTTTTTCCTGGAAGGTTCCACGACCTCCACTGTGGGCTGGTCCAAGGTACAGCTACTCTAGCCTGAGATATGGGCCTTGGTGCCCAGAGACCCCATTGTGAGGGCTACTGAGTCGTGCTCATGGGTGATTGAGGCCTGCAAGCAGTTAATTGACACCTGCTTTAAATCTGGCTGGGCCCAGTGGCTGAGTCGGGCTAGGTGCTGAATAAAAGTTTATTGTCTGACCCACCAAGACTGACAGGATGCTTGAACAGGTCCAGGACTCAGAGGCCAGAGGGGAAACCAGAAGAGGTAAATCCCAACCTCAGGGGGTTTAAAACCTCACTCACAAGTAATAACACAATTAACAGAACAATTAAGTGTTAAATTGTGGGACCTTCCCTGGGTGCTCTGAGAATTTTAAGTGGGGCCCGGGGCCCCGAGGCAGGCATCCTGCAGAATGTGTACTCACGTTGGTCTGAGTGTGGAGCCTGCAGGTGGGCCTGAGTGTGGAGGAGGGTCAAGATGAGCTAGTGAGAAATGTGGTGATGGATGACCCTTTGGAATGGGAAGGTCCTTAAATATCCAGTCTGATACCCGTAGGCCTTACCATAGGAACAGCCCTTAGTTACAGGGGTTTAGCCCGTGCTGGGAACACATGCTTACTCCTCATGCCAGCCCTGCGGTGGAGGTATCTTATTGTCCCCATTTTGCAGGTGAAGAAACAGAGGCTCTATCGGGTTCAGTACCTTGCCCAAAGCTGCACAGATACAGAGGGGAGAAGGAAATGGACCTGCCTTGTCCAATATGATGGCCATTAGCTGTGTGTGTTGCTATGGAGCCCTTGGAATGTGGCTAATCCCAACTGAGCTGTTCTGTTAGTGGAAAATAACACACTAGGTTTCAAACACTCACTATAAAACAAACAAAAAAGAATATAGGGCGTGCCTGTTGTAGCTCAGCGGGTTAAGAACCCAACATAGGAGTTCCCATCGTGGCGCAGTGGTTAACGAATCCGACTAGGAACCATGAGGTTGCGGGTTCGATCCCTGCCCTTGCTCACTGGGTTAAGGATCCAGCGTTGCCATGAGCTGTGGTGTAGGTTGCAGACGCGGCTCGGATCCCGCGTTGCTGTGGCTCTGGTGTAGGCCAGTGGCTACAGCTCCGATTCGACCCCTAGCCTGGGAACCTCCATATGCTGCAGGAGTGGCCCAAAGAAATAGCAAAAAGACAAAAAAAAAAAAAAGTAGCTCACTTAAAAAAAAAAAAAAGAACCCAACATAGTGTCCACAAGGATGCAGTTTCTCTCCCGGGTCTCACTCAGTGGGTTAAGGATCCAGCATCGCCACAAGCTGCAGCATAGTTGGCAGACATGGCTCAGATCTGCTGTTGTTGTGGCTGTGGTATAGGCCAGCAACTGCAACTCCTATTTAACCCTTAACCTGGGAACTTCCGTAAGCCACAAGTGCAGCCCTAAAAAAAAAAAAAAAAAAAAGAGAGAGTATAAAACATCTCATGAAAAACTCTTTTTGGAGTTCCCTTCATGGCTCAGCGGTTAACAAACTCAACTAGGATCCATGAGGATGTGGGTTTTATCCTTGGCCTCGCTTGGTAAGTTGGGGATATGGTGTTGCCATGAGCTGTGGTGTAGGTGGCAGACTCTGATTCAGCCCTAGCCTGGGAACTTCCATATACCGTGGGTGTGGCCCTAAAAAAGCAAAACACACACACGCACACAAAACAAAAAAACCCTCTTTTTCGTACTTATTACACATGGAAATGCTATTTGGGATTTACAGTGGGCAATAAAATATATATTATTAAAATTATTTTAATCTGTTTCTTTTAACTTTTTTTGTTAGAAAAAAGTTTCTAGCTCCTAGAAAATTATAAATTATGTGGGTGGCTTACATGATATTTCCGCTAGATGATACCCTGCCAAATGGCTATCGGCCTTGGCATGAATACCCCTAGAGATGGTGTATCTATTTCTTAGGACTACCAATGACAAAATGCTACCAACTTGGTGACTTAAACAAGAGAGATTCCTTGCCTTGTGGTTCTGGAGGCTGAAAGTTTGAAACAATGTGTCAGCAAGGCTGGTGCCTTCTGAGGCTGAGGGGACCCTGTTCCACGCCTCTCGCCCAAGGGGTTTTCTTGTGTTTTTAGGCTTCCGCTGCATCTCCCCAGTCCCTGCATTTACCCACACATGGCGTCCTCCTTGTGTGTGTCTCTGTGTCCAAATTTACCCCCTTTCTAAGGGCACTAGTTGTGTTGGATTAGGGTCATCCTCCAGGATGACCTCATCTTAACTAATTTAATCTGCACAGACCCTATTTCCAAATAAGATCACATTCTGAGGTACTGGGGCTTAGTGCTTCAACAGGAATTTTCAGGGCACACAACTCACCTTGTAACAGACAAGGAACTCCCTCCCTGTCCAGTAGCTCATTCCATATTTGGATCACCCTAGCCATCTTCCTCTTGGGCCAGCACATAGATCCACTAAGGGTTCCTTCTTCAAGTCGCTTGCAGATGCCCAGGGCACCCCTGCAAGATGGGGTCAGGGGCCAGAGACACCCAACTGCTTTCCTAGAAGCCCAGGTGTGACTGGCCCCACCCTCAGTGAGACTACCTCTGTTAAAGATAACAACTGGAGAGCAGGAAGGTGAAAAGTGATAAGGGAGAAAAAGGTTAAAAATAACCTGCCCAGATGACCTTTGCCCTTTGCAACTTTGGTTTACAAACAGCACAGCCGGGAGGTCACCTGGGCCATAAAAACCTCATCACCCCAATCAGCTGACACAGCTTTCTGTTCAGTGACTTGGGAATTTCCAATCCTCGGGAAATATCATCATAACACGGTGGGCCACTTCTCTTTCTGTTTGTCCTGGTAGCCCTTTAACCCTTTCCGAAGAGTAGGAGGGGTTCTGGTGAGGGCTGTGTTCCTGTAGGAGGAGGGGGTTGCCTTGCGAGAGCATAGTCCTTCAGTGTAGGCAGGTGCCTAGGACCAGCTCAACTCCTTGCCATATGTGTGACTTGGGACAGTCACAGGATTTATGTGAGTCTTTTTTTCCCTTTTCCTTCCTTCCTTCCTTTCTGTCTTTTTGCCATTTCTTGGGCCGCTGCCGCGGCATGTGGAGGTTCCCAGGCTAGGGGTCAAATCGGAGCTGTAGCCATCAGCCTATGCCAGAGCCACAGCAACGTGGGATCTGAGCCACATCTGCGACCTACACCACAGCTCATGGCAACGCTGGATCCTTAACCCACTCAACAAGGCCAGGGATCAAACCCTCAACCTCACGGTTCCTAGTCGGATACGTTAACCGCTGAGCCACGACGGGAACTCCAGTAGTTGCGTTCTTAACCCACTGAGCCGCAATGGGAACTCCCGAGCCTCTTTTTTCTCATCTGCAAAATAGGAATAAATAGGCTTTGCCTCATCAGTTATGGCGAGGAGCAATCTAAGGGGCATGGCTGGGCCCGGGGTATAGGAAGGACAAAGGTGGACACCAAGGACCCATCAGCATTTTGGTCCCTCTCACTTGTTGCACATTAAATACACAGGAGCCAGGTGTTATGTGCATTAAGGCCCTTACCACTCAAACTGTGGTTCCCAGTGAAGCAGCAGCAACATCCCCTGGGAGCTTGTCAGAAATGCAGACTCTCAGACCTCCACCCTACACCTGCTGAACCAGAATCTACATCTTAACAAGATTCCCCAAGAGACCTGTGTGCTTATGGAAGTTTGGAAAGCACCATTTTAGTGGACGTGGTTTTTGGCTGCCCTGGGTCCATTCTCCTGTCTTTTGGTTAAAGTGATCTTTTCTTTGGGAGAATCACGGACCCTCCTCCGCCCCCTCCCCAGCTCCAGGTACTTCAGTGGGGCTTATCCACTCTCCACATCCCCAAGGGGGCGGGAAAGCTGGTGCTGGCCCATCAGAACCAACCCTGGAACTTTGGATGGAAGAGGTGGGAAAGAGAAGACCTCTTTAAGCAGCTGTTACACAGCGGTAGGAAGGAAGTTGGGAGCTGGGTGCCACCACCTGAGTCACCACTGTGAAGAATCTGAGAATGAAGCCCGCTTAGTAACAGCAGAGTATGTGTATGTGTGTAAGGGAAAGAGAGAGAGACTGAGAGGGGAAAATTCCTGATCACATCTTTTGAGCTTCCTTGTTTATCTAAAGCCAGACAGACTCTCTTGGTTTTTCAGTCCATGGTAGCTAACCGATTCCCTTTATCTAAGCCAGTGTGTGATGGGCTTCTGACACTTGCAGAGAAAGAGCCCTCCTGTCCAGTGCTGCTGACCCGAGAGAGTAAGGCAAGGTTTGTGGCCCCGTGGAGCTCACCACTGATGACTCTAGGGGGGATAAGAAAAGGGCCATATGATGGTGAACGTGTAATGCCCAGATAGAGGGCAGCACAAAGCGAGGCATGTGGCCCAGCTGCTCAGGGCGAGGGGTCAGGAGGGCTCCCCATAGAAGAGGGCACCTGAGCTGACTGTGGAGACAAATGGAGTCAGCCAGGTGGGTGATGCAGGTGAGAGCATTTCAGGCAGAGGGAAGTGTGTGAGCCAAGGCAAGGAGGCAGGAGGCATCATGAGGGGCTCAGGGTCCTCCAGTGCTCAGGGTGGCCCAGGGGATGGGGAAGGGAGGGGAGGACTTGGTGGGCTGCAGTGATAGGGAGTTGAGACTCTGTCTGCCATCACCTCCTTGGTGGACCCAAAGGAACTGATAGTGATGGGGAGAGGGGGGAGGGGGCATCAGGAGGGTGAAGGTCTTGCTACTGAATAAAGTTGATGACCAAGGCTGCCATTCCGGAGGACAAATCACAGCCGGGAGACACCCTGGCCTGATGGGCAGGGAGTTGGCATCACAGCCAGAAGATCCAGCTTAGACTCTCAGCTTTGCCACTAATAGTTGCAAGATCTCAGTGAGTCCCTTCACTTTTCTGGTTCTCTTCTGTAAAAATGGAAATTCAAAATTCCTACCTCTAAAGGGCAGCAGTGAGAATTGGGTGAGATTATGATTAAAAAAAAAAATGAAGTCCACAAAGCAAGCTGACGTGCAGCATAGAGGGGGGAAGGAGGACCCTACAGGTCAAGGCCCTTGAAGGGGGTGTACAGGAAAGCCCCTCTCTGCTGATCCCCTGGCTTCCACGCCTTCCCACCCCAGCTCACCCTGATGGAGGGTCCCTAGGCCTGGCTTTTGGAGACACTGCCACCCGCAGAGGCTCCCAGCCTGGGCTCTGGGCGGAAATGCAGCATCCCTCAGGCTTTGGGAAAAGGAAAGGGCAGGGGCTTCCCACCCTGGGGCCTGAAGATGCTTTGAACCACAGACACCACCTACGGAGCACTTCCTGTGTGGGCCGTTACCGGACTGAAAGATGACGCGCACTAACTGATGTACTCCCCAAATTCATTCTCCACTCTATAGCCTCTGCATTTTAAGAATGAAGAATGGCTCAGAGAGGTCAATACATTTGCCCAAGGTCCCACAGCTACCAAGTGTCAAGACAGGATCCAGAGCTGAGTGGCCTCATTGAAAGCCTGTCTCTATACTCCAAGCCCCAGGGCAGCCCGTGGCAATGCTCCACCCTCTCAGCAAAACCCAGCAGAGGGAGGATGACTTTTTGGCTGCTCTTGCCCCCCCTGCCCCCCCCACCCCATTTCACTCTTCATGGGCCTGAAGAGCGGGATGGAGGCAGCCCAGTGGTTGGTGACCTCTGCAGGAAGCAGGTAGGGGGATGTCTGACCAGGCAGGCGACAGACAATTCCTCAAAACCCTAAGGTTTTATGGTGGAATAATGGATGATGGTGGGTGGCATTTCGGGGAGGGAGGTCCTACCTGAACACACCCTTCAGAGCATATCTATGGAGCTGTGTCTACCTCTGGAGCTGGGCCTGCCTGTCCGGCTTTCCCTGCCCGGCCTCCAGGCTTCCTGCCAGAGCTCTGGGGCCATAAACCCAGGGCTTGCCTGTCAGATTGCCTGGGCACGTCCCTGCCTGAAGGCTGGAGGCCTCTGCAGAGAGGGGACCGTAGCCAGGGGTTGAGGACAGCAGTTAGGGCCCAAGGCCACTTGTTGAGGAAAAGCCACACTCCTTTTGCAAACCTGTAAATGCAGGGACAAATTCAGGGGAAAGGAGTTAGTCACTTAGAAGCTGAGGCAGGGGCTGCTTGTTCCCAGCCAGACCTGAACTGGGTTCCTGGGGGTGGTGATCACTATGGGGGTTTGCTCAGAACTGAAGGGGTCCTGGGGACACTGGCAAACCAGGCTGAGTTGGTCACCCCATTCCCTGAGTCTTCAGAGCTCACCCTGGGCTGGCGGGGCGGGGGGGTGGGTGGTGACTGGATGGTGGGAGCAAGGTCCTGACCAGAACCCCCCTGCCTTCAAGAAGGGTGGGGGCTGCTTCCCAGGGCAGCTTTCCTAGAAGTCCAGAGCACCCACACTCCCGGAGGACAGGTACCCCAACATGCTGAGAGAAAGGGCGTGTGAAACTCGGGCCTGAGTGGCCACCCATGGACGCGTGAGAGCTGCAAGAATGGTCTGTTATCGATGTGGCTCAGGGCTGGGTCCAAAAGTGGCCGGTGTTTGTATGGGGAGGGCGGGGGCCTGGAGTTATCTCTTTGGCTGTGAATCTGCTGTGTGTGCACATCGTGGGTGGAAGTGAAAGAGGTAAGAGGTGTGCGTGGAGAATGATCTCTCGTCTGTGGGAGCTGTTTTGTGTGTAGATGCCATTCGACTCCATCAGGTGTGGGGGTGGCTGCGTCGGGAACGTGGCTGCCTTGATGAGTCTGCTTTGCATGAAGCGGCTGGGTGTGGGGGTGAACTACCTGCTGAATGTGTGAATTTGAGGAGTGTCAATGTCCCCTGGGTTTAGCGGATGGGTCCCCATGGTGATGTGAGAGGAGGGTGTACAGTTCGGACCCAGTGAGTGATGGGCAAAGTGTGTCCATCCAGGATGAAGCCGTGTATTTAGTCAGCACCCATTACAACCCCAAGGGCAAGAGTTCCCCTCCCAGGGCTCAAATTGCCCTCAATTAATTCCCAGTGAATACTTGGCTAACACCCCAGGCTGGGGGAGTTGAATGTGGCCCTTTGGGTCTCTCCCCCATCCCATCAGCCTTCTCAGAGCTGAGGAAGCTTCAAACTGGTTGGCAGCACAAAGCCCCTGGCTCACATTTACTGGACTTTTTAAAGGAAATTTGCTGGTGACACTTCCATCCTCTGCTTCCACAGAGCAGCTTCCAGGGCAGATGTGTCTTCACACCAAGGTCCTCGCCTCCGAGCACCTGACATTCCACAGTGTTGATGTCAGAATCTGGGCACCGTAAGAATAATAGAGCCACAGGGCCCCTTTGTGAAAGGGGGAGAAAAATGCCTGTGTCTTTGTGTGAAGCTGGGAGGAAGTGAGGCAGTAGAGAGGCAGAGAGAGAGAGGCAGGAGGAGGGGAGGGGGGAAGAGGACGGGGCAGGTGGAGAGGGGCTTCCTGCCCAGAAGCAGGGTGACCTGGCCCGTTCTGAGGTTTCAGGGCAGATTCTGGCAGTAGGACCTGCGGGGATGAGCTCTGGGCCTGGGGGAGGGGACGGGGTTCTCTATGCTCCCACAGCAGGATTGGACAAGGGTGGGGGCCTCCTCTTGCACCTGCATCCCTTTGTCCCTTTCTCCATTCCAGGTTCCCTTACCTGTTTGGCAGTTGTAAGGCTGTAATTAAAAGGCCCACCGAGAGTTTCCGTTGCAGCCCAGCACATTAAGAACCTGACTAGTATCCATGAGGATGTAGGTTCGATCCCTGGCCTCACTCAGTGGGTTAAGGATCTGGCATTGCTGTGAGCTATGGTGGAGGTCGCAGACATGGCTCAGATCCCTCATTGCTGTGGTTGTGGCATAGGTCAGCAGCTGAAGCTCTGATTCTACCCCTAGCCTGGGAACTTCCATGGGCCTAGGGTATGTCCCTAATAAGACAAAACAAAAAACAAAAAATGGGCCCGACTGTCATCTCAGTGGCTTCACAGGGAAGGCATTCCTTCCTTCCCCCTATTCTCGTACTTTCTCTCAGATTACCTAACCCATCTCCTCCAAAGACCTCACGGTTATAAATTCATTCCTTACTTGTTAAAAAGAAGAAGACTGAAGTTCCTGTGTGGCTAAACGGAAAAGAATCCAACGAGGAACCATGAGGTTGCAGGTTCGATCCTTGGCCTTGCTCAGTGGGTTAAGGATCCGGTGTTGCCGTAAGCTGCGGTGTAGGTCACAGACGCAGCTCGGATCTGGCATTGCCGTGGCTGTGGTGTAGGCCGGCAGCTACAGCTCTGATTAGACCCCTAGCCTGGGAACCTCCATGTGCCGTGGGTGCCGCCCTAAAAAGACAAAAATAAATAAATAAACAAACAGAAGACAACGACAATCCCACCGGATAACAGAAGCTGCTTGGGCCCCTCAGCCCCACCCACTCCTGGTTGCTTCTCCCTCAGCCTCAGGCGGGCCCCAGTTGAGACGAGTCTCCTGCCCTGCCTCTGTCCCTCTAGGGAGGGCTGGCTGACCTGGGGGAGGGTGTGGCCCTTGGCCTCCTCTGAATTCTAGCCCCACCTCTAAAAGCACAAGCAAAGCCCTACAAGGCAGACGGGGTCGCCTCCCCCAACACCGTTGTTGGGTGTCAGGCAGGGGTGCTGCCAAATGACTTTCTCCTCTTGAGGAAATAAAATTTCCTCTCAACACACTGAGGATTGACTCCCGCTAGCTTCTCAGTGGCACATAAAGTAATAGTAACATTTATTGGGTATTTATGACAGGTGCTATTAAGGAGATCCTAAAGAAAGACGTTTGAGCAGTTGTATTCCTTGAAAGAGAGGGAGCAGGTGATTCTGCCATGCTCCCATGTATAGCAGATCCCAGGGCCAAGACGGGACCCCAGGCACTTGACCACCAGAGCCCTTGTGCATAACTACTAGGCTCTCGGAATTCTTAAGAGAAGGTGGATTTGTGAAATGCAACGGAAGGAGGGGGTTGGGGAGGGGACAGAGGAGCATCCTCCTCCCGGGGGCCTGGGTGACTCATCCTGGGGAAGTTTAGTGGAAAGGCAAGTGTTTCTGGGAACTAGCCCAGCCCCAGGTGGCAGAGGCTGTGTTTGGGAAAAAACTGGATCCAGTGGGGGTCCTCCTGGAGGGAAGGAATGAAGGTTTGGCTCAGCCTGTGGATATAAGTCAGGATCGAGCAAGGAAGGGTCAGTAGGTTTGAGCAGTGACAGTTCAGGGCCCAGGGCTAGCCAGCAGGTGAGTGCCCTGAGGCGGCCTCTGTCCCTGTCTCTGATGCTCCAAGTAGGCAAACCCAATGTTTTAATGGGTTTCAAAGCCAGTGCTGGGTTGGAGAGCTCACTGGAGATGGGGGACCTCAGGGGGCTGTGATCTCCAGGACCAGTTTCTGAGGAAGAGCTGGCCAGCCCCCTGGGCAGTGGTGGAAAAAATCCCAGCACCATTTCTCACTTAATATCTGAGATTCTGTCGCATTAGTACACAGAGAGCCTCCCAACCTTTTTCATAGCTGCATAGTATTTTGGTGTGTGGACATCTCTTAATTTATTAGCCAAATCTATCTTGGTGAACATTTAGGTTGTCATCTACCATGATTATCAATACACCTGCGGGTCTATCTGTAGGATAAATTCCTAGAAGCAGAATTAACAAATCAAACAGCACAAGCCTTTATAATTTTATAACATAGCAGTTGCACAGATTTCTCCTCTCCCACTCACCAGCAACAAGGGGAGGCTGGAAGAGACCCCACCAGAAACCAGCGGGGCAACTTCCCAGCAGCCTCTTGGAAACCTGTATCTTTTGCCTCTTTCCAGAAGGTAGTGGGGGTGCGGTGAGGATGCTTTACCCAATGATCAACATCCTGAGAATATGTAAGGCTTCAAACTCGGCTGACCTGCCCTTTGAGACACTTTATGGGCAGAATAAAGACTGTGCAGGCGGCCCCAGCAGGGCAGGGGTTGGGGTGGGAATAGACGGCAGCAATGATGGGCCTGCTTCTTTATAAAACAAGTTTAAACAACACCCAATGTGATCATTTCATGAGTAAACGATGTTATAAATAGCTTTTCTTACTATGCCTAAAATAGCCAAACCACTCCATATTTCTAAGAAGAGTTTTGAAATGTAAAGCTATTATTTTTAAGGCTAGGAAAAATAAGTCCAAGTATTAACAGTAGCAGGATAGAGGCTAACATAGAAATGGACTTTAGAACCAGACAAACCTGAGCTGAGCCCTGCTCTACTCATACCAGCCCTTCACTTATAGCTCAGGCTCTTTAGTCCTAAAACGGGCTTCATATCAACGGGCTGGAGGGGCTGGTGGGGAAGGCTGGGGGAGCCTGATGCACAGTTCCTGGAACAAGGTTTGCACTTGATGACAGGTGGCTGTTATTACCTCAGGATGGTGGCCTTGTGGTTAGTTTTTTCCTTTTATATTCTGGTCACTTTGGCTATGGGGGTATTATTTTTAGAATCTGAAAAAAAAAGGAAACAAGTCATGAAACAAAGGATAGGTGAGGAGTGACAGGTGATGAAAGATATGCAGGGAGCAAAGGGCAGAGAGACAGGCGATTTTGAAATCATGGCTCTGGGCCTGGAGTTTAACCTGCCGTTAGCGAGGCTGACAGAGGCAGGTGGGCAAACCCACGGGTTTCCTTACTGAGAATTTCCTGCCTTTGGGCCCACCCACTGATTCCCCAGTGTGCAGACCTCAGGGAAACCCCAGGGTAACAAGCCCCTCCACACACACGCCCACTCCCAGCGAGCAGGCTCCAGGGCCCGGGCTGCGGCTTACAGGAGGCTGTGCTGTGCCCTCCATCCACTGCTCTCAACCTGTGCTCCTGGCCTGGGGTGTCTGACATGCAGGTGATGCTGGGAAAGGAAAAAAGGCCAAGGACCACAGAATCTGTTTTAGATCCACCTGTCTCTGCCTCATCTCCTCATTCTTTCTTGTTTCTTTTCTTCTTTTTTTATTGTAAATCTTTTATTTTATTTTATTTTGCATAATGATTTTTATTTTTTTTCCATTATAGCTGGTTTACAGTGTTCTGTCAATTTTCTACCATACAACATGGTGAGCCAGTTACACATACATGTATACATTCTTTTTTCTCACATTATTATGCTCCATCATAAGTGACTAGACATAGTTCCTAATTGTAAATAATTTAAAGTCATTGTTTTAGATAAATTGAGCTTCATCAAAGTTTAAAACTTTGTGCATCACAGGACATGATTGACGAGGTAAAAAGGCAACCCACAGAAAGGGAGGGGAATGTTCGCAAATTGTATATCTGACAAGGGATTAATATCCAGAGTATACAAAGAATTCCTAAAATTTAACAACAATAAAACAAACAACCCAATTCAAAAATGAGCAAAGGACTTGAAGAGGCATTTCTCCAAAGAAGATAAAGAAATGGCCAGTGAGCGCATGAAAAGACACTCAATGTCACGAATCATCAGGGAAACGCAAGTCAAAACCACCATGAAATAACATTTCTCTCCCCTGATGGTAGCTGTTATTAAAAAAGCAGAGAACAGGAGTTCCCGTTGTGGCGCAGCAGTAACGAATCCGACCAGTAACCGGTTATGGGTTTGATCCCTGGCCTCGCTCTGGGTTAAGGATCTAGTGTTGCCATGAGCTGTGGTGTAGGCCACAAATGTGGCTCGGATGCTGCGCAGCTGTGGCTGTGGCGTAGGCCAGCAGCTACAGCTCGGTTTTGATCCCTCAGTTGGGAACCCCCATATGCCTCGGGTGTGGCCCCCCCCCAAAAAAAAAGGCAGAAAAACAAGTATTGGCAGGAATGTGGAGAAACTGGAGCCCTCTGCATTGCTGGTGGGAATGGAAGATGGTAGAGCCTCTATGGAAAACAATATGGAGGTTCCTCAAAAAATTAATTATATGATCCAGAAATCCCATTTCTGTGAGTCCCTGTCGTGGCTCAGCAGTAACCAACCTGACTAGTATCCGTGAGGACAGGGGTTCGATCCCTGGCCTCACTCAGTGGGTTAAGGATCTGGTGTTGCCGTGAGCTGTGGTGTAGGTCACAGACGCGGCTTGGAGCCAGCATTGCTGTGGCTATGGTGTAGGCTGGCAGCTACAGCTCCAATTTGACTCCTAGCCTTCGAACTTCCATACGCTGTGTGTATGGCCCTAAAAAGAAAAGCAAATTCTACTTCTGGATACATACACAAAGGGAATTTTTTTTTTTTTTTTTTTTTTTTTTTGCTTTTTAGGGCCACACCCACAGTATATAGGGATTCCCAGGCTAGGGGTCGAAGCAGAGCTACAGCTGTTGGCCTACACCACAGCCACAAGCTAGGCAGGATCCGAGCCACATCTGCAAACTACACCACAGCAGCACCAGATCCTTGACCCACTGAGTGAGGCCAGGGATCGAACTCTCAACCTCACAGTTACTAGTTGGATTCCTTACTGCTGTACCGCACTGGGAACACCTACACAAAGGGATTGAAAGCAGAGACTCAATCACTAAGGTTCATAACAGCATTATACACAAACTCAAATGTCCACTGACAGATGAATAGAAAAAGTACATGCAATGTACATACAAATGTACACTGTACAAATGTACATAATAATGGAGCAGTATTCTGCCTTAAGAAGAAAAGAAATTCTGAGGCAGGCTACAACATAGGTAAACCTCGAAAATAATGTGCTAAATGAAGCCAGACCAAAAAATGACAAATAGGATTCGATTTATAAAGAATAGCTGGGGAGTTCCTGTCACGACTCAGTGGTTAATGATTCCGACTAGGAACCATGAGGTTTCAGGTTCCATCCCTGGCCTTGCTCAGTGGCTTAAGGTCCAGCGTTGCTGTGAGCTGTGGTGTAGGTTGCAGACGCCGTTCAGTGTAGTTTGTTGCTGTGGCTCTGGCGTAGGCTGGCAGCTACAGTTCCGATTTGACCCCTAGCCTGGGAACCTCCATATGCCATGGGAGCAGCCCAAGAAATGGCAAAAAGACAAAAAAAAAAAAAAAAAAAAGAATAGAATAGCTGGAATAGACAAATTCGCAGAGACAGAAAGTAGAACAGTGGTTACCAGGGACTGGAGGAGAGGGGAAATGGGGAGTTATTGTTTAATGAGTACAGAGTTTCAGTTTGTAAAATCATTTTTTGATATTTGAAGTATAACAAATATTCTTTTTGTTTTGTTTTCCTTTTTATATAACAGGTTTTTGTTTTGTTTTGTTTTGTCTGTTTTTGTTTGCTTTTTAGGGCCACACCTGTGGCATATGGAAGTTCCCAGGCTAGAGGACAAATTGGAGCTGCAGTTGCTGGTCTATGCCACACCACAGCAACTGGGGATCTGAGCCGCGTCTGCAACCTATGCCACAGCTCGCGGCAACGCCAGGTCCTTAACCCACTGAGCAAGGGCAGGGATCGAACCTGTGTCCACATGGATACTGGTTGGGTTCATTACCTCTGAGCCACAAAGGGAACTCCCTATAACAAGTATTTTTGAATTGAAACAATACAGGTAAAGTGAAACCCCCTTCGGGCTACCATCCTTACCCACAGCCCCTCCCCTGGGGATAACCATGGTGAAATCACTTTATGTGGATCCTTCTGGATCTTTTTTTGTAGCTGCACAGAAATGGAACCATTCCGTATTTATCTTGCAACATGCCTCTTAGCGCTATTTCTTGGAGCTCTTTCCACACCAGTTCATTCAGTCGCCTTCATTCTAAACTGCGGCGCAGGCGGTCAGAGTACGCGCACACATCCTAGTTAAATAGTCCCTCGCTGCTGGACAGAGGCTGTCTTCAGTATTGGGCTGTAACAGACAATTCAGCATAAATCCCTCTGTGCACATGCAGAAGAGTTTCTTTAGGAAAATGTCTGTTTACTTTATTAAGCTTATGAGCAAACATGAATGAATGTCCACAGAGGGTTGCCATGTATTAGGGCTCCGGGAATGCGAAACATTCTCCATCATCATATCACCCGTTGTCACTCCTCCAGTCCACCCCATGAGGAAGTCCAGTCACTGTCCTCATTGATGAGGTAAAAGTTCAGAAAATGTGAGTCATTCGCCCCGGATCTCAGAGCTCACACAAGAGCCCTGGGCCAACCATGCAAGGCATCTTAGTCCGTGATTTCCTGGAGACCAAACTTGGATCTCTTTCCCGTGGTGTCCCGGTATCTGAGATTGGTCTGGAATGTCACGAGTGGCTCCGATGCCCCCCACCCCGAGCCCCCTCGGGACACCACCAGTCTCTCAGCTGCCCCACAGAACATCTCTCCACTCCACCCACTGGGGAGCGGGTAACTTCGTGACGGGGCCCCCGGGGCCCCCTGCCCTGATGCTATTCCTGTCTCTCTTCACCTGACCAGACTCACTGGACCTTCAACACCCAGGCTCAGATTCTCTGGGGGGGACTCCAGCGTCCTGCCTTGTATACTTTCCTCTTTGAAGTCTGAATAGCCTTTATCTCTTCTGAAAATGCCCCTCTGTGCGTTCATGCAGATGAAGGAATTCGGTGCAGAGAGGACCTGTGACCTGCCCAGGGCTGCAGGCAGCAGACGGCAGTCACGCCTGGTCTCCGCAGCCTCCAAGGTCGGTACACTTCCTGCCCCACTCTGGCAGCTTCCGGAGATAACCTGAAAGAGGATCTTGTTATCAAATGGGAGTTGGACAGGATCTAGGGTTGGGAGAAACATTCGTTTCCTGACGTGATCTCTACCCCCAGAACGACACAAAATCAGCCCCAGCTGCCCTGGCACACAGCAGGCGGCTCAAGTGCTAAGTAGCCAAGACTCTAGTCCTTCGGGCTCAATGGACCCTGTTGTCCCCTGGTTCCCTGGGGCTTTGTCTTGACTTTTCCATTCGCTGCCAGCTCCCCAAGAGCAGGATCTTCTGTTCGACCCCCTGAGCCCTCCCATAGCATCAGAGCATGAATCGGTGCTGTTAAACATCCATTTTACTCCTGTTTTAGTCACTTGCCCTTCGCTGTTGATCGCCTATACAGTGGGGCCAAGGAGGCAAGGAAAATGAGTACCCCAGTTCCCTGTATGGTACCCAGAGCTCCAGTCTTCTTAACAATAATCTACCATTGCTGGGGGCTTTTGTCTGTGCCAGACACTGTCCTGGGAAACATTGCCTCATTTCCGGCTCACATCAACTCCATGGAGAAGGGGGTGGTATTGTCTCCATTTTGCAGATGAGGAAGTGAGGCTGGAGAGCTTAAGAAACTTGGCTTTGTCCATGCCGCCAAAGCATGACAGCCTGAGACCCACATCCTGCCTCTTGGCCATTACACTTGATGTCCAGCATTGCCGTAGCTGAGAGGTAGCTGGCAGCTGGGGCTCAGGATCAGTCCCTGGCCTGGGAACTTCCATAGGACATCCCTGGCCATAAAAAAACAAACAAATAAAAAGAACACAATGAAATACCACTTTACACCCACTAGGATGACTATAATCAAAAAGATAATAACAAATGCTGGAAAGATGTGGAGAAATTGGAACTTCATAGCCGCTGGCTGATGGGTAGAATGGTGCAGTCACTTTAGAAGGGTGTGGCAGTTCCTCAAAATGTTAAACACATTTATGCTAATGTTAAATTAGTGTATGAACCAGCAATTCTACTCCTAGGTATATACCCAGTGAAACTGAAAGCATATGTCCTCACAAACACTTGCACACAAATGTTCTTAGCAGCGTGATCTAGAAGAGCCCCAAAGTGAAAACAACCCAAATGTTGCTCAAAAGATGAATGGATAAGTAATATATGGTATATCCATACCATATTATTATTTAACCATAAAAATGACTGGAGTGCATTCAACTGATCATAGTGAAGCTATTTCAGTGGAGTAAGTTTTCTTTTTTTCTTCCCATGTGGGGGAATGTAAAGCAATTAATTTCTTAAAAATGAAAATTATAAAAGTATGAGTGAACACTATCAGGGTAATTTTTCTGAAAAGAAACAAAACCCAAGGCTTTAAATTGAAAATGTATTCTCTTTGTCCTCCATAATAATAGAGTTTAACAGCTACAATGTCTATTTATCCAATTTCTATTTTTTAACACATATCAACTTTCCATTGGATTCTTCTTTTTAAATATACTTCCAGTTGATTTAAAGGAAAAAAAAAATCCACATGGTAAATAAGTGAGAGCACTAGGAATATTAGAGGATTATCTAGGAAGATGACATTTTATTTTTTTTAACTTGAATCTTTCACATAAACCCTTCATTCTGATGGTGTTAGGTGAGGTTGATAAGTATGCAGAGAATTTATTATTCCTCCTAATCCTCTTATGACCAAAGAGGTACAGTGGAAGTCATCCATTTTATTAGTTGTAGGAAATGCTGTCTTTAAAAGAAAGTCTTTGAAGCGTTCTTATCCTGCCCTTAAATTCCAAGAAAATGTGGTTACAAAATCACATGGGAAGATGTGACGGTGAACTATGTTTACAAAAATAAGAGCACGTATTCAAAACAAATACTGGTCTCTGGATTATAAAGACTTTCCGTGAATTAAAATTGTCATTCTTAGGAGTTCCCGCTGTGGCTCAGTGGTAACAAATCTGACTAGTATACATTAGGACTCGGTTTTGAACCCTGGCCTAGTTCAGTGGGTTAAGGATCCAGCGTTGCTGTGAGCTGTGGTATTGGTCACAGACAAGGCTTGGGTCCCATGTTGCTGTGGCTGTGGTGTAGAGGCCTGCGGCAGCTGCAGCTCCAATTTGACCCCTAGCCTGGGAACTTCCATATGCTGCAGGTGCCACCCTAAAAACAAAACAAAAAAGAACCAAAAAAAAAGCCAAACAAAAATTGTAATGCTCATTTTCAATTTTATCAAGATTTATACATAGTGAAAAAAACTATATGGAAACTGATTGGAAAAAACTATATGGGAGTGGAATTTCCATTGTGGCACAGCAGAAACGAATCTGACTAGGCACCATGAGGTTGTGGGTTTGATCCCTATCCTCGCTCAGTGGATTAAGGATCTGGCATTGCTGTGAGCTGTGGTGTAGGTCGCAGATGCAGCTCGGATCCTGCGTTGCTGTGGCTGTGGTATAGACGGGCAGCTGTAGCTCCGATTAGACCCCTGGCCTGGGAACCTCCACATGCCACAGGTGAGGTCCTAAAAAGCGAAAAAACAACCAACCCCCCCCCCCCCCCCCCGCCCAAAAGGAACCTATATGGGAGAAAAACTGTATAGAAACTTACCTTAGTAGGAAAGGACAAAAAAAGTGTGAGATGGATGTAAAATTTATTTGGGGAGTTTCTGTTGTGGCCCAGTGGGTTAAGAACCTGACAAGGTGTCTATAAGGATGCAGCTTCCATTCCTGGCCTCTTCACTCAGTAGGTTAAGGATATAGTGGTGCTGTGAGCTGCAGTGTAGATTGCAGATGCAGCTCAGATCAGGCATTGCTGTGGCTGTGGTATAGGCTCCAGTTGCAGCTCCAATTCGACCTCTAGCCTGGGAACTTCCATATGCTACAGGTGCAGCCCTAAAAAGAAAAAAGAAAAAACAAAATAAAAAAATGTGGTTATACTTGATACTTAAATTGTTTACTATATAAACACAACTTGTTAAATAAATCTAGAGTAATTTGATTAGGAAGCTGCTGTTTCTCTACTGTATAATAACAATCATTTTGAAAAATAGCTTGGTCAAACAATAAAATATATTATCTTAAAAAATAAAGGAGGTCCCATGGTGGCGCAGTGGAAACGAATCCGACTAGGAACCATGAGGTTGCGGGTTCAATCCCTGGCCTTGCTCAGTGGGTTAAGGATCCGGTGTTGCTGTGAGCTGAGGTGTAGGTTGGCAGCTACAGCTCCAAATGGACTCCTAGCCTGGGAACCTCCATATGTCACAGGTGCGGCCCTAAAAAGACAAAAGACAATAAATAAATAAATAAGTACTGGATATATGCTACGGCATGTATGAGCCTTGAAAACATTATGCTAAATGAAAGAAGGCAGACACAAAAGGCCACATATTGTTTGATTCCATTGATGTGAAATATCCAGAATAGACAAATCCATAGAGAGAGAAAGTAGATAATAATTGCCAAGGACTGGGAAGAGAGGGGAAAGAGAAGTGACTTCTAGTGGGTGTGGGTTTTATTTGGGGGATAATGAAAATGTTCTGCAATTAATGGTGATGGTTTCATGGTTTTAAAAATATGCTAAGATATTAAATTGTGCATTTCAAAAGAGTGGCTTATGGTATGTGAAATATATCTCAATATAAAGAAATAAAAAGAAATATACAGCAATGTAGAGGTAAGCAACACACGGAAAGGGAGGCAGGGTGTGGCTAGTTATGCCTTTGTCGAGAGGTTTTCCAGGAAAAAGGCATGCTCTGAGCCTGATTTTGAAGAACCAATGGGATTCATCAAACAGACGGAGTGGTAAGGAAGGGCTTTCCAGGCAGAGGGAATAGCACATGCAGAGGCCCAGCATGAAGATGGTAGCGTGGTGTACTCTACCACTTCAAGTGCTCTCATCATTACAGGTATAAATATTGGGGCACAAACTCAGAAGTGATTTATTTTTAATTTTTTTTAGCCATGCCTACATCATGTGGAAGTTCCTGGGCCAGAGTTTGAACCCGTGCCACAGCAGTGGCCCAAACCACAGCAGTGACAACACCAGATCCTTAACCTGCTGAGCTACCAGGAAACTCTGGAAGTGATTTTTTTTATAAGTGAAATTAATTTCTGATTCTGAGCTCCATTCATCCAGGCTGCAGAAGATGTCACCCTATCATTCCTGGTATTTTTAGGTTTGTAAGATGTTCCCAGGCACTGTGCCAAGATGTGGGATCAGCCATCAGTCTCCATAGTTTTGCCCAGAGATGCTACTGTACCTGTCTTTGACTTCCCTACCTCCGTGTTATGCAGGAGTCTTTGTCAAGGCCAGGACCCCAGTGCTGATGGTTCCACATGCCTGATGCACTTGGGGTATGGGGGGTGGAGGGGCACTCTTCCCTGGAGTCTTGCTGTCTCCACACACCCTGCCAGGAAGCAGGGCTGGGTGGGGCTCCTGCTGCCAGTGGCCTCCCCCGTCTCCTGCAGGAAGACTCACTTTCCTGTCTCAGAGCAGGTGATGCAGGGGACTTTGCTCTCCACTGCTTCCCCCAGGACATCTGTCCATCCCAATCATCTCCATTTAGCTCCTCTGCAAACTCCCTAAATTGTGCTCAATTTTTATTTTTTATTTTATTTTATTTTATTTATTTATTTTTTGGAGTCACAGGTGCAGCATATGTTAGGGTTCGAATCAGAGCTACAGCTGCTGGCCTGTGCCACATCCACAGTAATGCTAGATCTGAGCCATATCTGTGACCTACACCACAGCTCACGGCAACACCAGATACTTAACCCACTGAGCCGGGCCAGAGATTGAACATGCCTTCTCACGGATACTAGTCAGGTTTGTTTCCACTGATCCATAATGGGAACTCCCTAAATTGTCCTCAATTTCTGAACAAAGATCCAGCACAAATGTCAAATGACTCCTGCTTGAATGAGAGAAAGGAAAAAGAAATACCATATAGAGGAAAAACAGTTAGTATTCAAAATATGCAGGCTTATAAGTGACCACAGCGTCTGATGAGATGGGCTCAGTAAGGCCACAGGGTGAAGGTCTCACCCAAGGGTCCCTCTGAAAAGCACAGGCCCAAGATCACTCCACCCGTCATTGTGGGACCCTCAGTCACAAGCTGGCCCAAGGCCCTGTCCCCTACAAGACCCTGCCCCTGAGGCATTCAGTCCTACAGAATGTGCATCCCCAGGCCTCCACCCACCCTTGAAGCAGGGTCAGGTATCAGAGGGGAGGTTACAAAACTGAGGCCATGAAGGTAGAGGCAGGAAAGTGGGTCCAGAACATTTTAGAGAAAATGTGGGGATGAAACAGAAGGTGGGAGATGAGAAGCAGGAGTGTTTGGCTCCCAAGTCCAAGAAAGCCAAGTGGGCAGCCAGGAAATGCAAATTAAAATGGAAACACACAGGGAGTTCCCACTGTGGCTTAGCAGGTTAAGGACCTGACATGGTCTCTGTAAAGCTGGGAGTTTGATCCCTGGGCTGGCTCAGTAGGTTAAGGATCTGGCATTGCCATAAGCTATGGTGTAGCTTGCAGATGTGGCTTGGATCTGGTGTTGCCATGGCTGTGATGTAGGCCTCAGCCGTAGCCCCAATTCAATCCCTAGCCTGGGAACTTCCACGTGATGCAGGTGTGGCCCTAAAAAGAAAAAAAAGGAAATACATGGAGCAGGAGGCTGGTCTTGTCTGAGTTCCTTTGCCACTTGTTGGGTTGGGTGGTGGCTGAAGCCATTTAAAGGGTCAGCAGTAGTAGAGTCAGGAGCTGTCAGCCTATAGAACTGATAGCTAGGGATTGCAGGTGGAGGGGAGGCGTGTGGTGTTGGGGAACGGGAACTTCCTTGGGTGGAAGAGAGGGTTCAGGAGGCTATGGCTGGCACAGGGTGAGGGCCCAGGGCCCACTGGGAATCAATTCCCAGGCCGTTCCCACATCCAAGTGATGGCAGTGGGAGCAGAGCAGAGAGGACCAGGACACGGAGGTGAAAACACTTGTGGGGTCAGCTGGCCTGGTCACCAATTTTGCTTTGTGGGGAGGATGTTTATTTAAGGAAAATCACTATGTTTACTCAAAGCTTTGGGCTGCAGCCCTCAGGGGTGGAATTATCAGTGAAAGCTGGGCTATTAATCAATCGTGGGGCCTGGTGACAGACCTTCTTCCCTTCCGGAGAGTGGGAGGGACAGAGGAGAGAGGGAGGAAGGGACAGAAGGGGGCTGGCCGGGACCCAGCCAGTGTGGGAATGACTGATCCCAGGAGCAGGAAGGTCAAAAGGGAAGTGGCCTTGAGGTGGCGCCAGGGCAGGGGAGGGGGGTGGGGGAGCAGAGGGTGGTGTTTCCATGGCACAGCAGTCATGGGATAAAGCTGGACGGAAGTCACACTCCGGGATGCTCCCTGGCCAAGGCCAGGTTGCCTGGGGAGGAAGGATGAGCTTCCTGGTTGGACACCTGGACGCCGAGCCTTGGGGAAGAGGGCAGGGGTGACAATGCCTGGGCAGTGGGGTCTCTCGAGCCCTTTGGCCAAGACCTAAACAAAGCCTGGACAGAGCATGCCCTCAGGGACACGTGCTATAACTTCCCACCTGCCTTCAACTCTGCTCGCCACCCTGGCTGGGTGAGGGGAGGGATATATAGCTGCCCCACTGGTGGGCAGGCTGGGCAGGTGGGGTAGGAGCTGATGGGCACTGAGCAGGCTGGGGAGTTTGCCTGGGAGGAACCAGGGAAACCTCTAGGAGCTGTGGGGCCAGGAGGGCAGCTGGTCCTGAGAGAGGAGAGAGTACAGATGGACAAGGGAGATGCTCGGCAGGTGGGCCTGAGCCTTGAGAGCCTGAGGCTTCTGTGCAGCACACCTGGCGGGAGGTCTCTTTCCAGTGGACTCAGGCCAGAGCGAGGCTGCTCTTGCTGGACATCTGGACCACAGTGTGGGGACAACTGCCCTGTAAGAACTCAAGGAGTGATGAGGGATAGAAGGAAAGGAGGGTGGACCTCTCCTAACGATGGCATCAGTGGTACATCCCTCATCAAGGTGTTGGTGAGAAGTACAGGTAAAGCACCTGGCCCAGGACCCACTAAGTGCTCAGTGACGCCTCTGATGTTAACATGTGACTACTTTTCTTACACCCATCTTCCCTCACATGCGTGCCTCCTCCTTCTCTCCCTCCCTCTGCACAGGCTGTAGAGGCATCAATTATGAGAGCATCCAACTTACTGTCCTGGGTTCCTAGGACCTAAGGGCTTCTTTCCACTACCTGCTAAGTGTGTGATCTTGAGCTACCTACTTAACCTCTCTGTGCCATTGCTTCCTCATTTGCAAAATGAGGATAATAACAGTCTCTTACACTACTATAATGATGAATGATCTAACGTGTGAAGTGCTTAGCACAGGGCTTGGCCTGGACTAAATGCTAAATGGTGGTTATAGCTGCTGTGCTGGGGGGGATTACTGGTGCCTCTGCTCAGAGGAGAGGTTGCTTGTATGTAGAACTGTCAGGTTGGGACCCTCGGGTTGCAGGCAGCCTCGGGGGGCGTAGAGAGGAGGTAACATCAGCTCCCACGGAGACTGGAGGCAGAGCTGTGTGAGGTCTCCCCCCAGGAGGGATCCTGTGTCCCAGCTCTGGGTTGATGTGGGTGGGACGAGGAGGGCTGTAGCTCTCTCAGTCCTTCCTGACCTCTGTGGTAGATCCCTATCTAAGCAAGAAAGGTCAAGCCAGGGTGACCTCTCCAGATAACAGGGCCCCTAGAGATGCTTCCTGCCCCAGAAAACAGTTTCTTTTTTCTTTTTAAAATGTTTTAAAATTATAGTTGACTTATAATGTTGCATCAATTTCTGCCTACAGCAAAGTGACTGAGTCATACATATATATACATATACATTCTTTTTTTCATATCATCTTCCATCATGTTCTATCACAAGAGATTGGACATAGTTCCCTGTGCTATACAGCAGGATCTTTTTTTTTTTTTTTTTTCTTTTTATGGCCACACCTGCAGCATATGGAAGTTCCCAGCCCAGGGGTCATATTGGAATTACAGCTGCTGGCCTACACAGCAATCCGAGCTGCAATGCCAGATTCTAAAACCACTGAGCGAGGCTAGGGATCAAACCCACATCCTCATAGATGCTAGTTGGATTCTTAACCCGCTGAGCCATAATGGGAACTCCAGGATTTTTTTTTTAATTGAAGTATAGTTGCTGTACAATATTATATAAGTTGCAGGTGTCCAATATAGTGATTCTTAATTTTCAAGGTTATACTCCATTTACAGTTATTGTAAAATATTGACCATATTCTCTATTTTACGTACAATATAGCGTTGTAGCTTACTTATACCTAATAGTTTGTACCTATTACTGTCCTGTCTCTCTGTTGCCCCTTTCCTCTTTTCCCACCAGTAACTACTAGTTTGTTCTTTATATTTGTGTGTGCCTCTTTTTTGTAATATTTGTTATTTTGTTGTATGTTTTAGATTCCACCTATAAGTGATAGCACACAATGTTTGTCTTTGTCTGACTTATTACAGTTAGCCTGATGCTTTTGAAGTCCATCCATGTTGTAGCAAATGGCAAAATTTCATCCTTTTGTATGGCTGAGTAGTATTCCATTGTATATATACCACATCTTGTTTATCCAGTCATCTGTTGATGGACACTTAGGTTGCTTCCATAATTTGGCAATTATAAATAATGCAGCTATGAACATTGAGGTGCATGTATCTTTTCAAATTAGTGCTTTTTGGGTTTTTTTTTTAGATATACGCCCAGGTGTGGAATTGCAGGGTCATATGGTAGTTCTATTTTTAGTTTTCTGAGAAACCTCCATATTGTTTTCCACAGTGGCCGCACCAATTTACATTCCCACCAACAGTGCACAAGTTTCCCTTTTGTCCGCATCCTCACCATCATTTGTCATTTGTGTTCTTTCTGATGACAGCCATTCTGACAAGTGTGCAGTGATATCTCACTATGGTTTTGATTTGCATTTCCCTGATGATTAGCAATGTTGAGCATCTTTTAAGCAGTTTCTTATAAGAAAACAAAAAAGGTAATATAAAACCCTACCCAGCCCGTCTGTGCTGTCTTAAAAACCATATAGGACTTCCTGTTGTGACTCAGTAGTAACAAACCTGATTAGTATGCGTGAGGATGAGGGTTCGATCCCTGGCCTCACTCAGTGGGTTACGGATCTGGTGTCGCCATGAGCTGTGGAGCTGTGGTGTAGGTCGCAGATGTGGCTTGGACCTGGTCTTGCTGTGGCTGTGGTGTAGGCTGGCAGCTATAGCTCCAATTCCACCCCTAGCCTGGGAACTTCCAAATGGAGCACCCTCCACCTTAAAAAAAAAAAAAAAAAAAAAAAAAAAAGGTCAGCGAGAGACTGACCACTATGAGCTTGGCACTGCATTTGATGAGGGAGATGTGGGGTGAGTGATGCAGGGAGTCTCTTCCTCCAGAGCGCCGCCAGTCCAGCTTGAGCCTCTGACCACCCAAAACCAGGAATCTGCCCTCTTGGCTGCCTGCAGCCTGCCAGGAAAGTCCATGAAGTGCCAGCTCCTCATCAATCCTGTTGTGACTTTCATGGCCCACTTAGCCTTGGTAACTAAGTATGTTAGTCTGGGTCCCCTGAGAAGCAGATGCTGAGACAGGATTGGGCATGCCAGGGTTTCACTTGGGAAATACCTATGTAAGGATAAAAAGAGAGCGAGCTAGAAAGGCTGGGAGGGCTATCCAACCTCAATGCAAGTATTACTCTGAGTGAAGGATGGAGGGAAGGGAGGTTGGGTGAAAACATCCCTGAGTGTTTAAGGAAAGCTTGGCAAGGCTGCCGGTGTCCTCAGCCAAAGCCAACAGTCCCAGGAGCCTGCAGTGGTACCCCTGCTGCCCTGTCACTGGCTGTCCAGCCCTTGGGAAGCCTGGCCTCCGCAGGGATGGATTTCAAAACACAGCAGCCGGAGTCCACAGGTAAATACGCTTCCTGTGGCTGGAGGTCTGTGAGGCTCATTGTCACTGCCCCACCGCCCCAAAGTACCAGACTCTATAAATTATACCCTCAATTTGGTGTTTAAACAAAGGTTGTTTTCTGCATTTGCAAATTATTTTGGGTGTATCTTGACCTCTCAACTGACCTGTGACCTGCTCAGGGCAAAGGTGGTGGCACCATAATTCTCCATTCATCCATTCATCAGTCTACCGATCCATCAATTCACTTTTTTTTTCAACAATTGTGGGAGAACCCACTGTGCTGAGTGCTAAGAGGGTGAGGAAGGTGGGCCTTGGGAGCATGGAAGGGAGAGTGGCATTAAATAACCAATAATGACACAGCAGACAGGGAGTTTCTAGGTAAAGGTCAGTGAGTTTCTATTTCCCCTTTCCACATCCCAGGAGGGGCTTTTCTCTGAAAGGGCAGTGGTCTCCAGGGCACAGCTCCTGCCCTGTGGATGTGAGTCAGCCCAGGGTTGAGAAGGGCCCTCGGCCCTGCAGGACCAGTGATGACACAGCTGTGGATTCTCCCGGGGAACTGTTTCGTGCCACTTCCCTGGAGCCCGAGGGGACAAGAAAAGAAAATTCCAAGGGCTTCCTTTGAAGGCACCCTCATGCTTCCTGCAGGGCAAATGTTAGCTCTTCCCACCCCCAGGGGCTTCTCAGTGAGCTTGAGACGCTGAGAAATCCAATCTCTTTTCCTGAACATCTCTTCTCCTTCCCCGTAGAGGAATACATACAAATATGCTGAATGAACGCGGACCTGGAGGCAGGAGAGAGGAGGCAGATGGGGCGGCAATGGACATGAAGTTTTTTCCACCTACTCAGTCAGGTCTGAGCTCAGCACTTTGCAGGCAGGCCCTGGGTGAATTCCACCACAGCCCAGCCCGGGTCCCCATTTGACAGAGGAGGAAGCTGAGGTTCAGCGATAGTGAGGAACTTACCCAAGGTCACGCCACTGGTAAATGGTGGAGTTGAGACCTGCCCCCCAGAACCCGTGCTCTTAACGACTCAGCTCACTGCCCGTGAGATGCCTCCTTCTGCGGTTTCTCTTCCATCTTTGCAAGGGGAGTGTGACGTCAGCCACTAGCAGGAGCTGGGACTTGTAAGCAGGGCAGAGAATCTGGACAGAACCTCCTTGCCCCCCATATGTAGCTGGTGGTCTGCTGGTTTACACAGCATCCCTCGGTGTCCATGGGCTGTAGAGACACTGGCAGAATCTGGGTGCTGACACCAACAGAAGTGGCTATGCATCAGACCCCCTTGCTGTTATATGTTCATATGGTAATTATGGGTCCAAACCCCATAGAAAGCTATGACTCATTTTATCTTCAAGCTGAGGCACAGACTGTTGGGCTGGCTTGTCGGAGACCACACAGTTTAGCAGGCTCTTTGGCAGACTTCATGGAGTCCTTTCCTTCTCTTGTTGCAGACACCCAATGCTCTTTTTTTTTTTCCTGTCTTTTTAGGGCCACACCCACAGCATATGGAAGTTCCCATGTTAGGGGTCACATTAGAGTTACAGCCGCCTGCCTACAGCACAGCCACAGCAACGCCAGATCCGAGCTGCCTCTGTGAACTAAGCCACAGCTCACGGCAACACCGGATCCTTAACCCACTGATCGAGGCCAGGGATCGAAACTGTGTCCTCATGGATACTAGTTGGGTTTGTTACCGCTGAGCCATGGCAGGAACTCCCTAATGCTCTTTTCTTTTGCCTTTTGCAAAGCACTGGAAGTTCGGTGATACTGAAGAGTTAAAGACCATTATGATAACTACCACTCACTACTTCTGCTAGTGACTATTAAGTACCTTTTGTATGCCAGGCATACATATGTCATCCATCAAATGCTCTGGTAAGAGTTTACCGTGTTATCACGTGGAGGCGAATGGCATCCAAAGCCTATGAGAGGTCAAGGCGCCAGTGGTGCAATTTCAGGCATCAGGTGGGATGGGTGCTTTTAAGCACAAGCTCATCACTCTCTGTAACTATGCCCAGGTCTTACAGTTCAGAGTCTACTGGATGGATCCATGGAAGAAATGTGAGGGAAGCTTTTGAGAAAACTTGGGAGGTCGGGCAGCCAAACAGGAATTCTGAGCAGCTTTGTAAGCTGAGCCCCTCACCCCCACCCCTGCTTCCTGGTTGCTTTGACTCCTGCCCTGTCCAGTGGCCTTTCCTGATGTCCTGATCCTTGAGGGAATGGTCCATTTCTAGTACCGCCAGCTTTAGGGCCCTAGGTCTGGAGAAGACCAACATGCCCTGGGGTGTGGACAAGCTGCTGCCTGTGGATCCAGGTTCAGAGTTATCAAGGAGTGAGTGGCGCAAGAGGAATAGAAGAGCCTGGAACTTGGTCTCCTGAGGCATGGAGGCAAGGAATAGCCAGAGAGGAGGAGGAGAGCACAGCTGGCAGAGGGGAGCCCAGCAGAGCAGGGCCTGGGCTATGCCTGGAGGGCAGGGGCATTCATCTGAGGGCAGCGCAGCCCAGAACACCATGGTTTGGAGAGGGCTTAGCTGGCAATAGCCTCCGTGTGGAGAGCTTTAGCCTCCTCACAGGCTCTTGCTTTAATGCCCGCTTGGCACGGCCACCCGGCCCGGCCTTGCCCACTCCCTCGGGCTCTGAGGTCTGTGATGGTACTTGTCATAAGCTGACTTCTGTTTTTTTTTTCTAGGCCAAAAACGACATCAAGCTGTCAGGGAGACTTTTCCATCACGGCTCTGGCTGGGTGGAGGTGTCAGGAGGAAGTCTTTTATCTCTTTATTCTATGTGGAAGTGGTGCAACCTAGGATTTGCATTCATCCTCGGGATGGGAAAATGGGGTGCCACCCTCAGGGGTGGCAAAGAGGCTCAGCTCTCAAACAGGGAGCAGATCACCCCCATATAGATCATCACGGCATCCTTTCTCCTAAAGAAGAGGACAGCTTTGAGTCAGTCATACACATGTGTCACTGTACCTGGAGCACCTGTGTGTGGTGAGGTAGGGGAGGGGTCGGGATCCACCAGCAATAGGAACCAACATTTATTACCTGCTCACTGCCTTCTAGGCACTTTACACTATTAAGGCATAATTAAGTGAGCCTGTATATCTCATTTAATCCTTACCGCATGAGAATGGCACCACCATCATTCCCATTATATAGGTGAGGAGACTGAGGCTCAGAGGTCTTATAGCTGGTCAGCGGCAGAGCTGGGATTTGAATGCTCATCTGACTTCAGAATCTGAACTCTCAGCCATGAAACCAGGGTTCTCACAGTGGAATCCAGAAACCACCTGCCCTGGGGATTTCCCACGATGCTGGCTAAAAATGCAGAGTTTGGGGTTCCTGCCTAGGTTTGTGGAATCAGAACCTCGAGGAGGTGTTCCCAGTGTGGCTCGGCAGGTTAAGAACATGACATAGTGTTGAGGATGCTGGTTCAACCCCTGGCCTCGCTCATTGGGTCAAGGATACGGTGTTGCAGCAAGCCGTGGGGGTAGTTCACAGATGTGTCTTGGATCCAGCATGGCTGTGGCCGCAGCTGCAGCTCTGATTCAACCCCAAGCTGGGAATTTCCATATGCTGCAGGTGTGGCCGTAAAAAAAGAAAAGAAAAAGAACGGAGAAGGGAGGCATGTGACTGAGGCCAAGTGATACACAACAAGCCAGACAGGCCTTCCTGACTCAATGAGGAAGAAGCAGCTGGGACACAGCAGAGCAGAACCATCCCTCTTGGCCTAGAAATGCTAGCAGGTAGGGTAGGGAGGCTGCTGCTAAGACCTGGGGATTGTAGGCCCCTCCTTAGACTCCCACACCGGCTCCTGCGCCCCCCTTCATAAATGTGTGGGACCTACTTACCCAAAGCGCTGTGACTCAACTGGCTTTCATAGCTGCCCTCAATGATATTTTTATTTTTTTAATTTTGTTGGAATGTAGTTGACTTACAAGGGTGTGTTACTTTCAGGTGTACAGTAAAGAGAGTCACTTACACATGTACATCCATCCATCCATTTCTTTTCAAATTATTTTCCCATACAGGTGATTATACAGCACTGAGGAGATTTCCCTGTACTATGCAGTAGGGGCTTGGTACTTACCTAGTTTATGTAAAGTACTGTGTATATATTAATCCCAACCTCCTAATTTTGCCCTTCCTTCCAAACTGACTTGACCTGTGTGGGGTGAGGATTGCATTTGCCTGAATAATGCCACTAATAGGGTTGGTCCCAAGCAGGAGAGGAAAGTGACAAACTCTCCCCTCCAGCATCTTTGAGAGTCTCTTCCCTGGCCAGCCTTCCCCCACCGGAGTCTGGGAGAAAGAAGCTGTGTCTGCCCAGGAAGTGAGTGCCATGCAACCCATCTGCAGATACATCTGCATTTGCTCCCTCTTCTCCTGACTCACCTGCCTGGCGTGTTTCATCTTAGGATGGCACCTGGCACCCCATCTAGGTAGTATCTCCAGGCCAGGAGGGAAGACAGCCCCAGAGGCTTAGAGTCAGCAGAGTCGGGGGCTTCTATGCAGCTAGAAGCAGCCTGGATCTCTTTCCGCCTGCCAGCTGGGTCTCCTTTCTTCCTCCACCATGCCTCCTCCTCCTCATGTCCTCCAGGAGAAGGGCAGCACAGATGGGCAAGCGCTCCATCTGTTTGGCGATGGCTGGTCCAGACGGCAAGTCCTGTTCCTTCTCCATCTGGCTTTCTTGGTGAACTTTCCGCTGAACTCCTTCCAACCCTGTCGGCAGCTCTCCTGCCAGGAGGAGTCAGTGCCAGGAGAGCAGAATAATTGCCTCTCGTGTTGTGCATGCCGAGCCTTCATTAACACATCCCCAGAGTGGCATTTGCAGCCCTCTGTTCCAGCAACCCGCATTGAATAGCACACAATGCATCACCCCCAGATTCTCCACTGTCTTGAAAGAGCCAATTAGCCCTGTGTTTCTGAATCGGCTCATCTGGAAAGTCACATCATCGGTGCTGTTGTTATTTACGAAGAGGAGGTTTCTCTGTGGCCTCGCTCACTCACTGGCACCTATATGTGAGCTGGCCCAGTCACTCTCTGTTTTCTTATTTTTGGCGCAAGGAAGCAAGGCTTCTCATCCAGGGAGAGCAAGGAAGAAGGAGTATGGGGTGGGAGGCGGCACAGGCAGAAATCAGGAGAGCTGCATTTTGGTAATGGCTCTGCCGATGGTTAGGTGTGTGACCTTGAGCAAAAGGACTTTTCTGAATGTCATTTTCTTCACTTCCAAAATAAGGGTATTGGCATTGACATATAGGCTCATGGGGTCTTGGAGGTCATGTAGTCTACCAGTTTCACAGATAAGTAAACTGAGGCACAAAGTGGCCATTCACACCCAAAGTCATGTAGCTGGTGGTGTTAAGACTTGAGACCTCAGTTCAGGCTTTTTGCCTCCTGGACTGGGGTGGGGTTAATGAAAGAAGGAAGCATTTCAGGAGAGCAAGGACATGGTAATGGGATCCCACTCTCTGAGCCTGTAGGAAATTACATAAGGATGACTAGTCCCTTGCAGTCAAGATTCTGGAGCTTAAAACAATAGCTCTCACCCATTTTGCCCCTTGTGGGTATTTGGCAAATGTCTGGAGACAGTTTTCGTTGTTTCAGCTGGGGCAGGAGGAAAGGCAGGAGCCACCTAGCCGGCTGAGGCCAGGATGCCTCAAGCACAGACCAGAGAGTGATCCGGCCTGAAATGTCAGTAGTGCTGAGGTTAGGGTCCCAGTGAAAGGCCAGCCCCTTTCTCTACTGCCACCTTGCCTAGAATTTTGAAAACTTTTACGTCCTTGCCTTTAGCCTCAAAGGGTCTTTTTGTTGATTTTGCTATAGATGCTGATTTTTACAATAATGTTTTCCTTAAATATGAAATCATCCATGCTTCCTGTATAGAATTTAGAATATCCAGAAAGGCACAAAAAATAAAACTAAAAATCAATCCTCCCACACAGAGGTAATTGTAAGACTATTTTGATATTTGGTATTTTTTCTGTGTTACCTGAATTCCTTTGAGCACACTCTGTTTTCTTCCATTCCCTGGCTTTTCTCAACAATCTTCTTTGCCCCCTTCCCTCACCTCCATTGCCACCTGTTGAAATCCTGGCCTGTTTTCAAAGTCACTTCAAAGGACACCTCCTCCAGGAAGCATGGCAAATCACCCAGGGCCCCACCTGAGTGGGAAGTGAACTCTCCCACCTCTGCCTGCCTGAAGCACTTTGTATCTCAAGGACATTGATTTTGACGTTCTTTTTTTTTCTTCTTCGTATTTGTACTCCAGTTTCTGTACAAAGGGCTTGAGGGTAGGGACTAAATTTTCGTCTATTGATTTTGTATCCCCTCCTAGCACACACATACACACACACACACACACTATGGTGCAAACACAATACCTAAGATGTGTTGGCTCCTGTCATGGCTCCTCTCTTGACATCGCCGTCCTCTTACTTTCATACTAAATAACCGTCCTTTCATTCTTAGTCACAGGGAACATGTCAGTCAGTGACTTTTTTTTCTTTTTAGGGCCACACCCATGGCATATGGAAGTTCCCAGGCTAGGGGTCAAATCAGACCTGCAGCTGCCGGCCTATGCCACAGCCTTTAGGGAGACCCAAGCTGCACCTGAAAACTATGCCCACCTCATGGCAATGCCGGATCCTTAACCCACTGAGTGAGGCCAGGGATCAAACCTGAATCCTCATGGGTACTAGTCAGGTTCTCAACCTGCTGAGCCACAACAGGAACTCCCAGTCTATGACTTTTGTTGCTCCATCATGTGGCATAACTTTGGAGCGCTTCTTTCTGACAGCCTGAATCTTGGAGACATTTAGTATTAAAACAAAAATCAAAAGCTTTGAGTCCTTACCATGTGTCAGGCCTGGGGATAGATGCCTATGTAAATTTCCTGATTCCACCAAAACTGTGGACAGGTATTATGGATGCCTTTTTCCAATGTGAACACTAAGGCATAGCAAGGCATGGAAGCTTGCCCAGGATCACATGATGGGTGAAAGGAGGTCTGGGATTTAACCCAGGGCCACCTGGCTCCACGGCTACATGTATATCTGTGAAGTTTCTCAAGCCCTGTGCAAAAACCCTGTCCCTGCCCACCTCTGTTTCTACAGTGAGAGGCAGCAGACCAGTGCTTCAATGCCTGTGGTCTGGGTGGCCCCAAGCAAGGCATCTCCTTAAAGGGAAATCTCACAGCCCAACCCAGCTCTCTGGTGTGGGAACCTCTGGCCAGCTGGGTGAGCTGCTAGGGAGCCTGGTAGACCACAGTGTTCAATCTGAGGTCCTAGGAAGCTGAGCGTTCCCTGGCTGGATGAGCAGCCTGTGGGCAGCAGCCTCCAGAAGTCTAGCCTCTTGGCCTGGTGCTTCCCAATGCGTTGTGCTAAGTGTATCACAGGGTAGGTGGTACACAGGAGTCTGCAGTGGCTCACCCTGCAGACTCCTGAGGCTGGAGGGCTGGCGTCCTCCTCCTCTTCGGCAGGGGGCTGATAGGCTGGCCCCAGGGAGGGAAGGTCACATCTCTTCTTGGCCACCCCCTCCTTCCTAGTCAGCTTTCCAAACTTCTGCATTCAAGTCTGTTACTTTTTTTCCTCTTTACATCCGTGCCTGTGGCATAGGGAAGTTCCCAGGCTAGGGATTGAATCAGAGCTGCAGCTGCCGGCCTGCAACACAGCCATAGCAATGCCAGATCCGAACTATGTCTGTGACTTACACCGCAGCTTGTGGCAACACTTGATCCTTAACCCACTGAGTGAGGCCAGGGGTCGAGCCCATGTCCCCAGGGATACTAGTTGGGTTCTCAACCCACTGAGCCACATCGGGATCTCCCTGGTTTCTCTTACTCCCTGGGTTCTCTTTTTCCCTGGTGTGGCAACCAAACACAGGTTCTAGTTGGATTAGCTTTGTCTCAAGCCCAGTCCTGCCAACAAAGTGATCTTGAGCAAATCATTTGCCTTTGTGGAGCCCCAGCTTCTCCATTTATAAAACGAGAAGAATGATACCCAAACTCAAAGGGCTGGGATGAGGATTAAATGTATGAAGAAGAGAAACTGCCATGCTATAGGTGCTCAAATCTCTCTCTCCTCCTTCCTGGTAGACATTG
Source organism: Sus scrofa (assembly GCF_054392235.1). Taxonomy (NCBI): domain Eukaryota; kingdom Metazoa; phylum Chordata; class Mammalia; order Artiodactyla; family Suidae; genus Sus; species Sus scrofa. The sequence goes on along the minus strand of NC_139396.1, from coordinate 143,488,395 downwards.
GGAGGTGGTGGGAGGGTGGTTAGAAAGCATGTGGGACGGGAGTTCCCATCATGGTGCAGCAGAAACGAATCTGACTAGGACCCATGAGGTTGCGGGTTCAATCTCTGGCATCACGACATGGGTTAAGGATCCAGCATTGCTGGTGAGCTGTGGTGTGGATCGCAGACGTGGCTTGGATCTGGCATTGCTGTGGCTGTGGCGCAGGCCGGTGGCTACAGCTCCGATTCGACCCCTAGCCTGGGAACCTCCATATGTTTCAGGTTCAGCCCTAAAAAAAAAAAAAAAAAAAAGAACGCAAGTGGGAGAGGAAAGAGCATTGGAATGGGGAGGTTGGCAGGAAGTGGCCCGTTCCCTCCCATTTGTTTTCCCACCTGGGGCCCTGGTGGAGGGAATACCTGTGCTGGTCACTGGCAGCCTTGCTCGAACACACTCAGTCATTTGCGCTGATTAAACCTGCGGTCTTAAAGCTCTCCAGGGCCTCGGAACCAGCTTCCCTCCATTTCCATGAGGCAGCTGAGCACGGCGGTTAGAACAGGCTCTGGGCTCCCTGTTACACAGATCCAACTTGGGCACATTTTCCCAATTTTAGAGTCTGGGTGTTCTTGTCTGTAAAATTGTGGATATTACTATTTGATTGGGTTGACTGAAATGATGAAATCAGAGCCCACATGGGTTGTGACTGGCTCAGAGCCTGGTAGATGGGACACGCTTTAGGAAGCTAGCCACCATCGTTCACTTTTGTTGTTGTTGTGATCATCCCAGCCACAGACGGTGTCTTTAATTGGGCCGCCCGTCTTGGAGATATGCTCCCTGGGGTAGTGTGGCTGGTTCATCAGAGGGCCCTTGGCCCATCCCTAGCAGGCCACATCATCTGATGGGTGAGCCAGCTGGGGATCGGCAGCCCAGATGTCAGTAGGGGCTGCATTCCAGTGACATTCCTTCTTAGCAGAAACTTCAAAACCAGAGGAAGACATCGTTCAGGCAAATTTAGAAGGCATTCCAGGATGTCATACCCAAGGCTTATGATGCAAACTCAACCTGGTGGTAACGTGGAATGCTACATGAATGTGCTCCCGGCCATCTGTGGTGGTGGATGGCAGAGGAGGGGGCCAGGGATGCAGGCTGGAGGTAACCCTATTCCACCCCAGGTCTTGCACAAAGCCCCTGAAGACAGACCTCGGGTTCCTTCCGCTAGAACATCCTAGGAACAAGCCTTGGAAAGATGGGACTCCTCCTGCTCCTCCCCTTCCTCCTTATGAGGAAGTTGCCTGGGGTAGGAGTGGAGGCTCAGCTGCTATTTCTGACTCTTGGCCTTTCCTGGGAAGATGTCAGTTCCTGGAGCCTCCATGTTGTGATGGGCAGGTGGGCAGAGGCTGAATCCTTCACTGGGGACTCTTAGGGGTGCCTGTTGTGGAACTGACCCCATTCCGGGGAAGGACCCTAGGGGAGCTTCCTCGGCAAGGGAAGGAGGGCAGGTGCATAAACAAAGCAAAGTCCATGAGTTGGCAGAACAGCATCCGGCCTCGGAGCACAGAACCAGCCTAAGGCATGCGGGCGTCCAGACCAGACAAGAGACCTGCCACAGCAGGGTGTTTGGGGAAGAAACAGGAAAGCAAGATGCAAAGGTGAGAGGACCCACAGGCCTCTGCAGCTGCTGAAGAAGGTGATGAGAGCGAGTGGGGCCAGAAAGGCTGGCGGGTCCCACAGGTGACCACCGTCGTCAGGGAGACAGAGCAGTGGGAAGAAGGGGAAGGGGCTCAGAAAGATGGAAGGGGGGCATGAATACGCACTGAGCACCCAGTGCGTGCCAGAAACCATGCTAAATTGTGGTCATTTATAATCCTCCCACCATCTCTCCGAGGTGGGGGCTAGAGTCACCCCCAGACGGGAAAAGAAGGCCCAGCAAATGGCAGTGATGCCCCAGTTCTCGGGCTGTGAGCCTCCGACTTTTCCCACGGTGCCCTCTGCCTGTTTATCTCCCACTGTCTTCAGCCCAGCAGACCTGTGGGAGGGGAGTCCGGCCCTTGTGGCATGAATGCAGCCCACCTGGCAGAAATTGTTCTCGGCTGCCACAGACCAACGCAGCCTCACATGACTTGGAGATATTTCCACGTATTTGCTTATTTTCACTCAGCCAAGAACTTCCAAGGCGCATCATTCCTGGAGGATTTGTTCATCGATGTGTCACGGTCTAGCCACTGAGCCTGTGAGCAGGAAGGAAGTGGCAGGTGCAGAGATCAAACATCTGTCTTCTTGTGCGTCTTATAAAGTTGGGACTTCTGTCCACATGGAGACCGGGCTTCCCTCTAACTTGGAGGGTTTGATGGCCTGAAGCTTGGACTGTGGACTGCCCTGCGTTTGGGGTGGGAAGCAGTGTGGGCTGGAGGGTCTTCCATGGAGGACGGTGCCTTAGCAGCTCGACCCTCCGGCAAGGCCAGCTCTTTTTGCCCCTCCCACCCCCCAAGGTGCCTGCTGGGAACTGGACACCACCTGGGCCACCAGTTATGCCTCACAAAGACGCAAGTCACTGTCCCTGTGAGGATGAGGACCCAGGGGCTCAGAGCAAGTGCTCTTTGCTGGGCAAGTTGATGACAGGGTTATTGCAATTGCTGGGACCCTCCTTCTGGCCTGGGTCCCACACCCAAGAATGCATTGACCTGAGATTTGAGCAGGTCTCAGGAGTGACCAAGGCCACTCTCCAGTCCTGCAGGCAGTGCTTGTGGCTCTTACGAAAGTTTGTGCTTGCTGGAAGCCCAGTTCCTTTCAGGTGTTGCATTTTGCTGTTTCTTGTCTTTTTTTAGGCCTGGGGGTTGGGGCGGGGGACCGAGGTAGAGATGTGCTATTTTACACAACCGACTTGCCTGCACGTCATCTAAACACCAAGTTCCGTTCGCAGAGGAAGTGAGAGGTGTCCAATTCGGTCATGCAGAACACAGCTGGGCTGCCTGAAACGAAACACAGCGGCTACTCTGAAGGAGGTGTCGTCCCTGGGCCTGTATGGGGTTGAGTCACAGCAGACACCACTCACCACTCCCACGTCAAGAATACCCGGCCATTGTCCCTAGTTCAGGTCATTTCCGACCTACTCCCTGGAATCCACCTTAAAGGAGAAAGGGAAGGGAAGGGAAGGAAGCAGAAACCGGGGTGGCTAAGCTGAGGAGAGCTGGCACCTGAATGTGGGATCCCCATCACCACCCTGGGTGTCTGACCGCCACCAGCTTGTCCAATGTTTGTGTCCTTAGGTCATCTCAGCTTTGGTTACATTCTAGACCCAGGAGCGAATCCAGGGGGTGTGGTGCCCAAAGACTTACAATTTGGGGGCACTCATTCATAAAAAGAATGCAAAACTATGAAAACAACGTTAAATACCAAGCAAATATTTATTTAGATGGGAGGTGGGGGTGGGGGTGGTAATCTCAGCACATTGCTGACACCCTGCAGATTCGATCTATATCTTCAGTAATCCTTTTAGGCAGTTTGTCAGAAATGCACGCGCAGAAACATGTCCTGTTTGTAACTGACTTACTCCCTGCCCAGAACACTCCTAGCATCCCCTGCTCTTGCAGGGCCCTGGATGTTTATGTCTCATGGGCTTTATAGTAAGTGCACCTCTAATGCAACATGAGTTGACAACCTAACAATCATGAAAGCTGTGGGTGCACAGAATCTCACAGGGCAGGTGTTCTCGATCCTTTTGGGATCCTGGTCCTTTCTGAGAGTTGAATGAGAGCTATGGATCCTCCCTAGAAAAATGCACAACACTCATGTCCACTGGATTTTACATATAATTCCAGAGATCCTTGGATCCACTTAGAGCCTACCTGTGGATCCCAGGTAAGGCACCCATGAAATAATGTGATCCATTCATTTCGTAGATGAGGCAGCAAATACCCAGAGGGGTGGGTGACTTGCTCAAGGTCACACAGCCAGCTGGGAGCAGAGTCAGAACTGCCCCTTTGGCACTGGACATGAAGTAAGGTCTCCAGGGAAGGAAACTCCAAGTTAGGGCCCCTCAGAGGGTCTTTCTCCTGTCTTCTGGCTTCTTTCCTAGACATTTATTTTTGCCTAGTACAATTCAGGGAGAGCAGAAATGATGGCATTGAAATATGAACACAGAAACACAGACAGAAAGAGATTGCAGGGTCTGGGTTTAAATGCAATGAAAAATATAAAGTTGAGAAAGAGCAAGCAAACGACATGCAAATATCCTAACAAAACCTGGGGCTGCCCAGTTTGGTACTTGGAGACCTGAGCCCTGGGGAAGCTGGGGGCCTGTCTGAGCCCGTGGTTTGCTTCTCATGCCAAGACTCCCCTTGTACCCAGGTTGGGTGGTGGCTGGCCTAAGCTGTGTGCTTTCTTCTGGCAGGTATGGTTTTTTTTCTGCCTGCATAGCTTGCTTGCCACATCCCAGCCTCAGCCCACCCGCCACAAAATAGCACAGCTGCCTCAACACTTCCTCTGAGCCCCTGACGAACTGAGGTCTCCTGGTACCGCCCCTCTGGACACCTGGCTCTTTCCCTTCAGAGCACAGTGTCTGTTACAGTTCTGTGTTTGTTTCAGCTCCATGTCCCCCCACTAGATGTGAAACTCTGTGTGAACAAGGTCTGGGTTCCATCATCACTTGCTGATCGACTAATTGATTGATTGATTGACTGATTTTTGGCTGCACTCATGGCATATGTTCCCAGGCCAGGGATAAAATGCAACACTGGATCCTTAACCCACTGAGCCTGGGATCTAACCCATGCCTCTGCACTGACCTGAGCCACTCCCATCAGATCCTTAACCCTCTGTACCACAGTGGAAACTCCATCATTTGCTGATTTAAATAAATGGTGGCCTCTGCTGGTTTGGACTGGGGTACCTAGAACAAATGCCTATTGGACTTCTTGGAAGTCCTGCCTGCAGCTGGGAGCCTGCTTAAACCTTTAGCTTCATCACAAAGGGACAGAGCCAGTGGTTGGCACGGTGAATGGTGCTCAGCCCCTCAGAGCAGAGGCACCAGCAAGCAGGTACAGAGGTGCTGAGGTACAAGCCAGGCTGTGTGTGTCTTTAAATCCATTCTGGTGCGCCATCCTTTTCTCAGTTTTGGGCTGTGAGGATCCCCTGACCCCCCAGCCAACCAGTTCACCAGCAGTTGTGCCAGGGTCTGCGAGTGGAAGTCATGGGCTGATGGCTGATGTGGACCCCCCTCCCCACCACCAGCTGGCCGCCTCACTCCGAGGATGATTAAGAAAATCAGAAACAGCTCCTTCGCCTGCCTCCTGGGCTCACCTCCAGATTGGGCAGCTATCTTGGGAGGGCAGCCTGTTATTCATACCCAAGTATTTTTCTCTTTCATTCCATTTAGTTTGGGGTGGAGTATGTTCTTTTTTTCCTACTCAACACCCACGACTTCGTGACTGATGCTGTATGTGATGTCTCCCCAGGGCCGAGGAGCCTCTATCATTCCTTTCTTTTTCTGGGTAGGGGGCTGGTGAGGTGGCAGGGGCGGGATTCATGTGACAGAGGAGCACTAAGGTACAACCTGTTTTTCTCCTGCCAGGGGGAGCAAGGGGTTGTGGGCGGAGAGGGCTGACATCGACTCTAGACAAATTCCCCCCAGCAGTCAGTTTCCCTTCCCCCTCCGTCTCCCGGGCAGCTGGGGGTGGAGTGGCAGGAAGCCAGAGACAGGTGAATTCAGCTCTGCAGGTGGGTGCCTGCCCCAGTGTGCTCCCTGTTTCCTGTTAACACACTCCCACAGAGCTGCCTCCTTCCACCCCCAACATCAGATGAAATTATCAGGATGAAATTTTCTGTCTCTGGACAAAATGCCAGATACTTAATTTTCTTGTAGCAATCTGCTTTGCAGAGGGATAAGAATTAAGCCATACTAGGCTATGTAGGCAGCTGAACAAAGCTGATAGGGCGGGGTACAATGCTGAAGCTAGTGACTTGCCCATCGTTCTTATCCTCTCCAGTCAACCACAGTGTGGCTTTCAGCAGAGTCCTGCAGCCTCAGTGGATCTAAGACATCCTCAAGGCCAGGGTGACTAGTCCCTGGGTGTCATGACAGCCCCCCACTCCCCCACAGCTTCCCTCCCTTCCTTATTCAGCTGATGACTCTGTGTTTGATCACAGCATCATGGCTTTAGCACTTTGTCTCTTTCCGGAAAAGCCTTTGCACTTGCTCTGTCATAGCTTCCCTCACCTCCCAAGGCCAGCGCATCAAAAGAGTGTCACCATACCATGAATAGTGTTTCTGCTCCCAGGTGAGAGGCAGGGTGTGTGGGGCTGTCAGGAAAATGATAGGAAATACCTGAGCAGAAAGAAACAGCTGGCTCTTCTTCTAGCATCAAGCACTGGGTCTGCATCACAGCTGGACTCTGTACATTCTAGTTGAATGAATTAATGAACGCCCGGGATTCCTCAGGGTGTGAGAAGTAATATGAAAGTGGTTCTGCATACAACTGCTGGCAGGTACTGCCTGGCTTTGGACACGGGCTCTGCCACTTGCTAGCTGTGCAAGCTTGGGCATGCTACTTGACCTCTCTGTCCCTGTTTCCTCATTTATAGAATGGGGATAATAATAATAATAATAACAACAACAACAAAGAGTTCCCTGGTGGCATAGTATTAAGGATCTGACATTGTACTGCTGTGGCTCGGGGCAATGCTGTGGCACAGGTTCAATCTCTGGCCAGGGAACTTCTGAATGCCCCAGGAGAGGCCAAAAAACAATACTAACAATAATAATGAAGAGTTACATGTGTGGAGTAGTTAAAATGCTGCCTGGCACATAATAGGCACCACATAACTGTTTGCTATAATTACAACTAGAAAGATAGTTATTCCAAGGTGAATTGGAAATTACTTTTTTTTTTTCTTCTGTCTTTTTGTCTTTTTTAGGGCTGCACCAGCAGCATATGGAGGTTCCCAGGCTAGGTGTTGAATCAGAGCTGTAGCCTCTGGCCTACCTCAGAGCCACAGCAACTCAGGATCTGAGCCGCATCTGCAAACTACACCACAGCTCATGGCAACACTGGATCCTTAACCCACTGATCGAGGCCAGGGATTGAATCTGCATCCTCATGGATGCTAGCTGGGTTCATTAACCACTGAGCTGCAACAGGAACTCCTTGAAAAGGGAGTGGGTTTCCTTATCTGGTAGGCATTCACCTCCATCCCCACAAGCTCCTCCCACACACACGGACCCATCTCTTGTAGAGGTTGGCATGATTTTTCTGTAAAGGGACAAATAAATATTTTAGTGACTTCAGTCCACACGTTTTTTGCTATAACCACTCAACTCTATGGTTGTAGCATAGACAATATGTAAACAAATGAATGAAGCTGCGTTCTAGTAAAACTTTATATAAAAACAGATTCAGCCTTCAGGCCATAATTTGCCAGCCCCTGATCTACTGGGGTTCTACCATTCTGCAAGACTCTGCTTGAATTCCACCTCTTCCAAGAACCCTGCCTGGCTCCCTGCTGCCATACTTCTCTTTTCTCTCCCTGGACTTCCTTAGCACTGAGTCTGGAGGAAGCTCCAGTATCAAAGGAAGACGGGGCAGGAAATTTGGGTTTAAGCTCTGTCCTGCTGCATACCTTTGAGCAAGATAGTTAATATCTCTGGAGCCTCAGTTTACATATTTGCAAAATGGGTATGAAATGTTTGCTTTGGGAGTTCAATCCCTGGCCTGAGAACTTCCACATGCTGTGGGCATGACTGAGGGCGGAGGGGGGAGGAGGATCATGAGGTGGTTCACAGGCTCAGAGGAAAGAATAGATGCAAAGTGGCCAGGAGCAGACTGTTTGGCACATATAAGTGCTTAGCAAGTTACAGCCACTCTTGTTTTATTATTATAGATGACATCTCAGTTAATTTCCTTAGGTTGAATTGATAGAAATACTATTCCCAAGTCCAGGGATGGGGACAGTTTTTGTTTTGTTTGTTTGTTTTGTCTTTTTAGGGCCGCACCAGGGCATATGGAAGTTCCCTGGCTAGGGGTCAAATCAGAGCCACAGCTCCCAGCCTATGCCACAGCCACAGCAACGCCAGATCTGAGACACGTCTGTGACCTACACCACAGTTCATGGCAATGCTGAATCCTTAACCCACTGAGCGAGGGTAGGGATTGAACCTATGTCCTCATGGATGCTAGTCAGTCTCGTCGTAACCACTGACCACAGTGGGAACTCCTAAGGTTCTTGATTTGTATTTCAAATCGCATTCCAGGAAAAGCATCGGCAAAGACACTCAACTTTACCCAAGCCTTCATAGTTCCTACTCTCTCTAGGCTCCGATGGCTACCTTCATCATTTGACAAGAATTTTACAGGTATCTGTTATGGAACTAGAGTTAAGCTTTGAAGAGCCTACAGTGTACGTGGGGCAACCAAATTGTATCCATGAACCAAAACAAATAAAACCTGGAATTTATTAAATCAGCAAATTTTATTAAGCACCTATCATGTGCTGGCTACTGTCCTTGACGATGGAAATTATACATTGGCAAACAATGCAGGAATAGTTCTTGCCCTCATATGCTTACAATCTGATGGATCAGAACTGGGATGCAGCATTTCATTTCTATGGCGAAGTTTGGAGAGAAAAGAGACCAACGGGACCAAGTGGATAGGGGAGGCTTTAGGAAGGAAGATGATCCAGAAGTGGACCTTGGAAAGGAGTGGGTGGGCATGGAGCGCAGAAGTGAAAAGGGCTAGGGAGATTCCCTCATGGGAGACCAGGACAGCCGTGAGCACTGGCCTGGAAGGGGAGGTCATATTTGTTTTGCTTTAGAAAACCAGAGACTCATAAAATTTTATGATCAGGGAAAGGCCAATGAAAGGCATTTAGGAAGAGCAGAAGGGTTCAAATGGGTCAAGCCTGGGGCCAGAAGGCCAGCCATGCTTGGAGCTGTCAATCTCATCCCCTTTCGCAGATGTGGCATGGCAGCATGACTTGGTGGCAGGACTTACATTACCTGGCACATGGAATTCTGAGCCCCTGTCCAATGACCTTCTCCATCCACCATCTCTTCCCAATGCCCAACACTCAACCCTCAGCACTCCAAGTTTTTTTGTTTTTTGTTTTTGTTTTTAAGGGCCTCACCCCAGTCATATGGAGGTTCCCAGGCAAGGGGTCAAATCGGAGCTGCAGCTGCTGGCCTACACCACAGCCAAGCCAAGTCTGCAACCTACACCACAGCTCACGGCAACGCTGGACCCTTAACCCACTGAACAAGGCCAGGGATCAAACCTGCATCCTCATGGATCCTAGTCAGATTCGTTTTAGCTGAGCCACAATGGGCACTCCCAAGCTCCAAGTTTTTTTTTTGAGTGGTTTCCATTGTTCCCAGAACCCTGGGGTGAATGGATCCTACTTGCTCTGGTCCTGGGATGCATTAACCTAGTGTTTTATGATGAACTGTCCAGGCTGTGTGTCCCTGAGCCAGTGACTCTTCCAGGAATTTCTTCTCCTACAATGTGTTCCCCAGAGGAGGGGGAACACCCAATGACTGACCAAGCCTGTGTCCTTTTTGGTGATTAATATGCCACTCTGGTTAGAACAGGGGTGCAGAGGAGGCAGCCGGCTCCCATTTTCTGCCTGACCACATCAGCACAGTCCAGAGCTGGAGGAAGGAGAAGATGTGGGTAACCCTGAAGGGATGAGGGGGAGACCCTGTGTAGGCAGAGAATCCCTCGCCTGCCCCAGCTGTCTTCGTTTAGGCTGCGACACCCAATTACCATAGACTGGGAGGCTTGAACAGCACACATTTGTTTCTCACCATCCTGGAGGCCAGCAGCTCGAGATCAAGGTGCCGGCAGGTAAGGTTCTGGTGAGGACCCTCTTCTAGGTTGCAGACTGCCCACTTCCTTCCGTGTCCTTACATGGCAGGAAGACAGTGAGTTAAGCTCTCTGGGCTCTCTGTTATAAGGCATCAATCCCACTCATGAGAGGTCTACTCTCACGAGCTAATAACGTCCCCAAAGTCCCATCTTCTGAAGCCATCACATTGGGGGTTAGGATTTCAGCACATGAGCAGTGGCAGGGACACAAACGTGTAATCCATAGCACCAGCCATGAGGCCCACTTCTGATTGACAGGCCCAGGGGAAGTGAGATGCTGGCTCATTTAGAGCCGTCACAGAACACAGAAAGAACCAGTTCTTTCTCTCTCACTTTTTTTCTTTTGGCTGCACCCGAGGCATACAGTAGTCCCTGAGCCAGGGATTGAACCTGAACCACAGCAGTGACCCAAGCTGCAGCAGGGACAATGTCAGATCCTTAACCTGCTGAGCTACCAGGGAACGCTTAACGAACCACTTCTCTAACCTTCTTCCATGCCGACCTCACAATGAACCCCCCTCCCCAAAGAACCACCTCTCTAAACTCCTTCCATCCCCACCTCACAATGTACCCCTCCCCAGATGGGCAGAATGATTGTCCCAGGACACAGGCAAGTCCATCAAAGCTGCTACCTGGTGACTCATAGTCTGGGGCTTTTCCTGGGCTTCAGTGCAGGGGGAAAGAGTGACATCCACTAGCCCTGGGCTCAAAGTTAGAGGGGGACTTGAAATCCATCCCCTGACCAACCCCCTCATAGTGCAGAGAGGGCCAGTGACGGGCAAGACCACCCTCCAGGGGCTGGGGGCCGAGCAGGCTCAGCACCCAGCTCTCCTGCACCCAGGCTAGAGCTTCTCCATTGCACTGCCAGGCCTCCAAGAGGTGGTCTGTCCTTCCTAAAGGTGATTTTCACCAGTGGAGATGATTTCAGCTTGCTATTACTTAGCACATCATTCTTTTATTTAAAAATAGCAAAGTTCCTGAATGGGTCAGAAAAATCAATGGATCGGTTTAAACCCCAAACGAAAACAATTCCGGTAAAACCACAAACTTTTAGAAAAACTTGTCCTGGGAAGACTGTTCTCCCTACCCAACTAAATAGAAGTGCTGTCAAGGGCCAGAGTTGAGAGGGAAACTAGAGAAACTAAGCACCAAATGGTCTTTATGTCAAGAGGGAGCAGAGTAAGGGACTTTGACAGAGTGGGAAAGGTAAGGAAAGCTTACCAGGCAGGAGTGCACACGGGAACTTACCAGGGACAAGTGAAAAGGCCCATCTTCTGTCCAGACGTGATGGGCCCTCAGGACACAGTGGTGAAGGAAAGCATGATGGTCCAAAAGCTGCCTGCTCCCTGAGGTGCCTTTAGGGGAGTCCAGCTCACTCATGGAGGCTGGAATTTATGAATGAACTAGACCCCTCAGGATACCCTCACGTGCCCCATGTCACTTGACTTTTCTCCCAAAATGCGCCTCCTGCCATCTCAGCCTGATGACATCCTAACCATCCTTTCATTTGTGGGCTCACCCACGCGCTGAACAACATGTAATGGGTGCTCAAATTGTGCCAGGAGCTGGAGATACAGATATGAACAAGATAAGCAGAAGAACGGCCCTCCGGGAGCTGCTGTTTGGGAGATGGTGGAGGTCAGGGGTGGGGGAGGGAGGAGGCAGACATCAGTTCATAAGACAGCTAATTGTTACAAGAAAATCATGGTAAGTTCAGCAAAGCAGAAGCGCAGGGTGAGCGTGTGATGGGATCTGTCCTAGTCTGGGGCAGTCAGGATGGGCTTCCTTGAGGAAGTGACATTTGCATGGAGCTCTGGAGGCTGAGTGTGAATTCATTCCAAGGAGGTAGAGGGCATGGCAGGAAGAAGAGCCAGAATGTGTGCAAATCTGAGGGGGATGGCTTGTTTAATGACCCAAAAGGCAGACATGGAGAGCAGAGCCCAGTGGGGCCAAGTGTAGAGGAGGCACAGGAGTGGGTATACATTCAAGACTGTCATTTCTTTTTTCTTTTTGCCTTTTCTAGGGCTGCTCCTGCGGCATATGGAGGTTCCCAGGTTAGGGGTCTAATTGAGCTGTAGCTGCTGGCCTACACCAGGGCCACAGCAATGCCAGATCCAAGCCGCGTCTGTGACCTACACCACAGCTCACGGCAATGCCAGATCCTAATCCACTGAGCAAGGTCAGGGCTCAAACCTGCAACCTCATGGTTCCTAGTCGGATTCATTAACCACTGAGCCACGACGGGAACTCCAAGACTGTCATTTCTTGAGGCTGTTCGCGTCACAGAGGGAGAAAGGAGGGAGAAAATTAAGGTGATAAAATGAAAGGTTTGCAGATCCCATTGTGGCACAGCGGAAACAAATCTGACTAGTATTCATGAGGACGCAGGTTTGATCCCTGGCCTCAGTCAGTGGGTTAAGGATCCAGCATTGCTATGCGCTGTGATGTAGGTTGAAGAAGTACCTGCGTTTCTGTGGCTGTGGTGTAGCCCAGCAGCTGTAGCTCTGATTCAACTTGGGAACCTCCGTATGCCGCAGGAGTGGTGCTAAAAAGCAAAACAAAACAAAACAAAACAAAAGGTTAATGTGTCACCCACCAGCGGAAGGTCAGAGTCAGTTAAGGGGTTATAGAACAGGACCCTGAAAGGCATAGGGAGTGGTGGGGGCCATGGAAAACTAAAGCACGCGCGGACGTTCCACCCAAATGCATTTAAATTTAAAATGTTAAAACCTGTTACTGGCCAAACAAAGCAAAATGTGAGGGTCACCACAGTTTGGAGTACTTGATTGTAGGGGAACAAGTTGCCTGGAAACCAAGAATGCGGAGGAGGGAGCTGGAAACTGCTTGGCTATAGAGCCAGAAAAAGAGCCAAGGACAGCCCTCTGGACCTGCTTCCTCCCTGTGGCTGTCAGATTGTCTGCTCTATACCCCTACCTGCCTCGGGCCCCCTCCACCTTGCCTACTGGGGCTCACCTGCCCCCAGAGTCACCCTGATCTCCCTGAAAGAAGAATGGAGGGCAGGATGACAGCTGCTGACTTGCAGGAATGGTGAGATGGGAAAAGGGCCCTGAGCCACAACCCTTAGCTCAGGAGGGCCTGTCCACAGGTTGCAAGCCCTGCGGGGTTCCCCTGTGCTCAGAGAGACCCAAACTCTGATGAGCTGAAGAGTTGGGAAAATAAACAGATGTAGAAAGGAGTTAGAACAGACGCATAAGCAGGGAAAATACATTAAAGAATCGACACACTCTGGAGTTCCCATCGTGGCGCAGTGGAAACGAATCTGACTAGGAACCATGAGGTTGCGGGTTCGATCCCTGGCTTTGCTCAGTGGGTTAAGGATGTAGCATTGCTGTGAGCTGTGGTATAGGTCATAGACATGGCTCAGATCTGGCATTGCTGTGGCTGTGGTGTAGGCTGGCAGCTGCAGCTCCGATTCAACCCTTAGCCTGGGAAAACTCCATGTGCCTTGGGTGCAGCCCTCAAAAGACAAAAAAAAAAAAAGGAATTGGCATGATTTCCTAGCACGATTTTGGATCGTTCTCATCCCACCATTAGCTCTTTCAAAGCCTGAAGGTAGGGGAGCCAATCGGGGGACCTCCTTTTGTGACAGCAAAGGCATAGCTGAGCTTTTCTTAAATGCAGTGATGTTTGGTCAGAAAACAATTATTGCCTTTTCCCTCTTTGCTCTGACTTAAATGTCCTTCCATGTATTGCGGGGTTTCTGGCACCCGATCTTGTCTCAGTTGTGCAGGGGGAAGATGCTCAGCCTTCCTGTGTTTGCTTCCCCTGCAACTCTGATTAAGAACTTAGCCATGCTGAGAGTTCCCTATGTGGCTTAGTGGTTAATGAATCCCACTAGGAACCATGAGGCTGTGGTTTCGATTCCCGGCCTCACTCAGTGTGTTAAGGATCCAGTGTGGCTGTGAGCTGTGGTGTAGGTCACAGATGCGGCTTGGATCCCATGTTGCTGTGGCGTAGGCCATCAGCTACAGCTCTGATTCGACCCCTGCCTGGGAATTTCCATATGCTGAGGGTGAGGCCTTAGAAAAGGCAAAAAGACAAAACAAAAACCAAAAAACCCCCACTAAACCATTCTTTAGAGGGCAAACCTCTTCACTTGACAGGAGGAAGACTTTTCTTCTGTCTCATAAGGGAGGAAACATTTTTAAAGGTCATTTCAATATGTAAACACTCCTCTTGCCACACACATGCATCTAATTGCTTGTTTCTATCACCCCTTAAAATAGAATGCAGAGCTATTCCTTGAAGATTACTTAGCTCTCTGAACACCAAGCTTGAAATGACAGGCTCATGAATAGTGAGTCCCAAGTGTGGTGAAAATGTGTGCCTTCTTGGAGTTCCCTTGTGGCACAGCCAGTTAAGGACCTGGTGATGTCACTGCAGCAGCTAGGGTCACTGCTGCCCCGGGAATTTCCACGTGCCTTGGTTGCGCCCCCACCTCCCCCAAAAAAGGGGAAAAAAATGTGTGTCCTCTGCTTTTTTTTTTTACAGCCACGCTTGCAGCAAATGGAAGTTCCCAGGCTAGGGGTTAAATGGGAGCTGCATCTGTGACTTTTGCTGCAGCTTTCAGCAATGCCAGATCCTTAACCCACTGAGTGAGGCCAGGGATCGAATGTGCATTCTCACAGAGACAATATCGGGTCCTTAACCCGCTGAGTCACAGTGGGAACTCCAACATGTAACTTCTTGATGGCCCAGTGTTCTTTTCACTTCATGGCAGAACAGCACTGGGTTTATGTTCAGATATCCATCCTTTGCCTCCAAGGGATTCCAGATGAGTTGACATTGCCTTGACTCTCAGAAACGGTATTACATCTGGGTCGGGACCACCAGGGACTCACATTCTCTGGCTGGTTCAGGGAGAGCCCCCTGACCAAAGACTGACAAATCAGGGTCAAGAAGACTCAATTTCAACTACTAGGAAGGCAGAATCTCTCCTTTTCCTGTTGTGTGAAAGCTGGGTGGGGGTGGAGGTGGGGCAGAGTTCCCGTTGTGGCATAACAGCAACGAATCCAACTAGGAACCATGAGGTTGTGGGTTTGATCCCTGGCCTTGCTCAGTGGGTTAAGGATCCAGCATTGCCTTGAGCTGTGGTGTAGTTCGCAGATGCGGCTTGGATCTGGCGTTGCTGTGGTTCCTGGTGGCTGCAGCTCTGATTAGACCCTTAGCCTAGGAACCTCCATATGCCGCGGGTGCAGCCCTAAAAGGACAAAAAGACCAAAAAAAAAAAAAAAAAAAAAAGCTGAGGGGGACCTGAGGCTTGGGCTGCTATGGCCATCTTGTCCCCACAAGGGGGAGACCTCTTGAGAAGAGAGTCTATATACCAGAAAGCAGAGCCAAGATAGAGAAATTGAGTCTCTGTCGCCCGGTCCTCATCTGAGCATTCAGATCTGGTGTAGGCCTGAAGCCAGCCCTATGCTATGGACTTGTAAACAAGACAATACATTTCCAGTTTTCTCCTGAGTCAGTCTGAATCAGGTCTTCTCAGGTTTCTGCATATCATCTCCTCAAGCGTACAGCCACGTGGCTGCTTCCAGTACGTGATTACAGGAGAAGCTGTCTCATTATTTAAAAGTCATACCTTATTATAGCTGTAAAATGTTCTCAACTTCTTCTTTAAAACTTGTTTTATTTTAAAAAAAATTTTAAATTTTAACTTATTTTTTAAAATTAAAACAAAATTTTAAATATTTTCAACTTCTTGCTTTTATTAGTCATGAGCAGATTCATCCTATTTTTGTGTGCAAGCCTGAATTTCATTTCAATCAATAGGTTGTTATATAAAATTTTTGCTACTTTAGCAATGAGATCCTGCTGTGTAGCACTGGGAACTATGTCTAGTCACTTATGATGGAGCATGATAATATGCGAAAATAGAATGTGTACATGTATGTGTAACTGGGTCACCATGCTGTACAGTAGAAAAAAAATTGTATTGGAGAAATAACTATTAAAAAATAATAATAAAAATGAAAAAATAAAATTTTTGCTACAATGTCACTGTATCAGTGGTTAAGGACATTTTCATTTTATTTGCTAATCAACATATAATTTCCTAATAATTCATTTTGAGTTTACGTCTTACCTAGCAATTCCAAGAGAGTCTACTGTATTCAAATGTTTTTTCAGAAGTATAATGTGCACATTATTCATAAATAATTTGTGTTTATAATATCAAGCTAGGAACAATAAAAAAATAACAGTGCCAAGACTTTCTAAAAATAAATATTTCCAATTTTTCTTTCTTTCTTTCTTTCTTTTTTTTTTTTTTGGCTTTTTAGGGCCACGCCCTCAGCATATGGAAGTTCCCAGGCTAGTAGTTGCATTGGAGCTGCAGCTGCTGGCCTATACCAAAGCCACAGCAATGAGGGACCCAAGCCTCGTCTGAGATCTACAGCACTGCTCACAGCAACACTGGCTCCTTAACCCACTAATCGAGGCCAGGGATCAAACCCACATTCTCATGGATACTAGTTGGATTCATTTCTGCTGAGCCACAGTGGGAACTCCAATATTTTTAACTTCTTAAAGTACTTGACCAATGTGTTACTACATTGCATGCAGGCAACTCTTCTGGGAGTTTTTCCACGTCACCTCCACATGACAAGCAGCTCTCCCAAGGGGACATGGTTGTAGACAGAAGAGCCCTGTTTTCCCGGCAGGCCCACAGATGATCCCCTCCCTTTCCACATCCCCTTTTCTTGAAAGGAAAAATTAAACATTTTAATAATTACCCAAGGAAATTCAGTCTGGAGGAGGCCAGTTGAAACAAAGAGGTT
This sequence comes from Sus scrofa, assembly GCF_054392235.1. Lineage (NCBI taxonomy): Eukaryota > Metazoa > Chordata > Mammalia > Artiodactyla > Suidae > Sus > Sus scrofa. The sequence goes on along the minus strand of NC_139396.1, from coordinate 143,471,762 downwards.
CTTATTCACTGCAGCCTCATAATAGACAAAAAATCAGTAAAACTCCCAAGTGTCCAGCAATTGGAATCTCTATATAGTGGAGTAGAATGATGCCTTTAAAAAGGCAGAGCTATGGAGTTCCTGCCATGGCACAGTGGGTTAAGAATCCGACCGCAGCAGCTCAGGTCGCTATGGAGGCAGGCATTCGATCCCTAGCCTGGGAGCTTCCATGTGTCTTGGATGCGACCATAAAATTTATTTGTTTATTTATTTTTAGGGCCTCACCAGCGGCCTATGGAGGCTACCAGGCTAGGGGTCGAGTTGGAGCTACAACTGCTGGCCTACGCCACAACCGCGGCAACGCCAGATCCGAGCCATGTCTATGACCTACGCCATGACTCACGGCAACACCCCATCCTTAACCCACAGAGCGAGGCCAGGGATCAAACCTGCAACCTCATGGTTCCTAGTCAGATTCGTTTCCACTGTGCCACAATGGAAACTCCCAACCATAAAATTTAAATAAACAAATTAATTTAAAGTCTTCCTGTACTGTGAAAATGATGGGTGTCAGTAACCTATATTCTCTAAGCTTAGAAACATCAGAAGAAAGACAATTTAAAAAAAAAGAAAAAAGATAGAGCCAAATATCCAACTGCCAAGAACTGTCAAGTAAAAAGGCAAACATTGTACGTAGTATGCTATTGTTCGAGGTTTTTTAAAAGAGCAAAGAGCTATCTATGTACATGTCATCTTGCATCCGCAGACTGACTTTGGCAGAAACTATGACAATGCTGCCTCTGGAGAGGGGGCTGGGAGGCTGGGGACAGGAATGAGAGCGCGAGGTGTTTTAAATCACTGCATATCCCCTTTTTACCTTTTGAATTTTACATAATGTACATGTTTTGCCTGTTTTATATTTGTAAAATTAGATTGACTAACTTGGGGGGAGGGGAAAGCAATACAACATTTAAAAACTATGGAAACATACCCCTTTCAGTGTGAAGCCACCACAGGTTTCTGAGCTGATCTGTGACTTGGCTCTTTCCAAAAGCTGGGGTTGTGGCTTGTTCTCATTGGATGCTGATTGGGGGTGGGGGCACATTGGGAGTCAATTTTGAGAGCTCTTCAAAGGAGAAAACCCACAAGAGTTATTGGAGAAATGAGACAAACTTTAAGTGAAATCTTTGGAGTGGGGTGGAAGACGTGGCTAAGGAGTACAGCTGTGGGGGCTGGTTGTTTTCAGGAGGAAAAGGTAGGTGCTCGGTACTCTGCAGTCACTCAATGTCTTAACATTTCCTTGTATGTCATCCACCCAGTCATCAATCTGGGCTGTGTCTACAGAGTTTAGGTCCATGACTGCTTCATTCTCTAATGCTTCTGGGGGGACCTTATTGTGGAGGAGTATAAGCTTGAAATACTGTGTGAGAATAACTATTTTAAAATGTGCTCATCTCAAGGGGAGTGAACAGAGAAATGAAGGATGTAAGGACCTAAGAATCTTGGAGCTCCATTGTGGCACAGCAGGTTAAGGATCAGGCATTGTCATTGCAGTGGCTTGGGCTGCTATTGTGGTGCAGGTTCGATTCCTGGCCTGGGAACTTGTATATACCAAGGCCGCAGCCAAAAAACACAAAACAAAACAAGAAACCAAAAAACCCCTAAGAATCCCATGGGTCCCACACCATCACCAGGCTCCAGAAGAGGTGACCCCAGGAACACAGGGTCCACAGTAGGGAACAGCAGAAGGAGCTAGGCAGGTAGCCAGCCTACCAGGAACAGGACGGCTGAAAAACTCAATCAAACAAGCACCTGTGTTTCAAGAAGCAGTGTAACAAACCCGACTAGTGTCCAGGAGGATGTGAGTTTGATCCATGGCCCCGCTCAGTGGGTTAAGGATCCGGCTTTGCATGAGCTGTGGTGTAGGTCACAGACATGGCTCGGATCTGGTGCTGCTGTGGCTGTGATGTAGGCTGGCAGCTGCAGCTCTGATCTGACCCTGAGCCTGGGAACTCCCATATGCTACAGGTGCAGCTAAAAAGAAAAAAAAAAAAAAAAAAAAAAAGAATCAGCAGTTCAAATGCTCTCAACAAGAGCAACACAACAACCACAGCCGTGACTCCTCTCACCCAAGACCTTTTCAAGGACCCTCTCAAGGACCCTCTCTCACCCCCATGACATCTGGGCACCAAGCAGGGGCTCTGCAGACAAGAGTGACTCCAGCATGAGGACGTTACTGAATTTATAGGAGAGTCTGACCCTGAAATGTCCTGGAACATCCTGCACAAGGTCCTGCTATGCCCCAACAGAGGAGGCATCATTCTTTGAAGCTGTGGCTTGATGGGCTCTGCTGCTGTTTACTCTTGCACTGTGTGAAGAGCACAGCATCTATTTATTCAATTTGTTCAATTGTTGGTGGTCATTTGGCTTGTTTCCACTTTGCAACCATCACCCATCATGCTGCTTTCTTCATCGGGTTTGTGCACACGTTGTTGTTAATTCCTGGGACTAGGGCTTGGAGTGGAATTGCTTTTTATGCTCAGCTTTAGTAAATGCTGCCAAAGAGTATTCCAAAGGCTTTGGCTGATTTACTCTCCCACCTGAGAGCTCCTGCTGCTCAGCGTGTCTTCACCAAATTTGGAATTATGAGACTTTGTGTCTGTTGAGCTGGTGGCTCTGTGGCTTTCATTGTGGCTTTCATATTCTTTTTCCTGGTGATAGTGAGGTTGACCCCTCCTCAGGTGCTCACCAGGCATTAGGATTTGGTCATGTTTTGGGCCCATTTTTATTTGAATTTATTCTTATAACTCCCTCAACAATTAACGTGCTTCTCCATTCTGGGGTTTGTTTTTCCACGTGTGTCTTTTCATGAACTGAATGTTTTGTTTTTGTTTTGGGTCTTTTTTTTTTTAGCATTTATTTTTATTTATTTGTTTATTTTTGCTTTTTTAAGGCTGCACCCATGGCATATGCATATTCCCAGGATAGGGGGTGGAATTAGAGCTATAGCTGTCAGCCTACACCACAGCTCACGGCAACGCCGAATCTCTGACCCACTGAATGAGGCCAGGGATCAAACCCACATCCTCACGGATACTAGTTAGATTCATTTCTGCTGCACCACAACCAGAACTCCTGTCTTGGTTTTAATGTTGTCTACTTCAATGCTTCTCAAACTGCCTGCGGGTGATGAACGAGTTTTGTTTTTCCATTTCCATCAGTGGCAGGTAGACATGCTCTAAAACAAGATTAATGTAAATTAAGTTTTGTTTTGTTTTGTTTTTTGTCTTTTCTAGGGCCACACCTGCGGCAAATGGAGGTTCCCAGGCTAGGGGTCTAATTGGAGCTGTAGCTGCCGGCCTATGCCAGATCCGAGCCAAGTCTGTGACCTACACCACAGCTCACACGGCAACGCCAGATCCTTAACCCACTGAGTGAGGCCAGGGATCAAACCTGCAACCTCATTGTTCCTAGTGGGATTTGTCCACCACTGAACCACGACGGGAACTCCAGAAAATAAGTTTTTTAAAAAACATTAAAAGTACTAAGAAAATTGTCAAGGAAATCTTATAACTGAATCACCTTGTTGTACAGAAGAAATGATCACAACATTGTAAAGCAACTATACTTCCATAAAACTTTAAAAATGTAAAAAACAAAAAACTGTCAAGGAGATCTTGCCGAGTCCTTCTCTGTGACTTTAACTTTTAACACCCTATTGGATTTTCTTCAGTGAAGCACCTGTATTGAGCCAGACACATTTAGACACTCAACAGATGCTTTAGGATCTAAAATGAAAAGGATAAAGATACCACACTGTCCTGGAGTGCTGAAAATGGAGCATGACAGAGAAAAGAAAAATTGGGCTCCCAGACATGAAAAAGAGGAACACTAGAAAACCAGCGTAAGGACAGAATGTCCTCAGGCAGAAAAATCAGAAAACAACCGGATTAAGAATGGAATACATTCTTCCCTGGCATGTTTCTTGCCATATGAATGGTCCTCCAGAATCAAGAACAGGGAACGCTGTGATCTTACTTGTTTATATGACATCACCCAGAATGCTCCACGAGTTTATCATTTGGGGGAAGAACTCTGCTAGTGTCAGAATTTGGAAATGAAAGCACATTAATTTTACAGACAGCAAGATCATCTCTTCCATTTATTCATAGGGTTCTTCCCTCAAGTTTTGGTTTTCACATTATTCAACATCAATTAATTGGTCTAGATGGTGTCTGGAGTAGCCTCTAAACCTTAAAGCTTTGTGGGAGTAAAATCAAGGTGGCCTATTTCAAACATGTCCCCTTAAATGCTATAGTACCCATCAATTTTTGATGAGCTAATATCTAAATGCGTCACCCTTCTGGGCCAACATGATCAGAGATAGAAATAGAGACAGACAGAAAAGGAGAGTGCACTATGTCAGTTGCACCGTCATAGGCAAGAATTACCTGCTCATTTTTTTCTCAATCGCCTTTCCACCAGACTCTGATCTGGCAGATAAGTGTCACAAAATTATAATCGAAAGTGGCGAGTCTTCCCTGACTCACTTCAGTTCTCCACACTGTTCCACTTTCAGCTGCTGGGCAATAAAGGTATAGAGAGGGGAAGTCTCATAATCCACCAGGATCACGAATGTTCAGATTGTGCACGAATGTTTGTGTGAGTGTGTGTGTGTGTTTGTTGCCCATGTGTATCTGTTGAGTTTGTGTATGTATCAAGTGTGCTCATCTGTTGAGTGTATATTGAGTATGTGTGTTGTGTTTGTATGTTGTACATGATGAGTATGTGTGTCGAGTGTATTAACCGCATGTTGTGTGTAGATTTTGTGTGTGTGTGTGTGTGTGTGTGCCTGTGGTAAGGTTGTGTGTGGCGAGGACACCAGAAGGATAAAAACACACCCAGAGGTCACATGTGTTGCACCAGGAATCCAAACGGTTACTTTCAGAGTCTGATTTATTTTGTGTGATTTGCAGCCTCGGACAAGTGAAATGGCAGAGACTGGCTATTGTGCCTTTGGAGGGGATTACTTTGAATGGTCTGGAAAAGCTGAGAGGACACCAGGTCTGATCCCTGTCCCCAGCCTACACTGTGATGTCATGGTTGGTATATTCTTAGTTATCTCTTTCTTCCCTGGGACTCATAGCCTACTTTTGCTCCCTTTTAAGTTAAAAACTAAACCTTAATTATACAGAGAGAATCACTAGATGGGACATGATTCGCCAAGAAAGTGGTGGGGGGGAGGGAGGGTGATAACAACACATTGACCATCGATAAATCAGCTCCCAGGCTGTCCTGTCCTGTGACCTATGTAATGGGTATTCTCTAGACCCTCAGCTAGGCAGAAAGCTCTTCAAGACTTGGGATTTTTTCTTTCTTCCCTGCCCAGTCCCTGTCCCACTTCTCTCACACTTGGTACTATTAAGCTCTTAATAATAACAATGACAAACACTGGGCACCTGCTCTGTGCAGTCCAGGTGTTGAAGTTTCATTCTGGTCGACACAGGCTGGGCCCCTGAAGACCTCTGTCTTCTCAGCTCCAACACTTCCCTCTCTGGGATCCGACCACACCAGCCTTTTTTCCGTTTCTTGAACCCACTGAACCTGTCCCCATTCAGGGCCTTTGCACGTGCAGTTTCCTCTGCCTCTAACTCTCAGCAGGGTCAACTCTGCTTGGTTGAAAGGCCAACCAAGGATAGAGTAGTCATCCTTGGACAGGGCGATGCAGACCATACTTGTCGTCTTGATAGGCATGAGTCTCAATGGCTGAGGGATGAAGGAAGCCCAAATTCAAGCACAAAGGAGACAACATAGAGGGAATAAGCAGTACTTACAAAAATTTTGCCATGAAGTGAAGCAGAAAAATAAGGTGATGGCAGGAGAGAGATACGGGATCCAGAAACATTTTTGTTTGTTTGCTTGTTTCCTTTTAAGTAGGAAGAGGTAGGAGAGTACGTCTCCATGTGGGTAGAAATGACACAGGACTCTGGTACAGGACCCAGATGCAGGGGAGAGAGGAGATAATTTCCAGGAAGAGAATTTTTGGACAGGAGCAAAATGAAATGGGTTCTGAAAGAAAAATTGTAGATTGCATTTGCTCAGTGAATTTAATGCTTACAAAATCCTACGAGGTAGATATCATTATTCTTCTTATTTTATAGATGAGGAATAGAAGAGCCAGAGATGTGAAGTATCTCACCCAAGACCACACTGCAGGCAAGCAGAGGAGTTGGTGTTTGAAGCGAGATTCTGACTCCTGGTTTATTTTATAAGATTTGGAGTTTCCGTTGTGGCTCAGCATGTTACAAACCTGACGAGTATCCATGAGGATGCAGGTTCAATCCCTGGCCCTGCTCAGTGGGTTATGGATCTTGCGTTGCCATGAGCTGTGGTGTAGGTCACAGGTGCAGCTTGGAGCTGGCGTTGCTCTGGCTGTGGCATAGTCTGGCATCTGCAGCTCCAATCCGACCCCTAGCCTGGGAACTTACATATGCCAAGGGTGTGGCCATAAAAAGAAAGAAAAAAAAAAGATTGGGTACAAGTTTATGAAATGTGAGAGGTCAGCTCCTTAAATCAGAGAAAAGCCTGAGCATTTCAGAGATAAACCTAAAACCCAATGCTCACAATTCAGGTTTTAGAGAAATGGAATAGCTCCAATGCATTATAAACAGAAACATTTTCCATATTTTGTTTAGTTGCCCCCCCAAAACACATGCTGGCAATGTTCTGCTTTACAACTGAGAAGTGGACACTTGAGGGTTTGCTCTGAGCCACGTTTCTGATTTGTATGTTTTTCTGAATGTGTGTTACACTTCACAAGAGTTTTAGAAATAAACCTGAACTGTCTTATTGATGTGTAACCATCTCCCCTGAAAATGTGGCCTAAACTTGACCAGTCATCAGAACCAGCTGGGGGAACTTCTAAAATAAAGATTCCCACCCAAGACCAGGGGACTCAGAATTCCCTGGCAGGGGGCCCAGAGCTTGTATCATCAGCAAACTCCCTGTGACCAGGCAAGTTCGGGAACTGCGGGCCTCAAACACACAAATTCAGTTAAAATCAATGTTTTCTGCGATGCTGTTTCCTGTGGTCTTTGGAGATGCTCAAAATATGTCTCATGCCAGACAGAAGGCTGGTTAATTCAACAATGATGAAGAGTTCTCTTTCAGTGTAGCAGGTTAAGGATCCAACATTGTCACTGTAGTGGCTTGGGTCACTGCTGTGACGCGGGTTCAATCTCTGGCTGGGGAACTTCCATATACCTAGGGCAGGGCCCAAAACAAAACAAAAATGTCATATGCTCCCTTTCCTGCCCTAATGTCTGAACTTGGCCCTATCCTTTATTGTCCTTCTGATCCTTCCATTGCTTTGTGCCACAGAAATAATAAAATATATGCAAATACAAGGGGTTATAAGAAAAACCCCTAAGCTTAAACACCAAATGATCATAAAACTGATCCCACCTCTTCCTTCCCTTTAGTATTCCTCTCTCGACACCTCCTAGGGAACAAAACTTCATGCTACCCCGAGAAGAGGGACATCAGAGCCATCCTACTTACACCCATGTAGGAATCGACCAGCCTCTTAACTGAAATGGATGTAACAGATTCAGGGGTACACCTGCAGAGAGGGCTCCTCTGTGCACTGCTCAGGGAAGGAGACTTTCTCCATACTCATCTCTAACCTAGAGCCAGTTGAGAAACCACTGTGATCGTGGCTACTCCTAGGAGGGAGAAAAAGGGCAGAGGAGCTTGGACAGGGTTGATGTCTCAGGAGAAGGTGAGAGCTGAGGCGGCAAGGAAGGAGTCTGGTTCAGGATCAAGAATCACAGAGGCCCTTAAAGAAGCCAGCTCTGAGAGTATCACTTTCCTTCCATCTCTAACCCAGAAAGAACACAATCAAAATACAGTTCCAATTGCAGCTCTTTCCTGGAAAGGAAAAAAAAAAAAAGGAGGAAAGAAACATGAGTTTGGGACTTGCTTTGCAATTTGAATCTCAGGAATGCATAAGAAACAGCAGTTGCTGCCTTCTGAGCAAAGATGCTTTATTGAAACTTGACTCATCCTTGCCAATTTATTGTGTCCCCCCCTTCCTTGTGACACAGAGGAGTGAGGTGAGTAATGCTCTGCGCAGTGAGAGAAAAATAGATCCCCAAATGCCTTCCATTATGCTAAAGGCCTGTGTCACCAGCTGTGGTGCAGGGGGTGTGGTCACCATCTATTACAGGGGAAGAGTCAGAACTTCTGACTCCCTCTCTCCAGGGTTATTTGTGATTCTAAGGGTGCAACAAGCAGGGGCTAAAAAAGGACAAGTGCAGAGAAGTCTGAAAGGCCTGCTGGGGTCTTATGAGAGCCACAGTGGTCAAGAGCTGTGCAAGAGTCCCCAAGGCCACCAAAAAGAAAATGGTTGGAGCCATTTTCTGCTGCCTGACTCTGCCCTGCGCCTTCCCCACAGGCATAAGAACTGCTTCTTCTTCCCCAGAGTAAAAATACCTAATATATACTGAGTGGCTGTTGTGTCAGTCACTAAGCAAAGCATTTTCCATGGGTTATATAAACTAATTTGTATGTATGGATATGTGCATGCACATGCGCGTGCACACACACACACACACACACACACCCTTAGGTGGGTACTAATAGTATCTCCTTTCCCAGATAAGAACACTTAGGCTCAAGAAATTTCAGTAACTGGCCCAAAGTTACCTGGCTAATGCAGGACACAGACCTAGGCAATCTTCAGAAGAAAGCTTTAAACAAATAGACATATTATCTGCTTGGTTAAAGGCAGTTATTTGAACAATAAACAAGGGTAGCAAATGAAAAAAAAATTGTCATTTCAGCTAATTTGTTTCATAGACTGTCCAGGTCTACCCCCAGAGACAGGAATACTAATTGGTAACATTCCAGATGTCTTAGAAGCATTTTTTTTTTAATATAAAGTTTGTTTAAAAGGAAGACTGGGGATGTGTTCATTGCCAGAGCCAGTGGCTTGCTAATAGGACAGCAGCAGATACAAATCACAAGTAATTATGTGAAGCTTCTTCTTTCCCTATAAAACTTAAAAAAATTAAAAGCCTCTATCTTCTCCTATGCAGTTTTAAATATATATATTAGTTCCAATATATCAGAAACATATTTTTGCCTTCAGGTATTGACCACATTATCCTCCTACCCAGCTGGAATCACGCTAGGGAGAAAAATAAACATTTGTCTCAATGGCATTTTCTCATTCGGCTAATTGATTTTTTAAAATAACAATAATGCTTGAACATCCAGGCGCCTAATTACTAGCAGCTTTTTATTTGCACTCTCATTAACTTCACAGCTGCCTTGCCGGTGACAAGTGGTACCACAGAGACGTCAGCTGCAACTGTTAGTTTCTGAAAGGAGGATGGTACAAAAGGCCCAGCACCTGCTCCGCCAAGGTCAGAGAGGGCTTCAGGCTGATTTCAGCAGAACAGGTGTCCAGCTTCGAATGGAGGAAATCACATGTGGAACCATGAGGGTGGAAGGGACCTTGGAGGGCATCTAGCTCAATCCTCTTCATTTACAGATGAAGGTCCAGAGAGGTTAGCTGGCTTGCCTAGGATCACACAGCTTAGTCAACTCTGGGCTAGAATGGAAGCCCAGGCCTCCTGATTCCTTAGCTATGTTTATAAATTAACTTGAAGCGTATATACAGAAAAGTGTACATTTCACAACTGTACAGCTTGAATAATTATCGTTAAGTGAATACATCCAGGCAACCACCACCTCGGTCAAGAAACAATTTCTAGCATCCCCCGCCCCCATGCTCTCCATCCATTCACTACAAACTCTCTCCTCCCCAGGGGTCACCAGGATCCTGACTTTTTTTTTTTTTTTTTTTTTTTTTTGTCTTTTGTCTTTTGTTGTTGTTGCTATTTCTTGGGCCGCTCCCGCGGCATATGGAGGTTCCCAGGCTAGGGGTCGAATTGGAGCTGTAGCTGCCAGCCTACACCAGAGCCACAGCAACGCGGGATCCGAGCCACGTCTGCAACCTACACCACAGCTCATGGCAACGCCGGATCCTTAACCCACTGAGCAAGGGCAGGGACCGAACCCACAATCTCATGGTTCCTAGTCGGATTCGTTAACCACTGCACCACGACAGGAACTCCAGGATCCTGACTTCTTACATGGTCCGTGTTCTTTCAACAAAGACTGTTTTATGTGGGGTTTAGCTAGTTAGAGCTAAAAAGCCCAAATCTCCTGTTTTCTTGGAGTGTATTAAATGGTATATTAAAGCCTATACCAAAAGGACAACCCCATACCCATTAAGGAATATGAGGTCTCCCGTGGAAACGAGGAAATTGTTAGGGAACTAGATTGAGGTGATGGTTGCACAACATTGTGATGAACTAAATGCTACTGAATCGGTCACTCCAAAATGATTCACTTCATGTTACGTGAATTTTACCTCAATTAAAGAAACTCATCACTTAAGCTATGTGCATTTCATTGTGTATATATATATATATATTTTAATGGTTGCACACATGGCATATGGAAGTTCTCAGGCCAGGGGTTGAATTAGAGCTGCAACTGCTGCAATGCCATATCCTTTAACCCACCTCAGCCAGGCCAGGGGTTGAACACACCTCCACATCAACCTGAGCCACCAGCAGTTGGATCCTTAACCCACTGGACCACAGCAGGAACTCCTCATTGTATATACATTTAAATGAAAAATAAACTATAGGAATTACCTGGTGGCTCAGCAGGTTAAGTATTGGTATTGTCACTGCTGTGGCTTGGGTCACTGCTATGGTGCGGGTTCGATCTCTGGAACTTCTGCATGCCCCAGGCATGGCCAAAAAAATTAAATTAAATTAAATTAAAAAACTAAAAATATTCGACTCTTAAAAAATAAAAGAATCCAGCATATCCCTAACAAGGGCTTGTCAACACATCCCATGTGTCTAGACCTGGCCAGCAAGACTTAGAGCACCACCTGGGTGTTTTCCTCCACTCTCTGCTCATTGCTTTCATCCTTATTCCTCCACTGAAAGTCCCCTTATATTGGGTTGTCTTACCAAAGCCAACAATGGGTCCTCTGTCCTCATTGTACTCAAATCTCGGGACAGCATTCAACTTAGATGACATCTGTCTTGTTCTTGAAACCCTTACCTAGGCTTCTGTAATCATATTTGTCTGGGTTTTACCTTACCTCACTGGCCTATTTTCATTCTTCTCTAAATGGTGCAGAGCCCAGGGCAGAGCTGTTTTTGACCAACTCTCTTCTCTTCCTTAGCTGGGTGAACTCATCTTGTCCATCCATATGTCTATGACTTGCACATAAGTATCTCCAGCCTAAACATCTCCCCCAAACTCAGATGTGGCCAGCCAACTGCTCACTTGATGTCTCTATTCACACAGCTGAGACAGAACTACAGAATCTTTCCTACCCCAAATCTCCCCAACTTGGCTTCCTCATTTTTGGAAATGGCACCATCATCCACCTAGCTGTTCAGGCTAAAACTTACGTCATTATGTTGAATAATCTCTTTTCCTCATACCTCGCTTCTAACCAACTTATACACCTTATTGGCTCTGCTTCCAAAGTGTATTCTAAATACAATTACCTTTCTCCATTTCCATCTCTGCTGCTCCATTTCCATCTCTGCTGCTCCATTTCCATCTCTGCTGCTCCAACCCTAGTTCACAGTCCCTCCACCATCTTTTGCCTGGACCATTGCATTATCTTCTAATAGGTCTTTCTTATTTCCCTTTTGTCTTCTGTTAGTCCAACCTTCACCCACCAATAATAATGTTTTTAAGAGGTAGGTCAGGTTCTGTTACCACTCCTGTGAGTGCCCACTGCAATCAGAATAAAACCCAAACTCTCACAAGGTCAAGGGGCCTGCCCCAGCTTACCTTTCTTCTCTCTCTCCACTTGTCCCATCACTCAGGACACTCCGGCCATACTCACCTTCTTCTCTGAACAGGCCAGGCTTGTTCCTGTCTGAGGTCTTTACATTTGCTCTTCTTTCTCTTGGGAGCATTCTTCGCTGATCTTTGAACAGTTGCCTCTTTTTAACATTATGACCTCAACTCAAATGTCACCTTTTCCTCCAAGAGACCTTCCCTGGCTACTCTCACTAAAAACAGCCTCTCCCACTCATGAGTCTATTTAACCTTCTTGATTGCTCTTATCTATACCTAAATCATTCTTATGTATTTACTGTGGACTTGTTTAATGGCTGCCCCCTCCTGCTAGAAGGTAAGTTCCTTCAGGGCCAGGACTCTTATTTTATTTATGGCTATATCCCCAGGGCTCAGAACAATATTTGGCACAGTATAGAAAGTGCAACATAAATATAAGTTAACTGGCTGGATCTCATCAGGTCATCTGAAAAGATGAGAAAGCAAAGTTATTTATAAAAGGTCTCCATTGTATATTATTTCAGGATGACAAGTCACAGGTAACAGAAACCCAATTCAGGATGTCTTAAGCAATAGTAACAAAGACTAGGAGTAGGTCTGTCATTAGGCACTTAAGCTGGTATACCAGAGATTCAAATTATATCACCAGAATAATTTCACTCTCTGTCTCTGCTCTGCTTTCCTGTGGATTGGTTCCATTTGCTGGCAAGTCCTCTCCATGCAGTGGCTCCTGCCAGCTCTGTGTTTATATTCTATAGTGCACAGCTCAGTAGCCCCAGCAGAAAGAGAACTGTCCCTTTCCAGTAGTCCCTGCAAAAATCTCAGAATTGATTTTCATTGGGCCAACTTGGATCACATGCCCTCCCTGAACCAATCATTGTGTCTAGAGGGATAGAATATGCTAATTAGTCAAGCCAAGTCACGCACCCACTCCTAGATGGGAGAGTGTGACTGGGAATTGGCTTCACCTGAGTCACATGGTCTGTGGGCCACAGAGGAGTGGTCTCCCAAAGGAAACTGCAAAGCTACCACCAGGAGAAGGGATGGAAGTTGTGGAGGGAAAGAAAGATGTCCACTACAATTGTCTTTTTTGTCTCAGAGAACTGAAATTTTTGCCAGCTCCAGAAGAAACTGTAGTTTTAGAGCTTAAGGATGAAGAACTGCCTGATTGCTGCCATCTCATAGGACAGCCTGGTGAGCTCATTTCCCCATGGAACGTTTACACAGCCCTAACCATTACCTTATCTCACAAGGCCTGTGGGACACCTACTCTGGCAGGGGTCATGCTTTGTCAGTCTCCTGTCTGTGAGATGGTGCTGAGTTTAATTACTGAGACCTGACCTCAGAACCTTAGGGTCAATGTCCCTGACTTTTATTTCTCTGGTGTCAGCCTTCGAAGTTCCTAAGCCCTGCTCCCTAAAGCCCTTTCTCCCAAGGCCTAGAGTGTTTACCTTTGCTTTGCATCATCATTAATCTTTCTGATTTTGCCCCTCAACTCATTTTGTTGGACTGCTCCTTTCTACCCCACCCTCTGAATTTGCTTTCTGACCAGCTGGGCTGAATCCATCAGGCCTGCTTCTAACCAGACTCTGCCTTCACATCAGTCATTTCCCTTATCAGGTGCTTCCTTCCTTAATCTTCAGTGATGGCTGCACTCACCCTTACTGGTGTTCACTTCCCCAGAAAAGGAATGAGATATTCACATACACGAAGAATACATTGAAGACAGACTTAAATGAGGATCTCTCCTATACTAAAATATCTCTAAGGAAGATCTGTCCCCAGTACAAGCTGGCACTGGACAATCTCTGGGGGGAAGACATCCTCCCTTTGCCTGCTTTCACGCAGAGGGGAGACCTGGAAATGAGCTAATTGCTACCTCTCATGATTATGTTTTACACACTCCCAGACTGAAACTCCGTAGGTCATTGGTTTTACCTTTTCCAAATTCCATCACTTTATTAAAATCAAGTTTTCTAAGCTCTTCAGTGCCTTCCCATCTGGTCCTCTGCAATTATCTGACTTATGTTCTGGGGCTGAAATACAGTAATAAGAGCACTATAGTTATTCCTCTGACTCATAAACTTGAAACAAAGTATTCTTCATGATCCTGCTTGTCATTTCCTTTTTCTTTAACTTTGGAAAGTCACTTTAGTGGTCAGGTGAATTCCTGAACAGTGACTCTTTGGTACAAGTGTTCTTATTCTAACATCACTGAACCCATCTCCTTACATGAGTGAAAACATAAAGCTTGTTTCTGTAGAGAAGCTGCTAACCTGACCTACGAAGGTAGTTTTATTCCCACCAGAATATAAAATCCAAGAAGACAGGGACTTTGTTTAGTTACTATATCTCTAGTACTTGATCACTCATTCATTAATCATTCAACAAATACTTACTGAGCATTTACTAAAGAGAGCATTGTGCCAGGTGATACTTGGGATCAAAGAATAAAAGCCAATGTATCTGAGAGGATATTTCAATCACAAGTAACAGAACTGGTTTAAACAATTAGGCATTTATTGGTGCACATAAGTGGAAGTCCAAATTTAGATAATCTCAGGTTTGCTTGCCCCACCATTAAGGATCCAGGATATTTCATAGCGTCATCCTAAACCTTTACTCCCCACTCTGGAAAAGGAGAAGAGAAAGTCCATAGTGTGGCTGCCAATAACAACTAGGGTAATTGTAAGAGAAAGAGTAAATCTTCCCACAAGAGGAAGACCCTTCCCAGAAGTCTTTAGCACTTCTCTTGCTTCTCAATGCCAGCACTGGGCCACTGGGGCACACACCCATTCCTGAACAATGGACCTCGATCATTTCAGTCCCTCACCTCACACTGAGGGAGGGGTGGGCTTCCTCTGACGCAAGGGGACTGTGTTGAGGAGGGGTGGCCCTCTGAACATATAGAGGTTTTGGTAGAAAGGAAGGGAATAGGAGCTAAGGGCTAAAGGTGGAACTAGGGAAACACCGCAGTGTTCACTACAAGTCAGAATGATAATTTATAATGAAAGCGTATCGTTTTAAAAAGGTGCCTATCAACACATTAGCTCATGTAATCCTTACAATGATGGAAAAGTGGTAGTTCTCATTTCAGGGCTAATTCAGAATCACCTAAGTAATGAGTCTGATTCAGAAGGTCTGTTGTGAGACCTGGACATTTGTAATTCCTAAAAGCTGCATGGGTGATTCTGATGCCCAGCCAACACAGCTCACCAGTACTGTAAGCTAGGCACCA
This sequence comes from Sus scrofa, assembly GCF_054392235.1. NCBI lineage: Eukaryota > Metazoa > Chordata > Mammalia > Artiodactyla > Suidae > Sus > Sus scrofa. Next base: position 143,456,638 of record NC_139396.1, on the reverse strand, counting down.
CTACCCCATAGGTGTGTGAATAAGAGATTCTGACATATGTGCCAGAGGAGTTCGGGGAGGAAAAGGTCCCTCTAAACCAGTAAACTGGGGAAAGTTACTGGGAAAGAGTGGGACCTCCAAAGATAAATAAGACTTGAATAGAGAACCTGGGGAGCATTGTAGCCAGAACGGCACAATGAGTCGGGGGGACAAAGATGGAGCATTTGCCAAATTCATGTGTCATGTTTGCCAGAGGACAGGTTGATATCTGGTTTGTTGCCATATTATGCCATAGTATGAGACAAAGGGAAGTTTTCTCATCTTGAACCAACGATTGAAGAAACTGAGGTTTGTTTTCAGAACTTGGTGAATCAGTGCTATCTGATATTCCTGGTACTTTGCTAAAACTATGCACCAAGCTTCCTCTTTGAGCACAAAGGGGATTTTAAGAGGCAATGATTGGGGCTTTCACATATTTGTGTTTCAAAAATCAGAATCATTGGGTGGAAAAACCCTATGAGATCACCTCTTTGCTCTATCTAACCTGCGTGTGGTGAATGCACAATGATCTTTTTAAAGAAGGCATTTCAGTTTCTTCTCAATGCAAATTAAGATCAACCCAATAAAAATCCAGTCAGGCTGCAAAAGCGATGAGGAGGAAGGTTAGAAACAACCTGAAGAATATGGGGAAAGTTTGTAAGTTGACAGGCAACTGGATTACATTTAAAGATTCAATAGTGACGTATTTAGAACAGTTTCCTTAGTGAGTTTGTTAACGCCCAGGTAAGAAGCTTGGTGGTTTGTTGATAGCACAGAAAGTGAGTCATGAAACACTGGCTTGCTCAGCCGGGCTGGGACAAATGTCACCCACTCACTTTGAAAGATGCACCTCACGCATAGAAATATGTGAACAGATGTCAATTAAAAAAGAAAACCACTATCATCACTCACTGTTATAAACAACTTATTTTCATCTTTGGTATACCTTTGTTGTTATTACTGCTGCATCTAAATTTCATTTTAATGAACTCTAAAAGGGTCTCCCTCATGCTAAAGGAGTTTATCAGAGATAGAGAGTTGGCCACAGACTTGCCATATGTGTCTTGGGCTAGATGCTCTCAAGGAATATTGCCTCTGTCAGGTTTCAAGAGCCCTTCTTATGTTATTTATCAAATGAGTTTAGGGTGAGAACTTTGGGTAGGTCACTAGGTATCTACAGAAAGTATTAATGGGGTAATTAGCTTCAGCAATGAAAAAAATGAAACATGTGCATACTTTTCACATGGGGTTCATTCTATAAACTTTACAAGAGAATGGTTGTTTGGAAGCTCCTAGAATAAGAACACTAGGCCACAGAGGAGCGGATTGGAATAAGCCAGTGAAGCAGAGGTTAAGAGCTGGCTCACCTGGTTCCTGGCTCTGTACCCAACCAGATTTGGAGGATGGAAGACAGAGCAGAAGCAGGAGCAGGAATGTTGGAGAGGACAGCTCACAATGTGTGTGTGTATGGCAGGGGGTGGGGGGGTGGGTGGTGATGAGATAGTAGAGGCTTCCTTACAAAGTTAAAGATGATGCACACCTATTCAGCTGGGAGAGCCAAACCTTTCTGTGGGTTCTATTTTTCCGATTCAAGCTGGTCTCTAAGTTCAGGAAGAATAATTTTTCTGGTATTGATTCTATAGTCTTTTCATGGTAGATTTGAAATCAGTAATAATGATGAGCAGAAAATGATTGCAAACAAAAGATAACATTTTGGGTAAACTACCAAAAAAGATCTACAACTAAAGATACAAAGATGGAAACACAACAATATAGGTATGAGGGGCAGATTCATGATAGAATCAAATCCCATATGAGCTGGGTGGGTGACTCACAAACAGGATGATGATTATATTCAGAGATTCTCCTACAGGAGTGAGTGTTCTGATCTGCATGTCAGACCCCCCCAGCCCAGAGGTCCAGCATCAGGAAGAGGAGCCCCCAGAACATTTGGCTTTGAAGGCCAGTGGGGTTGGATTGTAGGAGCCCTACAGGTTTGGGGTAAATAGAGACTTTATTATTAAAGGGCACACACAAAATCTCATATGCACTGGGACCAAGGGAAAAGGCAAAAATATGGCAGGAGCCTGGGTCAAATCTACCTGTTGGTCTTGGAGGGTCTCTTGCAGAAGCAAGGGGAAGCTGTGGCTAACCCTGGGGACAGGGATGCTGATGGTGGATATATCAGGTAGCATTCATCTGCATGAGCTCTCCTGGAGGCTAACACCTTGGCACCAAGACCTGGCACCACCCAACAGTCTATAAGCTCCAGTGCAGGGATCCCTCAGGCCAAATAACTAACTGGGAAGGGATACAGCCCACTCATCAGCAGCCACGCTGCCTAAAGACTTCCTGAGTCCAGAGCTGCCTCCAGACACACCCCTAGACATGGCCCTGCCTACAAGAGGGCTAAGGCCCAGCTCCACTCACCAGTGGGCAGACACCAGCCTCTTCCATCAGAAATCCTGCTCAAGCCTCTAGACCAGCCTCAGCCACTGGGCGCTGACACCAAAAGCAAGAAAATCACAGTCCTACAGCCTAGACTGAGTCTGCAATGCAGGTCAGACACTACCCTGGGACCAGCTGGCCCCTGGCTTTTGGGGGATGAAAGGGGAATGCACTACTGGGACACATAGGATGTCTTCAACAGAGGGCCTCTTCTCCAAGGTCGAGAAATGTAACTAACCTACAACAAACATAAAAATAAAAGTAGCAGAGTTTCCATCGTGGAACAGTGGAAACGAGTCTGATCCCTGGCCTTGCTCAATGGGTTAAGGATCTGGCATTGCTGTGGCTGTGGCATAGGTCAGCAGCTACAACTCCGATTGGACCCCAAGCCTGGGAACCTCCATATGCTGCAGATGCAGCCCTAGAAAGACAAGAATAAATAAGTAATAAAAATAGCAATTTAGACAAAACAAGGTGACAGAGGACTATGTTTCAGGTGAAAGAACAAGCTAAAACTCTAGAAGAAAAACTAAGTGTTGTAGAGATAGTCCATCTATGTGAGAAAGAGTTCAGAGTAATGATCATAAAGATGATCAAAGAATAATAAGAGAGGAGAATGGATGGATGCACAGAATGAGAAATTAGAAGTTTTAAACAAAGAATTAGAAAATATAAAGAACAACCAAACAGAAAAATATACAATAGCTGAAATGAAAAATACATTAGAAGTAAACAATAGACTAAAGCACAGAAAGTCCCATATAGGATTGATTAACTCACAGAGGAACACACCAAGACACACCATAATCAAAATGAGAAAATTAGGGAGTTCCCGTCGTGGCTCAGCGGTTAATGAATCTGACTAGTAACCATGAGGATGCAGGTTCAATCCCGGGCCTCGCTCAGTGGGCTAATGAACTGTGGTGTAGGTCACAGACACCACTTGGATCCCACATTGCTGTGGCTGTGCTGCAGGCCAGCCGCTACAGCTCCGATTCAACCCCTAGCCTGGGAACCTCCATATGCTGCAGGTGTGGCCCTAAAAAATAAAAAATAAAAAAATTAAAAAATGAGAAAATTAAAGATAAAGAAGTATTAAAAAAAACCATGGAAAAGCAACAAATAACATACAAGGGAACTCCCATAAGGCTATCAGCTGACTTTTCAGCAGAACTCTGCAGGCCAGAAGGAAGAAGCACAATATACTTAAAGTGACGAAATAGAAAAACGTACAACAAAGAATATTCTACACGACAAGGCTCTCAGTCAGATTTGAGGGGAAAATCAAAAGCTTCACAGACAAGCAAAAGATAAAAGAATTCAACACCATAAACCAGCTTTACAAAAAATGCTAAAGGAAATTTTCTAGGTAGAAAAGAAAAGTCTACAAGAAGCAAGAAAATTATGAAATGGAAGTTCCTTTGTGGTGCAGTGGATTAAGGATCCAGCATTGTCACTGCAGCAGCTAAACAGACATTTCCCCAAAGAAGACATACAGATGGCCGACAGGCACATGAAAACATGCTCAATATCACTAATTATTAGAGAAATGCAAATCAAAACTACAATGAGGTATTACTTCACACCAGTCAGAATGGCTGTCATTAAAAAATCTACAAATAATAAATGCCAGGAAAGGGTGTGGAGAAAAAGGAACCTTCCTGCACAGTTGGTGGGAATGTAAATTGGTGCAGCCACTATGGAGAAGAGTATGGGAGTTCTGTAATAAGCTAGAAATAGATTTACCATATGATCCTGCAATCCTGCTCCAGAACATATATCCAGAGAAAACCATAATTCTAAAAGGTACGTGCACCCCAATGTTCACAGCAGCACTATTTACAATAGCTAAGACATGGAAGCAACATAAGTGTTCATTGACAGATGAATGGATAAAGAAGACGTGGTATATACATAAAATGGAATACTACTCAGCCATAAAAAAAACCAATGAAATAATGCCATTTGCAGCAACATGCATGGACCTAGAGATTATTATATTGAGTGAAGTAAGTCAGATAAAGACAAATACCATATATCATTTACATGTTAATTCTTTAAAAAGACACAAATGAACTTATTTACAAAACAAAAATAGACTCATAGACATAGAAAACAAAATTATGATTACCAAAGGGGATAGTGGGAGGTGGGGGTCGGGGGGAGAGCTTAAATAGGACTTTGGGATTAGTATACACATACTATTTATAAAACAGATAAACAAGAGTTCCCGTTATGGCTCAGAGGTAACAAACCCTACTAGTATCCATAAGGATGAGGGTTCAAACCCTGGCCCTACTCAGTGGGTTAAGGATTCAGGGTTATAGTGAACTGAGGTGTAGGTCACAGATGGCTCAGATCTGGCATTGCTGTGGCTGTGGTATAGGTCGGCAAAGGCAGCTCTGATTAGATCCCTAGCCTGGGAACTTCCATATGCCACTAGTGCAGCCCTTAAAAAAAAAAAAAAAAGAATTAAAATAGATAAACAATAAGGACCTACCATATAGCACAGGGAGATATATTCAATATCTTATAATAACTTATAACAGAAAAGAATATGAAAAAGAATATATATCGAACTGAATCACTGCTATACACGTGAAACTAACACAACATTGTAAATTAAATATACACCAAAATTTTTTTTTTTCTTTTTAGGGCCACACCTGCATCACATGGAGGTTCCTAGGCTAGGGGTCAAATCTGAGCTACAGCTGCCAGCCTACACCACAGCCACAGCAACACAGGACCCAAGCTGCATCTGTGACCCTCACCACAGCTCACGGCGAGGCCAGGGATCCTTAACTCACTGAGCAAGGCCAAGATTGAACCCACCTCGTGGTTACTAATCAGAGTCATTTCCACTGTGCCACAATGGGAACTCCTATATCAATTTTAAAGTAGTTAAAAAAAGAAAAAGGATATTAGGTTAAAATTAAGGAAATCTGAATAAAGCATAAACTTTAGCTAAAAAATAAATAAAAACATAAATGTTGGAGAGGGAGTGTAGAAAAGGGAATAGTGCCATTTGCAGCAACATGGATAGAAATATATACACATAATATATATATATATATGTAACTCAATCAGGAGTTCCCGTCGTGGCACAGTGGTTAACAAATCTGACTAGGAACCATGAGGTTGCGGGTTCGATCCCTGCCCTTGCTCAGTGGGTGAAGGATCTGGTGTTGCCGTGAATTGTGGTGTAGGTCACAGACATGGCTCAGATCCCGCTTTGCTGTGGCTCTGGCGTAGGCCAGTGTCTACAGCTCTGATTAGACCCCTAGCCTGGGAACCTCCATATGCCATAGGAGCGGCCCTAGAAAAGGCAAAAAGACAAATAAATAAATAAATAAATAAAACTGAATCAGCTTGTTGTACATCAGAAACTAACACAACACTGTAAATCAACAACAACAAAAACAATTTTTTTTTTGTTTGTTTAAAAAATGTATTGGCTAGGAGTTCCCATTGTGTTCAGGTAGTGAACCAGACTGGGATCCATGAGAATTCGGGTTTGATCCCTGGCCTTGCTCAGTGGGTTAAGGATCTGGTGTTGCCATGAGCTGTGGTGTAGGTTGCAGACGTGGCTCGGATACGTGCTGCTATGGCTTTGGCGTAGGCCAGCAGCTGCAGCTCTGAATGGACCCCTAGCCTGGGAACTTCTATATGCTGAAAGTAGGGCCCTTAAAAAAGCAAAAAATAAAAAAAAATACATTAAAAAAATGTATTGGCTAGAAGTAGGACTAAAACTGTCTTGTTCATTATTTTATTCCAGGGCTTAAAATTGCACCTAGCACTCAGTAGGTGCTCTGTATTTTTCAGGATCTTTTGCTCTTAGCAGTTTGAATATGATGTGTATAGGTTTGCTTTACTCATTTGTTTGTTTTAGAGCCACATTTGCAGTAGGCTAGGGGTTGAATCAGAGCTGCAGCTCCCAGCCTACACCACAGCCATAGCAATACTAGATCTGAAACCAAATCTGCAACCTACACCACAGCTCATGGCAATGCTGGATCCTTAGCCCCCTGAGCAGGGCCAGGGATCCAAACTATATCCTCATGGATAGTAGTCTGGCTTCGTTACCACTGGGCCACAGTGGGAACTCTGCTTTATTTGTCTGTTTGTTTTTGTCTTTTTTGTTTTTTTACGGCTGTACCAGTGGCATATGGAGGTTTCCAGGCTAGTGGTCGAATTGGAGCTACAGCTGCCAGCCAGCACCACAGCCACAGCAATGTGGGATCCAAGCCGTGTCTGCAACCTACACCACAGCTCATGGCAACACCAGATCCTTAACCCACTGAGCAAGGCCAGGGACCGAACCCGCAACCTCATGGTTCCCAGTCTGGTTCACTACCTGAACCTGCATCCTCATGGATACTAGTCAGATTCGTTTCCACTGAGCCAGGACAACTCCTATTTGTTTTTTTAATGTACTTATTCTGCTTGGCATTTCCTAAGCTGCTTGAATCTGTAATTTCAAGTCTTCCAACAAAATTGGAAAAATTTTAGCCACTATTTTCTAAAAAAAATTTTATGAATTATTTTCTCTCTCATCTTTGGGGATAACAATTTACAACCATGTTGACACTTTTGATATTGACACAGATGTCACTGAGGCTTTATTAATTTTTTTAAAGCTTTTTTTCCTCTTTTCAGTTTTGATCATTTCTATTGATCAGTCTTCAAGTGTACTGACTCTTTAACATCTCTAGCCACGTTAAGCTGATCTACTGAATTAGATATTGTATATTTCTCTTCCAGAATTTTTGTTTGGTTCTTCAGTAGAGGAACAGAAATTATAAAAGGGAACCATTTGAATATACAATAGACCTTTCAAACTTAACATATGCCAAACTGGGACGCTCCCACCTCAGAGTCTTTATACTTGCTGTTCCCTTTGCTAGAAATGGTCTATTAGATATCCACATGGTTCTCAATTCTTATTCCTTTCATATTTACTTAGTTATTTATTTGGTCTTTTTGTCTTTTTAGAGTCACACCCGAGGCATGTGGAGGTTCCCAGGCTAGGGGTCTAATCGGAGTTACAGCTGCCGGCCTACACCACAGCCACAGCAACGCCAGATCTAAGCTGCGTCTATGACCTACATCACAGCTCACGGCAATGCCGGATCCTTAACCCACTGAGCAAGGTCAGGGATTGAACCCACAATCTCATGGTTCCTGGTCAGATTCGTTTCCGATGCACCATGACGGGAACTCCTCTTGCTCCTTTCAAATACCAGCTCCAAAGGCAATTTTTCAAGGAGGCGTTCCTGACCATTTGTTATAAAATGAATATAATTTATGCCATCCTTTTGCACTAACTATCCCCTTAAGCTCCTTTTTTTCTCCATAGACCTTAACATCATGTAACTATTACAAATCTACTTTTAAAACTGTTGCTGTCAGTCTAGCCTAAGTAGATAAAGCCAACTTTATCCAATGTGGATAAAACAACATGTACTCCCATCAATTATGCATGAGTGTTACCATTTTCTGGGGTTTGTTTGTTTTTTTTGCTTTCAACTTTTAAATTTTCTCCTGGGGATTCCCAATGTGGTACAGTGGAAACAAACCTGACTAGTTTCCATGAGGATGCAGGTTTGATCCCTGGCCTTGCTCAGTGGGGTAAGGATCCAGCATTGCCTTGAGCTGTGGTATAGTTTGTAGATGTGGCTCAATCCTGCGTTGCTGTGGCTGTGGCGTAGGTCGGCAGCAGCAGCTCTGATTCGACCTCTAGCCTGGGAACTTCCACATGCTTCAGGTGCAGCCCTAAAGAGCAAAAAAAAAAAAAATTTTTTTTCTCTTCCATTTAATGAGTTTTTGTTGACATATCCCTGATTAATCATAAGCTTGAGTATCTTTCATATGTTTATTGGCTGTTAGGTTCTTTTGTAAATTGCTTGTTCATATCATCTCTTCTTTTTCTTCCTCATTATTTTTTCCCCCCTTTTTTTCAGATGTACCTGCAGCATATGGAAGTTCCTGGGCCTATGCCCCAGCAGCAGCAACACTGGATCCTTAACCCACTGTGCCACAGTAAGAACTCATTCTCCTCCCCATTGTTTTCACTTTTTTGTTGGGTTATTTATCTGTTTTCTTAAGGATGGGCTGGATTTTTTTTTTTTTTAATTCTGGTTACTACTTCTTTCTGTAAATATTTTCTGTGGTCTGGGGTTTATCTTTAACTTTGTAATGATGTTTTTGGTTGTATGCATGAGTTACATTTTAATATAGCCATATTTTTTCAATCTTTTCAAGGGTGAATTAACATAAAATATTTTTAGATGTATGTATTGGAGGGGGAAGTTATCAAAGGAAATTCTTGCCAAATGACCTTTTTTTCTCTGTATCGTAAAAAAAATCAGTTCTTAATAGACAGCTGTAGAGTCCCTGAGCTTCCTTCTTTAGCTAACATATATTAATTGATTCTACAACAAAGGCCTAGATCTGGGAGTTGGCCAGGGTGGGGCCAGGGAGGGAAGGGAGGGTATGAAATTTCATATGTGGAACCCTGCCTTCCTAGAGCTTACCATCAGAGGACTAATATGAGTTAGACTGTATAGCCTGATATACTTCAGTAGCAGCTCAGAGGAAGGAGAGATGGGGGTAGGACTGAGTAATTATCTATGGACTGGATTAATCAAGGAAGATCTGATGTCGACTTTCTTGACTTCCCATAAACTAAGAATCACATGGGAGTTCACATTGCGGCTCAGCGCAAACAAACTTGACTACAGTCCATAAGGATGCGGGTTCAATCTCTGGCATCGCTCAGTGGGTTAAAGGATCCAGTGCTGCCGCAAACTGCAGTATAGGTGGAGGATGTGGCTGGGATCTAGTGTTGCTATGGCTGTGGTTATGTAGGTTGGTGGCTACAGCTCAGATTTGACCCCCAGCCTGGGAACTTCCATATGCTGCAAAGAAAAACAGATAAAGAAATGGAGGCTGATATCCATAAGGTCTCCCTGCTGAAGATCTCCCAGCTAGTGAGAGGTAGAATCCACACTAGAACTTTAGGTTGCAGTCAAGTGTGCTGTTTTACCTACCAGTCAAGAAAGCTGATGTGTCTTCTTTTGATCATAAAATAGAAATCTGAGAGCAATGCAAATGAAAAACTGAGTAAGACCACACAGAACATCGATTACAACCAAAACAAACAAACAAAAAAATGAAAGCCCACGATCATTTAATCTGGGCTCACAACTCACAAACTGTTAGAAACAGCTATTACATTCACATCAACTTGTTTGCCTTATAAGGATACAGGAAATATGGTTAAACTCGTTTTCTTTAGATAGGGCAGAAAACAGTACTTTATCCCAGGACACTTTTTTAGAAGACACAGCAAAAATGAGAATAAATAAACATGGGCTCTGTGTTTAGTATTTTCTCTAAATAAACCACAAGATGAATGGCCACATATATCCATAAATTGTAGTTACTTTCTTGTCTCAGTTACATGAGTTTGGTTCTTCTACTGACTGTCAGATTAATTGGTTCTACTTCACTCTGCCTATGGAAAAAGCATCAAAAAGGTACCTAATCAGTAACACTGGAAAAAAAGACAAAACAGAGATACACTGACTGAAGTGCTCATAATCAAGCTATTATAGTGCTTTTGTCTGTATCTATATCCTTACCAGCAAACAAGAATGTAAAAATCACTTTCAACTGCCTGCCAAGAGACACACCATTACTTAGGATCAATTAGAAGTTCTTTCCACCAAGAAAATGCTTCAAAACACTATCTCCCCAAATACCACACAATATCACTTATATGTGGAATCTAAAATATGGCACAGATGAGCCTATCTATGGGACAGAAACAGACTCACAAACATGGAGAGCAGACTGTGGTTGCTGAGGGGGAGGGAATGGGATGGACTGAGAGTTTGGGGTTAGTAGATGCAAACTGTCACATTTACAATGGATAAGCAATGAGATCCTGCTGTATAGCACAGGGAACTATATCTAATCACTTGTGATAGAACATGATAGAAGATAATATGAGAAAAAGAATGTGTATATATATGTACGACTGGATCAATATGTTGTATGGCAGAAATTCACAGAACATTGTAAATCAACTATAATAAAAATTTTTTAAAAATAAAGAAAATGGTAACTCCTTTTATCTTACTATAGTAATAACCTTATAAAGCAACGGATATCATGTGCCCATGTGTCAGAGAAATATCATAATGCTAAATACAAGAAGTCTTTAGAACATTCTTCAAAGTCAAACATAATATTCACTGCTATCTAAAGTTTGCTTCCTCCACATTCTCAAGGAGACTGGATTCTACTAGTCCCGGAGACATCTTGCCAAATGTTGACGATGCGAAAAAGTACAAGATGTGATCATTGCCCCTTAGATATCATGTCTAGAATAGCTCCATTCTAAACACCAATAGCTCAGGGTGTTTGTTACTAGATTCAAAACACTAAGGGAGAAGAAATGGGAAGCGAGGAGCTCTGTGAAAGCTGGTGAGCAGTCACCAAAGCCCCATCAGAACTGGGTCATTAAAGATATTCTTCCAGGCAGGAAAGTGGGGGAAAGGCATGTGAATGTAGAACAGATATTAGAGGCAAAGCTGTAGTGCATGAAAGAAGAGGGTAGGTTCATACATGGAGAGTATGGTCAGGGCTCAGGCTGAGAAGCAGGCTATGGCCCAATCACCAAAGGCTTTATATGGAAGGCTAACAAATGGGAATTTTGAGGGGTGGGTGTGGTGATGCTTGGATTGGCATATCCAGAAGATCAATCTGGCAGCCAAGTGTGGAAGATGCATCTCATGGAAGGATCCCCATCTTAAGCTACTGGATCGAGCTAGGTGAGAAATGATGACAGCCTGGTCTGCAGCAATGGGATGGAGAAAAGGGAATGCATCCAAAAGACATTCAGCAAGTAGAATTAGTCAAATTACTATAAGTGTGAAAAGTGATGCCCGTAGCTGAAACTGGAAAAAAAAAATTAAGAAGGACATCCGTAGCACAGAATATAAAAGGCAAAGTCAGGCAAAAATATAAATTTTTAAAAGTTCTTTGGGAGTTCCCATCGTGGCTCAGCGGAAATGAATCTGACTAATATCCATGAGGACGCAGGTTTGATCCCTGACCTCACTCAGTGGGTTAAGGATCTGGTGTTGTTGTGAGCTGTGGTGTAGGTGGCAGATGTGGCTCGGATCTGGTGTTGCTGTGGCTGTGATGTAGGACAGTGGCTATAGCTCTGATTCAACTAGCCTGAGAACCTTCATATGCTGTGGGGTATGGTCCTAAAAAGACAAAAAAAAAAAAAAAAAGTTCTTTATAAATAGTTGATCATGCATTTTCTGCCTACAAAGAGGCTACTTTCAGAAAATATCATTTATTCCCCCTTTTTAAAAAAGAACATAAAACTTACCCCAGTGGCTTTTCTTTTTATAAAAGTTGCCCTATTTGATGTGCTCGTATAAACAATCTCCAACTGTGCCAAAAAGTTTTGGAGCATCATTCAACAATGGAAATGCTTCATCTTTGTACCTGAGATGCTTAAGCACAAGCAAGTTCTCCTATAATATAAAAAATAAACATATCAGAAATCAACTGGAAACAAAACTCATCTGCAGGAAGTGCCCAGGCATTTTTCCATTAGCTTTTAACACAGGGAAAACAAGATGGTAAGGTGACATTGTTTCATGGTTTTTAAAACCGGTAGCTTCTGCAAGAGAGGCAGCATCAGAGGAGCCAAAAATAAGGGATGCAATGTGGGAAGTATGCCTTCTTTCCTACTGTGGATGCTGTGGTGTGTTGCTCAGATTTCCTCTTCAGTACTGAGGTGCTTGATCTTCCAGAAGCAGGGACTGTTGGTGGCCGACAGTTTTCAGTTCAATTGCTCTTAGCCCCCTTCCCAGGGGCAGCCCCTATTTATTGACTGATTGTTTGGGGTAGGTGGGTATAAAGCCCTGGCTCCCTTGACTGAAGCTGGGGAGCATCTCCGAAGGGCCATCCCTGCTCCAGAGCCCCTACAGGACTAGCTGAGGCCTCTGTTGGAACTGTGGTACAGCTCCTTTCTTCCTCTGCCCCAACCTGTTCCTGTCACCTCTCACAGGGGATGTTCCCAAGGGTTCATCACAATAAACCTCTAGCACAGAAATCTGAGTCCTTTTCTTAGGAATCCCAACTTATGTCACCTGCCAGGACCAGAAAGAGCCCTAATTCATGGGCACTAATTACAGAGAATGAAGGTGTCACTATAAAAGTATGTATTAGAGTTCCTGCTGTGGTGCAGTGGGTTAAGTATCTGACTGCAGCAGCTCAGGTAGCTGCAGAGATGTGGCTTTGGTCCCTAGCCCAGCACAATGGGTTAAGGATCTGGTGTCACTGCAGCTGTGGCTTGGATTCAACCTGGAAACTTCCATATGCTGCGTCCATGGCCATTAAAAAAAAAAAAAAAAAAAAAAAAAGAAAGAAAAAAAAAAGCGTGTATTAAATGTATTGGGCCTTGAACAAAAGGAGCCAAACTTCCTACTTATGTTTCAGCTTATGTTCTAAAATTGACAAGAGAGATGTTGTAAACAGCACACAAGTGATCTAAAGGATTTTGGATACAAAGTTGTTGTATCAAAAGAATCATACCAAGTACAAATAAAAATGCATACGTTAAAACCAAGAACAGGAGTTGAGTACAGATGACTAGCAGGTCCTCATCACTTGGCTGCTATAAACCATAGGTTTTTTTTGCTGTTTGTTTTTCCGTATTTCCTCCCCAACAAAGCAATCTCCTTCACTAAGGCTCCATCATCACTGGGGGGAGGGGGGAGGGCCACATATCAAAAGATGCCTGTGTCTCCACTGCCACCTACTGGTTCCTTTGAGAACCGAGGTCTCCATCCTGTAGTTCCTTTTTTTTTTTTTCAATTGCTAACACTATACAGATAACATGGCTACATGTGACTATCTCAAGCTATGGACCACTAGCTTCACTATGGAAAAACTTGGGCTCATTCTGGCATCTGGAAAAAGTCATATTAACTGTCTGTTTTTTCCTCTTTACATTTGGGAATATACATCCCTCTACCACCCATGTTTGTTTGGTGTAAGTATCCTTTAAAAAAAGATCGTTTTATTATCCACTGTGCAATCAAAGTTATGTGGAATGTACTAGGCTTTTCCTGCTTTTTCTGTGATAATCTTTTTCTAAGATAAATAAATAAATAGGCAACATGAATATGGGGGTGGAAACACCCAGATAAAAAGGGCACTTGCAGGGGCTGTGATGCAGATGAATCTAATTAATTCAGGGTTTAAAAGACCATCTTAAGACTACTGCTGGAGGCTGTTATATGAGACAGCCAAACAGAGCCCAAAAATGAAAAAAGCTCCTGTCACCACATCAGAGAGCAAGGCCCACTGGCCTCTCTCCTGCATGTGAGGAAGTCAAAGTAATTTTTTCTCATGCTTTCCTTCCTGGCCTTCAAAGAGCTCCTATGACTGCTTTGGCCTCTACTGCCCACATCTTCCTGCTACGCCTTGACCCATCTGGCTTTCTGTGGCCTTCTGTTTCTGACAGTCATATATGCTCCTGTAATCTCCTATTATTACTTCTGAGCTTGTTAAGCTACTGCTAGCTTCTGCAGTTTCTCTCACCTACCCGATGCTTCCCCCCACCAACCCCCCTGCCCCAATACACACAACACTCACCAAAACTATTCTAGCCAGTCTATGAACACTTTTCTCCATCTTTTTCTTCTGAAAGTTTTGAAACACACAAAAAAGCTGAAAGACTAGGGAGCTCTCTTCATGGCTCAGCAGTTAACGAACCCGACTAAGGATCCATGAGGATGCAGGTTCAATCCCTGGCCTCCCTCAGTGGGTTAAAGATCTGGCCGTGCCATGAGCTGTGGTGTAGGTCACAGATGTGGCTTGGATCCCAAGTGGCTGTGGCTGTGGTATAGGCCGGTAACTGTAGCTCTGAATCAATCCCTAGCCTGGGAACTTCCATGTGCCTCTGGTGCGGCCCTTTAAAAAAAAAAAGTTGAAAGACTAGTACAATGAACAAACACAGATATCCTCTACAATGACTTAATATTTTGCCACATTTAAATTTTTTCTCTCTCCATATATATACATAGTAAGTATAACAACACTATGTATTATATATACATAGCATGTATAATAACAATGAATTTTGCAAAATTTTATATAGTTTTTTGGCAGAACTATTTGAAGGTAGGTTATAGATATAATGGCACTTCATCCCAAAATACCTGAATAAGACATTCTAAGTAACCTAAGTGACTCCACACCTAATAAAATTAACCATAATTTAATATAATTTAATATCCAGTCCGTATTCAAATTTCCCAGTGTCCTCAATTTTTCTTTTTTTTTTTTTTGGCTTTTTTAGGGCCACACCTGAAGCACATGTAAGTTCCCAGGCTAGGGGCTAAATTAGAGCTACAGCTACCAGCCTACACCACTGCCACAGCAACACAGGAGCCGAGGCTCATCTGTGACCTACACCACAGCTCATGGCAATGCCGAATCCCTGACCCACTGACTGAGGCCAGGGATTGAACCTGCATCCTCATGGATACAGTTGGATGTTTCCACTGCACCATAACAGGAATTCCTCAAATTATCTTTAATAGTTTTATTTTTCCAAACCAAGACTCAATCAAGATTTACCCATTGCATTTGTTAGGTCTTCTGTCTCATAATCTAGAATAGTCCTCACCCTTTTCAATTTTTTTTTTTTTTTGTCTTTTTGCCATTTCTTGGGCCGCTCCCACGGCATATGGAGGTTCCCAGGCTAGGGGTTGAATCAGAGCTGTAGCCACCAGCCTATGCCAGGGCCACAACGTGGCATCTGAGCCGTGTCTGCAACCTACACCACAGCTCATGGCAACGCCGGATCCTTAACCCACTGAGCAAGGCCAGGGACCGAACCCACAACCTCATGGTTCCTAGTCAGATTTGTTAACCACTGCGCCACGACGGGAATTCCATCCCCACCCTTTTCAATGACACTGACCTCCTGAAGAATTTTGGCCAATTTTCTTATGTACCACACTCTGGATCTGATTCTTTCCTCACAGTCATTTCATTTGTTCCTCTTAAACCTGATCCTCATAGAGATGTCAGGTCCTTAACCTGCTGAGCCACATTGGGAACTCCAAACCTTTTTATTTTACATAATTTTCTTCCCTTTCAGTTTTAACAAAAATCTATTAATCATTCACTTTATCTAGAGTAGATATAAACAATTTTTAAAATTACATTACCAATTAATATAATTAACTATTAACAATAAATCTGTGATGTTTGAGAATTTTGTCCTTTTTGCCCCAAGAACGTAAGAGTACTATTAAACTCTAATTTCAAACAGGTCTAAAGAACTTTGATGACTCGGCCATTTATGATCCCTCTAAAGACTTAGATTATCATCTTTTCCAAACTAAAGAAATCCCTTATTTTCTGCTTTTAGTGGTATGTTTTCCATTCTTTAGTGGTACATGTAAAACACAAAAGAGCTAAAAATGTACATTCTAAGACTAGCAAGGCAGTACAGATTTCAGTGGACAAATCAGGATTGTTATGACTGATGAGCACCTGCACTGGTCAGCATTCATTTAAGGTCCATCAGACTTAAATGGATGATGCCACCTAAGAGTCATTCCAGGATAAGTTTTCACTACACTGTCCCCCAAAACACTCAATAGGCAGAAAAAGCCAGCAGCTTGCCCTGCAGCAAATGTCCACACAAACACTCACAACACCTATTATGACTAAAAAGGGCAAAGGGCATAGACAGTTATTATGACTATGTACACATCTCTAATTCATCACCTTAGGCATTTGTACAGATAGCAAAAAATGCAGGCAAATCTGGGGCTACTTTTAGTCGAGAAGGGATACAATAAAAGCTAAGCTAAAGAACACAATCTCCCCTTTAATTAAAACATATTAATTTCATACTCATGTTCTGCAGTGACTTGGTAAATTCCAAAGGCAGCTGCTATACTTTAATTTTCTTTAGCAGAGAAAGGAAACAGCTGTATATATATTTGAAGTCTTTAAATTTTATTTACTTATTGAGTTTCAATAAAATAAATACTGGGTTTGAAGAAAAAGAGGTTTTATTTTTATTTTATTTTTTGTCTTTTTAGGGCCACACCTGTAGCAAATGGAGGTTCCTGGGCTAGGGGTCAAATCGGAGCTATAGCTGCTGGCCTAGCCACAGCCACAGCCATAGCCCCGCAGGCTCCTTAACCCACTGAGCAAGGCCAGGGATCAAACCTGTGTCAATGACATTTTAGATACAGTTCTTTTTGAAGAATAAACATGATTAAATTTGAGTGAGAATGCTTTAAGAAATATCAGACATTGAAACTAGATTGTGACATGTCAAAGGAGATGGTAAGTCAGAATGGCTATCTGAAGTAACAATCTTAGTCAAAGCTAGTATTTACTCCTTTTAGTCTCTTTCTTTTCTTCTTCTTCTACTTTTTTTTTTTTTTTTTTTTTTTTTTGCTTTTAAGGGCTGCACTATGAACATTCCCAGGCTATGGGCTGAATCAGAGCTGCAGCTGCCAGCCTACGCCACAGCCACAGCAACACAGGATCCGAGCCTCATCTTCAACCTATGGCAACACAGGATCCGAGCCTCATTTTCAACCTTGTGGCAATGCTGGATCCTTAACCCACTGAGCGAGGCCAGAGATCGAACCCCCATCCTCACAGACATTATGTCAGGTTCTTAACCCACTGAGCCACAACGGAAACTCCCCATTTGGTCTTTAAAAGTACACAGACTCATAGTGAAAAATAAATGAATACATGTAAAGTGATTAGAATGGTGCCTGTTATCTCTTCATGAGAACTAATAATATTCATTATATCTTTTCTTTCCAAATATAATCTATGTTGCACTGAGGGATAGATTAAAAGCAATCCTGAAAACAAGAGTTATCAAAAAATCTATACTGGAGCTTATAAATCTTTTGTCTGTCCTTTTTTTTTTTTTTTTTTTTTTTCAATAGGACCACCCCCAAGGCATATGGAAGTTCCCAGGCTAGGAGTCAAATCAGAGCTGCAGCTGACAGCCTACACCACAGCCACAGCAGTGTGGGATCTGAGCCAGGTCTGCAACCCACACCACAGTTTACAGTTCATGGCTACATGGGATCCTTAACCCACTGAGCAAGACCAGGGTTTGAACCTGAGTCCTCATGTATACTAGTTGGGTTTGTTATAGCTGAGCCACAACAGGAACTCCTATAAATCTTCACCTATTTTCTGATCTAGGGGGTTCATGAAGAGTTCTTATTTGAGAAAAATTTTTTTTAACTTTTTGTATAATGATTTTGATTTTTTTTCCATTATAGCTGGTTTACAGTGTTCTGTCAATTTTCTACTGTACAGTATGGTGACCCAGTTACACATACATGTATACATTCTTTTTTTTCACATTATCATTCTCCATCATAAGTGACTAGACATAGTTCCCCATGTTACACAGCAGGATCTCACTGCTTATCCATTCCAAAGGCAATAGTTTGCATCTATTATTATTTGAGAAATTTTTGTACAACTATAAAGTTAATATTCAAGGAAGATCCTTCTGGCATTAGCTTTTAAACATACACAATTAAAATAACGGCAGTTGTCAAAAACTACATTATATTTTAAACAGATTTCTACTATATTAAGGAAAAACCAGAGAGGACATCCTCTCTGGTTTGTCTTCCCTCTTAATTCTAGCTACACACTGCTGCCCTCTGCAGCAGGTTTTTTTTTTTGGTTTGGTTTTTTTGTTGTTGTTTTTGTCTTTTTAGGGCTGCGTCCACACCATATGGAAGTTCCCAGGTTAGAGATCGAATCAGAGCTTAGAGCTGTCAGGCTACACCACAGCCACAGCAACTAGGGATCCAAGCTGCGTCTGTGATCTACACCAAAGCTCATGCCAAAACTGGATCCTTAACCCATTGAACAAAGCCAGGGATTAAACCTGAGTCCTCATGGATACTAGTTGGGTTCATTAACACTACCATGGGAACTCCAGCATTTTCAGTTCTTGCAAGTTGACTATCACCTCAATCATAACAAACCTGTCCTGGTTTTCTCTCTATAGTTATCTGACTCAACATGAGGGATGAGTGTGTACATAGAGAAGAACACATTAAGACCTCTTCGAAAAGAAAAGAAAACAAAAGAAAAGAGAAGGCAAGAAGGCACTGAAGCAAGATGTTGTCACAATCCAGAAGAGTTAGCCCACATTAGAGGAGGACTTTCTTAAAGTTCTAGCAAGACCCCAATCCTCCAGGGAAGATTCTCTCCTGGCATTCATATAGCCTCTGTGTCTCAGGCCTTTACCCTTTTTTAAACTATATATATTTTTTAATTTGGAAAAAACTTTTATGCTATGAAAAAAGAGGATTAAAAAGTAAAAAGCATAATCAGTGAAAACATTTTGCTTTCATTCCAAATCTCCAGGTTTGTTTATCAGTCCATAAACAGCACATAAGATTACACACTTGATGCACATTTCTTTTTAAACATAAATGGAAGTATTCACACCACTCTGCTTATCACCCAAGATTATAACTTGTTCCCCTTCAGGCGATATTAACCTACATAACGTAATGAAAACCAGGTAAGGGCTAACAAAAGAGGTTTGGGTTTTTTCCTGCCACACCCTTGGAATATGGAATATACCTGGGCCAGGGATCAAATCTGAGCTGCAGCTGCAGCAACCTGTCACAGCACTGTGGCAATGCTGGATGCTTAACCCAGGGCGCCACAGTGGAATTCCCCAAATGGGTTTTAATTAATTAATTAATTTATTGTCTTTTTGCCTTTTCTAGGGCCGCTTCCCGCGGCATATGGAGGTTCCCAGGCTAGGGGTCGAATGGGAGCTGTAGTCTCCAGCCTACACCAGAGCCACAGCAACGCGGGATCCGAGCAGACCTACACCACAGCTCACGGCAACCCAGATCCTGAGCAAGGCCAGGGATCGAACCCGCAACCTCATGGTTCTCATGGTTCCTAGTCGGATTTGTTAACCACTGCGCCACGACGGGAACTCCCCAAATGGGTTTTAAATAAACCATTCTCCTGTCCAATGGGTTCTGCCATAACCTAATCAGCGCTTTTGTAGCCACAAAGACCTTTTATGTTTGTTTTTTTTTTTTGCCAGAGCCATGTGGAAGTTGCTGAGTCAGGGATCAAACCCGAGCCACGGTAATGAAAGCCGCTGCACTGACAACGCGGAAACCTTGAGGATCCTTAACCCGCTGCCGCCACAAGAGAACTCCAAGACTTTTATTATTATATACAGCTCAAACCTGCCCGGACTTTGGTATTACTTGGAGGGCTCCATGAAACAGGTTGCTGAGCCTATCCTCAGAGTTGAGTTTCTGATTCAGAGGCCTGAGGTTGAGAATCTGTAATAAATAATTTTTGCAATAAATTTTAAATTATTGTAAAAAAATAAAAACCAGGCGATGCTGATGCGGCTGGTACCCCGACTGCATGAGAACCAACCGCTAGTATGAATGCTACATTAAACCCCTTTCCTCCCACTACCCAGCACCCTGCGAACCTCTGGAAAAGCCGGACAGCACCCACCCCTAAATTAACAATCCAAAAGCTCCCCTCACTGAGCCAGAACTGAGACAAGACGAACGTACATCCGGTAACTTGTGCATCATAGTTACGCCATTTCCTTCCTTAGTAACCCCGCCCACTTCACGTCCCTAACCTGATTAAATGCAGGCAGTCTAGAGGGTACCAGGAATCACGTGATCGAGCGACGTCTCGCGAGGATTTTTAACTACTCGCGAGATTTCACCCGCCTCTGTCTTTTCCTCTTTCCAGTGCCCAGTTTTCGTCCACTCTTCTTCGCGGCCGGTAGATTTCTTCCCTCTTCAGACCGAGACAGCTTGTCGCTGCTGAGATTTTTCCTGCTGCTGTTGCTGCTGCCACTCTCGCCGCCACCGCCACTGGGCTCATTTGCCCCGACCCCTTCCCACTGCCCCGACCCCAACCCCACACAAGGTAACAAACCGACGAGGGAGCGAGTGAGGCCTCGTCGGGCCTCGGCCTCTCCCGAGTTGAAGCGGAGGCCTGAGGCCCAGCAGCCAGCCGCGCTGGAGGGCCCGGGTCCTAGCCAGAGTGTTAGGGGCGCGGTCTCTTCTCCCACCTAGAGTTGAGCCCGGAACGGCCTCGGACCGGGTTGGACTAATCCTGGGCACCCAATGGGTGGGGTAGGGGCGCGGGAGGCGTCTTAGAGACGCCCTGGCCCTTCGGTGCGGAGCGTGTTTGCGGGTGTGGGGCTCCGGCTCCGCTGGCCTCCGCTCCGTTCGTGTTTCGGTTTCCCTGGAAGCTGTTTGAATTTCGAGGTCTGAAATAATAGAGCAAGTTGTGGCGGGCTTTGAGGTACTGGTCACTGAGGGAGAACAGCCTGGCTCGCTCTAACCTCTTTGGAGCCCTTCCAGACTCTGGGCTGTAGTTGGACGAGAACTGTGAGACAGACGGGTCCTCGGAAACCCGTTGTGTTTGCTAAGAAAGCGGGAAAGAATTCTCTCCTATCTTATTTTCAGAAGAACGAGCGGGATTTGGTGAACGACACGTTTCTTTAGAATTCCTAAGGAAAATATCTGTGCTGTTTCTTTTACTGAAGAAAAACCATCAGCAATATTTAAGCGACTGGATGAAAGATTTTTGCTCTGGAGAAGAGTTTCTAAACACACTCGTATTAATTGGATAGCTCTTGTGGAGAGAATTAATTGCGTAGTTAATCTAAAAGCCATTTATATTTGGTTTGGGAAGTATTTTTTAGCGCTCAAAAAAATAAAGTCTCGCCTCTTTTAACAGTTTGGTACTTTTTCCCCCTTTTCTTTTGGTGACTATATAACAACCCTGTTAACTGAGCCTGTGTGTCTTCCCTGTTAACAAGAGTTTAAAGAAAATTAGAAAGTCTCCTTTTCCCTCTTACCTTTGGTTTTCTGTTACTATATGGAGTTTTTCTGATATGTTTATAATCTTGAGCGTCTGTTGCCTTGGAGTTTGTGGTTTGGCTCACAACTTTTCTCTGAACTGAAAGTAAAGGTAACACAGATAAATTAAGCTACAATGAATTATAATGGGTTGGGAGCAAAATTGGTAAGGGTTAATTCAGACAGAGAAAAATTATTTTTTATGGTTTGTTTTTTGGTTTTGTTTTTATGGCCTTACTCTTTTCATTTTCCCCAGATGTCAGAGGATCTAGCAAAGCAGCTGGCAAGCTACAAAGCTCAACTCCAACAAGTTGAAGCTGCTCTCTCTGGAAATGGAGAAAATGAAGATTTGCTAAAATTAAAGAAAGATTTACAGGTAAGTAAGAGGGGACACTTATGGTTATGTTGCTTGAAAAGAATATTTCTGTGTTTTACAAATGATTTATTGCCTAGAATCTGTAGGTATCCAGAACACTCTTTGGAGGGAGTGTTTCTCTCCACATACACACTTCTTGTATGTACATGTGGGTATGCACATAGGCATACATGGCTTCCAGGAGTAGGATTGCTTCCTCAGTTTGTGTACATCAAAATGATTGAAACATTGTTTTTTGTTACGTCAATTTTGTACGCTCATAAAAAGTTTTAAAAGCGAGTTAGTTTTAGAAGTCAATCTCAAACTTTCTAGAGAAAGAGGTACATATAACTTTACAATGGCTAGCACTTCTATTTTTAAAGATCTGGAAAAGCAAATTTTGTCCAAAGGGTAACTAAATTTAAAGGGGAAAAATATAACCTAATTAAAATTCTTTTTAATGACACAAGATTCTTTGAAAATGAAATTGAGGGGTGAGAGAGAGAGTGTGCATGAGCAGGAGTGTGCAAAAGAGACTGTGTGTGCATGTATATAATAAAGCTAGCTCTAGTGCCTTGTATTGAAAACACATTATAAAAATACCTAAAGAGGTAACCTGTTTTCTGCGTAAACATTACGTAATGTTTGAACTTAAGGCTAGGTTTAACATGTAGTTGTTGACCCTTTTTAACAACTTGAAATTAAACCAAACCTATGGGAAAGGAGATTTTTAATTTGTTTTTGTCATTGGAGCATTCAGTAAGTATTAAACCTGTTTTTTAGAACTTGCTCTGGGGTTTCAAGAAAAACATAAAACCATAATTATAGTAAATATTTGTATTTTCTCAGAACACTAGGTTGATTAGTAAAAACACCCTATATAATATTCGTAAATATGTGTGACTTTTCATCTTAAGAGATTTGTGAACTTAAAATTCTGAACTGGAATTTTGAAAAGTTTTAAAAGGTGTTTTGATTAGATGGTCTGTCTTCACTGATTCAAAACAAAACTTGAATCATCTTCATTCTATCTAAGTAATTCTTTCCTTCCCTTTATATCATTCTCTTGCCCATTTAAACTGTTACTATTTTAGGGATATTAGAATGGCAGACAAATGAAGCTTATTTGAAATGGGCCCAGATTCAAGATTCTGAAAGAGCTTACCTGGGCAAAATTAAGATGAGTTAATATTTTCAGGTTCAAATTCTAGATTTAGAATAGACTTGCATGAGGTTTCAATAGTATGTTATTTTGTAAAAAAAATACAGAAACTTCAATATGTATAAGTCAGGCCAGTGGATTTCAGGGTCCTGATCAATAAGAAAGAGATATTTGGGGAGTGGTTTTTCCCGCTCTCAGGCCAACTTTCTGCTTGCCTCACAGAGAAATCCTGGCATGCCCCCATCCATCTTTTTTTCTTTTACTAACTTAAAAAAGAGTCCTTTTTTTCTTTGAAGGAAATAAAGCATTGTACGCCAAAGTTGTGTGTGTTGTTTCCTGGGCACTTGGAGAAGGGGTATATGTGGAACTGATGGAAGGGGGTAGTTGGAGCTGAAGACTGAAAGCATTATTATAAGGTGGTTTTTTTAAAATTTTTTATTTCTAGAATAAGTTCTCAGAGTCTGGGCAGAATTGTCTTAGGACGTGGTCTGTAGTGGAAGTACTATAGGGAGAGAGACCATTTTGGCAGGCATTGTAGTGATCATGTAAGTGGCTTACTTAGGGTTCAGTTAATAATGACCTGAGGGTTGGTTATTTATCTGTAAAACATCTTTTTTTCTATAACCATTTAGAAAAGCATTGTCCAATAGAACTTTCTGTGGTGATGGAAATGTTCTATATGTGCTGTGCAGTGTTATAGTCACTAGCCACATGTGGCTGTTGAAGATTTGAAATAGGACTAGGAATGGCTGAAGAATTGAATTTTTAATTTTGCCTTATTAAATAGCTATATGTCGCTACCATATTGGATGGCACAGATTTAGAAGCTTAAGTCCTAACACTTCAGATAGCAATAATACAGAATTTTTTTTGATCACAGATTCTTTTCCTCTTATTCTATCATGGGAAAAAATGATTTTGATTACTAGATAATCTTCTGTTTTGAACTGAAAACAAAGATGAAAGACATCATTTGAAATTAGATAAAATTCAGGAGTTCCTGTGTTGGCTCAGTGGAAATGAATCTGACTAGTATCCATGAGGACACAGGTTCGATTCCTGGCCTCTATGAGTGGGTTAAGGATCTGGTGTTGCTGTGTTAAGGATCCGGTGGCTACAGCTCCTATTCAACCCCTAGCCTGGGAGACTTCATATGCTGCAGATGTGGCCCTAAAAAAAAAAAAGACAAAAAAATTAGATAAAATTCTGAAAAGTATGTGGCGACCTGCTTCCATCTAGTAATTGCTGTCTCCATTGACATAGTTACAGCGCTATTTTGTCATAGGTTTTAAAAACAAAAATCATTTTTCTTCTCAGCTTTCTGGGATATACTTTGTGCCATGATATTCTGCCTTTTATATTTGCTGAAAAGTCTGTTCAGACTGATGACTAAGTTTGTGGCCCACATTTTTTTTTTGTTTGTTCCTTTTATGGAATATCCTGATTACTCTAGTTAAAAATTTGTTTGCCTTTTCATTTATGACAAAATGCTCTTTCTGCATTTTTCTTCAGTGACTTTCATTTTGCCAGCAAGGCTTTCAACTTACTTCTTTATGTACTATCTTTCATACAGAATAAAGTTACTCAGCAGGCAGCAAATTAATCTACTGAAGTCTTAATTGCCTTTCTTTTTCATTTTAAAGAAGTGGGTTTAGGGAGTTCCTGTCATGGCTCAGCAGAAATGAATCTTACTAGCATCCAAGAGGAAGCAGGTTCGATCCCTGGCCTCACTCAGTGGGTTAAGGAGCTGTGGTGTAGGTCATAGACACAGCTCGGATCTGGTGTAGCTGTGACTGTGGTGTAGGCTGGAGGCTACAGCTCCGATTCGACCTAGCCTGGGAACCTCCATGTGCCATGGGTGTGGCCCTAAAAAGAAAAAAAAAAAAGAAAGAAAAAAGTCGGTTTAGTAAAATGCAGCCTAGCTAGTTGACTAGCTCCCCAGACAGTCTTTGATAATCACAAAAATAGTCAATTTATTAGGCTGTTTTGCTGAATAAACTGGTTCTAAAGGAGGCAGGGGTCAAGTCACTTGTCTCATATATTACAGTGGCTCTCTGCATCCCCGAAACGCCTTCCTTCAGTAAGCAGAGTGCTTGAGTGCACCCCCTTTGACCTGCTGATATGTAGATCACAACATCTGATGCTTCCTGGAATTGCCGATTACTGTAACTGCTGCCCATCTGTCAATGAAGGAGCAGTTTCAGAACTCAGACTTGGGGGAGGAAAAGTAATTAATGGTATGTACCTTTAAGAACTCCCTCATACATAAAATAGTTTCTCTAATACTTTGGTGCATTTGCGCAAATGAAGAAAAAAAACATTTAGAAGGGTCTTTATAGTTGGGTTGGGAGGGGTATGTAAAACATGGCAAAGTGAAAAGACAGCTGGGGTGAATGCTCTGGATTTTTTTTTAATGGGTCATTTCACTTCACGGCTCTGGAAATTACAACATGCACAGCTTTTCAGGACCTTTTCTTTGGTAAAAATGTATTTCTTTATGAAAACATAATGAGAAGATGTTTTGTCCAAAGAGAAGTAGAGTTCTAAATCTGAGACCTACAACACCCGCAGACTTTATGCTTTAAATGTTAAATGATCCCTAGTTCCATTAAGTAAATTGAATTATTTAATGACAGGAATTGTGTGGGCTCTTGAGTGGCTTATTGGATTACTCTCCTGGCCCTAAAAGTGGTTAATTGAAAAGAAGCCTGGATAATTTACTCTCCTTCTTTGTGTAGTACATGATCTGTTTATTTGGAAGTTCTTTGCTTTATTTGCAAAGGATTGTCTAATTAAAAGGTATTTGAATGGCTGTTTTGCATCTGATAAAAGCTTCATTAAAGATACTAATCTAATGAATTTTTAAATCTGAGTCTTCAAGTTTTTTATTAATAAAATTTTTTTATTCATAAAACTGATCTTTTTCCAAGGGCTTTAATGTTCCTTTTTCTTTTTCTTTTCCTAATAGAAGGCTTGTTTATTACAAAGGGGTTTTTTTTTTGTTTGTTCGCTTTTTGTTTTTAGGGGGGTTTTTTGTTTTTGTTTTTTGTTTTTTTTTTTTGGCCAAAGCATGGAGCGGCTTGATGTGGGATCTCAGTTCCCAGAACAGGTATTAAACCCAGGCCACAGCAGTGAAAATGCTGAGTCCTAACCACGAGGCCAGCAGGGAATGCTTCCCCCCTCCTCTTTTTAAGGCTCAAATATTAGGTTTTCAGAAATAGCCAGGAAGATTTAGAATCTTTAGGAGAGAAGAAATATTTAACTTTCTTGGCTATTGAACCAGAACTACTATTATAAAAACCTCAATCAGAGCCAGAAGAATCTCAGTACAGAGTATAACTTTACTAATTTTTCTCCCAAAGCATAGACATTTAAGGTATTTTATATGCAACAGTGGAATAACAGGTATGCGGGTTCTTAAATCAGATAGATGATACATGATAGGGGTCTTCATCAGAATAAAATGGTAGCAGAATCTTACTGATTTGTTCTATTTCCTTTTACCAACCCTGCCGAACATCTTTTGAAGCCAATAAATGTAAGCCTGAGTTAGAAAATAGATTTGCCACAGACAGGTATTGCCTGCCTGTGTATGTTTCGTTTATTTTACTTTTTCCTTTTAAATGAAGCTGTGCTAATGTACATAACACATTATTAGGTACTAGGATATTTAAAATCTAATTTGGTAATTTGCTTATCCAGATGGGGTAAGTTTTATAATAAATGAATAGGAAGACTATACTGTTTTTTATAATACATGCCTATAGTATTTTAGTAAAAATATGTATGTGCAGGGACATTTTTATTACTAATCAGGTTGCTTCAAGGTTTTTTTTGGTCGGGGGGTGGGCATCTGTTGGCTAGGTGGTTAATATTACTGCCAAGTAATGCCCTATAAAAAGCACAGTTCAATGAAATGTATGACAATGATATGAGACAAAAGTAATCTTGAACCTACAGTTGATGATTTCTCATCTTTAGAGAGATCTCTGCAGCTAAAATAGGTGTTTAAAAATAATGTACAGTATAAATTCAAGTCTACCCTATATTTCTGGTAAGTGTTTGATGTTAATTAAATTGAAAGGCATCTGGGTTTAAATCCCAACACCACTGTATAAAATGCTCTATTTCAGTTTCTACATGGGGATGATAACAGTGTGTACATCATAGTGTTGTTATGAACTTCAAATACATATGTGCAGAGTATTTACTGAGTACTACGTGGTATGAGAGCTGTTACCAAAAATTAAAAGAATTTGCTTATTGAAAGTAGGTGACAATGTGAATTATAAAAATAATGTTAATGACTTTTGTTTTTCCTTTTTAGGAAGTTATAGAATTAACCAAAGACCTTCTGTCAACTCAACCTTCTGAAACTCTTGCAAGTTCAGACAGTTTTGCTTCTACTCAGCCCACACATTCGTGGAAAGTAGGAGACAAGTGTATGGCAATCTGGAGTGAAGATGGACAGTAAGTGTAGAAAAAACTCTAACTATAACATGAAATAATAAAATACCATGGTAAGATGATTTTATTCAGCTTGAACTACCCTATTTTAATCTTTCTGTATAGCCAATATGACTTAAAGAGCCAGTTTGATTCCTGGGTGGTTACCAGTAATACAGTTTAGTTTTTAGCTTTACCTTAATTAAGTCTTAGCATAGAAAAATGGCTTGAATCCTAGAGGAAATAAACATGAAAGTAGAGGAAGATGAAAGCAGAGTTTTAAAAAAGAGTCTAAATTGTTTTTTCATTGAATTGAAAATTGAGTGAGGTTGGCTGTCCTAGACTTCAGTGAAGCACATACACTGAAACTATTCCTGTAAGAAGTAACTTTTTTTTTTCTTTTGTCTTTTTGTCTTTTAGGGCCTCACCCACAGCATATGGAGATTCCCAGGCTAGGGGTCGAGTTGGAGCTGTAGCCTCTGGCCCACACCACAGCCACAGCAACGAGGGATCTGAGCCACGTCTGTGACCTACACCACAGCTCACAGCAAGGCCAGGGATGGAACCTGCGTCCTCATGGATGCTAGTCAGGTTCATTAACCACTGAGGCATGACGGGAACTCTTTTCCAGTTTGTGTAAGGAGTATCTTTAAGAGATGGACCAACGCACATTTAGTAGGACATGTAAGATACTTTCCTGGCAATATTTTGATTAGGATTTCCTTTTTTGATAGCAGATGGCTAACTCCGGCCACTCTTTTGTATTATCTTTGCCAAAAGGACATTTGATTATAGCTAGTTTTGTTTTAAACACATTTAATAGTTGAATCACTGCAGTATAAGTCTTGTAGGCTGAGTACCAAACCTTTACTCACCTGCTTACAGCCATGATATCTTTACAGGTGTTATGAAGCGGAGATTGAGGAGATAGATGAAGAAAACGGCACCGCTGCAATCACCTTTGCTGGCTATGGCAATGCTGAAGTGACTCCACTGTTGAACCTCAAGCCTGTAGAAGAAGGAAGGAAGGCAAAGGAGGACAGTGGCAGCAAACCCATGTCAAAGTAAGTGATTTTTTTTTTTTTTTTTTTAAAAGTAAGTGATTTTTGACTTTAGCTTTCTTCTTATCCTTTTTTGGCTGCCCCGCAGCGTATGTAATTCTGGGCCAGGGGTCAGATCTGACCTTTCTACTTTTAGTCTTTGAAATTTGTATAAAAACCATACCTGGAGTTCTCACTGTGGTGCAGTGAGATAATGATCCAGCTTGTCTCTGGAGGTGCCAGTTCAGTCCCCAGCCCAGCACCAGCATTGCTGCAGCTGTGGCATAGGTTGCAGCACCTGCTCAGATTCAATCCCTAGCCCTTGTATTCAGTCCCTGGCCTGGGAACTTCCATATGCTGCAGGAACTTGTATATGCTGCATTGCAGCTGAAAAAGAATCAGTCAGTCAGTCATTCTTTGCCTATGTATCTGTGACACAGACATAGAAATAGACTAACAAAAAACCCACACTTCATAGTGGTGATTATATGATACAGAGAAGTCTGGATCATACTGCCTTATCTTTAAAGACCCTTTCTTCATCCTTCTTTTGGCAATAAGTCAATATTAACTGAGCAGAAATTATTGAGAGTGCCTTAGACTCTGATCCTATTTAGAGTAAGTGTTTTTAGAAAATCCCCCTTTTTTGTGTGTGTGTAAGAATTGTTAGCTCTTGGTTGCCCTTTGTGCTGCTGTGCTCTTCCGATATAGAATAGTTATATCTGCATTGAATCTCTTCATAACGCTTTTTCCACATGTAGCATATCATACTAACTGCCCATTTAGAAACTGATAAAAGTTTAGTTAGCTTTTAATGTTGAAACTCATTTCTCAAACACAACTGCAAAAGCTTTGTAAATAGCAAATAAAAAGTCATAGTCGAAATATTTGATTTAAATGGATAATAGATTACTACAGTTATGTTCAGAAGCTTCCAAGGATGCTGTATGTTTCAAATAACATTTATTCCTTAGTAGTCTTGACTGATTGGCATTGATGTCAGTGCTTTTATTCATGGAGGGAAGAGTGTGTAAGTTTATTGGGTTTGGGGACATAAAGGGGAGGGGTGTTGAACTGCTAAATATTTTTGAGGAATTCACCTTCTAAATTTTAAGAGTTGACATTTAACCTGTTCTGTCTACACAGAAAAGAAATGATTGCCCAGCAGCGTGAATATAAAAAGAAGAAAGCTTTGAAAAAAGCACAGAGAATAAAAGAACTTGAGCAGGAAAGAGAAGACCAGAAGGTGAAATGGCAACAGTTCAACAATAGAGCCTATTCTAAAAATAAAAAAGGCCAGGTTAGTAAATCCTTTCATCATACTTTTGCAGATTTTTTTTGCAAAGTGCAACTGTCATTAACATAACTTTAAAATGAAAAAAAAAGGTTCACAGATTTAAAAAAATTACCTGCATCTCAAATTCAGAATCCTCATCAGTCTTCATTTTGAGTTTATATCAGGAATCACAACAAGATCTAGATTGTTTTTTTTTATTTTTTATTTTAATTTTTTTTTTGTCTTTTTGCTATTTCTTTGGGCCGCTCCCGAGGCATATGGAGGTTCCCAGGCTAGGGGTTGAATCGGAGCTGTAGTCACCGGCCTACGCCAGAGCCACAGCAACGCAGGATCTGAGCCGCATCTGCAACCTACACCTCAGCTCACGGCAACGCCGGATCATTAACCCACCGAGCAAAGGCAGGGACCAAACCTGCAACCTCATTGTTCCTAGTCGGATTCATTAACCACTGCGCCACGACGGGAACGCCAAGATTGTTTTTTTTTTAATAAACTAAAATTTGAAAAATTATTTGCTGTCTTACGTACCACTTAGAGTGTGTTGAATCCTACCTGCTTTGTTAACATGCCTTATTTTGGGTATCACTGCTAGAGTTTATAAGCACTCAGGCTCCCTTGGTGTACTTTTCCTTATAGGTATATTTTGGAATTTTAATTTTTTCCAAGACTAATCAAGAATGATTTCTATTTCATTTTCCCTAGGTAAAGAGGAGTATTTTTGCTTCACCTGAGAGTGTAACTGGCAAAGTTGGAGTTGGAACATGTGGAATTGCTGATAAACCTATGACACAATATCAAGATACCTCCAAATACAATGTTAGGCATTTGATGCCTCAATAATCAGAAAAACTGTTGGATTTCATCTCTGCAGGGCTTTACATTTACCTTTTTATCCTTATATTTTTCTAAAGGTAAATTATTTGTTAGATGAGTAAGGAAGATACCATTGTCGTCATTATTTGACTTCAATAGAATGAAACTTGAAGAAATTGTATTTGATAACTGCTATTCATTTAAACTTTTTTCATTACTACTACCACAGTTTCCTGGAAGTTTCTTGGATAAAGCAACTTTTCTAGGTAGATGCTGCGTAAATACAGCACTTAGATGAATTATTGATCTTCCTAATATCAGGCCCCCACTTAGTGGATGACATTTACTTTTTGTAAAGTCCTAACTGGGAATTTTCAGATGCTTTGACCTTGCCACATACTCTAGCAATTCACTGGGACATCAAGGCAGAACACCAACCTGCTGAAGTGAATTTCTGTTAATTTTTTTATATTCAGCATAAACCTAGCTCTTGCCCATTTAAGCCTAAAGTAGTAGTAATGGCAAAGTTTGTTTTGATGTTTTTCTTGATAACTTGTTTCCTAAGCCTATTAGGCCGTCTCTAAAATTGACCCAGCTCTTTATTTTTCATTGAATTTTAGTTTTATGTAACAAACCATGTTTAGGACCAGCTACCTGTTCTAATGTTTTTGGTTTGGTTTTTGGGTTTTTTTGTTTGTATGTTTGCTTTTCTCCTGTGTTGATTTTCACTTATGATAGTGGTACCATTTTTTGGATGTGTAATGTTTATATGAGAAAACAAAAAGCTGATGTATAGCCCTGTATACAGTGTAGATACTATTTTTGTAAAAAAAGAAAACAAAAAAACCCAAGGCTAAATTAATGAACAAGAGTACTGAGTGTTTCATCATTAAATTTTTTCTGTATTTCTTGTGCATTAATCTGGCCATAATTTCCCTGTATATTATGTTCATGTAGCTGAGTTTGTAATTTTTGTTAACTAGATCAGGTTGTCAGCATTTGTTGGTTATAAGTGAACATCACAATTTTCCCCAGTTGAGTTTAAGCCAAATATGTGCATAGAAAAGGGTATTCCTGCTAATGGAAGATGGAGATTTTTAGGATGTGTTAATTCAGTTTTTGTATGTTTAACTTTTATTAAATAAAGTGTTTTTAAAATCTCCAGGGTGTGTTAACAAAAAGGTGAAGGCTTAGCTGCCATCACTGATACAGTGATTAAGCGTACATCATTTCCACAGAAAAGATTATTGAGCATGTGATAAAGGTTTTGATAAATCCTTATGTACTCATATTGGACATAAGAAATGGGATCCTAAAAGACAAACCAGTTTTATTTTAAGGGTTGCCACTTGTATACAGGTGTTTGTAAATTTTTGGTAGAAGGGGGAGGTAACATTTTCATTTCATGAATTTTAAATTTTTTGTAAATTGAAACTTACAGGAGGACAGTGATTAGAGAACTTCTCATGTCATCCCTCTATCTCTCTCCAACTGTTTTTCCCCCCTGTAATTTATGGCCAGGGTAGAGAATATAGGACAAAATGGAAGGTGAAGTGTTTTTCAATACAAGTCACAAATAACAGTAGAAAAAGGGCTACTTAGCCTGAAAAACTTTTAAATAAAATATACTGATATTCTTCTTACTAGTATAACAAACTATATAAGTCAGTAGTATCCTTAAAGGATTACAAGGGAAGCTATTAAACAGGACTGAAAAGAAATTTGATGTATTCTGTGACTACACAAAATAGTTTTTGATGAGATTACCTTGCTCTGTTACCTTTTCTGCACATTAATTTCCCTGGAGGGCTTTGCAGTAGGAGAGAAAAGGAGGAAAAAAGTGACTATGTGGTAGAAAATATTTCTCAAAAATAGGCGTATTGAATGAAATCAAGAGCCTTTGTATCAAAGACCTAGGTGTGGCCCTTTGAAAAGTTCTGTTGTCAGGATGATAGAGTCTCTAGACTAAAGTTAAAGATGAGGAATCCAGGGGAGTCATGGGTGGTAGTGTGATGCTTAAGCTGAGAAGATGCTTATTGAGAAGCATACCATTGGTACTTTACAAATGCAGGTGGCCGAGCTCTCAGTATGCGAAAATCAAATATGATGCTTGGTCTTAAGAAACTGTGTTACAAAATTTAGAGTTTCCCCTCTGTCAAGAAAGGAGACTTGAAGCTCTGAAACTGACAGACTGAACCGTACTCAATGGCCCACACGTTGCTATGGTTGCATCTGTCTTCTCAAAACTTGTTGACTTTGTTATTGACCATTGCAAGGAAAGAACAGTCCTAACACCCCAAAACAAGTAAATAATTTTAATAATCACAGATTGAAAAATTTTAATTAACATCAAGAAAGGCCATATATTGGAAGAGCAAGGACTCTGGAGCCAAACTGCTCTGAATCTTGGCTCCCTCCTTATCTCTGTGCAAAACTCTTTGCATCTCTTTCCTCAGCTATGGCATGAAATTCATACTTGTTTCATTAGGTTTTAAGGATGAGTCAGTATGTATAAAGTGTTCAGTAGAGTACCTGGCATATTGTAAGCACTATAGGTAAGTGTTTGCTACTACCGTGCAGATGTAATGATGAATATCTGATCTTTTTTCCTTATCTTGAAAAACAATTCACATTATAATGGAAATATTACCCAATTGCTTTTGATTTGAGGCTCCTAATTATAAGTACTACTGAAGTGTTACCCATTACCAAAGTTGTAAGACATACTAAGTATATGCTGGTTAAAGTTTTAAATTTTTGTGTTGGAATATTTTAGGGTTTGTTTCTTAATGGGAAGGGGGTACAGGTCATAAAATAACCCCTAATTCTTATTTATTTTTTGGTTTTGTCTTTTTAGGGCCGCACCTATGGCATATGTAAGTTCCAGGCCAGGGGTCAAATCGGAGCTGCAGCTGCTGACCTATACCACAGCCACAGCAACTCGATCCGAGCCACGTCTGCGACCTACACTGCAGCTTGTGGCCACTCTGGATCTTTTAACCCACTAAGCAAGGCCAGGGATTGAACCCTCATCCTCATGGATAGTAGTCAGATTCTTAACCTACCAAGCTGCAGTGGGAACTCCACCAATTCTTATTTAAAATTGAAGAGGAATTCTTGGATCTGGGTCCTACCCCAGACCTATCTAGGACAAAGATATGTCTTTTTTTTTTGACAAATGTGGTTGATTCTGATGTACATCCCTGACTGAACACCGTGTTTTAGGTTAGATGTGAAAATGGTTTGATTTTTGAAATGAAGTAAAAATTTCCTTAATTGGCAATTTTCTGAGCCCAATTATGAAGACTTAGGCTTCTACCCAAAATGAAATACATCTATTTATTGTAAGAGCTCATTTTTTTAAGTGCTTATTTTTTCCTAACAAAGAGTGTGTGTGCATGTATGTGTGTGTTTACATTGTAATGGAATTTTGATGCTAAGTGTGTCTGCCTTTAAAATATCAAGGGAAAACCATCAGGTAACAAAGGAAAATCATAGTTTTGTAAGTTGTGTGTGTCTATAGATTGTGATCATATAAGGTGAAAAATATCACTTGCAAAGTAAGCCAAAAAATATTTTTAAAGCTTTGATTTGGCTTTTTGCCTCAACTTGGTATTAACTGAAATATAAAAGAAGGAAGAAAATCTGTAAAAACCCACAAGGTTTTGCATTTGTTAAAATATTTATAGAGAGCTCAATAAACATGTTGAATTGTATTAAGTACTTGTATTATACTATGAAATAACCAATTAGTATAAATGGTAATTTACAAGTTCAACAGTAAATGTAAACATTCTTTATATCTAGGATTTTTGAGTTGCAAGTTAAACTGGAGCGGAAGAGTGTAGCAGGCAAAATAACAGGTAATACCATTGTTTAAACAAAACCCAAGTTCATTCCCTTAGACTATGGTTTTTTAAAAAAGCGTGTATCTTTTGTGTATGATGTTCTTAAGAAACATCTCAAGAGGTTCAGAAACCAATATTGACATGTTAATTTGTTTTTGACCTAGCCAAAAGTAAGTAGTAAAAAAACCAGATAAAGGTATTTTCTGTGAGAGTCTTCACTCACCTTTTCTGCCTTTCAGCTTACGTATATAAAGGTTCTTTTGTGGCCTTGAGTGGGGTAAAGCAGATCTGAGAATAATGCTGGGCTTGTGATAGTTGATAGCTGAACTAACTAAAAAATACCAAATTTGGTATTAAGTTATCTTTTAGTTCCCAGGAAATAAAAACTGTTTACTTCCATCAAGCAACTTACCAGCTCATTTTTACAAAATGAGTATGGACTTAAATTGTTAAAATTGTAATGTTTCCCCGGTTACTTGTTTTTAAGAGCACAGCTAAAGAAGCCATGGTTATGCTCATTAGAGGAAAAGGTTTGCTTTTTGTTTGAAGAGCTACTTTCAACTTGGGGCCCCCAAATCATGGTTATTATTTTGCTGGCTCATGATTTTCCTTTCTTGGTGAAACTGATATGCTTTTTTCCCCCCCTTCAAGCCCTGTACTTACTTTAGCAAGATGCAGTGAATTTCTGACCAGAGAAACAAAGAATTCAGGCTTGGAGGAAACCCTTGACTCTGTATCCTGAGAAAACTAGAGTTGAAGCCTGAGATCCGCAGCTAGGCTAGTCTTTAATAGATGGTAATTGTCCAGTTGTTCATTGCTCAGAAGTATGCAGGAAAGAGGAGTAAGTATCCCTTTGGTTCTTTTGCCCAGAGTTTTTCTCCCCAAAAACACCGTCAGGTTTAGTTGACCTAGCTTCCAGAGTGTGATGAAGTTGCTAATTTAGAAACAATTACTTAAGTTTATATTTTTTAATGTACATTTTAGATATTTTATGGCTTTTGTTAATGTTTTTATAATGTTATTCTGTGCCCTGGTGTGAAAATCTAAAATATTCCAATTATTGTCCTACTTACAAAGATTTTAAAAGCATTCCTTTTAAAAGCAAAGAGCTAAGAACTTCAGGAAATAGAAAATACTCCAAAATTATAGAAAGTTGTCAGTACTTTTAAAGAGCTTCATTGAAGCTATTTCCCCTGATAATTTATTACTGCATAGAAAGGTAGAAAAACTGAAGCTGTCAGCTAGTACATTTATTTTAACTGCACTGATTATTTAAAATAATTAGATGTATTCCACAAGAAAACCAGTTTTCAGTTAGATCTGGTACGTAGGCCAGTAAGATTTTTTTTCTTGGTAAGGCCAGCACTAAAATATTAACTAGGCCACTCAATTATTATGCAGCAATTGCTCTCAGTGTATAACATACTTAAGCTCAGGTCCTTTCCTTTAAGAAAGATCAGGTAATCACTAAAACCGGTGATATATGAATCTTTATAAAGCCTTTATTTAAAAATTTCTATAGGATGTCAAAATTGACTTCTTAACAATATATATAACCTGCCACAGAATTTTTGTGAAAATGAACCATTTTATTAATAGAAGTCTGAGTCAGGGTAACTAAAATTCAAGATTAAGGACGAAGAGATTAGAAGGTTGCATTCATCAGAGAAAGTACAGAAGTAACACCTCTTAATTTCCTTTTGGTGCTAAAAGCGCCTAGATTGTGGGGGTGGGGTGGATATATATTCTTATCTTTCAAGATAGAGGTAGTATTTATATCAACTTTTCAGGAGAAAACAGTCTTCATGAAGAAATTTAGTAACTTGCCCAGGGTTCTTAGCAGATGTTAGAACTGCTATTTAAATGTGATGAAAACCCTTGTTTTTCCCCTATTACGCTATTTTTGGAAGGGAGTATGGAATTTTTGAAGAGATGATATAAGAAAAAAGAAAAAGGGCAGCTAGTTGCTTCTTCAAGTGGAAGAAAAACTGAAAAAACTTCCAAGAAGGTAAACAGTTTTCTCTTGAGAAATGACCCAGGAAGCAGTGTGGCCTTAGGTTAGTGTTACCTCAGCAATCCTCACCTTCCAGGGTCATTGATATGGCCCTGGAAAAGGCATTTCTGACAGAATTTCTCACCCCTGTTCTAATAGTCACAGTAACTTCATCAGAATCTTTGGTAATATAAATATGCACATATACAGGATTTACCTGTACCTATTAATGTATCAGTCAGACATTTTACATAAGGGGCACAGTTAATTCAGGTTAATGGGGACTAAATTTTTTTTTCCTTTGCTGTTTAGGGCCATACCCACGGCATATGGAGGTTCCCAGGCTAGGGGTCAAATCAGAGCCGCAGCTGCCAGCCTACATCACAGCAATGCTGGATCCAGGCCGCATCTTCGACCTATACCACAGCTCATGGCAACACCGGATCCTTAACCCACTGAGTGAGGCCAGGAATCGAACCTGCAACCTCTTGGTTCCTAGTCAGGATTCATTTCCACTGTGCCACGACAGGAACTCCAAATGGCGACTAAATTTTCAATTTGAGAAATAACATAGCTAAAGGGACTCTCTAAAATGTTATCTGGAGAATAATTTCGGGTGCATTAAATCACCTATATGTGACAAAGGCTTCCAAGCCCACCATCCTGTACATACACAACAAAATGGCAGCACTTCAAGTTCACCTGAATAAAGTCTGAAACTCCAGCCCTAGGCAAGTGATGCAAATGAATGCCCTGGGAATAACAAAATTACATGGAATTCTTAGTCAAGAAGGTATCTATTTACAGGCTAGGAAGTGGCAATGATTTAAGCTGCCATTAATTCGGACCACTGAAGTAGTATCAACAGACATTTTATAAGATAGCTGGACCTCAAGGTATGGATGCTCACTGATACTTTTTCCTTCATAGAGAAGGGTGGTACAAAAAGCACTCAGGTATTTTTCATTCACAATTTTTATTTCTTGCAGTTAACTTTTTGTATCTTCAAAGTCGATTTGTCTTTTAAAAAATTAATACTTCTTACTCATCATACAATCCATTCCCCTCCCCCAAGGAAAACAAATCCAGGGAAGGAGTAATTTAGGGGGGAGTTGAAATAAGTACTATAGGTTTGTGACAAAGGCTTCCCAGCCCACCATCCTGTACATACACAACAAAATGGCAGCACCTCAAGTTCACCTGAATAAAGTCCCAAATTCCAGCCCTAGACAAGTGATGCAAATGAATGCCCTGGGAACAACAAAATGGAAATTCTGTCATTGGCTTCCATTTACTTTCCAAGGTACTTAGCAGTCTTCAAACTGTCTCCCTTGGGAAAACAAATATATAGGGCAACATTTTGACCTGGCCAGGAGTAATTATAAATGAAACCAGAAATAATTTACCTGGGCCGCAGAAATGAATTTATCATGTTTTTCATTAAGTCCCCAGCACCTGAAGTAACAAGTTCTAATAATGGGCTTCTAAAGGCATGCAGTTTTTCACACATCTATTTCAAAGAATTTCTTCCACTCATACATACCACAATCAAGGATAAAATATTTTTGGAGGCACAGGAAGAGCACAAGGACAAGTAAATATATGATGAGGCCTTGTGTATGACCAAGATGGTTCACTTCATATATAGAAGCAGTGAGAGCTGTTAAAGTGCTACTTACAAAGGATAGTCTAACATTACACACACAACTCATCTGCACTGCTAAATATGGTTGTCTTTATTTCCTTTTTCCTTGCCCAGCCCTATCTAAACAAAATAAAACTACAGGACTGAAATTAACAACCCATTAAAATCAGCAATAAGTTATGAAAATCATAAAGCTTTTTTTTTCTTTTTTAAGTAATTAAGGGTAGTTAAATTATTTAAAGTATACAAAGTCCAAAGAGCCAAGGTAAGGTTTCCAAGGCTTCCCAGGGTCGGGGAAAGGGCCAGGGGAGAACCTTGGAGTTTGAAAGACAAAGGGAACACATGACATCAAAGTGCAGGCTAGAAATTTCACTTAAAAGAAAATAACATTTCTGAAAATATTGACAAGAGCGACAATAGCACCTGCACAGTGGGATTGTGAGGAAGTAGAGAGACTGCCTGTAGGAAAACGGAAGCAAATCTTCACATAAATTGAGACAAGTGCCAAACTTAACTATGTTAACTATGATAGTGTGTCTACTATAGATGGTTAAAAGATGGTAAAAGGTAATGATTCTAAAACAAAACAAAAACAGCATTGACCTTTTTTCTACTTAGCCCAGACCTCATTCATTTTGTGCACTATAAAGAGTGAGGTGTGAGGTGTTTTATCATTATCAAATGCTGCATCAAAATAGATGATTTTTTTTTCCCATGTGTTTTTCACTATAAAAGACGTCTATTATGGACAAGCTTTAAAAAGATGTCATTTTGGTTTTTAACACATACAAACAGTTATCAAAATCTGAAAATAAAAATGCTGCCGTGGCTCAGACCTTGGCCTGCTAATCTGCGTGGACAACTCTTCTGGCTCACGCAGACACAGAGGCACGTGGAGCTTTTTCCTTCTGGCCCCTCAATCCAAACTCAGGCCCTGCGTGGTAGAGGCTGTCATGCACATGGACTGCCCCATGCTGCCCATGGGCCTAAGGGCGGCTGACTGTTGAGCTGGAGGTTGGGTTGCCCTAGTGCTAACAATGCAGGATAAGGTTAGCTTGCTTAGCATGGAATCCAACAGAAAGCTGAGCTGCATATGATGATCCCTTTTAAAAGGCTTCATGGGAGTCTCTCCTTTTGCAGAGCATGAAATGAGGTGTTTTTTTGTTTTGTTTTTTGTTTTAAGAATTGATCATCCACAGGCTTCATGATAAGCTGTCCCAGGCTGAGTTTTAATAGCTCTTTAGCTATCCAAGGTTAATGCCTGATTATCTTGTCTTGTCATTACTATAGGTTTGATATTTGTTTGTTTTTAGGACCAAAAAACTTAGAAGGGTTCATAATCCCATCCTTAAATGTGTCTACTCAATCAATGTAGTATGAGCAACCCAGAAAAGAAAAAGAGGATGGAATTTCCAATGTCCTCTTTCAAATCAACTTAAATCAAGAAAATTTCACACAAGTTTTCTGCTGCCATTAGAAATTGTGATTTTCAAATATGAATATTATGAATATTTGTTCTGCTGGGGAGGCTCTGCCCCACTTTTTGCTAAGTATTTGCTTAAATAGAGGTCTTCTGACCCTTTTGTTCAAGTATAGTTTTGTTTAGTTTTAAAGAGGAGACTGCAACATGAACCCAATTTAAGAGATTGTTTGGATTGAATTGGCCCAGTGAGTATTTTGCCCTGCACTGTTATGTCATGCTGGGTTCTAGGAAGTGAACGAAAGTTTGACACTGGCACTGGAGTAACCCTCGTCACTCCCAATACTCTGCAGGCTGCTGTGGTCATCAATGTCACTGATGCTGGTGGTACTGATATTGTCCACTTCTCCATGGGAGAACTCTGTGCTTTCAACATCCACTTCAATCTCCTCTGCCAAATGGAAAAAAGGAAGAACATTAGTAATCTGGTATATGTGCACTTTCAAGAACAGGGCATGAAAATAATTGTAATACAAGCTATTAACTGTGATCTCTGAAGAACAGAGGAATCAAAGGTGAAGTGACACAGGGATTTTGCAAAGGGAAATGTCTGGTATACAGTGGTGATCTCAAGTTAAACAGCAAGTTTACTAAGTCTTTTAGGTCAGTCTGTCAAGATCTCCCACCGAAAACAACTGGCCTGTTTGGGAAATAATGCTTAATATTAATTTTTTTTTCTTTTTTGGCTATTTCATGGCATATGGAGTTCCTGGGCTAGGGCTCAGATCCGAGCCACAGTTATGACTATGCCACAGTTGTGGCAACGCTGGTTCCTCAACCTACTGTGCAGGGCCAGGGATTGAAACTATATCCCAGTGCTGCAGATACCACTGATTGATCCCATCATGCCACAGCAGAAACACCAGTGTTTAATTAAAAGGTCCCAAACCTAACTGGTTTAACAACATCTGTTTTGCATTAAACTAGAAATTAATTCTCAATGTTGTTTATTGACCAGAGTTGCCTTAAAGGGGGAAAAAAGCATAAACTTAATACAGGCAAACCAGAAAATATATCCATCTGGATTTTTGGTGGTATCATTCTCTACAGACTTTTAGGATTCATCAAAAGATCTTTGAGGAGTTCCCTTGCGGCACAGCAAGTTAAGAATCCCATGTTGTCACTGCAGTGGCTTGGGTTGCTGCCATGGCACGGCTTCAGTCTCTGGCCCAGGAACTTCCACATGCCGTAGGTGTGGCCAAAAAAAAGATCTTTGACTATTTAGTATCCAAAATAAGCCAGTCATTATAAAGTGGATGCTGAGAGATTTGTCTTCAATTTAATTTTCTTGCATCAAATATAGTTTGAAATGAGGGCCTGAGTCTTAAGAGTCTCTGGATTATAGTGAGGGCTATAGTAAAGATTACAGTAAAGGCATTTCAGTGATGGTATTTAACTTCATAAACCAAACATGATTTTTAAAAAATATAAATACACAGATGACCCAGCTATCTATAGGTATTTTAATTGTTAAATGCTACATATACAATCATCAATAACATATAAAAAGCAACACACATAAAAAAGGCATTTGAACAATTGTTTTTTCCCACAACAGTTAGAACTCAATATTCTTCTGTTCTCTTGAAAGAAGCTCGAAGTCTGATGTTTCATAGTTGGCACTGACTTTAACAGTTCACAGTGATCACAGCTACTTTACGGAAGTGGATTCTTGCTGAGCCCAAAAGACAGAATAAGTTATTTTAAGAAGTATAATTTTCAGGAGTTCCTGCTGTTGCACAATGGGATCGGCAGCATCTTGGGAGCCCTGGGACGCAGGTTTGATCCCTGGCCGGTAAAGTGGATTAAAGATCTGGTGTTGCCGCAGCTGTGGCTTAGGGTGCAACTGCACCTGGGATCTGATCCCTGGCCCAGGAACTCCACATGCCATGGGGCAGCCAAAAGAAAAAGAGTGTAATTTTCAAAAGGGCTTGTTGCTTTAAAAAGTTTAAGCTGTCTTTAAAATGTAGGCAGTTGTCTAAAGCTGTACAAATAATCCCATGAATTCCTAACAATTTGTTTCATATATATATATGAAAAATAGCTTCATAGGCTATTTAGTGTTTCCCAGTATCACAGAACACTCATCCAACCTACATTTGGGAAACAAAATCAAGACACCCTATCCAACAGAGCATTCTGAACTCAATTAAGTCAGTAAAATGAGAGACTGCTCTAGCCAAATAGACTAGAGATGTTACGAAAGTCCCTGTAACACTGGAAAAGAGGGAAAAATTTGTACTCGGTAAGGTACTTGCATTCTGAGAGTACTAAAAAAATGAACGATAATGATGAAGACACACCCTCTCTGAAATTTGGAAGTGGGTTGTGTACAAGGAGGAGTTAACAGCAGGAGGGGCAGCTAAAGTCTGAAGACCTGACAACATCATACAGCTAAAAAGCAGCAGAAGACTAGCACCAAAGGTTGCCTCCTAATTCAGGGTTATTTTTGTTAGATCTCACTTTCACTCATAAATGTAGCATTTCCTGCTTGCTGCTACTTCTGATAAACTTTTGTTCTTCAAAACCGAGTTTCTTGCTGCTACTTCTGATAAACTTTTGTTCTTCAAAACCGAGTTTCACATAAAACCTGATTTCATCACTTTTTCTGATAATGTCCTCTGTCTGATCCAGGACTGTATTATTGTTACATAAGATATTGACATTAGGGCAACCTGGGTGAAGGTGTATGAGAAAACTTTACAATTTTCTACAGAAAACTTACAAATTTTATGTAAGTCTAAAATTGTTCCAAAGTAGAAATTTTTAACTATATATATGTATATATAAATAAAATCAAGGGGAAAAGTTCTGTAG
This sequence comes from Sus scrofa, assembly GCF_054392235.1. Classification (NCBI taxonomy): domain Eukaryota; kingdom Metazoa; phylum Chordata; class Mammalia; order Artiodactyla; family Suidae; genus Sus; species Sus scrofa. The sequence goes on along the minus strand of NC_139396.1, from coordinate 143,414,290 downwards.
TTCACACAGGCACTGCTAGACAATGTTGTGATTGCAAAATTCTAGAATGTTACATACAGTGTTGATGAAAAAGAAGAAAGCAAATACAGTGCCTCCCAACTTACCCTCTAAATCCAGATACAAGGATGATTAGTGTTTCATTAGAGAAGAACCACACTGCCTACCTCGCTCTGAATCAGAACGATCTGAAGAAATAGTTGATCCAATGCTGTCCATTCGTATTCGTTCCATCTCCTGAGGACCCTGCAGCTGTTCCAGACGCCGCTTTAAAAATCTCTGTTCTCGTTCCAAGTTCTCTAGCTGGTGCTGGCTCTTCCTTTCAGCTTCTTCAAGTTTCTAATATGAAAAAGCAATATTTAGGTTTGTGTGTAGTCCAGTACAAACAATAACATTGATTTCTACCTAATATTTCAAAAGATTTCTTCTTTGACAAATCATGAATAACTATATAAATACATGTATATATATGTAAACAAACATAAATAGGTATTCTTAAACATCAAAAATAGTTCTTTCTTTACTGTGTGTGTGTATGTAACGAATGCTACTAGAACAGTATGGAATTTTCGAAGTCTGTCAAGTTATCTCCACAAAAGAGAGAGACTTGCTCTGCAGTATAGTTCGATGGAAAAATACTGAGGGACACAGCCAAATGAAGTCATCTCCACCAGAGGGCACAACTGCCTTACTTCAGGGTATCAGTAGAGTAATTGTTATTTTCCTAGTATTCCCAGCTCTTCAAATGGCCATGCTGTCACAACAATTTAATCAGGTTATGTTGCTCCCATCAGATTAGATGATAAATTTTCGTAAAATTTCTCTTGAGGTCAGTTGTTAAAGGAGGACATTGTGAGCTGGCAGATACATATGAATAGGAATCACTGCTAAAGAAACCAGGACTGGAGTTCCCGTGGTGGCGCAGTGGTTAACGAATCCGACTAGGAACCATGAGGTTGCGGGTTCGGTCCCTGCCCTTGCTCAGTGGGTTAACGATCCGGCGTTGCCGTGAGCTGTGGTGTAGGTTGCAGACGCGGCTCGGATCCCGCGTTGCTGTGGCTCTGGCGTAGGCTGGTGGCTACAGCTCCGATTTGACCCCTAGCCTGGGAACCTCCATATGCCGCGGGAGCGGCCCAAAGAAATAGCAAAAAAAAAAAAAAAAAAAAGAAACCAGGACTGACAGAATCATGTGAAACTATGATGGTAAAAATTCTCACCTTAATGTGTGCTTTGGCTTTGTTGAGCAAACCAAGTGTTGTGTGCCTGGTGCAATCTGGTCCTAGTGGAATCAAAACTTTTAAGCGTTCTAAACACAGGCGAAGGTGAGCTCGTCTAAGAAAGACAAAACAGTCAAATAAGCACAGCTTGAACACTCCAGTAAAAAACATTCTAAAACCTATTTTAAGACAAATAATAATCTGTACATTATTCAATCTATAACCATGTTACACCCCTAATTCTTCAGTTTCAACAAAGTATCTACATGCAAGTACAGGTGTACCTACTGGTTTTCAATCTCTATTGTACTCTGCACACATCGGTCACTTCAGATTATTATCCCCAATAGTAATCTCTGTCAGAGGTGATTTAATTTTAACCTGCCCCATAAGCTGTCTCAACTGGATTAAAGTAGAAGTACTACTGGGACAACTGTATTTGATTTTTTTTTCTTTATTCATTTTTAAAATGATTTTTATTTTTTTCATTATAGTTGGTTTACAGTGTTATGTCAATTTCTACTATATTTGATTCTGAAGGTCTAAAACCACAGACTAGAGTAATGTTCTCAGCTTCAGTATCCCAAAATGCTCACAAATTTCCATTTCCTCCCTTGCACCTTTCATTTTCTCTCTCTCTCTTTCACACACGCACACACACACACACACACACACGCCCCTCTCTGCAATTACAGCCATCTTACAGTGCCTATGTTATTATGTTAGGATGAACCATATAAAATATTCAACCATTTCTCACTTATAAAAATGGCAACTTCATATGCTACAATGCAAGAGAGACAGCAAAATTCTTTGACCAGTGAGGAATAGGGTTAGGCAAAATATACAGCCCTGAGATTAATTCCAGCCATTGAAACAGCAACCCATAAAACAGTTCCCCAGTTCCTAATATCTAAGTGTACCACTTATCATTAGCTTTTCATTTTCCTCTCTCTTTCTCTCACTACTCACCTCCAATTTCCTAGACATGGAAAAAGCCAGGTGACAAAGTTCTTCATTAAATGGCATAGCATTCTTTAATGCACCCATTAAGTTAGAGAAATTTCTCTAGGAATGTTCCAGAGCATGGATTTACATTCCCTGTACCCTAAAGGAACTATGATTACCATGATAAGCATTCTGGGTACATACTTTCACCCTGAAACAATACTAGTTCACATATTTGGTCCTATGCTTCAAAAACTATAACATAATTTAGCAGTTAATAGTATATCTGAAAAGAAAACCCACAAATGTGTTAATGGATGAGCCCTACTCCTTAATAGTAACTGTCTCAACTGCCCCAGGCACAAACACATTCTCCATTTTCTCCTCAGAGAGGGCCAAAATGGTTTTACTAGCTCACCCACCAAACTATGTGTTTTCTGTCTTAATACACAAGAAATAATGTAAAGAGAAATTCTCAAATGCTGGCAATTTCAAAGAGGGATGGGAGAAAGCAGCCAATTATGTCAGTGACAAGCAAAGACAATTAAGGTTAGTGAAGTCAGAGGTCTGGCTGATGAATTGCCAAGATTTCTTCCCAGACCCAATAGCCCAACTATAGTTAAAGGCCCATTAGCATTTCCATTCCAAATCTCTTTATTCAATAACTCAAATCTAGTAATTGGCTCCAGGCTGAAACCTGACATACCTGATGTAGATATAGAAAAAAATTTTAATTTTCCCTAAATTAAGGGTTTATCAATGGATTCCCTTTAAGGAGAGAGATTTAACAATTTCAGAGTCATGCTCCTCCCCGGCTGTGCTACCCCAAATCATAGGATTTTTAGCAGAATTTCCATTTTTAACTGGAAAATCTCCAGGTGAGGACTCTCATGGTCACAGAGTGCTCTTGCTGAGCAGACTGAAACTAAGCAAAAAATCCACAGTAAAGGATACCTTTAAACTCTTCATTAGGATTATTACAGCATATGCCTAACAAATGAACTCATATGATATGACTGGAGGGTAGAGAGAGACTGGTGGTTCTCTTGCAATAATTAGAGGCTCCCAAGGGGGCTCTGAATTCAGTCATCTAAAAAAGTTAACAAAGCAACTCAAAGAAGTGTTTTGCCATAGGAATAACCTGTCAATTTTGTTTAAATTATTTAACCCCAGAAATTCAATGCATATTTAGGAAACATCTTTTAGTTCAGAAACTTCAGAATGACTCCTTAGTATAGTTTCATATAAAGAAAAAAATGGGTGGATTGATTTTCTGTTTTGTGAGATCTAAGTTAAGGTCATATTAAAATCTGGGCAGAAATCAATTAATATTAAAATGTCTGATTTTTCTTTTTAAAAAAATATTCAGTTGTATATTTACTACATGACTTTTGTATACTCAGCAGTGTTCCAGATATTTGAGTGAGAGAAGCAAAAAAAAAGAAATGTAAATTTCAAGAATTTATAATCTAGACTACAGAACAAAACATATTGTTTTATTTCATTTGGTTCACAATGAAGTAAGTCATATAGATATCAAGGGCAACAGAATCTGAATAAAAGGAGAGATTGTAATTGGAGAAGGTAGCCTTATAAAAGATGCTAAACCTTGACTTTGAGGGATACTAAATTTGTTTGTGAAAAAGCAAGGATCTTCAAAGTAATTAGAAGAGTAAAGGATACATGTCCAGGAAGGGCATTACAGGATCATATGGTGGTTCTATTTCTAGTTAATTATGGAACCTCCATACTGTTCTCCATAGTGGCTGTGCCAATTTACATTCCCACCAACAGCATAGGAGGGTTCCACTATTGAACATTCTTTCAGTCAACTAATTTTAAATGCGCTCCAAGATACAGTTTATACCAAGAAAACATACCCTGAGCTAGCATGTCCCACAAAGGCCAGTTTTTAAAATATAGCCCTCCAAAATAGAAAACAGTAAGAAGGATGAGTGGTGAATGATGTCCTCTACTCTTCTGTGGGGGCAGGTGTATGTGTAGGAGCCAAATGTCATTTCTAGGTGTTTCTATTGTGGCTCAGTGGGTTAAGAATCCCACTCGTATCAGTGAGGATGTGGGTTTGATCCCTGGCCTCGCTCAGTCAGTTAAGGACCCAGCATTGCTGTAAGCTGCGGTGTAGGTCACAGATGCAGCTCAGATCTTGCACTGCTGTGGCTGTGGGCATAGGCCAACAGCTGCAGCTCTGATTCAACACCTAGCCTGGGAACTTCCATATGCCACAGGTATGGCCCTTAAAAAAAAAAAAAGAACAACAAATATCATTTCCTCCAGTTTTTGTACTTGTAACTGAATCAGGCATTTGGAGAAATAACAACAAAGGGTTAAAGCAAGTTGAAAGACAGCAGCTGACCAAGGCGGAGCCACACTTTTGTATAGGTACCATCTAAATACTACACACAGTTTTCTACATGTGCTTATATGCCACTTTTAGGTAAATGTGATGGATTCCCTGTGACTGTAAACTGGAAAGTTCAATAAGAAAATTCATGCTCCTCCACGTGTAAGTTTTTTCTCCCCAGCAAATTATAAAACAAGCTGTATGGCAAAATTCTTAAAATGGTGCTGTGCTGCTCTCCACCCTTAACCCCCAGTCTCCCTGCTGGTAACCAGATTGCAAGCTTAACCACCAATGACCTAGAAAGGCATATCTTTTGATGCCATCTGGTCCTTTTTTTTCTTGCCTTCATTCTCATGTGACTGGTGGTTCAGGAGCGTCCTGTATGGAGTTGCCAAATCATGAACTGTAAGACATGGGGGGGAAGAATAGAGGACAATAGGCAGAGAAGGAAAAAAGCTTCATTTGACTTGAAAACCTTTATGTACTGAGAAAAAATTTGCAAGTATCATAAGATGATGTTTTTCAAATCTTCAAAGAGTGTAAGAACTGACATAAAGAACAAAGATTCAGGAAAGGCATGGTCCTACATCTTTAGTCAAAGTAGGGTAAGAAGGTTGGGGAAAGTTAATTTAAGGCTGCTGTTCTGAACCTTCTAATGAATACTAGACTAACAATCAAAAGGAAAAAGCTCTGACATTGTAAAATTTACATGATTAGACCTGATGGAAAAAATTTAGCACCCTGGTTAGCATTTACTTAATTTTCACAACATATGGACAGATCAATAAAAACTATACAACTAAAATCTTTCCTAATTTAGCAGGAGTAGGCTTAGACATTGCAGCAGGAGGTGCCCTGTGAGGAAACTGGAGTCTCCTTGCAGAGGGAGAGGGAGCAAGAGAATGGAGAAATACCAGAGTACTTTTATTTTCAAAGACACTTTGAGGTCTGTTTTAAAATGAGATTTAAAAGCAGGTTTTACCCAGGGGAAGAGGTTTTTACCCAGTGACTAACCCTGTTAGAGAGAAGGTCCTATCAAAATTACCCACACCTTCAAAAAGGGCAAGCCCCTCCTGGGACAAGGAACAATTAGAGTCTGTTTGGCTTTTATTTTGGTAGATTGGGATCATTTTTCTCTGAAGGAACCAGTGCTGCTTTTGATTTCAAACCACGTAAACTCTATTGCCAAACCAAAGTATCACAGAACATGAGGGGAAATGATTTTGCTATAAAATGCCCTCTGCCAGTAGCTGTGATATTTTAAAGCACAGGTATATCAACCATAAGAAGCGCACGGTATTGAGGGAGGAGAAGGGAAAAAAAACTGCAAGTATCATGCGATGATGTTTTTCAAGTTGTCCCTTGAAACTTTAATCTCTCTGCCCAACAACAATAAGAAATTTAATGCTTGCCCAGCCTCACAAACCATCCATTGGCTGATGCCCTTGGAGGCACAGTCTTTCGCTGGAACTTGCTTGTCTCTCATTCCTCCACTACAGGAGACCAAGACTGTGCCAAGTAACTAAATAAAAATGGAAAACAAGTCAAGTGATAGGGACAGTGCTTGTATTTTCCTCTCTGATGAATGTTACGCAATGGGCTGCGAGTCCTCCCTTGAGCCACATTCTTCAAAGCTGTAGTGGCTTGTGGCCAGGTTTCCCAACTCCCTACACAACGCTCTTGCACATGACAGCAGCTAGCTACTTATCCTATACATTTTCTATTCCAACATTTCTCTAAAATGCAACAAGTTGAGAATTTTCTGAAAATCTCCAAAGTTACCAAAAAAACCCCTGCCTGCCTCCTTATGAAAAATGACATTAAAAATGAATCCAGATATCAAGCACATTTATGCTACTCATGAATCGTATTTACAAAAACAAATATGATCTCATATTTTGCTGCTCAGTTTACTGTTTGTAAAATAAGCTTAAGATAAGCTATCCATAAACTGGCATCTGATAATTATATGTTTCACTTACAACTTATATATTTATACTTCACAAAAAATAAAACTATTAACTCCTAGTGAGCAACTTGGTAAGGGGCAATTCCCTAGCACTGGAACTGACGTGGTATCATGGGGCTTAATGACAACAAAATAAAAACTGAAGATGATAGCTAGAGCTCGCTTCTGACTTAAAAAAAAAAAAAAAACCTGCTTTCATTAATATTCCTCTTAATTCAACTGGTATCTTGTAAAATAACCAGACAGGAATATCAACAAGTGTTATAATGAAATTGTAAATTATATAAGCTATGTAATATTATAGTAATACATTCTACAGTCACCTTGTCCACCTTGGCATTAAAAGGCTCATATATATACAAAATAAGATATAAAATCAGAGTTCCCATCATGGCGCAGAGAAAACGAATCCGACTGGGAACCATGAGGTTGTGAGTTCAATCCCTGGCCTTGCTCAGTGGGTTAAGGATCCAGCGTTGCCATGAGCTGTGATGTAGGTCACAGATGCGGCTCGGATCTGGTGTTGCTGTGGCTGTGGCATAGGCTGCCAGCTGTCGCTCCAATTAGATGCCTAGGCACTGAAATAGATGCTGTAGTTTTTTAAAGGATGTCAGAAGTAATCTTTGCAGATGCTGTAATTTGACCTTCTGCCTATCAAACTTTCCAGCCTCAATTTCCATTATCCATACCCTTTTGCAAACCTCTTCCACAAACCAAAGGCTTGTATTTGCCATTCTATACCTAGAATACCCTTTTTTTTCCACCGTCCACCTAGTGGGCATCTAACTCATTTGTCAGCCCCATGGCCAAACTACTATTTCTTCAATGAGACTTTCTGTGCCACACTCCTTCCACAGATAATTGTAATTTGATTTTCTAATTACACTAATTACACTACATTTTAATTATTTTCTAGATAAGACTGAATCCATATCATTTCAGTTCTTCCAATACCAAACAGAATGACTGGCACACAGTGGGAAGAAGGGATGTAACAATTTCTAGTGGATACTTCTGGGACTCTCTAACTCACCAAAGTTGAGGTAATAATACAGGGGCCTCCAAACAGTATAAGCAGATGCCAGGCTAACACTCACAAGAGATCTGCTTATAGACACCAGAACTCTATATACTGAGTTTTTCTATATGCAGCTGAGGTCACCACCAAAGATGGCTACATGTAGAGTAACTGGCGATCCCCAACTTAACTCTTGATTAGAGTGGGCATCTCTTTTAATAGTGAAGCAGAGGGTTAAGAATTACAATAGAAGAGTTCCTGTTGTGGCTCAGCGGTAACAAACCCGACTAGTAACCATGAGAACCCGGGTTTGATCCCTGGCCTCCATCAGTGGGTTAAGGATCTGGTGTGGCCATGAGCTGTGGTGTAGGTCACAGACACGGCTCAGATCTGGTGTTGCTGTGGCTGTGACGTAGGCCGGTGGCTATAGCTCCAATTCAACCCCTAGCCTGGGAACTTGTATATGCTGTGGGTGCCACTCTAAAAAAAAAAAAAATCACAACAGAGTGACTTATTTAAATATTTACTGTGATGGAGGGCTAGGACACTATCAAATAAAATTCACAGATAATTTTTTTAAAATCCAATTTTTTGGTCACCAATGTCAACTTTCTGACCTTAGAGACAGATTTCCTATCAGGTAGAAAATCTAACTGATTTAAGTTTGGCCTCCATTCCAGCTGTGGTTCAAGAAATGGTGATAGTCAAGTATAATGACAGGAAGGTAATTACTAAGGAGAAAATAGAAAAAAGAATTGCTCAGAAAACACAGATATGAGAGGGGAAAGTCTAAAAAGAAATACTTCAAAATGCAAGGGAGAAAAAAAATTAAATGAACAATGGGTTCTTTTGTTTGGTTTTGTTTTTTTGGTTTTTTGGTTTTTTAGGGCCGTACCCATGGCATATGGAAGTTCCCAGGCTAGGGGCTGAATTGGAGCTGCAGCTGCTGGCCTACACCACAGCCACAGCAATGAAGGATCTGAGCCATGTCTGCCACCTAAACTGCAACTCACGACAACTCTGGATCCTTAACCCACTGAGCAGGGCCAGGAATTGAACCTGCATCCTATTGATAGTGGTTGGGTTCGTAACCACTGAGCCACAACGGAACTCCAAATGAACAGTGTTTATCTCATCTGATAACATAAGAAACTCATGTCTGCATAGTTTAACAAGATCCCAGGTCTCCTGATCACTTGAAGCCCATAGTATAGAATTTATAGTATAGTATAAATTTTTTTATTGTCCTGCATTCAAATCTAAGGAAGACTTGATCTTTGACAGCCTCATTTGAAAAAAAATAATTAAACTCTAGTTCCAGAGGCATAATGTGCTTTTACTGAAACTCCCATAAGGAATCCAGTCTCCAAAGTGATTTAACAGAAATTGCTCACTTGATGTCCACTCTGTGCTGAACTTAGTTAGCTTCCATGCATACATCCCCTTCCCTCTCTTATCTGTTTATGAGGATTGGTTTAAAAAAAGAAAAAGAAAAAAAAAAAAACTTGATCACTCGTTCACCATATTTCTTCTTTGGTCACACAAGAACTTTCTGTATTCCAAGTTTCAAAGTCTGGGAAATAGGGCTACATCACTGGTGAAAACAGTGGCAATTTGTTCTAAATACAAAATAGCTTATTTTCCTTTGGCAATTCTCCAGGAATTGGGTGGAGGGAAAGGATTCTCCTCTCTGGAGCAATCAGGCTCTGAACGTGGCCTATTGTCAAAACTTAGCTGTGGGTGGGAGAGAAAATTTTTTTTAAATTATTTATCTTTTACATCAATTTGGAAAATGATGAAAGATTTTTACATTATTAACAGTTTTTCTACTCTTCAGTCTTTTGTTGGTGTTCATCCCTATTCTGGCAGCCCCCAATGGCTGATTAAATGGTACCAAGGGGCTGAGACGTGTTGCTGTCCAAAAGAAAAAGCATTCTCTCACAGGGACGGGGAAGGCAATCTGCAATCACAACAGTAGCTACTTGTTAATTTTCTATTTGAAACACAGTGATGTCAATAGCATTGTACCCTGCCAGCCACCATGGGGTAAAGTACATTTTAAAATCAAAACAAACTTCCTACATGCTAGCAAGTCAGATTTGAGATACAGTGATAACATTCTGTAAGACACTGCTTTAGTTTTGTGTACAAAATGCACACAAGCATTAGTCTACTATTATATAAAAGTTTAAGTCTAACTCTCACAGCCCCATTCCTACCCACAGCTCAGTACAACCATTTTATTATATCAAATCACAGTCCAGGACGGAAGAAGGAAATGAAGAAATAGCATTACTGATCTCTAATAAAATGGCTATCCTACTACTCAGCACCAACAGCACAATCCAAAAATGCTTTGTAATGTAAATGTTCATTTAGAAGCATAAAATGAAAATAACCTAATACCTTTTTAAAAATGGCCCCATTATTAAGATTTGATTAGTATAATAGTTTATTTTAAGGCGGTGTATTCACTTAGGAGGAAAGACATCTTTTATTAAATGGAACAGAAACACTCTGGCCTAAGAATTGATGCATCGCTGGAAAATGAATATTCACAATTTGTACTGAATATAAGCAACCTGAAATAGAGAGCTAAATGATTAAAAGTGGTGACCATGCTTACAGTCTGGCATCGCTGGACATCTGCCAATTCAGTCAAGCCAGCCAGGGATTATTTTTAAAGTCCCATTTTAGCAAAATTTCCCCAAATCAAAACGTAGGTTTTTTGGTTTTGTTTTTGTTTTGGGGAGGTAAAATCTGGGGCAGGAAAAAGGGTAACAAAGAGCAATTGTTGGCCTGTGTGTAATTAAATAAATTAATCCTGAGGTATTTGTAGGGCATTTGGAACCCCTGGAAAAATAAGATCCACAGAATTTTAAACATGCCATAATCCCGACAATGACAGAGAATTAATGTTCTTATTTCAAAGTTACTTAACTCTTCCAGTCCTTCTCTTTCATTATACTGTCTCATTTTTTTCTGACCACAAAGGGCCCAACTGAAGAGTAGTTTTTGAGAGTTACTTTTCGAGGCAGCATGGCATAACACCTGGCACCAATCCTGAGCATGCTCTCCTCTGATAAAGCAGATTTTTCTTTTTTTTCAGTGTTGTATTAGGGCACTGACGGATGAGCATTTCTAGGCAGGTAGAAAGTGAGCATGCCTTAAGAACTATTTTACTTTTAAAAAGCCTTCTGAAAAGGAAAGGTATTCAAAGGATTAACAATTACAATAGTTTCCTAAAAGGCAAACTTTTATCAGTAAAAGACTGGGTTCAAATTAAGACTTGTTTGTGGCTTGTTTCTATTTATATTTGTCTAAATCTTAGTTTAATTCTCCTCTGGAAAAGCCCAGAAAAAAAATTAAATGAGAGAAGAATCAGAGATCTTATATTTATTTTGTATGATTCCAGACTCAGCTCAGTAACATTACAGTTTTCTGTTCAAGAAGGACTGCTATGAAAGGGCCTTACACTTTGATTCCAAGAGAACAGCTTAAAAAAAAAAAATCTATATTGTTCTGGGGATTTGAAAAGAAGGAAAAGCTAGGCTGAGGGAACATATTCCATTTTGTTACTGTTGCCAATCAAAACCCTGGCTGTTCATCAGGGGAGGCTGTGTGTTCTCTAGCCCAAGTATATTCCAACAATAAGAACATAAAAACTGTTACTTCAACCAAAGAAGGTAGTAGAGTTTGGAGGATAAGTTTGCCCAACTTGGCTACAGTTCCTTTCATATATTAGAAACCTTACAGAATGAAAGTCTTAAAACATCTTTTAGAATCACCAACATCTCTAATCTCAGGGGACAAAAGATACATGAAGGATCCTTTGGAGTAAAGGAAAATAAGACCCCAAATTCATTCAGTATTCTTCTAAACACACCAATATTTTCTGAATATTGCAAGCCAACAAGTAACATGTTTCTTTCCTCATCTGACCCAATACATGCAGTGGTAAACTCTTAACTGCTTTCAAAGGAGTTCTAAGAGCCTAGTATCACCAAATTGCTCTTTAGGAAAAGCCTCCTCCATTTCAAAAATAGCAGTCTTGCAAAGTCGTTCAGCTTTATCTAAATTGTGTTATGTTTACAAATGTTTTAACTGTGAAAATGGAATTTCCAATTGAAAAAGAACCTTATTTAGAAGAGACTGAATTTTTTTTACAGCCATGCCAAATACAAGCTGTTCTGTAAAGGAATAATTGTGAACCAGGCTGGAATAAAGTGAAGCAAGACAGAAAAACCATACAGACATTACAACTCTAGATGTCTAGAGTAATGCAGTAACCAATGATTCAAATGCCAAAGAGTAAGTTTTTGTCAATGAGACCAATAGGATCAGGGACGGCTGTACTTCATGACAATACAATACATTATAGAAACATGCCCCTAATGTCTTCTTACTAAAGCCCAACAGCAATGTTTTATCAAAGAACTAATCTAAATTAGTTTGATTTTATTTTCATTTTTTATTAGGATAATAAGTACCTATATAGTTAGCACTCACTGTGTAAAAGCAGGGTTGTCCCCTTATATTTATTTTTTAAATATTTATTTATTTGCATTTTCAGGGCCACACCCTCAGCATATGGAGGTTCCCGGGCTAGGGACTGAATCGGAGCTGCAGCTACTGACCTACACCACAGCCACAGCAACATGGGATCTGAGCCGCGTCTTCGACCTATACCGAAGCTCAGGGCAATGCCAGATCCTTAACCCTCTGGGGGAGGCCAGAGATCGAACCTGCCTCCTCACGCATGCTAGTCAGATTCGTTAACTGCTGAGCTATGACAGAAACTCCTGTCCCTTTTTTTTTTAAATCTGAAAGTTCCTCCTTCAAGTTTTCCAAGTTTAAAAAGGGTATACTTCCTAATTTTAGTCACCGTAATTTTGGTGAAAAAAATCTTAGCTGTATTCTTTCTTTCTTTTTTTTTTTTTTTGTCTTTTTCTAGGGCCACATCCAAGGCATATGGAGGTTCCCAGGGTAGGGGTCTAATTGGAGCTGAAGTCACTGGCCTACACCAGAGCCACAGCAACACCAGACCCAAGCCGAATCTGCAACCTACACCACAGCTCACAGCAACGCCTGGAACCTTAACCCACTGATCAAGGCCAGGGATTGAACCTGCAACCTCATGGTTCCCAGTCGGATTCATTAACCACTGAGCCTCGACAGGAACTCCATGTATTCTTTCTTAATTTCCACATTTCTTTCTTGTTCTAATTTAGTGATTGCATTTTGCAATTAGAAAGACCATGTTTTTCTCATTTAACTTTAGATTATATTAAAGGCTCAACACTGCTCTAATTACTTTGGGATAAAAGTATTGGAAAATAATTCTATAAAAAATAGATTTTTTTGTAATGGCATAAAATTCTATATCAACCTTCTGTATCAGTGTTTCAGCAAATTATAAAGATACGTTGAAATGCTGCAATTTTTAAATGTCAATGATCTAAGGGTGATGTACTAAAGCAGGCATAAAGCTTACAAAGGCATAGTATTTCCCACAGAAATACCTTGTTTGGGGTTCTCTATTAAAGGATAAATTGAGATGCAGTCAGATGAAATATAAGTTACATGGGGAAATACATGATCGCAAAAGTTACTTGGCCCTTCTCATACTCCATGCTTCATCTTCAACAGGACTCCAAACTAAAATGACATCTAAGAGACTCTTAAGAGCTAAGAAAGTGAGCTTCGGTTTTTACCTTATTTACCTAAAGCTACAGCAGATATATCTGCCCCAGTTGAAGCTTGTGGCTGTTTTCACAAGACCCTTGGGCATTCACCTACATTGCCACTACAAAAGAGGGAGAACCCTAGTAGAGACCCCTTTATAGGGAAAACAGAGCCACTAAAAATGACACTGTGTTTTAGCTGTCATTAGAGACATATCAGGAAATCAACTATAGATTAAGAGAATAAGAAGGCTTTATTACATTCTCTAAATGTAGTTCCAGGCCCATAACTATCTCATCCATGCTAAGTAGCTAAAAGTCCAGTTTCACCCCAGAATAAGTGACAAGCTATAGTTCAACAACTACAAGACAGAACAAAAAAGCTTCAGATGCAGCATTTCTCCTGAAAACCCTTTCAAACATACTGAAAATTGTTTTGGTTTTTTTTTTTTTAGTTTTTCATTTTGCTCTTTAGGGTCACACTGGTAGCATATGGAGGTTCCCAGGCTAGGAGTCGAATATAAGCTACAGCTGCCGGCCAACGCCACAGCCAACACAGAATCCATCTGAACCATATCTGCGACCTACACTGCAGCTCACTGCAACGCCAGATCCTTAACCCACTGAGCAAGGCCAGGGATTGTACCCACATCCTCACGGATACTAGTCCGGTTTGTTTCCGCTGAGCCACAATAGGAACTCCTTAAAATGTTTTAAAACCAATTGAGACAAATTCCTACAGCGCATCATATAAGTCCCAGGAATAATCACTTATAATTAAGTTTTTCATACAAGCTTCAACCTATGAGAATCTCCTGCTTTGAGTTTACTTCAACTCCCATGTGGAACACACACAACTTAGCAGGTAATTATATACTGTTTGTAGGGGCTTTATAATTTATTTTGTTTTCTACCTAGTTAGACTATAAATCCTCAAAAGCAGGGCCCGGGATTTCTCCTTCTTCTGTCCTAACCCCAGTACCTAGCACACAGTAAATGCTTGCCAGTTGATTTGTAATTATCTTTAGGAGGCCTTTGTCAGAGCCAGGAACTAAGCCACTTCAAATGAACTCCCATTTCCACCAAAGATTTTAAATTACAAAACATGATCTTGGGGTTAATAGTATGTAAGACTGTCAAGAGACATTAGCAAAGACATGTGACCATTACCAATAACTTATGAGTCATTCTAGATTGATATTCAAAGGAAGTTCAAAACAAATTCTAAGTTTTCAAGATCAAGGAAGTTTGAAACAAATCTTAAACCTAAATTTCCTTTTTTTCCACAGCAACCAAAAGTCCACAGGCCAGGGAGCAAACCCAAGGCAAAGCAGTGACAAAGCCCAATCCTTAACCACTAGGACACCAGGGTACTCCCTAAATTTTCAATATATTTTCTAGTTATCTGAAGTAAAAATGCAAAGGGTGGGGGGAGGGGGAGAGAGAGAGAAATGCCAAATTGTGCTTTAGTGGAAACAGTAAAACTGCTGCTAAAAGATGACTTAAATTGTTTTCTCCTAACCACTATCTGTTGGACCTATACTAGCATCCAACCAGGTCCTCAATGTACTCAAAGCTCTACCAAAAATGTTGGGAAACTTACAATTAACCTTCACCTGCCAAGCAAAAGTAGGGCCAATGTGCAAAGTGAAGCTGTCAGTATGAGCTCCAGCTTTGCTAGAACCAAGAAATCCTAGACAGAAATAAAACACAGTTCTTTTATTCATTTCCAAAAGTGTTTCTATATTCTTTTCTAAAAATACTCCCACCACAGTGGGAACTCCTACAATTTTTAAATAAAAGGAATTTTATTGTAGCAAATTCTAAGGCCAATTAAAAGTTTAGAAAACAACAGCAAGTGTCTGTTAACTTTGTCGCAAGTAAATTAATCCATTTATCTTTGTATGAAAATAAAAAATCTATATTCTTGAGAATAGGGTATGAGTTCCCATGGTGGCACAGTGGGTTAAGAATCAGACTGCAGTGGCTTGGGTCACCGTGGAGGTGCGGGTTCAATCCCTGGCCCTGCACAGTCTCTTAAAGGATCCGGTGCTGCCAAAGCTGCGGCCTGGATTCAATCCCTAGCCAGCAACTTCCATGAACCGCAAGTGTGGCCATAAAAAAAAAGAAGAGGGAAAAATTAACTACTAATATCTTTCTTTCCAAGCACAGCAGATCAAAGTGTGCTAAAATAAACATAATTATATTTAAAATTTCTGATTAAATGCTCAGCAGAGCAAGAACAAGTTTCAAGATACCATATCTGAAATTCACTAACAGAGTTATAGCTCACTTTCTATTTAATAAACTCGTGTTATCTTTTAAGTATTTTAGAGCTTTCATAGCTGCTTTTTTAAACACACATTCTAGCATAAAAGAAATGGCTCTAAATGAATACCTATAAGCACCAATTGGCCATTTCATTAACAATCTCTTTGGCTCAAAGCATTTATGGAAATTCTCAGCATTCTATGATGTTTTCCTAAAGCTATTAATTCCAAACTAAGAAAGACATTAGCCTTCCAAAAAAGAATGTCTTCCCAAGGCACTACCCAAGAATGATGTTCTAAATGATCATAGAAACTTTCATGTTGTCTATTTAGATAATTCTACAGGCTTTTAATGATGTCAAATTAAACAGTTATCAGAATAAATCAAGTTACCAAAAATTCAGAAGCAAACAGGATTAACACAACTGCAGATAAAAATCACAGGAAAGAGTCTGTATCTCAAAAAGTAAACTAAAATGTAATAAGGTGTTAATATCTTAAGTTATAGAGCTATGTAGACAGAACAAGGTAACCACATCAAGGGCAAGACACTTGTATAAATTCTAAATATTTTGAGGAAATGTTTTCACAACAACAAAAAGATCTGTCACAACTTCTACACTACTTATAGCAAAATCTTAAGTCACAATTGAGTTTCTTGGTCTGCTGTACCCAATCCAGACACAGAGAGTCTTGTACTCTCATCTACAAAATCATCACACTCAAGAGATACTTTGCAATGGTACAACTTTAGTAGAGGTCCCATTATGAAGCGCAATCACCACATATTTCCTAAGTGGGTCATATTACCTAGAATATCCTATGAGGACAAACTGTTCTCTCTGAAGCAGGAGTGGAGAACAAAAGTATTTTCCTTGGAAAGGGAAGATATTTTCAGGGTAGCAAATATCTCACCATGTGCCTTCCTAAAATATTTTCTATCTTGAAGCTGCAAGTTTCACCAAAAAAAAAAAAAAAAAGCAAACAAAAAACCCCCAGGTATGACTTGGCATTTAACTTTTTTTTCCTCTTAATCTAACATAAGGTATAGTCTGCTACAAAAATCAAACAAAAATGTTAATTACTAATTCACTGAGCACCTGTTATGTGCAAGATACTGTGTCAGATACAGAGAAAAGAAAGTTACAGTCCCTCTCCACATGGAACATACATGATCCAGAAAGGGAGGACAATGCAGTTTGAGGTAGTATGGGTTAAAGTTCATATAAGTGACATAAACAGTTAACAGGAATTTAGAACAGCTATCATTCTGGACAAACAGAAAAGGCTTTGTGAAAAACGTATTTTAGATATACCTTAAATGCAATGTGAAAAAGTTCTGGGAGTTCCCATCGTGGCCCTTGTAAACAAATCTGACTAGAAACCATGAGGTTTCGGGTTCAATCCCTGGCCTTCCTCAGTGGGTTAAGGATCCGGTGTTGCCATGACCTGTGATGTAGGTCATAGACTCGGCTCAGATCTGGTGTTGCTGTGGCTCTGGCGTAGGCTGGCGGCTACAGCTCCGATTAGACCCCTAGCCTGGGAACCTCCATATGCTGTGGGTGCAGCCCTAAAAAGACACAAAGACAGGAAAAAGAAAGAAAGAAAGAAAGAAAGAAAGAAAGAAAGAAAGAAAGAAAGAAAGAGAGAAAGAGAGAGAGAGAGAGAAAGAGAGAGAGAGAGAGAGAAAGAAAGAGAGAGAGAGAGAGAGAGAGAGAGAGAGAGAAAGAAAGAAAGAAAGAAAGAAAGAAAGAAAGAAAGAAAGAAAGAAAGAAAGAAAGAAAGAAAGAAAGAAAGAAAGAAAGAAAGAAAAGAAAAAGTTCTGGTTTGAGAATCAGAAAGTCTAGATTCTTATCCTGACTCTGTCATTAATCATCTTGGTGGAGAATAAAACTTGGAGGGATGTAGCTTTCCTTATCCATTAAATAAGAACACTAGATGATCTCCTAAGGATCCTCCGTGCTCTATTATCTATGGAAATGTATGGATAGGATTACACTTGTTTATTGCCTTTCAAAAAAATCTACACTCTTACTACAAAAACTCTAACAATAAAATCGACATGATAGTTTCTCTTGACTTTCATTCCCTTTACAAATGCAAGAAGCCTTTATTGGTTTGACATGTATCTTTCTAGAACTTTTCTTTTCTTTTTTCTTTTTTCTTTTTTTTTTTGTCTTTTTGCCATTTCTAGGGCCGCTTCTGCAGCATATGGAGGTTCCCAGGCTAGGGGTCTAATCGGAGCTGTAGCTGCCAGCCTACACCAGAGCCACAGCAACGCGGGATCTCAGCCGCATCTTTGACCTACACCACAGCTCACGGCAATGCCGGATCCTTAACCCACTGAGCAAGGCCAGGGATCGAACCCGCAACCTCATGGTTCCTAGTTGGAGTCATTAACCACTGAGCCACGATGGGAACTCCTAGAACTTTCCCAATGTATTTACATGTTTGATTGCAGTATTTTTAATAGAGGTGAGATCATACTGGAAATGCTATTTTTTAATTTGCTTTTTTCCAATAAATATGTCTTGGAAATCTCCCCACATATGCACGTAGAGATCTATATCATTGTTTTCACCTGCTATAAGGTCTGGATTTATTATTAGTTA
Organism: Sus scrofa; assembly: GCF_054392235.1. Classification (NCBI taxonomy): domain Eukaryota; kingdom Metazoa; phylum Chordata; class Mammalia; order Artiodactyla; family Suidae; genus Sus; species Sus scrofa. Next base: position 143,396,213 of record NC_139396.1, on the reverse strand, counting down.
TTTAGCCATTCTCTTTTTTTGACAGAAATTCAGCTTACTTCTAATTTTTGGTTATTATAAACATTTCTTGTTATTCTTATTCATACCTCTCTGTGCATTAGAAGTGCAAAAGGGGAGTACACATGGGGGCAGAAGAAGTAAGGACTTAAAGTCAAAAGCACAAAGGCTTAAAATAAAGAGGAAGATGAAGAAGTTCAAACGAGGCATTCCCATTTTCAGCAAAGCAGGAAATGAAAGTCACAATAATATAGTGGGAATTATCTTCAGACTAGGAGCTGGGAGACATGGGTCCTAGCCCTTGGTTCTTAAACTAGATCTGACAGTAAAAATTGGACCTGAGTATTTGAAATCTCAGGTTTTTTTCAGACTAAAAGAGATCTTAAAGATCATTCAGTTATGCCACTATATTTTAGAAAAACTAAAGTATCTGTAAACCAGAATGTGATTTTTAAAACATTTTTACTGAAATAGTTGATTTACAATATTGTGTTAGTTTCAAGTATATAGCAAAGTGACTCAGTTATACATATACATATATGCATATATATTTTTTTAGATTCTTTTCCATTACAGTTTATTACAAGATAATGAGTTAGTTCCCTGTACTCTTCAGGAGGTATTTAGTGGTTATCTATTTCATATACAGTAGTGCGGATACTTTAATCTCAAACTAATTAATTACTCCCCCCCTTCCCCCTTTGGTAGCTATCAGTTTGTGTTCTATGTCTGTGATACTATTCTGGTTTATGTATTTATGAACCAAGTTCATTTGCATCATTTTTTAAGATTGTGCACATCAGTGATAACACAGGATGACTGTCTTTCTCTGTGTGACTTATTACAAGATCTTTTAGCCTGACTCACCACAAAAAAAAGAGGGCCCAAATCAATAAAATCAGAAATGAAAAAGAAATGACAACTGACGCTATAGAAATAGAAAGGATTGTTGAACAGCAGGAATTATCGCAACCTTGTAAATCAGCTATATGTCAATAAAACTTAAAAAAAAAACTCCAGAAACTTTAATCTGAAAAAAAAAAGAAAGAAATACAAAGGATCATGTGAGAGACTACCACAAGCAACTAAATGCCAATAAAATGGACAACCTAGAAGAAATGGACAAATTTTTAGAATAGTACAATTTCCCATGTTTGACCCAGGAAAAAACCAGAAAATATCAACAGAGCAATTACCAGTTCTGAAATCTAATCAATAGTTTTAAAACTCCCAACAAATAAAAGTCCAAGACCAGATGGCTTTACAGGTGAATACTACCAAACATTCAGAGAAGAGTTAACACCCATCCTTCTGAAACTATTCCAAAACATTGCAGGGGAAGTAACCTTTCGAACTCATTCTACAGGGCCACCATCACCTTGGACCTAGAGATCATGGCAGAATGTGATTTTGATGATCCCCTAGTTTTGAGTTCTTATTCCACATTGCTGAAAGGATTTTTTTAAAAAAAGGTTTAAATAGTCACTGTGATAAGTGCTATAGAGAGACAGTAAGAAGTGAAAATAACCAATCCATAAAGTTACATTTAAAGACAGCGTAAGTTTTTAGTGAATTCAGTCAGCACAGCTCTGATTTCCAGCACCTTTTACTAACTCTGAAAAGGAAAAACAAACAAACAAAAGACAGTGGAGATGTCCCCAAATTAGGGATGGTCTTGGCAGATTATCAAAGCAGTGAAGACATTATTGAAAATGTACTTTGATTGTCCAAATGGTAAGGAAAGAAAGACCACAATACACCAGCCTACTCGCTCTTCAGATTGTTAGAGACAAATGTTTTAAATAAGTTAAGCTGTCCTTCCTTGGAATTCTGTGTAACAGCAGTGTGCTTTTTCCTCCTGGTATAGCACCTCAGGTAGTGATCACTGGGGCCTATTAAAATGACTGAATAGATACAGCAACACAATATAATTAAAACCACAAAACTGGATTTCTGGAGCCTGAGCAAATATAAACACAAAAAAATATAACTAGGACTTAGCACAATAATGTTTACAGATTAACTTGTTACATTTCCTTAGTAAGTCAAATTTAAGTATTTTTCAAAAAGGGACAAAGTTCTAATATTCATTAACATTTAAATATCAGAATTTGTATCTACATTTGTGTGTATGTGTATATGGCTTTGAAAATGTGTTAATATTATTTATATACACAAATACACATACTTCTTACAGAAAAATCTAGTTGTACATTTACTATTTATCATTATAAAGTAGGTACTTGTTAACAAAATAAGCATTTATCATAAAGCTATAGCACCATGTATTATAATAATCTTTAGATATTTTACAAAGTTCAAGTTTGAATAGGGTGAAGTTCTAAGCTCATTAGTCCAGCTGCTCTTTCATTTTATATGTGTGTGGGGGTGGTTCATACATACATATACATGTATTTATATAAAGGAAAATGCTTTGGAGATAGTAAAATAATATTTAAGTTTTTAACATGCCTATAATTATTGAACTTACAAAAGTCACAGAATATAAAACTTTTCTTGCAGGGAGGGAATCAGAAATCTTCTAGATCCCCTCCTTTTAACAGTCAAAGAAAACGAGACTCCAAAAATTTAGATAACTAATATAACATCCACAACCTACCAGTAGTGGAGATGAAAAGAAAAATTATCTTCTAAATTCTGGTGGAATTCTCTCATCAATGCATTACATACGCCAAAGAAGTCAACCATATTGGATTACAGGTATCCTTTTTGACAATTTAGCTCCTAAACCCTGTTTAATATTAAAATCTACCTTTCTCTATCAACTTTCCCCCAAATAACAACAAAACAAGGAAATCATTTATACATTTGAGTTCATAAAGTTTCAACTTTTTTCTTTTTTACTTTTTTCTTTTTTCTGTGGCATGTGGAAGTTCCCAGGCTAGAGGTCGAATTGGAACTGCAGTCTATACCACAGCCACAGAAACTCGGGATGCAAGCCACATCTGCAACCTAAACCACAGCTCCTGGCAACAACGGATCCTTAACCCACTGAGCAAGGCCAGGGATCAAACCCACATCCTCATGGATACTAGTTGAGCTCATTACTGTTAAACCACAACAGGAACTCCCAACTTTTCTTGATTTAGAAGATATGAATATAAGTCACATTTCATGTGTTTGTCCCAGGGCTAAATTATTTCCCAAGCCAATTAGTCTTAAAAAACTGGTTAGCAAATAACCATACTAGAAAATTCTAACCTAATTACTGAATCCTCATTCAGACCAGTGGTTTTTCTTTTTCGGGCCAAATCCTGGGCACATGGAAGTTCCCAGGCTAGGGGTCAAATCGGAACTGTAGCTGCAGCTGCTTGCCTACACCGCAGCTACAACACCAGATCCAAGCTGAGTCTGCGACCTATACCAGAGCTCACTGCAACACCAGATCCTTAACCCACTGAGCAAGGCCAGGGCTCAAACTTGCATCCTCATGGATACTAGCCAGGTTAGTTTCTGCTGAGCCACAATGGGAACTCCCCAGACCTGTGGTTTTTCAATCCTAACACCCATGGGACTTCAAATTTGAAATCATTCACTAGAACACACAGAAAAAGGTAAGAAAAAAATAACTATCCTCTTCTTTGTTTTTTTTTTTGCTGTTTGTTTGTTTTGTCTTTTTGCCTTTTCTAGGGCCGCACCCGAGGCATATGGAGGTTCCCAGGCTAGGGGTCTAATCGGAGCTGTAGCTGCCAAGCCTATGCCAGAGTCACAGCAATGTGGGATCCAAGCCGCATCTGCAACCTACACCACAGCTCACAGCAACGCCAGATCCTTAACCCACTGAGCAAGGCCGGGGATCAGCCCAAAACCTCATGGTTCTTAGTCGGATTCATTAACCACTGAGCAACCACGGGAACTCAAACTATCCTCTTCTTTGAAACAGCTAAAACATACCAAAGAGTCTGAATTTCTTCACTTTTGAAGGTAAATAAATGCAAGATACTAAAGGAGTCTCCCATGTAATAAAAAGACTTCTTACTGATGTACCTCTTGGCATGCTTTAATTGCCAAAATTTGCATCAAAATAGAAATTTATTTACATGAAGATGATAGTTTAAGAGACAGTATTTGAATTGCAGTTATTATTAAACCAGCATTTGTCAGAGCATATACACTGTACTAATTACTACATGCAGCAAAAGAATTTAGCAAAATAGCATAATGCCTTAAAATCTAGTAGAATTTTGCTGCTGTATAATTTTATGAATATCATTGTAAAAGGTACAGCCAGTTTTATGGATCAAACACATTCCTTAGAGCCGATATAAAATAAATTTTGTATATTGCATCATCTAAAATACATTGGGAAAATCTATTAATTAAACTATTCTCTTTTTTAAACTACAAAGTTACAGTTTGAGAGGAAGTGCTTACTTAACTTACAGCTACACTTGAGATACGCATTCTGCAGTCACCTGAATCAAAAGCTACTGCACCCTCATGGGAGTTCCCTTTGTGGCTCAGTGGTTAACGAACCTGACTAGGATCCATGAGGATGCAGGTTTGATCCCTAGCTTTGCTCAGTGGGTTAAGGATCCGGTGTTGCCATGAGCTGTGATATAGGTTGCATACGTGGCTTGGATCCCACGTTGCTGCGGCTGTAGCTCTGATCTGACCCCTAGCTGGGAATCTCCATATGCTTTGGGTGCAGCCCTAAAAAAGGAAAAAAAAAAAAAAAAAGTTACCATACCTTCACAGTAATACTATATCAATTATTTAAAGTCTGACTTACTTATTTCTAAATATAACGTTAAAATCTGAGTTTCAAGTTATATTATTTCTTGGTCATTTTTAAGACCTAATGATCTCATCTCTTTCCAGGTATCAGCTATAGAATTGATTAAAACTTTAGGAACTGAGTAGCTGACGTTCTGAGAACATTTAGTTTCTAGAATGCAATCCTTATCTAAATCAGTCCCTGTTCACTTCTAGTCTGGGTCAGGGAGCAGAAAAGTTGGCCTTAATGAGCTATTTCTGACAAAGGTCAATACAGAAACTGTGAATCTATCTAGACACTACTGCAATGACTTCACTGCACAGACTGCATTTTAGATGTGTAATTTTATCCTGACTATGCTCCCTCCATTAACCATAAATTTTATCTCCAAAACTCACATATTACTTCACCTCTATCTCATGTAACATTCAATTCTAACTCTAACAAGTACCTATCTCTGCACTTGGGCAGCTATTTTTAGTTTCTCTACGGTTTTCAGCATTTCTGCTCCTATAAAAATGTAGCTAAAATATTCATTTACTTGCATACAACAATAAATGCATCCCTTACATGTTTCTTTGACAAATGATGTTACTCTGCACACTGAAAATGTTAACTTATATATTTATCTGGTTCTATAGCTTTATAAATAGTCAAATTCTATTAAGTGTGTCCCCTACTTTCCAGTGCATAGCTACTTTTTTAGTGTTCTGTAGTTATCTTCAATAACTCCAATTTGTAACTGGACTCCCACTGCCTAAAAAAATACAAAGAATAAAATCAACTTCTTCAGGTCTTTTACATGAATTTGAAAGATAAGAGTGTCAGTTTTCCATCTTTAGAATAAAAAGAGAAAACAGCCATCATTTTTATTTGCCTAATCAGAAAACCAGATCAACAGTTATTTCCTGGTCTCTGGACAAATGCTCTTTCTCCTTCCCTCACAGCTATACTTTTCAAGTTTTGTTGTTCAAGGCCTAACAAATACAATCAAATTATATTTTAGTAGACCTTAACTGAAACTGATATGATTACCATATTCTTTCAGTATATAGTCTTAATTTTGTTAGATGTCACTGTTAATTAGAGGCTCTTAAAAATCTTAAATATTTCCTTTTCGTATGCTACGGAACTCAATCTTTGCTCATGATCAAGTACTCAAAATACTGGAAACTTATATGTGGTTAATTATACGTGTTAAGTAATTGTAAAGTGTTGAGTCATTTGTGCAATGCCATCAGACAATGATGAAACCAGCACTTTTTAAGTGCCAAAATGTGAGGTCAGTGGACTTTTTAAGACCTCTCCCCCAGCCAATGATGATGGTATGATGAATGAGTGACCACAAAGTTGGTGAGCAATTAGCCATTTAAGTGAATGTAAAGTGGTATCTTGTAGCTTTTGATTTGTGCTTCTCTAATGATTACTGATGTTGAGCATCTTTTCATGTGCTTATTGACCATTTGTATATTGTTCAAATTCTTTGCCTATTTTTATATTGGGTTGTCTTTGCTTAATTGTAAGGGTTCTTTGTATATTCTGGACACAAATCTCTTATCAGATACATGTTTTGCAAGTATTTTCTCCCATTCTGTAATTTGTCTTCACTTTCTTTTTTTTTTTTTTTTTTGTCTTTTTGTCTTTTGTTGTTGTTGTTGCTATTTCTTGGGCCGCTCCCGCGGCATATGGAGGTTCCCAGGCTAGGGGTTGAATCGGAGCTGTAGCCACCAGCCTACGCCAGAGGCACAGCAACGCGGGATCCGAGCTGCATCTGCAACCTATACAACAGCTCATGGCAACGCCGGACCGTTAACCCACTGAGCAAGGGCAGGGACCGAACCCGCAACCTCATGGTTCCTAGTTGGATTCGTTAACCACTGCACCACGACGGGAACTCCTGTCTTCACTTTCTTGATGGTGTCTTTTGAAGCACAAACATTTATTTTTCTGGTGTGTTGCTTGTGCTTCTTTTTTTTTTTTTTTTCCCCTTCTATTTTCTTTTCACAGCTGCACCTGTGGCATATGGAAGTTCCCAGGCCTGGGGTCGAATCAGAGCTACAGTTGCTAGCCTATGCCATAGCCACAGCAACAAAAGACCCCAGCCTCGTCTGCGACCTACACCACAGCTCATGGCAACACCAGTTCCTTAACCCAGTGAACAAGGCCAAGGATCGAACCTGTATCCTCATGGTTCCTAGTCAGGTTCCTTAACGACGGAGCCACAAAGGGAGCTCCAATTTTGTGGTAAGTTTTGAAATTGGGAAATGATGGGTCTTCAAACTTTGTTCTTTTCAAGATTGCTTTGGCCCCTCCGGGTACTATGCATTTCCATTTAGGGTTAGCTGTCAATTCTTGCTAAAAAGAAGTTGGGATTTTGACAGGGCTTGCACTGAATCCGCAGATCAATATGGGGAGTACTACAATAGTAAGTCTTCCAACCCACAGACACAAGCTCTCTCTCCATCTATTTAAGTCTTCTTTAATTTCTTTGAACAGTATTTCATAGTTTTCAGTGAACAAATCTTTTACTTCTCTTGTTAAGTTTATTCCTAGGTATTTTATTCTTTTAGATGCTATTGCTAATAGACTGGTTTTCTTTTTTTTCTTTTTAGGGTCGCACCCGCGGCATATGGAGGTTCCCAGGCTAGGGGTCTAATCAGAGCTGCAGCCGCCGGCCTATGCCACAGCCATAGCAATGTAGGATCTGAGCTGCACCTACATACACCACAGCAACGCCAGATCCTTGACCCACTCACTGATCGAGGCCCAGGATCGAAGCTGCACCTCATGGCTCCTAGTCGGATTCACCACAATGGGACCTCCCAGAATTGTTTTCTTAAATTCATTTTCAGATTGTTCACTGCTGATCTATAAAACACAACTGATTTTTGTGTGTCAAACCTGAACCTGCAGCTTTGCTAAATTTGTTTATGAGCTCTACTTTTTTGTGTGTATTCCTTAGGATTTCTATACATAAGACTATGATATCTACAAATAGATAGAGTTTTACCTTTTCCTTCCCAATCTGAATGCCTTTAATTTCTTTCTCTTGCCTAAATGTCTTGGCTAAAACCTTCAATACAATGTTGAGTAGAAGCCATGAGACCAGACATACTTGTGTTATTCCTGATCTGAGGGAAAAGAATTTAGTCTTTCACTGTTCAGTGCAATGTTAGCTGTGGGTTTTTCATAAATGCCCTTTATCAGGCTAAGGAAGTTACTATAAGGTATCTTTATAATGAAATTTATATCTCAGTAATAAACCAAGGCTAAGAAAAACTTCAGCTAAACTTTTCAGAATTATTGGATCCAATCCTAAACTGCAGACTTTTGATCCAGCTACAGTTATATATTTCAAACTTACAATAAAGGTTTAGTTTCCCTAACTCTATAACTTGTTTTTTGTTTTTGTTTTAATAGGGCCTTACCCGCAGCAGATGGACGTTCCCAGGCTAGGGGTCAAATCAGCGCTATTGCTGCAGGCCTGCACCACAGCCACAGCAATGCTGGATCCCAGCTGCATCTTCAACCTACACCACAGCTCACAGCAACACTAGATCCTCAACCCACTGAGCAAGGCCAGGGATCGAACCCACAACCTCATGGTTCCTAGTCGGGTTCGTTAACCACAACGGGAACTCCTATAACTCGTTTTTAATGCAAGTAGATACCCTTTTGGTACTTCAGTTGAGGTAAGAGTTTTAATGAAAGTTTTTCCAAACCAATCTTGGAATTTGTTTTTTCCTAACAAAACGAATGTATATTTTTTTTCTAGAATGTGTACACTGTACATAAAAATGTATGTTCTTTTTAAACATGTCATTGAAGCACCCAAAATACAAAGCTAAAACCCATTAAGATATGCTCCTCCTGCAAAGGAATCCTAAATAGTCGGGTGATGTACGAAGAAACAACTGCCCAATCCATGGTCACAAAGATTCACTCTTATGTATTGTTTTAAGATAAAGTAGACCAAAACAATCACTCTGTCAAGATGTCCCTGTCAAATGGGGATATGTATATAGTCTAAAAAATACCCTGTATTCTTGATGGTGTCTTTTGAAGCACATTATCATGTCCAAACCACTGAGAAGAACATAACTAATACATCAAAAATTCTAACATAAAAAAAGCTGAAATATTTATGATATCCTAGTCTCCAAATCTTTACCTCAAAAAAATGCTTAACCACTTTCAACTCATGGAACAAAAAAAGAGTGAAGCCCTCACAAGCTGATCATGAACTCCATCAGGCAAACTGTTCCCCTTTACAACACTACCTGTCTTTGTCTTAGTGTACTAAGTAATATTTTAATGAACTGAAATCAATTAGCCTCTCAAAAAAAAGTTATTGATTTTCTTCTTATGAGCAGGATAAAGTCCCACATGGTAAAAACCCTTCAGTATATTCTCAGTTATCAAGTTTTTTCATGTAGTTTATTACATTTTAAGAATTCATTAAGTTTTCCATTTACCCCCTATGAAATTGTTTTATTATAGTAATATATCTGTGGAGTCTTCAAGAGTATTTTGTGTATTTGTCATTTTTCACTTGTCATTCTAATTCAATAAATAACATATTGTTCATTACAGATATGCTCAATAGCATATACAACCATTTTTTCAGCGATCATCTACTGAATGACTACTATGTGCTAAGGGTAAATAAAACAAAGTCCCTGCCGGGAGTTCTTGCTGTGTCACAGCAGAATCCAACTAGGAACCATGAGGTTGCAGGTTCAATCCCTGGCCTCGCTCAGTGGGTTAAGGATCTGGCATTGCTGTGAGCTGTGGTATAGGTCATAGATTCGGCTTGGATCCTACACTGCTGTGGCTGTGGCACAGGCTAGCAGCTGCAGCTCTAATTCGACCCCTAGCCTGGGTAGTAGCAGTTAGCAGAAAATAATATTCTTCCTTTGCAGTGCTTCTTAGTCCTCTTTCTCCTTCACTGTTCCCAGTTCCATCAACTAAATGGTGATTCTCCTATTTTTCAGCCCTACCTGGGCTAGGTCAAAAATATACAAACTTGTCTCCCTGTTTCCACAGCTAGAGTGTGTGTGTGTGTGTGTGTGTGTGCGCGCGCGCGCGCGCGCGCACGCACACACACACACACACTTTGCTCAAAAGCCTCAAAAACTCACTACTACCAACAAAATAAAATCCAAAGTCCTTGACATTCAATTTCAAACTACCTTTCTGGCCTCATGTCCCAATACTAATTTGACAGGCTCTATTCTGCTCTCTACGCTCTACTCACTCTTTCCTGGACAGACCTTATGATGCCAGCTTCCTGCTTTCATGTCTCTACTTATACTGACCCCTTTCCTTAGATTTGAAGTCTCTCTTCTTCAAGGCTCAGCATACATTCTCCTTGACCATCCAGGCAGTAGTTTTTAGACTTGGACCACAGTATTTTACATCATGAACTGGTACACACAAAATTCACAATTTTACATTTAACTTTGTTTCAAGCAATGAACTTTGGTATTTTCTTCTCTATTCTATTTCTTTTCCAAAAGACTCACTAAAATGGTTGTATAGACTACTAATGGATTTCAACTTTCAGTTTGAAAAATACTTGAAATTCATCTTTCTAGACTCATTGGTAACCTAACTGGTATTCAAAGAAGAAACTTGTAACCACCAAACTACAATGGTCTTAACCTTAAGGACAGGATAGGGTCAGTATCTTATACTTCACTTTATCTACCACAATACCAAACACAGTATTTATTAAACATGACTGAAGAGAAAGACTGACATTAAATCTAAGATCAGATAGGATCATGAGTAGGACTGTTTTGTGTTCCCATCATCTTGTTTCAAATTGTAGTTATGATGGTCAAAATGGTAGTTTCCAACAATACTGTGACCTATACTCTTTGCCTTCCTACCTTACAGGATTAAATAATGATCTTGCACTTGTGGTTGCCAAGGGATAGGAGGAGGGAGTGGGATGGACTGGGAGTTTGGGGTTAGTCGATGCAAACTATTACATTTAGCATGGATAGACAGTAAGGTCCTACTGTAGAGCGCAGGGAACTATATCCAGTCTCCCGGGATAGACTATGATAGAAGATAACATAGGAAAAGGAATGTGTATATATATATACATGTATATATGACTGGGTCAACTTTGCTGTACATCAGAAAATGGCACAATTCTGTAAATCACCTACACTTAAAAAAACATAATGATAGTCCTGCATAGTAAGGAATGCAGTAAGTACTCCATAAATGATCATGTCTGTCCTTCCTTGAGAAGCATGAGTTGTCTCTATATGGAGAACACCTATTAATCATTCACTGGGCACACTTTTCTTTTATCACAAACTCAGGTACTTCTGTTCCATCTAGGAAGGCATTATAAGTCCAGTGTCCTCATTTGGTCCTTCTAGTTTTGACAAAGTTTGGATAAGAGTAAGCCTTTTGTTTCAATGGAATAACAGCTATTAAGGTTGAATGGCCTCTCCCACTGTCAGCACTAAGGTTCTTAGCCATTAAAATCCTGTTAAAGGTATAGAATCTAGAAAACATCTTTAGTAATTTGAATTAAGAAAATGAAAATGCAGTGAAGTGATCTAAAATCTGTACTGAATGGTTTCTTCTCTGGCAAAGGACCTAACTTATAGGGTTAGGGTTAGGGTTCGTTAAATACAACTGGGTGGGGGCTTTAAAAAGTGTCCAATGGGACAATGTAAATACTTAACTCTCAAATCTTAAAGACTCAAAGATAAAATTAATTTCACCATGAGATGACTCACATAGGTCCCTGAGGAATGCAGAATATCTAAAGGTATTCTACTTCTCTTTACTTCTACTTCCTGAGCCTGTTATGACCTGTTGTAGGTCTAGGGCGACAGGGTAGGTATACAAGTAACAAGTGCTCTGTACCATCTAGACTAGGCTCAGTGTAACCATCAGGGCAGAAATAAGATCCCAGGACCTAGCCAAGAAAGAATCTGAATTTTTTTTATCAGGTCTGAAACTACCTAAAGTTCTGTAGTGGGCTGTAGGCACCTTGGGGTAATTTTGGGCCAGAGAAAACTATTCTGGGCTCACCAGGTCCTCTGAAATCTGGCAGTATGAACCTCAACATTTCCTGGCTTTTGTGTCCTCAAGGCCAGACCCAGGCTTCAACAATCTTAGGGCTTTGTTAAAGATAGCCATCTGGAATTACTCTGTCATCCACTAACAATTTTAAATCATCTACTCTAATTCTCAATGCATTGCTCTAGTAAAAAACATTAACTCAGAGTAGTTTTATATGCAAGATTTTAGAACTAAACTAAAAAAAAAAAAACTTTTGACATGAATATATTATATGTAGAGTGGCAAAATTTCAAAAATATGAATTGCTTCAGGAATATCTTTTCAGAGTGAAAACAAAATCAAATCACCCTTTGACAGTGAATTATTCTCCTCATATTAGTTCAAATCAAAAGCAAATGAAAGGGAAAGCCAAAATTCTATTTATTTTAAAGGATGCCAAATCTAGGTCAGCTTTTTTTTTAACATGTCAAATAAAAACGGTGCCTTGGAAAAAAGGTTCATTAAATAGAACTGGTCGGGGGCTTTAAAAAGTGTAATAACAATATAGGCTCAAATTTTTTAAATGTTCCTGTTTTGCTTTCTTGCTATTTGGCTAAAACACCTCCCTACCCTTTAAATCATCCTGTGTTATCAATATTTTTGGTTTTTGTTAGATTGCAAGCCAATAACTTTTCAGAAGTGGAGTACAGATAATTAAATTGGGTTCTTCCTTTAACACTCATCTTTTGACACATTCCACTAAATTAGAGATTTATTTATAATGTACATTTATTATTTTATTTATATGTATAATATTTATAGTATTATTTATATTATTTACTTGTATTGAGAAAACGCCTTTTAAAAACAAATACATCTTTGGAAAGTTAATTCTGTATTACCTTTCAATTAAACCTGAAGGAAGGGAGGAAAAGAGGGAGAAAGAACAGGAGGGAAGAAGGGAGGGAGGAAAAGACATAATTTGAGAAATAACAACATCTAGGACTATCAGAAGAGGACAGAAGAGGATGAGTGAACCATGCTTTAAGAGAGGTAGAACAGGAAATCAGCCAGAAAGTCTTAGACCTAAGTAAATAAAATGGGAACAAAAAGCATTCACTGAAGATCATGTACAGTCCAGGCAACAAAAGCCACACATGTTGACACCAGCCTCACAAACTAGTGTTAAACAACTTAGAGGGCATATCAAAGTAATACTATGGGTGATAAGGTTATCGGTAAGTCAGAATTACTGTGCAGACTGCATTAAACAAAGTTTACTCAAAGATTTAAAAAGCTCCATTCCAAATAGTTTACTCAAGTCTCTACTCTAGTATTAAACAAAGGTTTTTGCCAGATTTCCAAGGAAGGTCTCCCAAGGACCACATTCAGGTAGGTGAAATAATTATAAAAACCACATGTGGAGTGTCCCTCATGGCTCAGCGGTTAACGAACCCAACTAGTATCTATGAGGACGCAGGTTCAATGATCCCTGGCCTCGCTCAGGGGTTAAGGATCTGGCGTTGCCATGAGCTGTGGTGTAGGTTGCAGATGCGGCTAGGATCTTTTGTTGCTGTGGCTGTGGCACAGGCCAGTGGCTACAGCTCCAGTTAAAGCCCTAGCCTGGGAACCTCCATATGCTGCAGGCGCAGCCCTAAAAAAGACAAACCACCGCCCCCACCATCCCACATGTTTATCAGAATTTAAAAACATGCCCCCAAATATACTTTGTGATCTAAAGGTCAATATAAGGTTTTATTTCTAGAATCTTTGAAGCTGTCATTTCTTGGACTTTTTACAATATTAAACTAGCCAGATATTTCCTTTAATATACTAGAAATATAAGGCTGAAAGAGGGTCTTTAAAGAAAAGCATTTTCTGCCAAACTGCTTTGCTTCAATCTAGAAAAATGTCTTTGACTAGACCACCAAACTTTGTCCAGTTTTATCCTTAATTTAATATTAAAGTTATCATCTACTATGCATCAAATGTTAGACACCAAGGATACAAAGATGAACAAAACAGAATCCCTACCTTTGGGGTGGTCATAATGATTCAGTAGGAAAAGACATATAAACAGATAATTATAATACTAACTAAGTCTTACAATAGGAGATATGAACAGAACATTGTGCAAATAGAGTGATAAAAGCCACTAAGTCAGTCTGGAGGACAATCCTAACTAAGCCTGTTCAAGAGGATTTGACATTTAAATTCATCTGCAATGAAGCAGGTTAGTCAATCTGTAAGATCCCTTCTATTTAAAAAAGAGCAGGACATGGCTTGATGTGGCCCTAAAAAAAGACAAAAGACAAAAAAATAAAATAAAATAAAATAAAAAAGGGCAAACTTGTCAAAAATAGCATCCAGCTATTCTACTTCTAGGTATTTATCCAAAGAACACAAAAACACTGATTTGAAAAGACATATGCACCCCTATGTTGTTGTATCTACAGTAGCAAAGATATGGAAATAACCTAAGTGTCCATCAGCAGATGACTAGACAATGTGGAGGGGGTATGTGCGTGTAATGGAATACTATTCAGCCATAAAAAATGAATGAAATTCTGCCATCTGTGACAACATAAATGGACCTTATGCTAAGTGAAGTAGGCCAGACAGAGAAAGACAAATACAAATGATTTTACCATATGTGGAATCTAAAAAATAAAACAGACAAAAAACAAACTTACAGATACAGAGAACAGATTAGTGATTACCAGAGAGAAAGGATTTTGTGGGCCAGGGTGAAATGGATAAAGGAGGTTAACGGTATGTTGATCACTTTACAGTGTATAGAGCTGTTGAATTACAGCGCTGTACACCTGAAACTTACATGATTTTTTTTAAATGGCTGATGTAAACAATTCAAATGTGTTGCTTCATTTAACCTCTGCATCAAGAAGAGAGTATTTTATTCATTTCATCTTCTCTCCCAAACTGGTCTTTTTCCTGTATTCCTTTTCTTGGTAAATTCTAATACCATCCAAAATTTAACACCTTCCAGAGCCAACTAATCATCAGTTTCTACTGATTCTATTCCATACCATTTCTTTATTTTTGCCTACTTCTATCTCCAATGACTACCACCTTGGAGGCTTCCAATGACCTCCAAAAGAGTATTCCTGTCCCTGAGATCCCTATAGTTTTTCACACTATAGCCAATGTGATCTTTCCAAAACACAAATCTGATCATATGAGAAGCCACCTTAAAGTCATCCAACTGCTCTTTAACTGCTTTCAGAAAAAGTCCAAACTCTTCAGCAAAACTGTCAACAGCTGCTCTGACTTGCCTTATGCTACAATCTTTTATATTCATATTGAACCTCTTACAGTTGCCTCAATAAACAGTGTTCACTATCCTCTGGAAAGCCTTCCAGGACTTCCTCAAGAGAGAATCAGGGGACCTTCCAAAATGATCTTTTGGCACCCTATGCTTCTCCATCACCATGTTTACCACACTGTACAGTATTTTAGTTATTTGTCTGTCTCCCTTAGGAAGCTATAAATTCCTTAAGGTCAGAAACTACCTTACATACTCTTGTAGTTCCTATGTAAAGCTTTATGCCTGCCTGGCACTGACGTATAGATAGTGCTAAATAAAGATCTGTTGGATGCATGAATAAGTGAATGAATGAATGAACAAAGTGCAAAGGAAGAGAAATTCAATGTCTTAACAATTTTA
This sequence comes from Sus scrofa, assembly GCF_054392235.1. Classification (NCBI taxonomy): domain Eukaryota; kingdom Metazoa; phylum Chordata; class Mammalia; order Artiodactyla; family Suidae; genus Sus; species Sus scrofa. The sequence goes on along the minus strand of NC_139396.1, from coordinate 143,380,761 downwards.
TCATAATAGTTATTAGCTACACTACAGAAACCTAATCCTTTAGCAAGGATTTAAACCATGAGTCTATCAATTAACCTGTTTTCAGAGACAGAAATAAAGAAGGCTTAACATAAACTCAAAATTCAAATGAACTTAAAATGTACTTATGTCTTCCAGCTTAGATAGGGTAAGCTTACTAATTTTTGGAGAGAATATACATATATCAGGATCATGATACATAAAAAATAAAGTTATAACTACATATGCACTACAGTATTATTTTCATAAGTCAAATGTTGAGTTTACTTTTTAACATATATAAAAGCTGCACCTCATCACTGACTCACCGATTCTTTTCCAGCTCATTGTGTGTAGACCTAAACAAGGGGGGGAGAGGGGGGAAAAAAAAGAGCATTAGCCATGTTTTGCTGTTAAGGCTATGGAAAGGATGATTAGTGTAGGTACTGCTATATCACACCCAGTGAGTTTATTTAACAATACAATATGGTCAGACTTCTATAATCAAGAGGAAATAGTCTATACATTTATTAAGACTGTTCATTCAGATACAGTGTTTTCATTAACTCTAAATATTTTTAAATTGGCATGTCCTTGTTATTTTTAATAAAATCAATACTAGTGCATGTTCTCTTACCTACTTCTTTCTAGTGTCCTACATTTTACTAATTTGTAGACATTATGCCAGAAATTTTAATTCAAACATAATACTATTTTTGGTTTAAAAAGAAAAAAAAAGTGTATGTACTTCTGTGTCTCCTTTCATCTCCACTTACCCACTCCTAAACATAAGGAGATAAAAAGTTTTGGCCAGCACAGAATCTGAAACAGGCTTGCCTTATTGCTAAGTGATACAGACAAAGTCAGGTCTTCTTGCCTTGTATGTGAAACATTAACCAAAAAAGCTATACAAGGAAAAAAAAATGACATGAATAGAAGATATATTAATAAAATAAAAAACACATTTTTAAAAGACTGAGAGAATACACCTCAAAATACTAACAACAGTTATTTTCTTCATGTGACTTTTTTTTATTTTGCTGATCAGTATTTGCTATAATACTTACCATCTACTAAACAAGCCAAGAGTCTGCTAAACAGTTAATATACATCATCTCATTTTAACCCCTAAATAACCCTTGTTTTATAAACAAGAATACTGAGGCTCAAAAAGATCAAGATGCATGCGCTTGTTCTAAGAATATAAGTTGAGCCATGATTTAAGCCCAGGTCTTTCTTACTCCAAACCCCAAGATCTTTTTTTTTATGGCCACACCCACAGCATATAGGAAGTTCCAGGGTCAGGGATTGAACCCGAGCATCTGCAGCAACCAGAGCTGCTGTAGCCAGATTCTTGACCCACTGAGCCATAGCAGGAACTCCCAAAGCCCACTTGGTGACAAGTAATACTGAAGAGAGGTTAAGGGCACAGACTCTAAGACCAGACTGCCTGAGTTCAAATGTTGTATGGCCTTTTAAAAGTCCCTTCATTTCTCTGTGGTCTGTTTCCTCATCTATGAAAGATGAAAAACAACAGTATTTGCCTCGTATCATCCTTATGAGGAATAAACAAGTTTACATTGAACAGCAAAATATAACAAAACTCTAAAGTTAACTACTATTAGAATTATGTTATACTAAGTTCTCTTGAATAAATGTATTATTTTTACACTTATTTAGCATTAAAAATAATGGAATTTTACAAGGAAATTTTAAATTCCTATCATTAGAACTAGAGCTTTAATCATTTAATATATTCTGGTTAATATCAAATGCCTTCAGAATATTAGATTACTAATTAATCTGATTTATTATTCCAATGGACATTTAATAATCAAATTTCTAAACTTTAACAAAAAGAATATTTAGAATCTGTGGAAATTTTACAGATTAGAATCTGTGGAAAGTTTACCCACTTACTTCAAGACCAAAAGATTTCCTCGAGTTACTCTCCATTGTCTACCTTTTGCATTCCTAGCAGTTTCACAAGTGATGGGATGAAAAAGACTGATGTTCACTTTTAAGAGATTATCCTAATAAGAAAACATCTCTCTCAAAGGAGGTTTTAAAAAAAAATCTTGGGATGCTTCAAAAGTTCAGTCAAATTAATGGCAAAGATATGCATGACTCAGATGGAAGAAACTATAAGTGGAGTTCCTGTGGCTCAGCGGATTAAGAACCTGACCTACCATCCATTAGGATGAGGGTTTGATCCTTGGTCTCGCTCAGTGGGTTAAACATCCAGCCTTGCCACAAGCTGCAGCGTATGTTGCAGATGCAGCTCAGATCCAGTGTTGCCATGGCTGTGGCATAGGCCTGCAGCTGAAGCTCTGATTTAACCCCTAGCCCCAGAACTTCCATATACTGCAGGTGCAGCCATAAAAAAATAAATTAAAAAAACTATAAAACTTCTAGTCTAACAGAGAGTTCAAAACTCAATAAATAAATTTCACCTCATAAGTATTTATTAAAAAGTTGAAGTTCTTTTTTGTTTGAATGAAATGTCAAAATAAATCAGTAATTTAGAAGATGAAAAGGTATGTTTTAAAGAAATTTAAAGCAAAAACTAATGTTCAAAATTTGAATGGGTAATCAATAATAAAATTTCCCACAAACTCTTAGTAAGTTTTCATTTAATTGTCTTTATCTTTGTCTTCTTGTCTTTTTTTTTTTTTTAAGGGCCACACCCACAACATATGGAGGTTCCCAGGCTAGGGGTCTAACCCGAGTTATAGCTGGCGGCCTATGCCAGAGCCACAGCAATGCCAGATCCGAGCCACGTCTGTGACCTACACCACAGCTCACAGCAACGCTGGATCCTCAACCCACTGAGCAAGGCCAGGGATCAAACCTGCAACCTCATGGTTGCTAGTCGGATTCATTTCCGCTGCACCATGACAGGAACTCCTAATTGTCTTTATCTTAAAAGAAAATTCAGAATAAGTAAAACAAAATAATGAAATACTGAAGTAATAAATGGAAATAATCTGTTTAAAGAGAAGTAGACTATTTACCATATACCTACTCAAAACAGTCTGGCATCCTACATCTGGCACTAAATGTAAAAGATATACATCCAAAAATAACGAATTGTTGAATTCCATATTATATTGAGGCTATTATCAAAGCTAGCACCAAAAGAACATAATCTGAACCACTGCTGTGAACAAAATTAAAACAGCAGGTTCTTCCCACCTCTCTCAGATTTTTATTATTTATCTTCTTTCTAAAAAAATAGAAAATGATAGCTAAGAATATGAACTTTTTCACAAAAAACTGAAAATGCATGCCCTATCTAGTTATATATACTACTAGTAATATTTAACAAGATTTCCAAATACCAAGAAGCAAAACTGATCAGACATGAACTAATCTTCATCATACTGACATGTTCTTCAGTTTAAAAAAAAAAACACAAAAATGCATCAGTAGTGTTTACTCTTATTTTGATGATCTTTTTGCCTCCAATATCAAGTCAACAAATATTGAGTATCTATAGTACTCAAAACTGTCTTAGATGGCAAGGAATCAAAGCAGTCTCTAGTGGTAGATTAAGACATATATATGAATTGGGAGTTCCCACTGTGGCACAGCATAAACAAATCTGGCTTAGAATCCATGTGGGTTAAGGATCCGGCATTGCCATGAGCTGTGGTGTAGGTCACAGATGTGGCTCGGATCTCATGTTGCCGTGGCTGTGGCGTAGGCCAGCAGCTACATCTCCAATTCAACCCTGAGCCTGGGAACCTCCATATGCCGTGGGTACAGTCCTAAAAAGACCAAAAAAAAAAAAAAAAAGACATATATAGGAATAATTGTAACTCAAGGCAAATTAATATATGAAGAAAGGTACAAAGTGCTGTAGGAATTTAAAGGAGGTAGAGTTTACTTACAAATGCGGCTATCAGAAAATGGGGTTTTAGAAAAGGAGGCTTTTGGTCTGGGGCTTACATGATGTCTTTGCCACTACTAGAGACTAGATCTAGTTGGGAGAGGGCATTCCAAGTGGAAAGGATACAGCATAAACAAACAAGCAGAGCTGTAAAGTCCAAAGCAAAAGCACAGACCAACAATGCAAAAAAAAAAAAAAAAAAAAAAATCCTGAGTTTAAATATTAGCTCTATCACTCACATTAGCTGTGTAATTTTGGATAAATTATTTAACTTTTCTAATGAACAGTTTCCTCATTTGTAAAATTGGAATATCACATGCCTTGGTGGGGTTACTGTAAGAATTAGAGAACAAAGTAAGGGCATTAGCAAACGGTAAGTATTCAGTAAATGTTAGCCACTGCAAACAGTCTTATTATTTTTAACAAGACTGAAAATATCCTACCCGAAACAATGTTACATGTATTACATGGGGCACCAAACTGAGAGGGTTCTCAGTAACACTTGGAGTTAGCCTACGAATAACCAACCAACCATAATGATTAAAAAGAAACTGAGAAAAAGACAGGTGTTTTGGTCATTTAGTCAGCTGAGAGGACACTATAAGATTTAAGTTATGACAGAGAGAATGATGCTTACCTATATGTACATGGAGAAAACAACCCAGAGAGTGCTAATGAACATAATAATTGAATACATCACATCCTAGCACATTCAGAAACAACCTCTTTGGGAGTTACCGTCGTGGCTCAGTGGTAACAAACCCAACTAGTATCTAAGAGGACAGGGTTCGACCCCTAGCCTCACTCAGTGGATTAAGGGTCCGGTGCTGCTTTGAGCTGTGGTGTAGGTCACATACGCAGCTAGGATCCCTATGTTGCTGTGGCTGAGGTGTAGGTTGGCAGGTGTAGCTCTGATTCAACTCCTAGCCTGGGAACTTTCATAAGTCACATGTGTGGCCCTAAAAAGCAAAATAAATAAATAAATAAAAAGAAACAACCTCTTTGCTTCTCTGAGCCTGTATCCAACCAAGCTCTTCTAATAACATGCCATTGAAGTATTTCATTACAATAAATTCCCTATATGTTCTGAATAATCCATCTGGTTAGCACACTTATCTTCTCCAAACAAAAATGCACCACTGGGAGCAAACACTAATGAACTGATTTCCTTTCAGACACCCTTACTCTGAATGCCTAACAACTTCTAGGACAGAGATAAAGGCATTTCTATCATTTTATCAAATCACAGGTAATCTTTTTCACAAGTAACATCCCTTTAAGAGACATGCTAATACATTTCCTATTTGAATGGGAGTCATTATCTCAACGAGATCTGTGAGTTTTCATTGACTGCAACACTGCTCTAATATATAAACTTTTAATTCTTTAAGGTGCAGTTTGGGAGCAGTCAATGAAATGAAGCATAGAACTGAAACTGCACAAAATGGTACTGTTTGGGCCCAAGAGTTGTGCTACCATAGAAGGAAAATAAAAGCCCCCATAGCCAGAATTAATATTCTCTTCCAACAAAAGAAAAGACCTCTATCTTTGTTGAATTAATGAACCAACCTCTAATTTGTTAACATTTTCCTTTCACTTACTTTCTAATACTAAAGTGCCTAATGGATGTTGAACTCTACACAATGAAAAGAGCACGTTCAGTGAACCTAAATGAATATTTTCTAACTGTATCCTAAAGCTTATATACTTCAGTTATATTAGAGCAGGGATCTCTGAAGTATACACCTAAAAGCAGTTGAAAAAGAATTAGCAGAATTGTAAAACTTCTATTTATGCTTATTATTCTTCTTAAACTTTATTCTATATTTATAAAATATTAGTATAGTGCTATATGAACACAATTATAAATGTATACAAATATATCAGAGATATAGAATTTTTGCTGCTAGTGGTATATAATAAAGTGGTCAATAAAGTTTGAAGAACACTGTAATAGAAGAAAATCATGCTCATTCTTTAAAGTAATTCTTTCCAAGAGGAAATTCTGTACATTTGTTTCTATCAAAAGTATATATTTTAAAAAAGCATCAAAGAGGAGTTCCTGTCATGGCTCAGTGGTTAACAAACCCGACTAGGAACCATCAGGTTGCGGGTTCGATCCCTGGCCTCGCTCAGCAGGTTAAGGATCCGGTGTTGCCATGAACTGTGGTGTAGGTTGCAGACACGGCTCAGAGACCCCTAGCCTGGTAATCTCCATATGCCACAGGTGCAGCCCTAGAAAAGACAAAAAAAAAAAAAAAAAAGCATCAAAGATAGTAAAACTTCAATACTACAGGCTTTTGGACAAATGCCTCATAAGAAATGAACTGCTTCTTCCATAACAATGACAAAAACAGCACCACAATAACTAAGACCACAAAAAAAGCAAGTATCTAAAAAGGATGCATAACAATAACTACAATCAAAAGTTTTCTCTGAAAACTTACATATCAAAGCCAAATATACGCATACCTTATGACTAAGTATTTCCATTCATAAGTACACACCAAACTAATATACATATATATGTTTATCAAAGGACACAGAATATTCATTCCTTTCATACTAGCTAAAAACTGGAAATAACTCAAATGTCCATCAACAGTAGAATGAATGAATAAACTGTGGAACATTCATATAATGTAATACTATAGAGCACAGAGAATGAACAACTACAATGCAATAATATGGATGAATCTTCCTAATTTCAAAATAGTGCTGAATGAAAAAAAGGAAGACACATACTGCATAACTCCATTCAAAGTTACAAAGTAGCAAAACTGGAGCTCCCATCATGGCGCAGTGGAAACGAATCTGACTGGGAACCATGAGGTTGCAGGTTTGATCCCTGGCCTCGATCAGTGGGTTAAGGATCCGGTGTTGCCATGTGCTGTGGTATAGGTCACAGACACAGCTGGGATCCTACGTTGCTGTGTCTGTGGCTTAGGCCAGCAGCTGTAGCTCTGATTCGACCCCAATCCTGGGAACCTCCATATGCCGCAGGTACAGCCCTAAAAAGCAAAAAAAAAAAGTAGCAAAACTAATGGTATCAAAAGAAGATTGATGGTTACCTCAGACAGGGTGACAGCATGTCTGTAATATTTTATTTATTCACCTTTGTGAAAATTAATTGAGCTGTACACTCAGAATTTATATACTTTTCTGCATGTATATTTTCAATAAACAGGAAAAAATGGCAGTTCCCATCATGAATCAGCAGTAACAAACCTGACTAGTATCTGTGAGGACACAGGTTCAACCCCTGGCCTTGCTCAGTGGGTTAAGGATCTGGCATTGCTGTGAGCTGCAGTGTAGGTTGTAGATGCAGCTCAGATCAGGCATTGCTAAGGCTGTGGGGTAGGCCAGCAGCTGCTCCAATTTGACCTCTATATGGGAACCTCCATACACCAAGGGTGCAGCCCTAAAAAAAAAAAAAAAAAATTAAAAAAAACAACAACAGGAAAAAGTGAAAAAATTACACATGAATTCGGTTTTAAAAAATCAATTCTTATTTCAAATATAGCAAACACTCTAAGTCTCTGATAAATCTTTTGATAAACTATATAAACATCCCTAAAGTTATGTACTTTGTAAAGCATAATTTTCAATAAAGGATTTGTAAGTACTAAGATCATACAGAGTAGGTTCTCTAAGCCCAATGAAATTGAATTAGAAATCAATAATAGGATAACTAGGAAAAGAGCAATATTTGGAAAACAAACCACAAATCTAAGAACATCACTGAGAAATTAGGAAATATTCTGAAATGAATGATAATGGAAACACAACATATCATGGATGGATGTATCTAAAGTGGTTCTTAGAAATTTTTAGACTTAAATTCTTCTACTAGAAAAAAAAGGTTCAGAAATCAATGCTCTAATTCTCACCTAAAGAAGCTACAAAGAGAAAGGAAATTAAGTCCAAAAAAAAGAGGAAGGAAATAAGAAGTCATAGGTTGAAGAATAAATCTCAAAGAAAATAGTTCTCTTTAGCTGGATGACAAAGAAATACGATATTTCAAAATTTGTGGGATGCAGCTAAAGCAGTGCTTAGAGAAAAATGTTTACGGTTTTAAACCCTTTTGTGTTGGGGTGGGTATAGAGTCCAAAATCAATGCCTTCCACCTTCAGAAGTAGAAAAAGAAGCAAACTAAATGAAAAGGAGGCGAGCAATGGTGCAATGGTTCTCAACTGCAGTCTATTTGGTCCACCAGAAGATATGGCAATGTCTGGAGGCACTTTTGGTTGTCACCCTATGGAGATACTACTGGCGTTTTGTGAGGAGAGGTCAGGGATGCTGCTAAATATTCCATGATGCTCAAAACAGAATTATCTGGCCCAAAATGTCAATAGAGCTTGGGTTGAAAAGTTCTATGGTGGGTTATAAATCTCATTCTAACCCCCTATCAAGAGGATAATGGCCTGCACACACTGAGGAAAGAGACAGCAAGCATTCAAATCAACAGCAGTCCTCATGCCAAAAAAAAAAAAAAAAAAAAAAAAGAGTAATAAGCCCTCACATGCTACACAGGGGATGCTCCTGCATATAAATAGCCCTCCAAAGACTATAGCAGATAATTGTTTTCCTTAAACTCACAAAATAAACCTCATCCTGAAATTGAAGCAATAATCTAATCTACTACAAAGGACCCAGGAAAGTGAATAAAATACCAATTCCTTATTCTAGAATAATAGAAATTACTAGAAAGTGGAGTTCCTGTTGTCACTCAATGGATTAAGGACCTAACCTTGTCCCTGTGAGCCAGGGTTCATTTCCTGGCTTCACTTAGTGGTTAAGGACCCAGCATTGCCACGAGCTGCAGCACATGTCAAAGATGAGGTTTGGATCTGGTGTCACTGTGGCTGTGGCACAGACTGCAGGTGCAGCTCCAATTTGATCCCTAGCCTGGGACCTTCTGTATGCCACAGGTAAGGCTGGCCATAAAAAGTAAAAAGGAAGGGAGGGAGGGAGAAAGGAAGGAGTGAATTACTAGAAAGTACATAATTTTAATCTTTTTTTTTGGTCTTTTTAGGGCCGCAGGTGTGGCATATGGAAGTTCCCAGGCTACGGGTCAAATCAGATCTGCAGCTGCCAGCCATAGCTATACTAGATCCAAGCCACATCTGACCTACACCACAGCTTGGGGCCACACCAGATCCTTTAACTCACTGAGCAAGGTCAGGGATCGAACCTGGATTCTCATGGATACTAGTCGGGTTCATTTCCACTGAGACACAACAGGAACTTCTAAAATTACTGCTCTTGAGCATATTTTCAAGTTAAAACAGGACATCTAAAAAGACAAACCAGGAGTTCCTGCTGTGATGCAGTGGGTTAAGGATCTGCTGCAGATGTGCAGGTTGTCCCCAGCTTAACACAGTGGGTTAAGGATCCAGCATTGCTGCAGCTGTGGCATAGGTCGCAGCTGCAGCTCAGATTCAATCCCTGTCCCAGGAACTTCTACATGCCGCCAGTGTGGCAAATAAATAAATAAAAAGACAAACCACTAATGATCTAGACTGCTTCACTTGATACAGCATGCATGTTCAAGTCGTCCTGTGGACTCCTATAGCATAGAAGGCCTTCGTTTTAAAGGACAGTGCCTCCCACTTGCTACCTTTTACCATTAACGTCCAAGTTATTTTTCACATTTGGGAAAATAGCAAACAGTATGAAGTACATACTGGTACTCAGCAAAATTAATATTAAATTCCTACTGATACTTAAATGTTTGTTAAAAGAATAAAAGAAACATGTTACTCAACTATTTCTAATATGGGTCTTAACTTCAAATGCTAAAAAAAAAAAACAAAAAAACACAACTTTGTCTCCAATGAGTATACCTGTTACAAATAAACTGACGACAATAATAAAGATATTAAACATCTTTAGATCAGTTTAATACAAAGCAATCAATTAAGCCTAAGTTTCTCTAAAAGACTCCTCAAAATTATGCCAACATTTCATTAAAAAGTACCTTAAGGTCTACAGAACTGTGCTCACAGTATTTGGCCACTCGTCCATTTAGTAAGTATTTACTGCATATCTACACTGGGAATATAAGTGCTCTATAAGCCCTCATGTGGCTCACATTTCATCTTCCATTTTTTGCAAAAAATAAAAAAGCCAGAACTTATTAAGAAGAAAACTGGGGGTTCCCACTGTGGTGCAATAGGATCAGTGGCATCTCTGCAGCACCAGGGCTCAGGTCCCAGCAAACTGGGTTAAAGGATCCAGCACTGTAACTGCAGTGGCTCAGATCTGATCCCTGGCCCACGACTTCATATGCTATGGGGTGGCCAAAAATAAAAAAGAAAATTGCAACTATATACCTACTATACATATGGCACTATGCCCTTAACAATGTTAGATAACCACCATGTCATTCTTTTATTTTGTTTGATGATTGACTGGTTGATTGATTGTCTTTTCAGGGCTGCATCCACAGCATATGAAGTTTCCCGGCTAGGGGTCAAACCAGACCCACAGCTGCAGGCCTACACCACAGCCACAGAAACGCCAGATCCCAGCCTTATCTGCAACCTACACCACAGCTCATGGCAACACCGGATCCTTAACCCACTGAGCAGGCCCAGGGATCAAACCCGCATCCTCATGGATACTGGTTGTGTTTAAGACCACTGAGCCACAAGGGGAACTCCCAATTCTTTTAAAGTAATTTCTACATATCTAAAAATGTTTACATTTTATACAAATAAATAATTTTGTTTTTTAGACAGTGTGGATTAAATACAGTATTTGATAAATTCCATTAACATATTAGACTTTGAGCTTTTGATGATCCCTCAATAAACAATGATTCTATACAAAAATGATATTCAAATACTTCTTTTTGACTTACAGTGCTCTTTCCAGGAATGTAATCTGCCTTCCAAAGGACAACTGACTGGGTAACACAATAAAATGATAAAATTAACTACAACAAACCTTTAGAGCCAGGCCTAAAAATCTAAATTTTAAATTGTAACTTATATACATTTACTGTTACCAACAAAGACTATAGAAACCAATCCTAACAGACTAAGTATTAATGACAATATATTATCCGGGGGTTTTTGTGGTGACTGAGGATCACTTTTGTTCTGTTATTCATACAAAAGACATATACTATCACACAGGACCATGGTGATCAAAATTAAAAACCTGAAAATTTACATTTCTTCTAATACTAAGGCAAATTCACCACATTTTACCCTCTGGTCTCTTTTATTACATGAAAGAAAAAGTTCTTTATAGTTCCTCAAAGAAAATCCTAAATTGCTCATCTAATTAATCAAAATAAAAGTAAAGGAAAATCTGTTGCTTTACCAAAATATATGACTGACTAAAGACTAAAATTATGTTCCTCTATAATTTAAAAATGCCCATTCCAAATAGCTTCAAAGCTCTCATCATATGGCCTCCACAAATGTTGTTTACATAGTGTTCTCAAAAGACTATTAAAAATATTTGCCATGATAAACAAAGACAAGGACATAAATACCACATGGAAACCCTTTAATCCAATGTCATAAAACTAAAAGGAAAATCCATAACACTTTCTCCTAAAATGAATGCAGCAATATTAATAACAAAATTTTCTACTAAACCAAATATTTTCTCTTTTAAGAAATTATTACTTAGATAAAACATAAGGAATTTCACTCTAAAACCAAGCTATGGAATCCCTATATCTCTTTGAATGCATGTTAAAATTAATCAATGAAAAAGTATATATTGCGAATCTATAGCATTTCTACAATAACCTATTATAATCTCTTTTTCTACAAATTTAAGTAATTTACTCTCTGTACCATCATCTGACTTAATAAAAAGGACCCTGTCTATAACATCTTACTGACTTATTATTTTTACTATACATACTATCTTTCCAATAAAGTTTCCATAAACTTCTCTATGGTACGGAAGCATGTATAACAACAGTTTTATGTGACAATATAAGTTCGACAAATTTGGTTACTAATTACATTAAGAGAGTGGTTTCAATAGTGAAAAACGAAGAAAACTGCAAAGGGTGAAAAAAGAGTTCTGGTAGAAAGACGTTAAAACAGCAGGTACAGACCACACCTTTCAGGCATTTGGCATAGCAAAAAAAGGAGAACACGAAAACACATAAATTTCAGGGTACAGTCACTGAGTTTTAGTTTTTAGGTAAATTATTACTAAGAATTATTTGCTGATCCCAAAGAAACAAATCCCACAGATTTCTCTTACATAGCTGTACCTATAAAAGTTACTTTGCCCGCTAGTCCAGATTCTTTATCAAAAGAATAGAGAAGGAGCTCCTGCCGTGGTGCAACAGAAATGAATTCGACTAGGAACCATGAGGTTTAGGGTTCAATCCCTGGCCTTGCTCAGTGGGTTAAGGATCTGGCGTTGCCCTTAACTATGGTGTAGGTTGCAGACGCCGCTCAGACCTGGCACTGTTGTGGCTATAGTGTAGGCCAGCAACTGTAGCTTCCTAGCCTGGGAGCATCCATATGCCACAGGTGTGGCCCTAAAAAAGACAAAAAAACCCCCCAAAAAAACAAAAATTAAATAAAAAAAAAGAATATAGAAACCAATTCCACTTCACAGAATTGTTCTGAAATTCAAATGAAATAACAATATATTTTAAAGAGCTTCGTATAAATTTAGTATATCAAATGAATATTATTATTACTGATGATAGATTCTACCCTTTGATCCAACAATTCTAATTCTTCATCTTAAGGATGTAGGTGGACAAATACACAAAAGTGTCTGTACAAAAGTGTTCATAGTAGACCTGTTTGGAATGAAAAAATAATCTAACATTAACTCAAATGTTAGATGTGATTGGCTTGACAAATTATGGCATGCACATGAAGCAGAATATCATGCTGTAATTAAAAAGATTTAACAGATATGTATGAACTTGAAACAATGTTCAGGATAAGTGAAAGCAAGACTGCAAAAGGTTCAAGCTGAAATGCCTTCTTTCACCTTTCAAACTTGATCAGGTCCTCCATTATGGCCCTCACAAGATCCTCTATTTTTTCTCTTTTAAACTCATCACAGTTTGAAATAATGTATTTGTATGTTTATTTGATAACATCTGTTAGATGATAATGAAGATATTGTATTTGTATGTACACACATGTGCATGCACAGAAGAGAAAAAAAAAGTCTGCTAGTATTTTAAAATGTCAGAAGCTGAAATGAAAGTAAAAACAATCGAACAAGAAAAAATATGCATGCATAAATTACATTAGCACTACTGAACAGAAATGAAATCTAGGTTAAGTATTTCGCCAAACTACACTACAAAACCTCTTTGATTAGATTACTGTCTTCACTCAAGAAATGACAAAGAATCATGCTATATCCAAAAGGAGGCAGTGCTGGTTCATCTGTAAGGAGAAATCTACAAGAGAAAGCTTTCTTCAGGTCAACTGTCCTGCCTGGTTAGAATTATGCATATATTGCTTAAAGTCCACTTGATATTAGACTCAACCACCACTTATAGCTATAAGGCTTAGGCAAATTATTTAACTATCTCTAGGCCACATGTGCTTCAACTATAAAATGTGTATCTTACCATTATAAAGCAGAGAACTATACTAGATGAAATCCTGAATTTCCCTTCTATGATTTGTGATCTATATCGTAGTATCACATCAATGTTCTGGCAAAAGGCCTCTCATCAAGTAGGAACAGAAGCAGTTTTCCTACTAACTTACAAGGAATGATCATGCAAGTCTCCTTCAAAAGATACTTCTGTAGGGGAATATACTCTTAAGAAATCCAGCCAACAGCAAACTTATGCTTCAATGAAGCATTTAATGGAAAGTCTGAGTTTGCGGAGGTATACTAATAATTCCTGAGAATTTTTCATTCAAACTCAGTTTTAGTAGAAGACAGAATATCACTGAATATATCATATCATATCCCTAACATCTGGAAAATACTGAAGAACAACACTAATATCATTAAGAATTTAACTGCTACTAATTTCCACTTTTGTCCTGAAACTTCGGGAGTTTTCTATTGGACTGAGACCCAGAAACTAGTTCTTTAATAATGGAAGTTTGAAAAATATAAACTAATAAGAAATTTCACAAAAATAAAAATAAGTCTTCATTCTGTGAACAAACCAGTATATGTTTAAGAATAAAAATAGAAGATATATTGGAGTTCCCGTCATGGCGCAGCAGAAACAAATCCGACTAGGAACCATGAGGTTGCAGGTTTGATCCCTGGCCTTGCTCAGTGGGTTAAGCATCCAGCATTGCCAAAAGCTATGGTGTAAGTCGCAGACGCAGCTGGGACCTTGTGTTGCTGTGGCTGTGGCGTAGGCTGGCAGCTATAGCTCTGATTCAACCCCTAGCCTGGGAACCTCCATATGCCACAGTATGGCCCTAAAAAGCAAAAAAAATAAAATAAAAATAGAAAAAATAGAAGATATTCCTGAAATTACTTCCACCAGGAAAAAAAAAAAAAAAACCCTCTATAACTATCCTAGAAAAATAATTCATTCCCCTCCTGCAGAAAAAAAAACCTAAAAATCTACGAAGACAGCCAAAAAGATTATAAAGCTGAAAATATAATACAATCATTCCCTTTAAAATAAGACTAAAACATTTCATTATTCTGTAGTTTAAGAAAAGTTAAACTAAAGCCTTACAAGCAAAAAGAAAATTGTTTTTTTTTTTATAACCTCAATCTTAGCAGATGGTACTGAATATTGCTACTATTGCAAGATTCTTTAGTATCTAAGGATAGTAAAGAGAGGACATTTTTCAACTTAAAATCTAACCATAAATTGGTACAGGTGTACCTTGAGATACCATGAATTTGGTTCCAGACCACTGCAATAAAGTGTTTATCACAATAAAGTGAGTTACACAAAATTTTGGTTTCTCAGTGCACATAAATGTTATGTTTACACTATACTATAGTCTATTAAGTGTACAATAGCATTATGTCTTAAAAAACAATGTACATACCTTAATTCAAAAAACTTTATTGCTAAAAATGCTTACCATTATCTGACAATGCAGGATTGCCACAAACTTTCAATTCGTAAAAAACACATTATCTGTGATGCACAATAAAGTGCAGTTAAAATGAGGTACGCCTTCACGTAATAACTTTCTAGAGCACCTTAAAATAATGCAATTATTATACGTGTGTTACAGGCTCATACCACTATTTCAAGCATTTGACAGAGTTATGGTTCTTTGCACATACAAGTTTTTTTTTGGCTTTTTTGCTTTTTTTTTTTTTTACTCTTCAAGCCTTTTATTTTTTTTAATGTCCAGAAAGATCTGTTCCAACCTTTTAGCTATGTTTCTCCTACTCCTATATTTGATCCTACTTCTCTTTTTCTTTTCCATATGTTTTATTACAGGATACTGAAAATAGTTCCCTGTGCTACATACAATAGAACCTTGTTGTTTATCTATTCTATATATAATAGTTTGCATCTGCTAGTCCCAACCTCCCAGTTCAACCCTCTTCTACTCCCCCTCCCCCTTGGCTACTCCAAGTCTGTTCTCTATGTCTGTGAGTCTGTTTCTATTTCATAGATAAGTTCATTTGTGTCATATTTTAAATCCTTTTTTTTTTTTTTTTTTTTTTTTTTGCTATTTCTTGGGCCGCTCCTGCGGCATATGGAGGTTCCCAGGCTAGGGGCTGAATCGGAGCTGCAGCCACCGGCCTACACCAGAGCCACAGCAACGCAGGATCCGAGCCGCGTCCGCAACCTACACCACAGCTCACGGCAACGCCGGATCGTTAACTCTTTTTTTTTTTTTTTTTTAATCTTTTTTTTTTTTTGTCTTTTTTTTTTTTTCATTTGTGTCATATTTTAGATTCTGAATACGTGATATCATATAGCATTTCTTTCTCACTTACTTCACTTAGTATGATAATCTCTACTTCTATCCATGCAGCTACAAATGGCATTATTCCATTCTTTTTGATGGCTGAGTAGTATTCCATTGTGTGGGGGTGTGGGTGTGGGTGTGTGTATATCCATTCATTTATAATGTACATTAGGTTGTTTCCATGTCTTGGCTATTATAGTGATGCTATGAACACAGGGGTGCGTTATCTCTTTGAATTACAGTTTTATCTGGATATATGCCCAGACTGAGACTGCTGGATCATACACCAACTCTATATTTAATTTTGTGAGTGACCTCAATACTGTTCTTCATAGTGGCTGCAACCAACTTACATTCCCACCAACAGTGCAGGAGGGTTCCCTTTTTTCCACACCCTCTACAGATGTTATTTGTAGGCTTTTTAAATGATAACCATCCTGGGAGTTCCCATCATGGCTCCATGGAAATGAATCTGACTAGCATCCATGAGGACACAGGTCTGATCCTTGGCCTTGCTCAGTGGGTTAAAGATCCAGTGTGGCTGTGAGCTGTGGTGCAGGTCGCAGATGTGGCTCAGATCTGGCATCGCTAGGGCTGTGGTGTAGGCCAACGGATACAATTTCCATTTGACCTCTAGCCTGGGAACTTCCACACATTGCTGGTGCGGCCCTAAAAGACAAAAAACAAAAACCAAAACCAAAATCAAAAAACCAAACAAAAATAAAACAACAAAAAAACAAAAAACAAACAAAAAAATGACAGCCATCCTGACTGGTGTGCATTTCTCTAATAATTAGCGATGTTGAGCATCTTTTCAAGTGCCTGTTGGTCATCTGTATGTCTTCTTTGGAGAAATGTCTATGTAGCTCTTCTGTCCATTTTTTGTTTGGGTTGTTTGTTTTTCTGCTGTTGAGTTGTATGAGCTGTTTGTTTATTTTGGAAATTAAGCCCTTGTTGGTCACATCACTTGCAAACATTTTCCTCCAGTTCGTGGGTTGTCTTTTCATTTCATTTATGACTTCTTTGCTATACAAAAGCTTTTAAGTTTGGTTAGGTCCCATTTGTTTATTTTTGCTTTTATTTCTATTGCTTTGGTAAACTGACCTAAGGAAACATTGGTATTATTTATGTCAGAGAATGTTTTGCCTATGTTCTCTCCTAGGAGTTTTATGGTGTCATGTCTTATATAAGTCTTTAAGCCATTTTGAATTTATCTTTGTGTATGGTGTGAGGGTGTGTTCTAACTTTACTGGCTGATATGCAGCTGTCTAACTTTCCAAACACACTTTCTGAAGAGACTGTCTTTTCCCCATTGTTGCATACACAAGTTTTGCTATCATTTTATTCTCATTACACAAGATGACAAGAATGTTCTTTGAATTGATTGTAGCATTCTACAGTCTACTCTGATATACTGGTTTAAAAGAACTGGCAGTTTGAAGATCTTTATTCTTCAAATACTACATATTGTTTTCCTTCCCAAATATACTATCATCAATATCCTTTAGAATACAAAGTAATCAAGGAGTCTGCAAAAGCAGGAGTTATATATTCTTCCATTATTTCTACTTCCAGAGTCTAATATGATACTCAGCACAAAAGAGAAACTCAGTTCCAATTTAGGATAGTCTATTTGGAGTTTGAAAACCTTCCATCCTTCAAGAAACATCTACTGTGTACAGGGTATTGTGATAGGAAGTAAGGATAAATCTTTAGGCAGAAGAGGGTCAGTCCTTGCCTTCATGGAATTTTTAGTCCAATAAATTGAGACATTAATTTATCAAACAATCAGCTAACTACATTTCTACAAAGTGTGAAAAACACTATAAAAGGAAAGTAGGGATGTCATAAGGTATGGGAATACCTGATCTACTTTGGCAGATGAGAAAAGGCTTCCCTGAAGAAGTTATTATTGACCTGAAGTAAGAATGTTATTAAATAGAGATAACTTGGAAAAAGGGAATAAAAAACCATTCTCAGAAGAGAACAGAGTAGGTGCAAAGACCCTGGGGTAGGAGGAAATATGGTGTACTGAAAGACCTGAAAGACAGCCAGCCAATATATTTCATCAGAATTGTATTTGGAGCAAGAGTGGTTGCAGGGACATTAGTTGGGAGGTGATGACAGTTGTCCAGGTGAGAAGTGATAGTATCCTGAGCCAAGAGGGTAGTAATGTAGGTAAGAGAAAAGATTCAAGAGATATTCAGGAGGAAACTGGTGTTGTACTGAAGCCATGTAGTATTAGCAGAGTTTTAAAGATGACAAATCTTTATGTTTTTCAGCTGTGAAATCAAACAATAAAGAAGCTGAGAATTTCAGGTTTTCTGACACTACTCAATAAGCCAGACAGCAATTGCAGCCAGTTTTCTAACAGCAGTAACATCTAAGCAAGGGTGATTTTAGGAAGTGTGGCAGAAGACCATGACCAAGACTACAATAAAGTCAATCATGAATTTAAAAAATAATTATGCATTATAGATCCCACCTCCCAATTGTCAAAAGGATCCCAAATGCTAAAATTACTGGGATTTTCAATATCACATTATATCACCCATTTTCTCTCCTTTGTACTATGAAAGTAAGAGCCAAGACTTGAGAGAAAGGAGGAATAGGAATTTATAATATTATGAGCCAACATAAATTTATAAAGTAACTTTATAACAGGAATATCATTTTATACCTGAGAACATCAGGGGGGAAAGTCAACCAACATTATATCTTAAAGATTCTACAATGTCAGGGAAATAAATGTCATTTTATGATATACAAGAAATCAATGTTCAAGATGCATCATAGGAACAGCAACTTCCACATAGGTAGCTTTGTTATCAGGAAAATAAGACATATATACTCATCAATTCTCTTTCTTTCCTTGTTTCAGATGACTAATAAATGCAAACTTTACTGTTTTCTTACTTTCTACTTTATGTAATCAGTATAAGAAAATCCTTAATAAATCCATTAACAGGCTTAAAATTAATAAAGAGTCTATAGTGTTCCCTTATAAATAAACTAACAGCACTATCTCCCAAGTACCCCAGTACTGGAATTTGATCCTTGGCCCCCCTACTCCATGAAGCAGAAATCTTAAATGGTGAGGAGAAATCATTTCTTGTGTTCCACTTTAACGTACTATTTCTCATGTAAAGACTCCAGCCTAAACCCCACACATACACGGACCTTGACATAATATATTCTAATATCCTTTTCTTTCTCTCTTTCTTTCTTACTACTTATAATCCCATGAAAAATTACCTTACTTAGTCGTAGGTGGTCCAATGTATACATAATTATTTTCCCTTGCATATTAAGAACAACGTGGCAAATTTGTAGTTTTACAACTTTTCTGATACGCTGTGTTAAAACACACAGCAATGTGGTCCCACAAACAACAGCAGAATCCTAACAGGAACACTAGCATGAAAGAGAACTATCACTCAGTCAAAACCCCAAGGTGAACAAAGTATAAGTCAACAGGTAACAAAGATATTAATGACCTGTAACATAACTGGTAAAAATCTAGAAATACACATCTTATTTACACCTCTATAATCCTTGCGTTGTCAGAAAAAATGTCACATCTGCAATTATGGGGTGGTATACTGAATAACCAATATAGTAACTGATTTCTAAAATTGTTAAATCAGTGTCACAGAACTTTAGAAGAAGGGACCTTGGTTAGCATGTAATTCATCCTCAATTTACTATGAGAACAGTAAAAGTCAGAGAAAAAATGTAATAATATCATACATTTCTAGAAAGTAGGAAACAATCAATAAATATTTCTAGCATGACAGAACCCAGGTTTGGTTTCCTAACTGATACTCTTCTCATATCTCAAAATATATTAAAAAAAAATTTTTTTTAGGGCTGCACCTGTGGCATATGGAAGTTACCAAGCTAAGGGCCAGCCTATTCCACAGCCACAACAACACAGGATCCAAGCAGCATCTGTGACCTACACCACATTTCAAGGCAAACTGGATCCTTAACCCACTGAAAGGGGCTAGGGATCGAACCCACTCCTCACAGATACTAGTTGGGTTTATGACCACTGAGTCACAGCAAAAATTCCTGAATACAGATCTTAACTGCTCATACTTTAACCAGAGAAACCAGGAAGAACAAGAAAATTCATGTGTCTTTTATATGTGTTTTTTAAATGCTCTATATCATACTACATACTTTCATCCCAAAACTGCTATACCACAACAACCCTCTAGACCCACACATAAACATTTAAATACAGCATATTATGCCATAGATAATTATTTTTATAATTTAAAAAACTGTTTAAAATATAGCAAAGAATATATTTTATTTGTCTTAGTGATGTCAGAAATGCAGAGTGGGAAAATTCAAGGTTTTGAGCTCTATTGTCTACAGGAACCTCAGGTTTTCTGCATGGATGAGTAAGAGCCCTTGCTCCTGCTCCCTCCCCAACCTACCACCCCCAGTGACTACCCAACTACCTATCTGGAGTTCTCCAAAGTCTTCAGGCAAACTTATCAACCCAGATAATGCTCTATACCCCTCCAAAATGAAAGCTTATATTCTCTAGACAAAACTTTGGGGGGAAAAGGTCTCATTTAATTACTCTATCAACAGAGAAGGCAAGCATCTGTTGATTGTGATTTTCTTTTAAGGATGGCCTTTTGAAAACTTCATATGAGATCAATCTTCAGAATTTACTGGCCCTCTAGAATAAAAACAGTGACTAGACGGACACTACCAAAAATTTTCAAAACAACAGAAGTTACCTATGTCCGCATACACCCAGACAAGCATTTTCTAGGTATCTACTTTGATCAACAAATAGGGATCTTTTCTTTTCTTTTTTGCTTTAAAAGCTCCCTTATAATTCAATTTTATCATCCTAAAAAAAAAAAAAAAAGACCATGCCCACCAACTTCCTCCTTTACCTAAATATTTTTATTCCTTTAACAAAACCCTTGATTCTCCTTTATCCTGCCTGAGATATTTCTTATTTTTAAAAATTCTTGGATCATCCAAGTTTATAGCTGGCCCAGGATTACTTTTAGCATGTGGCTGCATGCACAGATACATGCTGCCAAGTCTCTAAACTTTCTATCCCTCTTAGTTACAGACATCTCCACTGAATAATCCCAGCAAGAACTTCTTTGCTTATCTTTCCAGCTTCTATTCCTTCCCTTTTACACAAAGTGATGTTAGACTTTATTATTTTAAAAGGGCCCAAAGGGAATGTATATATGTGTATTTCTGGGTCACTTTGTTGTACAGCAGAAACTCCCATAACATTGTAAATCAACTACACTTTAATTTAAAAAAAAATAGAAGAAAAAGAAGAAATAAAAAGGCCAAATCCCCAAGGATAGTGGTAAAGACAGCCATCTGGATGTTCTGTGTGGCTCCAGACTTGGTATTAGAGAACTAAGATCAGTAGGGCCCACACTTCTGCCTGAGTATGCACTCCCTCCCTCCAGCTACCCTTTCTAAACCTTCCCAGCTTGCTACCTGTTGGCAGTGCTGGTGTTGCTGCTCCCACTGCTGTGTTTCTGTGCCCGGCTCAACCTCCGTGGGGGCTTTGAATGCTGCATCCGGGGGCTCGGCATGGAGGGGAACGTTGAGGCATAGCCATGTTCACACTCTAAAGAGAGAACATGAAAAAAAGATATAAGAGAATTATACCCAAATTCATGGATCCTCAGACCTGAAATCCTTGCAGGAACAGGTAGCTGAAAATAAGAGAAAGAAAAGAGGTAAATTCCTCTCTTTCTTGCTGGAAGATAAAATTCCCAGTCCTTGCTGGGACATCAATCCTATGACATTATTTACAGACCCAACCTATACTGGAAGGTGTATTAACACCTCTTCTAAACCAAGTAATTTCTCCCCCTCTCCAAAATCCTTTTCTCAAGAATGTGTGACTCAAGCACCCTCATTTCTGAGACCAGTTATCATTCACCTCAATTATCTCACTTGTCTCCAAATCCCTTTTCCTTTAACCATCCCCATTCTAGAAGATATCTTTCTAAACGCCACATTTTCATGTATTTCAAATAATTCAAACACCTGTTCTTAGGAGGGCATTTTCTCTCTTGACACAATTCCCAGGAATCGTACTCTTCATACCCCAATCTCTGTATTGCCCTTAGTCTCCATTCCTAAAGGGATCTCATTACATCACACTTCAAATTCACAGTGGTCTCTTTCCCACCAATGTCTGTCCTCCTCCCTGCTCTTCAGCAAGCATTCCCTTCCTTTGCTCTCAGCCTTGTCTTCTCCACCCCTACCTGCACTGCTCCCACCCCTTTCCATCCATTCTTTCCTCCTCATTTCCTCCCAGGACCTCAGATCACCTCAAACCTCAACACACTCCTTCCCTCTCCTCTAGTCCATTTTCCCTCTGAGCCAGCTCGGGTTTACCCCTTTCAGCCTGACCCCTGTTCTCCACCTCCCCCAGATGACAGGCGCCTCCCTGCACCTCTTCAAGCACATACACATACCCTCACTGCCCCCTCACACACATGCACTAGTGTATAGTCCTCCCCTCACACAGGTGCTGCCTTGTGCACCCCTCCACTCACACGCAGCCGCACACTCATACCCCTCTCACATGCACCCCCTCACACATGCACCTTCTCACACACATCCCTTCACAAGGCACTCCCCTTTCATCCGCTCCGCACAGGCTCCTCACACACGTACCCCTCATGTGCACCCTCTCACACTCACTCTCTCACACATCCCCCCTCACACGCACATCCCCTTCACAAATTCACACCCCCCCTCAACGCACCCCCCTCACGTGCTCCCCCAACACATGCACTTTCTCTCACGCACAGCCCCCCTCACACTCACAACCCCCTCTCACACGCACATCTTCACACAACACCCCCCAACACACTCTGCTCACACACGCACCCTCTCACACACGCATCCCCCTCTCACGCGCACCCTACTCACGAGCATCCTCCTCACACATGCACACACCGCTCACACGCACATCCCCTTCACGCACTCACACTTCTCACAAACGCACCCCCTCCTCACACAAGCACCCCTCACCCGCCGCACCGCATGCCCCGCGCGGAGGAGTGCGCGGGTTCAGACGGTGGAGGAGGCGGCGGCGTCCAGCCGTTACCTCGGTCCCGGCGCTCCAAAAACTCGGCCGCCTCCAGCAGGCGCTGCACGTTGATCATCCGCACTCGCTCCATGGGCACCGCGGGTGACGAGCGGGGCCTCTCCACGCTCCCTTCCCCAGCCGACAGGAGGCGCCGCAGGCGGCTAGAGTCTGGCACCGCCCCGGGACATGTGCGGGAGGCGGGCGGGCCAGCCCCGCCACAGCTAGGCGCGCTCTCTGCCGCCCCCACCGCCCCCTCCTCCAGGCCACCCCGCCGCCCGGCCGCCCAGCAGCCCCGCAGCCCGGCTGGCTGCCCGCGCGCGGTTTGTTTACCTCTCCGCCCGAGCACGGGGGAGGGGCGGGAGCACCGCCGCGACCCGCCCCCTCCCGCCCCTTCCTCTGCCCCCTGGGAAATGTAGTCCCGCCCCCGCGCACTGGACGCCGGGAGTCGTAGTACACACGCTTCTCAATGCGCATGCGCCTTGCCAAATCCCGCAGTGGCCGCCGGGAGATGTAGTCCCGCTCGACTTTTCCCCAACCAGGTGGGAAGACTAAGTCCTCACTGGTAAGAACTGAGAGCGCTCTGAGTGTACTCCCGGGGAAGCCCTTTTCTCAAGGACTCCCGATGGGCGCCCAGGAACTGAAGCATTCTTTATCTGAAGTGCCACATTCCAGTTCTCTGCTACTTTCTTTTTTTTTCCTATCTACTCCTTTCTCATGTACCTTCTGTGCCTCAGTTTCCCCATCTGCAGAATGCGCGGCCTGGACACCACACAGAGAAATACTTGAAAAACCAGAAATCCCTGTTCAGAAACAAGGGGTGATCCTATCAAGAGCCAGAGAGGGCTTCCATAAGGCTCTTTTAATACCTCAGTTTTCACAAAGGTAGTGTTTTGGTTTTTTTAATCTTACTTTTTAAAAACTCCTTTCTCCTCCCGCAGCCCCTCGCTCGTGATTTCAGAGGCTGGGAAAACCTCTCTGGTGCTGCAAATGAAGGATATAATTCAATGAGTAAATGATTTGGTGCTGGAGCCACAGAGGGATCGGTTCAAATCCTGACTCTGCTACTTACACCACCTGTCAGGCCTCATCATTCTCCTGTATATGTTTATCCAAACATTGAGGGTTGCCATGTGCCAGGCACTGTACTAGCCATAATGTATACAGTAATGAAAGAAACAGATATAGACCTTGCTCTCGAGGAGTGTATAGTCATTAGGGCTTATTGTGAAAATTAACTGAAATAAATCCAGCACTTAGTACATGGCACTCAATAAATGGAAGCTATCATGACTGCTTCCTCTCCTTCTCCTCCACAGAGAGGAAACGGAAAGCAGAGGCTAAAGAGAGCAGGACCACATTAAAAGACTGCCAATGGCTGCTCTTACCACCACTGTCTTTCCAAGTTCCCAATCCAACAAGTCCTCAAAGTCTACACCAGAGTTTCTCAACCTCAGCGCTGTTGACATTTTGGGTGAATAATTTTACTTGGCGGGGGGGGGGGGGGGGGAAGACCTGTGCACTGCAGAATATTCAGCAAGATCCCTGGCATCTACCCACTAGATGCCAGTAGCACACCACCAACTCAGGTGTGACAACCAGAAATGTCTCCAGACATTGCCAAATGTTTCTTGGGGCACAAAAATCACCCCTGATTGAGAACCTCTGGTCTAGGGTGAGGAGGGGCAAGAGGGTCATAACTGTTGAATGCTTTTAGGAGCAAGCTGGGAATTGTGTAAACATCTATAACTTTCCCCCACGCTGATTTTTTTTAACCTGCTGGTAGACATCCAGAATAACAGGAAACTCTTGGTGAGGGGACAATTTCCCCTTCCCTGTGGTCATTCCAGTGGCTACTGCAGAAAATATCATCTCAAGATGAAAATGTTACTCTCAAAAATGTCATGGGCTTCATGCTGCATTTTAATATGCTCTCCCCCCCCCTTTTTTTTTCCAAAGTGAACAAAATTTCCAATGAGGTCAAAAAGCTGCAAAATTCTGCCAGCCCTTTTAAATATTACACTTGGCACCACATTTAAGAACCAAATAGATGTTCCATCAAAAGCGGGGAGACCAAAAATGAGAAATGCTCACAAGCCACAAGAGAAATTTTTTTTTATAAAGTCTTTGAAACAGAGAACTGTGCTTTTTCAGCTGTTGGCTAGGTCGCTTCAGATCTGGTCTCTCCCATTGGGTGTTTGTAACAACCACTCTCCACATTTCACCAAGGGACATGTTGGGGAGGGGAAGAATGGAAGTATTTAAAAAGAATACTTGTTCACTCAGAACATCTGTAGGCTGAGGATAGAAATTATTAGGCTGAAAGTTAGTTTCTACCACTGGCATAACCCCGTTAAGCTTCAGATCCCAAACTGCCAAGGGCTACCCCAGGAACTTAAAAGAGGTTGCTTTATAACAAATGAAAGTCTACCCAATGGGAAGTAAACCAGGTGACATGCAATCAAGAAAAAAAAAGTACAAACTGAAAATACACACAGGTTCAAGATGGGTCTAAATCCAACATCATTAGCCCTAACAGGTTATTAAGATAAAGCAGGGTGCTTGCATGTGCCTGGCCTTTCACAGCTGACCTTCAGATGAATTAACCAACCCTTCTTTTAAAGCCATGGCCAAGAGAGAGATGAGGAGATGGAAAGCAGTGAGAGAATTACCAAAAGGCAACTTGCATATGCTGAAGAAGGGACGAGGTAATGATAAGGGCTCCTTTCTGTACAGAAATATCTAGCCTTTTCTAAGAGCAACTGCAGGTGCCATGTCCTTCTCTGGCTCTGGCTGACTCCTTGAGCTCTTGCTTGGACATTAGCCACAAGGGTCTCCCAACAGCACAAAGCTTGGGGCTCTAGCCTTGGGAGAGTGATGCTACCCACACACCACCCCTCAGCACCAGCCTAGCCTGGAAGAACCCAGAGGCAGCCATGGCCTTTCTTTTGTTCTTATAAATCTAATGTGCACTACAAATGCAAATGGGGAATCTGAGGAAAAACAAGGCTTCCAAAGTCTGGAACCTTACCCACAGTCTCTTCTGTCCTCTCCCTAAAGTGTCTCTCTCCAAGGAGTATCATTTCAAGATGGAAAAAGTCCTCCAGAGTCCCCAGCCCTACAACTAGTGGGTACATTAGATATATTTTGGTGGGTACATCAGATATATTTTTCTTAAACTGAAGTGCTGGCAAACCCACAATGAGCTTTGCTACCAGCAACTGGTAATAGTGCTAATTGGGCTAATCAAACAGAAGGCACAGGTCTTTCACTAGTCTTCAAGTACACCTTTTTAAACCAGGCTTTACAATTGTCCCCTGGATGGGGACAACCTGCCTTCTGGAGGAAACAGGCAAAGCTCTCCATTCTTAGGGGTCCTTTCCCTGCACAATTTACTCAATGTACATTTCCAGAGGATTTACTGCACATTTATGAACAATGGAGGAGGCTGGTCTGTGTTATATCATTTCTGCAGACTGGGAAGATGAAAAGAGGATACCGGGCCATGAGGTTAAGGTACACGTCCAAAGTCACTGTGCTGTGACACCCGGTGCTTAAGAGAACTTCCCTGAAACTGCAAAGTGCTTACTACGCAGGGCAGTTTTCTGTAATTATCTTTATAAGGGTGTGTGTGGGGGGGGGGAGTCTTCAAATAATCAAGACTGAGAACAGGGGAGAGTGAGTCCTGAGCTCCTAAATAAGAACCAAAACAGTTATACATCTTTCCATCCCCCACTCCAAAACGGACAATGCAGCCTCCTCCTCGCCTCTCCCTTCGGATCCCAGAAACGTGAAGAGCAGCAGAAAACCTTTCCTTCTGCCGAGTGAGTCAGCCTAACTTCATGCGTAAGCTCTCCTCGAGTCAGCGGCAGCTCAGAGCTGCGGGTCTGTGTGCAGCCGAGATAAATTTGGGTCTAGAAGGGATGACGTAATGCTAAACCCGAGAGGTAGCTGCTGCCTCCCAGGGCTCCTGTCGCCAGGGCTGCCAGCTGACATCCCAACCACATGGAAAAGCACCACGACCCAGGTGCCTGAGCTGGGGAGAAAGGGAAAGGAAGGACAGGGGGCTGGGAGGAAACGGCGGGGGGGAGGCAGTGTTAATCTGAGATCACTGAATCTGGAAGTTTGTTGTTTTTTAACTTCGGTTTTCTGGTGAGATCAGGCCACTGGCAGAGGCTCAAACAGCTGCACTTGACTTCCATCCTGGCCTATCTCTTCCCCCTTAGAAAAGGGCTTCTTACATTTTATTAAATGGCCCTTATAACAGCAGCCTACTTGGGTGATTAGAATGGATGTGTTAATCTCTCAAAAGTCCCTTTCCCTCTTTTTTGCATCAACTTGGATCCAAGAAGAAATCTGCATTGCAGGACTCAATTAATATGCACATCTAAGACTTGCTTATCTGGGAGCACCCCACTTGGGGGCAAATGGTAAGATATTCAGGAGGATTTTGCTAGGACCATGCCAAGTGAATGTTCCCCGCAAAAAACATTTCATGGTTTGTTTCATAGAAGTTTGTATCATTAAGCTGATTCCTCAATCCAACCTCCATTTTTCAGATGAGAAAACAAGCTCGGAGAAGTATGGTAACTTACCCAAGGCCACACAGCTCTTCCTCAAACCGATGGAGCAAGGTTTAAGACTTAAGCCTACAGACTCTCATCCTGTGCACTGGACCCATCTAATAATTCTTTTTCTAGCTGATTTTTGTTTTTAAAAATAAGTAGATAAATGAAGTAAAATACATTCTCTGCTTTTTTAAATGTGTAGAGCCCCAATCCTTTAAATATCAAAATCAAGTTGCATTCCAAAGGGATCCAAAGCCTGTTCTGTTTTGTTTTCTGTTCTAGGTTCCTTCTTCCCTAAGGAAAGGCTGGTCTCAGAATCAACGCCTCTGCTGGCGATGACCACAAGCCAGGGGCCCAACCTCGCTACACCGCTTTAATTAAAATACCACCACAGATAAATGATCTTTGTTGCATGGAAGTAGTTTTCTTCATTAGGAATGCCTCCTGAATACTTTTTTCAAATGACATTTCATCATGTGTTGCTGTAGTTATGTGTTATTCTCCTTTAATTTGTGGTTATAATCATTTATACTGATAGATTTTGGCATGTATTCTGGTCAGCCATTTTATGTTGTTCTTGAAAACACTGCTCATTCCATGAGTTATTATTTTGTTTAGAATGTTTGCATCTATATTCAAAAGCAAGAACACACGATAATTTTTGGTTGCACTTATCAGGTTTTGGATGCACTGACCTCTTCTTTTAAAGTTAGATGCGACTTGATCCTAAAGCCTTAAAAAACAAAAAACAATTATCAGCGACTTTCCCCAGCTGCTAAGAGAATGCCCCACATTCTTGCCACAGCCCTGGGTAATCCTCCCTCCTCTGCCAGGAGCCTGCCTACAGTTGTGCTGCCTCTACCTCTGGGCATCACCATTCCCTTCCAGGCAGCAGAAACTTGTGGAGGTCACTCTTAGGCCCAGCCAGGCCCTGGACACGAAATCATACTAAGTCCTGCTGCCTGTGGCTGAGTTCTCAGCCTCAGGTAACGTTGTTTAGAGTAAAACACCAGGCCTTTGCCTGCCCAAAGACATCTGTGATCTTGCCATCTCTTCCAGCTCCAGCATTCTGATTCGAGGATTCTGGGATTCTCCAGAGATCCTAGAATGATATGCCTCCATTTGCCTACTAGCTGCTATATAATGAGAGCCAACTATGTGCATGGTGCTACTCGTACAACCAGTTCATTTAACTCTCACTCAACACACCTCTGAGATTCCTGATTCCCAGATGAGGCTCAGAAAGGTCAAGTGATTTGCCCAAGGTCACACATGTAGCAAATGGATTCAAACCTGGAGTTTCTAACTCTTGGACCCCTTAGCATACATCGGGGCATGTCAATCAGACATAGTCAAGCAAAATTGGTTAGGGCAATGGTCTCAACTGGGGTAATATTATCCTCTCAGGAGGCTTTGGAGATTTGTAGGGGTGTGTTTCTTGAGTGTCACAATGACTGGGGCGTTCTATTGGCATTTAGTGAGTAGGCACCAAGGATGTTAAATCCTGCAGTATTCTAGACTAATCTGCTCAAGAAGAACTGTCTTTTCAATAGTCCCCTTGTTGATAAAACATTAGATCAGAAGGTTAAAAGTCAGAGAACTCATCATTCACTCAGCCGATATTCCTCAAGCATCCATTATGTGCTGGGCACTAACCTAGATGCTAAAGGAAATAATGAACAAAACTACTGGTCTCTGCGCTCAAGGTGCTTGTACTCTAGCCTGACAGACTAATGGTGAACCAGTAAAATCATGGTAACCTGTAATAAGTGAGATAAGGGATAAATAATAAATGAGGTACAGCTGTAGCTTAGGTCAGGTGGGGGAATCAGCGTGCTCACAAGGGCCCCGCAGGCCAGCTTCTCAAACTTTAAGGAGCGTACAGATCAGCTGGGAATTGTGGCAAAATGCAGATTCAGATTCAGCAGCTCTGGGGTAGGACCTGGGAGGCCCATCTCTAACAAGCTCTCAGCAAACACTGAGGCTGCCCACCTTCAGAGCTCACACTGAACAGTAAGGGTGAAGGCCATTCAGGGAACTTAGATTTTAAGTGAGACAGGAAAGAAACAGTTGAAGGGTTTTCACCAAGTAAATGACACAGAACCAGTTATATGTAAGATCACTCTTGTTTCCTAGATCTTGATGGAGGAGAGGAAGAGGCTGGACCCACCCATTTGACCAGAACCAGCTGGCCCACCCTGTCAAGGTGGCAGCCAGGGCCTGAAGCTCATCTGTGCAGCTCACATTTGCCAAGCATGGGCCACACCAGTTGCTATACAAGCTCAGGCACCTTCAGAAAACCTAGTAGAGCCTGACAGGGTGTGGATCACACCTCTGACACCATAGCATGCAGTCTCAGGAGCCCTACTGGTTGGGTGAGTTTCCTGGGGGTGTGGGGCAATGTGGTACCGCAAGGGCAAATGGCAACACCTTCGACCATTGCCTTCCAGGAAAAGGGCCCTGTCTGGCTTCGATGTCACGTCTAAAGAGCACCAGAAGGTTTGGGCTGCCCTATCTCCACCCTAAAATAAACAGGAAATAAAAGAACTCACTCCAGGGAGGCAGCCCCAAGGGGATCTTCAGCCTGGACTTCAAACATTCCAGATTCCATTTCTTGCCTCTTGCTCTC
Organism: Sus scrofa; assembly: GCF_054392235.1. NCBI lineage: Eukaryota > Metazoa > Chordata > Mammalia > Artiodactyla > Suidae > Sus > Sus scrofa. The sequence goes on along the minus strand of NC_139396.1, from coordinate 143,350,697 downwards.
TGACACTTTCCTCAGAGCCCTGAAGTCTCCTCAGAAGAAAAAACAAACAAACAAACAAAAAAAACCAAAAAAAAAACCTGGTTTTGAGTCTCAGCTCCACTCTTTGTTAGCAGGTAGACTAGGGAAAGTTAGCCTTGCTGAAGCTGAGGCTTTCCTCATCTGTACAATGAGGATAATTACAGCACCCTCCTGTTGGGATGATTGAGACGATGTAATATAAAGCTCTGAGCATTGTGCTGGCACTTAGTAACTGCTCAGTAAAAGGGGACCACTGTCACTATTTCTTTGGAAAACAGAGACAACATCACGCTTGTCAGCAGCCCCCTTGGGGCTGAGAGAGACAAGAATTATTTATTGGTCTCTATTTGTCTGTTGCTTGCACTAGAATAGAGACCTAGAACTGGAAACCACACATACTGGATTTTGGAAGCAGCAAGCCCAGTGCTTGGCTCCTCACAGGTGATGGAAAATGATGTGTTTATTGAGCTAAATGTTACAGCTGGTGGAAAGAACAAAAAAAAAAGTTGTCAGCAAGGCACTCAGTCTTGAGAGTCAAGAAAAAAGGCAGTGATGCTCGGGTGGGGTGGAGGTAAGAGGGAGGTAACACAGGGACGCCATAAGGTAGTTCTGGGCCCCTGGAGAAATAAAAACACAAGCCACGTGAGCTCGCACTCGCCACCCAACAACGGAAACAGAGAGACCCTGGGCCTGCCCTCCATTTTAATACAATGGTATTAAAATCATCCCAAATCATCTTTATTCAACTATCCTTGCTAATGGCAATAAAGATACAGAGTAAAATTCTCTCAAATAGCAGGTAATCCAAATCCCCTTTTATTAGCTTTAGTTTATTTAGTTTAAACGTCCCAATCTTTCTCTCCCTCAGGACACTGTGTTTATCTTTCTAATTTTGCTGTGTTTAAATTTCCTTAGGAGACACTGGAGTTGGATCTTAGAGGTATGAGGCCAAGGGCATGTCATAGGGGAGAGCAGGCTTGGTAGGAACACTGGTATGGACAATCCTGCAAGTGCAGAACGCCCCCATCTGTAAAGAACTAAGAGTGGAATGTGTTTATTTACAAGGTTGCTTACACAGTACTTGATTTCCTAAGCTCAGGCGGCTTAAAAAAGAAAGAGAGAGAGAGTCAGATCTGTAAAAATTATAAGGATAAACACAAAACACAAAGGATTTTAAATACCAGGCTAGGGGTGGCTGGGTGCATGCAGGGAGGGGAGGGACTATTCCTTTTTGCAGGGTGCCCAACACAGATTTTTGTTCTGTCTATAGCAATGGCTAGAACCAAAAACACAAAGCCCAAATCAGATGCAGTCGCACATTGCTGGAGTTTACTTTAAGACTACTGAATTTCTAACACCCTGGCAATGGAATAGAGTGTACGTAGCTCCATGAAGGCAAGGACTGTGCCTCTAGGTCCTAGCTCAGAGCCGGACCTAAAGCAGTATGCACTCCTTAAATACCACTGTGATGAATAGATGCACGAACAAACTCACACAACACATTTAGGGAGAATTCCTGGCACACAACATAATTCCATATTTCATAAAACTATTCGCCATGAGGGTCTTTTAAAGAGAAGTTCCCTAACCTAAATTTTTTTTTAAAAAAGGGATCCTATTTACATATATTTCCTGGAGATGTATTGCTCAAAACAAGGGTCACCTGAACTTTCAAAAATATTTCACAAGCAAGGGGCCCAGCACAGCACTCTGCCAAGATGGGGAAGCAAAGAAAGAACCTCCAGCTCAGCTCCGGAGAGGTGGTGGCAAATGCCCATTTGTTTTGGCCAGAGAGATCAAATCAGCTGCTGACAGCTTTAACACCTCCAGCCAGGCCACTCAGGGACAATAATATCAGAGACAATTACTTCCCTTTAGTTCAGCAGAAAAGCCAGAGAGCAGGTGTCTGTTCCTGCGGAATTGAAGGTTCTCTCCAGAGTAAGCCAGCGCTCCACCCTCCACCCCCGGGAGGAGGCCTCTCTGAGAAGACTGGATTTCCTCCTCCTCAGTTTAGGCTGCATAGCCATCCTGTCACTGTCACCTCCTTCGGGCTCCTCCCAACCCCACCCCCCAAATGTAAAAGAAAATGTTTTTTTCTAAATGGCAAAGTCAAATTAGCTTCATTTTGAAAGACTATTTAGAATGTTGCAACGACCTTTGCAATAACCGGACACACCCTGGGATCAGTAAACCAGGGTTGAAAATTGCTGACTTTATGAGCACCTGACCTGTAAAACAAAAGCCCAGTTTGGGGCTCTGTCTGGGACCCATTCTCACGTCAGCTGGGAGGGAACACAGCCAGAAAGGACCTGATTCTGCCTCTGCTGTGTCATCTTGGGCAAGCCACTGTCCCTCTCTGGGCCTCAATCTCCCTGTCTATATAATGAGGATGATGGACATTCTGTGACCTCTGGGGCTCCTTCTGACCCTGAAGCTCTGTCTTACCACCTGCCTCCTTTCAAAACAAAACCCAAAATGGAGTGGAAGGAAGAATGGGAAAGGGAAGAGAGCTGATTCCAAAAGCCAGGCTCCAATAAGCCTCCCCCCAGCCCTGCCTGCTGGAAATCAGTTTCTTCATTCTGCAGGAACATTCCCATTTCTTGCTGGGTTGTTGCTTTTTATACTTCTTTTTCTTTCTCTCTCTCTCTCTTTTTCAACTCAAAAGCCACAAAACCACAACTCACCTCCCCAGAACGGGTCATTTGGAAGCCAGAACTGTCAGAGGTTAGGTGTGTCAGGCCTGGCATACTGGTAGTATCTAAGTGAAGACCAGGCCAGGGCAACCATGTGCTTCTCCTCCAGAAACCCAGTTTAAATCAATATTTATCCAACTGTATTTATAGAAAGTGGTGGTGGTAGGGAAGAGGGGGTGGGGTGGGGAGGCAGGGGGATCTCAAACAGAACAAGCCACAATGACTGATGCAAATCTTTGTGGCCAATTCGTTTTTGCAGGGCCAGGCTTTTTTTAAAGGCAAAAGACCCAGCTTTTGATGAACCTGCTGTTGGCCCCAGTACCATAGCAACATCCCCAAGTCCTCTAATATGTCCAGAGGACAGACTAGGGAAAGGCAGCAGGAGGGGGGTGGTGTTTCCTAGGAGCCTAAACTTGAGTTAGGGCCAGGAGAGTTGAATGACTCTGAAAAAACAACAACAACAAAAACCCTCTCTGGTTGGCTCTTCTGCCTCCAGCCTCACTTCTAAACCCTTTCAAAGCAGGGTGTGTACTGGAAGGCCTTGGACAATCAACAGAGTGTCTCAAACACCTGCTCTGCCTCAGGTTGTTGGGTGACCTTGAGCAAGTCATTTTACCTCTTGACTTCACTCCTTGGCTGGAAAATGCACGTGTATACACATATATGGTTAAAACCACAGGCTCATTCCGGAATCAGAGGCCTAGGTTCAAACTCAGTTCTGCCATTACTAACCATGTGACTTTTGGGCAACTTACTCAGCTCCCTGTTCCTCAGTTACCCGGTGTGTAAAACAGGGGTAATAAAACTGCATACTTCATGGGGTTGTTGTGAAGATTGGAGGCAATAATGCACGGTTAGCCCCATACTTGGCATATAGTCAGTGCTTAAGAAATGGCAGCCAGGATTAATATTATGCAACACAATTAGTTGCTACTGCTGAATGCTGGCACCCCTCTTCACTTCCCTCAGTTCTCCCTCCAGACTTATAATGGCCATCCTCAGATGAAAGCCCCTATTTCTGGGTATGTCAATGGGAGAGTGTTTGGGACCGAGAGGGTGGGTAGGTGAGCAGCTGTAGTTTTGTCTTGTATCTGATGGAGCTTCTTTCCCCCTCACACCAGGAATGGCTCAGTTAAGCTTCTCCAACTTCCTAAAGTCCAGCTGCTCTTCCTGGGCCCCCTCCACAGGGTATCCACAGTCCCTGGGAGCACTGGGACTCTGAAAGCCACAACTGTATCTTCAAAAGTCTACTTCTGGCATTTACCAATGGGCAGAGGTCATATCTAAAACCGGGGAAAAAAAAGTTGAATCTGGGGAACATAAGTTTGGATGCAGAGGAAATAGAAGCTTGATTTAAGAATGCCCTTTACACAACCCCACCAAAAGCAAACACCCCCATTCCACGCCCATCATAAGTCAACCCACAGAGTTTTAGGAAAAAAGAAATTTCACATAGTAAATGCTTAATATGTATTTGTGGAATGAATGAATCGTAAGATGCCCACCATGCAAAAGTGTGACCTGCATAAACATTTAGCTGCCACCAAAGCCCTCAATTTTAGCATAAGTCACCCTGGTTCCCTGCTCTCTAAACCAATAAATGATCCATTTTCAGGGTCCCAACTGATGCAGTCTCTGCTCTCCAGGCCTGACCTACCATCTCCTCATAGGCCCTGGGTCTTTATGGGCCAAGGGCAATCTGTATTGATTATGGGAGACATCCTCCCTCTTTGGAAGAGATCAGTATTTCCAACTCTTCTCCAGGTCTTCAGAAAGTCTGTCATGTGTTCCCTGGCCTTCAAATCTGCTGTGCCATAGCCAATAAGTGACAAATCCAACCAAAGTTTGTATATTAAGTGACTACTGTATGCTGCCTGTTACGCTATACACACGGTGACATATACTGAAATACTGTAGGTGATATTTTCCCCTAAGATGCTGATCATCTCCCTGTGGAGATAAAGCTAATGCACAGCAAACAAGTAGAGAATTTCATGGTACTGATGATCAAAGCTCAGAGAAGTGATTGTTTATTGAGCACTACTATATTCCAGGTACTTTAGCTAATTTTTTTTTTCTTTTTCGGCCACACCCATAGGCATATGAAAGTTCCCCCACTAGGGATCAAATCCAGCTGGAGCTGCAACGTACACCACGGCTGCAGCAACGCTGGATCCTTGACCCACTATGCTGGCCAGAGATGGAATGGTCACTTCCACAGAGACAAACTGGATCATTCACCCACTGTGCCACAGCAAGAACTCCTATTCCAGGTTTTTGGGTTTTTTTTTTTTTCTTTTTTTTTCTTTTTAGGTTAGGGCCGCACCCACGGCATATGGAAGTTCCCAGGCTAGGAATCGAATTGGAGCCATAGCTGCCAGTCTACGCCACATCCACAGCAACAATGGTCCTGAGACCAGTCTGCAACCTACACCACAGCTCACGGCAATGCCAGATCCCTGACCCACTGAGCTTGGCCTTGAATCTGGATCGCACCCACATCCCCATGGATCCTAGTCAGATCCACCTCTGATGCACCACAATGGGAACTCCTTCAGGTACTTTAAATGGAGCACCTCAGTTAGTTGTTCAGTAGGCAGGAAGCTGATGCTGTTGTTCTCTCTGTACTACAAAATGAAATGAAACCCCAGAGAGGTTAAGTAGCTTATGCCCAAGGTCACACAGCTAGTAAGCAGTGAAGGAAGAATTTGGGCCCTGCTCTGGGTGGCTGTGAAACTTTCATTCTCTCAACTACCATGACTTAAGAAACAGCCAGGGGAGGCTTCCTGGAGGAGGTGGTAGCTGACCTAGGCCTTGAAGGGTGGGAAAGATGCATGTAACCCCAGGGGAGCAAGAGAATGAAGGCATTCTAGACAGAAGGAAGAGTCTGAGTCAAGCACCATGACTGTGAAGCCTGCTCGTTGGTGGGCCTGCTGGAAGGGAGCAGAGATTAAGTCAGGAAGGCAGGGTGGGGCCAAATGACACCACACAGCAGCAGCTCACTCCATCAGAAGGAAGAAGCTGCTCTTTGGCCTGTCCACGTCCCTAGGAAAACACCTCACCCTCAAACCCAGGCAGTCTACTCCAGAGAGAAATGCATGGCTTCTACTCCCACTTAATCATTCTTCTCTATCTTAAGCATTGCCCCAAAGCCCACATTCCCTAGACACTGGGAAGCCCATTTCTGTCCTGTAGACCTTACCCGTTACAATAGTTTCCACTTGCCTGCTGACCAAGTTTTATGCACAGAACACCCCTTTGTGAATTTCTTTCTTTTCCTCTTTCAGTTTTAATCTTTACCAAAACAGGAAGTAAATATTTGTTCTAATAAACAGTCATTTCTAAATTGCTAACCTTCCACTGCACCTCAAATGGATATAGGTGATTATGTCAGGTTATTTATACACAATTTGTGATAACATGGTCACAGTATCCACGATGAATATTTCTGGAGGCCTTTAATTTGAGATTCTTAGGGACTCACATCAGTTGGAACTTTGGGAGAATGTATTTGCATATCCTAAAAATCCTTGCCTTGCACATAGCGGTCAGTCAATACTGAGTGACTTAATCTGAACCCCCAAGAAAACTCATCATATCTAGATGGGAATAATTCAGTACTGTAGACCCATTCAGGGAGCACTCCTAGTTCAGAAACCTCAAGGAGGCAATGAAAGCAGTTCTGGCGACAATGGAAAATAAGGCCAGCTCCTGCCAAGTAAGTACTTTGCAAACAGTAGAAACGGAACGTGTTAACTCGTGACCAGGTTCTAAGAGTGCATTTCGAGAATGTCTCACAGAACCCGAAATGGAGAAATGAGGCTCAACAAGCACCTCCGGGGTAAAGAGCGTCCCTCTAAGAAGGAATTGTACCAGCTGGCCACACTACAGCTCCCAGAGATTTTCTGGCTTGCTTCCTGGCTCCACCCCCCAGTCTCTGGCCTCAGCAACGCGTGACGTCAGAGGAAACTGAAGCTGTCGATTGGCTGAGCGACGCCGCTAGGTCAAGTCCAGTCAGAGGAAAGAAGTTTGTCTCCATGTGGAAACCATGTGTCTCTAGCTGGGAGGGGGAAGAGGAGGAGGCGGAGAAACTGAGATCAAGTGATTACTGGAGAACTGGCTGAAATGAAGGCGGGGAGGTTGTGCACCTGAGTCGGCCAGTAATGCCCTTTGCAGTAGTGACCTAAAAACAAAAACAAAACCAAAACAAACAAAACAAAACAAAAAAAAAAACCCTTGCCCAACAAACAAAACTCGAACCCTCCACCCTCATCATAAAAATAAAAAAGCTAGGGTCCCTGCTTTCTTCCAAAAACCAGAGACCTGAGAAATGCTGGAATCCTATCAGAAAGCCTAGATTCCCCTCCCTCCCCCAACGACGGAATGATGTCAGCGTTTCAGAAAGCGGGGCTCTGAAGCAAAACAAGCCCCGCGCGCGCGGAGCGACCCGCAGTGCCCGAGCCCGGCGCACGCACGACCCGCCCCCCGACTCGCGTTATTGCTGTGCACACGCGGACCGCCGTGACGCGCGGGCATTGTGTGCAGCGAGCAGAAAACAACGGCGAGCGCCGCCAGCTCGAAGAGAAGCCCCCAGTAAAATGAAACAGACGTAGAGCCCGCTGTTTTCCATACCAGGAGACCCAGACCCGGAGGGAGGAAGGTCGAGTCTGGGAAAAATAAACTGGCCCCCGTGGGCCGTTCCTGTTTGCAGGGAAGATAATAAAGGATGGTGATGGTCGCCCATAGTTTGCTGGAGGTCACCCTGCCTGCGTGAGCTGGTTAGGGAGGGGGCGAGGGCCTAGGCCAGGGTCCCCGCAGTCCAGCCGAGCGCGGCGCCCCACGCTCTCGGGGAAATCTGGGGGCCGCTGGCATCACGTCATGCTGAGCCAAACAGCCGCGGCGAAAAGAAGCAAGAGAGCTAAAAATACTCCCGCGGGGAGCCGGCCGAAGGAGGGGGGCAGCGGGGCCGAGGGGCTGATTACGCACACGAAGTTGACTTTGACTGGGGCGCTGAGGTTCCCGAGCCCCTCTCGGGGGCTTGCAGCGCACACGCCTCGGTAAAGGGACCTGGAGGAAGCCCTTTGGCTTCCAAGGTCTCAGGAGCCCGGTTCCACTGCCGATGGCCCGCCCCGTGAGGGGCAGCCCGGCCCGGCGCGCCCGGCCCTCTGCTTACGTGACTGGTGGCCACGCCGGAGCTCCGGCACCGGGTAAACAAGGAGGTGGCGGCGGCCAAGGCGGCCGGGGGCGGGAGGTAGGGGGCGGAGGTCTCCGATTGTCTGCGAATGTGAGGTGGGGGGGACGGGACGCGGTGGAAGCTCCAGCCGCCTCCTTAGTACACCTCTCTGTGACGGGTGGGAGAGGGCAGGGGGCAAACCAGGTTTGCCACACACTGCCAAGGTGCCCTCTTTGGGTGTACCGGCCCCCCCCGCTCCCCCGCCAGAGTCGGCGCCACGGGACAGACTCTGGGGACCCGGGCAGGGGATAGCGAAAGAAATTACGCCCCTCCCCCCTCCAACAAAAGCAAACACACTAAACAAAACCACGTCTTTACCCAGCTTCCCACCAGCTCTGGCTTTTCAGAAACTACCCTCCTGACGAATGCACACTGCCCCCCCCCCAAGCCCCGTGAATAATCGCAAACTGACTCGGCTACACCGCCAGCGATGCGCCTTTCTCGCAAACCAGGGACTCTGAGAAAACAGGGGAGAAGAAAAGAAAAGAACGCACCGCCGACCTCCCAACACAAATCCTTGTTTTGCCTTAAGCTGCTGCACGATTTCGCTGCCATCACACGGTTACTTTAACCCCGAGGGCCTGGGTTGTTGGTTAGCTAAGGTGTTTTTGTGTTTGAGGGTTGTTGTGTTTTTTGGGGGGGAGGAGGCTGCAAGATCTGACACGTTGCAATCGGACCATTTCCCCCCCTTCTTTCTCTCTCCCTCCATTACCCCCCCCATCTCACTGATCTTCCTACTTCTTCGGACAGATTAAACAGCCTGCTTTTCTCTAGTCCGTCTGTCTATCTGCCTCAGCCCCTTCCCCCTTCTCGCAGCTATTATTTGTGAGGATAGTGCTGGAGACGGCGCACACGCGTGCCCCCGTTAGGGCGCTGAGTCGACTGCCTGGGGAGGTTTGGGGGACCCAGCTGGCGGGGGCAAAAATCAAACAAATACAAAAAAGAAGGCCAGGCCAGTGTGGAACTCCCAACACCCCCACCCCACATCACTCTCCACCTGAATCTGGGGTGGGGGTGGGGGGAACAGCAGAAATCCACCAGCAAGGCACTTGCCTTCCTCGCCCAACGCGCTCACTAGGGAGCCGTCTCCCGGAAAATAAAGAAACCGCACATAGCAGCCCACACCTTCTTCCCCAACTATTGTTTCCTGAGAGATCCCAAAGTTTCCTTCTAGCTGCCTCCCCCTCGTCGAGTTTCCCGGGCGTAGGATGGCGGGTCCGGGGCAAGCTGCTGGCTCTGCCTGGCTTTACCGGCCTGTTTCTTTGGGGGGTACACCCCAGGGCAACAGAGGCGCAGGGGGACTGTATCCGTGGACGCGATGGCGTGAGCCCAGCCCTGCTGCGAGAGGAGAGGAAAAAGCAAAGTAGACAGGAGGGAGAAGCAGAGCCGTGCCAGCCCGAGCCCACGCTGTGGAGGGCTGTTTGGTTGTTGTTGTTATCGTTGTCGTGTGTGTCTGTGTGTTTTCTTTCTGGAACCGCTGAGCTCTGCCTATGGTTTCCAACTTTCGGCTTCTAATCCCCACCCCACCCAAGAACGAGCTTCAGAAAAACAACACTTGTCTGCCGGAGAAGGCTCCGGAAAAAAAAAAAAAAAAAAAAAAAAAGGAAGAAAGGCGACCTCGAAGAGATGAGCTCTCGGCTCAGTTGTCAGCAAACAACAACACTCCCCCGGCTCCTCGGCCCAGCGGTCCTCCTAGCCTAGAGGAGACGGACAGACAGACGCACCGACAGCCCCCCCCGCCCCCGCTCGTCTTTGTTACATCTTTAGCAGCTTTGTGCGTGCGTGTCCTTTCTCCGGTGTCATCGGCTTTAATGCCGAGGGCTGGATGTGTGTGTTGGAGGGAGGGGGCCAAGCAGGCGACAGGGGTTGCCCAAGTGGGCGAGGAAGAAAGAGCCAGGCGCCGAGGAGGAGCCGGGGCCCCCAAACTTACTTTTGTTTTCTTTCTCGATCTGCTCCAGGTAGCTGGCGGCCTCGAGCAGAATCTGCACGTTTTGCAGAAAAGTGTTGATGTGCTTCTCCATCGAGTTCTCGCTGGTGTTGAAAATGTCCGAGAAGGGGCACCTGAGCTTGGCCCCCGCGGGCTCCTCTGGTTGGGCCGGGGGCTGGGGCGCGGCCACCGCCGGGGGCGCGGCGGGGGCCAGCCCCGCGCCCTCGCAGCGCGCTTCCTTGCGCGGCCGCCCGCGTTTGCCCATGGAGGGACCGGGGTCCGCCAAGCTCGTCCTCTTTTGGGGCTGCGCGGCTCGGCCGAGCTCCGGGCCCCAGGGGAGACCCGGCTGGCTGAAGCAACTAAAGCGCCGAGGCGAAGAGGCGACCTGACTTCCCGAGCCTTCTGCGTGCAGTTGTGTGTTTGAGTGTGTGTGTGTGTGTGTGTGTGCGTGTGTGTGTGTGTGTGTGTGTGTGTGTCGGTCTCGCAGTGGGTCTGTGTGTATGGGAGATTGAATGAACCTACAGGACGGACGGAGGCGCTCTGGCGCCTGGGTCCTAGTGCGAGCCTGTCGCCATCGGACCGGTCAAAATAAAAGGTGGAGACTAGCGCGGCGGGGACCGCCCCCTGCTAGTCCCTGCGTACTTCCCCGCCTCTCCCCAAATCTCACCACAGTGTAGAACGTATGGCTCTGAAAGCACCTGCAAAAAAACAAACGACTAGGCTATTTTTTCTTTACATAAAAATAATAATGCCTGACACATAGTAGGTTTCCAATAAATGGTAGCTGCTATGACTTAAAAAAAAAAAAAAGTCCAAAAAATCATCATATGTAATCCTCAGTTTTCTCCCCCCAATCCACACACTCATTCACAGAGGCCGGGGTGTCTGCCTTCACAGGACCAAATGAAATCCCCAGGCCACCATATCCCAGTTACAGATTTACTCACTCTTTCTGTCTCCCTTCAAATGCAATGTTATTTTCCAGGAAGGGGGAGGAGATGCAAGCATCTCTATCTACACTCCTCTTTCCCAGCCTTAGTCCAGCTGTGCAAAGCTCACAGTAGGATGCCTCCACACCTGGCCCTCTTTTATTTGACAGAAAGGCAGAAATGGCAGCCCAGGAACCTCCCACCTCTACCGCAGCTGAATTCCACCTTTTGGCTCTGAAGAGCCCCACCCAAGTTGACATAGTTTTCACTGCTCCAGCAGAGCTAACAGTTAGGGTGTACAGGAACCATTGATGCTTTCCAGATCTGGGGTGTGTGGTGGGAGTCAGGGCCCTTGGGAAGTGCCACAGAGAAGGATTCAAGTCCCAGCTCTGCTCTGTATAGGCTGCGTGAGCCTGGATGAGTCCTCTAACCTCTCTTGGCCTAAGTGTCCCCATCCATGAAAACTCTGATAAGAATAATGCATTAATTAAATTATAATCGCCCTTAGGATGCTGCCTGGCCCCTAGTAAGAGCTTTTGCTTGCAGTATAGATCCAGAGAAGAGGCTGAGTCCCCTACCTGCACCTAAGCAGGAAAATAAGTTGCAGGAAGCAAGACTTTTCTGCACTTTGTTGGAAAACATCTTTGCAATAAGCCCTTCTAAATATTGTCACCTTGCAAGGCCACCTGGAGTTTTCCTGCAGGGGAACTATTTACATAGAAGACATCATGAATGCTGCCCATGGATTTGTGCCACCCAGCTACCTTACTTAGAGACAGCTTTGTACACATTCGTCAGGAAGAATTTTACTGGAAATGGAAACTTTTTGGAAAAAAAGGAGAGAAAGTACATTTCTTTGTGAAGCCCCTTCCATGTAGAACAGTACACACACTCTCAGGAAAGTCTTGTGTGATTTTGGACTACAGTAACCCACTGCTGATATAACAGGAACAGTCAGTAACTGGCATTTTATAGCCAATATATTCACATTTTGTCCCATAATATAATCATACTACCCATACCCTCTGCTCATTTTCCATCTTGGTTGGTCTCTGCACCCTTTGGTTAGGGTAAAGGAGATTCTCATAAAGCTATGAGATGAAAATTCACCTTCCACTACCAGAATAATTACTTACTTTTTGTTCTGTTGGAACCATAATTTGAGTTACTCATGTTTAAAAATCTATAGGAGGTCCCCTCTCGGCTCAGTGGTTAATGAACTCGACTAGTATCCATGAGTTCGATCCCTGGCCTTGCTCAGTGGGTTAAGGATCCAGCGTTGCTGTGAGCTGTGGTATAGGTCGCAGATGCAGCTGGGATTCCGAGTTGCTGTGGCTGTGGCCTAGGCTGGCAGCTGCAGGTCCGATTCAACCCCCTAGCCTGGGAAACTCCATATGCTGTGGGTGAGGCCCTAAAAAACATTTTTTTATTAAAAAAAATCTATAAACATCTAAGGACTTTAGGAAGTACAGTTGCAGACAAGTTTTATCCAGTGCTGTTTTGCACAAACTGGCGCTTGTGTGAGACAGTCCTGATCTCCTTTGCCCCAGATGAAAGATGATAGAGAGGCAACGAACCACTGAAGCCTGGAGAAAACTTTGGTCTCTTTAACTCTCCGGTAGAGGCACGGGCCAAATGTGCACATATGCAGCACTGCGACCTTCATATATGTACATACATACCCACCGAGATAGGCACACCCCTCACAGGAGTGCCAGGGTGGGGGTAGGGTGTTTTGCCATTATTTATTTAATCCCTGTTTCATGTCTCATAGGTCTGCGAGCTTCAGAAAGCCCAGTGGGAATCTTCAAGCTGGGCCACGGATCTGACCAAAGCCAAAATAAACAATGGCTTGAAGAAAATCTACAAAAAAAGTGCTGATTTGCACTATTCCCACAGTCAGCCACAGCCCCCACCGTCATTCCCATGGAAAACACCACTGCTGGTGCCAGATCAAGTCTTCTCCCCCCACCCCATCATAAGGGCATTGTTTTTTGTTATTATGTGAGTTCTGAGCATCAGACAATGGCACCACAAGAGACACAGTGGAAGGAGGAGAAATGCCTTTTTGTTTCACAAAGTCTATACTATTGTGCCCGAGAGTCTCACATACAGTATGAGTTACCTATATTCATTTTGGTAGCATGTTTGTGGAACGATCAATGTGCTGAGCTAAAGCTCAAAGGCCTTTCCGTATTTTTTGCTTCAGAGCCCATCAAGTGTTAAATCATCTTGGCATCGTATTGGTCTCTTCCACCTGCCTCACCATCCTCAATTAATAGATTTCTCTAATAAAGTTGGCCCTAACAGAACGAGTGGTGTTTCAGGGTTTATATATCATGGGACAGGCATCCAGGATGCTGGGTTACTAGTTCAGCTCCATTCCCAATTACCTTTGCTTCCCAGAAGTGGCTGTTCAAACCCTTTGCACCTCTTTCTCTGGGGCTTTGGCTCTGAAAATAAACAGGCTCTTTGGAAACTTGCTGAGAATTTCTGCAGAGAACAGGTAGGGATGAGAAGGCAACCCGCATGAAGAGAACATATGAACTCTTTGAAAGGAAGGCAGTAACTTCTTGAGGTGCCTGGTGAGGCTGGCCATGATGCTTGTAGGGGCCCTAGATGTCTTGGTTTCCCACTCAGTCTGGGTCTCGTTTTCCCAACCTTCTGCTTCTTTGTTTGGCCTATTTGCTTGCTTAGTATTATTTTTCCATCAACCTTGTTTGCATATTAAAGTAAAATCACTCTTTTATTTGTCCCTCTTTCCCCCCAGACTCCACTACACTCTTACATCAAAGATGTTGTTTTACCTGTAATTATGTCTTCAGGTACACAGAGGCTGGTTAATTACTGAGGCTGTGATATGGGAGTTGCCCCCAGACCTCCCCATCCTGCATTTGTATGGGATGCTCTTCCCCATCCTGGACCACTTTAGCTCTCCTGGGGTCCTTAGCCCTGCCTTCCTCCTTACCCATTCTCCCCTCGCTAACTCTTTCTGCCTAAGGCTACCCTCCAACATCTAGCTTTTCCTTAGACCTCAGCACAGCTAGGTCAGGTTCTTCTCTGCTCTTTGACCTGCAGTCTTTGCACTAAGGCTTCGTAAACACCATCAAAAGATCTTCTGTCCCCTGCATTGTCACTTGAGGCCTAATCCTCCAGGCTTTCCCAGCCAAGTTTTTCCTGGGCACATTTCCCTTTGGAAAGGGATTGTCTGGCAATGATCTGAGGAGCTGGCTCAGGGCTCCTTTTCTCCTTGGGAGCCTTTATCTTGCCTTCATCTATCAGAAGGGGGAAGTGGCTTCAAGGAAAGCCCAAGAGTTGGGGACTAGGGACTGATGAGGCCCAAGCAGAATGGCAGGAACTAGGACTCTGGGACTCAGTTGGACTCTGCTTCCCAGAGTCCGACTCTGGCATTGGCTCCTGGCATAGGCTTCAAAGTGCTGACCAGGCCTCCTTCAACCACTCCCCATGTCCCCACTCCCACCCACACACTCACCAGTGGGTGTAGACATGGGCAGAGGATAAAGAGCCTCCACCCTACATTGGAGCTCAAACAGATGTCACCTGCTCCTGGGCATTATCTCTGCTTCTCTGGACTCTGCCCTACCTTCTCCTGGACCTCTGAGGTTGGCAGGCCCTTCCTGTTTCAGCCAGCTCCTAAGCTTCTCCTATGCAACGCCCAGTACTTACAGGGTTCATTAGACTATGAGCTCATCAAGGGCAGGAAGCACACCTCGCTCCCCCAGCATCCCAGCCCCTGGCACCTAGCATGGAACAAGTATGGCATGAAAGGAAGGCTTAGGCCAGGAGGGTAATAGGGATGAATGGCCTTTCCTTGCCTGGCCGGAACCATGGTGCTAGCCCTTCATGGCTTCCTTGTTCCAGTGTGGCAAGAAGAAGCAATTGTCACTGTCTGCAAAGCTATTCCTGAGTCACTCACCCTGAAGCTTAAATATTGAAATGCTTCCTCTGTGGAGAAGCCAGAAACCCACTGCATCAGATGGTTGAAGTTTTCCTAAAAAGTTCAGAGGCTCAATCACCCTTGCCCCTGTTCTTACTGCTGTACATATCTGGTGACAAGATGGGTCTCCAGTGTAATAAATTACCGCTAATGTAGAATTTTCCAGAATCATCAGGCAATGAAGGCAGTGGCCTGAGACCAAAGTGAAAATCATACAGAACTTACTTTTTTCACAAGTTCCTATTCTGGGGTCTCCTATGGGGAATCCTTCAGACCTCTGTTTTCTTTAATCTCTCTCTCTCTCTCTTTTTTTTTTTTCCTTTTTAGGGCTGTAGCCAAGGCACATGGAAGTTTCTAGGCTAGGGGGCGAATCAGAGCTGCAGCTGCCGGTTTACACCACAGCCACAGCAGTGCCAGATCCAAGCCACATCTGCAACCTGCACCATGGCTCATGGCAACGATGGATCCTTAACTGAGTGCGGCCAGGGATCAAACCCGCATCCTCATGGATATTAGTTAGATTCATTTCCACTTTGCCACAATGGGAACTCCAACATCTCCTTTTTAAAAATGATCAATAAAGATTCTAAATTCAGTTACGTTAAGGTACCAGTGACTGACACTAACTCA
The DNA here is from genome assembly GCF_054392235.1 of Sus scrofa. NCBI lineage: Eukaryota > Metazoa > Chordata > Mammalia > Artiodactyla > Suidae > Sus > Sus scrofa. The sequence continues at coordinate 143,335,309 of NC_139396.1, read as the reverse complement.
AATATGACCATTTCCAGAATCATTTGGAATTAAAAGATGGCCAATGCCTTTAGCTAAAGGAATGCAGGTCTAAAGGGAAAATGTTAGGCTTCAGGAGATGGAAGGGAAAATAGGCAGATGGCAAAGGACCTTCCACCTGATGATTAGCTGGCTGATTGTGTACATCACACGGAGCCTCAGAATTCTCATTCACAAAGTGGGAAAAACAATATTTGTCTTACTGAGGGGTTATATATAAAGGAACTTTGGAAACTGTAAAGTGTTGTGCACATGTAAGGATAGTATGAGGTTGAGAGAGTCCTGGAAGATTTTCAGGAAAAAACAAAAGCAATGACAAAAAAGTGGGAGCTAGAATTAGAACCCCAGAGTTTGGGGCCACCTCTTCCACTGCACTACTGTGTAATTTTGGAGAAATAACCTCACCATCTGCAGTATTAATGTCCTGATCTATGATGGTTGTGTTCCACTGGTATAGTCTACCTCTCCCCCATTCCAAAAAGCATCATTAATTCATTTCCCCTATCTTCATTAATCACAGATGAGGATGTCACTACCCATGGGAATTTTTAGGTCAGCATGGGCGAACAGGATGACCCCATGGGCTGGTAAAATTCTAGCCAAAAATAAAGAAACTGTTATTTTAGGTCACCCAATCTGCCTTATCTCTGGGAAAAATTGGCTTCCCATTGATCCTTTTTTTGGAAAACAAACAAAAAACAATTGGAAGAGACCTATTCCTGTCTTCAAGGAGGTCTAGGGCACCAGGACCCCTGTCTGTGAACCACTGGACTCAGTGATCTGGGAAGCAAGAGTTCCTGTTGTGGCTCAGCAGGATAAGAACCCAACACAATATCCGTGAGGATGGGGTTTGATCCCTGGCCTCACTCAGTGGATTAAGGATCTGGCTTTGCAATAACATGCAGTATAGATCTCAGGTGCAGCTTGGATCCAATGTTGCTGTGGCTGTGGTGTAGGCCAGGAGCTGTAGCTCCAATTTGACCTCTAGTCCAGGAACTTCCACATGCTGCAAGCAGCACCTACATCAGGGAATACACAAAATCTACAGGCAAGCATCCCAGAATGGTGCTGCTTCTAGTTCCTGAACTTCTGCCTGGACACCTGCTCAGAACTCATGTTCTCCTCCCCTCTGAAGCCTTTTTTTTTTTTTTTCTCTTCCTTTTCCCTCTCTCCTGCATGAGGCCTGCAGGTTGCCCTCTCTCTTCCTGACCAGAGCTCAGTTCTCCTGGGTGAAAAGGTTGAAGAGCACTGCAGTGGGTTTATATATCAGGAATAACAGATGTATGAGCACATACTCAGCATGCAGATTAATTCATTCCATCAGAAGTCATCATCTTCCATGTGTCAGAAGACATCGTCTTCTTCTAGGTGTAGGCACACAGCAGTGAGCAAAGAGCCGAAACCCCGACCCTCATGGGACTTGTTTCTTACCCAGGTGTACCTGTGACATGGGATCAGTGGTATGCATGCAGCTACACACACAGGCACAGACATGCACACAAAGGCCCTTTCCCCCCTGTGTCTTTCAGAAAATGAAATGTCAACTCCAGGAGTTCCTGTCGTGGCACAGTGGAAATGAATCTGACTAGGAACCATGAGGTTGCGGGTTTGATCCCTGGCCTCGCTCAACGGGTCAAGGATCCGGTGTTGCCATGAGCTGTGGTGTAGGTTGCAGGTGTGGCGTTGCTGTGGCTGTGGTGTAGGCCAGCAGTTATAGCTCCGATTAGACCCCTAGCCTGGGAACCTCCGTATGCCACGAGTGCGGCCCTAAAAAGACCAAAAAAAAAGAGAAAAAAGAAAAAAGAAAGAAATGTCAATCCCATGTTGGAAGTTGGAACCAGAGCAATAGGGATTCATACTGAGGGACCATCTTAGGCATCACGGAAATAGTCATAATAGAGACTAAGGAAGGGTTTGCCTTCGTTGGAAACCCTTTCTCTCTTGCTTACATTGGAAATTGACTTTTGTTTGTATACACTGACCCTTTGCATGTTTCCATATACTAAGGCATACTATATTATGTATCAGAACAGTTGAATTTTTAAAAAATCGTATGTTATTCTAATTCTCAGAGTTCTGAAAACCTCACAGATACGTGTGGCCTGCCAAAGAGTCACGTCAAAACAACTGTCTAAAATTATAACTTACCTGGAAAAGTCAGAAACCTAATCAGAGGCTATTTCCATATAACTACACCCTAAAAACACCCATCCCAGACAGGCAGGCACATGAGAATAACATGTTGGCCTATGGTTGCAAGAATCTGCCTTAGACTTTTGATTTTTAATTGTATCATTGTTAAAGTGGAATTGAATAGAAAGTCCCAAACCCAGAGGCTAGAACTGGAAAATTCTTCTCCATTTCCTGGTTCACTTTTCAAAGTCTGGAAGAACTGGTCTCTGTCAAATCTTAGGCTGAACTGATGCTAAGGAAAATGTCTTCTCATTCGGTTAGTTTTAATTTTACATTCTTTGGACATGAGTAGTTTTGAGTGCATTATACGTAAGTGTAATGGGGTCCCATATCATCTCAGAGCCGCTGTAAGTGTAAGAACTAAAATTCCTTTTAATTTTATTTTTCTTTTTACGGCCACACCCGCAGAATGTGGAAGTTCCCAGGCTAGGGGTCAAATCAGAGCTGCAGCTGCCTGCCCACACCACAGCCACGGCAACACAGGATTTAAGCCACAATTGTGACCTATGCCACAGTTTGTAGCAATGCCAGATCCTTAACCCACTGAGTGAGGCCAGGGATCACTGCATCCTCATGGATGCTATGTCAGGTTCTTAACCTGCTGAGCCACAGTGGGAACTCTTAATATCCCAGGCCCCATCCTCCAAGCACAATTTTATTTCACCCTCATCATCCCTCCATGAGCTGGTATCATGGCCCTCACATGTTACAGGTGAAGAAATGGAGAAAGAAAAAATAGTTCCTTCTTCCTGTTTATAACCCACTTACCTTTATTCAGTTCTGTCCAGCCACATGTGTTTTGGTGTAAGTTTATACAATCTTTTTTTTTGGCTGCACCTGTGGCATGTGGAAGTTCCTGGGCAGGGATCGAACCTGTGCCACAATAGTAACCTGAGCCACAGCAGTGATAACACTGAATCCTTAAACAGCTGAGCCACCAGGGAACTCCTATGCAGTCTTGCTAACTGGGTTTATGTACATAACAAGAGTACTTGTTCCAAATCCTCATTTGATGGTAGGATGAAAATTTCTCCAGTAAGTTTTCTCCCTCCCCAGGCTGTGAGCTCTTCCACAGCTTCCATGGCATCTCCTGCATGCCACAGCTTCCATGGCTTAACAAGTGTCCTGCATAAAATAACTGTGAAGTACGCATTGTTTGATCACTAGGAACTGTGTACAGGACCAACTCGGGGTGTAGGCAGCACTTTGGTGTTATTTACCAGACGTTGCCAATCTCCCCTTGGCACCCAAGCTAACCTCTCATGATCTGTCTGCCCTTTTACACAACTAGCCTCACTGCTGAGCTGGAGGACCGACACCGTGCCACAGAAGGCCCCAAGAAAACACATATATTTATCACTCACACCAGAGATGGTGAAGCTGAATGCAACACTTAAGTACATTTAGAAGAATTGTTGCTCACACAGTGAAGAGGTTCTCAGCCTGGACCCGTGCCTTAGAAGGACCTGGGGATGGCATTGCCAGATTTATCAAACGAAAATACAGGATGCCCACTTTAATTTGAATTTCAGATAAACAACAAATTTTAGTTTAAGTATGACCCTTGCAATATTTGGACATACTTCTGCTAAAAATTTTTCGTTGATCATCTGAAATTCAAATTTAACTGAGTGTCCTGTGTTTTATCTGGAAACCTTGATTGGGGAGCTTAGCTTAGTAAAATTAAATTAGAATCTCTGGAAATAGGGTTCAGATACCAACACTTTTAAAAGTTTCCTTAGGTGATTTTCAGGTGCAATTAGGCTTGAGCGTCACTGATGGGAGGGGTCTGATATCTTAAAGGGTAAAGAAGGGGAAATGGGTTTCGGCCCAGGGTGGGCAATCCCCGAGCCGAAAGTGGTGGAGACATGTGACAGCTTCACTTATCCAATGGCCTGCCTTGAAGGAGCTCCACTGGATCACATCCCAGCCACCAGGCCAGACAGAGTCAGAGTGGAGCAGAGCTGTGCAACCAGCGTTGCGTCTTCAGAGCCACACCGGTGTGTTCAGCATCATTTCTAGAGAGCTTAGTATTCTCCAGAGATACCAGTCTTCCCCCTACCACCTCCATCCTGAAACAGCTAGGCTAGCATGCATCAGATTTCATTTCCTTTGTGTATCTGAATTAAGCAGGCACAAATTTCTACTGTGACTTGGGCACCTCAGAGTATAGTCTACCTTTGAGAAGTGAAACCGTGAATAAGTTAGAAGCTTGGGGTTCACGGCCAAGAAGAGATGGGTTCAAATTCTCTTTTGGTCATTGATTCAGGTATACAAGCTTGGGCAAGTTCCATAACCTCTCTGAACTTCAGCTTTTCATCTGCAAAATGGAAACTATAACTACACTTATCTCACAAGGTCATTGTGAGGATCAAATGAGATAATGCCTCAGATGGCACAGCTGGCAAGTAGCAGAGCTGGGGTGCTTAGCACAGTGCCTACCGTGGAGGAAGTGCTTAGCACAGTGCCTACCATGGAGGAAGAATTCAATAGGTATTGTTTTGTACCTTTCCCAGATGCTCCCTGCAGATCTTCAAGGCTGCTTAGCAAAAGAAGATCATACAGGTGGTGCTACAGTATAGAAGAGTATAGTTCAGTACAACCCAGAGTTTCCCAAGAAGACCCTCTGCTGGACAGAATGTGGGCTCAGATCTCCTTTTTCTCACTCTTCTGGCTTTGAGCCCTGGATAAGCCTTATAAGACAGGATCATTCATAGCATAAGGGAAAGGACTTTGTTGCACAAAAGGGACCCAACTCCCTAAATTCCAGTTGTGGCTTTGTCACTAACTGGTCAGGATCTTAGGCAAGTCATGGCACTTCCAGGGCTCAGTTTCATCATCTATAAAATGGATATAGACCAGATGTTCACCTCCAGCCATAATGCTCTGTGATCAGCTCACTTGTAAAAGTTCTGGCACTGACTCCATGGCCACCCTCCTCAAAGAATTAAGATTCTTTTTCTACTTATTCCCAGGGTTCTGAAGTGGAGCTTCAGGGTTCATGAAGGATGGAGATTCTTGAGAGTTATGGCTTTCTTGCCTTCTCTTCAGGTGCATATATACTTTGCTAAAAAGTCCAACATGCCCTCCCCTTTAAGTCAGGTTTTCTCTCCAAAGACTGAAGGCAAACTTCAGTGTTTATTCTATCTTTTGCTCTTCTTTTAGATGACCCCAAACTCACCACCTCTGGCCATTGCCAACATCCCTGGGCACAAATGGAACTGAAATATGAAGGGGAAATTTTGAGGGTATCATCAAAAGCTAAAGCACCCCCTCCAACTGGAGTACCCTATACACCTGTTCTTTTTCTCTTATGTAATCCCTTACTAATCCTTTTTCAAATTTTACCTGCCATTGAGAGTCCACTGCTGTTGTCATTTTTGAAGGACAAACCTGTTTTTCAGGTGATAATTGCACTAGCCATCTGTTTCTATTAGCCTTCCCCCACCCACCATCTTTCTCCAAACCCCTAAATGACTGAAATAATAGTGCAATAAAAGAACATGGTTGCAGCAGACGGCATTTTGCTCATGTGTGTTCAGTATCAGGATGGACCTACAAGCGAACAAAGTAACAACAGAAAAGTCTTCCTTGGTTTTTCAGAAGTTTTCCTGCCACAAGGCTCAGAGTTAGAGAAACAGCAGACTCTCACTTCTGATGAAGAAGATCATTTTATTAGTTTGGATCCCAAGGAGGGGCTGTATTGCTTTTTTACAAGGGGACATAGCTGGCTAACATCCATGTTGATGGACAGACTAAGAACACACCTACTCCCATTAGGCCTTGAGATAAAGTCCTAATCAAAGTGGCCATGAGCTCCTTTTGAAACTGCACAGGAAATCTCTGGGAAACACAGTTTAAAAGACTCTAGTTCAAAGGAAACTCCTCCTTTATTAATAATATTCAGAGATTTGTTCCTGATTTAGTTTTGGTAACTTGTTCTGCTGAAAGAAACAGAAGAGGAATTTGGGCAATATTTCTGAGAAATCAAACCCTCACAGTTGGGAGTGGTTGCAGATAATTAATTTGGGGGAAACTTGTCAGCAACCAGTCAGAGTTTTGCCGTGATGAAGTTTTGGTGTTTTCAGGACAGCCATTCTGGGTGTAAATCTATCTCCACTTCCCCACATGGAACTATCAAAATTTAACATCCTTTGATGGAGTTAATTTTACTATGATAATAGATTTACCCAGAGAGGATTCTTGATTAATTTGAGACTGATTATATCTTTGGCAAGATGGGCCCAAACTATCTCATAGCGATATTCTATTAGCAAAGGATTTCGAACACTTTTAAAGTGTTGGTAAGTCATGCTAAAAGTCAGCATGATATGGACATTTCAGTGGGTTTTTGCTTCAGTTAAGAGGTGTAAGTGAAAACAGTGAGGAAGGAACTTCCACTTCCAGGAGGATGAAGTAGACACAAGCTTCTCTATTCTTCCTGCTAGGCACAACTAAATACTCAGTGCATACATATCCAACATAAGAAGATTCTTAGAGGTGATGAGAGAAAGGCAGACCAGCTAGGGACCTCAGGATCCCAGAAACAACACAGTGGTGAATTCTCTGGGTTTTATTTTTGCCTCATTTATCCCAGACTTGGAGTTGAAGAAGCCAGCAACCTGGAAACGCCAAGTACAGACAAAAAAGAAAAAAGGACAAACAAAAGTCTCTTCTCTCTAGCCAAAGCACCAGGAAAGGGGCAGCCTGGCAAGACAAAAAACTTTAGATAATAACCACTCTGTTTCAGCCAAATACCACAGAAAAACTGACCCCACCCACACTCACACCAGTAAAGGCCAAGTGGGGAGACTAGACTTCCACCCTAGCCAGGCTGTAATAAGGCTCCCCAACATCCCCTGCCAGAATGGTCTCAGAGATGGCAGAACAGGGAGCCAAGACTTTCACCCCTACCAGCTGGGAAAGAGGCCCTCCCCCTGCAGTGTTCATGCAGATCACATGGGCAGTTCTCGTGTCTGCACAGCTGAACAAAAGGCCATCCTCATCAGGTGTCAGTTGGGCTGAGAGGGGAACCTAGACTCCTATCTCCACCTAGTAGTAACAAGGCAGCACCCTCCTTCCCCTGCCACAGTTGTGTTAGAGGAAGCCACATGCAACAGACAGTTTAAATAAGATGCAGATATATGTATATGTGTAATTGATTCACTTTTCTGTAAACCTGAACTAATACATCATTGTAAATTAACTACACACCAACAAATTTTATTTTAATGGAATGGAAATCTAAAGAGAAAAAAAAAGATGCAGAGTCTTATAATATGAAAGTGTCCAGGTTTAAAAAAAAAATTCAGGAGTTCCCTTCATGGTTCAGCAGTAACAAACCTGACTAGTATCCATGAGGATATGCATTTGATCCCTGGCCTCACTCCGTGTGTTAAGGATCCGGCATGGCTGTGAGCTGTGGTGTAGGTTGCAGACAAGCCTCAGATCTGGCATTCCGGTGGCTGTGGGTAGGCCAGCAGCTACAGCTCCAATTCAACCCCTAGCCTAGGAACTTCCATATGCCATGGGTGCGGCCCTAAAGAGACCAAAAAAAAAAAAAATTATTCCAAGAGCCAGGAAGATCTCAAACCAAATGGAAAAACATAATCAATAGATGCCAACACCTCAATATTAGAGAAATAGCCCTGAGGAAAGTGTTTCAGAGAATAATTACAAACACGCTTGAAACAAATTAAAAAATGGAAAGGCTCAGCACAGAAATCAAAGAGCTACAGAAGAACCAAAAGGAAGTTTTACAACTAAAAAGTATAGTAACCAAAATAAAAATCTCAGTGGAAGGTCTCAACTGCAGAATGGAGAGGACAGAAGAAGTAATCAATGATCTAGAAGATAGAACAATAGAAATTATTCAGTCTAAAAAACTGAGAGAAAATAGACTTCACAAAAAATGAACAGAGCCTCAGAACATGGCTAGAGAATCATCTAAGATTAAAGTGGTTAGAGTCCCAGAAGGAGAGGAGAAAGAGGGAAAGGCTGAAAAAATACTTGAAGAAATAATGACTGAGAACTTTCCAAGTCTGTCAAGGCATAAACTACTGATTCAAGAAGCTGAGTGAAGCCCTGACAGGATAAATCCAAAGAAATCCCTGACAAGACACACCACAATTAAACTTATGACAAATGAAAACAAAGAAAAAATCTTGAAAGCAACCAGAGAAAAGTATAAACAAGATTATTCTAAAATTTATATGGAAAAGCAAGTGAATTAGAATAGCTAAAACAATTTTGACTTCATCTGCTTGATATCAAGATTTAGTATAAACTCTATCTTAGTACAACTCACAAAAATTAACTAGAAATGGATTAAGGACTTAAGTGTAAGAGCTGAACACATAAAAATCCTAGAAGAAAACACAAGGAAAATGCTCCTTGACTTTAGTCTTAGTAATGACTTTTTGGATATGACACCAAAAGTACAACCAGCAAAAACAAAAATAAACAAATAGAACTATACCAAACTGAAAAACTTCTGCATCACAAAGGAAAAAAATCAATGAACTGAAAAGTCACCCTACAGGATTGGAGAAAATATTTGCCAATCATATATCTGATAAGGGGTTAATAACCAAAATATGTAAGAAACTCATATATCTCAAAAAAAAATCTAATTTTAAAATGGGCAAATGTCCTGAATAGACATTTTTCCAAAGAAGGTGGCCAACAGGTACATAAAAAGTGCTCAACATCACTAATCATCAGGGAAATGCAAATCAAAACCGCAATGAGATTATCATCTCACACTTGTTAAAATGGCTATTACTGAAAAGATAAGTGCTGGTAAGGATGTAAAAGAACAGAGAACCCATGTGCACTGCTGATGGGAATGTGAGTTGGCGCAGCCACTATAGCAAATGGTATGGAAATGCCTTAAGAAATTCAAAATAGAACTACCATACAATCCAGCAATTCCACTTCTGAGTGTGTGTATGTGTGTATATATATGAAGGAAATAAAATCACCATCTTAAAGAAATCTCTCCACCCCATGTTCAGCATTATCTACAATAGCCAAGACATGAAGACAAATTAAGTGCTCATCAACAGAGGAAAGGATCAAGAAAATGTGATATAGGTATCACATTACATATCACATATATAATTCCATATATAGTGGAATACCATTCTGCCATAAAAAAAGGCATCCTGCCATCTGTGACAACATGGGCGAAACTTGAGGGCATTATACTAAATGAAATAATTCATGTAGAGAGAGCTAAATACTGTCTTTCTCTGTTATATGATCTCACTTATATATGGAATCTAAAAAAAACCGCAAAAAACAAAAAAACCCAAAGCCATAGAAACAGAGAGTAGCTTTGGTGGTTGCCAAAGTCAAGTTTGGGAAAAATGGGTAAATGTGGCCAAGGAGTGCAAACATCCAGTTTTAAGATGAATAATTTCCAGGGATCTAATGTAGCATGGTGACTGTAGTTAATCATAGTGTACTGTATGCTTGAAAGTTTCTAAGAGAGTAGATCTTAGAAGTATTTCCCAAACACACATACAAACATGTATCTGTGTGAGGTGATGCTGTGTTAATTAACCTGACTGTGGTAACTCTTTCTATATATCTATATGTATTCTATATATATGCACATGTCAATCAAATCATCATACTATATACCTTAAATTTTTATGTAAATTATATCTCAATAAAGCTTGGGAAAAAGTTTTATATATATGTGTGTATATATATACACACGTAAATATATAAAACTTTAAAAGTTTTGTGTGTGTATATATATATATATATGTATATATATACAATAAAATCTTCACACTCACAAATTTCTTGTCATCACTGAGGGAAACCAGGTAAAGGGTAGACAGAATCTATAATTACATTAAAATAAAACATTTAATGAAAAAAAATAGGTCAGGGGAAAAAAAGGAATCAGAGTTACCTTTGGAAGACACAATTCTGTCCTCCCTTCATAAGGGCAGAATATATGTATGCCAAAATATACTTCACTCCACTTCAGCATGGGTAACTTCTGGTCCTAAAACAACTAGAATTATCTTACCATGATGTAAAATTTAAGATAGAAAAGAAAAAATACATAGTGTTGCATAGACTGAGCTTCTCTAACACAAATGTTTGGTAAAATATGCTTATTCAGTAGAACCAAGATTCTAATATTCCTTCCTTTATGATATATTTAATGATATTTCCATTAAATAATGGTTGCTAAAACAAACAAACAAACAAAAAACCCACACAAAACAGGTAGAAACTCTCTCTTCTGAGTGTTTTCATGGTCTGTGGGTTGGAGTTCTCTTTCTTGTGTGTCCTGGGACCGGTAGCCACCATCTCACTTCCTACTCCCAGCTTTCCTGTATAGCAGCAGTTTTGGTTTTATTTGGTTTTTCCTCCTTTCCAGTTCTCGCCAAAAATGAGGTGGCCACATGGCAGTCTGGCCGAGGAGACCGTGTCTGCTCAGAAGGAGAATCTAACTCATGCCCACACGATTGCTGGAAGGCGACAGGATTACAGAAAAGAGGGCCTGGCGATTGGTAGCACGTGTCCCAGGGGCCCAGGTGAAGTCATGGTCATTGTTGCTGGGAGACCAGACTGCAGATGAGATGTGGAAGCAACTGGAGTTTGCCTCCTTGCTCTCTCAACAGCTCTCTCCTCCCTCCCAGCTCTCATGGTCCTACAGCCATCTAGCCTGGACTTCTTTGAGTCTCTTTTCTTCCCAGTAACTTAAAAAACTTTTTTTTTTTTTTTTAAGGGCCTCACCAATGGCATATGGAAATTCCCATGCTAGGGGTGGAATCAGAGCTACAGCTGCCAGCCTAAGCCCCAGCCGCAGCAATGAGAGATCCAAGCTGTGTCTGCAACCTACACCACAGATCACCACAACGCTGGATGCCTAACCCACTGAGTGAGGCCAAGGATCAAACCTGCATCCTCATGGATACTAGTTGGGTTCATTACTGCTGAGTCCCAATAGGAACTCCTTAAAAACCTTTGAGTAAGTTCATAATTAACCCAAAATACAGAGGAGAAAAAAAATAAGGTAATAAAAAACATCCAAATCCCAGCTGCCACTTGAAAGATCTTGGTTGATATAGACATGCAAATATACCTACTTCACCCACCTCAGACCCTTAATTTGTACCACCTTCCCCTCTAGGTTAAAGTCAAAATATGTTACAAGGAAAAGCTACATTATCATAGTGCAGAAACATCCTGCATAAGGCCCTATATTACGTGGGCCTCTAGCAAAGTCTTCCCTAAAAAAATATTCTCTCGAGCTACTATATATGTATAGTGTGTGTGAGTGTGTGTTTTAGTGTGTGTATATAGATATTTTTTAATAAAAAATGAGATCATATCATACAGGCTCTTTCATAACCTCTTTTTTCACTCAATAATGAATCATGAACATCTTTCCAGGTCAATAAATATGCTTTTACAATATTTTAATGGCTACACAATATTCCATTGTATGACTGTACCACAATTTATTTAACCAGCCTCTCAATGGTAGGCATTTAAATTGTTTCCAAATATTTTTTGCTGCTGTAAACAATGTTACAATAAACATCCTGGAGCAAAATCTTTGCCTGTCCTTAATGATTTCCTTAGGATATATTCCTGGAAGGGAATAGCTGGGTACACATTTGCACAGTTTTAAGGTTATGAAAAGGCTTTGTCAAATTGCCCCGCAGTTAATTTGCTCCCACCCACTCTCCCCAACACACTCACAGCATCCCCATCATTTGGGTGCTATTCTAATTTTCAAGAAGCTGCCAACAAATTCCTGGTTAGTTCTTAATTGATGCTAAAGGTTTAGGCTGGCGACAAAGTTTGGATCTTTTCTTGGCAATTTGCATTTCATTTTATTTTATTTATTTTATGTGTCTTTTTACGGCTGCACTCGCGGTGTATGGAAGTTCCCAGGCTAGGAGTCGAGTCGGAGCTGTAGCCACTGGCCTGCACCATAGCCACAGCAACACCAGGTCCAAGCCATGTCTGCAACCTACAACACAGCTCAAGGCAACGCCAGATCCTTAACCCAGTGAGCCAGGCCAGGGATCCAGAACTGCATCCTCATGGATACTAGTCAGATCTGTTTCCGCTGAGCCACAATGGGAAGCGCCAGAAATTTGCCTTTTAGATGTGGGTATCTGAGGAGGGTAGAGTGACCCTTCTAATGGACTCACCTCGTAAAAACTGCTGCTGGAACTTAGATCAGAAGAGGTGCTTTTGGGGGTGTCCCCAACTATTACCTACCACACTGGAGTGCAGTTTGCTGAGAGCATCCTCTCCCCATCTCTTTTGGGAAGGAGTGATTCTATTAAAAAGACTCTCAAGGTGCCCACCCACAAGGACAGATGCATATCATCTCTATTTCCAGGTTCACCAACCTCATAGGTGGCAGTGCCCACTTCTAGGCCATCTCTAGTTTCAACCTCTGCACAGGACCTGCACCTTGCCACCCTCCCTCTCCTGGGACTTACTCAAGGCCGCACAGGCAGTGGGCACATGGTCTATATCCCTGATTGTCTGGCCACATGAGAGAGAAAAAACATTGATTCTAAAACCAAGGAAATGGGGGTCTTGAGTCCCAACTCTCCAGCAGGCCATCCTCTTCCCTCTGTGTCATCCATCTGGGCAACAGGGAGAAGGGAGGGCCTGCTCCCCGTTGCCTGCAAATTAGCAGGACTGGAATGAGAAATGTCTGGTGAAAAAGAGGACTGTAGCCCTCAGGACATGCTGGCCTTGTGTTTGTTATTGTTACTGTTAATAGTCCCTAATATGAGGAGTTCCCATCATGGCTCAGCTGTAATGAACCCAACTAGTATTCGTGACCTGTGGTATAGCTGGAAGATGTGGCTCAGATCCGGTGTTGCTGCGGCTGTGGTATAGGCTGGGAGCTGCAGCTCTGATTCAACCCCTAGCCTGGGAACTTCATAGGCCGCGGGAACGGCCCTAAAAAGACAAAGAAAAAAAAAAAGTCTCTAATATGTACAAAGTGCTGACCACCATGGGCTAGGCACATACTGCTTAACAGGTATTAGCTCACTTAATCTCAACAGCAGCTCTGTGAGGGAAGAAGTACCATTATTCCCATTTCACTGATAAGCAAACTAGGGCACATAGGGGTCAAGAGACAGCCTAAGTCCCACAGCAGGTAAGTGAGGGAGCGGGGAAACTGACACAGGGAATCTGACCCCAGAGTCCACATTCTCAGCCACCACGCAGAGATGCCTGGATAATCCTCAGGGTGACATCAGCCACCAGCCACTAAGCAGACACCCGCGGTGTCCGGCATGGTGCTGAAATGCAGAGTCCAACTTCATCTCCTCCACCCCTGGTGAAGCGGGGATTACAGTAACTAGTCTAGAGATGAAAAAACGGAGGTCCTAATAGATTCGAAGGTTTGTCCCAGGGCCAGGAGAGCCCTGACCGTAATCGCTCACACACAGCTTCTCCAGTGGCCCGCAAAGCCCTGACCAGCAGTGACCGTGGGACGCCAGGACAGCATCTGTGTACTCGCTCCCCAGGACCCCTGGCAAACAACACCCCTCCCACCGCTCCCTGGCTTATCTCCTAATTAAGCATTTTGTCAGGGCAAGTGGTTTTTTGTCCTCAAAACAGAACTCCTCTTTCCTACAGAAGGAAGCAATTTCCTCCATGTCAAAGTTGCCAATATCTTTTCATTGTTGTTTTCTGGAGAGGGGGGCCTGGGTGACACCATCAACAATGTGGCTGTTGCAGCACCCATGCCCGCCCTCTTCGAGCTTTTCTGACGGCTCTGGTCTTATCTTCAGGTAGAGCATTGTCAGTTTTCCAAGCCAACAGGCTTTGTTTATTTCCAGAGAAGAGAAAAGAGAGCTTTTCAGCCCTGACTCCATTTGGGATGCCAGGCCAAACTCGCAGCTGAAACAGCCTTTGAGGGCCAGCGGACTCTCCCCTCCACTGGGATCTGAGACCAGCTCTGGCCTCATGGTTCCTGGTTCCTTTTTTAATCTAAAAAGTTATGTACACATAAATACATTTGAAATGATACAGAAGTGAATAGTGCAAAATAGTGTACCATTCTCATTTATCCTATCACACCCCTCATCATTTACCACAATCCTTCCAGGTTTTTCATCATGTATTTGCATTCATCTCTGCAAACGTAAATATGTCAAATTTTGTAGATGTATACTTTTTAGGCACAAAAATAATATGATATAAATTTCACATAAAAATATATCTTGGTGATTAGGTATATAGTCAATGGTATGGATATGATTTCTTTCCTCTTCTCCATTTTATTTAATATTTAAATGGCTATTTTTATATTGAAAGGGGAATACATACATGGATAAATCGAAACCATTTGAAGGGGTGTATATTGTGTCTGTCTTATCCATTGATGTATACCCAGTACCTAAAATGGCATCTGACACATGGTGACCCAATAAACAAAGGGTGTCTCCCTCCCACTCCTGGACAGTCACCACCGGGCCACCTGGTTTCCTGTGTATCCTTCCGAAGGTATTCGGTGAACACACAAGCATAGCTGGGGATACAGTCTGTGATTTCAATACAGCCAGTCACCGCCTTCTTTCTTCCCTCCTCCTGCCCCCACGCAAGTTGGCCAGGGTCAGAGCTTTAGGGGAGAAAGATAACAGAGGCCATCCCACAAGCAAGAAGATTGGGTGAAAAGAGTCGTGGCTTTGGCACGAGGAGACGTGGATTGTATTTCAGGCTCCAAGGCTGACTTCATAGTCGCTTCGTGGGTAACGGGGCGGGGTGGGGGGGGAGTGGAGGGGGAGAAACAACCACACGGACCACACAGGGTTGTTCTGCAGAAGCTGTGAGAGGTTGTGTGTGGAAGCAGCAGACACATGGTAAGCACACCGTCATTTGGAGCACGTGACGGGATGCCGAGCCAGCTGCTTTGTGTACTGCCCTGATGTGGAAGATTCCAGTTTTTCCAGAAAGCAGGGGAGAAGTCAAAGTTTGACTTTTCTGAAATCAGATGAGCTTTTAGAGCAATGTATTTTTAAACCAGAGTTTACTGCTATTAGTTAATTAAGGCTAGTGGAGGTATCACCTGGTACCAGACATTGTACTAGATGCTTGATATATAAAAAAGGCAACGTTTAGGTGCCAGGCTCCCCTGTTCTATGAAAGAAGAAAGATACAGCTATTGAACATATATTTATTGAGTGCCTACTCCAGGTATTGAGGGTGTGGCAATGAACAAAGCAGATGAAGATGCCCAGAACCTGCCTCCGAGGCTCAAATAAGGGGAGATAGGCAAGCAGTGGGTGGGAGAGGGCACAGCTAGACCAGCCTGAGGGTGGGAGGGGACATCTTTACATAGAGATGTACTTGATCACACTTGAGATCATACTTGAGATTATATTTAATTACACTTGAGACCAGTCTCGAAGGAGAGGAACTCACAAGCAGCCACAAAGGGAAGAGCATTTGAATCAGAGGGAATAGCCTTTGCAAAGGCACAGAGGTGTGAAAGAGAACAGCGTGTCTGAGGGAGGTCTAAGTAACTGGAGGGCTGAGTCACTAGGAGATGAGGCTGGCAAAGTAGGTCAGGAAAAACTCTGAAGGGTCCTGTATTAGTTTCCTACTGTAGTTAGCACATTACTACAAACTTAGTGGCTTAAAACAATACACATTTATTATCTTAAAGATCTTGAGGTCAGAAATCTAAAATGGATCTTATTGGGTTAAAATCAAAGTGCCCATAGGACTATGTTGCTTCTGGGGGCTCCAGGGGACAATCCATTTCTTTGACTTTTCCAGCTTCTAGAAGCTGCCCACATTTCTTAGCCTTTTTCTTCATCTTCAAAGCTAGCAGTATAGCATCTTCAAATCACCCTCTCTCTTTATCACACTCTTTCTTGCCTTCCTTTTTCTTATATAAGGACCTTGAGATTATTGGGTCCAGCTGGGTAAGCCAGGATGCCCTCCCCTTCTTAGGATCCCTAGCTTCATCGCATCTGCCAAGTCCCTCTTGCCATGTAAGGTAATTTAATCACAAGGCCCAGGGATTAGGGGCCCATCTTAGAATATATCCTGTCTTCTGCCCACCACAGGCCTTTTATTTACACCATGGCAGAGACTTGGACCCAGCTGCATCTTGGATGGAGCTCCGTTTGTAACACGGGAGTTTTGGAGAGTTTACCTTGGTGGGCAGTGAGGAGGATGGGCCTGAATTAAGAGAGGGTAAGTAGGGAAAACCCCTCAGGAGGCTGACTCCATAGTCCAGGAGAAAGAAAAGGGAGTCTGAATGAAGCAAGTGGAGCAGATAGTGGGCTTAAGAGGAGAGGTGGAGACCTTGAGAAAAATCTTTCAAGGAGTCTAGTATAGGACAGAAAAGGAAGAGGGAGCTGAGGGAAGATGTTTCTTATATTTGCTTGTTGGTTGATGTTGTTTTAATTTTTTTTTTTTTTTTTTTGAGCCACACATGTAGCATGTGGAAATTCCCAGGCTAGGGGTCGAATCGGAGCTACACCTGCTGACCTGCACCACAGCTACAGCAACTCAGGGTCTGAGCTGCGTCTGTGACCTACACCACAGTTCATGGCAATGCCAGATCCTTAACCCACTGAGTGAGGCCAGGGATCAAACCCACAACCTCATGGACACTAGTTGGGTTTGTTACCGCTGAGCAACAATGGGAACTCTTGATTTTGTTTTAACTTTTAAGCTAAAGTACTTCAGTGTGATTTTTGGTTGATGGGACAAGACAATATATGAGAAGGGAGATTTTAAGAAATTAAAAATTGAACGAAATATTATATAATTTTTTAACTTGAAAACTTGTGTTTGCAGGGTCTGTCAGCTGGGGAACTGCCTTCATTTTCTTTCATTCTGCCCCAAAAGTCCTGACCCTAAGGTAAAAATTCACTAGAGGATATTTCTAAAGAACATTCACCCAATGTCAGTTTCAGAAGAGGCAAATTCTTCCTATATATATTATTTTAAATCTTTTTGTATTGGCTTCTTCAAAAATTTGAGCTAAAGGTAACTCAAGCTCTCTAGTTCCAGTGCTATGATGATATCAGAGCCTGATGACTGGTTTACTTTATGAAAGCACCTCCAACACATTCCATATCAGTGGGAAGAGCTCTGTAATCAGAATTGATGACCTGGGTTCGAGTCTTACCTCCACGCACCTATGTGACCTTGAACAGGTCACTTATTCTTGCTTCCTCTCTGTGAAAAGAATAATTACAGTACCTGCCCACTTACTTATCAGTTTTGTTATTGGAGAATCTGTTAGACTAGACCTCAAAGAGCTCTGTAATTGCTAAAGCACCATACAATTATGGGGCACTTTTTTTTTTTTTTTTTTATTTCATGCCCAGACACTTATTCTGTTCTTTTTCCTGAAGCTTACATTCTGTTCCACTATAGGTAGGGAAATGAGCTTTGGGCGAAGCCAGGTAAGTCTCACCTGACCATGGGGGACGTGGAGATGGGTGTGCCAGTTTTCTCCGCATGCCCTTCCCCAGAAGGGGTCCTGCTCACCCTGCAAGGCTCTCTGCCTTCAGGAAGCTTACAGTCCAATAGGAAAGGGGAGAAGACGTGACAATTACCACCTACGGTAAGTGTTGCAATCTCATCTGAAACTTTGGAGAGCAGATCCTTCCAGATTAGGAAATTTGATGCTGGCAACTGGTGGTCAGGGATGACTCCTTGGGAGATCAGATGCTGAGTTCAAACAAACAAAACAAGCAGGCAGGCAAAGGGGAAGGGGCATTTCAGGTGGAAGAAAGAGCATGTGCAAAGGCACCGAGGTTTTCAGCAATATAATATGTTTGGGAGCCCTGGTTGGGACAGCCAAATTCACAAGGCTGTTGTCAGCTCATACTTTTATCTTACGGGCTTTGCAAAGAAAAATTTGTTCTGACCTGGCCTGATGGTCCCTGAGGCTGCATCCCTACCCTGGAACACCTCCACACAGTTATGGAACTCTGGGAGCCCCCAGTGGGCCAATCAACCTTGGCTCCTTTACCATAGAAGTCTAGGGTTGCAGCCTCATCTCCTGGAATATATTTGCCTTATAAACAGCCAGCCTGCCACGAGTTTCTCACTGAAGGCAATTTTGTTGTTAGGGTAAAAAAAAAAAAAAAAAAAAAAAAAAAAAGCCTCTGTCCTCCCTCCTCCCCCCCAAGTCCCTGACGTGAGCCTGTGTCATTAGTTACTCGCTTTGGCAGTTTTATTATGGAAATGACATATTGAAATACAAATTGGGACGCATACAGTATAATTACTAATACTGCATATTCATTTCCTCCCTTTGTTACTATTGAGTCCCCATAAAGCCCTCTAACCAGCCACGTCCAGATCCTGTGTGCAGTTTTGCTTCTTGTCTCTTTTCTTCTGAGGGCCAGGCTCGGCTGAGAGGGGAAACACAGTCAGAGGAAGTACCTGCCTTCCCTGAGAAGGGCTATTTTTGTGACAATGCTGAGCTGACGCGGCAGTTGGGGCCCCTGAGGTCCAAAGACTTCTCAGATCTTCCCAGACAAACAGCTCTCAGGCTGAGCCAGACACGGGAAGTCCCAGCCAGGGCACCTTTCTAAAAAATGAAATGCAAAAACTGCAAACATTTTCAGTGATGGGGGGCTGGACTCTGTTGCCCTCCAGGACCCCTGACCTCTCTTCTTCCCTCAGGAGCTTCCCAGGAGAAGGAGTTCATATAAATTGATTAAACTGGTCACCTCCTAGAGTTGCACAGTTGAGCACTCAGTGCCCTGTAACCTGTGCCATCTCCGTCCATGGCCTTGGTGTCTGCCTCTCGCCGGGGAACACTGTCCTGTGAACACATCTCACTGTGACACATAAACTCTTCTCTCTGTCACTTAGCATTTGCTCCACTTTGGGCAAATTTGCTTAATTCATCTGCACCTCAGTGTCTCTATCTGTAAAGTGGGGATACTAAGAGTGTTCATCTCATAGAGATGTTATAAGGATGAAATGCCTTACTGCATATAAAGCATGTAGGACAGAACTATTGTACTATAGCTTTATTGCACAGATGGCTTCCCTTAAACCCCCTTTGCCACATGACTTTGAGGAACCCTCGTCAAGAATAAGAGTCTACTCCCCTCCTTGAGTCTGGAGTCAGCAGAAATAACAGTGCATCAGTTCTAGGCCCTAAAATCTCTCATCCACTTCTGTCCTATTGGAACTCTGCCTCTGCACTGAGAACAAGTTCAGACCAGCCTGCTGGACAATCAGAGACCAAGTAAGGCAGAGCTGAGTTAGTCTTCTTCGGCCCCAGGCATGTGGGGAAGCCCAGCCATGGAGTTCCCACTGTGGCTCAGGGGAAACAAATTTGACTAGCATCCAAGAGGATGCAGGTTCAATCCCTGACCTCATTCAGTAAATTAAGGATCCGGCATTGCTGTGAGTTGTGGTGTAGGTCACAGACAAGGCTCGGATCTGGCATTGCTGTGACTATGGTGTAGGCCAGCAGCTACAGTTCTGATTTGACCCCTAGCTTGGGAACCTCCATATGCCATGGGTGCAGCCCTAAAAACAAATAAAACAACAAAAACAACAACAAAAAATTAGCCCACAGGTGACCCAGAGCTGCCCAGGAGCATGAGGGAGGCCATCTTAGATGAGTCAAGACAGACTCAAGTGTTATTTGTTTGTTTTTTTATCTCAAACCACTAAAGTTTGAGATGGTTTGTTACGCAGCCATAGCTAACTAATGCAAACAGTAAGCTATTAGTGTACTTTCTCCCTTCTCTCATAACCACCATCTATATATCTTGATCTAGTGCCTGTCCAGACTGAAGTGTCAGGGCCAGAGGGATAGCAAGGTATCAGGGGAAGAGCATAGGCCCTGGAGTTAGACAGAGTTCAAACACCACCTCTGGCATGGACAGAGATAGGAACCTACAGCCAGTAAATTTTACTGTATTACATGGGAGTAATAACATCTATGAGATGAGGTTATAGCAGGGATTGAGTCAGGTAGTGGATGGGGAAGAGTCTGGCACCGAGGCTCTACTCTTTCCACAGGAAGGTCAGTGTCTTACATATAATATAACATTTAGTACCAGATGAATAAGTCATAGTTTTCTTGGCTAGGTTGAGCTGTTAAGCTCAGTTACCTGATGCTCTTAGAGAAGGCACAGGTCATAGCCTCATTTACAAGCATAAAGGGAGTGTCCTCCAAGTAGCCAATGATGATCATCCATGACCAATAATAACAGAAACACATGCTATTTGCTTAGTGCTTACAAAGCCCTTTCGCCTATATTACATTGTTGAATTTCACAATCATTCTGTGGCCCCCGAGAATCAACACTGTCCCCGTTATACAGCCTCCAAGGAAAGTGTCGAGGTCAGGGCTTGGCCCTTTGATGCATGGGCCAGGGGTGGCAGGGCTGGGACTCCAAGAGTCCCTACTGCCCCTAGTAAACCAGCTGTTGCAGCACCAAGGGCCCATGGAGTCTCACTGGTGGGACATTAACCTCTGCTTTTCTGTTTATTGAATGCCGACCGCTTAAAATGAAATGTTCCTCGTCTCCTAGAAACACAACTCCAGCCTCACCTTGGCTCCGCACCAAGGCCTTAGTTTTTCAGTCCAAGGGCCTTTTTTTCTGGGGGCAAAGAACCTCTCATTGTTCTCATCACTCAATGTCCTGCCAGGAAATAAAAGGACCCACAAGAGTTCTCTAGCAGAACTATCCAAGTCAAACTCTGCAGCTGGCATGCGGGCAGCCAGACGGGTGCACTGAGGGCCCTTTCTCCACAATCACTGGGACCATCCTCCCCAGCCACCACTGGACAAGGTACCCCAGCAGCAGAACGCTTCAAGGATTAGGCTATTTCTTGAAGAAAGATCATCAACTCCTTCCTAGAAGGACAGAGAAGGCAATCCCTCTGCGATGTCAGCCCGGGCATCTACAGAGCCCTCCCCGTGGGCAGATTTCTGTCCTTGGTGAGCTCAGGGGTTGAGAGGTGGGCAGAGGGACATGAAATGTCAGTGAAACAATAAAGTCAGTTCCGGCCTTCCAGGAGCTAGAAATCCAAGTGGGTCCTGGGAAATGCCTTTCTGGGGAAGCCATCTCCAGGAAATTGGTCAAAAGTTAAAAAGCTGTTAGGACAAAGATATTTATAGTAGAGTGATTCAGAGTGATGAAAATCTAGAAGTTGTCCAAATGCCCAACAAAAGAGAATTGGTTAAACAAGTATTGCATTAGCAAAGTAATGAAATATTACTATATCACTAAGAAGGATAATAATGAAGCTAAAACTGCATGTAAAATTATATGGAAAAGTGAATATAAAATAATACAAGTTAAAAGGAAAATGTAGGAGTTCCCGTCTTGGCTCAGTGGTTAACGAATCTGACTAGGAATCCTGAGGTTGTGGATTCCATCCCTGACCTCGCTCAGTGGGTTGAGGATCTGGCGTTGCTGTGAGCTATGGTGTAGGTCGTAGATGTGGCTCAGATCTGGCATTGTTGTGGCTATGGTGTAGGCCAGCGGCTACAGCTCCGATTAGACCCCTAGCCTGGGAACCCCCATATGCCGAGGATGCGGCACTAAAAAGGACAATAATAATAATAATAATAATAATAATAATAATAATAAAAAGAAAATGCAAAACAGTTTGTAAGCAGTCTCACTTGTGTAAAATCTGATATGCACAGTGACAATGGCCAAGAAGACATCATAAAATGAAAATAGCAGTTGTTTTAAGGTAAATGGGCATGATTGTAATTTTCTGGGCACGTAAGCTTAACAGGCAGTGAGAAATCTAGAAAGTAACAAGAGAGAGATACATGCTTTCTGGCTTTTAGAACTGTGCAAAACACCAATAGTGCAAATGAGAATATGACAAGCACACAGTAGTGGGGGGATTATTGGGGACTTTGAGTGGCTTTATAATGGATTGCCACTGAGTTGGCACTTCCAGAGACATTTCTGGGGACCCCCAGAAACAAAGAGCCATACCCACTGACCCTGCAGCACTACCTATGTTGGCATTTCAGATACAAGGCCAAAATCCCCAGGGGAGAGTTTTGGAATTCAGGGAGGTCTCTTTAGTGGCCTTCAGATCACATCAGTAACTTAGTTACTCATCCCCCACGTGGAGGACTGACCTCAACCTGCCTTCAAGTCTTTTTTTTTTTAGTATAAATAACAATAACTGCATAATAACAAGAAAGAGCAAAGGTGAACAGCAAGAAGGTAACCTGTGCATCCAGTTTGCGTCGAAGAAGCCAGATTTTATTATCAGGATGCTCAGTGTGGGGTGTTTCTGAGGGTCAAAGGGAGGTCAGTGCACCTACCCCCTCTAAATACCTTCTCTACCCAGTGGTTAGTGCCCCAGATTGCACAGTCTGGGATGCAACCCATCTCTCCTCAAACTTCAGTCTGAGATAGAGTTCAGATACTTGATACATATGAAGAGTCCAAGGCCCACCTCCTGATTCAGACTACAAACGATTTGTCAATGAACCTGTCAGGTGATGCTACTACATGTGGTCCTAGGACTATACTTTGAGAATCACAGAGTGTAAAGACTTTAAAGTGCAAATCCTAACCCAGCCTTACCACTCATTTGCCTCCTTGAAGCTGCATTTTAGTAAGGAAACTGGAGGGAGGAGGAAGAACCCAAGGGCACAGGATACTGAGGAAGAGGGGGCAGGTCTTCCTCCCCCAGGGACGAGGCCAAGACCAGAAAGGGAAGCCCTCTGCAGCCAACTTTACTGATGCCATCTCTGCCACCACTGGCCAGTGATGTATGATGTCCACCATCTTGCCATGAATAGATTGGGGTGTGCAGTTTTGGAGCACAGGCTGGGGCAGGCACAGGAATGGAATGGGGGCTGTGGTTGCCTCTCTAAGCCTCAAGGTGCTCAGATATAGAAAGACAGGGACTGATTTAAATAAGTTAATGCAATAAAATAATTTAAAAAAATACCCTGAGAGAGTAATACCTGTATTGCGGGAAACAGGGCAGAGAAGGGAGTGACTAATAACTCTGTGGGTGGGTGGAGGCAGGGGAGGGTGGGGCTCGAAGGATGATTAGTGGATGACCTATTAAGAGCCAGGCACCATATAAGACAGTAATTTCAGACTCCCAACAACCTTCCAGAAGGAAGTATTATTTTATGTGGATGAATGTGAATCTCAGAAAGATCAGTTGCATATACAGCATCCTAAAGTGGTGATTTGGAGCAAGTCTGTCCAACTCTGAAACATGAGGTGTGCTCTTCCCCTAGAATTCATTTGGCTGTGATCTTGGGTGAGTCATTTCCCTTCAGGTTCCTCTTCTGGGACAACAGGGTTGCGCTCCCTGTGTGGCACCGGGGTTCTCCCAGCTCAGAGCCTGGAGGAGCCTACCCAGACCCTGAGTGGGGAGTCCCTGGACCTGAAAGAAAAGGAAGACCTTGCTCCCCAAGAGGGATCACTGCCTTGCAGAGAGGAGTCATTATGAGACAGGCCATCTCCCCCACCCACACCCCTGTCTCCAGGCTTTGCACACCCACCCTTAGACCTGGGCAAGAGGTGAGCCTGGATGTTCCAGAACCAGGAATATTGCAGCAAGTTGCAGCAAAACCTGTAGGCAAACAGGATGGTTTTTTTTTTTTTTTTTTTTTTTTTTTTTTTTTTCCGGTTTTGTATTTTGATCTTGACCTCCCATCTCTGTTCGAAAGTTTACTGATCATCAGTGCAGTGAGGGATAGAGGAAGTCTTCTTTGTTAGCAGTTAAAAAAATATTTTTGGCCACTGGTGGCCCTAGCAACCCACAGTGACTACACAATAAATGAGCTGGGAGGAAGGCAGAAAGGTGGGGATCCTCTCTGGAGGGGACCACACATCAGGCTTAACCTCTCAGAGCTCCAATGCAAACCAAAGGAAAAACAGATCAGCCCTGGGTGGTATCAAAACTTTGGCTCAGGGCTGTTAGGAAAAGAAGAGATTCTCCCCCCCCACACCATCCCACCACCATGCTCCTAGGTCACCAGACGTAGGTCACCTGCAAAGCCACACCCATTCCTGCCACAGCCAAAGGCCTGCACATGGGCCCCCAGAATGCCTACCACAAGCTCAGAGAAAAGGACACAGAGACAGGTCATCCCCTTCCTGGGACAGCAGCTGTGGACAGAGCCCAGATCACAAAAGGCTCAAGGGCAGCTACACGAACAGCCCCAGGTGTCATCTCTTCCGCGGCTCAGGTAAGCAGCTGCTCAGGATGGGTGGCAGCGCCCCCAAACCTTGGTCCAGAGTATTTCTCCCTCTCCATGGACAAAAGGCTGCTCCAGCATCCCCAGTCAGCCTGCAGGCTCTAGGGGTTCCCGTATGATGCTTTGACACCTAGAAGATTAGACCAAACATTTTCCAGCTGTGGAAACAGGCAGAGCGGCTGTGACTGATCAAACCATGGGGAGCAAAGCAAAAGACACCTCACATTTGGATCATTCCCCACACAGCTGGAGAGCAGCTTTAGTTTCTTCTGCCAGTAACTGCAACAAAGGCTTGCTAGATACTTTTATATGTGTTTTGTATATACACATAGTCTTTTTATGGCCATATCTGCGACATATGGAAGTCCTCAGGCTATGGGTCAGATCAAAGCTGCAGCAGTGGGCCTAACCCTCAGCCACAGCAATGCCAGATCTGAGCCGCATCTGTGACCTACACCACAGCTCACGGAAACACCAGATCCTCAACCCACTGAGAGAGACCAGGGATCGAACCTGCATCTTCATGGATACTAGTCATGTTCGTTACTACTGAGCCACAATGGGAATTCCGTTATATGGGTTATCTTATTTCCCAAAGTAGCCACACAAGGTGGACACTAGTTACTACCCCTCTTTTTGCAGATGAACAAACTGTGGTGTAGAGATGTTAAGAGGTAGAGGCAAGACTGGCACCAAGGCGGTCTTATTCCAGAGCCAAAGCTCCCAACAGCTACACCGAGGGGAACTCTGGGTTCTTCTTGGGGTTGGAAAAGATCCAAGTGTCCTCCATCCCATGACGACCAGTCAATGGGAAGTTTCTAGAGGCCCCCCCTCCACCCTGAGAAAAGAGGGAGCAGTTGTTTCAGAGATCATGGGACCCATGTTAATGCTGGGCGGGGGAGAGCTGTGGGGAGGGCGCGTGTGCTCAGGCCACTTAGGGTGGGCCATCTTGGCTTGCCAGCTGCTGCAGTCCCAGGCAGGGCCCTTCCCCTCAGCACCTGGCTCTCATCTTCCAGGACCTTCTAAAGCTAAGTTGTACTAATGGGCTATTGGTTGCCAGAGTGATCCAATCTCTCTGTTGGTTCACAGACACTTTTATGGAGGCCTTCTAGAAATAAAATGGAATGCTGGGGATTTGTGGCATCACAGGAGTCTGAGGGGAGACCTCTCTCTTGTCCTCAACTTGAACCTAGGAGGTGGCCACCCAGTCTTGAGGCCCTCACACTCAAGGGCAGAAAAAAATTCTTGTGGGCAGTGGGGGGAATTAAGTGGGGTGTGGCCAAGATATGGAAGCAACTTCAGTGTTGTCAACAGATGAGTGGATACAGAAAATGTGGTGGGTTGTGTGTATGCAAAGTGTTTATAGGTACACACACCCGACATAGATATACACGTACATACTCACAGACACAGACAAAGGCTGCATCATCTCAGTTATATATGGAGTCTAAAAAATAGTCAAACTCATAGTAACAGAGAACAGAATGGCAGTTACCAGGAGCGGGGGGTGGGAAAAATGGGGGGATTTTGGTCAAAGGATCCATCTTTCAGTTGGAAGATGATTAAGTTCTGGAAACCTAAGGGGTCAACGCTCGTTCATAGTACTGCTGTTGACTTGAAATTTGCTGGAGAGGAGAACTTAGAAGTGTTCTCATCACACACACAAGATAACTCTGTGAGGTGATATGTGTGTTGATTAGCTTGATTGTGGTCCTCATTTCACCAGGTCCATGCGGAACATGCAAAACATTACATAGTACACTTTCAATATATACAATTTACATTTGTCAATCATATCTCAGTACAGCTTGAGAGACAAAAAAAAAAAAAAAAAAAAAAAAGTGGAGTATGGTCTGTGCCACTGCCAGATACCTGAAAGCCTATCACAAAAAAAAAGAGATTAATTAGGACATCTTCAGAGGGCAGGAAGCGTGCGATGACTATGGGGCCTCGGGAGGCAGCTATCAGCTTAACATAAGAAAAGATGCAAGACCACCTTGTTGTTGTTATTATTACTCTCAAAGCTGCCACTTACTGAAGACAGTGATAAGCTTTATGCCACGCACTTTTCTCTACTCTGCCTTAACCTCCTGACCACCTGGGAAGTAGACGCCTGCAATTAATTCATGTCCCTACATCGTGGGTGAGAAATTAAGCTCAGTGAAGTTAAGCAAAGTTGAACACGGCTGAGTGAGCACATGGAGAAGCGGAGGTCCCTACCCATACCTGGCTCCAAAGTTGGCACTCTTTAAGATTGTCTTCTCCCCCACACTCCAGTGGTGCATCCCCCATTCTCAGAGGTATTCCAGAGACTCTGTACCCTGCCTCATCACAGGGATCACCCTGGATGTTCTTTAACATCTGGCATCCCAAGCCTCATCCCGGAACCACAGCTAGACTTCAGGGAGGGCCCCAGAGCTTGCGTTTAGCCAGCACTAAGTAAGCCTGGGAAGCACCACCACGCTAAGGAGCCCTGCACTGAGGAGGCTGGACCGGATGCTGCCCAGGGCTCCGAACTCCTGTGTGGGCTGAGATTTTGTGATTCTATTTTTAGGCAGATCTTTTCCCGAACCAGTGTCAGACTTTCTGGCACCTTCTGATGGCTCTAGGGCACCTGAGCTGTCTTCAGAGGCGCTCTGATGCCTCAGAGATAGGAGGGGCTGGGATGGGAGGATCCCTGCGAGCTAGGAGAAAGCAGAGGGGAGCCACAGTTGCAGAGTGGAAGAGGGGGAGGTGAGAGAGCCAAGACCTTTCCTTTCCAGCTCAGAGGGGGAATTTGCTGATTCTATCCACCCGAGGTCAACTGTTGGGAGCCTGTCCATGCTGTCGCCCTCCCTTGCAGAGAAGTTCCCCCTTAAGGGAAAGCAAGGATGGAGGGAGGGAGGTTTCCAAGGACCGTTTCCCCACTGCTTTGGGGGGATAGAAGGTGGCTTTTGGGAAATGAGTAGAAGAGACATCCTGTCGCTAGGAACCCCCGCAGCAGCCAAATGACGGGGATGATTGCTGAGCCTCCCTGAGTGCCTGCTTTGTGCCAGACCCTATGCACAGGCGGGCTCTCAGTTAATCTCCATGAAAATCTCAGGAAGTAGGTACCATGACTGCTCTCATTGTGCAGATAAATTCATAAGCGTAAAAGGGGTGAGGCTACTTGTCCCCAGCCCCGCAGTCACTGGAAGAGCCTTCGGATCTCATTGATGAGGATGCCACCCTCCTAACCACACCACGTGCTATCTCTCAGACCCCCAGAGAAGTTCAGTTTCTTAACCTCCCTCTGGATCGTTGACTTTTAACCTCCGTTTGGATAACTGACTTTTAAAGATGTGCCAAAAGCTATTATTTTGTTGTTACAGCTAATGATCAATAATATCTGCCATGGCCCAAGTACTGTTCTAGGCACTTTGCATGCGCTGATTCATTTCATCCTAGTGTATTTAAAAATGAGAAAACAGAGCCTCAGAGAGATTGAGTGACTTGTGCCAATGGTTGTAAACTGGCACAGCCAGGGTTCAAATTCAGTGAGTTTGACCCCAAAGTCTGTGCCATTAACCATTATTCTCTGTTGCATTACCCCAGAGAAGCACATATTCCACCCCCCACTCTCCCCGCCGCCAAATACCCATACATACAACTATGTCCTTAATTTCAGGGGATATGAGGCTCTCCTAAAATCCTCTTTGGTTGTCTAATTCTGAGTTAGCATATTTACTTTGGTTTTTTTTTGGTTTTTGTTTTTTTTAAACTCAAAACAAAGATGGAGGAGTTCCCATCACAGCTCAGTGGAAACGAAGCTGACTAGTATCCATGAGTCTGTGAGTTCGATCCCTGGCCTCGCTCAGTGGGTTAAGGATCTGGCGTTGCTGTGAGCCATGGTGTAGGTTGCAGGCGTGGCTCGGATCTGGTGTAGGCCAGTGGCTACAGCTCCAATTCAACCCCTGGCCTGGGAACCTCCATATGCTGGCGGTGTGGCCCTAAAAAGACAAAAAGACAAAAAGAAAAAACAAACAAACAAAAAACCCCAAAGATAGAGCTTTACCTTCTAGGAAGACCATGTACTGAAGAGGGACGCCCAGGCCCGAGGTCCTCAGCCAGGCTGCTCTGAAGCTTTCTTTCCCCTTCACCAATCCCAGATCCTGGGATCTACCCAGAGGCTGGGGGAAAGGTCTGCTCTGGCCACACCTTTCTTTCTGGGAGATCATGCTATCGAGCAACTCCATCTCATACCTGTGCCCTTGCCCTGAAATCACTGGACCTACCTTTGCCTTCCCGGTAGGGTGTACGTCCAGGAGTCAAGGGGTCAAGTCCAGGAAGGTGGGGCAGGTGAAGGGAGGGCTACAAGTAGATCACAGGTGTCTTAAATTTTAGTTGACATCAGAATCACCTGTTCAAAAGCAGAGTCCTAGGCTCCACCCCCGAAGGTTCTGATTGAGTCCATCTGAGATGTTTTTAATAAAGGCCTCGAGTCTTCCTGATGAGATGGTCCAGTGACCAAGACTCTGACCAAGATCAGAGGCCACATTATCCTCCCTGTTGGCAGCTGTAGCTAAGGGTATGACTCTTGGTTAGTCCTCCTGTGTTTGGGGCACTGGCGAAGGGGCAGGGCAGGAGCTCCTGGATGTACACATTGAGCAGGAAGGAAAGGAAGGGGGAGTCTCCTGGAACTTCTTCTTGGCACTGCTTCCCTAAGTCCCTGTGGGTCGCCCAGCATCAGTCAGTGGCCTGTCCTTCCTCCCTCTCTGGCTTTGAGTCACTGGCCTTTACCAAGCCTCCACCTGAGTCTGCTCTGAGCCGTGAAAGCTGCTGTGGGATACAAGACTGAATTTGATAGGACAAGACATATTTCCTGGCCTCAAGGGACCAGGGCCTACTGGAGGAGGTGAATAAGTCAAGCAAGAAATGTCAGTGAACCTGGGGCCTTTGAAATCGGGGGACTAGGGGAGCTGGAGCCTAGCCCAGGGGGCAAGAAACCGGAGTGTTGGAGAAGAGAGGTGATTCCCAGTGAGAGGCTGCAGTGAACGCTGGTTGGGGGTGTAGAGGCGAACAGAGGGAACCTGGGAAGTAAGGAAACTAACTGACCTGTTTTTCTGCGGACAGAGGAGGTTCCCAGGATGCAGAACTTTCAGTGGCAAGTGCGGGGCAGACAGATGCTAGCGGGTAGGCAGGTTGAGGTCACCTTCAGAAGGCCCCAAGTACCCCCGGAAAGGCGCACAAGAGCCCACCTGAATGCTGCACTAGGCTCTCTCCACCCATGGAGGAGGCAGAAGAAACCTGAGAGGTGGAGATCTGTGGACCCCCTTTTGCACACCCCAGGCTCTTTTTTCTTTTTGTCTTTTTTTTTTTAACAAATGTTGAGCGACACAGAGGCTGAACCAGTTCCCCTCAAGTTTCAAGTAAACAGATGAATTACACTCCAAGAGGCAGGAGGCGGAGTGGTGACTAAATTAGTTCTTAATTGAGCTCTTACTATGCGTCAGGACTGTGATAAGTGTCTAATGGAGCCTGTCTCATTTAATCCCCATGACTTCTCGCTGAGGCAGATTTTATTCCCCCCATTGGACAGATGAGAAGAAAGAGGCGCACAGGGAGCAGGTCACCTGCCCAGAGTCACACAGCTGGTCAGCTGCCAAGCAGGGACTTTGACAAAGCGCACCTTAACCGAGGAATAAAGGTCCACAGGATGTTTGCTCTAATTGGTCAGTGTGAAACGCCCCGGCGTTTTAAACAATACTCACCTGTCACTGAGAATTAGAAGCAGAGTGAAGAAATGACTCAGGCACCGAATTTTTAAAAAAGGAAAACCCAACAGCTGGAGATAGCAAATTGAGTCTTCAGAGTTCACATTGTGTCCTGGATGCCTAAGTGGAGGCGAGAAGCCTGAGCTTCAACAAACCTGTTTTCCCAGATGGAAAGGTGTTTTCTGGTTAGGAGGATAAACAGCATTTGGAAAAGGAATGAAAGATCAGTTGCTTTTCTGGAGCACGGTGAATAACAAAGGGGGCCTCTGTCACTCTCTGGGTCTGGCAAGGTGACACGGCTAATCCTAAAATCTATCCTACAGTCGCAGGGCCAGGGAGAGGCCCCTGTCCCTGGAGCCCTCAGCAGACAGTCCTGCTGCTTGAGTCAGACGAAGGTGCCCCTTATGGGATAGTTTCCTTCTGTGCGGAAGAGGAGGAGCTCGATGGTGATGTTTTCCAAATTTTTTCTCCACAACCCACAGTAGGAAATACATTTTCTGGGGAGTTCCCGTTATGGCTCAGTGGGTTAAGAACCCGACATAGTATTCATGAAGATGCAGTTCTGATCCCTGGCCTCTCTTAGTGGGTTAAGGATCCAGTGCTGCCATGAACTGCAGTGTAGGTTGCAGATGAGGCTCAGATCTGGTGTTGCTGTAGCTATGGCGTAGGCAGGCAGCTGCAGCTCCAATTTGACCCCTAGCCTGGGAACGTCCAAATGTCACAGGTGCAGCCCTAAAAAGCAAGCAAGCAAACAAACAAACATTTTCCGGCATAACCCAGCTTGTATATACAGGTATGTGTGTTTCAGAAAATCAGTACTCACCAGGATTAAATGTGGTATGCCCTGTTATTTTCTACTGTAGCCAAATTTATTTGTTTAAAAGCTGGTTGTGACCTGCTAAGTTGATTTCACTACCCACTAATGGTTTATGATCCACAGTTTAAAAAAAAAAAAGCCTTACACTGTGAGCAGGGTCAGGGAGACTGAATGGGAGGTGTTAATGACAGGAATTTATATTGTAGTCATTATCTCTGCCATTGTGCCTTTGAATAGTGCTTTGTGTTTACCCTTCTTTTATCTAAACAGCATTTGTCCAACTGTGTTCCACAGATTACCTTTATTCTAGGAGGTTTTAATAGATGTTTTCCTCCAAAGTGGTTCTGAGGTCAGAAAAGTTTGGGAAGTGTTACATACTGTAGTCACACCTGAATATTATAACTCAGCATGCTCAAGGCTCTGAGAAGGTCTGCAGTGAAGGACCCTACTAATTCTGCTTACCCAGCCTTCCCCAGACTTAGTTTTTATTTTTATTTATTTATTTATTTATTTTTAGGGATGCATCTGCAGCATATGGAAATTCCCAGGCTAGGGGTCAAATCAGAGCTGCAGTTGCAGGCCTATACCACAGCCACAGCAATGCTGGATCTGAGCCACATCTGTGACCTACACTACATCTCATAGCAATGCTAGATCCTTAACCCACTGAGCGAGGCCAGGGATCAAACCTACATCCTCATAGATGCTTTTGGGGTTCTTTACCTGCTGAGCCACAACAGGAACTCCACAGTTTGTTTTTTTAATTTTTAAATTTTTATTAAAGTAGCATTGATTTACAGTGTTGTGTTAATGTCTTCTGTGCAGCATAGTGACCCAGTCATAATACACACACATATATCTTTTTTCTCATACTGTCTTCCATCACGTTCTATCCCAAGAAACTGGATATAGTTCCTTGTGCAGTACAGTAGACCTCATGGCTTATCCATTCTAAAGGTAATCAAACTCCCCATCCATCCCCCTCCCCCCTTGGCAACCACAAGCCTCAGTCTTTGTTTTTGACCACACAGAGCCCCGTACTCCTTACTGGGGCACTGGCTGCTTCACTCTCTCCTTTGTGATCGATCCGGTGAAGCCAGGGAGGCAGTATTATGGGATACTTCTGGATCTCCCACATCAAGTATGGGCTGGAGCTGGGCCAGAGCCAGGCTTCCTGACTCTCAATCAGATGGTGGAATCCTCAGGCAGCCCTGTGGCTCCTGAAGGGTCACCTCCCTCCAGGGCCACCCTGCGCTTCCAGAGACAATGGAAAGGTCCTGAGTGTCGCAGAAGTTCCAAGCTCAGCTTGAAGAACATGAAGCTCCTCAACCTCCCTGAACAACAGGAGCCGAAAGTCAGGGGAGTGGGTCACCTGCTCCTTATTCTTTGTGATTCTGAGAGATGTTCCAGCTGAGTTTTCCAGGGATGGGTAAGGTCAGCCCTGAACTGTTTTTACCCCCTTGTTTTCTTTAACCCCTGTTCAGGGGTGGAGGGGGAAGGGATGAAAGGCCCCCATCCCCTTCAAGTCTCCAGGGCAAAATGAGCATCCACTGCACAGTGGCTGCACCTGACTTTTTAACTTAGTGATGGATCTTGGAAATTGTTCCCTATTCGTACACAAAGAGCTTTCCAACTTTTTTTTTTCTTTTTACTGCTATATATATTAAAGCCCTTTATAGATGCATCATAATGTATTTAACTAGCCTTCCACTGAGGTGCATGGATCACTTCTAGTACTTTCTATTAGAAATAAGGCTGGGTACTCAGGTGCCTATGCTGTTGTATGCACCTGTGAGAGTGTGTGTAGGATAAAGCCCTAGAAGTTGAACTGCTGGGTCAAAGCACAGATGCTTTTTAGGGGTGTTACGGGCTGCCTTGCAATTCTGCTCTGGCAGGAGAAACCCAGGAAGACCCTTGGGGGTTTCCCTTTCTCATTAGATGTTTAATCCTGGCCAGATTCATGCATTGACCCTGAGCTCAGGAAACGTGGGCGTAGTTCTGCCCTGTCTTACAGCAGCTGTGTGATCTTAGGTCAGTCACTTGTCTAGCCAAGTCCTTCTTCCCATTTGCAGGGTGTTGGAGCACAGGATATGAGGACCTACCAGCTCCTTGTTTTTTGTGACTCTGGTAGATGTTCTTGCTGAGTTTTCCAGGGAGAGGTAAGGGCAGCCCTGAACTGTTCTTACCCCCTTGTCTAGTTTCTACTGTGAAGATACTTCCCATTTGTAAAATGTCTGGTTAGGATCAGGTCTTTGGCCTTATTCTTTGGGAGAAGCAAGCTAAGATGTGTAGCTTATCTCTGTTATCTCCTTCCACAAAAATAGGATCTCCACGTGGCCTGGGATGTTGTGGGTTTCACCGCTGAATTCCAGTGTCTAGAGCAACACCGTTCAGTAAAAATATAATGTGATAGAAAAAACAAGGACACAACACATCTGTGAACATAGTGAAAATCCAAAACTCTGAAACACTAAATACTGGTGAGGGTGTGGACCAACAGGAACCCTCATACACTGCTGCTGGGAATGCAAAATGGTACAGCCACTGTGGAAGATAGTTTGGCAGTTTCTTACTAACTAAACATACTCTTAAACATATGATTCAGCAGTCGTGCTCCTTGGTATGTACCCAAAGAAGCTGAAAACTTACATCAATATAAAAACCTGTGCAAGGATGTTTATAGTAGCTTTATTCATAATCGCCAAAGCTTGGAAGCAACCAACATGTCCTTCAGTAGGTTAATGGGTACATACTCTGTGGTACATCCAGACAATGGAATATTATTCAGTGCTAAAAAGAAATGATCAGGCCAAGAAACGACATCAGGGGAAATTGAATGCATGTGACTAAGTGGAAGAAGACAATCTGAAAAGGCTCCATACTGTATGGTTTCATTCTGGAAAAGGCAAAACTATGGAAACGGTAAAAAGATCAACAGTTGCCAGGGGTGAGGGGAGTGGGAAGGATGACTAGATGGAGCATAGGCGAGTTTTAGGGCGGTGAAACTAGTCTGTGTAATTCCATAATGGTGTATGCCTGGTATTACGCCTTTGTCAAGGCTGATAGAATGTACCACACCGAGGGTGAAGGAGACCTAATATAAACTATGGATTTTAAGTGATAATGATTTGCCAATGTAATTTAGCAGTTACAGCAAACCCACCATTCCGATGTGGAATATTGGTAGTGGGGGAGGTTGTGCGTGCGTGGGGAAGTCACTGTACCTTTCATTCAATTTTACTGTGAACCTAAAACTTCTCTAAAAATAAAGTCTGATAAGAAATGTGAGCCAGGTATACATTTTTTTCCATTAAAAAACTAAGATATAATTCACATAACATAAAATTTACTCACTTAA
The DNA here is from genome assembly GCF_054392235.1 of Sus scrofa. Lineage (NCBI taxonomy): Eukaryota > Metazoa > Chordata > Mammalia > Artiodactyla > Suidae > Sus > Sus scrofa. The sequence continues at coordinate 143,300,978 of NC_139396.1, read as the reverse complement.
AAGGTACAAGTCCATGGTGTTCAGTATATTCAAAAGGTTGTGTAGCTAACACCACTAATTCTAGAACATTTTCTTCATCCCCAAAGGACTGAAACCCCAAATCTATGAACAATGGCTCTCCATTCCTTCACTCTCCAGCGCTCTGGCAACCACCAATCTCCCTTCTGTCTCCATAGATTTTATATGCTTTCATTTCTCCTGGGTGTATACCCACAAGTGGAATTGTTGGATCATATTGTAACTGTATTTAACTTTTTGAGGAACTGCCATATTTTTTTCCAAAGTGGTTTCACCTTGTTTCATTGAACTTCTTCATATCCTTGCCAACACTCACTTGCTTTGTTGTTGTTTTGTTTTCGGTAGAGTCATTGTACCAGTGTGAAGCGGCAGCTCATTGTGGTTTTGCTTCGTATTTCCCTGATGGTTAATGATGCTGATCATCTCCTTTCACGTGCTTTTTTTGGCCCATTGTTTATCTTCTTCAGAGAACTTCTGTTCAAGTCCTTTGCTTACGCAGCCGCATAGGTCATAGCTGCGGCTCGGATCTGATCTCTGGCCGGGGAACTTCCATATGCCGTGGATGCGGCCAAGATAAATAAATAAATCATACAAAATGTGAAAAAATAAAAAATGGGTTACCTGTCTTTTTGTTATTGACATATTACATTCTATGAGTTACAGCATAATCATTCCATATTTTACACACAGCGAAATGATCACACAATGTCATTAACATCAGCGGCCACATACAGTTATAAAAAAATTGTTTTTTTCTTGTGATGATAACTTAAAACCTACTGTCTTAGCAAATTTCATATACACAGTACAGGGTTTTTTGTTGTTTTGTTTTGTTTTTTGTCTTTTGTCTTTTTGGGGCTGCATCCGAGGCATATGGAAGCTCCAGGCTAGGGGTCGAATCGGAGCTACAGCCACAGCAACTGAGGATCTGGGCCGTGTCTGTGACCTACACCACAGCTCATGGCAACGCGGGATCCTTACCCCACTGAGCGAGGCCAGGGATGGAACCTGAGTTCTCCTGGATACTAGCCAGGTTCATTAACCACTGAGCCATGAAAGGAACTCCTCAGTACTATTAACTATAGTCACCATGCCGTGATTCTGCTTTTGGGGGCACATTGTGGGTCCCTTGGAGATTGTGAGTGGTCATCCTGTGTACGTGTGTGTGTGCTGGGGGCTTATTCACAGAGCTTCAATTCTAGGGGGATACCCAGACCCCAGCTAACATGCTCTGCTTTGCTCATGCTCGAGGGACCCCTCCCAGGAACAGCAATTTTACAAGACCATACTAACACCTCTCAAAGACAAAGGCAACTGAAAAGAGCTGGTCCATCGCAGAGATGAGCCTTTTCTTCACAGGCCCAAGGAGACCCGGAAACCATCAAAAGCTGAGGCTGGGAAACCCGGCTTCCTGCTCTCGCCTCAATTCCCCACCACCATTACCACCATGACCACTAAAAATAAGACCAAACCCAACACACACCCTCCTCAAGTCATTCTTGTGATTTATCTCCCTGCTTCCTGTTGATCTTGAAAGTTGTCTTATTTCACAGCTTCTGATTTCTGTTCACAGCCCACTGGGCACTCCCCCAGCTTGAGAGGACAAGTATTTTTTTTTTTTTTGTCTTTTTGCTATTTCTTTTGGCCGCTCCCGCGGCATATGGAGGTTCCCAGGCTAGGGGTCTAATCAGAGCTGTGGCCACCAGCCTACGCCAGAGCCACAGCAACACAGGATCCGAGCCGCGTCTGCAATCTACACCACAGCTCATGGCAACGCCGGATCGTTAACCCACTGAGCAAGGGCAGGGATCGAACCCTCAACCTCATGGCTCCTAGTCGGATTCGCTAACCACTGCGCCATGACGGGAACTCCGAGAGGACAAGTATTTAAGAGAAAGATGGAGAGAAGGTGGAAGGTGGGAAACAGCAGGGTAGTGAGTGTTGACGTCCTGCCTCACTTCGTCTGCTTTGCTGGGAAAGTGGGACCATCCCCCCCCCCCCGCCCCCCGTCAGTGTGGCCACCCCAGGGAACTCTGGTCCAGACCCGACTCACAGGCTGCCAGGGCCAACCTGGATTATTCTTGATGACTGGTTTTGACAAAGGTCCCCAGTGTCCCACCAGTGGTTACATGGGTATGGAGGGCACAATGGCTAGCCAGGATTATTCAACACACTTAGGACTTTTGGGAAGTTGATGAGAAATGCCCTCTTCCCCCTCCATCTGTCTCCTGGAAAACCTGAGGCCGTTGGCCCAGTTTTTTGATTTGCCCCCTAAATACTTCTTCCAGCCATAATTGCAAAGTCCATCCCTTCCAGGAGATCTGCCTGAAGTCCCCCAGCAAGGCTTGACCCCACCCTCCCCCAGTCTCTTAGCTTCCTTTTGCAACATTCATATCTGTCCTCCTTGCTGGATTCTGAGCACCTGGAAAGGCATAGGTGATCTCTTTGTCACTCTTCTTATTTTATTTTTTTGCTTTTTATTATTAATTTGTTTATTTTTGTCTTTTTGCCTTTTCTAGGGCCATTCCCCCTGCATATGGAGGTTCCCAGGCTAGGGGTCTAATCGGAGCTGTAGGCACCAGCCTAGGCCAGAGCCACAGCAACTCGGGATCCAAGCCACGCTTGCAGCATATGGAAGTTCTCAGGCTAGGGGTTGAATCAGAGTTACAGCTGCCAGCCTACACCACAGCCACAGCAACGCCAGATCTGAGCTGTGTCTGTGACCTACACCACAGCTCGCAGCAATGTAGAACCCTTAACCCACTGAGTGAGGCCAGGGATGGAACCTGTGCCCTCATGGATACTAGTTGGATTCATTACTGCTGAAGGGCATTCCTGTCACTCTTTTTAGAAATTATACAATGAATCTAAATTTATTGTGTGGAAATATCAGAAAATCCAGAGAGCCTCCTCCTGGATAAAATTTATCCACAACGCCTTATAACATTATGGTGGTTTTTCCATTTTACTATACAGAATCCCCAACCCTGCAAGAGTATTCTATCCGACAATTATATCACAATTTTCTCAACTAGGCTTCTATTGCTGGGCATTAAAGTTGTATCTAATTTTTTGTTTTTTGTTTTTTTTTAACAGATTTATTGAGATATAATCCATAATATCATAATACCATATATATAATATATATATATTTTTTTTTTAGGGCTGCACCCTTGGCATATGGAAGTTCCCAGGTTAGGGATCGAATCAGAGCTACAGCTGCTGGCCTATGCCACAGCCACAGCAACACAGAAGGATCCAAGCTACACCACAGCTCTCGGCAATGCTGGATCCTTAACCCACTGAGCAAGGCCAGGGGTCAAAACTGCTTCCTCATGGAAGCTAGTTGGGTTCTTAAGCCACTGAGCCATAACAGGAATTCCTAAAATTCGTCCTTTTAAGGTGAGCAATTCAGTAGTTTTTAGTTAACTTACATGATTCTGTAACCATCACCACTAACTAATTTTAGAACGCTCTCATTAACCCCAGAAGAAACCCCATAGCCATGAGCAGTCACTATACCCCTACACTTTGGAAACCTCTAATTTACATTTTATCTTTATGGATTTACTACTCTTGACATTTCATACAAATGAAGTCATACAACACGTGGCTTCCTTCATTTAGCATAGTGTTTACAAGGCTCTTCCTCTTGTAGCGTGTGTCAGTACGGCCCTTCTGCTATTGCACAGATAGTACCAACATTCTGTGTTTGCCTTTGTCAGCCGATGGACATTTGCGTTGGTATACTTTTTGGCTATTATGAATAATGCTGCTATGAACATTCTTGCACAAGCTTTTATGGGAACGTATTTTTCAATTATTTTGGGGGGTATACCTAGGAGTGAAACAGCTGGCTCAGACAGTAACTCTATGATTAACTTTCGGAAGAACTGCCAAACTGTTTTCCAAAGTGGTTGTACCATTTTACATTCCCAATGGCAATGTGTGGAGACTCAAATTTCCCCCATCCTTGCCAGCACTTGTTCTTCTCTACCAACTTGTTGTTGTTGTTGTTTTGCTTTGTTTATTACTCAATGAATTTATTACGTTTATAGTTGTACAGTGATCATCACAATCCGATTTTATAGGATGGTTTTTAACCCCACACAGCACCCAGACCTGTCCCTTGAATACAGGAACTGCCGAATCCACATTTGCTGGGCTGATCATGTGCTTTTCCTGAACAAATATTTTGCTTCTTTGAAACTCATCTACACACTCTGTTTCCCCCCGCCCCTCGCCCCGCAAATGCTAAGCCAGATCCAGCCTCCATATTTGGAGTGTTTGCAGGAGGAAGTATTTGAGTTTGGAGATATAACCAAGAGCCTGGGTTTGGGAGCAGGATTAACCTCTCGGGACTTTATCGTCTGTTAAGTGGACATGATAATAGTAATGATAATAGCACATACCTCGTGAGAATGCAAATCAAATGCTCAGCACAGTGCCTGGCACACAGTGGGGACACTTCTCCCCAGGAAAATGAGGGGTTGGCTTTCAGATGAGCTGGGGAAGGATGCGCCCCTCTGAGGAAAGAGTGCATGCGATGATACATGCGTGGAAGTAAGTGGCTGGAAGCAGGTGAGCAGATGGAAATAAAGCTGGGCCAGGCTCCCACTGGGCTCCCTGCAAGCAAAGAAAGCTGGATTCCCTCTTTCCTACAAGGCACAGACTCCTGCTGGGTGTGGCAGGACCACGCTCTGCATTTCGAAGAGCTCACGCTCCAGCAGTGGGAGGTTGGAGCAGAGAGACCAGTAAGGGGGCCATTTAAATAAATTAAGGTGAAAAATGAGGAGCCTAGATGAGGGCCCTGACAATGGGAATAGAAAGAGGGGCCAGAAGGGAGAGAGGTTTAGGAGGCAGCACCCATGGATAGGATGGCCCTATGGCCCCCGTCAGGGCAGAGCGTTCTAAAGATCTCACTTTATTAAATCCTCACAAGTCTGCAAGGTACCCACTCACCCAGTTGTGGGAAACTGAGGCTCGAAGAAAGTAAGGGACTTTTTCAAAGTCATAGCACAGGGACAAAATGTGTACGCAGGTCTGCCAGCTCTCCTGGTCGTGGTGTCTCTCTGGGCAGGACTTAGCTGTATGCAAAGCCTGGGATGCACTAGAAGGGTTGGGGGAGCAGGGGAGGACAGTCCTCAGTGAGAGGCTTGGCCTGATTGGCAGCTCAGAGCTCAGGTGGTTCAGGTCGAGGGCTGGAGGCCCTCTCTGAGGAGCAAGACAGAGGGTGGAATAAGAGAAGCTGTTATTCTCAAAAGGAGCTGAGATGCTTCTGATCCCCTTTCTTCCGCCAGAGGCCTTTCTCTTCTCCCGAGGGCTGGAGACAGCATGAGGCCTTGGAAAAGAAGTGCCTTCAGTGTAGACGGTGCCTTAGCTTGCCCACATCTGGAGTAAAGGCAGTACATGGGCCCCCCTGGTTGGGGGGTGGGGGCGGACAGAAGGCAGCCCCCTACTTCCCTTTTGTTCAGAACCTCACCCTGGGATAGGACGTAGATCCTTTGGGCTTGGGGCCATGCTGGGGGGGTGGGGGGCGGTCACAGGGCTGGTGGCTGAGGCCAGGCTCTCTCGAACAGCCTGGGGCCTCTTCCTGAGTGCTGCCAGCAGCAGGGGTGCAGAGACCCACCCCCCTGAGGGAAAAAGGCTCACTCCCAGCGTGGGGAGCTATCTGAGGCCTGCCTGGGAGACCCACTTCCTGGCCTTCCCCACCAGAGTAGGTGAGCTGAGGGGCAGTGTGGACACGCACAGCGTGCCCCAGACTGGGGAAGAAGAGAGGGGCAGCCGGAGGGGAGTCCCAAGCTGCCAGGCTTCACACAGAACAGGGAACCCCTGTCTTCCACTTTCCCCTAGGCTGTACCCCTGTGTCCCCCTTCATGTGTGCATCAGCCTTGGTCCACCAGGCCCTGCTCACTCAGCTTAAAGCTGGTGGAGGCCCAGATGCGGACATGGCAGGGAGCCATCTGGTCTTCTCCCAAGACCCTCAACCCACCCTCCCCAACCCAGTGCCTCGCCTGCCTCATCCCAACCACCCCTTCTTCTCTGCCCCAGGGTCTTTATCTGTGTTTACTATCTGTCAATTAGACAGCCTCAATACCCTGCACACAGAAAGCCAGCCAGCCAAGTGTGCCGATCCTGGGGCCCCCCTGCCCTGCCTCTCTGGTTTAGGGGAGGGAGGGAGAGAGAAAGGCAGTCTGCAGTCTCCCCTCCAGCTAAAAGTGACCATGGCCATGGTCTCTTTGCAGTTAACTGTGTCCTCTGGGCCATGGTTGGAACTCCTGAGGTGGGGGTTGGGGTGAGGGGGGATGGTGACAAGCAGGTGAGTGAGGGGGCAGTGGACGGGTCAGAAGCCTGGGGTGTGGCTGTCACTGGACACGTGTTCTCTGATTGACTCTGGGCCTGGCTCAGCTAACCCTCCTGGTTGGAAGTGTTCTAGGCCACCAACAGGTGTGTCCAGTGACCCCTCCCAGAGTGTCACTGGACACTCAGCCACATTTTTCTTTTTTTTGCTTTTTTTTTTTTCAGGTTGGCACCCACGGCACATGGAGATTCCCAGGCTAGGGGTCCAATTGGAGCTGTTGCTACTGGCCTACACTACAGCCACAGCAACATGGGATCCGAGCCACATCTGCAACCTACATCACAGCTCACAGCAACGCCGGATCCTTCACCCACTGAGCAAGGCCAGGGATCTAACCCACAATCTCATGGTTCCTAGTTGGATTCGTTTCCGCTGCGCCATGATGGGAACTCTCAGCCACATCTTCTCTGGCCACTCTGAGGCTTCCAGACACAAAGGAAGAGGGAGACAAGGAATGAAGAAGGAGGAAGAGGCACAGAAGAGGTGCAGTGGGGGTGGGGCCGGGGAAGGTTCCAGGAGGAACCTCACAAGGCCTTCACTCACTCCTGGATGCCTGCAGTGGGCCAGCAGCAGTGCAGACACTGGGCTCACTCTGGTTTCACCCCCGACACCAACCCTATGGGGCAAATATGATCCTTCTTACTTGAAAGCTGAGAAAACTGACCTTGGGGAAGAGTTTGCTCAAGGTCACCAAGCTGGTCCTCAGCAGAATGTCTGGCTGCAAGTTCACAAGTTTGCTGCCTTCTTGGCCACACAGCCTCTGCCTCACCTGGTTCCCGCCCCCTGAGTAGAGTCTACAGCCATGACCACAGCCCTGTGCATCCACAACCCAGCATCTTCTCACCAGGCTGGGCTCTGCGCTTGGCCTGATTTCAGGCCCCAGATCTGTTCTGGAAAAGCCCGTCTTACAGCAGGGATCATGGGAGCTTCCCAGGGTGAGAGGCCCTTCTCCTTGGAGGAGGGTAGAGCAGAGCAGAGGCACAGCAGAGGCAAGAATTGGGGGTCCGGGAGTTCCCACTCTGTCTCTTTGGGTTAAGAACCCAACACATTGTCCCTGAGGATACTGGTTCCATCCCTGGCCTTACTCAGTGGGTTAAGGATACAGCGTTGCCACAAGCTATGGCATAGTTTGCAGATGTGCCTCGGAAACCAGCACTGCTGTGACTGCAGCATAGGCTGGCAGCTGTAGATCCTATTAGACCCCTAACCTGGGAACTTCCATATGCCACAGGTGCTAACATACAAAGAAAAAAAAAAAAAAGAATCTGGGATTCCAAGTACTGAAGGGGTGACTTTTCTCAGGAGGAATCAGTGGCTCAAGGGGCCCCAGGAGTCAGAGATACCAGCCTTTGAATCCTGAGCCCTCACTTATCGACCACTATCTTGAGCAGGTAGCTTAGCTTCTACGGGCCTGAGGTTCCTTACTCAGAACAGGGTGAGGGATATTGGATTCTGTCCCCAGGGGCATCCTTAAGGACACAACCATCCTTATAAAGCACCCAGAGCACTGCCTTATACATGGCAAGGGCACCAGGTTACTAGCAGAGGTGGTCATTCCTGTACTTTCTGCTCCCAGGTTGACCTCTCCCAGGGCCCACACTCTTGGGGTCTCAGGCCAACATGGAAGAAGTTCTATTCACCTGCATATAACACGGACTTCACTGACCTGATGCTGTCCTCCTGGCAGGGCCATGGGCTCACCCTGCTCCATTCATCAATGTCAGGTGTCCTGGGGGCTCTCAAGTGAGGAATCGGCCCTAGCAATGAAGAAAGGGAAAATTCAACTCCATTGCTGACCAAGGTGGACAGCCAGCAGCTAGTTCATGGGTTTGGTTCCTCCCAGAGCCTCCCTTGATCCCAGCGAGAGCAGCTCTGATCCACCCCAGAGGCCCTGCTAAGAGGGCAGCTTGCCCCAAGCACGCACTGCTCCAGCCAGGAAGGCGACCTGGTCCATGAGCTGACAACTTGGTGGTGGTTCCCTGCTGATAACCTCTCAGTATTTGTTGCTCCTTTTCTTAGAGAGGAGGCTGAGCACAGAGAGAAGGGTGGATGACCAAGTGGGGTGGGGTGGGAGCAGCAATGGGCTTCAAATGCACAGACCACACCCAGAAAGATAGCCCTGTGTTCACCAGATCTTCACCTTCAGCAGGAAATTGAGGTGAAAAGTCTCGATGCCTGCCACTGCCCTGAACTATTTCATCACAGAATTCTTTCAGTCATAAATGGTTGAAAGATACTTCCTAGGAAGTTGACATTCTTCATCCTTTTTAACTAAAAGGATGGTTTTGAGTGTCCTTATAGGCTGGAGCCTTGGTTAATGGCCCAGTTGACCTACTTCTTACTTCAGCTCTGCCCCTGACAACAGCACTGGTTCCTCAGCTTCCTACCCCAGGAAAATTCTCTGTATGAAGGAAGGACCTTGGGAGCTGGGATACCAGCGGAGCAGAATTCCAGGGATTCTCCAGGCATGAATTCTCAGCAGAAAGGACAGCGTTGCCCAGAGAGTCCATCAGAAGATTGTTTCCCTGAGAGGAATGGAGTGGCCATGGCTGAGAAGGAAAGTGGGGGTAGGAGAGGTAGGAATTCGGTGGCACTCCAATTCTGGTCCTGCACTGGATCACGTCCCATCTTGCAGCAGCAAAGAGGCCACCTGCTACCTTGGAGAAAAGTGCCCATGTGACAATCAACGGCTGGAGGGCAGTGTCGGGAGAAGTCTATATTTGGAAGGGGACACCGAATTGGGTGGGAGGTTCCCTGGCCTTATCAGGCCTCCGCAGTCCAGCATGGCACCAGCGCAGATGGGCTGTCCCATCTCCACCCTGTTGGGCTTGGCTCAGTTCCCATGAGAGAGAGGGCCTTGTCCCCACACACCCCAGTGCTTAGAGTCACCTTACTCCATTGACCCCACTGGCTTCCATGGCATAGCCAGCTACAATGGGAAGGGAAGTTGGCTGGCTTTCAAAGTCAGGGGTGAGGAGAGGCATGGCACTGCCTGGGCTGAGCAAATAGCGCCGGAAGACAGGGGAGGGGCTTCTGAAGGAGAATTAACACATGTGATTCCAGAGGATTTAGAAATGAGTTAAACAGCTCTATGAGTTCATTCACCTTTGCCACTTTTGTCTCTGGTGGCAAAATGGCCCTGGCTTAGAAAACTCAAGGTAGCAAATAGTTGAGAATGCTTTCCATTGCCCACTGGGATGGGGTGACAGCACAGCTGTGACCTCAGGCTGACATGTGCTTGACATGCACCTATGACACTTTCTTTGTGACCTTGGACACCTTATCCATCCTCACTGAGTCTCCTCTTTCCTCATCTATAAAAGCGAGAATAAGTTTTAAAGACATTAATCACCATCAGGTATGTGAGTGCAGAGCAGGTGCTCATTGGGTGTTCCCTTATTTCTCATTGTCTTTATACCATCTCATGTAACTAACTTGACACTAATTGACTAATTCTGATTATTTATTATACCCTGTGGTAGTTTTTTACTTATTTAAATTTTTTTTTTTTTTTTTGGCTGCCCTGTGGCATATGGAGTTCCCAGGCCAGGGATCAGATCCAAGCCATAGTTGCAACCTAAGGAACGCTGGATCCTTGACCCGCTGTGCCAGGCTGGGGACTGAACCCCTGTCCCAGCCCTCCTAAGACTCTGACAATCCCATTGAGCCACAGAAGGTACTCCACTGTGGTGGTTTTTTAAGGTGATTACAAATCCTTCCACACTGCTTTCTTCAAAGGGTGAAGCTGAAGAGCCCTCCCCCTGAGGACGGCTGGACTTGGGGACTTGCTTCTTATGACGTAGGAGTGAAGAGTGTGGCTTCAGGAGCAAGGTCATAAAAGGCCTTGGGATTTCCATCTTGTTCCCTCCTGCATTGTCTGCCCCATGGGCCACCCTGTCCTGAGGACAATCAGGCAGCCCATGGAGAGGCCCATGGGGGGAGGAACGAAGACCTCCCACCAATAGCCAACCCTCCTGGGGCAGGGTCTCCAGCCCCCTCAAGCCCTCAGATGACCAAAGCTCCGGCTGACATCCTGAAACATGTTTTTGTTTGTTTGTTTTTGTATTTTTAGAGCCACACTGGCAGCATATGGAAGTTCCCAGACGGGGCAAATTGGAGCTGCAGCTGCTGGCCTACACTACAGCCATGAGGGATCCAAGCTGAGTCTGCATCTACACCACAGCTCATGGTAACGCCAGATCCCTAACCCACTGATTGAGGCCAGGGTTCAAACCCACATCCTCATGGATACTAGTCAGGTTTGTTTCCGCTGAGCCACAATGGGAACTCTGAAACATCTTGAAAGATTCCCAAGCCAGAATGCTCCTGAATTTCTGACCCAAAGCAATATATTCTGTGAGATACAATAAATGCATATTGTTCTAAGCCTCTATATTGTAGAGTGATTTGTTACCCAGCAGTAGATAACGAATACATATCCATTGCTTTCCAGAGAGGTTTGGAAATTGCATCTAGGGAAAGATATAACTAAGTTTCTAATAGAAAGCTATTAGAATGAGATTTGAAAGAGGAGAGTGGTGAAATAAATGGGGGTGGGTACAGGTAGGAAGAGTCTGACTGTTCCCTTCAACCAGAAAATCTGGCTGAAGACAAACCTAGCTCTAGGCTTCTTGGAAACCAAGGCAAAAATGAAAACTTGATGGGTCATCTTAAAATTATTCATTTTAATTTTGGCTCTAAATGAGGATATGCATTTGACAAGGGGGACTTTAGATAAATAGCACCACATGGCACGGTGTGTGGTATCGTGCAGGCATTCTACCTACTGTGGATCATGCTGAGCATGTTTGAAATGGTAAATGCAGAGTTCACGTATAATGATGTGGTTTCTGACAGTTCGCAGGGAGCCTTGACCCGACAAGAAGAGGGGAAGATACACTGTATTTAAAAAACTTTTTACATTGGGACTAGATAAAAAATAAAGTATAAAAGGGTTTATGAGTGAAAAGCCCTATCCCACCCCTGTCTCCCACAAGGCAGTTCCCAATCCCCTGCAACTGATTTCTGCTTAATTTTCCTGGGATAACTTATACATATCCAAATAACATATATTATTTGCTCCCTTTATGACATGAATGGTAGCATATCACAGGCATGGTTCTGCTCTTTGCTTATCATTCAATATTGATACATGACGTAAATATAACACTTCTCCCAATTGTCATAATTTTTGATTTTCTGAGTTTTTAATATTTTCCTATCCAAAATTTGGAAATATGAGAGATTCAAAAAATTAAAAGCACATGTAATCCCACTAGCAAGATATCACCACTGTTAAATACATTCTGTTTGGGCGTATTCCTTCCTATCTTGAAATGAATATGAGAGTATGCAAGTGTTTAATGTTTTCAAACTGTAGAAAAAATTTTACATTCTGGGGTTCCCTTCCCATTTACTTTTACATCCCCCTTTTTCCTCTCCCCCGCAATTAATGATTATATTGTGAGCATGGGCAGGTAATTATTTTCTTACTAATGTTCTGCCCAACCCAGGTCTGATATGAACCTGCCTTTTCTGGGTCTTCTCTATGCTTCTGTGAGAACCCTTCAGCCTAACCTCTGCCACCAGAGCATCCCCAAATGGAAAACTGAAATTGTGAAGCATCATTTAAGTTTGTTCATAAAGGACTTTCTTAAATTGCCAAGATCAGACAATTAGGGCCACAAGCCTGCAGATGACCAATCCTCTGTGTAACAGCTTCTCGACTTTCAAGGAGCAAAGGGAGCTAGGAAATGTAATCCTTTCCAGCAAGATTCCCAAAGGTGGTTGCTTCACACAAGACAACAGGATTCTCCTGGGACCTATAGGCTTCTCCAGGAAGCTGCCTTAGGTTTAGGCAGTCCTACTGATCTTTTTTTTTTTTTTTTTTTTGTCTTTTTAGGGCTGCTCCTGAGGCATATGGAGGTTCCCAGGCTAGAGGTCCAACTGGAGCCGCAGCTGCTGGCCCACACCACAGCCATGGCAACACGGGATCTGAGCCGCATCTTCGACCTACACCACAGCTCATGGCAACGCCGGATCCTTAACCCACTGAGCAAGGGCTGGGATCAAACCTGCGTTCTCATGGATGCTAGTTAGATTCATTTCTGCTGAGCCACAATGGGAACTCCAGTCCTGCTGGTCTTGAAGTTGTTCCTCTGGAGTGGTCTTGCCTGGGAGGAACCAATGCAACAATCCCTTCGTCCATCACCTTCCCAGGAAGTTTCTTATTGGAAAAGGGCGAGTTACATTCGGTTATCTGTTCATTCCTTGTCATCTTCTGCCCTTCTTTTTCAAAGACTGGAAATCTGGTCATAGTTGTACAAAGAATTCTGAAAAGAACAGGAATGACAACATATCAAGTGGCTAACACTGAAAGGGATAAGCTATCTATAGTCTAATCTTTTTTGTAATATGCATTCTCTGCTAGCAGATAAAGGAGACTGAAAAAAGGGATACTACTAATAATATCAGCATTGAGGGCTTACCGATCCTGTCTCCATGCTAAGTCTTGTGTCTATTACCATCTCTCTTAATTCTTATAAGCATCCTAAGAGGCAAATATAATTATTATACCCATTTTATAGAAAAATGAAAAGCCAGGAATCAAACTCAGGTCTCTATGACTCCAGAGCATAAACTCTTCTTAGTCTATAATGTTCTATTATTGGACAAAGAAAAACATGCTAAACAGTTTCAAACATGGAAATTTCAGGGTATTATTTGTATAATTCTTTAATTAAATAATATGGAATGTATCATGTGCCACAGCTAGAGTATTCTAGTGCCAAAGAGACTGAGAGGGAAAGATAACATGAACCTAGTACAATGTAATAGGTTATTTAATTGATGTCTGCTGTCCCCAGAGATCCATGTCAATGATGATGAATAAGATTAGCAATTATCCTTGGGAATCAAAGACAGAAGTATAAGTTCTCAGAGTTCCAATTGTGGCTCAGAAGAAATGAATCTGACTAGTATCCAGGAGGACGCAGGTTTGATTCCTGTCCTTGCTCAGTGGGTTAAGGATCCAACATTGCCGAGAGCTGTGGTGTAGGTTGCAGATGCAGCTCGGGTCCTGATTGCGGTGGCTCTGGCGTAGGCCGGTAGCTGCAGCTCTGATTCGAGCTAGCCTGGGAATCTCCATGTGCCACATGCATGGCCTTAAAAAGATAAAAAAAAAAAAAAAAAAAAAAAAAAAAAAAAGGTATACTCTCTCAGGTTGGATTACCTAGGTTTCAACCCCAGCTTTTGTCACCTTGGGAAACTTCTCTAAAACTTTACCACTGGAGTTCAGCAAAGAAGGAAGTCATTTTGATGAGATTAACATCCTTCATCAGTGGGGCCAGATGGAGGATGCCTGGAGAGCTAGGAAGTCACCCGAGAGGGCGCAAGCCCTCTGCCGGGTATGCAAGTTGAGGGAGATGGGTGTAAAGGGGTTCTGTTTGCCAGGGAGTAGGAACTGGGTTCTACAGACAAGACTGGAGTAGAGGACAGAATCATCATCAAAGAGCTGATGATGACAGATCTGAGCTCTGACAGGTAAGGGCCTGAGGCTGGAGGAGTGGACAGAGAACTCATTCTGCCAGCAAGTGTCGAAAGATGAATGAGAGGTCTTCTGACTCACGGGCAAAAGGCCATTACCACAACCAGGTCTAGAGGAAGTACCATGTAGAATCAAAGCTGTTCTGCTAGTTTAAAATCATAGCCTTGGAGTTCCCGTGGTGGCTCTGCAGAGATGAATCTGACTAGTATCCATGAGAATGTGGGTTTGATTCCCTGTCCTTGCTCAGTGGGTTAAGGATTGGGCATTACTGTGAGCTGTGGTGTAGGTCGAAGACGTGGGTCGGATCTGGCGTTGCTGTGGCTGTGGCATAGGCTGGCAGCTGCAGCTCTAATGTGACCCCTCGCTTGGGAACTTCCACACGCTACAGGTGCGGCCCTAAAAAGAAAAAAAAAAAAATAAATAAATCATAGCCTCTTTTACTCTGGTAGGAAGAAGGGGGAACACAGGCCACTCTGTGATTCCCTTCTATCCAATTGGTACTCTTTTTTTTTTTTTAGGACTTGCGGCAGATGGAGGTTCCCAGGCTAGGGGTGTAATTGGAGCTGCAGCTGCCAGACTACACCACAGCCACAGCAATGCCAGGTCAGAGCCACGTCTGTGACCTATACCACAGCTCCCAGTAACACCAGATCCTTAACCCACTGAGGGAGACCAGGGATCTAACCCATGTCCTCATGGATGCTAGTTGGGTTCCTTAACCACTGAGCCATGAAGTGAACTCCCTCCAACTGGTACTCTTGAGGAGCTTCTTATAGTGACTCCTAGTAGGGGAGGCCAGACTTGTCACTATAGCTAATTTTTAAATGGGAAAACTGTACTTTCAGTTTGAGAAAATTAGTTCCCAAGGAACATATGGGCATTTTTGCAGCTAGTGCTTTGGTGGCTGTCCCTTGTCCTCCCAGGTAGGTTCTGGTGTGGAATTCTAATTACCCATTCTGGCTACCTTCTGAGTCTGTTGTCACATGGGGCTGCTTCCATTGTGAGAGTCAGGCCAGGCCCCTTCTCCATCAGCTGGGGGACTTGACCCCCTCACCTGGCTGTAGACTCTAGGACTAGTCCTGATGAGACAGGAGGACCTAAGGTGGCTTCAGTTCCAGGTTCTGAGACTCACTCAGCATCAAGCCATGCCTGTCTCTGGGCCAGTCGTGACCTTGTGTCTTGGCTCCATGCAGCGCTTTTGTTCCTGGGATCCTGAGCGGTCCTCTGACAACAGGATCCACGTGTCATTCTCCTGACGTCTGAGTTCCTGTGCTGAAGAACTAGACTCAGGCCCTGAAAGCCTGAGGCCCTGCCCTGATCTTGCCATTGCCCCACAGGAAGTGGAGGAAGCGCTGCTCTTGAAGCTTACCCTGGCGCTGGGGCTGGTCCATGTGCTACATACAAGACTCTTGCAGTCCTGCTATCCTGCCCCAGATTCCTGATGGGCACTTACACTTTCCCCGATGCAGATCACAGTACCACACTGTGCTTTGGGTCGATTGCCACATCCTCTATGCTTTACCTGGTGGGCTGGGCTGGGCTTCCTATGAGCTGCTTCAGCTCAAGCTATTGCCCCAATGCCTGACTTTGCTCAGTGAGTGAGTAGAATTCCAGAGCTTGCCCCACCCAGTCTGCCCTGTTCTTCTGCAGTTAATTGAGCCATGCTCAGCTTGACTTTAGCAAGTGTATGTTCATGTACTCTTGCTCAAGATTAACCTAAAGGTAAAATGGAGGTATAGACCATACCTATATAAGATCATTTCGCATATACGGTCCTAAAATAAAAATATTGCTTAAAAGATCTTTCTTTCTTTTTTCTTTGCTTTTTAGGGCCCCACCCGAGGCATATGGAAGTTCCCAGGCTAGGGGTCGAACTGGAGCTACAGCTGCTGGCTTATGTTATAGCCTTAGCAATGTGAGATCCAAGCCGCTCTATGGCCTACACCATAGCTCAGGGCAATGCCAGATCCCTGACCCACTGAGCAAGGCCAGGGATTGAACCTGAATCCTCACGGATGCTAGCTGGATTGTTTCCACTGCGCCACAATGGGAACTCCTGCTTAAAAGACATTTCTAAAAGGAAGCATCTCAATTGCCACACAACACGTTTTAAAGGGCTTAACACACCCAAACACCCAGATGCAGTGGAAGCCTCACCCTCCCTCTCCCCCTCCCAGCACCGTGGCTGGGTAGATAATATTTGGAATATATTTTTGGTTGTCTTAATAGCCTCAAATGACCTTTACTTCAGTTGAAACAATTGAAGCCAATGTTTCTAAAATAGAAATCAGATAGGAAGTAATGTTTAACCTTAACTTGTTAGTCCAGTAAACACCTTTGGAAGAGAACGTCTATGCCTGCCAGCAAGTTGACTCTACCTACACTTTCTCTCGTAAAACCGAGGAGATCATCTACTCTGAAGTCAAAGTCTACCAAGCCAGTCACCACTGAAATCCAGCCTCTAGAGCATTACTCAACAGGAAAGAGGTGGGTTATAGAGTGCAGCAACGACTTCCTCCATAGCTCCTGCTCAATAAGAATCTGCAGAAGCTATTGTTTTTGGAAAAAACAATTAGTTTAGATCCCACTTAAGAAAGTGCCCTTACATTAAGTAAGAACATACGCTAGTCCAGCAAATCATTGAAAAGCATCTAGCAGCACTGCAGCTTCAGGTCCAGGCTGGGGCTGTCACTACCAGCTTCCCCCTCCCCCTGAAAATACCATTTAAGTCAAGAGGACCAGTGGGAAATCCACAGACCAGTCTACCTCTTAACTCCTGCAGTTTATCACCATACCACTTTCTCATTTCCACCCCCACCTGCTAGGATATTACTGCTTTGGGAAATCCAAGTTTTCCTTGAAAAATCTCAAGTCTAAATATCACCCTGATAGGACATTCTTTGGCCTAAAAAGGCCAATAATTAACACTCCAAATTGGGTCTTTCCCAAGGGTTCACACGCTTACTGGCCTTCCGAGGGACAGTCTAATATAAGTTTAAAAACAATGAAGAAAAATCTTGTCTATAAGATTTTGTACTACATGTTGTTATTTCAAAAGCATGTTTAAAAGTTTTAGAATGACTTCTTAGAAATTTAATATTCTTCAGTGAATGTCCAAATTGGACTAATAAAAATCAATGCTATTGTTTTAAGGTGGACTTTAGCAAGTAAATAGTATTTTGTCTAATGATGGGAGTTACTTGGGACTGAAAATAAGGAATTAAAAAAAAAAGAAACTTTTATAAGCAAGGTCAAGGCTGGCTCTGGGAAATGACAAAAACTAAAGTCGTTTGTGAGAATAAAACAAAAGCTAGCTTAATCAATAACCTTCACCATTGCTTCAACATCAAGGCTTAACCAACCAAAAGTTTTATAGGCCTTAAAAATAATTGTGGACTGAAGATATATCCATCTATCTGCTAGATAAGACATACAACTTTTTTTTTTTGCTACATAAGGAATATCAAAAAGTATCAGTCTGTCATTTAAGATATAAATGGCATTTAAAATATTATAGGTTGCAGCAGTAAAGAAATCAGCGTCTTAGTTAACAAGATAGGAAACAAAAAAGACTCGCAGAGCATCTAACAGACTTGATATATTAGGAAAAGCAATTATTGATAAATAATATATAGGCTCAGTTCTGTAACATGTTTGTCTTTATTCCCATAGTAAACTTCTAAATATTATTTTGCAGGGAATTTTAGATAACTGTATATTTATCTATTCCTAGGTTATGATCCAATGAACTTCCAAGGGAGACAGTGGGATAGCAGAAAAGCATGAGATAACATGCTTGAAGTGAATCCTGGCTTAGCCATTTTTCAACTGTTAAGCAAGCACAACTTTTCTGGAGGACTGATTCCTCCTAAGTGAGAACAAGATAACTAGGCTGTAAGGAATGAATGAGGTAATTTGGCACTTAGAGACTTTCTTCAACTTTATTCTCCATCTAGTAATGCATAATCAGAGCAAAGTTCCAAATCTAAGCTTAGAGATATTTTGAAAGAAGTTCTTAATTATAACTAAAACTAAATTTTGACCCAAGATTGCCCCCTAATGGTCATCTCTCAGAAATGAAATCCCTTTGAAAACCACTGAATTTGCAAATTCAGTTTTTTTCTATCAAGATTTTCCCCAAAGGTTTGTTTATCATTGTTCTGGTCTCCAGCATGTACATTAGATTTTTCCCCAAGAAAAATCATCTGCAAGTATATTCATTTAAATAAGATTGCAAGTTAAGTACAGTGTATTTCTTATCTTTAAACCTACTTCTTTAACTAGATCAAGCAATCTTTTCAGGTTTGCAAAATAACACTTAGTCTCTCTCTGCCCCCAACATAGGAAATCAAAAAGGCAAAGATAAAGAATTTTTACCAGAGTACTTTTTGCATCTTAAACAAAGGTTGAGATAACTTGTCTCCCAGGTGTCACAGTGAAGGTTCAAGAGCTGATTCTTTATCCTAAAGGATAATATTAGCAGAGGTCATTTCTATTTTCCAGAATTCACCAAATTCATTTTTGGAGTACTTTGTTAAAAAAATTCTTCTAAATCAGAAGTTAGTGTTTTACCCCAAATCTATATCCCATCTAATATCAAAACCATGAACTCACCATGGGTGGACTTACAGTCCAAACCAAGTAAACCGCCTCTCCCCCCAGAAAACGTACACTGGAGCTGCAACAGGATCTGGCACACACATGACACTAGTAATTTTAGAAATCTGAATCTGAGTGAAATACTAGCACCTCCTTTTTGTCTTCTGTAAGCCTTCACCTCTATCCACAATGAGGATATAATCTACATTTTTAAGGAAGGCCAAATGAGGTAATACACGAAAAGCATTTAGCATAATCTTTGATACACAGACAGTATAAAAAATTGACAGATATTATTATCGGTTATGTTCCCAGTCAAAAAATACCAATTATCGAAGCAGGTATTATATTGTCACTCACAGGCAGTTTTATTATATTGTCCTCAGAGGAGTTTTCTAACACAATTTCTTTCTGAGACCACACCTGAAAAAATTTTACTGTGTTATCCCCATAGGCATGAGTCCCTGCTGGTAGTACTTGTATTGGTGAAGTGTGACCTGTTAAGACAACAAAGCTGAGAACAGTCTAGTGAGGTGGGTGGTAAGCAACAAAGTCTTACTAAGTTCTGGCCACTTCACAACAAACATGATGGTGCCTAGAGACTAAGAAAAAGAAAGGACTAGAAACAAAACAGGATTGTTAGGTCTACGATACCCTCTAGTGGCCACAAAGAAGATTGTTCTTTTTAAAAACCCTCGTTTGGCCATGACTGCAACTTGAATGTATATACATCACCCTTGAGTTTAAAAAATAGCCAACTTGACTTTATGTGTTTTCTGCTTACATCAAAAGGTTGGGGGAGGGGGGAGAGAGAGAGAGAGCGAGTGAGCCAATGTTAAGAGAAACCAATGCGGTCACAATTTGATCCATTCTGTCCTCTTTACTCCCTGCTGAATGAAAACACTAATCAATAGGGAAAAAGGCACAGGCAACATTACCTTTCATGTATATGGACTCTCAAGTGAGAACTGAAGATAATTGTCTTTGTTGCTTTATGAAAGGGAATTCTGAAATGAGCATCTTTCTAAAACAGCAATTTTTCACCAAAGGGCTATTTACAAGCCAAGGTAATAATTAGATATGCCCAAGACTATGCATCTATTCTCTGCCCAAACCCTTCATTTTTATAATGGGTAATTATAGTAAAAACTTCAATTAACCAGAACCCTCAATTAACATGATTTCCCCTCTTGCACTCTATTTTTAGGACAAAGTGGGAGGAAAAAAATCACAAGAAACCATTCATGTGAAGGATGTTTAGTTTGAAAATCTAGGATGGGTTATGCTATGCTAAGCAGAAAAAAACCTTGAATAAAATTACATTCACACCATGATAACCAATATACAGGAAATATATACATTAACTGAACAAGATCTGGCAGGGAAGAAAGTATTTTGTTGAATTTGTTAACATGGTGGAATAGTAGTCTACTTTCTATTTTCTCTACTATCTTCTTTATTGTAACACTGTTAGATAAACAAAAATCAAGGAGAAGGGTGATGTATAAACTCAGCACATATTCTGCACCATCTTCAATTCCACATCCATACATCTGAACAGTAGCATTGAGACTAAGAATCAGAATTCTAAGTCCTTCAAAGAACTTTAGATCTCAGAGAAATAGTTAAGGTCGCCATAGCCCATTAAGGCAAAAATAGGTCACTTGGAGAATATTTCTCACAAAACGAGCTGATATGAGAAGGGTTTTCAATAGTTAATTTTCAAATAATTTGAAAACACATGTATCAGGACATTCCTTATTCAGAAGTGTCAATTTTGGAGTTTCCGTTGTGGCTCAGCAGGTTAAGAACCCAACTAGTATCTGTGAGGATGTTGTTTCAATCCCTGCCTGGCCTTGCTCAGTGGGTTAAGGATCCAGCATTGCCACAAGGTGCAGCACAGGTCGCAGATGCGGCTTGGATCTGGTATTGTTGTGCTGTAGGCTGGCAGGTCCTGCTCCGATTCATCCCCTAGCCTGGTAACTTCCATATGCCGTTGGTGCGGCTCTAAAAAGAAAAAAAAAAAGGCTTTCGCTCAAAATCTCACTTCAGTGCAAAACACAACAGTCCACAAAGTAATTCAGGATAAGCAACCACCACTGAATTGAAAGCTCATGATACCAAATCTATTTAAAATACTGTTTATTTGTGATTTTACATTAATCAGCATTACATCTAAGAGCAATATCAGATAACATTTATACATTTTCCACAGGACACAGAGGTTCATTGGCTCATTCTTTATGCCAAAGCAAGTAAATAGAGGCATTAGCAAAAGGTGCAAATAGTTCACTGTTGTGTTTAAAAAATATTTATGCACATTGCATTCATTTAAGATATATATATATTTTTAAAAAGTTATGGAAAAGCAGAGTTCACAGGTTACTGTTTCTACGTACGTTGTAATACAACATAAATGATGTAGAACATAAAAGAATCCTCAAATACAGAATTAAGCAACTGAAAGTTTCCACTAAGAGATTAAAACACTGATTCCAGTAGTTAGTGAGATCTAGAATGAACTTTCTAGGCTCTGTTTCAACTTTGCATCATCATACACACACGGTCAAACAGAACCAGCCCCAGAACACACTTATAATCAATGTAATTTTTTACACACAAACTCACCCTCCAGAAATACTTTGGATGATTTTTACCCACTGACTGTTTTGGATCATTGATTTTACATTGATTTGTGACATCACTTGGGTGAAGGGGAAAAAAAAAAAAACTATATTAAGCCTAGGTTTAAATTTGTATTTACATTAGAAAGAAAGTTAACTGAAAAGACAAGAAAAATCTGTAAAAATCAAGAAGTGGTAGTTTTCTCAGGGTGGGGGAGGGGGATTAGCCCCACTGATTTCTTCTTGTGCTGCCTTCTAAAGATACGTAAGTTAAAAGAATCTGACCCCTTTAAAACTCAAATATCAACTGAGAAATATAATGACTTGGGCAGGGAAACAGAATTTTAGAGATTTGGGACAAGCTTCCAATAAATTACACTTCAAATCATATCATGACTATAAATCATTATCAAACTAAGATTCTTCTCATGACACTTCTTTTGTTCCCTTAATTCTTCACTTTCTCTCTCATTCTTTTCCTTTTCATTTGGTTACCTTATGAGGGCTTCTTCATTCACTAGCAATACTAAGAGAAAAATACATTATAAGGTTCAAATATGAATCTTGTTATGCTTTTAAATGCTCTAATCTCCTTTTGATACCAAGTCCCTGGATTCTTTAATTATATTTAAGTATGCTTAGTACCAAGCAGCCTCAAATATGCTCTACGGTTAAATGATTGGCTAATATGCTTATGACACTTTTATACTGAATGGTATACAAACATCTCAACATACAAAAATCATTTTTGCCAGAGTTAAACTAAATAACCCATGTTATGTGTATAAAATCCCCTTTGTTGAAAAATAAGGGGCTTTCTAAACTAATATAAAAGGATTTTTCAAAAATTATAGTTTACTAAAATGACCCTTTTTTGGCAAACAAAGTTACTTCAGGTGAAGAGATTTTATACTATGAATAAAATTCCAATTGAATCTTTTCTTAACTTTCAAAAAAATATGTGCCAGTGTATACTAATGCTATAGATTCTTATCTTAGACGCTTTTAAAGCATTCTGTTAATGCCCATTGAAACAATGGGAACCCAAAAGGTACAGTCAATAATCATGATAAAAAACTATAATCTGATTACCAAGTGAAACAGGTGTTGAGAAATAAAAATTTTCTTGCTTGTTCACTGGTAATTTATTTCCAACAAGTATGTAGAAGGCCTGAAGTAATTCAGACAGATATCTGTGGCGATTATAATGATACTTCATGAGGGCAGAGCTAGTCAAAACTAGCAATTGTTTAAAAATTCAAAACCTCTTTTGGACATATAAAATGTGAGATGAATTTGAAAGTATTTTTCATAATGCTTTTCTTTTAGTAAAACCTCTTTCCAGTTCTTAAAGTCCAGTTTGCTACATACCCCCAATCTGATCTACCACTGCATATTAACGATCAACTTAAATGCGGTTTTAAAATGTGCAACGTCACATTGTAATAATAATTATAAAAAGACTTTATTTAGGCTTCAACTTTCTCCTTTTTTTTGTTCTTTTTCAGAAAAGAAGGAGTGCGGAATTTCTTCTTTTTCTTGGATGGTGATTTTGAAGGTGAGCCTTCAGGTGATGGGACTTCTTCAATTTTTTCTGGAGACTTAATGGTGATCTCGATGTTCTCTATGGTGGTGCTTGTTGTTAACCTACTCACTCGCTGGGCAAGCTCATCTTCAATGCCATGCACGTCATCCTTGCCGTTTACTATCAGGACAGGCACATCCATGGAGATGAAGCTCTTGGAAAATAGCTCATGGTTTTCTATAAAAGGGGAGGAGTTTTTGGTTATTTTATATAGTTGATATCTTTGCTTTACTTTATAAATATGAAATGTTTAAGCAATATGCCAAGGCATCACTTCAATTCCAATAAAGATGGATTATTTTAATAAACTATGGGCCTATTAGCATGAAGCTAATGTTCTTAGATGATATAAAGGGGAAGAGGACAAAGTTGTTAGACCAAATAGTGAAGGCTGGATAAGTCCGGTTTGATGACTTGATAGTTTCATTGTAAAGCAAGTCAGTATAAACAAGGAACACAACACATACACATTTTTCATTAACTTTGGGGTCATTTGGCAGTCAAAACTGAAAATGATTTCATGCTTCTGATTGGAAGATATATGACAAACTAGTTTTAATTTCACAAATTCTTAGAACTTGCCAACATCCAAATTAAGTCAATATAAATGTTAAACACAAGTAGCACCCTATTTGATAAAATATATAAAACTACTGGAGCTTTAAGTAAATCCATGGTAAACTTACTGCAATCAGGTGTTCAATTTCTTTATACGGACACAAATGACAGAAGGACAGACTCTAAAGACCAACTCAGTGAAGGCTATGGGAAGTTACATTGAATACCTTCTAATTTTTCGGGGATATTTTGCGGTGACTGAGTTTGAGACTGAATTTGTGAAACAGATGAAGCGTCATCTGAGAGTAAATCCTGCTCAGCATCTGTTGGATAAGAGTTAAGTTAAAAGCCATGCAAAAACAAAGAAGCATAAGATTTCACGGAGGTTAGTGCACACACCAAATGCCTGCATATGCAGGATGAAAAAATTCTTCAGCAATCAGCTAAGCATGCTAACAGTTACCCCATATATTGATAATTATGCATTATGAGGAGATTAATGTGTTAACATTTCCGGCTGCTAAGAGTAATTTTATATACATGCTTTAAGGAGGCGTGACTACTAGCAGCCTAGGCAAATAATATGTATGCATTTAGCTTTTGCTAGAGGGTTAGAAAACCAAAACATATCGAGCAGCCAAATGAAAAGAAATATGAAAGCCTCACTGAATTTTTGAACAATATCCAATTAGTGATTCCTGTCGCAGCAATATTAGGGAGCTAATTCAGGTCATACTGAATGTGGAAGAAACTATAAAGTTATATATAAAAGGTAATGGTTCTATTGCGCAATATTTTTACCTGGCATCTTTAGGCTTTCAAAAATAAGAAATTAAAGGACATTTTACAAAATATAAAAATAGAGACAGTTTCCAACCTTATGTTAAATAAATAAATTGAATAATACTACTTAGAACAGTTAGTGTAATTACATTAACAAGTCAGGATGACTCCCTTTTGTGACAAAGACACTAAAACACTGACAAAAATGGTTTCCTAGACGACCCAGATGTCATTAGTTCTTTCTACATGGTATCTAACAGGGACAAAGATTCTTTAACTATTGGTTCTGTTTTGCTTTGGGTAAGAATTTCAATATATGCTGAAGAGGCTCTAAAGCAGAGGCTTATACCCGCTTTTAGGGTCAGAGACTTCTTGTCCTCCACCATGAAGCCCTGCTTTCCTCAAATGTATATGGTACAGAATTAAGCATATGTTTTCCAGATGGCTCATGGACTGTCTGAAGCTTATCCAAACACTCTAGATTGAGAACCCTTGCTGTAAAGAACTTCTTATTCTTGAGAAAAAGGGAGCTGGTATTCAACTGACTGGGGCATTTTCATGAAAAATTCTTAAATAATCCTCACTTAGGGTTCTGAAGTCAGAAAACCGCAACCTCACTAGAGTGCCCATATACTTCAGCAGAAATCACATAAAAATTCTAGCACTTTGCTTTACATTTTGATTTTGAAATCACAGCATTGGCATCTTGAAGCAGCAGGAACAATAGGGATTTTACAAAGCATTAAAGCCACATACTTGTGAATCTATAATTATGTCAAAGTAAAAAGTTTTTTAAAAGCCACATATTCTAAAATGTTTAAATCTATGAACATATCTCCATTTACTCTAGCCAGTGATTCTTTACTCATCTGGGGATCTCACTTTCCTATAGAAGACTTTTTTGCTAGCACTCAGATTGCTTTCTGAGGAAAACCGTCTTCTCTCCATGTTAACAGACATAGGCTGCAGTAGCTCTTGCATTTCAGTCCTATCTATACCCAAGTAAGGACTGAGAAAGAGGACAAAGAACCACTGAGTGCAAAGGGAACATTAAAAAAACCCCACAAACTATCTTCCATTATCCAACTCAAGGGGCTCTGTTGTTAGCAGTGTGGTTATCCTGGGCTTAATCTCAAAATGAACTAACCTTCCAGGCCTTGCTGTTTACGCTCGATTGTCTTCTTATACTCTTCAAGTTCTCCTTCTGTGAGATGACTGAAGGGGTTGGGAGGGGCCGGGGGGGCATGATCATCATCTTCAAACTGCATGGTCTTGCACAGGAAAACAACGACGTTACTAAGAGCTTTACTTACATCTCTATCTTTATATATTTTACACACACAGATATATATACATACACACACAACTTCATGCACACACACATAAATGTATACACGATGTCTGACACCCCACCTCATAACAATCACAAGAAATGATAAGGCAACACGCTTTGTTTAAAATACTCCTATCGGATTAGTGCTTTTCGACTAGTGATTCAATAGACTCTAACTGCCAGTGATGTTTCCTAGATAAATCTGCATAGGTCAATTTTAATAACTGAAAAAAAATAAGTCAAGTTCTAGAAAGCTTCATAAACTAAGAAACATCTTAAAAACCAAGAATTTCAAAAAGCCTTTGTCAAAAGGCTTAGAAAAATGAAACTGTGCCAAAAGAAGTTTAAATTTGCTATGAAAATAAACTTGTACCTATTTGTTCTAAGAAAGAAATCGAGACTTTCGGTTAAACCTGGCAGACTGAACCTGTGCATTTTAAAAAATTCCTCCCCAAACCTCACTAAAATGATAGTAAAGTTACAGCAACAAAAATAGTATATACTTTCAAGGACAAAAGAGTGGAAGAGGAGACAAAAGAGGATGAGAAATAGTAACACATTGTTGGAAGATGGGAAGGAGGTGGAAGAGTGGGTGGCAGAGCTGGGAAAGTTGAAGCCTTAGTCCTGCGCAGAAGGGCGCAAAGGAGAAGCAAGCTCATTTGCCCTGCAGAGGTCCGGTGAGGCCCAGATATCACAGAAGGTGGCAGTGAAGAAAAGCTGCAAAGGGGGACAAGTTAAAAAAGTTAAAAGTCTGAATAAGAAACAGATAGATTCTCAGATCCCCTTTCTGTTTCACACAGCCGAGCATTTACCTCCCTCTCATCGCTGTGGATGGTCAGAGGCCTAGATTAGGGTACCTAAAACACAGCTGAGGGCTCCCAGAATGATGAGGGGAGACTGGCAGGAGACTAGAAAATTCTCTGGCTAAATTAAATGGCCCCAGATAAAAGAACTACAAACACTAACACTTGGGGATTTCTTAGAGAAACAACCTGGTCCACAGCCAGTCACCCTACAATGGAGCTCTCCAGTTCCCAAGCTCTGCGCACACCCAGAGCTTCTGCCTGGTTTTCAGTGTGTCATTCTTTTTTGTTGTTGTTGTTGTTGTCTTTTAGGGCCACACCCTCGGCATATGGAGGTTTCCAGTCTAGGGGTTGAATTGGAGTTGTAGCTGCCGGCCTATACCAGAGCCACAGCAACATGGGATCTGAGCCTCATCTGTGACCTACACCATAGCCCATGGCGATGCCAGATCCTTGACCCACTGAGTGAGGTCAGCAATTGAACCTACATCCTCATGGATGCTTGTGGGGTTCGCTAACCACTGAGCCACGACAGGAACTCCAGTGTCTCATTCTTAAATACAGACAGGCTATCATGAATTTCCAGATGCTATTAAGGAAGGTTTCTGTCATAGAGGAGACCAGAACTCAGAAGAAACAGACAATAAAGAAAATTTAAAATTGATTTTTTAGAGCGATAAGAAAAAATAATAGTATCCAGAAAGACCAGGATCTTTTTTTTTTTTTTTTAAAGGAACATTCAAGGAATAAGTCTTAAAAATTAAAAAAAAAAAAAAAGTATCAAAATAGAAAATTAAATAGAAGGCTCGGAAAATAAAACCAAGCATATTTCCCAGAAAGCAGGACTAAAAAGACAAAGAGATGGAAGGTAGGAAAGAAAAAAATCAGAAGCTCAGTCAAAGAGATCCAACCAACAGTATATATATCCCAACAGAAAAGAAAGAAATTGAAGAAAGACAACTTATTGAAGAAACACTTTTAAAAAAATTCCCAGAAGTGAAGGACATAACTTTGCCGAGTGAAGAGTTACTACACCCTAAAAACAAAGACTAAAAAGAAATTTACAAAGTACATCATCACAAAATTTCAGAAAAGCAGGAATGTAGAAAAGGTCTAAAAGAAAAAAAAAGACTGGAGTTGCTGTTGTGGCGCAGTGGTTAATGAATCCAACTAGGAACCATGAGGTTGCGGGTTCGATCCCTGGCCTTGCTCAGTGGGTTAAGGGTCTGGCATTGCCGTGAGCTGTGGTGTAGGTTGCAGACGTGGCTCGGATTCCGCGTTGCTGTGCCTCTGGCGTAGGCCAGTGGCTACAGCTCTGATTAGACCCCTAGCCTGGGAACCTCCATGTGCCGTGGGAAGCGGCCCTAGAAAAGGCAAAAAGACAAAAAAATAAAATAAAATAAAAGGAAAAAAGAGTCCTACACAAAGTGTGTGAATCATAATACTTTCCTACTTAACAATAATGTGGCACTGGGGGATAATATGGTGATGCTTTTCATATTATTTGTAACTTAGAATTCTGTACCCATTACATGCACATTTGGAGGTAGAACACAGGTTTTTAGACTTACTTTCCTACGTATCCTTTTCCAGAAAGCTATCAGTGGATGTGCTCAATAATAAAGGAGTAAATCAAGAAAGTGGAAGACATACGACGCAGGAAACGGGGCACTATATAGGTGAGAAGCAGAGCTGTTGGTCCAGATCTGGACCAGAATGACAGAAGGATGGAACTGAGAGATTACCTGTTACCTTTGACCCTATGGAAAATAATATCAAGAAAAGTTTGGGAAGAACCAAGCCAATGTACCCCAAATACTAAGCCAATGAAAAAAAGTGGCGCCTTTTTCTCCAGAGGGAGAAAAGTTGTATAAAAAAGGAAAGGTCCTCATGGGATATTACCTGGGCTCAGCAGTAAATGTTTAAAAATATAAACACTGAAAGCTGAGGAGACAAAACATAGTGATACAACCTTACTGGGAGAATGAAAAAGGGAAGCCTTGTGTAAACAGGCTAAATCCTCATCATCCATGAAAGAAGTCACTATTGTCTTTGATTACTTCTACAATGCAATTCCCCCCCCCCCCACATTTCCTGATCTCTGAAATTGGGAAGCATCTTATAATTGGTTTCTTACAACTATAATTGTCGGGAATTTTTTTCTCTTTTAGTGATACATAAAAAGATGGTACTTCTTACAGTTGATGATATAGACTCAGTGAAATACAGTTGAAGTCTAAAACTGATAAACTAAGAAAAAGCAGAATAAAGATGCTCTTTAGAAACAAAGGTAAACGCTAGAAAGAAAGTCCTTGTCCCTAGAAATTGGGAATTAAAGGTGACATTTTAAATCTGGTGTATTACTTCACTTTTTAACTTGTGCTAATATTAACTTCAGTAAAAACAAATATTCATATTTAAAAAGCAAAGAAGTTAATGTCAAAACAAAAATCATAGTGCTTCACAGACTTACAGAAGGAGGCTTGTCCACAACAATTCCGGCAAGCAACTGAGACTGTGGTCCTGCTGTTTTCAAGTCATACCGATTTTGCTCACGAATCTGAATTTATAAAACAGTAACAAGAAGATCTTGGAGACAACTCTGCAGGTGACCTTTGGCTTACAATTTGACCAACCCGGGGTAAGGGCCTCTTTAACTCCATCTCCATAAAGCCCTCTTTTACCATCCTAACAATTCACATTACTCCCTTCTACTTTTCTTGATGTGATTTTCTACTGTTTTACACACATTTTTCACTAACACAGCAGAAATGTCTACTACGTCTTCCCCGTATAGCCTGCTCACCAGTAACTAGCACAGAACTGGAAGTATTCAATACAGGCTAAAGTTATACAGAATTAAATCTCAAATTCTTCTGTATTCAAACCCTTAGCTGGGCATGATTAGATTTAATCACTAGTGATTTAAACACAGAACAGCATAAAAATGCCTCCTCCAGACACAGAAGGCCATATCTTACCTTATTCCTCTTTTCTAGTACCTCGTTCGGGTTTGTGTTTAAAGGAACAAACTGATTTGGATCTTCAATTTTGATAGGTGTTCCACTACTAACTTTGGAAGAGTCCTCCGCTTTCATCCACTAAAGAATCAAAAATTTTCTAGAATGAAGCTTTGTGTTAAAGAAATATGGTAGGTTCTTAACAAATGTTTACTGACTTAAAGAGAAAAGGGGTAGACACTGACGATTTTTTTTTTTTTTTTTTTTTTTGTCTTTTTGCCTTTTTTGGTGCCGCTCCTGCAGCATATGGAGGTTCCCAGGCTAGGGGTCGAATAGGAGCTGTAGGCACCGGCCTACACCAGAGCCACAGCAACGCGGGATCCGAGCCTTGTCTGCGACCTATGCCACAGCTCACGGCAACGCCAGATCCTCAACCCACTGAGTAAGGCCAGGGATCGAACCTGCAACCTCATGGTTCCTAGTCGGATTTGTTAACCACTGCACCACGATGGGAACTCCATACACTGACGATATTTTAAAGAATTTCACTAAGTAGTTTTTAGTGATCAATTACTCTATATGTCATAATAATTAGAGTCAGCATTCACTTAAAAACAAATGTTAGTATTCACACGAATACTAAATTATGCTGCTATTTAAATTTTCTTCTTCTGGAATTTTGAATACATTGGTGAAAATTTTCAAGGGTAGACATAAAGCTTGATCTCACATTAACTCATATTCATAGTTGTCATCTGCATTGAAGTTTCATCAAATGATGATGGCTAAGAAGTCACCAAAAAGGACTCAAAAAATCTCTTAAGATTTAGATTTCCAGACTTCATTTTTTATTTTTAGCTCTCAGAATGGGCCTGACAAGCATTTTATAAAGGGGATAATCTGGTAATAATTTATACTATAATGGCACCACCGAGATGGGAGAGCCTTATACAATTATTCTCACTTACCTAACTTTATACCCCTTAAAGAAAGCTAATATTCATCGAGATTAATGATGGCTGGCTGTTAGTCTCTGTTGACAAAATTAATTTTGGGAAACATGCTCTTTTACTAGAAGATAAGAAATCATATAGACTAGGGGAAAAACACTTTGATGCCTATGCATTTCCGTGTTGAACATTACTGATTTATTTGATAGGATGAACTAATTTTGAGTACCTAGGAAATGTTTGGTGATATGCACTCCAAAATTAAACCAAATCTGAAGCAAAACATCAAAAAAGATAACTCATTTCTTTATTTATCAGTTCTTGCCTAAGGATAGCTATGCACTACCCTTATACTGACAAAATTTGGCACCATTAGGTGTTGATAACTTTTATAGTTCTGATTCATGGGTATAATATAAACTACAAAGCAGTATCAGGTAATGGGTAAAACCAGGCTCCAGGGTCAGATTGCCTGCATCCAAATCCTGACTCTGCCAGTCACAAATGATTAGCAAATCCCTCTGTGCTTCAGTTTTCTCATCTATAAAGTGGAGGAGAAACATAGCATCCTCTCTGTATTAGGAGAAGTAAATGAGAGAATTCATGAACAGCACTTAGGCCAAAGTGCCTTGCACAAAGGTTACCTGATCATTTAGAATGATGTTACTGTTAACATGATATTCTACTTTCCCAGTATTTCCAACACAGAACATTCAATTCATCAGTAACTAGGCAAGATATTTAGTGAAGGCAGACTACATAAAATGGGGGCATACTGTGATTTTGGTCCTGGGACTGGTTTCCCCATTCCGGGACTCCTCAGGCACATTCACTTTCATGTAGGTATTTGGGGAGTTCAGCCATCTTGTTTTTTCACGCTGCTGCCTCTGCGCCATGTACTTGAGAGGAGAGAGTGGCACTGTATCATCTTCGAAGGAAAAGGCAGTCACAGTTGCTGGGATTTCCACATCACTCTTGTGCCTAGGCTTTTCTCGAATGAGAGGATGCCTATAAGCATAGCCTGTTCTATATCCCTAGGAGAGGGGGAAAAACCACATTTGAAGAAATCAATCTTATACCAAACAGATTATTTAGGGTCTATTCTTCAAGCAAATGATTCAACAAGACTCCTTTACTTTATTTGTTAACAAAGAAGAAATCCTTCCAAACTCCACCTCCACATAAACACTAGAGTGGAAATCAAGCAAATTTCAAGATCGGGTTAAAATTTATCTGAGCTGACAAAGTGGTTTCCACTCATACAGTTTTTCCTGAGAAAGTAATTCCAAAACTGCTGACCAGAAACATTTTTCTAGATATAAACTGGTTTTCTGGAGGCCAAATCTCAGTGCTCATTTACGTCTTTGTTCCTGGGTCTGAAGGCAATCTGCCTCCTGACTTTTAGTGGAAGAGGGTAAAATCTAGGATGACATTTGCATGTTTCACTGTATGATTCTTAAAATATACTGAATTCCTTCCTACGGTCTAACTATGCTCCCAGAGGAGTAAGGAGCATGCTCCAAAATCAAATGGAGATGGAACATCTGCTCTTGAATCTGAAAACATGAAATCCAAGTTTATGCTCAATTTTCCACCTACCAAATTGTCCAGAGTCCTCATCAGCCCTTCAAACTCAAGCTCGCCAATCTTCCATTTTTGATGGGAACCCATATTCACTCCTCCTCCTCCAGATGCTGCTACACTGTGAGTGAAAGCTTTGTATTTCTGAAGATCCAATACAAGTAGATTGTCTACACCACCTGCTCCTGCCAATGCCTGCACCTGTAATCAATGGCAAATTAGGGAACAGAGACTAGAATGAGTATTTTTTTTAAAAAGGCACAAGTTTGGAGCTCTCTTGTGGTATAGTAGGTTAAGGATCTGGCATTTTCACTGCTGTGGCATGGGTTCAATTCCTGGCCCGGGAATGTCCATATGCCATAGGCGTGGTCAAAAAAAAGGGCATAAGTTCAATTCATCAAATATCTGTAATAGTTATTTAGGCTACCAACAAAGAAATACACTTATGAAAGCAGGCAGCTTGAAGTATTGTTTCCATCTACCTATACCTTCCAGGACTCTGATCCTCCCTGATGGAAAACACATTTAAAGCCATACCTTTTAATATGGTTCAAGAAATGGAATTCTCTTGCCAAATTTTAAAGTTCTTTCCTTGCAGTTTACCCATAGCAATCCATTAATATGTTTGCTGAAAGTTATAATTTTAAAGGAATATAAGCACTATACTGTGAATCTAAAGATATTTAGGCAGAAGTCAGCTTGCTAATTTAACTAAGCTTTTCATAGCTTCATTTGAGGAGTGACTATTAAAGAAAAAAAATGTTGGTTGTTAAGACAAGCTAAAGTTGGTAGAGAAAGTTTTTCCCTCCTTTTTGGTGGCCATTCCAATAAATTCAGATTACTATCATTTGCTTCCAGAGAATCTGTGCAGGAGTTCCCATTGTGGCGCAACAGAAACAAATCCGACTAGGAACCATGAGGTTGAGGGTTCAATTCCTGGCCTCGCTTAGTGGGTTAAGGATCTGGCATTGCCGTGAGCTGTGGTGTAGGTCGCAGACGCGGCTCTGATCTGGCGTTGCTGTGGCTCTGGCGTAGGCTGGCAGCAACAGCTCCAATTAGACCTCCTGGCTTGGGAACCTCCATATGCTGCAGGTGTGGCCCTAAAAGCACAAAAGACAAAAAAAAAAAAAAAAAAGAGAGAGAGAGACAGAGAATCTGTGCATTAAACACATTCGGCTTCTCTGGGGGAAAAAGTGGTTAATAAATATCAAATCCATTATAATATTGAAGTTGAGGCTGATGAATCCCTGGACAGCTCATGAGTTCATAAAACTTCTGGCCCTGCCCTAACACTTTCAGGAAAATGGCCGCAACATATCTGATCTTTGATAACCGGCAGTCACCTTTGTTTCTTAATTAGCACCACATCACTAGAGGGTAAAAACAGACAAATTGTGCAACTATATATCTTAAAAATAGGATTATGATGAAAATTATGTTTATGAGGCACTTAGATTTGCTGTGTGTCTGTATGTGAATTTTAATTTCCTTCCTCCTGTTTTTAACTCAAGAGATACCTGAGTTGACCCTAAACTCAAGGGAAACAGAACTTCTCTTAAAAGACAAAACAAAAGCCATCAACTGATAGGACTCTGGAAATAAGTAAACACAATACCCAACTCAACAAATAACAAAGCAAAAAAAAAAAAAAAAAAAGAGGGGAGTAAAGGGTTTTTCTTACCTGAATCTCACAGGCTATCTGCACATTAAAAATATAATGAAAAGCCTCCTCAACTGTTTCCCCAAGGGCTACCACACCATGATTTCTGAGTACCAGCACCTAAAATAGAATCCCAAAGCAATCACTTTAAATAACTGGCATAGCTTACACTGCTTTCATCAACAGTAACAGCAACAAAAATAGCTCCTTAGTTAGAAAACTCTACTACATACCTTACAACTTGGTCCCAGAACTTTCTGCAGTTGAATTCTCTCCTCTTGTTCATCGAGTGACCCTTGGTAGTCATAATAGGCGACATCTCCCAGGATCAGGGACTCTTGAGAAATTGGAAGGATCCCACACTTCATGGAGGATACCTATTTGATTAGGTTCAGGCCAAGATAACACACATTTAGTTACTAATTACACTTTCATAGGAACTGTATTCTTCAGTCAGCTCAGGCTGTGTTTACCACTCCAGCTACCTCTGTTAGCTCTTTGCTTCTTCAAGAAAAAAAAAAAAAGAACTTGGGGATACTACACAATTTACATGTTGTACTGGATATCATGAAATAGGCTTTGCTCCAAAGAACTAAATGACCCAATTATTAAACTGTTTAGTTCAAAAATGCAAATGTTATCTCTCTAGTTGTTTCCTAGAACTGTAGCATTTAGTCCAAAGGGACTTTTTACTTTCTGGATATGCAGAGCATTAATACTCTGAAAATGATTTCAAATGGCAAAGTGTAAAGCATCAGGAAAGGAAAGACATGAAAATATACACTTCCCAGGGTCACTGTCCCTTCAGTGACTTACAGCTGCTGTTGCAAGGGTATGGACGTGTATCACGCACTTAACATCAGGACGTGTTGAGTAGATTGCAGCATGGGGACTGAATCCTGTATGGTCAATTTTTAAATTAGTACTTCCCTGATCCACTACTTCTCCTATGATATTGACTTTCACCTGGAAAAATCACAAAGACATAGTTAATTGGTACACATGCTTAAAGTTTCTTGTGTTCTGCAAGCTAAACCAGGACATGGCAAACTTTTTTGGTCAAAAGCCAGATAGCAAATATTTTAGATTTTGTAGGCCTCTATTGCAACTACTCAACTCTCCCGCTACAAAAGAATGGGTGTGGCTTTGTTCCCAGAAAATTTTAATTACAAAAACAGTCTGCAACAAAACTTAGTATTTACCAAGAAGTGCCATTTCAAGAAACTAAATAACTTAAGCTCTTCACTGAAGGTCTGGACAAGTCCATCATTTACTGAAATGGCTGGAAAACATCCACTTGTAATTAACACTGCAGCACTAGAACTAATGTAGTTCCTACTGTTCTAGAGGCTAACGACAATGGCTAAGAGTACAATTATGGAAAACAAAATGCTAGAATGTTGGATGCTAGTCTCACACCAAATGAACTTTGTTTAAATCTATCTATAAAATGTATAGTCTCTGTGTGTGTGTATGTGTGGTTTTTGTTTTTTCACACAAATTACAGGGAGTACGGGGTGAAAAAAAAATCAAAATATTCTCTTTAAAACATGAATAGGTTAGCTGATTAGACCAATTCATTTACTAGGCTCTTCAACTACCCTGTTTTTCTTGAACCCTAAAGCTTTTATTTAAAAAAAAAAACCACAATGTTAACTTTCCAATTTATTCCTGTTAACTAGTAAATGCTTTTCCATCTATACCTTTTCTTATTCTGTCCTGTACTAAAAGATAAAAACTGTCAGAAAAGCACAAGGAAGCACAGAAAAAATAATACAGGAACGAAAACTGTACCAAATTGGAGGCTGTGGCTTCAGAAAATGACAGACCTCTGGGAATTATTATTATGTGGTCTTGCTCCTTACTTATTCTTACCTGGGAGAAAGAGAAAAAAATATGGAATTACTATGAGGTGTTCATATTTTGCTGTGTAAACATGACTAGGAATATATTTACAACAAATAACTGTAAGAGATCTGGGGGGAGAAAACAAAGCAGAACTTAAAGGTGTACAACATGAAACTTTCTTTGAAAAGTTTTTTTCCCTCAAACCCTCAAGCACTTGCTAAAAATATCCTGACATTAGTTCCTCATACACTGGACTTACCTAAAGTGTCACTCTGGGGGTTTTAAGGTTGTTTAGGGTCAGCTATCTTCAAGAGAAATGAATGCCAATATAATTCAACCCAAGGTGGTAATGACTATAATCTTGATTTAAATATGCAAATTAAGGGCAAATGAGCAAAAGAAAGAAAACAGAATCTTTTCCTAAGAAGGAATTAAGGTAGAGATGGAAGGGCAAACTAAGGAACAGCCGGGAGGAAGGAAGGGCTGAAAAATTGTAGGAAGATTATACTTCACATCTGTGCCATTTTCATCACACAATATTTTCATACTTTTTTGTCTCCAAATATTATCTTGTTTCAAGTGTGGCAACATGAAAACAAGATGATGATGAATGGGAAAAATATCTTTCAAAAATAAAGACCAGGGAGGAAACTTCCTGACCCCCTCTATTTTCCCTGCTCCAATTGCTTTTTAAAGCATTTTAAAAATATCACTGTCTCTCAGATATCATTAACACAAAGAGGGAAAACTCTGCCTGAGGATTTCTTCCTGGATAAGTTCTACAACTGGTCTGAATTAGAGGAACAACACAGATAGTAAATGGAGAAAAAAGTTGGGGTAACTGCAGCCTCTCTCTTAAATATAAGGTTTAAATCAGGATGAGGTCCAGCATGCCAGGCTCAGAGGATAAGGTCCAAAAACTGCACTTCTGAGAAAAGGTGAGGACAATACAGTTGCTTTCAAGTTGGGATTTAAAAAAAAAAAAAAAAAAAAAAAAAAAAAAAAAAAAAGAGGAAGTGAAAGCTGAAGGACTCACTGAGATATATGTATTTGCCAGGTGGGCCCATCCAAACAAGTCTGCAAGTCTGTACAGGCTGGCAAGTTTACAACGAGTAAGCTTTTCTCCCTTCACGTATGAGGATGTATCTGCCCCAGGAAGGTCATTGATAGGTGTGACCATGCCGAGACCTAAAAGAGGAAAAATTGTGGAGAGAGATTCAGGTCAAATAATTCCTTACCTGAAAATTAGTTGCCAGGAAGAAGCCTGAGTCTGGGAGTGTCCCAGACTGTAAATGATGGTCTGAAATTTATCAGCTCATACAATGTTTCTTTAGCTTATTATCCTTCAAAGAAGTACACTGAGAGTAAAAGAACATATCAGCTACCATCTTGCTGTTTCATCAAGTACTTGTTAGGGAGTGATGTTAGAGAGTTAAGTCACATGCTCTCAATGGTGAGAGCTTTTTTTTTTTTTTGGTCTTTTTAGGGCTGCACCCCCACCCCCCGCCCCGCAAATAAAAGCTCCTTCCCAGGCTAGGGGTTGAATCGGAGCTGAAGCTGCTGGCCTCAGCCACAACCACAGACAGGCAGGATCCAAGCCACATCTGCAACCTACACCACAGCTCACAGCAACACCGGATCTTTAACCCACTGAGCGAGGCCAGGGATTGAATTGATGTCCTCATGGATACTAGTCAGGTTCTTTACTGCTGAGCCACTAAGGGAACTCCATGAAAGCATTATTAACACTGAAGCTATTGCTAATTTTATGATGAAAAGATCTCAACAGAAAGCTACCTTTCTAATATCTCTTTTGACTTTATTCAAATAAAAACCATTTAAGAAAGCATTCAAACAGCAGTCTGGTTTCTGCCAAGCAACAAGAACTAGTCTTAATCTCTATTGATCTCTAATGACCCAATTGCTTAATCTCTAATGACCCAATTCCTAAGTCCAACTTTTCTCAGTCTTCATTCTCTTAGACACTATTTACTACCTCTATCCTAGAATTCTTCTCCAGGCCTGTGTGGCACTACCATGGATCTTGTATCCTTTATCCCTTATGCACTCTTGTTAGGGTGCATGATACATGACAGATGCTCAATATTATAGAAAAAGTGAACCAAACTAGCTCAATCTTTCAATTTTTCTGTTTCTTTTGATAGAATGTTTCTTGCAAGCTGGAAGAGTGAGTGATTTTGGAACTCATCATTCTTCCTACCATGCATTCACCAGCCCCACCATCACCACATTCAAACCTGTTGCTAAGTCTTCTCTACTCTTCCTTGGCTATGCCCTTCTCACTGATCTCTTCCTTCTTGTATCCACACCACTTCTCTAGTTTAAGCACTTATAACTCACATTGGGCCTCTTTCAAAGACCCTTTAACCAGTATATGTATGTGTCAACACAGGGATCCACTTGGGTTCTACCCTCACCTTGCACGTTCCCACCATCATGTCTCTTTTCATGCCATTCCTCTGATGGGGAAGTACTTGAATTCACTAAACTACTTGTAAATCTTTAACCAAAAGAAAAAAAAAGAAATAACAAAGGAAGAAAGAGAAGGAAAAGGAAAGTCCCTGTTGGTCTGGGACTCTGGATACCTGCTTGGTACAGCAGTGACTTCTGTGCATATCTCACTGAGGTGTAAAGTGCTTGAACTTAACACCCTATGATTCTTGGTATCCTTGCAGTGTTCATTTCTCCAAGTTGGTGCTCTCATTAAAGAAATGCTGAATGAATAAAATGTCTGCAACTCTTTTACACCAAGTTCTAACTGCTCCATCCTGGTTAGTTCAGGTCTCTCTTCTTCCATAAAGTTCTCTTAGTTCACTTTAGCCAATAATAAATTCCAATGTTGAGTTCATGATAAGATGGTTTAGCAAAAGTCATTAGACAGTTTCTTATGACCTGCTTTATAATTTTTTCCTCTACTGTTATCTTGCAGTTTTAATCTTTCATGCACGCATTGTATGTTTTCTCAACTCAAATATGCATTTATCTGGGGCAGGGACTACATTTTATGACTATTTTGTAATTCACACAAAGTCTAGTAAATGTCTGGTTGGTATGAAAAAGTAACAAATCCTAATACTACGTTACTCTAAGTATTAGATGTTATAAACTTAAGGACTGAACTAAAGCAGAGTGTGCTGCTAGAGATGTACAGTGTTCAAAGAAAATATAAAATTACAATTTTTAAAATTTACAAAACTGACGTACTGAGGGGAGGTGAAGTAAAGCCCGAAAAAGAATTGGCCATGATGTAATCTGCAATCTGTTGTAATGCTAGTAATCCAGTTGGATTGTGGCCTTTCTTCATCTGTTCCTGAATTAGGCATTCCAGGTCTTCCCGAAAGGCCTGTAATACACAAAAATAATCACTGAGCACATGCATCTCACTTGGACCAGACTGACCCAAACATAACTTGCTCTGACATAATCAATCATTCCCCCATCTCTCTTGTTTTTGTTTGTTTGTTTGTTTCTCTTGTCTTTTCTAGGGCTGCACCCGAGGCATGTGGAGGTTCCCAGGCTAGGGTTCAAATCGGAGCTGTAGCCACCGGCATACACCACAGCCATACACCACAGCCACAGCAACGCGGGATCTCAGCTGCATCTGTACACAACAGCTCATGGCAATGCCGGATCCTTAACCCACTGAGCGAGGCTAGGGATCAAACCCGCAACCTCATGGTTCCTAGATGGATTCATTAACCACTGAGCCATGATGGGAATTCCCCCATCTCTCTTTTGGATAGCTTTCATCTACACTATTTTAAGCAAATGTAGAACACAAAATAACAAAATTAAAACATTGGAAGAAGAAGCAAGCTTGCTTTCAGGGGAGGAAAAAATCACTAGGTATTCTCACTCTCAAAGAAAATGAACTATTATAACATCTACAATAGACAGGTATAGACAAAAGTAACTCTGTTAATATGCAACCAGAGCACCAAAGTGTAGACTGATGTAAAAAGAAAGCCATTTGTTGCCGGGCAGCCTCATTATCCAGGTTAGGATAGAGTCCTTATCTGAACAGGGCATGACTACAGTGACTCACAGCAAAAATCTTCACTAAGACACAGTAAATCACGGCTTCCATGTTATGATTTCTATGGTAATTCCTCACCCCTATAAATTCTGAAAGCAAGTCTATAAAGAGCTGAGAGCTGATTACTCCCTTTTTACAACACTGTGTTGAAGAAAACTCCCCTGCCCCCCAACTTTGGGTACTATATGTTCCTGTTCTGAAGCTCTGCTTTTTTCTTTGTGTGTGTGTGTGTGTGTGGTAGAAACAGTATTTAATATTAAAAAAAACCCGAAGATTAAGAGAAAAATTTCTATTCCAATAACCCTTGAGTTGCTAGTATGATTTATCATTTGAAACATCTCCCAATCCTTCACATTCGTTGAAATAACTGGTTTTATATTTCTATCACACCCAACCAACACTTATTTTATTAAATGCATCATTTATTCTCTTGCTCATGTTTGTACTCATTCATTTTAAACTTGAAAGTTCTTGCAGTATAAATTATCTAGATCTTGCCCTTCCATTTAAGATTGGTTACATGTGTAGCAGAATGCCCTGCCAGAAATTAAATTCAGTTTGTTCCCACTTCACCTAAGAGGGAGAAGGTAGAAAACTGCTTTGGACTCATTACCTTCAAGAGAGGTGGCATAAATACTATGGAGACCACTGAGAAATCCTCCACAGAAGGGTGACTCTCCTTCGAGTCACTGACAGTAGCCTTCCTCGTTAGGCTGGGAATAAGATCTTGCTTAGAGGATGGCTGAATACCTCAGAGGTTTTCAGAATGAAGAACTTTATATAAATTTTAAGAAATAGCATAGAAGCCCATGGTGAAAAAGGGAAATGTGGTTCTGAGGCTAT
The DNA here is from genome assembly GCF_054392235.1 of Sus scrofa. Taxonomy (NCBI): domain Eukaryota; kingdom Metazoa; phylum Chordata; class Mammalia; order Artiodactyla; family Suidae; genus Sus; species Sus scrofa. The sequence continues at coordinate 143,260,869 of NC_139396.1, read as the reverse complement.
GAGGTGGTAGTAAGTATTAGGGCTAGTCCTGACTAAATACTTGTGTTGCTCTGAGAGCAACAACTGAAAGGCATCTGTGATGTGAACTCAAAGAGCTGAATGCTAATAGTTGTAATTTTGGGAGCTCAACCATGGGCACCATGGAACACCTTAACCGAGCTCAGCACAGGCAGGGAGGGAGGTGTATTCTTCCCTGATGCATCTTGGTGACCTGCCTAGGCATCTGGGTCAACAGTGAACCTGCATCTTCTGTTGGAGAAGGTTTTCAACGCCACCACTACATGGCAGGGAGGGACAGGGCAGTGGCAGTGGTGGACTGAACAGACTTTGGTGTGACCCATTTGTAGACTCAGACACATGTGTACCACTGATGAACCTTCTTAGACTATGTTAAGCCACTTGAAGTTCTTGGGACAATTTAGGGGAAAGTAGAAGTTCCAAGAGGAAGATACTGTCCTTTTTGCTTATATAGCAGATGGATGTTTCAATGATTAATTTAAAAAATACTAGTTGTTACTATTTGAATTCTGAGTTTATGGAACAGTTTATACCAGTTAAATATAGTTTTCCTTTTACAAATTCAAGGCTTGTTAAATGTAAATTCTTTGCTAATTTAAAAAATTCTAAACCTCTAATTCCATTGACTTTTATCTAGTTCTTTTATTCTATTTTGTCTTTTTAGGGCCTCACCCATGGCACACGTTAAATTCCCAGGGTAGGGGTCAAATTGGAGCAACAGCTGCAACCTACACCACAACTCATAGCAACACTGGATCCTTAACCCACTGAGTGAGGCCAGGGATCGAACCCATGTCCTCATGGATACTAGTTAGGTTCGTTACCACTGAACCACAACAGGAACTCCCTCTAGTTCATTTAAATGTGATTTCAACCAAAGAAACTATCGTATGAAATATGCTCTACAAAAACATGTTTCAGAAAACTCCATTAATACATTTCTAAGACTCTGTGAACATAAATTGGTTGTGAGCTAATATAAGTTGGATGGACACCTTGATACTGATGAGTAACAGGAGTGTTTTACCATGTTTAAGGCTAAAAGGAAAAGAAGCTTCCAGATTTACTCATTTATCTTTATAAAGACTATAGAAAACTTCTAGACGCCTGGCAATGGGCCAGTGTGCTCTTCTGAAACTTTATCTTCTCTTCAAAACCAAAAGCTATTTAAAGTTTCCTCAGTTCAAAGAAGCAATAACCAATATTCTTTGATTCGGCTTTTAAAAATTGATACCTATTTTATGTATAACAATAGCTCTTTATGTATAACAATTTTTATTTTATTAAATGCTATACTTTATGTTCCTCCAAGAAGAATTTAAGGCAGATTCCGTAGATTAAAATGACACAAAAATAAATATAAGAAAAATCAAGCTAAGGAGAAAATATGCATAAAGAGGTTAGATAGAGCCAGGAATGAGATTAAGACACAAAGCACACACTATAAAACTGTATCATTTGCCAGAAATGGGCCAAATTTTATCTAAAGTCTCCAGCAGCAAACATGAATCAAGACAATCATTCAGTATGCTGATTTACAATGGCTTTAAGAAAAAAAAAATCCAACTAGTTGCCCAAGAGAATCACACTATTTATGATACTGATGAGAAATTTCTGCTGTGTGGAATGAGAAAGCTAAATAAGAAAGGTTGAAAAATCTGTTCAAGGTCACAGAGCTAGTAAATGTTAGAGGTTAAGGACTCAGGTCACATGTTTTTTTTCATTAGCAAGAATGCATTTTTCATTTCCATTTATCCATAATATGGTAAGTACCATCCTAAAGCTTTGAGATGATCCATGGTGTCACAGAGGGATGCATAAGCCCTTCTGAAATCAATTAAGAGAAAAACATGAATTCCCCTTTAAGGCTAGTGAATAGCTGATATGCAATACAGGAGAAGAAAATAATTTTCAATGTAAATGAAAAGCCCCAGTCGTTTTACAGTTGACTGTGCTTAAACAGATATAGATCATTTAATTCCAAAAGATTTAATATTTTCATCATGAATACATAACTCATATGTTAGTTTCAAATATTTTTGAATTATTGTTCAGATAATTACCTAAGTCATAAAACAGTATAAAATTTACCGATGATAAAAAATTGTTTCAGCTGATTGTAAAATTTATCAATAGGCTTATTAAGCCTTCATTAAAATATTATATTAAAAGAATAAAACTTCTGCTTATCTTTATGATAGTTAATCATATTCCTACTAAAATCTGGTGTTAATAAAATAATCCTTTACAGATGATTCATTTGAATCTCACAACAAAGTCCTGAGATAGGCAATGATTTGATCAGTTGCACAGCAAATAAGTAAATGGAATAAAGATTTAAATCTTGAACTTGGAGTTCCTGTCGTGGCGCAGTGGTTAATGAATCCGACTAGGAACCATGAGGTTGCGGGTTCGGTCCCTGCCCTTGCTCAGTGGGTTAACGATCCGGCGTTGCCGTGAGCTGTGGTGTAGGTTGCAGACGCGGCTCGGATCCCGCGTTGCTGTGGCTCTGGCCTCGGCCGGTGGCTACAGCTCCAAATGGACCCCTAGCCTGGGAACCTCCATATGCCGCGGGAGCGGCACGAGAAATAGCAAAAACACACACACACACAAAAAAAAAAAATCTTGAACTTTCGGTTGGGCATAAGATCTTTGCCTAATTTATCAGAGATGAGTTGTATCACTGAAACCAGATACAGGTATATCTCATTTTATTGCACTTTATTGTGTCTTGCAGATACTGCATTTTTTTTTACAAATTGAAGGTTTGCGGCAGCCCTGTATCAAGCAAATCAGAGCCATTTTTCCAACAGTATTATTTTAAAATTAAAATATCAAAGTTTGTACATGGTTTTCTTATTTATTTTTTTTTTTCCAGGGCCACAGGTGTGGCACATGGAAGTTCCTGGGCTAGGGGTTGAATAGGAGCTGCAGCTGCAAGCTTATGCCATAGCCACAGCAGGGCAGCATCCAGGCCACAGCCACGTCCTCGATCTACACCATAGCTCACAGCAATGCCAGATGAGCGAGGCCAGGGACTGAACTTGCATCCTCATGGATACTAGTACGTTTGTTTCTACGTGACTACGTGGGAACTCCTGTACATTGTTTTCTTAGATATAATGCTATTATGCATTTAATAGACTACAGTAGAGTGTAAATATAACTTTTATACTTATTGGAAAACAAAAAAATTTGTGACTCATTTTACTGCGATGTTTGTTTTACTTCAGTGGTCTGCAACTGAATCTGCAGTATCCCTGAGGTATGCCTATACAACTAATAAGGCAGCAGGTGTGCTGTGATCAGAAACATGCATAAACCTCTTAGGCTAGATTAGAGCATTACCTTGTAATGATAGATAAAGCAGATCCTAGAGCACCAAAGTACTTGCCCTCTCAGCTAGCAATTTTCCCATCAAAGAATGAGGGAGTTCCCGTCGTGGCTCAGTGGAAATAAATCTGACTAGCATCCATGAGGAGGCAGGTTCAACCCCTGGCCTTTCTCAGTGGGTTAAGGATTCCGTGTTGCTGTGAGCTGTGGTGTAGGTCGCAGGTGTAGTTCGGATCCCATGTTGCTGTGGCTGTGGCCAGCAGCTGTAGCTCAGATTAGACCTCTAGCCTGGGAACCTCATATGCCGAAGGTGCAGCCCTAAAAAACAGACCAAAAAAAAAAAAAGAATGAGAAACTAACTTATAAGTAGGGCAGCAAGATCACATGCTGGGATTTTGAAGTCAGAATAAACCAACAATTCCCTAGGGTCTCCACTAGAGAAGAGTCAAGTTAACAGATCAAACAACACATAAGCTTTTACAGCATAAACCATCTTCCTTCTCAGATTGAGAACAATAGAGACGAGGAGGTAGTGGAAGCTGTTACACTTTGAATACATGAGTACGTGACTATGAAGAAGGCAAAGTGCCACTGGGATGACAGATTCTTTAAGGCCTTCAAAACTAAAAATACAGTCTAATAAATTATGATTATAATCTTCAAAGTATTGTCACAAAAGCATAAAAATGCTTTAAGTTAGCAATACTGTATATAACTCTACATATACATTTCCACAAAAATAGTTGCCTACTATGAACTAGGCTCATTTCATTCAACTGTCACAACCACCACATGAGATCCATTTTTACTAACAAGGAAAGTGAAGCTCAAGTGAGTTTCCTAATGTCAGAGCTATTAAGTGGTGGTTAAGTCCAGATCCCAAACAAGGACTATACACATATATGCATGTATAAGAAATTCATATGAACAGATTAAAACTGGAAATGATGAGAAAATGGGCTGGCCCCTAACTAGGTCACAAGAGGCTGGCACTCCAGGATCTCTCCAATCTATTAGGCCAATTTCTGGCTGTATCTATCCTGCACGCTATCACATGCTCTGGTCTATCCTAAGAGGTTCACTCAGCATGCTCTGATCACAACTTGAACTCTTCTATCCTTGTTCACTATATTTCATCAAATGGGAATGCTGGCTTCTACTCTTCCTCTACCCTTTCCTCAACACTGTCTTAAATGCCACCTTCTCCTTGAAGTCTCTCCTTTAATCACCACAGTTAGGAGGGCTCTCTCTCAATTGCTTCTCTTCCCAGCCCACTTTGAATTCTTTTAGTATTTGCCTAGACACCCTTAGGGTACCTACCTATCATGATTGCGATTTATTTTCCCTACTCTGTTCTACTGTAATAATCAATGACTGGGACTGTGTCTTTCACATTTCTAGAGTCTCCCAGAGTGCCTAGCTTAGTGTCCAATTATTGTAAGTTAGAGCTTCTTTTATTTTCCTAGATTTAAGGAAAGAATCTGACCTCATCTTAATTGAATTAGCGATAGCAAAGATCCATTTCACAGGTTATTAACACTGGTATCTGAGGCTCTAGAAAAGTCTTATCAGTCACTTGAATGAGAAATTCCTTCCCTGTAATTAGGCCTGTCCATCATCTAGTGGGAGAAATTCATTTTTTTAATAAGAAATGAATCTTCATAGAAAGTTATAAATTTTTAAAAAGTCATTTAGTTCTTCAATGCAAACAAAATCCTACTTGAAAATTTGTCTATCCCTAGAAAATTAATAGTTTGGACAGCTCTCTTATCAAACACATGTCCCAAAATGTGTGGTTAAAAAGGAAATCACTAGGTGAAAAACAAAATGTTCAAGTTAGTGAGAGGGGGCTTTAAAAGCCTTCTCTGGGGAGTTCCTGCTTAATGGTACTGAACCCGACTAATATCCATGAGGATGTGGGTTCAATCTCCAGACTCGCTCAGTGGATTAAGGATCAGGCATTGCTGAGTTTATGTGGCTGTGGCTGTGGCTGTGGCTGTGCCTGGCAGCTGGAGCTCTGATTCGACCCCTAGCCTGGAACCTTCCATATGCAGAAAGTGCAGCCCTAAAAAAATCCGCAAAAAAAAAAAGAAGAAGAAGCCTTCTCTGAATCGCCATTGCAATTGATACATCTTCTGTCAATGTTGGTAGTGATCCCATATCACTTTAGTAATTGATAAAGTATGAATAAAGATAAACTTGTAAAAACATGAACGATTCAGAAATGAGATCCACATAAGGTAAGAGTATACTTTAAATTCATACATATTCATGTATAATAGAAACCAAAAGTAGGAGTAATTTAGGCTTCTGTATCTAAGATCAGAACTTTCAGTAGGAAGTGGCAATAGATGAATGATTTTTTAAGTCACAGAAAAGAGAATCAATTTGATGGAAAAAAAACCTGACCTGATGTGATTGTTTTTGTTAAGACTAAAAGAAAAAAAATACATAGGCTGATTTGCAAGTAATGTCTAACTTCCAAAAAATCAGGTAACAGAATACTGACAAGTATCAGAGCTAGATTTTAAATATCCACATCTGGATGTTCTACTTCATAATAATTACTAGAAAGAAAAACTGGAGCAAAAACAAAAACAGATTATAGACTTGCTGCTCCCAAGGCACCCTGCAATTATGTAATTAGATCCCTCCTAAAGTGGGATTAGGAGCATAACAAACTTACTTAGAATTTCTCCATTAAGAAATGTATTCATTTGGAAATAGAATACCACTGGTCCTGTTGAAAGGAGAAAAAACAAATAAACTAAATTTTCTTCTGGAAGATCTTTCTCCTGTATCTAAGTGTCTTGATTAATATAAAACTAAAGGTTAGAATAATCTTTTCTTAAAAGATGGTATAGAATAAAAATGCAAACAAAGTTAATGAAGAATACTTGCACCTGAAATTTCCAAGGTGACCATATAAATCATTATCATTTTGACCAATTATTCTAATTAAGGTGATCTGTTAACATTTTACGCCTTAGTTATAGCGATATTCTAAATCTTGATATATCTAATTCTAAATATTGCTTTGAAATTTCTAACTTTAAAATAAGCTTGAAGCATTATACATTGCCCTATTATGAAGAAATCAAAGTTGCATTTTATTCACCGTTAAACTAGGGATAATAATACTTCTTTGATTGAGTTGTTCTGAAGATTAAATAGTATTCAATACATAATAGGTGCCTGGTACAGAGTGAGTAATTTAAAAATTTTTTTGCTTTTATTAGTTTCTTTCCTGATTTCCTTTTTTCCCAAATGAACTGAGTGTTTTATTTTATTTTACTTTAATTTTATTTTTTTAGGTCTGCACCTGCGGCACATGGAAGTTCCCAGGGTTGAATCAGAGCTGCAGATGCTGGCCTATGCCACAGCCACTACAACACAGGATCTGAGCAGCCCCTGCAACCTATGTCTCAGCTCACTACAATGCTGGATCCTTTAACCCACTGACTGAGGCCAAGATCAAACCAGCATCCTCCTGGACACTAGTTGGGTCCTTAAGCTGCTGGAACTCAGCATTTTATTTTATTTATTTTATTTTATTTTTTTATTTTCCCACTGTACAGCAAGGGGGTCAGGTTATCCTTACATGTATACATTACAATTACAGTTTTCCCCCCACCCTTTCTTCTGTTGCAACATGAGTATCTAGACAAAGTTCTCAATGCTATTCAGCAGGATCTCCTTGTAAATCTATTCTAAGTTGTGTCTGATAAGCCCAAGCTCCCGATCCTTCCTACTCCCTCCCCCTCCCATCAGGCAGCCACAAGTCTCTTCTCCAAGTCCATGATTTTCTTTTCTGAGGAGATATTCATTTGTGCTGGATATTAGATTCCAGTTATAAGTGATATCATATGGTATTTGTCTTTGTCTTTCTGGCTCATTTCACTCAGTATGAGATTCTGGAACTCAGCATTTTAGATAGAAGGCTTATAAATTTGTTTCTTAGAAACATGTGAATTAGTGATACCTTTGATTTTGTTCTTTACTGGTTATGGGTTTTGTCCAACAGAATGAACCCCAATATTCACAGGAGACACACAGAGGTTTTAAGAAAACTATATTCACAGAAATATTATAAGCTTGGGCTTAAGGGAACAAAGAGTAAAAAAGAAAATAGGTCTTTGATCTCCCAAACCTCTACAAGAAGGATACAGGGTGAGAAAAAACAAACAAACAAAAAACACAGCTGCAAACACAGGCTACCTTTCAGGAAAAGGAAGAATAATTCAAAGGGTGGAACCAAAAGCTCAGAGGGCAGAGCCAAGAACTGGAGAGACTCATCCCTACTAAGCAGAAGCACTGAGTCCTCAACAAGAGAACTTCTAAGCATTTCCCAGATGAATGTCAGAATTGCTATGGACCAATGACTCCTCTGTACCCCCAATTTCTTTTTGAACAGAGATGTCTACAGCAGTTATCTCTGCCTGTCCCACCAATGGCTGTGTGTGTGTGTGTGTGGCAGAGGAGGGGTGAAGATAGCTTGTCTCTGGTTCACAGGTCTTAAGACTGAGGGGAGCTCCCGCTGTGGCTCAGTGGGATTAGTGGCATCTTGGAAGTGCTGGGACTCAGTCCGATCCCTGGGCTAGCAAGGTAGGTTAAAGATCTGGCATTGCTGCAGCTATGGCTTAGATCACAACTATGGCTCAGATCTGATCCCTGGCCTAGGAACTCCATATGCTGCAGGGTGGCCAGAAATAAAAAAAAAAAAGAAATATCACCGGTAGTGGAGTTTCTGTTGTGGCTCAGCAGAAATGAACCTGACTAATATCCATGAGGATGAGGGTTCAATCCCTGGCTTTGATCAGTGGGTTAAGGATCTGGCGTTGCCGTGAGCTGTGGCATAGGTCGCAGATGTGGCTCGAATCCTGTGTTACTGTGGGTGTGATGTAGGCCAGCAACTGTAGCTCTGATTTAACCCCTAGCCTGGGAACTTCCATATGCCACAGGAGCAGCCCTTAAAAAAAAAGAAGAAGAAGAAGACTGAGAGGAACTGTACTTAAGGAGCTGTTTTTAAGGAATTACACTTGAGGAATATCAATTGTACCTGGACCAGATTTAGATGACGATATTCTGGATTCAGGTTAATGTTGTAATGGGATGAAACTTTAGCAGAGATGTTAGTAGAGGGTGAGTGTATTTTGCATGTGGGAGGAAGGTAAATAAGCTGTGGTAGACTGTGGTGTTTTTAAAATAAATTGTGATCAGAGAGTGGACAATCCTACCATCAAAAGGTAGAGTTTAATTCTACCTCCCTTGAGTATGGGCTGAATTTAGTGACTTAATTCCAACCAACAAATAAGATGGAAGCGATGGTGTTTAATGTTGGAGATTAGGTCATAAAAGGCAGTGCAGCCTTCTCTTTGCTCTCAGATACATGCTCTGGAGGAGAATATTCAAATGGCCTCAGGTAAAAGTCCACCTGGCAAGGAACTGCGCCTTTTGCCAATAACCATGTGAATGACCTATCTTAAGAGTGAAAACCTCTACTCCAGTTAAGCCTTTAGATGACAGCAGCCCTAACTGATGTCTTGACTACACCTTCATGAAAGACCTTAGGCCAGAACCACTCAACTAAGGTGCTCCTGAATTCCTGACCCACAGAAATGATGACACAAAGCTTGTTTAAAGCTGTTAAGTTCTGCTATTTAGCAATACCAGACATCATGAAAAGTTGGTTGTATTAAAAGCTGTTGTCCTGGAGTTCCCGTCGTGGCGCAGTGGTTAACGAATCTGACTAGGAACCATGACGTTGCGGGTTCGGTCCCTGCCCTTGCTCAGTGGGTTAAGGATCTGGCGTTGCTGTGAGCTGTGGTGTAGGCTCGGATCCCGCATTGCTGTGGCTCTGGAGTAGGCTGGTGGCTACAGCTCCGATTGGACCCCTAGCCTGGGAACCTCTATATGCCGCGGGAGCGGCCCAAGAAATAGCAAAAAGACAAAAAAAAAAAAAAAAAAAAAAGCTGTTGTCCTAAAACATGGCAGAAAGGCAAAATGTAAACACTTCTCCAAGTCTTGAACAAACAAGATTTTAAATCCACTAGCAAAGATCTAAGGGAAAAAATGGTCAATTCACACCTTTTAAATCTTTGTTTCTCTCTGGGCTGAAAACTATCACTCTTGCTACATGAATATGGAAATGACAATCTATACGCCTTTCCCATCATTTCATTAAATTTCTCAAGGCATAAGTAAAATGGATATTTTAAGCCAATTTACAAATGGCAATACACAAATATAAAAAAATTAGGTAATCTACTCACGGTTATGCTGTTTTTAGTTTAATGAAGAAATTAAGAACCCTGACACAGAAATATATTAATACTTTTTTCTTTCAAACTTTAGTTAGAATTGATTGGTCCTCTTTGGAGCACTTCCCAAAGAAATCTCAATATTTAATAATCTTGAACAAGATCTGAACTTCATCTCACTCTTTCAGTTACTTTATTCTACATATTACTATAACCCTTTGGCTAATGAATTAGTTCTTCAAAGTGGGGTTTCTTTAGAGAAGGAAATACATCTATTTTGGTCCAAATAATTAACATGCCTTTCAAGTATTTATAAACATAGAAACTTGTTTGCATAAAAGAAGGCACTGAACATTTACTCCCTCATGATGAATTTTTTGGTTAGTCTCCCTTCCACTGGAAAAGGTTTCTTTAAGGGTTTATTTAAATGATAGCTTTACATTTAAGCTATACTTAAAGTCTTCAAAGCTTGAATTGCTTTTATAACTTGTACTTGCTTTTATCTAGGCCACTGATATAGAAGAATTACTGAAGAGTGGAATTTCCCTTTGGCTTTAGACTCAACCTCTGTGATTAAATTCACAAGGGCACAACAAAAATGATTTAGCAAGGCCACTTCAGGCAGTTCTATGTCTTGATGCTTATTTTAGTACCTAAGTTGGATATCTAATATAACTCAAACCTGGGCATCATGGGTCTACACATGCTGAACTCTACCTTAAGGGGTCCATGAACTTCATTATACATAAAGTTATGAATTTATTTTGCATCTTAAATCAAGCTGCTCTCTCATTTTCCAGCACTTATATGTGAACTTTACGATTCCACTTAAGGTTTGAAAGAAACTAACAAATCACTGGAACATGATTTACGAAGTCTGAATATTACTGTATAGACAGAATTTTCAGCTTGAGTTAAAATAAGAATCCATATTTAATCCAGTTAGTTTTGTGCATATGCACACATGTGTACCTATATTAGGTATATGCAACATAACCTGCCAAATCACAGACATCCTCATAAAACTTAAGTCTTCCCATGCTGCTCTGATATCCAAAGGAAGAAGGAAATATATGCATGGGATGTATCTAACTCATTTCTGTGTTCTTAACACTTCACTCATGCCTTTCTTTCTTTTCTTCAGATACTCAGTCTGAAATGGGGGTCCTTGAGTTCAGTAGCATCTTTTGTCCTTCTTTAATGAAACATTATAGTTGGAAATCACACAAGAAAATTTATAATCACCAAGACAATACTGGTCTGCTATTAAAGCCTTGCAAATTACATTTATAAATTAGGTGCTTACTTTGCCTCTGAAAGGTTGGGGACAAATAGTCACTCATTCTTCCTCCACCCCTCTTCTAACCTGAAAGTAGTTTAAGATAAATCCTACCTCATTGTATCAAGATTTCCAAAGAGAAAGAAAAATTATAGCCTTCTAATTATTTCAACTCACCGGACTTTGCAAGATTTGAGTAACTCGTTTCCTTTGCTCCATCATATTGAAGTCTTGTCGTAGATCAGGAGACATGTTCCTCTCCCTTATGTATTCTGGGTCATTTTCATTGATACGGTCAAAATACCTCTCTTTGTGAGGCATGCTGGGAGGAGGAGGAGTAGTAACCACACCTTGGCTAGCATCTGAACTCATGCTTCAAGTCCGCCGATATCCCTTGTCACCTGCATGAGTAAACACAAAGTAGGATATTCATGATAAATTCATTATTAAATTCAAATTTTACATGGGTCAAGCAGAACTCTTTTTTTTTTTTTTTTTTTTTTTTTTTTTTACCATCAGAGTAACAGTGGCAGCTTTCTTTAAAAAGTGGCTTCTCAAGGAATTCCCTTGTGTTGAAGGATCCAGTGAAGTCACTGCTTGGGTTGCTGCTATGGTGCAGCCTCAGTCCCTGGCCTGGGAATTTTCACATGTTGTGGACACAGCCAAAAAACAAACAAAAAGTACCTCCTCAAAAAATATTAGAACAATTTCTTTTTCTTTTTATGGTCATACCTGCAGCATGTGTAAGCTCCCAGGCCAGGGGTTGAATTGGAACTGCAGCTGAGGTCTACACCACAGCCACAGGAACACCAGATCTGAGCTGCATCTGCAACCTATGCTGCAGACTGTGGCAACACTGGATCCTTAACCCTCTAAGTGATGCCAGGGATTAAACTCACATCCTCATGGACACTGTCGGGTTCTTAACCTGCTGAGCCACAACAGAACTCCTAGAACAACTTTTTTTTTTTTTCCCTTTCTTTTAGGACTGCAGGTGCAGCGTATGGAAGTTTTCCGGCTAGGGATCGAATCAGAGCTGCAGCTGCTGGCCTACAACACAGCCACAGCAATGCCAGATCTGAGCTATATCTGTGACCTGTGCTGCAGCAGCTATGCTGGATCCTTAAGCCACTGAGTGAGGCCAGGGATCAAACCTGCATCCTCATGGATGCTAGTCAGGTTCATAACCTTCTGAGCCACAATGGGAACTCCACAATTTCTAATTAAGGTAAAAATATCTTAGATTATAATGCTAAATTGGAAATTGCTATTTTCAGAGATAGTGGAAACTTGTGGTTCAATTATAATAATGTCATTAACTGCTAAATGAATTTTTTATTTTTTTAAATGAACTTTTAAAGGAGGCATGATCTGCAACTAGAGACTCATACTAAGTGAAATAAGTCAGAAAGGGAAAGACAAATACCATATGATATCACTTATATCTGGAATCTAATATATGACACAAATGAACCTTTCCACAGAAAAGAAACAAGCTCATGGACATGGAGAACAGACTTGTGGTTGCCAAGGGGGAGGGAGAGGAAGTGGGGTGGACTGGGAGTCTGGGGTTAGAAGATTCAAATTATTGCATTTGGAGTGGATAAGCAAGGAGATCCTGCTGTATAGCCCAGGGAACTATATTTAATCACTTGTGATGGAACATGATGGAGAATAATGTGAAAAAAAGAATGCATATGTAACTGGGTCACTTTGCTGTATAGCAGAAACTGGCAGAACATTATAAATCAACTATAATTTATAAAAAAGAAAAAAAAAAAGAAAAGGGGGCAGGATCAAAATATTAGAAAGTAAGGGAGTTCCCATTGTGGCTCAGTTGAAAAAAACCCTACAAGCATCCATGAGGATGGCCTCATGGATATGAGTTATCATGGATCCCTGGCCTCGCTCAGTGGCTTAAGGATCTGGAGTTGCCATGAGCTGCTGTGGTGTAGGTTGGGTTTGGATCTGGCATTGCTGTGGCTGTGGTGTAGGCTGGTGGCTTATAGCTCCAACCTGACCCCTGGCTTGGGAACTTCCATATGCTGCAGGTATGTCACTGAAAAGCAATTAAAAAAAAAAAAAAAAAAAGGTAAAATGCCATATGATAAAATTTGCCTATGATAGCAAATTTTCACAACTAGTGATTACTGTTAGTGGGGTTTCTCTTTTCTCTCTTGCTCTTGCTTTTATGTTGGACCAAACTCTGTCATATTTAATGACAACTATATTTTATAGTTAATGTAGTTTACTAAGACATGAGAGAAACACACATGTAAGTTTTTCAAATGATTCTTTAAGTTCTGCAGAAAATGTAGTCAGTATTAAGGTTGCCAGACTATATAACTTAGCAGACAATACTTCAAATCCAAGTAAGAAACAGTAAGAAGCTATTCAGAAACCACAAGAATGGTTGATTGATTCACCTATTACTGACACTTAGGATAATCCTTGATTTTATGCCAAGGAAACAAATTCATTTGAGTTTTGCTGTAGCTAAGTACCTAATCAACCAACTGTAGCCAGATCAACAAGCCAGTCATTTAACAGCTTTCCCCCAGCACCAGGCTGTGATGAAGTTATCTATCTTGTCTGTGGGGAAGGACTTTCTCCAATTTGCTGTGGACCAATATTTTTGTAAAATACAAAATAATGCATTTAGATGTCATGGCAATATCAACCTGTAAGAATCTTCTAAACACTTAATATCATATTGTGTACTCATCACAGACTGGTAGTGTTCAGACTGGCACCGAATCCTGGCCCACACTGAGAATAGTGCTGACCTAGCAGAGAGTAAGAGTTTTCGCACACTAAAGGAATGGGTCCTCTGGCTTTAGGTGTATAGGGCAAAAGCCTAAATCAAGAGAACAGGATATCACTGAGTAGTGTATCCCTTTACCTAGTTGTTGTTGTTGTTTTTTAACTGAATGTAGAAGATGCAAAAATGTGCAGCAAGGAAGAAAAGGAAACCAATTTTAAAAAAGAAAATGTAAGGATGGTTTTGCTTAACACGATTTTCTCTACAGGTAGTGACAAATGTAACCTGTTCAAAATAAATGACTAAGTAGCAGAAAAAAAAAAAATACTGACTACAAAATGGTTACTTATTCAACTGATTATTTGCCTGATGGGAAGAATCACTTTGTAATAAGGGAAGTCAGATGTAAAACATTTCAAGTAGTCTCTATTTATGTAGAAAACTAGGAGTTCCCGTCATGGCTCAGTGGTTAACGAATCCGACTAGGAACCATGAGGTTGCAGGTTTGATCCCTGACCTCGCTCAGTGGGTTAAGGATCCGGTGTTGCCATGAGCTATGGTGTAGGTCGCAGACACAGCTCGGATCCTGCATTGCTGTGGCTCTGGTGTAGGCCAGCGGCTATAGGTCCAATTAGACCCCTAGTCTGGGAACCTCCATATGCCACGGGAGTGGCCCTAGAAAAGGCAAAAAAAAAAAAAAAGAAAAGAAAACTAGAGAGAAAGAAATATCCATGGACCTGAAACTCTGCAAAGTTGCTTCACAGCCTTGGATTCCCCAAGCAGAACAGCTTTGCCTTCCAGCAGAGCAGTTTTCTAAATAAATCCAGAAGAGAAAAGGCAAAGGCCACCTTTTTCTTAGGGATCTGAATCCCTCTTAAAGACTAGAGAAATCTGGTCTCACCTTTTAAACAAAATAACAACCAGTGAGATTATTGTATTTGTCTCTAATAAGAGTTTTCTCTGATAGAATTCATCTCTAAAGCTGTCTTGACCCAACTCAGCCCAGGCAAATTTGCTATAAGAAATTAAAAATTCTTGCATTAATTCTGGCCCTGGAAATCTAAACTTAATTTTAATATCATTAAATGTGTTCTCCACAGGATAAATGGCTGTTTTTTCTTATTTTTAATATAGCATCCACTACTAATGGAATGACCTGGCCATTTTATATTATTCCAAAAATTTGGTTTTGCTACACTATTGTTAGCTTGGCTTACGGTCTTTATCTTGCCATTATTAAAAAATGTGGTGGAGTTCCTGTTGTGGCGCAGTGGTTAACGAATCCGACTAGGAACCATGAGGTTGCGGGTTCGGTCCCTGCCCTTGCTCAGTGGGTTAACGATCCGGCGTTGCCGTGAGCTGTGGTGTAGGTTGCAGACACGGCTCGGATCCCGCGTTGCTGTGGCTCTGGCGTAGGCCGGTGGCTACAGCTCCGATTAGACCCCTAGCCTGGGAACCTCCATATGCCTCGGGAGCGGCCCAAGAAATAGCAACAACAACAAAGACAAAAAAAAAAAAAAAAAAAAAAAAATGTGGTACACAGAGCACCAACAGTAAGAAACTTCACTTTTCATACCCAGCTGGGTTATCAGCAGTCTAAAGGTCTAACCAATCATTAGAACCTAATTTTCTTAGAAGCTGTTTATAACAAACCCACTTGAATTCCTTAAAACAGCTTATTGCTAGCATATAATAATTTCAAGAATAATTAGTTTTTAAAAAAATCAAACAAACTCACATATATTAGTAAATGCCATGCTGACTTGGTCAAATACAGACTAAGTGGGTACTCAATAAATGAGACATCAGTTAACAAAGAAATCAATTCTGTTTAGTTTACCACACTATGTCACTGGCTTCTTTAGTCATTTTTAAAAAAGGAATTCCACAAATATGTCTTTAGTTGGACTTTAACATATTCATCAACACCAAAAGCACTATTTTGCTTAATGGAGGAGTCAAGCTAAATAATAAACTGGTGTCTAACTGAATTTGCTGATACCTATAAACTAATTTTATTAAAACACAGCACAAAACAAGGAACTGTGGTAGTAGATTCATTTTGTTGTCCCAGCATTGGTTTAAGAAACTGGTAATAGAAACATTGATAAGTAAAAGCTTAGTTTAAAGAACTCTTGATGAATGCATTTTTAGAGCAAGATAAAGAGGAAAATATAACCACTCATTTTAATAATAAAAGTATTATATGTGTGTAAAACTTTATATAGTTTATAACATGCTTTTACACCTTTCTACCTTATTTTATCTTTGCAAGTACACAATGAGATAGAAGTTAATAAACTGGAGGGTCAATGAATTAAACATCCTCCTGAAAATCCCATTGCTTATGTCATAGCCAATATTTAAAGTCACAATGTCTATCTTCTAGTCCACTTTACAATGACACATACTATTTTACATATCATAAAACATAAAGCTACGAAAATTTGAGACTTTTGGTCTATATAATGTCCTAAATAGTAAGCATCTGGGAGTTTATAGAATCTGTCAAAAATAAGGAAATGGCACCAAAAAGGGGAAATAAGATTAGAAATGACTCAAAACACTCTGACCTTTTTAAAACCTCAAAAGCTCATTATTTAGCATGGCTTTTTAATACAAGAAGTTTCAAAGTTTTATGTACTTAGAATAAGAATTAGGAATTTATAATAAGGATACAGAAATAAAGAATAAGAATAGAAGTTTGTCAGTTAGGTGCTCTTTTATACCTAGATGCTCAACAATAAGAGTTTTATACAGATTTTAAACCGATTATAAGGAACAACTGATTATCTGAAATTTTGCAGACTAACTACTACACATTAAGCTATTATTTCAAGCTTGGAAAAAATTTAGGATCCACAGATTATCTGAACATAAACAGAATTTAAAAAAAAATGAGAGAAGCTTTCAGCAGCTTCATTATTTACAATAGCTAAGACATGGAAACAACCTAAGTATCCACCTATAGAGGAATGAATAAGAAAAATGTGATATATGCAATGAAATATTATTCAGCCATAAGAGAGAAGGAAATCCTGACATTTGCAACAATATGGATAATTTTTTTTTTTTTTTTTTTTTTTTTGCTTTTTAGGGCCACACAAGCTGCATATGGATGTTTCTAGGCTAGGGGTCTGATCAGACCTATAGCTGCCAGCCTACACCACAGCCTCACGGCAATGCTGGATTCTTAACCCACCGAGCAAGGCCAGGGATCAAACCCGTGTCCTCATGAATACTAGTTGGATTCATTTCTACTGTGCCACAACAGGAACTCCCTTTTTTGTCTTTAGGGCCGCACCTGCAGTATATGGAAGTTCCCAGGCTAAAGGTCGAATCAGAGCTGTAGCTGCCATCCTATACTACAGCCACAGCAACACCAGATCTGAGCCACGTCTGAAACCTAAACCATAGCTCATGGCAATGCAGGATCCTTAACCCACTGAGCTAGGCTAGGGATCGAACTTGCGTTCTCATGGATACTAGTGAGTTCGTTACTGCTAAGCCACTACTGGAACTCCCAAAATTCTAGCTTTAAAAAATCTTATCCAAATATTTATGTAGTAACTAGCTAATATGTATATTTAAAGAACATTAGGTTCAAGACACAATTAGATGAAATACTTTAGAATGACAGTTTTTGAACTTTTAAAAACTGGCAATCCACAATAAGAAATATATTTTACATTGTAATCACATACAAATACATGATATGTATAACTGAAATAAACTCAGGACATGATATTTTCCCTTCCTATATGGTACAATCAATACCTTCTATTTTAATCTCTTCATTTAAAAAAATGGTCAAATTAATTCATAATCTACCAATAAATTTTTATAATCTACAGCTCAAAAAACACTGCCTTAGGAACTCTTTTTTTTGTTTTAATAATTTTTAAATTTTCCCACTGTACAGCAAGGGGGTCAGGTTATCCTTACATGTATACATTACAATTACAGTTTTTCCCCCACCCTTTCTTCTGTTGCAACATGAGTATCTAGACAAAGTTCTCAATGCTACTCAGCAGGATCTCCTTGTAAATCTATTCTAAGTTGTGTCTGATAAGCCCAAGCTCCCGATCCTTCCCACTCCCTCCCCCTCCCATCAGGCAGCCACAAGTCTCTTCTCCAAGTCCATGATTTTCTTTTCTAAGGAGATATTCATTTGTGCTGGATATTAGATTCCAGTTATAAGTGATATCATATGGTATTTGTCTTTGTCTTTCTGGCTCATTTCACTCAGTATGAGATTCTCTAGTTCCATCTATGTTGCTGCAAATGGTATTATGTCATTCTTTTTTACGGCTGAGTAGTATTTCATTGTGTATATATACCACCTCTTCCGAATCCAATCATCTGTCGATGGACATTTGGGTTGTTTCCATGTTGCCTTAGGAACTCTTAAAGGCCATGGTCATATTGGAAATAGAAAGGAAAATAAGTGCGTGTGTGTGTGTGTGTGTGTGTGTGTGTGTGAGAGAGAGAGCAAGAGAGAGAGAGAGAGACAAAGACAGAAACTGGGGAGGGGATGAATATGTACTAGAGAGGTGGAAGGGAATAAGAAATGATTCCTTCATTTTTTAAAAGAAATATTTATAGTAGATTATAGTGACAAGATCCTAGTGCTTTGTGGGATAACTAAGTTTTCCTCCATTTGGGCACTATCTGTGCTATCTGTATTACTCAATGTCAGCATTTGTTGTTGTTGTTGTTTTCAATTTTCTTGACTTGTATCTATGTCTAGTTTAGTTTCTGGGATCTCTTTGCTTATGTCTGAATAGTCCCCACAATGGCAGAGTACTCCATAGAGGTGGCTGAACTGAATTATTTCACTATATCACAACTCCTTCCAAATCGATCTGGTTTGTATTGTTTCTAGGCTGGGAATGGTAAAAATCTTATGAAAAGTTATTACTTAGAAAAAGTGTTTCCAAACTTGAAATTCTTATAAGTTTTAACAGTTTTCTCTAGAACATAAGCAAAAAGATGGCTGTACTCTCAAGTAGCAGGCCCACTATTCTGTATTTAAAACAATAATCAAAGATACATTGAGATTTTAAAGCAGCATATTTGGTTAAAAGCAACAATGACAAATGCTGGTATATTTAGTTTTTCTTGAAAAGATTACTATAAGACTGTGAAGGTATTTAAAGTTCTAGATAAAAACATGAACTCTGCACAAACTATGACAGCCACACCCTCAGACTGACAAGTGAAACTTTTTTATTTTACTAATTTATTTCATTTCATTTCATTTTACTTGCTTTTTAGGGCTGCACCCCAGGCATATGGAGGTTCCCAGGCTAGGGGTCCAGTTGGAGCTACAGCTGCCAGACTATGCCAGAGCTGCATCTGTAACCTATACCACAGCTCACGGCAATGACAGATCCTTAACCCAATGAGTGAGGCCAGGGAGTGAACTCACAAGCTCATGGTTCCTAGTCAGATTCGCTTCCACTGCGCCATGACGGGAACTTCTGAAACTTTATTTTAAACTATAAAATACATGAACTACTTTCAACTGCTAGCCAAAATTTTATATACAACTGACATGGAAATTGACAGATCTGGAAAACTGAACTAGAGGTAGATAAAAGTTTAAAAAAAAGAAAAAGAAAAAAAAATGGCATTGAGTAACACAGATGGCACTTTCTAAGTGTCCAAATGGGAGAGGATTTAATTATCCCGCAAAGCACTAGAATCTTATTGCTACTGATTCTATGAGAGCTCTCTTGGAATATTTCAGACATTTTATAGATGACAGGAAACTCAGAAGTGTTGAGTGATTTTTCTAAAGTTACAATACTCAATATATTCATCACAGTGACATTTATTAGCATTTCATATCATTCACAGATTGTACCATGGTCAAAATTTACTCCTTCAATGAAGTATAAGAAAAAAACAAGGCCTACCATACACAGTTTATGTAGGTATTTTATAAATACTATTGACTGAGAAGAACAGGCTACATGGAATGGCTAAACATTCTAGTACTTGTAAATGGATACAATGTTATGACTGTCTGTCTAGCATGCACAGAAAGTAGATGTAAAATGAAGCAGTTCTATAGCAGTGGTTTGCTTGACTCCAATACCTAAAGAACACATTTTCTTTAAGCAAATAGATTTTTAAAGATTAAGAAGTATCTATTAACATATTCCTGGTAAGTTAAGGATCTGCCTTTTCACTTAAATTCTTTTAAGACTTGGAAATAAAAATTGAGAGAACAACCAGTCCAAATCTCTTGTTTTCTAGATTACCAAGGAGAGAGGTCTTCATACAGAGATATGCTTAAGATCACACCCTTAACATCATCAGGGTGATCTAAGTTCTCCTATCTCTTTCTGCAGCACAGTATTGCTTCCTCATATTTGTCACTCTATATACTTGGTTTTCTTTCCTATCAGTACTTAGCAAACCAGATAAATAAGATACATAAGGACAAGGGGTATTAGGAGATGGACAAGAAGCACAATGAGGTAGGCAAAGATGAATAGTATCATAAGATATCATGAAACAGTCCATACAATTTTGAGTTCCAAAGAGGAACTACATGCAGGGTAAGAGCCCTTAAACTGGCTCAAGTCCATCTGAAAACACTACCACATGGGCAAGGATCAGTATTTTGGAAGTTGTAACTGTTACCCTAACAGATGACTGCTATAGCAGAATGACATTGACTGTGCCCTGGGTAATAATAAATTGCGTTCGAGTTTACATTTTTATCTCTAAAGTTACTTTAGCATCATTTTGAAAGAGTTGAAGGCCTTTAGCTATTTATAATGAAACAAATCAACCCTTGGAAAAAGATTACATTGGCAGTAACCCTACTATATAGATGAAGAAACTGAGGTTTAATAATTTGCCTCAGGGAGTTCCCATTGTGACAAAGCGGAAGTGAATCCAACTAGTATTCATGAAGATGTGGGTTCGATCCCTGGCCCCACTCAGTGGGTTAAAGATCCAGTGTTGCCGTGAGCTGTGGTGTAGGTTGCCAAGGTGGCTCAGATCCCATGTTGCTGTGGCTGTGGTGTAGACTGGCAGCTGCACCTCTGATTTGACCCCTAGCCTGGGAACTTCCACATGCTATTTGTGCGGCCTTAAAAAAGTAGAAAAAAAAATATGCCTCAGATTACCAAATGTTCTTCACCAAATAAGAAAATATTCATGGTTATAGATCTTAATTGGGTGTGGAAGAACTGATCAAAAAAGATGGAATGGCTCAATATCATTTCCTGGAAGTATATACAGCTGTTACAAATTTAATTACCATCTTTATTGGGGCACCTGAAAATATATTATAGGATCACAATATTCACAAATATTCAAATGATAAATATTCTCAAAGCAATATAATAAAAAAAGTCTTGTATGGCTATCAAACTGGTACATATGAAGAAATTTAACTTTCTCTGGCCTATTGCTGGAATCATAAAATTGACCCAAATCATTCTTAAATTTCTGAATTCCTTTTTGTTCTTTTGAAATGACTTCTGTTGAGCATATCTTTAAAATAAGACTATAAATTCTAAGCTTCAATATAAACACCTATGAAATAATGAATCTATAGTCAATTAGTAAATGATATTAATTTGGGGCTTAGTTAAAAATCCAACTTAACTCAAAAAACTAAAAATACAATACCATATGATCAAGCAATTCCATTACTGGATATATATCCAGAAAAAATGAAATCATTAATTCAAAAAGATACTTGCATTCCAATGTTTATAATAGCACTATTTAACAATAGCCAAGATATGGAAACAATCCAAGTGCCCATCAATAGATAAATGAATAAAGAAGATGTGGTGTGTGTGTGTCTTTGTGTGTATATATATATATATGTATTATACTGAAATATTACTCAGCCATAAGAAAAAAATGAAATTCTGCCATTTGCAGCAATATAGACCTAGAGAATTTTATAGTGAAATATGTCATACAGAGAAAGGTAAATATCGTATGATGTCACTTATACATAGAATCTAAAAAATTTATAAATTAATGTATATGCAAAACAGAAACTGACTCATATAGAAAACACACTAGTGGTTACTGAAGAGGAGAGGGGCATATTAGGGGCATGAGATTAAGAGATACAAATTATTACGTACAAATTAGATAAGCAACAAGGATATATTGTATAGCATAGAGAATTATAGCCATTATCCTGTAACTTAATGGAATATAATCTGTAGAAATACTGAATCACTATGTTGTACACCTGAAATTAATATTATATTATAAATCAACTATACTTCAATTAAAAAATCCTACTTAAGCAAGAAAAAAATGCCAACAATAAGATAATAACAGTAACAACAACCCTTTATGTTTCAAAGGGACCTATTCTTAGTGGAATTGGATAGCTGGCTCAGCATTTATTAAAAAACAGATAAAGGATCATCTGGAAGGTATACCTACAAGAGTATTTCAGTTCCAAACTTTGTTTTATAAATAAAAGTAATACTGCTAACTAAGATAAGCTATTTTAGCAAACATGAAAAATACATTCTGTGCTTCTACAACTGGCATATAATAGTAGTTATATGTAACTATAAAACACAGCTGTTCAAAAAATATAAATGCAGACAAATAAGTACGAAATATCAAGTAGGTGCTTGCTAGGTCATATGGAGCAGAGTGATCCAAAGAATAAAGGTAGTCACTGCTTGACAAAGCAGAGGATAAATCTAACCTCCTTTCCACTTAAGTACCAATACTTGACAAAGAATATTTTATTGGTCAACATTACTGGTTGCAAGGAACAGTGAGCTAGACTTCTGTATTTGAAGAGTAGGTTTGGGGAGAAGAGGAGTCACTCGCTTAGACACTGGGAAGAGTGGAAATAATGTTCATCGATAACTTGAAAAAAACACTCTCATTATAAATAGGTCAAATTTACCAATTAAAATGGCCATGCAAGGGACAGAGTTAGAAACATGAAAACATGTGTGAACAGTTCAGAAAAGTGTGTATTCTTGAAGCCTAAATTCAATAACTTTCTAGACTTAGCTCAAATTGTTCCCAACATGAATCATTTGGAAAAGCAAACACAAAACTGATTTTTAAATAAATATATAGTCATATAAAATGATGAATAAAACAATCAACCAGAGAGGGACAATCCCTCAAGTATCTTGCAGAATCCAAAACACATGGCCTCAGTGCCTTTACCATCCTTTCTACAAAATATGATGAATGTTCTGTATATATTCCCTCAGCCACCATTTGTCTTCAACATGGAGTTTGTACTGGGAAGCGGTTGGGAAAAAAACCAAACATGGATTTTTTTCCTAAGAGAAAGTTGACAGAGACTAGTGAATTGATTACTCAAATGTGCTTCTCAGACATTAAGTTTCTGTTATTAAGTCCCCTGGTATCAGTGAAAATTTTTAAATTGAGATCCAGGAAACTATCCAGAACTTGACAGCTCATGATAAATGAGAGGTTTTTAAAAGTGGAATCACTGGAGATTATGATTTTTAAAGAAAGAGTCATTACTCTCAATTTCTGGAGATACCTTAAATCTTTGGCTTTTTACTATTTAGTAGTCCTGGAAAAAAGTTTTTTTCTTTTTAATTATTTGTGCAGTCCTGAGCTTGAAAAATTTAAAGCTACTGCTTTTGACATTTGCTTGAGAGTAATGTTTGAGGAAAATTCACTCTTACCTATTACTGTATATCTACACTGAAACCTCAAGAAACTTTTTCCAAAGTGAGTATCAGAATACAAGTAATATAGAAAACTTAACTCTCCTAAATTCCAATCTTACACCTACTTATTTTTCAAAAATTGTGAACTCAAGAAATTCTAGTTCTTCATTCTAAAGAAATGTAGGAGTTCCTGTCGTGGCGTAGTGGTTGACGAATCCGACTAGGAACCATGAAGTTGTGGGTTCGGTCCCTGCCCTTGCTCAGTGGGTTAATGATCTGGCGTTGCCGTGAGCTGTGGTGTAGGTTGCAGACGCGGCTCGGATCCCGCGTTGCTGTGGCTCTGGCGTTGCTGTGGCTCTGGCGTAGGCCAGTGGCTACAGCTCCGATTCGACCCCTAGCCTGGGAACCTCCATATGCCGCGGGAGCGGCCCAAAGAAATAGCAAAAAGACAAAAAAATAAAAAATAAAAATAAATAAAAAATAAAGAAATGTAAATGATCATATAAAAGCTCATTATTTAAAAAAAAGAGTTCAGAGTTTGCAACACAAAACATTTACCAAAAGCCTGGTCCAGAAAGTTGATTTGGGGATGGAACTTCTAACAGTCTATTCCCAATGTGGTTATTGTGACCAGTGAGGGACAGGAGGGAGGCTGGCACAAAAAAATAGGAGGCAAGTTTCCTCACATTAAAATTGGAGGAAAACATACAAGATGTTAAAGAATACAAGGTATGAGTCAACCCCAAGAGTTCATTTTGATCTACTATTTCAAGTACCCCAACTAAAGATTTTTGGCTTTTATGGCCATAACTTATAAAATACAGCTGCAAAAGTCAATCCAAAAGCTGTAAGTAACTCCATACATAGTTACTGCAAAGAAGTCTGATTTGAAGTAGTTCTTGCCTCCAGATTTTGAGTAAGGAAGATTTCAAGATCATCATAACTTCATCTTTTTTAATGTAAAGTCTAATATAGAGTCATGAAAATATAATTTATTAAGCATAAGTAATAGCACTTGGAAATAGCTTTAAAAAAAAAAAACTGGTCATAACCTGCCATTTAGAACTCTTATAATGGTTTTAAGTAGAAGTTCATGAGAAGAGATGTTTATCAACCGTGAAAATCTGTTTTTATAATAAAAAAACCTATTTTTGTGAAGCAAGTTTTTTCAAATGAATCATCCTTTAAAGTCCAATATTACATACTGTACTACATTGAATAGTGTCCCCTAAAATTCATGTCATTATCTCAGAAGGTGACCTTATTTGAAAACACGGTCTTAATTTGTAATCAAATTAAGATGAGATCATACTGGACTGTGGCAGGCCCTAAATCCAATGACTAGTGTCTTTACAAGAGAAAAGTAAGAGAGATGTGGACACAGAGACACAAAGGGGGAAAAAGTCACATGATGATGAAGGCACAGACTGAACTGATAGAGCTACACGCCTAAGAACACCAAAGCTGCTAGCAAGCAACTACCAGAAGTTAGGAGTAAGGCACAAAACAGAATTTCCCTTAGAGCCGCCAGAAGAAACCAACCCTGCTGACACCCTGATTTTGGACTTCTGGACTCAAGAATTGCAGTGAGAATGGATTCCTGCTGTTTTCAGCCACTCATTTCATGGTACTTTGTTATGGTAGCCCTAGAAAACTAATATACATACTATTCCAATAGAATTACCATTCTAATAATAACTATTTTAGGAGGCATTTTATCATCACAACAGTGTGAACAGATAACACATCTTTGCAAAATCAAAGTCAGCTCGTTAGGAATTACAGAAATCAAAATAGCAACCTAAATGACATTTGATATACCATTTGATATACATACTAAGGGCGATGCAGGATGGATGTCTTCCACAATGGCATGACTTTTGCAAACTTATGTTTTAGACCAAGAAACAGTGTTTCCAAGAAAATCTGAACCAAGAAGATATGAATGTTCTTGTCATATCAGATTCTGAACAGAAATTTCTTTGTAAAACTCCCATGAAGATGCACAATGAACATCATCTGCAAATTAAAGATACAGTGGACTCTGCTGTTCCATCATAGCTGAAACACTGTTAAAGTACTTATCAAATTACAAAATATTCCAGTCTGATGGAATGTCTTTTTATTCAAGCAAAGGCAGATTTAAAAAGCCACTTGCTCAGCTTATCAGATTTCTTACCATGTGTACACATGAGCTGCATTTCTGCCCTTCTCCCCACATTAGGGACCATTAAACCTTAACCTGCAGATTCGGTAGGTTCTGGGCCCCAGGATTATTAGAAACCTTAAAAAACTAGTTTGGCAACTCAGCATCAAGTTAGTCTTGCTGCTGCTGCTCCCATTCTGATGTTTGACTTTCACTTTAGCAATGCTTTTATCTGATTGTTAGTAATCAAACTCTGTTAACCTCTTAGCCATTCCACTCTCTCTAAAGCAGCTTAAATCCCTTTCCTGTTTTTCTATCAGGCATCTCCAAATACTTTCAAAACGGAAGATCCATGGCCTGAATTCTCTTTCCAAGGTCTCAGTCTTAGACCCTTATCAGTTTCTACTTTTCCCTGAGGTCACCTGAGAGCTCACACCCTGGCTTATAGTAGGGGGTTTCTTATGCCATGCAGACCACCTCCTTGGCATTAATTCCCCATCTAGACTCTTATCATTTACTACCCTTTGTTGAAACACTCTGTCCCTATGCCAAAAGACCCTGTCCCCATGACCTATCTACAGGCCAGGATTTGAAACCTACTGTCCAACCTCCCTTATACAGACAGTCTGTACACCTGGGTTCTTGCTTGTTGCTAGGAATCTGCCCTGTATACAAATGTCTGCCTAGATCCCAAATCTTTGTCAGGCATTCAGCCACTCTAGTTCTGTTACCTGACACCATCCATGTTAGTAATTTAGCTTTCATGTTTTTCTCATTAAACTAATTACAGCGAAAGATTTAGAAACACAATCTTCGATGAAAGTATGTTTTTATAAGGAGAGAAAGGTAATGGCCAGTAGTCAGCAATGGCCAGACAGGTAGGTGCTATTATCGTATTCATTTTACAAAGAAACAGCATATAGAACTTACCTATCCAAGGTCACACACAAATATGCATGCGGCTGAGATATAAATTCAAGGCAACTTGCTCCAGAACCTGTTTTCTTAGCCACTATATTGTAGCTCTACCTTCTACTACCCCTAGTCCCCAGTGATGTTTTCAAATTCTGTGTCATTTCAAGTTTATACCTTTGTAAATGTTTCCAATTCTTTCCTCATTCAGCCCCAAAGCTAAGTCCCCCCTCTAATGTGAACGAACTCTTTGACAAATATGTTTGCATAGACTGTATTTTTCTTACAATGAAACATAAAACATAAAAGCATGAAGTACAAGGTATGACCCTCAGGAATTTGATTACTAAATCATTAATAAATAAGTAAACTGCCCTGATCATTCACAAAATCTAATCTTCTACAACGTATAAGCTAAACTACAATTGTGAGCTTTAGAAAGAGGTGAGAGGAGTCCTCTGGAGCCTAATATTGAGATTATACATATCCCATTATTTCATCTACAACTGTGCTGAACATTTATTGCCATACAGGCTTGTCAATTCACTTGAAGAAGTCTAGGCTCTGACCTGGTATAAAATAAGACTAAACCTTGAAAAGTCAACCTAGTTAATGTGAATAAGAATCTTGAAAATGTGTGCACACATTTTGATATTTTATGACAATTAACTCATATAAAAGAAAAGAAATTGAAATTCTCTTCTGACATAAACAGTGAGGAGACAGGAGACAATATGAAGATAAAGAGATAACAATCCAAGCCTCTAATACACAGCTATCAACTGAAGTCTTAATAAAAAATTTAAAAAAAAATCTGAAAGAAGATCTAAAAAGTCTAATGTTAAATTCAGGGGACAAGAGGAAGCCTTAAATTAACTCATCATTTAATTTATGGAGGAAAGTTTATCAAAAACAATAGGCTGAAGAATACACTTGTAAGGATAATAGAGAAACAAAACATTGATAAATCCAAATAACAACTCTCCCAAGAAATAAATACTGCCTGCCCTGATAATATCAGTTTTAATTATCTAAATAAAACTGAAAGAGGAATAGCAACTTTAGAATTTAAGGTATTACAGCTTAATAGGATATAAGATATTAATTATTACATGTAGTATTACCCCCTCTCTTCCCCATATGAAGAAACAGGTCCCAAGAGAGATGTGACTTGCCCAAGTCCCTCAATTTATCTTACTCAAGACTTTTCACCTTATCTAGAGCAGCATATGATACACAGAATATGGGTCATATCATCTATAAAGATAAGAAAATATTTAAAATATGAACATTAAAAAATTTCTTTAAAAGTTTCAGCAATAAATTTCAAAAGCTAATGTACATTAAATAAAATGTTAGCTTTCATGAAAAAGAAAAACTACCTAAATGCCTCAAGCACCAAGTTTCTTGATTTTATTAAGGGGTTTGTAGGTATGCATTCAGGGTTAAAAACACACAAACAGATTTTTTTGGTCTGTGCTTTCATAAGACCTTACAGTCATTTATACCATTTTAAAATAATAAGAACACTTCTGTTTCAAGCTTTTATGGTAATTCACTACAGTAAACTTTATGACTCAGCTTTTTGTGCCCATTCATGCAAGCCTGAAAGGTCCACTTAAATTCCTTGCTGTATTTTAAATTCAGGCTTGGAGTAGAATTTTTGTTTTTCTGAGGCTCACAAAGACTAGACTCACAGCTTAGTTCTATGGTGCCTATTTAGCTGGACCTAAAGCCTACATCAAGTACTTTATTGTCACATAAAAAGCAATCTTCATGGAGCTTAGCAACTTAAGTAGCTCTCCAAAGTTTGGTAAATATTTTACATCTACTTTTTATCTCTACTGTCCAGGAAGGGCTTTATAGAATTGTAAAGTGTTACTTTAAACATCTAAAAGTTAATATGGATACTACAATCTTTCGGGTTCATGGTTACAAGTGAGAAACACAAAGCTACCTACTATAATTTTCCAAACACACAATTTTCTTAGTTGTTCACTTAGGGTTTTTTTGTTCATTTGTTTGTTTTTAAAGCATCCTGGAATCCCATCTTTAAAAAAAATTATTAGGAATCAGGCTTGGATGGAAGGTGGTTTCTAAAATTCAGGCTCTGAAAATAGGATGCAGAAGCCTTTAAGGATCTCCCACACACTCAGCAGAAAATGATGACTCCCAAACAAAAGCCATTACCTTGACTGATGCTTTACTCACATTATTTCTCACACACTTGGACCGTTTTCCCTTCCATAACCCTATCAATTCAAATCTTAATCCAAACTTTGAAGTCATACTCAAAAAACCAACTCCCTCCATGATGGCTTCTCCAATCCTCTCCACCAGCATTAGCCTTTTTCTCCCCTTAGTGTTCCCAAAGCACTCTGTCATAATTTGTGTTGTTTTAAATTATTTGAGTAGGTCTGTCTGCCCCAGTAACTGGGTCAACATCTTTTTCCTTTCTTTATTGTCCACGTACAGATACTCAATAAGGGTTTATTAAACTGAGTGAGGCAAGCAGGACTACTGACTCATAATATTCCATTCTCCAGTCTTAGAGGAAACTAGGGCAGAGAATCTAGAGTAACTCTTGAAAACTGGGCTAATCATGATTTGATCTGGCCAGGTACCCAAGATGGCTGAGATAATGAATATTGTAACTTGTGTATGAAATGTAAGCAGACTAAAAACTAATCACAAAAAATGTGAAGGTATAAAAAGAACCATAAAAAGAGCCATTAAAAAAAAAATCTATACCTACTGTTCTGTTGTGAGACCAGTACAAATAATGCTACAAAATGTTATCTTAAAATAACCAAAAACTACTTATCCAATCAATCAATAAACAGTAATTCAGCTGTTAGGGAAAGGGTATAAAGAGATATAAAGCACAGACCTAGGTCCTATCCTTAAACTCTCCAGTTTAATTATAGAGAACTAAAATTCTCTATTGACTACATGCAGAGGTAACTTGACAGTAAAAACCAATTTATGATAAATGCCAAATGAAAGATAAATATAAGATATACAAGAGTTGTTGAGGATTGCTGATAAATAGAATTCTGGATTAAGACCATAAGGGAAGATTTCAATTAAGAAGTAAGGCATAAATTATAAAATGAGGTGGTTTGAACTAGATGACTTCTGGCCTTACCTCCCAAATCTGAAATTTTATTACAGTCTTTTTTATGTTATTATAGTAGTGACTTGATATTAACTAACCACTCCCTGAATGGAGTTAAAAGATTCTGATAATTTTCACGTGAACCTGAACTGAAAGCTTTCTTCTTTATACCAGTTTCTTGGTATAGCTTCTAAAATTCAAAACAGGGTTTTAAGTGGACATTTTCATACCTGAAAGATATATTTGAAATCCTATAATTTATTCTTCTCTCTCTGTGGATAGGGAGTCAGAAGAGTAAACCTTCAAAAGTTCATCACCATTATTCAAGCACTTTTTTTCTTCTTTGTTCTTTTCAACTGTCAGGGCTTTTGTACCCAGCAGTTACTGATAGCCAAATGTATTCTGAAGCTCAGCCAAAGTTTTTCTTTTTCTTTTCTTTTCTTTTTTTTTTTTTTTTTTTTAGGGCAACACTCAAAACAAAGCAAATATTGGCTTAGTTATGACACTTGTTGTTCTAATACATTAATAGCCTATTGTCCACTGTGGTTGTCTCAACAAGATAATACATTGAAAAACAGCGTTTCCTGATAGGAAGTGAATTCCCACTGTGTGTCACAGGACCCTAGCCAAAAGCTAGGCTCTAAAAGAGAAAGAGCAGTCCCTTCTGAGAGTGCATACATAAAAGACTAATGATTAGACTTTTTCTTCTCTCTCTTGTTTAAAACGGCTTTCTGCTTCAGCTCAAACTACCATCTATTTGACTGATTTTGCTATCATAGAACGGTTTTTCTAAAATAGTTTCAAATGTTTTAGACAAAGTTTGTTCAACATCCTGTAGGCAGCAGTATCCTGTATATTTCTAACTCTGGAGAATTTCCTTAGTCGTAAATGCAACAGTGGATAAGGTAACTTGACAAAGAAGATATTGGGATGTGTCCTCAAGACAGAGCTTGACAATTTTCAAGGTTAGTTTCATCCAAGCAATTGTTTAAGCCATTATACTACACAAGGTACACTAACTGCAATTGTAGGCAAAAATCAGGGCTCAATCAATCCAAGCATCACAAATTTGTTTATTTTGTTTAGAAATTAATTAGTTAGAAATGGTTGTCACTCACAGATCCGCACACAGAAGAGTATGCCTCCACAGTAACTGATGCTGCCCTAACAGCATGAATACTCCTTTTTAAACATTGAAAATATACTTTCTTTTCATCTATTTTCTCAGACTCAAATTTGAGGAAATTTTTCTGCCCAGTTCTACTTACCAATGGATTTGGAAAACTCCAACAATGGCGTGAATAAGAACAGTTGTAATTTTAGTAGATTCCAGCAAGACTGTCTCTGCCCTCTAGGTACTCCCACCATTTAATGCAGTGCTTGGCTTCTACAATGTCCTCAACACATTTTGCTAAAATGAACTATGTCTAACAATTGATATGAAAATTAACATGGAATACTAGCATTATTTGGATCACAAATAATCTCAGGTTTTAGGGAAGAATACTTATTCAAGGCATGTCAAGTTCTCTGCTACAGAAGCGAGGGTCACCAGGACACAAACACACACAGACTCCCCTACCTCCAGGCCAAGAAAATGTCTTTTTATCTTCCTGTTATAATGATACAAATCAAACGATGACATTCTTAGTCCATTCTGCTTTCAAGACAGCTGTCATTTGACAGAATTATAAGAGTAAAATTGTGAAACAGGCAATGCTAAACATCCTAGTGTGATGCAGCAAAAATTCTTGCTTCTGTTACTTTATAACTTTGCTATGTAACTTGATAACTTTGCTGGCAGGATGATAGCATACAGTTCACCTCAAAGGCTATTTCCTCAGCACCAAATCAGAAAACTTTAGCTATGTCAAGTAACATTGATTTTTAAAAATTAATTAATTAATTTAGTCTTTTGCCTTCTTAGTGCCGAACCCCCGGCATATGGAGGTTCCCAGGCTAGGGGTCTTATTGGAGCTGTAGCTGCTGGCCTATGCCACAGCCACAGCAATGCCAGACCTGAGCCGAGTCTGCGATCTACACCACAGCTCACGGCAATGCCGCTGGATCCTTAACCCACTAGTGAGGCCAGGGATTGAACCCACAACCTCATGGTTCTTAGTCAGATTCGCTTCCTCTGCGCCACGATGGGAACTCCTTTTAAATTTTTTTTTCTTTTTTTTTTTCCTTTTTTGCCTTTTAGGGCCTTACCTGTGTCATATGGACGTTCCCAGGCTAGGAGTTGAATCAGAGCTGTAGCTGCTGGCCTATGCCACAGCCACAGTCACAGCAACACCCAAGCCAGATCTGTGGGATCCAAGCTACATCTGCGACCTACGCCACAGCTCGCAGCAACAACAGGATCATTAACCCACTGAGTGAGGCCAGGGACCAAACACGCATCCTCATGGATACTAGCTGGGTTTGTAACCGCTGAGCCACAATGGGAACTCCAAGTAACATCAATTTTAGCATTCAGTGAAACAAGGAGATGGATTAGAAGGCTAGAAAGTAAAAATAATTTAAACAAGGGGACTGAAGCCAAGTTTCAAGGCCCTTAGGATAACTTTGAATGGCTGGGTTCATTGAAAATTACAAGGATCCATTTTAAAAACAAATATCGCCTCACTCAGAATCTTCTTCATAAGTATTCAAGCTTGATAAAAGGATTTGCTTTTATTTCAAATGGGTTTTACACTTTTCAAAGTGATTTTTTAGAAAAGGAGAGTTTATATAAAATATAACATTCAGCTTCTCTTTTTAAAAACACTGCTAAACTTTCAAATAGCTTACGCCATATGGCAGGTCAAATAAATTACAGACCACACAATATACACAAAGTATGTTTTTAATTTAAGTAACAGAAACTTCATATAATTTGCATTATATAGCTTAAGTCAAAGCTATATTATTACAGTTGTAAGAGACATTAAAATTCATCTATTCTGACCTCTCGTTTTTTAGATGGTAAAACTGATGGATGATCAAGGAGGTTAAATGACCTGCCCACAATCTCACACTCCAGTTACCAGACTTTGATCCCACTGTTATTTCATTAACCTGCTGGAAAATGGACTCCCAGGGCAGTCTAACCCACTCATGACTGGCTGGGGCAGTGGGGCCTACCTTTGGTGTTCTAGCCAGAGGAAGAGAAGTAGGTGAGGGGTTCTTCCATCTCCACACAGCACTACCACTCCTTTCCAATAGCACCTGTGTTCTGGATTCTGTCCCAAAAGGGAAGTAGGAGAGAAGCCGATAGCCTAAGTCTACCTGATAGTGCAGAAAGGGAACAACTTGAAAATAATCCAGATATCTCTCAAAAGGTAAATGATTACATATACTATAGTATACCCATCCACACATTTAAGTACCATATGACCACTAAAAAGAATGAGGGAGATATATAATGGTATGCAGAGTATAATTTTATTTGTACTTTTTAAAAAAGATGTACACTCATATCGATAGAAATTTTCTAGAAAAAGAGAGAACCCCCACCCCTAGCCCCACCCTTGGGAGTAGGGCTCAGAGATTAGGGTGAGAAAGAGACATTTTGTCATATGCCCATTGCGTTGTTTCGTCTTTTTACCATGTCCATTTTTTGAGTTATAAAATTAATACATTTTAGAAATACATTAAAGTAGGGAAGGGAACTTCTGCAAAGCCCTGGGAAAACTCTGATGAAGAAGACAAGGATGGGGTCTTATCAAGGGTAATTTGATACTCTATACCTAACCTACACAACACACAATTTAATTCTCTAGAAAGGACTTCTTCATGTCACAGTAATGTGTGTTTTCACCAATACATGAATAAAATTTGTATAGCATACTGGAGTAAAGAGGTGGTGATTGAGGTGCAGCTACATAATAGGGCTATGTGAAAAAAACCCACATTTTCTCTATATTACATAATTATCACAAGAGTAAGTAAGATAGAGTATTGTTATAGATATTAAATATTGACTTCCTAGAAAAGTTCCCCCCAAAAATCTATGTAGTAAATCTTCTAATTTCAATATTTAACATCAAACTAGTTGACAAGCTTTGCTCTGGAGCAGCTATAAAAGTCTAAGAGTAATTGTATTATCCTAGAGTTCAAAGGGATAGTAGAGATCATCTAGCTCAGTGGATTGAAACCAACATTTTTTAAACTCAATGAATTTTATTATATTTATAGCTGTACAACCATCATCACAACCCAATTTTACAACATTTCCATCCCAAACCCCAGCCCACCCCTCCCCCCCACAACCTGTCTCCTTTGGTAACTATAAGTTTTACAAAGTCTGTGAAACTAACATTTTTTTTTTTAATGAATCAACACAGAAAATATAGCAGTGTGTTTTCTGTGCTGTTAAAATATAATTTTAGGGATTAACTGTTATGTATATAGTGTGTGTATTGGGTCATGAGATAAAATATATATATATATTAAAAAAATTGAGGGAGTTCCTGTAGTGGCGCAGTGGTTAACGAATCCGACTAGGAACCATGAGGTTGTGGGTTCGATCCCTGGCCTTGCTCAGTGGGTTAACGATCCGGCGTTGCCATGAGCTGTGGCGTAGGTCGCAGACATGGCTCAGATCTCTCGTTGCTGTGGCTCTGGCGTAGGCCGGTGGCTACAGCTCCGATTAGACCCCTAGCCTGGGAACCTCCATATGTTGCGGGTTTGGCCCTAGAAAAGACAAAAAGACAAAAAAAAAAAAAATTGAAAGCCATTCACCCGAGGCTGTTCAACTAATAATTGTACACTGAGTATAGCCAAAATTCAATGAAACATCTACACAACACCTGTGGCAAGAGGTTCGCTTAGTTCCAGACTGAAAATTAATTTTCTTGTTGAGAAGATATTTATAAACCTAATTCTACTGCTCAGATATGAAACAGTAAATTTTCAAAATTTCTGATATATATGATTTATTTAAAGCAAAGCTTTAGTTTTCTCATTTATAAGTATGATTCTGGGTTAACATCTAAACATTTTTTTCTCCATTCTAACACACTCCCTTTAGCATCTCTGGAATAGGCATGTGTCCTCTACAAAGAGAATTAGGGCATTCTAAACTGGAAAAGATCTTAAAGATATAACCCAAATTCCTAATTTTATAGGTGAAGAAACTAGTGTCCAAAGTAACAGCCTCATGATTCCCAGGATAGTGTCTTTTCCTATGATACACACTTTTACTTTATTCTTAGATCCCTGTATTATTACAAAATAGCTAAACACAATTACTATCAAGTTGCAAAGAGGAAGCTGAAGCAAGGAAATGCTAGGAAGTCTCAGTAAAAGGATGACACAATGTCACTCCTGCAAGGTTTACACAAATCTGCCATTTTCAACATCCAGCTTTGATTCAATTGAGGCGAACAATTCAACTTTCATGTACCAAATGGGTGTGTCCACCCCACAAGGGTACACAGTGAACAGGCAGGAGAGGAAGATAATAGTACAGACATTACAAAGCACAGCCTCTCCCAACATATCCTCTTTGGTCAGTTCGTAATTAAATATTTCACAGGCACTGAAAACCAAACTATGAACAGAACTCCAATATGTGAGAAGAAAAGTTAGACCCCATTTGCAGAGAAATATTGCTGAACATGGACCTCACTGAAAAACAATAAAACTCCTATAGTTCAACTTACCGTTCACGTCACACACTCTAGAAAGAACACAGAGGCACAGACAAGGCATGGAACAGAACTCAGGGCTGCAGCCTTCCTCAACTCTTCTGACAAATACCCAATAGTGGGAGGACAAAGCATCATTATGCCAGAAATAAAGGCTCTTTAGATGCTGCCTTTTTTTAATTCAATGAACCCACTCTTACACACAAAGTTCATGCCATAATATCCTGAAGTACAGTATTGCCAGACTATACTATTAATGAGTCCAATAAATTCAATGCAAAACAGTACATCAAGCATTTTTATCTTAAATCATTAGCATGTTTGAGAGACTACCAGTATTTTCCTTAAACAGTCAACATCACCCCCCAAACAATTAAGAACAATTCAGCAAACTGTTTAATGAAGAAAAAAAAAAAAATCAGACAAGCAAACTAACAGAAAAAAATTTAGTTGAGTGATAAAGCCACAGGCTCCTCCCCAAGAAGAATATTGCACATTGCTAGCAGCTGGCACAAAATTAACCATCTATTTTATCTATGCTTTTCCCCTAAGCTGTGAGATATCAGTATTACAATAGACAACTTTGTA
The DNA here is from genome assembly GCF_054392235.1 of Sus scrofa. Classification (NCBI taxonomy): domain Eukaryota; kingdom Metazoa; phylum Chordata; class Mammalia; order Artiodactyla; family Suidae; genus Sus; species Sus scrofa. The sequence continues at coordinate 143,225,153 of NC_139396.1, read as the reverse complement.
TTTACTTACACAAAAAAATAGAAGCTGCTGTACATTTCTTAAGCTGGTTTTTGTGTGGCAATTCTGATGCAATGCTGCCCTAAAAATGAACTTTGTTTTAAACAGTAAGATATCCACACCGTGTGGTTAGAGCAAGGGTGGAGCCCACTCTGGGGGAAACAACACACCCAGGCAGACTTCAGTGAGAGCAAACTGCACACTAATATTGCCACAATATTTTTTAGGGCCTCTGAATCAAAATTAATTGGATAATTCTCTTCAAAGAGATGGGGGAAAAGTTCATGTTTGCAGATTTGCTTTCCTGCCATGAAATGAAATACAGATTATTGCTTTTTCATGAAGAAAGTAAAGATAAAATGCAAGGTAAATCACACAGCTCAATCAACAGAATGTTAGGTCAAAATGGACTACTGTAAAGGAAGTCCAACCATGCCAACTGCTAAGTTTAGCAACAGTAGCTTCTGCATATCTCAAGGTGTCAGCAACATTGCTCACTCTGGAACTTGACTTTGGCCTATCTGGCCAGGACAGGGGACCCAAACATGATCAAGCATTACCTAGTTTTCCCTACCAATACTCAAGCCCTAAACTAAAAATACAGAAACACAAGCATTTTCTTAACAACTAGCAAGAGCCACCTTCAAAAATAAGGGACGTGATTTATGAACTTGCTTTGGTATAATACTGAGATAAACATATTAAAAGGGATAATTATTTTAAAGAAAATAACTAATATGTACTATGCCTTAAAATTTTTGTGATCACTCACTTTTTCAAATAATTCTATAAGTTTTGATTTTTAAATTTTTTGATTTCCAAATAAATATTCAATAGGATGTATACATACTGTATAAAAATCTTTAATAGTGTCTAAAATAATTCAATTATTGAAACTATTACTAAACATCTGATTATTGTTCAAAGTGATTTTAATCAATACTACTTTTTATATATATACATTCAGAGACACAACCAAAAGTTACTTTTAATTGAACTCCTATAAGCCATGAAATAAAAAATAGGTTTCTCAGTAGAATACCCAAGCATGTAAAAAATAAGCTATATAATCATTTACATAGAATTTAAAACAAACAATGGAAAGGGCTTTGGGAAAAGATCTGGAAAATATTTTTAATGATATATGTTTCACAATACCCTCTCCAACTGCTACTCCCTTACACTGGAACAATAAATCAGTCTGGACCATTGACTATTTCAATATTTTGAGAGATGGCCTAGAACACCCTCTTTCAGAATCCTGGGGGTAGGTGCTGACTGATCTAGCCTTTTGTTGGATTATGAGGTCATTCTTGCCATATGATAAGTTAACCCATTCCAGAATACTCCCTTCATAGTTCACGTGCCTGATATAATTATTTTTTTCATTCATATGCTTAATTACGAATCACCTGCTGCCATCCCTTGGTCTTCCTCATCAAATCCCCTAATTGAACAACTCAAAGGTAGCATTTGGGTAGTAAATTATATTTGAAGAATCCCATCTTGATACTTTTTGGATTTGCACTGCTGGAAATGTGTTTTCAAGTCAAACTTCACTTTCACAGCTGCAAAGGAAATGACAAGAGAAGAAAAACAGAGCCAATATATATCAGCAATTAATTCCATCCACAACTGCCCAGCTGTTTGTGCATGGAAGAGTCAGTCTGTTTCCTTTTGGGGCTTTCACCACTGAAAACTGATACTGCACATTCAGAGACACAAGCTGTTTGTAACATGTCAGGAATGTGCACAGGATCACACAGAGTTGAAGAGACAAAATGAAATCCAGATCCAGTTTTCTTGGGACTTGTCAGTATTATTTCATAGCATTAAAAAAAAAGAAAGAAAGAAAGAAAAGAAAAAGAAACCATAAAAACATCTCAGAGCAAAATTCATGGGGGGGGGGAACCCTCCCTTCTGAATATCACCCTTCCAATAAAGAGGAAAATCTGCCAATGACATCAGATTTAGTATCAAGAATAGACACTGATTTATTGGCACAGACAAGGTGTGACATTCTTAGGAATCCACAAGCCCCCAGTATGTGAAATCCAGCCAATACTTTTTGGACTACACAGCTGCCTGCCCAATGTGTATTTAGTCCCTTAAAAAAATCCTTATAAACGTGAAAGTTGGGAACCAATGCTTTTACCACAGCCATGAAGAAAAGCAAGTTTTTCTTGGTTAGTTCAGACATTATTTGGCACTCACATACACCTGCCTGTTTCAGGGATTCATGTAATTTTACAGATCTAATCTTCTAGGGTAGCTCTCAAGTCATCAAATTTCTCCTTCCCTCTCCTCATCAGTTTTGTGGGTTTTAAATAAAAATATTCACTAATGAGTGTCAGAGGCTTAACCACTATAGCATGGGCTCATGTATAACTCAAGAAGTATTCCAGGGAGTTCCCGTCGTGGCGCAGTGGTTAACTGAATCCGACTAGGAACCATGACGTTGCGGGTTCGGTCCCTGCCCTTGCTCAGTGGGTTAAGGATCCGGCGGCCTTGCCGTGAGCTGTGGTGTAGGTTGCAGACGCAGCTCGGATCCCGAGTTGCTGGGGCTCTGGCGTAGGCCGGTGGCTATAGCTCCGATTGGACCCCTAGCCTGGGAACCTCCATATGCCGAGGGAGCGGCCCAAGAAATAGCAAAAAGACAAAAAAAAAAAAAAAAAAGAAGTATTCCAGGAGTTCCGTTCGTGGCTCAGAGGTTAACGAACCCGACTAGTATCTATGAGGATGTGGGTTTGATCCCTGGCCTCTCTCAGTGGGTTAAGGATCTGTCGTTGCCATGAGCTGTGATGTAGGTCACAGACTCGGCTTGGATCTGGCATTGCTGTGGCTGTGGCGTAGGCCAGCGGCTACAGCTCCAGTTGGACCCCCAGCCTGGGAACCTCCATATGCTAAAAAAAAAAAAGTATTCTATCCTCTTCTCTCCCTGCCCTCCAACTCTAATTTTCAAACAAACAGCTTGTGTTATTAGGATGTAAAATGACTTGTGATTAATTACTGGCATGAAAGAAAAAGGTGGCATCTTTAGAACAAAATAATTCAAAACGTATTTCAGCTTTTTTTTTTTTTAGCATGAAATTAGTTATTCCCAGGATTGAATTCATTATTCTAGGTACCTCCCCCTTGCTTTTTGCTGCCCAAGAGTTCATGCCGTCCTAATCCCTGTATATCTTCAAATACAACTTGGATGGGGCGCTCAATTTCGGTACCACTAGCGGGTAGGGCTTAACCAATGAAGAGAAGAAAATTCTCTGCTCCAAATACGAGAGGGCATTCTATAATCTTCAGAATGAAGATGCTCTCAAGTGCCAGAACTCAAAGCAGCACAATGAGAAACTGTCTCCGACTATAAGTGCTTTGAAAGCATGAAGTGTGATTTGTTAACAAAATATAAGGCATTCTCATACATGTGGTAGACTGAAAACAAAGGACAAGTTCAAAAAAGGGTCTTTTCCTCAACAAACATCACCTGACCAAGGATATATGTGGGGTAGGAGATGGGAGGAGAACAGTTTAGCCTTTGGCTGATGGTGACACTTCATTCTAGAAATATGGTATAACTATTAGTGACTCAGCCACAGAGATGAACTTGGCAAGCTTCAGCTCTGTGGGACATTCAGACTAGTTTGAAATGTCTAAGGGGAGGAACTTCCCCACCTATAAGGTTGGCTAAGGAAAGAAAAGCTCTGAGCTGTTTAAATCAGGTTGCTTAAACTCTGACTAGAGCCTTGGGTAGCATTAACAAAGACCCTTTGAGAGAAGAGGCTGTAGATATGAAATTGTCAATGTTTTGGCTACGCCTGCAGCATGTGGAAGTTGCTGGGCCAGGGGTTAAACCCATGCCGCAGCAGTGACCCAAGATGCTGCAGGTGACGATGCTGGATCCTTAACCACTAGGCCATCAGGGAACTCCTATCAACTCACTCTTAAAGTGATTTCCCCCTCAATAATTTATTAATATAATATTTAATACTAATATATATGTATTATGTTATTCTTAAAAATTTACATATAAGCACATTTGAAAGAATTTTACAATGAGTACCATATATACAATATCTAGATTCTACTATTAACACTGTACTACACGTATTTTATCAAATATCTATCCATTCTTTTCATCATCTTATCTTTCATGCATTTTAAAGTAAATTATAAGCATCAGTATAATTCCCCATAAACACTTCTGCATGCATATCATTACCAAGAGCTCAATATTTGCTTACGGCTTTTTTGTTTTGATGTAAAGTTTACATAGAATGAAATGCAGAAATGTTAGTATATACTTTGTATAACCCCAAATCCTGTCAAGATAAAGAATATTATTTTAACCCCAGAAAAGTTCTCTCATGCCTCTTCCCAGGCAATCCCTTCTCCCACTTTCCTAAAAACAATCACTGTTTTGATTTTTAAAGTACTTTTAAACTCCAAGGAGTCTTGCCTTCGCAATCTATGCTTTGGAATATTTTCCACTACATCCCATAACTTATACTTGCTTGAACAAAACGATCAGATATGTACATGGAAGGAGCTTAAGAAGAAATCATAAAGTTAAAAGGAATTAGACTCATCTGTTCCAGCTACTCAATTTCTTAGGTGAAGGAATTAAAACTTAGAAAGTTTTGGCTGCCTGTACAGTCATCCAACTGGTCAGTAATTTATTGGATGGGCTTACTCTAAGGCTCTTAAGCAGCAGCTCTACACTTCATTTTAGGATGAAGAGAACAGAAACTAGAGATAAGGCTGGCTCAGAGGAAGAGCTCAACTACCTACAAGCCAAAGCATCTTAAACAAATTTTTGGTTTTGGGTTTTTAAATTTGGGTCTGTTTTCTCATCTGCTAAACAAGGAGAATCTTAACTCATAGAGTTGTATGGATTAAAAGAGAGAATCTTTGTAAAGTGCCAGGCATAAAGTAAGTGATCAATGGAAGGAAACACAGGAAGTGGAGAGAAAACTGACAGTATGAAAACACAGTTCAAGAATATGCACGTTCATGTATTGCTTTTAAACACTTGTGCTACCCCTACATTTGCTCTGATTTTGCATATATATGTAAATAAAATAACTGCACATAAAGCAGAATGCTTTATTCACCAGAGGCAAGGTAGTTTTCAAATCAGAAAAAAAAAAAAAAAGGCTTTCTTTTCTGTTTACTTTTATGGTAGAAGAACTGGAGAGGTGGGGGAGGAAAGCACAGACTTTTGCTTCATGTTGACCATATATACCTTATATCTCTACCTGTCTTTGTATAAACAGTTCCATGATCCTCCTTTTATCCACCAAATGAGAATTCAGGGCTCCCATCTAATCTACTTTCCTGATTTAATCAAAATTTAAAGCTCCTTCCTCTGTGTTCCCATAATGCTTTAAATAACATTACAGAACTCCTCATACCAGCTGGCTACTTCCATGTGTTTCCCTTTCTTTTTTTTTCTTTTCAGGGCCACACCCACAGCATATAGGTCAAATCAGAGCTACAGCTGCCAGCCTACACCACAGCCACAGCAACACCAAATCCGAGCCATGTCTGCGGCCTATACCACAGCTCACAGCAATATAGACAGTAATGCCGGATCCTTAACCCATGAGCAGGGTCAGGGATCGAACCTGTAGCCTCATGGTTCCTAGTCAGATTTGTTTCCACTGCGCCACAACAGGAACTCCATGTGCTTCCTCCTCTTGAATGGGATCACCTCTGTACCCCAAAGCCTAGCACCAAGCACACCTAGCACAATGAAACCATCCATAAACATCTGCTGAATAGATATACCTGTGTAAATGGGTACTCGGTTATGATCAAAGTAGCAAAACAACTAAGAGTGAACACTCACCAAAAAGAAAAGCAAAGTGCCAGAAAAATGGGAGGCAGGGAGATGATCATAGACCTTATTAAAAGACATACAATTTTAAAAAGAGTAAAAACCAACTGTGTGCAAACTCCTGTGTTCTCAGGGAAGTGACTGCCACTAAGCAGTCAAAGTGCCACTGGAATAATTCAGGCTGCTGTGTGCTTTACGTACTCATCCCATGTCCCACCCACAAGAACTCTATCAGTACTATCATGCCCCTTTTATAAGAAAGAATACTGAGACTCAAGGAGGTTAAACAGCATCACACAACTAGTGGCAACAGAGAGAAAAGGCAGAGTAGTTATTTTTCATTACAAGTTATTTTCATATTAGGCCAATTTTACACATACCATGGGGAAGCTCTGGGTTAAAGAAAGCCCAGACAGTTGAGGGGCAACTGAACAGCATAAGAGATTTGGCAGAGGGAGCAAAAGTCAAAGAGAGAAAAAAGGCCTGGACAAAAACAAACCAAAGCTAAGGTGATAAGGGGTACATGAATTCTACGCAGGAATTATCTTCACAGAATAGTCCGCCATCCTGGGGTTATGATATACAAGTCAGAGATGGCCCTAGAACCCATAAGAGAGACAGAACAGCTCTTATTCTCAGCATGGATGTTTCTTCCCCAAGTTAACTGTTCTCTGAAGTAATAATACAACATAGATAACTCCTTGATGAAAATGCTGACCATGGTGCTCATGCTTCAGAAAATGAGAGCCTCACCAAACTGGTGAAGTGAACTCTTGTCTGCGGGCATCTCTGGCCACATTCTGTAATCTCTCCTTTAGGAATACTCTGGTTTTGCCTCCCTTGCGAAGATGATTTATGAAGGAAAGCCTCCTAGAAGCCTCCACCTTGAAGTTTAAAGCCTCAAGTCCCACAGCCCTCTGGCCCACCTCCAACAAAGCACTCATTACATTGACTCACAATTTTCTGTTCACTGACATAGTTCTCACATGTGCTGTGAGGAACTTCAGGGCGAAGCCCCTCAGGACCTAGCATAGGGCATGTTCAAAAAATATTATCGATGGTAAATGAATAAAGGCCTTTGTCTATTTAATATTTGATAGTTATTTGTTAAAAGAGATGATAGAGGATTTAAGGAGGAAGCAATTACTAAAAAGTCACGATAGAAAAGATTGGGGATAAATGAGATATGGTTAATATTCAGAAGTTTTTATTTCCTAGATTAAAAAAAATGTATTTAAACATAATATAGGAGTTCCCGTTGTGGCACAGCAGCAACGAATCTGACTAGGAACCATGAGGTTGTGGGTTCGATCCCTGGCCTCTCTTAGTGGGTTAAGGATCCAGTGTTGCCGTAAGCTGTGGTATAGGCTGCAGACATGACTAGGATCTAGCATTGCTGTGGCTGTAGTGTAGGCTGGCTACGGCTCTGATTAGACCCCTAGCCAGGGAACCTCCATATGCCGTGGGTGCGGACCTAAAAAGACCAAATAAATAAATAAATAAACATTATATAAAATGATTGGTGAGATAAGCCTAATAAAGTTGAGGTTCAAATTCGGTAAAATATTAGGTCTAAAGATTGGGCATGATTCCAATTTAAAACAAAAATTAACCAAACTAGCGAGCCGGTATTGTATCTGAAGAATGCTAAAACTTCCAGTGGAAAAAAACATGGCTTTGACTCAACTATAGCATAATACTTTTTAAAACAACACTTTTTATTAAGCACCTTTTAAAAGATGAGAAAGACTACATATAAATATCAACATAAAAATGAAGAATAAATATTTATGTACTATTAAAAATGCCTATAATCAAGGACTTCCCACTATGGTGCACTGGTTAGGATCCAGCTTGTCTCTGTGGCGGTGTGACTTTGCTCCCTGGCCTGGCTGGCACAGTGGGTTAAGGATCTGGAGTTGCTACAGCCGTGGCATGGGTTGCAGCTGCAGCTTGGATTCAATCCTTGGGACCGGAACTTCCATATGCCATGGGTGTGGCCATAAAAAAATTAAAAAATAAAAAACCTACATTTACAAATATTGGAGAAAAGTTCAAAGACAGAATAGAAAACAAGTAAAAATAAAATGTGATATGGCCACACAATATATGAATCACTCATAACACATGCAGTTTCTTATTAAAAACACTTTTTGTTGGTTTGTTTTCAGCCATACCCTCAGCATGTAGAAGTTCCTGGACCAGGGATCGAACCCAAGCCACAGCAATGACAACATTGAATCCTTAACCAACAGGCCATCAATGAACTCCCAGAAATAGTACTTTTGTTTTGATTTGCTCCATCTAAAGGTATGGGACCATGGAGCCATTTTTTTTTTTTTTTCTTTTTTTCTTAAAAAAGGGCTGCACCTGTGGCATATGGAAATTCTCAAGCTAGGGGTCGACCTGGAGCTGTAGCTGCTAGGCTACGTCACAGCTACAGCAATGCAGGATCTGAGCTACATCTGTGACCTACACCACAGCTCACAGCAAGGGCAGATCATTAACCTGCTGAGCAAGGCCAGTGCATCCTCTTGGATATTAGTTGGGTTTGTAACCCGCTGAGCTGCAAGAGGAAACTCCCTGGAACCATTTTTTAATTGTTGCTTTTATAATGTGTGTGTAAATGTGTGTCATATTTCAAATAATTTACCCTGTTAAAAAAAAAAAAAGCCATACCAAACATTTTTTTTTTAAATCTTGGGAAATTTAAATATTCTCATTGCTCAGATTTCAAGTACTTAGCTTCCAACATTGCTAATAAGATAGGTAAGCAGCCAAGCGGACATATCACACGGCTTACAGGATTAACAATCTCACTTCTCTAAATTCAAGCTATAGAACACATGCTGCCTATCCATGACAAGAACCACATCCCATCCTCTAAAATTAAAACAGCTTTGGGAGTTGTCATCGTGGCTCAGTGGTTGATGAATCTGACTAGTATCCACAAGGATTCAGATTCAATCCCTGGCCTCGCTCAGTTGGTTAAAGATCTGGCGTTGCTGTGGCTGTGGCATAGGCCAGCAGCTGCAGCTCTGATTAGACCCCTAGCCTGGGAACCTCCATATGCCTCAGGTGTGGCCCTAAAATAAATAAATAAATAAATAAAAATTTAAAAATTAAAACAGCTTCAAGTCTCCATATACTGTCATAAGCTCTCTCCAAGACAGGGCCAGGGACAGGGTTAGACATTTACTCCCCATCTTCACTCCCATCCCTCAACCCCTCCAGTTCTGCCTGCCCTTAGTAAAAGTATCTTTGGACAGTTGGTAGATTTGCCAACTTTCCATTTCTTCAAGCAAACTGACAACATGATAGGAGGTTTAATTATAACAAAAACAAGCCAAAAACAAAAGTAGCTACAAACACATCTCTTCTTTGCATTTTAGAAGCACTTTAACTTACTGCATTATACTTTCTGCCCCAAGTGTTACTATGGTTAGAGAATATCAACCTGTTCTGTGCCAAATCTATAGCTCTATGTAGATACTAATCTACTCTCATTTTAGATTTTAAAAAATTCTCTTTAAATTCTAAGTTGGTTATTAGTCAATTCAGCAACTATTTTTCTGCTTAAATTCATTTATTCTTTTAACAACAGTTCATTCAACACCTACCATGTGCTACAATTGAGGATGCAGAACAGCTGGAGAATGCAAAGAAAAAAATGAGACACGATCCCTGATTCTAAAATACTAGCCAAGAACTTAGTGGGTTCGGGAAGGAAGAGGGAGACAGCTTCTTATAAAATTATAGTGCACACTGTGTTATTGTGTTATAATAAATGTATTACAGACTCAGAAAAAGGAGCCAATTTGAAAGTTTCCTGGGAAGTTACATTGGAGCTTGGTCTTAAAAGGATGAGTAGTTATGGTGGGTGGGGGGGCAGAAAGGTATGCAAAGACAAATACTTCTTAATAAACCTGTACTTTATCACATGGCTTTACTTTAAATAAAAGTACCAAAGATTGAAATTGATACAAAAAGGAAATAAAAACTGTCACTAGTTAACAGTTTACAGTGGTTTGTATAATTTAAGCTAGAGGAACCCTACAATCTACTAGCAAACCATACAGTTTTGTGTCATGTGCTTTTGCTTTCATCCTAATCTTTTGACTACATTCTAAGAAAAGAAACTCAGGAACCATTTATATCCTTTCTTGGAACAATGCTTGTTCTTACACTGTACCAACCAATGACTTAGAAGTAATTAAGACCAATTATCTTGAAGCCAGTCAAACTGCAATCTGCCACCATACCACCATGAAAGGAGTCTTAGAATGTTCTTGGTTAATACCAAGGTCAGTAAACAAAGACTTGGTCAACCTGGCACAGATATACCATACCCTATTGGCTCAAAGCCTGCATGGTAACAAGTATAAGCATAGGAGGGGCTGGGGGAAAAAAAAGAAAAACACAATTGATCACAAGCATTGTATTTTCAGGCACCTAAATGCTCAAGTTCACTGCCCAGAAAGATGCTGAGAAAGATTACTTTTGTGGATTGGGAAATTTTGCTAATCTGATGAAAGGTGGGAAGAATACCATGTTAAATTGCTGAGATCAGACTACCCTCATTTTGATCAAATTACTACTGATGTGAAAATGCCATAAGGTTAACATTAATATAGGTTTCCACATCAAAGTATACATAAGTGACAAATATCCCATTTTTATGGAGAATATTTTGAAGATTATCATTTACAAGGCACATTATATGACAACTTGACTGAAAAAAACTAAAACAGAAAAATTAAGGTATAACTACTTACACCATGTGAATTCTTTACTTCAAAGATTCCTTGCCAGGTTCTTTTAAATCGTAATCTCCTCTGCATTTAACATATCATATCAGGATACAGCCAATTTTTAGAGCACATATTTTATAAAGCAAGAACTATCTGTACTTTATATTCAGGAATTCCTAACTATAATACATAACACATACCTAAAAAAAAAAACAAAAAAAAAAACTTCTTACAAAATGTTCAACTGAGAGGTTTAAGCCTTGTGTAGGAATTCCTCAATGAAACATGTATTTTTGGACAGTGAATAAGTAACTACCCTCAGAATACTTAGAGAAAAGGGAGAAAAAACATTCATGAGAACTGCTTCTGAGCCTTTGAGAAGAGAGGTGACTAGAGCAGTATAAAAACTGGGTGGAAGAGGGGAAAGGAGGAGCTAAGATAGTAGATGAAGAGACAACTACGGGAGCCAAGAGTGAGAAAAGGAAGATCAAGTAACTGTGGCAGCAGAGAGAGGCTGGGCACACCCACAGGGGAGTTTGTGGCTTATTTCAAGGGGGTGGAACACTGTGAGCAAGTGAACAATTTTGGTTTTGTTTAACTGAAGGTTGAGCAATCCTACAAATGGAAGAAGGAAGAAGAAAGGTGTTTTTCTAATACTGAAAAGTTTATGATATAATAAATGGCTATCATTTAAAAAAACTATTAAACAAAAAAGAGCAGTAAATACTTTATACATGAAAATGAAAAATTGAGATCTTTGAGAAAAAACACTATAAAGTCCATGTAAACACAAAGCTGCATTATTTATTGATTGTCATGATAAAGCTTTTTATACTGTGGACTACGCCAACCTTCAAACAAGATCCCCAACAAGCATACTGACAAGAATTTTGGGAGATGTGGATCAGTGTAGTTTTTCTTCACTCCACCTTTCAATGTGGCAGCTTATAGAAACAATTCTCAATGGCTGAGTTTTTAAAACTTACTCCAAGATAAGCAAGACTGTGACTCCAGTGGGCTCTTTCCAAGTTGCCAAGCATTAATCTAAAACAGCTCTCATGTCCTTTAAACTCATTCCTGCTGGTCTAATATAATAAATAATATGATGTTTTAAGTAAAAAAGGGAGCATGAGGGAGAAAAGAAGGCCCAAACTAGTACCTTTGGTGTTGCTATTAAGTTTAAAAAAACTGGAAGTGGGAAGCAATCAGATGATATACATTTACTACCATATTCTTAAATCATGTGACCAGAAATTACAGAAAGGATTTGGATGGGCCTTCTGCCAGAAGCAAATTACTTCCTCCAAGTTCAACAGTTATTTATTACATCTGCTACACCCCTAGAAATGAAAGCTGAAAACAACCCCCCCAAGAGATATTTCAAACTTTTTGTAGATGATTTACTATGTTAATCACATCTGTCTATTCTTCTAGGCATTAATTAATACCTTCTTACAGAAATTGGCAAAAGGATATCATATATTCAAGTATCTGCCTTTGCCATGACACAAAAAGTGTACCTGATATACAAGTAAGCCATCAGTGCACCTGGACCAGTGTTTTTAGTACAGTCAGAATAGAGCATTTAGCATTCTGACTCATTGATTTAAAACAAAAACTTGTACTCAGGGCTCAAAGGAGGAAACCTCTTTATATAAAGTCATTATATAGATCATGCCACTATAAATAAATACTCATGGAAATACTCTTTTATTTCAGTAACTTCAAAAAAACTAGACATTTAATTATATCACAAAGCAATATATGTTTACTACTTTCACCTCACACAAAGCATTATAAACACCTTAAAACTTATGAAAGAATTTCTAATCAGTCAATTTACCTGGGTGAATAGGATCAGAAGTAAAAAATAAAAGTTGCCTGGTCTTCTGAAAATGATGAGCTTAATGTTGTGAATAAAAGAATTGCTAAATTAGGGATCAGATTTTCTTCAAGTCACAACTTATGGAGGTAGAAAGAGAGTTCTTTCTAGGAAGTAGGGAGTTGTTATGAGACATTCTGGACACCCCTTCCCCTCCGGCCCCCACCCCCTCATAAAGCCAGAATCCTGAAGGGTAACACCCTTAGTTAAAAGGTAGACCCCACCCCACGCAAAAAAAAAAATCTGTCCACAGAGGAAATTTAAAACATCCCCACCCCACCCCAGCCAGAATGCTGAATGGAAAAGGAAAAGTCTCTCCTGAAAACCTGTAACAACAGGTCTATCCTCCCAAGGATTTGGGATTTGACTTTACACACCAGCATGGTCCACAAACCCCAGGCCAAAAGAATAACCAAAGTGGTCTTAGGTTGGTAGCACCCACCCGATTTCCACCAGATACCTGACAAAAATGAAATATATGTTTGGAAAAAGGTGATCTCAAAACAGGCCACCTACAGAGTCCCACAGATAAAATCCTGCCAAGTTTAAAATTCAAAATTAAAGCACATGAATAAACAAACCACATTAAACAAGAGTCAGCAGAAACAACAGAGTAGAATTTGACACTTACCCCGCCCCCAGAACTGCAGACAATGGAACACTGAGGCACAGACTATAAGTATTTTTACCATGTTCAAAATACTTAAAGATAGAATAACAAGCATGAGAAAGAAACAAGATGTTATAAAGACCAGTAGATTTGAAAAACTACTGAATATAATAAATGAAAAAAACTTAATAAATGGATTAAACAGTAGACTAGAAGTGTAAAGAGAATAAACTGGAATATAGATTTGAAAAAAACTAGCCAGCCTGAAGCACAGAGAGACAAGGAAATAGAATATGTAAAAGAGGGGCTAAGAGGAGTTCCCTGATGGCTCCGCAGATTAAGGACCTGGCATTGTCACTACTATGGCTCTGGTTACTGCTGTGGTGTGGGTTTGATCCCTGGCCCAGGAACTTCTGCATGTCATAGGTGTGTCCCCTCCACCCTCCCCCCCCAACAAAAAAAAAGAGTGGCTAAGAGACATAGAGAATAAGGAAGTTCAACAAACTGGAATTCCCAAAGAGGAAACAGAATAGGGGAGAAGTCATGTTCAAGGAGAACATGGCTAGAAGTTTTCCAGAGTTGTCCTGAGACAAACAGCCTGTAAAGAACTAACAATTAGATCTGCAGTAGACTTCAAAAGAAAACATAAATAAAAACCAAAAGACACAGAAATATTTCCAAAATGCTGAGAGAAGACAACTGTGAGTCTAGAATTATATATCAAACAAAACCATCAAAAGTAAGTAAAGTAAAATACTGTCTCACTAAAGTTTGTTCTAAACCCATTAAAGGAACTTTCAAAGGATTAATTTCAGAAAGAAAACTGGAAGGAAAAGCTGAGATGGAAGCAGTGAAGAAATTGGTAAACAATAAGTAATTTTTTAATGCTATATAAAACAACTGCAATAACAAATGTAGAGTGTTAAAAACAAGATGGAACTAAAACCCCATCACATAAGATGGGAATGGAGAATAAAACCACAATGAGATACAGCTATCTACCCATCAGAAAGGTTAAAATGAAAACAAACACAAAAAAACTTAATATCAGGTATTGGCAAGGATGTGGTGCATCTGGAGCTCTTAAACGCTGCAAGTCCTTGTGCAATTAGTACAAATATTTTGGAAAACTGTTTGGCATTATCTAAAAAAGCTGGACACACACCTGCCCTGGAATTCAGCCACTCCTCTCCTAGGAATACATCCAACAGAAAAACATACATATGAACAACAAAAACATAAACAACAATGCCCATGGCAGAAGTTTTCAATAGCCCAAAACTAGAAACAATCTGAATGCCCATCAAAGAAATGGGTAGATGATTGTATGTTCATAAAATGTAAGGTACACAATGAGAATGAACTGTTGTTATAAGCAGTAACATGGGAAAAAATGTTGAACAAAAGAAGCCAAATACAAAAGAACAGATATTGCATGATCACATTTATACAAAACTCAGATGCAGGTAGTGTTAACCTGTGGCCTGTCAGGATTGTGGCTACCTTGCAGGGCCGGAGTGATACCTGAGGAGATACATTAGGGTGTTCCTAGTGTCCCATTTCCTTTTTTTTTTTTTGCCATTTCTTGGGCCACTCCCATGGCATATGGAGGTTTCCAGGCTAGGGGTCGAATCGGAGCTGTAGCCACCGACTACACCACAGCCACAGCAATGCGGGATCCAAGCCGCGTCTGTAAACTGCACCACAGCTCACAGCAACACTGGATCCTTAACCCACTTGATCCTTAACCCACTGGATCCTTAATCCTTTAATCAAGGCCAGGGATTGAACCCGCAACCTCATGGTTCCTAGTCGGATTCGTTAACCACTGAGCCACGATGGGAACTCCTGTCCCATTTCTTGATCTAGGTTTGCTTTTGCATATTCACCAAGCTATACCTTATGATTTGTGCACTTTTCTGTGTTATGTTAAACTTACATTTAAAGGTTTGAAAAAAATTAAAACAATTTAAAAGAAAGAAAAGCCTCCTCTCTGTAGCAAAAAAAGCATATACAAATATTGAATCATTATGTTATATACCTAAAACTAACATACTGTTGTATGTCAGTTATACCTCAACTATATATATATATATATATATATATATATATATATATATGTATTTTAATCTTTCTTTAGCCAGTCCATTTGTCATGGTAGCTCTCCATGCAAATGGATATTCTTTATTCCTCTACAAGCACCTAGATTTCATCTGTGTATTACAGCAATTATGTGCACTATAAGAAGTTTACTCTATGTGAAGTATAAGTACCAATCTGCTTCACTCCTTATGAAAATACTTCTGAATACTCTCTCATTCTATGTTCCCAAAGGAAGGCTTAACTCCAGTCAATTCTCTAAGACTTCCTCAAGACCAATCAGCAGTATCACAAAAGACAATCCTTTTCTAGACTGTGCTATACCAATAAAAGAGTGTCACTGAATAAGTCAATCCATGAGCCCCTGTCCACTACCTACACTGTCAGGAGGCCACTGGCATTACCTGTCTATTTGGCTGTATTCTGTGGCTCTGCTGGAGCCATCTGGAACACTGTGGCTTCATCCTTCTAAATAAAAAAGTTGGCTTACCTTCTTTTCACCAACGGTGGGTGTCTGGAAGTAACAGCCTTTAATATAATGATAGAGGCAACTGCATTTTGTCCTAGCTGAGCATTCCTGCTCCATATATGTCAACTATGGCTGAAGGGACCTTAAAGGTCATCTAGTCCTATTCTCCCTTTTCACCGGTGAGAATTTAGGTCCATAAGACCACTACCTAAGGTCACAGAATACTTATTACCTGACTTCAGGCCAGTACTCTTTCCACTTTTACAAAATTGGAATCCTCTCTCCCATGGAACTTGTAGCCTGTCATTCTGCTGAATCATCAATGAAACACTCCACCTCAACCAAGATGAGATCTAAAAAGTATTTCCAAGCTATATGTCCAATGTCAAGAAATGAATTTGCACTAAGGAGAGCAACTTACCAGTGTATTAGGATTAAACAGACATTAGAGTATAAAATCCCAAAGAAGGAAGGAGCTTGGGATAATCAGTATTGTTCCAGTGGCAATCAAAGATTTTTAAGACGGTAAGATCAAAGAATAATATCCTGAGGTTGTTCTAAAGCTCTGAGAGAGAATAAAATGATAGAATGGTTAGAAAACAGAATCAGTATTTGATTCGTTATACAAGAATTGTGTGGTTAATACAAGAAATAGAACTGCCTCTGTTACAGCACTAAAACTTCCAAATGTTCTTGAGACCTTCTTTAAAACATTCACTCAGAGGAGGTTCCCCCCGTCATTCAGTTTTTGTATCACACATATCTCATTTTTAATTAATTCTCTGCCTCTAAGCTATTATTTAACCATTGTTCACATTCTAATTTGGGCATATATCCAGCCTCTTGCTCCATGAAACATTAGAATAAACTTTAGTGTATTAGGAAATAAGAAAAATGAATAGGAGGGAAAGCAAATACATTTTCACATGAAGTACAGGATACAGCTGTGATCTGTCAAGCTTACGGGACTATCTCCTAAGCTAACAGCAAAGTTAAAGGACACTGCTTAGCTGAACAGGAAGTAGCAATCTAAAAAGTATAAATGTTCCCATGCTTCAATTCTGTTCCCTTCACTTCACATATCCAACACACACGATTTAACCAGGCCCATGTTGAACACACCCATTCAAATGGCCGTGATGAAGTGTCAGTAAGTCTATGGCTGACAAGTATTTTGAGAGTCCATAAAAATAACCTTTAATCGTAATGTCCCCCCCAAAAAAACCCATGTTAGTTATACTCTTCTGAGGAAAGAGGTTGTAGTAAAAATGACAAAACCAGCCTTGTCTTAAGAAATTCATACTTGTACGAATGATCTTTAGTCTCCCATTTGTGAAAGCTGTTTCCATGGTATCAAAATATAACTAAAAAATAGAATTTCCTTTTATATCCTTTGCAGGATACTATGTGAGCTCACAAACAAGGCTCCTAACCCAGGCCAGGGCAAAAGAGGTAGAAAGGGAACATTTTATAATAGAGATAACATGCGATTACAATAATTTATGAGACATAAATTGTAAGTATTTGATTTACAAATTATAATTCGAAAGAGTATGTATTAGCCAAACAAAGTAGCAGAGAGAGAATCTTCTAGGCACCAGCAGCAATGTGAGCAAAAGCAAACCAGTGTTATCTGGAACCAATGATAATGCAACAGTACCATAGCAGATCCTTCCTATAGCCCCACTTTAGAAGGGGTTTGTGATACTGCAAAGTCAGTTAGCTGAGTACTTAGATGCTAATCAGAGGTGTTCAGGTGAATCAACAGGAGATCATATTCCAAATGGTAGTTCTGCATATATAAATAAGAGAGGCTCAAAACAAAGGAAATAGTGATGTGCTCAGATGGGTGTGTTTAGAGAAGGGAGGAAGTGGTAAGCATTTTAACCAAGAAAACACTATAGAATTACTTTCAAAAGAACACCTCTTTTAACTGCTTCATTTCCCCAGCTTACCTTTTGAATCAATAGGAGAAGAGTGCACTAGTATTGCCCCAGTGCACAAAGTGTTACACCATGGGTCTGACCCACAAACACAGAGCTCACTCTCAAATACAAAGCCACTATCTTGTCAATTAGATGGTACACATTCGAAATAAAAAGATCAGCTACATGGCAAAAGCAATAAAAGAACACGTGGAATAGGGAGAAAGAGCTCTTCCTGAGATTTTGCTCTCTGCCACAGCAGGCGCTGCAACTTATGAACACAGTTGGGAAATTTCCTTTTCACAGGAAAAGGATGACTTCTTAGATCACATTAAGGTAGAAATGACAGAAACTGTATCAAGCAGAAAAAAAGGTGTTTCCTGAAGGAAGGAAACAGAGCATTGCCTTTATTAAACACACACACACATACTCATATACACACACACTCACACAGACAGGAAAAGCAAAACACATGAATACAGCAAGCAGAAAAAATCTTTTTCAAGAGATAAAGAAGAAAACAACTAAATAAAGGAAATGTTTCATGGTAGGCGTTAGCCTCAGTGGGATAATCTTTTTGTCCCAGTGGGTTATCTAAAGTGCAAATACACTTAAGGGGAATAAGAACATATTGGCACTTTATAGTCACACAGGGATCTTTATTTATATTTTTAAAAATAAATATCTAGTTTCAGTTTTTCTTCTACACACACATACAAAATGTATCCGTGTTTCATCACTAGCTTATCACTAGTTCTTATGGTTCAGATTATTTCAAAGAATTGATGTTTGAATGGTTTATTCTTTGAATAAATTACACTAATTCTTAATAAGCGTATTCTTTTACTCAACAAAATATTCTGAGTGCCACTTCTGCATCAGATACCATTTTAATGTTTGAGACACAGTAGAGTACAAGGTACGTGCCCTCCTCAAACTTACATTATTCACAATTGTGAAAGATATGTTTTAAAAATTTCTTTGCCTAGTTTTGATGCACTAAATAGAGCAGTGACTTTAAAACTTTATTGCAAAACAGAATCACATGAGTTTTTAAAAAGATCTCAATACCCAGGCTGCATTCTGTATATACCATCTACACCAGAATCTTGGAAGGTGAGACCCAAACATCAGAATTTTTTAAGCTTCCTAGATGACTTCAGAGAATAGTCATATTTGAGTACTAGTGAATTAGTGCATTGGTTCTCAACTTTGGGTCTTTGAAGAAATGAAGATAAACAATCTCTGGGAAAAAATTCCTCTATATTCTTCTCCCAATCCTACCAACCCAAAGTAAGAAGATTCATTGTGGGTACAGGGCAGTTTTCTCAGTGGGAAGGTGAGATCTACTTGCTATATACATCAGCAACTCCTCCTCACCCAGGCCAAAATATAATCCCTGCAGGGTGGCTAGCAAGCCTGTCATTTTTGCCTCCTGCTAGGATATCTGTGTTCATCTGAGAGAAACAAAGTGGGGACAGAAGAGTCATCCTGGATATGCTGACACACATTAAGCATGTAAGAGTGATTCTATAATACAATTAATCATAGCATTAAGAATTTAATTGTTTAAAAATTTTGCTTATTATTATTATTTTTTAATCTTAGTTATCAAAAAGTCACACTTGGGTTCAAACTAGCAAGAAGGGGTTAGGCACCACTAACTTAAGTATATGTTTGGGAAAAATAAAATAATCCAAAATCAAAACATTTTGGTTCTCAATGGGAAGAACAGAGGCAAAATCATTAGGAAATGCCCAAATCCAAAGGTAGCTATTATTAATAATACTGTGGAATTAAAGGACACAAAAGGCAAAAGAACAAAATTAAAGTCCTTTATAAAGCAAAATATAACCCCTTTAATTTTTATATACTTTTTTTTTTTCTTTTTACGCTCATACTTGAGGCATATGGAGGTTCCCAGGCTAGAGGTCAAATTGGAGCTGCAGCTGAGGCCTATGCCACAGCCACAGCCATATCAAATCCAAGCCACATGTGCAACTTACACCATAGTTTGCAGCAACTCAGGATCCTTAACCCACCAAGCAAGGTCAAGGATCGAACCTGCATCCTTATGGAGACTAACGTTGACTACACTGGGTTCCTAACTCACTGAGCGGCAAAGGGAACTTCTACATAAATTTTCCCCATGAAAGGGCATTCCCTGCATTTAAAATTAAAAGGTGAATTATAAATTTTAGAGTTCCCATTCTAGACCTGCTCCCATTCTAGATCTGCAAAAAATCTTTTAGAGTATGTATTTGATAATATCTTAAAAGTTGTATCTAGAAAGCCTGTCATTACTGAACTTATAAACCCTTGTGCTCTTCCAGTTCACTATATCCAAGAGCCTTCTGCTCATCAGATTGTAGCCAAATCCTTCAGACATGTCATTGATCCCTTCCTGGTTGTTTTCAACTTACATGTGAATCACAAGCATTTCTCAATATTTATACCATGTGTTGTAATATCCACCATACTGAGTTTTTAGTATACATATTTTTTTTTCAAAGTGAATATTCTAAATGCTTAATAGTATGTCCCAAGAAGATACTTTGTAATAGTCCACGATTTTAAAATAACATATTGGAAAAGTAACATCACACATAAACAGAAACCACAAAATTACCAATAGTATGTCCCAAGAAAATACTTTGTAATAGTCCATGATTTTAAAATAACATATTGGAAAAGTAACATCATACATAAACAGAAACCACAAAATTACCATTTCTAAGATGGCAGAAACATTCATTATAGTATATTGCCTGTTAACCAAACAATACATTTAATATCTTTTGATGTATTTATGTACAAAGTTCAACCCATGTTAGAAAAAATACATTACAAGTTTAAGACATCTTTCTCTCATCTATGAGTAGAGAGATAAAAGATTTAGTGGCAAAGAACAAAACCACCTCTTGGTTAAGTAAAAATGCTTTCCTGCATATTTTCAAAGGAAGGAGAATTTTTCAGAGCAAACTATTAGGGAAACTGCAGGCAATTATTTTTGGATATGGAAGTACAATAAAACACGTTCGAGAAAAGTTAGTTATCACATAATAACCAGTTAGAAAAGTGTTGGGTGGGATGGGGTGGTGAAGGGGAGCACTGGGGTTATGAGGGAAGAATATGCAAGTATCAGAGATTTCTTAAGAATCTGTTTCACTGAGTCACTACCATCACCCTACCTCTTATCAACAAAGGCATCAAAAGCTTTTGCAACCAAAGGAACTCTTGAGGAAATCATTGGAAACTGTTAATAACCTAGTGTTTCCTTATAACACTGACCACAGGAATCCAAACAACTTTCTAATAAAGACAAGGGTCTGGAAAAACAGAAGTAATCTAATTATAATTCCATCTTCGCACTAGTATAGCCACGTCAAAATAGTCCCCTTTGGAAGCAGAAGAAAAGCAATTAAAAGAAAGAGTTCTCCATTTGTTCTAGATACATGGTGAGGGTACCTCTGAGGAAGGTGGGCTATAAAGTGACTTCAAGTTTCACTTGGTAGAGGTTGGAGGTACTGGATCTTGGATTTTAAATTGATGTTAGTGGTTTCAAATTCAATGCTTTTGTGAATCTAATCAGTGTTGACTAGATGAAAAATCTGATTTGTCCATTTCCCACTGCCTCTGCTAATTCTTGGTAAGACAAATTAACATCCTAAACCACAATATCATTTTTTACTTCCTATCCCAAATCCTGGAATTATTTTGCAAAAAATTCCATGTCTTCACAAAGAATGAGGAAGGGTATTCTTCTACTTCTAAAACTTATATCTACTATTGTTGTGAAAGGGGCAAAAATCCTCAACTTCAGTTGCAATGTAACCTTCAAAAATAATTTTAATTCCCAATATAAAAGGAAATCAAGACTAATTTTTTAAATTCTCGCTAGTTCTCATTTACACTTTCCTTCCTTTTATAAATATTACTGATGGGACCTGAAATTGATCATTAAAGGAACCAGTTAATTAGAAAACATATAATTCAATCCACAAATAAGAAGTTTGCAAATGCAAAACAGAAGTAACTCTGGTATGCAATTTATTCATGGAACTAATTATTATACATATTTGAGGCTCATTGGAACCCTTTTTGAATTATGTCAGCTCAAGGATTAAGGCTTTCCCTCAAAGCCAAAACCTTGGAATTGAGGGTGGGTGACAGTTAGGCAGCTAGTCATTTCATTAAGAATACTTAGGATTGTGATATGATTTTGGATTAATGTCTGGTGATTTATAGAAATCTGTTTGCAATTCAACGGCCTTCAGGTCATAAACTCATATGCTACCACAGGCACTATAATAGTCTGCATGTTTAGCTAGGCCAAAAGATTTCATAGTGGTTAGCCTGGATTTACAATAAGTGTTCCATTTTACCATTACTGTCTAATTCCATTAAGAAAATTGCTATGATGGGCTTTTATGCCATTTAATAAAATATACTGTGCAAGGAAAGTCTAGATTACAAAAAGGTTATGTAGTTCCTTCTATGTACATAGTGCCTTCTAGTTTATAACACATTTTCATATCTATTTTTTCATTTTATGTTCAAAAGAACTCTGTAAAATTAAATGTTCATCACACTGATGAAAAACTCTCAAACACACAGAGTTAATAAATGGAAGAATTACAACTAGAATCCAAGTCTTCTTATACTTTAGTAACTTAAACTATCAGCCTGTCAGTTTTTTTATGCAGGGCTTTCCTTAGAATTTCAATATGAAAAAATCAAGGAAAAATAATGTTATTAACACTGTAATTATTTATAAAGACTTTGAACCTTAGATAATTCTATCATCCCAATAATTTATATTGAAAAATTTTCAGTTTTGTTTTACATTGATAAAAGATGCATAACATAGATTCCGGATTAAGATGGTGGAATAGAAGGACTGGAGCTCAACTTCTCTCCTAAAAACAACAAAATTCACAACTAAAGGCTGAGCAATCTCCACCCAAATGGACTGGAAACCTTAAAAAAGATACCTTACCCAGAAGAAAAAGAGGAGGCCACATCAAGAGGTAGGAGGGGCAATTTCATGATATAAATAACCCCACACCTCCTGGGTGGGAAGCTCCACAGACTGAAAACTAACTGGTTCACAGAGACTCACCTACAGGAGTGAGAGTTCTGAGCTCCACATCAAAAGCTCACATGCGGGGATCCGGCACTGGGAGAAAGAGCCCCTGGAGCATCTGGCATTGAAGGCCAGTGGGGCTTGTGTGCAGGAGCTCCACAGGACTCCAGGAAATGGAGACCCCATTCTTAAAAGGTGCACACGGACTTTCACATACACTGGGTCCCAAGGCAGAGTGAGGTCTCCATAGGAATCTGGGTCAAACCTGACTGCAGTTCTTGGAGGACATCCTGGGAAACCAGTGAGTGTGGCTTGTTGTGAGGGAAGGACATTGAAGGCAAAACTCTCAGGAATATTCAGAAGCCATGCCTTTCTCTGGAGGGGGCAATTTTGGGAAAATCTGGCCCCATCCATCAGTTCAGTGCTGAGAAGCCCCAAGGCAAACAATCCAGGTGGGATCACAGCCCTGCTCCTCAGTAAACAGGCTACCTAGAGACCCCTCAGACACACAGCTGCCTCTAACCCCATCCAGAGACTAAGCCCCACCCACCAGAGGGATTAGAATCAGCTCCACCTACCAGTGGGCAGGCATCAGCCCCTCTCATCAGGAAGCCTACAGCAAGCCCCCATGCTGACTTCAGCCACAAGCGGGGCAGTCACCAGAAGTAAGAGAGGCTACAACCCTATTATCTGTAAAAAGGTCACCACACCAAAAACCTATAAAAATGAAGAGACAGAGAACTTTAACTCAGATGAGGGAGAAAGGAAAAACCCCAGAAAATCAGCTAAGCAACTGAGGAGATTCTTAGCCTCCAGGAAAAAGATTTTAGACTGTTGATGCTGAAGATGATGCAAGACATTGGAAAGAAACTGGAGGCAAAGATGGATAACTTACAGGAAATACTGACCAAAGAGATACAAGATATGAAATTTAAATAAGAAGAGATGCAAAATACAATAACTGAAATAAAAAATTCACTAGAAGCAGCTAACAGCAGAATACAGGAGGCAGAAGAATGAATAAGCGAGGTGGAGGACAGATTAGTGGAAATTATGAATGCAGAACAGAAAAGAGAAAAAAGATTGAAAACAAATGAAGAGAGTCTCAGAGAACTCTGGGACAATGTTAAATGCACCAACATCCATATTATAGGGGTGCCAGAAGGAGAAGAGAGAGAGAGAAGGGGACAGAAAAAATATTCCAAGAGATAACAGCTGAAAACTTCCCTAACATGGGAAAGGAATCACTCACTCAAATCCAGGAAGCACAATGAGTACCATATAAAATAAACCCAAGGAGGAATA
The DNA here is from genome assembly GCF_054392235.1 of Sus scrofa. Taxonomy (NCBI): domain Eukaryota; kingdom Metazoa; phylum Chordata; class Mammalia; order Artiodactyla; family Suidae; genus Sus; species Sus scrofa. Next base: position 143,201,195 of record NC_139396.1, on the reverse strand, counting down.
CACCAAGACACATATTAATCAAACTGATCAAAATTAAAGATAAAGAGAAAATCTTGAAAGCAGCTAGGGAAAAGAAACAAGTAACATACAAGGGAACCCCAATAAGGTTATCGGCAGATTTTGCAGCAGAAACTCTGCAGGCCAGAAGGGCGTGGCATGATATACTTAACGTGATGAAAAGAAAAAACCTCCAACCAAGATTACTTTACCCAGCAAGGCTCTCATTCAGATTTGAAGGAGAAAGTAAAAACTTCACAGATAAGCAAAAGTTGAGAGAATTCAGCAATACTAAACCAGCCTTACGACAAATACTAAAGAAACTTCTCTAGGCAGAAAAGAAAAAACAGCAACAGGAAACAAAAATTCCACAAATGACAAGGCTCACCAGTAAAGGTATATATACAGTAAAGATAACGAAATCATCCATGCACAATTATACCACCAAAACCAGGAATCATGAGAAGAGGTGGGTACAAATGCAGGACACTGGAGATGAACTTGCAATTAAGAGAACAACAACTTAAAACAATCTCATATACATATAGACACTTACATCAAAACTTCAGAATAACTGCAAACCAAAAATCTACAATTGATACACAAACAAGGAATCTCTGGAGAAGAAATATATCTCATAGTAAATATGTGCATAATCCACCATGAAGGGGGGTCATGTGACATCATTCTTGAAATGCTGAAGTCTCCTTAGATCTTATTCTGATTTCCTCTCCATCAAAGAATTTATGATAATTATAATTAAATAATGCAACTGTACAATTAAATAATACAGTTCTACAATTGCATTATTAATAACCCATTTCTCTCCATGGTACAATGTAAGGTCTATAATGTCTTGTTTATCACATCACCTAGAATAGTGTCATGCCTATACTGAAGAATCAATAAGATGTAACAAATTGTGAGGACATATTTATACAGTTACACTGTTTTTTAACCAATTTATGCATTTTATATTTTACTTATTTTCAGAGGGTACTTATTTTTGTTATTTCTTACCAGTTAAGTTATTCTTTTTATGATGCTATATAAAATATTTAATGGTATATAAGGCTTTCTTCTTTATAAATTTTAGTTGCACAATATACACAATTTTAATATAATGCTAATTTTTAAAGAAAAATTGAAATGTAATAGATAATACTAAATAGTAAAGATGAAAGCCATACAAAATGGGATAAAGTATAGAATAAATTTCCTATTTGTCTCAGCATATTTTCCATTCCACTTCTCCAGAGGGAGTCACTTAATCTGTTTCTTAAGATCCATGATATAATAATCTGTGTGAATGTAATTGTGTTTAAATATATGTATTTTATTCTGTAAAAAAATAAAAATTAAAAAAAATAAAAGCTATTAGGAAATTTTGAAGCAAAATGTAGCTGCTATCAATGAATAAATAAGAGAGCTCCTCACATCCTCAACAACCCTGAGATTTTTCCTTTCCTTCTAAAGGTCTTTCACACTTGTCAATTCCAATTACTTTTAATTATATCACTTGGAAAAAACAATAGACCTGTATATGCTAATTATGTACTGAAAGGAAAATAGATCCAGGAGATTGAACTGAATGGAATAAATATGTGTGCATTCTTTAGTTATTTCTGTTTGGCTGTCTGTTTTAAAAAACAAAACCCAGGAGTTCCTGTCGTGGTGCAGTGGTTAACGAATCCGACTAGGAACCATGAGGTTGCAGGTTCCATCCCTGGCCTTGCTCAGTGGGTTAAGGATCCAGCATTGCCATGAGCTGTGGTGTAGATTGCAGACGTGGCTCAGATCCCGTGTTGCTGTGGCTCTGGTGTAGGCCAGTGGCTACAGCTCCAATTTGACCCCTAGCCTGGAAACCTCCATATGCCGTGGGAAGTGGCCCTAAAAAAGGCAAAAAGACAAAAAACAACAACAAAAAAAACACAACAACACTACCCAGATTTACTTTAGGGGTAGTGTGAAAGTAAAAGAATTCGATAGGTATATCTAGGATTATGTTCAACTAAAATAATGGAATTAAAAATAAAGAGTCCCAAAATTGTAAAACAAACAAAACAAAAACAACAAAAAATATACATAACATACAATTCACCATCCTAACCACTTTTATTTATTTATTTATTTATTTTATTTATTGTCTTTTTAGGGTCACACCCATGGCATATGGAGGTTCCCAGGCTAGGGGGTGAATCGGAGCTACAGTTGCTGGCCTATGCCACAGCCACGGCAATGCCAGATCCGAGCCACGTCTGCGACCCACACCACAGCTCACGGAATGCCTGATCCTTAACCCACTGAGTGAGGCCAGGGATTGACCCTACATCCTCATGGATACTAGTCAGATTCATTTCTGCTGAGCCACGACAGAAACTCCAAAGCATGTTTTTCCTTCTTTTCCTTTCTAACCATTTCTAAGTATACAGTTCACTAGCACATTTCCTAATGTGCAACCGTCACTATTACACATCTTCAGAGCTCTTTTTGTCTTATAAAAACCGAAACTTTATCCTTATTAAATAACTTCTCATTTCCCCATCCCCTGGCAACCACCATCCTACTTTCTGTCGCTTCAAGTAGTCAAAACTGTAGAATCTCATATAAGTGGAGTCTTTCGGTATTTGTCTTTTTGTGACTGGGTTATTTCCCTTAGCATAATGTCCTCAAGGTTTATCTATGTTGTAGCATGTATCAGAATTTCTTTCCTTTTAAAGGCAGAATAATATTCCATTGTATGGATACACCAAATTGTTTAACCATTCATCCACTGATGGACACTTGGGCCAAACCAGATTTTTGATCACCTTTGCCAAATATGGAACACTGTACTTAGCACTCTGCCCCAAAGGAGCATATTTTAAAGCAAAGTAATATTCAGGAAGTACCATACATTACTAAAATCAGTGGCAGGCAGCTGAGTGGTCTGTGCAAAGACACTGATTTACCACTGTTTTCTACATCCATACAATGCCAAAATAATTCAGAACACTTGGGCAAGAAGTTCAATAGTTCAATAAAATATTGTAAATACTATTTGCCTGCAAGTTTTATCACCACAGCTTACTCTTGTTTCTTGCCCGTCTGGTACTTTTTTTCCAGTTTGACATCATGCTAATTAAGGAAGATTTCAGCACCACTTTAACAATTAACACCATTGAGAACTCACTAGATGCTAAAGACTTTACGTGGATTTCATTTAAGAATGAGAAACTTAGCTCCTCAAGACTGACTTTCTTTCAAGGTCTTGTAACTAGTTGGGTGGTAGTTCCAGAATATGAATCTATGACTTCAACTCTAAAATCAGAACTCCATCCACTACACACAAATAATACCAGCATTATCTGACAGTACTAAAATTTTGTGACTAAAAGTTATGGCTCTTAAATTTTATATTACATTTTGATTTCTAAAAATGTATTATTTACAAAAATAATACATACTCATGTTTATATACCATTCTCTAGAAGTAAATTTAATCACAGTTTGTGAGTTATTCTTTCATTTTCTCAGCATGAGAAACATTCTGTTCACACTTAAAAAAAAACACACCCATTTATTCTATTCTACACCTTAGTTTTTAAATTAATAATTAACACAATGGATATTTTATTCTAAGTCAGTAATACAGAATGATTCCATTCTTCAATAGTCACAGTGAAGGATTATGCCATAGTCATCCTTCATGTTCATTTTTTTTCCCTTTCTTTCTTTTTAGGGCTGTACCCGTGGTATATGGAAGTTCCCAGGCTAGGGGTTGAATGGGAGCTGCAGCTGCCAGCCTACACCACAGCCATGGCAATGACAGAACTGAATTGCATCTGCGACCTACACTGCAGCTTGCAACAGTGCTGGATCCTTAGCCCACTAAGCAAGGATAGGGATCAAACCCACATCCTCATTGATACTAGTCGGATTTTTTTTTTTTTTTTTTTTTTTTTGTCTTTTTCAGGGCCACACTTGCAGCATATGGAGGTTCCCAGGCTAGGGGTCTAATCGGAGCTGCAGCTGCTGGCCTACACCACAGCCACAGCAACTCGGGATCCGAGCAGAATCTGCAACCTACACCACAGCTCACAGCAAGGCCAGATCCTTAACCCACTGAGCGAAGACAGGGATCGAACCCACAACCTCATGGTTCCTAGTGAGAGTCATTTCCACTGCGCCACGACGGGAACTCCCTTGTTAGATTCTTAACCCACTGAGCCACAATGGGAACTCCTCAGGTTTTTTGTTTGTTTGTTTTTAAATCATAACCAACTTGGAGTTCCCGTCGTGGCTCAGTGGTTAATGAATCCGACTAGGAACCATGAGGTTGCGGGTTCAATCCCTGGCCTTGCTCAGTGGGTTAAGGATCAGGCGTGGCCATGAGCTGTGGTGTAGGTCGCAGAGGAGGCTCAGATCTGGCGTTGCTGTGGCTGTGGCGTAGACTGGCGGCTACAGCTCCGATTGGAGGTTCCCAGGCTAGGGGTCAAATCAGAACTACAGGTGCTGGCCTATGGCAAAGCCACAGCAACACGGGATCCAAGCCACATCTATGACCTACACCACAGCACATGGCAATGCTGGATCTTTAACCCACCGAGTGAGGCTAGGGATCAAACACGCATCCTCGTGGTTACTAGTCGGGTTTATTACCACTGAACCACAACGGAAACTCCCAAAAAGATAATATATTGAGGAATACTCACTGAAAAGTGAAAAGCTATTTTATCTTGCATTATTATTTGCCACAAAAAAGAAATATTCACATTAAGTCCAAAGAGAAACTGACATTATTTAAATTCACCTACTTTGAAGTGAAGCTAAGAGTATCCTTTTATTACCACTGATTTAAATGTGAAAATGTAGAAAGATGACTAATGGTAAATTGTTGAGTTTATTTTTCCCCCTTCTGCTATGATCTTATGCTCTCAGCCATCTGGATCGTGGATACTGTCCTCCTGGGAAGCTGTTTTATTTGCTCACTAACAAAAGTAAAAGCTCTATCATTCCTATTGTGTTTGTACAATTATTCTCATGTCCTAAAGCAGGTACTCTGCCCACCTCAGAATAGATTCTTCAAGGCCTTATTATTATATATTAACTCAACAGACTATGCTATATTTCCTTACAATATGGTTGTTTGTTACACTAATATCTGAACACTGGTTTCTTTAAGCTTTAAAGAAATTCCTCTGCTCTACTCCAACTTCTCCAGCAACTCTTGTCATTTTAAGGGCCTTAGTGTATGTGATAGTTAATTTTATGCGCCAACTTGACTGGCCAGAGTGCCAGATTAAACATTATTTCTGAGTATGTCTGGAGAGTGTTTCTGGATGAGATTAATATTTGAATCGGTGGATTTAGTCCCCAATATGGATAAGTATCATCCAATGCTTTGAAGGCCTGACTAGGACAAAATGTGGAGGAACAAGGAACCTTTTCTTTCTGCCTTGCTGTTTGAGCTGAGACAACTCATCCCATCTGCTCTCAGACTTGAGATTTACACTATAGGCTCCACTGGGACTTCAGATAGACTAAACTATCCCACTGGGTTTCCTGGGTCTCCTAACTTGGCAAATCCGAAGATGGCAGATCATGGGACTTCTTAGACTCCAAAGCATATGAGCCAATTCCTCATAAGAAATCTCTTTAGATAGACAGCTAGGTAGATAGACAGACAGATAGATATCCTATTGGTCTGTTTCTCTGGAGGACACTAACACAGTGTCTTTCATTTGAATCACTGTCACATTTTTTACTCCTCTGAAATAGTTTTTAAGCTTAAAAAGAAACTATTTATTCACTTATTTTTTATGTTTATAATACAAGCTATTTGTCAAAAGAATCACCATACTCTTAGGCACAGGAGGAGCCTGCACTTTAACTTGCCTAAGGAAGCCAATGTTTTATCCTAAACATCTGGTAGCACAGACCATTAGAATGAAGCAGACATCTTATGAGCACTGATTCTTTGGTGTTTTCCTCATGAGGGAGGTGGTCCTACCTCTTACTCATTTTTCAGTCTAAAAAAGAGGTCATATAAAAGATCTCCATAAAAGCACATTGTTGGTATATTTTAAACTTTTTTCAATTTACTTCTAAGTAATACACATGGTAAAAAATGTAAAGGTACAAAAAAAAAATAGTCAACTTACAACTGCACAATTTAGCCTTTTCTTTTCAACCTAAAACCCCTTTTGCCACTTTGTGATACTGTCCATATATTTTACAAAAATTATACAATGTACACTCTCTATATCTTGCTTTGTTCCATTTAATATTATCTTAGAGTACATTCTATTTCAGAATTTATAGATCCAAATTTATTTTCAAATAGTTGCACAGTATTCCATTTTAGGATATTTAAAAAAAAATTCTCCTTAATAGGCATTCAGATTTTTCCTTTTTCTTTTATAATGCTTCATTGGTAATCTTTATATATATTTCTTTGCACATATCTGTTAGTCCATCTGTAAGATCAACACCCAGAAGTGGGACTGTTAGGTCAAAGTTTATATAAAATAGTAATTTTAAAATTGTGGTAAAATATATTTGAAATTTCTCACTTTAACCACTTAAGTGTTAAACCCAGTGGCATTAAGTACGTTTACAATGTTCAATGTACAAACATCACTATCATTTCCAGAACCTTTTAATCATCCTAAACAGAAACTGTACACGGTAAACAATTACTCCCATCCCCTACTCCCCCATTTCCTGGTAATCTCCATTATACTTTCTGTGACTATGAATTTATCTATTCCAGGTACCTTGTATGGTAGAATCATATAATATTTGTCCTATAGCTGGCTTCTCCCAGCATAATGTTTTCAAGGTTCATCCAATGTGTAGCACTTATCAGAATTTCATTCCTTTTAAATGTCCAGTAATCTTCCATTGCATGTAAATATCCATTTATCTGTCAACACTCATTTGGGCTGTTTTCATCCTTTGACTGTTGTGAGTTATGCTACTATGAACAGTGGTGTATGAGTATCTGCTTCAGTCCGTTTTCAATTTTCTGGGGTATAAACTGGGTAGTAAATTGCTGAATGATATGGTAATTCTATGTATAACTTGCTGAAAAACTGTCAAACTGTTTTCACAGCAGCTGTATCATTTTACATTCCCTCCAGCAATTTCCAATTTCCCCACATTCGCACCAACACTTGTTATTTACCATTTTTAATAACAGTCATGCTGATGGGCATTAAGTGGTATTTTATGGTTTTGATTTGCATTTCCCTAATGTCTAGTAATGCTGAGCATCTTTTCATGTATTTATTGGCCATTTGTACATCTTCTTTGGAGAAGTATCTATTTGAATCCCATTTGTATCCATTTTTGAATTGGGTTGCCTGGTTGTTGAGCTGTGTAAGTTCTTTACATATTCTGGATATTAATTCCTTATCAGATACATAATTTGCAAATATTTTTCCCATTTTGCAAATATTTCACTTTCTTGATAGTGATCTGTGATATATAAATTTTTAAATTTTGGTTAAGTCCAACTTATCAATTTTTTCTTTTGTTGCCTGTGCTTTTGATGTCATATCCAAGAAATCATCACCAAATCCAATGCCATGAAGATTTTATCCTGTTTTTTTTTTCTAAGAGTTTTATAGTTTTAGCTCTAACTTTGGGCCTTTGACTAATTTTGAGGTAATTTTTACATGTGGTATAAAGGTTTACTTCATTCTTTTGCATGAGGACATCTGGTTTTTCCCAGCACCATTTGTTGAAAGACTGTCCTTTCCTTATTGAATGATAGTGGCATCCTTGTCAAAAGTTAATTGACCATACATGCAAGGGTTAATTTCTGGGGTGATATTAATTTTGACAGTGCCAAACTTCCCAGTCTACTCTTGAAAGGGCTTATTCAGTAGAAAAATGTGGCTCCAATGGTGATATTTTCCCCCTCAAAAAAGATAGGTTATTTTCACCATGTCTTTCTTCCCAATGACATTCATCCTTGATTGAAACAAGAAAAATTAAAAATCAGTCTGAGTAATTTAACCATAAAAATGGAATAACAGCCAAATGGGTAAGTAAAGTATCTAGAAACATTCAAATGTAACTTCTACAGTAAAAGTAGAAAGTCCTAAGGAAAGACTTTATACTTTAAAAATAGAGGAGTTAGAAAATACTGAGGTGGGGGATCTATTTCTTTACATGATAATATTAAAGCCTTCTATAAAAACATTAATTTAGATACAGCTGAAAATAAATACACCTTCTTTCAAAAATATAAATGTACAGATTTGAAAAGTTTCTATTGCATGATTTAAAAATATTGAAAACCTTGAGGACTACATTAATCCTATTTTTGTGTGTGTGCTTAAAGCTATTTCAGGAAAAAAACAAATTCATCTGGATTTAAAGGCTAAGACATGCAGCAGAAATTGACAGAACATTGTAAATCAACTATAATCAAAAAATAAATAAAGGCTGACTCAAGTAAAGTTACAACTACTGCAAGAGCAGGAAGAGCGGTCCACCCATAAAGAGAATGCAGAATGATTGAAAACTGGACTGGTCCAACAACCATACAGACCAACGTCTCCAGTATACAACTGAAATGCAAAAAAAATTACTATGTCCTCAATGGACTATTCCATAGCCTGGAAATAAGTTTTTTAAATCAACATTCTTGACCACTGAGCCAGGAGTAATCATTACTGGCCCAGTGCAGGCAAGTTGCCAAAAAGCTGAAATACATAATAATTCATGAAAAACAAAATAAAAAGTGACCCATTAAAACTCTGAAGTAAAAAAACATTCATTCTACTTTTTTCTCAAAGTTTTAATAACTAGTTTAGATGAAAATTAATTTAAATTTTCTTTGGTATGTGTATAATTTTAGACAAAGAACAAAATCAAATCATTTCACCATTAGTGGAAATCTTCTTATGAAATAACTGGATGATGGAAACTATTGAAGTAATATTTATTTCTAATTATCAGAAGAATTAGATTTGATTCTGGGATTTGAGATGTGAAAAAAACTGATGGAAAAAAGTACCAGACAAAATCAGTTATTACTAAGATTGTTATTATTAATATTGTATTAGTGTGCTCAATCTAAACTAAAATTCACATTCCATGTAATTCCAGAATATTTCCTGATTAAAAATAACATTATTTTGGAGTTCCCATTGTGGCGCAGGGGAAGCAAATTTGACTAGGAACCATAAGGCTGCGGGTTCAATCCCTGGCCTTGCTCAGTGGGTTGAGGATCTGGTGTTGCCGTAAGCTATGGTGTAGGTTGCAGATGCAGCTCGGATCTGGCATTGCTGTGGCTCTGGTGTAGGCTGGCGGCAACAGTTCCAATTAGATCCCTAGCCTGGGAACCTCCATATGGCACAGGTGTGGCTCTAAAAAAAAGACAAAAGACAAAAGACAAAAACAAAACAAAATAAAATATTATTTTAATTGAAGTTATTTTTTTCTCTTTTTAGAACATGAGGTTTTGGAGTTCCCTAGTGGCGTGACAGTTAAAGATCTGGTGTTGTCACTGCTGTGGCTTGTTTGATCCCTGGCCCAGGAACTTCCACATGCTGTGGGGTGTGGGGAAAAAAAAGGTTTTTTTTGTTTTTTTGTCTTTTTAGGGTCACACCCATGGCATACGTAAGTTCCTAGGCTAAGGGTCAAATCACACCTGTAGCTGCCAGCCCACATCATAGCTCACCACAACACTGGATCCTTAACCCACTGAGTGAGGCCAGGGCTTGAACCTGTGTCCTCATGAATACTAGTGAGGTTCATTACCGCTGAGCCATGATGGAAACTCCCAAAGAGGTTTTTTATAAAAAGATTTGTAGGATTATTTCTCACATAGTATTTCTCTTATAGATTATTTTATTTATAGGATTATTTATAGTTCACCTAATATATACTCCTAAACACCTCCAAGACACTTGGACAAGACTATATTTGACAAATATTTTCCCGTGAACCTACAAAACACTCTGTACTAGTCAAACCTCCTGAATGCCTCGGCTTCTTGTGATCTTCTGGCTGCCTTACTACCTTACTACCACTGTCCTCACTGCCTCCATTCTGAGAGGATAACACAGAATGTAATATAGTTGTGTTTTAAATTACCTTATTCTTCTTAATGTTAATGTGATTTCTAGTTTGTCCACCACAGAATAGACAACTGTTTTCTAATTATGACAAGCTCTGATCTAAACAATAAAAATGGCTTTAGAAACAATACTATTTGAAAACTACCGCAGAATTCCTTACCTACAATTATCCAATCACAAAGAATATTTTCAAAGAATGAGGCCTCCTTTTGCAACATAAAAAGTCATAAAATCTTCAAGGAGAAGATTTTTCTACAATAAGGAATTTAACACAGGGCCCATGGATCTCAAGAGCTTCTATGGATAAACTTCAGAAAAATTAATTTGGATTCTCTCAAATTAAATAGAAAAATTATATGTATGCTTCTTCTGGGGAGAGTCCATAACTTTCCTCAGATTCTCAAAGTGGCCTATGTCCCCAAAAGACTTTAGAAAGTGACCTAACAGACTGGGAGTTTTAAGTATGGCTTCTTGGGGTTCCCGCTGTGGCTCAGTGGAAATGAATCTGACTAGCATCCATGAGGACGCAGGTTTGATCCCTGGCCTCACTCAGTGGATTAAGGATCCGGCATTGCCGTGAGCTGTGGTGTAGGTCGCAGACAAGCCTCAGTTCCCATGTTGCTGTGGCTACGGTGTAGACCAGCAGCTGTAGCTCCAATTCGACCCCTAGCCTGGGAACCTCAATATGCTGCAGGTTTAACCCTAGAAAAACAACAACAACAACAACAAAAAAAATAGTGTGGCTTCTTTGGTACATACCTATCAGCTGTGACGTTATCTATCACAAATAACTTCTTGCTGATTTAAGTACTAAGTTTGTGAAATACTTGCTTTTTGAAATATGTAATGGAGCAGAACTAAAATTATCTTTATATTAACATAACTTATTTACTTGCATTTCTTGTGACAGAGAAAATCAGAGCAATGAAATGGTCCATAATTCTGAGCACACTCATGGAAATGTGCTGTGAATGCGAATATCCTACATTACACATGATCCTGCAGAAAAAAAAAGCTTAAGAACCACTGGTTTGACTTAATCTCCTCATTTTGTAGTTGAAGAAACTGAAAACTTAAGCTCAGAGATTTTAAGTGATTTGTGCAAAGTCACAGAGGAGTTCTGGTACTTCAATCTATGTAACCTCAAGCAGGGATGGGATTCGAATGGATCCCTACACTAGAATTTTTTAGTGTGGATTGTAGCTACAAAAAGAATGATTTTATACCTTGGTATCAGAGAAAGTCCTATCCTTGGCATACTTCTTTCACTCTGCACATTCACCTTGGGCAACCTCATCTGCCTCCTACAACTTACACAATCATTCTCCTCCCTAATTCACAAATTTCTATTTCCAATCCTGTCAAACTTCTTGAGTGTGCTTGGGATCTCCAATGTGCAATGCTCACTTTATATCTCTTACTGCTGTCCAAGTCTTTCAACCTTCATATCTGAAAAATCAAACTCACATTTCCCATACATCCTTCTAAAGAGACAGAAGAGATCTTTGATAAGTTTTCTTTCTCCATGACAGAAACCTAGAAGTTTAACTGGACCGTCACCTCTTATATCCATGTAGTAACCAATTCTTTCTGATTTTACCATTTTTCCTCTCAGGCCAGTCTCTTCCTCTCTATTTGTGAGACCACTGATTTATTTCAGGCATTCATTCACTCACTCTTGGGATATATAATAATCCTCCATGTCTTTGACCTTTCATCCCTGATTTTACTTTCAACATCGCTGCCAAAATGAGACTTTCGAAACCAATCTGTCCCAAAGCAACAGAAATAAAAGCAAAAATAAACCAACGGGACCTAATCAAACTGGCAAGCTTTTGCAAAGCAAAGGAAACCATTTTTAAAAAACCAACAAAAAGACAACTTATAGAATGGGAGAAAACAGTTTCAAAAGATGCAACTGACGAGGGCTTAATCTCTAAGATATGCCAAAAACCCAACTGAAAAATGGGCAAAAGACCTGAATAGACATATCTGCAAGAAAGACATACAGATGGCAAACAAGCACATGAAAAAATGCTCAACATCACTGATTATTAGAGAAATGCAAAACCAAAACTACTATGAGGTACCACCTCACACCAGTCAGAATGGCTATCAGTAATAAGTCCATAAATAACAAATGCTGGGGAGGGTGTGAAGAAAAAAGGGAACCCTCCTGCACTGTTGGTGGGAATATAAATTGGTACGAACAGTATGGAGGTACCTTAGAAAACTATACATAGAACTACCATATGACCCAGCAATCCCACTCTTGGACATATATCTGGACAAAACTTTCCTTGAAAATGACACATGCACCAGCATGTTAACTGCCGCACTATCCGCAATAGCCAAGACATAGGAACAACCTAAACATCCATCGACAGATGAATGGATTAAGAAGATGTGATACACACACACACACACACACACACACTGGAATACTACTCAGCCATAAAAAGAACAAAATAATGCCATCTACAGCAACATGGATGGAACCAGAGACTCTCATACTAAGTGAAGTAAGTCAGAAAGAGAAAGACAAATACCACGTGGTATCATCTATATCTGGAATCTAATATTTGGCACAAATGAACCTTTCCACCAAAAAGAAAATCATGGAAATGGAGAACAAACTTGTGGTTGCCAAGGGGGAGGGACTGGGATGGATTGGGAATTTGGGGTTAATAGATGCAAATCATTGCATTTGGAGTGGATAAGCAATGAGATCTTGCTGTACAGCCCTGAGAACTATATCTGGTCACTTATGATGGAGCATGATAATGTAAGAAAAAGGAATGTACATATGTATGTGTGACTAGGTCACCTTGCTGCACAGTAGAAAATTGACAGAAAATAACCAGCTATAATGGAAAAAACAGAGATCATTATTAAATAAATTAATTTAAAAAATAAAACAAACATCTATGATAAATAAATAAATAAAAGTCATACGCAAAAAAAAAAAAGAAAAAAAACCCCACAATCTGACCACATCACTCCTTTTCCTATAAACTCTCCTTTTCCTATAAACTCTTCAATGGATCCATTTCCCAAAGAATAAAGTCCAAATTCCTCAACGTGGTAAGTAAATTTCTCCGTGATATAATCTTTGCTATAAATTACTATCTGCTTTATACTGCAATGAAATAATGAGTATTTGAATTTGCAATTAACCCCTAATTATGGATAGCCATTTAAAAATTACTGTACAAGTATACATATACTAATCAGTACATACTAATTGGTGGATGTTTGCTGTATAATCCTGCCAGTGTGAATTTGTTCAATCATGTTTCAGGTAAGTTGGCCCATTAATCACCTCTCAATCTTGGCAAAGTTTTACAGGATCTATCTTCACCAAGTAGAGAAAAAAGCTACAGCACATTTTTCACTGAGTGTATTCTCATCCAAACCTCATTCAAACGAGCATTGCTGGCAATGTCTAACATCTCTTTACAAGACAAAGGTTGGAAATCTGTGAAAATATTAACTTCCCTAATGATTTACTTAAAAACAGCACTGGGGTGTTTGTGGTGGGCAGCCTCTGAGACGGCCACAATGATTCCACCCTCCTGGTATTGACATCTTTTTGTAGTTCACTCTCACATGTTACATGGTTGGTCTGGGAGAGCACTAAAAGCATATGACAGAAGTGATGGTGTGGAGTTCCCGTCGTGGCGCAGTGGTTAACAAATCCAACTAGGAACCATGAGGTTGTGGGTTCGATCCCTGCCCTTGCTCAGTGGGTTAAGGGTCTGGCATTGCCGTGAGCTGTGGTGTAGGTCGCAGATGCAGCTCGGATCCTGTGTTGCTGTGGCTCTGGTGTAGGCTGGTGGCTACGGCTCCGATTAGACCACTAGCCTGGGAACCTCCATATGCCACGGGAGCGGCCCAAGAAATGGCGAAAAGACAAAAAAAAAAAAAAAAAAAAAAAGAAGTGATGGTGTGCCTGCAAAATTAGGTTATAAAAAGACTATGGCTTCCATCTTAGATCCCCCTCAGGCCCCCCACTCACCCACTTGTTTCTAGGGAAGACAGTTGCCCTGTCTTAAGAACACTCGGACAGTCCTGTGTGTGGCAAAGAACTAAGGCTCGTCTTAAAGAACAAAGGTATGCCAACAACAAGGTGCATGAGACTAGAAGGAGATTCTCCAGCCCCAGTCAAGTCTTAAGATGGCTAAAGCCCAGGCCAGCAGCTTGACTGCAACCTCATGAAAGATCTTGAGCCAGAACCACCCAGCTAAGCTGCTCCTGGACTCCTGACCCACAGAATCCGTAAAATAATAAATGTTGTCTTGAATTGCTAAGATTTGAGGTGATGTGTTACATGCCAGTAGATAACTAATAAAGTACTTTGGATTTTGCTTATTTTATTTTTTACTTATTTATTTATTTTGCTTTTTAGGGTCACACCCACATCATATGGAGGTTCCCAGGCTAGGGGTGTAATCGGAGCTACAGCTGCTGGCCTACACCATAGCCATAACAATGCTAGATCTGAGCTGCGTCTGTGACACACAACACAGCTCAAGCGCAACACCAGATCCTGAACTCACTGAGTGAGGCCAGGGATCAAACCTGCAACCCAAAGGTTCCTAGTCAGATTCGTTTCCCCTGCACTACAACGGGAACTGCTTGCTTGTGTTAACACCAGAGAGTGCTTGTGTATACCTTCCTCTTAGAAATAATGAAGCACACAAACTCTTCCCCCATCTCTCACAGACCACCAGAAATCCCAGTCAAACTTGAATAAAACACCTACTTTTAAAGGAAAAAAACCCAAAAACACACACACAAATATATATGAACTTATGATTTTTGTCTCATAATAATTAGAATGCGTAACTTTGAGGCTGAAAACAAACAATAGGGACATTGAGTAAATCAACATATAAATTATCCTGAACCATATTTTATCTTCTAATCATAATTTTGCTAATTTTATTGATTTTGTAAAAATGATTCATGCTCATTGTTAAAATTAAAAACTACTGAAACATTTTTGAAAAGTTGAAAAAGTCACAAATATAACAACTCAGGGAGTTCCCATCATGGTGCAGCAGAAACAAATCCGACTAGGAACCATGAGGTGGCAGGTTCAATCCCTGGCCTTGCTCAGTGGGTTCAGGATCCGACATTGCTGTGAGCTGTGGTGTAGGTCACAGAAGCAGCTTGGATCTGGCGTTGCTGTGGCTCTGGCGTAGGCCGGTGGCTGCAGCTCCAATTGGACCCCTAGCCTGGGAACCTCCATATGCCGCAAGTGCAGCCCTAAAAAGACAAAAGATCAAATATATATATATATATATATATATATATATATATGTATATATATATATATAAAACAACTCAAAGATAAATCATTGTTAACTTTTGGTAGACATCCTTCATACACACATAAGGACATCTATCTCTTCTTATATACGCATAATTCATATACTAAACTTTACATGCTATATATGCTACTCTGCAACCTACCAGTCTCATTTGTTGTGATATCTTTCTAAGAAAATAAAAATCATCATTGTTAATGGCAGCATTGTATTCCAACATCATATGTAGTTACCGAAAGTTATTTGATCAGTTCTTTTCAAACTCAGTTTTTTCTTAGTTTCACAGTTTTACAGATATAATTTTCATCCTTATGCATACAACCTTTCACATTTGTACTCTGCTGGTCAATTCTTTGGAGTAGGATTGAGTCAAAGAGCATAAAACATTTTAACACACACATGAACCTTAAAAAGAGTACATCGAGACAATGTGCTTTTTAAAGAGCACTAGGATAGGGCAGATATCTTTCATATCTGTTTAGAAATAATACTGAATGGAGTTCCTGCTATGGCACAGTAGGTTAAAAATCCAACTGCAGGGAGTTCCCATCATGGCTCAGCGGTAAAGAACCCGACTAGTAACTACAAGGATGTGGATTCAATCCCTGGCCTCACTCAGTGGGTTAAGGATCTGGTGTTGCCATGATCTGTGGTATAGGTCTCCAATGTGGCTCAGACCCTACGTTGCTGTGGCTGTGGTGTAAGCTGGGAGCTATACCTCCAATTTGACCCCTAGTCTGGGAACTTCCATATGTTGCAGGTGTGGCCCTTAAAAAAAAGAAAAAAAAAAAAAAAAAAGAATCTATCTGCAGCGGCTCAGCGGCTCAGGTCACTGTGGAGGCAGATTCAATCCCCAGTCTGGTACAGTGGGTTAAAAGATTCTGTGTTGCTGCAGCTTCAGCACAGGTTGCAGCTGTGGCTCAGATTCAATCCCTAGCCCAGGAACTTCCATATGCACTGGGTGTAGCCATTAAAAAATAAATAATTAAAAATGAGACAGTTTGTAAGGGCTGTATAATATTCTAAAAGTAGTTAATGACCAGGGGCAAATGATAAGCAAACACTTTAATAAAACAAGATACAAAATTATTTTTACACTGCTGTCCCAGGTTTGAGCCCTAGTTCCGACATACTGCTATGGGTCCCGTCATTGTCTCTCTCCTCCCTCTTTCACTGACCAGTTGCAAAAGATCCAAGATCCTATGCAGGATCTAGAGGTCCTGGTGGATGGAGCCACTATTTGGATGATCCTAGTGACCCTGGTTCTTAGAACCACCCCTCTCCCCACCTACACTGAACTAACTCCACATCATGAAACGTAAACCACTGCATAAGTCACTGAATTTTAGATATTTATAAGCACTGATAGCCTACTCTAACATAATAGGCTCTCTCTGAGGGGTGGTTTATTCTTAGTTTTTACTTACTAACTCGTATCTGTATTTTCTAAACATTTTACAATGGGCTTGTATTATTTCTAGAGTCAGAAACAAACATTATTTTTTTTAAAAAATACTGCCAAATACATAGACAAACACCGTATATGTTACATGACAGCAATTTCTTTGGATTTACATAGATTTTAAGTCACCAAAAACGTTAGGATTTAGAAAATACTCTATCCCATTAAATTTCTTAAGAAGCTGAACTATGGGGCTAGTTACTGAGTGTACAACAAACTTTCCCTTCATGTCAGTGTCAAGAACAGCAGAAGCCCTGGAGCAAAATGGAAACAGTGGTCAAGTGGTCTGCAAAGGGCTGGCTACATGACCTTGGGCAAGTCTGGGAAATGTTGCATAGTAAAATGAGAATGCTGAACTAGATGACATCTAACAGTTCCTTACATTAGCATTTGCTTATTTCTAATGATGCTCCTAGTGCTCCTATAACTCTCCATCCCCCAGAAACCTACCTACTCGTTCTTAGGACTCAGTACATATCCATTTCTGGAAAGTAAAAAAGGACTAATCTGATTAACCATAGACAAGTTGTTATCTTGGATGGGACTGAGATAAAAAGAGCTGTACTGTTTGTGGCTAAGACAACAGCTGCTTGAAGAGGGAGAGTCGTTTCTCCACACCTAACTTCTAATTCCTGCAGGCTAGTCATGGCATTACTTTTGAATGCTGGGCAATGATCTGCATACCCCTCTACAAAACACTACCCTCCTGCCTTAAAACGCCAAAATGAATTTAGAAGGTCACATATATGACAGAACCCCAGCGAGTGGGAATTGTCTATTTAGAAGTTGAAATGAATGGTAACTAGACTTGTGGTAGTGATCACTTTGTAGTATGTACAGATGTCAAACTATAATGCTGTATACCTGAAACATACAACATAAAGAAAAAAAATAGAGGTTTTCCTAGGAAGGACAAGGAGTAGGAGGTTGAAGCAGAATAGGTATCTAAAGCTGCTCAAGAATTTCCTGAAGTCTTTGGTGGAAGATAAGGATGACAAGGCTGTTCCTGAAGCTTGATGCCTGCGCATGGCAGTGGAAGCGGAGACCCCTGTGCAGGTGCTACACAGAGCACTTCCTGAGCAGTGGAAGAAACATCAATCTCCTTGGACACACTCAGTGGCAATTCCCTAAGAAGTCATTACTACAGCTATTGCTACAGCTCTCCAGAATTATCTTTTGTTGCACACAGTCACTGTTTAGGGCATGATTGTGCAGGAGGCTGAGCAGGATCCACTCCTGTGTCAACCACCTCATAGGCCCAGAAGCTCCATCCTACCTCTCAACAACTTTTTGCCTTTTCTCAAGCAGGAGTAAAGCATTTTTCTTATTAACCTCTTTGAGCCATTAAAGGACCCTGTTGATACTATATATACATGACTCAGAAAGGCTACCTATATGACTTTTGCCTAAAGATTTTCTGGTAGAGCCTACACTAAGGAGCAGCCAGAACCTTCTTTGGATTAAGAAGAGCAAGAGAGTTTTAAATTTCCACTGAAATAAAGAGTCTGACTCTATTTTGATATTTGACTTCATTTCCCCCAAGTTTTAATGAGCTACAATTGTTACTTAAAAGCTGCACATAATTAATGAATATAATTAGGTGAGTTTGTTATATACTCACCTAATTATATATATAATAAGCATCACCACAACCTAGGTAATAAATACATCCATCACTTCCAAAACAAACAAACAAACAAAATTGAAATGAGACAACTTTAAAAGGAAGATGTATTTTCTAAACTATGAAAGAGAATGTTTACATGAGAAATATCAAAACTTAGAGAAAGCAAAAGAATTCCAAGATTGGTTAAAAAAATACTGTATAGATAAAAATTGACTCCACCATATAATGCTGCCTCACTGTAGATGGTTAAAAATATATATAAAGGAACCAATGTAGGAAAAGCTAATAAGAGGGCTTCTGGAACAGTCTATAACAGAAGATGGCTAGCTTTGACGGGGACAGTGAGTGGCATGAGGACAGAAAGGAAAAGAGAAGATTCAAAAAGACTCCCTAGTATGGGGGGGGGGTTCTCAAATGTGGTCTCAGAATAGCAGTATCACCTGAATATGTATCAGAAATGCAAGTTATTGGGCCTTACTCCAGACTACTGAATCAGAAAGTGTGGAGGTGTGGCCCAGAGAACTAAGGTTGAACAAGCCCACCAGCTGCTTCCAATTCCTGCTAAAATCTGAGAACCATTAGTCTAAAAGGCTTCAGTGTTATCACTGCCCCTCTACAGTAGCTGAGATAGTTCCACAAGTGCAGTTGCTCTTTAGTCTGCTAGTCTAGCTTGGCTTTAAAAATTTTTTTTTTAATTTATTAAAATATAGTTGATTTACAACGTTCTATCAATTTCTGCTGTACAGCAAAGTGACCCAGCATACATATATATTCTTTTTCTCATATTCTGTCATGTTCTATCACAAGTGACTGGACATTGTTCCTTGTGCCATACAGCAGGACCTCATTGCTTATTCATTCTAAATATAATTTTTGGCCATGCCTGTAGCAGGCGGAAGTTCCCGGGCCAAGGATCAAACCTGAGCCACAGTAGTAGTCGGAGTTGCTGTGGTGACAACTCTGGATCCTTAACCCACTGCACCATAAGGGAACTCTGGCTTTAAAATTTTTGATTTTGTTTCTGTGGCTGAGCAGTTCTTTTCAGTGGCATTATCACTCTAATCTTTAGGTTTCCTCACTAAGCAAAATCCTTTGGATGGACTCTCTGACCAAAAGAAACTGTGTAGATGAGATTATCTTATGTTTCCACAAGAGAGAAAGTTTAAGGATCTTATACTTTCTAACATAATACTAAGAGAAAAAAGTTTCATATTTCAGTAAGAAAGAATCCTACCCTCAATTCCATTTGGGGTTTGATGGTCTAGTCATAAATACTACCTAGCATTAAACATGCCATTTTTAGTTATTCAGCAAATGGCAAGCCAAAGCTAACTGATACATGGTCTTCCAAATACAACTGAAAATAAATGTCTCATGGTTTGATTTAGTTTGGTGGCTAATGGTAAAACAACTATTTCTTTTCTAGTAGAAGGTTATATTTATCCATTACACACCCCAAAACCTGAAACGTGGCTGGCTAAGCTTTTTTGGTTTAATTTAAGGTATGTACTGGCTCATACTAAGGAAGCTTGAATATATTTGGTATTTTCTATTACTCACAATATGACACAACTTTCCAGTTTTCCAACCTGGGGATAATTTAAGATCTACATTTAAAAGAAAAAACCTCAGATGTCACTTTAAAGGAATTCATAAAAAGCAAGAAATGCTTTAAATCCATGATGTATATTCAGGTTAGAGGATATTAAGAGTAGGCTTTGTTATACATAAGTAATTTGTTTATTCTTAGGATGTCACTGTCTAAGTTGACAGTCTCAAAACCTCATTTCATAGAATTAATTATATGGAAATATCTTGGCTTACTGAAATCTTTGGTTTTCCTTCCAGTTCAAATGAAAACATTTACGGACAAGTTTGTTACCAAAATGTCTCTTTACCCAATAACTGAATTTAAAACATTACATTTTATTTTATTCTTTAAAAAATATATAATTTAAATTAGAAAATAGCCTGTTAAAGAAATTACCTGGTTTATCAAAAGTAAATGTAAATTTTAAAATATTAGGAAAATTGGAGTTCCCACTGTGGTGCAGCAGAAACAAATCCAACTAGTATCCATGAGGATAGGATGCAGGTTTGATTCCTGGCTTCGCTCAGTGGGTCGGGGATCCAGTGTTGCTATGATGTGGGTTACAGACTCGGTCTGGATCCCTCGTTGTTGTGGCTGTGGTGTAGGGTAGCAGCTGTACCTCTGATTCGACCCCTAGCCCGGGAACTTCCTTGCTCAGTGGGTGGAGCTCTAAAAAGCAAGAATAAATTAGTAAGTAAAGAAATAAATAAATAAAATATAAAGAAAATTACATCTACAAAAAACATCAAAAATGCCCCCAATGATGATGTCAATATCATGTAAAGACATACCTCATAGAAATGAAAATTTCTATGTAAAGTTATAAATTTCTATGTAAAACTGTCTTATAAGATAATTGTAAAACAAAAGTTTTAAACGCAATCAAAATATCCCCCAGGCCAAGATATCTATGACCTCCAAAATAATTTTAATTGTGATTTTAAAAAAAGAATAATCACAAAAATAAGCTCTGTGATCTGCCAGCACCTTACTTAAGAGCATTGTTTCCCCCAGTGTATTCTAAGAAACAAGAGTTCCACGGGATATGAATACATTTTACTAGAGAGACGGACTGATTTCCCTGGCCTGTGTGACATAATTTGCAATACACTGAGGTTTTTTTTATTTTTTAAAGGTAAACCCAGTGCTTAGCAATACTTTCCAGTTTCTACTACGCTAATATGTATTATAAGCCTTTCTTTAAAAGAAAGAGTGCAGAAAGCAGTTTCCCAAACATGTTTGGAACTATTTTTCCTGGTAACTCTTTATTAATGATCTACAGAGCATACTGTGGGAAACGCTACTCCATGGCATGAGGTTTCTAACACAAACATGAAACTGTGTATTAACACTTATATTGGGTTAATCTTGAGGTTAAAAAGGAGCATATTACTTCTTCAGGTCTAAATCCTCATCAATGGTGTTTGAATTCCTTTTCATTTGTGAAAAGCAGTCTTTGAGCCTATCTACCAGCTCATCTTAAAAAAAGTATGAGTTTAGAGCTTATTCTACACATAAAGTTAGTTGCCTACAGCTATTAGATTTATCCCATCTGTACCTCAGTGTCTTTTTTGTTCACAGAGATTAAGGCGAAGCAAGTTATGACCCCAGGAACTCAAAATAGAAATGAGAACAAATGAGGACAATACAATGAACCTATTGTCCCTGCTATTTATTATTTACAAAAATGCATGAAGTATTTGCATTGCATATTTTACAATGTTTACACTATATGCATTTCAATATAGCACATGAGAACTTTAAAATTAAAAATTAGTTTATTTTAAAAATAACTATACTTCAAGAACACTGCTCCTCCTATGAAATTCCATTCCCCTGAAATGGGCTCATCTGATTAGCACAACTGATCTGCCAGCTGGATGGATCCCAAGTAAATTTCAAACTGGCATCTGGCAAAATATCCCTGTACTCAGCATTTTACATGGAATACAAATTAAAGATGCACCCTGGGATTGCTGAGAACCCAACAACATGAATATATTCAATGTATCCTCTTTATGTTAAATATGCAAGATGATCAGTTTAAATAATACTTCAAATTCTGTGCTTGAATTCTGCTTACATTCATTCTGTGTTAGTCTGTTGTGGACTGGATTAAGAAGACTGCCATCTGGTAGTTATAGCAACCCTTTACTAACTTGGTCGGAAGTTGAAGCCTCATGAGCCTCAAAGAAATGCAAACTAGGTTTATTACTATGAATATATCAAAATCTTTTTTAAAACAGTCATTGAATAGGGCTTTTCACTTAAAGAGAAACACCGTGTGTGCTTGCACATTCATGCATTATATAATTGACCTACAAAAGTCAAGTTTTAAAAGGGGTTAAAGGGATGAATGATTGAATTAAATAAGCAATTAGGTCCTCATTCCCTTCACCCACAAGGCTGCCTCTGTCCCTTTCATAAAGCCTAGGGATGAGAGCCAAATTAGTACTACTTGTTGGCCATTTAACTCTAACTTCTCTTAATCATGTGAATGTTCTTGGGTGGATTTTTTTCCTCTCAATGAACTTTTGGGTAAGCAACACTTCAAATGAAGAGTAAATAACAGTATAAAATATTAATAACATGAATATGGCATAGGAACTTACCCAAAGTGTTTTCAAATTCATCACAATCTTATCAAATCAAGAAGGAAAGCCAGGGAGATAGAAAGACAATGATTATCTCAAATTTTATAATTTCCTAGCATTATATAGTTAGGGCAGTGGTAGAGCCGGAAAAACTGAATCCATACCACTGAGTTAGAAATGTTCTTTCTAGTATATCAGTTCATTCCTGAAATGAGTATTTTAGTTTACATAGCTTTTAGTATTATAAATACAATGTGTGTATATGTATAAAAGGGCTTTGCATTTAGAACTTGCCCAAACCTCCCTGTGGCCCACTTCCAGTCTAGTTTTACTCCTTGAACCTCTTTGACCTTTCTTTTCTCCCCTTATTTTCTCAAAGTCAATATCACTTGCTTGAACCTAAGTGAAGGCAGCAGAGTAAATGCAGCATCCAGGCATTCAGAGCACTCATGAGTTATGATTACAACTACTCTCATTTACAGAGAAGCATGACAACACATGGACTATTTCCTTCTGCTCTCATTCTTAATGCAACAATGTCAAGGACATAGCCATTAAAAGATGACCTAGGATTATAGAAGACTTATCCAGCTCAATACGCTTATTCTATCCCATTATTTTACTTCAACTCCCTTTGACTCTAAAAAACCCCTTCCTTATATGGCCAGTCTCTGAAGTCTAAGATTTGATATTTCTAGCTTTCAGAGAAGTTCTCTTCTTTTCTCTCTTCCTGAAGTTATCTGAAACATTCTTTGCTGATTGATTTTCAAGGTGGAAGAGATGCTCTTTCACAGGATTATCTAGCCTGCTCAACAGACTTAAGCTTAAGTCTCTCCATTAATGTCTGGGCCACTCACTAGGCACTAGACAAGGGAGGAAGGTGACCTGGAGTGAGAAGCACTGAAGTTATTCCCTAAAACAAAGGAAATCAACTTAAACATCAGTCAACACCATTTGGCAAGGGACCCCTTCATACATAGCACTCTGTTTCAGACTAAAGTATACACATAGTTAATGGGAAACATGAATAGAGCATAATACAGCAGAAAGAACAATGATCTGGGATCAGAGCTCTGTGATACGATCCTGATTCCGCCACTTACTAGCTGACCCAGGGCAAAGTCACAATGTATCTTATTCTCTTTTGTCACTTATAATATCAATTTTGCAGAACTGAAGTGAGGATTCAAGATTTTATGTAAAGGACCTAGCACAGTACCTGGTACATGGCAGTGCCCAATAAATAGTAACTATAAAAAATTTTTTTTAATCATCTACCTTCAATAAAAAGCTGGTCAGGAATGAGCAACCATTAGAGGTGATGGGCAGAGTAACTTTTTAAAAAACATAACTCATGAATTGGGAGAGTTAGAGAAGAAGGAGAGAGTGCGGCTGTGTGTAGGCAATAGCTCTCAAAACAGCACTATAATATAATACGAAGTGGTCCAGCCAAGTCTGCTGGAATAGCTGTAGTTAAGGCATCCTGGGGGAGCATTCCCTGAACCTCTGTAAGCTCCAAACAGCAAGAACACAACATAAACCCTCTGGTTTTTATAACAGCATTGTCCAATAGAAATAAAATGTGAGCCACGACTGCTTTTAAATTTTCTAGTACTCATACTAAAAATGTAAAAAGAAACAGGTGAAATTAATTTTAATGATATATTTCATTTAACCCAATATATATCAAAATATCATCATTTCAACATGTAATAAATATTAAATGTTGAGTTATTTTACAGTCTTATACTAAGTCTTAGAAATCTATTGTGTGTTTTACACTTAACAGCACATCTCAGTTTAGTCTAGCTACATCAAGTGGTCAGTAGGACACACAGCTAGTGCCTGCCATACTGGACAGGAGGGCTCTACAATCCTGACACCACATTCTTTGGCCTAAGAATCTACCCTACTTGTTACTCTATTAGCCTACTAGGGGTCTTGAAAGCCTTGTTATAAAAAGATCTCACCTTTAAAATGTAAACATCTCTGGAAAAGCAGTGAACTAATCAGCTAACATTTCAACAAGGATTATCTGATATAGGTTAGCCACCTGGAAAGTCAAGAGGAAGAAAGCAAAAGAAAAGGAATCTTAAGGAAACTAGAGACTTATTTTGCCTAGTTCACAGGTTAGCCTAGGTTCACGCCACTTAATGCATCTCCCAAATCTTCTTTAGGTTGCCTAGCCCCAGGTTACCATTATAACAAAAGCTCACACAACCAGGTATGACAAAAACATATACAAGGATATAACTAGTAACACCTGTAGGGAGCTGTAAGAAATTGGTAGAGGAACGCCAATCAATCAGTAACACTATTCCTAGATTGTCCTTGAATACTTGGCAGAGTGTATTCCAATCAGGTCAGTGCCTTCAAAATTCCAGAATCCTGGAAGAACTTTTAGTAAATAAGACCTCTGTAAGGGGTCACTAGAATAATGTAAAAAGTCTAGAGAATTTGAAAAGCTGATAACTATAAGAATATTTTATCTTAGGTGTCAACGACAACCCATGTATATGGATATTCACGCCTTTAGTTTTGTTTGTTAAAGTTCATTTATAACTGTAAACAACTTTCAATCAGTTAAAAAAAAAAGTCTGTGTCATATGGCTTTCTTTTTTGCAATTCAAAAAGTACTTTCAAAGTATGTAATGTAAAGTGCAACCAGATGTTATTGGCAAAGAAATGAAGCTTCAAATGTGACCGATTTCCAAAAACATTACCACATATGTGGCCTACACACTGGGTGCATATAAAGCTTTGAAAAGTTCATATCTAATCTAATCATCTATCCGAACACTCCTCACTCTCCCACATTTCAATGATGTTTCAATTTTACAAATAAAGTAAATCTCTCAAAATGCATAGCAAATCAGAAATATTTGTATGATTGAAAACTCCCTCCTCCTAAGTAGATTCAGAACATGCTATACAGAAAAACAAAATTCTATCTAAAAATACAAATTGATGTTAATGCCTGAGCAAGAACAATAGGTCACTTGCATTGTAACATAAAGCTCAGTCACCAAGTGGCAGTTTTCCTTTCATTTAGAAAAGTTTTCCTTATTTCCAATTACTACACAAGTTTACAATCATCAGTATACTACTCTTCTGAAAACTAGCCTTCTGAAGTAGATGTAAAACATATTTAGATTCAAAATTGCAATAGCCCTTGTGATAAAACTTTTAAAGAAATGGAAAACGATGCACTTGTATAATACCTAGAAAAAGATATTTCAACTATTATGACAATGTAGAGTATGAACTATTTCACATCATTACTTAGTGAAACTTTCAAGTAATGGTCCTGAATTAAAATCTCAATTAACTGCAGTGTTGAGGAACTAGTTTGTTCTGGACAAACACTGAATCCTAGTTACTTTAGCAGATGGGATGGATTTCTTTACTACATTACAACATTCACTTTAGGCAGCCCCCTTCCTCTTCCTCTCACAAGCAGGGATTAGGGAGTGGGGGATCTAAGTAAGCAACAATCATTTACTCAATATAAATATATTAAGCACCTTATAGGTACCAGGATGTATAGATACACAGGACGTACTTCACTTACATCATCTTATTTAAACTTCATAGCAACTCAAGAGATAGGTTATTTTTATCCCAATTCTACATATGAATAAAGGCTCAGAGAAGCAAAGTAACTTGCTGAAGGCCAGCAGGATTCTAAGCCAGAAGTGTCTGACAGCAAAATCTGTCCTATTTGTACTATTTGGTGCTGACTCTTCCTTTTCTACTCTAGCTCTCGCTGTCTTCACTTAACAGACAACCAACTGAACTTGCCCTCTAAAGCTCTCATTCAGTAACACTGGTATTTCTTCAGTAGTACTAATTTTTGGTTATCACATTGCAAAGGTGAAAAATGGTTAAAACAAATATGATTGAGAATTGTTTGTTTTTTCTCTATGGAGTTTTTCATTTTCCACTCAATTATAGAAAAGCATACATCAAGACAGATGGCAAGACTTTAGTTCCCTTATAGCGGAAGAATCCTCAACACTAATGTGGCACAAAAGAGAAAGACGTTCTAGGGCTGCGCTGTATAATTTGGAGGCCACCAGCCACCTATGACCACTGAATACTCGAAATGTGACTAGTTTGAACTGAGATGTGCTTATAGTATAAAACATACACAGGATTTCAAAGGCTTGGCATATAAAAAAGAGCAAAATATTGCTTCACTGAATCAATATTTCAATGAATCAATACTTCATTAACTGTCTCCAGACATGTTTCTCTGAAAACTCCATCTTGTCCTTCTTTACTTTATCCCATCTTCATTCTTTACTTTATCCAATCTTCTTGCTTGATCATCCACCCATAGCCCCTCCTCACTTGATCTCATCTAAAGAGCACAATAAAAGCAGTGTGGTTTCTTGAGGCAGTGCTCTTGGTCCCTGAGACCTTGAGTCCCCCGGTTCCCACCTTTACTGTTTCTGTGTCTTGTTTTATGTTAACTCTTTTCCTCAAGTTCTACAGCACCCGTTCTTCAGCCCCGTCCTGCTGAGCTGGTCTCGGCAATTAATATTATGTGTTGAAAGATAATTTTTTTTAAGGATCCACTGCAGTGACAACACCGGATTCTTAACCTGTTGCACCACAAGAGAACTCCCTAAAGATAATATTTTTAAGTCATATTAAATAAAATTCACAAATTTCTCTGTATTTTTTTAACATGACTACTAGAAAATTTTTAATTATATTTGTATTGGGGGGGGCAGCAATAGTCTATGGCCTTCCCATGAGACTTCAAATCAAACTATGCAGGTAGTTTATACAAAAGCCATCCCTGAACAGAAGGCCCAAACCCTTATAATTAAACCTCTTAAAAGAAAATGTGGTGGGCTATCAGAAGAACAACACTTTGGGAGTTCCCGTCGTGGCTCAGTGGTTAATGAATCCAACTAGAAACCATGAGGTTATGGGTTCGATCCCTGGTCTTGCTCAGTGGGTTGAGGATCTGGCGTTGCCATGAGTTGTGGTGTAGGTTGCAGACACGGCTCGGATCCCGCGTTGCTGTGGCTCTAGTGTAGGCCGGAGGCTACAGCTCCGATTAGACCCCTAGCCTGGGAACCTCTATATTCCGTGGAAGCGGCCCTAGAAAAAGGCAAAAAGACAAAAAAAAAAAACCAAACAAACAAAAAAAAAACTTTGGCAAAATCCATATAAGTAATTATTAATTAATTATTCTGATCAGAAATGGTAAATAAATGTTACTTCTTACAGTAACAAGCCAAACAAACATAGCCTTCTCCCCATCCCCCCAAAACTCCAAATCTTAAAAGACATCATTCCAACTTCTGGCTTCATATACATTTATGAACATATTTATCTTTATTGCTTAAGACTTGTGCAAGACACCAAAAACTCTTAGAAGAGAACATAATAGGCAAAACATTCTCTGACATCAACCATACAAACGTTTACTTAGGTCAGACTCCCAAGGCCACAGAAATAGAAGCAAACATAAACCAATGGGACCTAATCAAACTGACAAGCTTTTGCAAAGCAAGGGAAACCATTTAAAAAAAACCAAAAAGACAACCTATGGAATGGAAGAAAATAGTTTCAAAGGATGCAACTGACAATCTAAGATACATCAACAATTTATACAACTCAACAGCAAAAAAGCCAACAACCCAACTGAAAAATGGCAGAAGACCTGAATAGACATATCTCCAAAGATATACAGATGGACAACAAGCACATGAAAAAATGCTCAACATCACTGATTATTAGAGTAACACAAATCAAAATTACTGTGAGGTACTACCACATACCTGTCAGAATGGCTATCATTAACAAGTCCACAAATAACAAATGCTGGAGAGGGTGTGGAGAAAAGGGAATCCTCCTACACTGTTGATAGGAATGTAAATTGGTACAAACACTATGGAAAACAGTATGGGGGTACCTCAGAAAACTAAATATAGAACTACCATAGGACCCAGCAATCCCACTCTTGGGCATATATCTGGACAAAACTCCTTGAAAAAGACACATGCACTAGCATGTTCACTGCAGCACTAGTCACAATAGCCAAGACATGGAAACAACCTAAATGTCCATCAACAGATGAATGGATTAAGAAGATGTGGTATATATACACAATGGATACTACTCAGCCATAAAAAAGAACAAAATGCCATTTGCAGCAACATGGATTGAACTAGAGACTCTCATACAAAGTGAAGTAGGTCAGAAAGAGAAAAACAAATGCCACATGATATCACTTATATCTGGAATCTAATATATGGCACAAATGAACCTTCCCACAGAAAAGAAACTCATGGACTTGGAGAACAGACTTGCGGTTGCCAAGGGGAAGGTGGGGGGAGTGGGATGGACTGAGAATTTGGAATTAATAGATGCAAACTACTGCATTTGGAGTGGATAAGCACAGGGAACTATTTCCAGTCAGTTGTGATGGAACATGATGGAGGATAATGTGAGATAAAGAATACACACACACACACGCATGACTGGGTCACTTTACTGTATAGTAGATATTGACAGAACACTGTAAATCAATGGAAAAAATTAAAATCTTAAAAAAGAGGTTTGCGCAAAATACTAAGGTCTTCATTGTGAATGTTGATTGTAGGTATAGTAGACCACAGAAGATACAGGAGTCAAAGTGCGCCAACTTTAGCACCTACCTAGAACTCACTGCTTCCAATACACCCCTAAAATTCCTTTGTATGCTTAATCATTTGGTTCTCTTCCATTAAAGGACAGAAGGAATTTCAGCTAATTGAAGTTTCTATTTAAAAGACGTTTTATTCTCTATAGAGCAAAATCTTAGGGGAAAGAACCAATAGAAACTTAAAAAATCGATAATTAGGAGTTCCCTTGGTGGCGAAGTGGTTAACGAATCCGACTAGAAACCATGAAGTTGTGGGTTCGATCCCTGGCCTCACTCAGTGGGTTAAGGATCCAGCGTTGCCCTGAGTGTGGTGTGGGTCACAGACGTGGCTTGGATCCCACATTGCTGTGGCGTAAGCTGGCAGCTACAGCTCCGAATAGACCCCTAGCCTGGGAACTTCCATATGCTGCGGGTGCAGCCCTGGAAAGGACAAAAAAAAAAAAAAAAAGATAATTAACTTAAAGGAAATATTACATGATTTTCAAAAAAATTGTCCTATAAGGTTTTAAGCACAAATACTGTCACCATGAAACAGAGCCAGCCCCCAAGTAATTTAAATCAACTTAATAAAACTGAACTCCAAGTCATCTAGTAAGTACTTTGACCTTGTACCTATTTCTATTAAAATTCATTTAAAAATAGATGAAAATACACCCTTTTTTTTTTTTTTTTGGTCTTTTGTCCTTTTAGGGCTGCATCCACAGCATATGGAGGTTCTCAGGCCCAGGTCTAATCAGAGCTATAGCCACTGGCCTATGCCAGAGCCATAGCAACACAAAATTCAAGCCGAGTCTGTGATGTACACCACAGCTCATGGCAACACCGGATCCTTAACCCACTGAACGAGGCCAGGGATCGAACCTGCAACCTCATGGTTCCCAGTCAGATTCGTTTTCACTGCGCTACTACAGGAACTCCAAAACACATCATTTATACTCACAGTAAAATCAAAAGCAATTAATTTTATTTAGATCCCCACCATGATAATGAATCTTTTCAGTTCCTCTGAAAAATGTATTATAAAGGCTATATGCAGTACTTTGAAAGGACCAGGCTATCTTGAACATTGCCTAACTAAAACTATTGTAATGAAACCAAATGCCATAGCAAAACACTGACCAAAAAATGGATGGATTCCATTCAGTCCTTGGTATAATACATAATATAATGGCTAAAAATCTTATTTGATAAATGAGTTTAATCACAAAACTATACTAAAACATTAACATTTCTAACATGACCAATTTCTTCCTTCAATATGCCTTATATAATGGGCCACTTAGTTGAAAATAATGGAACATTGCGGCCAAAAGCTCTAGTCTCTTTTACTCAAACAAATGACCTAAAAACGTCTTTCTCGCTGGAAGGTGGAACTGTTTCTCATTTAAATATGTTCTTTTCCAAAAGGAAAAAAAAAAAAAAAGGCAAGTCAGCCAAATACATCTAGTTTGAATTTTCAATATAATGTTCCTAAACATATCAGAAACATTTACCATGTACTTGTCTTACTTCAGTGCTGAGCATGCTTAAACTGGAACAATATATAGAAGATCAGCATGGCTTTTTGTCAAAATAACAAGAAAGTTCATGACACAGTGACAAAACAAAACTTTTTTTAACAAAACATTCCCAATAAAAGATTCAAAGAAAGAAAGAGAGGTATCAATTATTTTTGAAAAGTAGCTTCAAATCCCTAAAAGAAGGTCTCCCCTCCTACCTAAACCCTGCTCTAGGAAAAGTCAAGAGGAATTCTGATAAACTCCCTCACCTCAGAACTGCATGAATGGGTTATGATGGCTGGTAATATGATGAAGTAGAAAAAGCAATAGACTGAGAGTCAGGAATTCCAGTTTGTGAGTATAAATCAGCCACCTTGAATATGTCGATTCACTCAGTTAAACCAGGTACTTCATAAAAATGAGGTGAGGATTTCCGAAATTCTGTGAGTCTAGATTTCATCCTCCTCTTTACTCTCCCAAACTTTGCCTCTCCAAATGTTAAAGTTTATAGAGAATTCCCACTTCTACTCATAACAGAAAGCTGAATGATTCAGAGGCAAAATTTTAGCATCCAATGAGACTTGACAAACTGTGGAGCCTCAATTTCTATTACTGGGGAAACATCCTTTTTATTGGGTCATGGGGGCAGAGGCTGGCTGGCACCAGGTTGCCAATTCCTGTCTCTCCCTTAACTATCAAACTCTCTCTCCCACCTACCAACATTGAATTTGCACAGCTGAGGGGTGAGGCCTCTTCTAATTATAATGAGGCTGTAATTCTTGACTTTGAAATATGTGTCAAAGGCCATAGGTTCTCTGCCCCTAGTCTCAACACCAGGGTCTTGACTGACAATCATTACCTTTGCTACATAATGCAGACCCTACAGTGGGGTTAGGAACAGGAATAACAGATTTTTGTATCACCCAAAACCTTGATCTTAAAACAATTTTTTGATCCAGGAATATAGGAGAGGGGAATGAGAAGTTATTGTTTAATGAGTATAGAATTTCAGTGTTACGAGGTGAAAAGAGTTCTAGAAATGGATGTTGGTGACGGTTACCCACATTATGAATGTATTTAATACCACTGAACTGTACACTTAAAAACGGTAAATTTTATACTGTGTATTTTAACACAATAAAAATATTGGAAAACAGCAGACACCCAAGACTCTAAGATGGCATCAGCTGCACCAATGAAGAATAAACTCATGGATGTTAAAATAAAGGAGCTGCCAAGCTGGACACTGATACAGGATTTCACCCTTAAAAGCACTGCTAGAGTGTTTCAAAGAGGTTCCTAACGGTATGACAACAAGTATGTCAATGTGAAGAAAGGAAGCATTGCTCAAGTTTCCACGATGCTGGCAGCTGACGTGCTTTTCAGCTACTGCCTTTCTTAGAAGAAACTCAAACACGAGCAGCTACGCAGGTACCACTGAAGAGGGCCCAGTGCAGAGGACATACCCTGCTTCCCTGACCATGAACTCTGCCGGACACCTCTCCTTGAGGAACTTGATCACTGCTGAATCTTTTCACATCTGAATTGAGAACAATGCCCAACAAAACATAACTGGTATAAAAATTTTTAAATACATTGGAAAAATTTTTAAAAGGACCCCTACACACACACACACACAAATATGGGACTATTACAGTATCTGCATAGTTATGATGTTCTACTAAATACTATCCAAAGAAGAAAAGAAACCAAGTCTAGTAACAGAAAGTTTACAGAGTTAGGTAATCCCAAGGCTTGGGAGAAAATCTTATGACTTGGTGGGTAGCCAAAGGCAGAGTCAACAAAATAATGTGAAGTACTGAAAAAGTAAAGTTTTAGAAGTGGTCTTGTCCAACTGGCATAACAGGGCAGATGCACAAAGATGGGAAAGGCTAGCCACTCTTCTCCCTCCCTACTGGAGGATGTTTTTCCGTGGGAGCACATCTCAGCTGGAATTTGCTTTGTTAGCATGTATCATTTCATTACAGTTATTTGTCAATGCCTAGGGTAAAATATGAGTGAAGGATGATTACAACTACTACCTCCCACTCTCCATACCTCTGCCTTAAGTGGAGGGTAAGCTAGGAAAGCATACTATTTATTAAAAAGAGACAATGAATCTAGAAACCTAGGAAACACTTTAGAAGAACAGGGTTGGCTGTTTCCCCAGATTGTTTTGAACCTAAAGGTATATTTCTTATGCAGCAATTCGTCTACCAGGTGAAGTCAGGCAAAGCCTTGATTCAGGAATTTTAAAATAAACAATGAAAAATATCTCTAGAAAAATATACAAGGAAAAAAGAGGATAGTAGTTCGGGGATAGGGTGACAACTTACTTTTCACTGTATATACTCTTTTGTGTATTTTGGATTTTGTTCTATGTCTTCCATAGTTGAAAAGTTAATTTCAAATATTTTAAAATGAAACTGATTTTGTAAAAATGTAACTCTAGGAGCTCCGAGGTGGCTCCCTGGTTAAGGATTCAGCATTGTCACTGCTGTGGCTCAGGTCACTCCCTTGTGCAGGATCGATCCCTGGCCCGAGAACTTCTGCATGCCAAAATTTTTTTGGATGCAGCCAAAAAAAAAAAAAAAAAAAAAAAGGTAACTCAGATGGTAAATTTACCTTAGACATCAAGTTAATAAGATCATTTCCGCTTTTAAAAGACTCAGTGAGAGTGCTCTTATGTTTCTGACTTTTAAACTTTTTATTACATTGTATGTTTATAAACTATTTTTAAGTTGCTTTTGAATAAATTATTTTAAACACTATTTAATAACTTGGAATTTTTAAGCACAAAAATAAGTTTTACACTGCAATACTTTAAAAGTTAGTTCTGCCAATTCTGGTATTTTCTTTTGCCCATTTATAAAATCCCTTTGTCCTAGTATAACACCCTCTTTGTATATGTTTTATTAAGGGAGCTACAAACAAAATGACCAATCGAGACTTCCTGATGGGGCACAGCAAGTTAAGAATCCCACATTGCCACGCTGTGGTGTAGGTCGCAACTGTGGCTCTGCTTTGATCCCTGGCCCAGGAACTTCCACCTGGCGTGGGTTTGTCAAAAAACCAACAAACAAACAGATCATACCTGTAAAAAAGCTATGAGAAACATCAGAGGAGCTAAATCTTGCATTAGTTGTTTCACTAAGCAAATGTGCAAAAATTTTACTGGATTGGATTCTCCACTAAATATACAAAGAAAAAACATATGATTTTGCAAGTGCTTCTTTTGACATTTCTAATTGTTTTTTACAGGTGATTACCATGTGTTTATAAGTTACAAGATAAACCACTAAATGTAATAAAGGGGAAACTTTAAGATGGCACAATGACTTCCTATTATGACAGCATACAATACTTGATATTGCAATGCCTAATACTGGCTTTGGTTCTTTCTTTTTTATTATTCCAAGTTTGAAATTTAACACAAAAGCACAGCATAGGGAGGTAGTTTCAGTTGGAAACAAAAATACAATTCTTTTGCCAAAATGATGACTATTCAACCATTTCTAAATGCACAAATGAAAACAAATCCAAAGACTGAAAAATTGAGTAACAGCTGACATGCAATAAAAATGAAAGAAAATTAAGAAATAGTCACATTTCTGAAGTCTTTTATGTATACTAAGGAAAAGATACATTCAAGATTTGCTGAATCTACCTAATTTCTAGTATTGCAGGTATATCTTCCCTCTGTCATAAAACAGATTATTAGAAATGGAATAAAACACAACATTTAAATTTCTACCCCTAGTGATCAAATGTTTCCTCAACATCTGCACTGTTCAGCAAGTTGCATGGATTTTTGTCTCCAAAATGTCTCATTCCTCATTCTAATCTCAAAGCCACTGCCTTAGTTCATTTGCTCATCTCTAAATGCCTCCTAAATTGTCTTTTTGCCAACACTTCCAATCACCACATTCTTTTTTTCCATTTTTAAAAGTTTTATTGAAGTATAGTTGATTTAAAATTATTTCTGCTGTACACCAAAGTGATTCAATTATACAAGTACACACATCCAGTCTTTTCCCACACAGATTATTACAGAACATTGGGTACAGTCCTCTGTGCTATGTGGAATGATTGATCCCCAATGACTAATCATTCTATATAGCTCAATGTGCATATGCCAATCCCAAATCCCCAATCCATCCCCTACCCAACCTGCCCCCTTTGGTAACCATAAGTTAGTTTTCAAGATTTATGAGTCTGTTTCTGTTCTGCAAATAAGTTCATTCGTATCCTTTTTTTAGAGTCTACATATAAGTGATATCATATGATGTTTGTCTTTCGTGCCTAATTTACTTAGTATGATAATCTCTAGGTCACACATGTTGCTGCAAATGGCATTATTTCATTTCTTTTTATGGCTGAATAATATTCCATTGTATATATGTACCACATCTTGTCAATGGACATTTAAATTGCTTCCCATGTCTTGGTTGTTGCAAATAGTCCTGCAATGAACATGGGGGTGCATGTATCTTTTTGAATTATGGTTTTCTCCAAATAGATGCCAAGAGTGGGATTGCTGGATCATATGGTAGTTCTATTTTTAGTCTTTTGAAGAACCTCCATACTGTTTTCCATAATGGTTGTATCAATTTGCATTCCCACCAACACTACAAAAGGGTTCCCCTTTTCTCCACACCCTCTCCAGCACTTACTGATTGTAGACTTTTTGATAATGGCCATTCTGGCTGGTATAGGGTGGTACCTCATAGAAGCTTTGATTTGCATTTCTCTAATAATTAGCAATGTTGAGCATCTTTTCATGTGTTCTTCACAACACCAAATTTTAAGTACATTTGATTATGCTTCTCATTAGCTAAAATAAGTGCCATAGTATAAAACCTAAATTTCTTAAAATAGCATCCAAGGCTTAATGATCTGGTGCTCTCCGCCTTACCTTTCCTGTTTTCCCTCCACAACCATTCCACAGATCCACATGCCTTTGCATAGTCTATTATTTCCGTCAGTAACTTACTCTCCTCTTCAACATTTAGGAGATCCTCTAAAGCTCAACTTAAATGCCATCCTCCTCCATGAATTATTTCTCCCCAGTGGGATGAACATTTCCCTTTTCTCTGCCCACCTGCATTTCCTTTAAATTGTTGCTATAGCATTGCTCTCAGGTTGGTCTTAGAGTCTGTTACATAAGTATCTATTTTCCCCACTACAGTTCTTGTCTGGATCACATATGCTTCCTTAAAGAGGCTGAAAACAGAGGAGTTCCCATCATGGCTCCGCAGCTAACAAATCTGACTAGCATCCATGAGGATGCAGGTTCGATCCCTGGCCTCGCTCAGTGGTTAAGGATCGGTGTTGCCGTGAGCTGTGGTGTAGGCCGCAGACATGGCTCAGATCCAGCGTTGCTATCGATGTGGCATAGGCCGGCAGCTATAGCTCCAATTGGACCCCTAGCCTGGGAACCTCCATATACTGAAGGTGAAAAGGAGAGAAAGACAAAAGAAAAAAAAAAAAAGAAAAAGAGGCTGAAAACATATCAAGCCATTCAAATATGGACCTCTGTTCTCCAGAAGTTTCTTTTAACAAAGGAATATATGTATATTCATAATAAAATTAGAGGTTGAATTTTATGGCATGTGAATTTTATCTTAATAAAAAATAACACTAGGGTAAATGGTACATGAAAGTTAAAAACAATCCTTTCATGTACTCAACAGGCACCTTCTTGATGATAATAATGTTTTTAAGAAGGTAAATATTATCTTGAGTAGGCTTAAAAAATATTGAAAGAGTCCTCAATATTATGGAGAAAAAAAATTAAGCCATCTTTATTGACTTAAGACCTAATAAATTTATTTAAAAACTGGTTTCTGCTATTTGAAACCCATGGAAATGATCATCATAGAGCCTTCTTTTTGCTTATCATCTCTAAGAAACTGGGTATTTAAAAACATTTAGACTCACCCATGACTTGTCAAGGGTAGGATCACAAACTGTTTCTGATTTCTATCTGAATGATCTAAGTATCTTAACCCTGTCTTTTTAGGCAAACCGAATTAAACTAAGTTTAATGTGATAATTCTTGTTTCATCAAATTTCTACTGGGAAAACAGTTCAATTTTAGAAATAAGATCTATGTAAGTTGTTTCATTTCTGTACAAATGGGTGTTCACACACACTTTTTTCCCTGGTGTCTTTCTTTAAAACTTGAAATAAAATTCACACATCATAAAATTCACTCTTTTAAACTGTACAATTCAGTGGTGGTTTTTAGTATATTCACAACGTTGTGCAGCCATCAACTATCTAGTTCTAGAACTAAAGGGAAACCCAGTACCCATTAAGCAGAAACTCCTTATTTCCCATATCCCCTCGCCCCTGGCAACCATTTATCAATCTTCTTTCAGTCACTATGGATATGTCTATTCTATGTATTGCACACAAATGAAACCATACAACATGTGGCCTTTGTATCTTGAGTCTTTCACTTAGCATATTTTCGAAGTTCAACAATGTTGTAGAATGTATCAGAACTTCATTTCTTTTTGATCGAATAATATTCCATTGCATGGATATACCACATTTATTATCTATTAATCAGTTGATAGACATTTAGGCTGTTTCCACTTTTTGGCTATTATGGGCAAAGCTGCCATGAACAGTGGTGTAAGTTGTTTGTGTGAACATGTGTTTTCACTTCTTTTGTGTATGTAATGTAGGAATAGAATTGGTGCACCACAATGGTAACTATATATCACTATTTTTAACCATTAAACCACATTAACTTTTGGAGGAACAGTCAAACTATTGCATTTTACATTTACACACAAGTTTTTAGGGGCAGTAACAACACTATTTTTATTTTCACATTTTGTTTAAAAGTAAATTGTTCTATCCCTAGAGGAAAAGATTTCCTGTGGGACTAAGTGTCCTTAGAAGTTAAATTCAAGGTTTTAGGAGTTCCCAACATGGCTCAGTGGTTAACAAATCCAACTAGTATCCATGAGGATGTGGGTTCAATCCCTGGCCTTGCTCAGTGCGTTAAGGATCCGACGTTTCTGAGAGCTGTGGTGTAGGTCGCAGACACGGCTTGAATCCTATGTTGCTGTGGCTACGGTGTAGGTCGGCAGCTACAGCTCCAATTCGACCCCTAGCCCGGGGACCTCCATATGCCATGGGTTCGGCCTTAAAAAGACCAAAAAAAAAAAAAAAAAGTCAAGGTTTTATAAAATAGAGTAACTCCCTTAAAAAGATGTATGGCAATACATCAAATCCTTACAACAGCAAAGTTTCTTCTAGACATCAAAGGGATTAAATATGCAAATATTTTTAAATGAAAAGAGGAAAATAACAAAGTTTATATAGTCAGCCAATAACTATACACTAATCTCCAGTTATAGTAACTTCCTACTCCAACATCTCTCATAGACATTTCAAACTTAGTATGTCTCAAGATGGATTCCTACTCTTTCCTGCTCCTGAAATTTGCAAGTGTTTGTCTGCATCCCAAATCTTGGCGTCAAGTTTGACTCCTTTCTCTCTGATATACCCTGCATCCCAATTAGTAAATCCTGTTGGTTCTATCATCCAGAATCCAATCAGATCTCACCACCTTTACCAGATACACAGTCTCTCACCAAGACTATTACACCACTATGGTCTAATGTCAAAACACAGCCAAAACATTCCTTTAAAAATGTATGTCAAATTGTATCTCACTTCTATGAAACATCCAGTGGCTTCCCAACACCCATCACTCATTCTGTTTCAGATACTCTTGGGCCTTGGGGCCTCTGCTTGTTGTTCCCTCTGCCTGCCACCATCTTCCCCTTGATATATACAGTTGTCCCTTGGTACCCCTCGGTATTCAGTATTCAAGGGGGATTTGTTCCAGGACCCTGGCGGACACCAAAATCCAAGTAAGCTTAAGTCCTTTATATAAAATGGCCTAATATTTGCATCCTCCCATATACTTTAAATCATCTCTAGATCATTTATAATACCTAATCCAACGTAAATGCTACATAAATAGTTGCAACTTGGAACTTTCTAGAATTGTTTTTCCCAAACATTTTTGATTTGTGGTTGATTGATTGTGCACATGCACAACCCACAGATATGAAGGAGTGACTGTACATGTTCCCTTACCTTCTTCAAGTGACCGGTCAGTGAGGATTTCACTGGCCACTCTTATTTAAATTTGCCATTACCCGTAAATACTCCCTTTGCCTTACTTCCCTGATCTATATTTAGCTTTTGAAGAAATGAAAAAACCTCTGGGAGTTGACAAGTTCCTGGAATGATTGATGTCCTTCTCAACTGCCACATATACATAGAGCCAAGGACTTTCATGGTCTTGGCCTTCTTTTAGACCTATTCCCAGGACCTTCCAACAGTACAATCATAGGTTTCTTGGCCAGCTTCCAACTAAAACCACTAGTTTGGTAAATTCACCTTCCTTAGAACTACAATCACAACATCTTCAAACTAAAACGAATCTTAACCTCAACCTCTCATGTATTTTATACGTTTAAAAAACCAGAGTTAAAAAAGAAATTGTGGGAGTTCCTTTGTGGCACAGTGGGCTAAAGATCTGGTGTTGTCACTGCAGTGGCTTGGGTCACGGCTGTGGCTCAGGTTCGATCCCTGGCCAGGGAATTTCCACATGCTATGAGTGTGGCCAAATTATCTTGAATAGTTACACTAAGTATTTTTCAAATAATTAATGCTAAATATTACCAAATCTAAGAGAATTTAAACCCTTGAAACAAATTCCCTAAAATATTCCCAGACAATATTATTTACAAAAATTAAGTAGAAATTATTAAATCTTGTAATATCAACAATACCAATTCACACATTCGATTTAAAAATTGTAACAGAAACTATACTCTAGCACTGAGCAAAGTAAATGATGGATAAATTCACATTTTAAAAAAATGTAAACTTTTTCCCAAAGGAGACTTTCCTTGTGCACTTTTGGGAATGATGAGGATTTCTAAAGTCTAAGTCTTTTTCTAAGTACCAACTTCCCCAAGCATTACTGGCTTCAAAATAGCAATTTAAGGATGTTTCTATGCACCAGTCATTTTCACATGGGGTTCATCTATTAAATGTACATGATCTTCACCCCCACACACACCATCTTCTCCCCCATCCCTGCAATATCCTAACACACCTTCTAGGGAAGTGTGTTCTTGGCACTGTTACTAATGAAAGTGTGTTGCAGCCTTCAAGTCCCTTACAGTGGGAGGAAACTGTAAGCCACTATTATAAACTATCTCTTGTTTTGCTATGGAAGAAGGATTATTATTTTCATGGACAGTAATTTCTCGACAGAATCCTTTCCATGGCCTGCATCTAGTGAAACCCTACTGTTTCACTAGATGCAGGCCATGGTCTTGGCCTTCTTTTAGACCTAGACCTTTCAAGGCCCACACTTATTCCTCTTTCCTGGGTACCTTTTTTTGACCATTCCATCTATGGTGCCCTTTTCTTGACCAGATGACCTATGGCATTTGTTATCTGTATCTGTCGTTTAGCATTCACCACACAATGCCAAGTAACATCTTTTGCATAGTAATCTTAGTTGTTGCTGGCTTTTTTTATGTTGACTGGATAGTCAGAATCCCAAAGAGTTACACAGTTGATATTCCTGTGGGGATTTTTCTGGACAATAAAGTATACTGCTCTTACATATGAAGGGAAAGAATCAAAGTCCTAAAAGAGTGACTGGGTTTGAGAGCACACAGCACAATCGTGGATCTGCAATTTTACAAGCTTTTGGTTATATCAAAAATAATGACTCCCAACCTTTTAAAGTAATAAGGATGCCTTTTAAAGTCAAAATATGTTTTTTTTTAAATATATACTCTAATATTAGGTGCTAAGTGTCTTTGAGAATACATGCATTCAAAAATACAAGTATATACAACATGAAATATGGTACTCATTTGGTCTAACAGAGCATAGCTGATATGCACAAGAGTTCCCCCAGGACCTCAGACAGGCACATGGCTGAATTTTATCATACTGTGGGCATGGAATAGTTTTGCCATATCAAAAAGTACCACTACCTAAAAGTATTTAGGAGCAAGAAAAATATAAAAATTAACAAATCCCCATCTATCCCCAACCATACCCCCCTAATTCAGCATAAAATCCTTCAGTAACTCAACTCTTCCACCCAAGAAGCAGCATATTTTAAGCAATGTGAAACAATTCAATGATTCAATAAATTTTTCTTATGGTCTTAAATTAATAAATAATATAGCAAAAGGAGTGAAGAAATGAATATTAGAGACAAACCAAACAGCAAATTATTTGAAAGTCCATCTCTCATATATTTCCTGATTCTAGTGAAATCTCAGTCCTAGTACCCATTTCATCACCCTCTTCAAACAAACAAACGAAAACCACCAATATTTTCCGGGAGAGGTAGAAACGTCATTTTAATCTTCGTTCAAGTTTTCTGTGCAGTCACCAACTAGAATCAGCTCAAATAAATACCAATATAGCACAGTAAAGGAATTAGCCCCAGGCTCAAGCCTTGGCTCTGCCACTTATTAACTGTATGATCTTGGGCAAGTTACTTAACTAAATTTCAGATAATTTATGTAAAGTGCTTAACATGATCCCTGGCAGGTTTTAAGGGCAGAGAAAAGTGGTTAATGA
This sequence comes from Sus scrofa, assembly GCF_054392235.1. NCBI lineage: Eukaryota > Metazoa > Chordata > Mammalia > Artiodactyla > Suidae > Sus > Sus scrofa. The sequence continues at coordinate 143,159,702 of NC_139396.1, read as the reverse complement.
TTAATTAATTACATATAGTAGATAACAAAAATACTTTCTTATAACAATTTCAAAGCTTCCTTTCAATTCCTTTTCTTGGGCTCTGATGGGGCTATTCCAGGTGTCATAAATCTCCACACCAGACCCATAACTGGTTCTACTACCTTCAGTTCTACCCATGGCTATAACCACAAGCAGTTTCTGGAAGTCATGGAAAACATGGCAAAAGACAAAACGAGAGGCCACTTGAGCAAGCCTAAACAACAACAAAATCCACTTTGAAACAGTGAATTCACTCAAGTAGATATAACTGCCTTAGAACCTGAGACAAAGAAAAAGGCAAGGAAAAAAAATAACCAAATTATCCAAATATTTTTAAAACCCTTACCTCCAGTTAAGCAAATGACTGACAATGTGAAGCCCAAATTTTAAACCTCATTATTGCCTGCAGGAGCCATCAATAACCAGAACCACTAATGAAACAGGCCTTACTAAAATAATTTTCTTTACCACTTTTAATTTAACAATGATTTCACCATTGCTAGACTGTTTTTAACTATAAAGCCTCAACAACTTCTTCAAGTTTCTTTCCCATGCATTCCACCAAGTAGTGAATTATTTCTTCATCATGTGTTTAGGCCTCCTGCTGGGAAGCATAATTAAAATTAAGCAAGCAACAATTCCACTTGGTGCTAAGATCCTGTCAAATCCTTCGATGAAATTGAGTCTGGTTTCTCCAGGAGCCTGCTGAAAGTTCCGCAACAAAAACTTGGGGCTGCTCAACTTGATGCTGGCCATTCAGTAGATGGCACTCTTCCCTTTGAGCCCAAATTACACAAGCACCAAGAAGCATGTTTTGTGCCATTTAGGTGTGATACAATTCAGGGATTCTCTTTTCAAAGCACTTAACTGGCTGTCACAATCCTTCCAGAAACCCATTCATCAAAAGCTAATGGTCCAACCAGACACTTTTAAAGAGCCCAGGGAATTCCAGATTATAAAACATCAAACACAATATAAAATCACCTAACTCAAATGATTACCAGGTAATCAGCTTCTCAGAGCCTTTTCTATGTCAAGCAGATATACTGCTCTTTTTTTTGTCTTTATAGGGCCACACCTGTGGCATATGGCCGTTCCTGGGCTCAGGATTGAATCAGAGCTCCCACTGCTGGCCTATACCACAACCATGCCAGATCTGAGCCATATCTGCGGACTACACCATAGCTTGTAGCAACATTGGATCCTTAACTTACTGAGCAAGGCCAGGGTTTGAAGTGCATCCTCATGGATACTAGCTGGGTTCTTAACTTGCTGAGCCACAACAGGAACTCCAGATATACTGTCGTTGTTCAGGCATAAAAGGTTCCTTCTCTATTACTTCTCTGCTACAGAGGTGATGGTCTTTCAGGGGCTAGTGACAAATCTTGTCTATCAAATATTTAATTAAAGTATTTAATGACAGCAAAGTGTTTAGAGAACTATGATTTGTAATAATTAACATTCACTAAGGCTAATGAAAGATGTATTACCTTTTGGTATTTTTTGGTTGAAATAATTCACATAATTTTTGATAACCACCCTAAAAGAATCAAACATCCTAATACAAAATTACTATAGATCTAGATTGGCCAAAAAAAAAAAAAAAAAAAAAAAGGTGTTTAAAGTAATATGGATTTCTGATTCATTAATGGTATGTATTTTACTTTAATGCATAATGGCTCCAAACTACTCCAGGATAATAAGGAAGGTTTCTTACACTTGTGTTTCAGAGATTTTCTTCTTCTTTTTTTTCTTTTTTTAATTTAAAAAGCAGACAGTCGTGGAGAGAGATGGAAGGAAATTCTTTTTAGTGCAACCTCCAGTTGAAAGCCAAACTTCTTAGCAGTCACACAGGAATCACCTTAAAAATTCTACCTTTCTCTAGGACAGATAAAACTCAATCCTGACAATAAAAGTCAAGAAAAAGACTGGGTTTTTTTTAACTCTTTTAAAGTTAAAAAAAAAAAAAAGAAAAGAAAAAAGCATTGGGAGTGGGTATAAGAAATAAGGCCAATATATCGGTTTCACTGCTAATCTCTTTCCCCTCTCCACTCAGCATGCCACACATCCTACGCACTGAAGTCCATTTACAACTCCATTTGAGCTCTGACCATCACCCTTCTCCAACCACTTCCTCAGATATTAAAAGGGTGACCTTACAGAATCTTTTTCTCATGTACTAATAAGAAAATGAGATCAGAAGTAACAATGCAGCTAACAGTTGCTGGCTCTAATTTCTGAAGAATTAAAAGTAGGGTGTTCAAGAATCCCTGGGGAGGTCTTGATCCCAAAATATACTTCTTTAGACATACCAAATAAGCCTAATTGCCTTCTCTATGAGGCTAGTGAGTAAACCTATTTTTTGCTCTGGCATTTAGTCATCCAGCAGATCTAAAGATGACAGGATGAGAATATTGTATGGAAAAGGGAAAAGGAAATGCTGTCCTTGCACAGGATGAGCTGAGCCACTGTGGAAAAACTTCACAGAAACATTGCTGATGGTGACAAATTAAAGGCATACACTAAGTCCCCAAGATACTGATAAAACTCAGCACTTCTCCAACCTGGCTGCTTTCTACATTGTTGGGATTCCAGCTGCCCTAGCAGGCAGCCAACACTAGCTATGGGAGCTGAATTAAACAGGCTCCTGAACTCACCCCTGCACTGTCCTTTCCTCTTCCATTCAAGGTAAGCACGTCCCTGGTGGGGGATGGGGGAGTGAAAAATTACAAGTAAAAATTTAAAAGGGTATGAGAGTTAGCAAAAAAGAATAAAATAACAATTTCATGTATGTTGCTTAGAGTTAGGTTTTCATATTGCTTGCCTTAATGTCTACTTGCCTTAATGCACAGTGAGAATTAAAATTTTTAAATTGTTTTGTTAATATATACAGTATGCTTCTTGAGACATTGGTATTAAGAGCCTATGTTGTTATTGCCCTTAAGCTTCTAAAAAAGTGTTCTTACCTCCTGGCTGGCTAGTTGTGGGAAATTTTCTATCTTATGGAAGTCACGGATGCCTATGTAGAAAAAGTGAGCTTCATAACCCAAGGTTCAAACTGTAGTGTTGTTTGAGGAGGTAGCAATCTTAAATGCTAGTTAATGTACTGCTACACACCAATATCCTCAGGCCCAGTTTCAGGCAATTTAAAACCAGAGGTTTCAAAGTTCATCTTATATCAAGGAGTCTTAACATTTGCAAATTAAGCTTTAACTAAAGCCAACTTTTAAAACAAGTAAGTGTAACGTATATGTTGGTGATAGAGAGCAGCTTGACATCAGGTAAAAAGCTCAACTTAGATCTAACCTTATTAAAAAAATAAAACTCTATGTCAAAGCCTAAACATCTTTTATAACAACAGTTCAGGTCTGGCATAGTTAAAAGCTAGTCTATACTATCCTCCTAAGAAGGAAATTTATAGGAGTTCCCGTCGTGGCGCAGTGGTTAACAAATCCGACGGTTGCGGGTTCAGTCCCTGGCCTCGCTCAGTGGCTGAAGGATCCGGTGTTGCCGTGAGCTGTGGTGCAGGTTGCAGACGCGGCTCGGATCCCGCGTGGCTGTGGCTCTGGCGTAGGCCAGTGGCTACAGCTCTGATTCGACCCCTAGCCTGGGAACCTCCATATGCCGCGGGAGCGGCCCAAAGAAATGGCAAAAAGACAAAAAAAAAAAAAAAAAAAAAAAACAATGGTTGCATACATTTTATACCTTTTGGTGATTATGTGATTACTTCTTGAGTTATGCTAGACAACTGTGAAAGCAACATTCATTCTTTAAGATTTCTAGGATACTCTTTATTAAACTGTTCCTTCAGTGTAGTAAGTCATGTCCTAGAAACCTGAAAAAGATTATTACTGCAGCTTTTCAAAAAAACCCCAACAAAAACAGTTTAAAGAAACAAGGGACTCTGGTTTTGATTATCTATGCTATCATCTAAGACTTTAGGGTAAGTTAAATAGTACTTTTTTAACATTCAAGTGTGTTTTCAACTTTGCAATTAACATACTTTTGAATCTGATTTGAGGACTAGTTCACATATAGCAACATTAAAGACACATGACAAACAAAAAACTCACACACCCTTTTTTATTCAACACTTTCAATTAATTTTTAGCTAAAATTGTTACTCTATGCATACTGTTGATATTCAAATAAATATTCACTGCAAGAATGCCAAGTGAATCATTTTCAACTTTCCTTGAAAGGAAGAGCATTCCCCAAGTAGTAAAGTTACACACATGTTTGTCCATAACTAGCTACTGCTACAAGAAAAATGTAATTAAATTCATCTATTACCCATAAGGGATATAGAGGGATAACAGACTTTTTTTTTCAAGCCATAATCAATGAAAAACTGTTAACCTGTTTGATTTTAAAAGATTTTTTTTTTTTTTTTAAGGGGCCGAACCCACAGCTAGGGGTTGAATCAGAGCTGCAGCCACTGGCCTGCACCACAGCCACAGCAACACCAGATCTGAGCCATGTCTGTGACCTACGCCATATCTCAAGACAACACTGGATCCTTAACCCACTGAGCAAGGCCAGGGATCAAACCTGCATCCTCATGGATGCTATTCAGATTACCGTTTCCACTGAGTAACGGATCAAACCTGCGTCCTCATGGATGCTATTCAGATTACCGTTTCCACTGAGTCACGATGGGAACTCCTAAATAGGACTCTTAACATACACAATCCATTACAGTAAAAACTGGAGATTGTCTTGACTTTGGGCCAAGAGAATTTAGTCACCAGCAGGACCTGAAAGACCTCGCAACAATCTCACCTAGAAATAAATGGCACGGACCCCAAGATCAAATGATAAAGTATTAACATAGAAGGCATGAAATAAAGTATTAGGGCATTCATTTTTAATCTCAATGACAAGACACAGTCTACGACTGCTCACTTAATTTCAAACAGTGTGTCTATGTTTAAAAGAATAGTACTCTTGATTAAATATTTAAAATGATTTCTACTCAAGCTCTACATGTTCAATATTTTCAAAGAAATCTGAAACAGCACTGAATATTAACTATAGCAAAGAAATTAATGTTTCTTTAGAGTGAGAAACAAATCAGTAACCCGTATCTTCAATATAGTTTGAGCTTTCTTAATTCATTGTATGCTTGTTTTCAAATATTTTTTCCCAATATTACCTTTTACTAAATTGTCAATAAAGAACATATTAACTCCCTACAATAGTAACTAAATATTACTTAAAAGAGCTACTAATTTACGTTATAATTAATTTGCTTGAACTTATCAACTACACTAGTGAAGGAGCAACACACCTTGAGGAATGTAAGTGACAAAGTATAAGCCACAAGTGACATCTTTCCACTTCAGGCTTATTTTAAGAGGCAACTCAGGTGAAATTTCGAACAAATGAGTTAAAATTTACTTCAAGTTGATACGGTGTTGGTAATGAGAAAATCAGGTCTATTGATTTAGTGCAGAACAAGAATCTCCCCAAGGGGCCTGCTGTCCAGTTGGAGCCCTATACATCTAGCAAGTTTAAAAAACAACAAAGACATTAATCTTAAGTAATTAAAAAGATAACATACTATAGCCCAACTTCTAGCATCCTAGCTAAACATACGTTATGTGAAAAGAGAATCCTCTTCCAAAGTCAAAAGGCGATTCTACTTAATGTAGATTAGTCACCACCCTTCAGATTTAAAAACAAGTTGGTAGTAATACAAGAGAGTGTAGCTAAAAAGATATATACACACCTAGAGTTGTGGGGATACTACATTGATCTGCAAGTATTACCACAAGTGTAATAGCACGGAGGCCACTAGTCACATAAGCTCACTCTCAGCCAGGCTCTGGATTCAGAACCAACCTGTGCCTAGTGGTTATACCAAATACTTAACCTCTCTATGTCTCTGTTTAGGCATTGGGTTGTCACAAGGATTAAGTAAATTAAATCATATAAAACTCTGTGCCTGGCACAGAGATAGAGCAAATAAATACTGGCTGTTACAAGTATTTGCTGAGTCTTCCTTCACTTGCTGGGTTGCATAATATAATCACTTAAAAAAAAAAGTCATTTTATGCTGATAATGATAAACATATAAAGCCCTTATTGTGGAATTCCTATCGCGGCACAGTGGAAACGAATCTGACTGGGAACCATGAGGTTGCGGGTTCAATCCCTGGCCTTGATCAGTGGGTTAAGGATCTGGCATTGCAGTGAGCTGTGGTGTAGTTCACAGACTCAGCTTGGATCCTGCGTTGCTGTGGCTCTGGTGTAGCCCAGCAGTTGTAGCTCCCGATTTGACCCCTAGCCTTGGAACCTCTATATGCCTCATGTGTGGCCCTAAAAAGTGAAAAGAATAAAAAATAAATGAAAAAAAACAAAGCCCTTACTGAGTACCAGACTTTATTCTAAGCACTTTATATATAAATAACAACTCTGGAGTTCCCGTCGTGGCGTAGTGGTTAACGAATCCGACTAGGAACCATGAGGTTGCGGGTTCGATCCCTGCCCTTGCTCAGTGGGTTAACGATCCGGCGTTGCCGTGAGCTGTGGTGTAGGTTGCAGACGCGGCTCGGATCCCGAGTTGCTGTGGCTCTGGCGTAGGCCGGTGGCTGCAGCTCCGATTGGACCCCTAGCCTGGGAACCTCCATATGCCGCGGGAGCGGCCCAAGAAATAGCAACAACAACAACAACAACAAAAAAGACGAAAGACAAAAATAAATAAATAAATAAATAAATAACAACTCATTAAGAGTCTGATGTTATTATTGCCCAATATTTTACAAACCCAATTTGTTCAGAGTTGGGTTTTTATGCTTTTATGTGACTTCTTTCAATAGAAATGCTTCTTACACTTTGATGACATACGTAAGTGCTTCCCAGTACTGCAAAACAACTCTCTGTGATAGGACAGATTAAACAGCTAACAACTTGCATAGGCTTAAGTGTGACAAAAACAGTCAGACACTACAGACCTACTACAGGAGGACTCACAACCTCAGAGCATGGACCCCACCCTGTATTTAGATTTTAGGATTTTGTGTAGGAGGAAGGTTGATGTGTAGGAGGAAGTCCTCTTAGTCTCAAAAGACATTCTGCTTTTACAAAGACCAAATCCACACTTTAAACATCATCCTATTATAACATTATTGAAAAAGGGGGTTAGAAATAGCAAAATGTACAGTATAATTTTCTCATCCATTTTCAGAATGTGAAACCTATATTCTGAAATTACAGTCCTTCTATCATGCAAAAAATATTTTCTCATCCATTTTCAGAATGTAAAACATATTCTGAAATTACAGTCCTTCTATCACGCAAAAATATTTTCTAGGTGTCATCTGATCACTTGTCAGTATGTCAGATGTTTACCAACAAACATTTCCTTATACATGTAAAAAGCTGCAACATAATGAATGTCTCATAACCAACTATTTCAAGAACTCCTAAATTACATTCAACATTCAAAATAGATAAACCAATTTTCTTCTTTAAAAGCAACATTCCAACATGCCAGCACTTGAGGTCAATTTATAGTTTTAAGAGCAAAGACTGAACTCTTCAAAGCAATGAAGAGTTAAATATAGTAAAAGTGGCCATTTTTTGCAGGCCTTCTCTCTGCAAAGTTAATCTATTCAATTTAAGCAGAGGAAAATGAGTGAGTTACAGTGCAATTACAATGAAAATAAGTCTTATATATTAAAAACTTTATACATATGCTCCCAAAGTAACAACCTTATAAAAGAATAGATCCCATATCTTAATTACACACTAAAAAAAATAGTCAAGCATCGGAGTTCCCGTTGTGGCTCAGTGGTTAACAAATCCGACTAGGAACCATGAGGTTGCAGGTTCAATCCGTGGCCTTGCTCAGTGGGTTGAGGATCTGGCGTTGCCCGGAGCTGTGGTGTGGGTCGCAGACGCGGCTCGGATCCCGCGTTGCTGTAGCTCTTGCGTAGGCCGGTGGCTACAGCTCCGATTCGACCCCTAGTCTGGGAACCTCCATATGCCGCGGGAGCGGTCCAAGCAATGGCAAAAAGACAAAAAAAAAAAAAAAAAAGAGTCAAGCATCTTATTTAAAAATGACAAATTACACTGTATTCTTATTTTACTCTCTTTAATACTCTCATTAGGAATTTTCTAAGGCCAAAATCAGGAGGTACTCAGCATGATATAGATGTACTCCATTCCAAGAAAAGCAACCATTTCACACTGCTAAGCCTAAAATGTCTTATAATTTAACATAAACGTGCACACACCTTTATGTAGTAGATTCCTACCCCCCCCAATCTTATCAACTTCACCAAATTTGCATATAATCCCCACTCAAAGCCTCTCGGTTGACTTAAATTCTGTTTCTCCCCACATCACTCTAGCAGGTCAATTGCAATAGCACATGTGCCAAAGAAATTAGTGGTTTTACATCACTCTCTCATTTTAAACTGGCATCTACTTGCAATTAAATCTCTGCAACAAAAAAAGTTTACCTGAGGCCATTCTTGCCATTTTAATAGAGGCCTACCTTACTCTACCTGTCTCTGCAATCTTGCCTCATTTATAAAAGCATACCTCCGAAGAGGATGGACGTGCCCCAAACACCACTAAAGCGAACCTGCTGCCAACTCTGTTTGTCAACCCGGGCAGGAAGCGCAACCTAACGTGCATACGTTTGCAGGGGTGGGGTGGGTGGGGTGTGTGGCTGTTGAGGGGGATGGGGACGCAGATTGCAGGAGTAAGATTTGGCTGAACACTTTCAACTTGTAACAGAAGTTTTTTTAAAATGGGTAAAACAAACCAACACCCACTCCCTTACCTCCACCTTTTTTCCAAGCGCGGGAACCTCCCACCCTCCTGGAGCGCACCTTCAGAGCGTAAGGTCCCCCGGGTCACCGAAGCCTCAGCTAGCTCTTGATTTTCAGAACTCCCGGTCCTCCAGGGGAAATCGCCCCACCTCGCCCCACCTCGTAAGGCCCACCTCGCAGCGCCCCGAGATCCTCCCCTGCAGATCCACCTCCCTCGGAGAGAAAGGGGTTCACCTGAGGCCACAAGGGCAGCCAATAGGAAGTCCCCTCAGGCCTGCGAGCGGTCACATTCCTCAACCCCGCGCGACCCCCTGGAAGGGTCCCCACAGCCCAGCCCGCGCGGGCGCCCGCCGTCCCTGCCGGAAGGAGGGGCAGAAAGACGGCGCCTTCCCTCCCCTCAGGATTACCTCGCAGCTCGCAGCTCGCAGCCGGCTTTGTGCTTCCCTCCCTCCTTCTCCGCGGCCGCTGGGGCTGCAGCGGCCGGGCGATCCTCCACTGCCGCCGCTTGAGCGCCGCACTGCTCCAGAAGGGAGGGCAGGAGAGGAAGGGGCTTGAGGAAGGAGGGACCTGGGCGCTGAGCCCTTTGTAGCAGGAAGCGACGACACCTGGGTCGCGATGCCTCTAGCTCTCGATCTCGGTTTTTTAAAATATAACTTAAACCTCCTTCTTTTCCCTCCCTCCCCGCGCCTCTGCGACCGTTACCGGCAGGCTGCTCGGGCTCTGGCGGGACTGGCCTAGCGCCCCCCGAGCGCCCCCTGGCTCCGCCCCTAAGGCCCCTCCCTTAGGCCCCCAAGCGCCCCTGGCCCCACCCCCAAGCCCGCCCCTCGCAGCCCCCGAGCGCCCCTGGTCCCGCCCCTCGGGCCCCCGAGCGTCCTGGCCCCGCCCCTCGGAATCTTGGGACACTCCTGGCCCCGCCTCCCAAGGCTCCGCCCCTCGTGGTCCCGTACTCCCCTCCAGAGCCTTGGTCCCACCCCCTGAAGCCCCCACCCGGCCCGCCAGTAGAGTGTCACAGAAGACACGGTCGCTGGGGCTTATTGGCCGGCCCCTGGGAGGGCCTGGCGGGGACAGCAGTCTAGCATCTTTTCAGCGTCCTTCTGTGGCTATGCAGCTTCGATCCGCGGCGTCCCCTGAGGGTCGGAGGTGTAAACGACTCCTACGCAAACCCGACTAGAGGCGGGGAGGAGGGGCGCCTCGGAAATGTCGCCCTCCCTAACCTGAGAGAGCTCCTAATCCTGAGGCTAAGCCACAGCTCTTAGTTAGCCACTGGCAGCTGGGTCTTCAGCAGGAGGCCACTGCTAAGGTTCAACCTCCGCACGCCCCCCATAGGAGAGGCCTGGGTATTCTCATCATAGTTGCCTATGGGGGCGCCTCCTCCCTCTACTCACCTCCTCAGAGGGGCAGGGCAGGCGCTCTCTCAATCCTGCTTACTTGATGGGTATCAAGGGTCTCATCCCCACTTTGGCTCCTGGCCTTGAGACCTTATGACAGCTGACCTCTGGGAGGTGAAAAGTCAAAGCACCGCCAGCCTTCAAAATGAATTTGGGGGCGGGTAAACTTTGCAACACGCAATTGCAGGGCTGTGGATCCATCCACAGGTGACACTAGGGCCGCCCACCCCCCACCTCCCAGACACGACCTACTCTAGAAATAGACCTCCCAGCAACGCACACTTTTCTCTGCCACCCACGACTTGCACATCCCTCTGGCGTACATGTCCTCCACAGGCACGAATCCACTCCCAAGCACGCCCGGCTGAGCGCCATTCTGGTTATTCATGGTCCCTTGGGTCAACCCCACCCTAACACACACAACAAACTTCATTCCCCACCCTTATCTCTCTTCGTTTCCAAGGCATTGGCAACACTCCATTTCATTTCCTTCCTCTTCTGCAGACTCTTCTCTTCCCCCTCAAATACTTCATGCCATCCCCCTCATCTTCATCCCCTCCCTCCTCCCTAAAAATGTGCTAATTAAAATGTAGTTTCCTCTTCCCACATATGAAGTGTGGAAAATGAATCTTGTCTTGGCCCAAACTGTGATTCATTTATCCTTATTTTCTCTCTGCACTGGACTAAACCTTAAGAAATTTTAGTCTACCACCATCTCCCATATGCTCAAAATCTAACGATGTCTTATGGTTTTTAGATACCCCTAAAGGATCGTGGGGAAGGCTTCCTGGCTTTGGGTAGAAAATATTTAGAAAATGTTCTGCCTGTCATTTTATTTGGGATTTTAAAATATCTGCAGTATTTGAGAGAAATATTGGGAGTGGCTGGATGTTTTCTTGCATTTAAAAAGCAGAGAATGAAAAGCTTGGCAATTCATTAAGGTTACCTTTTTATGAACAGCCCCCCAAAAGTATGTTAAGGGCACGTATCAGACAATAGTCTCCCCTATACAGGGCATTTGCTAGTCACAAATCTAGGACCCCCCCCCAAAAAGGGAGACAAATTAACATAATCCATCTTAAGCATGTCTGATGAGCAATCCTTTCCATGATCACTCTCTTTCCCACAGTTTCTGGACAAAATGGATAAAAGATTTGCTTACCCACTGAGGATCTAAGGCTTTCTTGTGTCCAGCGTAGTAGACGCGTGTGTCTTCTAGGTGTGGATCTGCAGTGCTGCACAGAAACCTACTGCAGCCTCAGACCCGCGGTGGCGGCGGCGGCTGCAGCGGCAGCGGTAACAGCTGCAGCGGCAGCAGCAGCAGCTTCTCCCAATGCTGAGTAGTAAAGTGTGTGACTTTAGTAGAGACTCCACAATTAGCATTAGGCGCTTGCTTAAAAGAGAGGAGGCGGAATCTTTCTTAAAGGAATGGGTTTTGTTTTTCCTCTGCACTATTGCTTCATAAGAGGCAGAAAGGGTGGAAGCAGGGAGTTTTTCTGGGCTGAGTAAGGCAATACAGCTGTGGGAGGTCAAGGTTAAAATTAACTGGGTGATCTAGGGACCAATTTAGTGTGAGTCAATGAAATGCTAGAAGCATTAGTTTTAAAGAGCCCTGCTAACTGCAAACTCTGGGGTGCATGGCAAAAATAAAGTGATGTGCCTTGAAACTGACTAGTATTTTGTGTTAATATTTAATTTCTAATCATTGCACTAAAGTGATAACTATTTAAAGGGAGGTTATTTACTATTTAATACAAGAACGTGAAAAATAATAAAACACATGATTGGGGGCAATGGAGTAAAGTCTTACACTTATAAGCATATCTGGAATTTCAATGAATGTATTAGAGAATATATCATTGTAAATCAACTCTACTTCAATAAAAAAAGAAAAGAAAATATATTATTGACAGAGATCAAGGTGTAGTTATCAAATAATATTATTTATAGAAAAACAAAAATATCTGAAATAGTTTTAGAAAATAGTAGCAGGGTACTATGCTATTTCAGTGGCAGAGTTCAGCAAAATTAAGAACTCAAGTAGATTACTTTAAATGCCTGCAAATCTACTATTTACACTATTAAAATGTGATGTGTCTACACATGAGGAACTTGGGAGTCTGCATTATAACTTTGTTTTATTTTAAATAATATTTAAATTTGAGCAGTGAACATCTGTGATTTTTTTCCTTCACAGGTAAATGAGGAGGTGTGGACCCAAAATATAAATAGAGAAAAATGCAGAAAATATCCTGCAATTGATTTTTTTGGCACAGCCTTTGTTAACTACCTATGTGCTCTTGACCAAGTAAATAAACTTTTCTGTTTCATAGTTCCCTAAATTGTAGAATAAGGATATTGGGTTGAGATTTCCTTTCACATTCCAAAATACTATGATTTTATGACATTTAAATGTTTATATTTTCATTATTTAATGCATGTATGTCTGACTCTACACTACTTTTCCTAAAAACTTGGATTAAAAATAAATATAGAGAGCTCCCCTTGTGACTCAGCTGTAATGAACCCGACTAGTACCCATGAGAACTCGAGTTCCATCCCTGGTCTCAATCAGTGGGTTAAGGATCCTGTGTTGCTGCAAGCTGTGGTGTAGGTCTCAGAGGTAGCTCGGATCTGGCATTGCTGTGGCCGTGGTGTAGGCCAGCAGCTGTAGCTCCAATTCAGCCCCTAGCCTGAGAACTTCCATATGCCACAGGTGCAGCCCTAAAAAAAAAAAAAAAGAAGAAGAAGAAGAAGAAGAAGAAATAAATAAATAAATCTATATTTTAAATGTATAGCCAGATTTTGTTATTTTCCACTATTCTGAAATTATTTTGCAAATCAAATATCTTTTTGTAAAGTGAATAAACTTAGTTTTATCTGACTTATGATTTTGTACCCAACTATGACCAATTTGGTTAAGGATACTGACTGAGTGGAGTACAAAATGTATGTTTAACGGTGTATTTTAAAAACTGGTACAACGTCAGATGGTAGAGTTGGAACAGTTTAGAGCTCACTGACTCCAACTCTAATTTCACAAGTGGAAAAAATGGAAACCCAGAGGAGTAATATGGGACACAGGGGACTTAACTCAGTCTCCACTATTCACACACAAGACAAATAACAACACATATGAGCATACACAATGTTTCACAAACCCATAGTGGGGGCTGAGCAAGACCTGTCACAGCAAAAAAAAAAAAGTGGTTTCACTCAATGACACCATTTGTGTACATGTAGTATAAACTAAAAATATATATCAAACAAGTGCTTATAATATGTGTAAATATTAACACAAATTTTGCCTTCAGGTTTGGAGGTGTTTATGCTAGAAAGTAAAGAAATTTGTCTAGGGAAGTGTGTGTGTGTGTGTGTGTGTGAGAGAGAGAGAGAGAGAGAGAGAGAGAGAGAGAGAGAGAGAGAGAGAGATTTAAGTGACCTCTAAGGAAACTCTCAACACTTGCAAACTCTTACTTATCTTCCACCCAAATGACAGACCCTTCAACACTGCCACTTGCCTCTTGCACCCATTGCACCTCTGTTACCTTTTGTCTGCATGCTTAAGCTGCCAGGAGGAAAAGTGCGTTTGGATCCAGGTAGGGTTAAGTATTGGCGAGACTTAATTCTGGCCTTCAGAGATGATTTTTGGAAGTTGCTTTTGGGTCTAGATACTAACATTTTTCCTTAAATCCTGATCTTGTATTCCTGATAAGGAACCTGGCACTAACCTAAGCCCATTCTCCCTAGTCTCAAAGGGGCATTACCTTAGATTAGATGACATAGCAAACTTGGTGTTTTGTGTACCTAGATTTTTTTTTTAAACCCTTCTACAGGAGTAGAATTGAAGGAAATTAGTTGCCCTGTTTCTTCATCCATTTTTATTTGTCTTGCTCTTCTGAAAGGAAGGCATTTCATTTCTTCTACCAGGTGGTAATGGACAATGAATAAAATAGCTGTTATTTGTATAATTTGAAGGAACCCCTTAAAATTAAATGCATTTCTTTGTATCTTCCCCAAAGTACTGAGCACAATCTCTCATATAAAGGCACTTAAAAGATACTTTAAAAAAATGAATACACAAATTAATGAATGAATAGCTCCCCAAATATTCAGAAACTGATTACAGAGTGTTTTTGTTTGTTTGTAGTTTGCACTGTCTAAAACAACTGACTTCATTCTTTACCCCCCCCCCCTTCCAACACAGTCATGATCTAAGAGAAACAATCTCCCTTCTGTAGAGCTCTTTAGGCATGCCCGATTTGTATTCTCCAATTAAACTGTAACCACAAATCTCCACATGAACTCTGGGTAGATAAAGCAGTAGCCAGAGACACTCTGCCAGGAAAGCACAGGATTAGGTTTCAAAATCCTGGTGCTCTAGTTCTAGTTGTGAAACCAACTGGTTATGTGACCTCAGACAAGTTTCTTGACATGCTTTTGCTTCAGTTTAGCCATCTTTTAAGTGGTGGTGGTGGATTATAATATCTGCTGTCTCTAACTCATAGGGTAGTTATGAAGCTCAAATGATAATAAAGGTAAAAATGCTTTGAACTTTTCAAAGCACTTTGTAAATAGAAGGTATTATAATAGGCAGATGTATTTAAAATCAATTACCGAGTTCAAGGGACTTTACCCTAAACAACCTGTTTTACTACTTATTGTTTTAGAAGGCAAACAGGTTTCTCTCGCTCCCTCTGAGCGCATGCTTACACCTGCACCCTGCGGCTCCCAATTTAACAACTTCTCAGCTAGCACAGGCAACATGAAGAGCTAAGAATTTATGTAGAGGGCACTCCTCCATCCCCTTCCCCCAAATTTACCTTTTAAAGCTCTCAGACAGAAAAGTAAACTCAGCGAAGAACAACCACCTTTTCATACTATGTAATGTCATATATTCAATCAGTGGGGTTAGGTGAACCATTCAGTTTGAAACTCAGCCATGCTACTTATGATTTGATCACACTTTTGTGCCAAGCCAGTCTGGAAAGTACTCCAGCAGCAAAGCAGGAAGAACTGATATGGAAACCATGTTAATGAGTTCGCCACTCCCCAAGGAGACATAAATCGGGGCAATACTCAAGGATTCATCAACATATTTTATTAGCACTATGTAACCTATATGGTTTAAAGAATTACCTCAGCTAAATACCTGACAGGTCCTTATACAACTGTTTAAGCAATCAGGCATGCTAAATGTCTGGAACATTTATAAAATATCACCTTTGGGGTCCTCCTCATTTTTTTCTCCCCAAAAGTATTTCTTGTCATGTATTCATTTCCATTTGGTAAGTCTTTTAAAATCATCATGGCTAAATAAAAAACTGCTAATACACAAACAACTAATAAAGAATTGCTATAAGTCAGATACTCCATATAAGAGGCCTGCTCATAGAGAGGACATAAAAACTCACGCAAAGTCAATTTAAGATTTCTGTGTACAGAAATTGTAAAATGAATGCCAAGTATGCATTTGCTATGTTAAGCCTAAAATACATCAGTTTACCTCTGTATCTATGGTCACATGCCTAATGATTTCAGATGCTTTTAATATACAAGTCTGAATGACATGATCTTAAAAGCTGGTATTTTGATCCTTAGGGCACTATTTCTAGAAAGTGATCAGGAACCACCAGCAACAGCATTACTTGGAGTGTTTCCTAAAATGCTGATTCCTGGACCATATCCTAGAATTAGAATCTTTTGGGGGTGGTGCTGGATTGAGGGTTTTTTAAGCACCCCAAGTGATCCTCCTGTACACCATATTTGAGTACCAGTGTCCTATAGAAACAATGCAGTGCGTGTAGAATCTCAGAGACATGATGAGAGAAATGTAGGTGTCTCCTTTTTTATCATGTGAGAACGATTCAGAGAAGGACTAATACTGGCTCCACCTCTTCTACAGTGTAAACTTGGGCAAAATATTTAATCTCTTTAGGTCCTAGTATCCTCATTTGTAAAATAATTTCTTTTTGACCGTGTTGTTGTGAGGATTAAATAACATATGGAGAGCTTTTTACTCTAGTGCCTGACCCATAATAGAACTTAAATGTATATTTATTCCTTCTCCCCTTGTTCAGAAATAAGTGCCCAGGTGTGTTCTTCTTGTCCAGTGTTTTAGTATACTTGGTAGAGGAATGTGAACTAGTAGTTTAATGATAGCCAATATTTTGAGTATTTAGTATGCCAGTGCTAAATATTTTATATGCGTTCTTTCATTTCATACCCACAGTACTCCTTAAAGATAGGTATTATTATTTTCGGATAAAGGAATTAAGGCTCATAGAGGGTAAGCAACATGCCCAGAATCTCAGAGTAAAAATTTAGCAGAGCTGAGATTTAAACCCAGGCATTCTGACTCCAGAGCTTATCTGTTCATTAGGATGTATGTTTTGTATGTTCTCTAAATGCTTAGATTCCAACACAGGAGCCGGTCTCTTGGAAGGGATAAGCAATTGCAAAAGTGGAGTTTATAAACCTGCTAGAAATACAGACAAATGAATGCCATTATTTCCCTATCTTAGAAGCCTTTGCTAGTTGCTTATAACACAGTGTGGCACATAGTAGGTGTTCAAAAGAACTGAATAGATGGAAGGTAGTCCTTTCACCAGCATACTGTTTAAGCAGATGACATATCTAAGATCAAGTTTTAAATTATTCACTGTTCTAGATCAGCTTATATTCTGACATAATGCAAGTCACTAAGTTTCAGAGCTATAGATCTTGTCATTTGCAATGAATAGTTCTTGAACACTTGCAATGAACTATGCACTAGTTTGGCACTGAGAGGATTATAAAAAAAAAAAAAAAAGACATAGCTAGCCTATGCCCTAAACAGCTAGCTGGGAAATATAAGTGTATGAAGCAATCAGATTGCAAAATCACCACGTATGAGATAATAAATGTGAAGCATTTACTAGCATTTACTAGCAAATAGTAAACCATCAATAAATATAATCAATAATATTATTACCAATATTATATTATTATCAATTACTATTGATAATATTATATTCTAGTCTAATAATTGTTGACATAATTATTATGGTTTTACTAACAAGAAGAAGAAATAATAAATGCTTTTTTTTTCTTTGTAGGGTCACACGTGTGGCATATGGAAGTTCCCAGGCTAGGGGCTGAATCAGAGCTCTAGCTGCCAGCCTACATGTGCCACAACCAAAGCAAGGCAGGACCCGAGCTGCATCTGTGACCTACACCACAGCTCACAGCAATGCTGGATCCTTAACCCACTGAGCTAGGCCTGGGATCGAACCCCCATCCTCATGGATCCTAGTCCACCTCATTATCCCTGAGCCACAATAGGAGCTTCCAGAAATAATAAATGTCTAGCTACCATTTAATGGGTGATTATGTGCCAGTATTGTGCTTGGTGTTTATATATATGATATAATATATATATGATACTGATTTAGCAGGGTTGATAAGATGACTTTATATGTATAAAGTCATTTACTGATGGCCTGTTTAAGTAGCCCCACCTCCATTTACTTTCCATGGATACACTCACTTATTTTCATTCATTAGGACAACAGTATTTAGTGAACTCCTACTACGTCCCAGCCACTGAGTGCTATATATATATAAAGTCATCATATCAACACTGCTAAATCAGTATCATTCATCATATTTTTTAAGTGAGGAAGCAGGCTCAGAGAAATTAAATAACTTTCCCAAGGCACACATTTGATATGCATTCCAGAGTCAAGGTAAATAGTACACTCAAATACTCTAAAAGGAGTCAGGGAAGAGGTCAGTTTCTGCTGGAGAACGTAGGGACAACATCTCGGAGTAGAATGAGCAGAATTGTGATGGGGGAAAGATGGAGGAGAAGGGCCTTTGATGATGGAGGTGTCAGGAGCAAAGATATGTGTGTAAGTTTTCTGAGACAAGTCCCCCAGCATTTCACATAGGCTGAGCTCTTGGTGGGCACACAATTTGGGTCTTTTCACTGAGCTGACAGGAAAGTATGAGGACTATTGACAAAAGAGCAAATAAACCTGTCTGTCTAGAATGAAAAGTTTTTGTGGTACAAAGTTAGAATATATGTAGTTCCCAAACCCATAACCCTAAAAACTCAGCCTTCATTTAAAGAAGGCCTGTTTAAGTAGCCCAACCTCCAGTTACTTTCCACTGATACACTCACTTATTTTCATTCATTGGGATTACAGTATTTAGAGGACTCCTACTGTGTGCTAGCCCATGGGTGCTAGGAATAAAGCAATGAATAAAGCAAAAATCCTTGCACCCATGAAACTTTTGTAGTAATGAGAAAACACAGATGTTAACATGTAAACACTTTGACAAATAAGGCTATTTCAGATGCTAAAGGACTATGAAGAAAATAAAACGGACTGTTGACAATGACTAGTTAAGAAGGATGAAGAAGACCTCTTTGAGGAGGTGACATTTGAGCTGTGACCCCAATGATCTGAAGTTGTCAGCTGGAGAGAAAAGCAAGTTCAAAGGTCATGAGGCAGAACAATCTTGGTGTGTCTGGAAGACTGAGAGAAGGTCTTGGTGTTCCAGCACTGTGCGCAAGGGATAAAACATCCCAGATGTGGCCAGAAAGCAAGGGGTAGGGTAATGGTGGGTGCTGGATCTTGCAGTTCTCGTAGATCAGGAGTTTGATTGGGGAGGTTTTCAGCTAAAGAGGGACAGGGTCTTATTTACATTTTTGAAATTTCACTCTGGCTGCTTTGTGGAGAATGAGCTCTAGAGAGATGTGATTAGGGACTGGGAGGCCAATTAGGAAGTTATCAAAGTCATCTATACTGGAGGAAGTGAGGTAGGAGTGGCTCATCGGGTTAAGGACCTGACATTATCTCCATGAGGATGTGGGTTAGATCCCTGGCCTCACTCAGTGGGTTAAAGATCCTTCATTGCCACAAGCTGCAGCATAGGTTACATAGCTTGGATCCGGTGTTGCCATGGCTGTGGCACAGGCCTGCAGCAGCAGCTCCAATTTGACCCCTAGCCTGGGAACTTCCGTCTGCTGCAGGTGTGGCTGTAAAAAAAAAAAAGAAAAGAGGAAGTGAGGTGTTGTTGCAGAGGTGGCTATGGAGACGAGGAGAAGCACATGGACTTGGAGCACATTTGGGGAGTAGAGCTGACTTGACCTGAGCATGGAGTGTGTGTGTGGTTGGTGAGGAAAAGAGAAAGATAGAAATCAACCCAGAATGATGTTCAGGCCAAAAGGTGGGGGCACATTATCCAAGACAGAGAAGACTTGAGAAGGAAGAATGTGACAGATAAAAGTAAACACTTCTGGGAGTTCCCATTGTGGCGAAGCGGAAATGAACCGACGAGGAACC
Source organism: Sus scrofa (assembly GCF_054392235.1). Lineage (NCBI taxonomy): Eukaryota > Metazoa > Chordata > Mammalia > Artiodactyla > Suidae > Sus > Sus scrofa. The sequence continues at coordinate 143,140,178 of NC_139396.1, read as the reverse complement.
ATGAGGTTGCAGATTGGATCCCTGGTCTCGCTCAGTGGGTTAAGGATCCAGGGTTGTGGTGAGCTATGGTGTAGGTTGCAGACTTGGCTTGGATCTTTTGTTGCTGTGGCTATGGTGGAGCTCTGATTAGACCCCTAGCCTGGGAATCTCCATACGCCTTGGATGTGGCCCAAAAAAGCAAAAAAACAAAAAACAAAAAAAACAAAAAAAAAAAGAAAAGAAAAGAAAAGAAAAAAAGTAAACATTTCTGTTTTGTCATGTGAAGCTTGAGACTGCCTTCTTTTTGTCTTCTGATTTTTCCACTTTAAAATTATCTCCTTAGTTTATTTTTTTAATTTGTTCATCATTCATTTTCCCTCATAAGAATCTTCAAAAGAGTAAGAACTTTGTTTACTTTGTTCATTGTTGTATCCCTAGTGATCAAAACATAGACTGGCCCAGAGGATATGCTCAACAACTATTGGGATTTGTTGAGTCTGGTTCTCAGACATCCATCCAAACCACCTGGGCAGTTTATTAAAAGTTTAGTATCTGCCCCTTGCCTGAACCCCTCCCCACCAGAACTCTGCTCTAATAGGTCTGGGGTTGCACTCAGGAAATTGCGTATTTAGTCAGGAGAGTAGAGGGGCAGTGGTCTACAATCTAAACCAGTGGTTGAGATATATTAGTGTTCATTCAAATATTTACCTTAGAAACCACATTTTAGCACCTTCCCCCAAGACCAAAATGTATAACTTTAAGAATTCCATGGTCTTCTCAAATACAGTTAAATCATAAGGTGTTAATTTAAAAGCTTCTGAGAGAAAAACCACTGAAAGACTTCTGGGGTCCCTCCTATTTCATTTGATGGATACACCCTCATTGGAAACCAGGAAAGGGTCTCATAGGAAGGTCCTTCATGTGAAGAAGGATGGTTATGTGAGTGCTGGGACAACCTTCCTCTTCCACCACACCTCAAAAATATGTGTCCCACACATTTACAGGTAGGTGAAATGCCTTTATTTGGTGATTATAGTAAATGTATGTTTTTATCTGCAAAACATCTGTTCCCTTTTCCAGGAAGAGTGCTTCCGTAATTTTTTGTGGAACTTTTTTTCACCCCATTGTTGCAGTCTTGGCACCCTTCCCTTTTTCTGAGCAAGGGGTTGGCCTCAAGCTGGACCCACCAGATGTTCTCTCCCTAGCATTTAAATATTGAGTAGAATGACACGAAAACTTAAGAAGATCAGAGTTCATTCTGAGGGACATCCCTGAGGAGACTGTGATGAGATACTGCTGCAGAGATCTTGTTCGACTTGGCTCCTGTCCATCCCAAATCCTGATTCTTCAGCTTTTCCTTCAATTTTATGAGCCATGTGCCTTATTCCTCCAATAAATTCCTTTTGCCTAAGTTAATTAGAGTGGTCTCATTTGCTGGCAATATAATCTATGATGCAGCAATTAAAAACCTTGAAATCTCTAATTAGAGGTAGATCTTTCCAAACAAATCTTTCCTGAGAGCCAGTAACACATTGACCTAAGTTTTCACTAAAAGGTAAATGTCTGATAACAGTCACTGAACAGGCAGGTGAGAGTGAAAGGGATCCATGGCTTGACATCAGTTCTACCACTGAGGTAGGAAGGAAAGGAATGGCTGGGACATGACAGACACATAAATAACACTTTACAAAGTTGCCCTGAGTTTTCACATGAGATAAATACCTTGCTGGAAACTCTCAACACCTTTATTTCCTAGTTTCTACTCAGCTCTCCCAGCCCCTGAATTTCTATCTTTAGACTAAAATTTCAGAGTAAGCCTTTGTAAAGCAGGGCATAATTACTGGGACACATAAACCTAAGACATCAATTTATGAACATAAGAACTCTTAATATTAAATTTAGTTCTCATTTCCTTCTGTGGTCCCTAGGGGGAAAAAAAGAACATCCTGTCTTTTAAATCATTTGGGTTAAATCCCAGTCATTTGTTGACCTCTCCCCTCCCCCATTAAAAAAAAAAAAAAAGATCTATAACTCTTTAAGACTCTGAGAAATTAATGGCAACTTAGAGCTCCCGTCGTGGCTCAGTGGAAATGAATCTGTCTAGTATCCATGAGGACGCAGGTTCGATCCTGGGCCTCACTCAGTGGGTCAAGGATCCAGTGTTTCCATGAGCTGTGTAGGTTGCAGACATGGCTCCGATCCCACATTGCTGTGGCTGTGGCCTAGGCCAGCGGCAGCTCCGCTTCGACTGTAGCCTGGGAACCTCCATATGCCGCAGGAGCGGCCCAAGAAAAGGCAAAAAGACATAACAAACAACAACAAAAAAATAGCAGCCACTATTTAAAATATAAATGTTTAAGTTAATGAAACTGGTTTTTACATTTGATCTCCAGTTACACTGCATATAATATGAAAATGACTCAATTTCATTTTTATTAAACTATAATATGCTCCTTATCCTGCCCTGGGTAAGGGAATCCCAATAATGGTTGCTATTTGCCAAATCTAAACACAACAAAATTTGGCTATAAATCTGTATAGACTCTTCATGGCCAATCATTTTTATTTCAAAAGGGTGGGTGGGGGGTGTGTGTCACCATTCTTAGCATATAATGTCACCATTCTTATCATTAAAACATAAAATAGTATTACAAGCATTTGCTGAACATTTACTATACGCCAGTTACTATTAAAAGTGCTTTGGGAGTTCCCACCATGGCTCAGCGGTAACAAACCCGACTAGTATCCATGAGGGTGCAGGTTTGATCCCTGGCCTTGCTCAGTGGGTTAAGGATCTGGCATTGCTGTGGCTATGGTGTAGGGTGGCAGCTGCAACTCCGATTCGACCCCTAACCTAGGAACTTCCATATGCCACAAGTGCAGCCCTAAAAAGACAAGAAAAAGGCAAAAAAAAAGTGCTTTATGATATAGCTCTCTCATTGAATATTTACAATTTATAGGTACTATCCTATTATCTAGAAACAAGGGAACTGAAGCTGAGAAATTAAGTAATTTGCCCAAGATCAAAGAGCTGATCAATGGCAGAGGCTGAGTTTTGAACCCAGGTAATAAGATGACTCCAGAATCTGGGCTCCAACCTCTTCTCTTACCACCTTCATGCATTGCTCAGCCGTTTAGTGAAACAGCACCTGGTTTTTCTTCCACTCGTATTTGAAGCTCTTCTAACCTTCACTTAGAATGTTTAACACATTTTGAAAATTACCTGCCTGAACCAAGTAATCGACATAAATAGGCTTTCCAGAGGCCAAACTGCTTGGATGTAAATCATTAACTAAATAGTGAACCTTTCCAGCAGCCTTGACAGAAACTGACTTACCCAGACTCTACATTAAGTAAAATAGTAAGAAGTTAGAGATCTAATCCAAGTCAAGGCTCCAGTTGCCTGAGCAAAGCCTTGGGTTTTCAAATTCCCTGGAAGGGAGTATAAGCTATTACAGTGGATCTGGGATAGGGGAATGGATGGTGATCTTTCTCAGAAAAGTGTGTTATTTTTTTGATAGGTGGTTTTGACCTCTTTGCCAGCGAGGTAATTGAGAGACCAGTCTGGGACTTACATCTGGAAGCAACCTGGGTACAGGGTGAGGGAGACATGTACATTAAACAAACTGATCTTGAACATTCAGAAGCTCTTCAGAGAACAGCATAGATTTTTCTGAGCCGGTTTTCCTGCAGGATGGCCATGACACAACATGCTTCAGCCCAGAAGGTAGGTAGCTTTTTAAAGACTCTCCTTAGTCTTTTTCTTTCTTGAAATGAGATGTAGAATTGGTCCAATCCTGACTGATTTTTAAGAGATTGCCAGAGTTTTTACAGGATGTATCTCTGGTTGGGTTTGGCCTTTGTCTTTTCTCGGAGTATGCCAACCTCTCTTCCCTCATGCCGTTACTTTCTTTACAAACAACAGTAATGCCTTTATTACTGGATTCAGAACCCCAAGGCATTAAAAAAAAAAGGGAATGTAGGATGACACCAAATGGTCTTGCCCTTTGGGCCTTTGCTCTTAGAAGAGATGGAAGATGGGCGGGGGAAAGAGGAGGAAACAAAGGCATGAATCCCTGCCCCTAATCATGTATTTGTTGTAGCATATCAGGGTGGAATCCAGGTCAGCCAAAGTCACAAACAAAGGAGTGCAGATGTACCTTGGAGATGTTGTTCCAGACCACAAAGATATGCTGACTAATGAGCGAAAAAAAATCCTCATTAGAGGTGGAGTTAAATCTTTACTCTGAAGCATGAGCGGCTTCTAAGTTTTGCTGCCAATAAATCATTTGCTTCTGAAATAAAGCATAGTTGCTGAAACATGCACTCTTTGGAGGAGAGATTGTGGCAGTAAGAACACCTTCACTTTAATGGAGTGAAAGGAATGCTGTGAATTTAGGTGTGAGTTAACCCAGAGCTGTGGATCTCACAGTCTGTTGAAACTGCATAGAAAATTTCCTGAGGAACAGAAGTTTCAAAGTGTCTCCTCTTGAATCTGGCCATAATTTTGCCAAAAATTAAAATATATGAGTCTTTGACCAAGTAAAGCCACTTGAAAGAAGCTACCCTTCAGAAATCCTGTACGAACATTTGAACATGATAATTATAAGGATGTCCACTGCCATGTGGTTTCCCATAGCAAACAAAAGAGGCAATAATCTAAATTTTTAAGTAGGAGAACAGTTAGAACAATTATAATGGACACGTTAAACAGAATGCTATGCAGCATTAATGAAGCATGATGTTGGCCTTGATATACTGACCTGGCCTGATGCTCATGACATATAATTAAGGGAAAAAGTAAGTTGTAGAACAACATGCTAAGAGTAATGTCATATTTGTATACATACATACATGCCTACATATGTGAATGTATACATATTTGTGTGTGCAAATAGGTAAAAATATATGTGATGTGTTTTTGAATACAATTTGGAATCTGTACATGAAACTGTTCATGTTAACAGTACGTAGTTATTTCTGAGAAATGGGATTAGGAGGGCAAGGGACACTTTGATTTTTTACTGCTTTTTAAGTTTTTTTAATTTTTTTGGTTTTTTAGAGCCACACTGGTGGCATATGGAGTTTCCCAGGCTAGGGGTCTAATTGGAGCTACAGCTGCCAGCCTACACCACAGTTGATGGCAATACAGAATCCTTAACCCACTGAGCAAGGCCAGGGATTGAACCAGCAACTTCTCTGATTCGTTTCTGCTGTGCTACAATAGGAACTCCCTGAGTTTTTACTTTAAATGTGTATGTATTTGAATGCCTTTACATGCATAAATTTTTTTTTTTTTTTTTTTTTTTGGCTGCCCTGCTGCATATGGATCAGATCCTAGGCACAGTTGCAATATATTCTGTAGCTACGGCAACACTGGATCCTTCAACCCGCTGTGCTGGGCTGGGCATCAAACTTGTGCCCTGGCGCTGCAGAGACACCACCAATCCCGTTGCAGCACAGCAGGAACTCCACATGTGTAAGTATTATTTGCATCATTAAAAAAAAAAAAAGATAGAATGAGAATAGCTGAATTCAGAAACATGTCCTTAAGCACTTAATTGCTTTTCTCTAAATTTCAGGAGTCCTCACTCAGAGAATACCTTTTCAAGGAAATGGATGAAATTAATCTCTTTCCCTCGGATAAAAAGAGTCTCAGAACTGGAGAAGCATTTTGTTTAATTCCCTAAAAAGATATCCAACCTATCCAAGCCCTCGAGACAAAGGAGGAATTGGAACCCCTGATATCCCAGAGTTCCTTCATAACTCTCCACTGCTTCCTTTGGGCCTCAGATAAGGCAAAAATTTTAACTAGAGTGTGACTGTTATGAGTGTTTTCCTTGAGAGGAAGTGAGATTTGGTGTTCAGATAACTCTCCACAACCTGATGTGTGCACTTGGGGTTAAGTGCTTGTTACTATGAATAAAGCTCTGTGGTCCAGGAGTTGTTTTCTGAAGCTCAGTGCTGGAAACATCTGTCATCTACCATTTGCTACATGACAGTTCAGTTGATTAAAGAATGATGTTAATGAGCTCTTGGGTTTGATTTTTTTTCAAGGCACCAAATTGCCTCAGACACATAAAAATATTCTTCAACAAAAATATTCTTCACAACAAGACTACATCACTAATTCCAGCTGGATGCGTCTTGAAATTATCCCACTAAATGTAAGGATTAGGAGACTAGAGGGTGTGATTTGTTAAGTGCATCAGTTTATTTATTCAGTTATTCATCTATCTCTTCATTCAATTTTCAGCAGTAAAACGTAGACTCAGCAGTCAGCTGGCAGCTTTGGAGTCAGAAATACTTGGATTTGAATTCCTGGCCTGACACTGGTTGTAGAATCTTGGCAAATTACATAACTATCCAAACCTCCATTCCTCATCAGTAAAATGGGGGCAGTAATCAAAAAGTTGTTGTGAGGACTTTTAGATGGACATTTAAAGAGCCTAGCACAGTACCTATCACAAATTATATGCACAACCAAAGTTTACTACTGCCATATATAAGTTCATCATTCAGAAAAAAAAAAAAAAACACTTATTGAGCACCTAAGGTGTGCCAAGTTTTGTGTCAGATTCTAAATTTTTAATATGGTTAGGATATGATCCTTGCTTTTAAGAGGGTTAAGTTTAGATCAGAGGTGAATTCAGGGACCTCCTGAACTTAGACGGGGGACAAAACCCACATACCTATTTTTCACTAAACTCTAACTGAAATTTAATGTTAATTGTGAATTTATTCAACAAATCAGAAGTATTCACAATATATGTGACTTTATCATTCACAGAAATCACAAACATTTTCATGGCACATTGTAGTTAAGCAGAAATTTTGAAATTACATTTAAGTACATCATTACTTTGAAGTAGTGATAGTTATTAGACCTACTGCTAGGTCTGGGAATTGTGTTAATAAAGAAGCACATACATAACAGTATCTCAAATTTTATTTTGTAATTTGAAAACTAGATATTAGTTCGATTATTTATTTTTTGCTCCTATGTATTTTATTTTATGCATTTAAAAACAGTGTTCTGGGAGTTCCCACTGTGGGGCAATGGGATGAGAGGTGTGTCTGCAATGCCAGGATGCAGGTTCCATCCCCAGGCCAGCACAGTGGGTTAAAGGATCCAGCAATGCCTCATAGGTCACAACACAACTGTGGCTTGAATCTGATCCCCGGCCTGAGATCAGATGGAACTCCATATGCATCAGGATGGTCAAAAAAAAAAAAAAAAAAAAAAAAGTGTTTTGAAATGCACACACAAAATACGTTTACCATATATGAGGACCTGGTAAATGTATGAGGGTGTTCATAAAAGTACTATTCATTGCAATGAAAAACTGAAAAACAAACAAACAAACAAACCCTATTTCATCAGTAGAAAAATAGATAAATCATTGGTGGAAAAGTCATACAATGAAATATCACCCCGCAATGAATGAATAAACAATTGCAACATTCAGCAACATGGGTGAATCTCACAAACATAGATTCAGAAAAAGAAATCAGAGGCAAAAGGGAACATACTGCATGATTCAATTTATACAGAGTTTAAAAACAAGCTAACTGATGTCTGGAGTTAGACATCAAAGTAGAAACATCACCCTTTTGTGGAGTGGTAACTGGGATGGGTGTGTGGCTTTTGGATTACTTATTGATCCAGACGTTAGCAATGTGAATGTGTTCACTTTGTACAACTCATCGAGCTCTCCATCAACAATTTGTGCACTTTTTATAGCTGTGGACTTGGGTAAAAATTTAGTTTAAAAAGAGAGGCCATAGGCTTCATGGTCTGCCAAAGAGATTCATGGCGCAAAAAAGATTAAGAACCTCTGGTAGAGGCAGAAATTCAAGTCCAGAGAAATTACTACAATATGATGTTTCATACCTAGCTTGATGTTCTGGGCCATTCTTGATCCCAATATTCTATTGGTCTCTTAAGTATAACTCATATTTTTCAGACAAGAATCTTGTGTTTTTATATTGAAAATATGATCACTGCAGCTAGAGGAAAGGAATTACAAAGTACTGTGAAAGCCCAGAGAAGGGAACCATTCGTTTTGACAAGGGTAGTCAGGAAGTTGTCTCATGCAGGACATGATATTAGAGTGGAGCCTCAAAGGGTAAGGTGACTTTCAACTAAAGGGTTTCCTGTCAGAGCAGCATTGGGGAAAAAAAAATAGGAAGCATGCTGTTTGGAGGACTTTGAGTCATCTGGTGTGGCTGGATCCCGAGGAAGATGATCAGGGCTGGGGGCAGAGGCGAACAAGTGGTGGGACATTTATGAAAGACTGGGCATCGTGCTAAGGGGAAGCAACCAGTCCTGGCTGTTCGTTTTCACTTTTTAGTGAAGGAATAAACACAGAGAAGGGTTCCTAAAACATAAGTATATAGCTTGATAGATTTTTCGCAAAATGAGCACATCTATTTTATTAGCACCCAGATCAAGAAATCAGATTGAACAACATCCCCAAAGCTCCTTTCATGATCCCTACCAATCCCAACAATTACTCCCCACTTTATTCAGGTATGATTTACATGTAAAGCTATACATATTTAATGTATACAATTCGATGAGTTTGGGGTGAATCCATCACCACCATTAAAGTCATAAACATATTCATCACCTCCCAAAATTTCCTCCCACCTCTTCATTTTATCTTTTTATTTTTTGCTTTTTAGGGCCACAACTGCGGCACATGGAAGTTCCCAGGCAAGGAGTCCAATAGGAGCTGCAGCTACTGGCCTACGCCACTGCCACCACAAAGCTGGATTCCCAACCTACTGAGAAGGACCAGGGATCAAACCCAAACCGTTATGGACACTAGTTGGGTTCACAATCCACTGAGGCACAATGGGAACTTCCCCACCACTTTATTATAATTATCTGTGTGTGTGTGTGTGTGTGTGTGTGTGTGTTGTAAGAAGGTTTAGCATAGGATATACACTGTAAGCAAAATTTAAGTGTACAATACAGTATTGTTAGCTGTAGAAACTATGTTATATGGTAGATCTCTAGAACTCCCTTAATCTTGCAGAACTGAAACTTTGTACTCTTTGATTATCACCTCCCCATTTCACCTTTCTCTGGCAACTGCTGTTCTATGAGCTTCAATATTTTAGCTTTCATATTTAAGTGAGGTCATGCAGTATTTGTTTTTCTGTGTCTGGCTTATTTCATTTAGCCTAATGTTCTCCAGGTTCATCCATGTTGTCACAAAAGGCAGGATTTCCTTTTTTTTTGTTTTTGTTTTAGGCCACATAATATTCCATTGTGTGTGTGTATCATTCGTCGACACTTTATTTTCTTTATTCATTCGTCGATACTTCAGCTGTTTCCACATTTATCTACCGAGAATAATGCTACAGTGAATGTGGGCATGCAGGTACTCTTTGAGATCCTGATTTCCTTTGGATAAACATCCAAAAATGAGTTGATATATCACAACAATAGTCCTATTTTCAATTTTTTAGAAACCTCCATACTGTTTTCCTCAGTGACTACACCAATTTTCACCCCCTACCAACAGTGTATTAAGCTTCCCTTATCTCCACATCCTCCCGAACACCTATTATTTTTTGGGTTTTTTTTTTAATAATAGTCGTCCTAACTGTGTGAGGTTATACCTCATTGTACTTTTGATTTGCATTTCCCTCAAGATTAGTGATGTTGAACACCTTTTTAAATTCCTGTTGGCTGCTATTGTGACTTCTGCCACCATAGATTGGTTTTGCTGGGTTTTGTGCTTTATTTAATATATGTACTCTTTTGTGGCTGGCTTTTTAAGTCATGTCAATAAGGGAAACATAATGTCATTTTATGTAGCTGTGGATCATTGCCACCTAAGTTTTAAACAGGGAATGACTTGGGCTGAACTCTGTGTTAGAAAAATCACTCTAGCAGCTTGGAGGGGGGTGAGGTATAGAGATAAGGTGCCCCACGCAGGGAGATAGAGCAATAACCTAAGTGAGAGATGATGAGGGCTTGACCCAGAGCCTAGGTAGTGGTAATGGAGAAGAGGCAGACAGATGAGTCACCCTGAGCTCTGGAGAAGCAATTCAAAAAATGTTCCATTTACAGGGTTCTTCAAACAGAGAGGAGAGTGCTCAGAACCAGATCAACATTAATTGACCATGACATTAGTTTGGGTGATTGTCAAGATTTAAATGAAACAAGTTACATCCCTCTAAGAGTCTATTGTTGTGGATGACAAGGATGAGACAGACCAAAAGCCAGAATAATGTGGATAAATGAAGGGTGTCCCACGAGACTTTAATAACCTCAAATGATATTAGAGGAGTTTTGCAGTTGAGTAATTTTTCTTAAATATTTTTTGATTAGTGAAGTATCAACATAAAATTTAGATTAGTTAGAAAAACAAAATCAAGATTGAAAAGACAGCAAGGGTAGGGGAGAATTTTGGCAGAAAGTTGGGAGGGGTGAGGCTGTTGGGAGTGTGAGGTTGGGTGTGTGTAGGGTAGAGAGATGGAGAGAGAGATAGTTGGTGAAGCATGAAGTGAGAGCATCTATCTTACTGTCACACTTCTCAAAGTCAGGTATGCACACCTTGACAACACATCAGGAGGAACCTGAGTCATCTGATAAATATGGTATGTCTCGTGGGAATGTCCATTTTACCCTAGGATTGAGAAGGATTCCATGTATATGGAAGCGAACAATATGTTGCAGGGTAGAATACAAATTTTATGTGAAGTGTCAAGATAAAACAGAAGACTTCAAATAACTTTATAGCCAGATGCTTTGACCTTTGGTCCCAGTGCTCCTCTTTCCATTCATTATGTGGAATTCCGAGGAAAAGTTTTAAGAGGCCTCATCTCCATCACTGCTGACTCCATGCTGCATTCTGTGATGCTAGGACCTCCCCTGAGCTTTTTTCCAAACCGGGTGTTGCTACTCATTCAACAACATCTCTTCCTTCCTTTACTCATTAATTCCAACAATATTAAGTAAGAGCTTACCATATGCTAGGAGCTGGTATAAAAACTAGAGAAGATTTTTCTCCTGTATAATATCATGAGCTCCAAAAAGGACTATGCCTTTAAAAACAAAAACAAATAAAACTTAGAGTTCCCATAGCAGCTTGCATATGTCAGATGTTCTATTTGTTGACGTGAAATGAAATGGGACCCTTGCAAAAACCCAAGGAGGAGTTAGGAGAGAGACAATAAAGGATAGATAATTGAATGAGTGTATGGGAACTAACTGCTAACCACTAGGAACTAAACGTATTGTTATGTCCACGAACGGCTCTGAGATAGACTTTAAATTATATCCATTTTATAGCCAAGGAAATTGAGGTGGGAAATGAATAAAGTAACTTGTTTGAAGTAACACATCTGGTAAGCGATAGAGCACAGATTCAATCCCAGCTTTGTCTGATACTAAAGTCCATGGAGAACATTTACGGAAGTATAAAATGCATGACCCTTTGACCCAGTAATTCTACTTCTAGGAATTTATCCTTGTGATACTGTGATTTGTAAGAAGAAATATATATTTGGTCTACATCCCATTTCTGGAACAGGGCTCCTAAAACTCATAGAATTTCCTAAGTGGTGAGAGATAAGGATGTCTTTGGTCATATGAATGAGACGACTTTTGTACCACACCTGAGGATGGAGTCTTGTTGCCAGTGGAGCCAACCACATGATTAGAGGGTTGGAACTTTGGAGTCATAGCCTCTCTCCCCTCCCAACCTTGAGCTTAATCAGTGATTAAGACAATGGTCTTCATGCCTTTGTAATGAAGCCTCCCTAAAAATTCAAAAAGGATGGGTTCAGAGGATTTCTGATTGGTGAACATGGGGAGGTTTGGGGAGAGTGGCCCCTGCAGAGAGCATGGGAGCTCGGTGCCCTTTCCCCATATCTTGCCCTGCGCATCTCTTCTGTCTGGCCATTCCTGAGTTGTGTCCTTTGATAATAAACCACTAATCAAGCAATTAAAATGTTCCTCTGAGTTTTGTGAGCCGCTTCAGCAGATAAATTGAATTCAAGCGGGTAGTCATTGGAACTTTGAATCTGTAGTGGTCCATCAGAAGCACAGGTCAGAAGCATCTGAAATTGCAATTGGTATCTCAAGTGGAGGGCAGTCTTGTAGGACGGAGCCCTTTACCTGTAGAATTTGATGCTATCTCCAGGTAGATGGTGTCGGAATTGAGTTGAATTGTAGGACACTCAATTGGTGTCAAAGAATTGTTTGGTGGTGTGGGGAACCACCCCAACCTTTACTCCACATTGTAATTTGGGTGCAGAGTGGTTAATCCTGTAGATATGCTGAGGTAAGTGCCCAAAGATACAAACACAAGAATGTTCATTTCAGTGCTGATTATAGTAAGTCTAAACTGAAAATAATTTAAATATTCTTTATTGGTGAATTGGTTGGATAACTTAAGATATAGCTATATAGAAAGGGGCACACACACATACACATACACACACACACTCACATGATATGGAAGGGGCATACCTATATATATATACTTACATGGGAGGCTATTCAGGATATATCATTAGCTGAAGAAAAGTGAATGTAGAACAGCACACATTACTTGATTACATTTTCTTTTTAAAAATAAATGTATTTTTAAAAATGCATAAATCATATACACTTGTGATATGATTTCTGGAGGATTACATAACTTTAGCAGAGATTACCTCTAGGGAGGTGATGTGAAACACTGCTCAGCTAGGAATGAAGAAAGAGCTCTATTTCTTTTTACTTTATATCCTTCGAATTATATGAAAGTAAATTTTAAAACATGCCTATGTATTACTTTCATAATAAAATAAAACAAGTTAATAAGTTAGATAAAAATAAAGCCTGAGCATTTTTTTAATACACCACGATGCATGGAGTAAGGAAAATTCCCAAAGGGCAGGAAAACTGGAAGAGAATTGAAGAAAAGCAGAAGGAGCTAAGAGGCAAAAGAATCAAGGAACAGGAAATGATAGCATTAGGGAAGCCCATGCCAAGGCTTTTATTTTTATTTTTTACTTTCAATTGGCTTAAACAAGAGAAATCTGGTGTCTCATGGTTCTGGGAACCACAAGTCCAAGATCAAGGTGTCAGCAGGGTTAGTTCTTTCTCTGGGCTATAAGGAAGAAGCTGTTCTGTGCCTCTCCCCCAGTTTGCTGGCAATCTTTTGTGTTCCTTGTCTTGCAGATCTCTGCCTTCTTGTTCACATGGTATTCTCCCTGTGTGTGTGCCTCTGTCCAAATTTCCTCTTTTTGTAAGAACACTAGTCATATTGAATTGGGGCCTGCCTTACTCCAATATGACTTCACCTTAGTTAATTACATCTGGGAGGACCCTATTTCCAAATAAGGTCACATTCTGAGGTACTGGGGGGTTGGTTAGGACTTCAACATCTACATTTTTCAGCTGGGAGGGAGGGCATACAATTCAACCCATAAAAATAGATATAAAACTTTTTGTGATCTGTGTCATGAGCAAAGATTTGAACTTTAGGATTTGGGGTTTCTCCACCTTGGAGATAAACAAATTTTTTTCTTGTGAAATCAAACACTAGCTTTAAAGTTTGGGGCAAAAAAATCTTATTTTATGAAAGGAACTCTGGGAATATTAACAAAATGGGAAGAACGGATATTATCACTAACTGATTGGAGATCAAGATGAGCTGAGTGGAAGCTTAAGAAACTCAGAAAAGAATAATGAATAATTGATCTTGGTTTTCTTTCATTTTGCTGTCCACTTATACTGCTTTAAGCTGATGCTTTTCATAGCCTTAATGCTTTGAGATTTTTACCAGTGAACCTTCCCAACTTTGACCGAAGTGTAATGAGACTTGACTTAGTATAATACAGTTAGTATAACAGTTTGTATAGTAACTGTTAGTTTAATAACTGTATGGATGCTTGTAACAAACCATACCAGACTGTACTTCCTCTCTCTCTCTTTTTTTTAATTAAAAAATATAATTGTGGTAATATACACATTACAATAACCATCTTAACCATTTTTAAGAGTACAGTTCAGTATTTAGTACCTTCACATTGTTTGCAACCAATTTCCAGAACCTTTTTACCTTGTAAAACTGAAACTGTATACTACCCATTAAACAGCAACTCCTCATTTCCCAGTGCCCAACACCCCAGCAACCACCATTCTACTTTCTGTCTTTATGAATTTCACAACTCTAGAGACCTCATATATGTGAGCTCATGTAGTATTTGTCCTTTTGTGCCTGGTTTATTTTACTTAGCATAGTGTCTTTAAGATTTATCCATGTTGTAGCCTGTGTCAGAATATCCTTCCATTTTAAGACTGAATTATATTCCAAAAAATATAAAAAATATATATATTTTTAATCCATTCATGCATGATGGACATTTGGGTTGCTTCCAGCTTTTGGCTATTGTGAATACTACTACTATGAACATGGGTGTACAAATATCTCTTCCAGACACTGCTTTCAATTTTTTTGGATGTATACTCAGAAATGGAATTGCTGAATAATTCTTTTCTAATTTTTTGAGGAGCATCCGTACCACTGCAAAGGTTTTAATTTGTTATGTGCTTGCTTACTGCTTGGTTAGAAAGATAGAAGGCAAAAAGGTGGTTGTTTTCCAATGTATAAACCACAGAACACCCAGGGAAGTAGCCTTGCCATCAGTAGAATTAAGAAGTTTTTTAAAAATAGGAGTTGCCATCGTGGTGCAGTGGTTGACGAATCCGACTAGGAACCATGAGGTTGCGGGTTCGATCCCCGGCTTTGCTCAGTGGATTAATGATCTGGCGTTGCCGTGAGCTGTGGTGTAGGTCGAAGACGTGGCTCGGATCCTGCATCATTGTGGCTCTGGCGTAGGCCGGCAGCTCCAGCTCCGATTCGACCCCTAGCCTGGGAGCCTGGGAACCTCCATATGCTGTGAGTGCAGCCATAGAAAAGCCAAAAAAAAAAAAAAAAAAAAAAAGAAAAGAAAAAGAAACAAGAAGATTTAAAAAAAAATAACTCTATGACATCTAAAGCAAATGAAGGAGTATGCTTTAGTCTGTCTTCCTGAGAAGTGGAGAAGGAAAAGCAATTGCTGACCAAGTTGCTTAAGGATCTAAGTATTGTCTTCTGGGAAGAATTTATCTGTTTGGTAGAACTGCAGATTTTGGCCAGTGCTCTCATTAAAAAACAGACGATGATTCCAGGAAAACTTGGAAAAATCACCATGGTGATAGAGAGTGACCCACTTAAAGTATAAGGCCTATTGTGAGTTGAACTTCAAAAGATGCCTGTATAAAAGTTTCTCTTTCATTTTTCCTTGGACAAACAATATGAAATAAAGGAACATTATTATTATTATTATTATTTCCATCCCTCTTGCAGCCTGAAGTATGAGTTAGCACCCCAAGATACCTTCAGAGTCCTGGCTTAGCCACTGGTTGGCTGCCTATGAGTTGAGCAGACCACTTAACCTCTCTAGGCTCAGAGGGTTGACCTAAAGAGCCTCTAAAATCCCTTTAGTTTGTGGACTTAATTCTACACATATTTATAATTGCTTCAGCTCCTTTTGCTTTGCTACTCACTTTCTCTAGAACTTGGCTATTGAGCAAACTCACCTAATCAGACACAGTGGAAGATGAAAAAATGAGCTGAACGGTGCTGAGCAGACAAGCACAATATCAAAATCCATGTGCTAAAGCCCTTTTACGTTACTGCTTTCCTTGGACCTCAGGGGCATGGGGTTGAGTTAATCACACTTGCAGGTTCACAATCTTTCACTGTTAGTCTGGACAGGACCCTTCTCTGTTGAATCTTACTCTATTATTTTCTTCTCCATCTCCTATCCTCATTCTCATTTCCAGCACTAAGCTTGGTGGAACAAATGGCTTACTGTATTTAACTCTAATGACAATGCTGTGAGGTAGACAATGGTGTTATCCCCATCTTACATATGGGGAAACCAAAGCTTATTAAGGGGAAAAAGAAGGACCAGGGGAAGAATTTCAACTCAGCTAGACAGATTCAGAATCTACAAACACTCATCCTAAACACTATACCATCTCATCAAGAACACTTGTTTAAAATAAGATTTGTCTCTAAGTTATTCTGAACTGCATGTAGTAAGCTCCCTCTCTCATTCTTCAAAGAAAATGTTAATGGATCTATTTTGAGGCATTTTGCTTCTTCTCATTCATCTTTGCAAAAAAAAAAAAAATTTTTTTTTTTTTTTTTTTTTTTTGTCTTTTTAGGGCCACATCCGTGGCATGCAGAAGTTCCCAGGCTAGGGGTGGAATCAGAGCTGCAACTGCTGGCCTGCACCACAGCCACAGCAATGTCAGATCCTTAACCCACTGAGCGAGGCCAGGGATTGAACCCGTGTCCTCATGGATACTAGTCAGGTTTGTTACCGCTGAGCCACAACGTGAAATCCTCTTTTGCAAAATCTGATCACCAACTCGGATGACTGCCTTTGTGGATTTCCTTTCCTCCATTCCATTTCTCTTGCAAAACTTGGAGTTTT
Source organism: Sus scrofa (assembly GCF_054392235.1). NCBI lineage: Eukaryota > Metazoa > Chordata > Mammalia > Artiodactyla > Suidae > Sus > Sus scrofa. The sequence continues at coordinate 143,123,699 of NC_139396.1, read as the reverse complement.
AATTGCCAGCTTGGTCCTTGACTCTATTGCTTGCTGGGGACATAACAGAAATGCTGTAAGATAGCATTTCCCCTCCATAAACAGAACACCTATCCTCTCCCATTACACTCTTTCTGCATCTCTCTTGTAAGAGGACGATTGTTGATGTGCAGAATATGCTCTTTTTTTAATTAATTAATTAATTTTTTTGTCTTTTTGCTATTTCTTTGGGCTGCTCCTGCGGCATATGGAGGTTCCCAGGCGAGGGGTCGAATCGGAGCTGTAGCCACTGGCCTACGCCAGAGCCACAGCAACGCGGGATCCGAGCCGTGTCTGCAACCTGCACCACAGCTCACGGCAACGTCGGATCGTTAACCCACTGAGCAAGGGCAGGGACCGAACCCACAACCTCATGGTTCCTAGTCAGATTTGTTAACCACTGCGCCACGATGGGAACTCCCAGAATATGCTCTTGAAGTCATATTTCTCCCCTGGATGAAGAGTGTAGGATTTATAATAGAATGGAGTGTGTGTCACCTCTCAGGTAAATCCATCCCAAATTGATGGTTAGCTGAAGTGATGGCCACCTGACATTCCTGGCATTTGTAACACAACTCTGATATGTGATGGGACCAGATTGTTAGCATGAGCTGCATTTTGTTTGTGAGCCCTGGTGGGAGGGGAGGACATTCCTGGGGGAGAGGCAGGGACAGAGAGGATAAGGGCTTGGTTGATTAGGAAGATTCTTCTTACAGTTGTCTGAAGATGGAGTACCAGGATGGGGAGGTCAAATCATAGTTGAGATTAGTACAGATATTAATGATTAATGATGATGATAATGATGAGATTTGGATCCCAGGCTTAAGGTAAAGATAGAATGGGAGAATGCTTTTTGAAGTGGGTGATTGAGAAGGTCTACAGTGGGAGTGTGTGAAGGGCCCAGGTCTGGTTGTGTGGTTCAAGACTTTACTCATGAGTGGAAACAGAGCACCCCAGGGTGGTCTTCCTGACTGGCGCCATCTGTGAATCCAGCCAGGGCCACACCCTGTCTTTAGAATCATCTCTTTAATATCTTCTTCCTAGTGTTAAGGCCATGGTATTACATAATCTGGCTATAACAGCCAAAGACAATTTTCTGCTTAAAACAATCAGGATATTTTATGTTTGATAGGTCTGGCTGAGTAAAAGACTTCTTTCCGCAACTGAGCACTTTTTTCTGTTAACTGTAGAAAGTCCTTGTAGAGACATCCTTGCAAATGTTAGACTCCAACTCTTCCCCCAGGAGAGTGATCTTTAAGAATTCCCAGACCTTGCAAGAAAATCATGCACCCCCAGCAGTAAATTCATTTAGAGTTCCATCAGAGCATTCTAATGCAATTTTTATGAAGTCTCTTTTATTTTGTACTTGGTTCCTCTCTAACAAATGAGTCATTGATTTTCAAAAAATTTTAAATGTATCCAGAACCTTTTTCTTTTTGGTTTTTGTTTTGAACAGCTACTCAGAAGCCAAAACCAGTAACCCTGTCCTGTCTCCCTGCTGCTTCACTATAAAGAGAGCTTTCCTCTCTGTGGATCACAGTGGTTCCTCTCAACCAGCCAAATTGTTGACCGCATGAATGAAGTGCTTCCCAAGTCTTTGTAAAATGTTGCCCAGTAATTTTTTTTTTAACACTTGTGTGGTATGTTCCGGGAAGGCCTGAAAACAACAATAATTAAACAAAGAATTTTAGAGACAATCTCAGTTCTCTTTGTGATTTAGGAGGTATTCTAATCTAGGGTTTCTTTGGAAGCCTCTCTACGTAGGTTTAAGTAGGGAAGCTGACTGGAGCCTCACCATAAAACTGTGGTTGGGTACAATAAACCCCTGAGGACTAGTCAAAGACAGATTCACTTGATGCCAAATTCTTTTCTGTCCTCCAAGAGTGGCCGACGAGACCAAGGGTGGGAGTGGGAATTCACCGGGGTTTTCCACAAAGCATTCCAATAAATTAAAAAACAAACAACCTTTGTTAGAACGAAAGTGTTTGAAACGCTGGCTGGTTAGAGCGCCCTCATGTGTCTCAGATGGGTAGTATCATTTGGGGGCTTTCAAAAGGCATAAAATGCTCTCCTAGTCACTGCAACACCATTTAATAGTATTCTCTTCCTTTCCTCTTATTTCCAGGGCCCCAAATGAGGCTCCTTCCCCTTTAGGTGTTAGAATTTCCAGTATGATGATGATTTTTATCAGAGGCTGTAGGCATAAGCTATTCATTTTTCAGAGTCTAGTTATGTGCGTATTCAATAAATACTTGCTGAGTTCATGCCCATTTAATTTAAATTTCAATTCCTGGAATTCCCATTGGGGCTCACTGGAAACGAATCTGACTGGTATCCATGAGGATGCATGTTCCATCCCTGGCCTTGCTCAGTGGGCTAAAGATCTGGAGTTGCCTGAGCTGTGGTGTAGGTCGCAGACCCAGCTAGGATCCCAAGTTACCATGGCTGTGGTGTAGGCTGATGGCTACAGCTCGGATTAGAACCCTAGCCTGGGAACCTCCATATGCTGTGAATGCAGCTCTAAAAACACTAAATAAATAAATAAATAAATTTCAATTCCTGCCCCAAAGTGAAAATAACCCCAATGCCCATCATCTGGTGAACTGATAAATAAATTGTGGTAACACATACCATAGAATGCTACTTAGTAACACATAAGCAAGAACTACTGACATATACAACAACAAAAGGCTGTACATTTTACAATTCCATTTATGTGTTATTCCGGAATACAGACACATATCTGATCGGCAGTGGTCAAGGGCTAGGGGAAAGGGGGTAGGGTTGGCTGCAAAGAGGTTACAAGGGAACTTTTTGGGGAGATGGAAGTGTTCTGTATCTCACTTGATGTTGGTTAGCTGACAGTAAACATTAGTCAAAACTGAGAACTGGCATTGGCGGTGTAATGTTGAGGATAGCTTCCAAAATTCATCTAACCATATACTCAAAAAAAGTGAAATTTGCTGCATATAAATTATACCTCAGTAAGCCTCACATAAATTTTTTTCAATTCCTTCCAGAATCACCATGGACTTCTTCCAATCAACAAATCCCCAACCTTCTGGGTTAGTCTCTTGGCCTCCTTTTCTTTGCCCATCTGTAAAAGATACCAGGATGAACTCTTGTGAGAGTCTGCAAGTTCCAGCCCAATTTAAATCCCCAGTGGGGCCAGACCGCATTCCAAACAGTCTGCTCCCTGACTCTGCCATTGTGCCCGAGACGGTGTGTGCAGTGACACGGAGCCTCCCTGGCATTTGGATATTGAAAAGGAAAACTTCAAAGTTCCAGGCCAGCGCTAGCCCTGCTCCCAACATGCAGGAACCCATTGAGGGGAAATGAGATCTGGGCCCTGAAGGAAAATTTGTACTGTCAGTTTGCTGGCTTTCCTCTGTGACAGATAACAGCCAGTTGTTTCTGGGCAGAAGCTGTGCCTTGTGCAGACCATCCATTTGTCATAAGGCTGAACATTCCACCCCAGGCAGCACCCAACATCTGATTCTAAAGAAAACAGCTTTGGTTCAGCAGCTCCCAAATGTTCTACCCACTCTCAATCCCAACAATAGTGACCCACAAATGCATATGTATCCAGGCCATTGGTTCTTAAACTACTGGGCTTGAGAATCTCCTACCTTGCAAAGAGAGTAAACCTATCATGTTCTCACCACACCCACACACACACAAAGTAATAACTATGTGAGGTAATGGATTGCGGTAATCATTTCACAATGTATACATATGCATTAAATCATCATGTTATATACCTTAAAAAATCACATCGTACAACCCAATATTATTTGCCAATCATACCTCAATGAAGCTGGAAAAAAAAAAAAAGAAGAATCCCCTAATGAGTTTATTTTCTAAATACCGACTCCCAGCCCCCACTCATACTGAGATTCTAATGCAATAGGCCTGGGAGTAGAAACTGCAGGAAACTGCATTTTTTAAAACATGAAAACTATAATTGATTCACAATATTATATTAGTTTCAGAAGTACAACATAGTGATTCAATATTTTTACAGATTATACTTCACTTAAAGTTATAACAAAATAATGGCTACATTTCCCTGTACTGTACAATATACCACCGTTACTTATTTATTTTATACAAAGCAGTTTTTATCTCTCAACTCCCTACCCCTAACTTGCCCCTATCCCCTTTCCTTTCTCCACTGGTAGCACCTAATTTTTCTCTATATCTGATAACTGTTTCTGTCTTGTTATATTCATTCATTTGTGTTATTTTTTAGATCCCACATATAAGTGATAACACAGAGTATTTGCTTTCTCTGACTTATTTCACTAAACATAATACACTTTAGGTCTCTCTGTTTGTTGCAAATGGCAGAGTTCCATTCTTTTTTGTGTGTGTATGGCTGAGTAATATTCTGTTGTGTGTATCTTTACCGCATCTCCTTCATTCATTCATCTGTCTATAGACACTTAGGTTGCTTCCATATCTTGGCTATTATAAATAATGCTGCTATGAACATTGAGGTACACATATCTTTTCAAATTAGTGTTTTCATTTTCTTCAGATATATACTCAGGAGTAGAACTTCTGGATCACATGGTAGTTCTATTTTTAATTTTTTGAGAAACTTCCATCCCATTTTCCATAATGGCTGCCCCATTTTACATTCTCACCAACAGTGTAGCAGCGTTACCTTTAGTCTACCTCCTCGGAAACTGCATCTTTAATAAGCATCTCAGGTAATTCAGATGTAGGAAATCTAAGGACAATGCTTTAAGAAATGATGATCTAGACCTAGAAAACTTTCATTTTTAGGCTTTTGTTTTTACTTCAGAAAGTTGAACAATTTTCTTTGGAAGTATTTAACCTACAAAGTAGTCAAATAGCACTGTGATCAAGAGAATGGCTCTGGAGTGGGGTTCCTGAGTTCAAAGCCCATCTCTACTTATTTTTTCCTGAGGCCTCGGACAACTTATTTAATCTCTCTACAGCATGTGTGTAAGAGGAGATAAGATCAAATAAGCTAACACTTATAAAGCACTCAGAATATTGTCAGTAAGCGTTAGATAAGCATCCATTATCATTCTGTCCAGATCAATAAAGACTGAGCAGAATATTGCAAACTATGAACAAAGGGAGTTACTTAAAAGAGCTTTTCATTGAAAGCTTGGACATCTTCAAATACTTCAAATGGTAGAGGAAAATCACTTGATGTCTGCCAACTTTCCTACATTGCTAATTTCTTTACCCTGTTTTAAGTATTAAACATAAAAGCTGGGGGAAAAGCTGAATTTAGCAGTACTCTTTTTTGATTGTTGAAGAATCTTAAGACAACTCACATGTATTAGCTCATTCATCTTTATAAGTTATGTACACTCTTTGGTGATTCTTAAACAGAGATGCAGATCAGAATCACGTGTAGAGCTCCTGAAAATTATAAATTTCGACTCAGTAGAGATTGGGGTGGAGACCAGGGAATCTGAATTTCTACAAAGTTCTCTCTGTAGTTTGGCCGTATATTCCAAACTATTGTTACAGGTGAAGGCTAGGGTAATCCACCTTGTTTTAGAGCTTAACAAACAGAGACCAAATGTGTTAGATACTTTGCCAAGGTCAATCAGAGAATCATTTGTAGAGGCCAAGTTGGATTTTGGTCAGTAATTCTAAGGTCAATATTCTCTCCACTACAGTTTATACTGTGGAAGCTATTTGTATAGGGTGGGATAAGCATAGTAAACTTTCATTTGCTTATAAAATAATACCCTGATCTGAACTGCTGACCTAGGATTCTGAATTCCTTTTAGATTCCACCTGTTATGCTCTTATTTGCTTGTCCCCATTTACTGATTATCCCCCTTAAATCTCTAGAAGTGGAAAAGAGGGTCAGCTCACGTGGAGCTTGGGTCAAATCCCTGTGGAAATATGGTCATGAACCTGAGGGTTCTTTCCTCTTTTCCACTCTTAAGAGCATAAGAACCTCCAAGGACCACCGTTTCGTCACAGACAAATCCAAATAAACTGGCATATAAAGTTAGGAAATGAGGATCATGATCCTAAGACTATTTTCCTGTCAATCATCAACTAACAAACCAGCAGGACATGAATCAGAACATCCAAAAGGCCAAGCTAATGGTTGAATGCAGTGGCATTTTGGTGGCTTCTACCCTGGGTTGAGGTTTTTGTGGGTTCCCCTTTCATCCTGGGACATATGTGTGACCTATAAAGTATCTCAGAAACCATTTTCTTTCATACATTATCAGAGAAGAAAACCTGTCAAATTAAAGTCTGCGGTGGGAAGGGGGTGATCACCAATCAAGTGAAATCTCTCTGCTGAACTTGAGCCAGGGAACCAAACTAGGGCAGTATCATTTCACATACAAAATGGCCCGGCAGGCTGGACTCCCTGCCTACAGACTTTCATACATCACCAACCCCTTGCTCATAAAACAGACCATTTATTAGTTATTCCTTGGCACCCACTGGCTGCTTTCCTTTTAGATTTTCTGTTGCCTATATTTCAATATCCAGGCTTTCCATTCTAGTCCAGCTCTTGTTAAAATACTGTTTCTTTTCTTTTTCTTTTCTTTTTTTTTTTTTTTTTTTTGGAGAGATCCCTTTTAATCAGATAGCTCCTGCTGGCACAAGCTGTCAGAGGTATTCATTTCAGTGGACTCTGGCCTTATGCTGCATTACCGTGGCAACAAGATTTAGAGGCACAGGCTCGGCCTTGAACTTGTCAGAGTCTCCAGCGATGTGAACTCAGCACATATTACTAGCCAGCATGTCAAGTTGTCATGCCAACAGCTAACAATAAAACCCATCTCTCTCTTCAAGGGTTTTAATTCAATAACTTTTCAAATTGGTTCCTTCTGTAATTCAATTGGCCTGAAATGTAATATAAAAATGTGTGTGCCTGTGTGTGTTTAATCAGTCGCTAATGGCCTTCCACTAAATGAGTGGAGATTGGAAATACAATTTAGGTCAAAAGTTCATCAAAAAAGCAAAGACAAATCAGCACTGGATCTAACAAAAGGAGCCTGCAATTTTGGAAATTCTGACAAAGAGGTAACTACACAAAATCTCAAGAGCTGACTTCTTGCCCCTAGTATGTAAGTGACTCCGTCAGCACAGCTGCATAGCACATTTGATACCCGGAATAGCTGCATCTCTGAATGTATTTAGAACTCCTTTGGTTAGTTTTGAATACAAACCAACTTCAGTTTCTTAAAAGCACTCCTATTTTCACACTTACATTTCATTTTCCTCTAAGCCAGAAAGCTGTTTTTTCTTTTTTTTTTTTTTTTTTTTGGTCTTTTTTGCCTTTGCCTTTTGCCTCAGCATATGGAGGTTCCCATGCTAGGGGTCTAATCGGAGCTGTAGCCACCGGCCTATGCCAGAGCCACAGCAACGCGGGATCCAAGCTGTGTCTGTGACCCACACCACAGCTCACGGCAAGCCAGATCCTTAACCCACTGAGCGAGGCCAGGGATCGAACACGCAATTTCATGGTTCCTAGTCGGATTCATTAACCACTGAGCCACGAATGGGAACTCCAAAGCCAGAAAGCTTTGTAGAAAGTTGTCCCCTTGGGAAGTCTCTTAATCCTCTAAGGACACTCAGGCAAGGCATTGCATGGACTCTAGGAGCTAGAAGTAACTGGGGTCAGGGTTACGCTTGTGCCAACTACATGATTATTTACTTATTGTTTTCCTCCTATAATTGACTTACTTTAATACGTAAGTTTAGAATGGCAACTTAATATCATGGACCTGATACTCTGCTCTTTTAGATCCTCTGCCACTTGGGACATGGTTACTTCTTACCTCTCAGTAACTAACACGTAGAGAGTTTATGATGTGCTAAGCACCGTTGAAAATACTTTTCATGTACTAATGCATTTAAGCCTCCCACCACGATCTGTTCAGGAGGGTAACTAGTTTGGCCATCTCAACTTACAGAGCAAGAAATGGAAACACAGAGAAGTCAGGCAGCCTGTCCACAGTGCCACAGCTAGTAAGTGTCAAGACTGAGGTTCAAACCCACCCGTGTGGTTCCAGAGTTTCAACTTTGTATACTGCTTCATCAGATTCTGGAGAATGTTTGAGCCTCTTTGGATTGACTTACTACAATCACAAACTTCTTGTAGGCAGAGACCATATCTGACACTTCTATCTCTTTCTTAGTATCTAGTTGGGTGCCTTTGGCATAATGATTACTCAGAAATATTGTTAGCTTTGTGAAGATCGACCTAGGAGAATCCTAAGATATCAAATTCAAGGCCACTTTGAAAATACATTCTTATTTAAGTTGTAACAATAGGGGCTATTATCACTGCCAACCTATAGACCTGCTAGAGACCAAACTTACCGAAAACAGGAGCTGTGTTTCATGATGTGATGGACATACTTTGTTGGCCCCACCAGGATCACTTTCCATTTTCCCCCCTTGCTCTCTGCCCAGGGTGTACAACTTTTACAGACTGTACCAGCTGGGGTCTCTTGCCCTCTGGCTTTGCACTGGGCTGGAAGGCTCTGGCAGGAAAATGTTGGGATACTTATTCCCTAGCTTGCTCCTTGCCGAGGCACAGGTTGGTAATATTTGCTTCTCTCTAAGAAAGACCATTGGTTCTTTTGAGCAGCTCTCTCCTACAGCTCCAGCTCTTGCTGAGATGTAATAGCCTTTTGCTAAAACTAGTTCCAGGGTGCCCCATTCTTTATTGGTGTCCTATAACTGACTGAGATTTTATGAATAGTCCCTCCAGTAAATATATCATTTTTCTCCTGACAGGATCCTGGCTCTTACGCCCTTCATCTGGTTCAGAGCTTCTCACATGAAAATCACATGGAGATCTTAAAATGCAGATTCTGATTCAAAGAACTTGGGCGGACCTTAAAATTCTGCATTCCTAACAAGCCCTCAAGTAAATGGATGCTCCACAGACCGCATTTTCAGTAGCAGAAATCTAGTAGATGGTCTATAGTTGTCATTCGATAAATATTTTATGTTGAATAAAAGAATGATTAAATGAACCACTTGGACGCAATGCTGCACTCGTCAACACTGGTGGAAGAAGCCATGCCCTTGCCACACCTATCTTGCAATAACTTACCCCTGAGGTCCCAATGTGGTTACAGTAGACACACCTGGTCACACCAGGAAGCTCACAGCTGGCTGGACATCCTTATCTTTGTCCTTCTCATTGCCAGAGCTATCCTGGTGATTCTTATCATTCCTGGCTGATGCTGTTTATTACAAACAGCAACTACAACAACTAACCTCCAAGAAATTGAATTCACACAAGTGAACATTTTTTCCTTCAGAGATAAAAGTAAAATATCTATTTTCAACATCAGAATTGATCCCCTCAAGGGACAATACTTGCTGAGTGAAAGATGGTAGAGAAATTCATGGTTTGCCAAACAGTAATTACTGTTTGCTCAGAGTTTGTACAGTCTTGTACAAACAGGTTCTTTGGGCAAAGGTAAGGTCATGCGCTAAGATATTATTCAAAACAAGATCCTTAAGGCAAAATATACCTAACAGTGCCTGTAAGCAAATCAAGCTGTCGGGAGATCTGAGTTCCCTCTTACATGTAGCTTAGCAACATATACTTTTTGAATGCCCACTAAGTGCCAGCCACTTTTTAGGCCATGATTATGTATACACAGTGAAAACTTACTAATTTCAAATTTGAATAAATTGGATATAATAATTCAGACAGATGCTAACCTGCATTTGACTATTTTACTAACCTTGTGAAAGGATTTACTTTTGCCAATTAGTATAAGTTTGCAAAAAACTCCTTAAGAGAATAAATTAAGACTTCTCATTTTCTTTATTTTTTATTTTTATTTTGTACTTAAAAATTGGGCTACAGTTAATGTACTATATCATGTAAGTTATAGGTGTACAACATAGTGACTCGCAATTTTTAAGGTTATACTCCTTTTAGAGTTATTATAAGATACTGGCTATAGTCCCTGTGTTGTATAGTATATCCTTGCAGCTTATTTTATAACTAATAGTTTGTACTTCTTAATTACCTACCCCTATCTTTCCCTTCCCCCCTTGTAACCACAAGCTTATTCTTTCATCAGTGAGCCTTTATCTTTTTTGTTAATTTACTGGCTTGTTTTGTTTTTTAGATTTCACATATGAGTGATATCATATAGTATTTCTTTTTTTCTGCCTGACATTTCACTTAGCATAATACCCTCTAAGTCCATCCATGCCATTGCAAATGGCACAATTTCTTATGACTGAGTAGTTGTCCATATCTATCTATCTATCTATCTATTTATCTATCTATCTATCTATCTACAATTTCTTTATCCATTCATCTGTTGATGGACATTTAGTTACTTCCATGTCCTGGCTACTGTAAAGAATGTTGCTATGAAACATTGGGATGCGTGTATCTTTTCAAATCAGTGTTTCCATTTTTTTCCAGCTATATATCCACGAATGCAATTGCTGGATGGAATGGTAGTTCTATTTTTAGTTATTTGAGATACCACCATGTTGTTTTTCTTAGGAGCTGTACCAATTTACATTTCCACCAACAGTGTATGAGTGGTCCCTTTTTTCCACATCCTCACCAGTATTTGTTATTTGTAGTCTTTTTGAGGATATCCATTCTGATAGGTGTGAGGCAATATCTCATTGTGATTTTAATGTGCATTTCTTTGATGATTAACAATGTTGAGCATTTTTCATGTGCTTTATTGCCATCTATATGTCTTTGGAAAAATGTCTATTCAAGCATTCTGGCCATTTCTTAATTGGGTTGCTTATTTTTTTGATGTTGAGTTGTATGAGCTATTTATATACGTTGGAAATTAAGCCCTTATTTGTCATATCATTAGCAAACAGTGGTCTCCCATTCAGTAAGCTGTCTTTTTGTTTTGCTGATGGTTGCTTTTGCTAGGCAAAAGCTTTTAGGTGTAATTGGGTCTCATTTGTTTATTTTTGCTTTTATTTCCTTTGCTTTAGGAGACAGATTAAAAAATATATATTGCTACAATTTATGTCAAAGAGTGTTTTGCCTATGTATTCTTCTAGGAATTTTATGGTTTCCAGTCATACACTTCAGTCTTTAATCCATTTCAAGTTTATTTTTGTATATGGTGTGAGAAAATGTTCTAATTTTGTCCTATAACATGTAGCTATCCTGTTTTCCCAGTGCCACTTGTTGAACTTCTCAAGTATTTTGGAAAGTCATGTTTAGGTTTTGACCATGGAGTCACTAATTGGATGGATTAATAATGTTGGTTGTTTTGCCAATTAAAGACATTCTTCCAAATGCTATATGATATCCTAGATTAGATCTTGGAATGGGAAACTGGGAAGTCTAAATGAAGTGTCTAGTTGAATAGCAATAGAAATGTTTATAGTAATAGTTAACAGTAAGAGTGACGTGCCAATGTTGGCTTCTTAGTCTAGGCAAATATACCACAGTAATATAGGATGTCGATGTAAAAAAAAAAAAAGATCTGGGTGAAGGGTATATGGCAAATCTTGAGACTATATTTGTGAATTTTCTGTAAATATAAAATTATTCCAAAAATGTAAAGTTTATTTTGAAGAAATCTTACACATTCCTGAAGTCTGATTCTCCAAGAAATCCTAGTAGCGGCAACAGAAACCTATACCCTGTGGGCATAATGCAGAGTGCCCTACCCATCTGTTCACAACAGTGTTATGAAGTAGGTATGGTTAGTTACATTCATTTTCCAGATGAGGAAAATGTGGTTCACAGGGTCTAAACAGCTTGCTCAGAGAGACACAGATAAAAATTGATACAACAAGTTCTGTTCTGTCTAGGGAGTTCCTGTTGTGGCTCAGTGGTAATGAACCTGACGAGTAACCATGAGGATGTGTGTTCGAACCCCCTGACCTGGCTTACCATGAGCTGTGGTGTAGGTCATAGACGTGGCTTGTATCTTGTATTGTTGTGGCTGTGGTGCAGGCCAGCAGCTGGAGCTCTGATTAGACCCCTAGCCTGGGAAATTTCATATGCTGCAGTTGCGGCCCTAACAAGCGGAAAAAAAAAAAAAAAAAAAAAAGAGAGAGAGAGAGAGAGAGAGAGGGAAAAAAAGTGGAAAAATAGGTTTAAAAACCCAACGAAAACAAGTTCTGTCTAATTCCAAAGACAGGGCTCTCAGCAACTCCACCATTCCACCACTTTGCCTCTGTTGGTTTGAGTTTCTCTGTGTAAAAGAGTTATCACTTATTCACGTTGACACTCATATTTTGTTTGAGTTGGTAAAACACGAACCCAGTTACTTGCACTGCACCTTTAAGTAAACCAGAATAACACTTTGAAAGTAACTAAATTTAACACAAGGTCAACTTGTCCACCTTTCTGCTTTGTTAAATTGAGATCTACTTTTCTTGGAGGAAGGGGCTGGGAGGAGAGACTGGGAGAGACAACTATTCCAAGGAGCCTGGAAGACTTGCAGAGCTAAGCAACTGGCTCTTTCCCCTTGGCTCCTATCTTCTTTTCCCATCATGTGCTTGCCTTGGGTTGCTGGGCCTGATACCCAGGATTCTCCCCACACTTTCAGTCTGGCTTGGCCATGGATGGTTTACTCAAAAATGGAAAAAAGTATCACGGCATGGTATGTGATTCAGGGTCAAGAATACCAGCTTTAGGAGTTCCTGCTGTGGCTCAACAGGATCGGTGTCATCTTGGGAGCACTGGGATGCAGGTTCAATGCCCAGTTAGCACAGTGGGTTAAGGATCCGGCATTGATGAAGCTGTGGTTTAGGTTAAGACTGCGGCTCAGATGAGAGAGTAACTAGCTCCTTTAACACAGTTACTGGAAAAACCCTAGGATGGTCTTTGCCCCCAAATACTACTTCCACTGGTCCAGCAAGATGCCTATGATCACCTAATTCACATTAAATGCAGTGCACTGTGTGTCCTGGCACACAGGATTCTTCAGCCCCTCACAGTTTTGCTCAAGTACATCCCTTGACACATTCCGTGGGTCTGTAAATCCCAGCTGGAGTTTTGTCTGCCTTAATCCATCATCCATTCATTTGCGAAGGGAGAAAAATTATAACCACAGCAGCGTTCCCACCCCTTCCCCCCTCTTGACAGCCAAAGACATTTTGCATTTGTGAATGGTTCTTCCCTTGGAGGAAGATTCTGTCATTGCCATATGGATGGTTCTTTGGGCTTTCTAGATGCAGAATCAGAAGGGAAGGGGAAGAAGAGGAAGAAGCATATTAACCAGTGAGAGAGTTTTAGTGAAACACAGAGTAGTCTTTAAGTCCCATAAGAAAGAAGTTGAGCTTAGATAAATATCACTCCATACTTTTTTCCCTTCTTGATGTTCAGGAAAATGCATATTAAGGACCAGTCTTTAGTGAATTAAAGACCTGAAACCATAAAACTCTTAGAAGAAAACATAGGTGGTAAACTCCTTGACATTGGTCTTGGCAATCATTTTTTGGATTTGACACCAAAAGCAAAGGCAACAAAAGCAAAAATAAACAAGTGGGACTACTTTAAATTAAAAAACTCCTGCATAAACAAAGGAAAGCATCAGTAAAATTAAAGGCAACTTACAGAATGGGAGAAAAAATATTTGCAAATCATATATTGGATAAGGAGTTGCTATACAAAATATACAACGTACTCATACAACTCCATAGCAAAAAAAAAAAAATCTAATTAAAAATTGGGCAGAGGAACTAAATAGACATTTCCCCAAAGACGATACATGAATGGCCAACAGATCCATGAAAAGATGCTCAACATCACTCATAACCAGGGAAATGCAAATGAAAACCACAAGGCAATATCACCTTGCACCTGTTAGAATGACTGTCCGTAGAAATGACAAGCTATAACAAGTGTTGGTGAGAACGTGGAGATAAGGAAAGTCTTGTGCACCGATGATAGGAATGTAAATTGGTGCGGCGGCTATGGAAAACAGTATGGAGATTCCTCAAAAAATTGAAAATAGAACTACCAAATGACCCAGCAATCCCATTCCCGGGTATGTATCTAGAGGAAATGAAATCACTATCTAGAAAAGATATTGGTATCCCCATGTTCATTGCAGCATTATTTACAATAGCCAAGACAGAACAACCAAAGTGTCAATTGATGGATGAATGGATAAAGAAAATGTGGGATTCATATATATTATTTGTCCATAAAAAGAAGGCAATCCTGGAGTTCCCGTCGTGGCGCAGTGGTTAATGAACCCCACTGGGAACCATGAGGTTGCAGGTTTGATCCCTGGCCTTGCTCAGTGGGTTAAGGATCTGGCGTTGCTGTGATCTGTGGTGTACGTCGAAGATACGGCTCGGATCCCGCATTGCTGTGGCTCTGGTGTAGGCTGGCAGCTACTACTCCAATTAGACCCCTAGTCTGGGAACCTCCATATGCCACAGGTGCAGCCCTAGAAAAGACCGGAAAAAAAAAAAAAAAAAAGGAAATCCTGCCATTCGTGACAACATGAACGGACCTTTAGGTCATTATGCTAAGTGCAATAAGTCAGAAAAAGACAAAAATTGTATGATCTCACATGTGGAATCTGAAAAAACTGAACTCATAGAAATGGAGAACAGATTGGTGATTGTCAAAGGCAGGGAGGGGCAGTGGAGGAAATGGGTGAAGGTGGTCAAAATGTATAACTTTCCACTTATAAACATGTGCTGGGGATGTAATATATGGCATGGTGATTATAGTTGATAACACTGTATTATAGATTTGAAAATTGCTAAGAGCAGATCTTAAAAGTTCTTATCACCAAAAAAAATGTATCTATGCCAGGTGATGTACTTTAAACTTGTGATCATTTCACAATATATACATATATCAAATAACTAGGTTGTAACTTAAGTGAATACAATGTTTTATGTCAATTATATCTTAATAAAACTGAAAAAAGTCATTCTGGAAAAGCATAACTTTGGGGTAATGGGTCTGAAAATTTTTAGTGGTCCAAATCTGGGCGACATTAACTTGTGACTTGACCTTGCCAAAAAGCAAGCTAACCAAATGACAGTGAGCAAAAGAGATGAAAAACCAAAACCATTAAAAGACTTGACATTGGAGTTCCCTTCGTGGCTCAGTGGTTAACAAACCCAACTAGGATCCATGAGGATGCCATTTCAATCCCTGGCCTCAGTGGGTTAAGGATCTGGCATTGCCTCGAAATGTGGTATAGGTCACAGACGAAGCTCGGATCTGGCGTTGCTGTGGTGTAGGCCGACAGCTACAGGAAAAAAAAAAAAGAGAGAGAGACTTGACATTGAGCATCAGTGGCTAATAACAGGATAAAAAAAAGAAAATTAGACTTCAAGTCCCTTCTGATGAAAACAAACACTGTGAAAGAGTCTTTAAAAAAAATCAAAACTGAATCCGAGCAAGCTTTCCGATATAATTTTCAATTTTTAGGAAATACAGGGGTTGGGAAGGAGTGAGAGGAATATGTTAACTTTGTCACAGGGAAGCAAGCAGCAAAATCCAGTCTGAAAGAAACTGAAGGGAAAGAAAGATGTTTCTCTAATAAATAAGTTGTAAGGGGAAAAAAAGAGAAATGAAGATCCTACTGATTTTTTTTTTTTTTTTGGTCTTTTTTGTCTTTTCCAGGGCCGCACCCACGGCATATGGAGTTTCCCAGGCTAGGGGTCTAATCAGACCTACACCACATGATGTTGGTAATTGTTGAAGCTGATCATAGGGTTCATTATGCTGTCTTTCTACCTTAGTATGTATTGAAAAAACCCAACACAACCACAACAAAACCCCCTAAAAACAGTAGAACATGATGCATCAGTTCTGTCACCATTGGTTTTTTTTTTTTTTTTTAAAGCCTTACAATGAGTTGCTTTTCAAGATGGTTTGAGCCACTTCTCAAGCTTATTTCAATAACACTTATCCAAATTTTTATCTATCTCCAGTGGAGCTGCCTAAGAGATGCACTCTCCGTTTCCTTCCATTTACAAATAGGATTTGGATGGGGTGAAAAGAGGGGAAAAAAATCATTCTACACTGTTTTCCTCTTGTAGGTGTTCAGAAAATGCAGATTAAGAACCATAGGGTTGACTGACTTTCATTTGTCAGACTGTATCTCTTTGGCTAGAACGCTGCCTGCTCCTGGACTACATAGAGCCCAACTTTAGCAATGATGCACCACCAACCTCCTTCTCATCCTGCTAGCCGCCACTCCCCTCCTGCCAGCTCTGGTTTTTTGCTGCAACACTGCTGAGCTCTGCCAGAATCTTCATTGATCTTCTAATTGACAAATTCAATGCACACTTCCAGCTTTTACTTACGTAACCTCTCTGCAGCATTTGTATGTTGCCAACTCTCCATAGCCATGTCCTATGTACCAAAAATCCTCAGGTTCAAGGATCCAGGTGCTTTCTAGTCATTATTTATTTAATCCTCACAACTTCAGGAAGGAAGTTTTATTTTTCACTGCACCCTCAGTTTTGCTAAATGAGGAAACTAGCCTAGAGAAATTAATAACTTACCTAAGTTCGTAGACCTAGAAAATGGCAGAGGTAGAACTGAAGCCTAGAACTATTTAATTCTGAAATGTTTATTATTATTATTTAATAGTTTAATAAATAATGACTATATAAATGTTTTATGAAAAATGTTATAGTATAATGCTATACGTATTATATGTGTGTGATATATTTCTTAGTATCATGCCACTGGCTTCAGCTTTCAGATTTCATGGACTAGAAAAAATTTGAAACTTTTTTGGGTCTCCAATATGAAACCACCATGTGTGTGTACATGTGTGTGTGGACTTTAGAACACTTAAAAACTGTTCAACCGTAATGTATGATCACTATCGTTTAATATAAAAAAGATGCCCAAGGGAGTTTCCGTTGTGGCTCAGTGGTAACAAACCTGACTACCATCCATGAGGATGAGGATGAGGGTTCAGTCCTTGGTCCTGCTCAGTGGGTTGAGGAGCCAGCATTGCTGTGAGCTGCAGAGTAGATCGCAGTCACGGCTCTGATCCTTCTTTGCTGTGGCTGTGGCGTAGGACTACAGCTGCAGCTCCGATTCTACCCCTAGCCTAGGAAATTCCATTTGCCACAGGTATGGCCCTAAAATGCAAAAAAAATTTACCCAAATGCATTGATATGGAAGTATCTCCACGATGTTACGAAGTGAAAAAAGGTAAGATGCAGGATGCTAACTACCATATCAAAAATGAATTTTAAAATAAATATATCTGTTTGTATATGCATAGAGCATTTCTTGAGCACTAAGAAATCTGTAATGGTGGCTTCTTCTGGGTTTGGGAGCCAGAACTCTGGGGTAGGAGGGAGATGGCCTCCTAATCAATATTGGAGGCTTGTGTACATTTTGAGATTTGTGCGTGGGACATCATACATTAACTATTCCAGAGATAAGTAAACAGATGCAAAATAAATCTCTAAAAGAGAAGACACTGCTATGGTCTGAATGTTTGTGTCTCCCCCAAATTTGTATGCTGAAATCCTAACTCCCAAAGGTGATGGTATTAGGAGGTGGGGTCTTTGGGAGGTGCTTAGGTATGAGGATAGTACCTTCACGAAGGTGACTAGGACCTTATAACGGTGGTTTCCTTGAGATCCCTAGCTCCTTTCACCATGTGAGGACAGAGCAATAGGTGAAGGTGCAGGTGATGAATCAGGAAGGGAGCTCTCACCAGAAACCAACCATGCTGGCACCTTGATCTTGGACTTGCCAACCTCTAGAACTGTGAACAATAAATTTTTGTTGTTTATAAGCTACTTAGTCTGTAATGTTTTGTTATAGCAGCCCAAAAAGACTAAGGTAGTTAAACATCTCCACAAAGATAAGGCTAACATAATCACAAAATAGTTTGAATAGATTTAACTTTGCCCTTGTTTTCCTCTTTTTGACGTGCCTTGGTGAAAACTTGTTTAGGGTCTGACAGTAGTCCCTCTAGCTGACCCTCCAGCTCTCACTGATCACTCGCTGGGGATTTACAGACATGATGCCCTTAGGTCCTCCTGACCCACAAGTGAAGGTATCTCTTTTGGTGGTTGCTTCTAGGTTCCCCAAATTTCAAAATGATTTTCCCAGCATTAGAGCATAAATAGGGGATTGGGGTCTTGCTGCAGTCAGAGACCTGAGATTACGAACCTGGATTTGAGCCGTTCTAATCCTGATGCAATTTCTTGAACTTGACCAGCACTTCGGAATCACCTGGGTAATTTGTTAGACCAACATTTCAGAGATTGTGTCTCAAGGTAGGGCTGGAAATCTAAATTTTAAATGAGCATCCTGGAAATTCTGACGCACGAGGCACCACTATTTGAGAAACATGAAAAACCCAGACCATGTATCTGCATCGACTGAGACTGATGACTGAGTTTTAGTACTAGTTCAACCTTCTTCTCAAAACAAACAAAAACCAAAACCACCAGAAAACAAAAACAGCAACAACAAAAAGTGGAGGCCCTAGGATCAGTGACAGTCAAAATCAAACAGACATTTCGCTTCTCCCGCAACGCCAGAGGTCAAACAGGATGTGTCTCAGATGGAGTCCGCTGATGCAAAACAGGATCTGGAGAGAAATAGCAATTTTTTCTTCCCATTCTGAACCTCCATCCGACCAGTTCCGGAAACAGTCCTGATTAGAGCGTAATTGATTTGGACTCGGTGAGCAGAGCAGGCAGGCCTGCACACGGCCTTCCCGCGCAGCACAAGCTGTGCAGGATCATCTGACTCTTTACTGCATTAAGAACAATGTGATATGACATGTGCTGGTTTTCCAACAACATTTGCAAGCTAAGTAAGATTATATAGTCAATGACTGTGCCAGTCGTACTTTAGAAGAACAGCGGGGCATTACTACCCAGCCCCCAACAACAGCAAACTCGAGGCACTGCAGTTGCATAAGTACTAACTCTGGTCACACAGGATTTGGGGTCTTTTGCTGGTCAGGAAATGATCATGTATTACTTTCAAAGCTGAATCAGTTATTCCAGTTTAAACAAGGATTCTAAACAGTTTGCTTTTTTTTTTTTTTTTCCGTAACACACATCATAAAGTGAATATAATTCAAATTTATCAGAGATTGAAAAGACAAACCAAATAAACAAAAAACCCCATCATACCAGAAGGCTGGGAGGAAATGAGTTGAGTCAGAGCAGAATTCCAGCCTGGGACTTTTTGGTCAGTGTATTAGACTTAACTTTCAAGACGTTGTTTCCTCTTTTTGCCCCAGTCTGTGTCAAGACCCCAAGGAAAGGCAAATAGGCCACCAGCCAACCAAGGAACAACTGCTAGTCTGAAGCATCTCTTAGATCCGCATCATAAATCCCACTCCTTGAATTTATTGTTCCCCAAAATTAGTTCTGCACAGTCCAGTTATTCCGGAAAGTGAAAATACCGAGAGTCCTATACACGTGTTATCTCTGAAATTACAGGAAAGTGTAGGCATTCTGCCACGAAATTTTACAAGTAAAATGTTTAATCCATAGCTCCAAATGGCTCAATTTTGCCGGTGTACCATTTCATTTTGTTCTGTTTGTACCTGAGCTCAATATCTTTGATGATTAAAAAACAACAAGACAAAAATCAAAACCCAGACATACATTCTATTAGATCTTGGTTTGATTTTTTTTATGATACTAAACAAATGTGTGACAACTTTTATTTAAACCTCTGTATTATAGAAAATTTCAAAGATCATCATATACAAAAATAGACTAATACAATGCATTCTAAGTTTACTTTAAAAATTTATTTTTATTTTTATTTTTTTGTCTTTTCTAGGGCCACACAATGCTTTCTAAGTTTAAACAGTTATCAATTGTGGTCAATCTCCAGCCTCCACCCCCAAATTATTTTGAAGTAAATACATATCATATCATTTTGTCAGTGAATGTTCAGTGTGCAGTTCTAAAAGATAATGGTTCTATTAAAAATGTAAATTCAATGCCATTATCATACTATAAAAATTAACAACAAACTTTAATATCAACCAGTAGCTAGTCACCTACTGATTTTTTAAGCAGCAATTTAACAGAAAGTCATGCTGATGAAAATCTAACAATTCCTGCATTGCTAGAGTGTACCCCCACCCCACCCCCACCTCCACCCAATGCCCCAGGCAAGGATGCTTAAGAATCAGATGCACAAAAGTTCTTTCAAGGACCTGAGACTGAATTCATGTGTCCAAACCTCGCCGGCTGCGGAGACTGGGTTGGATTCTCCAGCACTGTTGACTTTGGTCTGGATGTTTATCCATTCATTTTTCAGACCTCCAGTCGCTTGTTTATCTTGGCCATCTCTTTCCAGCCCAAGACTTCCCACACTCTGCCATCTGGCACCCTCTCTGGTTTCATTCCCACAGCCCCAGCTCTGAGCAGAAATCTCAGCGGAAGCCCAGATCCTACAAAAGGTCCTGAGTGCTGGACCTGAGCTTCAGTAACCTAGTTTTCCAGTAGAAAAGAATGGGGCAAAAGGATATTTTGGAGAGGATTCTCAAGGTTCATTACCAAAAGTTGGCAACTCCCTTTAATGTCAGTTGATACATTCATAGTCAATAAATATCTCTATGCCTTGGTGAATATTATCTCATTGTGATAAGCTTAGAAGGGTAGAACTGTGGTGATTCTTTTTTTTTAATCCATCATGTAAATGAACATTCTACTTGCATACTTAGACTTATACATCGGTCTAGTCAGGAAGGCAATTTTTTAGCTATGAGGACTTCAGGTCTAACAGAGCACTTTGGAAGGTAAAGAAGATTTTTAATTAACTCTATGCAAAGTGAAACAGCAGGATTGCTGATTTCTGGCAAATAAGTCTATTTGACATTTCCTAAAATTGCCTCCCACTTTCCTGCTATCCTGGGAATCACCCCTGACTTGTCAAATTATCCCGTCCTTGAAGGTTCACCTGATCACTCAGGCTAAAGAGCTTTTCTCTCTAAATTCCAACAAGAGTGACACTATTTCCACCACCAGGATGTCTTTGACAGTTTCTGAGAACTTACAATGTGCTGGCATTGGGTTTCATCCTTAGTGTATTAGCTCACTTACCTTTAGTGTATTATCTCAAACTACTCCAGGAAAAAAATATCACTTTATAGATGAGGAGAATAAGGAGAGAGCAGGTAAACAGCAGTCACAGGGACAGTAAATGACAGAGTTGGGTTACATGGCTTCCCCTCATACTTCTAGCTGTATTGCCTTGAAAAAAAAATCACATTCCAACTTATGTGTCAACAACATGTTTATGTATAAGTGCCCTCTCCTGAACATAGGCTATGTAAACTTAATTAGTGAGGTATCTGACAAACATAGGTGCTTTTTAGGGCTGCACCCATGGCATATGGAAGTTCCCAGGATAGGTGTCAAATCAGAGCTTCAGCCACTGGCCTACACTACAGCTATAGCAATGCAGGATCTGAGCCGCATCTGTAACCTACACCACAGTTCATGACAATGCCGGATCCTTAACCCACTTAGTGAGGCCAGGGATCAAACCCACATCCTCATGGATCCTAGTCAGGTTTGTCAACCGCCGAGCCACTTGATGCTAGATAAATGTTAGCTATTATTATAGTTGTTGTTATCAGCATTTATATATTATTCGACCCCAGCACAATCTCACTTGCATGCTGAGTGCAGTGGTAGATGTGGAAGCGTGAGAGTCTGGCCTTATTGTAGCCAGATGTAGCAAATAAAAACATGGGATGCAGTACAAGGGACATACTTACACTAGGAAGGTATTCGTTGCTTCTCTGAAATTCAAATTTAACTGGCCATTCTGTATTTTATCTGGCAACTTTAGCAGAGGGACTTAACAGCAATGGAGAGAGATGACCATGGTGCTTCAGAGGAGGAGTGTCCCCTGCTCAGCCATATGGTGCTGATTAGAAGTGCTATAGGAGTCCTGAGCAGGGAGGGCAGATTGGGTGCTGGGCAACCAGAGAGGGCTTCACAGAGGAGATGGGGCTCCCAACTCGAGCAGAATAGGCATTTAAGGCTTAAAGGCCAAAGAAAGGATTAATGGAAGCACCAATATTCCAAGTGGCTTCTAAAATGCGCTTATTATGTAAATAGATTCACTGAGCCGAAAGAAAGAGAGCTGCCCCTTTAAATTTTTTTTTGAAAAGTACATGAGACAGAAAGTTGTCCATGACATTAATCCAGGTTTGTGGAGTTCCCATTGTGGCTCAAAGAAAACAAATCTTGACTAGTATCCATGAGGATGCAGGGTTGATCCCTGGCCTTGCTCAGTGGGTTAAGGATCTGGCACTGCCGTGAGCTGTGGGCTCGGATCTGGTGTTGCTGTGGCTGTGGTGTAGGCCAGTGGCTACAGCTCCGATTCGACTCCAGCCTGGGAACTTCCATAGGCTGTGGGTGCGGCCCTAAAAAGACCAAAAAAAAATCCCAATTGGTTCAAACAGCACAGTTTCCACAAGGCCAGAGGTGCCTCTTGTTAGAAGTGGAGTAAGCACAGTTCTAACTCCTGAGGCCCACTAGGCTCCAGAAAAAGGAGTTGAGATAGGTTGAACAGGAGCTGTCTGACCTCTGCTGTGGGGGAGAAAGAGCATAACTGAGATTGGAAAATGCTCCCTCACAAGCAGAGGTGCTGCCTTAATCCCCTCATGTGGGGACGTGAAGACCTTCTGCTTAAAGATCCCATGATGACTGAGAGCAGAGCATTTATTTAGTACTTGTGGAATACATGGTGTAATTTAATTTGCATAAGAATCCTATTTTCTACTGTAATCCTCATTTTATAGAGGAGGAAACAGAGGTTCAGGGAGCTCAGCTATTTCACTGCAGATCACCCAGCTAGCATGTAGCATTTAGGTCTGCCAGATTTCAAGTCCTGTCCCCTTCCTCCTCCCCCCACCCCCATATGAGTCACTTCTCCGTCAGTCATTTTTAAGAAAACACCCCTGTCTTCTCTCGTCCTCCACTTGTGGGACAATGACTACATTCTCACTAATGAATGTCTTTTGGCTCAGATTGGCAATTGGAGTGTACATTTAACTGCCTACCTAGTTTTCTTTATCTGCGATGACATCTCACCCCAGGGGTCTTGACAAAGCAGAGTAGAGATGTGCTGGTTACACAGTTTACTTGTAAGTAAGGAGTCTGAAATAACCTGTATTTTTTTTTTTTTCTGTCTTTTTGCCTTTTTCTTGAGCCACTCCCGCAGCATATGGAGATTCCCAGGCTAGGGGTCTAACCAGAGCTGTAGCCACCGGCCTATGCCAGAGCCACAGCAACTTGGGATCCGAGCTGCATCGGCGACCCACACCACAGCTCATGGCAAAGCCACAGCTCATGGCAATGCCGGATCCTTAACCCCCTGAGCAAGGCCAGGGATCGAACCCGCAACCTCATGGTTCCTAGTCGGATTCGTTAACCACTGTGCCACGACGGGAACTCCTAACCTGTAGTTTTGCATCTAATACATACCCTGATTTACTTGGGTTGTTGTCAGGATCAATTATGAAACTGAAATTTGATGACGCCTCCTCTTTATCTTGTTTCCCCCCTTATAGCAGTTGTGGTTAATGTCAGTAACAAGAAATAAAAGTTCTTGTCAGTGAAAAAGTCTTGGATACTTGTCTTCCTTTTGACCGTGTCTGTGAATCTTTATTCCCATTCTTGTGCCCTTGAAAGGGCAAGTTCTCCCATGGTGCTCTCTTCCAGATCCCTCGAGCATCTTTTTCTGGAGTCCTAGAGGGTTCTTCACCACCATGGAAGCCCCCTAGGAGGCCTCCGTCTGACTTCGTGACTCTGGAGACCCCACTTCCCCTTAGGTCCTCTGTGTATGATGCTTCCACCAAAGAAAGGTGAGGAATCAAAAGTGCATCGAATTAAAATACCTTTCCAAGTGTAGGGAACAAAATCCAGGCAGATTACAGGCCAGGCTAGCCACCAGCTTTTGCAGATGTCCACAAAGAGCCCACTTATGACATGGAGTAGAGGGAAAGACACTTATAACCATAAAGAGCCAAATATTGAAGTTGAAGGGCTACAAAAACAATCTATCTAATTTATTGGAACATGTTTTTCTAGCAGCTTTGGGTTAGAGCTGTGATTGCCTCCTGCAGGGATTTGTGACCTCATCCTTTCTCCAGCCTCGCGCCCCACCCCCCCAAACTGTAACTATAGGGTTTTCCCATTATAACCTAACATATGGTTTGCAGCAGGAAGTGCGAAATCCCAGGAATGAGTAGGGGCTCAAGTTTCAGACTCAAGAGAGACTCAGGTGAGCTACAAGGAATGGTCTTTGTTTCCTATGAAAACAGAGTTAAAAGGAGAGAGTTTAGTGACCCCCTTGGTTTGGAATAAGGTAATTAATTCTCCAGAAACTCCCTCCAGTTTCCTGGGCAACAAAATCAATGTGTTGTTGAGGGAAAAACTGGGAACAATAAATTGGTTTACATTACAGATTTTTTTTAAATAGAGATTTCCTCCCCAACAACCCCAAATATAAAACAAAACAAAAAGTAAATAAAAATTGCAAAACACACACACACTACACACACAGAGAGCACACATATACACACACACAAATGCCCATAAACTATTTTCCCTCATACCCTTGAACTCAGCCACACTGTTTTTAAAATTTTTTTAATTTCAAGTTTAGTGCTGTGTGATTATTACTATGCTTGAGAAGATAGGGAAAGAGAAAGGTGATTCAAATCTCATGCATAATTGCACACAGAACAAGAACATTTTTTGGATGATCTTCAGGCCCAAGTCTCTGAGAGGGGTGATGGCCCGGTCAACATATCAGAATTCCTGGGGCGGGGGTGTATCAGAGGGAGGGACCTGGTATGAGATTAGTGTTTATCAAAAAGGGTTGAGGATTAAAAAAATTAAAAAGATTGAGAAATTGACTTAGACTGTCTTGGCTTTTTTTTTTTTTTTTTTTTTTTTTTTTTTTCCATTTCAGAACCTGCTAAATAAAACCTTGGCTGCTTTTTTTTTGGTCTTTTGTCTTTTGAGGGCCACACCCGCGGCATACAGAGGTTCCCAGGCCAGGAGTTGAATCAGAGCTGTAACTGCTGGCCTATGCCACAGCCACAGCAACGTGGGATCTGAGCTGCATCTATGACCTACACCATAGCTCATGGCAACGCCGGATCCTTAACCCCCTGATGAGTGCCAGGGATCGAACCCACGTCCTCATTCATACTAGTCAGTTTCATTAACCACTGAGCCATGACAGGAACTCAAGTAAAACCTTGCTTTTTAATGATCACTTTAGGTGAATGGTGGTCTTCTTGGAAATCCTATTCACTGCACTTTCCGACCTCTTGGTTGAAATCAAAGCATCTTCCCTCCTACCCACCCCTCCAACCCCCTGCCGCCCGCCAAACACACACAACCACTGGAGCAGAAGGAATCTCTCACTGTATGGCCTGAGAACACAAACGCCAGAGTCAAACTGCTTGAACTCTGCCTTGGCTCTCCCACCTTCCGTGTCTCAGCACATTTAAGGTGCCCTTGACTGTCAAGCATTATCATTATTTTAAGCATCACTAAGAAAGAAAAAGAGCTGCCAACTAAATTATGACACAATGCTAATATGCCATCAATTGTAGGGCATATCTTAATTTCAGTGATGTTAAAATATGACAAAAATTTGTCTTAGAATTGATAAACTCTGGCACTTGTTTAGGAAATTTAATCTTTCTCTAACTTAAGCTCTGTTTCATCTTTCCACTTAAAAGATGAGATGATGGTACCTACCTCAGAGGTGAGGATTCAGTGATGTGGTTCACTTAAAATGCTCAGAACATTCCTTGGCACAACATAAAGCAGTGAGTTAGCTATTTTTATATTCAGTATATACCACTCTAATTGACAGATATTTGCTCAAATGCAGGGTGGAGGTTTTCGTGGTTGTCATTTCTGTTAGGGGGAAAAAAACAGCATGGTGACACCCACTCACTGCAAACTGGGAGTGTTGAGAAATAAAAGCAGGCCAAATTAGAATGGTAACATCGTTTCTCTCTGCCTTGGTCTCTGGGTGATTTCTTCAAGTATGCCCTAGTTCCCACAGAAAAGTACTTGGCTTGTCTGGTAATTGTTCTCTTGTGGGAAGCGTTTTTGTATTCATGATGCTCTTGTGGATTATTTTTGCCAAATTTATTTGTTGCTGTAAGTACTTCCTGGAGGCACCCCAGTCTTAGGAGGGCTCTGGCCTCAGGGGGTGCCAGGCAGGGTTCAGTGCAAACAATCCATGCCCTGCCTGGGCCAGATGGTTCCATGCAGCAAGCACTGTTAGTTCATTCACGAAAGTCAGAAACAAGCCGATTTTTCCATTTTAGCCCTAACAGATGAAAAAGTGAACAACCCCATCTCGACAAGCGGGCCCATGTTGAAGCAACTCATTTTTGCAAATAGATGAACATGAGTGCAAATGAGAATTCCAAAAGTAAATACTTCTTAGATGTAGTTGACTCAAAATTAAAACCCATAAGGGCAAGGCTCCAAGTTCACATATGTTTTCCAGACTCTTGGAAACTCTTGCACTTTGTTGTTGTGCTTAGCCTTCTGCTATCCCTAACTTCCTCCTGAAGTTACTGAAGAAATAGATATTTGGATGATTAGAATGTGATCTAGCTGGCACTAATTTCGAGGCACATGTCTGTTTTTACACCCGACCAAGTTTGATCAAAAAAAGAAACTGTGTGGGAGTTGGCACTTGGGCTTAGGATGCCTAGCCCCAGAGTTTGAGAAAAAGCACAGGACTAGGGTTTAGGAGACTACTGTCTCTTTTAGAGTCACTCTTCACCATTCTCTGGTTCTTAGATTCCTCATCTATAGAGTCTCCTCTAAGCCCTGAATCTTTATGATGTAATGAACTTAGTTCTGTTGGATTCATTAAACAACACAGGTTGGTTAATTTTATGTGTCAACTGAAGAGGCTAGGGTGCCTAGGTGCTTGGTCATGCACTTGAGTAGATGTTTCTGTGAAGGTAATTTGTAGACGTGATTAACATTTACAGTCAGTTGACATCAAAGCAGATTATTCTTCATAATGTGGGTGGGCCTCATCTAATCAGTTGAAGGTCATAAGAGCAAAGACTGAGGATTCTTGGAGAAGAAGGAATTCTGCCTCAAGACTACAATCTAGAAATCTTGCCTGAGTTGAAGTCCTATTGGCCTGTCCCGCATATTTTGTATGCAAGCCTACAACCCCAGTTCTTACTTGGATTTCTAGACTCCTGGCTTTCCTTATGGATTTCAGAGTTGCCAGACCCTACCAATGCATGAGTCATTTCTGAAAATAAATTACTCTTTGTTCACTCTCTTTCGATTTATATATTTTCTACAGGACTGTTTGCCCTGACTCACTTTGAACTTGATTTCCCTATGTGACCTTCTTAACTCTGGCTTATTTTTCTACACATGAACTTACTTCGCTTCTCACCTCTACATTTCTAGTTCCAAACTTGTGTTTTTCTTTTAGATGACCAAGATTTAAACTTTCTTTTTGGTCCATCTACTGTTTATTTCCTTGAATAAAATTTCCTCTGATCTGCATCCAACTCTGAAACCTCACAGATTGACCCTAGGGGACCTGGACAGGTATGACTGAACTTAGCTAGGTACACACACACCTGTCCACATGCTCACAGCTTCCAGGGCTCCTGCTTTTTTGTGCTTCAGTGGCTTATGGTGTTCTTGCCGTACGTTCTTCTCAGAACCACATTCTTTACACAATGTCCCTGTACTTCTACAAAGGGTTAAAAACACTCGTTTCCATCTCCTGGGTATTGTATTTCTTATTCATGTCACAGAAGGTATGTGGTCATAGGAGGACATGTTTGTTAATTAAAAGAGAGTGTGTAGAATTAGTTTTTGCTTATTCGCAGGGGAGATTTTTAAAAAGTAACTATAGTTGTGTGCGTGAGTGTAAAGTTATTTTACATCAAATGTTTGCAAAGCTCTTGGAGATCCATGGAGGGAGGTTACTTGGCCGATGCCAAGAATTATTCGAAACACAGACTTGGCTATTGTAGACTCCACTCTAGATATATAGAAGACTCTTATCATATAACAAGTGTTTGCCTTCATGAAGGGCAACTCAGGAAGTCTAGGGCATATTCTGACTTCAATGCATGGCCTGTCTGTCAAGATCTAAAGGATCCTATGTTTGGTCTCTCAGTCTGCTGTTTCTTGAAGATATTATATATTTTGTTCTCCCTTGAACTCTGGTGGAACCAGGCCGAGTTCATGTTATATAACACCATGGCCTCACTCTGTAATGAGCAACTTCTGAGAAGTAGACAGCAGGGGGAACAAAGCCACCTGCCCTCTGTCAACCCCTTTGTGCTCTGCCAGTGCACCTGCAGAGAGCTCTGAGGGCTTGGCCTGGAAGAGAGGCTGCTTATTATATTTCATTGTGTGAATGACACAGGGCTTTTCCAGGACAGGCCGGACTGAAAAAAAAAAAAAAATCTCTGCTTTTATTTCTTGGCCAAAGGTCTCCTAGGACTGAAGGATCACTAAGCAGCTGCTTCGCTGAACCCTTGCCTTTCACTTCACCTGCTTTGAGAAATTTGATCAACTCAGACGGAGACATGAAATATTCAAAGGAAGCTCCAAGCGACCAGTGTCTCAACAGCTTGCAGGGTTTAAATTGGGGATGTGCCACATGTTGGTTACACTCCAGCAGCACTTGTCCACTGTTCAGGTCTGATCCATCGGTGTGCTAAGTCAGACTGAAGTTTCATCCCTGTTCTTTGGTGTAAGACAAGCGTCACCCTCTCCCCAGTGGTCTGCCACTCTAGAATGGGAGAGGTTATGAGTTAGGGCCCTTCATGTAAAGACAGAAACTCAATTCAAATTGATTTAAGTGAAAGAGGAAATGTATTAGATGCACTAACTACAAAGCCCAAGGCTAGCCTGGCTTCACTGCTTGAATGAGGTCATCAGGGCTTGGTTTCTCTCCATGTCTAGGCTCTGCCTTCTGTTTGATTGGCTTCATTTTCAGTGGTCAGGTGGTGGGCCCCAGCATTTCCAGACTCCCCCTTGTGGTGGCAAGGAGGCTGCCATAGTTCTTGCCTCCAGTATAAAGCAGGGGTCAAGAAAATGTTCCTGTAAAGGTGACAGATGGGAAATATTTTAGGCATTGTGGGCCACACAGTTCCTAGTGCAGCTACTCACCTGTGCTGTGAGAGTGCGAAAGCAGCCACAGGTGACATGTAAACGAATGCATATGGCTGTGTTCCAATAAACCTTTATTTACAAAACAAACTGTGGGCTGGATTTGGTCTGTGGGCTTTAGTTTGCAGATTCCTGGACTATAGAATTGTTATTGGAAAAATAGCTGCTTAGCCAGGGGGCTAATCTCCCAGCTTCTCTTGTAATTGGGTATGGCCACATGATTGAGTTCTAGCCAATGCAACACAACCCACACTTCTGGGTCAAAGCTTCTAATAAGCACCTATGCCCCTTCACACTCTCTCTACCCTCTTGTTACTGATCTGAGCCCTTGGGCTCTCTAATCAATAGAAGCATAATAAGCCAGGTGAGAATTTCAGGCAAGGTTGATGCTGCAGCACAAGGGAGCGAAAGCAAGTAACTGGTACCCTTGCCTGCTTCCCGAGAGGAGCTGCTGGGTCCTTCAATGGGGTAACAAGAGGGATGAATCTGTGGTTTAGGTGGTCTGTCCACCCTAAGTGCCTGAACACCTTAGTGATGCCATGTGCAGGGATCATGCCGAAGACACTGCTTTTCTTCCAGGCATCTCAGAAATGGCAGTTTTTTTGTTTTGTTTTGTATTTTTATGGCCACACTGCAGCACATGGAATTCCCAGGCTAGGGGTCGAATTTGAGCTACAGCTGCTGGCCTACACCACAGCTACAGCATTGCCAGATCTGAGCCATGTCTGCAACCTGCACCACAGCTCTCGGCAACACCAGATCCTTAACCCACTGAGTGAGGCCAGGGATCAAACCCTCATCCTCATGGATACTAGCCTGGTTGGTTTCCCCTGAGCCACGAGGGGAACTCAGGTATCCTATTGCTCATCATTGTCCCAACTGGGCATGGGGCAGTTATTTTTATTGTCTAAAATTTATTTGTATCCTATTGCTCAAGGAGACTTTTGTCCAGGAGCAGATACTCTGGTAGAGAATCCTGGGTCCCCACCTATCTCACTCTGAGATTGGACACAGATGATGAGGAAATTTTAGGAGATGCAAGGCCACAGGGTAAAGGAGCCTGATTCCTAAATCACTGTGTAGAAGTCAATCACTCAATGGCCAGGAATAACTGCCTTATACTATGAGGCTATGGGAAATAAATTTCCATTTTGCTCAAATCATTATACACTTCAGGTCTATTTTTCCACAGCAGTTTCCCTACTTTAAGTAACACAGAAATTGGTGTTAGAAAGGTAGTGCTAAGTAAGAAACACCTAAATTAGGTGTCACTCGTTTAGTAGTTGTGCAAGGAGACAAGAAACTAGAGTGGGCTGTGAAAATGTTGAGCCATGTTATGTAGAGGTAGGATATTTGTTAAACTGTTGCCAGCAGTCATTTGGAATGCAGACAAGGTGGACCTGTAGCTCTAGGGGAAGCCATTAGAATGTTCGTGTGTGTCAGAGCTGAGTTTCTTGCTACTTAGAACAAGTTACTGCTAGAAAAGTGCGAGCCCAGGCAATAACTGGCCAGTTTATAAGGAGAAGTAGAAGAGACTGAAGATGGCCTCCAAATTTGAAAAACCTATTTATTCTGATCTAAACAGCAAGGAATAAGACCAGAAGAAAAAAAAAATTAACCCCTCAGACTTGGCCCACTAAGAATTCTCAGTTAAATATAGCAGTTCAACCCCTGCAGCAAAGATCAGATGAAGAGTGTAATCTTTCCACTTGAGTCTATTGTTCAGATGGCCTGGAGGTAACTGCCATTAAATTGAGAGAAAGCTGCGCATCAGGACTGGTTCCAGGAAATAATTTGGGTTATGGTTATCGGCACTTGGAATTTACCAGAGGCAAATAAATGAGAAGCTTCCCAATTTTTTTGAAGGAGTATTACTAAAGGAGTTTGGTGAAATCATCTTTGATTGGTCAAGCCTTACCCTTTGGTCCTAAAATTGCATGAATAGAAAGTAGTCTACAATGCCTGCAGAGGCTTCAAGGAGGGCTCTTCAGAAGTGGCCAAAAGGAATAGTGGGCAAGGAGGGATATCCAAAGGGTGGAGTAAGGGGCCCTAGAGAAAAACAAACAATGAATTCCTCCCAAATGCAGATTAAAGCACTGGGCAGGGAATTTACCTTCTCCTACCAGGCATAGGTCTCATACTGTTCACCTAGCAGGATTCCATCATGTTCTTAACTGCAGACTCTGTTTTTCCCGTCCTTCCTTTCTTCGAACTGGGGTCTTATTGCAGTAATCACATCTGCTCCACCATGTTAGAGTGGATGTGTGTTAGAGGGCCAGATACCTGGTCTTTTGCTTAGTAAATCCCTGGACTGTGAGGAGCCACGTATAGACCTGAATGAGGAAACTGCATTTTTTCAAGAATCCCAGATGTTGAGATGAATGTAGTGACTAAATGGAGACTTGGATTGTCTTCCTTGAGGAGGGCGTGAGTATAGGCTCTTTATGTGGGAAGAAAGGTGCACATGGAGAATTTGTGTCTGGAAAGGACAGACAGTGTTAGATTGAGACTATTTACTAAAAATCCATTTTTTCTTTTTTTGGGGGGGTCTTTTTGTCTTTTTGGGGCCACACCCGTGGCATATGGAGGTTCCCAGGCTAGGGGTCTAATCAGAGCTACAGCTGCAGGCCCCCACCACAGCCACAGCAACACCAGATCCGAGCCGTGCCTGTGAACTATACCACAGCTCATGGCAATGCCAGATCCTTAATCCACTGAGCGAGGCCAGGGATCGAACCCAAGTCCTCATGGATGCCAGTCAGATTCGTTAACTGCTGAGCCAAGAAGGGAACTCCTCCATTTCCTCTTCTTAAATGCATAGCTAGACCACACTTTCCGGGCTCCACATGCAGTAGGACTTACTTACATGTGTGAGCTCTAGCTAACAGAATGTGACGGAAAGTGATGTAAGCCATTTTCAGGCCAAGAAGGTCATATGTCCCATCTGTGCTTCATTCCCTTTCTGTTGGCTGGATATAGATAAATGATGAGATCCTAGACCCTGGAGAATAGTGCAGCCACAAGCTAGGAAGAACCTGTGTTTCTGAATCATCTCATGGAAAAGAGCTGTCTTTAGGCTGTTGAGTAAGCAAAAAAATAAACTCCTGTTGTTTTGAGCAATTACAAAATTTTGTGTACTTGTCAACCCAGCTTAGCTTACTAAATTAATACAAGAAGCAAAATAGTCTCTGTGTCTGCTTAACCCTTTCACTCTCTGAAGATTGGCTTTCTCATTGTTCCTCTGTTTTAA
Source organism: Sus scrofa (assembly GCF_054392235.1). Classification (NCBI taxonomy): domain Eukaryota; kingdom Metazoa; phylum Chordata; class Mammalia; order Artiodactyla; family Suidae; genus Sus; species Sus scrofa. The sequence goes on along the minus strand of NC_139396.1, from coordinate 143,091,292 downwards.
CTCAGATGTTAGCTGGAGCCTCTCTTCTCCTTGAGCTCTAGTCAAATTGGAATGAACTCTCAAGTCCTTGTCCTATGGGTATCCAAAGACTCTTCCAAGATATCTCTGAATTCCCAGTGGAGCTTCTGTTCTTACGGACTCCTTTCTCTGTTGGGTTCCTCAACTCAAATGGTCTCTGTTCTGTTCCACAGTGACAAGACATTAAACTCAGACCCTTCTTTCTCTCTCTCTCTCTCTCTCTCTCACACACACACACATGCACATCACACATACTTCTTTCTCTTTCACACAAATTCTTTATGAGCATGAGAGGCAGTACAGAGAATTGATGAGGAAGTGAAGAGAGAACTTACAACCATGGTAGTGTAAACCTTAAATGAAACAGTAGGTGTCACCATTCTTAAACTACCCATACCTGATGAGTTTCACAGGCCCTTTACCCCACCTAGTCTGAATTTATCTCCTTAGTTTTCACTCTTCTCTCTCCCTCTTTCTCTTTCCCCTTTGCTTATACCAAGGACCAGACAAAAGCTCTTGGATACAATGGACAGATTAACAGTTTGGCACCCTGCGAAGACTGATATTTGATACTTGGAGGGGAGGTGCTTGGGGTGCTTGGGGGGAGAGCAACAGAGGAGCATCATACTCAGCCTCTGCTTTGTCAGTCTGAGCAGTTCAGCTCTAGTCCCAAATATGCACAGCTCACAGAGTCAAATGAAAGTAGTGTGTTTGATCTGAGCCCCCCTCCTAAAAGGTTGTTTTACAACCAGTTATCTGTTTTTATGTAATCATGTTCCTGATGGCTCATCCCAACCCATGTGGGTTGGGATGGGTTGTCAAAGTATCTATTACAAACTTACCCTTCTCTATCTGAGAGAAGATTTGGTAACCTCAATTTTTCAATTTCCTTCCCATTTCCAGTGGCATTTTTATTATTCTAATGAGGTTTCACTGCTGTTTATAGGTTGGCATTCCAGGCAGTGTCCTATCAGTTTCCTCTGAAGATAGCATTGCTCAACTCTCTCCATTTTAGAAAAACCAAGAAATATTTCCCTTTTTTCTCAAGCAGGGTGTCTTTCCTCCTCCTCTGATGTCTCAGCACCAATTTATATTTGTCATTGAAGTAGTTTATCAAGGTACTTTCTCATACTAAGATATTTTTTTCCTTTAAATGAATTCTGATTCCAGCTGGTTAATATAAAAATGTTTTTCACTTTGTTTTACTGGACATGATGTAATATGGCCATTTTAGCCTTGGAACTAAATTAACTTTTAGCTCCCAGAGAGTTGTTGTGTATGGTTTTACAGGTTGTACACCATGTGACTCTAGGTGGCACATTTTACACTATGATAATCCCTAGAGTTATATAGTCCACGACTTGTACAACCACCATATGTTACGGACCTGTCCCAAGGACAATCTACTACTAAACAGTCATCACAATGATTTAATTTCAAAATGGTCATCCTTTTTGTGTCAGGTGTTTATCCTGTCCAATCAGATATGCCCAAATTAGTGACATCATGTTATAAATACATGGATTCAGTTTCACTCCTTTCGTGGAGGCTTTGTGAGGGGTAGTGGGGTTATATGGGAGAGAAGGCATTATGTGGGAGAAAAGGTGTTATATGGGAAGAATAGACATCATAAAACTTGACATCTACTGAAAGAATTTGGCATTGTTTTTGCCAAGGGCCGGTGACAAAATAAATAAATAAATAAACAAACAAACAAATAAATAAATAAATAAAATCAAACCAGCTTTTTTAAACTGTGAGCTCATGATCCATCAAAGAGATGTGAAATCAATTTAGTGAGTCACATTTTTTAAAAAACATAAAAATGAATGGATTTCCCATCATGGTTTAGTGAAAATTAATCTGATCCCTGGCCTTGCTCAGTGGGTTAAGGATCTGGTATTGCCATGAGCTGTGGTGTAGTTCACAGGTGTGCCTCGGATCCGGCATTGCTGTGGCTGTGGCTGTGGCGTGGGCCGGCGACTGTAGCTCCAATTCGACCCCTAGCCTGGGAACTTCCATATGCCGCGGGTGTGGCCCCAAAAACATAAAAAACAAAACAAAACAAAACAAAACAAAACAGTCCCACATAAAAATGAAATTAAAAGAATTTGAAAATATCAGCAGAGAAGCCACCCACAAACGGTAAACATTGTGAATTTATGTTTTAATTTTTTGTATACTGGATCAGTACATAAATTATGGATTGTGGTACAAAAATATCAAAAACCAAACCAAAATCCAAACCAGACAATGACCGTCACTCCTTCCTGCGAGCCCACAGTATTGATACAGTTGCCCTGGGGACATTTATCTCAGAGGGTTTCCTTGGGCCTTGTGTCCCCAACTACTCCAGCCATATCGCCTGATCTGTTTAGCTGGCCCTTTGTTTTTTATCTGGCTCTTGTTCCACAGTCACCTACGTCTCAGACAGTCTTCCACTTAGCTCTGTGCCCAAGTCCAGCTCTGGGGAGTCCAGCCTTGTTATAATCCCCAGCATCTCCAGAAAGGGAAACTCGGACAAACAATAGCACACTGACAAGCCCAGCCCCCTCTTGTCCACTTCCCAGTGGCTCTGTCTTTTCTTTGGTTCCTGAGCCCATTGTTATCTTGGCAGACAGTTTGTCAGAGTCTCTAGCCTGCAGAAGTAGGGCTTCAAGTTATTTGTTCTCAGCAGAACCCAATATCCCAATGGCATGGGGTACATCTCAGAGACTCACTTGCTCCTTGAACTGCAGCCCTTGGCTACTTTGGCCCAGTTGAAGCAACTGAGCTTTTGCTTAAATTTGTGCTGCACCCTCTGTACTGCCATTCTGCATGGTGCCTATATTTGTAAACCAATTTGTCCTTGGAATCAGATAATATCCCTAACGTTTCCCTATTCCTATTGACACTTCCTCTAGGATCCTTTATCTGAATAAATTGATCACCCAGAAGCACAACCCCACTGCCTGCCTGTCTTCCAGTGTCCCCTCCCACATGCTGCCCAAGGAGATCATTTAGAAGCCAGCAGAGGACAACTTTCTGGGTCAGATATGTAGCCAGGACTACCCTCATTCTACTTTTCCCGCCTGTGGATACCTTCTCTGGAATCCTGGGCTTACCCTCCATGATAACTGCTTCCTGATCTTTGATCTCTGTAAATAGCTTGAATGTCCATTTCTGAATATGTGAACTTATGTCTTTTATTTCCTTTCTTTTGAGGAACTGACCAAGTCTTAGAAGCACATCCACAACTCCTTCTAATGGTAACTGCCTTCCTCCCCACTCCCCCACATTGGGTTGCCAGATTTAACTAATAAAAGCATAGGTATTCTGTTAAATTTAAATTTCAGATAAGATACAAATAATATCTGCAGGTCCTGTGCAATATTTGGGACATACTTATACTAAAAAATAATTCAGTATTTGTATGAAATTCAAATCTAGCTATGCATCTTGTATTTTACTTGGCAACCGTATGCCCATAGTTCTTTGCTAAAGAAAGGGTCTTAAGCTCTTCCTGAAGCATACCTAGCTTGTTCTGTACTTTGGATCACAACCCCACCCCACCGCACCTCCAAAGTCATAGCTGATTGGATCACAGATGAACACTTATCTTAAGGGCAGTCTATAGGCTGGCCTCCAGCCTATAAGGTAGTCTGGTACAAAAGTTTTGCCCAAGAGAATTAAAGTGATTAAGTAAACCCATCAGATGTTCTCTTGCAGAGCTTTGAACTCAATAAGAGAATGTGAGAGTCAGTTGGTAGAAGGAACAGCCCCCCTCGCCATATATTACTACCCTTTGAATCTTCAGACGCTGAAGCCTGCTTGAACCAGCTTGGACCTTTGGACCCTGTATCTTGTGCCCCTGCCTGCCCCTCCAAAATCTTGGTTCTGGCATCATTCGGTCCCCTCTAGACCTAATGCCCAGCCCAGCACCTGGTACAAGGCTAGAGGTCAATAGGTGCTCATGTGAAATTCTGTCAGTTTTTTGGGTTAAGGTGATTGTGGTCCGAGGGGTTAAAAACCCTGCCTGTGAGTTCTGGCTCTGTGTCCTCCTCCCTATGTAACTTTGGGTAAGTTATTTGAATCCTCTAAGCGTCCATTCTCTCCTCTGTAAGATAGGGTGATATTATTTACCTTTTAGGCTGTTGGTGAAGTTTAAAATTGCAGATGTGTGAAAGCCTGTACCAAATAAGCCCTCTAAAAACATTTAGTGCATCTGAGTATAAGGAATTTGCATTTGACATGTGAGTTGCACTTTATAAGACTGCATGTATGAAAGTAAAGACAAAAAACAAATTTCATGATGCAAGACTCTTCCTGGTGAAGGATGGTAGCCATTATGTTGGCCATTTGGCAAGAGAATAAACAGAATTTCCACTTCACTGGGCTCTCAGGTTAAAAATTTTGAACAAATTTTTAATTTGAAAGTACTTTTGAATTTTCCAAAAATGAGTATTATTACTTTCATATTATGCACTTTTAAATATACCCCAATCAAATTTTCTTAAAGTGCACTGAACTCCATGATTTGAGAGAAGAAAATGAAAAATGCACATTGTAATACAAAATGAATATGTCTTCATGGTCCCACACAGCTGCATGTTCCCGCATTGCATTAACCTCTGGATCTGCTCAGCCTTCACTCTGGAATTTTTTAAATGTCATAACAGTGTGCTTTCAAAATAATAAGCTCATGCACCCCCCGCCCCCCCACTTCCCCAAGTGTGTAATATTGTCAGGATGTTTTATCTTGTGCCATATATCTTGCACATGACAAATCCATTTCCCCAAACAAACCATCACACATGTCCACAGTGTCTATAAATTTTGAATCTGACATCTACGTTATTACTCTCTGACGTTTTGATTGGTCAAATTGGGCATAATTTGGGGGCGACATTTTTAAGGAATGAAGGGGATGTCACTCTTTTCTTCCCGATGGGTTCCCTCTGGAGAAAGTGATGTCAGGAACATACAAGGCTTAACCCTGCTGGAGAAAGCCCCAGATGCTCTCCCCAAGGTACCAAGAGATTAAGCAGGCCTGATCTGTAAGCATCCCCACTCCAGGGGTGATAACAAGGTCATTCTGTACTTAGGTTTGGCTTTATAATGATACATCTGGCATCGATAGAGTTCCCTTCTTTCCAAAGTGTTTTCCTATTTATGATCTCATTTTGCCCTCACAGGAGGTGGAAAGGGAGCAGGCTGGGATGAGCAAACCTGAGTTTCTCCTGCTCTGGGTCTAGGCAAGTTGCTTCCCCATCTCATGTTCAGTTTCTCCATTTGTAAAATGGTATCGTAATTGCCGTTGGGTGCTTAGGGTTGTGTAAGTGCAAATGTGGCCTGTGAGTTGAGCAGGAAAGTGCTTTGGGAAATCCAAAAATCTATCCCAGCATGGCTTGTTTTATCGTGCTTCACTTTATTGTGCTTTGCAGATGCTGTGATTTTTACAAATCGAAGATTTGTCGCAGCCCTGCATTGTCAGATGATGGTTAGCCTTTTTTAGCAATAAAATATTTTAAAATTAAGGTATGTGCTTTTTTTTAGATGTAATGCTATTGCACACTTAATAGACTACAGCATAGTGTAAACATAACTTTTATGTGCACTGAGAAACCAAAAAATTTGTGACTCGATTTATTGCAACATTCACTTTATTGCCATCGTTTGGAAACTGAGCCAAAACGTCTCTGAGGTATGCTCATAGATAGAAATGCACTGTGATGATAAAAGTCATTTACGCACTCTTGAAAGAACTTAAGAAATAAAACAGTAAAGAGGTTTTCAGCCTTTCTCTTGTGAAGATCCACAGATGAATGGTGGTCATGAACAGAACACATTTCTTTTGCAGGTTCAGATTTTTGCTCTCTCACTTCAAGCGATGACTAAACTGTAGGTCAAATACCTTTGCCTGTGTTGGCTCTTTTCCCACCTTGTTCTCTCTCACTCAACAAAGCATATTAAAATAAAAGCAAGAGAGAAGTTATTATAAGGGTAACCCTGATTTCACTCAATTTATTTTCATTCAATTTATTTCCAAAAATGCAAACACAGGATTCTTTAAGTAAAAAAAACCCCAACCCAAACTGACTTACACAAATGATAAAATGCACTGACTTGTGTAATATAAGAATATGCAGGGGCAGATGCTTCAGTCATGACTGGATCCAGAGGCACAAATGGTTTCATCAGGACTTAGATTATTTATCCATCTCTAGGTTCTGTTTTACTTTGTGTTGAGATTTTCAGACAGAATCACTCCATGGGTGATAAATGGCTGCTGGCAGCCTTAGGTTTGTATTCTCAAAGCTGAGCACCCTTTGTGAAAAGAGAGCTTTATTTTCTTAATACTGTAGTTCCAGCCTAAATCCTAGGATTAAGACTCATTGGGTTGCCTTGGAAGCACTGCCACTGGGTTCCCGTCAATGGGATGGGATATGCTGATTGGCTGGGGCTGTGCTGTCTCCCTCTGTCTCCACCATGGGGAATGGGAACGGAAGTGGGCTCCATCTCATCTGAACCATATAGACTAAGAGTGGGTGTGGCCTAGTCCCTAAAGGAAAACTGAGGGACTGTTATCAGAAACTAGGAGAATGGAAGCTGGGTGGGCAAAACCAATGACACTTAGACAATGATTAATAAGAACTTACTTACAACACACATAGCAATGGGTTGTGTTTGAGCAGTGTATTAAAATAGCGTGATGGAAATCCTCTGATCTAGTCACTCTCTCATTTTTTCAGGTTTTTCTTGCCATTTGATAAGTTTGTTTTGGACATAATGAGTTGAGGTTTTATTTGTAATTTTAACACCTCATTAAAGATTTTCTCAACATAAGGAGCCAAACTAAAAGCTCTTTTCACGTTTTCCAAGAAAGAAATTGCCCTTCCCAAAGTGAGAAGTTTAGTAAGTTTAGTAAGGCGTGTTTTATATAGATAGCATCTATACTTCTTGCTGTGGGAAAAAAAAATATTACAAATTTTAGTACCTCCGATTTTCCAAGTTTTTCATACCCGGGAGCAGTAGAAGGAGGTAGGTGTAAGTTTTATCACCTGGATTTAGACAAGGAAATTGAAAGAGAGAGAGAAAACCAGGCTCATATGTAGGCAGCACGGCTGGCTACCTCTGTGGTATGATTGAGGCACCTCTCCAGGCCTGCTATTTCTGGAAGCCTCTAAAACAAGAAGTTTGTGCCACTGAAGTGCATTCTTTCTTTTTTCTTTTTTTTAAAATTGAAGTATAGTTGATTTATAATATTATATATGAAGTACTTTCTTAATGATGTGTGTAGTTGCACTGAATCTAGGCATTACATTGCCTGGAGGCCAGTGCATACTTAATACATTTTTAGGGGTCAGTTCAGTTCAACAAAGAGTTACTGAGAACTTATTACTAGGTGTGTCACTTAGGGTGTCTTGAGTGCAAGTAACAGAAAATACAATTCCAACAGTCTTAAGCTCAGCGGTAAGGTGGCCTTCAGGTGACACTTAACCGGCAACTTCATCAAAGAACAAGTTTCTTCTCTCTGCCTTCTCACACTTCCAGGCTGTGTGTTTCACCCTAAGCCTGGCTGCCTTAGGATCACAGGATGGTGGCCGGAATGTTCTGAGAGCTACATGATTCCTTATTTATTTCCATCAGGAGAAAAGTCGTTGCCCGAGGAATTTAAAGGGTGAGGCACTTTTTTCCCCTAGAGAATATCTCCTCACATTTCACAAGTTCAAACTTGGACATGTACTGCCTATTCCTAAACCAAACTTCCTCCTGTGGCCAGGAGGATGAGATATGCTGGTAAACAAAGACCATGGCTGGCACCCTCTTCCCTAGACACTGGAGAAGATAACATGGGCTGAGTCGGAGGCGGCGGGGGCGGGCTCTTGCCTGGATGGAAAGCCATATACTGTCAACAGAAGGAGGGGAATACATGCAAGCATCTATCTCATTAAAGGTTGGCTTTTATTAATGAACAGAATGGTATTGAGGAGTTCCTGCTGTGGCACAAGGGGATCAGTGGTGTCTCCGGAGTGCTGGGACACAGGCCTGGCATGGTGGGTTAAGGATCAGGCATTGCCACAGCTGCAGCATACATTACAACTGCGGCTCAGCTCCCTGGCCTGGGAAGTCCATATGCTGCCAGGTGGCCAAAAAAGAAGAAAAAAAAATGGTGTTGAATAGTTGTAAAAACAACAAAAGAATTGGAGTTCTTTTGTGGCACATTGGGTTAAGGATCTAGTGTTGTCACTGCAGAGCTTGGTCACTGTTGTGGTGTGGGTTCAGTCACTGGCCTGGGAACTTATGCATGCTGTATGCCTTGCCAATAAATAAATAATTAAAAGCTGTAATTAAAAAAAAGGAAACAAGAAAGTCAAATTTCAAGGAGGGAAGTGGGGACAATTTTAATTTTAGACGTACTGAATTTCAAGTGACTTCAGAATATTTGGGCATTACTGATAGACAAAGAGTTAGGAATAAGGACCCAGTACTCAGAAAATCAAGTTTGAGCTGGAGATTTAGATGTGGTAGTTAAGACATGACAGCACAGGGCCAGTGCCCAGGGGCAGGGCAGGGCCAGTGAGAAAGACTTCTGACACCTACAGAAGTGGGAAAAATAAGGGGGACCCAGGGGCTGGAGAAGGCAAGGTGAACACTGTATGGAGAAGGCCGGGAGTAGGGGGCAGCTTATCAAGGAGGGAGGGGTCATTTCAGAGGCCGAGTTGGATGAGCCTCAGCAGTGTCTGTTCGGTTTGGCAGCTGGGGGTCTGAGGAGGGATGTGGTGGGAGAAGGGTGTGGGGAGTTGAGGGGGTGAGGCAGGGACAGGGCACCTCACTCTGTGCAGCCTGTCTCTGAAGGTCAAGGAGAGAGAAGGCAGAGCTCTCAGCAAAGGGAGAAGGCTATCTTTTTCCTGATAGGGGCATCAATAGGTTAGTGCTTTTTACTATCAGGCCATTTAATCTTTTGACGTGTTTCTCTCAGGACAGGGAGGGCCGGTGTGGGCACAGGAGCTGGGGGCTGGGGTCTCCTACAGATAGCAGACCACATCATGTAGACCCCAAAGATTCTCTCTCCTAAACTAATTAAGGACTGTGGCATGCCATGTGCAATGCATCTAGGAAGCCAGGTAACCTCTTGCTCTTCCTCTCCCCCTGGGCCAGCTCAAGGGCATCTTCCAGGGGCAGCTCAGGTACCCCAGTTGGGGGGTGGGTATCTCCACTCCTCCCCATCTCCCACCTCCCCCTAAAGGAAGAACTGAGGCTCTTCCAACCCTATGCAAAGACCTCCCAGATTGCCTGATACGTGGACTACTTGCTATAAGGTCCTGGTGATTTTGGAGAGATAGCAATGGGTGATGGCTTCAAGAGAGATTTTAATTCTCTGCTCAGGAATTGAACCTGGGCAGCCTGGATGAAAACCAGGAATCCTAGCCATAAGACTAGCTAGAGGATGAAAACAGAATTGCCCTGATTCTTGCCCTCTGTTGAAAGCAAGAATGCTTCAAGGAGGCAAAGATTATAAAAATAGATATAAGCTTTATTGCTAGAAACACTGTACAACATGTGGGAGAGCACAGAAATACAGAGAATCTATTTATCTAAGGCAGAAGTAAAGCAATAATACACACCCAAAAGAGAAATGAGGGTGTGGGCGTCCCCCTAAATGAGTGGCGTGCCAGAAATGTGACTTAATTTTCTTATATAGGGCAGTTCTTCCAGGTCTTTGTCTTCCTTTGACCAATTATCTTGTTTTATTTTGCTACATCTGACCAGACCCAAGGCCCTCCCCTGATCTGTGTGCTCACCTTTTGGCCCAGCTGGATTGCAAAGCAGAGCGTGGCAGGAAGGTTATCCAGACTTATTATGGTCTAGCACCCCCCCACTTTCTGACCCAGAGAGGTCTCTCTGTGAATGTGTAGTTGGGGTCTCTCTGATCCTATGGATGGGGAGTACATGACCTCTTTCTTCTGTCCAAGCAGGACTCAGCTCCTCTTTTGATCCTGTTGTTACAATTGTTTAACAAGTTCACAGAAGACAAGTACCAGTTATTTGCCACGTGTCGGTTGTTATTTCTATCTTGAAGTTAGATACCTGGCTGGTTGTAAATTTCATCCTGGAGCCCACCTATCTCCTTCCTAAGGAAGTGTAAATAAGAGGCTAGTTGTACCTATCTCCTGCCTCAAGAAGTATAAATAAGAGGCTATTTGCAAATGTCTACCCTGGAGCCCACCTATCTCCTGCCTCACAAGCTTCCCAAATTCTCTCTTTCACTTCTACCTTCATTTTGTCACTCCACTTTCATCTCTTTCCAAATCCCTGGTTGAACTGTGGGAGCACCTGGGCCTTGGGACACAGCATCTGGTGCACATGCTTTAGTAGGCTTTACCCTTCATGTCTTCCATCCTCCTGTCTCAGTGGACTCACAGGACCTTTCCCTTTCCAACTGTTGCTGATAGTGCCTCTGCTGACCTCACTATCTGTCCCCATGGGAAACACCCTAGGCTGGTGGGCAGAAACCAAGTTCAAGCTTTGGTGACCGTGCCTGTGCCTGTCTGTTGGCACTTTAGAGAGAAAATCTCCTTGAGGGTGTTTTGGGGCTTGGAGAAGAGAGAGTTCACACAAATGCTTCACAGGAATGCTATGGTTAATGGCTCTAAGCAGCACTCAGAGGCGCTCTGGCCTGCTAGCCTACTGCATTGTAATCATCTCTACACTCTGCTTCAGATATGGGCGGTTCCTGGAAGCGGGAGCCACTTTTGAGGTGCAAGAGGAAGATTCCAGAAAATGCAGGGCAGGGTTGAAGTACCCAGAGGAGACTGGAGCTGCCCTCACCTGGATACCTGGTTTCCCTTGTTACTGCTTCTGTAACAAGGGAATCACACTCCATCCACACCTCCCCTCTGTAGTGGAGCACCTGCAACTGGGTGTTCCAATGGCTCCAGATGTCGCATCCTAGCTCTGCCAGTTCTGAGTAATAATCAATTGTAGCAGAAGACCAACCAGCTTTGTGCTCAGAACTGTGTGAGCACAGTAAGGCTGTAAAGTAGATTTTTCCTATCTTTAACTCCCTCTTTATGCTAATAGCTCAGCTCCAAAGGCAACACTTAGACAAATAAAATAGAGAACCAATCAACTTTGCATTCTGTTCTTGGAGGAAGAAAATCAAGGCCATACATGGAGTTAGAGCTGTACTTTCCAACGGGGTAGCTACCAGCCACATGTGACTTATTTATTTATTTATTTTTGCTTTTTTAGGGCTGCACCTGCAGCCTATGGAAGTTCCCAGGCTAGGGGTCTAATTGGAGCTGCAGCTGCTGGCCTACACCACAGCTCACAGCAAAGCCAGATCCTCAACCCACTGAGTAAGGCCAAGGATTGAACCCATGTCTTCATGGATACTAGGCCAGTTTTTCGTAACCTGCTGATCCACAATAGGAATTCCCCACGTGTGACTATTTAAATGTAAAGTAAAATGAAATAAAATTAAGAACTCAGTTTCTTAGCCATGCTTAGTAGGTGCTCTGTAACCACATGTGGCTAGTGGCCACCATCCTGGATAGAGCAAGAGTAAGAGTCTTACTCTCCAGAAAGTTCTATTGGGCAGCACTGGCCTGGAGTAATAAAGGCCAACTTCAGGGACTAGGCTTGGGCTGAGCTGGAACAGAAGGCAGAATTAGATAGAAGAGGAGGGAAAGGGTCTTCCAGGTGGGAGAAACTATTCAGAGCTTGGAATGAACCCAGCAGTTTGGGGCAGCACCAGCGGAGAGAGGACTTAGCCTGAGTAGAGAATTCCTTTTGGAGTTCCCGTTGTGGCTCAGTGGTTAACGAATCCGACTAGGAACCGTGAGGTCGCGGGTTCGGTCCCTGCCTTTTCTCAGTGGGTTAACGATCTGGCGTTGCCGTGAGCTGTGGTGTAGATTGCAGACGCGGCTCAGATCCCGCGTTGCTGTGGCTATGGTGTAGGCCGGCAGCTACAGCTCCGATTTGACCCCTAGCCTGGGAACCTCCATATGCTGCGGGAGCGGCCCAAGAAATAACTAAAAAGACAAAAAAAAAAAAAAAAAAAAAGAGAATTCCTTTTTAGGCACTGTGGAAGCCATCATCTCTCTGATGATAACAGGCACAGGGAATGAAGGGGAAAAGACAAATTCCTCCTCTCAATTCTTCACCCTGTATCCTGCCTTTCACACTCACTCTACCCCCTCAGGAGGACAGAGTTCTGATGGGATCTTAGCTCCTGACCTCAGGGGAGGGGTGTCTTGGCATTATAATTCTAGCCATCCACTCTTTTTGAAAACACTGTTGGGAATGGACTGGGGTGGGAATCTAGACCTGTGACCTGTGATGGCCCCCCAACCTATGACCTCTCTCTCCCTACAACCTAGATGTCTGATGAGCTGAACTGTAAACCTCCTTGGCCAAGTAGGGAATGGGGGAAGCCTAGAAGTCAGGCCCACCTGAGCTCAAGCACTGGCTCACTAGCCAAGTGCCTGTAGCCAAGCAACTTAACTCTAAGCCTCAATTTACCCATCTGCAAAATAGGGATGAAAAAAGTGCTGACCTCATGGTAGTTATGAGAATTCAATGGATAATGTTTGCATGGTTCATGGCAAATAAATGTTACCTATTCATGATGCTATTCCTTAGACTGAAGCCATTTGCTGGTTCATTGCTGTTATTATTTTTGCTTCCCAATTAAATATAAAATATGTAATTGATTAGTCAAATTTTCCTTAATAATTTGTGTTCTTTGTGTCTTATTAAAACACTTTTCCCTACCCTAAGATCTTAAAGATAGTCTCCTGTATGTTATTGTAAAAGTGTCTTTAAGAAAAATTTTAGGGCGTTCCTGTTGTGGCACAGTGGAAACGAATCTGACTAGTATCCATGAGGATGTGGGTTTGATCCCTGGCCAGACTCAGCAGGTTGGGGATCCCTAGTTGCTGTAAACTGTGGTGTGAGTCACAGATGAGGCTCAGATCTAGGGTTGCTGTGGCTGTGGCGTAAGCCAGCAGCTACAGCTCTGTTTCGACCCTTAGCCTGGGAACTTCCATATGCCGAAGGTGCAGCCCTAAAAAGAAAAAGAAAAAAAAAGAAAAATTTTAATTGAAGTATAATATACTCATAGGAAAGTGTGTAAGTGGTAATGGTGCAGCACCATGAATTTTCACAAAGTCAACCCATCCATGAACCAGAACCGGTATCAAGAAAAAACATCATCAGTTCCCTGGAATCCTTGTTTCATCTCCCTTCGTCTCTACCCTTCTGCTAGTTTAAACAGTAACTTGAGGAGTTCCCGTTGTGGCTCAGTGGTTAACGAATCCGACTAGGAACCACGAGGTCACGGGTTCGATCACTGGCCTTGCTCAGTGAGTTAAGGATCTGGCGTTGCCGTGAGCTGTGGTGTAGGTTGCAGATGCGGCTCGGATTCAGTGTTGCTGCAGCTCTGGCGTAGGCTGGTGGCTACAGCTCCTATTAGACCCTGGGCCAAGAACCTCCATATGCCTCGGGAGCAGCCCTAGAAAAGGCAAAAAGATAACAAAAAACAAGATAAACAGTAACTTGACTTCTAGTTTTTTCCTGTTATTGAACTCTATAAAATTGGATTCATTCAACATCTAATCTTAGGTGTCTGGATCCCATTTGTGTGAGTCATTCATGTTGTTCATGAGCTGTAGTCTGTTCGTTCTCATGGGCTTATTCAATTGCGTGGATGTACCAGAATTGATCCATTCTGCTGTTTATGGACATTTGGGTAGTTTCTGATTTGGGGCTGCAATGAGTGCTGCAGTTATGTGCCTCTTGGTGAACTTATGTCTGTCTGTCTGCAGGGTGTGCTGACCTGGGAGAAGAATATCTTGGTCATTCTTCACTTGATATTAGCATCACCAAATGCTAGAGCAGGAACAGGGCTTCAGGCACATCTGGTCTTCTGTGTTACAGACAAAGGGATTCTGGCCCAGTGGGGACAGTGACCCCTGAGACCCCTGCCGATCTCAGCAATTAGCAGAACCAGGTGTCCTAAGACTGTTTCCAGTTCATCCTGCTGCTTCTAGGAGAGGTCAGTTGGATCCCCTTTTTTTTGTGGGCTCCATGCCAATCCTCCCACTCCTAAACATACACACACCTGGGAGCACAGCTACTGTTCCAGGGAACTGCAGCTCCTTAGAACATTGACAATGTGCAAAGGTCCTGAGGCACAAGGGAAGGTCCCTTTGAGGAACTGGATGGTAAAGCAGAGAGAGGGGCATTGATGGGGTGGAGGGATAGACAGAGCCTTGCCCAGCACAGCAGCTTAAGCTTTTGAGACTTTTAAAGCCGTTTGCAGCTGACAGGTGATCATGTTGTACAACAAAATCTTCTTGGGAGAGTTGTAATCCATTTATTTTTTATCGCTTAACACCCACATGATTCCAATTCCACCTAACTTCAAAGAACTGAAGACAGACTTGCTTGGTGATGAGGTCATACAAGAGAAGCTTTTTGTTTTACTCTTTCTCTCCTTTTAAGAGCAGTTCCTCCTTTGCTCCAACTTCCTGAAGCCCCTCCACGGTCTCTTTGTGCCAAAGAGCTGGGGGAAGCCAGGGGGACCGGCTGTTTTTACAGCTGCAAGGAACTCCAACCCGAGAGCCGTCCATCCCACTCCTCACACACTCGGGCAATTCCAGTGAAGAGGGGAGGGATGTAAATCATGCCTCTCACATGTGCTCTGAGCTCATTTGTCTCTGAGCCTCACCCAGGGGCCTCTTAAGTTCTGACTATTAAGTCCTGAGCCAAAACAGCCAAGAAAAGTGATTCTTTAGCATAACAGGGAGGCCTACCCCGTGGGCAAATCGACCCTGGAGTCTACAGGTGTGCTGTGCTTTACACAATAGGGGCATTGACAAAACCCTAGACTGATGGGACCACACACTGGTCAGGGCCACCACCTCATCTTAGAGAGGAGGAAACTGCTTTTCTCATAACTTTGGTGAACCAGTTGGTCCCTAAGGGCTTTCAGTTTTGACAGTTGTGATTTTATGAAGACGTATAGATTTCAGATTTTTGAAATGCTCTGTGAGAGTTCACCATTAATAATAGAACCAGCATTTCTTGGTTTCTTTCTGGGCTGCAGACACAGTCAAAGTGCTTGTCTTTTATTTAGTCTTCAGAATCACCTTTAGGGTCTCAGGTGTGCTTTATCTGCTCCCAGCCCCGCCCAGCCCTCCATCACCAGTTAGCAATTGATTCAATGAGCTGACATGCTGTGCAGCACAGCAAGCAAACTGGATGGCACTTTCTGGAAACAGGCAGAGCTCAGCGCCTCACACCGGGGGAGGCGAAGGGCCCCAGCTCACAAGAGAGCATGCCGTTCCAAGACTTTCCCTTGTGGGGACTTGGGCTCTGAGGTAACACGCTGTCTTGGTTTCTCTTTGAAATCTGTGGCTGCCTTGCAGCATCTGCTGCTTATTTTGTGAACTGAGGCCAAAAGGAGGCCCCGCAGAGGCCGGGCAGACTCCCCCTCCCTCCGCTTCTCCCAGTACTCTGGTGTTCCTGTTTTGATCATCTGCTCCCCTGATAAGCCCTCCAAGCCTGCAAAGATCTCAGTTGCCCACCAGTATTTGTTTGTCCTCCTCTCTTTAAGCAGAGCCATGCAGAGTAGGGGTCCTCCTGCAGATAGCAAATGCACCAGCATCTCACATTGCTCTCAATTATCTGGACTAAGTCCTAAACGCAAAGACTTTCTGGAATGAAGTGGGGGGCAGTGGGGGGAATGATGAATGGGGCTTACTGGGTGGGTAGTGGATGGTACTGCTCAACTCCAGCCTGTTGCAAAATTTAAGCAGGAATCACAGCAGGCCCATGTTAATAGATTTTAGAAGTGTGTGTGTGTGTGTGTGTGTGTGTGTGTGTGTGTGAGAGAGAGAGAGAGAGAGAGAAATATCTTCATTTTTATGAATTGTCAACAATTTTTTTTTTTTTTTGGCCTCACCCATGACTTGCGGAAGTTCCCTGGCCTGGGATTGAATCCTGGCCATAGCAGTGACAATGCTGGATCCTTAACCCACTAAGCCACCAAGGGACTCCTGCAACTATTTTCTAAAAATATTAAAATACTATGTAGCATAAGCTAAACATATCTGTGGGCTAGGCTCAGCCCTCTGGTACCCAATTCACAACCTTGGATCTAGGTTTTGATGTGAGTGGGTTTTGTGTAGGAATTATGCAGGGAATCACCTAATTCTTCACTTTGCTTGGTGTATATATGAATGCAGCCCTTGCTTTTGAAATTATAACTGCCCCAGTGTTTGCTAAGCTGGATTTTCTCAGATGACTGAGTGACAGGATTGAACTGACAGGACTGATAGCTGAGAATCAGCAGAGCTGGGTTTCAGTCTTATCCTGCAATAAACCAGCTCTGTGGCCTTGTTCACATGAATCTGGTTTGGGCATCCTCCTTTATAAAATGAAAGCATTGGTGGAGAGATCCTTAGGGTTCCTTCAAGTTCTGAAATTCCATAAATTTATGGCTTTAATTTATATGATTGAATTACTTTCTTTTGTTTGTATCTAAAATAGCTAGACTAGGTGCTTAGAGACTCAGGCTTATGGTGCACCTTGGAACAAAATCTGATTTACTAGAGTAAAGGAACAATTTGAAGTTTATTTTTTCTAATGGTTTCCATGAAAAGAGGCTAAGTAAGAGTTCTCTCTAAAATGAAGTGCCATTTCTCTTTCCCAGTGGCAAAAGTCATTAGAAATTTCAGTGAAATCTAGGAAGAATTGATGAAGGAAGGAAGGCAAACATATTAGTCAAGATTAGTAAGAACAGGGAGTTCCCATTGTGGCTCAGTGGTAGTGAACCCTACTAGTATCCATGAAGATGTGGATTTGATCCCTGGCTCCATTCAGTGGGTTAAGGATCTGGCTTTGCCTTGAGCTGTGGTGTAGGCTGGCAGCTGCAGCTCCAATTTGACCCCTAGCCTGGGAACTTCCACAGGCTGCCAGTGCAGCCCTAAAAAGTGCACACGCACGTGCCCGCACATACACACACAAATAGGAAGAACAGACAAGCATGTGGATGAATTGCAACTCATTTATTTACAATGGAGCAGCCACTTTAGAAAACAGTTTGGCAGTTCCTTAAAATATGAAGCAGAGAGTCACCCTGTGACCTGGCAATCCACAGCTAAGTTTTATAACTACAAAAAAACTTACACATGAATGTTCATAACAGCATTATTCATAATAGCCCCAAAGTGGAAGCAACCCAGATATCAATTAAAATTAAGGATTTGTAGTATTGAGTACCTTTTCATATACCTGTTGGTCATATCTATGTCTTCTTCTGAAAAAATCTCTATTCAAGTCCTTTGCCCATTTTTAATTGGATCTGTTTTTTTTTCTATTGGATTGTATGAGTTCTTTATATACCCCAAATATTCATTTGAATGGGTAAATAAAACATGGCAGATCCATGCAATGGAGTATTATTCTGCAATAAAAAGAGTGAAGCACTGATACATGCTACAACACAGATGAACCTTGAAGACCTTATGCTAAATGAAAGAAGCCAGACACACATGATAATGTATTGTATGATTTTATTTATATGAAATGCTCAGAAGAGGCAATGACACTGAGATAGAAAGCAGATTAATGGTTGCCCAGGGCTGGGGAAAATTGGAGAAGTGAGTAGTGATGCTAAAATATGAGGTTTCTTTTTGGGGTGATGAAAATATTCTGAAACTAGATAGTGTTGGTGGTTCCACAGCTCTGTGAATATACTAAAGACCACTTAGTTGTACACTTTATTTTTTAAAATTTTATGGCCCCACCTGTAGCATATGGAAGTTCCCAAGCCAGGGATTAACTCTGAGCCATAGCTTCAGATTCTGGATACTTTAACCCACTGTGCCAGGCCAGGAACCTCATCTATACTTCCCTGGACTGCCAAGTGACCTGAGCCACTGCAGTCAGATGCTTAACCCACTGTGCCACGGTGGGAACTCCTATTTGTACACTTTAAATGGGTGATGTGTATGGTTATATGAATTATATCTCAATAAAGTTGCTCACAAAAAGAATGGTAAGGATAAAAATATTTAAATGAAAAAATGGGAGTTCCTGTTGTGGCTCAGTGGTTAATGAATCAGACTAGGAACCATGAGGTTTTGGGTTTGATCCCCGGCCTCGCTCAGTGAGTTAAGGATCTGGCATTGCCATGAGCTGTGATATAGGTCGAAGACACGGCTCAGATCCTGAGTTGCTGTGGCTGTGGCGTAGGCCAGTGGCTACAGCTCTGATTAGACTTCTAGCCTGGGATACTCCATATGCCGAGGGTGTGGCCCTAGAAAAGACAAACAAAAAAACAAAAAAAAACAAAAAAAAAAAAAAAAAGAAAAGAAAAGAAAAAAAGAAAAAAAGGATGAGTAAATAGTTAAACAGAGGCTAATGAAAAACAGGGGAAAAGAATGTTATAGACTAGGTTATATTACTAATACATCATTATAGAAATTCTTATTTTGTTCTAAGGGGGGGCTGCTTTTAGCAGGCAAATTATGATTAGGGAAAGGGATGGTTAACAATCAGAACTTGTGATTTTCATTCTTGGCTGTGATCTTAAGTATGAAATTATTTTTCTGGTATTTTTATGCAGTGTTTTGAAGATCAGGCAGCCTGTTACTCTATTTTTTTTTAGCTCCATTTGTTTGAGTTTGGCTGGTTTGAGTTAGTAATGAAGACGCATTATGGCAAGGGACACTAATGACATCAGTACAAACAGGTCTGCCAAAACTCTGGAGGTCTTGCCAAGCCCCAGTGAGTTGCCCCATGCCTCAGAAAATCCAAATCACAAAACAGGAAGAGTGGAGAATTTTCTGGTTTGTGCTAAGTTTGGGGGATTCTGTGTTTAAGTGCCAAAGGTGAAAACATTCTAGTAAGAAATAGTTGTTTCAACTCAATTGCAAGGGCAATTTCAATGGAGTTGAAATTTAGTCCATGCTTTGTCAAATTCTCTAAAAGGAATGACAAACTGGGAAGTGTATAGGGGCTTAGCGGGTGAAATAGAATAGTTAATATAGTTAAATGAAGGTCTTCTTGTCTGATCTCAAGGGAGTAGGCCCTGCTCCATTCATGCTTGTTGCTATATAGGAGGAAGGACCAGTGCTGTTAAATCAGTCTTCTGATTTTCCAAAGGAAGTTGAAGATATGGATTTTTTTCTAGATGCTGCTATCTAATTAGAATAAAAAATGCAATGAATAGGAGAAAATATTTCCAAATCATACGTCCCATGAGGGACTTGCATCTAGAATATATAAAAAATACTTATACTTCAATAATAAGAAAATCAAGTAATGCAATTTAAAAATGGGCAGGGAGTTCCCGTCATGGCTCAGTGGTTAAGGAACCCGACTAGGATCCATGAGCTGTGGTGTAGGTCGTAGAAGCAGCTTGGACCTTGCATTGCTGGGGCTGTGGCTATGCCAGTGACTGTAGCTCTGATTCCACCCCTAGCCTGGGAACCTCCATATGCCACAGGTGCAGCCCTAAAAAAAAAAAAAAAGCAAGAGGCAAAAAAAGAACAAAACAACAACAATCACAACAACATAACAGGCAGAGGATCTGAATAGATTTTTTTTTTTGTCTTTTCTAGGGCCACTCCCTCGGCATATGGAAGTTCCCAGGCTAGGGGTCTAATCAGAGCTGTAACCACCAGTCTACGCCAGAGCCACAGCAACATGGGACTGGAGCTGCATCTGCGACCTAGACTACAGCTCACGGCAACGCCGGATCCTTAACCCACTGAGCAAGGCCAGTGATCGAACCCACTACCTCATGGTTCCTAGTCGGATTCATTAACCACTGCGCCACGGCAGGAACTCCTGAATAGATATTTTGCCAATGAAGACATACAAATGGCCAAAAAAGCACATAAAAAGGCACTCAACATCATTAGCCATCATTAGCAAATAAAAACCACAGAGAGATAACATTTCATAGCCACTAATGTGGCCAGAATCAAAAAGAAAAATAATAACATGTGTTGGTGGAGATATGAAGAAACAGAAATCCTCATACACTGCTGTTGGGAATGTAAGACGTGTAGCCACTTTGGAAAACAGTTCAGTATTTCCTTAAAATTTAACCATAGAATGACCATATGACTCAACATTTTTGTGCATAGGTATATAATCATGAGAAATGAAAACATATGTCTACAAAAAAATTGTACATGAAGGTCCATAGAAGCTTCACAATATCCCTCAAATAGAAACAACCCAAGGGTCGATCAACTAATGAGTTGTAGGGGATATTATCTGGCAATTAAAAGGAATCAAGTACTAATATATGCTACACCATAGATAAACCTTGAAACCATTATGCTCAGTGAAAGAAGCCAATCACAAAAGACCATATGCTATGATTCCATTAATACACGTCCAGAAGAGGCAAACCTATAGAGACAGAAAGATTAGTGTTTGCCTAGAGTGGGGAGGATAAAGGGAATTGAGGAGTGGTTGCTAAAGGGTATAGGCTTTTTTTCAGTGTGATGAAAATGTTATAAATTGTGATGATGGTTGCACAACTCTGTGAGTATACTCAAAAACATTGAATTGTATATTTTATTATTATTACTATTTTTGGCCACACCAGCAGCATGAGGGAAGTTCCTGGACCAAGGATTGAACATGAGCCACAGCAGTGACGATGTTGAATCCTTAATTACTAGGCCACCAGGGAACTCCCTGAATTGTGTACTTCAAATAAGTGATTGTATTCTATGTGAATTACATCCCCGTAAACCTGGTATGGAAAAAAAAAGAATACAGCGATGGCCACACAGCACATATCTTTGAGGCCGCCAGCTTCAAGTCCTTTTATTAGGACTTGATCAAATGCCTAGCAGATCTGGAAGGGGCTATCAAACCCAGTTCTTAGGAAACCAGAGAAGAGGGTGATCTGCCAGTTCTAAAGTCACATGCCTTTTTAGTAGCAGAGCGAGGGCCAAAACATGTCTCTTGACCTTGACCACTAGGTCATGCTACCTCTATCCAAAGCTCAGTTTTCAGGGCAGAGCCAGGAAGGAATTGTGAGAAATCAACATCAGGAACAGCTGGATACACTCTCTTTTGCTGCATTTTACCAATGTCCCTCAAAGATATCTTGAGAAAGGGATAAAATATGGTGAAAAGGAATACTCCTTAAAGAAAGGGAAAAAACAAAGCCTTCCCTGAGCCTTTTTTTGTTTGTATAGCACAGAAGGGAGTGTATGTTTTAGAGTCACTTACTCTGTATGTTTCTGATTTATTTACACTTAGCTCATCAATGTGTTGTTTGTGCAAGAAACTTTTGATGTCCAAGAAATGCTCTGGGCCTTCTGAAAGGTTTTTTTTTTTTTTTAAACGAGAGAACTGAACTTTGCCAAGAGTAAATGGAACTCAGATATCAAAGGTCTGAGTTCAGTTTTCATTGAATACAAAGGGTGAGTGGATTTTGAACTGAGCCAAATGTATCTCCCACCCTTAATTTACCGTACATTGTTTTGGCAGACTCTACAATCCTGGAAGTTGGCTTTTCTTCTCTGATTCCTTTCTAGGGTGTAACCACAAGCCTATCTTTCAGTGAACTTCACAGAAAATAAGACCATATTATAACAATTTGTTAGAGCCTCACTCATCACTATGCCTATAACTATCGATTTTATTGGAACAAATTGAAATGTTTGAAAAGGTTAAATCCATCCTCTGAAGTTGTAATTTTGTTTGATAGACTACAGGAATCTCTATTTTTTTCAGTCCTCTCATCTGGGGGTTTACCAAAGAGGATGTGGCCAGGTCCCCCCCACCCCCAAGCTCCCCCCCACCCAGTCAATGGTCAGGCCCTCAACTAGTTATCAAGTTGAATATTGGTGCTCAGATTTGAAGGATGGTACCATTTCTCCATTCTGTCTTCAAAGGAGAAAGGATCAAATAAATGATTAGTACTTTGAGGATTTTTTTTTGGTTGCCCCATGGCATATGGAGTTCCTGAGCCAGGAGTAAGATCAGAGCTGAAGTTGCACCCTTAGCCACAGCTGCAACAATACCAGATCCTTTACCCAGGATCTAACCTACCCACCTGGCACAGTGCCTGGGCCTGCTTCCCAACGCTCCCACTGTGCCACAGCAAGAACTCCTGAGCTTTTTTTTTTTTAATTAATTTTTTTAATTAAAAAAAAACCCTCAAAAAACCCAAAGAAGCAGAGGAAAATTAAGATTATCCCAAATTCTGTCACTTTGAGATAGGCATTGTTATGTTTTGTGGGTCATTTTTCTTGTATTCTAAAAAATATATTTATATAAGTATAGGTACATGTATATGTAATTATAAAAATGGGATATTACATCTTATCTACTTCTTTATAATCTACGTTTTCCATTTCTTAGTTCATGATTGTTGATGTTAATACAGTTTTATCTACTTCATGCACATAAACCAGTTGTACAGATGGAAGGTAACTTAAATGATTCAGTGAGGAATCTTTTGATAGCAAGTGGCAGAAAATCCATGTCAAAGTGACTTAAGCACAAAAGGAAAGTTTTTGGTTGACATCTGCAAAATCCAGTGGGAGATCTGTTTTTGGGCCTGGCAGGGTTCAGGGCTTAAACCATTTTAGGAGGTTTCTGCTTCTCTTTCTCCGTTCTGCCTTCTGCTGCTTTGGTGCCATTCACATCTTGCATGTAGAGGCAGCAGTCCCAGAGTGGGATGCATCTAGGTTCTTGCCTGGCAAAGGAGAAAAAGGCCCTCTTCCAGTATTCACCATGGAAATTTCGTTATACTTGTGTCAAAGACATTTCTAAGCCTATCATGATGGCTCGTGCCTGGGTCATGATAGACTCTTAGAATCCAAGTGTTTCACCAAATAACAGACTGAGAATGAGAGAGGAAGGGATGGGTCCACAGAGGGAAATAGGAGGATGGTTACCAGAATGATAATGGATGAAGGTTGTGTGGCTGGATTAACAGTTGCACAATTCATAGACCTGGACATTTAGAACCCATTTTGTACTGTTTCCTAGCGCTCTCATAACAAACTACTGGATACTGGGTGACTTAAACAGAAATTTATTGTCTCACAGTTCTGGAGACTAGAAGACCCAGATCAAGGAATCCTCAATGTTGGTTCCTTCCCAGGGGTCATGCCTCTCTCCTCTTTTGGTCTTGGAATTCCTTGACTTGTAGATGCATTGCTCTGCTTTTTGTTGTCATCTTCACATTACATTTTCTCTGTGTCTAGATTTCCTCTTTTTATAAGGACACCAGTGATTTGGATTAGGGGTCCCCTCTACCACAGTACAACCTCATCTTAACTACATTTACAAGGACCCCATTTCCAAATAAGATCACGTTTTGACATACTGATAGGCACCAACATGTGAATTTGGGGACAACACAGTTCAATCCACAACATGTTTCCACACACAATGTTTCTGGCTACATTTAAAACCAATCCAGGAGTTCCCTTTGTGGTGCAGCAGAAATGAATCCAACTAGGAACTATGAGGTTTCGGATTTGATCCCTTTTCCTTGCTCAGTGGGTTAAGGATCTGGTGTTGCCCTGAGCTGTGGTGTGGGTTGCAGATGCAGCTTGGATCCCGTGTTGCTGTCAGCTATGGTATGGGCGGGCAGCTGTAGCTCTGGTTGGACCCCTAGCCTGGGAACATCCATATGCCACAAATGCAGCCCTAAAAAGAAAAAAAAAAAGGTCTGCATGGAAACAACCTGAATGTCCATTGACATATGGATGGATTAAAAAATGTGGTACATATACATAATGGAATACTACTCAGCCATAAAAAGAACAAAATAATGCTATTTGCAGCAACATGGATGCAAATAGAGATTCTCATGCTAAGTGAATTAAGACAGAAAGAGAAAGACAAATACTATATGATATCATTTATATGTGGGTTCTAAAATGTGGCATAGGAGTTCCAGTTGTGGAGCAGCAGAAACGAACTCAACTAGTATCCCTAGTATCCATGAGAGTGTGGGTTCTATCTCCAGCCTTACTTGGTATTGCCATGAGCTGTGATGTAGGCTGACAGTTGGAGCTCTGATTCTACCCCCTAGCCTGGGAACATCCATATGCCACATGTAAGGCCCTAAAAAAGCAGAAATCAATCAATCAATCAATAAAGGTAAAAGCCATTTGCACTGTGTCTTTAAAAAAATAAAAATAAAATGTGGCACAAATCAACCTATCTACAGAACAGAAACAGACTCATAGACATGGAGAAAAGACTTGTGGTTGCCAAAGGGGAGGCGGAAGGAGTGGGATGGACTGGGAGAGTTTGGAGTTAGTAGATGCAAACTATTACATTTAGGATGGATAAGCAACTAGATCCTGCTGTGTAGCACAGAAAACTGTATCCAGTCTCCTGTGATAGAACATGATGGAAGATAATATGTGAAAAGAATGTATATATATGACTGAGTCACTTTGCGGTACAGCAGAAATTGACACAACATTGTAAAGCAACCATAATTTAAAAAATTAAAAACCCCAACCAGTCTGAATTTGAATGATAAATTATTGAATCCAGTTGCCTCCTTCCTTCCACTGTGTGGACCAGAAGGTTGGATGAGTGACCTCTAGGGTTCTTTCCTCATAACTTAGTGATTAAGTGTTTGGGAGCTAGGAATCCACCTGATGCTTGAATGTATACTACATTCCAACCACTATCTTTTGGACTTTGGGCAAGTGACAATCTGCAAATCTGTCTCCTCAACCAGTAAAATGAGGATTGCAGTCCTTTACTCATTAGGATGTTGTGGGCTAGGCACATAGCTCTCAGTAAATGTTAGTGTGACTGTTCCGCCTTTTCAAACATGTAGGACTGGGGAGCCAGGAGAAGAGCCTGAAAGAAACCGAGCGTTTTCACCCTCTGGTGATAATTCAGCTCAACAATTTCTCCCCGTGGTTTTCCTGAGAGAAATTCAAGAAGGGGAGGGTGATTTGCTATCCTGCAAATAGAAATTCAAATCCGGTTCAGGGAACACAAAGTATTTCTCTCTCTCCGCTAAAGCCAGATGTGATCAATCCTGAGCAGACTCCTCCTAGGCGATGTGATTACGAAATACCTGTTCCTTCTAGGTCCCACTTATCTGTCTCTCTGACATCTTTTTTTTCTCTCATAACTTGATCTTTCCCACCATTTTTCAGATGTGGGCTGGAACCAGTCATTTTATTTACAATCTTTTTTTTTTTTTTTTTCTGACTCCATAAAGTCGGGGAAATAGAACAGACATCTGCTACTTTCCAAGGTGCCACATCTTTTAGTTCTTTCATACTTTTTCTACAGGCCCAATTTAGTTTGTCTAAATGCTTATTGAATAACAACTAGAACTCCAAGCTCTTGCAGGAAGCAGAACCTACTTGATACAGGTGTATAAGGCCTTCCCCAAGGTCAAAGCAAGACGAGTAGATGGCTTTAAAAAGATGGTCACTGTCATTTAGCAAATATATCTGAAGCGCTGACTCAGTGCCAGATGCTGCTCTAAGCACCAGGGTCATAAAAATGAACAAGAGAGCCAGCGTTCCTACCCTTAAGTACTGCACATTCTGAGAACATTCACTCATGCAAAAAAATATGTAATGAGCACTTACTACAGGTCAGGTTTTGCTCATCATTAAAAAACACAGTTTATATTACTATACTATACTAATGACAATGGCACATGTGCACGTGTGTGTGTGTGTGTAAGGTGGGGGGCAGAATACAACACACATAAATACATTCTTTATCATGTTAAAAGGTAATAAGTGCTATTGAAAAAAACAGCAGTGTAAGAGGATTAGCCACCTTGGGGGCTGTTTACAGATTTAAATAGGGTGATCAGGGTGGGTCCATTGAAAAGGTAATACTTGAGCAAAGATTTGAAGGCAAAGTGAGGAAAAGGTAAGGAAGGGAGCTTGGGTATTTGGGGAAGAACAAGTCCAAAGGCCCTGGGGCATAAGGATGCCTGGCTTTATCAAGGATAGCAAGGAGATCAGGTTCATTGCGACAGAGTGAACAGTGTGGAAACAGAAGGAAATGGTTAGGGGCAAAGCAAGCAGAGCTTTTAGCCTGAGTGAAATGAGGAACCATCAGAAAGTGCTAAGTAGATCAGGGGCATGATTTCAGACTTCAAAGAATTGACCTGGCTGCTGTGTTTAGGCTAGACCTTGTGGGTGCCCAAGGCATTAGGGAAGTCAGTGGAATCAATCACAAGGGCAAGGCAGTAGCGATGCAGACCTAGAGGTGGGACAAGGGGGACAGGTAGTGAGAAGTGGTTAGATCAGTCTTGAAGACGCGGCCAAAACGATTTTCTAAGACAGGATGTGGAGTGTGAAAGAGGAGGCAGGGATGACTCCAAGATCTAGTCGCTGATTGCTTGGTAGAGCAAGGTTTTGCTTTGTTTTGGTGCGTTGGTTGTGGGGGGTGGGGGTGGGCACCAGCGCCATTCATACATGTCAAGTTTGAGGTGCCTATTAGCTATCCAAGTGTTGTGAGCAGCTGGATTTTGCCTGTATGAGTGATTTAGGAGAAATGCTAACGCCTCAGGAAGTGAGACCGCGCTGAGGTACTACTTCCATAACTGATCACGTCCTCCTCCTAAAGGCTGGAAAATCCCTGAAGGGAATTTCATCGCGCCTTAATCCCTTCAGCAGACAGAGCCCTTCTTTTACCTCTTTGGGGAATGGCGAGAAAAATGAACAGCAATAACCCGACGCTGCACGGCTTCCATCCCCTAACTCGCCGAAGGGAAAGAAGCCATGCGGGTTGCGGTGGGAATGCAGATACGTCCCCAGCGGCGGGCGGGGCCTGAAGGTGGGCGGGGCCGCGGCGCCGGCGCACGCCACAGAGGGGGGCGTGGCCGGCTCGGCGCGCGCGCCCCCCTCCTTTCCTTCCGCAGGCCCACCGGTGATCAGCTGGTCTGCGCTCCTCTGACGTGAGCCTGGGCACGTCACCGCCGAATGGCAGCCTCCAGAAAGGCACCGCGAGTAAGGTGAGGGGAATGTGCCGGGGAGCCGGCGTCCGGGCATCGCGCGGCCCCCGGGGCCCGGGCGCGCCTGTTGCACTCCGCAGGGCAGGGACAAGCGGGTGAGGCGCTGCAGGCAGCCCACTGCAGTCGGGCGCCGGCCAGGGATGGCCGGAGCCCCTCGAGCCAAGGCAAGGGGAGGGAGCCTTGCAGCCGGGCAAGTTCCGGTTCGTTTCCGGTGGGGCCTCTGGCAGCCCTGGGCAGCCCGAACCGCGTCCTCGCACGAGAGTGTGTGCGGAGGTGCAGCGCTCGGCCGGAGGGAGCTGTGGCCATCGCCGCCCCTTCCTCGGCTAGGCTAGAAGGCCCCGCTATAGGAGGAAATTGACCCCTTCTGGCTTCTCCCGGGGCCGGGGAGGTGGGCGAGCCCTCGACCTCGCCCTCGCCCCTCTATCCTGAGAATCTAATCTTCAAAGTACAACCGTGACAATGTGACACCTGCAGTTCGACTTGCTGATCTGTCACCACTACAAGGATAGGCCACCACGGGCCCTTCCCTACCCAAGTGGTTTCAGAGGTCGTGTAAGGGAATACTTTGATATCATCCTACCAGTAACCTGCCCTGGGTACTCCCTGGATGCAGGGAGGTGAGAAGGATAATCCGCTGGTCTCACATTGAATAGGTTTCAGCCTAGTCTTCCCCTACAATCAAGGTGTACTTATCAGAGCAGCTAACAAACTGAGAGATATGTTGAGAATTCCCAATGGCCAGAAACCAAATTCCCTGGCAATCTACATGGGGTCAGCCATCCTCTGACCAGTTGAAACTTGGCAGCATGGCCCGGCTCACTTGCTGAACACAGGCCGTGGCTTGTGCTTGTGTTTGTGAGCTGACAGATCTCAGGCCAAACTTGACCTGGCCTTGGCTTCCGCAGAGCGTGTTAGGGATGAGTAGAGAACCTGCCCAGCCCTGTGGAAGGGTGTTTGAGGTGCGGCTAACCTGCATGGGAATAGGGCTGCTGGAAATGGGGTACCACAAGTGGATAATGAGTTAGGGCCTAGGCTGAGAAGTAGCCTTTGAGGACCTAGTTGGTCTTTGATGGGCTCACGGAATCCCAACATTTTAGGGGCACAAGGGTCTTTCAGCATTTGCTGATAGAGTCTCCTTACCTCACACAAGAGGCCACTGAAAGGCTGAGAGATGGGAGGCTATTTGCCCCAGGTACCTCCCCTCCTGGCAGAATTTGAGTGCCATTCAATGTAAATATGACTCAGTTTAGGTGATGGAATCTGACCTTAGATGGACTTAGGTAAGGGGTTGAGCCGGCTTCTAGTGCAGGGGCATCTAGGAAACCAGCACTGGCATCAGACTTGGCTTCTCTCTGGTACCTCTTGGCTCTGATTTCTTCACTGTTGGCTTCATTCTCAGGCAGATTTTCTCCTTTAACAGATCTAGTCTGACAGTCCCAGCAAAAACAGGGCCCTTTTACCTAATGGTTGGAGCAGAAATTCCAGATGTGATCCTCACTGGACTGCTTTGTTCCTTATGTCCATCCCTGAACCGGTAATTGTGGTTGGAGGGATGGCTTGAGCAGGCCTGGGATCCAGAACTTGATGTGTGAGTGTGCGAGGTTCATTTCAACTAACTCTGTGGACTAAAAATGGAGAAGAGACACTCTCAGAAGGAAAAACCAAGGTGCTCTGATCAAAAGGAGGAGGGTTGGATTCTGGGTAGGCAAAATAACATTGCCTCCTTTTTCACCCTAGAACTTCCTCCATTCTGCCCTTGCCTCACCTCACAGGGCTCGATTGAGCATCTTGGTCCTTGTTTTGCTCCATCCTGAGGGATATACATGTATGATTCTCATCATGGGCTGGGGGAAGGCAGAGGGTAACAACCCTGCTGGGATTTCTTTAAAAAGAGGGAGAGAAATGTGCTATAGCCATCTTATAAAAAGAAATTCTCAGCAAGTTCCCGTTGTGACAGAGTGGAAGTGAATCTTACTGGTGTCCATGGGGATGCTGGTTCGACCCTGTACTTGCTCAGTAGGTTAAGGATCTGGCATTGCCATGAGCTGTGGTGTAGGTTGCAGACGTGGCTCCTATCGCATGTTACTGTGGCTGTGGTGTAGGCTGGCAGCAGTAGCTCCGATTTGACTCCTAGCCTGGGAACTTCCATGTGCCACGGTTGTGACCCTAAAAAGCAAGCAAGCAAGCAAAAAAAAAAAAAGTTCTCTGCATGCTTCTTTCCTCTTATCTTTCTTTGTCTTTTTTCTTTTTTTTTTTTTTGTCTTTTTGTTTTTTTGCCATTTCTTGGGCCACTCCTGCGGCATATGGAGGTTCCCAGGCTAGGGGTCAAATCGGAGCTGTAGCCACCGGCCTACGCCAGAGCCACAGCAATGCAGGATCCGAGCTGCATCTGCGACCTACACCACAGCTCACAGCAACACTGGATCCTTAACCCACTGAGCAAGCCAGGGATCGAACCCTCAACCTCATGGTTCCCAGTCGGATTTGTTAACCACTGAGCTACAACAGGACCTTAACCCACTGATCAAGGCCAGGGATTGAACCCGCAACCTCATGGTTCCTAGTTGGATTTGTTAACCACTGAGTCACGACGGGAACTCCCCTCTTACCTTTCTCATAGCACATCATGATGTTGAGAAGGTGTAGGCTGAAGAAGGCCTGGGAAAGAGAACACTGAGCTGAAAGTTGGGACCCCTGGACCCTAGTTCTAAACTAACTCTCACCACATAGCTTTGAGGCCTTGAACAAATAGTTTCTTTCTAGAGGAGGGAGGTGAATTGGATGGTTCCTGAGGTACATTCTCGTCCTAACATTCAATAATAGCCTTGCTTTGTTGGAGAGCCTGAGAATGTGTCTGTTCAAGTAAATGAAAGGTGGATGGATCTTGGACTCTGCAGTGACCAGGGTATGGCAGGAGCATGACAGTTTTAATATTTAGCTGCTTTGTGGCTCCTTTGATCCTTACAGAAAGGTAGAGATCCTTACGGAGACATCTTGAACTCAAGTTCTCTGTAAGCATTACCTGTCAGACCTGATTTTTGGTCTTGGCTTTGGAGCTCCTGATGTGTATGGCCCGTGGCAAGTTACCTTTGTTTCTTCTCTTGTAAAGTGAGTGAATAAGGCTACTTCTGAATAACCTCCCTCCAGCTCTCTTGTCTTGTGTGTCAGCCAGTCACTGGCACCAGTTAAATTGGAATATATAGAGAAATTGACTTTCTTGGCTCACCATTTGTAAATGTGCATATGAAATCAAGGGAAATCAGTTGAGAATGTGACATATCTCTGTCCAAGAAAAAGCTTTCTTACTTTGTAAAATATTATAACAGCTTTATTGAAATATAATTCATGTACCACACAATTCACTTATTAAAAAGTACAATTCAGTGGTTTTGAGAATATTCCCAGAGTTGTGCAGCCATTACCGTGATCAATTTTAGAACATTTTAATTCTTCTCAAAAGAAAATCCTCTCATATTTTCAGTCATTCCTCATTTCCCCACCTCTACTTCAGCTCTAGGCAACCACTAATCTACTTTCTATCTCTATGGATTGGTCTATTTTGGACACTGCCTGTGGCATCATACAATACACGTCTTTTTAGACTGGCTTTTTTAACTTAGCATAAAATGTCTTCTAGGTTTATTATGTTGTAGCATCTATCAGTAATTATTCCTTTTTATTGCCAAATAATGTTTAGTCTACTTTTATTTATCCGTCAATTGATGGACATTTGGGTTGTTTCTATTTTTTGGATATTATGAATAATGCTGCTGTGAACATTTTGTGTGAGTTTCTATGTGGACCTAATTTTTTCAGTTTTCTTTGGTGTACACCTAAGAGTGCAACTGCTGGATCATAGGCTGGCTAACTCTGTATTTAATTCTTTTGAGGACTGCTGGACTGTTTCCCAAAGCTGCTATACCATTTTACATCCCCACCAGCAATGTCTGAGTGTTCCAGTTTTTCCACATTCTTGCCCATGCTTGTTATTTTATGGCTTTTTATTTATTTATTTATTTATTTATTTATTTTTGTCTTTTGTCTTTTTGTTGTTGTTATTGTTGCTATCTCTTGGTTCTTGGGCCGCTCCCGCGGCATATGGAGGTTCCCAGGCTAGGGGTTGAATCGGAGCTGTAGCCACCGGCCTACGCCAGAGCCACAGCAACGCGGGATCCGAGCCGCATCTGCAACCTACACCACAGCTCACGGCAACGCCGGATTGTTAACCCACTGAGCAAGGGCAGGGACCGAACCCGCAACCTCATGGTTCCTAGTCGGATTCGTTAACCACTGCGCCACGACGGGAACTCCGCTTTTTTTTTTTTTAATTATAATCTTCCCTACTGGATGTTAAGTGGCATCTCATTGTGGTTTTGATTTGCATTTCCCTAATGAAAAATGATACTGAAATTTTTTTCGTATGATTTTTGGCCATTTGTATATCTTCTTAGGAGAAATGTCTATTCAGAACTTGTGACTATTTAAAAGCTTTAATATTTATCTTTATTGCTGAGTTGTAATAGTTCTTTATACACTCTGGATACTAGAATCTTATCATATACATGAGTTCTAAATATTTTCTTTCATTTTATGGGTTGTCTTTTTACTTTATGGCATCCTTTGAAACATAAAAGTCTTTAATTTAGTGAAGTCCAGTCTATCTATTTTTCTTTTGCTGCATGTGCTTTTGATATCATATCTAAGAAATCATTGCCTGATTCAAGGTCAGGCAGATTTATGCCTGTGTTTTCGTCTAAGAAAACATTTATGTCTGTGATCCATTTTGAGTTAATTTCTATGTGAGGGTAGAAGTTCAGCTTCATTGTTTTACATGTGGACATCCAGCTATCCCAGCATCATTTGTTGAAGAGACTGTATTCTTCTTCATTGAATGGTACTCTTATAAAAAAACTTGATGGTAATTGTGAGGGTTTATTTCTGAATTCCATTTTATTGATGGGTAATTCTATCCTTATGGCAGTACCACACTGTCTTGATGACTGTTTTAGTAGTTTTGAAATCAGGAAGGGTGAATCCTTCAACTTTGTTCTTTTTCATGATTGTCTTGCTTATTCTGGATTCTTTGCATTTAGGATCTGCTTGTCACTTTCTCCATAGAACCTAGCTGGAATTTGATAGGGATTGCATTGTATCTGTAGATTATTTTGGGGAGTATTGCCATTTTAACAATAGTTAAGTCTTCCAACCCATGAACGTGGAAAATCTTTCCATTCATTTAGGTCTTCTTTAATTTCTTTCGACAGTGTTTTGTAGTTTTCAGAGTATAAGTTTTGTATCTTTTTTGTTCAGTTTATTTCTAGGCAATTGTTGTTTTGATGCTGTTATGATGAACTTTTCTTAATTTCATTTTTGCATTGTTGACTGAATGGACTTGGAAGAGAAATCCTCAGGTGCCAGAAATGTAGGGGAACGTAAAGCCTGCATGGCAGGGGATAAGCTGAATCTGAGGGGATTCAGATTCATAGTAGTTGGGTTTCAGAGCATCAGACTATCCCCAAATGGAGACAGGAGACTTGTATGTAAATCTCCTAGCTCAGGAATTAAAGTGAGAATTAATCTCAGAAGCAAACAACAGTGTCAATAGTGCTTGTACAATCCAGGCTACCTCTCGTTCTCATAGGTAAATAGTCTGTGAGTCTATAAGAAAAGTAATGACCCACCAAGAGGGAGCCAGCAGCCTCAGTAAACTTGAGGATTACTATTCCAAGATCTTCTAATGGAGAGTCTGAAATGAATTATAAAATAAGGGCCCCAAATAATTAAAGCTAAGAGAAGGAATAGAAACCATAGAGAAGGACACCATGAAGAAAGGACAGGCAGATTTGTAAAAGAAGCAGATAGAACTGTGCATGTGAAAAATATAGTCCTTGCTAATAAAATATTTTTAGATAAGTTAAATAGGAGATTAGATGTAGGTGAAGAGAATTCACGAATTAAAGGCTGGAACTGAGACTATTTACCTGCGATGGTGATGTTTTTATGTTTTATCTGAAACTTAGTTATTTCATCACTGATACTGGGGTGAGAGTTCTTCTAGTTGTTAAGTCAAGTTAATGACCCTCTCTGACTAAGCCTTGCCACGTTTGCTAAGGTCAAAGTCTGCAACATCCTGTTCTTTCTCTTCTTAGGGCAAATTACCAGGATTTTCAGCTGAAGAATTTAAGAATAATTGAACCTAACGAGGTGACACGTTCAGGATACCCAGGTGTAGGAACAGGTAATAATTTTGCCTATTACTTAGATGGAACATCTCAAAAGGATTTTAGATTCTCCCACTCCAACCCCAAGCTGGGAGAGAAGAGAGGGTAAGGGATTAATTAATTGATCATGGCTGGGGGGCTGAGGGCATATATATCTGGAAATTAAAAACCATTTCGTCTTTTGGCTTTCTGAGCTGTTGCTTACATCACTTTTTTTCAGTAGTAAGTTGGAAAATTATGGTTTTTGATTTCCTGTTCCTGGGGTGGTGGTGATGGTGGTGGTGGTAGATTGTATTATAAAAGTCCTGTTCTAGTTTTGCTAATTTCTAATATATTCCTTTATTGACAGCTTTAGAGATTAGCTTTCAGTTTTCATCCTAAGACTATGAGATAAGAAAAATTTTTATAATGTATTATCGTGTTTTATAAAGTGGGCATTCAGGAAAATCTTTTGGAGGAAAATTTCAAGAGCCATATCCTCTTTCCAGAACTGGTTAGTTATATTGTTGGGTTGCCAGAAACCTGAATTCTGAAAAGTGGTGTATTTCTGTATTTCTGTCCCATGTAAAACAAGTGCTTTTCTGTGGACGACCCAGGAGAACTACAGCATTTACGTCTAGTCGACTGAACAAACCAGTCCTGTGGAGCACATTAGGAGCTATAACTGGTTTCTCTTTGGAAGATCAGTGCTGTAACTTGTGCAATTTTAGGTCTTTTTTCTTTAAAAATGTCAATGTATCCAGCACAGTCTTGGCTGAATTAGGAGGGAGGAGAGGAATGAATGGGAAAAAGTGGAAGTAGAAAAGGGAAAAAGTGATAGAATCATTGAGTTTAGAGTTCGAAGAGAAATTCTCTTTCTTTCTATTACATATAAAGAAATAGAGGTTCAGGGAGCTTTGGTTGTCTGAGGTTGCAGATCCCAGCTGGAAACTAGAACCCACTTGTTTTGAATCCTTTGGTCTTAGAGTGCCTTAGAGCCTCTGTTAGGTCCCCTAGATAATATAATATACTATAATAGAGCATGGACTTGGGAATTGGATAGACCTTGGGTCTTGGTCCTGATGATCTGGTTAACTTGGGCAAGTATTTAACTCCTGTTTTTTTTTTTTTTTTTTTTTTTTTTTTTTTTGTTCGTTTATTTTTTAAATCTGTAAAATGGGAGCCGTGAATCCCTGGGGGGTTATTGTGAGACTTAACCACTAGTGTATGTAAAGCCTTTGGCTACCTCACTCAGAGTAAGACAGAGAAACAAACCACCATCTCTAAAGCTGTTGATGCTGGACGAGCAGCTTGGCATCTGTGCAAGTGTTAAGATGCTGAAATTGGAGTAAACCAGCCCCTTCTATTCTTACAACAAGGCATGTAGGAATCCCAGCTGGTGCTTCGGATCCAGAGTCAAATAATATTTCTTGAGCTTTTGCAGTGTACCAGATGCTGTGCATGCTGCTTTCACACATGTTGTCATGTTAAATTTTTCTAGCTACCAAATGAGGTAAATAGGGTGTGCTCTTCATGTATTTCCAAGCGGTAAAAAGTCTTTTGTTTGTGATAAAGGCTGAATGTTTCATAACTTCTAAAAGCAGACCCACGTATGCAAGAGACTTTTAAATGAGTCATTCTTTTTAAAGCATGATTTAAAAATACCTGGCAATGTATGGGCTAATTTTACATCATAGACCAGGTTTGTTGTTCTTGGCTCCCCACTTCCCTGCATACCCTGATTAGCTCTTGGCGGCTTCTGACATTTCTGAAAAGTAATGGGATGTGGAATAGGCAGATGCTATAATGTGGTATTTTCTAAGATTCGAGCTTTCTTTCACTGAAGATTCATTACTCTTTATTATGTTGAGTCTGAAAATGTCATAGACGCAAAGGTGTAATATTCATTCAGACATCTTTGAGTGAGTGAGTATATGCATGTGTTAGGTGCTGAGCTAGATACATGGATTCAGAGGTGAGGATGACATGGTCCCTGCCTTAAGGAGAAGCAATGTATACATCTATTGCACCATTTATCACATTGCTTTCATAGTTAGCTGCGTATCTAGACCTAGCAATTGCAGATACAACATTTACTATGTGCCAAGTACTGTTTCTAAGTGCTTTATATTTAGTAGCCCATTTCATCCTCATAAAAATTACCCTCTGAGGATTACCAGCCATGATTTTCATCTCCTCCATCTTGACTATTATTTCAATTGCTGCTACCTCATTAGCTGGGTCTTCTGATGGAACCTGCTTTGTCTTCTCCTCAGCTCTAGCTGCTCACCCATTCAGTTACTTTTAAGGCCCATTGTCCTTGTGGCCACAGCCACCTCAACCACCTTTGCCCATTGTATCCACCTCCCGTATACCTGCCTCCACTGCCACAGCCCATTCTTTGCCTCTGCCTTTGCCTGTTGCTGTCTTTTCCCCTTTGCTAGTCCTGCCACTGTCCTTTACCACATCCTATCTGTTGATTGTGGTGTTGGGAGTTCTTTCATTGTGTTTGATATAAGTGACAAAGGAGTGGGTACCTCAGATCAAGAACACCAACCAAGTGTGAAGGAAATCAAGGATGAGGAAGGAAGGAGCAGGGGAGATGTTAATAGTGGTGAAGGTGGCTTTGTGGAGGGAAGTGTGAAGTTACCACTGTAGTGGAGTGAAATTGATGAAGGAAGCAGAGGATGCTTTTGATCGGCTCCATTTTGCCTTTGATGGCTATCAGTTTGTAATTGAGGATTTTGTGCCTGCCATTGGTTCCGTTGACATTACTGATGAAGTCAGTAACTGATGATATTTTTTT
Organism: Sus scrofa; assembly: GCF_054392235.1. NCBI lineage: Eukaryota > Metazoa > Chordata > Mammalia > Artiodactyla > Suidae > Sus > Sus scrofa. Next base: position 143,055,273 of record NC_139396.1, on the reverse strand, counting down.
TAATTAAAAAAATTTTTTTTTGTTGTTGTTATAAGCCCAAGCTCCCCATCCCTCCCACTCCCTCCCCCTCCCATCAGGCAGCCACAAGTCTTTTCTCCAAGTCCATGATTTTCTTTTCTGAGGAGATGTTCATTTGTGCTGGATATTAGATTCCAGTTATAAGTGATATCATATGGTATTTGTCTTTATCTTTCTGGCTCATTTCACTCAGGATGAGATTCTCTAGTTCCATCCATGTTGCTGCAAATGGCATTATGTCATTCTTTTTTTATGGCTGAGTAGTATTCCATTGTGTATATATACCACATCTTCCGAATCCAATCATCTGTCGATGGACATTTGGGTTGTTTCCATGTCCTGGCTATTGTGAATAGTGCTGCAATGAACATGCGGGTGCACGTGTCTCTTTTAAGTAGAGCTTTGTCCGGATAGATGCCCAAGAGTGGGATTGCGGGGTCATATGGAAGTTCTATGTATAGATTTCTAAGGTATCTCCAAACTGTTCTCCATAGTGGCTTTACCAGTTGACATTCCCACCAGCAGTGCAGGAGGGTTCCCTTTTCTCCACAGCCCCTCCAGCACTTGTTATTTGTGGATTTATTAATGATGGCCATTCTGACTGGTGTGAGGTGGTATCTCATGGTAGTTTTGATTTGCATTTCTCTTATAATCAGCGATGTTGAGCATTTTTTCATGTGTTTGCTGGCCATCTGTATATCTTCTTTGGAGAAATGTCTATTCAGGTCTTTTGCCCATTTTTCCATTGATTGATTGGTTTTTTTGCTGTTGGGTTGTATAAGTTGTTTATATATTCTAGAGATTAAGCCCTTGTCGGTTGCATCATTTGAAACTAATTTCTCCCATTCTGTAAGTTGTCTTTTTGTTTTCTTTTGGGTTTCCTTTGCTGTGCAAAAGCTTTTCAGTTTGATGAGGTCCCATGGGTTTATTTTTGCTCTAATTTCTATTGCTTTGGGAGACTGACCTGAGAAAATATTCATGATGTTGATGTCAGAGAGTGTTTTGCCTATGTTTTCTTCTAGGAGTTTGATGGTGTCCTGTCGTATATTTAAGTCTTTCAGCCATTTGGAGTTTATTTTTGTGCATGGTGTGAGGGTGTGTTCTAGTTTCATTGCTTTGCATGCAGCTATCCAGGTTTCCCAGCAATGCTTGCTGAATAGACTTTCTTTTTCCCATTTTATGTTCTTGCCTCCCTTGTCAAAGATGAATGGACCATAGGTGTCAGGGTTTATTTCCGGATTCTCTCTTCTGTTCCATTGGTCTGTCTGTCTGTTTTGACACCAGTACCACACTGTTTTGATGACTGTGGCTTTGTAGTATTTCTTTTTTTTTTTTTTTTTTTTTGTCTTTTAGTTGTTGTTGTTGTTGCTATTTCTTGGGCCGCTCCTGCGGCATATGGAGGTTCCCAGGCTAGGGGTTGAATAGCCACTGGCCTACGCCAGAGCCACAGCAACGTGGGATCCGAGCTGCGTCTGTAACCTACACCACAGCTCACGGCAACGCCGGATCGTTAACCCACTGAGCAAGGGAAGGGACCGAACCGAACCCACAACCTCATGGTTCCTAGTCGGATTCGTTAACCACTGCGCCACGACGGGAACTCCGTAGTATTTCTTGAAGTCTGGGAGAGTTATGCCTCCTGCTTGGTTTTTGTTTCTCAGGATTGCTTTGGCGATTCTGGGTCTTTTGTGGTTCCATATAAATGTCTGGATTGTTTGTTGTAGTTCTGTGAAAAATGTCATGGGTAATTTGATAGGGATTGCATTGAATCTGTAGATTGCTTTGGGTAGTATGGCCATTTTTACAATATTGATTTTTCCAATCCAGGAACATGGAATATCTTTCCATTTCTTTACATCTTCTTTGATTTCTTTGATTAAAGTTTTATAGTTCTCGACATATAGGTCCTTTACCTCCTTGGTCAGGTGTATTCCAAGGTATTTGATTTTGTGAGGTGCAATTTTAAAAGGTATCGTATTTTTGCATTCCTTTTCTAATATTTCATTGCTGGTATACAGAAATGCAACTGACTTCTGAATGTTAATCTTATATCCTGCTACGTTGCTGAATTTATTAATCAGTTCAAGTAGTTTTGGGGTTGAGTCCTTAGGGTTTTCTAGGTATAGTATCATGTCATCTGCATACAGTGACAGTTTGATCTCTTCTCTTCCTATATGGATGCCTTTTATTTCTTTTGTTTGTCTAATTGCTGTGGCTAGGACTTCCAAAACTATGTTGAAGAGCAGTGGTGAGAGTGGGCATCCCTGTCTTGTTCCAGATTTGAGTGAGAAGGCTTTCAGAGTAACTGATAATATTGATACAGACTACAGTCAGCACTCTAAACACACAGTCAGTGCTATCAAATTCCTTAAGTCAGAATAGGCCCAATTAGAAGGCAAATACTATAAGGAGGTTAGTGATCTTGAAAGAAAATATACTAGGATTTATTATATAGTTGCTTTTTAAAATTCCAGATGCTCAGGCTGTGTTCCAGGCTAATTAAATAAGTTCCCCAGGTAGTTTTCATGTGTAGCCAAGTTGGAATAGCACTCTAAAAGATGTCTATGTTTTTGCTTGAATTTTTACAGTCTTAACTTGCTCTCAGAAATGTGGTTTGGAAACACAGATCTATTCTGAAGCTCCTGAAAGATGTCATAATAAAGTTTTCAGTTGCTGAAAGCTTATGAGGTCACAATAGGCTTCATTTTGAACCCAGTGGAAGTGTTGACATAAATTTAGATCAGATTAGATACTTCTGATCCCTCTTTTTGAGATAGGTGAGAAATTATAGTTTAGTAGATCAGGCAAAAGGAAAGGATGTCCCTCTGGAAGTTATTCAGAAGCAGCTATAATATAGGAAGCATAGCTGTTTGAATAATGAAGAGAACCATTTCCGGTGACTCTGTCTTTGAGTCCTTCTGTCTTTTGGAGACTTGTGAGATGAAGCCCTGAGGTTTATAGCTAAAGCTGCTCTTGCAAATTATGAATACAATGGGACACTTTTTCAGTGAGTCCCAAGATTAGTATCCTACCTCATAGAGGAATTGATTGGAGATGACCATGATAACTGAGGCTTTTATAGCCCAGGGTGCTGCTGATGATGGAGAAGAAGAAGATCAAATTGTTAAAGACAAAGAGCCAAAAAGGATCCTTACCTAGCAGAGTACAAGCCCCAGTGAGTCAGGGAGTAAATTCTTAAAGATTACCTGTGGTACAGCAACCTCGATGTATGTAACCCCCCATTACTTACAGCATTATGCATTAGGATGTTTTTGGTTAAGTCAGGTGTTTTTTTATTTGTTTAAAAAATATGTTGGGAGAATCCAAAACACTGACAATACCAAACGATGGTGAAGATGTGGATCAATAGGAATTTGCATTCATTAATGGTGGGAATGCAGCATGGTTCAGCTACTTTAGAAGACAGTTTGATTACTTACATCTGGAATCTAATATATGGCACAAATGAAAAGAAACAAACTCATGGACATGGAGAACAGACTTGTGGTTGCCAAGGGGGAGGGAAAAGGAGGGGGATGGACTGGGAGTTTGGGGTTGGAAGATGCAAACTATTATATTTGGAGTGCATAAGCAATGAGATCCTGCTGTATAGCACAGGCAACTATATGCAATCACTAGTGATGGAACATGATGGAGTATAATGTGAGAAAAAGAATGTATATATATGTATGTGTGTGTATATATATGTATGTATAACTGGGTCACTGCTGTACGCAGAAATTAACAGAACATTGTAGATCAACTATAATAAAATTCTTTTTTTTAAAAAAGAAGACAGTTCAGTAGGTTTTTTTGTTTGTTTGTTTGTTTTGTTTTTTTCTTTTTAGGGCCTCACCCACCGCACATGGAGGTTCCCAGGCTAGGGGTTGAATCAGAGCTGTATCCGCTGGCCTACGCCACAGCCACAGCAATGTCAGATCTGAGCTGCGTCTGTGACCTAAACTGCAGCTCACGACAATGCTGTATCCTTAACCCACTGAGTGAGTCCAGGGATGAAACCTGTGTCCTCGTGGATGCTAGTCAGATTCATTTCCTCTGAGCACTACGGGAACTCCAATTCCTTACAAAACTAAATATACTCTTACCATATCATCCCACTATCATGATCCTTGTTATTTATTCAAAGAATTTGAAAACTTATGTCCACACAAAAGCCTGCAACATGGATATTTATAGCAGCTTTATTCATAATTGCCAAAATTTGGAAGCAACCAACATGTCCTTCAGTTAGTGAATGGATAAATAAATAGTGATATATCCAGACAATGGAATACTATTCAGAGCTAAAAAGAAATGAGTTATCAACCCATGGGAGGACATGGAGGAACCTTAAAGGCTAAGTGGAGGAAGCCAATCTGAAAAGGCCATAATACTGTATGATTTCAGCTGTATGGTTTTTTGGAAAAGTCAAAACTGTGAAGACAGTAACAAGATTAGTGATTGCCAGGGCTTGGGGGAGGAAAGGAAGGATGAAGACGAAGCAGAGAGGATTTTTTAGGGCAATGAAAAACCATTAAACTGTTCTGCATGGTACCATAATGATGGATGCTTGTCACTATACCTCTGTCAAAATCTGTAGAATAGACACCACCAAGAGTGAACCCTAATGTAAACTATGGACTTTGGGGGGTCACGATGTGTCCATGTAGGTTCATCAGTTATAAAAAATGTGCCACTCTGGTAGGGGATCTTGATAGTGTGGGAAGCTGTAGGTATTTAGGGCAGGGCAGGCATATGGGAACGCTCCATACTTTCTGTTCAGTTTTGGTATGAACCCATAACTGCTCTAAATGATAAAATCTATTTTAAAATGAGTTGGAAAACCTCATTATTCTACTTTGAATTCTAATATTTTGTTTTGTGCCAATATATAGGATTCAGTAAAATTCTTTGTGTAAGTTGTTTTGATATGTACTCATGGGACTAGAGCTATGATATAGTTATCTCTAGTCATATGTAGAGAGATCATATAGTATGATTTATCAGAACTTTTCACCGATATCAATATTTGTTGAGAAAAGGTGTTTTTTTGAAGCACCAACTAAATCGATTTTAAAGTCAGCTTGCATCATCTGTGTCTTGACTACATAGAAGTAGTCTCTTCTACACACTAAGAGGCAATATTCTGATTTTGATCACTTAAAAATTAGTAAAAGTTTAAGGATTTCTAGTAAGACTACATTTCATGTTCCTAACATTTTCTTTTGAATAATTTTTGAATTTCTGTTTCTGATTTTTTTTTTTTTAATAACTGTTGACTCTAGCTAGTTTTATTGGGATGCTAGACTCCTCAGGATCCCTGGCACTTTGTGGGGCTCAGTTTGAAGAATCTGGATCTCTTCCAGTCCCACCATATTTTAGAAAGGAGATCTCAGAGCACTGATGGCTTAATCCCCTTCTCCCTGAGGTCCTATACCCAGTTGGTAGTAGGTATTCACTAGGGCACATGGCTTAGACTTTTAAATTCTAGTGGACTAACCTTTTCCAGTCTGTGGCTGGCTATTTAACAAAAACATAAAACTTCTTTTAAAGCGGTTAAAATTAAGCAGTAAAATAGAAGAAGAAAAATAAAATCACTCCAAATCCTTCTATCCATATATGTTTAATACCATTAATTAACACTTGAGTGACTGACCTAGAAACTTCTCTATGCATTTACACATACAGAATTTTAAATAAGAACAATCTATACATGTTCTTTTGTAATCTGTTTTTAAATCACCTACCAGTGTTGTTGGTATCTTTGTAAGTTAAATATAGATCTATGTAAATTTTTTTGGTTTATGAAATTTTAAACTGTTTCATAGTCTACCATTGTTCATTTAACCAGTTAGGTATCTCCCCACTTCTGCTTTTTTTTTTTTTTTTTTCCTTTTTAGGACTGCACTTGCGGCATGTGGAAGTTCCCAGGCTAGGGGTCGAATTGGAGCTACAGCTGCCAGCCTATGCCGCAGCCACAGCAACACAGGATCCAAGCCGAATCTGCGACCTACACCACAGCTCATGGCAACGCTGGATCCTAACCCACTGAGTGAGGCCAGGGATCGAACCTGCAACCTCATGGTACCTAGTCAGATTATTTCCACTGTACCACAGTGGGAACCCCCCCTCCCTTTTTTTAACTACTATAAACAAATTAAACAGCTATATCTTTGCACATCTGGTTGTCTTCTTAGAATAAAGTCCTTGAAGTGAAAGAGGTTATTGCTCACTTTGGAAATGAATACTAGTAACTCAACTTTTCTTGACACAAATAGCCATTTGTAAATGGTATTTAAGAATTGTGAGCTTTAGAGTTTCTGGCAGCTTTGGTGTTGGTCTGGTTTGGGGCAGTCGGTTTAAAGACATAGAGGTGGATGGGCTGGGGGAGGACATGGTAGATGCTTCTTTAAGGTTCCCTTTGAACTAGTCATTGAGTTATGTGGGGCATCAGGTTTTGGAACAAATTCTCCTATTGTTGCAGACGGCAGAATGGCTCCAAAGGTAACTTCAGAGCTGCTTCGGCAGCTGAGACAAGCCATGAAGAACTTGGAGTATGTGACAGAACCAATCCAGGCCTACATCATCCCATCGGGAGACGCCCACCAGGTACTGAGTGCTGATGGGCTGGTGATGGAACTCATTAGCCCCTCCTTTCTTTTCTTGCATCTGTGGCATATGGACGTTCCCAGGCTAGGGGTCAGATCAGAACTGCAGCTGCTGACCTACGCCACAGCCATAGCAATGCGGGATCTGAGCCATGTCTGCAACCTACACCACAGCTCATAGTAACGCTAGATCCCTGACCCACTGAGTGAGGCCAGGGATTGAACCCGGATCCTCATAGATACTAGTCAGATTTGTTTCCACTGCACCACAATGGGAACTCCCTTTTCTTTCTTTTCCCCTAGACCCATTGGTGTTTGTAGGATTCCAGCTGTCAACCCACATCTGAGTTTATCCTTCAGGGCTAGGCATAGGGACCTGTGTCCAGTAGGTTCTCACTGAAAACTTTTTCATTTGGCCCTGGCTTGCTTGTTTCCAGTGTATAATATCTAGTTTTTGATAGTTTGTGGAAGAATTAGTTGACAGATGAAGAGGCAGAGGTCTGGACCTTTATATTGCTGATGCACTACCCTGAGGAGGGCAGACCTTGGCCTTGTGTTCAGGGAGCTCCTTTTTTCTTCTCCTGCCTGGGGCTTCTCTGATGGGTTCTTCCCTGCCTTCTGTCAGCCCTGGGCTTTAGCCTTTGGACTTGGGCTTCCAGTCACGTGGATTCTCTGCTGGAGTCGCCTGTAGTGTTTTTCATTGTCTGCCTTTCAAGCATTAGGCAGTTGCCGTGGTCTGATTTGACTGTAGCTGTTCTATCTCAGTATTGGGCAGGATGGTGGAGCACATGATATAGCAGTTTTTTTGAGGTCATCTGTAAATTCTTGTGTCAGTAGGTTCTCCAGAGAGACAGAACCAGTAGGATGTATATGTATGTACGTGTGTGTGTATGTGTGTGTGTGTGCGTGTGTGTGTGTAGAAAGAGGGGGGCGGGGGAACAAAAAGACATTATGAGACATTGGCTCATACAGCATCAGCTCCCCTGGTTCGTGGGGTCTTCAAATTTGAACTGGAATCACACCACTGGCTTTTCTGGTTCTTCAGCTTGCAGAGGGCACCGGTGGTGTAAGTCCCTATTCAAGTCAAAGGCCTGAGAACCAGGAATGCAGAAGTCCGAGAGCAGGAAAAGATGGATGTCATCTCAGTCAAAAGAGAACAAATTTGCCCTTCCTCCTTTAATTTGCCCTCCGCAGATTAGATGCTGCCATGTATATCAGTGAGGGCAATCTTTATTGGGTTCACCAATTCAATTGTTAATCTTTTCCAGAAACAGCCACACAGACACACCCAGAAGTAATATTTTACCCGCTAGCTATCAGGGAATGCCTTACCCTGTTAATCCTTACAACACCGGCATGCTGTCATCTGAAATTGGGTCTCTCCTTTGAAAGGATCTCACAGGCTGCCATGGAGCCCCAGCCAAACTCCTAATAGTTCTGCTTTATTTGTGAATCTTTACCTCCAGATGAGGCCTCACTGAATGGAAAGATTTGACTTGTGAATATTACTTGCATTAACCTTTGAAGGTTTTCAGTTAAGGGTGTGTTAGAAGCTTTGTAGTGTTGGTATTTCAGTTTCAGTTTTCCTTTGCCTGGAGTTAGGATGAAATCTGTATGTTTACCCACAGAAGACATTCTTATAGCCAAGTCAAATTTATCTTGATGTTCTTGGTCCTGGGTGCTGTTCCTGAGCCCCCCTTTTTTATTTTTTAAATCATAAAGCTGGCTTATGGTCTAATACACTGATGAATTTTTAAGAATTCTCTGTCTTTGACATTAGGTGTGGCCTAATACACCCAAAGCAATTTCTTATTCAACTTTGGGAATGGCAGTGACACTGACCAAACACAGGCAATGTTCCAGGCTTTCCCTCAGTGTTTCTTCTCCAGCTAATGGATCTGGAATCTCAGAATTGGATAATTTCTCCCTAGATGAGGAAGCTGAACCTCTAATCCTGGAAAAATGTGTTTTCCAGAAACATCCTGAAAACACGAAAAGTTAAGCTTGCTTGATATTAGCTGTCTCTTTTATTGCAGAAGTCACTATTTGTTTAGGCTTCACAAATTTATGTTCTTATACTCTTACTGTTCTTTTCTCCCTCACCCCCTCACCACTGCCCTCCTACCCATTTTTCTTTTATAATTTTTAACAGTCATTTCTGTTGCTGTAGTTTAGCCATCTGCCTTGCGAGTTGGGAGAAGCTGTATTTTGTTTATTTGGTGCATATTTCCTGACTGTTATCTGAAAGCTAAGTACTGGGACAGTTGTAGAGGGCAAGCAGTTAGCATGTAGGTAAGCATATGGGCTTTAGAGACTGGGTTCAGGTGCCAGATTTGCCACTTAACTAGCTGCTTGACCTCAAGTAAATTACCTCAAACTCCCAAGTGTCAGTTAAGCCCTCTGGGTCTCAGTTTCCCCATCTGCTAGAAAAGGACAGCGACGTATTTACCTCTTAGGGCTGTTGTTAGGATTAGAGTTAATAGATGTAAATGCTTAATAAAGCTTGTCTGTCACCTGACAAGTCTCATTATATTAGCTATTATTGTTATTATTACCGTTATGGAAATGAATGAGGGGGACTATCCCCTTAAAGAGATGAAAGAGTAGATGGTACCAGCTGCAAATGCTCACACAAAATACAACCAGTAAATGTCACAGGAAAGAACTCAGCATTGTGTAGTAGAAAAATATGAGACACGTATGTAGTCTTAAATATTGTAATAGCCATAGTAAAAAAAAAAAAGTGAAAGGAAACAGTGGAATTATTTTTAGTAATACATTTTATTTACCCCAGTATGTCCAAAATATGATCATTTCAACACATCACCAGTATTGAAAATTATTAATGAGATAGTTTACATTCCTTTTTTCCTACTAAGTCTTCAGTTCCAGTATGTATTTCATTACAAATCATCTCAACTGGAATGTGGAATGTTCATTGGAAATATGTCATCTTTATTTAGATTTCATAAAATTTACAGTTGAAAAAAATGGACTTACATACCAAAGTTGTTCTAAACCTGTGAAGTTTTGTAATAATGGAGTCTTAAGCATCAGTTTTAAAATTTACATTTACATTAATTAAAATGAAATAAACATTCAGTTTCTCAGTCACATTAGCCATATTTTAATTGCTCAGTAGCTACATGCATTCAGTGTGTACTGTTAAAGGCCAGCACAGATTTAGATCAAGTGTGAACTGAACTCATAGGTGAGAAGGAATATTTTGAGCTGGCAGAGTCAAGAAGGCTTCATGATGGAAGTGCATTTTTATTTATTTACTTATTTGGCCATGGCATGCAGCGGCTTGACGTGGGGTCTCAGTTCCCAGACCAGGAATTGAACCCTGGCTGTGGTGATGCAAGTGCCAAATCCTAACCTCTAGACAGCCAGGGAACTCCCAGGAAGTGCATTTAAGTTGGAATGTGAACAGATAGGATTGGCGTGCTTGGAGATAGAGAGGTGTAAGAAATACTGTGGGCAAATCCATGGAAGTAGGAGAACATGAATATATATGATAACCTTAAAGAAGAAAGAATAATAAGGGATCTGGTCAGGGCCACTTAGGAGCCGCCAGAGTCAAGAATTTAGGTTTTTATTAGACATTCGGGACCCACGGAAGGTCTTTGAACAAGGGAGTGACACGATCCATTCCTGGGAGCAGTGTTCAGGTGGGGTGGAAAAGGGAGACACTGGGAACTGAAACCTGTTCAGAGGCCGTTGCAGGATCCCACAGTTGGTGTACAGAGGGCCTGGGTGCTGGGAGCAGAGAAGCGGGAAGGACGTGGAGGAGAAGCAGCGGATAGATCCAGCATGGATGGCCGAGGAGATTGAAAAATTTGGAAGCTGAGAGGGTCTGTGGTGCCATCCACAGAAAGGAATGAGAAGCTCCGCATTCCTTGGTTCTGTTCTGTGGAGGGGGTGGGGCACAGGCGAGACAGCTGTTAAGTGGGACTCTGGGTCCTTGCCAGGACTGTGAGGTTGAGGAGGAAGGCTTGGCTTTGTGTGTGACCTGCCGCAACAGCCTCCTCAGTAATAGAGAGGCTGCTGTTCTCTGAGGCTCTTGTTCCTAATTGTTTCATTTCAGGCTAGATGCTGGGTTGATGGAATTTCTCCTACGGGTGGGGGAGGGAGGGTGTTGGAGAAATGAAGAGGAATCTTGAATTCGGTCCTTTGTACTTTCCAAAACACAAATACACACACCCACACACTGTTGCGTGTTAGAGAGAATATGCACCCCAAATGCATCATTGTGCAAGGACTTGGCACTCCAGGGGTCTGCCCCTTCCTGTCCTCTGCAGCTCTAAGGGTTTTTCCTCTTCAACTCAGAACAAGGGTTGTGCTGTTAATGAGTTTGGGCCCAGGGGGACTTTTTCAGTGAGGAATTGTCCATTCTTTCTTGTAATCTGGGTGCTTTCATGAACCATCTCAGTCAAATGTTGGGATTTGTGGGTACCACTGGCCCCAAACCAGGGGAACCATTCGTTGGGGCCAGAACTGCGTTGGCACTACCTTTGAGAAATTTGAACTCTTCATCCTCTCCTTCTGTAAGGCCCCTTATTCTGCTTTTTGGGCTCTGCTTAGTCAAAGGATCACGTTCTTGCTGGGGTGACTCTGCCAACTTGAGTTTTTGGCTGTGTTTATAGTTCCTCCTTCTGGAAGACATGAATCAGATTTTCCTAAACTCTTTGGATCCTACTCCCATTCCTCCAGGAGTTGGCTTCCTGTTTTGTAGTTCTTAAATGGGCTCTCTCCTGGGGTGGAGGTGGTGACTTTTATCCCACGGTGATTTTATCCACTGTATTAATTGGAGTAAGGCTAGCTGCAGTAACCCATCTCAAAGTTTTGGTGACTTGGTGCCGTGGAGCCTTATTTCTTGTTCACGTAGCAGTGAGTGTTCCTGGTTGGTGGGTAACTTTCTTCCACTAGATAGATGGGTGATTCAGGGATCCAGGCACTTTCCACCCTACAATGCCACTGCTCCAGCAGGCAGAAGGGAAGGCGTACGCAGGAGACACGTCTGTCTTCGCCCTGACTCAGACATCACTTTCCACCCACATTTTAGGGCTGAGAGCTGGTCACGTGACCCCACCTAGATGCAAGGGGGGGCTGAGAAACGAAGTTCTGGAGGGGCAACCAACCACTTTTCAGTGACTGTACACTGAGGAAAGGGCATGAATCTTTGGGCAGCTATCTGTTTTCCCACATACCTTGGTTTGGTTTCATTTAAGAGAGAAGAAAATGCCAGAGAAGGGGAGTAACCTTAGTATTTGGGGTCCGGTAGCTCTCGTCTCCTATTCCCAGTCTAACTTCTGGGACTTCCTGTGAACACATAGCCTTTTACTCTTTCGGTTTCATTTTTGTTGAGTGCCTGGTGTGTCTGAGGCACTGTGCCGGGGAGGGGAAAGATCTCACCTCAGGGCCCATATAACTTCGGGCCAGCTTATTTTGGCACCCAGCCATCTGCCTGGCTTGCCCCGTTCCATCTGCATGTGGCCATGTTGCTCATTCTTCTTAAAACCCATGTCACCACCCCTTCTTGAACTTTTATTCTCCTTCTGGAACTTGCAGGATAAAGTTCAAGCCTCTTAGTGTGATGTTTGAGGTCCTTGACCATTGTCTTCAGCCTGCCTTCCCAAGGATCTTTGCTGCCACTCCCTTCAACTTCCTGTCCCAGCAGTCAGGCTAGTTGCATGCTGTCCTGCCACAAACCTCTTGCTTCTGGGCCTTCTTGAACTTGTCCTCCTCCCTGGATTGCCTTCCTGCTTCTCCTCCCCTGTCTGTGCTGGCCCAGGTCAAACCTCTGAGCTTGGCCTGATGGATTCCAGGCAGATCTGAGGTTGAAACTGGCAGATACCATTCTGCATATGTAGCATAATTTATGTGGCTTTTTATTAGGGCTAATGTTTTACTGATATCTGTCTTATTTTGCTTGCTGGATTGTTCATTTGTGCCTTGGGGACTGGGCTGGGGTTTGGACTTTATCCTAAGATGATGGGAGGTCATTGCAGGGTTTTAAGCAGGATGCTAACATGATATAAATGTACACACATTTTGAAAAGCTCACTGTGTGTGAAGAGTGGATTGCAGGGGCAGTGGTCCAGGTAGCGATGAGGAAGCCTTGGACTGGGGCATGTTAGAGATGGAGAGAAATGGACAGTTTTAGAGAAGCCAACAGCTGTGTTTCTTTGTGCCTTTTCCTAGTATGCTCCAGCTTTGGCTTACTTTAGACCTTCTGCTGCTCTCTGGGGACAATGGTCCTGGGCTTTGCCAGCTTCATGGCCGGGGGGAAAGAGTGGGAGGCCCAGGCTTGTCTGGCCTCTGCTTTATCCTGTTATGTGGAGGTGACAGCTTTGGTCAGCGATGTCTTTCTGGCATGTTGACCACTTAGGTCATGTCTAGACATTCTTGCCCCAGCCCTCATCTTGTTCCCAAACCAAACACGTCCACCTGCTGTTAATTCCACTTCTCTTCTCCTGCCTTTGCTGAGGGGCAACTCTAGGTAGACCTTTGTGGGGCCCTGTAGGCTTCCCCAGTAGGCTTCCCCACCTTGCCTGCAGTTCCTTCTTTGCCAGCCCCTTGCCTCATCGTCACTGTGGTCTGTCAGGTGGGTGAGCCCCAGGACAGGGGAACCTTCTGGTCGGTCAAGCGTGTCCCCTCTGTGTCTTCCCTGTTGGGCACTCTGATTTTTAGCACAAGGATTGTTTTTGTTAACTTAGTTTTCCAAGCCTCTTAGACACTTTCCACCACCCAGGAAGAAGGGATTAATATTATCTTTTCTGTTGCGTGTACGAGGCACTCTCAGGTTGTGGTGAGTTGTTTTAAACATTCACTTACTGTTCTCACAATAGTCCTAGGATAAGGGTGGGAACCCATTCCCCCATTTTGGCATTTTTTGTTTTTCTCTCTCTCTCTTTTTTTTCAGTCTTGCACTCAGTAATTACTGGGTTAATATACAGTTAATAAATGATGCTGGTGGCCATTTCTTTCTGTGTCCTTAGTGCTGTCTGGTCAGTGTTCCTGTGTGTTTTGGGGATAGAACATTTGCCTGCTATTGCATTCAGCAGTGTGAAATGACCCATTGTAGGAGTGAGGGGCTGAGGCTGGGAGTGACCACATAGGGGCAAGGGGGCCTGTTGCAGACCACATAGCTGGCCTGCCAGAGGGGGTGTGGCCTGCAGCTCCCAGAGCTCCTTCTTCCTGTCTTCATGGTTCTTTCTGCTGGCCCTTCCAGCACCTCTCTGGATTGTGGTCTTGTGACTGGTATGAGGTTGTGATTGTGGCTGCCTCGGGGAAGGGAACAGTTCTTACCCACAGGGCAGGAGTGGGATATGGGAGCCTTTTTTCCTCATACATCATGTCAACTTAAAATTAAAATGCCTTGGGGTCAGCCAGTGGCCCCATTCTCTATCCTAAGCATTCCTGACCCTGCCAGGTCCTTTGGCTCAGGGAAGACCTATGAACAGTAAAAGGAGCAGTGGCTCTGGTCTCAGACAGACCAGATTCTGGCCCGGCTGTTGACCTGCTAGTTACTTAAAGATTCTGTCTTTGAACCTCAGTTTTTTCATTTGCTCTTGGTCTTATCCTGCAGAGTCACTACGAGAATGAGAGATGGTGTGTTTTATGGAGGCAGCGTGGTATAAAGACTTCAGAGTCGAGGCTCTGGAGCTGACTGCCCAGTTTCAAATCCTGCCTCTGCTACTTATTAGCTGTGTGACTTTGGACAAGTTAGTTAACTCTCTGTGCCTCACTGGCTATTTCCAGAGGTTATCATACAGATGAGGACTCCACACCCTCTCTAGGACTGGGAACCTCTTACTTTCTTTACCCTAATCCCATTCCATACAGAGGCAAGGGATTGTCAGCTGTGAAGGACCTGGATTTGAACATGATGTTTTATTTTGCTAAAGCCTTCTGGCTTGGAGGAAGCGTTTCCCTTCGTTCCCTAACAGGAAGGGACAGGGTCTGCGTGGGAGAGATTGGTGACACTGCCTTGGAGGGGGACACAAACAGGAAATTCAGAAATAGGCTGATACCTAGAGAGACTCAAGTTAGAGAACTATTGGCACATAAAACAGAAATCCAGCCTTTTCAGAAAAATAGCAGATGCCTAAATGTCAGTGGCAAGGAAGGGAGAAGGCTATTGGTTTGTTTTTTTTGAGTAAGATCTCAGTGAGGAAAGAGCAGTTTTGATCTGTTTCTCTTAACTTGCTTTGTTCTCCAGATGAAGAAACTGAGGCTAAAGGGAAAAGCCCGTTTAGCCCTTCATTAATTAGGGTCTTCTGCAGTGCGCTCTAATTTTTTTTTTTTTTTTTTTTTTTTAATGCTGAGCTTGCCTTTTCAGCTAGACTGTCAGTCTCTTGAAGGCAGGTGTCTGGCTTTTGCCAGCCTTTGTAGTTCTGCTGGGCTGAGCATGAGTTGGCCTGAGACTGATCAAGGTCCAGTTCTTTGTCCTTTTTGTCTTCCAGAGTGAGTACATTGCTCCATGTGATTGTCGGCGGGCCTTCGTCTCTGGATTCGATGGCTCTGCAGGTGAGTCGCTAAATTCCCTCTTTGTTCTTTGGTACTTTTGTTCACCTCCCCCAAAATAACTGGACCTAGTTTCAGCCTGTGATATAAAACCCCAAAGAAGATGCAAACCAGAGCGTCTGCAGAGGGAACATGGTCCTGGCACCCCCAGCTCCTAAGCTTATGTTTTCATGACCCTTTTCTCTGTGCCTTTGCTTTTCTAGTCTTAAAACAATTTATTTAAAAAATATTTTTGAACTTTTTATTAAATATAACATGTGTAAAGAAAAATGTTATCAATTAACCTGAATAGCCCATTTAACTAGCACTCCAAATAACAAATGGGACACCTTGGAGTTCCCATCATGGCTCAGCAGTTAACGAATCTGACTAGCATTCATGAGGACACAGGTTTGATCCCTGGCCTTGCTCAGTGGGCTAAGGATCTGATGTTGCCGTGAGCTGTGGTGTAGGTTGCAGACACAGCTCGGATCCTGTGTTGCTGTGGCTGTGGCGTAGGCTGGCAGCTACAGCTCCTGTTTGACCCCTAGCCTGGAAACCTCCTTATGCTGTGGGTGCAGCCCTAAAAAGCAAAAAAAAGAAATGGAACACCATAGCACTTTTGAAATCCCCTCCTTAGCTTATTGGTCCTGTGTAATTCTCTAAGTGCTTGACTTTTGATTTTTCTGTTTTCACTTTCAGCTTAAATAATAAAGATTAATGTTGAGCTATATTGGTGCTCTGTACTAACTTTCCCAAAATTGTTGTGCCCTTGAGTTTTAAGGTGGGTTTTCCCCTTCAGACTCCCATCCCTTAAGCTGCTAGACTTGGTGGGAGCCCCTCTCCTCGCAGTTAGTGTACTGTTTTCTTTGATGTGTTCTTGGCACATTAGGACATGTTTTAGCTGACACCTCCGTTGAAAGCCCTGAGTTCTGCCGGGCTTGTGAGAATGAGACAGGTGGAGGTGGGAGGCATAAAGTCCCTACTGGTGACCACTGAGTCACCATGAATACTCACCGGGTCCGGTGGTCTCTCCTTTGGGGTATCTGGTGGAGCAGATGGCTGTGATCACTGAGCAGGAACTGTTTCCACCTCTGTCTTGTTGACTATGAGGCCCTTGTGGCCATAGGTCTGTAGACCTCTGTTCTGCTGGCCTTGACTCCTGCTGTACAAGTGGGGTTCTTTCTGTGTGGGAACCAGTACTCAGGTAGCTTGGGCTGCCTCAGGACTGTTTGTTTCAGAGCTTGGTCCACAGCTGGTTCTCAGTGTATCATCTTCTCTTGCCTGGAAGTTTCCTTGGAGTTAAAGGCGCATCTGCCCTGCTGGTGGTGGCCAGTGAGGCCACACAGGATCTGGTGCCTCTCGCCATGCCTGCCTGCCTGCTGCCATTTTGTTCAGCTTCTGGTGGTTATGAGAAACCACTCTCACTTCTTTGCTCCCTTGCTCCAGGCACAGCCATCATCACAGAAGAGCACGCGGCCATGTGGACAGATGGGCGTTACTTTCTCCAGGCTGCCAAGCAGATGGACAGCAACTGGACACTCATGAAGATGGGTGCGTAGAGGCCTGGCCATCTCAACCTTAGTTGGCCAGTTCTGGGAAGGGACCCTAGTGCTCTCAGGGCTTCTGAGTCCTAACCCATTATGGGGCCATGGACTGTTTAGAATCCAAAGTGTCTTAGTCTGCTCAGCCCGCCACAACAAAATACCATACACTGGGTGGCCTAAACAACAGAAATTTACTTTTTCATTTCTGGAGGTTGGAGGTCTGAGGTCAGGGTACCAGTGTGGTCAGGTTCTGGTGAGAGCTCTCGTCTTGTCTTGTAGATGGTTGCCTTTTCACTTTTCCTTCATGGCTAGATCTCCCTCTGTTCCTCTTCTTAGAAGTCTACCAATCATTTTGGATTAGAATTCTACCCCTACGGCTCTGGCGTAGGCCGGCAGCAACAGCTCCGATTCGACTCCTAGCCCGGGAATCTCCATATGCCGTGGGTGCGGCCCTAAAAAGACAAAAAAGACCAAAAAAAAAAAAAAGAATTCTACCCCTATGACTTCATTTAACCTTAATTACCTCCATCTCCAAATACAGTCACATTTCAGGGTAGGGCTTTAATGTATGAATTTTGAGGGGACACAGTTCATGGCACTAGGAAAACCAAGAAAATTACATGCTTATATATCTATACCATTATGCATTCAATTTTGGAAGGTCCTGGTTCAGGATACTCATGTCAGTGAGGAGAAACTGAGGGCCAGAGAGGACAGTTGCTCTGTTCTAGCTCACATATCCTGCTGTGCATTTGACTCATGCACTGGGGACCTTCCCACTGCTCTTCGCTGCCTCATGATTCAGAGTGAGATAAAGGTAAGAGGCCATTGGCAGCAGAAGCTAGGAAGCTCTCCCTCTGAGGAGGGGCAGAAGCATGGGTCTGGAACTTTCTTGGGCAAGTCACTTCACTTTCGGTGCTTCAGTTTCCTCATCTGTAATACAGAATGATAATAGTAAGTCCCACACAAAAATGGTGAGAATTAAAGAGATAATATATGAGAAGAATAGAGCTCAGCACTTACTGGATAACGATTGTGTATCTATGTGTGGGTGTGTACTCTGGTTTGTCACTTAATTTTGTGCTGTGTTTTTCCTTGCCATTAAAATAGTCTGTAGAAACTTGTGTTTAGTGGTTGTACAGAGGTCTCTGCCTCCTGAATTTTGAACTTGGACAATAGGAGGGGGAAAGGGCTACTGGGGTTGAGTAAGGAAAAGAAGATGAGACCAAATACCTGATATTTCTTTGTTGTCGGAAGTAATGAGGAAACCACATTGTTACTAGACTCACAATTTGAGTTGAATTGACATCAAGATCCCAGCAGTGAGCCTCCTGAGGTAAAACGTGTTTGTGTGTGTGTGTGTATGTGTGTGTGTGTGTGTGTACATGTGTGCCACACCATCTCCATATACATAAATGTGTGTTGTTTGTCTTAGGAGTTAGGAATGTTTTTTATCTTGGCAGTGGGTTTATTTTAAATTTCTGTTTCTCAAAGATCTTTTTTTTTTTTTTAATTTGCCTTTTAGGGTCACACCCGCAGCATATGGAGGTTCCCTGGCTAGGGGTCAAATTGGAGCTGTAGCCACCGGCCTATGCCATAGCAACATAGGATCCGAGCTGCATCTGTGCCCTACACCACAACTCATGGCAACACCAGATCCTTAACCCACTGAGCGAGGCCAGGGATCGAACCTGCGTCCTCACAGATGCTAGTCAGATTCGTTAATTGCTGAGCCACGAAGGGAACGCTCTCAAAAATCTTTTAAAAAAATATAGAAACGTTGAAGTTATAGGTGATGTTACCCCAGTTCTTTCTCTCTCTTTCACTCTCTGTCTCTCTCCACACACACACACACACACACACACACACACACACACACACAGATGTTCAGGGTTGTATAGCTGTTATAAATGGATTGGTTACCTCACCTTTAAACTTTTTAATTACATGCCTCTGTTGATGGCTCATGCGTCTGCGTGTATATATATTTACTTTATAAGAGTTATATGGATGTGCTAGTGACCATCTGTATTTTCAAATACAAGCAAAAATTAGTTGCTTATTTTTTTAGGAAAAGAACAGATGGGAGTTCTGATCCTTTCTACTTGCACCCCCGTGGATCATTTAGCGTGCCCCTGGAGTGTGGGCATCTCTCCTTGGGGCTGTAACTCCAGCTGTTAGATGCATAGCACTTTGGGGTCAGAGTGTCAGAGGAGCAGATACTGTCTGCCTGTTCCTTAGAACAATCCTGGGGATGGCTCCTCCCTTCCAGGCCCCTCTCTAGTTTCTTCCCTGTGCTGACTCTTCCCTAAGCCTACCTCCTCAGCGTCTCTCCTGCATGGGGAGTTTCTGGTGGGTGTGGTTGGGGAGTGATTCACCCCCAGGGTTTTGCCAAACATCTGTCTGCTAGTAGATAACATGACTTCATCCTGTGAAAGTTCTACCAGGGGCATTAAAGAAACTTCATTAAGAAGTGGCTTGTTCAGCAGTTTGAAAAAATATAGGGCCAAATCAAATAGCAAGATAACAGCTCAGTGCAGCTGAGTATTTGAGAACTGAAATTCATGAGCTCATTTCTTTATAAACCTTTGAACTTCCTTTCTGTGGTTATATGATTATCAGTACTCAGGGAAAATGGTAAAAAATCAGTACTGTTTCAGAATATGTGAACTTTCACTCTTAATGTTTTACCAAATGTTATTTAGCAAAAATCTGATGAAAAAAGTATACATCCCAAATATACAAGATATTGGGATGGATTAAAGAAAAACTGGGATATCAAAAATGACTTCAGTTCCTTTTGCAGAGCTGATTGATGTCCTGTGACTAGTGTTGCAGAAACCGAGAGGGCTGTTTGCTCTTGGTAGTGGGAGGCCCAGGGAACCACGTTAAGGACACGATGTTGGGCTTCTGTGTGTTCCTCTTATAATCTTTAATCTTTGGATAGATTTCTCTGCTGCCAAGACGTGTGCTCAGCCCTCCAGTCAGACCCAGGGCCTTTTCTCTGCCACTCTGCCCTCCAGATAAGGGGAGGCTGCTGTGGTGTGTATTCCACTTACCTGCTGTGGGATGTCAGGGAGGCTCCCAGCCCCAGCCTTCACCATATCACCACCCAAGCTCTCATCACATGACCAGTAGTGGAAAAGTGACTGGAGGCTGATGAGGTGATCTTCACGATGACAGCACATACCTACGTTGCAGTGATTCTCGGGTTGCCTTTCACTGGGGGTCTAATGAAAATCCTGCTTTTTTTTTTTCCTTCTGTCTCACCCTTATATACCGTCTTACCTTATGCTTTCCTTATATAGTGTCTTACACTTCTCATTACTTTCCAGGATTAAGGGAAGTTTAGATTTTCCAAGTGCTGTCAATTCTCTTTAGTAAAAGCACCTTCTTTAGTTTGTTTTTATTAATTCACCAACTATCATGATGTTGGTGAATTGCATCCTGCTAGATGGGACAATGAGCTTGGGCCCCCAGGAATTGTTTCTTATTAGTTCTTCCCTCTGTAGGTCTGAAGGACACACCAACTCAGGAAGACTGGCTGGTGAGTGTACTTCCTGAAGGATCCAGGGTTGGTGTGGACCCATTGATCATTCCTACAGGTGAGTAAGCATAGACCCTTTCAGCTTGGGTGAGGAAGTGGGTTCTAGATGCCTCTCCATCCTCCTTGTTTGCTTGTGGAACGTGGAACATTTAGGGCTCAGCATGAATTGATGTCACAACAGAGGTCAAGGTGAGGAGAAGGGTTAGCAAAGGGCCACAGGAATATTGCCTTTCAGAAGGTGCCAGGCTCTCAAAGTGCTGCTGTCTGTAAAGTATGTTCCGCTCTTAGCTAGACCACGTGTGCTTCTCCTCAGATTACTGGAAGAAGATGGCCAAGGTTCTGAGAAGCGCTGGCCACCACCTTGTTCCTGTCAAGGAGAACCTTGTGGACAAGATCTGGACAGACCGCCCTGAGCGTCCGTGCAAGCCCCTCCTCACCCTGGGCCTGGATTACACAGGTCGGAACGCCATGCCCTGCCTTCACCTTCAGCCCCTACACTTGAGTGAAGGTTTTCTGAATCCAAGTGGAGCTTGAGCTGATGGGGGGATTTTGACCTGTCCAAGCCCCTGAGACATTTGATGCAAGCAGTTCAGTTTGTTTCTACTCTTGTCACCTATTTCCCCTACTTTGGCATAGTTTATTTTTGCAGAGCTCTTCTGGGTGCTACTGAGATGTCTTTTCTACCACTCAGTTGCTCACTGCCCCTTTAAGACATGTCTGATACTGGAAACAGAGACTAGAGGTTTCTAGCTTCCATTTCCTTTTCTTCTGTCTAGCATTAAACCTAGCATTTGTAGGTTTACCTTTCCAGGCCCCCCCCACCCTCTATCTACCTTGTACTCTAAAGGCTTTGGGGGGTGGGTGGGTTTCTTGGGCCTGTGTGACATTGGTGAGTAAGGAGCAAGTTCTGTGGGAGATGCAAGTGTGGATTTCTGGAACAGTGAGAAGTGTGGAGGGAGAGGCCTGGGAGGTGGGGCTGCAGGGGAGGGAGCCTTGCTGTTGAAATGGAAGAGGAGAGGTGGATGGGGGATGTCTGGAATGTGGGCCCGTTGCCCAGAGGGGTCCTGGGAAGAAAGCATTACAGCCCAGACTCTGAGCCAAGTTTTAAACAGCGTTCCCGAGCTGATCTTCAAAGCAGTGTTTGGTTGTGGAGGCAGCCGCCAGCTCACTTTCCTTGTGACGCCCTCACCTGAGGGTGTTGCAGTTTGGGGGGATGGGTCCAGTGGGTGGTCCAGGGTCACCTAAACATTTCCATCAGTGTATTTTGGATTTTGTTTAACTGAACAGGGCTCTGACCTTTTGCTTGTACAAGAGGGGAGAACATATATGGCTGGTAAGGCTTCTGTTCAACTGACACATGAGTACCTACTGTGTGCAGGACACTGCCGTGTGTTGGTTGAATAAGACAGATGCCTGCCCCCTTCACAGGTGGCTGTACCCTGAGTTACAGGTGCTGTTTCAGGGCAGGTGGTGGTGGTAGTGGTGATGATGGGGTGAGCACCTCCAGGGCCACAGATTCATCCTGGGGAGCAGCAGGGAGGCCCTGGCTGTGTCTGACAGCACAGGTGTGATTTAAAAGTCAAAGTCACAGTAAGTTGTATGTAGAGAGTGCCTGGGTCTTAGCACTGAAAGGCTCTGGGAATGTAAAGGGGTGGGTATATTCTTCTGACCTCTAAGAGTCAGTGAGTTCTCTCTGCTGGGCTGTGTGTTCTCAAAGTTCCCTGTGCTTCCTCCATTGCAACAGTCTTTACAGAAGTGTAACTAATTGCTGGTTTAGTAATCTGTCTTCCCTCATAGGTTGTAAGCCCCAAGAGCGCAGAGATTGTGTGTAGCTCAGAGCTCCAACCTCAGTGACCGGTATGGTACCTACAGATAGTTGGGCCTGGAAAGTACAGATGCTTCATAGACATTTATTGGATGAACAAATGAATTAATCTTGCTGGTGAGGCAGTCAGGGCTCTCAAGAGTCAACTAGCTTAGACAGAGTTACTTCTCTTGTATGGGGCTTGAATCCAGGCCTTGGGTCAGCTCAGATAACATGTTCCTTAGGCTGTGGTGCTGGTTAAGGATGTTTGGAATGGCTTCTTTCACTTGGTTCCTGCAGAACTCTGGGACCAGTCCAGGGCTGGAGTCACAAGCAGGTTTGTTTCTTGCAGGCATCTCCTGGAAAGACAAGGTTGCAGACCTTCGGTTGAAAATGGCCGAGAGGAATGTCGTGTGGTTTGTGGTCACTGCCCTGGATGAGATTGCGTGTGAGTGCCCTGGTTTCACTGTTGGGGCATGTTCTCTAATCTCTCCATTGGTTCTTTGGGAATCTGTGGGTTCATGACTGGCCAGGGAATAAGCAAAAGACTTTGTCACCAAGTGAGTGTACGATATGCCAAGTAGGATGGAGAAGAAATTATAGGGAGTGGGGGAGGGGGATCTGGAGCAGAATTACAGCCAGGGGCTAAGGTTAAAGTCATGGTAATGTTCCCCTCTGGCCATTGTACTCAGGCCTGTGACACCTCTGAAAAAGCACATTTCGTCCAAACTTCCTGGTCTGTCAACATTCATGTCTCTCTATACGTGTAACAGTGAGATCACAGGAGATATTTTTTTCTTTATACTTGCCTGTATTTCCCCAAGTTCTTCACAGTAATGATGTTCTAGAAATATTTCTACTTCAGAAAACTCAGGAATTAAAAGTTCTTCACCAGGCCTTTTCATGCAGTAGCAGTTTCTTAATCTTAAGCCCTGAAACGACCCCCATGGAATTGTTTAGTGCCTTCTAGAACCTAAAGGAATCTGGTTGAAGCTTCTTATTCTCTCTGCTGTTTTCTGATTGGATTTGACCCAAGGCACCTGAGAAGAGGCACTGTCTTATCTTTTTAGTTTCTCACTACAGAAAGAGAGCTTACTGTACAGTGTCCTTTCTCTCTAATCCCCAGCCCCCAGACTTGGTCAGGAGTATCAGTGATTTGTATCCCTAATTAACTTAATAATCTTAGCATCAGAGTAAATAACGTAGAAAGCTAATTTCTCCCTTTGATTATTTAAAAAACACATTTCCATTGTGGAAAATCTGGAGAGTGCAGAGGAAGTAGAAAGAAGAAAAAAAGTATCACCTGTGATCTTGTTACACAGAGAGAATCACTGTTGACATTCTGTGCATATGTGATTTTGTAGCTTGATTTTTTTCCCCCAGTGTATCAGGATACTCTACGCATATATAAGCATAATTTGCAGTGAATATTAAATATCCCACCATAGGATTGTATAATAATTTACTCAGCCATTCTCCTAAGTATGTCCTTTCAGTTATGTCCAGTTTCCTCATGATTTTATTTCAATGCTGCCATCAAACTTGGTGCATCAAAATCCATGTCTTAATGTCTGATAGTTTTCTTGCGGCTTCTGGTTGGCTTTTAGAAGTGGTATGTGTTGGAGGGTGTGTGTGTGGTAGGGCTTTTGACCGTCTTGCCATTTACCTGCCGGAATGGTCGCACAGTGGTGCATGAATACACCCCTCTTGCCACACCCTTGCCAGTCCCAGGTACTGTTGTTTAAAAAAGTGTTAGTTTGGTCCCATAGGTAAAACACACTGCCTCATCACTTTACTTTGAGAAGCCGTGATTTTAAAGCAGAGGTGGTACTTTTACTGCAGGGTCCTTTCTACGTTCTGATCCTCAGGAGAGCAGACATTAAGCAGCTGGAAGTGCAGGGACCAGAGCTGTTCTCTGGTTTCTCAGACACACAGTGACCTCACCAAGCCCCCTGACACTGGCGGAGGCAGGTCCTCCACCCTGCCTTGGTCCACAGCAGACCCATGGGTGGGCCGCAGGCTTGGGTTTCATTCAAGGGCCAGAGCCCCGGCTGACTCACTGCTTTTGTTCCTCTGCCGGGAAGCTCCGCCTCCCTGGGGCTCCGTGACCCTCACACAGAGGCCTCTTTTGGCCTCCCTCATGGGTGGGTCTCAGTTTTTCTATCCAAGGCCGTTCGCCTCAGATGGGAGCCAGAAAGTGGTTTCTTGCCCTGGAGTAGGGAGCATCAGAGGTTTTCTGCCGCAAGGCCAGGCCTGACCCATCACCACCAGGGGGACCATTGCAACTCTTTGTTTGGAGGGCATTTCCCCTTTTCTGACTAATAACTCCCGCATTCCCTTCTCTGGACGGAGATGTGGCAGCATAAGAAACAGTTCTGGTGCCATCATTTGGCGGATATGAGCAACTGCAGCTCAGAGGTAGGACTAGGAAGAAAGGTTCCCAGCTTCTGAGAGAGATGCCACCCAGTCCTTCCCTAGCAAGTGGAACCCCGCTCACCACCCCAACAAGCTGCCCCTTAAACTCTCAGTCAGGCAGGTGACAGGAACTTTTTTTTCCAGGGCTCTTCAATCTCCGAGGATCAGATGTGGAGCACAATCCGGTATTTTTCTCCTATGCAATCATAGGACTAGAAACAATCATGTGAGTGCTGGCCCTGCACCTGAAAGTCCTTCTCCCAGCCCCTTGGAGCCCCGACCTCCTGCTCCGGCCCTGACGTGTGCTGACGCGCTGCTTTTCTCCTGCCCTTTCCCTTTCCGGCCTCTCTTCCTTCCCTTTCTTGCCTTCCTTAACAATAGGTATTTATTTATATCCTGCTTCTCTTTTAATCCTGAAAGTGATTTGAAGTCTCTGAAAGTCTCTATAGTACTAGGAGATTAAAAAAAAAATTGGTATTCGAGGACATCAGAACAAAACCAGAGAGTGAGGTCAGTTCACCAAATTCCTGCTGCAAAGTCTTGTTCAGGCTGCAGATTTGATTCTGATGCCAGGTTTTCTAGCAGCCAATGCCAGGGGGGCTGTGGGCTCCATTATGCAATCCTGGGTCTCCACTGCAAACAGACCCTGTCATTCGGAAGGTCAGAAGTGGTTCAGGAAACCGTCCCTGAGCTGTGCCTTGTTGAATCGTCAGTTTATCTTTTAAACTGCTGCTTGTGGCCTTCCTGCCATTGCTCTTCTATTTGAATGGCTTTGTACATTCAGACAACATATTTATTCAGTGCCTGCCATGTGCCAGGGTCTCTGCTAGGTGTTGGGGCAAATGAGACAGGGCCCTGGGTTGGAGTTGGAGTTGGGGAGATGAACTTAGGCGATTCATGCACATGGTGGGCACTGACTCATCAGTAGGATGGGGAGATGGGTATTATGGGAGGGGCCTGACTTGGTCAGAGGAGGCTCTTGGGGAAAGTGATATTGAAGCAGAGATTAAGGGTACATGTGAGTTAGCTGGGTTAGGGGGCGAGGAGGGAGAGAATGGCGATCAGCAGAGGGAGCAGCGTTTTCAGAGGCTCTGGGCAGGGGAGAGCACAGTGCATGTGGAGGAGGCAGAGTGGTCCAGGATGGTTGGAACCTGGAGTGAGAGGCCCACAGGTGGGCAGGCCCCTTAAGGGAGGCCTTGTGAGCCTCCCTTAGCTCCAGAGCTTGGGCTCTTGTCCCGAGGGATGAGCTTCTCAAGGGAACCACTTGGTCAGGCTTGTAAATCATAAAGACTGTTATGATTAGGGTGAAATTATGGGGAAAATTATGATTGCTGTGAAAAATAGGGTGGATAGGGAAGGCTGGAGGCAAGGAGACCAGTTAGGAGGCTGTGGCACCACTCCAGGTGAGCAACGATAGTGGCCTGAACCTGGGCAGTGACTGGGCAAGGCCACAGCGAAAGCTGGAGAGGTTGGGGGTGGTCTAGGCTATAGGCTCAAAGATCTCAATAAAGGAGAGAGGAGGAGCATCAAAGAGGACAGTGCCCAGGCCCTGGCTTGTCACCTGGTGAAGGCGACAACATATACAGGGCAGGGGACACGGTTTGGGGAGCAGGGTTTGGGAAAGGTGGGGAGAAAGGAGAAGCTGCTTGCTTTGGATTGCCAGAAGACAGACCCACTTGTGTGCATCTGCGTTCTTGTCCTCTCACTCCTATGCCCGCCTTTCCTGTCACCTTGCGTCTGGCCCCTCTGCAGGCTCTTCATTGACGGTGACCGCATAGACACCCCCAGTGTTAAGGAACACCTGCTTTTTGACTTGGGCCTGGAAGCCGAATACAGAATCCAGGTGCTTCCCTACAAGTCCATCCTGAGCGAGCTCAAGGTCCTGTGTGCCAGCCTGTCGCCTAGGGAGAAGGTGTGGGTCAGTGACAAGGCCAGCTATGCCGTGAGCGAGGCCATCCCCAAGGTTGGTAGCCCCAGAGGCCCATCTGAACCTTTCATTCCAGCGGCCAGGCCCTTCCCAGGCCTGGCCTCGTGCAATTTGCTTTTGAAACAAAGGTTGCTTGGGCAGAGTTCCAGAACTGGCTGTTGGATCAGAGGTGTCATCTCCCTGGATGAGCCCTTTGGGCTAGAGGGAGGCCCTTAGAACCCACTGAGTCCTGTGTTTTCCAGAATGTGGCATGAGAGATGATTTTAGGTGGGAAACATTCAAACTTAGGTTTATTTATACATATCTATTTTAAAAGCATTTTAACAGATGCAGAGAGCAAACTAGTGATTACCAGTGGGGAGAGGGATGTGGGGAGAGGCAAGATAGGGGTGTCTAAACACTAGAGGCACAAACTACTATGTATAAAATAAATAAGCTACAAAGATATATTGTATAGCACAGGGAATATAATCAGTATCTTCTCATAACTTTAAATGGCATTTAACCTTTAAAAATTGTCAATCACTGGGTTGTACACACCTGAAACTTACATTAAAATATATGTCAACTATATTTCAATTTAAAAATGTGTATGGTAAAAATATAATTAGTCTATAAGACCATATATTATACAGATCATTTGTTAAGACAGAGTTGAGTTTAATAAACGAAGGTAATTGAAAGAGAATCTAAAGAAGGATATTACTCAGGGTCCGGGGGTAGGCGGCTAAGGTAAGACCTGTGCGGGTGGCAGGAGAGTGGCTAAAGTTGGGGAGACGCTAATTGACTTCCCCCATCACACTTTATAGTTCAAGAGACCTGAGGCCCTGGGCAGCTTTGGAAGCTAGGGGTTTGTCAGAGGTCAGATGATAGTGATAACCCTGCCCTCGACTGAGCCCCTGCTGGTGGTGGTAAGCAGCTGACACCTGTTTCCCCACCACCCCCCTCCGCCGCCGCCCCATTTTAACTAGAGCCTGGGGCAGCAGTCCACACCACCTTAGTTGTATTCTTTTTAACTGTCCTACCTTGGGCCTCTGGCTGCCAGGTGGCCTGTGCCAAGGCCAGCAATGTCCTCTCTTCTCCATTAAGCAGTGGGCCATCCTGGGAGGAGTCTAGGCTTGGCCCTCTAGACCTGGCTTGCCCTTGCACCTGGTCACTATCA
This sequence comes from Sus scrofa, assembly GCF_054392235.1. Lineage (NCBI taxonomy): Eukaryota > Metazoa > Chordata > Mammalia > Artiodactyla > Suidae > Sus > Sus scrofa. The sequence goes on along the minus strand of NC_139396.1, from coordinate 143,027,737 downwards.
CACTGTGTGACACAGTTACTCAGAGCTTTACTTCCCTGGGGATCCTGCCTGCCTTTGTTTCCTGAGGGGTTAGGTAAGTGAGAGAGAGAAGCAAGGAGAGTGGAGAGGGAAAGCCCTTTGAGAGGCTCTGCGAGTCCAAAGTCAAGGTGGTGAAAAATCCACCCCAACCCCCTTGTAACACAGGCCTGGATTCTAACTTGTTCTCAAATTGGGAAGTCTCTTCCCCAGCCCTTTAAGATCAGATCTTTAGCAGTAGCTGATTCCTGAGTGCAAGAAGGGAAGAAGCAGAGTGCCCCTGTCTCCCCTGGTTGGTCATATGCATCCCAGACAGTGGGAAAAAGCCTCCTTTGTGCAGCCAGAAGGGGTTATTTCAGTCAAGCTTTGATCTGTTAGTGAACTCTGACCATGACCACGGAGGCTCAAAAAGGAGTATCTTGCTGATGGCTGGCTGCCAGCAGTCTCACAGAACTAAGTGGGTGGGGGATGGACGAGAAATACCTTGTTTGATGTACTTTATTTTTTTGAATGAGCTCACTCACCTTTTACCATGCTCAGAGTCACCAACCAAAAGGGACAGGTCTTTGGGCCCCAGGGGACAGCTGGGTAGGTCCTGAGTGGGAGTTCTTCCAGTGATTTAAGTGTGGTGTGCTGGGCCAAGAGGTGATTGCCTTGGTCTTGGGTGAGTGGAGCCATGCTTAGTTTCCCATGCTACTGCCTTTTGCCCTAGGATCATCGCTGCTGTATGCCTTACACCCCCATCTGCATCGCCAAAGCTGTGAAGAATTCTGCCGAATCAGAAGGCATGAGGCGAGCTCATGTGAGTAAGGCAGCCCGTGCTGAAGAGGGGATGTGTGGCGGTCAGAAGGCCCTGCTCCTTTACCTGCTGAGTGGTCTTGAACTTGGCACAAGGTTGGAACCTTTGTGAGCCTTCCAGAGTTAATGAGAGAATGAAATCAACTACTGGATGATCTGGATCTTTACAAAATACATACAACACAAAAGAGATATTGATGATGATAGTGTAGGTGATGGCGATGATGAAAATGATGAAGGTGAAGCCTCTGAAAAGGCCTGGATTTGTGTTTCAAGCAGTGGATCTGGAAGGATGTGGGGCCCAGAGATGGCCTGTCTTTCCTGCTCCAGAAGTACAGGAGTGACCCCCCTGAGGGAGCTGTTGTGTATGCTCTGGGGTGGGCCCCTTCCTGATCGTGCCTGAATTACTCCCTGGCAGAGGAGCCCTTTCCCCTGTAGTAGAAATTGCTGCACACTTGTTCACAGGAAATGCCTGCGTGTACAGCCCTGATTGCTGATGATTTGTGGTCCTGTGGGTGCAGTCCTCTCAGTATCACATTAGGGCTGGGCTCCGAATCTGCCCATCTGATTTTCAGTAGTGACTTTAAAAAAATGTCTCCATTATTTGCACAGATTAAAGATGCCGTTGCCCTCTGTGAACTCTTTAACTGGCTGGAGAAAGAGGTTGGTTCCTAGTCTTTGTTTAACACTTGGATCTAGATTATTCCGGAATTATCTACGTGTGATTTTAACTGTTCACCATGAGGTCTAAGCTCTTGATCTACTTTTAGCACTCTTTCAGTAGTTCTCTGTGGAAATTTGGTGTGTGTGTATTTAGAAATTCTTTAATTGTAGAAAATAGTAACAAGGATGAAGAAGGAAATTCCTTAACAGCACGGATCCTTTCTGGTTAAGGAATTGTCTTACAACTAAGTGGAGTTTCATTATAAGGAAATATGACTTTGTGGATATTCTAGGCAAGTTGTATTGAGAGAAAAAAGATCTTTATACATTTTGAACTTTAATTTGCACCATAAAACTTTTTTTTTTTTTTTGTCCTTTGTCTTTTTATGGCCATACCCACAGCATATGGAGGTTCCCAGGCTAGGGGTCTAATTGAAGCCACAGATACTGGCCTACACCACAGCCACAGGAATGCCATATCTGAGCCTTGTCCGCAACCTACACCACAGCCCACGGCAACAGCAGATTCCCAACCCACTGAGTGAGGTCAGGGATCCAACCTGCAATCTCATCGTTTCTAGTCAGATTTACCTCCACTGTGCCACAACAGGAACTCCCATAAAACTTTTTATATTAAACTGACTCCTTGGTTTCTTTCCCTTTCACTCCTTGTAGTTGACACGAAAGTGATTTTTTTGTTCTCTTATTAAACAATATCATGTTCCCTTTCAATATTATCTAAACAACTCTTTAAAAGTAGCTTAAATTGGAAAAAGAGAATTATCACCCCTATTCCCTCCAGTGTAACAGCTTTTTCCCCTCTGGCTATTGTTCATCTTTGTATATTATTTTTTTCAATATAAATTATTTTTACAGCTCTCACTGTACAGCTACAATTTTGTATTTTGTTTATTTTAGTCATTTAGTATCATAGTGTGAGCATTTTCCATATGCTTTGAGGTCTTAAAAAAATGATCTAAATGGAGACTATGTTTGGTGGTTAGATTGATTTATTTACCCATTTCTCTTATTTTCAAATGTTTAGATTGTTGTTAACTGTTTGCCCTTATCAAAAACCCTGTAATAATATGTTTGCACCTATCTTTTTTACTTATTTAGGATCACTTTCTTATAATGATGTCCTGGGTGGGATACTTTTGAATTTTTAAATTTAGGTGTATAAAGTTTTGGAAAGTTTCAGGATATCATACTGAGGCAAAATGGTTTTGTGAAAAATAAATGGGTAGAAATCCTTCTACTTTAGATTAGAGCCTTTGGAAATCCCCTCCTTGTTAAAGATGAGACATAAACTGTGTCCTGTAGATTGCTGGGAATTGGGACATGGGAATTGAGGAAAAATAAGTTTTTAATGCACGCCCTATAATATGTAAGAGACACATGAATTTATCACACCCCGATGGTTTATAAGCCACTTCCTTGTAGGTGCCCAAAGGCGGCGTGACGGAGATCTCAGCTGCTGACAAAGCTGAGGAATTCCGCAGGTAAGGGTCAGTTTGGGGACCCCACGAACCTGTGCTCACTTCCTTGGCAGGTTAAATGAAGCTGGGAGGGCCCTGTTTCTTGGCACAATAAAAATCTTTAAGCCCCTCTGCTCTGTGTGTCTTTCTGTTCCAGGCAGCAGGCTGACTTTGTGGACCTGAGCTTCCCAACAATTTCCAGTACGGGACCCAACGGCGCCATCATTCACTACGCGTAAGGCATGCGGAGGAGCACGCTGCCTGGCTTTGCTGCTGCTTCTGCACAGGAGCCTGAGCAGGGGAGAGACATTGTTTTACCAGAGGCCCCAGTGCCCACCTCCGTGTGTCTGTTGAGATTGTTCTTATTTGGGAAAGAATGAAATCTTGTTTTCTCTCATTTCCTCTAAAGTCCCAAGCCTCTGCCTTTTGGGAGCCGCCTCTTAGGCTTAGGTGTTTGGCACTGACATTCTCCATGATGCAGTCAATGGGTTGTCTCTCTTTCCTTCTGAGGCTGCACTATCTGTATTCATAATCCCTGGATCTTAATAATTAGAATTTTTAGTGTTTTTCCCTTCTGACAGCGGCAGCCTTCTTGATGCATTAGTCCAAACGTCCTGTGAGCTCCATCACCTCCGCACCAGAAAATCTTATCATTAGCTTGTGGAGCACCTTTTATGGTTAAGGAGATAATCTGTACTCTCTCTTTCCTCAGCCTGTGGGGGTTTTTATCACATGACCTATGAGAGCCCAGGAGCCCACAGAGCCGAGCGTCCCCCCGCTGTGAGGCAGGAGGGGAACTGATGAGTCTAGGACTGCTAGATCTGCCTGTGGACCTGTGGGAAAGGGGACTTGGCGTCCCCTGGGCTGCAGCTCTAGCTTCACCTGGCTCAAATGGTTTTGCCTTCTGTGGGGCATCTTGAGTTCTTCGCTTCCCATCTGTGATGTGCGCAGGGAAGGAACACTTGCTCTGTCTCACTGTGCTATACTTGGGCCCTGCTTTTTAATAATTGCTTTTAGAGTTTTTAGTCTTAGGGCAAATTTTGAAGCTGTTATGTGGGAGACAGTCACATATGGGAATGTACGGTTCTTTCACATGAATGCTTCTGTTCTAATATTAAAATACCAAAAGGAAGTCAGTTTTTGTGTTATATTTAACTCAGGTGATGAATTTCCTGCTTGGATACTATTCCTAGAATTTTGCATGTAATTAACACCTTAAATAATTTCAGACCAGGACAGGAGAATTTTGCTTCTCCTTTGGTGTTTCTTCGTTATGGCTCTTGGAAGCCTGTTGAGAGGCAGGGTGCTGAAGCTGGGCCCACCTTTGGTTCATTTTCAATCATTGGACTTGAGTGCCCACTAGCTCCCTTGCTGCCTAGACATGAAGGAGAAGCTCTCTGAGGCCCCCTGTCTCCTGCAGGGCAGACACTCGGAATGCTCGACTCCCTTTTAACTTTTCTTAGGGCAGCCTAGTGTCTGGGAAAGAGGCACCCGGAAATCAGATCACTTAAAAATACCTCATGTTGATTTGAAAAATTGCTCCAGCGTAAGAGCATCACGATCCATCCCTTTCCCCAGCAAAAACGCCTTTAGTTTTTCTACCAAATTGAGAAGCCAGTGGGGAGGCTCCTGGTGGAGTTAAGACTAAGGGAGGGTAGTGGAGGCTGAGGCAGGGGCCTGGACCCCTACCCAGTAAAAGACAAGTGACTCCAGGCTGTGCTCTCCCCATTTCCCAGCTTGGTCCCATTGCTTCTATTGATTAATATTTTTGTAGCTTTTACAATTTATCTCATGAACACTTGTTCCAGAAACAAATGGAGGTAGACATAACTATGTTATTCTTCCTTCTCCTGAGCTCTTTATCTAGTGGAGAGATAGGTTGACTGGGACTGACTAGTAGAAGGTTAATACTAGTTGAAATAATTAACCTTTTGGGTAACTTAATTTTGATGTAATTTTGGACTTACCTAAGTTGTGAGACTAATACAAAGAACAGTTGTATTCCTTCTTCCTGGATTCAGGAAGTGTTTACATTTGTGGAATAACTAATTTTTGATTACCTTCTTAGGCCAGTCCCTGAGACGAATAGGACCTTGTCGCTGGATGAGGTGTACCTCATTGACTCGGGTGCACAGTACAAGTAAGTGAATCAGGGCTGCCAGAGATCTTGACTCCGCTGAATCAAGGCACTTGAGTGGGTGGACAAGCCAGGCTCCAGCCGGTCATCTCATTCTGTGCTGCCCATTAACAGAATTGTTCTCAAGTCTTGTCCTTTTTTTCACCCCTAGTTGAAATAGCCTGGTTGTAGCTCTGTTCCCACAAAAGACTGTTTGATAGAAATGTTTAGGCCTTGGTTGGAAGCTGTTAAATACTCAATAAATAAAAAAGTAAGCTTTCTGGACCATTGGGAAGTCTTCTGATCCAGCCCACAAACTGTCTGCCAGCTCTCTGGACTTGCAGTGGCTCCAGAGCCATGAAGTGAGGCATGAGAATTTTGAATGAATGCATGAGAAAAAAGGGTTGCCTATGAATTCTGAATCCCCTTCTTCATGCCTCACTGCTTTCGCAGTCATCATCTAGGATAGTTTGTCAGAGAACCCACGATTAGGCTGGGTCTCGATGTGGACCCCAGGAGGAGGAGCTGGCATTGGTGTCGTCTGCCTTAAGAGAGCACGAGCAAGGCCTTTTCACCTGTTCTCCTCAGTCCCTGCAGCTGGGACTTTGGCTGATGGAGAACCTTATTTTTAAATGAGCTCAGCCAAGTATGTGGAAGCTACAACCTAGCCTTGTGGCTCAGAGTATTGGGGTTGCTTGGTTAGTGGTGACATTTTGGTTCACTTCTACATGTTAGCAGGATTCTAGAAGCTATCCTTTCTGTGTCAGGGGGTAGATTTGCATGTTCTAAAAGATGCACTTGAGTGTTTTTAGGGGCCAGTAAATTGCTCTCCATTCCTTTGTCCACCTCCTTCTCATTCATACCCCCGGAGACGGTGTCTTTCATGAAACAGTCCTCACATCGTAGACCAAGAGTGTGTGTGTGCATGCGTGCCAGGGCTGAGTTCACTCCCACTATACGGGCCATCCTGGCATTCACTCTGTTTCATTTTATTTTTTATAATGACTTTATTGAAACATAATTCACAAACCATGCAACTTAAAGTGTGCAATTAATGGTTTTTAGTTTATTCTCAGAGTTGTGCAGTTCTCACCACAATCAATATTAGAATATTTTCATCACCCGTTAAAAGAGACACCATTCCTGTTAGCAGTCACTTCTCATTTCTTCTACTCAGGGAGCCACTAGTTTACCTTCTGTCTGCATGGATTTGCCTGTTTTGGACATTTCATATAATTGGGTTAATAACATGTGGCCTCAATGTCTAGCTTCTGTCACTTAGTCTGATTCTTCTGGATTTTTCCTTATTATAGTGTGTATCAGTACTTCATTCCTTTTTTATTGTTGAGTAATATTTCAGTGTATGTATATACTACATTTTGTTTATTTGTCATTGATGGGCATTCAGATTATTTCATGTTTTGGATATTATGAACAAAAATGCTACTGTGAACATGTTTTCTGTTCCCTTGGGGGTTTACCTAGGAGTGGAATTGCTAGGTCACAGGGTAATTCCATGTTTAACCTTTTAAGGAACTGCCAACTGTTTTCCAGAGTGGCTGCACTATTTTCCGTGTCCACCAGCAGTGCATGAGGGTTCTAACTTCTCCACATCCTCACCTGTCTATTTGAGCAAAAGCTTATTTCGAGTGAAAATTAATTTGTCCTTTCTTTTGGAAAGGGATGGAACAACAGATGTGACTCGTACCATGCATTTTGGAACCCCTACGGCATATGAGAAGGTAAGAGAAAACTCGAGAGGCCCTCTCTACTTTCTCTGACAGTTCTTGCTTGCGAAAAGCGATTGTATAAATAAGTAAAAATTATATGTGGGACAATAAAATAGCTCATTTACTGTGGAGTCAGGCTTATCTGCTTTATGATGTCCATTTAATTAATCATTGGAGAGATTTTAAAAGCTTTCTGTCTGCTGAGGTCAAAGTGGCTCAGATTCAAGTTTAAACAGCTTTGGCCTTCTCTTGAGTCAGGAAATGTCTTTGGGGTTGGGAGTAGAGTTGTGAAATATATGTTTTTTTAACCAACAGTGTCTAGGTTTGATTTTGAAAGCTACCCCCCTTCTATTTTCAAGTTCAGTGTTCCTATTTATAGGTTCAACTCTCTAGGAACCCTCTGAAATAATATACACAGCTCAGTTTGTGGTCTGTCTGGCATGGAAAAGAGGAGACAGCTGTAAGGTAGAGGGGTGTGTACCAGGCGCCTGGAGACTGGGCTTCGTACCCTCTCTGCTGTTTACCCGCTCCATGACCTTGAATGTAGCACTTAGACCATCCATAAAAATAGGGAGAAAACTGCTTGCCTCCAAGGCTGGCTGTGAAGGTTCTGTGAGCCCAGCAGTTTCCTGGATCATAGTCACTGCTTGGCAGATATTGGTTGAATCTCTGAGTGCTCGTTTTTCCGGGAAGCTCCTTGTCTAGGGAGGAGGGCTGTGTGGGTGCCACAGGGCAGGTTTCCTGGTGTTGGTCCCTTGCATTGTTCACTTGTAGGCACCAGCACCTTAGAAGGGTTTGACCTTGGGTCCAGATACCTTTGGTGTGACTTGTCTTATGCTGTAGAAAGAGCCTCAGACGAGACTGAACAGTGTTGGGTTTAGTTCTGACTCTGCACCTTACTGGCAAGCCACTACCCTTCCAAACAGCACTTTTCTTGTCCAGGCAGTAGGGACTAACGTTTGAGTATAGTTGGTGGTGAGGAGCACAGAAGTTGAAGCAGGACTGCCCGGCTCCAAGGCCAGATGGTACCACTTATGAACTCTGCAATATGGCAGGCTGCCTACTTCATCTCTGTAAAGTGAGGACAGGAGTGCCTCCATCAAGAAGTGTGGGATTAAGTGTGCAGGGCTGAGTAGCAATGGCCGGCCAGAGGAGAGGCTCAGTAAGTGTTACCTTACTAGTGTCACCGGTACTTTTTATTACTTTGCCCCAGCCTTCCTGGGGCTCAGATGGCAGAGTAATTCAGAATGTCAGGGAAGGGCTGGTGGGGTCATCTCTTGGACAGTTCTTTTACTAAATCTAAGTTCAAGATTTTCTGGAAAATTGGTCCCGAGGCCAAGTTATTTTTCCCCCGCCAGATTTTTTCCATTTTTCCTCTGATTTTTCTCTGTGGTATTGATACAACGAGGCAAGGTTTTCTGAACTCCCAGGAAAGGACAGGATTTGTTCTGAACATGCCCCCTGGGTTTTCTTTGGCAGGAATGCTTCACATATGTCCTCAAGGGCCACATAGCTGTGAGCGCTGCCGTTTTCCCGACCGGGACCAAAGGTAGGTGGTCCCTTCCTGCATATGGCAGCCTTTTTCTTGTGCAGCCATCAGCCATGTGTAAGTCTGAGTGGAAGAACCGTCCTTCTCTCACCAGCCCCCAGCCTACTTCAGGCCCAGCCAGGGCAAGTGGGGTGCTGCACGGACTGAGCTGAGAGGACCTCCAGGGAGCCAGGCTTAGGACCGGGTGAGGGTCAGCTGTGTCCCCACCTCCTGACCATTGTTGGTGTTGGGTGGCCCGTGTGGGGGCAGCAGGGCATGAAGGTCCCAGGGCCCCCGTGGAAGTTGGCGCAGCCTCTTGTCTGTCCTTCTGTGCTGGGCCAGTGCCTCCTTTCAGGACCTTTGTTGGGATTAATTTTTCTGGGAACCTGACTTCGGATTTACCCCTTTTTGCCTGAAGACTGGTGGGTGGGGCTTGTCCCGGGCATTGGGCCGGCACTCACCTCCCGGGCACATTTCCTCACCTGTCAGGCCTGCCTGCAGTCTGGCTGGAATCTCACCTTTGTAATTCTGAAGCTGTGGGGTCCCGGCACTGGGAAGGGAATGTCCCGGGCACCTAACGCAGCCCTTAGCTGCCACCGCTGACCGTCCCTCACCAGCGTCCTCCAGCTTCACACTGAGCTCGGACTGGTGGGGAGCTGCCCTCCTCAGGAGCTCTGATTGTTAGAAAGTTCTTTGTGTTGCACTGAAACCTGAGTCCTCCAGGGACTTTTACCCACTGGTTTCTGTTTCACCTTCTGGAGCCAAACATAACGAATCTAATCTCTAAAGTGCTTCTCAAGTTGAAAACTACTGTATAAATATCGTCAAGTGGTTCTTTATATCTTCCAGGCCACCTTCTGGACTCCTTTGCCCGCTCTGCTTTGTGGGATTCTGGCCTGGATTATCTGCACGGAACAGGACACGGGGTCGGGTCTTTTCTGAATGTTCACGAGGGTCCTTGTGGCATCAGTTATAAAACATTCTCCGATGAGCCCTTGGAGGCGGGCATGATTGTCACCGATGGTAGGTCTCTCTCACCCAGAGGGTGCGCGTGGATCCTCTGGCTTTTTGAAAGCTCTTTGTTGTTTCTAATATTTGAATTATTATAGAGTAAGTTGAATCTACTTTCCCGTTCCTGTCACTTTTTACTCAAACAACAACAAACAACAACCTTTTATGTTTATAAAAGTGATAAATATTCATTGTAGAAAACATGAAACTATAGAATGGTATGAAGAAGAAAATGAATAAAATAAAACCATTATAACAACAACAACAACAAAAAAAAAAAGAAAATGAAAGTCATTTGTGACCCAGCCACCTGGGGGAAACACGGCTTAATATTTCGATCTATTAGCTTCTGGTTGTTTATATATGTGCGTAGCTTTTTTTAAAATCATTCAGATTATACTGGTCATATGGTCTATATTCTGCATCCATACTTAACAGATATTGCCGTTTCCCATTAAATCTGTGAATGTATTTTAACGCTTGCATCGTTATGTCTTATGGATAGATATGCCCTGTAATTTATTTGGTGGATCCCCTGTTTCAGAAACTTCCGAGCCTTGCTCTCTCTGTACCTCAAGTGCCTGTTAAAAGCCACCTGGGAAGAAGTGTCTCAGGGCTCTTGTCCCTAATTGAGTGGCTCTTCCTGTTTCTCTTCTCCTTGGGACAGGCGCTGTCATCCCAGGAACAAAAGCGTCTCCAAAAAGTGCTTATCTTCATCATGGGCTGCTTCTCACCTGGGGTCTTGGTTTCTTTCAGAGCCAGGGTATTACGAAGATGGGGCTTTTGGAATTCGCATTGAGAATGTTGTCCTGGTGGTTCCTGTGAAGACCAAGGTGAGTAATTATGTAGTTATTTATTTTTAAAATTCCCTCATTCCTTGATGGGGAAGATGAAGACTTTTGTCCTTAGAACAAAGAGTATGCCATTCTGTGGCCAAAATGGAGCTTCCTTCCCCTGATATTGAGGCCTTTCCTGGAATTCATTCTCCTCTTCAAAGTCAGGAAGAAAATCCTTTGTGACCTGGGATCCTGAGCCAGACCTCAGAGAGCCCTAGGCAGACCCCTGCTTGATGTTCCTCAGGCCTCTGTGTTTACTGGAGGCAGCTTCTTGTCATGAAGGCCCCTTTGCTGTGGGGGATGTTTGTGTAAAGCCTCCTTCCAGACACTGAATCTCCAGGGCTAGGGCCTGGAAACTATTTTTAACAAGCGCCCAGGTGATTTTTATCAGGTAAAGCTGGGGAAGCCTGAGTTATCCCCTGGGTCTGGCCCTGCAGAGGAGTGATAAGGCAGGTGTGGTGCCCTCTCCCCATCACATTACTAAGAGACTGCAGCCTTTAGGTGCTAGGCTTTACCTGGAAGGCCTGTTTGCGCCTCTCCATGGCTGATTTTGGAAGTGGAACGGTCGGTGTGAAGTGGTTTCCTTCGCCTGCAGGAAGAGAGAGGCCTCTCCCCTCACTCCCGCAAGCCCTGCTGGGAACAGAGACCTGCCTGCTCTGTGTGCCCCGGCTCTCCCAGGCCACATGCCCTGGACAGACCTGTTAAACATCACTTGATGGGCCTGGCTGGGTTAGGCCAGGCCACATGGAATCTGCTGGGGGACTTAGAGCTTAGCGGAGTCTTGAGAACTAAACCCAGAGCTGTCCCTGCTTCCAGACGCCCCCCACCTGCCTCCTCTGCATCACAGCAGACGGGCTGGATCTATTGCCGGGAAGGAGCCTCCAGTGCTCTCAGCCTGGCTTTTCCCGCTGCCATGGGCTGTGGTTTGCACAGCGGAGCAGCTCATGGAAAGTGGCATCCACTGTGTTTATTGTGGCTTCTGTCTGTTACAGATGGGGACCCGCTAACCACTTCTCGATTCCTAGTCACACTTGGCTCTGAGGGACAGTCCTGTCTGGTGGGAATGACCTCATGGTGGCTCATTGTGGTAAAGAGGAGTAAAAGCTTCTGTTTCCTTCTTTCTCCCACAGTATAACTTTAATAACCGGGGAAGCCTGACCTTTGAACCTCTAACTTTGGTTCCCATACAGACCAAAATGATAGACGTGGATTCCCTTACAGACAAAGAGGTAATGAGGGAGTCTCAGGGGAGGCAGAAGGGTGTGTGTGGGGTGGAGTCTAGGCCACTTGAGTGAAAATCCCATGTCTTCTGAGGACTGTAGGTCCCTTTCCTGTGTTTTTTGGGTCTCTAGGCTGAGATAGGCCTGCTCTCCCTGCCGTTGTGGGGCTGTAGTTTTGTGGGTGGGAATAGTGTACTTAGCTTTCCAGGAGGGCAGGGGCCATAGCTGCCTTGATGCGTGTTTAGCAAATACGGGCCGTGTGTCTTCCCTTCCAGACGGCTGGTGGGACCTGGTGGCTATTGCACGTGCCAGGTTGTTTCCTCACATCGCATGGAACATGAAGGAAATGGGAAGTAAAATCTATCATATGCCTGGTTTTCACCCAGACCGAGAGGTGGTCCCGCTGGGCTGTGAAACCCTTCACTGTTGTGCTCACTTGTCAAGCTCATGGGTCACAGAGTCTCGAAACCCCTTCAGATACTAGTGTGGGTCCCCAGGCTCCTGAGGCCAGGCGAAGTGGCAGAGTCAGGAACCTGGAGGAAGACATGAGGAATCAGACAGTGATCAAGATCGGAGCAGGGACGAGGGCCAAGACAGGGGGCCAGAAACAGCACCACCCCATCCTTCAGATGTGAAGTGGTCAGGCCTGATTCATGGACAGAAGAGTTCCCAAGCCAGGAAGCCAGAAGCCAGAAGCCAGAAGAACACACATTTCATAGCAAGGCAGGTGGACAGAAGTCCGGCAACAAGCAAATGACTAGCGGGAGCCAAAGGCAGGACAAGTGTGGGGGTTACTCTAGGAATAAGATGTTTCTGTTACTGGCCTCACCCCAGGGGCCTTCATGCCTCTTGAGGCAGAAACGTGTCCTCATGGAGCCCCTTGGGCCGCATGCTTGGTGCTAGAGGGAAGTTGGTTCTTCTAGCCAGAAGCACCCTCTTCTGCCTTGTCCAGCTCACAGATGGTGATAGAAGCTCATCTGCTTTCTGTTTCGATTCCTTCCGTACCTGGGCACCTCTCCTTGACCATCGGTGCCCTTGTCAGCCAATCATTCCCGCTCACAGGACCCAAAGAGGCCCTGCTGATGCTGCTTTCTTCAGTGTGTGGATTCAGAAGAGGAAGCGGCCTGTCAGTAGCACAGTGTCAGGTGTGTCTCCTCAGCAGGAAGAGTCTCTCCTGTGGTCCTGGACTCCTCTGAACTTCAGCAGTGGCTTAGGTGACAGGGAGTGAGAGCACAGCAGTGAACCCGGGCGCCACCTGGCTTAAAGCCCTGTGCCCCAAGGAACCGATCTCTTCCAGTGGCCCTTGGGCACAGCTTCCAGGGTGTTAGCAAGGGACTCCACTAGTAAGTCACTTGGCACACTTGGGAAGCCCAAGGCTCTGGTTTCTGCCAAGTAATTCTAGGTCCCGTTGTCTTTGCTGTCCACAGGATGAGTGCCAGTCAGAAGGCATTTCTCCCATGCGACACATTCCACTTTATTCAGGGAAATAGTGCATGAGGAAGATTAAGTAGGAAGGGAGAAAGTTTTGTTAACCTGTGTCTCACAGTCCACCCCATGACAGTGGACAGGGACTGGTGGCCTTTGTCTGGTCCAGTGTTATTGCTGTACCTTACATACCCAAATCACTGAACTGTTCTTTTAGCCAATTCGGTTTTATAGGACAGATAATATCTTCTTGCCTTGGGGTCATTAGCAGGTTTCCACAAATAACAAGTAGAGAACAGTATTTAATATACCAAGCAGAGTATGTTTCTCTCTTTTAGTAAAAGGCTTCTTTTCCCACTCAGTAAATATATATACCACTCAGTAAATCTGGGGCTTCATTCTGTAGTAAGGCATAGTCATATCACACAACAAGATCAAGATTCTGTCCACTGGGCTTTTAAAATACCAGTCAGTGCACTGTATCACCTTCCAAATAGACTATCTTAGAAACTTTACAGTTTTGGGGTTGGGTCTGCATTCCCATCAACTTTTCACCAGGTGGCAGCAGAGGACTTTGGTTGGCTGTGACTGTGGGAACTGCAGGTTGCCAGGGCTTTTGGGGTATTGTTGTGGCCGCTGAGGCTGCCCCCTGCCCCACACACCCCCAGTCACTCCAGAATGTTCTGGGAGCATTCTTACCATAGGCCATGTGGCCTCATCCCATCTGTTTCCAGGGAAGTAGAACACAAGGAAGTCACTTGTCCCTGAGCAGGGAGAAAGGGTTTTCTGCTCCTGTGCCTCAGCACATGGGCCTCGCTGCTCTCCAGGCAGCCTTTACTGAAGTTTCCTCTTTCTTCTCTGTTGCAGTGTGACTGGCTCAACAACTACCATCTGACCTGCAGGGATGTAATCGGGAAGGAACTGCAAAAACAGGGCCGCCAGGAAGCGCTCGAGTGGCTCATCAGAGAGACACAGCCCATCTCCAAACAGCATTAATATCTCCCTGATTTTTTTTAAAAAACGCTCTGGGGAAAGGAAGAAGCCTGGCACACCCCCAACATCTTCCCCCTTTTCTCTCCTTCCTTACCTCCCCTTTTTACTTTTAGACTCTAAGAAGAACTGAAAATCTTCTTATCCTCTTTGATATTTTCTTGCAAACACTTGATCTTTTATGATTTTTTTTTTAAATTGTTGAGAACTAGCAAAGAATAAATTGCTGCCCCAGAGGAGGATTCCCCACAAAGCCCAGTGCTCGGATCAGGGGCGATGCCCTGAGCAGCCGCGGGGGATCCAGTGTTTGGCGATGGCGAAGCAGTGAGCGGTCTGCGACCGCCACGTTCCGGTGCTAGTACATCATTCATGGCCACCTTCCTGTGCACGAGACTGTATTTATCATCAGTGAATAAAATGTCAGAATGGGCTTTGTCTCCACCGTCTCGCTCCTCCCAGCACTGTCTGACTTGTGTGTGAGGCGGGCTCCTTTCCAGGGCATGTTTTCTGGTGCAAGGACCCTTTGAGGAGAGACCCCAGGCCTCCCTGCATACTTTCTGACTTAATTTTAAGCCTCGTTTTGTTTTTTTTTTTCCTCTAGAAAACCTAATATTTTGTGGAATATTTTTACTATCAGTTTTTTTTTCCTGATTTTGAAATATGCCATTGATACACACACACACACACACGCACACAAATCACACTGCAAGTGACAGTCTTCCATGATCTGCCTTAGAGTAGATGTTGTGGATGTCTCATTGTTTCATTACTTGTAAACAGTGGTCTTTGGCAGGTGCCTGCCACTGCCTGTCCTACAGCTCTCTCTGGACTTGCACACATGGGGCGACCTAAAGGGCTGGCAGAGCTAATGCCCCTGAGGCCTCAGACCTTCATGGTCAGGTGGGAGAAAACTGACTCTCCATCCCTTGGCTGGGATGTCTGAGGCGTGGTCTACACTGTCTCCTGGGGTTTCTGATGGGGATTGAGCCTTCCTTGCTCACTGTGTGGACCAGTTCAATAGCACACCTTTTGTCTTCTTCCTTCTCTTCTGTCTTATTTTCCCTTTCTCCCACCAGTGTTTCCTGGAGCCATGTCCCATTAAACCATTTACATGCAGATCCTTGTCTTAGGGTCTTCCTCTTTAGGAACCCAACCTAAGTCATACCCTGCAGATAAAACCACTCTTTGCTAAACATTTTCACCAGTATTCAGTAATATATGGAATGGATAAAGGAATATTTATGCACACAGATGCACATACACACACATCACACACACAGACATTGGGCTATTCTCTATATATGCAATTTCCTTTTTTAACTTGGCAAAATATATCCAAGTTATTTTTCCATATTGGTATGTATAGATCCAGCTATTAATGGGTATAGACAATTCTATTTATGGCTGTGTTCTTTTGAAAGTCAATCTCATTGACTCTGAAACCACATCTTTGATTTGAATGGCAGTGAAGATGAGTAAGCATACTTTAGCCTTTCACCAAAGCATGGTTGGCAAGGGCCATTACGCTTTCCATCTGGGGAGCAGAAAATGAACTATATTTACCATTCAGAACCGGGGTGTTGGCAAAAAAAAAATTTACCGATAGGGTGAGTCTAAACTGACCAAGCACCTAAAAACAGACTTATCAACATTTCTGCCATCCTCCTGCCTTCTTTCCTCCCAAGGATTATTGATTCCAACTTGCTGTGTGGGAGGAAGCATGACTGATGGCGAGTTCTCAGGTTATATTTTTAACAAGACCAGGATGACATGGAAGCAGTGCCTCACAATAACAGAACGTATTCTGACCCACCAAAGATCAATTCTGGAATGCCTTTGGTTCACCTTTGCTCATATTTCTACTATGTCCCATAAGATTGGACTTGGACTTTTCAAATAATAGTGCTTATTAGTCACATTTCTCATCCATCACCTCTAAAAGCAGGAGGCCCTCCCCTTAGGACCCAGACTGTCATCTCCTCTGTGACATCCTGAATCTTCCTCTTTCTCAGGAAATGGGAGCCGTGAATTGCAGCTGATTTTGGAGTTCAAACAGACTGTAAGTCAAGTGTGATGGCAACTCCACTGTTTGTTCACCAGACTGTTAAGCCTGTCACTTCCCAAGGCAGGCTCAGAGCAAAGTTTCATTTAACTGGCTCAAGCCCAAGAAGCAGAGTTTCCTGGTGCTGGGAGCTTCCTGCCTGGACCTGCATGTCTTGGCATGAAGTTCATGAGCCGTAAACTAGGTGACATGGCCCCAGAAAGAGCAAGGACCAAAATAAAACTGTAATATGCTCAGGGGGATGATGGAGAGTTAAAAATATGGATAAAAAGAATCACTCTTCACTTTTTTTTTTTTTTTTGGTCTTTTGTTGTTGCTATTTCTTGGGCCACTCCCGTGGCATATGGAGGTTCCCAGGCTAGGGGTTGAATCGGAGCTGTAGCCACCGGCCTACACCAGAGCCACAGCAACGCGGGATCCGAGCCGCGTCTGCAACCTACACCACAGCTCACGGCAACGCCGGATCGTTAACCCACTGAGCAAGGGCAGGGACCGAACCCGCAACCTCATGGTTCCTAGTCGGATTCGTTAACCACTGCGCCACGATGGGAACTCCACTCTTCACTTTTAAATAAGTGACTAGAAAGAAGTCTGGGTGCAGAAAGAGCATTATGCTAAATTTACGGAAGAATTCCAAGGAAGCTGCTCTTTGTCTTGCTTACTCTATGCCCTCTTAGGTCTTAGGTACAAGAGAGGATTTAAAAAAGGGTACGGAAGGGTTCCTGTTGTGGCTCAGTGGTAACGAACCTGACTGGTATCCATGAGAATGAGGGTTCGATCCTTGGACTCACTCGGTGGGTTAAGGATCCTGTGTTGCTGTTGTGGCAGGCAGCTGTGGCCCTTAGTCTGGGAACTTACATATGCCACGGGTGCGGCCCTTAAATTAATTAATAAAAGGAATGGATGTGTGGCTTCTGCTGTGATTACCCCAGGGGCTGCCTTCCTCAGCTTGTTCACTCTGCTAAAAAAATCCTTCTGTTGCTTGTGCTATGAGAGGGGCCTGTGCTTGTCTGCCCTGAGGGCTAGTGCCTGGGCTCTAGCTGTCTAGTAGTACCAAATGTCATTTCTCATCAGAGAGAAGTGGGCAGTTGTGAAAGGAACCTCTGTTGTATCACAAGCTGTGAGGGAGGGCTTGCCCTTGGTGTTTCCCAGCAGTTTGGGATTTACACACACTCAGGGGTAGCGCTTTGTGACACCTTCCCAGCTTGAGCAAGTTTACCACTAGGGGGAGACAGAAGGGCATAACAGGAGGGCTGGGGACAGGGCAGGCAGGTGCTTGACTTTTGTTTTTCGGGCTGCACCTGTGGCAGATGGAAGTTCCTGAGCTAGGGGTGGAATCAGAGCCACAGCTGAGGTCTACGCTGCAGGCGCAGCAACATCACATACGAACCCATATGTGACCTACACCACAGCTCATGGCAATACCAGATCCTCAACTCACTGAGCAAGACCAGGGATCGAACTCATGTCCTTGCGGAGACTACATAGCGTTCTTAACCCACTGAGCCACGGTGGGAACTCTGGTGCTTGACAATTTTAATGCCTCTACTGTAATTGCTAGTTACTGAAAGCAGATGGAGCACAGAGTGAGAAATTCATAGGCTCAGAATTTGAAAACAAAAAATGCAGATTCTGGCAAGGTGGCAGTTGTATCCTAGTTGTTGAATCTCTTCAAATCACTCCATAAAAACACAGCGAAGCCAGGATAGTAAACTAAAACTCATGGATGAGATTTACATCAAATACAGGTGACAAATATCCCCACAAACTTAGTGGGAGCTGACACAAGGTCACCAGTGTGTTGTCAGCAGCTGTGCAGGAGGAAACTGAAGGAAGCAATAGGGTGTCTGATGGACCTGAGAACCCCAAGATAACCATCAGGAAAAACTCATTGTACTTTAAAGAAAAAAATCATTTAGTAGTCTAATGAATGATGTGGTCACTTACAGCAGAAAAACATGAGACTGCCCTTAGAAGTTTTCACAGCAACATTTTAGGGCAGAAGAAATGGAATAGCAGGGGTTGTGGTTAAAAGGGTGTCCGTTGTAGTTCATTAAGCCCCAAATTTCTTTCTTGTTGTCTTTTGTATCTGTGCTAAATTTAACAATAATGAACTTAAAAAACCCCCCAAAAACTAAGAGTGGCCAGGTGGGCAAGATTAGAGCGGATGGGATTGGACCATGATTGGGGGAGGGGAGAGCAAGTGCCTTGTGTGAGGAGAAGGGAGGTACCATCTGCAGCTGACTGGCCATGTGGTGAAGACTCACAGGAGAAGGGTTAAAGCATGATTTTAAAGAGGAGCTGAGACCCCTTTGTGCATGTGTGTGGGGCTTATCCTAGTTTTTAAATATTCATAGCCAATTTAACATAAAATAAACCAAAACAGAAAATGTGTGGGTCAAGCACACCCGTGCGAGCTGCATTTGGTTCTTGGGCAGCTGCTGTGTCTTACTGGACTGTAAGCTCCTTGAGGACAGGCGAGTAGCCTCCGTGGGATGCCTGGAAGCCAGCTGACCACTGCTGAAGGAGGGCGTGACTGCTGACTGCACATGCCGTGTACCAGCTGTGAGTCCTTGGGCAGGAATACGACCCCTCTGAGCCCCCATTTCCCTCCCTGCAAGGTGAGGTTAGTGGTGGCAAGTCCTGTGGCTGTGAGGACCGAATGAGGAAGCTCATGTAGAGTGTGTCCCCAGACTTAGCTCAGCATGTATACATGTGTCTTCCAACCCAACACTGGTTTTTTTGTTTGCTTGTTTTTGTTTTCATTTTGGTTGCCCTATGGCATATGCAGTTCCTGGACCAGGGATCAGATGCAAGCCACAGATGCGACCTATACCACCATAGCTGCGACAACGCTGGATCCTTAACCCACTGTGCCAGGCCGGGGATTGAACCTGAGTCCCAGGGCTCCAGAGATACCACCGATCCTGTTGGGCCACAAGAGGAACTCCTCAACCTTGTTTTTAAAATTGCACTTTTATTGAGATAAGATTCCTCTGCCATACAGTTCACCTATTTAAAGGGGGACACGACGGTGCTGGTGCTTCCTTGGTCTATCCAGGTGTCAGAGAAGGTTTTTATACAGAGATTAAGACTGCATCCTCATTCCTGATTTGTGAGAATGTGGAACAAACTTCATTACAGAAAACCTGACCAGGCCCTGCCGTGGGCGCTGTGATCAGGGGCTGCACTGAAGCCTCTCGGACAAGGGGTGAGTGGAAGGGATGTGGCTCTCTCTACCGCCCTGCTCTCTTTCCCTCCAGCGTCAGAAGAGTCTAAAATATGTCCGGGCGGAGTGGTGGAGGACACATGTTTCTGAACAAGTTAAAATTTTTTGAAGAAAAGGATGATGAGATAATTTGGAAAATCATAAGGATGAGAGCCTGGGGCTTCCACGCTCACAGTGTCACCAGGCAGGGGGTAGGAGGGCCTAACTCAGGGAGTCAGGCCTTAGGACTTCCCAGCAAACCCCTGCAGGGGGTGCACAGTGGCGTCTGGGCTGGCCTGTGCATCCAGCCAGCAGGTGGCAGTGTAGACCTTTAGAGAGCACCAGCCCCAGAGGAAGGGCACTGAATTACAGATAATACAGACTATAAGACAGGGGAGGAATCACATGGGTTCATGTGGCTGCCACTCAGTGTCCTCCCAGAGGTCATTGGACCCAGTCCATGACTGTAGGCAGGAATATGGATAGGGTTCATTTAATAAGACGGACTGAAATGCCAGCTCTGATGGTACCCTCAGCTGGGTATGATGGGAACAGAAAGATGCACCCCTCCATCCCCCCAGGGTCCCTCACAGAGACACAGCGTATCCAAATGTGCCTACAGCACAAGGCAGTTTATAATGCAAGTGGAATAGGCAGGGGGTTTCTACAGAATCTCTCCAGGGCCTCCCTGGTGCTCTGTCCCATGGGCACATTCCGTGTCTGCCTCAGACCTCCCAGGCTGTGGGAGTCCATTTAGTTGGAGTTGCCTACCCTTGGCCTCCGCTAAGATGACTCGCCATGCTAGATGCTAGAATGTCACCAAAGCTCACTCCCTAGCCTTAAAAAATACATTGACTCATCCTTTGTAGCTCTTTGTGGCTTCCCCCTGACATCCCATTTTGTCTTAAAAAAGGAGGGTCCATGTGGATTCCATCCTTTACAACAAGTAGCATCCTTCTACAATGCTATTTCCTATTTAAACAAAGGCTGTGCGCTGTTAGATCACTAGAGGTTTATGTTCACTCAGACCCCAGCCTCTTTTTCTGGCCTCTCCACGTGTTTTGCTTCGTACTCTGTAGCCTTGGGTAGTCTGATTAGTTCAGTGGTCTGGAGCTCAGCACCAAAAAGACCAAAATCCTTTGCTGAGCCCCCAGGTCAGCCAGTGGATTTCCTCTGTTCCACAATCATAGCCAGTACCTTTAACCTTGTCATCACTGTCACGGTGTTCTGGCTTCTCTTCCCTCGTCCCCATCCCTTCAGCCCTCATAGGTCCCTTAGCCACCATCTTCAGGACCAGCTCACCCAGACTCCAGGACCAGGCCCATTCTCTATCACTGAATTCTGAATCCTTTTTCTGCCAGTCCTGTTACCCCTGCCCCCCTTGCACCCAGTTCTAAGCTAGGACCTCAGCCTCTGAATTATCCTTCCTGCCTGAGATCCAGGTTTCGAGTCCTGCTCAGCCCTCTGGTGCCTCCTGGTCTCCAGCTGGGGGCGGTGCACGAGTACCAACCAGGTGGGGTGGAACTCACTCACCTCTTACCACTGCATGACCTTGGCCTGGTTTCCTGGCCTCTCTGAACCACATTTTCTTCCTTTCTTAAAAGGGATGGGCGTGGTTAATAATGCTACTCCATACAAATCTTATAGAAAATATGCGCAGTCAAAACTAGTGCCCATTCTCCAACCTTTACTGACCTTGCCTTCCTGGAGCCTGGAACGCCCCAGCTTGACTGATACCAACAGCTTGCCTGTGTTTTTCTCACCCCAGACTACAGAACACCATATTACTTCATACCTGGGGGGACATTCTCCTTCTGCTGGACTCAATAGAGTTGCCACCAGCCTGGAACACTGCCCCTCATCCCCCTCTCCAAAACCCTTGCTCTGCTGCTTTTTGTTTGTTTGTTTTTGTTTTGTCTTTTTAGGGCCACACCCATGGCATATGGAGGTTCCCAGGCTAGGGGGTGAATCGGAGCTACAGTTGCTGGCCTATGCCACAGCCATGGCAATGCCAGATCCGAGCCACGTCTGCGACCCACACCACAGCTGACGGAATGCCTGATCCTTAACCCACTGAGCGAGGCCAGGGATTGAACCTGTATCCTCATGGACACTAGTCAGATTTGTTTCCGCTGAGCCAGGATGGGAAATCCTTCCCGCCATGTTCTGTGTTGCCACCTGCCCCAGGGATCACAGGTCAGATCCCTGACCCTGCCAGTCCCCTCCCTGCTGTGGCTTCCACGTCCCTTCCAAGGGCAGTCAGGAGACATGTTGCTTACCCTTCTGCAGCACTGGTGAGGGGTGTGGGTTACAGTGCAGCCCCTGGGCGGCTGGTTCAAGGAGCATCTGGTGAGGAAAGTGGATCTCTTGCAAAAGCCAAACAAAGCCAAACAAACCCAGAACTCCCCAAAGATGACGATCAGAAGCATCAGAGTTTATGAAATTGCTGTACAGACTGGGGAGGAGGTCTCTACAAAGTGCACATGTTGGAGGCAGAGGGATAGCAGACATTTACTAAGTACTTGCAGAGTACTGAGTACTTCCTAAGTAGGGAGTCGTCTTCTAGGTGCTACACAATTGTTTCCTTTAATTCTTCTAACAGCTCTAATTTTATATGTAAAGAAGCTAAGGCAGAAATGAAATGAAATGATTTGTTCAAGATTGCACAGCCAGTTAATGATGGAACTGGGAATTTTGCCAGGTTCTGATTTAGAGACTCCACACCTCTATCTGAGAGGCAATGTTGCCTCCTCCCCCCACACCACACACGCTGTCTCCCTCAACCCCAGCCCCCAGCCCCACGTCCATGTTCATCTCATGTAGGCAGTGGACGTTTGCAGATGTGAGCATACTTCTTGCATAAGCTGGTTGTAGCGCAAGGCTTGGGGAGCTGGGGGTGCACGCTTAGTGATGCTGTTCTGGAGGAAATTGTATTTGTCATGATCATGGGTCAAGGAATAGCATCCACACACACACAGATGTAGACACTCCAGGATGACAAAACACAAGGTACCGGTGGGTGAGCAAATCCATGTGCGTTTGCCCTCCACCTCCCGGCCCGGTGTGCAAGGGCAGATTAGAAGCTGTGTGAGAGACAGACCTGACACTAATTGGCAGAAATGCTCTTCATTGCCTTATGAAGCAGGATTCATTAATTAAAACATAAAGCTCAATGTGACTTTAAAATTAAATACCTAAGACATAATGTCTCATGAGGCAGACATGAAGTGGAGTCACTTATATTCTTGCACTTTAGTATGGTTAACTTTTTGTATCATTTAAAACCAAATCCACTCTAGGAGATTTAAGGTGCTTCTACCTGGCCTCTTTTCCATGAACTTCATACTAAATTTTGATACGTTGACTGGTGAGGTCTTCTAATCCCTTTCTTTCTTTCATCTTTTGTTCATTAGTATCACCCGGCCCTTTCATTGAGCATCTATTTCACTGATGGAAGAAGAGGAAGAGATAATTGAACGTGTCTCTACTACTGAAGAAACCATGTTTAGGAAAAACTCTGGAAGGAGGAGGGATTTATTGGTATTGGAGCATCGGGAACAGTTGGTGTCAAAAGGCTGTTGTCACTGCTGAATCTGACCTTCAAACATTTCCCCTGACTCAGCACTGTCTGCCTCAGCGTCCAGGTTCCAGGCAAGAACATCTAACTGGTCTAGCCTGCATCACTGGGTTGCCTCAGTGGGTACCGAAGAAACCATGTGGCCCCTTGATGTCTCCTAGTTGAGGGTGTGCAGTGGCAGGGAATGGGACTTAACTTCTGCCAAGACCTCACACATTTGGGAATTCTCCCAAATAAGCTACAGAGAGGTGGAAACAGTGGCGGGTGTTGAAGGCTGTATAGCCAAACCAGAACAAAACTGTTGCTTGTGAAAACAATGGCAAAACCAATGAATTATAGGGAGATTCTAGTATATATCTTGCTTTATGCAATATAGAAGGTTTTTAAAAGTTAGATTTGTAAAGACTACTATGTTGGATGGACCAGGATATCACCTATTAAAAGGCACTCTTGGTACATTATTTTGTGCAGCTATGATGCAAAGCATAGCCTCAGATGGATTTAGTTTTAGGTGGAATTGTCCCATTATCCATTGTTCCAAAGGAGATCCTGCTGCATCTGTAATGGCACAGCTTAGGGAAGAAAGAGCTGAGTCTCCCCTTGATGGTCATTCCCCTTGACTCAATCTCAATGGAAGACTCCATCACAGACTCCATAATCTCACCAGAGAATTATTTCTGAAGAACTGGGAGCTCTGGGATTTTTCTTACTTTTCTTTACTTCATGTTTATCCTTTTGCCTCCATGGCTCCTTTAGGGCAGGGGATGAGGCTGAATAATTTTTCCTTTACAGTTTCTTCACAGGGTGCTTGTTGGCTGGATGATGGTGCAGACTGACTCAGATGCCACCACAACTGGTATGTTTGTGGCAGCACAGTGCCACAGAAGTCACTACAACATCCATTTTTTTTTCAACTGAGTCCCTGGCATGAGGCACTGAAGCCTGTTCAAAGTCCCATATTGGCTCTAAGTATGTCCTGAGCACACAGCCCATGGCCTAGCCCCCTCTTTCCTGAATTTCTGAGATGAGGACTCTCAAACCTGATTGATGCTTTCTTGTTCTGTTCTCTGGTCCTGTCCTGTAAGTGGGTTACAGACTTCCATGCTACCTTTTTTTGCAAAAAGCCCCATCTAGCCTTTTAATTTTATTTTTAAATTAATTTTTAATTGAAAAATAGTTCATTTACAATGTTGTGTTAGTTCCAGGTGTACCGCAAAGTGATTCAGTGACATATATGTGTGTGTGTCACTGAATATATATGCATATGTATTTCAGAGTTTCCTTTATAGGTTATTACAAATACTGAGTAGAGTTCCCTGTGCTATCCTTGTTTGTTATCTATTTCATAGATAGTAGCTTGTATATGTTAATCCCAAACTCCTAATTTATCCTTCCCCTCTTCATATAGTCTTTTAAATTTATTGCTATTTTTGGCTGCACCTGTGGCATGTGGAAGTTCCCAGGCCAGGGACAGAACCTGCGCCACAGCAGTGACCCGAGCTTCTGCAGTGACAGTGCTGGATCCTTAACCCCCTGCACCACCAGGGAACTAAAGGGAAGGTGAAACTATTCTTTACTGTCACTGTGAAGACTCAGTGCGTGGGGGCTACAAACCTCCCCCACTTCTCTCTCCTCTCAAGAAAAGTCAAGAGTTTTAGTTTTGCAGCATCCCAGGCACCACTGAGTCTGTGGACTTCCCCCTTTTCCCACTCAGCCACCAGAGGGCGCTCTAACCAGAAAGCTGAGTCTGAAGCTCTGCCCAGTACATCACAGTTCTGGGAACTCTGGAGCTCAACCAGACCAGCAGAGACCACAATCAGGGGTTTTCTGACCAGCCAAATTTCAAGAAAATCTGATTTAGAGATTGGATTTTCTAAACATGCATCAATACTAAAACAAAAAACCACCAAACTTGGTCTAGGACATTTTATTACAAAATAGAGAAATATCATCTTAGAATAAAGGACAATCATTTAACTTAAACACATTTTAACTGATGGCAAAACTCAAGGTATTCTCTTCACTTTTTTTTTTTTTTTGCATTTTTGGGTAATGTATTGATGCAAATATTCTCATTATACACAGAACTGTTGAAGATGCTGCATGGAATAAACCAGGCACAAAATAGGGCACACTCCAGGCATCATATAGAGCAGGAAAACCCAGGAGAGGCCCAACTGCAGGGCTGGAGGTCAGGATATGGTCACCTCAGCTGGGGGTTTGATAACTGGAAGGGAGCATGAGGGACTTTGGAGTTATTGGAAATACTCTGACTCTTCCTCTGGGTGTTGGTTTCATAGTATATCCAATTTGTGAAAATCCAGAGAACTGTACGGTTATGAAACATGCACATTTCTGTGTGTATTAGCCTGGAATTAAGTGTTAAAGACACACACACTTCATCATCATCTCTCCTGAGCCTTTAGTCCTTTGGGACCCACTGATCATGTTCTCTCATTTGATAGAGGAGGAAACCGAGGCCTTGAGAAGGGACAAGGCCCTGTTCTGCATGACAAAACAAGTCAGTGACCAAACGGGACCAGTTCCCCAGCCTCAGGCTTAGCTGGGGGATTCCTCACTGCTTCAGGCTTCCTGGTCCTTTAGTAGCTGCAGATCAGAGGCTGCACTAGAGGAAGAGTCCTGGCTGCCTTGGGGCGGGCGGGGGGGCCTGCCCCTGCGGAAGGCGCTCAGTTGATGGGTGAAATGTGGGGTCGCTGTTGCTGATCTCTTTTCTCCACCCCCCCACCCAGGCTCTGCAATCCCCTCTGCTCAAGAGCTGTCTACGACCCACCTCCAAGTCCTTTGCGCACGGCAGCTTCATTTTATTATTTCTTTAGAGAAGAGAATGCTCCTCACTTTCAAAGCAAACTCTTCTCCCACTTACACCCGTGAGGTTATCTACCCTGCTTTATTAATCCCTCTTGTATTTGCATCTTTTATCCCCCCCACCCCATAGGGTCTTATCCTTCAGACTACAGTATTTTCAGTATTTTTCCCTTCTAAAAAAATCATCCCTTTATTGATCCTGATGAATGAATCAATACATATTTAGGAAGTGCCTACGCTGGACACTGTACAAGGTGCAGTATGGCCACTGTTCCTGCTCACTGTCAAACAGGTTCAGCTTCCTTGAAAGTTATTTTCAGTGTCTTTTTCTAAATTTTGTTCTTGTTGTTTTGGTTTGGTTTTTTGTCCATACCTGTGGCATGCAAAAATTACCAGGCCAGGCAGGGATCGACCTTGAGCCACAGCAGTGACAATGCCAGGTCCTTATCCCAATGAGCCACCAGGGAACTCTGATGTCTACCTCTTTTTGAGAAAGCTGAGTCCATTTTCATTCTCTCAAGCTCCTAATGTCCTATTTCTCTTCGACCCACTGTTATCTGACTCCATCCTCGTTCCATTTAATATTTCTTTTTATTTCATTTAATTTGATTTTATGCAGCCAGCGTCCTCAGAGTTGAAGGAACGCACTTGCTAGGTGGCCTGGGACAGCCCCATCTCATCCTAGTTCTCCCAGCAGAATTATGAATAGCACTAGTTTCACTCTCTCAAGTTCTGATTTGGCTTTTAAGCTATCTGGCCACATCACCTCTTATTAGTCATATACAGTGGCCTCTTCTTTTTCTTTTCTTTTTTTTGTCTTTTGTCTTTTGTTGTTGTTGTTGCTATTTCTTGGGCCGCTCCCGCGGCATATGGAGGTTCCCAGGCTAGGGGTCTAATCGGAGCTGTAGCCACCGGCCTACACCAGAGCCACAGCAACGCGGGATCCGAGCCGCGTCTGCAACCTACACCACAGCTCACGGCAACGCCGGATCGTTAACCCACTGAGCAAGGGCAGGGACCGAACCCGCAACCTCATGGTTCCTAGTCGGATTCGTTAACCACTGCGCCACTACGGGAACTCCTGGCCTCTTCTTTTTCTCATTTGTGTTAAACTTTGTGCCAGTTTTGGTGAAGCATTGGTTAAAGGCTCAGACTCTGATGACAAACAGATGTGACTCTGAATCCCCAAATCTCACTGATGCACAAGCTCTGACCTACAGCTTCTTTATCTGTAATCGGAGGAATAAAAATAACAGTACCTACTTCAGAGAGGAGCTGCTGGTTCAGGGAGGGTAGAATTTAGAATTCTTGTTGTGGCTCTGGGCACAGGGTGAATGCTGAGTAAGTAGCTTCTGGAAGCTCCTGCTTCCCTTGACGCCTGGGCTCCCCACAGTCTCCTCCAGCTCTCTGAGGCCATCTAGGCTCTTCTCTGGCTTGCAGCCTCTCCTGCCCTAACCTACTGGAATCCTTGGCTTCCTGACTCCTGTGATTCAACATAATCTTGTGATGAAGAGTGTGGGCCATGGGGACAGAGGCAGATGCTCTGGTTCAAAGCCTTGTACTGATACTTAACAGGCTGCGTGTGCTTGGGCATGTTGCTTAAGCTCCTGGTGCCTAAGTGAACAACACCTGTGAAACAGGGGTGCCTACGTCTTAGGGCGTTATGAGGATCCTGTGGGCTAAGACTTGTATCAGGTGCACAGCACAATGTCTGGCACCAGTAAGCATCCAATAAATGTTGCTGTGCCCGGCTTCCCAGGTGTCCTGACCCATTCCTTCCTCTTCCGTACCCTTCCTATGGAGCCTTGTCCTTTCTGCCTCTGGAGGCCTCACCACCCACTCCTGTCCCTTCCCAATGCCGCTGCCCTATTTGTTTCATAACTTTGTTCCTTCTTTCTAAGCTACTCATACTGTTATCCCTGCTACAATTCCTCTCCCTTTCTAATCCATTTTTCATCTAAATAACTGCTGAATATTTTCTGAAGCACTTCCCCGCCCCAAATGGCTGCACATGTGGCATATGCAGGCTAGGGGTCAAATCAGAGCTGCAGCTGCTGGTCTACACCACAGCCACAGCCACAGCCACACCAGATCCCTGGCCTTGCTCAGTGGATTGAGGATCTGGTGTTGCCGAAAGCTGCAGTGCAGGGTATAGATGCGGCTCAGGTCTGGTGTTGCCATTTCTTTTCTCTTTTCTTTTCTTTTCCTTCCTTATGCACCTGAGGCACATGGAAGTTTCCAGCTCGGGGTTAAACTGGTGCTGCAGCTGCTGGCCACAGCCATGCTGGATCTGAGCCACCTCTGTGACCTATGCCACAGTTTGCTGCAACACCAGATCCTTAACCCACTGAATGGGGCCAGGGATTGAATCCGAATCCTCATGGACGCTATGTCGGGTTCCTAACCTGCCGAGCCACAACAGGAGCTCCTGAAGCATATTCCTGATTGCATCACTCTTCTGCTCTAAAACCTCTTATGGTCCTCAGACTAGATCTCAAGTCCCTGGTTTTGCTGTTCAGGGTCCGCCATCTGGACTCAACTTACATATAAGCAACTTCATCCCCCAGCTGCACCCTTCCTGTGCCTGATACTTTGGCGCAACGGACTTGACCTTTTTCTCTTGTGTCCTTTCTGGGATCACCCTCCTCAGAGCCTTGTCCCTGCTGTCCTTTTGGGACACCCAGACTCTCCCACGTACCCAATTCTACCATCATTCAGAGCCCAGAGGAAGTGTCATGTCTCCTTGCAGCTTGCCCTGAGTTTTCCTTCACCGATTGGAAGGATTCTCTCGAACTTTGTCTAAACCTCTCCAGTGGCTGCTCCACTTTCTATGCTGCCTTTTGTTTGAATTTATTCACAACGGGTCACCTGCCACTGTTCCTGTGTCTTCTTGTCTCCTGCCTGCTGTCATTAGCCCTGGCTGTCTCCCTCAGCACGGCGGGATAGGAGTTGTTTAATGCCCCTGTGTGCAGGGCCTGTGTGCAGGCTCCGAGGAGGGTGCTGTGAAGACCACCCATGTCTCTTTCTCTGCTTCGAGGGAGCAGAAAGCTGAGCTGGGGGAAGAACACTTGCCTGTTGGAACATTCACTCCTCCCAACTTAGGAACATCCCCAGAGCAGCACAGCACATGAACTGGGGCAGATGGAGGCAGTGCTCCAGAGAACTGGTGTGTTCTGAGAGGTGGCAGAGCAGGAAGGCCGCATCTCATGGTTAATGGGGGAGCCTCGGCAGAATCTGTACAGAGAACGGAAGGTGGGTGGTGGGGGGGAACCCTGGGAAGGGGCAGTCCCATCTGTCTCCTCATTGTTCTGAGGGACAATTCATGTCCCAGTTATGAGACCTCTGTTTCCTCATCTGCCAACATCATGGTCTAATGGGCAAGATCAAAGGCGTGGTTATCAGAGTGACTTGGGTTTAAATACCGGATCTCTTAATTGACGGAGTGACCTTGGGAAAGTCATCTGAGCTTTAGTTTTCTCATCCTGCCAGGATAGCAGGAGGTAGAATGGCAGTGAGACTAACTGCTTGGAGGATGGTACATGCTCGGTATGCCCCAGCTTGCAGTTTCAGAGCCTCAAGGTTCTTGCCTTCTCTGAGGAATGTCGAAAGCTAGGCTCTGTAAGGACTGGGCACGCAGTGCTCAATTAAATCACAAATTCTAGCCCAAAGCAAGATGGGTTTAAGGTTAATGAAAAACACTTGATCACTCTAGTTAATTGTCTCCTCTCCTAGAAAGGGCTAAAGGATATATTTTTCAAAAAGATAAAGCCATGACTTTCACCCACATAGATAATGAACACGTGCCAAAGATGTCACTTAACTCAAGAGGAAATTCATGCTCTTGCCCCATAGTCTCTACTGTTGTCTCTTTGATTGTTCTGGTTTCCTCCCACGGGCTTTAATTCTTACTGTACAGGCTGAAGAAAATGCATGTAGGTGTTAGGGGTGGGGGTGGTGAGGAGCATAACCTTGGTTTTAAGAATGTGCCTTCCATCTTACAGTGTGTTTTGTGGCCAGTTTCCTAATTCCTGGCGAGCCCTGATTAGTCTTAGGAGGGAGGTGTTCCTGAGGGCAAATGCCATGGGGTGAAGAGAGATGAAACAGAAAGGAAGAAGAGGGGAGACCTTGTCATGGAAATCCAGCTGATCCATGCAGGGAGCCTGCGAACTGAGAGCTAACAGCTTCATTCATCAGCATTTATCAAGTACTCACTGCATCACAGAGGTAATTATGACCAGGGGCTCCATTCTCACCAGGCTTGTAGCCTGGTTACAGGGATAAAGTCACCTTAGGCCAGCCTGTGGAGCACCTCGATTTAGTGGTCAGAGAAGGCAGACCAGGAAGGGGAAGTAGCTTGGAAACCTAAGAGAGGTTTGAGCAGGAAGGCGGGGGACTTCAAAGTCTCAGACGACTCTTCAGGGTGAAGACTCTTTCATGTGTTCATTCAACAGATATTTATTGAGGGCTACTCTGTGCCAGGCTCCACTCTAGACATTGGAATTACAGCAGTAAAAAAACAAAAACAAAAAACAACAACAAAAAAACACAACTGCTCCCATCAAGGAGCTGATTTTTTTTTCCAACAGGTGGAAGTTGCAGTGAAAATAAGCTCCATGTCAGGATGAACTTTCTACCACCAGAACTGTCCCAAGATGGACTTTTTCCTTGAGGGGGCTGAGGGGACATTCACGTTTACTGCTTTGACAATCTCTTGGTGATGACACAGGTAAAAGAAATCAAGTTCAAAAGGGACAGGGCCAAATACTTGTTGCATTCATCCTTTTTTTTTTTTTTTTTTTTTTTTTTTGCTGTCCAGTTTTGGCCTTTTGGGAAGAGCTGAGCTTGCCTCTTCCTGGGTGGGTGAGAATGTCCTTGCATAGGAGAGCCTGGCACTCCGTGGTGTCCATTCCTGGATCTGGGTTTAGTGGAAGCCACATGGTGCTGCTCTTTCAGCTTCTGAGACTGTGTCCACAATGCCAGTCAGAAATACCAAATCTTTACTGTATTCCTTCTGCATGCTTATTTCTGTGCCAGGTAACTGAGAAAGCCGTACAAAACACAGTCTCTGTTCTTGGAAAACGCAAAAGAGAGCTGGAAGAACAGAATACATGCTGAGAGGTGGGTGGACCATCTTCTACCTATGCTTCAAAGAAGCAGCAGGCAACTTTGTCAAAGATGTTGAGTAAGCTTCATCTTCTGCAGGTATCTTTTTTTAATGTAGAAACATGTCTAGGAAGGGATAACGCCTGGTTATGATGTAGTTGACTTCAATCATGGTGGCAAGGCATATCAGAATCATTTCCCACAAACACTTGTGGGGCTTTTACTACCAACATAGTTGTGGGTACCATGGCTACAAAGATGAAAGTGGTCCCAGTTCCTTAGAGGTGTAAAATTCTGTAAGGAAAGCTAACAACTGTTACATAAAGAAGCCCCTATATACAGTAGCTGACATGCATCCATTGCTCTCTTCATCGATTTTTATACATTTACACACTCGAGACTACAATTCTCTCAGCTATAAAGCTGCTCTCATTTTCTAAGTTTGGAGTTGTGCTTTTTTAAATTATCTTGGCAGCAAGGAGACCCAGACTAGGAGATGAAAAGGCAGCTCAAACATGAGAAATTTTTGCTACATTGTTGAGACGGTCTTGGGAGGGCTAGAATTTAAGTTTGGGGCTCTCAGTGCCCACTGAATGTGAATTACCACTGAACAGCGCAGGCCTGAAAACTCCAGGAGTGGAGTGGAGTTGATGGTCACTGTTGAAGCCCCTGCTTTCAAACAGCTTGCAACCTAGGGAGTGTGACTGTGAGGGCATTGGTCTAAAAGGCAAACTGATATAAATGCTTGGGAAGATTTAGAGAAGAAAGCTATTATGGCCTCTTGAGGGGCAGTAATCAGGAAAAGCTCAGCAGGAGAGGTCTTATTAGAAATATCGACCCTGATGACTGGTGGGATTTCAACCAAGGGAGAGGAAAAGGGGTCCTTGCAGAATCGTGCTTGCATTCCTGAATATGGCAGATTTGACAGTCAGTGAGACCTCCTCCCCAGGAGTCAGACTATTCAGTTTCATTAGGAGGACAGAGTTAAGGATGAAGGCTTAGATTCTTAGTTAGAATGTGTGTGCTACTTAGGGGTCCTCATAAATAAACAATAGTCCTAACATCCATCTTGTAATCCACACAAAGACGATTAAGGGCACAAGCTGGTAATGTTCTCATTTTAAAAAGATTCCTCACTTATTGGACAATCTTCTATTGTGTACTGAAAGCTCAAGGGCACAGTGAGAAGTCAGTGTTTTTAAAATATCCTAGAAGGACAGCAAATACGGCATTGATTCATATACAAAATGAATGTGACAAATCTATGACCACGAGGCATAGCTTGGAATTCTTACAGAGCAAGGTAGTGTGTGGCCAGTGGGTCTAGCGTGACTGAGGTCTTTATTCATTCACATCACCTGGGACAGGTACAGTGATGTACCTGGGACAGGTACAGTGATGTTGCCCACCTGGGGGACTCCGAGCTTGCGTGCTGAGGCCAAATGAGTTAATGCGTGACCACCAGGATGTGCACCATGCTTTCAAATGTCTGGCCACAGACTGAAGCTCTTGCCCCTGCATCCCCATTAGTGTCTCTGAAGGACAAAGGAACAGTACAGGAGCTTGGATTGTCAAGGATCTACTTGGAGATCACTTCAAATTGACCATTCCTCCAGAAACAGATGTGTCAATTCTGCACTGAGAGTAAAGCTCAATAATGAAAGCATACCCTTATTACTAATCTTCTGGTTAATACTTCCCTTCTTTCACTGGCCAGTGCTGCGGCTGCCTTCCTCCTTTTTACGTTGGCTCTGAAACCAAAACCTAACAGTGTTAACCCTTTTTTTAACTCCTCCGACTTGCATGGCTCCCAGAATAAAGACCCTGGAGCGAGGAGTTAAGGGCTCGCATGACTGGATGTTGTCCTTTCTAACTTCTCCCTCACCAACATCTCCCTAGCTCTCTTCACTCCAGCCCTTTGATGATACTTTTCAGCCCCTGGAAACTTTAAATTCTTCCCCAAACTTCAAATTCCTCCTTCCAGGCTTTTGCACATCTGCTCATCTGCCTTGTCTTCACCTGTCACTTTGCACTTAAGAGTCAGATCTCAGCTAAAGCTTCACTTCGGGAAGTGCTCCCCGACCTCCACTTTCAGCTCAGGGTATCCACCATAAACCCTCTCACCAGCGCACAGGCTGCTCCTTGCAGTCCTCATTGCATCTGTAAGGCAGTATGTATGTATTTTGTCATGATGTCATGGACGGTCTGTCTTCCCCAGTGGACTGTAAACTCCACAGTGTAAGGGTCCCTATTTGTCCTTCTCACAGTTTCATCTCTAGCACATACCACAGTGCCTCACACATGGTAGCCAAATTTCACAGGTTACTTTCTTCTTTTGGCGGGGGGGGGGGGTGCTCACCTGTGGCATGTCGAAATTCCTGGGCCAGGGGTCGAATTGGAGCTGCAGCCGCCAGCCTATGCCACAGCCACAGCAATGCCAGATTGGAGCCTCGCCTGTGACCTATGCCATAGCTCATGGCAATGCTGGATTTAACCCACTGAGTGGGGCCAGGGATAGAACCTGCGTCCTCACAGATACTGATTGGGTTCATTACTCCTGAGCCACAGTGGAAATTCCTCACAGGTTATTTTCTATTCATCCAACCAATATTTATTGAGCACCCATTAACCAATGCTAGTGATTATTGCACAAAGTGAGAAAGGAAAAAATGCCCCAAGATCATGGTTGAGGATTCACTGGAGAAAGGGAAGTTACAGAGGCAAATCCAACATGATTTAAACAGGAAAATGAGTAAAATATAGAAGTTAGTAAAACAGTTTCTCTGTTCCTGACAAAGAAAGCCTCCTGGCATGCTACACTGCAGCTCATGGCTATTACCAGGCACTTGTGGTTTCCAAGGATTATAAATGCACTGATGTAGCCTGCACTTTTAATGACACATCAAATCAGTAGGGGGGGAGTTGTTCAGAACTTTGGGAAATTCAACCGAGAATGTTTACTTCATTTAGCAAATATCTACTTAGGCAGAGTCTTTGATGGGATAGCTGACATGTTAGGCCCTGCCGGGGAGTCTTACCTGTTCAGAAAAGATTCACTCACAAGGCAGAAGATACTTTGATAAGTGCAGGAAAGAGCTAGAGCCTAGATTTATTTATGTCAGTCAAGACATATACAGAGAATATGCCATCTTTTAGAATGAAAATCAAATCCTGAAGAACGGTTTTTTAAGAGAAGTTTGTTTGCAGTGACACGATCACTTGAGAGCATCAATTTGAGTCTTTGTATCCAGAGTTTACTGACTGCAGAATGAATATATTACACATCATCTGCCTTTGGCATTGCACTGTAAATATTTCATGGCTTTAAATACATGCCATGATTAGGTATGTGTTTTAGTAGACAAGTGAATAAGGGTGTAGAGCAATGGAATGAAAATATTTCCTTTCAGTTCAGCACATTTTCATCTGGGGGCTTTAAAAACACATTAGAGAGAAAAATTCTACAGTGCTGAGGTTCTCCTGGTGATAACAGAGCTGAGGATGGGAAACAGATCCTAAGTTTTGGTCTTTAGTGCTCCCTGAAAATGCTCATAGACATCCTCAGCTATTTCACAAATTTGTTTTGGTATTAAATATTACTCCAAAAGCCAGTTTTTAAGTTATTTAGCCAATAAAGATGGGGAAAGGGTTTTAATGTTGAAGTAGCCTTGAAATCAAACGAACAAATACAAATAAAGAACATTCAACAAATGTTACTGAGCACTTATTATGTATTGATCTGCTTAATATCCAATTTGACATGACATTTAGGAGATTCTGGTGTCTTAGAGATCAAGTTAAGATTGGTTTGAATCCCCAAATCCATATTCTTTGAAAGTCCATTTTCTTCGGCCTTAAAGGAACCATTTAAGAGGGGAAATCAGGCAGGTTTGAGAATAATTATAACACAGGATAGAAGTAAAGTCAACAGAAGAGTAAGAGGTAAGTGTTTAAAGGAGAAAGAGAGAGGAACAATTCCATTGGAAGAAGCAGAGAACGTTGGTAACTATGGAGATAGGTTTAGATGAACAAAAAGGATACAACCGTGGACTGAGGATGTAGTATGAGCAGGTGCATGGCGGCAGGAAGTGTGGACAGGTACAGGGAAGAATCATCCTTTGGTCTGACTGGAGTAAAAGGTAGGTGAAGGGGAGTAGCTGGGATTAGACTGGAAAGGCAAAGGAAGGCCAGATTTGGGGGGACTTTGGAAGTTAAGGATTTTGCCCTTTATCTTATTTATTTATTTTTTTGTCTTTCCTAGAGCCGCACCCAAGGTGTATGGAGGTTCCCAGGCTGGGGGTCTAATTGGAGCTGTAGCCACCGGCCTATGCCAGAGCCACAGCAATTAGGATCCAAGTCGAATCTGCGATCTACACCTCAGCTCACGGCAACGCCAGATCCTTAACCCACTGAGCGAGGCCAGGGATCAAACCCGCAACCTCAAGGTTCCTAGCTGGATTCGTTAACCACTGCACCACAACGGGAACTCCAAGGATTTTTCCCTTTAACACAGAGTTCATGAAGAAAATTTTTTGTTTCTTTTTACAGGCACACCTGCAGCACATGGAAGTTCCTGGGCTAGGGGTCAAAACGGAGCTGCAGCTGGGGCCTATGCTACATCTGTGATCTGTGCTGCAGGTTGAGGCAATGCTGGATCCTTAACCCACTGAGTGAGGCCAGGGATCGAACCTGCAAACTCATGGATACTAGTTGGGTTCTTACCCTGCTGAGCCACAATGGGAAGTCCCTTGAGTACCTATTTTCAATTTGTTTGTGCAAATACTCAGAGAGGGGCAAACTCTACTCTTAATTCTGACCTGATGGACAACCCCATTCCATTTTTACAGTTTAGTCCCAGATCCAAATCCTTTTTTTTTTTTTTTTTTTTTTTCCCAGCATGTGGAAGTTCATGGGCCAGGGATGGAACATGAGTTACAGGAGTGGCCAGAGCCGTTGCAGTGACAACACTGGATCCTTAACCCACTGCACCACAAGAATATTCCTGGGAGTTCCCATCGTGGTCCAGTGGTTAACGAATCTGACTAGGTATCATGAGGTTGCGGATTCGATCCCTGGCCATGCTCAGTGGGTTAAGGATCTGGCGTTGCCGTGAACTGTGGTGTAGGTCCCAGATGTGGCTCGGATCCTGCGTTGCTGTGGCTCTGGCATAGGCCGGTGGCTACAGCTCCAATTAGACCCCTAGCCTGGGAACCTCCATATGCCATGGGAGCAGCTCTAGAAAAGGCAAAAAGGAAAAAAAAAAAAAGAAAAAAAGAATATTCCCAAATGCTTCCTGAAGAACTCAGAGCACCACTTCCCCATTTTGCCTGTATATTCCCTCTAAATAAGTCTTCTCTGCTCTTTGTAGAATGGGATAAGGGACACAGGGTTAGAAGCCAGAGACCTGCAGCCAAGGACCAGTCCATCCATTGGTTAGCTAACTGCATCTTTCAGCTGGTGATGCCTCAGTTCACTCAGCTCTACCCTTCGTTATTCTTAAGGCTGTGATTAGTATCAAAGCAACTGGTATTCCAGGAAGTACTTTCCAAATACAAATGATTGCTCTGTATAGTAGGTACTACTTCCTTAAAAATTTCAAGCCAGAAAGGGCTTTTAGAGATTTACTGTGGTCACAGATCGAACTGAGGCCCAGAGGGCTGAGCTACTGAGGGGCTGAATTAAGGGTTAACTCCAGACCTTCTGCCTCTGGACTCTTTCAGCCTCAGCACAGCCAGACCTCCTTCAGAGGCTCAATCAAATCATCTGTCCTTTCTCCTCTTGCTGGAAAAACACAGCAGCAAAAACTGTCCCTCTGAGTCATTCATTGAG
Source organism: Sus scrofa (assembly GCF_054392235.1). Classification (NCBI taxonomy): domain Eukaryota; kingdom Metazoa; phylum Chordata; class Mammalia; order Artiodactyla; family Suidae; genus Sus; species Sus scrofa. The sequence goes on along the minus strand of NC_139396.1, from coordinate 142,991,322 downwards.
TCAGTTCAGCTCAGATTTATCTCTAAAGTCCAGCTGCTCTGTGACCTTTCCTGAATTCCCTTCTCCAGGCGTGGGAGGGAAGTCAGTCCTTCCCCAGCCCCCTGCTTAGTATCATTGGGAACTGTCTTATTTGTATTCCTGTCAGTGCCACATTTAATGCACCAAAGCCTGCGTTTAAAGCAATAACCAGCCTGAAGTTTATGAAATAAAAGATTGATATCAGCTTCATGAAGCTGAGGCAAAAGCAATATCTTTTCTATATCTTGCTATGCCTTTAACTCCAGGAACCTTCATACGTGGTGGGCACTGAAAAATGAAATAACAATAATAATAATGACAATAATAAAAATAAAAGGTGATGTCATCTAAGAACCACAGTTTGAGTAATGTTGTCTTTAATTTCTTTATTGATTTAATGACAAGGCAAGATTAGACTTAGTACTTTCTTCAGTTTCCAAATATATTTTCACTTTTAAAAGAAAGATTGTAGCATGTAGTACAGAGGTTAACATTTTGTCACCTGGCTTACTTATGCGCTGGGAGCTTGGGCAGCTGAAATGCATGACCACAGCCACCCTGTTTCCTTATGAGGAAAGAAAAAAACAGGAGATAAGAGAAAGATTTACTTTTCTTCCTTCTTTCCCCACCTCCCTCCCTTCCTCTCTCTTGTTCCTTTTTGGCATCCCTGTGGCACATGGAGTTCCTGGGCCAGGGATCAGATCCAAGCTGTGGTGGCAACCTATGCTGCAGCTGTGGCAATGCCAGATCCTTTAACCCACTGTGCTGGGCAGGGATTGAACCTGTGTCCTGGAGCTGCAGAGATGCCTCCAGTCCCACTCTGCCACAGTGGGAACGCTAAGATTTACTTTTCTTATGAAATAAAATATTCTGGAAAGTAAGTCAGCTTTATACCTGTTCTTTCAGAAGGTCATTCCATTTCACAAAGTGGGCTATTTATTCACACACACAAGGCACGAGTGCCTGTAGAAAGTATAGGTTTGGACATCTATGACCCAACGTAACTTGGTTTCATCAAACTTCCCACTCTTATATCTTATTACTTATGTTTCCAAATCTAGTTGGTTGAACTGGACATTTGCCATATTCCACATGATTATTTTCAATTTTACTTTTTCCCAGCTAAACAACCTCTACCCTTTAATTGGAGGATTTAATCTACTTACTTTAAACTGGGTTTGGGTCTACCATCTTGCCATTTGTTTTCTATTTGGGCCATCTATTCTTTGTTCCTCTCTCCCTCCTTTCCTGAATTCTTTAAGATTAAGGGAAATTTATTTAGTGTGTTATTTTAGCTCCCATAATGGCTGTTTCAAAGCCCTTTCTGCTACTCCTGGCATCCCTTTCATTTCTGTGTCCGTTTCTACTGAATGATTTCTCTCTTGGATATGGGTAATATTTTCATGCTTTTTCATATAATTAGAAAGTTTTGATGGTATGCTGGATGGCATAGTGTGATTATCTGTATTTCATCATTTTCCTTGATAGAAGTGTTAAGTTTTGATTTACCTGTGGATTGGGGTGATTATTTTAAGGCTTATTTTATGCACAGAGTGAAATGGAAAACCTAGGATTTTGCGGACCTCAGTAAGAAGTCTGGATTTTACTATAAGTAAAAAAGAAGTCATTAGCGAATTTTTAGCAAAAGAATGATATAGTCTGGTTTATCTTAAAAAAGACTACTTCATTTCTTGGTTCAGTTAAATGAATAAATGTTGAAGACTCATTGAGAGCCAGGACAAATAATAGGCACTGAAACAAAATTATGCATGAATATCTAGGATGTCCCTGCCCTTGAAAAGCTCACAGTGTGACTGGGATAATTATCTATAAATGTTAAATGGAAGTAAACACAAGGAAGTACTGGGACACAGACCTAGTGTCACAGAGATGGGGTCCCAGAGGAAGATACTCTCAGCTGGCTCCTGAAAAATGCTAAGATTTATCCAGGTAAAAAGAGGAAAGGCATCAGAGACAGGCAGAAGACCTTGACTGAAGGGATGAAAGCAAGCCCTTCTGGTTCAAGTGTTTAAAGACATACACAGAAATTCCAGTGTCATGGGAGGGACGATAATTAGTCCATCTTGGTCCAGCCCCACCCTGGAGTTCTTTTTAGTCCATCTTGGTGTTCTTTGGACACTATTCTGGTCCAATTGGTTGGGACTTAACCAAAGGTATACCTTAGTTCCTTTGACAATGGGATGGGATGCAGTGGGGCTGGGAAGGAAACCCCCAAATTATCTACGTCAGCACTTGATAAGACATTGTCTCAGATTACTCTTTAATTGACATAGTAATTAATATCACCATTGCCATAAGCTTCCCAGTGGAAGTGATACAGTCTTTTCCATCTTTTGTGCTTTCCTCTTACTGCACAAACTCAAAATTCCATGGCTAGTTAAGTTTATCAACTGGTTGGGACAAAGAGCAGGAAACACTTTATTTAGAGAACTGCTGTGTCCTACTAGTGTGAAGGGCATATTGCTGGATGTATTAACATCTTAAAAATTTCCACAAAGACAGAGCTGTGGTATCATAGAAAGATATTTGGTCTTTTTTCTTGTTTACAGGCACAGAGCTCCTAGAACCTTTGGAATTTCCTGAGATAAGGGTAGTAGGACCTAATTTTGTTCTAATGAAGTGACGCTTGGTGGACCCTTAGATAGTGTTAGGATGCAGACTTGGCTAGAGATACCAACCCTTGATTAGAAGATTGGGACTTGAGTTAATCACCAATGACCAATAACTTAATTAGTCATAAATACATAATGAAACCTCCATAAAACCCCCCTAATGATGGGGTTTAGAAAGCTTCTGGATAGGTGAACACAGGAGGTGTTGGAAGGGTGGAGCACCTGGAGAGGGCATGGAAATCTGTGCACCCCTCCCCCCAATCCCTTTCCCTATTGATCTCTTCCATTTGGCTGCTCCTCAGTCATATCCTTTACCATAAACTGGTAATATTAAGTAAAGGGATTTCCTGGGTTCTATCAGTTGTCCTAGTGAATTGTTGACCCTTAGGAAGGGCTTGAGGGAACCCCTGATTCATAGCCATTTGCAAAGAAGTACAGGAGGCCTAGGGCTGTGACTGACATCCCAAGTGGGAGCAGTCTTGTGGGATGAATCCTTAACCTGTGGAGTCTGCGCTGACTCTGGGTAGTTAGTGTCAAATTGAATTGAATTACTGAATGTCCATCTGGAGTCTGGAGAATGGGAGAGCTGGTGGTTGGTGTCAGAAGACATCCTGGAATAGCCAAAGGGAAAAGCCCTGCACCAAGAAGAAAGAGAGACTCCTGGAACAAGTGACCTTAAGAGAGCATACTGGTACCAGTTGGTTAACTGCTCATAGTGCATATGAGGGGGAGAAACAACACCTCTCTAGGTTACCCTGGGGAAGTTAGAGACCATCAGGTCAAGCAGCAAAGCAAGATACTGAACTTTTCCAGATGGTGCTCAGCTCAGGGTGACCAGTTGGTGAAGATGTACAGTCTGGTCTCAGCATCTTCCAAAAGTCTCGCCTAAGGAGGACCGGGCCACGTGCAATGCGGAATGAAGCTTTATCTCTAAGCTTCTCTTTCCATGAAAATTTTGATTTTCCCTGCAAATACACGCTCCCTGTCACAGGAGAAAATCACCTCAGAGTGCTGTCCCTAGGGAAGCTCGCCTTTTCAAACTTGTTCTAATTAGCCTCACATACATCATGGCTCCTGGCACAAGCCGAGGCACATTACAGCCATTGCCAGAGTTGGCTTCACATGCCCTGATTCCAGGTGCATCTTAGGCCTCAGCTTTTTCAGCTCCAGTGAACTGTGACCAGGAGGAGGAGGACCCTGGCTGCCAAGGCCAAAATGATCTGTGACGTGAAAAGCTCTGTCCTCTGTGAGTGAAGTGTCAAGCTCCATCAGGCAAGCATAAAAGAACCTGTCTTCTTTCGACCAAGAACTAGTACCGTCTGGGCGTCTACCTGTGCTGTATTTGGGCAAGTGTCACCTGCATCCTCTGTGTCTTAGGAAAAGTCCTCCTGCACTAATGACAAGGGTGGCTTCTTAAAAATACTGGAGACAGATAAACCAGGATGGCTGGTTCAAATTTTGCAACGTTTTGACAAGCCCCATGTCGGAAGGTACACCCATATCCCCTAGTGAAAAGAGAATGCTAACCACCACTAGAAGGCAATTCAGTCAACTAATAACCATTTACTGAGCACCTACTTTGTACCAAAGGCTAACTTGAGTAACAAGGTGTTAGAATCAAATAAAACACAGTGCCCTAACCAAAACAATAAGCTAAGGATTTTTTTAAAAATTGTAATCAATTGTTATTTCCTCAATACATTTTTTTTTCTACTGTACAGCATGGTGACCCAGTTAAACATACATGTATATATTCTTTTTTCTCACATTATCATGCTCCATCATAAGTGACTAGACATAGTTCCTAGTGCTACACAGTAGGATCTCATTGCTAATCCATTCCAAAGGCAATAGTCTGCATCTATTAACCCCAAGCTCTCAATCCATCCCACTCCCTCCCCCTCCCCCCAGGCAACCACAAGTCTATTCTCCAACACCATGATTTTCTCTTCTGTGGAAAGGTTCATTTGTGCCATAGAAGAGATTCCAAATATAAGTGGTATCATATGCTATTTGACTTTCTCTTTCTGACTCACTTCACTCAATATGAGAGTCTCTAGTTCCATCCATGTTGCTGCAAATGGCATTATTATTATTTTTTTATGGCTGAGTAGTATTCCATTGTGTATAAATACCACATCTTCCTAATCCAATCACCTCTTGATGGACATTTGGGTTGTTTCCATGTCTTGGCTATTGTGAATAATGCTGCAATGAACATGTGGATGCATTTGTCCAGATATATGCTCAAGAGTGTTACTGCTGGGTCATATGGTAGTTCTTTATACACAGGCTTATCTTTTCTTTTTAAACAATTATTCCCAGTACTGCTCATCTACTGTTTGTTAGGGATAAAAAGCTGATTAAAAATAAAAGAGGAGAGGAAGTCCCTGTTGTGGCTCAGTGGTAACAAATCCAACTAGGATCCACAAGGACGTGGGTTCAATCCCTGGCCTTGCTCAGTGGGTTAAGAATATGGTGTTGCTGTGAACTGGGGTGTAGGTCACAGATGCGGTTCGGATCCCTAGTTGCTGTGGCTGTGGTGTGGGCCGGCAGCTGCAGCTCTGATTCGACCCCTAGCCTGGGAACTTCCATATGCTACAGCTGTGGCCCTAAAAAAAAAAAAAAAAAAAAAAAAAGAGGAGAGGCCACTAGAACTTTTGCCCAGACTTCAAATCTTGTTTTTCAAAGAACTCCCTCTCTTTATAACTCTTTTCTTTTTGGATCAAGCCTCCTGACTCTCTTCTCTCCAGCCTGGGCTAGAGCTCCAGGCAAAAGCTTAATCTTCTGAGAAATAAATGTGTGGGGAGAAAGAACACTGGATTCCTGAGTGGGCATCATTCTTTCCTCAGGGACCCTCACCCGATGAGCCTCAGGTGGAGACTGGTGGTTGCAGAAACAACTTGGATATGAAGTTTCAGAGTCAAACTGCAGGGCTGATGAGGAGTGGACCCCTACCCAGTAAGCAAGGGTCAGATCAAGCCTTAATGACTTCCCCGACCACAGCTCCGCAGACTGCAGTGCCTCTGACCACCATCTTTGCCTCAGTGAACACGCAGAAGCACCCTTTATTCTTACTGCTCCTCACAGCTTCAATTCTGGTGGAAAAGTCACCACTGTGATCTTCATGTTGCAAATTTCAAAGTCCAGTCACCTTAAAGGCAATACCAAAGGGAAGAATTGACTTTAAGGATATTGGACTTTAAGAAAGCTCCTATCTTCTCTTTCTAGTTTTCCATGTTAGTAGGTCACAAAGAGAGAGCTGAGGCAGGGACGGAGAGCAGGAATAATCTTTCTTTGAGGAGACCACTGCTCTATCTATCTATCTATCCATCTATCATCTATCTATCTATCTATCTATCCATCTATCTATCTGCCTATATTGCACATTTACTTTCATTCATTTTGATAATGTTTAACTTTACCTGACCCATGCGCTCTGGGAAAACAGTGACAGTTAAGAAATTCCCCCCACCCCACTTGATCTTTGTGTCCCAGTAAACAGGTTCCCACAAAGAACTACCCTTTCTCACATGACTTAGATGAGGATGAAAATTAGCTCTTTCTCCCGACTCTCCTAAGACTTGGAGGCTCCCTTATTTACCTGGGACAAGGCCAAGCACAGCCCTTTCCCCCTTGTCTGAGTCTGCTGATGAGGCTGGACACAGCCCCTCCAACTTCTGGTCTCTGTTTCATGATTGATTAGCTGAGGTTAGAACCTTTTGTTCCCCCTGAAACAAACTAACTACAGGGAAAAGCACTTCCTGGTCTGACAACTGATTGAGACTTGCCCTGCTTGCAAAACAACCCCAACTGCAAATTGCCTCATCTGCAGTTTCTTTCTTCTTTCCTTCCGCTTGAAGGTTGGAGTGAAATCAACCTGCAGAGATATTCTGATCTTGGAATCTTTTTATTGCAATAACCTGAATGCAATCAATCTTCTTCCTCATTTGTTTTTTGCCTCCTCCCCCCACAGCCAGCTTTATTGAGATATGATTGACTGGTTTTTGCCTTTGACAAGCTGCCCAGGTTTTATTGAACGTCCCACATACACGTGGGGGGCAGAGGTAACTATGTCTCTCTCCTCTCAGTGCTCACCAGGGAACTGAGAAAAGATCAACAAACCTAAGGAATTTTTGTAGCTGGCAGGCTATGAAAAGTGCTCATATAGGTAAAGAGTGCATTGGTAACTGCAGAGATGCAGAGAGGAATTCCACCCGAGGAATATGAAATTTAAAATGGGCATGGACGAGGAAAGTAACCCTTCCTGTGAGGGTCTCCTGCTGGTGGTACTCAGGCCAGAGCTGGGAGAATTCTAATTGTACCTATATCAGCTGTCACCAAGCCATCTCCAGCAAACACACAATCAAAGTAGACCTAGAGTCTTTGATATGCAAATATGTTAGCTTCAAAAAAGCTTCTGGCCCCCATTCCAACCAGAGTGCCTCTTTCTATAGGGAGAGTCTGTGGCAGACACTGCTTTTCAAGAGTCTGAAAGATACCAGAGCAGCCAGAATGAGACCAACTGATTCAGGACAGGGAGATGCGGTATCCAGGCAGCCTCAGGGAAGTGATAAAGGGACTGAGTTGCCGAATTGATCGCTTCATAAAGGTTATTTACACAAACCCAATATGGTCCTGCCAGTGAGAAGTGGATTGAATGGAATGATCAATTAGTAGTTCATCATGACTTCAGCTTTGCCTTGGTATGTACTGGCTCAGATGGCAGTGACTAGGTTGGTTCCCTCCCTTTCAAAATTGAGGATCGGGGGAAGGAGAGATAAATGGCCAAACAAAACCAGGTTGCAGAGGGCAGTCTATCACAGCTTCCAGGGGAACATAGAGGGCACTGTCATTCCCATAAATCACAAATGTGCATGAACTTAAATGCACATTACAGTAGCCAAAGCCTGACCTAAATTGGTGCATTTTGTCTCAATAGCATTTGATTATGCCTGAGATGTTATTACTATGATCATAACTATTGCAATTTGCCAGTACATAGAAATGGCTTGTACAAAGGGAGGTAGCTTGGAATCAAGAATAACAGGGATGGTTTTCTGTGAGCACCCATTTGGAGGGCAAATGGGCAGGCAGCATTCCATTCAGGAAGCTTACTCAATGTGTTGGGGAGAGCCTGGCCACATACCACTGGGAGAAAGATGCTGTAGAAAGACACCTATTCTTAAAGCCAATTCTTGCCTTAAACAGTGGCAGGACCTTGGATAAATCCTTCAGCCCCCTGCCTCCATGATGAAGTTCTGTGAACACCCTGTGCTGCAAACCAATGCTGCAATCTTTGCACACCCTGTCCTCTGTGGAGGATACCCTCTTCTCTTTTCCTAGAAGGTTTGTCCACTTGGTGAATTGTCGTCCCTTCATTAGATCCTCCCCTGGTCTCTCCGGGTGGAGCAGATGACTATGGACAACCATCAACATGTATTAATAGCACGCATGTAAGATGGTCTGGTGGCAGTAGGGCTCATTTTATCTCGGAGTTATAATTACCCGTCTATTTGCTGCCTGCCTATCAGACTCTAAAGTGTCTTAAAAACAGAGATGTGTGTGGTTCTACTTTACATCTACCACACTTGAGGACACTTGTAAATAGTGGTTGAATAATTTCTCGGTATATTAAGAAAAATTCTCACAGAATTGTGGCAAGGATCAAACAAAATTATAAGCATGTATTTTTTCTTTTTACGGCTGTACCTGCAGCATCAGAAGTTCCTCCTGGGCTAGGGGTTGAATTGGAGCTGCAGCTGCTGGCCCATGCCTCAGCCATGGCAATACCCGATCTGAATGCATCTGTAGCCTACACTGCATCTTGTGGAAACGCCGGATCCTTAACCCACTGAGCAATGCCAGGGATTGAACTCACATGCTCATGGACACTATGTCAGGATCTTAACCTGCTGAGACACAAGGGGAACTCCCCAAATTTTAAGCATTAAAGTGGCTAGTAACAAACTCTATAAACTCTATACAAATCAAATGTTTCCATAATTTCCCAAGTGGACAAGAAGAATCTGGGTGAGAAATCACGCAGCTGGTGCCTGTCAATCCTGATCTTTGTGAATCTAAGGCTCCTACTGCAGTGACTTCGCGGAAAAAGAAAAATTCCATCTCAAGAGCAAGAAAAGGACAGGAGTGGCCATTTAAAACAAGCAGAGCATGGAGAGATGTAGTGACTGGATACACAGAGTGATGCTTTGAAGCAAAACCTACCTGCTGAAAATCCTTTGCCAGCATTGGTTCTGCTGTACTCTTAGACATTACTGGCTGTTTGGCCTCTGAAATCCAGTCTTCTCTTTCTTAGATGGTTCAGGGGACAAGCAGGATTGCTTTGTGGTGCCCCCTCCTTCAGCAGGATTCAGGGAACTTGGGGCATCAGGAAGAACAGAGAAAGGGGTTTGGTTGGGAAGGGCTTGTCTGGGACACCTCGGGCTACCCTCTGCTCCTGCTGGTGGGGATGACTCACCTTACTCTCCATCCTGCCCTGACACAGACACAGGTGGGAGGCAGAGGTGAGGATACACTACCTGGAAAAAGGGGAAGAAGGACTCAGGACATAGGAAGGCATTGGTCTAACACCAGGGCTTGTTTTCCCAAAGTTTGCTGTGGCCCCATTATCAGCAGAGAAGTAGTGACCCAAATGATTCATTTTTAGACCTTCAGCTCCACTGTTTGTTGTGGATATATTTTATGGGAGTAGGGGCAGGACCAGAAAGGGATGGTTCTTTTCTCTTGCCAGGGAAACTGGACAGAGCAACTGGGGCTACTGGGTGTGGGCAGTACCAGTTGTTTTGTCACTGCAACTCCTGCTGGGGTGAGGGCAGGAAGGAGGATGTACACATGTGTCGAGTGAATGTGCATCCATGCTCGCCACCTCCCTGCCAGGGTAGACTGCAAGCTCCCTGAGGGGAGACAGGAGATGGCTGACTTACTTAGCTGTGTTTCAACAGGCACAGAATAAAAAGAATGAGTGAATGAGCTCTCCTAAGCATCACCCATGAAGAGAGAAGAGTACCTGACTATTCTGGGGAGAGTGTTGCAAGAAGGTGGAGACAGGGGTGGGGAGAAATGAGACCTGGCTTCTAGAGGAGGACCAGGTGCCATGAAACCAGGGGCTGAGTTCTCCCCAGAAAGAGCAGCCAGTGGATCTGTTCTTACCCCAAAAGGCAGGCTAAAGCAAGTGAGGTCTGGAAGGCTCCTTTCTCCAGGTCTCTTGCAGGTGAGAGGAGGGGTCCTGGAAAAGGAGAAAGGGGCACCCAGCTCTGGTTCTACCCATGGACATGGTACGGCCTGGAGGAGTCCCTTTTATTTCTGGAGTCCCCCTTTGCATCATCACAGAGTTGACCAGGAGGCTATTCTCTCTTCTCCTTTTACATTCCACTGGGGTACACCTGGTGGCAAGGGAGAGAGAAGGTTTGCGGGTTTAGAGCACAGGTGAAAGTGGCTACTGCAATCAATAAAGTTTATTTATTTGTTTATTTATTTTGTCTTTTGTATTTTCTAGGGCTGCACCCGCAGCACATGGAAGTTCCCAGGCTAGGGGTCTAATTGGAGCTACAGCTGCCAGCCTACACCACAGCCACAGCAATGCCAGCCACGTGTCTGTAACCTACACCACAGCTCACGGCAACACCGGATCCTCAACCCACTGATCGAGGCCAGGGATCAAACTTACAACCTCGTGGTTCCTAGTCGGATTCGTTTCTGCTGTGCCATGATGGGAACTCCAATAAAGTTTTTTGACAATGCCACTTTAAAGAATTCAAATTCAAGCCAATTGCTGTGTTTGTTTTAATAAATAACATGTATACAGAAAACCTCAGGGCAGAGAATTATCTTGGAAGCTGAGCCATATTTGCTTTTGACTCCTAGTTCCCATGGGCATTACCACCTCAATCCTTGAGTGCTGGTAAGCTCAGAACTAGATGACTCTAGGTCCTTCCAATTCCCAAACTTCATAATTTTAAACAAAGTTGAAGCAAATGGCTCTTTCACTCCCCCCCGACCCCAGACAAACCCACATGCCCTTTCAGTTCCACAATATTCTGATCTGAATGTCATTCAATGATGGAAGTTAAGGTTATGGCAAACCTACATGGAATTCTACAGTAAATCCTTGAATTCAGTTAAGTATCCCTCACCATCTGGTTTATTTCTTCCTGGCTACCCTGCTTCTCAACATCCCCAATACAGTTAAGTGGAAAACATCCACAAAAAATTCCTTTCCAACATGTCTCCTCTCTGAAAGCAAGCTATAACCTTCTTAATGGATGCCAGCTCAGCTACCTGCTTCTTGATACCAACATAGTGAAAAAACTGCATTGAGAAGACTTATTCACTATTTCCTTTCTCTGGTGGTGGCTATGGTGGTGTGTGTCTCAGTAATTAGTTTTATAATTGCTAGACCTTTGTTAGCTTCAGTAAACAACTGTTCGCCATTTTATTTTACTTTTTTATTATTATTATTTTTTTGTCTTTTCGTCTTTTTCCAGGGCTGCCTCCTGCGGCACATGGAGGTTCCCAGGCTAGGGGTCGAACTGGAGCTGTAGCCACCAGCCTACACCACAGCCACAGCAACGCGGGATGTGAGCCACGTCTGCAGCCTACACCACAGCTCATGGCAACACCGGACCCTTAACCCACTAAGCAAGGCCAGGGATGGAACCTGCAACCTCATGGTTCCTAGTCGGATTCGTTTACCACTGAGCCGCGACAGGAACTCCCTGTTCACCATTTTAAAGCATGCCTGAGTTATAGAGGGTATCTAGATCTTGACAAGTGCTAGAATTATGTGGCAACAGTAATATATAACCCCTCTGGTGTCCCTGTGCATAATTTACCAACTCTTCCTGCGAGGTCCTAACAAACTCAGTGGAGAGCTGCTCACTGCTAGAGGCCAAAGGGCAAGTCTCTTTTGATTACAGCCACTGGGAGAACACATTGCTTATGCTGACAAGGAAATTACTCAGTCCTTAGGTCAGAATGCCATCTTCATCCTCCGGGACAGGAAGGCAGGGACTGCCATCCTTCCAACTTTCATAGCCATAAGCCCCATTTGAAGGACCACCTGAAGGACATCTCTCAGGCATTGCATGTGACCGCTGAATGTCACTAACAGGAAACTGTCAGCTCAGAACAAGGGCTTATCAGCACATTCTGCACTGTCTTTGGGGAAGGCCAATATCACATGAGAAATGGGGAGTTATCTGAAGGGGAAAGAAGGATTGTTGCCTTGCAGCTGACTCTTCATTTTTTAAAAAAATAAATAAAAAGCTAACCTTATTGAGATGTGATTTACCTACAGTGAAATGTACTCCAAGTGGATGGTTTAATGTTACATAACCATTGCTGTGATCAAGATACAGAACATTTTTATTGCCCTCCCAAATGCTTTCATGCCCCCTACTACTCAATATCCCTCACCCTAGCTCCATGAAACCACTGCTTTCTGCTACTATTCTATATAAAATAGTGTACTGTTTTTACTTATACTCCATATGAAAATACTATACTCTTTTTGCTTACTTATTCAAAAATTTTAAATGAATGGAACAATATGTCAGTACTCTTGTTTTTGGCTTCTTTTGCTCAGAACGTGGTTTCTGAGATTTCTCCATGTTGCCGTGCATTTCAGCAGTCTTTCCTTTTTGTCTTTGCTTTTTAAAATTAAAAAAATTTTTTATTTTTATTTATTTTATTTTTTGCCAAATCCACAGCATATGGAAGTTCCCAGGCCAGGGACAGAATCTGAGCCGTAGCTGTGACCCGAGCCGCAGCTGCAGTAATGCTGGATACTTAACCCACTGCACCACAGCAGGAACTACTCCTTTTGTTTTTGAGTAGTATTCCCTTGTATAAATATACCATAATTTGTTTATCCATTTATCTGTTGATGGACATTTGTGTTATTTTCAATTCTTGCTATTAGAACAAAGTTTCTATGAACAAAATCTTTTTTGTAGACATAAATTTTCACTTCTCTTAGATGAGTATCTAGGAGTAAAACTCTTGGATCACATGGTAAGTGTGAATTTTTAACAAATTGCCAAATGGTCTCTAAAGTGATTGTACTAATTTACATTTCCATTAGCAATTCATGAGAGTTCCAGTTGCTCCCTATTCTCCCCAGTACATGGTATTGTCAGTCTTTTAGTTATTTTAGTGTACATGGAGTGGTAATCTCATTGTGGTTTTATCTGAATTTCCCTGGTGACTAAATAATGTTGAGCATATTTTCATATGCTTACTGCCCATTCACATACCTGCTTTGGTGAACTGTCTGCTCAAATATTTGGCCAGTTTTTATTATTTGTTTTCTTGTTATTTTGTAAGTTTAAAAAAATTTAGATTTTGTCAGATGAATGTAAATATTTTCTCTGTTGCTTGCATTTTTATTTTTAATGAGAAATTTTATTTTATTTATTTTTTGAAAAATTTGCTTTAAAATTATTTATTTATTTATGGCTGCACCCTGGGCATATGGAAGTTCCTGGGCCAGGGATCAAACCCATGCTGCAGTTTTGACCTATGGCAACATTGGATTCTTAACCTACTGCACCACATAGGAACTTCCTAATGAGAAGTTAAAATTTTTTTTTTTAATCTTTTTGCCTTTTCTAGGGCTGCTCCTGTGGCACATGGAGATTCCCAGGCTAGGGGTCTAATCAGAGCTGTAGCTGCCAGCCTATGCCAGAGCCACAGCAACGTGGGATCCCAGCCGCGTCTGCAACCTACACCATAGCCCACGGCAAGGCCAGATCATCGACCCACTGAGCAAGGCCAAGGATCGAACCTGCAACCTCAAGGTTCTTATTCGGATTCGTTAACCACTGCACGCCACGAGGGGAACTCTGAAGTTTTAAATTTTAGGTTAAAATTTTCTTTTTCTTTCTTCTTTCCTACCCATCCCTCCTCTTCTCCTTCTTCTCTTCCTCTCCTCCTCACAGCTCCCCCCTTTTTTAAACGGTTCATGCTTTTTGAACCAGAAAACTAAGAAACCATTGCCCAGGGTCACAATGATCTTTTCTGTTGCTGTTATTATTTTCTAGAAGTTTTAAGTTTTAACTTTTCCATAGAAGTCTATAATCCATTTCAAGTTAATTTTTACATATGATGTGAGGCAGAGTCAAGGTACATTTCCCATATATTTATATCTAATTGTTCCAACAGAAATATTGAAAAGGCTATCATTTTCCCAATTGAAGGACTTTGGCGCACTGCCAAAAGTCAATTGACTATAAATGTATGGGATTATTCCTGCATTTTCTGTTCTGTTCCATTAATTTTTATGTTTGTGTTTATGCCAACATCACATACTTTAGTTACTAAGTCTTTAGTAATTAGAAATCATGTAGTGTAGGTCTTCCGTATTTATTCTTTTCCAAAATTGTCTAGATTATTTCAGTCTTTTTTATTTTCATATAAATTTTTGAGTTAGCCTTTAAAAAATACTAACAAACCTCTTTGGGTTTTAAATGGGATTATAATGTATCTATAGATTAGTACATCTTTCATTTATTTAAGAGTTCTTTAATTTCTCTCAGAAATGTTTTCTGGTTCTCATTCTGTGGGTCTTACACATATTTTTATAGATTTATTTCATATATCTCATAGTATTTCATGATTTTTTTTCTTGGCTACTATAGGCAGCATTGGATTTTTAAAATTTTCACTTTCTAATTGAGCATTACTGTATATAGACAGAAAGTTGATTGATGGATGTTGACTTTGCGTCCTACAAACTTGTCAGACTTATTTGTCAGCTCTGGTAGCTTTTTGTGGATTCTTGAGGATTTTCTCTGTACACAATTATGTCATCTGTGAGTAATGACAGTTTTACTTCTTTTTGTGTCTGTGTGCCTTTTATTTCTTCTTTCTTGCTTGCTTATTTCATTAGGTAGGACCTCTAGTACAATCTTGAGTAGCAGAGGTGAGGGTGGACAACTTTGTCTTGTTCCCAATCTTATGGATAAAGAATTAAAACTTTCATCATTTTGTATGATGTCAGCAGTAGGATTTTCAGATGCTCTATTATCAGGTTGAGGAAACTCTTCTCCATTCCTAGTTTGTTAAGAATTATTGTTATGCGTGGATATTGAATTTGGTAAAATATTTTATGCATACAAGTAAATGATCATATGATTTTTTCCTTTACTCTGCTAATATGATAATGATTGCACTCATTTTACTGTTTATTTATTTATTTATTTTTTTAGGGCCGCACTCATGGCATATGGAGGTTTCCAGGCTAGGGGACGAATCAGAGCTGCAGCTGCCCTACTACACCACAGCCACTTCAACACCAGATCTGAGCCATGTCTACAGCCTACACCATAGTTCATCCCAATGCAGGATCCTTGACCCACTGAATGAAGCCAGGGATCAAACCTGTGTCCTCATAGATGCTAGTCAGATTTGTTTCTAAGCCACAATGGGAACTCCATTTTGTTGTATGTTTAAATGTAAACCCAAACTTGTATCCCTGTGACACCTCCCACTTGGTCATAATTTCTTGACTTTTTAAAATACACTGCTGAGTTCACTTTTATTT
Organism: Sus scrofa; assembly: GCF_054392235.1. Lineage (NCBI taxonomy): Eukaryota > Metazoa > Chordata > Mammalia > Artiodactyla > Suidae > Sus > Sus scrofa. The sequence continues at coordinate 142,976,106 of NC_139396.1, read as the reverse complement.
AAAAATAATTTAGAAAAATGTATGTTCATAAGGGATATCAGCCTGTAGTTGTCCTTTCTTATAATATATTGTACACTGATTTTTATACCTTTATCATTTAAAAAATGTTTTAAACCCAATGAATTTTATTACATTTATAGTTGTACAGTGATCATCACAACCCAGTTTTATAACATTTCCATTCCAAACCCCCAGCCCATTCCCCCACCCCCAACCTGTCTCCTTTGAAAACCCTAAGTTTTTCAAAGTCTTTGAGTCAGTATCTGTTATGCAAAGAAGTTCACTGTGTCATTTTTTTAGATTCCACAGGTAAGTGACAGCATATGATGTTGGTGACTCACTGTCTGACTAACTTCACCTAGCATGATAATTTCTAGGTCCATCCATGTTGCTGCAAATGCCATTATTTCTTCCATTTTAATGGCTGAGTAATATTCCTTTGTGTATATGTACCACATCTTCTGGATCCACTCCTCTGTTGATGGACATTTAAGCTGCTTCCATGTCTTGGCTACTGTATATAGTGCTGCAATGAACATGTGAGTACATGGATCTTTTCCAGTCATGGTTTTCTTTGGATAGATGCCCAGGAGTGGGATTGCTGGATCAAATGGTACTTCTATTTTTAGTTTTCTGAGAAATCTCCATACTGTTATCCACAGTGGTTGCACCAATTTACAATCTCACCAATAGTGTACTAGGGTTCCCTTTTCTTCATACCCTCTCCAGCATTTACTGTTTGTAGACTTTTCGATAATGGCCATTCTGGCTGGTGGTACCTCACAGTGGTTTTGATTTGCATTTCTCTAACAATGAGTGATGCTAAACATTTTTTCATGTGTTTTTTGGCCATCCATATGTCTTCTTCGGAGAACTGTCTGTTTAGATCTTCTGCCCATTTTTTGATGGGGTTGTTTGTCTTTTTGGTATTGAGCTGCAGGAGGTGTTTATAGATTTTGGAGATTAATCCCTTGTCAGTTGCTTCATTTGCAAAGATGTTCTCCTATTCTGTGGGTTGTCTTTTCATTTTGTTTAGGGTTTCCTTTGCTGTGCAGAAACTTTTAAGATTAATTAAGTCCCACTTGTTTATTTTTGTTTTTATTGTCATTACTCTAGAAGGTGGATCTGAGAAGATATTGCTGTGGTTTATGTTGGAGTGTTCAGCCTGTTTTTTTCTAAGAGTTTTATAGTATCTGGTCTTATATTTATGTCTTTAATCCATTTTGATTTTATTATTGTGTATGGTGTTAGGGAGTGTTCTAATTTTATTCTTTTACATGTAGCTGTCCAGTTTTCCCAGCACCTTATTGAAGTGACTGTCTTTTCTCCATTGTATATTCTTGCCTCCTTTGTTATAGATTAGTTGACTGGAGCTGTTCAGGTTTAGTTCTGGGCTCTATCCTGTTCCATTGATCTATATTTCTGTTTTGGGGCCAGCAACATAAAGTTTTTTTTTGTTTGTTTTTGTTTTTTTTTTTTTTTTGGTCTTTTTGCCTTTTCTTGAGCCTTTCCTGCAGCATACGGAGGTTCCCAGGCTAGGGGTCAAATTGGAGCTGTAGCTGCTGGCCTACACCAGAGCCACAGCAACACGGGATCCCAGCCACGTCTGCAACCTACACCACAGCTCACGGCAATGCTGGATCCTTAACCCACTGAGCAAGGCCAGGGATCAAACCCGCAACCTCATGGTTCTTAGTTGGATTCATTAACCACTGAGCCATGACAGGAACTCCCAGCACCATACAGTTTTGATGACTGTAGCTTTGTACGAGACCGAAGTCAGGGAGGCTGATTCCTCTAGCTCCATTTTTCTTTCTCAGGATGGCTTTGGCTATTTTGGGTCTTTTGTGCTTCCAAACAAACTTTAAAATATTTTGTATTAGTTCTGTGAAAAGCGTCCTTGGTAATTTGATAGGGATTACATCTAAAGTGTAGATTGCCTTGGGTATTGTAGCCATTTTTATAATATTGATTCTTCCAATCAAGAACATGGTATGTCTTTCCATCTGTTTGTGTCATCTTTGGTTTCTTTCATCAGCATCTTATAGTTTTCAGAGTACAGGTCTTTTGTCTCTTTAGGTAGGTCTATTCCTAAGAATTTCATTCTTTTTGATGTGATGGTAAATGTGATTGTTTCCCTAATTTCTCTTTCTGATCTTTCATTGTTAGTATATAGAAATGCCATCAATTTCTGTGTATTAATTTTGTATCCTGTGATTTTGCCAAATTCATGGATGAGCTCTAACAGTTTTCTGGTAGAGTCTTTAGGATTCTCTAGGTATAGTATCATGTTATCTGCCAACAGTGATAGTTTTACTTCTTCTTTTCCAATTTGAATTCCTTTTGTTTTTCTTCTCTGATTGGCTAGGACTTCCAAAACTATGTTGAATAGTAGTGGCAAGAGTGGATATCCTTGTCTTGTTCCTGATTTCAGTGGGAATTCTTCCAGCTTTTCACCACTAAGAATGTTGTTAGCTGCGGGTTTGTCATATATGGCCTTTTTCATCTTGAGATAGATTCTCTCTATGCCCACTTTCTGGAGGGTTTTTATCAGAAATGGGTGTTGGATTCTGCCAGAAGTTTTTCTGCATCTATTGAGAGTATCATATGCTTTTTTTCCCCTTCAGCTTGTTAATGTGGTGGATCACACTGATTGACTTGAGGATACTGAAGAATCCTTGCATCCTTGGGATAAATACGACTTGATCATGTTGTACAATCCTTTTAATGTATTGTTGGATTCGGTTTGCTAATATTTTGTTGAGGATTTTTGCATCGATGTTCATCAGTGATACAGGCCTGTAATTTTCTTTTTGTGTGTGGTATCTCTGTCTTATTTTGGTATCATGGTGATGGTGGCCTCATAGAATGAGTTTGGGAGTGTTCCTTCCTCTGCTATTTTTTGGAAGAGTTTCAGAAGGATAGGTGTTAGCCCTTCTATAATGTTTGATAGAATTCTCCTCCGAAGCCCTCTGGTCCTGGATTTTCATTTGTTGGAAGTTTTTAAATCACAGTTTCAATTTCAGTTCTCGTGATTGGCCCATTCATCTTTTCTATTTTATTTTGGTTTAGTCTTGGAAGACTGTAATTTTCTAAGAATTTGTCCATTTCTTCCAGGTTTTCTGTTTTATTGGCATATAATTGCATGTTGTAGTCTCCTATGATCCTTTGTATTTCTGTGATGTTGGTTGTTACTTCTCCTTTTTCATTTCTAATTGTATTGATTTGAGTCTTTTTTTTTTTTTTTTTGATGAGTCTGGCTAAGAGTTTATTGACTTTGTTGATCTTTTCAAAGACCCAGCTTTTGGTTTCATTGATGTTTTCCATGGTTTTCTTCATTTCTATTTCACTTATTTCTGCTCTGAACTTTATGATTTCTTTCCTTCTGCTAACTTTAGTTTTTGTCTGTTCTTCTCTCTCTAGCTGATTTAGACATAAAGTTAGGTTGTTTATTTGAGCTTTTTCTTGTTTCCTGAGGTAGGCTTATATTGCTATAAACTTCCTCTTAGAACTGCTTTTGCTGCATCCCATAGGTTTTGGATTGTTTTGTCTTTGTTGTCATTTGCTTCTAGAAATTTTTCAATTTCCTCTGATTTCTTCAGTGATCCATTTATTGTTTAGAAGCATGTTGTTTAATCTCCATGTGTTTCTGTTTTTTTGCAGTTTTTCTTCTTGTTGATTCCTAGTCATATAGCATTGCGGTTGGAAAAGATTCTTGATATGATTTCAATATTCTTAAAGTTACTGAGGAGTGATTTGTGGCCCAGAATGTGATCAATCCTAGAGAATGTTCCATGTGCACTTGAGAAGAATGTGTATTCTGCTGCTTTTGTATAGAATATTCTATAAATATCTATTAATCCATCTGGTCTAATGCATGATTTAAGGCCTGTTGATTTTCTGTCTGGATGATCTGTCCATTGCTGTAAGTGGGGTGTTTAAGTCCCCCACTATTATTGTGTTATTGTCAAATTCTCCTTTTAATGTTGTTAGCAGTTGCTTTATATATTGAGGTGATTCTATGTTGGGTGCATTTATATTTACAATTGTTGTATCTTCTTCTTGGATTGATCATTATGTAATGTCCTTTGATCATTATGTAATGTCCTTTGTCTCATAATATTCTTTATTTTAAGGTCTATTTTGTCTGATATGAGTATTGCTTCTCTAGCTACTCTTTCTTTTAATTCTTGTTTGCATGGAATATTTTCTTCCATCCTCTCACATTCAATTTGTTTGTGTCCTTAGAACTGAAGTACATCTCTTGAAGACAGCATATATATGGGTCTTGTTTTTGTATCCATTCAGCCAGTCTATGTCTTTTGGTTGGGGCATTTAGTCCATGGACATTTAAGGTAATTTTTTTTTTTTGTATTTTTTCCTTTTCTTGGGCCACTCCTGCGGCATATGGCGATTCCCAGGCCAGGGGTCGAATCGGAGCCACAGCCACTGGCCTACACCAGAGCCACAGCAACGCAGGATCTGAGCCGCGTCTGCGACCTAAACACAGCTCACGGCAATGCCGGATCCTTAACCCACTGAGCAAGGCTGGGGATCGAACCTGCAACCTCATGGTTCCTAGTCAAATTCGTTAACCACTGCGCCATGACGGGAACTCCTAAGGTAATTATTGATATGTATGTTCTCATTGCCATTTTATTAACTGTTTTGGATTTGTTTTTATTGATCTTTTTTCTTCCCTTCTCTTGTTCTCTTCTCTTGTGGTTTGATACTATCTTTAGCATTGTATTTGAGTTGTTTTTCTTATTTGTGTGTGTATCTATTGTAGATTTTTAGTTTGCAGTTACCGTGAAGTTTTGATATAGGAGTCTATATACATACAAGACTGTTTTAAGTTGTTGGTCTCTTAATTTAAAGTGCAACTCCAGTGTCCTGCATTTTTCCCCCTCTTCCCATGATTTCTTATTTTGGTAGCATATTTGTGTGGGTGATTTCCTACCTTTACTATATGTATGCCTTTACTGGTTAGCCTTGTCATTTGCGGTATCTTTGTTTCTAGTTGTGGCCTTTTCTTTTCCACCTAGAGAAGTTTCTTTAGCATTTGTTGTAGAGTTGGTTTAGTGGTGCTGAATTCTCTTAGCTTTTGCTTGTCTGCAAAGCTTTAGATTTTTTCCTCAAATCTGAATGAGAGCCTTGCTGGATAGAGTACTCTTGGTTGTAGGTTTTTTTTTCCTTTCATCACTTTAAGTATATTATGCTACTCCCTTCTGGGCTGCAGCATTTCTGCTGAAAAATCTGCCAATAACCTTACTGGGGTTAACTTGTATGTTATTTGTTTCTTTTCCCTAGCTGCTTCCAATATTTTCTCTTTGTCTTTAATTTTGGTCAGTTTGATTAATATGTGTCTCAGGGTGTTCCTCCTTGGGTTTATTTTATATGGTACTCATTGTGCTTCCTGGATTTGAGTGAGTGATTCCTTTCCCATGTTAGGGAAGTTTTCAGCTCTTATCTCTTCAAATATTTTTTCTTTCCCTTTCTTTCTCTCTTCTCCTTCTGGCACCCCATAAGAAGATGTTGGTGCATTTGACATTATCCCAGAGTTCTCTGAGACTCTCTTCATTTGTTTTCAATCTTTTTTCTCTTTTCTATTCCACATCAGAGATTTCCACTAATCTGTCCTCCACCTCGCTTATTCATTCTTCTGCCTCCTGTATTCTGCTGTTGTTTGCTTCTAATGTATTTTTTTCCATTATTGTATTTTGCTTGCTTAAGTTTTAACTCTTGTATTTCTTTGCTGAATGTTTCTGTAATTTATCAATCTTTGCCTCCAGTATTTCCAATGTCTTGAATCATCTTCACTATTATCAGTCTAAAGTCTTTTTCATGGAGGTTGATAATCTCCAGATCACTTAGCTGTTTTTCTGTTTTTTTTTTTTTCTTTCTTTCTTTTTCTTTTCTTTCTTTCTTTCTTTCTTTTTTTTTTTTTCTCTTTTCTAGGGCCACTCCCATGGCATATGGAGATTCCCAGGCTAGGGGTCCAATCGAAGCTGTAGCCGCCAGCCTACACCAGAACCACAGCAATGCAGGATCTGAGCTGTGTCTGTGACCTACACCACAGCTCACAGCAACACCGGATCCTTAACCCACTGAGCAAGGCCAGGGATTGAATCTGCAACCTCATGGTTCCTAGTCAGATTCATTAACCACTGTGCCACGACGGGAACACCACTTTTTTTTTTCTTGCTCTCTTATCTGAGTAATAATTCTCTGCCTTTTCATTTTCTATAGATTTTTGGTTTGGTCTCCTTTTTGCAGATTATAGAGTTGTAGCCTCTCTTCCTTCTGATGTCCGCCCCCTTGAGGCTGAAGTTGGTATAGGAGCTTGCTGTAGGCTTCCTGATGGGAGGGATTGGGGCCTGCCCACTGGTAGGTAGAGCTGATTCTTATCTCTGTGGTGGTTGGGGCTTTGTCTCTGGTTGAGATTAAAGGCAGCTGTGTGCCTGGTGGGGGGGGTGTCTTTAGGCAGCCTGTTTACAGATGAGTGGGACTGTGATCCCACCTGGTTTATTGTTTGGCCTGGTGCTTCTCAGCACTGATGAGTGGGGCCAGATTTTTCCAAAATGGCCACTTCTAGAGGAACAGATACAAATGATTATTCCAGCGACTTTTGCCTCCAATGTTCTTACCCCACAATGGGCCACAGTCACCCCCTGTTTTTCCAGGAGATCCTCCAAGAACTGCAGTCAGGTCTGACCCATATTCCCATGGAGTCTCTGCTTTGCCCTGCAACCCAGTGCACATGAAAGCCTGTGTGCACCTTTTAAGAAATGGTCTTCATTTCACCCCAGTCCCATGGAGCTCCTGCGCACAAGCCCCATTGGCCTTCAATGGCAAATGCTCCAGGGGCTCCTTCTCCCAATGCCAGATCTCCAGGTGTGGGGACCTGACATGGAGCTCAGAACTCTCACTCCTGTAGGTGAGTCTCTGTGATACAGTTACTTTCCAGTCTATGGGCTGCCCATCCTGCATGTATGGGTTGCTTATATCATGTAATCATCCCTACTACTGTCTTGATGTGGCCTCCTCTTTGTCTTCTGGAGTAGAATATCTTTTTTGATAGTCTGCCAGTTTATTTGGTTGAAGATTATTCAGCAGTTAGTTGTAATTTTGTTCTTTTATAAGAGAAGGTGAGCTCCAGTCCTTCTACATTGCTATCTTATACTGTCTCTCCATACCTTTATAATTTTTTAAATGTAAACATTTAAAGTTACAACTTTTCCTACAAATACTTTTTTTACTTTATTATTTGTTACTTTAAAAAAATAATTAATTTGTTTATTTTTTGCTTTTTAGGGCTGTACCCATGGCATATGGAAGTTTCCAGGCTAGGGGTCGAATTGGAGCTGCAGCTGCCAGCCTATGCCATAGGCACAGCAACATCAGATCTGAGCTGAGTCTGCAATCTACACCACAGCTCACAGCAATGCCAGATCCATAAGCCACTGAGCAAGGCCAGGGATCAAACCTGCATCCTCATGGATCCTAGTCAGGTGCATTAATCCCTGAGCCATGAGAGGAACTCATTTAATTTATTATTTATTTGCTTATTTATTTATATTGAGGTATAGTTGATGTACAATATTATATGCTTCAGGTGTATAACATAGTGATTCACAATATTTAAAGGTTATACCCCATTCACAATTATATAAAATATTGGCTGTATTCCCTGTGCTGTACTAGGATATATTGCAGATACTTCTTTAACTGCATCATACACATTTTGATATGCTGTATTTTTATTAAAAATTTTTTTTATTGTAGTTGATTTACAGTGTTCTGTCAATTTCTGCTGTACAGCTGTGCTGTATTTTTATTTTCATTCAATTCAACATTTTTTTCTCACCTCTTTTGTGATTTCTTCTTTGACACATAGGCTATTTAGAAGTTATTGCTGGAGTTCCCGTTGTGGTGCAGTGGTTAACGAATCCGACTAGGAACCATGAGGTTGAGGGTTCGGTCCCTGCCCTTACTCAGTTATACCTCGTGGGTTAACGATCCGGCGTTGCCGTGAGCTGTGGTGTAGGTTGCAGACGCGGCTCGGATCCCGAGTTGCTGTGGCTCTGGCGTAGGCCGGCGGCTATGGCTCCGATTCGACCCCTAGCCTGGAAACCTCCATATGCCGCGGGAGTGGGAGCGGCCCAAGAAATGGCAAAAAGACCAAAAAAAAAAAAAAAAGAAGTATATTGTTTAACTTTTAAATATTTAAAGATTTTCAAGATTTCTTTTGTTATTAATTTCTATTAATTGTATTTTGATTTCAGTCTTTTAAAATGTATTGATTCTTTTATTTATTTATTTATTTATTTATTTATTTATTTTTTTTATTATTTTCCCACTGTACAGCAAGGGGGTCAGGTTATCCTTACATGTATACATTGCAGTTACAGTTTTTTCCCCCACCCTTTCTTCTGTTGCAACATGAGTATCTAGACATAGTTCTCAATGCTATTCAGCAGGATCTCCTTATAAATCTATTCTAGGTTGTGTCTGATAAGCCCAAGCTCCCGATCCCTCCCACTCCCTCCCCCTCCCATCAGGCAGCCACAAGTCTCTTCTCCAAGTCCATGATTTTCTTTTCTGAGGAGATGTTCATTTGTGCTGGATATTAGATTCCAGTTATAAGTGATATCATATGGTACTTGTCTTTGTCTTTCTGGCTCATTTCACTCAGTATGAGATTCTCTAGTTCCATCCATGTTGCTGCAAATGGCATTATGTCATCCTTTTTTATGGCTGAGTAGTATTCCATTGTGTATATATACCACATCTTCCGAATCCAATCATCTGTCGATGGACATTTGGATTGTTTCCATGTCCTGGCTATTGTGAATAGGGCTGCAATGAACATGCGGGTGCATGTGTCTCTTTTAAGTAGAGCTTTGTCCGGATAGATGCCCAAGAGTGGGATTGCGGGGTCATATGGAAGTTCTATGTATAGATTTCTAAGGTATCTCCAAACTGTTCTCCATAGTGGCTATACCAGTTTACATTCCCACCAGCAGTGCAGGAGGGTTCCCTTTTCTCCACAGCCCCTCCAGCACTTGTTATTTGTGGATTTATTAATGATGGCCATTCTGACTGGTGTGAGGTGGTATCTCATGGTAGTTTTGATTTGCATTTCTCTTATAATCAGTGATGTTGAGCATTTTTTCATGTGTTTGTTGGCCATCTGTATATCTTCCTTGGAGAAATGTCTATTCAGGTCTTTTGCCCATTTTTCCATTGATTGATTGGCTTTTTTGCTGTTGAGTTGTATAAGTTGCTTGTATATTCTAGAGATTAAGCCCTTGTCAGTTGCATCATTTGAAACTATTTTCTCCCATTCTGTAAGTTGTCTTTCTTATTTTATGGCAAGCCATAAGCATCTGGTCTACTGTGGTAAATGTTAGGTGCATAATTTAAAACAATGTGGATTCTATGGTTTGGGGTGGAATGTTCTATAAATATCTATTAGGTCAAGTTGGCTACAGAATAGCATAAGACATAGGATGTTACAGGTATTTTCTATTACGACCTGGAGCAAAATTTCATTCATTTACATTTGACAGTATACCCTGTAATTGAACCAGATTAAAACAGGTCCACAAAGCCACCTTGAATAAAATATAACATTAATCCATATTTAGAGATTATTCCTCATCCAGTGTTTTCAGCTGGTTCCTTGCTAAAAAGAATGGCTTCTTGGTATTAACATAGTTTTTTTTTTCCACTGAAAGCAAGTAAAACAAGATGTTCAAATTACTTACATTTGGCTCCAATACCATGTAGAACTGTGTATTTAAAAAAATGATCAGGAGTTCCCGTCATGGCGCAGTGGTTAACGAATCCGACTAGGAACCATGAGGTTGTGGGTTCGTTCCCTGGCCTTGCTCAGTGGGTTAAGGATCGGGCGTTGCCATGAGCTGTGGTGTGGGTCGCAGACGTGGTTCTGATCCCGCGCTGCTGTGGCTCTGGCGTAAGCTGGCAGCAACAGCTCCGATTCGACCCCCAGCCTGGGAACCTCCCTATGCTGTGGAAGCGGCTCAAGAAAAGACAAAAAGACAAAAAAAAAAAAAAAAAATCAATGAAAAGTTTACAAATTCTGGATAATATTACATTTTGTTTTATTTATTTTGTCTTTATAGGGCTGCACCCATGACATATAGAGGTTCCCATGCTAGGGGTCGAATTGGAGCTGTAGCTACTGGCCTACACCATAGCCACAGCAATACCAGATCTGAGCCATGTCTGCGACCTATACCACAGCTCACAGCAATGCCAGATCCTTCATCCACTGAGTGAAGCCAGGGATTGAACCCGTGTCCTCATGGATACTAGTCAGATTCATGATGGGAACTCCTAGTTAATATTACATTTCGTAGATAGAGAATTTAATTTTGTTCATGGCTATAATTCAGAAATTATTTATTATATAATAAAGAAATTAAAATTATGGCCAAAGACAGACAATTTCTTACCTTCACCTATAGTCTAGAATTCCATTAAGATGACACTATTAAAATACATTTTAAGAACCTGTCATTAAATTTGATCTGTGATCAAGGTCACTGACTAAGTAAAATATATTTTGAATTAAGGGATAACGGTGGTCATCACTGAGAAAAAGGAAGGAGGAAGAGGAATAGGAAAGAGGGGATGAAAAACTTTTTTTCTATTAAAAATTTTTTACTGTGTTTAATTGCTCTAATTGACACATGCTTGTTTAAAGCAAAAATGGTAACAATATTTTGTGTGTTTAATAGCATACATAAAATTAGAAAACATGAAAATGATAGTACAAAGGACAAGAGGGAGTAATTGGAAATACACGGTTAAAAGGTTCTTAAGAGGTCCATTTCAACTGTACTTCCACCTACTATTTTTATTATGAATCCCTATGTTACATGTATTTACCACGATGAAAAATTGGGAAAAAATAGGCTAATTTGAAGACTAAGAAATTTTTTTTTTTTTTTTTTTGTCTTTTGTCTTTTTGCTGTTGTTGTTGTTGTTGTTGTTGCTATTTCTTGGGCCGCTCCCGCGGCATATGGAGGTTCCCAGGCTAGGGGTTGAATCGGAGCTGTAGCCACCGGCCTACGCCAGAGCCACAGCAACGCGGGATCCGAGCCGCATCTGCAACCTACACCACAGCTCACGGCAACGCCGGATCGTTAACCCACTGAGCAAGGGCAGGGACCGCAACCTCATGGTTCCTAGTCGGATTCGTTAACCACTGCGCCACGAGGGGAACTCCTGACTAAGAAATTTAGATGTGGATAAATATAAATCCTACAAAGTCTTTTATAATCTTGGAGTGTTTAGAAGGGTCATGGAATTTTTATTGTTGTTTTGTTGGTTCTTATGCTTGATGTTCTTATGCTTTTCTTCAGTTTTTCAAAGGGTAGTATTTCTCAATGTTCAGTCTTTCTTTAAGGGGGAGCAAAAATCAACGGCTATGGTCAGTTGCAGGCAGACGTCCCATTCAAAAATAGATTCTGGAACAAGAGCACTGTTGGTACTCCAAGAGGACCTCTTATGTACTCTTCCAGTTTCATCTCTCAAAGAACAAGCACCATCCTGATAGCATAAATTAGTTTTGTCTATTTTTGTATTTTATACTGAGAAGCATATAATTTGTACTCTCCTGCGTTTGGCTTCTTTAACTTAATATTATATTTCTGTGGAACTCACCAATAGTGTGTGATTTCAGAGAACTCATTCTCATTTTGTACAGTGCTGATTATATGAATATAACAAATCAGTTTATTCATTCTGTTATTGAAGGGTATTTGGACAGTTTGAATAAATTAAATAACTGTGTTCTATAGAACCTTCTTAATTCTGGGGTTAAGAATTCATGTCACGCATAATACTATACATATGTTGAATACTCTTTGGAAAAGCCTTGTGGTGCAGTGGGCTAGTGATCCTGATGCTCCTGGGGTTCGATCTCTGGATTGGTAACTTCTGCATGCCATGCCATGGGAGTGGGGGGAAGAAAAGCCTGTGGGCCATATATAAAAATATCAGCCCCAATACTACCCTTATTTGATTTTGAATTGTCTTTCTGCTATCTGTACTATCCAGTTTTTTTTCTGTTTAACATCTATTCGTTCAGTACTCAAAACAAAAAAAACCAGCTCATAAAATTGAAGACTTAAGCTTTGTCAAATTAGTCTGTCTATACATTATTGGCACTTACTAATATTTACGACTCATGAAGTTAAGCCCATGTCATGGAGCAGAACCAGTCTCTGAGTGATGAAAGCCAGTAAACAAAGGATTTATCTGCTGGCCAATGTAACTGAAAGTTTACGGATCAATCTGAGTCATTTGCTTAAAACAAGTAGATCATCAGTCAAATTCTCCAGTGTTTTTAATCCAAAAAGGAAAATCTTCTATTAAGTTGTCCTAATGTACATACACATTGGGAAAAAACAAAAACAAAATCAGGGACACACTAAGCCAACAGCAGATCAAAGCCAGGATTCTCTTCCAAGGCCAGCGGTGGCTTTTGCTGGCTGGGCGCCGTTATCATGAAGCTGCTTCTCTTCAAGAAACAGTAGCAAAGATTTACTGGGCTTAATTCCCCAAGTCCCTTTTTTTTTTTTGGTGAGAGATCAGACTGTGTTCCTTTCTCTTGTATCTCTCTTCCTATATTCCATTTCCTCAACTTCTCTTCACTGCTAGGTTGTCTATTAACTTCCCTCTGAACGCTTAGTTTGGAGATTATAACTACACATTGGACAGAGGTCATGACATTCACTACTTAAGAACTTTCTCTTTCTATGAACAAACAGGTCTTTTAACGTCTGTCTTCCAAAAACACTACTGCAGATAATATTACCAGGTTTTCTTTGGAAGAAAATCTTCTACAGCATAATATATTTGAGAAATGCTGGGTTAAAACAATCTGAACAGGTTTCTTTCTTGTAACATTTCTAGAACTCTAAGTGAATTGTGATGCTCCAGATGGCTGACGATTTATTATGAAGTATTTCCTGATGTATGTGACCAAGGAAACACTGTGTGTGCGTGTGTGTGTGTGTGTGTGTGCCCTGTGGAACACATGTTAGCACAGCATGTGAGGATTCTAAGAACACCTTGTTAAATGTCAATTCGAGTTCCAAAATTTCAAAGCCTACAAGAGCTGAACAGTACATACAAAGGGGTAGAGTCTGTGTGACAATGGATCTTTCTGAACTAGGCAGACACTAATGAATGCAAAATTGAAATGCAGCCCTGGGACTGTTAGATCATCTGATTTGTCCAGGGAAGAGAGAAACCTAGATTTTAATGTAAAATACCTTCAGTCTTAGATATCAGAAAATAATTTCACTTTTTTTAAAAATACTGTGTGGATCACACAAAATATGCTTTCTAACTACATTCACCTTATAGGCTGACAATTTGCAAACTGAAGGCTGTGCATCCATCATTTACCTTACAGTGCTTTGTGCTATCCAGTATATTTCAGAGTACCATGTGTGAATTTAAATCATGCAATACATTGTCTAATCTTTTCAGGTATGTAACAATAACCATATTAATTAGTTCACTGAATAGTACTCATCAGATATGGTGTTAAGCACTCAAACCTAAGGTATTTAATTGAATCTTTGCCATATGACATCACATGTTAACTAAATTTTAAGATAAGGAAACAGAGAAGTTAAAGAAATCACAAATATCATTCAAGGTCAGCGTTAGTAAGTGCTACTAGGTGGAGGAGGCTCAGTCTGTAAGTTTTACCACTAATCCTATGCTCATATCACCTGTCTTCAAGGTAACTGAAGAATTCATAGTAGATATTCAACAAATACTCAAATATTTATGGTATTGAATGTAAACTCTTTGAGAATGAGAACAATAGTTTCTACATCCATTGAATACCTATTATTTATTATTATCTATCTGATTATCTAATTATTTATCTAATTATCTATCATTTCTCTACAGGAAAGAACCCACAGAGCTGAGCACATAGTTGCTTATCAAAAATCACTATCTATTACTGAAGTAGCATAGAGTAGTAAAAAAAAAAATGACTTGACTTCAAGTCAGGAAATTTGATCTTGATAGCTTGATAGCTTGTCACCTATGAGTAGGCCCTTTTCTGAAACACTGTAGACCTTAACTCATAAAGAAAGTGTGCTGGACAAGAACTCAATGGGTTCTTTTCTAGCTTTAAAAAAATCTGTATCTCTGACTGATATATGCTACTGTGGAGATCAACCTGGGAAACTAGATTTCTGGTCTGAGTTTGCCAGTGGTATAATATCAGTTAGGACAATTCCCATAACAAGTAACAGAAAACAAAAAACAAAAAACAAAACCAATGCCACACCCCCATCATCTCAAGCCAAAAAGGAATGCACAGGCTCAGAACTGCAAAGTCCAGGGCTATTGCTGGCTTCAGGTATGGCTGGGAACACTGTCCCCAGGACCCACCTTTCTCCATGTCCCTGCTTGGTGCCGTGCTCTTCCCTGGGTTGGTTTCATTCTCATGTTCCTCAGCATCACAGCATCTCCAAACTATATCAGTTTAGCCTCACCTCCAGCTGGAAAGGGGGAGCTTTGTCTTCTCCTCTTCCTCCTTCCAAATAGACAAATGTTTAGGGTCAGGGCCTCATTATATTAGATAAGGTTGAATTCTTATCTCTTAAGCAATCGCTATTTTGCCAACCTCTCCCTATTTCTCTCCTGCCCCCCAAGACCTGGTAGCCAGTTTCCTATGCTCTGTTCCTATGAGTTTGACTTTTTAAAAAATTCCACATATAAGTGATACCATGTGGTGTTTGCCTTTCTCCACTCTATTGACTAGTTTTGTTCCATTTTTGCTTTCTGTTAGGCAGATTGGGTATCAGGGATGTGGGGTATGCCTAGAACACTTAACTATTTAACCTTAAGAGAATAAAATTAAAAGTGAAAGTGAAGAGAGAAGATTGATGGTCAGTGCTGGTCCTCTGATCCCAGGATGATCACTGATCATCAACCATACTCAGAACTAGAGAAGATAAACACTGTGGCAGGGAAGACCGTGGGAAAAACACTCTCATCATGAACCAAACCAGCATGGACTCTTACAGGAAGTTCAAGTTGCTCTTAGGCACAGTGGTTGTAGACCTGAAGATTCACAAGGTGAAATAACACTGAAATGTTATGAGGCTTAGCAGCCAGTGGATCATAAGGTCCTTTTGGTTCACCCTTAAACTTGGGTTTCTATATAAAATAAGGACAGAAGTCACTGTGTGCGCAAATGTAATCTAACTTATCTGCTCACACTTAACAGACAATCACTTGGCAATGTGTATAGATCTTTGTAATAAGATAATAAAAATTTGTAAAATAATAATGACTAAATGAAATCACTTTAAGTTAATGAAAATTGATAAAGTAATATGGCTAAATGAAAGTACTTACTGACATTGATCAAAAAGTTTTGACTGTACTCTGTGTTGGACACATTTTTAGGTGACTCCACAGAGTCATGCCCTTGTAATTCCTCGTCTTGTGTGTGTGTGACCTGTGATTTTCTTCTGGTCGATAGAACATGACAAAAACAAAGGGATTTTTGAAGATGTAATTAACACCCTAAATTAGCCAATTTTGAGTTAATTGAAAGGATGATCACTCTGGGTGGGCCTGACCT
Organism: Sus scrofa; assembly: GCF_054392235.1. Classification (NCBI taxonomy): domain Eukaryota; kingdom Metazoa; phylum Chordata; class Mammalia; order Artiodactyla; family Suidae; genus Sus; species Sus scrofa. The sequence continues at coordinate 142,960,451 of NC_139396.1, read as the reverse complement.
AATCAAGTGAAAGCCCTTAAAGAGGGTCTGAGGGCAGAGATTCTCTCCTGCTTGCCATGAAGAAGCAAGTCACCATGAGGTCTGCAGCTATAGAAAGAGAATTCTGCCAAAGATATGCGAGAGCTTGAGCAGGTTTTTACCCAGTGTGGCCAGCACCTTGATTGCAGTCTTATGAGACCAAGTAGAGGACACTGCCTGCCTGGATTCCTGCCCCATGGAAACTGTGAGATAACCAATGGGTTTGTTTTAAAGCCTCTAAGATAGTATAGTTTGTTGTGCAGCAACAGAAAATGAATATACTGCCCCTCCCTGCATGAAGATGACTTCTTATGGGGTAATAATGGGTTATTTCATTTGGGGTTTTTGGAGGAAGTAGTTATGATGCTGGTGCTTTATAGTATTTTCATATCTCTGGTTTCTAAGGCAGAGAAGCATTTGGCATAGGCTTGGTCAACAAAGATACTATTTGGAAATATGATCATTACTGACTTTTAAGAGCATAGCTGGCTTTAAAACCCAAAGAAGCAAAGACCTCTAAGATGTAGGGGGTAATTACATGATTTACACATATGATCTCAGGGAATCCTCCAACAATTTAAGGATGCAGTAATGAAGATACAAGAGATGAAGCTACTTAACTGGGGTCACAAGCTATTAAAAAATTATTGAAAACATAGCTGTGTGCCCTTTCAATGTCTAATCGGTCCATGCAAGTATGATTTCATTCTCTAGGTACCTGCATCTTTGTATGATGTATTAGTTCTCTATTGCTATGTTGACAGAATTCAGTTCCTTGAGGTTGCAGGACTGAGGGCTTCAACTTCTTGTTGGCTATTGGCTAGAGGTTGTTCTTGGCTCCTAGACACCACCTTCAGTTTCTTAAGAGACCAGCTTGGTGGGAACTATATTCAGTATCTTATAATAACCTATAATGGGAGAGCATATACAAAAGAATACACACACACACACACACACACACACACACACACACACACACAGAATCACTTTACTGTACACCTGAAACTAACACATAAATCAACTATATTTCAATAAAAAGGTAAGAACAGTAAAAAAAGAGAAGAGTTTTGTGAACATGGATGTTTGCTTCACCAAATCAGCCAGATGGGGATGGAGTCCCACCACATTTGCCATATTCTATTAGTCAGAAGCAAGTGTCAGGTCCTGCCTACCCTCAGGAGTAGTGGTGAGTCTTGTTAAAGTCTTTATTGAGGCTCCCTTCAGTAGGGCATTAATTCCATGTTAAAAATATTGCTTCCTTTATTCCTTGCCATCGTTAAGGGCAAGTTTGTACAGTTTTTGATGGTCCTTGGAATTGGTAGAGAACCAGTTAGCTGTAGAAGACAGAACATTCCTGCTTAAGATATTGAACTCTCCAACACACTGCTTTCTCCATGCCCAGGGGAACACTGCTAGGTACCCTGGGGGTATAAGGAGACTGGGAGGGGAGGGTTCTGCAAAGAAAGCAGGCAGAATGGATCCAGTTTCAGGGATCAGGTGAATTCCTTCAACTCAGAGACATAAAGTTCAAGTTAATTTGCATAATTGTTTCCCCATGAATGAAAAATGCTTGAAAATAGACAAGTAGCTATTTTACCTGGGTCAATGATTAGAATATCATTTTTATTGATACATACTGTCTTCTGAAGGTATAGTTTTTTGGTCTGATATCTATAGAGGATGCACTCAGCATCTAAAACACATCATCTGCATGTGCCTAGGTTGAAGCTTCCCCAAATCCCTGAGAAGAGCAAGGTGTCAGAATGGGAAGAATCCAGGGTTTTGGAGACAGATCCAAGATTGTGCTCCAGCCTGCCCCTACTATCTCTGTGTCATTCATTGAGCAAATTATTTCCCCTTTTTGATTTTCAGATTCTTCCATTTGTATAATGGACAATAATACACAAATTGAAGATCAAAAGAGTGGATACTTGTGAAAGAGTTTATATAAAGTACAAGTGCTTTATGTGTGAGGTATTATTAGATTATCAAATCATGGTAGATTTTTCAATGACCTCTTGGGTCAAGTTAAAGGGATATGTTTATCTGATGATGCCAAGATAGAAAACCATAACATCTTTGTTTGGATCCTAGAGTGCTAGGTGGTAAGTACATTGATCTGGCTAATACAGTAATGCCTATATTTCACACATTTTGAGTTTGAAAAGATTTCTACAATATTCTGCAAGGCTATATAAAAAAATTAATGGACTTCAGAGAAATTGCCATAAACATGTAATGGGAAAACATGTGCTGTTTGGGAAATAAAATTTTACTTGTTGATGGACAAAAATTTTATGCAGACACTGTAGGAAGCTATGTATAACAGTAGCTTTTAGCCACGAAATGTTAGCAAAATTCACCCTCCTATTTCCAGAGAATTTTTCCTTTGATCACAGAATCAAGAACAGGCCAAGAATGGGAGAGTTCCACATTGATTTTTCCCTACACGACCAGAGTATTTTCTGATAGTTGAAAAAGGGATTCTTGAATACTCCCCTTTCCTGTTTTTGTTCTAGTTTCTGATGAATTTGGCCACAGGAAAGGAGTGAATCTTGCTGTATTTGGCTATAACTGATTTTAGCACATGCTACGGAATTCAGCCCACAGAAAAAGTAGGATGAGGAGAGAACAATCCTATTAGGATCACTTTCCTCATTCCAGGATGGCTGAGACTGGGGCCCTCCTGCCAGCACATCCTTGGTGTTTTCGTCCAGCTGATTTTTAAGTAACTCGGGTAATTGGCCTCATTATTTTTCTTGGGAACTCATTCTACCATGAAACAGAACTGGCTCTGAGGAAATTCTTCTTGACATAATATTATCCTGTAAGATTTCTTCATATGTTTCCCTTTATTCAATTTCATTTTATGAGGAAATCAATATGAAGACAAAAAGAGAAGAGAAAGTAGTTAGAAGAGAGACTGGGTAGATGGTGGGGAGTTGCTGGATGAAGGAAGAGGGAGAGGAAGCAGGCTGTGCCAGGAGGCTCTGAAAGAAAGGGTGAGCGGAGGGTGAGCGGAGACAAAACACCCCTTAGGATGGATTGGAAAAGGCAGCAGTTGCTCAGAAGCAACAGCAAGTTTCTTCCATGATTTTGGGCCCTCTCTAAACTGAGGTGTGCCTCAATACACTAATTTCATTAATCTCTATGGATTTGGTGAATGTTTAGGTTTGCTCATTTCAAACTGGTGTTTCATTATTTTCAAAACCCCATAGCTATTTATGTTAGCTGGCATAAGCCCAGCTTTGAGCAGTGGTCCTGGGAGGACTGGAGAGTGAAGGGGGGGTAAGATCGAGATACTCCCTCCACATTGTAACTTCGCTGCTCCCAAGATCACCTTCCCTTGTGGCTCCATTGTTGAACTCAGCTTACAATGAAGTAGATTTCTAAAGGGAACACAACAGGGCAGAGTGCAGCACACAAAAGGGTTAGGGTTAGGGTCTCCAGAGCCAAAGGCAGAACCAGATTCACCCTGTCTGAGCAGTCAAGAGCAGATATTCCACATGGATGTTGAAGACAAAGGCCTCACATGACATTCTTAAGGTTCTCTTGTAAAAAGACATACACAAATTTGAGAGATAGCCAAACAACTACTTCATATTGGTGAAAGGCAAGCAAACTGTGTTCTACTCTTTGTAGTTACTGGACCACAAATTCAATGGTTTAATACACCTTAGTGACTTGTCAAAATTCTTAGAATAAAATTCAAGATCGTCCATGTGAGCCACAAGACCTTGACTGATCTGGCCTCACGTTTGGCCAATTTTATCTTCAATCCAACCAGTTTCTTCAAATGTGTTATCCTCTCTGTGCTAATGGACCTTTAGATGCTGCCTCTTTTCCCCCAAATTAATTTCCACTCACCTCTGATACCATTGTTTAATCACCACATCTTAAAGGAAACCTCAACCACCTCCACTCCCTGACTAGCTAGGGTCCCTGTCTCTCAGCTGAGCTCTCAGAGGACTCTGCCTCCAGGGAAGGTATAATCAGACACACAATCACACATGTGAGTGTGTCCATTCCACCAGACTATAAAATCCATGAGGACAGAGACCTTGCCTGCTTTGCTCACCACTGCATCCCCTGGACCATTTAATGCCTTGTCCTTACTAGAAACTCACTCCTTTCTGTAGGAAAAATAACTGTGTAGGTTACATGATCACATGTTCAGACACAAGCCCATTTACGTAAGGTGTTACCCACCTGGAAATGGCCAGAGATTAGCCACCAGGATCCAGAGGTCTGTGGGTTGTTGTTCAAAGAAATTAGAACAATTAACACCAACTCTTTAAATTGAGTAAAGGAAATCTTTTCCATTTGGAAATTAGTCTGCTGCTGGTTTAAATCATCAAAGAACACTACAAGGGTCTCACAAGTACCTTCTGGTGGGTTCTCAGGTTTATTAAACATATGTTCAGAAACATACATCTCTCCATCTCAAATATTCTTACAAAACAATTAACAATCTCTGTATGATTTTTCTTTCCTGTTGTGCTTTCCTTGACTTCTTGGAAATATACACATACATATATATATATATATATTTTTTTCCTTTCTCTGATTTAAATTGTTAACTCACTGAAACACATCTTTTGTTTGTTCACAGGAGACGGTGCACTGTTAAATAACACTTATAATAACACTTTCGGATAATAACTGCAGTGTTCGTCTTGAGGAAATTAAGAGGCTTTTAGAGGGCTTTTTATTTTTCTTATGTTGTGGGTAGCTCACTGGGATATTTAAGTCAAAGTTAAATGTCTAGTAGAAAAGTGAAGAGGTTCATTGATGTTATAGGACAAATCATCAGTTATCCAGAAGCTGAATCATTCAAAAACATGAGCAAAGGGAACTGGTGAATAAAAAGCCCAGTGGTTGCAGGAGTCACTGAGGCCCATAAATAAGCTGATAATTTGGGGAGAAAGGAGGCTATTCTAGAGGCATTGCTGGGGAAAGGAATCATGAAGATTTGGAGAAATGGGAATGAACAGTGTTAAGGGCTCAGCAAGGAAGACATAGGGCTTGAAAAGTGTATCAGCAGGACCTCATCACTCTACTGTGCTAAAGTTGAGTTGGTGAAGAGCTTCCCATACAGCCTTAGCCAGTGTTGGGAACACAAGGAGGTAGCCCAGAAGCAGGAGCTCACATTTCCAGCTTTTCTACAGGTCCTTAGGAGGAACACAAGGAGCTCAGTAATTGATGATACAGCAATGGCCCCAAATGAACTACTAGAGTTAAGATCCACAGGCCCAAGAAGAGGTGGTCAGGTAAGGGTACCTTTGCTCTATGTAAAGTCCTCCTTCACCTCCACCCCCAGGGATCTTTTCTCCGCTGGACCCCTCTTGTTCTCACCTCTGTTTCAGCCACTTGGCACTGAGGTTTGATGTTCATGGCCATCAGAATCATTAGTGTGGAGCTGGCTTGTCCCTCCAGGTAGACCAAGGAGACCCTGGTCCATCTCCTTCCACTGTCCTGGCCACCTAAGTGCACAGTACAGATATTTGAAAACAGTCTTGCTCTGCATCCAAGTCACATATGTGGAAATCATTGGGTCCATTCTACTGATCTTTCCTGACATCATCTGGTCTTAATGCTGACCTCCCCATTGAATAGCTCTGTATTTTCAAGACCAGCTGCTTGTTGCAGATCCCCTCTGGTGGAACATCAAAGAAACCACAGCATGCCTTTCTCTGAAGCAACAATAGTGGAATTTTCTTTCTTTTTCTTCTCTCAATGCTACAGTTGTTCAAACAAACACTGGTTATTGATGATGCAGGTGCCCCAGTTTCATTCCCTGCTGTGTGCTTTAATTTGCCTTCTTTCTGGGTCAATCTGTTGGCCTCTGGCTAGGCTAGGCATTCCTGCATGCAGGACCATGTGGGTGGTCTGTGAGGACTCTTGTGTTTCCTTACTGGATTCTGCAAAGATTATTGTGTTAAAAAGATACTTGAGTTCCATGGAATTGTTTTGCACTGGCTGCTCTCTGAAATATATCCATAATCACGCCTATTCTATTATCCTCTGATTTAAAAAGTTAGGTGCATGATCTGGAGCCAAGGTGAAATGGGAAGAGAAGTCAGATTCTTTTCCTATTTTTTTTTTTGTCTTTTTGCTATTTCTTGGGCCGCTCCTACGGCATATGGAGGTTCCCAGGCTAGGGGTCGAATCGGAGCTGTAGCCACTGGCCTACGCCAGAGCCACAGCAACGCGGGATCCGAGCCGCGTCTGCAACCTACACCACAGCTCACGGCAACGCCGGATCGTTAACCCACTGAGCAAGGGCAGGGACCGAACCCGCAACCTCATGGTTCCTAGTCGGATTCATTAACCACTGCGCCACGACGGGAACTCCCTATTTTTTTTTTTAGCAAAAAATTTAGCAGGAAGCAAACCAGGAGAAAATTGTGGTGTCTTCAGTTTCAGCTGTTATGTTGCACAACAGAGTGGATGATGGACTAAAATAGCTTTTACTTAATTTATTTATTTGGCCTCGACCATGGCATGCAAAAGTTCCCAGGCCAGGGACTGAACCTGCACCACAGCAGCGACAATGCCAGATCCTTAACTGCTAGGCCACCAAGGAATGCTGTAGTTGTGTTTAATCTGTGGTTTGTTACTCCCTAGCCAAATGACCTTAAACCAGTCACCTTAATTTTTTTTAATTAAAATGTGCTTGATTTACAACGTTGTGCCAACTTCTGTTGTACAACAAAGTGATCCAGTCATATATATATACATATATATATATATATGTATATATATATGCAAAGTGACCCAGCTACACACACACATACACACACACATTCTTTTTCTCATATCATCCCCTATATCTTAACTTTTATGGAGACTTTTTTTTTTTTCATTTAAAAAATGAAAAAATTCATTCGGTTCACCAATTCTAAGGCCCTTTCTGGTTCTAACACTCTAGAGAGACATGGTATACAAACCTTAATGGCCTAAGGAATGGAACTGTTCCATTCCAGGGGATTTGGACATGACTAACATAAGGATCATTAGATGGAAGTTCCTGCTGTGGCTCAAGAACCCGAGTATCCATGAGGATGTGGATTCAATTCCTGGCCTCACTCAGTGGGTTAAAGTATCTGGCATTGCCTTGAACTGTGGTGTAGGTCACAGGGGTGGCTCACATCTGGTGTTGCTGTGGTTGTGGTGTTGGCTGGCAGCTGCAGCTCCGATTTGACCCCTAGCCTGGGAACTTCCATATGGTGCAGGTATGGCCCTAAAAAGAAAAAGAATATATAAGAATCATTAGAAACTGGAAAGTCATGAGATGATGCCCTTCATTTTTCCCTATGAAAATGACTCCCACCCACGGGGTTCCTGTTTGCAAGGATATTATTCAAAGCGAGTAAAAGAGATAACAGCAGGAGAGATTGAAAAAAGTATTTACTCTATACAGTAAGCATAAATTATTTTATTATAATTTTCACAATGACTCAAAAAAGTAGCCATTAACAGATGAGAAAACTAAGACCTACAAAGGTTAAAGTAAGGCTAAGTTAATTGCCTAAGATAACAAGACACACAATTAAGTAAGTGGTATATCTTAGATTCAAATCCAAAATTTTGATTCCAAATTTTCTGCTTCAAAAGGCTATTTAAAACAGAACAAATATTATACAATAACAAGAAAAAAAATTCACCTTTCCAACTTGAATTTATTTCAAACATTCAGGCCGGTGATTCTCTCAGGGGTTCTGAATGATGAGCAAGAGGAGAGAAATGTTGTCTCCTTTTTGTAGTAGTGAAGATTCTTATAGGAGATGCTCTTTTTTTTTTTTTTTTTTTTTTGTCTTCTGTCTTTTTAGGGCCATACCTGCAGCATATGGAGGATCCCAGACTAGGGGGTCTAATCAGAGCTACAGCTGCTGGCCTACGCCAGAGCCACAGCAATGCAGGATCCGAGCCTCGTCGACCTACACCACAGCTCATGGCAACGCCGGATCCTTAACCCACTGAGCAAGGCCAGGGATCAAACCCACAACCTCACCATTCCTAGTCGGATTCACTTCTGCTGCGCCACGACAGGAACTCCTAGGAGATGTTCTTTTAACGCCTTTTTAGTCTCCGTGTCAATCCGTCTCATTATTGCTGAGGGACGTATCTGCCCAGTGCTACCATATCATCGTCATCATCATCAGTATTATCATCATCACCACACCTGAAGTGGGGTGTAGAGACCAGCATCCCCCATGTGCCAACCATGCTGTGAAAATTGCTCTCCTTTGCTGCTCAGACAAATGCAGATAGACTGACCTTCAGCCTGGGACAAGGAGTTGTCAGTGAATGATGAATAGACTGACTGCAGGATGAAGTTTTGGAAAATGTAGGTTCTAAAGCCTGCCTTCTGTAAGTGTTTGGAAAGTACAGATCCCTTTGGTCCCTGGCATGTTTGTCAGGAAGTGCCCTCCAGCTGGCCCGGACTTTTGACTCCTCCACAGGGTCTGGCTCAATTGAAGAGAACACGATGTGGTCTGTGAAGTGATGCAGGGAAAACACCATATCCTCAGAAGCAAGAGCTTGGTGACCACCCCATGCCTTCTTCTTCACTTCTGGGTTTAATATAATGCAGAGGCTCTTAATCTTCAGGGAGCATCAGATTCCCTGAAAGACCTATTAAGACACAGATTGTTGGCCCCACTTTCAGAGTTTCTTGTAAGTGGTTCTGGGGTATGGCCTGTACTTAGCATTTCTAACAGATTCCCAGGTAATATTGAGAACCCTTGGCATGTTAAATAGAGGATTCCCTGGTCCACCTGGTATAAGAAGATCTGTAGAAGTTTCCTGTAGGGCTGTGTCAGGCAATTGGAGGCACCTATTTCCATCAACAAAGTAGCTCTAGTTGAGAAGAAAAACCCCATGCTCATGTCAGATATCAAGTCTTCTGATGCCTCACTGCTGCTGCCCATCCCTCCCTGGGATAAATTGCCTCTACCGCCTACCCCAGCACTGCTCCAAGTCCCTCACCTCCATTCCTAAGCCAAGCCACCTACTACCTGCCATCCAAATGACTGGAGGGAGGTGAGAGAGAAAAAGTTGGTTGGTTGACTAGTCCTATGTGTAGGATATAGCAATTTTACCCTTCCTACGAGAAGTGGGGAGCTTCTCTTGTTGCTCACATGGCAAACCTTGCTTGCTTTGTCTTTCACATATGCAAATATTGTAAAGCTACAGTCTGTTGGTTCTACTTCAGTCTCTGTTATAGATAGTTGATGCCACCTGCAATGCCCGCTTGAATTTATAAAGTAAATTACTCTTTCTTTGACCCACATTCATGCATCTGCCAACAATCGTAAATCAATGTGCTGCTTCTTGATGGAGAAAAAAGACTTAGTGAATGTTTACCTTATCACTCATAATCAGCTGGTAGAGTATGCAATTTAAGGTGTTTCTGAAGCAACAGAGTGGCACTGAGTTGAGATTTGCACTGAATTACACACTCACTCTAGGGTGTTAATGGGCTATACTTAGAAAATTTTTTTAATTAAAAAAATTTCTTGATGCATAGTTGATTTACAAGATTGTGATAATTTCTGCTGTACAACAAAGTGATTCAGTCATACATACGCACATATTCATTCTCTTTCAGATTCTTTTCCCATCCAGGTTATCACAGAATATTGGGTAGAGTTCTCTGTGCTATACAGCAGGTCCCTGTTCGCCAATCATTCCATGTGCCTCAGTGTGCATACGCCCATCTCAACCTCCCAGTCCATCCCTCCCCACCCCCACCTGTCCCCTTTGGTAACCATAAGTTTTTCAAAGTCCACTAAGTCTGGGTCATGGGCTATATTTATGGAACTCATGTATTCTTCACATCAGGGAATCTACTCAGAGGCACCTTACCTAGAACGTCAGAACCAGAAGAGACCCAAGTGATTATCTGGTCCAGCATCAAACTGGCTGGGGCGCTGGACCATAAGAGAATTGGCACATGACATCATGTTCTTCTGAACTGGCTGAGACTACTTCATTTCAAGAAACAGGACACCACTTAGCTAGTATAAAGTGAAAATGGGAATTTGTCATCAAGATAGGGGAAAGGGACCCATACAGGCAAAGGAAAACAGCTGAATCTCAGGAGCTGGAGCTGGGAAAATGCAAAGTGACAGGAACCCTCTTGCCTCTCACATGTCTGCTTTGCTCTGTTCATCTGCTTAACTGGTCTATGTCTGCAGACTGGCTCTCTTAGTGGAGAGTCACAGTGCAGAGCAGATCTGGTTTAGATCCACAGAGGTAACGTCTATTCTCTATCCCCATGAAAAGGATTCTTGTTGATCCACTGTGTCAGACATTGTGTTAATTATATAATTGGTCCCCAATTCTTTACTACCCTTTCAAAGAATTATATATCTACAATCATTGAATGGTCTTCTGGTGAACAGATGGCCATGAGAAAACTGTTATAGGATGCTGGGAGGATGGCAACTCGTGTTATGCACTGGTAAACATTTTGTGAAACTACTGCCTGTGGCAATCTGGAAAACAGAAAGTATTCTTAACTTGAGCACTGAGTTAGTCAGTTTTAAAGCAGAATCTGAAAATGTGAACTGGTTGATATTAGCTTTATTTGATAAGGCAATACAAGAAAGAGATGAGCTCAGGAAAGAAAGTTTGCAAATAGATTCGGATAGATAGAGGAGCACAGAGATTCCAGGATGTCAGGGTTGGAAAATGAATCTGCTTCTAACCATTTCAATGTGTGGCCATTAAAGCACAGTTTTAGGACTGAGACCAAATCCAGAGCATGGTCACTAAGACTAAATCTCAGAGAAAACACATGTCACAGCATTTATTAACACTTCTGAAAAGACTACAATATTACTGAGTAGATCCTTTTATCCAGACAAAAGTGTTGTTAGAAATATTAGGGATGTGGTCCCACCTAAGCCAGGTACCAGATGCCCCTGGTGCCTCACCCAGATTCCCTGGACCAGCGTGGTGCACCCATCCTCTGGCTGCTGCTAATGGCTCACACCTGCACTCTTCTTTTTTTTTTTTGGTCACACCCACGGTGTGGGTACAGCACAGCATGGGCCAGTGATTGAATCTCAGCAGTGGCCTGAGCTACAGCACTGACAATGCCAGATTCCCTAACCTTCTGAGCCACCAGAGGGCTCAACACCTGCACTCTTTTCCACATAATTACCATTAGCCAACTAGAGCTGTCCCAACCTCCCTTTGGCTTATGGCCTTGGTCTCATCATGCAGTGGTATTTCTGCAAATAATTCCCAATGACTACAGACTAAAAATGAGAAGGCAAGGTTTAAAATGGAAACCTTGGGCAGCTCTGGAAATTAATTCATCAGAGAGGGTGTGGAAAAGTGACTCTGCTTTATATATTTATGGAATACGTGGAATCCCAGGCAGAAAATCCCACAGCATTTAAGCAACTTTCCTCCATGTGCTGTAGATAGAAATAATACCCAAGTCACAGGTATCATCCTTTCTTCCTTTTTCCCTGAAACTTTGGCTGAAGTTTAAATGAGAATAGGAAAATGCCAAATATTATACAGAACACTTATCACAAAGCCAGTTCACAAAGCTTTGGTGGCTGTAACAAAAGGCAACTGATACGAATAGCAAGAAAGGGGAATCATCATTACCCAAAATATCTTGACAGGTGAATGTGGCTGACCTTCTGATGTGGAGTCCTGAACACTGTAAAAGGAGAAACAGCTTCCTAAAAAATGTGCTGCTCTATTCAGTGTAAAGCAGTGGTTCTCTTTAGCTCACATTGGTGTCATAGGTTCTGTGGCTCTGTCACTCTCCTCCCAGTAGCAACTGATGTGAAGAAGGGCTATTGCTCTCAGGAACCCGCTGAGCCAGGAGTGTCAGGGCCTTCTCAATCTGGTGCCCCGTCCAAGCTCTCTAGCCTCCTTTCTCATGATGCTTCTCCTCCCTGGGTACTACTTTCACTCCCATCTTGGTTCACTTCTAAATGGGCAGTGATGCAATATATCATGCCATTTATCTATCTTCTCTGCAGTCAAATCATTCTTTAGGTCTAAAGATACCTAATTCAGAGGAGCAGGTGGGGATGAGTGAAATAGGTGAGAAAAATTAAGAGGTACAAACTTTCAGTTCCAAAATAAATGACTCATGGGGATGAAATGTATAGTGTGGGGAATGTAGTCAATAATTACGTCATATCTTTGTATGGTGACGAAGGTGACCAAAAGGTACAAACGTTCAGTTATAAGATAAATAAGTACTAGGGATGTAATGTACACATGATTAATGAAATGAACATTGCTGCAAGTTACATATGAAAGCTGTTAAGCAAATAAGTTCTAAAGCTCTTTTTTTTTTTTTTTCTTTTTCTTTTGAGGGCCGCACCTATAGCATATGGAAGTCCCCAGGTTCAGGGTCGAATCAGAGCTGCAGGTTTACACCACAGCCACAGCAACTCTGGATCTGAGCCACATCTATGACCTATACCACAGCTTGCAGCAACACCAGATCCTTAACCCACAGAGCAAGGCTAGGGATTGAACCCGCATCCTCATTGACACTATGCTGTGTTCTTAACCTGCTGAGCCACAAGGGAACTCCATTCCTAAAGTTCTTATCACAAGGAAAAAATATTTTTTTTCTGTTCTTTTGTATCTATGTGAGATGATGAAGAATGTTCATTGGACTTACTGTGATCATTATTTCATGATGTACATACATTGTAAACCTTAAACTTACATGGTGCTGTATGTTAATTATATACCAATAAAAATGGAAGGAAAAAAACAAGAGATATCTAACTTAGTCCTTTAAGGGGTTCAGACTCTGTCAGAATGTTGCATACAGCTTTTTTTTTTTTTTTTTTGAAGACTTTGCATTGCATATAGAGTAAAATCCAAATCTCTTCCATGGCTTGCAGTGTCTTGAATAATCTACTTTGATTCCTTTTCATGCATCACCTCATGTCTCGCAAATCTGTAGACACACTGGCTTCTTCTAATTCCTCAGAAGCAGGGAAGCCTCAGGGCCTTCGCTTATTTTGATCTTTCAACCCAGAACGGGTTTCTCTCTATTGCTCATTTGCCCAATTTCTACTCACCTTCTGATGGCTTAATGACACTTAAATGCAGCCATGCAGAGTGGTTAGTAGTGTGTGCTACACAGGTAGAATTTGTATCTAGATTTGTATCTGATTTCTACCCTTTGATCTTGGGAAATTTGCTTCACCACTCCAGGCTCTGGTTGCTTCATCTATATACTGGGAATAATAACGGCAATTACCTCAGAGGGTTGTTAGAACCCAAGGGAATTTGGGGAAAAGGCAGTGGCAGCATAATTTTGTCATTTCTTCAAGTACACCTATGAAATAAAAGAGAGAGATTAGGTAGGAAAAACTCCAACTCTCTTAATTTATAGTCAACATCCACAAAAAAGATGGTTGACAAGGTATCTTCCTGAACAGAAAATGTGAGTAGATGGGGACAAACCACCAGCACGCCAAGACCTGAAATGTATCCACGACTGTGTGGAGGGAAGCAAAGGAAAGCTGTGGGGCATCTCATGTACGCTAGGATCTTCAGAGGATACAGCCAGGTGTTCACTGGAAACTGGAGGGCCAACCTGAGAACAGTCACTGAAACCAGGAGTTTTTCAGACTCTGCCAGCCCACGTGCATGTGGTGAGCTCCCATGGGCCCTGGCATTCAGGGCCCCACAAACTCTCAAACTAACCATTCCAAATTCCTTCTAAGACAACAACCCCACAGTGAGCTGAAAGTGCCTGGAATAAGATCCAAAGTGAGCTGCGTGGGGTCAACAGAGACAAAGGAGAAAGTCCAGATGAAAGAAGAGGAGGCCAGAGCAGGATTTTTAGGCAGGAAAGCAACATCTTGTGAACATTTTGCAAAAATAGCAGAAGAGGGAGCTGTGGAACCATGAAGTTAGGAAGGAAAACAACCAATTTCATATAAAAATGAGTTAAAAAAGACTGAGATCAAGTTGCGTAAAAAGATGTTAAAATAAAAAAGGGAATGAGGAGCAGAATGAGATTCCTATAGACAGTTAAAGCATGCCAGAGGAATACATTTACAAAGCTGATGGAAACATATTCTCAAGTGCAGGGAGAAAAGCAGCAGGAGGAGATGGCTTCTGCTGGGGAAGGGTGGGAGAGTCAGGGGCGTTTTCTAATCCTCTCCCTCCTGGAGAACCAGGCAGAGCCAGAGGGCTGCCATGTCACCGGAGGCTTAGTTCCAAGGAGCGAACTGGAGCAATGTTACCATCCAAGAGAATCCAGAGCAGAAGGCATGATCTTGTGTGGATAATGGAACCAAGCAAAGAGCATAAGAGCCAAGCAGAGTTCTGCAGGCTGAGAAATCAAGCAGAGCCACGGCAAGGAGGAGGTATCTGGGATGGTGTTCACAGATGGCCTGGGGCCTGTCCAGCGCCCATTTGACAGTTAATGTGCAGGTGGCCTGCAGGCACTTCAGGCTGGTTTAAAGTCACAGCGTGCGCAACAGCATCCATGGGTGGACTGTTGCCCACAAAGGAAGGAAGATACCTGAGAGCAGAGCAACAGTGCCAGCATAGCCAAGTTGGGATTCAGGATGTGAAAGGTCTTTACCTCTTTAAATCCACTTTCTGAGAACCATCTTCTATGCTTGTCTCTCGCCTACTTCTGGATCTGCCACTTGAGCAGTAATATAAACCTGGTGTTACTTTCAATCCTTTTATGCTATTACAACCCCCTATTCTCACTGCTCTTGGGACCTTTTTCCCTTCTGACTCAGCTAGGCTCCACGGTTCTCCAGGTTCACTCGCCTGCAAACACTGCTGTCAGCCCCTTCCTCCACTGTACTCAAGTAGCAGCCTTGGCTCTGGTAAGCCAATCTATAGATCAATAATTGCACAGTATCTTTTTTCAGCCCTGACCTTTCCTAGCAATTCCATCTGCTTCCTTGACATTTCCACTTGGATGTCTAAAAGACTTGAAATTTAACTTAGTGAAATAGCATTGATTTCCCTCACTTACCTACTCCTACCAATCTTCCTCAGGTCAATAAACAATGCTGCATGTACTAGTTGCTTAAGTCAAAAACTAGTTCTCTTTTCCTCAACCATCACATTCAATCTATGAATACATTGTTGGTATCCTTTTCCCAAACATGCACTGAATCCACTTACTCCTCTGCACCTCCACTGCATACCTCTGGTCCAACCCCAATATATTTCCCTAGCACGAGAGCGTCCCAACTAATATCCCTGCTTCTAACCTCCACCCATTTCACATAGTAGCTGGAGTAACCATTTACACTATAAATCCACTTTACTGCTTATACTCCCAGTGTTTTATGATTGTCCTTGGAATAAAATCTGAATTAAGCTCTCATGGGCCTGGCTAATTTGCCTCTCTGACCTACCCATCTCTTCCGCCCACTCTACCCCAGCCACACTGGTCTTCTTCAGGTAGCTGGAAACTGTCAATCTTGCTGTGATCCAAAGCCTTTAGGACAAAGAAGGAATGGAGGAGTGGTCCATGGTGCTGGAGGACCTCTTGTAGGGAGTCTTGACTTTATCTTGGGAAGCAGGGGGGACTTCCTTGAGGGAATGACATTTGTCCTGGGATAAAATGGGACCAAGATGGACTTAAATATTAACATATTAATTACATGAAGAGCTGCAGAAGAGAGTTCCAGATAGCAAGAAGAGCATGTGAAAAGGCCCTGGGGCTGATGAGACGGTGGTGTGTTTGAGAAGGGAGACAAATCTCACAAGTGGATATAAGTCAACCCAGGCAGAGGCTGGATCCTTCAGTCTCTGATAGGCTACATCAGGAGTGATTTGCCTGGGAGTTCCCATTGTGGCTCAGCAGGTTAAGAATCCAACATAGTGTCCAGGAGGAGTGGGTTTGATCCTTGGCCTCCATCAGTGGATTAAGAATCTGGTGTTGCCACAAGGTGCAGCATAGGTCACAGATGTGGCTTGGATCCAGTGTTGCCATGGCTGTGGTTTAGGCCTGCAACTCTGATTCAACCCCTAGCCTGGGAACTTCCATATATCACAGTGTGACCATAAAAATGAAAATAAAAAAAAGCGTGATTTGCCTAGGGCCCAGTCTACTCATAAGGCTGGCTATTCCTAAACTCCATTCTTAGCAAGCCATTCTTTTAGGCTTAGTGCTTGGTCTCAGTTAAAAATGTGAAAATACAGAGAAGAAATTCCATTGGTATTCTTCGTATAAATGATGTCTCTGAGCAGGCTGTATTAGGGGAGAGGTGGATGTTTTCTCTTATGGGAGTCCTGAACGAAAGAAAAAAGAATACTGGAGGGGATGCTTTTCAACTTCAGTCCCTAGAGGCATGTGTAGCAATGCCTGATGGGAGCAGAGAGGGAACTATCTCCCAGGTGCTTCTGGCCAAGAGGGCAAGGAGCTCACTGATGGGACCTGTGGGTCTGGAAGTTCTGTGTGGTCTGAAGAACCAGCTGGAGCTGAGGCTGGTGGGACATGAATGTCTGCCGAGCTGACCTGGTGTCCAGGTTTTTCCCATGTTCATGAATTACAGGGGCAGGAAAGAGATACCTCTTAGAGCTCCTGAGCATTTGAAAATGAGAATAAGGAGTTCCCATTGTGGTGCAGCAGAAACGAATCTGACAAGTATCCATGAGGATGCAGGTTCCATCCCTGGCCTTGCTCAGTGGTTTAAGGATCTAGGGGCATTGCTGTGAGCTATGGTATAGGTTGGATCCTGCATCACTTTGTGGAGTAGGCCGGCAGCTGCAGCTATGATTTGACCCCTAGCCTGGGAACTTCCACATGCTTCGGGTGCAGCCCTAAGACGAAAAAAGAAAATGAGAATAATGTTATATTTGAGCCAAGTCTGCCTGATTGCTGAGCAATTCTAGACATATTACGGTTCTAGGTTTCACTTTTCTCTATCTCCCTTTGGCTCTTTAATGAATAAATGCTCACTTTTTTTCTTCTTCTGTGGTTACCACTGTCCTTCACTTGCTCTCTTGTTTTCCTTTTAGTCTCCCTCTTGCCTTTTCCTCTTATTTTGCAAGTGGACTAGAGAAGCCAAAGGTCTCAGAGGGAAGGGATGCCTCTGTATCCTCAGCCTGACCAACAGCCTTCAATCTCCAAATCTCATTTCTGGCCACACACAGAAGATTTGATTCCTGCCTGCTTCCTGACACCTGCAGGAAGCTGAAGAGAGACCTGATGAAGTGCAGACCCCCCTTCCTCTCCTATTTCCCCCTATATGAACCTATTTTCCAAACCCTGTCTCCTTTATAGGTCTTAAAGCCTCTGAGACAGTGACAAAATTCCTGTCTGTGCCCTAAAAACCAGTGGCAGATAAAGGCAGTACTAGGTGTCCTTGGCCCAGACCCTTCAGTTCAGTGTGATGAGCTGACAGGAGTCCGGAGGCCAACAGCTCACTTTAATAGGCAGGATATATTTTCTAGTGATTGATCACTTCCTCCATAAATTATGGATATGCATCTCTGCTGAGGCCAGTGACTTATTGAGAAGCCCTTTAAGCAGTAAATTCCCTCTCTCTCTCCATTCTCTGGGTAGTAATGGCATTACTCAAGTCACAGAGAAATTCAGGGCTGCCTTTTCTTAAAAAGCAAATTTTCTCTTGTTAAAGCCTCAGCAGGGAAACTTTGGGAGAGTTAGCGACTTCTGTCTGAGAAGCCTTGCTTTCTTTGGTTCTCACTGAGCAAGGAGGCCTGGCTGGGAGTGGGGCATAGACCTATAAGCATGGCTTTGGGTTTGATGATGTTGTTATTACTTTGGGGCAAAAGAATATCTATTTGTGGGCTGATACAAGAAAAGAGAGAGTAGGTCTCAGAGGGAAGGGATGCCTCCTGCCTCACCCAGAGACTGGCCCATGGAAGAGAAGGGCCAGGAAAGTCTCTGTCCCATCTACCAGACCAATCTATTTCCCCTCAAAAATCCATAGGGCAAACTTCATTCATTTGTCTTATCAAGTCAATTGCTCCCCCTGGGCTAGTCCAGATTTCATACCAAAGATGTGCAGACACCCAGTAATTTGATTTAAAATATCCCATGAAAGGATGACCAGATTCTCACTTGTGCACACGCTCTCCATCTCACCAGGTCAGACCCCTTGAAGCCCATTGGTTCTTCTCACTATTCCAGTCCTCATCCCCCAGAGGCCACCTTCCATTTTCTCTATCACTGGCCTTCTCTATGTTCTATCCCTCACTCACACTTCATTTACTCTATTAAGCCGCATGAATTTTGAAAGTGGACACATTCTTCCTCTTTTCCCTCTTCTCATTCTCATCTATTTACTAGTCTTCTTATACAAGTAAATAAAATTTCTCTATGGAGGTGATAAGCAGACACCATTCAATGAAATCAGGAGGTGTGAAGAATTAATTCACCATCCAGGGTTCTATGAGTATGATTCTTTCCTAGGAAAAGGGATCAACCAGAACCTTGACGGAGATGTTCCCCGAATTTACTGTCAGAGTGTTCCCCGAATTTACTGTCAAAGCAAGGGGATCCCATTGGCTTAAAGGGTGAGACTGTTGTGGACGTTATGATGCACCTCCAGCCCTGTCCCCTCTCACATTTAGGACTGAGAATAGTTCTCCCAGTTGCTGAGGTGGTTGGCAGTCGACAGCTCTCAGCTGAGTTACTCTGAGCATTGCCCTTAGGTAAGGAGAATTTCCTTGCCCAAGTTCACACTCCTTCACTGTGGGAATCAGCTGAGGACATTGCTGTGACCATAGCACAATTTAATTCCTCCTCCTTTTCAATTCTACTTGTTTTCTCCTACAGGTCATGGTCTTGATAATACTCTCCAGTAATGCAAATCTTCATCTCAGAGCCAATTACTTGGGGAACCTAACCCATGATGTACAGTATCTATGAAAGCATCCCAGAGTTTTCACAGCGTTGCTTGGTCACTTTTACATAGACTCTGTTACTGCTTGACAAGAACTGCTCACTGACCTGACAGCAAACACTCTCTTATATTCTCAAAGGGTGATGTTCTTTCAATATTCTTTTCTTTAGTTTGATGTTAAGCTCCCCTCTTTTTTTGACTTTTATATTTTGTTGAAGTATTTTTTGTTGTTGCATATTTTAAAAAATTATTTATTTATTTATATTCTTAAAGAATGGTTGATTTACAGTGTTGTGCTCACTTCTGCTGTACAGCATAGTGACCCAATCATACATACATATATATATATATATTTTTTTTGTCTCATACTATCTTCCATCATGTTCTATCCCAAGAGATTATATATAGTTCCCTGTATTGTATAGTAGGACCCCATTGCTTATCAGCTCTACCTGCAGTAGTTTGCATCTACTGGGAAGTTTGGGGTTGGTAGATGCAAACTCTCACCTCTTACTTCTTTTTTTGGGGGGGTGCTTTTTAGGGGTGCACCCATGCCATGTAGAGGTTCCCAGGCTAGGGGTCAAACTGGAGCTGTACCTGCCGGCCTACACCACAACCACAGCAATCTAGGATCCAAGCCATGGCTATGACCTACACCACAGCTCATGGCAACTCCAGATCCTTAACCCACTGAGCAAGGCTAGGGATCGAACCTGCATGCTCATGGATGCTAGTCAGATTCGTTAACTGCTGAGCCACGACGGGAACTCTTGTCATCTCTTACTTCTTACTCATTATGCTAATAAGGTGACTGCTCAGTGATTGCAAAAATAAATTACACACACTGATTACACTTTGGTTACGCATCTGGGAAGAATGCTCACCAGCATTCCCCAGTGCCCTCATTGGGAACTGTGGTAGAGTGCGCACTGGTCCCAGTGGAATGCTATTCTGCTCCAGTCACCTCATTATGCAGGCAGTGGGCTTATTTTCATGAGACATGTAAAAGCAGAGAACAAGGAAGAAGGGGAAAGAGAACTAATATTTATTGGCGACCTCCTATGTGTTCACTGACCTAGGACTTCTATATATGTCATCTGATTTTATTCTCCCAAATAGCCTTACTAACAAAGTGCCATTAAGCCTACTTATAAGTGAAGATTTTGAGGTGCACAGAGGTTAAGAAATTCCTAAGTAACACATTGAAAAAATGGAGGATTTAAAATTTAAACTAGGATTTGCTTGACTCTAAATCCCATCTTTTTTCTTTTAAAACATGCTTTTTATCCAGAAATATGAGTCGTTTGTATCTCTTTTACAAGAATTTATACCTCGATAGATGATTTATACATAAGGGTGATTGTGTGGCTTTGTGGACAAATGACAGAGAGGATGATTCTGGCATCAGCTTGCCTGAACTAGTTGTGTATCACTGGATGAATTTCTTAATCCCTTTATGCCTCGCTTTCCCCATCTGTGAAAAAGAAATAATAGTAATGCCTACGTCATAGGGTTACTTTAAGCAATCTGAGATAGAGAATAAGGACAGGGGGCCTGGTACATCATTTGTAGTCAATAAATGTAAGCTGTTTTAAAAGCTACTAATAAGTAAAGATTGGACTCGATGAGTGGTTCAAAATTTGGAGTATGCACTTAAATCACTTGGCACTGGAAATAATTATCCAGACTCCAACTATAGAACGTCTGATAGAGTACATCTTAGATACAGCCCTGGCATTTGTATTTTAAAAGAGAGTCTTCCTGGATGAATTTACTACAGATCAATGGGTAAGGATGATTCAATTAGCAGAATAATGTGTTCCCTTATACTTCTGAGATTCCGTGACTCTAAAGGTGAGCATGGGCTCCTTAGAGAAAAGACCGTAGATCATTTATCCTCAACAGAAGTGATACTGCATTATGGGGGCAAAAACTGGTTCTTACAGGAGAGGCATGATGAAAAAAAAACTTACTCTTTTACTATACAGATATAGATATAATACATAAACAGATACTGAGCATACTTGTGATTTCAAATTTCATTGGAGGAGGGTGATTAGGAAAAATTGTCCAAAAGGGCTCTTTTGGGAGATGACAAGGGAAAAAAGTTTGAGAAACATTGTTGTAAAGGAGTGGGTTTGATCTTAAGATTAAAGCTAAGACACTGATTTTCTACCTGTCTCTCTTTTGGACTAACCCATACCAATACCACTCCTGAGTTGTGAATGGCAAAAACAGAGTTAACTGGTAGGCCAGAGGTCAAAAAAAAGTGGCTAGGATTTAAAGTAGACCTTTCGTCTTGAGAGTTGTTTGGTTTTCCTTTGTCTTATTTGTTTTTTAATCCTGATAATTCTTTTGTACTTTTATTTTATTTATTTTTATTTTATTTTTATTTTTTTGTCTTTTTTTGCCATTTCTAGGGCCGCTCCCTCAGCATATGGAGGTTCCCAGGCTAGGGGTCTCATCGGAGCTGCAGCCACCAACCTATGCCAGAGCCACAGCAACGCGGGATCCAAGCCGTGTCTGCAACCTACACCACAGCTCACGGCAATGCCGGATCGTTAACCCACTGAGCAAGGGCAGGGACCGAACCCGCAACCTCATCGTTCCTAGTCGGATTCGTTAACCACTGAGCCACAACAGGAACTCCTTTTGTACTTTTAACAACCTGACTGCTGCCTGTGTAATCTAGAAAGCAGTAGTGGACATAGAGGCAAAGAGGCATCAAGACCAGAGAAAATAGTGTGTCCTCTGGGACTGTGTATTAGAGTTTGCAGAAGCAAGCTGCAGAGAGGTTGGACATAAATGATGCAGAAAACGCTCATTAGTCAAGACTTGATTGACTACTCTTGAGACAGCTTAGTGATAATATAGCTGGAATTTTCTTTTTCCACCAGTCTCTTACACTAAGCATCTTGAATGAGACTTTATGGGCATCTCTCCTGTAGATTTATTGCTTTTCCTGCAAAAACATCTACTTCCTTAAATGCTGGGCAGAGGGAACTTAGGCTGTGAAACAGGTGTGCCTGCTTGTCAAGGATCATCACAAAGACAAAGAATTAAATGCCAGGTGCACTATTCTCTGGAAACCAGACTATGCTTTGTGTCAGCATATGAACACTGAATTTTCACACTGCATATATTTATTTTAGAAAGAAAGAGGGTTCCATCCCTCTTACCCTACTCTAAAATAAATACATACACAAATAGGCATGTCATCTCTAACAGAAGTAAAAAGTGAGTAATAAATGGAAAAATCCTTGTAACTTCTTTTAGAGTAAACAGTTACTATTATTAATATTAATAAAAATTATGTGTTTAAAAATATGTCCTCATAAGTCACAAGTAATGTTCAGAACCATAAAATTGTTCTAAATGTCACTCCTCACTAATAATTTAAGATATATACATTTAAAAATTAAAATGTATTCATCTATTCATTTCCTCAAAAAATTAAATATAGAATGATTACACAATCTAGCAATTCCACTTCTAGGAGTATTTTTTTTTTTTCTTTGTCTTTTTGTCTTTTGCTGCTGTTGTTGTTGTTGCTATTTCTTGGGCCGCTCCCGGGGCATATGGAGGTTCCCAGGCTAGAGGTTGAATCGGAGCTGTAGCCACCGGCCTACGCCAGAGCCACAGCAACGCGGGATCCGAGCCGCGTCTGCAACCTACACCACAGCTCACGGCAACGCCGGATCGTTAACCCGCTGAGCAAGGGCAGGGACTGAACCCGCAACCTCATGGTTCCTAGTCGGATTCGTTAACCACTGGGCCACGACGGGAACTCCTCTAGGAGTATTTTCAAAGAACTGAAAGCAGGCAAAACTCCCAAATAATCCAATTAAAAATGAGCAAAGGGGGGTTCCCATTGTGGCTTGGCAAGTTAAGAACCTGACTAGTATCCATGAGGATGTGGGTTAGATCCCTGGCCTCGCTCAGTGAGTTAAAGGATCTGGCATTGCTGCAAGCTGTGGTGTAGGTCACAGACATGGCTTGGATCTGGCATTGCTGTGGCTGTGGCGTAGGCTGGCAGCTGCCACTCCCATTCAACCCCTAGCCTGGTAACTTCCATATGCCACAGGTGCAGCCCTAAAAAAAGCAAAAAAAAAAAAAAAAAAAAAAAAAAAAGAGGAAAGGAACTGAACAGACATTTTCCCAAAGAAGATATACAAATGACCAATAGTTTTATAACAAAGTGCTTAACATCACTAATCATTAGGGAAATTCAAATCAAAACCCAAGGAGAGACTGCCTCACACTTGTGGGAAGGACTACCATCAAAAAGACAAGAGATAACAAATGCTGGTGAGGATGCTGAGGAATAGGAACCCTTGTGTACTGTTGGTGGGGATATAAATTGGTGTAGCCAGTTTGGAAAACAGTATGGTGGTTCTTCAAAAAATTACAAAAAGAACCATCATATGATCCAGCAATTCTAACTCTGAGTATATATCCAAAAGAAACAAAAACAGGATCTCAAAGAGATGTCTGCACTCCCATGTTCACTACAGTATTATTCAGAATAGCCAAGACATGGAAGCAACCTAACCATCCATGAATGAATGGATAAATGTATAAGGAAGTATGTACAATGGAATATTATTCAGTCTTAAAAAATGAAGGAAATATTGCCATTTGGGACAAGATGGTGAGTATATTATGCTAAGGGAAATAATTCATACACAGAAGGAAAAAGGCTACATGATACTACCATGAAGAATCCAAAACAGTTAAGCTCACAGAAGCAGAGAATAAGAGCTTTGGTTCCCAGAGGTTGCAGAAAGGGGCAAGTAAAGAGGCATTAGTCAAAGGGTACACATTTTCAGGTATGCAAGATGAATAAGTCCTAGAGATCCATGGTATGACGCAGTGCCTATAGTTAACAATACTGTATACTTAACAATTTGCTAAGAGTATGGGTCTTAAGTGTTCTTTTCATGCACAAAAAATAATAAACAGAGTGAGAGAAAAAAAGAAGCCACCAATTTTAGTTATTGTAGCATGAAAAGTTAAAAAAGCACATTAACTTTTTAAGTCTTCTTTATTTGGGCCATGCCTGCAGCATGCGAAAGATCCAGGGCCAGGGATCGAACCTGAGACACAGCAGTGACCCAAGGCAGAGCAATGACCATGCTGGATACTTAACCTGCCGAACCACCTGGGAACTCCCAAGTTTTCTTTTAAATGTAGAAAAAATTTTAAATCTTTTTCAGTTTGTTAGGTTTTCTATCTTGCTGAGCCCAAAGGTATGGCTAAACTAAAAAATAACAGTAATAAAAGGAAAAGAAAAGTATAAGAGGCAAACAATAAAACACTTTGAAAGACATTTCAGAATAGAATTTTTGAGTAAAAGTAAGGCCATGTACTCTAAGAGAAGAAGCAACGCTAGTGAGCAAAAGATATATGCAGTCCAACAGATTAACAGACTGAATGGGTTAATAGATGATGGGGCGAGATAAAAAGTAAACACGGAATTCTTTCAAAACAACATTCCATGGCCATATTTTACCAGTAACTAGCATTTGTGAAAACCTGAAGCTACCTCTATAGTAAATGGAAACATAACCAGAGGATAACTTACATTGAAATGCTACATTCTGTGCTGTGAGGGTTAATTCTTCCAGCAGATTGGAATCAGGCTGAACTGTTCTGCATGGCACTGACCCCTGATTAAGGCATGAAGCACAGTGATTAATAGTGCTGCTCTTAATCCTGGGTCTGAAGAGTTTAGAGCTGGGTGCCAGGCCTCTTTATTTATGACAGTGAGACGGATGAGTTGCCTCTGGTCCCAGTGAGACCCCTGAAGGCTCTGCCACGGAGGCTGGTTACTTAGCAGAGAGATGCCTACGTGACTAGGAAAATATAACAATCGCCAGCTGAGACTGCATTTTGGACTCCCTGGTTCCAAGGTGTTCTCTGTACACATCAGTGGTTCCTGATCTGAGAAAGTGTATTCTGCCAGGGCCTTACAGTGAGAGCAAGGTCAGCTTTCACCCAGGCACTCCAGACCCCCTGCTGTGAGATAGTCTTTGACTATGATACATGTCCTTATTTAATGTCCTTGCTATACTGAGTATGCATTGTTTGTAATGAACTGTGGATTTGCAAACATCATCATTTGGGTCCTGTGAGTCTTCTTTAGCAATCCAACTTAACTACCACCAGAATGCACAATCACATACAATAGTGCTCACAAAAGTTTCTTAATATAAACATAAATGCCTGGAAAATCCTTTACAGTTTCTTCAAATATATAAATCAGAGGTTTAGACAAATATATTAGCTATACTTTGGTTCAGAATTCTGTATTACTAGCTATTCGGATAAACATTATGAAGAGCCAGATTAAAATTATATTGTCAAAAAAGGAAGAAAATTCTGACATGCTACAATGTGGATGAGCCTTGAAGATGCTAGGCTAACCGAAATAAGCTGGTCACAGAGTCACAAATAGTGTTTGGTTCTATTTATGCAAGGTAATTAGTAGAGTCAAACTGATAGAGACAGAAAGTAGAATGATGGTTGCCAGGACCTGAGGGGAAGGGGCATGAGGAGTCAGTGTTTAATAGATATGCAGCTTCAGCTGGAAAGGTGAAAAAAGTTCTGGAGATGGATGTTGGTGATGGTTGCAACACAATGTGAATGTCTTTAAAACCTCTGAACTGTACACTTAAAAACAGTTAAAACAGTAGCTTTTTTTTTTTTTTTTTTCCTTAGGGCCGAACCCGTGGCATACGGAAATTCCTAGGCTAGGGGTCAAATCAGACCTGTAGCTGTCGGTCAATACTACTGTCACAGGAATGACAGATCCAAGCCACGTCTGCAAACTATATCACAGCTCATGCAACTCTGGATCCTTAACCCACTGAGTGAGGCCGGGGATCCAACCTGCATCCTCATGGATACTCAGATTTGTAATCCTGGGTCTGAGGAGTTTAGAGCTGGGTGCCAGGCCTCTTTATTTATGATAGTGAGATGGATGATTTGCTGTCAGATTTGTTTCCACTGGGTCCTAATGGAAACTCCTAAAATGGTAAATTTTATGTATATATTACCACAATTTAAAAAATGTTTTCACTTTGTATTAGCAAGGTTCCTTTTTTCCCCCCTAATGATAACACATTATGAGATTAACATACTTTTGCCTTTTTTGCTTTTTTTTTTTTAGGGACGCACCCACGGCATATGGAGATTCCCAGGCTAGGGGTCTAATTGGAGCTGTATCTGTCAGCCTATGCCACAGCCATGGCAACACAGGATCTGAGCCGCATCTGCGGCCTACACCACGACTCACAGCAATGCCAAATCCTTAACCCACTGAGTGAGGTCAGGGATGGAACATGCGTCCTCATGGATGCTAGTCAGAATCATTAACTGCTGAGCTACCACAGGATCTCCATTTTGACAGGATATGAATTGGTACGATCTTTCGAGAAAGCAAATTGTTGAAATGTTTCAATTGTCCTAAAAATGTATATACATATCATTTGACCCAATGTTCTCTCCTAGGAGATTATCATGGTTATACTCAAAGACTATTCTATTAAAAAAATGCATTGAGGGGAGTTCCCATCGTGGCGCAGTGGTTAACGAATCCGACTAGGAACCATGAGGTTGCGGGTTCGGTCCCTGCCCTTGCTCAGTGGGTTAACGATCCGGCGTTGCCGTGAGCTGTGGTGTAGGTTGCAGACGCGGCTCGGATCCCGCGTTGCTGTGGCTCTGGCGTAGGCCAGTGGCTGCAGATCCGATTCGACCCCTAGCCTGGGAACCTCCATATGCCGCGGGAGCGGCCCAAGAAATAGCAACAACAGCAACAACAACATCAACAACAACAACAGACAAAAAGACAAAAAAGACCAAAAAAAAAAAAAATGCATTGAAGCATTGTCTGTATTTTTTAAAGCAAACACTCTAAAGTTTCCAAAATTAGTTAAGTAAATAATGATGCATTTCTACTATGGGACACTAAGCAATCATTAATATTATTTATGTGAATATTTAAAGGCATAGAAAAAAGTTTCCAAGATATGTCAGTTAAAAAGTCTACATACAATTATGAAACTATAAGAAACTCAATTTAAAGCAGCTGGTTAGCTATTTAGAAAAAATATTACTTTCTATTATTATCTCTTATTGTATATGTATATGTAGAGAGCTAGAATGATTTATAAGAGAATATACTTATCCTTTTGTAGCAGGATAATGGTTCATTTTTATTTCCATCCCAGAGCTTTTTTCCATGTGTAAGTTTCCAAACATTCTGCCCTAAATATCGATTGCCTTGCTAATCATAATCAAGGAATAAGAATTGTTAAAAATACAAACTGTTTTACCAGGTCGTTCTTCCTACTTCACGTTTCCTAATCTCTTTCTTCTGTCAAGGTGAAAGGCGAAGCATAGTCAAGGCTTAGTTTGGGAAAAACTCTCTAGGAGTATTGGAAAAAGCTCTCTAGGCTACTCTGGGCCAACCAAAGACTGTTATTGGCAGAAGAGAAATGAGGTTCTTGCAAGGTGTTCAGCTGGCTGGGAAGCAAGATGGTACAGGAAATACTGCTGCCTTGGGCAATGGAAAACTGTTCTCCCTCTAGTTTACCAGAGACTCAAAAGGGACCTCAAGAAAGTAGCTTCCCAATTTGGACCTCATGGTTCTCATTATAAAACAAATTTGGGTCTTCCAGTTTGATTGCTTTGCAATCTAATGATAGGTATTGTTTGAGGCTGATCTGTGTCCAGGCTGGGAAAGGATTAAAGCCCTCCCTTTGGTAACCAGTTTGGAACGTTGTTGCTTCTTTGAAAAAAAAAATATTTATCTAAAATGTTATTATTGGGAGTTCCCATTGTGGCTACTCAAATCTGACTAGTATCCATGAGGATGCAGGTTCAATTCCTGGTCTTGCTCAGTGGGTTAAGGATCCAGCCTTGCTGGGTGCTGTGGTGTAGGTCGCAGATGCAGCTCGGATCCTGCATTGCTGTGGCTATGGCGTAGGCTGGTGGCTACGGCTCTAATTTGACCCCTAGCCCGGGAGCCTCCATATGTCACAGGTGCAGCTCTAATAAAAAGTTATTGTTGTATATCATTACACAGATAAAGAACCAAAAATATGTATAAGTGGTCAGACAGAGGAGCAAGTCTGGCCACATGGTCAGGAAGAGAAACACTGGAGATTGGCATCAAAATAGAAAGTATAACAAGGCAGTGTTTCACACAGGGAGGGTCAAAATGTCAAATGCCAGTAAGATGTCAAGCAAGATGAGAATAAAGATCTCATTGATTTTGATGACAAGGTAATGAGGCAAGTCAGACTTTTTCATTAACCTATTAAAATTATTTAAATAATCCTCACTCTGTTTAAAATTATGGCAGTCAGCCATCTCCTGAGAATTAGTGAACACTTTTTCCACCCCTCTGGAGTAGGAAATCTTTTCATGATTTCAGAACCAAAGATTCCTGAGACATGGCTTCAAATAAGTACAACATATTTATCAATTAACTCTACAATGGAGAAACTTGGCCAGAAAGAAGCTGGCCAAGTAAGAGAAATTCACACCTCTCATTATGGGGCTCATGGGTACTGTGTTTCTCCTGAAATTATGCACTGAGATAAGCATGGCATCATTTCTGTGGGATTCCCATTTAAAATGCAAAAATCATGACAGTAAAGCAGAAAAACTTAAAGGACCTTCCATAAAGTACTTAGCTTCAAATCTTAAAAAGCATCAGGGTCATAAAAGACAAGGGAAGACTGAGAAACTATTATGCACTCAGACCAAAGGGATATGATAGGATGTTTAAATGAGTCAATGTACAGTGGAAACTGGCACAACACTGTAAATCAACTATACGCTAATAAAAATAACATAAAATTTAAAAAATGAATGCAATGCATGATCCTAGTTTGTATACCAAGCCTCTGAATGATATTATTTTAATTACTTATAAATTTTGAATAGGTACATAGAATTATTTTCTGATATAAAGAGAAAACAAACTCTAAGTAGCAAATACCCACACTATGTTTCATCTTGAAATTTTGCCCACCCTTCTTATGTATGAAGCCATATCCTACAGATTCTGCCAATATTATGCTGCTTTATATCAGTTTACCTCCCATAAACATATGATTTGGGGAGTCGCTGTTTTAAAAGGCTTTTATTATTACATAATCATGTGAATTAGGATTTTGGGGAGCACTCTTTCCCTCTTATTTGTAGATTGGGGAGGGAAACTGATTTTTTAAAATAAAGTTCATAGGAAGAAACATAATAGTGTTATTATTATCAACAATGATAATAGTTACTCTACTATGTCTACTATAAACTATACATAAGTACTTTAGTTATTATGTCCTTAGATTTGCATCTGAAGATTATTAGCTCAGAGTGACTGATTCCTAAAATCACAAAACTATTAAGGTGACATAGCTGAGAGTGAACCACCAGCCCTTTTCATCACTAATGAAATCAGGGAGAGGCCATGGAGCTGATACCATGCTTTGCTCCCTGAGAGTCAACATCACTGAATGCCTCTCTGTAGCTCCTAATATATTAGCGCATGCCATAAAAATCAAATTTCTGAAGGCAGCCCCCAAATGGCCATTCAACTTGTTTTTCTTCCATTCAACTTGTTTGGTTACACTCACTCCTGTCTTTTCCATAGTCTCTCTGCTTATATAGTTTATGGAAATATTTCAGACTATATTCTACTCCTAAGGAAGATTTGAATGACTCTGCTTGTGCTGGATAGTAAGAATGTATAGTAAGAACAAAAAGTAAGATTCTGAGCATATTTTTGTCCTGATGTTTTTAGATGGTAAAACCACAACATGACATTTATGAATCTTGTACTGAATTTCATCTCACATTGAATTTTACTCTCATATACAGAGGAGAGAGGAAGAGGTGATCTAAAAGTCAAGAACAGGACTCTAAATAAGATGGCAGTGTCAGCAATTTGGGCAGCAGTATAATTGGCACTTCTGTCTCCTAATTCATGGCCAAGGAAGCTGTCAGCATCCAGCACTGATAACCCTGAGGAGGCCACCAAACTGAGAAAGAAAGCTAAGGCTGATTAATGATCCAATAGAATAATGGCAAATAATCTTCTTGGCTTTTTGCTGAGTGAGGCAATGGAGACGAATTTTGTCATCACAATAATTTTGCAGCTGTAATGTGGATGTCTTCACAGTCGTGTTCTGTACCCCTGGAAATATTCTTATACTTTTTGGACACCTTTGCAGTGGGGTATGTTAAGAAAGGAGAGGAGCTCAGATATCATTCCCAAGGATGATTTATGCTTAAAAGTTTAATTTCCAGGGCTAGGTCTCTTCAACATAAATCATGCTGTTGCAGGGAGAGAACTAGTTACATATTTTTTTTTTCAAATGTGTTTTCCCAACTAACGATCTTATGTGGCTTAAAATTATACTGACAGAAAAACAACAACAGTGGCTTTTAAACTAATGACACGATCCACGGATAATTTCCTCTAAATAGCTCAGAGATGTGAATGAATGAATCATATATCATTGCAGCAAGCAATTTCCCGCAATGGAGTCTACCTGATGCAATCTCAATGCATATCAAATTGGGTAAGAGCTTTCAATTGAAATAAGACTCTGAAACTGGTTCTGGAGCAAAACCCAAGCCTTGAGGGGAAACAGCTGCGAATATATTTAGACCTTTCCACTTTTCCAGGAGCTCTTGGGTTACAAACGTCTCTTTTCTGTGCACAGGAACTTATTTTGTGAAGGAATCTAATGATATAAGTGGCTGTGACAATTCTTCCCAAGTTTCATTCCCCTTAATGTGGGCTGGCTTTCTTAATGGGTCACCATCCTGCAATGTCTTAACTATATTCCTCCAGAGGTTTCTTTCTTTCTGATCTACATATGGCACAGATATACACAGACGTTCATCCGGAAACTAGGGCACCTCAACAAGCCCAATGGCAGCTCCGGGATGTTGTAATCAGAAGTAAAGTGATGCCTTCCAGGCCAAGAAATATCAAAAATAATGTAATGCCTCTTTCCTTTTGCTTCTAGCTCTAGTATGCCAATGTTTTTGGTGAGTGTGTGTGTGTGTGTGTGTGTGTGTGTGTGTGTGTGAGAGAGAGAGAGAGAGAGAGAGAGACAGAGAGAGAGACAGAGAGAGAGACAGAGAGAGAGAGACAGAGAGAGATGAGGGCTTTTTCTCCCAACTTGGGGAAGATTCTCAGTATGAAATCATATTCATCTTTGTTTGCCCAAATGCTCCTTTTTGTTTCCTCTTGTTTCTAAGTCTTTTCTAGGAGAGGAATAAACAAAAAAACTTTTGCTGAGTATCTTGCAACCCAAGGAATATGAATGAATTACACAAAATCACCTACTACATGGATTAGAATCTAGTACAGATCTTTCAATGCTCCTTTAATGTAGTGGCTACAAAGCTGTATCTTATCTCATGCTACTGTCATCATCGTGGTCACTCTGTCCTTCCAAAGAGATCACAGGCATCTCACATGGTCAAGGTCACCTCGTCCTCTACACAGGACTGAGTACACTAACATTTTACGTTTGCCCAATACAAACTTATGACAGATGACAGGGATAACAAGTGACATAGTTGTTTTTAACCTTCTAATTCTGGTTTGGGGAAGATTTGAAATATATAAGAGACTCAGCATAAATATGGAACCATAGCTTGCTGTGAGAAATCACAAAATATGGGCTCTGGTTTCTTCTCTGACATCTAACTAGTTAGATGCTCCTTGATGGCCTCATCCACTGAAAGGGGACAATGCCCATTGAAATGCCTTCAAGAGATGAGGAACCGAAACACTCTTTAGTGTCACACAAATGCCTAAACATCACTATTGACATGATGCTGGGTTTTCTGGGCTCTAGAATAACCAGGGGGATAATTACGTGGTACCAAAAAGCAAAGAAGAGACACAGTAAAGGAAGGAGTCAGTGAAAGGACTGTGAAGGAGTCAGTGATGCGCACCTGTTTTTCCATAAAGCTGTAAGGAGATTTTTTTTTAAAAAGGCCTTGAAATAACTAACAGTCTTCTATAAATGCCTGTTTGTCAACTACTATATTCCGGGCACTTCCATCTATATTCCATTAATCAGGGTAATAATGATAAGAGCCACCATTTATTAAAAGCTCATTATGTACCAGCAACCCCCACCCCAAGAAATGTATTAGGTATAATAATCACTGAATGGGGTTGGTATTGTTATTCTCATTTTACAAATGATGAAATTAAGGCTCAAAGAAGTTAAGCAACTGTCCTATGGCCATCCAGCTAATGAGAGACCAAAAGAACAAAAGGCCACAAGGCATCAGCCCCTGCCTGTTACCTCTTGGCTGTCTCCTGTTCTGGTGGCTTCATGCTAGTGACCAGGGGTCATTTCTACATTAAACCGTTTAGTTCTGGACAACGTGTGGCGATATGGGCACCAGTTCAGAGGCCCTGCTGGTGCAGCCAATGGTGTGTCAGATCAGTTCTAGGAAAGATGCATGGCTTGTGATGGGACTAGCCCATGGTAAAAATAGTAAGTTCATGATCAACATCATATTTCATCCAATTCCAAGAGACTATATATGACGATGGCAAAGTGTCTGGGTCCAGAGGATGAAGACAAACACAGGCAGGTCTTAGTGATCCAAAAAGGAGAATCTGAAGTCCGGAGATCTGTGCATTGGGAAAACAAGCACTGCCTGGTCAGCAAGGGGGAGGCAAGCTAAATCCAGAGCCATCTTGAGAGGCTACTACTGAACCAGCCTTATGCTTACTGCTCGCTGGGTAGAATGAAGCAGTCAGAGGTATTTAGGTGACCTACTATCCCTGACTGGGACAAGGCTGGATCCCCAAAAGGCCCCCACATGGAGAAGAACGTGGGTTGGATATGCAGTTGGCAGTCATTTCTGTGACTGCCTGGGGTGCTCCTGGACCTAAAGAGTTTTATAGCCCAGAGCAATTCCGATATCAGTGCCAGTGTTCAGGCCTGAAGGAATCAGTGAAAGGATAATTCAAAGACTTGCTTCCAATGTGACTCATATGGTACCAGTGTTTTTGTGGTGACACCAAAGATTGCTACAGACACAGGGTCCAGGTCCAGGGAAGACCATAAATTTCCTTTTTTCCTACAGACTAAAACCCAACAAACGAACAAACCAACCCAAACTGCACCTCAGTGATTCACTCCACTTTATATTTCGAGGGAGGTTAAAGACCTTGTTTTTTAATTCTGAGCTTGATATATTTCACATTTCTGGTATTCACTGCTCTGATTTCTTTGCAGTACAGATGCCACCCTTGACAGAGCACAGACTTAATTTTTATAAAGTATTTCTAAATCAGGGGGACACACAGCTAATGAATCCAACACATAGCAGGTAGCTACTCCCCACCTCTCATCCTACTCAGAAGGGAAAACACCATTCCTTGTTTTTTTTTTTTTCTGGCCCCTGGCTGCCCATGAATGAAAGATCAACTTATTTCAGAATCATCCCTAACTTCAAACCACAATGAAAGTTTAAGTGAGAACAACTGCCTCTGTGAGTTAGCATCAATGATTTAGTGCAGCTATGAACACTGATGGAAGATTGGAAGCTCTGTGCTGGGGGAATAAGGGAGCCTGTTTCTTTTAAAAAAAATTTTTTTTGGAGTGTAGTTGACTTACAATGTTGTGTTAGTTTCAGGTGCATAGTGAAGTGAATCAGTTATACATGTACACATATCCATTCTTTCTTCCCATATAGGTTATTACAGAATATTAAGCAGATTTCCTTGTGCTATACAGTAGGTCCTTGTTAGTTATCTATTTTATATAAGTAGTGTGTATATGTTAATCCCATCCTCCTAACTTATCCTTCTCCTCATAGTTTTCCCTTTGGTAACCATAAATTTGGTTTTGAAATCTGTGAGTTTCTGGTTTATAAATAAGTTCTTTTGTGTCATTTTTATTAGGTTTCACATATAAGTCACATCATATGATATTCATCTTTCTCTGTCTGACTTACGTCACTTAGTATGATAATTTCTAGGTCCATCCATTTTGCTGCAAATGGCATTGTTTAGTTCTCTTTTACGGCTAAGTAATATTCCATTGCGTGTATGTACCATATCTTTATCCATTCCTCTGCTAAACAACATTTAGGTTGCTTCCATGTCTTAGCTCTTGTACACAGTGTTACAATGAACACGCCCAAAGAACATGTTGGATATATGCCCAGCAGTGAGAATTCTGGATCATATGGTAGTTCTGTGTTTACTTTTTAAAGGAACCTCCGTATTGTTCTCCATAGTGATTATACCAATTTAAATTCAAGGGGCGCTGGTTTCTTGTCCCAGCTCTTTCAAAAACTGTTAGATTTTGATGTTTAACCCATCTGGGTCTCAGTGCCCTCCTTGTGTACTATATGAGGGTTAGAGTTAATCCTTCTGCAACAGATTGTAAAGCTATAAAGTATAAATTAACACACACTTGCATATTTTCAAAGTATTTAGGATCATGCATGCTGAAAACATTAGCAATGTTTAGCTACCATTGTTTTGCTCCAGATGTCTAATAGATATTTAATGCAGGAGTAATACTATTCCTACCATAAACTACTTCTGGGCTTTCTATATGTCATTTAATGATAATGGACATCTTTGGAATTATGACTCACATAATATGTATGTATATAATTCCCTATTTAGTTTACTGGTATTGCTGTCATCAGCATCATAGGTATTAAAAAAAAAAACTGCAAGTTTTTTTTTTTCTCTTGGATTTGATGGAACACTGGCCTATCCTCCTCCCTTGCTCAGTTTCTGATATCATATAATGACTGTAAAATCTCTCACCCAGTCACCCCAAAATGATGATTACAAGGACAACTGAGCCCACCTACCATGCATTCTTGGGTTATTTGGTGAGGGAAAGCACAAAAGAGGGCTGTGGTCTGAACCAGTATGCTCTGATAAAAGTACTCAGAAGAGAAAAAGAGTTTTCAAAGTGTTCTTCAAACACAAGACATTAGAATACTGATGAATTTAACTCCTACCATTGTTACACCTCTATGTGAAGAGCCATGACACTTATATTGAAAAAGAAGCACAACAAAGCATGAAATCACCCTCTGTGCAGAATTTCAGCCATTGTAAAAAGTGCCTGAGACAGCCCAGGCCTGAGTGGGAGCACTTGCCAGGATGATGGCCTGTACTGCATCCTGGGAAGAAGAGCCAGAAACCCAGTGTGAGATTTGTGTCCTCTGACCCTGGAGCTGGGTTTACTCCCCTCCCACTAGCATCATCTTCAGCCACATGCCTGGGAGACAGGTTCTGTGTGTACTTTTGCCCCAAGCTGTATCTCCCTTTTTGACACAGATTCCTAAATTGCAAACTTTGCTGGGATTGCTGGATAAGAGTCCAAAGCAGTTGTACCAATTTACATGCTCATGGATCTGCATTTCTAACACTTCAGTTTTCTAACACTAATGCTTGTCTTTTTAGGTGCTGACTTCCTCTGGAGGATGCACTTTGCTGCCAAGGCTGCCTGAGGGCCAGCTCTGAGATGTGTAGACTTCAGGCCTGGGGCTCTGACCACAGTGGTCTGAGTGATTCCCATTCCTCCCTGCTGTTTCATAAGCTAAAGCTGCTATGCTGCCTCAGTGGCTGCAGTATCACAGTTCCTTTCTCCTAACCCTCAAGTGTCTCCACCCCATTCACTGCAAACTCAGCACCAAAATAAAAGGTTGCTTTATTTATGTATTTATTTTTCTATTTTTAAAATTATAGTTGATTTACAATGAAGTGCTAGACTCTTTAATGGTGAAGAGTCAACTTCATCTAAATGGGATCTATGTTCACAGGACTGATGGTCATCCCTTTCACACTTCTGGTGTCCCCGTGTCCTGAAACCCTTTATGTCCCTTTACACTGCGCTTTGATCAGAGCACCACAGGGTGACAGTGTTGCTGCTGGAATTCTTTGCTTTGGGTAACAGTAGGTTGTACCTTAATGCCTTCTACTATAATTTATTAAATAGCATAATACTTCAAAACAGAGGATATTAAAACTAATCAGACTATGTAGTATTCAGACCATATTTCAAAAGCAAAGTCTGTGATAGGTGACCATGCTGCCCAGAGTATCCCATCATGATTTGGAGCTGAGGTATTTTTTTCCTAATAGTTGCTTTTCCCTTGAAATGAGATGAAGATTCATAGGTGGTTTAAACACTTTAAAAAAGTGGCTAGTATTTTGCTTTGTTTGTTTCTAATGTAAACTTTCTTCTTGAAGAATACAGTACATACAGCAAGTGCACCAAAAATAAGCTTCCTGATTGATGATGTTTCATGAAGTAAACACATTCGTGGAACAGCAGTCAGTTCAAGTTTACCAGAACTCAAAATCCCCCTCATGTTCTCTTTCAGTCATTATACACTCCCACTCCCAAGGTAATCATTATGTGTTTATTTTTTCTTTAAGAGATGTCACGAATTCTTAAAACCCAACCTCTCCATTGACAGATGAGTTCAGTAAGAGCCAACAAGATGAAATGACTCACCCAAGGTCTCACAAAGAGTTAGTGAAGAATTGGCGCTGGAACTCTCCACCTGATCCGCTGTCCGTTTTGCTACGATTTACTCCAACTGTTCTTATTTTCTCTTTTACTGAAATGAGGCAAGAAATGCATTGTGACCACTGCATGATGCATTTTCTCTGTGCACTGTGGAGTGATTGGTCTTCCACCCACGTTGTGTTCCCTTGTCCACCAGCATCTTCCTACTGCTAAACATTTTGCTTTTCACACACAAGGAGCAGACCCTTGTACACATGCGTAAGTTTCAGAACTCTATGAATGAAGGTAGGATTTAAAAAGCAATGTATGAAGTATTTACTACCCAGCACTCTTTTGGGGGAAATAACCAGTTAGTACTCAGCGTATCTGCTATCTGTGCCCTCCCTCCAAGGGAGAGAATAGTAACAACAGTCAGGTTCACACCAGTAATGTAATCCAACACTTAAAAGCTGGTCAGCTTCAACATGTCCTAACTCTCCACATGCAGATTAAAAGCCCTTTCCATGACAATGGCCCCTGAGTGTTCTGACTAACTGAGGTTTCAGAGCGGTGTGGAGCACTGGATAACAGGTGACATGTGGAGTCAGGTAAATCAGTCTTATTCCCAGTTTGCCTATATATGAGCAGTATGGCCCTGGCCAAGTCACCTTGGCTCTCCAAGCTGTCCCTCATTTGTAAAATGGAGAGAATAAAGTTCCTGTAGCATTTGTGATAATGTATATAAATCATTTAGCACAGCGGCTGGTACCCAAAGAACTCTCAACAGATGGTAACTCACTCCTTCTCTAATCTTAGCTAGAGGTCAGCTTCTCCATTTTAGCATCTATCTCACTGATGACAGCATGATTCGGTCTTGGGTTGACAATAATGGTCCTTCAAAAGCATATGGCAAAGGATCATTTCTCACATTCAGGATAAGGCTCAGCTGACCTTTCACGTAAAAAAGAAAGATATGTGTGGCTTCTTGAAAAGGTTCTGTGCCCAATTCCAATGTGCCTGTGGTGGGGGTGGGGGAGTGGGGGGGGAGATTGTTTCCCTATACATCGGAGTGATTCACTGGACACCAGCTGGATGTCCTACAACTCAATTCCGACACTGTCTATTAGGAGACAGCATCAAATTCCACAATTTTTGAAGATTCAGCCCTACAGAATTGCTCCCCTATTCTACCCCATCTCAGATGCCAAGCCCCTTTCCACTCATACTTCTGACTAACCAGCTACTGATCTGAAGTTCTAAGACTTCATCCCTGGGTTTGATTAATTTGCCAGACTAGAGTGGCTCATAGAGAAACATTTTACCTACTAGATCACTGGTTTATTACAAAAGGATATAACTCAGGAAGGGCCAGATGGAAGAGATGCATGGGGCAAAGCTTGGGGAAAGGGTGAGGGGCTTCCTTGCTTTCTCTGAATGTACCACTGTCCCCAAATCTCCATGTGTTTACCCACCCAGAAGCTCTCTGAATCCTGTCTTTTGAGGTTTTTAATGGAAGCTTCATTACATAGGCATGATTGATTAAATCATTGGCTGTTGGTGACTGAACTCAAGCTCTAGCCTCTTGCCTCTCTGCTGAGGTCATGGAGGGTGGGAGTAAAAGTTCCACACCTCTAATCACAAGGTTAGTTCTTTTGGTCACCAGCCCTTTCAGCACCCATCTTTAGGGGATTTCCAAAAGTCACCTCATTAACCTAACAAAAGACACCTTTACCACCCTTATTGCTTAGGAAATTTCAAGAGTTTTAGGAGATCTGTGCCAGAATTGGGACAGAGACCAAATATATATGTCTTATTATAAATCACAATATCATACCACCCCTGGAAACATCCTTCTCTCCTTATCTCAGGTATCAGCAGACATCCTGGGGAGGGTCTGGACTTCCTCAGCCAATTAAGTTGAGAGCTTTAATTTTACCTTGCTCTCAAGGGTCAAATGGCCCCAACGACATCTGTACAACTCAAGTGAGGGGATAATTACCAGATAAAATAAGAACTACAATAAAGGGAGAAGAAAGGATGGTGCCTAATGTAATCTGGGGAGTGGGAGACCAAAGAGGTGGTTGGGGGAGACTTTTCAGAAAAAAAGATATTAATCTGAGGCTTGAGGATAAGTAAGAGTAAGCCAAGAGAAAATGGATGAGATGTGTAAGTAAGCAAGGTGAAGAAGGGAGGAAGGAGGAAAAAAGGGAGAGAGAAGGACAGAGAGGAAAAAAAGGAAGAGAGAGGAAAAGAGAGAAGAAGAAGCCTTGGGTGGGGGGAGAGAGACAGAGAGACAGAGAGAGAGGGAATGCAAAGTCTCCACCCAGGGCCTTTCTATTGTATCTCTGAGAAAGTAGGAAGGTTTCTCTATTCATAAAAGTCCAGTATCCCAAGGGGACATAAGGGTTTGAAGACTATTGCAAATCTAAAGAACATCAAACCCATTCCTACTAAGGAAGCTAGTCCTGGGCCTGACTCTGTGCCTGAGCCAGAAGAAAGTAAAATTCTTGAGCAGCGAGGAGTGTCAAGCAAAGCCTTGACTGTTCACGTGACCAAAAATCTGGTCTAATTTTAATGTATGATATAGAAGACAGATCAGGTTCCCCAGAAATTTGTGGAGCTGACCAATTAACCAGGTTGATCTTTGGTTATCTGTACCAGAGTTACTACCTAAGTAGTGCCCAGGGCTCTGTTTATCTGGTGCCCTGCAGAGCTGGGTCTCAATGAATGATTCCAACATGTCTTCCAGCAAAGCTTCTATCCCCATGAGTCTGTTCTCACTTGTGGGAGAATACGGAGAATCCTTAGCAGCTGACTAAAGTATCCTATACCACCTATCTAGAGAATGAGCTACAGAACTTGCATTTCAAGGTTGTCCTAGGGATGCAGAGAGGACTCTTTCTGTGAGGTGGGTGGGGATTTGCCACAAAGGCACTTACTTCAACTCCCAGCCACCAGGACTGAAAACGAGCCTCTTGTTTAAAGACATCTACTCTCTAATGACCATTCATAAGTACACACATATGCAAGTGCACATGCAATGCACTTATATGAAAACACACACACAAACAACATGGTCCCTGGCACACAAGATGTGCTTGGTTAACAAAATGAATGATTGTGACCACAACTGGTCAGCTTACCAGCTACAAACTGGCTTGGACTTCTCCACCTGCAGCTTCACTCTTTTTTTTTTTTTCTTCAGTCTTTCTTTTCTAGGGCTGCACCCGAGGCATATGGAGATTCCCAGGCTAGGGTCCAATTGGAGCTATAACTGCTGGCCTACACCACACAGACACAGCAACACGGAATCCGAGCCACATCTGTGACCTACACCACAGCTCACGGCAATGCTGGATCCTTAACTCACTGAGCGAGGTCAGGGATTGAACCCACAACCTCATGGTTCCTAGTCGGATTTGTTAACCACTGAGCCATGACGGGAACTCCTAGCTTCACTCTTGAGTCCGTTAAGCCCGGGCCACCCAGATGCAGCATGATGGTGTTGTGGTCCATGAGATTCTTTCCATCCATGGGGTCCATTAAGTCTTGCAAATCAGCTTCTCCATGAACTCCAGGGTGGCATGGCCCTTGAGGGCCACAGAATTGCACATGGCATGTGTTGTTCAGTCTACTGTGGGTCACTGTGCATGCGTAGCTCCTGCTGTGTGCCATGAGCCCTGCGTAGCCACCGAGCTGTCCAGCCTTGAAGCACACTGGCGTGAGGTCAGATATGTGCAGCAGCTTCCTGGATGTGGGGCAGGGCAGGTCACGATGCACGATGGCCTTTCCAGCTTCATGGACTTGGCCTTGGGGTCAGCAATGAGATGTAGAAGCTGGGCAGTGCTTTGTCCTTGTTCTTGCCTGTGGGGCCAGTGCTGGGCCTGGATTGGGCATCATCTCATCTGGTCCATTCCCTGAGGCAGCCTTGGGCATGAAGGGGTTGAAAGGCTGGCTCACAATGGCCCCCACATTCTCCAGGAAGAGCCCTGCACCTGGTCCTGCACAGCTGCCCACAGCAGCTTCTTCTGCTTCATGATGGGTGCCCCCAGTGCTCCTCATAGACCTTGATCTGTCAGCATTCTCCACCTTCTTTTTCGTTCTTATGTTATATCCACCAATGACCAACAAGACTGTGCATTCTATTGGACCCAGTCATGCTCCATCCCTTTTGGGAGTTGTTCGTGGATGTTTGTCTTGGAAACTTCCAGTTATTACACGTCAGATATTACCTTCTGGAGAAAGAAACAAAGACAATAACAACAGAAAGGGTGTATTTAGATCCTGCACCTGGGAGCCAATATTTTAAACCTTCTAGTTGTGGATACTTCCTTTCAGCAGTGGTTGAACAAAGCCATCCAGTTCTCTGGTTCTTTGAATAACTATCATGTTATTGCCCTCCTGTCTCCTGATCAACCCTGCAGTCCTTTGAAATACTCACAAATGGAATGAAATGTGCATTTTAAGTTATCTTTTTATCCATGGGGTTTACAACTACAGCTGACATCATAATCCTGGCAAGGGGAATTATATTAGAAGGAAAGCAAACAATTTCACTCTCTTCCCCTTCTGTGGGAAAGACTGTTTTTTCATCTGCTGAACTGAGGAGTACAAAGGTCAGGAGCCAATCATTTAAGGCCCTGGAGGGGCAGAGCAGTCTGCACAGAATTTCCTACAGATCATATGAGGCTCAGTGAACTCTTACTTCCTGTCCTGGAATTGAGACAGAGCTGAGTGTAGAGAGAAGTGGAAAGTGCTGATACTGTGTTTGAAAATTGTGAATAGCCATATGGATAAATTTCTATTAAATTTACGCTTTCTCGTTATTACTAGTCAATAGTGTTTATTTTAGGCAGAGTGCTTAGAACAGCATCTGGCACAAAATAAAGACT
Source organism: Sus scrofa (assembly GCF_054392235.1). Taxonomy (NCBI): domain Eukaryota; kingdom Metazoa; phylum Chordata; class Mammalia; order Artiodactyla; family Suidae; genus Sus; species Sus scrofa. The sequence continues at coordinate 142,919,150 of NC_139396.1, read as the reverse complement.
TTTAAGTATTGGCTAGTTTCTAGTTTCCTTCTATATTATACAATTATCTGGTATATACTTCACTCTTTTTAAACATATGATGTTTATAATAACTTTTATTTTGCCTTCCATTTTCTTCTCAAAACCCTTCATGAGGAGGGAAAAAAAAAAAGATACTGGCTCTATGTATTCAAGGAGAAAACTGAGACCCAGGTAGGTATTTGGGGAATTTGGAACATAAAGCAGAAACTAGTTTTCTGACTCTGAAGCTGGCACTTTCCATAAATAAATCCTATCCCAAGGGCTGGAAGGAGAGGGGGCTGGATGGGTCCAATGATTAATTTTCCAATTTTTCTGAGAATGGTATTTTCCTGAACTGAGGAAATAGCATGTTCATAGAAGACCAGGAAATCAACCACTTGGAGGCACAAAGCTCCCTCTCAAAAATGCTACTGCTAATCCTATGTTAATAATGCTGCTGCTGCCAATAATAATAATAATAATAATAATAGTAGTAGTAATAGTAATAATAACAGAAATAATAAGAATAAATCCAATGCATTAGAGCAACAAATCTGAACATAGTCAGCTCCAAAGTCAGAGTCCAAGTGGACTCTGACACACTTATGGCACATGAGGGGGCCACAGTGGATCACATTAGTGATGGAAGCAGTGACAGATGCCCTCTGTGGGTGAGCTACTGATCTACATTTATTTGTGTTTTATACACAAACCCTTATATCATTTATTCCTAGAATACTTCAGGAATCTTAAAAGATATAATCTAGTTTTACAAAACACATTTTTTTGTGGACACCATGGAGGCAATGTGGCTGCCACACATTTAAGATTTACTACGGCTATTACTACTGCTACCATTTCTAACATCAATGATTCCAGTGGTTTGCGTGGATGTAGCACTGTCTGGTTTAAAAGCTCCTTTGGATGACCTCTGACCAGGATTCTGTCTGCACAACAGCATTGTGCATTAGACATCTCTCCTCTTGCAGCTATGGGCACTGAGGCCACTGGGGTTAAGTAAACTGGCTGCACAGTGGATTGGTGAGAAAGCATGGACTCTCAGTTTGCTCTTTCCCCCCTGGATCATGAGGACGCAGTGACAGGGAGAGTGGAACACTGTGGCAGCATGCTGGTGTCAGGAGGAGCATGCCACTGCAAGTCTGGAGATGTACATCTTGGCCCTAGATTGACTCCTTTTTGCTGTGGGATTTTAATCAAGTTACTTTGTTCCTGGATTTAAGGTCAGTTCCCTCAAAAGTAAGGTTGGAAAAGGAATCTCTAGGTCTGCACCCTCTTCCTCCCATCTTAGGACTCATAGGCTTGAAAAATACACACTGAGAATGCTTGGGCATACAAATTCCTTTCTCTAGCCAGTAGATAGCAGAGGTTTAGGAAAATGAAGGAAGAATGGAAAAAAGCCAGAGTCTCTAGTGGATTCATCCCCAGTGACACAATTTCACCAACTTCCAAATCCCCCAGAGGTGTTTCTTAGGGATCCAGATGTTTCTCTGTTGCAGAGAAGCATGACTGCCAATCAGCAGGTCATGTTTGGTTGGAGTCCACAAGAAACAGTGGTATAGACTTTGGAGAGCATCAAGTCTAAAGCCCAGAAGAGGAACATGAGGCTTAGAGAGCAAGAGAGTTTCCTGAGGTCACATGGTAAAACAGAGACAGAATTGGTGACTCTATTCACTGCCCTTTTAGGATGGATGACATATTTCCAATGAACTACCAGGTCTTATCATCATGAGAGCAGGACCAGAGCTCCCTTTTTTGCTCTTATATCCCTAGTTGCCAGCACAGGGCCCAGCACAGGTCGGTGCTCAGGAAATAGCTGTTGAATAGACGAATAGATGAATGAACTGATAAAAAAAAATGGTTGAACAGAAGGATGCACAATTTAGATCATTCTCATTACAGAGCCACAGATAACCTACACTTTAGTCCCAGTCCCAGCCTCTTTATACAAACTTTGATGTTGAGGTGATCCAAGCAAAAGAGTGTGGCTCGGTCTATATGCATCCATTCTCGTCATTAGAAAATAAACTTACAAGACGAATATCCCACATTAATAGGAACATTGTTTTTATAAAATAATGACAACCAACTTCTGGGGTAGTGGGCTGGGCCAAGACAAGTTGTGGAGAAGCCTGTCCATGTGGGGAGAAGTAAAGCCCAACTTTAATATATGATTTGGTTAGGAATCAGGGCTGGCCTCTGAAAGGTTGTAAAATTGAAAATCTGGTCTTTGGTTAACAGCTGGCCCACTAATCTAGATCTTTCCATCATGGTGCCTAGAGTGCCAGGTTCCAATTTATGATTTCAGTGCACCTTCCATCAAAACTCCCATGGCCTCCATGCTTTATTCTCAGCTTTGGAGAAGATAGGTGTTTCCATTCAGTCATTTATTACCGATAAGAGTTTCCTATTTCACCTCTCTGAGGAGTATTTGCCTTTAACACTTAGAAGTTTCAGGCTCTTTTCTGACATAGAAATTTCAGAGGAATATTTTAGTGATGGAGGTGAGAGAGGATTCACATCACATAGACAGTTCTTACCTTTCAGGGGAAACTACCCTGTCTGTATATACACACATGTGCACATATATACATGAACATGTAAATACAAATACAGGTAGAGTAATACTTCAAAGGAAACAGGAACCCCAGCCATAAAGCCTAATAACTCCTGCCTAATCTTAATACCAGTCATTTCTGACTCATTTGCACCAGGAAGATCAGGTCTCTCAGCACAACACCTGTAAACAAGGCAATGTATTTCCCTGACAGATCTCAGGCTTTCAACATTTTTAAGCTGATAATATGCAATAAAATGGTTGTTTTAATTAGGAATATATTTGTCACTACTAAGTCACTGTTACATTTACACCATGTAAAAAAGGTTTTTTAAAGAGGGAAATTAAAAAAATGTTAAGAATTTTACTGAATCAAATGAAAGTTTCAAGTTTTACTGCAGAGGAATAAAGAGCCCTAATTGGAACTGGCTTTATGGGCCTCTGAGTCCATTTGAATTAGGGGCAGGAGATGAATTTGAGGGAAGGTAATCTGGCTGGGTTCTTGCTACCTGCCCTTGTGCAGCATTAGGTTGGTCTGAGCTAACACAAAGTCAGTGCCTGTCCTGCCTCTTCCCCTCTTCTCACTGCACCTGCAGCTTAGGCTGGTTATTGGTTTGCAAATATCCATCTGCATGACAAAGCCAATTTTGGTCTCCTGCTTGGGCTAGTCCTACAGTCTCCCAGTTAGTTCCCACACCTGCTTTTGTACCATGGACCCATTCTCTACATTGCGGTTACATCAGGGGAAGAACTCCTCTAAGGCCTTTCAGTGACTGCTGCAGTTCCTAGGATAAAATCCCAAGTCATTATCATGACAGTGAGTTGGATGTGGCCAGTAACGAACCTCCCACTTTCCTGAGAACAATTTGTCTTCATTGGCTAATGCCCATGTCCAGAGCACATGCCAGGGCAAAAGCAGTGTGAGCTGCCAATCTCCATCTCAAAAATGTCAATGGAAAAGCTTGATACATTTAGAGTAACAGAGCCAATTATCAAAGGTCGGTATATGTCAAGCCAGTATTTCCAAGTGAATGTTAATTTCATTACACAGTACTTATGACACAGGATGGTGTCCACCTAGCGAGTCAGTGATAAAAATGAGGGCAGTGACATCCCTAGAGGACCTGCTGTTTTTCTGAAAACATTTGTTTTGTGTTTTATATATAAATGATACAATTATTTCTGAAATATTCCTGTATCTGTTAAAATTGTCACTTGGTTCTATAAAAACACATTATTATCAACAATAGTGAGGTGATCTCAAATCAAGCAATACTGTCATATAGATGCCATCTATTAAGCAAAGAAACTTTCAACTGTCCTTATTACAAATGATATTTTATGATTTACTACTGCTATATTACTATCATTGTCAATAACAATGATTTTTTTAAATGTGGGGTATAGCACTTTATAGGTGAAAAAAATCTGCATACAGTATTAAACTGTATTAGATGCGTACAACTCTACTATATACAGGTTAGATTGGGACGCAACAATTTTTTTTTTCTGCAAAGGGCCAAATGGTAAATATTTTGGTCTTGTGGGTCATACAGTCTCTGTGTTAACAGTTCCTCCACTCTGCCAGGTATTTACAACAGATAAGTAAATGGGTATGCAAGTAAAACTTTACCGAAACAAGAGTGTACCAGATTTGGCTTGTGGGCTGTGCAGTCTGCTGAACTCTGAGTTAGAACATGCAGAATTAGCATCCTTCCCCTTGCAACTGTGGAGTCTGAGGTCAAAAGGTTAAATGATTTTCCCAAGGCTACAGAATGAATTAGCAAAAGAACAAGGATGTGGTCCCTTGCCAGCTAGCTCCCAGTATGGCTTCCCTCTATTGAACAGTGATGACCAACTTATAAGTAGACTGTGACCTTGGGGCATCGTGCTGTGTATCAGAAAGGGTACATCACTACATGTCTGCAGAGTCTGGGCTCTGGCCCTAGACTGTCTCCTATTTAGTTGTGTGATCTTAATCAAATCACTTCAACTTCCTTAGCTTCACTTCTTCTCATCTAAGGAATGAAAAGACTGGTTGACAAATCTTCCCTCTGGCTTTAAAATGCTACATTCTTAAGATGAGGGATGTAGAACGAAATATTTTATCATGAAGTATTCAAATTGAACATTTGTTACAAATTTGCAGTATTTATTTACACACAAGTCATTCATCAATCAGCAAATATTTACTGACCCTATTATGCTTTGAGAAAATGGAAAAAATACAGGACACAGCCTTTGCCTTTAAATAATTAATAGTTGTGAAGATATACAGATGGCCAATAAGCACATCAAAAAATACTCAACATCACTGATTATTAGAGAAATGCAAATCAAAACTACTATGAAGTATCACCTCACACCAGTCAGAATAGCCATCATTAATAAGTCCACAAATAGCAAATGCTAGAGAGGGTGTGAAGAAAAGGGAACCCTCCTACACTGTTGGTGGGAATGTAAATTGATACAACCACTATCAAGAACAGTATGGAGGTACCTCAGAGAACTAATATAGAACTATCATAGGTCCCAGCAATCCCACTCTTGGGCATATATCTGGACAAAACTTTCCTTGAAAAAGACACATGCATCCGTATGTTCACTGCAGCACTATTCACAACAGCCAAGACATGGAACCAATCGACAGATGAATGGATTAAGAAGATGTGGTATATATACACAACGAAATACTACTTATCCATAAAAACAAAACAAAACAAGATAATCCCATTTGCAGCAACATGGATGGAACTAGAGACTCTCATACTAAGTGAAATAAGTCCCAAAGAGAGAGACAAACATCGTATGCTATCACTCATATCTGAAATCTAATATATGGCACAAATGGAACTTTCCACAGAAAAGAAAATCATGGACATGGAGAACAGACTTGCCAAGGTGGAGGGGGAGGGAGTTGGATGGACTGGGAATTTGGGGTTAATAAATGCAAACTATTGCCTTTGGAATGGATAAGCAATGGGACCCTGCTGTATAGCACTGGGAACTATGTCTGGTCACTTGTGATGGAGCATGATAATATGAGAAAAAAGAATGTATACATGTATGTGTGACTGGGTCACCTTGCTGTGCAGCAGAAAATAGACAGAACACTCTAAATCAGCTATAATGGAAAAAATAAAAATCATTATAAAAATAAAAATTAACAGACATCTGTTGCTCATGTATGTTGCAGCAAGTCAATGGCTTTGATTAGGCAAGATGGTACGCCCTGGGGAAATGTTGGAATTATTGATTTTGCATCACTTTGTTAACAGTTGGAATATAGCGCCATTAAAAAATACAACACAAAGCCTTCAGTTTTGCCATTTGTTAACAGAAAAGGTTTTGCTCCAGTTAGTGCTCACTGGGAATCTGCATTTCATCCAATTGTGAGTCTCACTGCAGGGCACCTCTTGTGGAGCAGCCAAACATTACGATCATTCACTCAGGTTTCTTATCTCAAATTCCCCGGAAGAAAACTGGCCACTCCAGCTTCCTATTTCTTGGTGTGATGTGAGAAGGGCTTCATTCCTTCCACCCCTGAACATAGGAAAGAGGTAGTTTTCTTCAGTAGCTTCAAACTCGTTTTCTTAAACAGGGATGTAATTTAGACCAGGGTATTTTTGTAACTACAGCCAGTTCTCCTCAACCACCAAAGGTGCCTGGATTCCAGTGTGTGGGGTTGGCTGTGTCTTAATCTATGTGTTTCCCTACAAAGTTCTCCAATCTGGATGTTCCCTGTTTTACCCCACCAGGCTTCTGAGATATCCTACAGAGTCAACTGGGAAATGCAGTTGGCTCATTACACTGAGGGAGGCGCCATCTGCCATGGGAGAGAGGACACATCAGCCATGTCCATTTAATCAACAGTTTATATAGCTAAAGGGACGCTCTCCAATGGTGGAGACATTTGTGGAACACTTTCCAAGACCAATCATTGTCCTAGGTTTTATTTTTCATACAATATGAAAAATTCCATCCAATTCTGATAATATTCTTATATTTCTATACTCACTGTACAGAGGAGGAAGGAGGCTGAGTATCACTGAGGCTAACCTGCTCAAGTTTGACAAATTGCATAGCATGAGCTTGAAAAAGGGTATTTTGATTCCCAGGATTTCATGATTCATCACTAAGTTAATTCAATTGTGTGCTGGAAACCATATTTTGACACACTTAGGTTAATGAATTTAACCCTAATATAGGTAGAAAGGCAGACAAACATCCTCAAGGTTGTAGATGCATTACTGTTGCCATGGAGACAATACCAAGAGTGAGAGCTGCAGTGGGGGAAAGAGATGGAATATATCAGAGTTATCTCTCTGAGGCTCAGAAAACAAAAGCTTTACTGATTGTGCCAAGGTATAGTCGGTCCCCTCTCCCTCTACACACAGCTGTAAACTCGGCAAGTGGAGGCAGCAAGGAAAAGCTGGAGCCCCAGAGAAGCCACTCCAAATGCAGTCTCGCCCAGCCTCTACACCCTCTCAGAGGTGTTACTCAAGATTTCTTTTCTTCAGAGAAGCATGCTTACCAGTCTTTAGGTTACACATGTTTAGGGTCCTGAAGCTGGAAGATTTCTGCGAGGGTGAAAATCTCTCAAACAAAGGCTGTGTGTATGCTGAAATGAATTGGGAATGAGGTATCATTAGAAGAAATAAAAGTTTAACCTCCAGAAGATGATCATACCAGCTGTGTGATCTTAGCCAAGTTAAACTCTGTGCCTCAGTTTTCAAATCTGTAAAATGGAGGCTAATGACATGTGGTACTTGAGAAAATTAGACACCATGTTTAAGCACTTTGAACATTGCCTGCTGTGTGGTGAGTACTCACTCAACTCAACTGCTGTTACTTGATGTTATCGTCATCACATCAAAAAACGCATTTCCCTTATTAATGATCTTCAGCCCAAGGACTAAGGTCTTCATAATAACAACATCTTTTATTTAAGTTTTAAGGTAAAAGAAGGTAAAAGAAAAGACTATTGCTGGATAGGAAAGGTCTATCTTCCAAAGAAAGGTCACAGCATCTTCCTAAACCATTCCAGGGAGGCTGCTGACTCTGGTCTCCCAATTACTGGGAGTGCCTCTTTACCAGCCAACCCTTCTTTCTCTCTGATCCCTATATTAAAGATGCCGACTGAAGCAATTACAAAAACCTTGCAGAGTGAGAGGGCTATCTGGTTATGGCATCTTATGCATTTGTTGTATTAGCCTTTAAAATATGTAAAAGTTCCTAAATTATTAACTTTTTCCAAAGTGCTATTTGATGGCAAAAGTAATATCTGTGTGGAGTATTAAGTGACTTTTAAGAAAAAAGCTGAAAAATTTGACAGTGTAAAAATTACGCTGTCAGAGATTCCATTTTCTCAGAGCTATCTCTATCCTGGTTTCAGTTGCATAGACTATCATCATGATAGTGAAATTTACTTTTCCTCTAATTACAACATGGTAGCCAGTTTTAAGGGGAATAGAGCTGAGGCGCCCACTTTTCAGAAAGGTGCAAAATCCATGGCATCACTTAATTAGGTGATGGTACCCGTGACTAGAAGGCTTGAAACAAAGTGAGCAGCAAAACACAGGTTTTGTGGATCCCTCTTCAGATATTTAAAAGTATTTAATAACCAGTGATTCATTTATTGGTGGGAAGACAGAAAAATCCCTCCTTGTAGAGAGGGAATTTGACCTCTTGTGCAATTTTCAGCATTTTGCATCCTCATGCATTAAGTATAGACCAAGCATTATTCACCCTTGAAGGCTATTTCAAGGACTGTATGTGGTTTCCCTAACAACCTCAGAAATTTCACACATAATTCATTAGAGATACATTAGGACCAAGAGGTAGAGTCAGTCTTGGCTTTTCTTCTTCAAACTGCCACTTGTGCACTGTAAGGCAGTATGATCAATCTGCACTTAGGTGGGCTCCCCAAATGCTCATTTGCGTTCAATGTAGTGGATGATTTCAAAGGGTGCTTGTTTTGTGCTATGTCCTGGGAGCCATGTTCAGGAAACATAAGATATGTCTCAGGTATTACAGGGTATTAGAGAATTAACACTTGTATTTATGAGATTTTAGAGGACAAAACAAAACTCTATACTATCAGGTATGAAGACTATAATTAGATGTATCAGTGAGTGGCCAGCAGAGCTGCACTATTGAGGGTTCAGACTTCAGCATGAGCAAATTTAGGCCTGAATCTCAGCCCCACTACCAACTAGCTCTGTGACCTTGGAAGCTATGAGAGATGACACCAAGGACAGCAAACCTGGACTGGTGTTCAGGGAAGGCTTCCACAAGAGAGTGACATTTCAGCTGAAACCTCAAGGTGAAATAGGGATTTTGCTTTTACAAATGATGCTGCATGCCTTATTTCTCATGTTACAGGAACATCTGGGCTGCTTCTTTATATTTCATAATTTTTAGCTAGTACCATGTATTCCTTACGATGGTGAAAACAGGCACACTTCAACTTCCTTTCGACTGGCCCTTCTCCCATCCACTTATGATTATAATGTTATAGTGATAGAGGAGCCAGGCAGTGTTAGGGGTTAGCTGAACTGTCCATGGTTCACAGTGGGTTTCTTAAGACCTAGTGTTGTGAGTATATGTTGCCTCTGGTTTTACTTCTCCCAAGACAACAGAGATGAGCTTCTGTAGGATGTCACTAATGCTGACTCTATCTTCTCTACCCTGTCTCACCAAGGGAATCCTTCTTGTAAATATGGCACATTGGTGTGATACTTCATTCAGCTTCCCAACCCTGCTAAACTGGGTCCAAGGATGCTCTTAACTGCTACTGAAGCACAACGATTCCCAGTATTTCCAGCAGGGAATTACTGGTTTCCCTTCAGGGTGTGACAGTTTTCTTGTGATGTGTAGCTGTAAGCATTCTCTCTCTGCATCCCCCTTGCTCCTGTTTAACCATAACTGCTTTGATGGCTGTTCCTCATATACTGTGGTTCAGGGGTCCAGATGTCATCGAGCTTGTCAGTGTTAGAGCTTGCACTTATTCTTCTTGTTTCGAGTTGATTTCTGAGAGGAGAAGGGGCAATACAGTAGATATCCAACAATCAATAAGCATTTATTGCATCCCAACCATTGTCAGATTCCGTCAGCCACTCAAGATACTGAGATTATGCAATTCAGGTTGTGTTAGATGTCCTTTACTTCTCTCTCCAGCTTGAAAGTTCTATGACCCTAAGATTCATTGAGGAAATCCTTAGATTTTAGAAAAGGGTGGTCCAGCTTGTTCCAAACGGCGAGCAAAACTTTGCTGTTCCTGAGGTGGGCAATGAACTGAGGAAAGGCAGGCAATGGGAGTCTACGCTACTCACTTATCCCAGCTCAGATTTACAAACATGAGTGAACATTCTTAAGATATAATGTCTATCACCCAGTGTTAAAGCTTTATCTTTTGGCCTCAGTAAAAACCATGCCCATGTTATTGTGAGTGAGGCCAGCTGCTAGTTTCCAGGATGTTACCTCTTTTCCCCATATCTAAAATGGGAAGAAGTACCAGTCACGGGTGTTACTGCATCATCCTCACCACCACTACTGCCACTATGTTTGGACTTTTTTATGCTGAACACATTATCTTCATATTTAATATTTATAACAATCATGGGTGGTAGATACTGGAAGGTCCCTGGGGCTCAGAGAGCATCAACCATCTTCTCAAAGATGTGAAGCCAGGAAACAGGAGAATTAGAATTTGAATCCACATCTGGTTGACACCACAGTTCTGGTCCTTCTGGCAGTTCATGTGGCTCACTGTGAAAGGTCAAGGGGGTCACCCTCACCACCCAAGGGTAGCTCTACTTGCAAGGTCAGTGTATGCTTTTATTTTTCCCAGATACACTGAGTACCCCCAAATAAGTCAGATCTAGTGAACATGGGTTTCTAATAAGAAAGGACATTGTCTTAATGAGGAGGACATAACTCTTCGTCAGAGAGTGCACAGCCTTAGCTAAACACAGGCCCAATATCATAGCTGAAAGGCAGAAAGGAGAAGACATCAATTTCTTTTTTTTTTCAGATGGAAGTTCTCACATATGGAACCAAACTACTAGTGAAGAAGCATAGACAGAAAGAGAAAAACCATTTTCCTACTAAAACATGTGCAACTTTCCAGATAGTGGTGACATTTTCAGCTTGATATGGTTAGATGGTAGTGAATTTGACATGGCATAAATATACATGCCACTGCATATGCAATTCCAGCTTGGTTTTTCTCCAACATCTCTTCTTAGAATTATATCTGCTTTTATTATCAGTTTCATCTGAATCCATTTGAGGATAGGACAATTCTACTTTCACTTCTTGGCCAGGAATTGCTTGATCCTGAAAGTCTTATAGAAGACACAGCCAGGAAGAGAGTCAATGGCACACTTCAGGATGGCACAGAAAGGGTGAGAAGATACCAATGTCTAAATTTCTTTTTTGCTGTTTTTCTCTCATTGGTTTTCATTCACAAATATACAACATAGTCTAGTAATTCCTTTTTCTCCAGTTATTTTACATTTGTGTTCAATTCTTTAACAGTCTATATGCTACTTGAGGGGCAGGACAACCTTTTGTCCTACCCCTCTTTTATATCATCTTTATTATCACAAACTCTGGCATAGACTAGACACATTACAATCATTTCAATCAGCTCATCAAATATACACACTGGTGGTAGCATGTCTTTCTGAAAGGGTGGCAAGATTTGAAGTTAGATAGGTCTGAGTTTATTCCATAATTTCTCTGCCGTTTACTGACTTGGTGTCATATATTTTTTGTAATTTGTTTTTTATTATCAAAATTAGTCATTTTTATTAATAAATTTGTGACAATGCATATTTAAAGTAAAATGTAACTCAAATTGGGTGTAACATAGTGACTAACTTAGAGCGGATATTCAGATACATATGACATAGGTAGCATTTTTCATGTCAAGTTCAGGAATATTACAAAAATGTGTTAGGAATTCCACCACTTGTCTTTTGCTCTATTGTAAAGATAGTTATTACTAATTATGGTGCAGTAAAAATGGCCACTTTGGAGTTCCCATTGTTGTTGCTCAGTGGTAATGAACCTGACTAGTATCCATGAGGATATGGGTTCAATCCCTGGCCTTGATCAGTGGGTTAAGGATTTGGCATTGCTGTGAGCTGTGGTGTAGGCTGGAAGCTACAGTTCCCATTTGACCCCTAGCCTGGGAACTTCCACATGCCCTGGGTGCAGTCCTAAAAAGATAAAAAAAAAAAAAAAAAAAGAAGACCACTTTCAGCATAGACAGAGTAACAGGGGCTGGATTTATGCTGAGATTGAACAAAAGGACTGAACACAATATTTTCAGAAGCAGTTTTCAAGACACTGGACACTGGAGAACGAAGAAGAGTGATTCCTTGAGAGACAGGAAACAAATAAGATGAGTCCTGTGACTGTCTCAGGTTGTTGCTTATAGAGAGTTAGGGAGAAGAGACCCCCGGGAGGTCTCCCTGAATTGAGAAAATGCATTGAGAAACCAAGAGGTGGCTAGAGTTCACAGAGCAGAGAGCTAGGTTAGAGAGAGTTTCACAGAGAAAGAACTCCAGAGAGTTCTATAAGGACCAGTGGAGTCCCCTGGCTTCTTTATCTGAGCCCCAGTTAGCACAGGGGTGTAAAGAAACTACTAGAGACCAGGGAAAAAAGTATCCAAAAGGACTAGAGGTAATAATGTCCAGAGCTCACACAGAGCCAGGAATAGTTCTTGCTCTCGCTAGCCAAATGGAAAATATCATAATTTATAGGTATTGGTTAGAGTACTCAAGAGTTTTGCCCCAGTAGAAGGACACAATTAGCCCCAGATTAAGCATTGCCCTGGTCCTACCTAACAAAGATTAATAACAGCAAGATCCAAAAGGCTCATATATTTCCAAGTAAATGTATCTCAGAACAAAACTCAGGAATATGTATAGGAATACAAAAATGTCTAGCACTCAGCAAGGTGAAATTCACAAGGTCAGCATCTAGCCAAACATTACTAGATATGCAAAGAAACAGGAAAATAAAATTTACAGTGAGGAGAAAAATCAATCTATCAAAACTGACTTAGAAATGATGAGATGAAGGACTACGTAGTCGAGGTCATTAAAGTAGTTATTGTAACTACTCCATGAGAAGCTGGAGAAAAGATTAATCATGTTAAGTAGAGATGGGAAAGATATAAAAAGGTTTAAATCAAGTTTCTAGAACTGAAAACTACAATATCTGAGATGAAAAATACACTGGATGGGATTAACAGTGGATCATATACTTCAGAAATAATGATTAGTAAACTGGAAGGCATAGGGAAGTGCCCAAAATAAAATACAGAGAAGAGTCTAAAAACAAATAAACAGAATATGAGTGAGCTGTGGGATAACTTCAAGTGGCAGAAAATACATGTAATTGGATTCTTTTCAAAGTGGGGAGAAATGGAAAAAACACATGAGGAAATAATGACTAAAATTTTTCCAAATTTGATAAAAACTGTAAATCAACAGATAAAAATTCAATAAACCCCAAGTGCAAACTATATGAAAAAAACAATACCACAGACATTATAATCACATTTCTCAAAACCAGTGACAAAGAGACAAATCTTAAAAGCAGCCAGAGAATTAACATTATGCTAAATAAGTCAGACAGAGAAAGACAAATACTTATATGCAGAATCTTTAGAAAACCAAACTCAGAGAAACAGAATAGACTGATGGTTGCCAGTGGGAGGGGGTGGAGAAGATGAATGAAGTTCTCCACACACACAAAATTGAAACTATTTGAGGTGATGGATGTGTTAACTAACCTTTTCATGGTAACAACTTTGTAATATATATACATGTATCAAGTTATTGTGTTGTCCATCTTAAACTTACAGAATGGTATATGTCAGTTATATGTCAATTATATCTCAATAAAATTGGAAAAAATGGGAGTGAAGATTTGAGTAGACATTTCACCAAAGAAATGTACTGATGTAAAGTAAGGACATGAAAAAAATGCTCAACATCATTAGTAAGTAGGAGAGTGTAAATTAATACCACTGTGGAGTTCTCTTGTGGTGCACTGGGTTAAGGATCTGGCATTATCACTGCAGCAGCTTGGGTGCCTGCTGTGGCATGGGTTCGATCCCTAGCCCAAGGAATTGTCATGTGTCATGGGAGCAGCCAAAAACAAAAAAACAAACAAAATGCTATGAGATACCACCTATTAAAACAGCTAAAATAAAAAATACTGACCATTTCAAGTATTGCTATGGATGTGGGGGTATGGGATCTCAGGCACTGCTGCTGGTAACATACACACACTTTGGAAAACAGTCTAGCAGTTTCTTAATAATTTAAAAATATTCCTATCATAGGATCCATTCCATTCCTAGGTATGAAAGCACCTAACCATACAACTGGTATGTAAATAATTTCATTAGTAATAACCAAAACCCACAAAGCAACCTAAGTGTTTATCAACAAATGAATAGATAAACAGACTTTGTTAGAGCCGTACAATGGAATACTCAGCAATAAAAAGGAATGAACTAGCTACAACATGGATGAATCTCAAAATAATTACATTAAGGGAAAAAGGCCACAAAAAAGTGTATTCTTTATAATTCCATCTACATGAAGTTCTAGAAAATGCAAATATACTGATAGGAAGCTGATCAGTGGTGACCCTGGGGCAAGGGTACAGGGAAAATACCGACAGGGAGGAGGATTACAAAGGCACACTAAGGGAGTTCCCTGATGGTTTAGCAATTAAGGATTCTGCCTTGTCACTGCTGTGGCTTGGGTTCAATCCCTGGCCCAGGAACTTGCTGCGGGTGCAGCTAAAACACACACACACACACACACACACACACACACGCACACGCACACGCACACACACACACACGCACAATCCATCCTTAAAATCTGAAGTAAGCTTTGCAACCTTAGTCATCATTATAATTTCTATTTTGAAGACTTATAAACTGAAGTTGAGATCGGCTGAATTATTTGAACAGTCATGAGACTGCTGTAATGATCCAATGAGATCAGCTGAAAAAGCCCCTGGCACAGTGCATGAGATGAGACATGGGACGTGGCACCAGATAAATGAAGACTTCTATCAATATTATGATTATTATTTTATTCTTATTACTCCTATGGCACTAGCTGCCCCTTTTTGGTCTATTATTCATCCATGACCTGCCTGTAAAGTTCCTTTCTTGTATTTCCTTCCCAAGAACACTCAGGAACTTTTTTTCTCGCTTGATTTCCATATCTGAGCCACATTTGTTCTCTTTATAAAGTCTCTCCCATTTGCATCTCCAACATTGTTCCAGAGCTTCTGCACTGCCTGGGGTGGGGGGAGTTTCGAGTTTTGCTCATTTGATGCTAAATTACTGCAAGCAAAAAGTGACAAATGACAGTTTGCAACCTTTTACCACCGTAAAGCACATAGATTAAAACAAAAAGGGGCTATAGAGACATATATTTGTGAGATCACAGGGAATATACATCTGCTTCAGGCAGTTTATCTGAATGGCAGAATCCAGTGAGTTAATACTTAAGGAAGGAGACAGCTTCAGTTCATGAAATGAAGTAGTTAGGAACACAGATCTGTCATCATTGCTTGCCATGTCAAGCAGTGGAGTTGTTATTTGTGAATGTACCTGCATTAATAGAAACATTTTCACATATTGAAATTCTCCCTAGAGTAGCAATTTTCTTAACAAAGATATAGGCTGTCAAATATTTTCTACTCATCCTTGGAACCCTTCCAAATGGCTTTCTGATTGTGGGCCATGGCCTTCCTAGGGCCTTATTTTGTGGGATGATTTGACAAATGCAGTGTGTTCACCTGCATTTCAGAGCCAGAGTGGATGCTTTCAGCTGAGCCCTAGGGAATTTCCCTGTGACACTTGAGATCTGAGTGCATGTGCTTTTCGTGAAGCAGGGAGTACAGAGGCAGAAGTCTTAGACTGTCAGAGCGGAAGCAAAGCTGTGCATTATGTAGGAAAATATCCAGTACCCACATTGCATCTTCCCCTGCTTCTTCATAGCCAAAAGTCTTTGGAGAATTTTCTCTACTTTCTCACTTGTCCCCCACTTCTCTTCATGCTCCCATTTGGCTACTGTCCCTCACTCTAACTTTTATCGATAATGTAATCAATGGTCTCCATATACAGGTCAGATGAACATTTTTCAGTCTCTCTCTCTCTCCATCAGTGGAATTTTCCACTAATGACCTATTCCTGCTGCTCTTGGTTTCCATGAGTTGACACTGCCCTAAGGTTTTCTTTGATCTCTCCTCTTACTCTTTTTCTGGACTCCCTTTCAGGTTTATTGTCCTCTAACCTCAGCCATCATGAACTACTTGCCCTTTGAAGGTCAGTCCTAGGCCCTCTTCTTTTCTCACACTTTGCACCTTCCCTGAAGGGTCTCAGTGTACCCGTGGTTTCCACTACCATTGTTAGGTGGGGATCCATACACCTCCCCTCTGAGCTGTGGACCCTTAACCTGCTATCCCACTGGTATCTCCACAGGATGTCTCAAAGGTACTGCAAACTCAAAATGTCCAGGTTTTCCTCTCCAAACACGGACCCGCTTCAGCTCCACTATCTGTTCTGATTCTGATGAGTCAAGGACTTAGATATTCTTTTCAACAGCTCTCACTTCTTACATTAGATGTCCATTACATCGGCATGTCTTGTCTATTTTCTCTCTTAATTATTGCTCAAATCTTTTGACCTCTGTCCATCTCTATCCACTGGCACAGGAGTGGGGTACAAAGGTGCTCAGTAAATATTTGATGAATGAATGAATCTCCACAATGGCCCCTGTTCCAGGCTACTGTGGTGTCTGGCCAGAACAGCTATCAGAGCTTCCTAATAGGGGTCTCACTCATCTACATTTCCCCCAATCTAGATAGCGGTCCATCTTACAACCAAAGGGATCTATCTAAAAAGGAAAATATTATTACATCATCTTGTTTCCCCAAAATAAAACAATGGTTTCACTGCTCCTAGGATATAATAAAAAAAAAAATTGTAACATAACTTATAAGGGCCTGCATAGTTTTCCCAATGCCTATTTCTCCAGCCTCATCTCACACCACAAGCCACCCTCTCTCTTTGCTTCAAGCACACCAACCAGGCCACTCTGCTTTACGCACCTCACATTCGTCATGCCCCCTCCTGGCACAGCAACTTCTACCTGACCCACTTTGCTTTCTCTTCCCCAGTCATTTCTTAGTTACCTGGTGCTCATCCTCCAGATCTTGTCTCACATGTCACCTATGTCCTCAAGGTCACTCACCTCAACCTCCCATGACATCATATACCTCTGACAATAATAATTTCATTAAAAATATGTATAATTATTTGATTAACATGTGTTAAGCTCCACAATGACAGGAATAGTATCTGGCTACAGTCTTGCTATATTCTTAGAATCTAGCACTGCTGGTGCTCAATACTATTTGCTGGATACACTGAATAATTGTAAACCAGAAGGCCTGGGGCTGGGTCCTGGCTCTGCCTTGGATGGAAACATGGACTTGGAGATAAAGGACTTGCATGGATCAAAGAAATTTAGTCCTTTGTTATTGAAATTTATTTGTTCAAGGTAAAAGTCCTGCCCTGGGGGATCTGATCCATTCACTGATCAATTATTTAAGGGAAGGTATCAGTTATGATGAGATATCAGGCCCAAGTAACTGGCGGCACTCAATTCCCTCAAGCTAATTTCCGAAATTCCTTGCATCAGCAGTGTTAAACACCCTAAGGTGCAGATTTCACCTGAATGAGCTTTGTGTTAGGAGACTTTTCAGACAGAGAAAGCAACTTGTACCCTTTGGGGGCTGCAGAGATACAGAGAGTGCAGAGCTGGCCACACTCTGGATGACCCGAGCTTAACCTGGTTGCCTTATGGATTGAGGCACCACTGGAGTCTGCGGCCTTCCTCATTAAAAAAAAAAAAAAAAAAAAAAAAAAAAATTATTATAGTTGATTTACAGTGTTCTGTCAATTTCTGCTGTACAGTAAAATGACCCAGTTATACGTCCATATACATTCTTTTTTTTCACATTATCCTCCATCATGCTCCATCACAAGTGATTAGATATAGTTCCCTGTGGTAGACAGCAGGCCTCTTTCATTTTGAATCCTTTGCTTTTGCAGCACTTACTTCCAGGATCAGTGGGCCCACAGTTTAATATAATTGAAGGCTACTAACAGTTATAATGCATTTTCACATGCTTTGTCACATTTTTAGCTTCATGACAACTCTGATTTATAGGCATTGTTTTTATTCTCAGTTTTTATGCTAGGAAACACATTAGAGAAGGCAAGAGACTTTCTCTCCTATTTTCTGTGACCCCTCTTGTAATCTTGGTTTCAAGCTCGGCTTTTTTCATCTCAAGGCTAGTGATTTTTCTATTAGTTTATTTAAATTACTTGTGCTGTTTCCACATTATTATGGACTAAATTGTGTCCCTCTAAAATGTGGAAGCCCTCGTCCCTAATGATACATTATTTGGAAATAGGGTTTTTAAGGAGATAATTAAGGTTAAATGAGGTCATTGGGAGGGACCCTAATCCAATAGGGATGGTGCCCTTTTAAGAGGAAGAGACACCAGAGACCTCTCCTTACGCAGGCTCAGAGGAAAGGTGTTTGAGGACAGAGCAAAAAGGTGGCCATCTGCAAGCCAGGAAGAGAGACCTCACAAGTCACCAACCCTGATGGCACCTTGGTCATGGACTTCTGGCTTCCAGAAGGATGAGATAATAAATATCTGCTGTTTAAGTCACACCATCTGTGGTATTTTGTCATGGCAGCCTGAGCAGAATAAGACTCATGTCAAGTCAGATTGCTGCACAAGCAGGTCGGGTGGGTACAAAACTGACAGCAAGGCAAGTGGACCCAAATGCCACCTGTCTTAGGAGAGACAACCCCATACAGTGATCCCAGAATGTGGACTTGCCTCTTGTTCCAGGGCAGAGATAGCTTACTTCTTGCTGGGTGCAGTGGCTCTGGGCCCACAGGAGTTCACCAAATCCAGGATGCAATCAGAGGTTTCCACTAAAGCTCCTTGTATTTGGGATCTCCCACAATCCAGCACTGGTGGTCCTAAATAAAGTATGGGACATCATTAAATAGGAGGGAATCATAATAAAGCAGTAAAGCTAAAATATGCAATATGCTATGTAAAATCATGGTATTAACTGAAAGCAATCTTTCCCTGGAAACACAATAGAAAGGCCCGTTGACTCCTCATCTACATTAACATAGATAGGAAGATGGACTGTCAGGTTTAACCTTCTATGAGCAGCAGTAGGCCAGGCTGTGACAGCTGTTCTGCCATCCCCCGCCTCCTCTACCCTCGATCCACTAATGGGGACATGCTGTCTTCCCAGAAGGCAGTGGCCTGATCTGAAAGCTGTACAGTCTTTCTTAAGCAACATCCTCCATCAATTACAGGGAATGGCAGCCAAGTAAAGAAAATAAATCTCCAGAACATACTCTTGGGAGGGCAGAAGACCCTTCCTGGCCTCAGGGCTGCTTTTGATTGTATTTACCGTGGTCACTAATTTCACTTCTGTGCAGAGTCATTACAGGCGAAACAGCAGCTATAAAAGACTGACTTCCAGAGCGGAACTGGAAGGCATCTTTCTGGGGCTACACATTAGCCTCACATCACAAAGGCTTGTGGATAAAATAGTGCTCATAGATCTATGGGGCTTTTCCTGGAGGTGAGACAACCCCCCCACCCCCGCTACAATTTCCCTGATTCTCTCTAGTGTTACACAGGGTACTCAGCAGCATTCTTCCAAAGTCAAGGGGTCAAAGTGCTTAAATTTAAAAAAATACTTTTCACTTTTTGGAATACTTTTAAACTAAGAGAAAATTGCAAAGATAGTGCAGTGAGTTCCCAGATATTCCACACCCAGTGGCTTCTATTAATAGCATCTTAAATTAGTATGTACACTTGTTGCAATTAATGACCCAATATTGATACTATTATTAACTAAATACCATACTTTATTAAGATCTCCTTAGTTTTTAACCTGATGTCCTTTTTTTTTTTTTTTCTCTTCCAGGATCCCAGTGAGAACGTAACACTACTTAAGTTGTCATGTCTCAGATACAGAATGTTTCTGTCATTACAGAAAGTCCTAGTGAAGAGTGAAGCCCTCGGTCTTGCCTGATAAGTCCTAGTAAAAGGATCTTTAAAGTTGGGGATGGGTTCTAGACTTTGGTATTTATCCCCACAGTATCTAGAACACAAGGGACAATGAATAGATGGGCTGATAGATTTTAGGACCTTGAAAGTCTTGGCCTGCAACATATCCCAGGGCAATGCTGCTTCCCTTCCTTTTTTAAGTATGTACACTAGTGTGTCCAAGTGGGTGAAACAGAGGCTCTGGGAGCTGCAATTCATGGCCCTGATCTCTTGAGCTTTTAACAACAAAGCCCTTGGGTGGCTAATATTTTTTAGTAAGACTCTTTTCTCCCCTCAAGGGATATTGAGGGGGTTGGGAGCAAAGGACACAGTAGAGATTACTTTTATATCTGTTTTCATGGGGGAGGGGTCGTTCCTCATATGTTCATTCTGTTCCACATGGATTGTTACCCACAAATGTCAAATAGAAGTCACTATATCATTTTATGAAAGAATTAGAAAAATAAATAGGCTCCAGTTCTGGGCTATTCTAATAGTGAAGCTGTAGAGAAGGGAACACTTCCTCAAGCTGCAGCTGCCTCCTCTAATGCTCTGCACAGTTATCACTCTCTCTAAGTGACAAGAGGTTCACATCTAGCAAACAGCTTCTGAACAATCCCACAACTGGGGAAACAGGAACAACTCTTTTCCTCTATGTGAACCAAGTCACAGCAATATATGAATATATGCATATACAAACTACATGAGCCTATGGCTGCACATATCTTTTCAAATACTGCGAACTTTTTATCACTTACATTCTTGAATCTCTGTCTCTCTGAATTCTCATGGCAAACTCCCAACATCCCTTTGATATTGAAGAAGGGGCCATAGTTCATGTTCTCCATCTAATATGCAGGATGCATCATCCATCATCATCATTATAGCCAAATTACAGTCAGATGCATTTTTTATTTTAAACTAATTTTAAAAATTATAGCTGATTTACAATGTTGTGACCATTTCTCCTGTAGTGCATAGTGACCCAATCATGTATATATATACATAAACACACACACACACACATATATATACATATATATATATATACATTCTTTTTGTCATACTATTTTCCATCATGTTCTGTCCCAAGAGATTGGATATAGTTCCCTGTGCTGAACAGTAGGACCTCACTGCTTATCCATTCTAAATGTTATAGTTTGCCTCTACCAACCCCAAACTCCCAGTCCGTCCCACTTCCTCCCCCTCTGCCCCCGCAATCCCTTGGCAGCCACAAGTCTCTTCTCTATGTCTGTGAGTCTGCTTCTGTTTTGTAGATAGGTTCACTTGTGCCATATTTTAGATTCTGCATATAAGTGATATCATATGGTATTTGTCTTTCTCTTTCTTATAGTCAGATATACTAAGCACATCTTTTATAGAACAACCCCCTTTTCTACTTTGTCTGGATTCCTGAGAGCATGGGTAATACTCAGTGATTAACTCATTGCAATAACACAGCTGATTTCTTTCACTTTCTGATTCTCTTCCCTTGGTATACAGGGAAACTAAACTTTAATGTAAAAATATTTTATCACTTCCATGTAAGGTTTTTAAAGTAATATTATTAATATTAAATTAACAACTGAGGTATTTTTTATTGAGGCATAAATGACATATAACATTATATTCATTTCAGGTGTACAACAATATGATTCAATATATGCATGTATTTCAAAATAATCACCCCAACAGGTTTAGTTAACATCCATTACCATACATAATTACAATTCATTTTTTTAACCATCAGATAAGTTTAATGGCAAAAGCAGAAAGACCTCCAAGCGAGAAATTCCAAAAGGCTCTACTCTTTTATTTATAAACAAATTGGATGATTTAATTTATTTGGGCTTGGATTCACTATTTTCTTATAAATGATGAATCCTTTTAGAAAAAAGGAAACCTCTTAGAAGTTATCTCAATAAACTCCCACTGCTTCACTACCTTTAATATTTGATGTCTTTTTGTATAATTATTTATTGTACTTTAGCACATATTTAATAAAAGCAATTTTCTATAAATCAGAGATAGAAATAAGTTAGTTGTGGATCTAATGCACTGGGAATCATACCATACATTTAATCACGGTGTGTGTTTGTAGAATTACAAACTAAGCTGAATTCATACTCTCACTAAGTCAAGACAGGGTATTGACTTGGAAAGACTAAGAGCTGAACGCTGGCCTGGAGACATTTGGCTGGACCCAGATGAAGCTGAGAATCTCAGTCTCCTGGGTCTCTATGAGCCTCGCTTCCCAGAAATGTGGCCTTCCTTACTGTGTCTGAGTAGTCTAGCTTTCCCTTATTTGAAGATCTTGTGAAAATCTTACTAATTTCTCTTGTTAAATTCATTCTGTTGAAACAGAATGTGATTTTTTTTTTCCCACCTGGACTCTGAATGATGCACTGTCCTAAAACATCATTTTATTCTCCTTGAAAATAGTTCTACCAGTTAGGGAAAAATGGATAATAATGATTACTCCTTAGTCTCCAGAACCACTGGCTTTCATTTCCACTTTACCACCTGCCAAATTACACTCTTGGATTTACACTTCACCTTTTAAAAGAGCTTAGTTTATTCAAAGTCTCTCCCCCTCAAATTCATTCCTCCCTTCCTTCCTTCCCTCCCTTCCCTCCCTTCCTCCCTCTCTTCTTTCTTTCTTTTTGGTGCCTTACCCATGGTATATACCTAGTGGTTGAATAGGAGCTGCAGTTGCCAGTCCACACCACAGCCACTGCAATGAGGAAATCTGAGCTGCACCTGCGACCTACACCACAGCTCATGTCAATGCTGGATCCTTAACTCACTGAGTGGGGCCAGGGATCGAACCCATGTCCTCATGGATACCAGTTGGGTTCCCTTCCACTGAGCCACAACAAGAACTCCTCCACCAAATTTCTTAAAAATGGAGAATATATTTAGACATTATAATGACATCTCAGGAGTAGCTGGTTGCTGTTATAATGACATCTATTTATTGTTTATACATATATATATATATATATATATTTTTTTTTTTTGTCTTTTTGTTGTTGTTGTTGCTATTTCTTGGGCCGCTCAAGCGGCATATGGAGGTTCCCAGGCTAGGGGTTGAATCGGAGCTGTAGCCACCGGCCTACGCCAGAGCCACAGCAACGCGGGATCCGAGCCGCGTCTGTAACCTACACCACAGCTCGCGGCAACGCCGGATCGTTAACCCACTGAGCAAGGGCAGGGACCGAACCCGAAACCTCATGGTTCCTAGTCGGATTCGTTAACCACTGCGCCACGACGGGAACTCCCCTATTGTTTATATATATTTTTATATCTCTTTCCCCCTTTGATTTGCAGCAATAATAGCAGCTATTGGTGAGGCCAACTAGTTAAAGCTTTTTGGTCTCCACCTACACCTAAACCTGAATTTTCCTTGTGTCTCCTACCATTAATATTATAGTCATGTAAACTGCAAACTTAAAATACTTTATCCAATGAGCTGCCAAATTCTATGCAGTTTTGCAAATGTTTGCAGAGTCCTTATTCAATAAGCTCTCACTCGCTTATTCAATAAGCTCTCATTACCTCATTTTAAAAAATGTTTACTTATGCCTGAGCCTGCCAGGGTATTAGGCACAAAACCTCCCTCTGGAACACCTTCAGTCCTGATTCACCTCTTTAAGTTCTCTTATGCTATTCTATTCCATCATTGCAGTCTTTTTTAATAGTCTCCCTGACTCTTTCGCATTCCTCTCCAGATTATATTTATTGACAGAATTTTAAGGCAATTTCTCTGGAAATCTCACACATATTTTGTGACATTAAAAGAATATCAACACAGCTCAAAAGAGAGTAAAGAGAGAAGTGGCACAGCCTGCTTCTTCTGATGACCTTTGCTGATACTCTTATATCTGAAGGACACAGAAGAGTTGAAGAAGCAGAACTGGACAACACAATGGTCTCAAGTTGTTTCCTCTGGTCTTATTAGTATGAAACTTAACAAGGTGAAATATATTTACTATGCCTCTATATGAAAAACATATACACATTGGCATAAGTAATAACTGGCTCTTGCCTCAGCTGTACATGATTTTGGTGAGAGAAAGCATGCCTCACTGAGTTCTGCTGATGGCATCTCCTGGTGAAAGAGCTGGGGGCAGAGATACTGGGGTTGATTTTTTTGTTAATGAAGAAAAAGGTCCAAGGCTGGACTGACCTTAGCTTATCCAGAGCTTATTTTAGTTTACCAAAATTCAATTTGATTGAGATGAGAAGAAAATCGACTTTCTTATTTCCCTTGTCCTATCCTGCAGGGAAAAACAAACTAAAGAGGTAAACAGAGTTGCCTCATCATCACAGAGGGCTGGCTCTGGCCTTCCACAGTGGGGAGGCATTCGAAATTGAAATTTACAACACCAGGGGCACTGTCTCGCCTCTGAAACAGGTCACTCCAGCTGTATTTGTATTATGGGATTTGTTTTACATATTCATCACATTTTTGCCTCACCAGTTGCTTGAAAAAAACTCTATCTCAGAGATAAGAGTTTCACTAAACATGCGTAGGCAGCCCAAGGCATTAATCAGATATTATTCCATTTGGAAAATGTATTTTGTTCAGGCTTTCTCTCCCCTCCCCCTTATCCTTGTCTTTGAATTAATTACACTTATATACCACAGAAGGCACCTCAGAACCCAAGGGTGAGGCAGGAGACTGTCAATCACAACTTTTCAAGATTTTGCACAAGATGATGCTCAAAGACCTGGAGCAGGTTCAGTTCTCCTGGGGGCACCACTTTCCTGTCTTTCCAGAACTCCTGGTTCTAAGCACAGACCTCATTTGAGGCAATTAACACTTTGTGGCTCAGTATACACATAGTGGCTGAGAGGTTTGGAGTAAAACACATCAGACAGTTCTGCTTTGTCACTCACTGGCTATATGACCTCTCAAAGCCTCAGTTTCCTCATGTGCAAATTCACACATGCTAAATAAGGATGGGTGAGAATGTAGTAAGATAAGAAAAATGAAAATTACTGAGTGCCTGCAGGCAAGTGGCTCCAACAACATACTTGGGATTGCTTGCTAAAAACAGAGACTCCCAGACTCTCTCTTGACCTGGTGAATCAGGATCTCTCTGCTTAATCCATGGAAATTAACATCCCAGATGGTTTTCATGGGCAGTCAGGTGTGGAAGCTGGATGGATTTGCATCAAGCCAAGAGTCTTGAACTCCTCCTACTCTCATTCATCCCACCTCCAACTTCTAATGTTCAAATCCTTCACCAGGTGTACTTCTAGCATCTTCTTAAATACCCCCAGAGACATCAAAGCCTTGTTCATATTTGGCAGCTTTCAGACATCTTCTAGTACTCAACCAAAAGCTCCCTCTAGCATTCTTTTCCCCATTGATGGTAATTCTGTTCCTGGAGACCTATAGAATAGACTTACCCTTCCTATTTGATAGTGCTTTAGATACTTGAAAATACTTCCCATGTCCCCTAGAGTACTCTCTTTTCTAAACTAGTACATCCTGAACCAAATTTCCAGTCCCCACATTTCAGCCTCTGCTTATCTAACCCTTGCCAAATGCATTCCCATGGCCAGATTTCCAGCTGGTGGACCTATCCTGTTACCTGGTAGCTAACCTCCCTCTGGAGTTTAGCATTCTGCTCTTCCAATCACTCTTTCTCTGCAAAGTGCGAACAAAAGATGCTCTTTTCTGTAAGGTGCATCAAAAGGAATCTCATATCTTTTAATCTGCCTTCCATATGTCAAATATAATGCAAGTTGCTCGAAATCAAGACTTTCAATATGAGAATATAAGATTTTTAATTGTGGGATAAAGATGAGGATAAGGGGGTTGAGACAACACTGAGCCCAACTTCCTTCCATCATACTCATTTTATTTATTTATTTTATTTTATTTGTAATTTTTTTTTGGTCTTTTTGCCTTTTCTAGGCATGCTCCTGTGGCATATGGAGGGCCCCAGGCTAAGGGTCCAATTAGAGCTGTAGCCGCTGGCCTATGCCAGAGCCACAGCAACACCAGATCCGAGCCACATCTGCAACCTACACCACAGCTCACGGCAACACCAGATCCTTAACCCACTGAGCAAGGGTAGGGACCAAACCCGCAACCTCATGGTTCCTAGTCAAATTCGTTAACCACTGAGCCATGACGGGAACTCCCATACTCATTTTAAAGATTAGATTGGTACAAGTGCTATGGAAAAATGTATGGAGGTTCCTCAAAAAATTAAAAATAGAACTCACATGATCCAGCGATTCTACCTGGATATATACAAGGGTATATATAAGGAGGAAATAAAATCACTATGTTGAAGATATATTTGCATCCCTATTTTCATTTCAGCATTATTTACAATAGCCAAGACATGTAAACAAAGGTAAGAAATCTTTGGCACCATGCTTAACAAGTGTTAGCTACTGATATTCCTCACAGACTAGAAAAAGGAATCTAGACCTTCAGACATTGAATTTGAGGCTCTTCCCTCATGAGTTACACTGCCTCATATGCCTTCCTTGTGCCCCATTCCTGGAGTGTCACAAATTGAAGGTCCTATGGGGACCACCAGTCTCATAGGGCTGCAGAGGGACTAGATGAGCCACCGAACTTCTCAGCATCATGCCCCATAAGAAGAGGAATGAAAGTAATCACATCTTATGCTTTACTAGATAAAGCAACAGACACAGGATTCCAGCTGATGTCATTTTTTTTTAATGTATACGGTGATTTTTATTTTTTTCCATTATAGCTGGTTTACAGTGTTCTGTCAATTTTCTACTATACAGCATGGTGACCCAGTTACACATACATGTATACATTTTTTTTTCTCACATTATCATGCTCCATCATAAGTGACTAGACATAGGATATCATTTTCACATGCTGTTGAAAGGCTCGGACAATCTGGTTACCTAAATTGTGGCTTTACTTCTGCTGAATCATCAAACCAAAAGCTTTATCAGTGCCAGAAACCTAGGCCAATAAATCACCCCCAGAGGCAGGAAGCAGCCAGGCATGGCATAACTCATTCTTTGAGATAATGCTTCCTGATGTCTGAGGAGCCCCCTGGATAGAATTGGGAAGCTTCTCTGGTAGTCTTTCTCAGAATCTGGTTCTTGGCTCAGCTGCCTCAGAATTACGTGGGGCAATTTTTACAAAGGCAGATTGCTGAATCTATGAAAAACCTACTGAAACACAATCTTTTTGGGGAGGGGCAAGAGGTCTCCCTTTTAACAAGCCCTTTTGACAACGCTGAGGTTTAAGGATTATTGAACAAAAGGGATCCAGAAATCGATGTCTGGAGAAAAATGACAACTTGAGAACTGTTGTAGAGTTGCAAGAAGAACTAGTGTCATTTTAGCAATAGGTATTAGTATGGTATTAGCAATAGGCATAATGGAAGATAACAAATAATGGACCCAGCCCTTCAATAGTGTGCAATTTAGACCCTAAAAAGGTAAAAACAGAAGAAAAAAGTAGCAAAACAAGATATTGTGTGATTAAGTATTGATCTGGGCTCTGGTGATAAATGCAGAAAGGTTTCAAAAAAATAGGTGACTGTTATAGAAAAGAAATGATCTTGGAAAAGGTGCTATGATTGAAAAAGGAAGTATTATGTCTAGAATTTTCATAATGG
Source organism: Sus scrofa (assembly GCF_054392235.1). Taxonomy (NCBI): domain Eukaryota; kingdom Metazoa; phylum Chordata; class Mammalia; order Artiodactyla; family Suidae; genus Sus; species Sus scrofa. Next base: position 142,891,733 of record NC_139396.1, on the reverse strand, counting down.
TTGAGGATATGGGCAAATGTGAGGAGATGGTAACAAATATGGTTTAGAAATGTTTGATGGAGAATTGGATGGATGAATTTGAGATAAAGAATTTACAATTTTGTGTTGCTGCTTCTAAGAGGAATTAGGGTAAGACTTGAGACCTTGAGTCTCAAGACCGCATTATGTCTTAGATAAAGATTTCTTGATCCATCTTAGGGGGCACCAAAGTCTTTCAAGAATGATGGAGTCTTCTGCGCATTTGGCACTGAGTCTCTTCTTCCCATCAAAGTCTGGCCTGGGTATGTGTGGACCTGCTCTACTTTGAGCAGAATAAGTTGGTAAACTGAGCTAAGACTGAATGCAGCATGTGTGAGAACAACTAAAACTCTGTACAAAGAGAAGAAGAAGTGATAAGAAGGTAAAACAAAAGTCAGAGGTCTATCTGCCTCCACTAGGTTTCTCATCTGTTTTTAAGAAATCGCTCCTCTGCTCTGGAAATCCAAGTCGTACCTCCGTAGTAATCCACGTGTGCAGCAGGACTCACCCACAAAACTGAGCTTCCTAAAATACTTCTGCTGAAGTGGGAACTAGTGGCCTTCTTCACTTTCAATATGACTAAAACCTAGAATCACATTCTTTTTCCTGGTTGCATTGTATTATTGAATTGGATTACTCTTATGCTAAATCCAAGATCACTTGGAAAATCCACATGAGATTAATTTATGTTCTTTTTTCCTCTCCATCTTGGAACATGAGAAAAATAAAGTTTGCTTTCCTCTTTGTATTTTCTAACCAGGTCTATTTTGTTTATTTGTACTGCTCAAAGATGACACTAGATGGCAAGGTAGCATTGCAAGAAGGTATGTGTAGACACAGAGATTTAGCCTATAAAGAATCTGCTTGGAAATTCCCATTGTGGTTCAGGGGATTAAGACTCCAACTAGTATCCATGAGGATTCAGGTTCAATCCCTGGCCTTGCTCAGTGGGTTAAGGATCTGGTGTCAGATCTGGTGTTGCTATGGCTGTGGTGTAGGCCGGCAGCTGCAGCTCCAATTCGACCCTAGCCTGGGAATTTCAATATGCCGTGGGTGCAGCCATTAAAAAAAAAAGGAATCTGCTTGCAATTCTCAGTGGAAGATGCCCCTGGCAATTGGAGGTATGTGTTACATGTGAGTTTCCATGTGTTACATGTTAGTCTCCAGGAGACTAACATTCCAGCTAGTGGAAGAAACAAAAGCATTTGTCCCAGGTATGGGTTGTGAGAATTCTGCTTGGTTATAGTTTTACACCAAATCCATGACTCAGTAAATTCATGTATATGCTGAGCATAGTGAACCCCTGTTCTTTTTGTTTGTTTGTTTGTTTGCATTCCCTAACTTTCATTTCCCTTCTTTTGGTAAAGAATACTTCCATTTGCCTCTAGAGATCCCAAGCTGCCCAACTCTCAGAGGATGTGTTTTGGATGAAGCTGACCTCACCTCCTGCTCCGGATATGGGCATGTGACCTTAGGCGTGAGCCAGTCAGCACACTCCGTTCTCTTGGCCACAAACAAAATGGATGCAGGAGTAGTCACAGAACAAATGTGAACCACTGAGAACTAATCTTAGGACTTCACTGAGGTGACCAGGAGAGAGGCTATTTTTTTCTCCTAGCATAAAGAGATGCTGCCTGGAACTCCTACAGTCATGACAAGACGAGAAAGAGGCCAACATGAAGAAGAGACACTGCTAGGAGGTCACCTGACCCCCAGTTAAGCCATATGGGAGATAAATGTTACCCTTGAACTTTTTATTTTCACATGAAAATAAAGTCTTGCTACGCTTAAACCATTTAGGGTTGGACTGCATGCTGAATTCTTGTAAGTCAAAAGCATTTGCCTTTTCTGACATTAATCAACCACTTTAGAAATACTACCTCTTTGCTTTATATTGATTCTCCATGGATCATTATAATTACACATTAGTTCTAAGCTCTTTTAAGCTTCTTCAGATGCTTCTCTAGCTAATGTGCTATTAATAAACACTTAGAAACATGAGGAAAGCTGCACATCAAAAAAAAAAAAAAAACTCACAGTTAAATCCCATGATAAATCAAGGTTATCCTCTTGTAGGCTGTTAACCACCCTCTAACATAAAAGCTTTGTAGATTCCGTTTTTCATCCGCTTGAGCAGGTACCACTTCTAAGACTTCCCCTCGCCTGAGCTTTGGCTGGTATTTCTCTGGTTTCTCAGCCATCTCAGGGAAGTATGGAATGCTACATACTTATTGAAACATACAAAACCCATTTCCCTAATCCTCAGTGTCCCTTAAAGAATTACAACCTTTAGATGTCAGATTGGTTTTTTTATGTCAAACCACATCCAAAGGGCTATATGTTTGTGAGTCTCAAGGCCATGACCACAGACCAGGTTATAAAATGAGAATAAAATAAGTGCTCACAATGATAATGTCCTTTTCTTCCTCTGGTGGAACATAGTTTTGGTGAGTGCTCAATTAATGTTAGGGATCTGCAGCCATTTTCCAAACATTGTTGCCTCATTTTTTTTAACTCAATGAATTATTTTACATTTATAGATGTACAATGATCATCACAACCCAATTTTATAGCATTCCATCCCAAACCCCAGCCCATCCCCCCCACAACCTGTCTCCTTTCGAAACCTTAAGTTTTTCAAAGTCTTTAAGTCAGTATCTGCTCTGCAAAGAGGTTCATTGTGTCCTTTTTTAAGATTCCACATGTAAGTGACAGCATATGATGGTGGTGTCTCACTGTCTGACTAACTTCACCTAGCATGATAATTTCTAGGTCCATCCATGTTGCTGCAAGTGACATTATTTCCTTCTTTTTTATGGCTGAATACTATTCCATTGCATACATGTTCCACATCTTCTTTATTCACTCCTCTTGTCATTGAACATTTAGGGTGCTTCCATGTCTTGGCTATTGTACATAGTGGTGAAATGAACACTGGAGTACATGTATCTTTTCAAGTCATGGTTTTCTCTGGATCGATTCCCAGGAGTGGGATTGCTGGATCAAATGGTAATTCTATTTTTAGTTTTTTGAGGAATCTCCATACCGTTTTCCATAGTGGTTGCACCAATTTACATCCCCACCAAAAGTGTATGAGGGTTACCTTTTCTCCACACTCTCTCCAGCATTTATTGTTTGTAGCCTTTTGGATGATGGCCATTCTGGCTGGTGTAAGGTGGTACCTCATTGTAGTTTCAATTTACATTTCTCTAATAATTAGTGATGTTGAACATCTTTTTATGTGTTTTCTGGCCATCTGTATAGACACTGTTGTCTTTTTGAAGTCTGTGTCACAGAAGCCATTGGGGGAGAAAGAATTTAAAAAGAAAGAATTGATAAGCCATGTTTTAGGTCGTAGAGGGGTCCAACCACAACAGAACTGTGAAGGGTCTCAGAATTTGGCAAACTGGAGGTCACAAGCAGCCTCTTTGAGAGCTGTCTCAGTGATGTGCCCAAGGCTTGACTGCAAAGGGGTGACAAGGTGGAGGATGCCAATGTGGGTGATTCAGGAAGTCTTGTTCATAGGAGGATGGAGGTAGTGAGTGCACTAGAGAAGGAGAGAAACTTCTTTGTTTTTAATTTCTAAATAGAAGTTAAAATAGAAGTAGTCTAGACTTATTTACAGGCTGAGTCAAGAAAGATACTTGATAATACAGGGATTCTGAGGAATAGAAAGGAAAAATGAAGGGATGTCTACCAGGCAGGGGTAAGGATGAATGACTGGAGAAAGGCTCCAAATAAGGATGGAGGAGGTAAATCGAGCCATGAGAGGGTGGTGCTGAATGGGTGCAAGGGAGAGCAGAAGAGGACCAGAAGGCCATGAAAACACAGAACTTAGTGATAATTGAGATATGGGCAGCCATCAAAGGCTTTGGCATGACGTTAGAACACAAGCAACGAAAGACAAATAGATGAGCTGAACTTCATCAAAATTAAGAACTTTTATGAAGCAAAGCGCATTATCAAGGGACAGAAAAAAATACCATAGAGAATGGGAGAAAATATTTGCAAATCATGTATATGGTAAAGCTCTAGTGTTCAGAATATATAAATAACTCTTAACAACAAAAAGACAAATAATCCAATTAAAAAAAATGGGCAAAGGACCCGAATAAATATTCCCTAAGGAAGATAAGCAAATGGACCATAAGCACATGAAAAGATGCTCGGCAACATTAGCTGTTAGGGAAATGCAAATCAAAACCATGAAACACTTCATACCCACTAGGATGGCCATCATCATCATCAAAAAAATGGAAAATAACCACTGTTGGTAAGGATGTGGAGAAGGTGTAAAATGATGCAGCCACTGGGGGAAGGAAAGAAACAGTTCAGCATGTCCCCAATAAATTAAATATTATCATATATTTAAGAGAATTAGCATGTGAAAAGGAAAGAAGTATTGATACATACCACAATGTGGATAAACTTTGTAAACAGTGTGTTAAGTGAAAGAAGCCAAATAACAAAGGTCGCCTGATTCCATTACGTGAAATGTCCAGAATAGGTAAACTTGTAGAGACAGAAAGCAGACTGGTGGTTGTCAGAGATGGTGGGGAAGGAGGGAAGAATGAGGAGTGAGTATTTAATGGGTATGGGATTTCTTTTGGAGGGATGAAGTGTTTTGGACCTTGATAGAAGTAAGAGTTACATAACCTTGTTCTAAATATCATTGAGTTGTTCACCTTAAAACAGTTAATTTTGTGCTACCTGAATTTCACCTCAATAAAAAGTTCTGTGAGGTCGGTGCTCCTGAGTTCCTCATGTTTCCAGCATCCACCACTTCCAGGATGGAAAACTTCTGGTGCAACTCCCATCTCCTCTGGTAGTCCTCTGGGGTGTGATTTCCTTTTTCAATCCATTCCCTTCGTTTCCAAATTTTCCACATCGTTAGGATGCCTAATGATTACTCATCCATAAAGGTCCTCCCTTTCCTTATATTCAGTAATTGTAATTTTCTAAAATATAATTTCAGAAATGGTTAGGGACATGGAGAAAAGAGAAAGGCTGTATCTTACAATTATTTTTTTGGATTGAATAAAAACATCTCAAATGCCATCATCAAATGGCTCCATCTCTTTTAGTTCAAACCCCTTTGTAAGAATGTGTTCTACTCAGTGTTTGCCACTGAAATGACTTAATTACTTTCTCATAAACTGCCTCGTGTATATGTTTTTGGCAATTTCCCTCACTGCTACAAAGGGGCTCTCATCTTTTTTTTAATGACCCAATGTCCTGATTAACTAGTTCCTTTGAGAGGGGGTTTCTAAGGGATATACTTTAAAGTAAACCAGAGGTGACTGAACAGAAAAGAAATGAGATACATAATAAATTATAAAGGCAAATGAGCTCCATAAAATATTTACCTGTAATGAAGTGGAATTTGATGCTATCTGAACATAAAGAAACGAGCTTAGTTCACCACCACATCCAGATTTTCTTTAGCATGCCACAATTTTGCATTTCTATTGAATGGTCCTGTCATTGGACCATAGACCTATGCCTGTTTGGTTTTTTTTCTTCTTGTCTCTTTAGTGCTGTCTTTCAAATACTGATCTTCTAAATGCAGGGGTGAGAGCTACTTGGCATTAACAGCATCTTGGAGCTTATGTTCACAGTACTCAGTTTTGATAACTTGCTTGCAATCCTGCAGGTGCATGTTTAGGAACCCTCCAGGGTTTTCTGTTTGTTTTTTGGTTTTGGATAAAGCACTGCATAGGAAGTGCCTAGACAGGAATGAATCGAATTAGCTGTGAGGCTGGAATGAAGGAGCCCATTATGCACCTACTGAGGATCCCCACCTGACTGTCCAGCATCCGCATCTCAGATAGAGGTAGTTCCCTACACTCCAGAGTCCATACAGCACAGGGGTTAAGAGCACTGAACTCAGACTGACTGACATAGGTTTTTAGTCCTACCCTCCCTATGGCTGTAGTCACGGGCATAGTACTTAACTTTAGTACTTAACTTCTGCACAGGTCTGTTGCCTCTTCTGAAAAAGGGAGATAATAGTGCCTGCTTCATAGGAGTGTTGTAAACATTACAAAGAAAAACATGTGAAGCATGTTGAATAGTGCCTGGCTCATACTAAGTGTTTAATAAATACTACATTTAGTTCTGAGGTTGCAGATTTGCAAAATTCTCCAGCTGTATCTCTCAAGAATATCAAGGCTGAAACATATTCCACATAATTAATGTCAGCAGAGTAGCAACAGGACTCTCCTAGACACTGGGCTCCATGAAATTTGATTTCTAAACTCTTTACTTAGAAGCTTCGATTTGCCCCTTGGTGTCTTTTGGAAAATACAGGAATAGGAACTATCTGGTATGTGTGCTGATACTATTCCTTCCTATACCCATGGCCATCATCACAAACCAACCCAAGTACTCCCTCCAACTGAGCCCAGACCAGACCTTAGCGCTGACTAGAGTCAGCTCATGAGAGGTAACCTATTTGCCATCTTTGTTCTAGAAACCGAATCTAATACTATTACCACCCTTCAGGAAGGAAATTAAGTGGAGGAGGGGCTAAGGCAGTTAGGAAGAGGACAAAGAGTGACTGATGTTCCCTGACATCTGCTAAGTCACTTCCTGTCATGAACACTCATTCTTCATTACCCCAGCATGATGATTTGCAAGAACTAAAATGAGAAAATTTTGAAAATTTGTCAATGCAAAATCTCAAATAATAAAATACCCAGATTTATACAAGAGCTGCTATAAAAGTGACAGTAGAATTTATCTGTGCAACTGGGTCGGGGATGAGGGGTGGATACTGCAGAGAATGTCAGCTGAAAGTCTGCTTTTTGTGTGGAGAAATATCTTTTCATTCATTATTTCAGTAATAGGAAGGCTGATTAAACTCTCAATGCAGAGATCAGAGAGAGAAAAGATTTATTAATTGATACATGATTTACTTTCATAGGTTTATAGTCTGGGTCATAAGATTTGCGCATGACCCTTGATTAGAAACATTCTTTTTTTTTTTTTTTTTTTTTTTTGTCTTTTTAGGGCTGAACCCGCGGTATATGGAGGTTCCCAGGCTAGGTGTCTAACCAGAGCTATAGCTGCTGGCCTACACCAGAGCCACAGCAATGCCAGATCCAAGCCACATCTGCCAACTACACTGCAGCTGATGGCAACGCCAGATCCTTAACCCACTGAGTGAGGCCAGGGATCAAATCTGCAACCTCATGGTTCCTAGTCAGATTCGTTTCCGCTGTGCCACGACGGGAACTCCTAGAAACATTCTTATTCAAATTAAAACCAGAATGCTTTAAAGGCTGGAATAAAAATATGGAATAAATGATGGAATGGCCTGATGGTTAGTGAGTGTGGTCCTGATGCTGCCCTTCCTTTAACTACATCTAGTGTAGCTTTGTCCACGCCCAGCAGTGCCATCTTGGCCCCATTTCACCTGCCCTAGGAACAGCTCCTTTTGTTTCATTTCCTTTTGCTGGGTCTCCTTACTGGCACTGGCTTCTTGATGCAGCAGAGTGAGCTGGCAACTGTTTGTGACCCTGGCCATAGTGGACTGGCTGCTCCTTTGATTCAGGATGACTTAATCACTTTCTGTCTCCCAGGAATTTGGAATTGGAATTTAGAGATTTGCAAAGGCAGTCTTTGCCTGTGTTTATACTTAGAAGATAACAGTATTGGAGTTGAGGAGTCACTGTCTCCTACTACCATGTGGGGGTTCAGTAGCATTGAAAAGATGCTGAGACAGAGAGAAGAAGAAGCGGGGGAGGGGAAAAGAGAGGGAGGAAGAGGAAGGGGAGAGACAGAAGCAAAGAGAAATAGTGATGAGGAACAAAGAAATGCTGTATCCTGGGCTCCTTCATGTTTTCGTTTGCTAGATCTGGTCTATTTCTGGGGAGTGGCTATATTCTGGATCAGCAAGGTGGGTTAAATAAAGGTGGCTAGAGGGAACCCAGCCTGCTAAGGCCACTATTTTTCTAGTTCTTTTAAAGTCCATCTCACGTTTATATGGCTGTTGCATTGGTGGGTCTTGGCATGGCTCCTTATTCTTAATAAAACTCATCACTTTCAGCCTTCATATCATAACCCCATTCCCCCAATAAAAGATATTCCTCGTACTTAAAATGGATTAAAGATTTGAACATAAGATCTAAAGCCATAAAAATCCTAAAAGAAAACATAGGCAGTAAGCTCCTTGACATCAGGCTTGGTGATGATTTTTGTATTTAACACCAAAAGCAAGAGCAACAAAGGCAAAAATAAACAAGAGGGATTACATCAAACAAACAAACAAACAAACCCACTTTTGCACAGCAGAGGGAAGCATCAACACAATGAAAAGGCAATTTATTGAATGGAAGAAAATATTTGCAAATCATATATCTGATAAGGGGTTAATATCCAAAATATATAAAGAATCTATACAACTCAATAGTAAAACTCCCAAACAATTCGACTGAAAAATGGGCTGAGGATCTGAATAGACATTTTTCCATAGAAGACATAAAAATGGCCAACGGGTACATGGAAAGGGAATTAATAGCACTAATCACCAGGGATACATAAATCAAAATCACAATGAGATATTACCTTATACCTGTTAGAATGGCTATTATCAAAAAGACAATATATAGCAAGTATTAACAAGGATATGGAGAAAAGGCCACACTTAAGCACTGTTTGTGGGAATGTAAATTGGTGCAGCCACTATGGAAAACAACATGGAGTTTCCTCAAAAAATTAAAAATAGAACTACCATGTGATCCAGCAATCCCACATTTGGGTGTTTAGCCAAAGGAAATGAAGATATTAACTCAAAAAGATATATGCATTGATTCATAAAAGGAAAAAGCAAAAAAGAGGAAGCCGATAGTGCCAAATGGTGCCAAAATCGACCAGCAAATTCATGCAAAAGGCAAGAAACCTCCAGCTCCAGATATGTCCCTGACTTTGAGGAGGGCTATGCTAGGTGGCCTTGGAGTAGTACCTCCTCCCAGCTTCCGCACATTCCTGTACTGGGCTGTAAATTCATATTCTGAGGTGCCTCTTCTTCATCCTTTTCCTTTCAAGCCTGTAGATGTGAATTCCTTCCTGATTTCACCTGATACCCTCTGTCTTGCAGGCAGGATGAGGGAAGCACATGCTCCTCGTCTTCCTGCCGTCATGCCTCTCCCTGGTCCATTCATTCCTGTTTTGGATTTCTCTCATTAGCTCCCGCTTCCTTCTGCATCATGGTCAGAAGGAGAAGGAAATTATCTGTTCCAGTTTGTGTCTTTTTTCCAAATCACATACCTCAAAACCCTATAATCTGTGCAGAGAAGAAATTTCATGATTTCATTGGAGGAAATTTCATCCCAAGGGAGAATCAGTCTGAGCAGACCTTTTACCATCTTTTTAAAAGTTTCATCTGGCCAGGAGGCTTCTCTGCAGACAGCGTTTTGCCTTCTTGGGGTGTGGCTCAGACCTCAGCAGCTTTCAAGGACCACCATCTATTCTTCACAAGAGCCATTCACATTTGTCACCTTCACTGTGTTTACTCCCCTCTAGACTCTTGAATTGGTGCAGGTGGTCCTGGTGTCTATGGCTTTTCTCAGGGATCTGTTCTGGTCAAACTTTCAGAGCTCTGGTAGCTCTAAGTCCTCTCCATGTGCCTATGGCTGCTTGAGGGCAGGGTTGCTCTCTGACAGGGACCACCTTTGTCCTCAACCTTTTGCTTCTGGCGTGATTACTGAAAAAGCTTAACAAAGCCTAGAAGGGTACTCTCGATTTAGTCCAGACTACAATAAAACACCCAAGCTACAATAAAGATTTTTTACTAGAGATCTTATTTATGATTTTATGGTTTCTGAAGCTCTTCTTTAATTACTGCCTACACAGAGCTCAAGATCTGTCAGGAATGATAAAGAATCATTCTCATTATTACCTTAAATTTACTTCCCTTCCACCCCATACATTAACCTTTATTACTATAAGTTATGGCTGTGAGGAGCCAGAGCTAAAGAATAAAGTTTACTTTCATTTAAGATGTGAAAGCAGGCAAGTCCCTGCTTTCTGCATGAGAGCAGGATGAGGAACCAAGTGTGTCATTTGGTGGATACATAAAAAACGCATTATATTCCTTTTAGAAGATAATTATCTAGGAGTCGTTTGCCTCGTTTGGTTAGAAGTTTCTTTCTGAGGTGGAAAATGAGGGGAGAGAAAAGGGAGAAAGATGGATTGGCTGACAGATGGACTAATTAAGTGATGAAGATACAAAAGAAGTGAGAGGGTTATAGACCAGGAAGACAGCAGCTCTCTTGAAAGCAGCAGAATGTGAAATGTCTTCTAAAAAAGAAATAATAAAACAGATGGTTCAAGTTGAATAAATGATGTTTGGTTACTGAAAAGTGCATTTCCTCCTACTTCCTAATACACTCAATGTATCTAAATAAGAAAAAAATGGAACAACAGTCATTTTGGATGCTTAATAATAAATATTAGTCTTTTAGTGCTTTATCTTTTATTTAGAGAGCTCAAAGTCCTTTTCTCAGCTTAGTGAGAGCTTTGCAAATCTCCTCTGTGGGGGTAAAGGCATAACACTGTTTTATCTGTTGGATAGTGAAAATCATAGGAGTTGTCCCTCAACCAATGAGGCAGGAACAAGGGACTCTTGTGTGCCTTTCTCAAGTGCCTCTCTGCTGGAGGATCCCTGCCCATGACTCATGGTTCCACATCTTATTCCCTCCATTCTCCCATTCTGTGTTAATCAGGACTGCGTTGGTTGTTAAGTACCAAACACCTAAGTCAAGCTAATTTAATAAAAGCAAGTAAGCAAACAGACATGACTGGGAAACCCAACTCTTGCCTTCACATCAGTTTCCATCCAGGCAATCTAACAACAGCATCAGGTCTGCTCTGTCTGACCACTAGCTGTGTGAGCCTTATTCAGGTTATTCTCTGCCAAGCCAGTGGCACAATGATCTCCAGAGCTATGGCTCTAAATAGTCCTTAGAACTCAGGGTTCCCCAGAAAGAAGGTCCATGCTAGTCTCCAGAAAGGATTCTGTTTGGATGACTGGCATATATTCTCACTCATTTTTTTGACTGATCCCTGTGCCTGAATCACATGTAGAGTTGGATAGAAGGTTTCCCTTGGGAATAAATAGACCAAAAAATATAACAGATGCCAACTACACATTAAAGTCTGCAGAAAGTTTCCACAGATTTAGGCCTTTTGGTTCCCATTCTACCCTCCCGGCATCCATGTTGGGTATAAAGCACCAATTGCAATGTGAATGTTTCTGTTCTTACGCTGTTCTCTTGATCAAAAGCCCATCCCTTAACTCATCTTTATCACACCTGATGCCCCCTCACTGATCTCGTCTTAATCTTCCACAGCTTCCACCACAGTTTTACATCACCCATCCTTGTGGTCTTTTCCGAAATTCCATTTGTGTTCATCTCAGTTTCCCAACCAGACTGTAAACAATCATAAAGAACACTTCTAGCTTTATGTACTGCCCATCCTCCTTGCCTGGCACACAGTTCATACTCAATACTAGGACTGAATATTCTGAGTTATATACATTTTTACCTATTGCCTATTGTCTAGTTTAGTCATTTGTAAAATGAAGATGATGGTGCTAACCACATAGGGCTCATGTGAAGAATAAGATGGTATCTTTGAGGTGCTTATCACATAGTAAGTACCCAATAATGTATCTATTATTTATTCATATATGCATATGTGTATATGTGCATGCCCATTATTTACTGCATACATATATGAATCAATTGATAAATTTTCTGAGGACAGAGCCCATGTCTCTTTTTTATTCTTTCTTGTTACCCAGAGGTAACAAATCACAGTTATTCAACATGAGTCTGTGGCCATCTGATTCTAACACTCAGATTCTTATTTTGCCATCTCCATAGGATGTCATGTTAACGAAAACAACTGCTGCATTATTATGACCTTCTGGTCATAGGGAAATATGTGAAAGCACAAAACATGACCACGTGAAGTAGCTGAGCACATGCAAATTCTTTCCAGAAGTTCTTGTGCTTCTGGCCTATGAAGTCTTTATAAAGGAGCACCAAGAATGGGTTGGAAGAAGTTCCCTTGTGGCTCAGTAGGTTAAGGATCTAATGTTGTCACAGCTGTGAGATTCGATCCCTCGCCTCGGAACTTCTCATATCCTGTGAGTGTAGCCAAAAAAAAAAAAAAGGAAAAGGTTGGAATGGGATATGAGAGTGGCAAGGGGCAAGGGGACCAGGATTCTTTGGAACCCTCTGATGGATAATTTTCTTTTCTTTTCTCTGGGTGCAGCTTGGGAAAATGACCATCTTGAGTTTTGTTAAAGAAATACAATGTAAGCTGATATGTCTCATTTCACTTTTAGTTTTCAAACTAAGGACATCAGCATACAGCTAATTAGCTTTTAGTTATACATAACTCTGGCTATATATTTTCAGGCTTTTATGAGTCACTGGGACATTCAGTCTGGAAAACTCACAAGAATTATATTTAACAAAATAAAAGCATTTATAGCATAGACAAGAGAATAGAGCCAGGAGCTTCTTAATGAGAAATATTTAAAACAAATGAGCATCTAAAGGAAACACTAAGATGGAAATCAAAGAGTGAAGCCTTGGAAATGGGAATGTTATTGTTCACAGCTCTCAGGGCATATTCTCCTTGGGTCACGGTGAGAGATTCTGGGTTGCTTTTAATTAGAACTGAAGATGAATATGGATGGCAGCATAAATCAGAGAATAGAAAACCAAGTGATCCTGCAGGAACTATGGATCTCATAAAAGGTCTTGAAAAGTTTCAAATAATTTATTACTCTTTTGGTGCTCATATGGGACTGACTACAGCACCATAATAAAGGTCACTTATTGGCTCTGAATCAGACCTGAGTTTGACACCTGTTGTATCATCCCTTAGCTTCTGAGAGTCAGTTTTCCCATCTATACAAATTTAGGTAATAGTAATACTCTCACATTGACTTATCTGACTCACAAATCTGATCAGCATTCTGATGATACCCCACTTGCTTATTTTTGCTTTTGTTGCCTTCACTTTTGGTGTTATATCCAAGATACCACTGCTGAGACAACGGAAAAGAAAAATTTCCCCTATGCTTTATTCTACCAGTTTTTTAAAGTTTCAAGTCTTATGTTCAAGTCCTCAATCAATTTAAAATTTGATTTTTGTATATGGTATGAGATAAGGTTCCAATTTCATTTCTCCGCAAATGGATATCCAGTTTTCTCAACAGCATTTAGTTTTCCTAGCTTCATTGAGATATAACTGACCTATAACATTGTGTAAATTTAAGGTGTAAAGGATGATAATTTAATAGTGAACTGTTTGCCACAATAAAGTTAACACTTCCTTCACCTCACCTAATTGCCATTTCATTTCTATTTATTGAACACACTATTCTTTACCCATTGTATGTTCTGGGCACCACTGCTGAAGATAAGTTGACCATGAACACTGGCTTTATTTCTGGACACTCTATTCTATTTCATTGCTCTATGTCTGTTTTTACGACAGTACCACACTATTTTGAACACTATAGCTTTATAATATGGTTTTAAATTAAGAGGAGTGATGTCTCCAGCTTTGTTCTTCCTTCTCAGAATTGCTTTGGTTAATCAGGGATTGTTGTATTTTCATATGCATTTCAGGACTGTTTTTGTTATTTCTGTGAAAAGTGCAATTGGAATCTTGACAGGAATTATATTGAATCTATAGATGGCTTTGGGTGGTATGGACATTTCAGCACTATTACTTCTTCCAATCCATGAGCACAGAATATCTTTCCACTTATTTATAACTTCATTTTCTTTCACCACTATCTTGTAGTTTCCAATGTACAGATCTTTCACTTCCTCAATTAAATTTAGTCCTAAGTACTTTATTGTTCTTGATGTTATTGTATATATGATTTTCTTCTTAAATCTTTAGTTTTTTATTAGTGTATGGTACTATAAGTGATTTCTGTATGTTGATTTTGTATCCTGAAAATTTACAGAGTTTGTCTAGTAGTTCTAACAATAACAGTCTTTTCTGATGGAGCCTTAAGGGCTTTTTATGTGTAAGATCATATCATCTGCAAATAGAAATTTACCTCTCTGATTTGTATACTTTTTCTTTCTTTCTTCTCCCTAATTTCTCCGGCTAGAACTCCCAGTACCATGTTGAATAAAAGTGATGAGAGTGGACACCTTGTCTTGCTGTGATGTTAGGGGAAAGAAAAGCTTTCTTTTTTTCACTGTTGAACTTGATGTTAGCTGTGGGCTTGACATGTAAAGCCTTTGTTATACTGAGATACATTCCTTCTATATCCAGTTTGTTGAGATTTTTATCATGGAAGGATTTTGTATTTTGTCAAATGCTCTTATTGTATCTGAGATGCTTATATGATTTTTACCTTCATTTGTTAATGCAGTGAATCACATTTATTGATTTGCAGATGTTGATCTATTTTTGCACCCCAGGGATAAATCTCACTTGATCATGGTGTATGATATCTTTATTGTGCCGTCGAATAGGTTTTTTATTTTATTGGGATTTTTACATTAATTTTCATTAGGGTTTTGCCCTGTAATTTCCTTTCCTCATAATGTTCTTGTCTGACTTAGGTATGAGGGTAATAGCAGCCTTGTAAAATGAGTTTCAAAGGGCACCTCTTCATTAACTTTTGGGAAGAGTTTGAGTAGATTTGGAATTAATTTTTTCCTGAAATGTTTGTTCAGTTTTTTAATTTCTTCATGATTCCTTTTTGGTGGGGGATATGTTCTAGGAATTTATTTCTTCTAAGTTGTTAAATTTGTTGGTGTACAACTGTTCATAGTAGTCTTTTATGATCCTTTGCATCTCTACGGTATCAGCTGCAGTGTCTCCTCTTTCATTTCTTTTTTTCTTTTTTTTTTTTTGGCCATTCCTCTGGCATGTGGAAGTTCCCAGGCTAGGGACCGAACCCAAGCCACAGCAGTGACCCAAGCCACTGCAGGGACAACTGCTGGATCCTTAACACATGGTGCCACAAGAGAACTTCATCTTGTGATCTTCTTCATTTCTGATTTTGAGTCTTCTCTCTTTTATTCTTAGTCTACTTGTCAATTTTGTTTATCTTTTCAAAAACAAGTTCTTAGGGTTTTTTGATTATTTCTATTTTTTCTGAACTCAATTTATTTCTTCTTTGATCTTTTTAGTTCATTCTGCTAAATTTGGGCTTAGTTTGTTGTTACATTTACAGTTCCTCATGTGTAAAGTTAGGTTGTTTGAGATTTCTTTTTTTCTTGCTGTAGGCATTTGTTGCTATAAACTTCCTTCTTAGAGCTGCTCCTGCTACATCTCTTAAGTTTTGGTATGTTGTGTTTCCATTGTCTCAAGATATTTTTTGTTTTCCCTATTAATTTCTCTTTGACCCAATGTTCAAGAGTGTGTTAATTTCCACATTTTTGGTGAATTTTACAGATTTCCTTCTTTTATTGATTTCTAGTTTCACACCACTGCTGTCAGAAAAGATGCATAATAGGATTTCAATATTCTTAAATTTGTTGAGACTTGTTTTATGGCCCAACATATGATATATTCTGGAGAATGATCCATGTGTACTTGAGAAGACTGAATGAATATTCAGCTGCAGTTGCACGGAATATTCTGTATATTTCTGTTAGGTCTATAACACTCTATTCTTCTTTTTTTTTTTTTTTTTTTTTTTTTTTGTCTTTTTTGTCTTTTTGCTACTTCTTTGGGCCGCTCCTGTGGCATATGGAGGTTCCCAGGCTAGGGGTCGAATCGGAGCTGTAGCCGCCGGCCTATGCCAGAGCCACAGCAACGCGGGATCCGAGCTGCGTCTGCAACCTACACCACAGCTCACAGCAACGCCGGATCATTAACCCACTGAGCAAGGCCAGGGACCGAACCCGCAACCTCATGGTTCCTAGTCGGATTCGTTAACCACTGCGCCACGACGGGAACTCCTATAACACTCTATTCTATCTACAGTGTTATTCAGGTCATTTGAGAGAGCAGAAACAAGAGGTAAGCCCTATCCTAGGTCAAAGAATAACTGTTCTTGTGTACTCTTAAGTGGTAGATAATGTAATTTGCAGAATTAACGTGTAGGTTTGTATCTTTTTTGAGGCATCAATGTGAATACAAAATGTTACATGTTCACATAAGAGTTACTAAGGCTAGCCTATTTCTCAACATCCACACTACAATAAATGGCCATACTGCCCAGTGAGTATGGGCAGCTTAGATCTCCCAGCATTTAAAGACTTCATCTGATTACAGGATGATACCAGAGATTATGTGATAATAAAACAACCAACTGACAATATCTCTGAGTAAACTTGTGTTCAGAGGGACTCTGAGTTCATACCTAAAAAGGAATTCTGTGACCGATTATGGGTAATTGAGAATGTCAGCACACATGCCTTATACATACTTAAAATAGCAGAAGGGATTTTCTTAACCCTTAAATAAAGGTTGAGATTCAGGGCTGGCATTAGGAGATTTGGCGGAATGTGATCCCAGGGAGCAACTGTGATGGCAAAGAAAGTGACCAGGGAATGAGAGAAAACCAGTACAAGAATGCACCATTGAGTGGGCTGTTGCTACTAATGCCTGGCACTTTATTCCAGGGGAGCCTTAGGAAATGTATCCCACAATTATTCACTAGGGAAACAAAGAGGGAACTATTCATTTAAAAGTTCCCTCCCCAGTCATTCGAGGGAGGGTCCACAGACACCAACTCCTCAGCATTTCCAAACTGCCTACCTGGGCACTGAGTGGGTCTTGGGGAATCTCAGCTGCCAGTTTCCGAGGAGTCCCAGGGGAGGAGGTGAGAGCAGGTTCTGAGATGCAGTGCTGTCAGGCTGAACTGTGCAAAGCTGATCAAAGTCATCACAGCAGTGAGTAGAGGCAGAGGTGGGACTAGAAAGAGATGAAATCATGCTTAAAAGCTTGTCCAGTACCGTTCCTATCATGCCCACTCTTTGGGGTCTTATTCTCATAATGATTCATGCTCAGTGGTTGAACAAAACTCCATTGAATTCCACCTATTCAAAGAAGAATACATTCAAGCTACGATCTTCTCAAAAACCGTATTTCCTGGACCCACATCAGGCAATATACTTCAGATTTGAATTTGTTCACTGAACACAGTGAATCATGCTGCCCAGCCTGAGAACACAACTGCTACAGAGGCAACAAGTTCAATGAAAAAAAATTACAGTGTCAACATACTAATAAAATGAGGAATTCTCATCATTCACCATACAGTATTAGCCTAACACATAGTGATGATTATTTCTGTGAAAGTTAACATTTCCCAAAAGCTTTTGAGAAACGTACCAACACTAATGAAGCATAAATTGATAACTTAAGAAGTTTAGGAGTTACTGTTGCGGCTCAGTAGTGACGAACCTGACAAATATCTATGAGGATGCGGGTTTGATCCCTGGCCTCAGTGAGCTGTGGTGTAGTTCACAGATGTGGCTTGGATCCTTTGCTGTTGTGGCTGTGGTATGGGCTGGAAATTGCAGCTCCCATTCGATGCCTGGACTGGGAACTTCCATATGCTGCGGGTTCGGCCCTAAAAACAAAAATAAAACAAAACAAAAAGAAATTTAGGTGTGCCATAGTGTATTAAAATTTCTTTTGGTCCATGCATCATGATGAGCTTACAAAGGTTGAGACATCTTTTTTTTTTTAATTTTGAGAGACATCAATGTTTTTTCTTTTATAGTAGAAATGATAATTTATACTTCTATCATTAGAATGTTTTAAAATTTTTATTAATCGACACATCATAAATGAGAAAGTGATTATGTACCCATTTCAATCATCTATTTCAGCTTGCTTTGGAAAGGAAAATAACTGTTTTCTGCTAATTACAGATTTAACTTAAGGTTAGCAGATCTATAAGCTGTGGTGATTACAGGGGCCAGATTTAGAGATAGATGGAGCTGATAATGTTACCATCTCTTCCTCAACATGATTAAGATTATGGCCTCAAGCAGCAGAACACAGATAAACACATCAAGGATTCTGATATCCTGGCAGAATGGACATCTGATGTTGGAAACCTGCAGTGCTGCCTCCAGGGCACAGGCAGTTGGTATCCTCATCAAATCTGCGGGAGGCCTCTAAAGGCAGTCACTTCAATGCTTGCCCCTCCCAGTGGTGCATGCACATACACCAAGCAGGTGGGCTAAGCTTAACAACAGCAGCTTAAGACACAGCTGATGAAGTGTCAGCCCCTTTTTCTTTATGAGCCTCACCCAGGTTCTCAGTTCATTAGTCTCCTAATAATTAATTCAGAATGTTAGATCTTTCCTCCACACAGAACACATGGATTCATATTCTAAGTGTGCCAGAGAGAGAGAGAAGAGACAACATTTAACAATACCATGGCACTGTGTTGGTCAGATGCTGATTGATGTGGCCCATGATGGATCATCATCATCTAAGATGATTTTCCAAGGGTTGTACAGGATGAACGAAACAGCGTCTTATGGAGAAAACGACACCAATGGGCTGGCCAATTAGTCAGAGATAAAAACAGCTCAGGAGGAGATGTACACATGGTGCATCAAGAAGAAGACCAGAGCCTTAAGTCCCCAGTGCCACCTGGCAGTTTTGGGAATGGTGGCTTCACTGTCCTGTGAAACGGAGCGAGTGCTAGTGCTAAGGACTCAGGGCTGAAAACCTAGGGAAAGGAAATGGAGCTAAAGAATCAAAAGAATAAAACTAACCTGACAGGGAAGGGAGCTATGCACTCATCTCATCTTCCACTCACAGCTGACATTACTAATCTCTCATAATACCATCACTGACAAGCACTGAGAGATCCTAAAATTCTCATTAACCCACACTTTTAGGCAGTTAAGTCATCCTATTTTTTGGAAGGAATCAATGTGTCATCCTTGATCTATGACCATATCTTGTATTATTCTAAAAACCTCAAATATCTTAATCTTTCAGAAGTTAAGGACAGAAAAGGGTCTTTGCATAAACTACCAAGAATCTTTCTTTTTCTTTTAACTGTAACTAAAAGTACCTATTTATCGTTTTAGCATGTTCTGTCTGTGCTTTCCCTTTTCGTGTAATAATAATGCTAACTTAGATGGTTATGATTTTTATTATTGTTTATGATTTTTATTTTTTCTATTATAGTTGATTTACAGTGTTTTGTCAATTTCTACTGTACAGCAAAGTGACCCAGTCATATACACATATATTTTTTTCTTTTACATTATCCTCCATCATGTTCCATCACAAGTGACTAGATATAGTTTCCCCAATGCTAATTTGTCTGATCCTAAAGCAATGATAAGGCAAGCACTATTATTTCCATTCTAAGATTAAGAAAACCAAAAACAAAATTTGAGGCTCAGAGAAGAACAGTGACTCCTTAATTTCATGTATTTAGTAGGTGAAGGGGCTAAGAGTTCAGATCTTCATCCAGAGTGCTTGCTGTTTGTCTATGCTTTACATAGAGGAATCTGTCCATGATTAATTTTAAGAAGGTCAATTGCTTTAAAAAAGATTTGGAAACCATGAGAGTAAACTGTATTTGAAGTCCTTTACTAGCACTCAGAGCTTCTTCAGCCAAGGCTACAGAGAGACTTCCCAGTTTGGCTGAGGCCTTGAGTGCTCTATTTGAGTTGAAAGCTGTCCTATCCTGTCCAGCAATTCTATCCCTAAAATTAACAACATTTTCCAAGTTCACTATCAGAGGCAACAAGGAAATTATACAATAATGTATCATTATTTTCTGATCCTCCAGGCATTTGTTTTACGTGCTGACACAGGAACATTTGATAACTCTCTTAGCTGTCTAACAGGGAAGGGCTATCAATTTTTACCATGCATCACTGAATTACCTGGCCTTGCTATAACCATCAAAACAAGTTTGATGAAATCATGGCCTTCAAGAGCATTAATTTTATATCATTGAAAGGCATCACTAATGGTCACTGCTTGGTCTTAGTCTCAGGAAGAAACTGGGGTTAAAATTCATGAGCTACTCTTTGTCCTCAGAGTCACAGCTTACTCTTAAAATTGTGTGTTTAAATTTCGTGGCAGATGAAAACAATGCTAAAAGCTTTTCTTGTAAGAGGAAAAATATTCCAAGAGAAAAAGATCTTTACTTTTAATGGAGAAGGGGCCAAGAGAAATTGTGCAGTGAGTCCTCCTGTGATGATAAGCTTGGGTGCCCTTAGCATGTCCCAGCAGAAAGAGCGTTACGCTGAGATAGGTCTTTGCTTATCAAAGTTTCCTAAGACTCAATTGTTCAACAAGTATTTGTTGAGTACCTGCCTTGTGCCTGGCTCTGTGCTGGATGCATTGTACAAATTATTCAGAGATCTTCATAATCACCCTATGATACAATCACTTTGGGTGGCTCAGGTCAGCCCTTCTACAAGACGATTGCGTTGAGACATTACAAACATTTTTACTTGTTTATTGATTTATTTATAGAATATCACTCTCCAAAATGTAAAATAAATTTGAAATCAGTATGGTATTGTGAAAGGAGTTCATACTGGACACACTGTTTGCCCCTGGGATTGCAGACTGTCTCTTGCTGGTAGAAGGAGTCATGGCTTACCAACGCTGAGACGATTGCCTACTACTTACTGCTGTGAGCTTCTGCTCACATGCTTCTGTTCTGTCCTTCAACAATGAACTTAGTTTATGGTGTTCTTTTTTTTTTTTTTTTTTCAATTTTTTCTTACTATATGAGGCATTTGGGACTCTAAAGTCACCCATCTGAAAATGTTTCTGTGTGATCTGAGTCCACTTCATCATTAATTTGTTTATTTGGCTATGCATCTGACCACAGATGGCTGCTGAGCACCTATACCCGTGGAGTGTGAGGTGGGTAACAGAGTATGTCTCACTGAAAGAGGCACGGCCTTGACTTTAAAAGACCTCACAGTCTAGAGGGGGAGACAGATAAATAAATAGGCAAGTACCATACACTGTGATAATTACTTTGATGGCATAAGTTTAGGTTTCTTTGTGAGTGCCTTTTCAGGTCTTAAGAGGATGCCTCAGGGAGGTCACCCAAGAGCAGTTTTTCCAAACACTCACTTAATATGTGCAGGGAAGCCTGTATCAGAAACACTTGGATTTTATTTATTTATTTACTTACTTATTTAGAAAATACTACCTTTATTTTTTATTTTATTTTAGCTATTTCCAATGGCATGTGGAAGTTCCCAGGCCAGGGGCTGAATACACACCACAGCAGTGACCCAAGCTGCAGCAGTGACAATGCTGGATCATGAACCACTGTGCCATAGGAGAACTCCTTGGGGAGTTTCCATTGTGGCTTAGTGGTAATGAACCTGACTAGGATTGATAAGGACCTGGGTTTGATCCCTGGTCCTACTCAGTGGGTTAAGGATCTGACATTGCCATAAGCTGTGGTGTAGGTTGCAGATGTGGCTTGGATCTGGCATTGCTGTTGATGTGGTACAGGCCAGCAGCTGCAGCTCCCATTTAACGCCTAACCTGAGAACTTCCATGTGTTGCAGGTTCGGCCCTTAAAAGCAAACAACAACAACAACAAAACTCCTTGGATTTTTTAAAAAATAGAAATTCTAAGATCTAAATGAATCTCTGGGGTTAGAGATGAGTAATCTGCATTTTAATAAAAGTACTTCAGTTGATTCTTATGCCCCAAAAAAGTGTGGGAACCACTGACTTAGATCAATTGATTAAATGTTTGCTCCTTCTCCAACATCTGTGTAACCAGAAAGCCATATCAGAATGTAAAAGCAAGAGGGCTGTCATAGAGATAATCTTGACAAATGTAAATCACTGTTAGTCACAAATTACTTGTAACCCTCCTATTTACTGACCAGCAAATAGGAGGTTTTGTATTCTGTGGTTAAAACTCAGGCTCTGGGGCAGAGCCTCTGTTTCTTACTAGCTGTGCAGGTTGGGGCAAGTAATCTGTGTCTTAGTTTCCTCACTTGGAAAATAGTTTGATGATAAAATTCCTATTGTATAGGGCTGCTATGAGGACTAAATAAATTCATATGCATAAAGTATTTGGAAGAGCCCCTGGCATATTTGCTCTACACTTAATCTGGACTCGGTCATCATTCTAGATCAGTATCCCCTCAGTTTCCATCCCTTCCCTTGCAGATACTGCCCTCTTGTTTTTTTCTGGCGGGGGTGTGTGGGGGGGTGATGTACTGAACCATGAATTTTGTCCTAAAAAAGTATGAGATGGAGGGAAATAATCTTCATTTGAGGAAGTCTCCTTTGAGCAATTTATTTCCTGGAATGATGTCTTAGCTTTGCTTTACCTAGTGCAGTAGGCAGAATAATGGCACCCAAAGATGTCCCAGTCATAATCTTCAGAACCTGTGAATATTACTCTGTATGACAAATGAGATTTTTCTAGCTATAGTCAAGGACCATGAGATATGGTTACCCCATATGAAAAAGGGATTTTTCTAGTTATAGTTAAGGAGTATCCAGGTACACCCAATGAATCACATGAATCTTTACAAGTGGAGAACCTTTCCAAGCTGAGATCAGATGGAGCTGTAACATTGCCAGCCTTGAAGATGGAGGAAGGGGCTATGAGCCAAGAAGAGAGGGCAGCCTATAGAAGCTAGAAAAGTCCTGGAAATAGATCCTTACTAGAACCTCCAGAAGGAGACAATTCCTGTCAACATGTGGATTTTAGACCTGTGCGAGCCATGTTGGAATTTTGATCTACTGATCTGCAAGATAATAAATTTGCATTGGTTAAGCCATTGGGTTTGTGGTAATTTGTTACAGTGGCACGAGAAAACTAATATGCATAATCTTCAGACATCTGTTTTTTTCCTTAGAATAATATGTATGTGACCTTTCAATTTTATCTTTTATACCCAGAAAATAATTCCTTCACAATTTAAAGGTCCACTCCGTAGTTCTTCAAAAGGAAGTCAATGGTTGTAAGATTGGCCTTAAATTTAAGACCATTCCTCTTCTAGGGTGCTGCAAATAAAGCAAAATTTCTCCTACTCTTTTCCACATCACACCCCCTACTTCCTTGCATTTAATTATATTTATCTTTCTTCCCTTAACCTTTATAAATTTATATCTATGGAATTTTCATCAGGTGATTTCTTAAAGACTTTTATTCTTATTAAACTCTCTGTTATTTCACAGATTCTTCTGATTATGTGTCTGGAAATAGGACCTAGGTAATTGGCAATCACATCATATGCCCCACCACTCTAAAACTCCATAAAATTATAGTACAACTAAATGAACCTCAAAGAAATAAGTAGAATAGTTAAAGACCCTGACTAAGAGATTTTTGCATGTATTTTTAAAATATGCCATTACTTTAAACTTTGGTTACATAGTGAGGATAATTTTTAAAGCTAAGATTAAAAAACCTATTTAAATTAAAAGGCAGTTAAAAGGTAGAACAGAAGCACTTATAAAATCTCCTCTGACTTGAAAGCCCCAGTGGAAGTAAATGTCTTCTGCACACTTAGATATGGTTTATGGCATCTATATTGCACAGGCGGAACAATAACAAAGTTTGCAGCTGAGTGAGAAAATCAAAATTGATTTAAGCTTCTTTTCATTGGAGCATACATTTATGACAGCCACCATCAGCAAGAAAGAGCTTAATTTTCTAACTTAAGGATTCACAAAGCTGTTTGCCTTCTCCTCCAAGGAGACTTCCTGGTCATTTGTATTGTCTGCAACATATTTTTCTTTGGGAAGGTTTGAAGGAACTGAAAATTGTTTATCTTGGGGGTTGAAGGGCTGGGGTTTATTTCAGGTGAGAGAGAATAAATTCTTATGGAAGTTTTCAGTGTGATGTGGTCATCAGAAATGTTGATGGGATTGTAAAACAAAATAACTGCACTCTGTTTTATTCATTGGTGCTATTCTAACCCATCTGGGTATTAATTTCAGGCCACCCTTGAAGAGGGCCTAAGATGTGACAAAGTGTATTCAAAAGATGGGACAGAAATATCTGGATACCAACCATGTAAGAAACAGTTGGAGGCATTAAGGCTACTTCACCTTGAGAAGAAAGTTCTGGTGGAATACGATGGTCAGAATCAAACATCTGAAGGACAGCATGCAGAGAAAGAATTTGACTTACTTCTGTCTTTCTGAAAGGGGTAAAAGTAGGGTCAGTGGATAGGAGTTAGAGTGAAGTAGATCTAAGTTCTTTATGAAAAAGATATTTCCTGGGATCAGAAGAAGATAAAGATGATGTGTTCGCCATTCCTAGAGCTGCTCAAACATAGCCAAGAACCTTGTAACTATATCAGGGTCTCTAATTTGCTTTGCACCCCCCCGCCCCCACGCACCCACTGCACCCTCTTTGTTAGATGGAGTGAGAGGGGGCTGCTGCTGGGAAGGAGTTCAGGTCTCTTTTCCCAGGGACCGACACCCTGATACATGGGCAGTTAGGTGGCTCTAGGCCAGAAATGGCAACTCCATGCCACCATGCTCTCCTGCCCATAGAATGTATTCTAAACCATTGCTGGACTCTCTTCTGCTAAGTATAACCTCAGAATGCTTCTCAACACAATATGCTGCCATTGTTAGAATTGGTGCACAGATGAAACCTATTTGTCATTTCTGCTTAGGACAAATTTGGTGTGCTACTTATTATCCCCTTAGTTCCAAGCAGCTCTCTGTGCTCTTCTTTGGGATGCCTGTGCTGGGCTTTTGCACATTATGTTTCTGCCTTGCTAGCTAGGTCACTGTTAGTCTGGATGGAGAAAGGAGGGACTTTCTCTTTCCTTTGGGTTTTCAGCTGCAGTAGCAGCTGAATTTGGTTTGCAGTTTTGCCAGCACTCTCAGAAAGAACCTTGCAGTACCCTCCTCAGGAACAATAGCACCTTCCAGCCCAGGGCACCTCCTCAGAGATCGGTTTCAGCTGCATGTGGCTCTTCCTCCAGCTTGTAAGTATGAACTATTCCAACCCTTTCCCTTTTATTCCTCATCACTCAAGATAGTAGCTCTTCCCACAATGGCCACTTCTGTGATACTTGTCTCTTTTGCTTTTCTTAACTTTAATTTTATATCTAATTAAACATTCTTTAATTCTCCTGTTCAGATACCTGGTGTGATTTTTGTCTCTTGACCATACCTTTTCGCTACATCTACTATTAGCACAAGTATCTCCATCTTCTGATATTTTCTTCTTCCCTTCTCTCACTGGTGACCCTGTGACCCTGCTAATTCCTGTCTAGGTCTTAGCAGATGATGAATGGGGTTTAGAACTGACCCTCACAGGTGGTTGTATAAGTTGGGCACTGAAAAACTCTAGGGGGCGCCATTTACATTTGTAATCAGCATTGATCTATTACACTCAGACAATTTTCTAGCAATTAAGGAATAGAAGCTAGTGATGTCTTAGTCTGTAACGGATTAAGGAGTAATTGTGTTTAACTTTTGATTTGATTATAGATAATTTGAGTGGTAAGGGATTTATCATCCAGCCTAATTCCCTCACTTAAAAAAATTAGTTGATTTACAATATTATATGAGCTTCAGGTGTACAGCATAGTGATTCTAAAAAATAACACGAATGAATGTATAAGCTAAACAGAAACATACTCAGAGATATAGAAAACAAACCTACGGTTTCCAAAGGGGAGAGGGAAGCAGGGAGGGACAAATTAGGGTTATAGGATTAACAGATATAAATAAATACGTATAAAATAGATAAGCAACAAGTATATTCTGTAGAGAAATTCCTTCTTTTTAAAGATAGGGAACTTAAGTCTCAGAAATGATGGAGGAGGAGTTCCCATCGTGGCTCAGTGGCAACAACCCAACTAGTAACCATGAGGACACAGGTTCGATCCCTGGCCTCGCTTAGTGGATTAAGGATCCAGCATTGTGGTGAGCAGTGGTGTAACTCTCAGACGTGGCCTGGATCGGGCCTTGCTGTGGCTGTGGTATAGGCTGGAAAGCTGCAGCTCCAATACAACCCCTAGCCTGGGAACTTCCATATGCTGCCTGTGTGGCCCTAAAAAGTAAACAAACAAACAAACAAAATTAAAAAGAAAAAAGGGTTCCACAATAAACTTCCAGGTATAAGATTAATAAAGTACTAAAGATATGATTAATATAATCAACACTGTTGTATGTAATATATGAAAGTCATTAAGAGAGTAAATCCTAATAGTTCTTATCACAAGGAAAAAAATCTTTTTTCTTTCTCCTTTATACCTATGTGAAATGATGGATGTTCACTAAACTTATTGTAGTCATCATTTCATGGTGTATGTGAGTCAAATCATTATGCAGTACACCTTAAACTTATACAGCTCAATAAAATTAAATCAATAAAGTTATAGCTCAATAAAACTGAAAGAAAAAAATGTATCACATACTACATAGCAATAGATTGATCTACTACATTTGGCGTTCAATCAATTTTCATCAAATATTTAAGTCCATACTATGTGCTAGACACTATTCTAAATGTTGCTTACTTTTACAATCATGTTTATTTTTTTATAACTTTCTATTTTAAACCAAATGAAACTCTGTCTATTCCCCCACCTGGTTGGTGGTACCTTTAATTTGTACTCAACCATAAAGATCATACTCCTTTGGAGTTCCCGTCGTGGTGCAGTGGTTAACGAATCCGACTAGGAACCATGAGGTTGTGGGTTCAGTCCCTGCCCTTGCTCAGTGGGTTAAGGATCCGGTGTTGCCGTGAGCTGTGGAGCAGGTTGCAGACGCGGCTCGGATCCCGTGTTGCTGTGGCTCTGGTGTAGGCTGGTGGCTACGGCTCTGATTCGACCCCTAGCCTGGGAATCTCCATATGCCACGGGAGTGGCCCAAGAAATAGCAAAAAGACAAAAAAAAAAAAAAAAAAAAAAAAGATCATACTCTTTTGCATGTTCATGACATACCATAAATAAATGGTTGGTTTAATTCCTTCTTTACCACAACAGTTCTCAATTCTTTTGGAAACTGAGTAAAAATGTAACATTTATCCTTAATGTCAGCAAGTAAATGAGTATTGTTTAACCAAATAAGATCAATATCCTGGATCTGTCTGAAGTGAATTTATTGAATTTGTTTGTCTGGTCACAATAAATTTATCAAATATAGTAGTTTCCATGCATTGCTATTTTGAGTTTATTTTCTCAAAATTGCCTAAATCTACTATCTCAAAAATTGTACTTTGTAAAAGTCGACTTATATAATCCAGGATTTACCTGTACTTGCAATTCATCTCTCTTTCTCCGTGGCTCCAAAGCACTTGGGCTGAACAATAGTTATTTTTCTTGTATGCAAGCGTGCGTTCATGCATGTGTGTGTGTGTTGTACATAGAAGCATACAGTGCTTAGGATCATGAGAGTGGAATAAGGCAGCTCTGGAATAAGCTCGCTTATCCATAACTTCCAGAAGATCATATATTCAGCAAGTTACTAAATTTCTCTGGACCTCACCTTTCACAGGAATGGGGTTTAAAAAACTCTCTCTAGGGTTAGTATGAGGTTTAAAAAGAATACTTTTTTTTTCTTTTTTGTCTTTTTGCTATTTCTTGGGCCGCTCCCGCGGCATATGGAGGTTCCCAGGCTAGGGGTCGAATCGGAGCTGTAGCCAGCAGCCTATGCCAGAGCCACAGCAACTCGGGATCCGAGCCGCGTGTGCAACCTACACCACAGCTCACGGCAACGCCGGATCGTTAACCCACTGAGCAAGGCCAGGGACCGAACCTGCAACCTCATGGTTCCTAGTCGGATTCGTTAACCACTGCGCCACGACAAGAACTCTAAAAAGAATACATTTTAAGTACCTCTATAGTACCTTAGTAAATAGGTGTTTTTACTCTTTTTTTATTTTATGATTTTAATTTTTTCCATTATAGTTGATTTATAGTGTTCTGTCAATTTCTACTGTATGGCAAAGTGACCCTTTGCCACACAGTCACACCTACATATATACATTCTTTTTCTCACATTATCCTCCATCATGCTCCATCACAAGTTCCCTGTGCTATACAGCAGGATCTCATTTCTAATCTATTCCAAATGCAATAGTTTGCATCTATTAACCCCAGACTCCCAGTTCATCCCACTCCCTTCCCCTTCCCCCTTGGCAACCACAAGTCTGTTCTCCAAGTCCATGAGTTTCTTTTCTGTGGAAAGGTTCATTTGTGCCATATATTAGATTCCAGATATTTTAAGTGATATCATATGGTATTTGTTTTTCTCCTTTTGACTCACTTCACTTAGTATGAGTCTCTGGTTCCATCCATGTTGCTGCAAATGGCATTATTTTGTTCTTTTTATGGCTGAGTAGTATTCCACTGTGTATATATACCACATCTTAATTGATTCATCTGTCAATGGACATTTAGGTTGTTTCCATGTCTTGTGAATAGTGCTTCAATGAACATATGGGTGCATGTGTCTTTTTCAAGGAAAGTTTTGTCTGGATATATGCCCCAGAGTGGGATTGTTGGGTTATATGGTAGTTCTACATTTAGTTTTCTAATTAGAAATGTTCTTAAGCCTCAGTTTTGTGGTAGTTTTTTTTGGTGGGGGAGGAGGTTCTTATGAACTCAAAGCAACCATGGTGAATATATGCTGAACTAAATCTCTTGGCTCAATTTCTGTGTAAGGAACCTACAGTATTCCCCAGAGCAGAAATTACCCCAATTTGCTTTCAAAGTACTGATGAATATAAAAAACATGTCCCCACTCAGGACCACTCCTTTCTAGAACAACTGAAATCCAATGTCCCACACTGACATTACATTTTTCATATCTTTTCCCAGGGGGAAGACATTCCAAGAACTTGAATAGCGTCCTTACAAATTCAGCATTTAGACTTAGTTTTTCACAATTCATTGATGACAGAATAAGAGTATTAAAAATGTTCACAATAAACCAGTTGCCTGCCTTAATTTTAAAATTTTACAAGGTTACACAATTCATTTTATGATTTTAAAAATTACTGTTCTTAAAATTTTTAAGAAAAAATATTAATTTTGACTCAGTACAAGATTTGAAGCATATTAATCTGTCTTCATTAACTAAGATGGAGACATTTTGTAATAAGCTATTTGTTTTCCAAATGCAAGTCTGACACACCTTCACTACAGTCTGACATGTGATGAAGCTGCTGGCAAGATGCAGCCCATTCAGTGGGACTCTCAGGCACCTGTGCAGAACAACCCACTTCTACATTCCATGGCTCTGCCTTTCATTTGGCCATGTTGTCAGAAAAAAAAAAATCATTCTTGAAATTATACCATTTTACTAAAGAAAACTTTCTTTTGTTTTGAAAAGCTATCAATCTAATGATCCCAAATGTGTCTCCCAAAAGGTGCCCCTTGGCTTCCAGGGGATTCACAGAAAGGTACCAGATGGATAATGGGGACAGAGGAGTGACACAAATGAGGAAATTTAAAAAACACACATTCTCCCCCCACACTGAACATCTGCTTAGAGTAATACATGATAAACTGATGTCATTTTTAAAGACAGATTTCATACACAGCAACTGGTGTCATGGTTCTGTTTTTGAACTTATTTGGAAGAAAACTTTTTCCTTATAGCTTTTTTTTTTTTTTTTTTTTTTTAAGATTTAAGCACATTGCAAAACTGTATTTAGATTCATGCCAAGAAGGAAAATAGCTACTATCTTCTATCCAGTCTCTGAGAATCATGAATATAATCTGTGAGGAATGATTTTTAAGTAGAAAAGTAAACAAGCCAGAACTCAAAGCCATAATTTGAATAAGTAACTAATATTGCTTAAAGCATTTTTTAGCTCTTGTGCCCTGGTGGATAGAGCCAAGAATGACAAGTAGGGGCTTCCAGAGTGTCTATCTTACTCATGGCCCACCTCCACAGCTATGCACAGCAAAGTCACTGCCTGACTCAACTGTTGGGCTGCAGTGTCGCTGAACTTGGTCCTAATAGCATTTATTTTAAAATGAACAAGAGCTGGGCTAGAATTTTGCAATACCTATTATCCCCCAGGCTTGTGGTTCTTTCAGTATTTATTTCTAAAACAGTACGGTGGGGGGGCCGTGGGGAGGGTAGCTAATACCTTGAGTTTTGAGAAAAGAGGGACTTAGATGATAATGACAGCTCCGCCCTTTACTGTCATGTAAACTTGAACAAGGAACTTAATTTTTCTGAGCCTCAGCCTCTTCATCTACCAAATGTGAATAAAACACATTTGATAGGTAAAGAGTCCCAGGACATGCCTTCCAGGACAGCTGTAAAAATCTCAGGTCCCAGAATTTGGTAGGTATTCACTAGGTAGGTGGTCACAGATATTTGTTACTATTAGTGCCAGGACCCCATTTCAAGGACATATGGGTGGCTTTCTGGGGTCAACCAGACTAACAGAACTTTATAAGGGTTTACTGAGATCATGGTGCCCTATATAAAAGTGTGGATTCAGGCTGCTTTACCACTTAATAGTTGTGTGACTTTAGGAAAGTCACTTAACCTTTCTGTGCTTCAGTTTTTGCAACTTTAAAATGTGAATGATAAACCTATTTACTTTAAAGGACTGTACTCAGGATTAATTGAGTTAATATTTCTAAAACACTTGGTATAATATCTGGCATATATTAGGTCTTATATGAATGTAGTTGTTGTTTGTATTTGTCATGGAGGCCAGGTCACTGGTTGATACCTTTAGTCGAGTTTCAGAATGGACCCTTTGAATACAGCTTCTTAAAGAGGAAAAAGAGCTCTTCACTACCACACAATCACTCTTTGTCTAATCCTCTAGTCTTTGTAAGGATTCATATTATGTAGTAAGAGAATATTAACGCAGAGATATCTTTCCTTCAGGGTTTCCTTCTGATTCTTCCTGGAGCTCTCAGCACCTTGTGACCCATGAATCTTTAGGATTTGGCCCTATCAGGCATACCAGTCTTCAGATCCCTTCAATCAGACAATTATCTATGCTGACAAGCCCATACCTCCACTGGAGTAATGCAAAACATTTTAAGAAGAAGAATGCAGGCAATCATCAAATGGCTCATTTTAAGGGAAATACCAGAAAGTTTTGTCACTGGTCTTAGCCCAAAGAAACTAGGGAGTGTAAAACTCTGTAAATTGGAATTCCATGGTAGCCTAGCAGTTAAGGACTTGGCATTGTCACGACCCTAGCTGGGGTTCAATCCCTGGCCCAGGGACTTCTGCATGCTGCAGGAGTGGACAAAAAAACAAACACAATGACAGCAAGAACAACATTCCCCCCGCCACCTCAAAGCTCTGTAAATTAAGTGGGGAACTAGAATACATTCCCAGTCTTAAATTAAGCCATGCTAGCTATAGTTCCTGCCCCCTCCCCTCTTTCCCTTTTAGTTTTACTGAATAGTCACTGTGACCTGAATTCTCTCTATACTGGGCAGTGGGGAAATAGCTAGTGTGTTTTCTCCAAGTTGCTTCTCTTCCTAAAGGTCAGTCTGGCTGAGTGAGCTGTCTCCTGTGACCAGAGTCAGGCCTAGAAGTCACAGAGACTAGTAATATCTTCCAGGTTGGAGCCAACAAGCTTCCTTCTGAGACCATCAAGATTTTCTATCAAGCTGTAGATTTTCCATATTCTGGTCAATTTCAAGTCATAGTCAGTTTTATCTAGATTTTCAATATTTTGATTTAGGTAGATAATATATATTCCTCTTTGACTTTAGTAATGGACCACCAACATTTTCTATCAATCTGTAGATTTTCTTTATTGAGGGCAATTTCAAGTAATTGTCAATTTTATCCAGATTTTCAATATTTTAAGCATATAACTAGCTAGATAATATATTCTTCTTAGACTTTAGTAATGATTTAAAATATACGTAAATTTTTCTAGAGAAAAATTCATATCCTTTGATTCAGATAGTCTAGCTCTAAGAACATATAAAAGGAAATAACTGAACAAGTATATAGAGAAATACACATTCAGAGATGTTTGTTGAAGTGCTTGCTATTCACAATAACAAGAAGGAAAGGAAAATAATTTTTCACAAGATTTAAGAGATAAAGTAGATCTGTTTAGGTGGGCCAGAAAGTAAGTCATGACAATCTTAGCAAAAGTTAACTTCTATTGACTGCATACCTGGTGTCAGATACTGGGCTAAGCTCTTTACAGGTCAATGCACTTAAACCTCACAACTACTCTATCAAGTAAGCATTATTATTTTATTGTTATTGATTTATAGGTTCAGAAAGATTACTTGTTCAAAGCCACACAGGTTCAAAGTGGGGAAGCCAATATTTGAACCCTGATCAGCCTACCTCCAGAGACAAAGCTGTTAACTTCCCCATAAGAGCTTCTTCAAGAGTCCCTGGCCAGTTCCAAATAGTCTCTACTGCCCCAGAAACAACTGCCTTTGGTGTAGAAGCACTGACTAGATGAAAGCTATTTTAAAAGAATTGAAATCTATAACCACTAAAGAGAAAACAAGTGTCAGGAAGAGATACATGGGCAATAAGGCCCTGGAATGCCCATTTCTCTGATGGCTGCTGCAACCACTGCTCAGAAAAATAAGACTGGGAGCAATGTTGTTGGCTAAGGAAATAGCAATTAAGAATGGAAATGTGGGAGAGAAAGATACAGTGTTTCTGATATTGAAACAAAGAAGAATGCATGCCATACAAAAGGGGACTTGAACGCTTTTGACTCCAGAGACTGGCCTTCCCTTCCAGACACTGTGCTCTAGAATGATGGCAACTGGATGCCCTGGTAGTTTCAAAACACGGCCCACTGTGTCAGTGGACACTTTTAAAATGGTTCAATGAAAACCATATTGTAAAGAAATATTATTACCAAGAACTCTACCTATTTTTGTTTTTTAATAGTTGGTAAGCCTTTATACATAGATACACTAGCAATTAGAAAAATATCCTTTGTTAGATCATATGCTCTGTTCTGGCTCAGGCTGCTATAACAAAATACCATGGACTGAGTGGCTTAAACAACACGTATTTATTTCTCTTGGTTCTGGAGATTGGGAAGTCCAAAATCAGGGTGCCAGCCAATTCAGGTTCTGGTGAGAGCTCTCTCTCTGGCTTACAGATAGCCACTTTCTATGTTCCTAAACGGCAGAGAGATACACAAAGAGCTGGCAAGCTCTCTGGTCTCTCCTTAGGAGGGCACTCTCATGACTTTATCTAAATCTAATTAACTCCTGAAGGACTCATCTCCTAATACAATCAATGTGGGATTAAGGACTTCCAACATACAAATTAGGAGGACACAAATATTCAGTCCATAACATCCTCCATTTTTGGTTAGGAGATATGGCTTTTGCAACTTTGTGACTTGGGTTTGTCAACCTTCTTATCCAAAGAAATAAAACAAATATGAGATTTTCTAAATTACTGAACATTAAAATTCACCCAATGCTCCATGTACATCACCTGATAGAAACTCAAAGAATTCCTAATAATAATCATAATCATAGTTATAACAGTAATACTGGACTTTATTTGGAAATATTTGCTTGGCTTTGTGATAATCACTTCCATATATTCTGTCAAGCAGTGCTCCAATAACTTTAGGAAACGGCCAATTTATTTCCCCTTTCTGGAACAGGAAACCTACTTAGAGAGGTTAAATAAATTACACAATGAAACTATCTATTAAAAATCTGGGCAGAGACTCAAACCCTGGTCTATCTGACTCTGGAATCCCTGCTCTGATCACTTTACTGAACTTCCCTCTCACGATGTTCTATGGACAAGAGGAGACATTTGTAAGTATATTATGGAGAGACATTTGTAAGGACAAGTTCCAAACGAAAGCAAGAAGGTATTCCATTAGTTCTCCTAGAGTTGGGATCTCTTATTTTGAAAGAGCAATTGCAGATATTGTCAAGTTATGATGTGTTGCCTAGGAAGCAGTATAGAGCATAAGCATTAGGCTTGGTTTCTGAAAAAAAGCATATGGAAAGCAAATCAAGTAAAAGTCCCAGTTGTAGACATTGTGATATCTTTACTAGAGCAAACTAACAGAGCCTTAGTTACATGTTAGTAGGTAAGGTGATCATTAATCTGGAGAATGCAGCTGTTTCCATAGATATTAGGAAGGACCATACATTCCTCAGGACCTTAATGATAGGGTTAATCTCTGCCATTCCTTGCATGATAGGATGCAGATTTTGATTTACTATTTTGGCTGGAGCAGGGGCGGAGTTTTAGAAGCTTCTACCTGGGCTTCCTCACTATTGGGAGCTTAGCTATTTTCTTTTTTTTTTTAAGTTAATTTACAATGTGGTGCCAGTTTCTGCTATAAGGAACTTGGATACTTGTTTTTTTTTTAGGGCTGCACCTGTGGCATATGGGAGTTCCCAGCCAGGGGTCCAATTGGAGCTTGCAGCTGCTGGCCTACACCACAGCCACAGCAATGCCAGATCCCAGGTGCATCTGCGATCTACACTACAGCTCATGGCAATGGTGGATCCTTAACCCACTGAGCGAGGCCAGGGATCAAACCTGCATCCTCAAGGATACTAGTCAGGTTTGTTACTGCTGAGCCACAATGGGAACTCCTTGGCTACTCTTAATTTTAAGTCCTATGCCTGATCCTTTGCTCTCTCCGCCCTCTGTTTATACGAGATGAGAGCTTATAATGTGCTGCCAATAAGGCCCTCTGGCTTTTACACTTCCCTTTCTTGTCTTTCATTGTTTGTTTGTTTGTTTCCCTCATATTTACGGTCCCCATCAATAGCTCTCAGATCCGAAGTCCTTATAATTACTATTTCCTATGAAACTTTCAAATGTGTGGGATACCACCCCCATCAGTGCATTCCCGGCAAGTGTGCTTAACAATGACTGCACCTGCATGCCAGTGGCTTTCACTGCTCTGCCCATCATGTGTGAGAGGGTCCTCATTGCTACCCTGCTGTTAGTAATCCAGCATCAACATTGCATTTTAGAATCTGCCCACTTGGATCACTTCTGGTTTCAACTGTTGTGGCTTGGGTAGCCCAGGATATAGATGTTCAAATTCTCAGATTTACACACAATAGCATTATTGGGGAATGCTTTCAAAATAACACCTACGAGAAGAGAGGAACACAAGACGGGGCAGAGGAAGAAATTGTTCAATGCAATCATATAAAGTACTGGTTCTACAAAGATCTCTGAAACTGGTTGTCCTTTCAGAGGTGTTTCTTTTCAAAGCAAGGGAACTATTTTTTGTATACCCCCCCACTCCAATTAACCAGTTGTTGGATAAGGGTTGTCCCAGGGGAGGGAACATGGTTTTGGTGAGGCAGCTCACTTTGTCACGATCAATTACTGGAGGACCCAGTCACCAACACCAAATTCTGGCAGCTGGGGCATATGAGTGGAGCACCACAGTATATACCACAAGATTAAATGAAATAATTCATGCAAAATGCTTACTGCAGTTTCTCGTAAAGGCCAAAAACTATGATGATCATCATCCTATTTCTTGAAGACCTGCCCAATTCTGACATACGAAATTTTTCAGGTGAATGGGTGAGTATGGGTGGTGAATAGTATGGGATTTGGTATGAATAAAGTCAGGGAGCACTGAGTTGTGCAGGAAATGGGCTGAAATAATTGCAACTGTGTCTGACCTGTGCTGTTAGCTTTTGTGATTACAGACAAGAATTCCACAGGAGATGTGACTCTCCTGATCTCTCCTCCACAGCAGTGTGTTCTTCCTTCCCTCCAAGAGTTCTCCTAGGGCTTGAAATGGCCCCTACCAAAATGCAGGAGAAAGCTGTGCCCGTTCAGTAAAATTTTTCAGTGAGGTGACAAAACTGAATTTATTAAATGCATCTTCCCTTTGTTTGGAACTAATGAACAACCCAGGGCGTTTTTGCACTTCTGGACATACCGCTAATACAATATCTGAGCTAAAAATCACGTATATGCATAATTAATCACGGTAAATCACAGTCATTGCTTATTCTCAGGGAGGGACATCATTAAAAAAAAGTTTAAGGTCAGAACAAATTCAAGTGCAAGCAGATGGCACCTTTGTTCCCCCCAAATCAAAATGTTCCCAATGCAGAGCCAATAAACCCTATGTAGAAATTAGATTTATAAGTTATTCCAATAGACAGTTTAGCAAGACCTTTCATTCCCAGGTAGACCAGGGAAATGATGGTATTCCAAAGATTTATCACATATAATGACTTCTTTGCAAAGAACTCCTGGGGCAAAGTTCTCAAGATTCTGATGGTAGGATTATTATTTGGTCTTTTCTAAAGGGAAGCCTGCTGGGCTCTTTGAATTAACACATGTAAACTCCTTGCTGATTTTTCAATCTCTACCCTGTAAAAGTAAGTTTGAATCAACTCAGGGACATTTTTACATGGAGCCTGAAAAACTGAATACTGCAAAAGCCAACTTTCACAAACCCCATAGGCTTTTCTTTCTCTATGAATAATATTGAAGTGAACGAAAGCATTTGGAGTGAAACAGATTAAATGTTCTTTCATGTTGGAAGCCCAGGAAGATTTATAAGCATATGCCTGAGCTTCTCTGTGGACACATTATGATTTAATGTTTTATACTTTGCTTTTCCAATAGGCTTCTTCGAGTTTTTCATTGGGATGGGCAAACATAGCACATCTACTGATGGGATTTTAAAAGGATTAAAATTGGCCTCGAGAAAGCCTAGGAGATGTGGTTTTGGAACTGTACAGCATTATGCAGGTGTTAGTTGTTTTTAAGACAAGATCTGATGCCTTAAGAAGAGAGAACAAACATTTATCCCGATAGGAGAAATACAGACAAACATAAAATGATAACCATAATATAAAGCCATTTAAGATGTGTTTGAAGAAAGGTACCATTATTTATTCTCTAAGAAATAAGACAGGCACAATTCCT
The DNA here is from genome assembly GCF_054392235.1 of Sus scrofa. Taxonomy (NCBI): domain Eukaryota; kingdom Metazoa; phylum Chordata; class Mammalia; order Artiodactyla; family Suidae; genus Sus; species Sus scrofa. Next base: position 142,854,881 of record NC_139396.1, on the reverse strand, counting down.
GTGAGGTGAAGTGAGGGATTCAGGGGAGTCTACATGGAACAAATATCTTGAAGAACAGGTAGGATTCAGATTGACAGAGGAGGAGAGGTGGCTGCCTGTGTTTGATTTGGGGGCTCCAGGGTCCTGTAGGGCAATCTGAATTTACAGTTCACCTAGTTTACAGTCTCAAATGGTGTCTTGACCAATTTATGTGCAGTGTTGGGAAGAGAAAGACTGCTGGAAGTGAAAAATAAAAACAGGATTCCTGGGAGCTCCCTTGTGGTGCAGTGGGCTAGAAATCTAGTGTTGTCACTGCAGTGGCTTGGATCCCTGCTGTGGCGCAGGTTTGATCCCTGGCCTGGGAACATCCACGTGCCTCAGGTGTGGCAAAGGAAAAGAAGCAAACAGGACTGCTTTTCAGAAAATGACAGTCATCATTATCACTAAGGAAGCTGAAATGCACTGAGGCCTTCTGGATGAGAAGAGGTGGGTGCTAGAGAAATCAAGGTTGTCTCTGTACCAAAGAGCTACCCTCCCCACCCACACTTTCACTTACAGACTGTTTCTGACTCTTGATTATGTTGGCTCAACAGGGTGTGGTGCAGTGATTTTGCTCCCCCTTCTCTCTCAGGAGTATGTCTACCCATTCTAAATAGTGATGGATTTGCTGAGCGATTTAGCCAGGCATTTGCTTACACATAGCAAGCCAAGATGCTTTGACAGAACTGTTAGTGTTAAAGTGAGTTTCCCTACTATGGAAAGTAATAAAAATAAATTGGGGCTAGAATCAGTCCCAAGACTAGGCACCAAATGTCATTTCTCCTAGGTGGTTTTACTGAAATCATAGACTTCCTCTCAGTTTCCTTCTTCAGCAACTGACTGACTGACATTAAGATTGCAATCAAATCCTTCCAGTTCACCTTCCTCCAATTACAGACAAAAAGGTGCTTTTGTTATTGCCAGTTTATTGGCATGGCATTGCAATCTTTCATTCAGAAAACCCACAATCTGTATACCTAACAAGTATACCCCAAATTTCTTGGATTATTGTCCACTCCCAGTAATGTTTTCCCCTACAGAGGCCTTGGCCTTGGCAATCACCTGCCCAGAGACTCAAATAAATGAACAACTATGTATTTAAAGAGAGGCAATTTCTCAAAGATAAACTGTAAACTAAATCACTACTTCGGAATAGTTAGGGTCATATATCGTAGGTTAGTACATTTCTCTTCTTGACTGAATTCAATAAAATTGGCATAAAAATTCACCCAAAAGTTAAGCTCTCAACATAAGGCAAGTGGGCTTCTCAGGGACTGAGAGCCCAGAATTTGCACGGGTGGTACTTGAACCTTAACAAGATTTGGAGTCTAGGTCCAGCTGGTTATTCACTTGTCAGGTGACCTCAGGTAAATGGCTAAACTGTCCTTGCTTATTTGTGCAATGAGGCCAATGTTACTGGTTCCATGTTCCCTGAAAGTCCCTAAGACCGTGACTAGCCCTAGACTAAATGCTCTAGAAATGGTGGCTTGCACAGAGACAATCCCATGGAAAAGGAGCCAGCGCAGAGTTGAGCCCTTGATTTTGCTCAAGAATCATCAGTGGGTGTTCCTTAGTGCAGGCTTTCCCTTCATGCCCAGCAACCCATCCTTTACCTCATTTACAGTAAAGCAAGTTTGAGTCCTGCACCCCAAACCTATCATTTCATTACACTAACCCTCTTTCTTGCTTTCTTCTTTGAAACATAATGAAAGCAAAAGACAAGAGGCTCAGATTTTCTATTCTTGATTTGCTATCTGCAGCCGGTGCTATTTATTTCCTTTATATTTTGATTACAAACAGTGTCCTCTTCTTTCTGGACTCTTCACCAGGTGGCCAACCTGCAGCCTTCTGAGAGGAGAACATGGCAACCACAATATCAACATGAGCCAACCAGAAATCCTGGACTGGGAGAGCTGGTGCAAGAAGCTCTCTGTCACAGCAGACTGCGAATTGTTCTCAGAAATCATAGGACAGTTCCAAAATTTCAATATCCTGATGTCCAAAGCACATCCCAAAGACAGACCCTTATTCCTAGTAATGACTCCAAAATCCTTTTTATACAACAGTTCCTTATGCTGGTGTGGAGAATACTGCCACTGAATTTACCCATCACCTAATCCTACCAATACCATAGCAAGGAAACCTGGGTCACCATAAAACAGTTCCTGACATCTGTGTAGCCCTCTCACCACATCATGGAGGAAATCAAGGGCACTGAACTCATGCCTTAGGAGAAATGTGCATCATGGACATGTCGGTCCTTTTCCCACACACAAAGCATGAGCGCCAATGGCCTGATCTAGGGAAAGCTTCTGTCTCAAACTACCAAGACCATGGCACTCAGAATGTTTTCAGATGACACAAAATTTATTCTCTCTACAAAAGAATTTGCTGCTTTTTCCTCAAACTAAAATTTCCTTGTATTTATTAAAGATTATAACAATATGCAACATAACTATTGGATTCTATAGCCATGAACACTAATATAGTATAAAGATAATATTATATTTAGACATACTATGTACTAAATTCTTTGGGAAGTGCTTTGCAGGAAGTGTTTCATTTACTATCTCAATCCCATGAGACAGGGACTCACATTAGCCCCATATTTCAGATGTAGAAGCTGATTCTTAGAATAATTTAGATAAATCATCCAAAAATAGGCAGGTAAAGATCTGGTATTTGAACCTAGATCTGTCTGAGGCCAGGATCTAAGCTGTTAGCAATGCGTGACATCTGTTTACTTTAGATTTTTCAAGGACAGAGTTTTTGAATAAAGGAGGCCACTGGAGAGATAGTGAAGGATACAGCAGGCGAGGGATATATGGAGGGTGTGGAGCAGATATATAAGATATAGAGATGCTGTTAGAAAGCAAGTAGCACCGTTTTCTTCATAAATCCCTGTTAGCATGTCATACTTAAAGATAGCACAAATTTCTACGACTTAGTTGAGAAAACAGTTGTCAGTCAATAAATACTCACTATTTGATGAGTTAATTCAATGTGCACCCCCCTTCTTCCCACTCTAATGGGATGGGGAGGATTTGAGGATATGTAACAGTCCAGCTGTTCTCTTGAGAATAAATGCCTCTCTTACGATTCAATGGATGAGGATTTTCAAAACTTAAATACACTCACATATACACATGAGAACAAAAACACTGGGGAAATCTGAGAAAGATCAGTCAATAAATAATTGCATAGGATCGATGTCAATACCTTGGTTGTGATTTTATGCTACAGTTTTACATGTCACCATTGGGAGGACTAGGCAAAGTATGTATACAAGAACCTCTGTACTTCTTCTGACAACTATGTGTGAATCTACAATTATTTCAATAAAAGTTTCGGTTAAAATTTTTTAATGACGGCACTGGAGGTTGGCTCAGATCTTTCTCTTTCAGCTCTGTGGTACTGTGAGGTTGCACAGAGTCTGAAATGGGTGCAGTCAACTTTACTGCACATCAGCAACCTGATGTATAATATATATCTGTTTCTGGGAAACACCTAGATTATTAAGCCCGACTTTATCTCTGAAACAAAACAAAACCCTTCCCAACCATTAACAGCCCATGTCTCAAGGCAACCGACGATCCTCTGCTGTGCCCACCTCCTGGTACCTACAGCCTCCACCCACAGGTCCACCCTGGTTGGGCCACCATTCTTTCCTCCTGGGGTTCCATTCAGGCCACATATGTTGTGTGTGGGCTGCTTTTCCTATTATTTTTTGGTTGTTATAAAATGCTGCCCTAATGAAAGAATGTATTTACTTATCATAAGAAACACAGCTGGACAGATGGACGACTTGCAGATTTTAGCACACAATGTGTCACCTGTAATTGAAAAATAATTAGATGATCCATATGCTTCCTGTCATGCATGCTTCAATTTTCTTCACTATCTGTGATATTTAAGAATAATCGGCATTTTTTGTACTAATTACTCACTAAGAAAAAAAACTCTGTGGGGAAACTGATTGACATTGCAGTATAATTTTGCCAACACTTACTGCTGTTCCTTTTAATGTATTTAAGCCTTACCATGATGAACTTTCTACTTACTAATGATTTTCATTTTATCATGCCAATACTATTGAGATTTCTCTTTATATGCACTTTATAGACATTTCTGAAGATAATATATCATATAATAGGTGGAACAATAATCTAATCTATTATCCCTGTAGTAATTCTTGATAAGAAGACAAAAAGTTCACAAAGGTTACATCTGTCTGCTAATTTTATTCAGAGGTAAAGGTTGAAACAGACAATAACCTTTGGAACCAATTAAATATAATTGTACCAATTTCTCTCCATGACTTGTAATTATCCCACCATGAGATAATACATGTCATTGCAAAGAAAACCTTATTTTTTATTTTTCAAAAATTTTTATTTTAATCCTTTCCTGCTCAGGGATATTTGGCTTTCTTTAGTCCCTTGGACAATATTTCCATTATTTTGGGAGGGGGAGATAACATCTTTTAAATATGTCTTTATTGACTATGCTTTTTAAAAAATTACTTAAGAAATCTACTCTTACTGTTAAAAATATAAGATACATATTTTAAAAAGTCATTAAACTCAACACACAAACATCATTAATACTTTGATTTTCTTAGACTTTTAAAATACACATTATACATTTAATGCAGTGGCATGATACTGTTTATTTTATTTTCTATTTACTATTTTTTCAATTAACATATGTGGAGCAAGCATCTCTCCATGTCAATAAACACGATCATCACTGTCATTTCTAAAGGTGGCATGTCCCTTTGTTATTTAACCAGCCCATATTGTTGACATCTAAGTTAATCCTGTGTTGCCAGAACTTCTGATTTATGTTCAGTTTATTTCTGATAGCATCCCTGAAGCCTAGAAGGCAGATATGTGTGAGAAGGTCATCCTCACCTGTAATGGACCCCTGGGGAAAAATTACTTCCTCCATTTCTAGAAGTTACTTTATTTTATCTAGGAAAAAATAAAGTATGAGATTTAGCTAAGGATTATGATTTTTTTTTTTAGCTTGAGCTCATCTTCTTTCTCTCTGCTCTTTGTGTCTGCCATCACTGCACATATAGACATGTTGGGCTGGTCCTGAGCCTTCCATCTCACTGTGGTCCTTGTGACAGCGGCAGCTGGCTCAGATGCTCCCCTTTCCTTCTGCTCTTCCTGTAAGGATGTGCTCATCTCCCCAAAGTTCCTCTACCCTCCCAGTGTTACTGTGTAATTGGTTCTACATCAGTTTGTTTTCCTGGATGAACACTGACCTTCCTCAGAAGGAATTTGAGAGTCTCAGATTTAATAGCTCACATGGGAACATGGACTGACCACCAACTCTGAAGATGAACTTTCCTTCTGGAGCTTGAGAGTCGGCTATGTTCTCAAAAGGCCCCTATCCTGTATAGGTCAATTTTGAGAGTATGCTCTCTTGAAAACTGACAGCCACAAAGAGGTAAATGTGAGATTCTACTTTCTTCTTGTTTGCTCAGCCTAAAATTTCCATCATCTCCTGCCCTGGACCACCATGGCCTGTGTCTCTGGCTCCTACTGTCCTGATCTACACACCTGGACTTATGCCCATCACGAATCCCCATTAACTTTCCTGATGACAACTGAAGTGTTTTCTCAAACTTTCCGGACATTAGGCTTCTGTTGCACTCCACATCTGTTGCAGTGGAGTCCCTTTGCTGAGGTTTCATCTGCCAGTAATGGGATAGAATAAAACTGAGGGTTAGAGTCTTAGTTGTGAACCACAGGGGTTAAACACCTCTGCTCTAACAATATTCAACTGGGGTACGTTTAACCACACTCTGTTTCATTGGCTGTTCCTCTGCTCTGAGTCACTTTCCTACAGCTGGATTGCTCGACTGCCTTCTACACCAACTGCTTGGATTCCAATCCTTCTATCAGTGCCTGCTTCTGGGAAACCCAACCAAGACAACTCCTTAGCTCAAATACATTTTCTGTATTTCCATTGTCTGCAGAGTAAAGCCTAAATTTCTTTCTTACAGCCCATTGTGAAGGGCCTGTAACCTTCATTGCTAATGGCCCTTTTCACCACACCTCTTGGGTGGCTATTGATCAAAGCCAGATTAAGCCCCTGGTATTCTCTATTCACTTCTTTCATTGTTTCTGCCTCAGTGCTAGCTCTCCTGTTTTCCTCTGGCCTGGAACGAAGGGCAGGAGGAGCACAGTGTCTAGAGGCAGAGAAGAGCAACAGAAAACCCCAAATTGAGAGCTCTGTTTTACTTACAGCAAGTAAAACACAAGTTTGTACTATAGAAGTTAAATAATTTAAATAATAGTCTCATCTACTCTCTCTAGTAAAGGTCAGGATAGATTCCACTGTGGAACTTCATGTATAACACAAGAGAAATAAAACATAACAAATGAGAAGACAAAGCCTCACCTTGTCCTTAAAAAAAAAAAAAATTTTCACAAACGCCCAAGCCAGAGTGTCTGCCAATTCAGTGCAATGTTTATGAAACACATAACAGCTGAAAGGAGTTCAAGCTCTCACAGAGGAGTATTTTTGTTATCCAAACACACATTTCTCCCAAGTTCCTTCTCTGCTTCCAGATTTAAGAATCTGTTCAGGGCACACATACAAAAAAAAATTATCACTATGTTAAGAGGGTAATTTGGAAGGAGTTCCATGGAACAGCCACGGCTGTATAATTGAAGAGATGTCTCTCATACATCCACATGGGGCCTCAGCACTTCTGCAGGTCACGGCCAGTTTCTGAGATGAGGCCTGGTAATGTTTCAAAGCAAAAGCTCAGGTGGATTTTTCTCCACAAAATGAAGTGGGTTTACATTTTCCTCTTACTCTTGCATCTTCCCCTCTCTCTGCTTTTGTGCTCCCTGGAAGCACACTGCTCAGAGCTATCTGATCAGTCAGACAATATGTGTATGTTGCCTGAGGACCTACTGTGCACCCTGTGTTGCTGAGATAAGAAATGGGAGGGCCTGATATCAGGTAAGTATCAGGCTGGCAGGTCACATCTCAGGCGGCTGGGGAGACTTACATTTCTTTGAGGGCATGATTTTTTAAAAATTTTATTTTTATTAGAGTATGGTTGATATACAGTACTGTATCAATTTCTGCTGTACATGTCAGTGACTCGGTCATACATATTTATACATTCTTTTTCTTTTCTTTTTAGGGCTGCTTTTGCGGCATATGGAAGTTCTTGGGCTAGGGGTTGAATCAGAGCTACAGCTGCTGGCCTATACCACAGCCACAGCAATGCTGGACCTGAGCTGCATCTGCAAGCCACACTGCAGTGTGCAGAGATCCTTAACCCACTGTGCAAAGCCAGGGTTCAAACCGGCATCCTCAAGGACACTACGTCAAGTTCTTAACCCACCGAGACACAATGGGAACTCCTACATTCTTTTTCTCATACTATCTTCCATCAACATTCTATACCAAGAGACTGGATATAGTTTCCTGTTCAGTAGGATCTCACAGCTTGTCCATTCTAAATGTAACAGTTTGTATCTACCAACTCCAAATTTCCCCACCAGCCCCCTGCCACCACCTCCTCCCACCAACCCCACTCTGCCCCCAGCAACCACAAGTTTGTTCCCTATGTCCATGAGTCTGAATGATGTTTTGAATCTCACTCTATTGCTGCAGGGACTTCTCAGAGAACAGTGTTCCCTGAGCAAATTTTAAATCAAGACAAAGACTGACCAGGTGACCAGTGTGCTCCCTCAACTTAGGTCAGACCAAAAAATCTGTGCGGCACCTTGCTCCAGGAAAAGACTTTTTCCCTAAGTGCCTGTGATCTTTTGGAGGGCCTTGGGATAGGGTTGCTCTGGGCTGCTAAAACAATGAGCAATCTAATATCTTACACAGCAAGAAGTACAGAGGTGGCTGGATCCAGGATCCTTAAACCACAACTGCACCCATCATCCCAGCTGGATACTTCCGTGGTTTCTACTCTTGACACACTGACCTTGTCCATCAAGCTATTTCCCTCACAGTCACACACTGATGACAGCATCTTACCAAAGAAGTCAGATTATCTCTTTTCATTTTTTTTTTTAATAGACACTCTTCTCAGGACCCCCCATGCCTCTCTAATCCATACTAAACTAACCCCTGGAAAGAAGCACTGTGGTTATGCTTCTTGGTTGAAGCTAACCAGTATGGGCACCCCAATTACATGTGGTGGGAAACAGCATTCAGGACGGGTCCCTGGGTTGGCAGACAACCATGTTGATGATTCTTCTGAGGTTCGGTTTTCTTACTTTTCCGATTGAGGCATAGTATCTTTCCTCTAACTATGGTGTGGTGAAGAAATCTAGTTCAACAAGTGCTACTATGCCTCTCTGGTAATTAAGCACTATGTTAGGTGTCACAGGTCTTAAGAGATGACTGAGACACTCTCTTAGTCCTTAGGTGACTTGTAATCTCATGGGGAGACTAAGATAATTCATATTACATAAGACAAAGTTTATTATAATCAGAGCCACATGAGATCTTAAACTACTTGGGCCATGGAACCGAGTCAAGATTAGAGCATGTTCATCTTAAAGTCTGGCCCTTTAAGAAGATCGCTGCTTCTCAGAGCAAGTTTAAATCTAGGCCACAACTTAATCCCTTTGCTGGGATTAAGATAAAGAGCTTGGTCGACCACTGGACTGGCCACAAGCTTCCAACATCGGATTTTTCTAGGCCAACTGTCTGCCAGAGATGTAGCAAAAGGTATCCAAGGAAGGGAATGAGCAAGCATTTATTGAGAACCAGTTACAGGCCAGATTTTTTCATATGCTTGGGCATAACCGAAAAAACTACCAAGACATGACTTTGTAAAATTTAAAAATCTTACTTCATTTAATGACAAGGCAGACTGGGAAAAATATTTCCAGTAAGTATATCTAAAGATTATTATGCTTTTGTCACGAGAGCTCATACAGACAGATAAAAAAATAAGACATCAATAAACAGTGTGATTTTTTTTTTTCCTTGTCTTTTTGCTTTTTCTAGGGCTGCTCCCATGGCATATGGAGGTTCCCAGGCTAGGGGTCAATATCGGAGCCTACACCAGAGCCACGGCAACACAGGATGCGAGCTGCGTCTGCAACCTATACCACAGCTCACGGTATCCTTAACCCACTGAGCAAGGCCAGGGATTGAACCTGCAACCTCATGGTTCCTAGTCAGATTCATTAACCACTGTGCCACGATGGGAACTCTAATAAACAGTATGATTTAAAGAAGACTTTAAATTGTAAAATAACCATGTGAAAGAATGTTCAAGTTTTTAGAAATACTAATTAAAGCAATCAGGAGACATCACGTTCACCTGTCAATTTGGCCCAGATTTTTTTAAAAAAACAAAAATGGCTGGTGTTGGCAAGAATACACTTGGCATTCACACATTGCTGAAACTGTATCCCTCCCTCAGGGAGGCTCCTAGACAATCTGAATCCAAGTGTTAAAAGGGTTCAAAGCCTTTAACTTAACTGTAGGCTAATTAAGACATGTATTCTAAAAACAAAACAAAACAAAACAAACAGCCCTCAGTGTAGGAAAGTCCTTAAACCACAGAGATATTTTCAGCTCAAATTTTCAAATATAGAAATTTAAGTGGAGGATACATAATAAATTTATTTTTAAAATGTTCTTAAGGAGCATGTTTGCTTTGTAATGTTAAAATAGTTAACTAAATACAAGGGGATATGAAAATATAAACTGTCATACCAAGACACTGCCTTGTCTTTAAGGAGCCAACCCATTAACTAGGGCAAACACACAGGAACATAACACTGAGAATGAAAAAAATGCAAAGGATCAACAAGGGGAGGTGTGACACAGTGAAAACACGTCACCCATGGGGATACATCAGGGAGACAAATTAGAATAGCTGGGATTAATCATGAATCTTCCTTTTCTCACTTATTTATATTTTTAAATCAGAAAACCAGTATAAGTTTGTCGTAGAAAAATTGGAAAACACAGAGAAAGTAAAAATTAATTCTCCAGTTCACAATTAACCTCTAGGCAAGTTTTCTTCTTTTCTTCTTTGGCAAATGTCTAGGATTGGGAAAAATGAGATCTGAGAAAGAACTGCCAGACATTCATGGGAGTAAAATGTCTTTCAAAAGTACGGCTGTCATTGAGACATTGTACAGTGAAGTTCAAGGCCCAGTTTTCTCACCAGTGAAAGCAGGTGGTAACAAGAACGCTGTCCTCATCACAGGGTCATCGTGGGGATTAAATGACACAGTAACTTGTAGTAATTTGCTAGGGCTGACATAATGAAATACCAGACTGGGTGGCTTAAACAACAGAAATGTATTTTGCCCCAGTTCTGGAGGCTGGAAGACCAAGATTAAGGTGTTCGCAGGCTTGGTTTCTTCGAGGTCTCTCTCCATGGCTTGCAGGTGTCCACCTTCGCACTGCGCCCTCACGTGGTTATTTCTTGTGCTGTCTGTGACATAATCTCCTCTATTTAGGACATCACTCATACTGGATTAGGGTCCACCTTGTCCCTCCCTTTATTACCTCTTTAAAGCCTTTTTCTCCAAATACAGTCACATTCTGAAGTATCAGGGGTGAGTACTTCCATTCCATGAATTTTGTGGTGACATGATTAAGATAACAGTTGTAGGGAGTTCCTCATGGCTCAGCAGAAATAAATCTGACTAGCATCCATGAGGACGCAGGTTTGATCCCTGGCCTTGCTCAGTGGCCTAAGGATCCAGTATGGCCGTGAGCTATGGTGTAGGGTCACAGATATGGCTCGGATCCCGTGTTGCTGTGGCTGTGGTATAGGCAGGGTGCTACAGCTCCGAATAGACCCCTAGTCTGGGAACCTCCATATACTGTGGGTGTGACCCTAAAAAGACAAAAGAAAAAGAAAGATAACAGTTGTATATTCATCCAGCCCACTGCTTGGTTTATAATAGGATTTTAACAAAATTTTTTTTTGGCTATGCCCACAGGATGCGGAAAACCTGGGCTAGGGATTGAATCCATGCCACAGCAGCAACCTAAGTCACTGCAGTGAAAATGCAGGATCCTGAACCTTCTGTATGGCAAAAGAACAAGGACTTTTAAATTGGCTATTATTTTTCATTAGTTAGAACCACATTTTTCAACCATATGGTATTTCACAGAACCTACAGAAGTTCATTTTCCTTTTCATAAGCAGCAGAATGCTATTGTTGCATGCATCTCCATTTATCTTTGGGAGACTTTGGATTAAAAAATTCATTTAATGCTGGAAATCACTTTTCAATTAACATTTACTAATTAATAATCTAAAGAATTTATAAATGGCAGAATATTCTTGGGAAGTATTGACTGGTACTAATAATACAAATTGAAAACTTAATATTGAAAAATATTACATCTGTACTTGCTTATGATAAATATTCAATTTCAACTTGGTTGTCACTGGAGAAACTATACTCCAATGGAAACAGGTAAAATATTTGCCTCCCCTGTTCTGCTCTACTCCCCTAGCTTATCCACTTCCTCCCTGTGAAGCAGCTGATCACCTAAAAAACAGTTGTTAAATGGACCCCTAAACAGTTAGTATCTCTCTCTAAATCATAGTGTATATAGGCTTATAGTGTATACGCCTTTTTTGCAGTAGTCAAGCATAATCTTCACTTTAATATGCTTCCTCTTTAGTCCCCTGATGTTTGAAAGATTCCACTTCAGAAAGGTCGGAGGGGAGATTACTAATCCACTTATTTGAAAACTTCAATCATATTTAGAAATTCAACTCATTTCATAGACAACCAATAGGAATTACTGAATCTATTCCCTCACCTAATGCCCTCGGTCGGTTTACTTAGATAAATAAAGTGGAATCCTGATATTCTTTCTCTTTTAATATATAGGTAATCATCGGAACCTAAGTTAACTCACCGTGGGCTATGTTTAGTGATTATAAATTATTCTACACTCAGTATTTTGTTGGGTTGAAGTTGAAGTCTGATTTTTTTGTTTGTTTTTGCCTATTATTTTGGGCTATGTTAATTGATAGTTTGCATTTACCTTGACATTAGCTATCTGAATTCAGTCCAAGTTAGGGGGGATTGTAACACTCACAATCTCTGTGACTTTGCAAAACACTCAGGTGTGGACTGCACCTGGCCTTTGTGGGCTGGTCTCTATTCTGAACACATTTCATCACTTGTCTGAGTAATTTGTGTTTACAGTTTTTAAATGGCTGCTTGTTGCCTTCAGTGAATGTGCTGACATTTGTTCACTCTCTGTAACGCCTAATAAAAGAAATATCTCTATTACTCTTGTCCCTGGCACACTCCCCATTAAAAAGCAGTTCAGTCCTTGAAGTGGGCATGATCTTACTCTTGTTTATTATCGCAGCTACTTTAAATCACAACTGATAGCTGTGTCTCTCATATCACCATTATCTTTCATCCTAGGTAAAGGCTTTCTCTTACTTCAATAAAGACAAATATGTTTTAACTTTACAGCTGGCAGCTACTTGGCATTAAAAACCACTTGTAATGAGTTGTGGCTAATAAACTGATGGGCTAGGTCATCTCAGATGCTGAAATACTACATTAAAATTTATAAAAAGGAGAGGAGAGAGAAAGAGGAAAGAAAGACATGGACTGCCTGATGTCATTTGGTCCCATGTTGTAGCACAGACTAAGGGAAGATTCAAGCCACCCCCACCAGTCATGGCTCCTGGACTGAGTTGGGCAGAGGCTGTGCCTTAGCCAGAGGGATACATGGGCCAAGGGAGGACAGAGCACTCGCAACATCAAAACAATTTGACAAATGCCAAGACATTTGACACTATGAAGTATTGACCCTCATCTCATTCATTAAGTTATTTAATTCAGTGTCTACATTGTGGTGATGTTGGGAAAGAGCAGTGAATCAGCCAGATAAGAATGCTGCTGCCATAATGCTCCAGGAAGGGAGGGAGGGAGGGAGAGAGAGAGGAAAGACACAGGGAGACTAAACCTGAGGATCTCAAATCAAAAGCTGAATGCATCTGAAATGATGATCTTTCTTTTCCCTTCCATTCCTATAGGCAAAGACGGTGGTCCCCGCCCACTCCCAGGGAAGAGAGGATCAGATAATTAAAACATTTTCTTCCTACCCTTGAATGCTCCCTCTCCCCTTCTTCTTCTCCCTTGTTTGCTCTCTCTTTCCCTCTCCTCTTATATACTAGAATAATAATCCCTAGATATTTGGATTTCACAATAGTAAAGTTAAAAGAAATAGTTTGAGGCATGTATATAAAATTGCCAACTTTTTTTTACTATGGTTTTATGTGTATGTCTATGCGTTCATATATATGTACATAATACCATCTATTACATATATTATGATAGTTATATAATTACCATCTACTCCTAATATTAGCTAATATTTGGGGGTTGAATATGTGATCGATACTTTACATTCAATCTACACAATGATGGTATCGATAATATTAATATTCCCGTTTTACAGATAATGAAGTGGAAGCTCAAAGCTAAAAACACTGTCCAGTTGGACCCAGCTGGTGGGTGGCAAAACCAGAGATTTGGACGCCTGACCACTTAACACTTGGATTCTCAACACCACCATTCCCTCTGAAACAGGAAAAAAACAACAACCAAAAAAACCCTACAAAACTACTCATTGCTAAACATGTGAGAAAGACAAATTTCAGAAATTCTCTAGTTATCTTTAGGAAAAACTCACTTGTTTATATTTCTTTTATTTCACCGTGGACTGGAAAAGCTTTGTCAAAGACCCGCTCAGGCCCACTGGCTTGCCCTTAGGAATCTTGGTTCTTAGTCTTCAGCAACAGAGAAGCTTTTAATCTACACCCTAAGTGACTTTCTGGAGAGTTTAGATCAAGAGTATAGAGGGGATGCCAACATTAAATAAACTATACCTCAATAAAACTTTAAAAAATGAAAAAAAGAGTATAAAAGTGTTAGCCATTTTAAGGACATTCACGATTCATTTTGTGAGTGACCTTTAAATGAATCTGCAACATGCCTCAGTTTTAATTCTCCCACTGGGTGCATGGACTTAGGAGACTGGGAAACGTTCAAGTGAGGAAAGATCCTTACTACAGAGGCCAAGGCCCGTAAGGGTATGAGAATCCCCAGAAATGAGCCACAAAATTTTACTAGCTTGGGCAATGCTATGCTTTCCCTACATGCTGTTGAGAAAGCCATGCCATGAATTCTTAATTGTTTCAATAACCCCAAAGAGCTTAAGAAAATCAATGGTCTTGGTTAAGGTACTGAGTTGTGATATTGAGCAAGATGCTTGATTATTTAGTACCTTAGTTTTTTCATTTGTCAAATCAGAATAATTTGATTCCTATCTGACACACCTTCGAAAGGGTATTAGATAAGATAAACTATGTGCACTTTCTGACTGAGAGAGCTTGTGCAATTTAGTCTGAAGATTCACAGGTTTTCTTTTGGATCAGCTCCATTTCCTATGTCATTAGATATTCTCTTCTGATGCCGTATATGTTTCCCTCTTCTCAAATATTTAGTATTCTATACTCACTGTTTCCTGCAAATTGTTATTTCTGTTTGCTCCCCAAAGCCAATAAAATTTTAAATTAAGAGTAAATGAAAACAGTAAATATTGCATTTCTGCCAGTCAACATGTGGATGGGAGATGAAGGAAGCAATTGAACATCCGAAAGGACACACAATCACTTCCAGGTAGATGAGGACATTGCAGCAGAGGTTGTTTTAAATCAGGGCTGCTCTCAGGGAGAGAGACAATCCCAGGTGGCTGACTGGGGCATGCCTTCCAAACATCAAAATATTCTAACTTCTTAGAAATTCCTTTTGTTCCTCAAAGAGGAAGAGCTGAGAACCCAGGAGGCCCTGAGGTACCTGCTGTCTTGCTTTCTCCTGGTTCTGCTGATTCATGTGAGGAGCATGAACATCCAGGCTCTGAGGAGCAACGTACAAGGGGTGTCCAGTAACATGACTCTACTGACTGTGACCCAACCTCTACGGTGAATTTCCTGAAGAAGCCTCACAATTATATGTCATGTAGGATAGATAATAGCCTCCCAGGGAGTGAGGCTTCTCTCACTGGCCTTGGTAACTAGCGCTTTTTTTAAATCTTTATACAAGAGTAACTTCATGTTGTGTTCTGGTACCAGGGGAAGGTGGCTATATGGAAGTTCCTGTGTGGCACAGTGGGTTCAGGATCCAGTGTTGCTGCAGCTATGACACAGGTTGCAACGGTGGCACAGGTTTGATCCTTGGCCCAGGAACCTCCACATGGTCCAGGTGAGGCCAAAAAAATATATGTATATTGAGGTTTGGGAGTTCCTGCTGTGGTGCAGTGGGTTAATGATCTGGCTTGTCTCTGGGGTGGCGCCAGTTTGATTCCTGGCCTAGAATAGTGGGTTAAGGATGTGGTATTGCTGCAGGTGTGGTGTAGGTTGCAGCTGTGGCTTGATTCAGTCCCTGGCCTTGGAACTTCCATATGTTTGTGGGCATGGCTGAAAAAGAAAAAAGGATAAGAAAGAAAAAATTAGAAGGTGGTGGTATGATGGAGGTAATAAAGGAGAGGTCATTAGATTTCCGTGAAACATACAAGGACTTAGGAAAAAGCACACAGCCCTCCATCCTCACCATGGGCCATATCCTTGAGGAATGTTTTACTGATGGGGAGAAAGATTTCCCTAAAAACTGTGTGAAAAGGCACAGGGGCAAAACACATATTCTAAATGAATGAAATATTAAACAATCAGAATTAAATCAGGTGTCATGTACTATTTGGTCGAACCCCACCTTCACCCTCAGATTTCTGCTCTAATCCCACACGTGTCAGCAATGCCAGAACATCTGGTGGTGGAAAGCTGTTTCCATGAGTGTACTGGTCTAATTATTATGTAGTTATGCTCCTACGCAAACATTTATTAAGAAGTACTTATTAGGCAGTGGTAACATAGCAGTGAATAAAAAACATGTGATCCCAACTTCAGGGACCTTAGAAAGGAGTGGAAGATAACCAGCAACTACAATACTGTATTCGTTTTTACTGAACCAAATGCCTGTACATACCACTTACTGTTGTTTAAACACATGTGATAAGTCTAATCTATTTCACATAGGACAGATCCATTTGGTATTTGAAGACCATGATGATACCGCCTTTTAAGGACTTCCTCTGACTCTAAGGCAAATTAGGTAAACCTCTTAAGTTAGAATAAGCAACAAACCATACCCTTTAATGTGCGCTCTGTCAGGATATTATAGATTAATACCTATAAAGGGAAGCCAGTCTTTCCCTTTTTGCCTTCTGAAAGAAAAACAAAACAATTTGTGAGGGAGAGAGGGTGAAGTTAGCCTTGTATAAAGGTTTCTTACCTCATCCAATCTTAAAGGAGCATTTGGCTCCCTCTTCCACACCTCCCCTCAATTATTTTTTCTATTTTTCATATCCTCACAGTTTACAATAAGAAACATAAAATCTAGCAAAGAAACCTAAACAAATTAAATGGAACCTATTTTTTTCACATGCAAAATGGGTTTTAGTTTTGCCTTATGAAGGTCTTATGTTTCATTATTATTAAAAATGTCATGAATATTTTGCCTGCTGGGAGCACAGATTTTCTTCCTATTTTTCAATCTTCCTCAAAATCCCTTATTGCATATTTTATGAGTTATAGCAGCTTATAGTTGTTGTTTTTTAAAATTACAAACTCTAAAGTCTATGTTGGCATTTTGCTAATGGCCTTTGCATATGAGGGGTTGTTGAGCATTTACAGAGGGAAATGTAATAAGAGAAACATTTGTAGGATGAATATATACTTGCGATATATTTGTGTGTCTGTTATAAACAGAAATAGGGCTATATTGAGGGAGTAAGCTGAGTTTCTCCACATACTAATTTCATAAGAAATTCTTCCAACTTGAGAGACTTATATGATAGGCTAATTTATTATCCTCCCCTTTTCCCTCTCCCCTTGACAATTTTGGGAAATCTATAATTAGGGCCTTGTACGAAGCTGAAAGCTGGGTTGAGTGCCTTGAAGTCTCCTGTTTTCTCTTCGGCTTGCCTGCTAGGGTACTGTGAGCTCTCTTGAACTTAAGTGATGTGTCTGCAGGTCTTCCCCATGAGTTGGGAAGAACTAACTGAGCATGTTCATGGAAAACAGAGCAAAACAGTTGTGAGAAGTAGTTAATTGGGGGAACACTGGGAACTTTAGAAATGAATTTAAAAATAAAATTTTTTTTTTTCCAAAAGACATTTCCAGAAAGACTAGAGAGGGTGATTGTGAGAATTGAATGGTATAAGGCATTGGAAGTACTTAGCACAGGGCCTGGCACCTGAGAAGTGCTCAAAAATGTTTATCATTATTTTTAATTCCCTATATTATTATTATTAATCTATTATTTATATATATTTATTATTTATGTATCTATTATTATTAATTTATTATTCCTTTATTAAGTCGCAAGCATATTCATCTTGTCTGTGATTCACCCTAAACTCCCCAAAAGGATTTGGGAAACAACTTTTTAAGGGAGCTCTAATTGCATCAGGCAACTTGCAGGAAAGAACAACCTATATGGCCTGCATCTAGGATCTACAACCAACAACAAGGCCCCAAAACAAACAATGGTAGCCTCAGATAAGCTGTGATCCTTGATCCCTCCCTATTGTATTTTGAGACAGTGCTGCTCAAAAGTGAACTTGGGAGGCCAATAAGCCACATGACCTCTCCAAATTAATTTGGTTTTGGCCTTCCTCAAACAGATCCCCATAGGGAATCTGGTACATTTCTATGGGGCTCAGAATAGTGGAACCTCAAGGTCTACTAGAAGGAGAGCTAAAACTTAGTTCCAACAATCTCCATGTCTCCTTTTTCACTTACCCCTCAAGACCACACTCTAGTGCCAGGTCTATCTGAGTAAAGGGGTTCACTCTCTCACTATCCCCAGCCCCACCCATACACACATCAAATGTTGTATGCATGTGGTACTGCAGGCAAGGGTACCCTGGCTCTTTCTAGCAAAGCTAGAATGAAGCAAGTATTTCTTATACTTCCACCTCTCACTCCTTCCATTACTCTCTTCATATCCCTTGGTGCTACTTTTTGCAGCCTTAACTCTGGACCCCTCTAAAGGCAGTAATTTGGGCAACTCAACTCAACTACCTTATATTTTATTTCTTTTAGGACAATCCCTCATCCAAGATGATGTTGCCTCATATTCTGGTATCAAAGATGTTTTTTATTTTATACAAAAACAAAAACATTAATAACAGCAACAATAAAAGCAAATATTAATGAACACTTATTGTATACTTGACACAGTTCTTGATATTTTGTATGTATTTATCTCATTTAATTCTCATACAAGTCCTTATATAATATATATTATATTATAATATACTTAACATAAAGATATTTGATAAATATAAATACTAATATTTAATATAACATCTATTTAATATTACCTCAGTTGTAGGAAGGATTGACATAAAGGCTATTCCTACTCATAAGAGGTGGAATACAAGTTTAATTTTTCAGGCTCCTAGCTACTGTAAATAGGTACTGAGATAAATGCCCATCAACAGATGACTGGCTTAAGATGTGGTATATCTATGACATGGAATATTACTCAGCCATTAAAAAGAATGAAACATTTACAGCAACATGGATGGATCTGGAGAATATTATGTTGTGAAGTAAGTCAGACAGAGAAAGACAAATACAGTATGATATCAATTATACACAGAATCTAAAAAATAATACAAATCAATCTAGATACAAAATAGAAATATACTCACAGACACAGAAAGCCAACTTATTTTTACCAAAGGCGAGGGAAGGAGAGGGACAAATGAAGAGTATGGGATTAATAGATATAAACACATAAAACAGATAAGAAACAAGGATTTATTGTACAGCACAGGAAATTTTACTCAGCATCTTATCGTAACCTATAATGGAATATAATCTGCAAAAAACCCAAATCACTATGCTATATTCCTTGATACTAATACAATAGCAACTATACTTCAATTTAAAAAAAAGGTACTGAGCCACTTACCAATCTAGAATACTGAACCATTGTGATGTCTGCTCTCTGGTTTTTTTGCTTTTTTTTTTTTTTCCCTGAAATGCCTAGTGTCTCTCAAAATGGACTATGGTTATACTTGACTCACTGCATCTAAAAAGATGAAGGGCAAGCAGCAGGGAAAAGAGAAGCAACACCTTAAAGATATCCCCTTGCCTATATTGTGGAGGCAAAGCTAGAGACAAGTGGGAAATCAAAGCGGTAACCAGGCCAATATAAAATGAAAGTAAGAGGTACAGGGCGGTTAAGTCTGAACATGCATTTTGGGCCCACCAGGAGTCTAAATGTCAAAGTTGGTTACAACAAAGTCTCTTTAGTAGCAGCTCTAGCTACAGGGAATGAAATGAAAAGATCAGGTGAACACCCACCAGGCATCATAGCTACAGTTGCTTACACAGATAGCAACACCATCAGCAGGAGCATCTTCAAACAGGAAGGCCAGTGACAAATGCATCACAAATGAGTATCATAAGAAGAGATCAATCCAGAGCAGAGAAAAATAATGAGCAATTTCACTAGTCACACTTTTATTGGTCAAAACCAATCCTCTTTTAAAATAATTGTCTACTATTTAATTAAAGCTGCAAGTGTCTACTATTGCATTAAAATGCATGCGTGTTCCTACATTTGTTTATTAACCTTAGGCATTTTATCATTTCCCAGCAGGAGCCCACTTAGGTTATATTTCTATAATTAACCCAAACATAAGATGAATGAATCACCCTTCCCTGGAGAAGTCAAAGCAGGCCATTCATTCATAAATTTCCTCAATGTTTTCTCTTTCTCAGTTTATCAGTTTACTGAAGTTCTACCCTTGCATAAATATTAGCCACTAACTATTTCACTGTTAGCTACATTTCTGATCCCCAGACCAATGTGGAACAGGTTAATCTATTTTTGAATCAAATTGTTGAAAGTGACTCAAATTGTCAAGCACTACAATATAGAAACAAAGTGAATATGATGGGGATGCTTAGGTCTATTCTATATTGTCATTAAGTAGCATTTCAAGTGCTTCAGGCAATGTTCACACCCAAGACCACTGGTGCTTATCCTTGTATAGTATTTTCAAAAGCTAAGGCTCCTGTTGCATTACTGGCTAGAACTACTTTGAAGCACAAACAGTGCATTCAACCATCTCCTGTAGAGTTGCTCTCATCTCTACTTTTTGTGGAGACATATGTCTTTTCAAAGGCAAAGACAAGTACATCTCCTTGGTTGAGTATTATAGTAATCAGAGTGCACAGGATCACGGAGATCTTGATAAGTACAGAGGCTTGTTCCCGAGGACCCCACAGACCTGCCCTTCACCAGGCTTTCCCCTTAGCATTGCTGGCACATCTGTGAGTGAAGCTTCTCCTCTGCCTTCATTCCCATCAGCCAATATTGTCTAGGTGTATTCCTGATGACTGAATTCTGGCTTACTTGCAAACACAAGGAGTCAATGTCACTGGATAGCAAGGCTGTGATGAGGTTAACTTCAGTCATCACCCTTGAGAAGACTCTACTTCCATCCTCACTGAGTTCACTGCCAGCAGGATCCCCACTGCTGCTTTGCAAGTTAATATAATATCACACTATTTCTGTGGGAGAGAAATCCCAGCAAGATATGATGTAATCTCTGCCTGTCTATAAACTTTCTCACTGGACAATGCAGAAGTGTGTAAAATTATATTTCTGTTTCTTTGCCTTTCCATTTTAAGGGTGAAAATCACAGTCAACATCAGAGAGAGAAGAAAAACTTCAACAACAACAAAAAAGCTCCTGTCTTCTTTTTCCTTTTCATATCTTCATGGCACACACAAAAATTAAGCCCTGGGTTATAATATAACTTCCTGACTTTCACTGTCCCTATGATTTTTTTCCAAAATTTATACTTGTTAATATACTGAGATGGTAGTACTATCCTCAGAGGGATACCGGCCTGGCATATGAAACCACTGAGATGTTTCTTCTCTCCTTTAATTTTATAAAATGCCTACAGTTTATTTTCATGGCCATAATCTTATAATGTGCTCACTGTTAAAACAGCTATCTTCAAAGATCCCATTTTCAAGGTAAAGGCATTATTCACAGGAGTTATTTGATTAGGGCACAGCGCAGTATCTCAACTTTTGCAGCTATCTCGGTTAAGTTTCCTCAAGTTTCACTTCCAGTTATGCAGATCCATCCTGAGAGTTCACCATGAGCTGAGAAAACTGAGACAAGGTGGGCCAGAATCTGGAACTCTTTGTTTTAGTAAACTTGCCATGTTGTACAACCATCACCATAAATCAGTTTTAGAACATTTGCATCACCCCAATAAGATCACTAATGCAGGTCTACTATTCATTCCCATTTCTACAACCCCTCCCTAGGTAGCCACTAATCTCCTTTTTGTCTCTTACAGCTTAGATTTTTCTGAATATTTCATATGAATGGAATCATACAATATGTATGCTGCTGTGTCTGATTTCTTTGAGCATAATGTTTTTGAGGTTTGTCCATATCATAACATATATCTGTAACATTTCTTTTTAATTGCTGAATAATATTCCATTATACGGACATATGACGTTTTTTTTTTTATTTGCCAACTGTCAGACATTTTGGTTGTTTCCAATATTTGGTGATTATGGATAATGCTAAGAACATTTGTTTATAAGTCTTTGTGTAGGCATAGGTTTTCATTTTTCTTGGGTAGATATGGCACTTTTTAGAAAACAGCTTTATTGCATTATAATTGTCATACAATAAACTGAATTAAAGTGTACAATTTAATCTGTTTTGACATGAATACCCTGCCAAGTCTTCACCACAATCAAGGTAGTGAACATAACCATTATCACTAAGCAATTCGTCATGTTGCTTTATAATCCTCCTGCTTAACCTTCCCCACTGACCCCTATCTGTTGACAACTACTGACTTGCTTTCTGTTATTTCGGGTTGGTTTTCATTTTCTAGACTTTATATAAGTGGAATTATAAAGCCCGTGCTATTTTTTTGCCTTCATTCACTCAGCATAATTATTTTGTTATTTGTTCATGTTACAGTATATATCCATAGCTCATTCTTTTTTTAATTTTTTATTTTCTTCTTTTTTTATTATTATTTTTTAAATAGTTATCTAATATAAGGCACAAATGAACCTTTCCACAGAAAAGAAAATCATGGACTTGCAGAATAGATTTGTGGTTGCCAAGAGGAGGGGAAGGGAGTGGGGTGGTTGGGGAGCTTGGGGTTAATAGATACAAACTATTGCCTTTGGAATGGATTAGCAATGAGATCCTGCTGTGTAGCACTGGGAACTATGTCTAGTCACTTATGATGGAGCATGATAATGTGCAAAAATAGAATGTGTACATGTATGTGTAACTGGGTTACCATGCTGTACAGTAGGAAAAAAAAATTGTATTGGGGTCATTCCTTTTTTTAAATTCTTGAGTAATAGGAGTTCCTGTCGTGGCTCAGTGGTTAACAAACCTGACTAGTATCCATGAGGATGCAGGTTTGATCCCTGGCCTTGCTCAGTGGGTTAAGGATCTGGTGTTGCCATGAGGTGTGGTGTAGGTCTCAGACATGGCTCAGATCCGGTGTTGCTGTAGCTGTGGTTTAGGCCAGCAGCTGCAGCTCCAACTGGATTCCCTAGCCTGGGAACCTCCATATGCCATGGGTGCGGCCCTAAAATGACAATAAATAAATAAATAAATAAGTAAATAAATAAATAAATAAAAATTGTTGAGTAATAGTTTATATGCATATTCCTCAGTTTATCATTCATCTGTTTATAGATATTTGGGTTGCTCCCATTTTTCGACTATTACAAAGCAGCTCTGAGTATTTACATTTGTATGAACATATACTTTCTTTTCTTCTGGGTAAATTTCCAGGAATGGAATGGCTGCATTACACTGTAGGCATATGCTTAGCTTTCTAGAAAACTGCCAAATCATTTTCGCTCAAAGTGGCTGTCTCACTTTACAGTCCCACTAGCAGTACACTGAGAATTTTTGTTCCTCCAGATTGATATGGTCAGTCTTTTTAATTTTAGCTTCTCTAATATGTGTGAAGTGAGACTGCATTGTGGTTTTAATTTGCATTTCCCTAATGACTAATGATGCTGAATATCTTTTCATGTGCATGTTTGCCATCTGTGTGTCTTCTGTGGCGAAGTATCTGTTTGAAACTTTTTCCCATTTAAAAAAATTAAGTTGTTTGCTTTTTGAATATTGAATTTTGAGAGTTCTTTATAAATTCTAGATATGTGTCCTTTATCGGCCATATGCTTTTGCAAGTATTTTCTTTCAGTCTGTGGCTTGTCATTCCAGGAATCAAAAGGAAGTTGGAGCATCTACATTAATATCAGATAAAATAGATTTCACAGCCAAGATTACTACCACGGATAAAGAAGTTCATTTCATAATGGTAACAGGGTCAATTTATCAAGAGGACAGCAATTCTAAACATTTATGCCGCTAATAACAGAGATACAAAATACATGAAACAAAAACTCTTAGAATGGCAAGGAGAAAGAGGTAAAATCCGGAAATTTTAATATCTCTCTCTCAAGAATTCATAGGAAAAATGGCAGAAAATCATGAAAAATATGGTAGACCTGACTGACAGTGTCAACCTACTTCACCTGACTGATACTTATAGAACACTCCACCCAACAACGTGTAGCAGAGGGCGCAACATTTGCCAAGATGGACCATATTCTGTCCCATAAAAATGTCAATAACATTCAAAGTATTTGAATTATACAATGTGTTTTTCTTTGTCCTCATAATGCTATACACTCACGAAGCTTGACTTAGACTAATCATCAACTCTCAGAGCCCCACCTTCTTACATCATCACCCTGGGGGTTAGGCTTCAACACATGATTTTTGGGAGGATACATTCAGACCATATCAGGCGTTCAGCTCATTTTATAGATGAGGAAATAAAAGCACAGAAAATTAGCTTAATGTACCTAAGATCACCTGGTGGATGAGTATCAGGACCAAGTAAAAAACCTGGCCACAAATTTCTTAAGACTTCTAAATGGTAGACTCTGAAGGCTTCCTTTGAAGGATCAGTAGCTGACAGGCAAGTGCAGAGAAGAGAGGGAACAGCAAGTGCAGGGCTCAGAGGAATGAAAGTATGTGGTGACTTAAGGAAACAAAGTTCTGAGGGCTTGAGGAAACTCAGAGTGAAGATAGCAGGAGCTGAGCAGAAGAAGGAGTCTGAAGCCTGATTTTGAAATGTCAGGAATTTGGACTGAACTTGTAAGGCAGCTGGGGGCCACTGGAGTATTTCAGCCTGGGGAATGACTTCATCATAGTAATTACTGAGTGTTTAGTAGGTGCCAGGCACTATTTTATACACACTACTTGCCTGTACTACTCTGACCTATGAGAGTACTACTGTGCTTCTATTTTCCAAGTAAGCCCTACCCCTCACCTCCCCGTGACTCCAAATGTCTCTTGCAGACCTCCATAAATAACATCTATCCCTTCATGCCTGGGCTGATCTCTGGATTATACTGATCTTTTGGAAAGACTTAGAAAGGTTTATAAAGATGGACAATTATTTATGCTGAAGTTCCTCTCCACCATCACTCTTTCCAGGTTGACATTTTCTGGTCATTTGTAGTCAACTACAATGATCCTGTTTTGTGCCTCCACAAACCTATGCCTGGTCTTGGGGAGGCAGTCATCTATTTGTAGAAGCCTTGAAGCACACCAGACCTGCCCATGCATAACTTTCACTGCTGCTGGAGTCTGACTGCATTATGACTTCCTTGATGTTTGCAATATCATGCGTAAATACCAATTCGCAGCATCCCTGGGAACATTATTTGGTGTCCAAGTAGAGTATGATCAAAGACGTAGTCATAATTCAGTTTCCAACTTATCTCTTCCTGCTCTAATGATCCAAGTTATAAGACCAGAGATAAACAGGCACCTGGCATATACTATTTCACTTTTACAAATATTATTGCATCCAGTATTGCCCCACCCCCTATGATAGGGGTCAGGAGGGACAGCTTTTCCTGGTGAGCACCCAAGTTGCTCTGGGCAGTGACAAAGTCACAGCAAAAAATTACAGATGTTTGGGAATAAAAGGGAACTGTGGTTGCCAGGGAGGAGGAGGGAGGGAGTTGAATGGATG
Organism: Sus scrofa; assembly: GCF_054392235.1. Taxonomy (NCBI): domain Eukaryota; kingdom Metazoa; phylum Chordata; class Mammalia; order Artiodactyla; family Suidae; genus Sus; species Sus scrofa. The sequence goes on along the minus strand of NC_139396.1, from coordinate 142,829,654 downwards.
GGGAATTTGAGGTTGGTGGATGCGAACCATAACATTTGGAATGGATGGGCAATGGGCTGTTCTTTTAGACACCCAGTCTGTGGTATTTTGTCATAGCATACTGAGCTATAAGGAAAGCAGATTGCAACAGTCCAATTCCCAATTTCAGCTGTGAATTTGCTAAAGTATAACAATGATTCTTTTGCTTGCAGGTGGTGGTGGTGGGGGGGGGGGAGCCTTGAATTATCTTAAGCAGAAAGAGAAACTTACTTAAAGAAAATACTAGGTATCTGGATAGGGACTTGAGTTATACCGATGTTTGCATTTGCCAAAACTCACTGAATGTTACACTTGAAATCTGTGCATCTTACTCTGCATGACTTTTACCTCAATAAGTAAACAATAATTAAACTCTGCTTAATTATATGTGTGGTAAAGTGTTTAGGGTTTTGTGAAGTGATATTTGCAACTTAAGCTAAATGTGTGAAAAACAAGATGATTTTATAGATAAGGGATGAATAGATAGATACATGATAAGGCAAATACAGCAAAATGCTAGTTGTAGAATCTAGATGGTGTATATGAGTGTTCACTGTAAAAATGTCAATATTTATAATGTGAACATTTTCATCAGGAAATGTTGGATTCAGAACCCAAGAACCAAGGCTACAGGTGAACCTCTATAATAATAGAACCATCGGATGTTCTTCCTCTTTCTTGTTTACTTCCCTCTACATGTCATGACAGCCTCCTTCTCTCTGCTGCAGAGTAGCTTTCTCCATGGGCCGAAGACCTGACTACCAAGATCTCCCCAAGATTTACATCTCACATATTCAGTATCAGACAGAGACTGGCCAAATATTCTTCCTGCTTCCAAGTCCAAATATCCAGGAAGAAAGACTCACTGACCCACCTTGGGTCAGGCACCCATTCTTGGATCAATCAATTGTGGCCAGGAGGACAGGGTGGTATGAACGAATGGTAGATGTTTAGAAAATATGAGATAAATGATTGATTTGAAGACATGTGGAGAGGAAAGGCTTCAAGAAGAAAAGAGGGTGGTCTGGAATCACCTGTTTGGCTGATTACAACAACATAAGAATGAGAAGGACCCACAGCACATAATTGAGTTTAACTCTAAGCAAAGACAAAATAAAAAAGAGTAACAAACTATATACACTCAGCCAAAGTCGTCAACAAAATGTGTTCTGTAATCACCTCCCTCAAGCTCAATCTGAACAGTGTTCTTTCTATGGTTTATTCTATCTAAATCCTACTCACCTCATAGTGCTTACTTCAAGACTCACCTTCTCTAAGTGTCATATTCTTCACTAATCTATTTCTTCCCCCACTGCATTTCCTGATTATACACTGTCCTATTTTCACTAATGGTTTATATGTAGATCTCATTCATCCTCCTAGTTTCTAAGCTTTAAAAATATCATTATAATAACTATTATTATTAGCATGGATAATTGACAATTACCTTTCTTCTATCCCCTGCAACTTGTAGCTCAATTCCACATACACTCTAAGTAATTACATGTTTGGGGAGAGATTTTGGAAGATGAGGGTTCATATTACTTACACAAAGTATGTTGGTTATTTATACAGCAGGAAGAGTGGATGAGCGGCAAGGTTGCTGATTTTTTCTTGACACATAAATAAGGTTCCAGACATTGAGTAATATGTTAATGAAAGATCTCAAGATGAAAACTCAAACCCAGAGTAGAATATGCGACAGTGCTTTTTGCTGTGAATGAGTGAGGATATTGCTACCCCAACTTTCTCCACTTAGGGAAGTCTTTAAAAAAAAATAGGAAGGTAGTTCAGGAGTTCCTAATGTGGTTCAGCGGGTTAAGAACATTACATAGTGGTCCATGAGGATGGGGGTTTGATCCCTGGCCTTGCTCAGTGGCTAAGGATCCGGTGTTGCTACAAACTGTGGCAGAAGTCACAGATGCAGCTTGGATCTGGCATTGTTGTAGCTGTGGTGTAGGCCCACAGCTGCAGCTCTGATTCAACCTCTAGCCTGGGAACTTCCATTTGCCACAGGGGCAGCCATAAAAAGAAAAAAAAAAAAAAAAGAAGTCAGGAAGATGTAAATAGAGAGGCATTCTTCCTAGCAGGTGACAGAAATATTTGCTTAATACAATCTTCCAAATCTGTGGCTTGCCAACTATCACTTATTAGTTAACCTTAACTGAATGATGATTAATTTGAAATTTTGAAAAGTAAGAATTATATTTTGTGAAATATATTTAAAAAGTAAAACACTGCTTAACAAAGCATTATCAGAAAATGTCCCATAGACAGTACCTTCTTCAGTGAAAGAATCTTGAAAATGATTCACTTTAGGATATGTGTGTTTTCTATGTGTTCTTGTTTTTTGTTTCATTTTTTGGCTGCCCCACAGCATTTTCTGGAGCTCCCAGGCCAGGGATCAAATCTGAGCCAGAGTCGTGGCCTAAGCTGCAGCTGCGACAATGCTGGATCTTTAACCCACCTGTGCCCCGCCAAGGATTGAACCTGAACCAGCTCTCCCAAGATGCTGTTGATCCCGTTGTACCACAGTGGGAACACCACATGTGTTCTCGTTGAATTGAATCCACACATCAGTTGCTGACATCTTAGTTATACTTTACAATCTAAAAGTCCATTCTCATTTAACTGTGTCTTGACCTCATGAGGTAAGCAGACAATGGGCTGGGAGCCCACTGAGTGGTGGGAGGACCTAAAAATCAATATACTGGATTTCTAATACACCAGGCAACTAGTAACAACTGATTGAATCAGATCAGTTCTAAATCACTAAATTTTAAGGCTGCCGTTTTTGTTTTAGAGAAAAAGTTGAGCCCATAGGTCAAAAATTATAAGGCCAAAGCTTCCTAAAACATTTAGGCTTTCAGGGACAAGGTTTAAGGAGGGTTGGTGGCAGGGAACATGGTGAACCCAACCTGCTGATTTTGGCTTAGTTCAACTCCATTGTAAGATTTATAATTATTTCTGACAGCTTCAATTGGAAAAGTATCTGTCTTTCTGTTTACCTATCTCTCTTACATGCAAATAGATATATTTAAATAAATTATTTTCTGCTTTGTTTATCTAGCAAGAGCAGATAATTGAAACTAAATTGATTTAAAGTTCCATTCAGAATTCTCCCTCCTTCCCTTCCATTTGACTGTTTCTGCAAGAGGGATGTTTTCAGAGGAAATTAGATTCACTTTATGTTTAAACCAATGTGTTTAGCTGGTGGCTATGCAGGTCCAATTAACTCCTCTAACAATTTGGGTGAAAAGAGGTTATTATATAATGTTTCTAGCCAATTAAGGTTGTTTTGCTTGAATACTTCCTCTTGTAAACTTATTTAAAGTTAATAAAACATGGAACTGCAGCATATTTCATGGGGATAGAAGTCTGAGGAGAAGCAGAAGAAAAATGTTGGGCACAAGGTGTTTTGAAGGTATTTTATTATTACTTTTACCAAAATTATTATTATTACACACATGAAGTTATTTCAATGGGTCATAATATGGTAAAGTTGAAGCACTGGGAACTAGCATTGGGAACCAGCAGTCCCCAGTCCTAATGTCAGTTCTGTGGCTGCTGAATCGCAAACTCTTGAACTTACTTTTCTCTAATCTGAAAAGTGGAAATAATAATTCTGTTGCCCTGAGGACCCAATGATATGGTGAACACAATGTGCTTCAAAAAACATGAATCACAAGGTAGATATTATAAAAAAAAAGAGTTAAGATACTCTGTGGTCTTTCTGAAGGTATTTTAAAATCTATAAGGAGATTTTCTCAACACATATGTTCCCAGGGAAATATTTAGGAGCAGAAATTCTGCAAACAAAGCCCGAGTTTAATTGAGCCAAGGATATATAATCAGTCCTCTCCCTCCCCTGGTATAATTATACTGTAAGTTAAAATGTGGTTTATAAAAGGGAAAGACAAAGTAAAATCATTTCTGCAAAAGCAAGTAGTTTTTCACAATGGTTGGGATGGGTCTTCAGGACTATTAGAGGAGGCTCTTTAAGAAAATTGCAGCCAATCCGACAAAGTAAAGTAAGTCAGACAGAGAAAGACAAATATCATATGAGATCATAAATATGTTTAATCTAATAAAAATGGTACAAAAGAACTTATTCACAAAACAAAAAAACAGACTCAAAGATTTTTGAAACCAAACTCATGGTTACCAAAGGGAAAACGTTGGGAGAAGGAATGGATTGGGAGGTTGAGATTGGCATATACACACTACTATATACAAAATTTATCAGTAACAAGGACCTTCTATATCCCTTGGGGAAATCTATTCAGTGCTCTGTGACAGCCTATATGGAGAAAGAATCTGAAAAAGAATAAGTATATAATCATATGCATGACTGATTCACTTTGCTGTACACCTGAAACTAACACAACATTGTACCCATACTTCAGTAAAATTTATATGTATATGCATCAGTCAAATGAGACAGGTCTGCTTTGAAACACTCTCTGGAGAAAGTCCAGTGAGCCCCTAACTTTGAGCATCTGGACCAAACAAGAAGTCCCAGATCTTGGTCAAGAGTCCTAAGGCCAACAGTGGTAATGGACAATCCTCCTGGCAACACTTCAAAGTAGATGCTATTATCCACAATTCACAGATAAGAAAACTGGGGCTCAGGAAGATTTCAATACATGTCACGGATACAAAGCTGGTAAGTGAAGGAAAAGAAATCTGATTCAGGTTCTACCTGAGAAACCTAAAGTCCATGATCTTTTGAACCCAAAGATGGGCAATCTTCCTTTCGAGGAGGGTCAGCCTTTCTCTGGGGGGCCTGTTCTCCCTTTCTCACTCAGCTCTCACTCAAAGCCTGCTTCCTTGCCTTGCCTCCTGCTTTTGGAAAAGCATCCACGAATACTCGATCACAAGCTGAGAAGATCAAGATGTTTCAGGAAGGCCCCCGAAACTTAACAAAATAATGGAAGTCAGTAGGTAAAGCATTATATAATTTACCATTATTATTTACTGAATTGTGATTTTTTTGCTCCAAAGTAATGATATGTTGATGAAGGAAATTCTTATGCTATAATTTGGCCCAAAGAAGATGTAAGGAGTGTAATCAGTGTACCAAGTGCTTAATGATTTCTCAAATGCCCTAAGAACATTACTTTAAATAATTCCCCAGATGACAGTAGGCAAGAATGCGCAAAGCCCTCTTGATGGCCTTCTTCAAGTGCTCTACGCGTCAGCAAGGCCACAGAACACCAGCATCTGAGTCCTATCTCACACTTCTTGTCAGGAATGCTCTCAGTTAAAGATCCAGCAACGGATAGGTAAAGTATGATTTTCCTTTTTAAACTTGGTCATTTTTGTCTTCTGCCTAGAGTGAGAGGATGTGGATTTTAACAAAGAACACACATTTGACAGCTGGTCATTTTCCCTTTTGCAGAAGTTTCACCCAGATCTTTTTTTCCTGGGGTTTAAGATGTCACTGCCTTGGAGTTCCCGTTGTGGCTCAGTGGTTAACGAATCCAACTAAGAACCATGAGGTTGCGGGTTCGATCCCTGGTCTTGCTCAGTGGGTTAAGGATCCGGCGTTGCCGTGAGCTGTGGTGTAGTTACAGACGCAGCTCGGATCCTGTGTTGCTGTGGCTCTGGTGTAGGCCAGAGGCTACAGCTCCGATTGGACCCCTAGCTCCAAATATGCTGCGGAAGTGGCCCTAGAAATGGCAAAAATACAAAAAAAAAAAAAAAAAAAAAAAAAAAAAAAAAAGATGTCACTGTCTTGTGGTGTGGCACTGTGCTTTGGTTGAACCAAGAAGGAAGGAGGTTCATTGCATTTTGTCACTGCGATCCTCCCTATTCAAGTGAAATTAGTCCTACCCTCCCCTATTGAAAGGCCTCAGAAACAAAACATTTCAACATAGTTCATGAAATCAGGGTGGTAGATGAGAATACTATTTGATCTCTTAATTATGAATGAGCTACTGGTTGGAGGAAACAAGATGGGTCCTCTCTTGGAAGAAAGAGCTCAGCTAGCAGTGTCTCTGCAGGGACAGACTTTGTGAGTTATTTCATAGATTACCCCTGCTGATCCAGGCTCTGATGGAAAGCTATTACAATCCCCTGGGCTTGGCCTGACTCATGAGAAGAATAGTTCCTCAATGGGTAGGCCCTGACCCAGGGAAAATCTTGGCTGGATTTTGGTAGCTCTACTTAAATTAAATTCAGTGTCCCGGGAAAAAATAAACAGGGCAAGTAAGGGTCATGATGGGAGCTACCCAGGTACCCTAGGCAGATGCATATTTTTAACTGTTTTAGATAAACATAATAATGAATTTATAATAATGTTACTACTTAGCTGTAGTTTGTTGTACATAGTGTATGCTAGACTTCATAAGTATGCTATATCTCATTTAATCTTCACAATAACCATATTAGGTAGATATTATTACCATCCCCATTTTCCTTTCTTTCCTGCTTTTTTGTTTTTATTTATTAATTTTTCATTAGGAGGAAAGGGTGGCTTGACCCAAGCCATATGCCTGTGAATAAGGTACTAAGCTTTAAGCCATAATTTTCTTGCTCTAAGCAGAGTTAGACAATGCACATGTGCAACACCCTCACACCACCACCCCGCACACACCACTTACATTTATTTATGATTATATCTGTCTGTCTTTCTATTAAATGTGATGAGTCCATACGGATACCAACAATTTCAACCTGACAGCATAGGGTACATCCTCATCTCCCCTCTCTCCACATTCATAACTCTACTGTGGGCAGCATCTGTGCAGATTAAATATAATGGTGCATATAAGCCACCAGAGGTTCTCAGGTGAATTGGAGAAAGATGCCCCTTTCTTTTTTTTCCTTTTTTAAAATGTTTTTATTATAGTTGATTTACAATGTTCTGTCAATTTCTGAGGTACAGCAAGGTAAATGCCCTTTCTTAAGGTGGACCACTTTGCAAGTGGCATGTGGTTGGCTTCTAGCTCCTACTCACCCCTGCAGCTGGAGAATCAGAGTAAGACAGTGTGGAGGTTCTTCAGAGTCAGCATGCAAGAAATGGTAAATTATTTACACTTAATGTCAAGTCTTTCAGGAAAACAGTATAGAAACATCTAAAGAACTTATGATTAATGTAATTTTTCCTTAGAGAATTTTTCACAACTAACAGGGTAGTGGGATGAAAAAGAAAAATGTCCCGAGGTTTTCTGCTCTGATGGTAAAATCAATGCCATCCAGTACACTGTCAATAACACCAATTATATCCTATGGAGCATAATTGAAAGTGGGTTGACTGACCTATAACAGATTATTTTTTTAACCGGATGCCTGACTATATGTCATTCTAAACTCTGAATCAGAAACAGGTTGATATAAAAATAAAACCTATCCCTGTCTTCCAAAACCCTGGCTAGTAGCCGAGAAAAACCCAATCTCTCCATAATGCAGAGTACATAATTCAAGATGACATTGGAAGTAAGGGGGAAAAAAACCTTGCCTAATTTCCTGTATGCAGTCAGTAAAGTTTGCTGACAGATTTATGAGCTTCAATCTGCTAAACACTGCTCTGTTGAATTTTTCCACTAGCTTGTCTTTGAAGAGAGGCAAATGAACTCATCTTCAGGCTCTTTGGATGATCTTTCCCCAGGACCTGATGAACTTTAAATCTGTCGCCAAGATTAAATTTGACTTGATGCTACAAATGTCTGACGATACAAAAGTCTGAGGCTCTGAGATGGAGTCTCTGAAAGTGACAAAGACTTCTCCAACTGGTGTTTTCCACGGAAGACAGTAAGGTGCTTATGGTCATTTCATCAGCATCAGGAATGGGGTAGAGACAGTGTGGGCAGTCCCTTCCTTCTTTAAGTGTCCACACTACATAACATTACAATGACACAAAACTCCAGGCCCCTGCGGCACCTTCTCAGCCACACTGTGTTCTTTTTAACCTTTCAATGGGGGTTGAATGGAAGAACTCAGTAGCTCATGGCCTCTCACCTCCACCGCTGGGTGACTGTGACACCTCAAGAGTGCCTCAGGGGATGCTGAGAATTAAAGAATGACATCCATGAGACAAAGCAGAGGCAACGTATTGCTCCCAGGATTGGCAGCTCCCATCTGGGTGCTTTCAAGAGCATCAAGTTTTTCAGGCTGAAACAGATGACATAAAAATAGGCAGATTTATTTTTAAGGAACTGGCTCATGTTATTGTGGAAGCTGAAATCTGAAGGGCAGGCTGGAAGCTCAGGCAGTCTTGATATTGCAGTCTTGAGGCACAATTTCTTCTCTGGGAAATCTCAGTTCTTGTTTATAATGCCTTCGACCGACTGGATAAGGCCCACCGATATTATTAAAGGTAATAGCCTTTGCTCAAAATCAACTGATTGTAAATGTTCACCACATCTACAAAATACCTTCAGTGCAACACCTGACAATGTTTGACTTAATGACAGTGTTATAGCTCAGCCAAGTTGACCCATAAAAGCTAATCATCACACAGACTTTGATCTCATGCCTTATCTTATGTGGTGAAAACCAAACAGAACTTAAGACAAATGAATTCTCTGTGATTTATTTTGCAATTATCCATTCCCTCAAAACGATGTTTAGTCAACATATCCCTTGAAGAAAAGGAGGAAGGAGCTCTCCATGAGATAAGTCTGGAAGAGCCCAGCAGTGTGTATCCAGTAGGTGCTCAATAAATGGGTCCTCTCTCTTTTCTTGTACACGAGGATTTTTCTTGTAGGATTCCCTCCTCTTTCTCCTACTGAGGATGGAAAAGGTAAAGAGGTTAATTCCATCCTCAGAGATGGGTCTGAGGATTCCCTGCGTTGATTCTTTAGCCATAGCCAAGATTCAGAAATCACCCTCACTGTCACCCTCTGCCACCTGGTTAAGTTCCATCACAAATGAGAGGGAAGCACTATCACCATGCATGTAAGACAGGGTCTCAGCTAATCCTTTCTCAGGATTAGCCTGTGTGCAGGCAGAGCGGGTGGTGCCTCTATCTGACCATTATAGGAGAGGGTCTTTTACTTATAACTGTGTTCTTCACTCAGGTGGACCACAGAGGTTAGGGGTTTAGAATGAAACAGACCAACATTTGAACTCATTTCTTCCATTTGCCCGGTGTGACATATGAAGCAAACTATTTGCCATTTTTCCATTAGTAAAATGGGATCATGTATCTGATATATATGGTTGATGTAAGAATGAAATGAGATAATATGGGAAGAACTTGGCGGAACCACATAAGAATATGATACCTGTTAATGGTTATTATTTGGGCTTTAAATTCTACCACTTGAGAAACATTCCTCCACACAAGTCATATACTTTAGCACCACCTGACAGAGGTACCATATTATGTTATCAATATGCAGTGTGGATCAATATCCCAGGTCACCTTTCTATATGAGAGTGATCTGGATACACTGGGAAGGCCAGAGGTGAAAGCAAAGAAGTAGAAGTAAACTTCATTATATTTTGCAGAATTTCCCTGGCCACAGAGATTCATATTTCTTAAGAAGAAAAATTGGGTCTCCTAGCCAGATGCTTATTTACTGTTACCAGTGTGTGGTCCCATAGCAATCCCCAAAACCCATGATGCCGCTGTTAGGACAGCACAGAAGGAGTCAGATTATAAAATGAAGATACTCAGTTCTATTCTAAAAAAGAGAACCCCAAAGCTGAAACCTGGGCCATAATTACAGAAGAGAAAAACAGACAAAGAGGAGAGGGAACACAGAGAAGCATGAAGGGCTGAGAATAATTCTCTGACTTTTAGCTTTCAACAGGGCCCAAGCAATCAGGTTCTCTGTGTGCCATTAAAATAGGACAAAGAGGGAGAATGCCCAATGATGTGCTCTTCTCAGGCTCTACAAAGCAACTAGCCAGGACGGCCTTTCAAAGTGAGGGGCAATAGAGCAAGAAGGCTAAGAGTGTGGGCTCCAGAGTCAGACAGACCTGTTATTATCCCAGCTCACCATTATTTGAATCATCCTTGGTTACGTTGCTTAATGTTTTTCAGATCAAGTTGTCTTAAAAAAAAAAAAGACTAAGCCTTTAAAATGAGTATAGTAGTAGTAAATTCTTCAGGTTTTTTAGGAGACATTTGTTCTAGAAAAGGAAGGGAGGAAGGGAGGGAAAGAGGAAGGCACGCACAGAGAGAGGACTTGCTGAAGAGACACAGCTTTACTCAAGTGACCTGTGAGAGGCCAGACTAGAGGGACCCTCCCCAGAGGCCATGGTCTCTCCCCACACCAGGTCTGTCTTTCTCTGTAATTGAAAGGTTCAGGAGCAGGAAAGCTGTGAACCTGAATGGAGCAGCAGCCCCCTTCTACAAGCTAGACAGGGACCTAGGAGCACCCATGAGTTTTTGCTTTCTGCTGGGGGTGGTGGGGTATGTCCTGTGAGCGTAGTATTTAAAGAATATGAAGAGAGGGAGGTGCTAGTCTGTCTTGCGCCCAGGGCTCCCAGCAGAGGATGTTTTGGTTGATTCAATTTGTCCTTGCTCTGCAATTACAAGCCTAATGAGAGGAGCAGGTTATACCCAAGAAACTTAAATGACTGTCAGCCACTCTGCCTCGTATATAAACAAATATATAGTCAAAATTGGGGACATATTCAGAACTGCATGAAGGACATATCGCCCCTTGGTTTCAGGTAGATCATTTCAGGAAAATGAAAGAAGTTTCCATGGGGCTTTTGGAGAAGATTCCAAGTCTCTTTACTGAATCTAAGCAAGTCTATGAGGTTATTCAATATGTTTTCTATCAAATGCTTCCAGATTATTCTACGTCAGAGGTTTCACCATCAAGAGGTCATGAAACATCAAAAATAACACATTTATTGAGCCTTTTCCAAATGCCAGGTACATGGTTGATGGTTTAAGTATACCTTCTCTTTCACTTTATAAAACAACCTCATTTTTTAGGTGAGGAAACTGAGCTAGATATGTCAAGTAACCTTTTCAAGGCCATGCTGATAATTGCCAAATTCAGATTTGAACCCAAATCCATGTTTGAGCCACTTTAGTCTGGGCCATGATGGTGAAAGCACCAAGTCCTAACCACAAAACCACCAGGGAACTCCCTAAGTCTTGTATCTTTAAATTACTATGTTCTACTTTCTTTCACAAGCAAGAACACACACACAACACACACACACACACACACACACACACACACACACACACACACACACACACACACACACACACAGAGTCCTCTACTCTGAGAAAGTTCAGAGGAAGACAGAGGTCTTGGTGGTGTCTTGAAGGAGGCAACTCTTGAATTGTTGATGGTGAAGCTAATGGCAATTGTCACATTCTAGTTAGATATGACTTGATACAAAATGGAAGATTTATTAGAAAGTGGGAGCCCTTTGCTCTGCAGGCAGGTGCCCACTGAGCTTGGGGAACTGGACAGAACTACTTCTTTCTGCCAAGAGGGCTGGGCATAGGGAACAGGTCATCACAGAGATGGCAGCTCAGTGACTGAGTACATCGCAAAGCCTCCCTTGAGGGACAGGTTCTGCTGCAGGAGAACAAGCAGTTTTGCCTGATCCCAAAGAGCAGGAATTTGATTCCCCGGAGAGGATTTGAGTGAATAAATGCTGGTAAGCAGCTCTCACCCACAATCTCCTTCCTCAGAAACCTCTGTGTGGAGCTGTGAGTCAGAGCCCAGACTCACAGATAACAGAAGCCCCTGCCAAATGTGTTCTGCTCACCCATTTGATAAAATACTTAATATGTTGGCTATGGAATGCCCTCACGTATTTAAAATATAATTAAGGATCAGAATGAAAAGATTCATCTCCACTCCTATCTCTCCTCCCTCAAGTTTACACCCTTCTCCACTGGATAACTACTTTTCAGTAGATGTTTTTTAATGTATTCCTCTAGGTTTTAAAAATGCAAATAAAATATGAATAGATACCATTCATCTGCATTCTTATGGAAAGTAGCAGACTCTTCTGCACCTTTTTTTTCCCCCCAAATTAGCAGTCCTTTTTTTTAAAAACATGGAAAGATTTCTCGTTCTTTTTATAGATGCATAATGTCTCACCGCATGGATATACAATAACTCGTTCCATCAGTTTCCTATTGGACACGGGTTGTTTCCAATCTCTTCTTATTTCAAAAGATACTGCAGGAACAAGACATACACACAAAATTTTATATATGTACTTCTGGAGGTAAAATTTCCAGAGGTAGGTTTCTCTGCAAATGATATGTGCACCTGTCATTCTGAAAAATATTGGCATTCAATGGGATTCTGGGAATCTGGTCAAAACTTTAAAACTCATCCTCGATAGGTGACTTGGAGTGTGCTAGGTCACACACATTTCCTTCATTTTTTAGGGGATGAATCTCTTCATTTGAAGATCTCTTCCAAGTTTTGGGTGTAGAGCTATCCCATTTCTTAGAAATTAAGAAACCTAATGACCAGATTAATCCTCCTAGAACTTGGATCATACTTACCTGCTCAGATACCTTCAAGGGGGTCCCCAGTGGCCCCAGTTTGGAAATCCAGGCCTTTCACTCTGAGACCCCGTGGGTCTCCGCTGTTCCTCTGTGAGCTTGGTGTTGCTGCCTGTCCACCAGCAGGCCCACGTCCTCTCTCCGTCCCCTCCCCTCTGACCTAGCATTTCATCTGTCCTCCTTTGGTACTTATTCATGACACACTGTGTTCTGGAACACACCTCGCTCTCCTTCAAAACTATGAGAACTTCTGGCGCAGAAGATGGTCTACACTCTCTCAGTAGCCCTTTCACACCAAAGACTTGTTAACAGCTTTGTACACAGTCAGTGCTCTGTAACTACTTGGGGGGATGCTCAGCCCCTGTTCTCTGGAGCTTTGGGCTGTGGCTCCTCATTCTTTAGGCTGAGTGCCTCAGCAGCAGCTTTCTTCAGAGGTAACTTTCTGTTCTTTCTCACTGCCTAATGTTTCTCACTGTCTGAGAAACTGTCAAACAGCCTCAGAGCTGCTCTGAGACTGCACAGCTCCATTTCACTTCCACCTGGAAAACAGCTCACCACTGGTCCCAGCGAGGCCATGGATGTTGTGCTGCAATTAGTCTTTGAAGGCTCTGAGTCACAGCCCCTTGCATACAACCTCTTAGCTCCTTTCTCTTTTTAGCTGTAAAAAGGACAAAGGGCCTGGTCCCCACAGGGTGGGCTCTCATGCCAACAAAGGACCTTTACTTTCCCTCTTAAGGTTGCAGGGAGCTCTGCATCTTTTCAGTTTCCAAATCAAGATGAAAGACTTTGTGACAGTCCCGAATTCAGTTTCACAACTTACTATTTGCACAGAGGAAACAAGTCTCAGAAACCACTCTCTTAAGCCTGGAGTTTACTCTGCAAGAGATACATAGCACATTCTAACAATGGCTCTGCAGTTATGCAGGGAGGAGATAGTTCAATCCATTTGCTCCTTTATCAACGTCCTCTGGTGTGGTCCAAGCTCCGTCGTACTGGGATCATCCAGGTGATTTTGATGCAGATTAAAATTTGAGGAACTTCATCTGATTATTGGAGGTGATAATGAAAAACCTAGGAAAAGGGAGCGGGACTAGGATTCACGATCTATGAATCCTTTCCTTCTTCCTAGAGAGCTATGCCGGATTATTCTCTGGGAACTACATCAGTCATTTATGTTCAAGAAACTGAGCCCAGGGAATCTCTCCAATTAACCAACTGCATAAACCAAGGGTCCTTAATCAGGGTGTGTGGATGTATCAAAATGTGTCTGTAAAACCCTCAGTTGTTTTGTGTAATTGGGGTATCAGTCAGGACTCTTCCTACTGAAAGTATCACAAATCTCAACTAAATGTGGTTTAAGCAAAAAAAAAAAAAAAAAAAAAAAAAAAAAAGAAAAAAAAAAGTGAAAGTGTCACAATCTAGGCAGAGCTGCATCTAGAGGCTCAGCTGGTTTCCTTTCCTGGGTGTCACCTTCACTCTCAGGCAGGCTCTTTCTCATTACAGCCTCATAGCCCCAGTTGCAGAATCTCCCCATTTCATGTCCAGTGGAAGAGACGGCTTCCCCTTCATAGAAGCTTTAGATGGGCCAATGGGGATTGAGCGTTCACTCCTGAACCAAACACTCTGGCCACACCAAATATATGCTCTCCCTAAACAGAGATACTCCCCTACCCCAGACACACATAAGGATTGAGATTAAAAAGAGGAGACAAACAGATTTTGAAAAGGAAATTTTTATAGCGATTACTGAAAACAGAAATGGATATTGTACAGGCAAAACAATAGATTTTGCCAGAGTCCATGCATTAAAAACAACCACAACAAATGAAACTGATTAACAGAATCCACTGGTGCTTCATAATTGTGATTTCATGAGAATACTAAATTTAAAGTTAAAGGTAATTGTGATTTCATGAGAATACTAAATTTAAAGTTAAAGGCACAAATTCTTGCTCCTATATTTATATAAGAGCCTCTTGGGGGCACTGCTTTTTTTTTTTTTTTTTTTTTTTTTCCCCAGAAAGTACAACTAATGCCTGCCTTGAAGAGCTCTCCCTTTCAGCTGCAATTACTCATTCAGTACCTGGCTTCTCTTAGACTATAAAACCCATGAGCGTTGAGCCCATGGCTATCTCATTCAATGCTGTATTCTCAGTGGCCCCTAGAACTTGACAATCAGTAGATACTCAACAAATATTTGAAATACAAGTTAAATGAATTAATACATAGTGCAAATAGAATTGGAGGAAAAGTTGATAAACCAGAATGTAATTGGTCTCAATCTCTGGGATCATCTTAATGAAAGTCAGATTTGTGCAGAAGAGAATGTCAGGAAACTCAAATTCTCACCCCAGCTCTACTGTTAATTAAGGCTATGACCTTGGATGACCATTAAATCTCTCTGAGCTTCCATTTTTTCCCTCTGTTAAATAAGGAGCTGAATATATGAGAAAATTGCTTTACCACAACTAAGTCCTACAGTTAAGGTTATCTGGCAAATTAAAATATGAGCCCTCAAACATAATAACTTTTATATTTTAAAATGTTAATCCAAAACAATTGCTTTAGACTAGAATCATAGGCCATGAGTATGAATCACAGAGACCACCAATTTCAACCTCCCTTCCTTTTCTTTCTGTTCTATCATGCATTCAGATAATTATTAAACACTTGCTCTGTGTGTTCAGGCTCTGCTGATGATTAAAAATTAATCTCATCCATCTACATCCTGTCCTTGTTAGGCACCCCTACTTGGGCCCTGTAGGTTCTATCTTTGATGACAATCAAAGTCTAACCATCAAAGATCTACCATGTGTAATTCTATAAAGTGATTAAGAGACATTCTTTTCTGAGCTAGATATCCTGTGGAAATGACAAAGCCTAATCCCCCCTGAAGCATAATCTTCTGAGAATAGAACTTTAGTCTCAAAACCTAGCTGAGTCCACATTGGAGAGGAATTTTTCTCCACTATCCTCCTCTGCTTTGTGACTTCCTTTTATGAATTAACAGAGTGGCATTTAGTTGCCCAATAGGTTCCCTTTTCCTAAACCATAAATCAATGCCATTCTTGCCAAATTGACTGCCTTGATGATACCTTGAATAAAGACATCACAAATCTTCAGATGATACACTTTAAATCTCCCTTTTACTTTAGATCTGCAGGTACTGTGGCTTTCACATGCTTGTTTATTAGTTCAATCCATTTGGAGAACAATGATCAAATATAAATACCCCAGGCAGAAACACGACAAGGGCAAGGAAACAGATGACTGCTGGCACTCATTTGTAACATAATAAATAGTATTCCAGCACACTGTAAGTTTTTGACCTTAAGCAAGAGAAAGTTGATGACTTTAATAGAGTTTTCTTCATAAACCTTTTCCTTTCTGCTTTAAAACTGCTGACATTTTTTTCATTCCTAGCTCTCTGATGACCGCTTTGCAGAACATATCTCTTAGTTTCAAAACCAGCGTCTACTGGGAGGAAGCTGGGTTCACTGTATGGGCATCCAAGCTGATGGCAAGCAGAGGCTCTCAAAGACTGGATGAACAGAACTAGAATACTGCTCTCTGCTTCCTACAGATTTCACTATAGATCTTCAAGAGACACTGATTAGATCCAACTGTTAAGAGTTTAGCTTAACAACAATACTCTCTTAGATGTAAAGAATAGAGAGATTTATAGTCATATAGAAACCACTTCAAAGATATGAAATTTGAGGCACTGACTTTGTTTCAGTTTATTCATCTGTAGGATGTAAGTGACAGCAGTTTTTGCCTCATAGGGCATGGTGCATATTAAACAACTTTGGGCTTAGCGAGGGCTTGGCACATAACATATGTTATATAAATGGAGGTTACAGATGTGTGCATGTCTTCTTGTCCTCCTCCTTAGCCCCACCTCTCGTCACATGTAAAGAAAGAAATGCCTTTAGCTCTAGAGGCAAATCCAACAGAAGCAAATGAATTCTGCTGATTAACATACGATAGGGCCTGTGACCACTTTCCGCCCTTCCCTAATCAGTCTGTCTCAAAACCAGCTTCTTTACACTCCTGTATCTTCTTGTCACACTTCTTTTCAGGAGACTCCTGAAACTCCTTGTTAACTAACCATCTCCATTTCTTTTATCTTTTGATCTCCCTGGCCCCCTTTCTTCTACACCCAAGGTCCATTCAAAACTCCCTTGTCTCCACCAAATTCTGATGTTCTACTGAGCCTTAGAAAACAGCAGTTTTATATAATATATACACATAAAATATTGATGTGGAAAAGGCCTTCTAAAAATTTATTTTACACACAAAATCAAAAGACAAATGGCAAACTAAAAATTAAATTGTAATATATCAGAAATAGCTAATCTTCCTAATATGTAAAGAACCCTACAAACCAATAATACACCAATAGTGTAGTAGAAATGTGTGGAAAAACAGTTTACAAGAGAACAAATAATATATATGTAAAGGTGGTCAGTCTCACATATAAGAAAAAATGTAATTTAAACCTATTCACATATCAGGTTGGCAAGATATAAAAAAGTCATGTGTGCAGTTTGACAATGTTCTAGTGAAATAAACACTCATGTATCACAGATAGTTTTTAAATGAGAAAAAGTACATTTACCTTTTGAACTAGGAATTTCACTTTAGCCTACTGATACTTTCCCACATGTGTGAAATAATACAAGTACACAACTTTATAGTGTACCACCATTTGTAACAGCAAATTATTAGACAAAAATCAAATGTCTACCATTAGAGGATTGGTTAAATTATGATAAATTTCCCCAAAGTATGAGAAAGATCTCCATGACATGATATGGAATGTTCTCTAAAATGTAGAGAATGATGTCTAAGATATACTATTAACTGAATAAGACAAGATACAAACCAAAGCTTATTTATTTAATAATGAGTAAAAGGGAATATGCATTTATAATTTTCTTTGATTTTGCATAGAATATTTTGGAAGAAAGCAAAAGAAAATGACAAAGTGGTTTGCCTCTTGGGAGGAGATGGGGTGATTGGGTTATGGAGATTAGCAGGGGCATTTTTATCAATCTGTGTGTACCTTTTGAAATTTGAACCATGTGACTAAAATACTTAACTAAAAAGTAATATAATTAGAATTAATACATCTTTTGTTTTCATCCCTCTTTTAGAACACTGCTTCCCTAAATGGGACCTACAGTAATGTCTCAGATAAATCAGTCAAAACACAAGAGCAAAGAATACTGCTGATATTTCTAAACATCCCAAGAAAGAGAGGAGAGTTCGTTCTTGGGAACTTACAGAGTTCACTTCTGGGAACTTCACTGTGGCTCAGAGGCCAAAAGCCAGCTGGGACAGACTGTGTTCTTAGAAAGTGTCCCCAAGGGAGCTCACATCTAATATTTGGTCTGGAACCTGTGTTACTTGCAACCTGTGTTACTGCCTCAGCCAGAGATGATGAGTGCTTGGCTTAGTCACCAGGTGAACCATTTTTCTGTTTTTATTATGAATAGAAGTGCGATTACTGAGATTGAGGCCTTGAATTCAGGGTCCTGAAAAGGTTGAAAAACTAGCATTTTTGCTTTTTGGCTTGGTGTGGATTTGAAGAAATGCCCTTCATTGATTTCTTTTCTCTTAGGAAAGATTCCTTTACTCTTAGAAGCCTAGATTCTATTGCCTTGAAGGGTCTAATGTGTACATGTACGAATGAACAAGACCTCAGGTAAGCAGAGGATGAACAGGAAGCCTAAGAAAAAGCAGGAAAAAATTCTGCATCAACCACCAGGGCAAATTACATGGCCTCCAAGATCCCTTCTCCTGCCTTTTAAAAGTCCATAGTACATTTCTAAAAAGAAGTAACTATGACAATGTTGACATATAATTTTAGGGATACCTGAAAACAAAGAAGGAGTCTCTTCCTTGGAATTTGCTTGAGTAAACTTTAACTATGCATTGGGAGCCATCAAACAACTAATCAGGAAGTATACATGTGTGTTGAGACATATCCCCATCAATGTACTTTGATAACTTGTTTTGATTTAAGGAGATCATGTTTTGACTCGAATTGCAGCCCTAATCTCTGTTAATACAGAGTGAACAGAAATGGAAGAGTGTGGAGAAGAAAAAAGTGAAAGTAAATGTTTATGACAAAGCCTCAAAAAATACAAACAAAACATCATCAACCTTAATTGTGTCAGCAAACTGACAAAATTCAGATCTCTCTAAATAAAAGCTGTCAGGATGGTCCCTACCTGCTCTCCTGCTGGTTACTGTTTTCAAACTCATTAACTTCCATTTACCAGGACAGAATTGCTTTCTCTCAGGAATGAAAGCCCTAGAAGCCTTAAAGAACTTGGTATGGATATCCTGTTCACGACTGAGTATGTGGCTTCAGAGTCTCTCTATTACAAATCTGTTTAACTGAATTTGAGGCAGAAAACCATTTGAAAAGAATAATTTTATTTCTGCCCTAACATTTTCAGGGTAGCTGCAGCTCTTTTGTCTTATATAATTATGGCCACCTCACTACAGACTATAGAGACTATAATACAGAGATAGTTTGGATTTAAATTTGACTCTGAACCTTCTGGGTGTTTAGAAAGGTGACTGACAGTGACACAAGGCAATAGCCAAAGCAGATAACAAAGCACATAATAGTAGAAATAATTACAGTCAGCATTTATTAAGTATTCAATATATGCCAAGCATTTAGCACTGGGACTTACATAGACTATTTTGTTAAATCATCTCTTCAGCACTGAGAAATAAATATTAAGTTTATCACTAATAAACTCTTTATTTTGACTAGATCTGAAACCCTCAAAACTCTATTCTTCTTATCAAAGGTGTCTTCATCAAAAATACTGACAAATCCTTCCATGGGGCTACCCTCAGGCAATTGCCAGAAATAGCGGACCCAAACTATTTCTTCCTCAGGCTGAAAGAGTCAAAAAGCACCAGTGTCTCCACAGGGAACCCAGTCTCCATATGTCTGCCTGCTTGCTATCGTAGAGGTTTATGCCTGACATCAGTAACAAGGAGCAAGTCTGATCAGAGAGCTCCTAATTAGTGGTGAATAATGAAATAAGGTTTTCTGGATTCTTGGGACTAGGTGGCTATTGTCTACTATGTCCCTGGGTCCTTTAAAAATGGCTGGCCAATCCATAAACTGCACTGTCATGACCAATATGAGACAGATCCAGATTATAAAGTCTGCTTCTCCATAAGGACCCAGCATCACTTGTTACCCATCATCTTGCCTCTGTGCTTTTCTGACTTGCAGCTCATACTGCCAGAGTTTGGGCCATGGAGTCCTGGGGACCCTGGTGGACCTAATGCCACACAGCTCTCAGCTTATTTGCTTCCCTGTTGATGAAATCATTCATGTTCTCAAAAGATCT
The DNA here is from genome assembly GCF_054392235.1 of Sus scrofa. NCBI lineage: Eukaryota > Metazoa > Chordata > Mammalia > Artiodactyla > Suidae > Sus > Sus scrofa. Next base: position 142,809,800 of record NC_139396.1, on the reverse strand, counting down.
CCAAAGGGCAGACTGAGCCCATGGTTCTATTTTCCTTCTTATTCTAAATCTCATGAAAAAAAGGAAAATATCTGCCCTCCCCAAAAATTTAACAACAGTGTTGTAAAATAAAAGAACTGACACTAATGAGTGGAAAGTGAATTTCTGAAAATTAGAAATCAAATGAAATCATATCTAGCCTCGATCCCCCTAACAGACCATAAAAAAGAGAAAAGGGCAAAAGGGGACTATTTAGGAAGTGACCACAAACATCAAGAATCAAGAATCGTCAAACATCAAGGAAAGTAAGAATCAGTACAGAGAAGCACCAGTAACATAAAACAGAATTATTCCCCAAGGAAACAAACTCAATAGAAACAAAGGATAAAGTATATACATAATAAAATTATAGTCTCAGAAAATAATTAAAAGGTCATTAATTGTATCATCTAAAAAAAGAGACACAACATTGTAACTATACTTTAATAATAATTAAAAAAAAATAAAAAATTAAAAAAATAAAACCAAATAGAGATCTTGGTATCCAGTTTTTTTTGGTTTTTGTTTGTTTAGGTTTTCTGTTTGTTTTTTCTTTTTAGGGCCACACCTGTGGCATGTGGAAGATCCCAGGCTACGGGTCAAATAGGAGCTGCAGTTGCTGGCCTATGCCACAGCTATATCAACATGGGATCTGAGCCATGTCTGCGACCTACACCACAGCTCATGGCAACTCCAGATCCTTAACACACTGAGCGAGGCCAGGGATCGAACCTGCATCCTTATGGATACCAATTGGGTTTGTAACTCTCTGAGCCACAACGAGAACTCTGATACCTACAGTTTTGATTGACGAAATTAGTAAGTGAGGAAATTAATGGAGGAAGTACATAAAGTTGGAAAAAGTAAGTTAAGGCCTGTAGAAAGGTTGAAATTAATTTTAAAAACCTATGAAAAATACTACACAGGTGCCTGGGTTGACTGTATATTGGATTTAGTGCTGCTTGGCAGCCAAAGTGAAGAGGGAAATAAGAGCTATAATTACAAAATGAAAATAAATATATGTTTTGGAGAAACAAAGCAAGGCTCATGGTAAAACTGGAGAGAAGTTTCCTTAGTAGATTTTCATAAAGCAAATATGTACATGAATATTCATATAGTAATACAGCAACTATTTTCACAGGACTTATTGTTATCATGTTCCTCAACATTAAACATTACTGTATTTCCTTTTTCTACTTAGGCGTAACATATACGAAGTTCCTAAATTCACTCATCTTAAGTGTGCAGCTTGACAAATTTATGCATTTGTAAATACTGAATAATTTTCACTCAGATCAAGATACAGGATATTTCCAGCATATGGAAAGCTTCCCTGTGCCTCTTTTTTCAATCAGTAACCTCTACTGAAATAACCCTTTTTTTTTTTTTTTTTTTTTACTTCAATCATTAAAAAGCCTTAGTGACAGCCAAATGACAATTTAACATCCTTTATCAATTCTGTTGCTCAGGGAGTTCTCGTCATGGTTCAGCAGTTAAGGAAGCTGACTAGTATCCATGAGGATGCAGGTTCAATCCCTGGCCTTGCTCAGTGGGTTAAGGATCCGGTGTTGCCATGAGCTGTGGTATAGCTGGCACATGTGGCTCAGGTACCACATTGCTATGGCTGTGATGTAGGCCAGCAGCTACAGCTCCAATTTGACCCCTAGGCTGAGAACCTCCATATGCCTCGGGTGCAGCCCTATAAAAAAGACCAAAAAAAAAAAAAAAATACAACAGATAGTTCAAGGGAAAAAATTACCAAGAATTGGTCTGTCCAAGGCAGAAATTCTTTTGCTCAGCTAAATGCCTGCTGGAGGCTGAGCCATTGATCCAAAGCAGGAGAGGAGGAAGTCTGACTCTGCATAAAGAAACTGATGAAACTGAAGGGCTGGCTTACTATGTTCAACACAATGCAGTGTTTGCATTCTAATCCATTGTGACTGAAGATTTGGCCTCTGAGGTCAAAGTTCGGGCAAGTCTTTTTTATGGAGTTCTAACCAAGAAATAGCACTAGGAGCCTAGAAAGCAGAGCACCCTAATTCAGGTGGGCGAAAGGGCCACGGGTTCAGGTAATCAGTCCACTCTTAACAAGATGCCAGCTAGACGCAGCTGAGTACAAGAACCATATTCAACTCTGGGAAAGTGATGTCAAAGGCAGTACAGAATGTCAAAGAGATCCATCTAAGTAGGTCAATTCAGGATTTGGTTGTGGTCTCAACAGGTAACCTTGGTTCAGGACAGAGAAATCAAAAGCAAAAGCCCAGCTGTAAAGACTAGAATCATCATGGCAGAAATCTGGAGTTGAAGGAGACCCTGGAGTGTCTGGAGTCCAGATTCTAGAACACAAGATGGGTGCAACTGATGCCAGGTCTAAAGTACTGATATGCATCCCACATTCTTTGACCTGATGGGATAAGACTGCTGAAACAAAGTGCTCTCCAGACCAAGAATGAGTGAGGAATAGGCAGGGCAGATCCTGGAGGAAGTAAGCCTCAGTCATTTCAGCGAAGAGACACTTAGGCATATATGGGCTGGGACAATGTTTTCCCTGACTATACGCTTTGAAATGATAAAAAAAAAACCCAAGTTACCCCCACCCCTAGCCCATACTTACTGGGTGCTTACCCTCTCTCAGACCCATGAACTTTCTGATTTGATCCCTCCTAACCAACATCATAGGTTGTTATGTGCTATTTACTAAGATGAGGAAACAGGCTCAGAGAAGGTAAATGGGTCTAGGTGAACTAACTAGGAAGTGATAGGAAATGTTTCAGTGTTTAAAGCCAGGTAGCTTGAAACCAGAATACATACACTTAACTGCCATACAAACTGCCCCCTTATAGTAGTCAGGACACCTTCAGGAGCACAGAGCAGAGAACTGCCCCCTCCTCTGGTGCTAATGAAGAGCCACCCCTGCAGCAAGAGCTTTACTGAAATATAACCCATAGGCATACAATTCATCTATGCAAAGTGTAAAATTCAATGGTTTTGAGTATCTTCACAGATACGGAGAAGTAGCACTGTAGTCCATATTAGAACATCTCATTATCTCAAAAAGAAACCCTATTTCCTTTAGTTCTCACCTTTCTATCTTCCCCTCCTCACCTCCCCACTCCACAGCCCTAAGCAAGCACTAATTTATTGTCTGTGTCTGTATATCTGCTTATTCTGAATTTTCATATGAATGGAATCATATAATATGTAGACTTTTACCACTAGCTTCTTTCACTTAGCATGATGTTTTCGAGGCTTACCCAAGTTGTAGCTTGTATCAGTACACCATTCCTTTTTACAGCTGAAGACTATTCCACTTTATAGATAGACTACATTTTGTTGAACTATTTGTCCACTGATGGACATCTGGGCTGTTCCTAACTCCTGGTTATCACAAATAAAACAGCTATAAATATCCAAGTACACGTTTTTGCATGGACATGTTTTCAGTTATCTTGAATATATAACCAGCATAGAATTTCTGGTAACTGTATGATTAATCCCTTGAGAAACTGTCAGACTGTTTATCACAGTAGATGCACCATTTACCTATCCATCAGCAGTGTACAAGCCTTTCTCTACATCCTCACTAACACCTGTTATTACCTGACTTTTTGATTCTAGCTATGCTAGTGTGTCTGAAGTAATATCTACTGTGGTTTTGATTATCATTTCCCTGAGGACTAATGATAATGAGCATCTTTCCTGGTGCTTATTGGTCTTTTGGAGAAATGTCTGTTTGGATCTTTTGCCCATTTTAAAGTTGAGTTTTTGGGAGTTCCCATCGTGGCTCAGTGGTAATGAACCCAACTAGTACCCATGAGGATGTGGACTGGATCCCTGGCCTTACTCACTGGGTTAAGGATCTGGTGTTGCCATGAGCTGTGGTGTAGGTCACAGACATGGCTCAGGTCCTGCATTGCTGTGGCTGTGGCATAGGCTGGTAGCTGTAGCTCCAGTTCGACCCCTAGCCAGGGAACTTCCATGTGCTGTAGGTGTGGCCCTAAAAAGCAAAATAAATAAATAATAAATAAATAAATAAGTTTTCTTTCTTATTATTGAGTTGTATATATATTCTAGATACAAGTTTCTTATGAGATATATGATTCATAAATATCTTTTCCAAATCTGTGGGTCTTTTTCCCCCCACTTTCTTGTTGATGTACTTTGCAGCACAAAATTTTTAAATTTTATAAAAGTCCAGTATGTTTCCTCTTTATTTTGTTGTTTATGATTTTGATGTCATTCATACCCAAGAATTCTTTGCCAAATCCAAGGTCATGAATATTTACCCCAATATTTTCTTCTAAGACTTTTATAGTTTTAGCTACTACATTTAGATTGCTGATGCATTTGAGTAAATATCTTAAACAGGGCATGTTTTTGTTCATGAGTTCTAAGGGAGTTCCAATGTTTAATAAATACCAGATACTGTATTTTCTTTTGAACACTGGAACAGTGAATAAGGTACTGATTCCCTGTGTACTGGAAAAACTAAATAATATTACATGATGGTAACTGTCACATAAGATTATTTTCTCTTCATCTTCTGGTAGCAGAGAGTGAGTGATAAGGATGGAGACTATCAACCATTTTGAAATCAACGGCAGTTTATTTATCATCTCTCTGTCTATCTTTCAAACTATTTCTATTTTTTTGTTTCCAGTTTTTTTAATTGAAAAATTAATCTATATATCATAATGCATATATCTACTTCTTAGATTTAGTTTTGTGATTTGTGCTTTCTAGTTTGTTTAACTCCTCCGTGCCTCTTTCTCTCATTTCTCTCTGTGGTGCTATGTTGCTGTCTCTATCTGTCTCTCTCTCTCTCTGTGCTTGCTTTAGGGAAGCAATCTGCCATATTGTGAACAGCTTTAAGGAAAGGTCTGAACAGAAAGGGTCTGATGTCTCTGCCATCAAGCAGCAAGGACCTGAGGCCTCTGACAGCCATGGGACAGGTTTTGGAAGAGGATCTTCTTTGATTGAGCCTGGAAGCGACTGTGACCCTGGCTGATAGCTGACTGCCTGTCAAAGACCCTGAACGAGAAGCCCCCAGATATCTTACCCACAGAATGTGAAATAATAGACGTTTATCTTAAAATGTCAAGTTTTCAAGTGATTTGTCATGAAGCAATAAAAAACCAATATATTTAAGAAACTTTTGAATAAGGAGTAATTGAAGAAGCAAGGGTTTGTTAATGCTGGGGTAGTGTAGACAAGTCTGTCATTATCAAATGATAGCCAGAAGTCACATACTGCCTTTACTTTTTTGGTGTTATTCTAGAACTAATGTAAGTGATTAAATATAAAGACATTACAGATATCACAAGGAAGCTTAGCAAGCTGAATATCTGTTAGAGCAGTGTTTCTCAACTTTGCTTACACAGTAAAGTCACCTTAGCAAACTTTAAAGAATAATGCCAATGTCAAAACTCTACCACAAACCCATAAAATAAGAATATCTAGGTATTGGTCCTGGACATTGGACTTTATTAAAATCTCTCAAGTGATAGTAATGAGTAGCCTGTTTTGCAAAGAGCCACTGTGCTAGAAATTGCATCCTTTATCAAGAATCACAAATATATTTAGCCATTTTCCTGATTTTATAAGAAACTGTGGCAATACCTAAATTTGTCAATCAATTTGTGCTTATCAAGGTAATTTTATACTCAAGTCCCTGTACACTAGACTAACCAGGATGAGACTTTAATTAAAAGTAATTTCTTTGGCCTCAGTATCTTTTTTTTTTTTTTTTTTTAGGCCACACCCAGGGCATATAGAAGTTCCCAGGCTAGCATAGCCATAGTAACGCAGGATCTGAGCTGCATCTGCGACCACACCACAGCTCATGGCAACACCAGATGCCTGACCTACTGAGCGAGGGCAGGGATCGAACCCACATCCTCATGGATACTAGTCAGATTCGTTTCTGCTGTGCCACAGTGGGAACACCCTAGCCTCAGTATCTTTAGTAATAAAATCAATGTGTAGACTAAATTATTTCTTAAATGGCTACTGTATTAGTTTTCTATGCTTCCATAACCAAAAACTCACTGGCTTAAAACAACACAAATTCATCATGTTATAGTTCTGGAAGTCAGAAGCCTAGTACAGCTTTTACTTGGCTAAGATCAAGCCATTGTCAGGGCTGTGTTCCTCTCTAAGGCTCTAGGGGAAAATCTATCTCCTTGCTCATTCAGGTGTCAGAATTCAGTTTTGGACAGTTGGGGGACTGAGGTCTCTGATTCCTCGCTGTCCATCAGTTCCAGGCCACTTCTACTTCCTAGAAACTTTCCACTAGTCCTTGCACATAGCTTTCTACTTCTCAGAACCAACAAAGAAATGAGGAATCTTTTTCACACTGTCATCTTCCTTTTTTGGGGAGGTGGAGGTGCTGTGCCTATGACATATGGAAGTTCCTGTGCAAGGATTGAACTCGAGCTACAGAAGTGACCTGAACCACAGCAGTGACAATGCCAGATTCTTAACCACTAGGCCACCAGGGAACTCTCACACTGCCGTCTTACAGTATTCTGCCTTCCACCTTAGGTCCTCTCTGGGTGTAGATGGGAAAAATTCTCCAGTTTTGATGATTCATCTGATTAGACTGGGCCCACTTGGATAATCAAGGATAATCTCATCTCAAGGTCCTTAACCCTAATTCTCTGCAAAGTCTCTGGCCATGTAATGTAACATTCATAGGTTCTGGGGATTAGGGAGGAGCTACCTTTGGGGATCATTATTTTGCCTTTCATACATTCCATATATGTCTCAGAACCTTAGATTAGTAGCATCATCTAGGGAAGAAGGGAGGGGCCTATCACCTTTGCCTGCAGAATTTTTTTCACTGCCACATACCTATACCCAGATATCCTAATATGCTACCCTGACTATCTCTGCTACCCCCATCATACACCGGAAATGACAGGAAAGCAAAAACTGCTCTAAATCAGGAACCACAATATATTTTTAATCCTTTAAGAATACCTGCTATAAATTTGCTCACAGTAAGTGCCCAAGTGAAAATGTTGTCAGTCCTCTAAGCCAAGTTTCCAGAGATGACAGACGACAGATGGATTCATCCATCCGGTACCGTGTAGGATTAAGTCACTGGACTTTAAAGTCAGACAATCTAAGTTTTAATCTTAGTTTTTTATGTGTTTTTAGGACACATTGTGCTTTAGGCAAGCAATATTCTAAGTCTTAGTTTCCTGATATGTAAAACAAGTTTGATAATGATCCTTACAGAGCTGTGTGAGGAGTAAATAAGAGAGCTGGTATAAAGCAAACAGTAAATAGCCTGGCATAGGGCCAGCCCCTCACTGTCATCCAAAAAATGTTTCTTGGGTGCACTGTGCTAAGTGATACGCAGATGGCTGTGATGATATATTGGGTGAGGATACCATACTCATGAGCCATATATTCAGTAATTCTGCATGCTCTGTGGTTAAGCTGAGGGCGAATTTCCTTTCTGCTAGGGCTCATGGAAAGCCTCATGGAGGCAAAGTCCTGAAGACTGGGTGGGTACGGACAGACAGAGGTGGGGGATGGACATGGTTGCTTTCTGCTTTAATGGAAAAGTGCATTGATTTGGCCAATAACATGAGTGGTACTGCTTATCCACAGATTAATTTCTCCCTATCTGCTTAAAGATACAAAAGGATGTCCTACTCTCCCGTATACCATGATTCAGCTTCATGGGTAACCCATTTCCACCAAAAAGCAATTCTCCCACTATCACACTGCCTAGTTTTCCCTCAGCCTGAGACACTGTTTCTCTTTCTTTCTTTTTTTTAAGAGCTGCACCTGTGGCATATGGAGGTTCCCAGGCTAGGGGCTGAATCAGAACTGTAGCTGCTGGCCTACACCACAGCCACAGCAACACCAGATCCGAGCCACGTCTGTGACCTACACCACAGCTCACAGCAACACCAGATCTTTTATCCACTGAGCGAGGCTAGGAACAAAACCTGCATCCTCATGGATACCAGTAAGATTCATTTCCACTGAGCCATGACGGGAACACCTATTTCTCTTTCTTAAAGAGTCAATGAGGAATTCTCATCATGGCGCAGTAGGAATAAGTCCAACTAGTACCCATGAGCAGGCAGGTTCAATCCCTGGCCTTGCTCTGTGGGTTGAGGATCCGGCATTGCTGTGAGATGTGGTGTAGGTTATAGATGTGGCTTGGATCCCTTGTTGCTATGGTTGTGGCCTGCAGATGGAAGCTCTGATTCGACCCCTAGCCTGGGAACTTCCACATGCTGTGTGTTCAGCCCTCAAAAAAAAAAAAAAAAAAAAAAAATTAAAGGGTCAATTCAAACATTACTTCCTCCTGAAGCACTTTTCTTATTCTCCCAGGCAGAACTGAGTTTCTCACTATTGTGTGCTTCCACGACACTTTGTACAGAATTTTATTGTTGTACTAATCACACTATATTGTAATTATTTATAGATTTGTAACTCCTTCCCTACTTTCCCTTAAGGAAAAAAATACATTCTTCCTGAAATTTCGTCTTATTTACCCAAAGCACCTCCTTGGATGGTTATTCACACTGACAGCATTCCCAGGACAAGTAAACTGTGGTCTTGTGGGGAATGCATTAAGCAGAATAAGTGGATATTTTGTGTGTGTGTTGGTGGGGGAGGTGGAAGACAGCATACCCTTGAAAACACAGAGCAAGACTGCCCTGTATTTAGATTCTAGATACTAGTTACACACATGTGGAGGGAGTGGGGAATCATTTGATGTTTCCTGGTGACCTGGGGGAGAGACTAGACTGCCTCATAGCACTGGTCTGCTTCCCCTCCTCCAGTGATGCCCCGTGGCCTGTTTTGTGGAGGGGGCTTCATAACCTATCCACGATTTTAGTGTCCTGCTAGTGTCAATACAGCCACAGGAAGTCAAGGGTCACAACAAAAGATGCACCAATTACTTCCATTTATTAATTTACTAAGTATCAGGTACTTTTAAGAGTGCTTAGCTACAATGGATCATTTAATTCCCAAAACGAGTCTGACAGATGGCCATTATTATCCCCATTTTATGGCTCAGGAAGGCGAAGTGATTTTTCTCAAGGTATTGTGGGTAGCCTGCAGATTTGAGTGTCAGTGCATTTTTACACACATTCCTGTGTCTGAAATAATCTGATGTAATTCATTTGGAGTCAGAGAGGCAGGTACCAGAAACACCTTCATAAGGGCACTGTCAGTGGACATAGCAAGGTCAACAATTATCAAGAGATGAGCATTGACTTGTGAGGGAGGCCATCAGACTTCCCACCACTCATCCCTACCTTGCAACTCACAATGTTTGGCTTCCAGGGTACCTAGTGGAGATGGTAACAATCTAAATACCTCATAGAGAAGCAGCCCAGGATCTTGGGGCTGCAAATTCTGGTGAAGATGGGCCATAAGGAAGAGAACTCTTTCATCTGGATGAAAGCGTGCCCACCACACCATCATTTGAGCACTAAAGTGAGTGACTCTGTGCCCTAACCCTCTTTGACTCACCACAGAGGAGGAGGTTAAGCTGTTAATTTCATTTTGGAGGGCAAGAATGAGTTCATTCACTTGATCAAGGGATGGAGCATAGTCAGATACCTGGCAGTTATAGAATGCTGGAGGCCTCTCAACTCTATCTGGAGAACATAAGCTTGGGAGTCAGCTTTGATTCTCTGAATGGCCAATTAGTCGGGACAATGCTTTAAAGTTGTCTGTGAGTGAATTTCATTTGCACTATGGGGCAGCTGGACTGCCCTTCCTGACACACTGATTTGGGGTCAAGTTCCAATACCTGAAGTCTTACAAAATGTTCTCTGTTCTGTCCCTCCCCCTCCCCCAAACCTACCTTTTTTAGCCTCACTGTCTGCCTGTTAAACTGTGCCCTACACAACAAAAAGGAGAATCATGGTACACCGGGTGACACTGGAATTCTTGAGGGCAGAATGCATAGGTCCCCAATTTTTTTTTTTTCCCACCTGAGAAATTTCTAGAGCAGGAGGGAAAACTCAAACAAAGAGCAGGAATAAAAGATTTAAACCTTAGAAAGAAGGAATAAAGCAGGTCTCTGTCAAAAGAGGAAAACAGATAGAAAGCTTGGATAAATATAATGATGATCAGAACTGAATGGCCAGTGATGGGGTCTCTGTTCCAGAGGAGTGAAGAGCAGTTTGAAAGTTCGTTCTTAGCACCTCCCCCAGCTTTCTCAGAGGACAGCATCCTACTCATTTTTCTTCCACACTTTTGTTTATGCAAGTCATCACATCTTGTTTTTTTTCCCTTCTACTTCATTTTTCGGGGATCCCCAAAAGTATTCTTTCCTTCTGAAAGCCTTCTCAAATTACAAAAGACTTTGTTAATCTTGCCTCTTCCAAATGGATTCTAAGTTTTTGAGGGCAGGGTTAATATGTGGCAAAGACTTATCCTATTCTCCATGGAAACACAAGAAGACCACATTTTTCAGCTCCCTTGCCACTAACTGGGGCCATAAGACCAGCTCTGGCCAATGGAATAGATGTAAAAACACTTTTATGACTTCACGCATACAAGATTCCCCATGTGTGATATTGTTTCTTCCTTTTTATCAGGGACCTTGAAAGCTACCTGTGGAAGATGTCAGTGTTTCAAGAGGAAAAGATTCTCAATCCCTGAGCCATTGGTTTGAGAAGAGCTGCACAGGAGAATTTTCCAACCAACAACATTCACTTCAGATTTCATATAAAATAAGCATGTATTGTGTTAAACTACTTAAATCCTGGAATTTTTGTTATAGTTGCTGACAGTGATTACTCCCAAATTCTACGTATTCTATTCATTTAACAGATTCTATTCATTAAATAGGTTAATACTAAAAAAATGTTATTATAATTTCTATTTCTATCAGCTACTACTGTGCAAAACCATTCCAAAGCTAAGTGGTTTAAAATGACATTAATGTTCTTGGTTCATGATTCTAATGGTAGGCAACTTAGGCTGGAGTGAACTGGGTGGTTCTTTAGGTCTTGGCTGAGATCAAATATATATCTGCAGTTAGATGTGGCTCCCCTCCTAGGGTACCTTAATTCTTCTCCATGTGATCTCACACATTCCAGAAAGATAGTCTGGGCTTATTCTCATGGAGAATGCAGGAGAGTAAAGGAGAGAGTGAGAAAGGCAAGGCTTCTTCAGGCTTAGAGTTAAAACTGGCACAAGATTATTTCTGCCACATTTGATTGTCCAACCCAGATCTCAAAGGGAGAGGAAAAAGACCCAATTTCTTGAAGAGAGATGCTGAAAAGTCACATTGCAAAGGGATTTAAAAAAAAGCAGTATTGCAGCCATTTATTGCAATCAATTTACTATATCTTTATCACTTTTATTACTATGACTTTCTAGTAAACTCATTTTAACTGACTGTCATCTATGGGCCAGGTGGTGTTCTAGCTATTAGAGAAAAGAATTTAGTAAGTTATCACTATCTTTGTCTTTGAAGGCCTTACAGTCTATTAGTAATAATAATTGTTAATATTTATGGAATAATTACCTATTGCCAGGCAGTATTCTAAGTGTTTATATGTATTAACTTTTGAAACATGCACAACAGCATTGTATTATCTCCAATTTATGGTTAATGAAACTGAGACACAAGGAACTTAATTATGTGCCCAAATCCACACAACTTTAAGTACCAACTAGATTTAAGCCCAAGGCAAGTTAACTCAAGTGGTTATGCGTTTATCCACTGTCCTACACTGTTTCTGCCTATCAGAATCCTAATGATTGACAGAAACAGGCATAGAGTGTAATGGGAAGATTTCATAGAAAGAATGATACTGAGACAAAGTCTGATAGAAGAGTGGGAGTTTACCAGCCACAGCACAGGAAATACTAATGAAATCTGCCAATGAATGGATTGACAGAATTATTGGTTACTGAGCATGTGGCTTGATTTTAAATGACCTTGAGTTAGTAATTATTCTGGGTTATCAGAGGCAAATACAACTCAAACTGAATTAAGGAACACAAACAAAGTGGGCATTTATTTTTTTTTTATTACTCAAAGAATTTATTACATTTATAGTTGTACAATGATCATCACAATCCAGTTTTAAAGTATTTCAATCCCACATCCCCAGTGCATCTCCCCACCCCCCAAACTGTCTCCTTTGGAAATCATGAGTCTTTCAAAGTCTGTGAGTCAGTATCTGTTCTGCAAAGAAGTTCAATCTGTCCTTTTTTCAGATTCCACATGTCAGTGAAAGCATTTGATGTTGGTGTCTCATTGTCAGACTGACTTTGCTTAGTATGATAATATCTAGGTCCATCCATGTTTCTAAAAATGTTGGTATTTTCTTCCCTTTAATGGCTGAGTAATATTCCATTGTGTAATTGCACCACCTCTTCTTTATGCACTGCTCTGTCGATGGACATTTAGGTTGTTTCCATGTCTTGGCTATTGAAAATAGTGCTGCAATGAACATTGGAATACATGCGTCTTTTCTCTGGATAGATGCCCAGGAGTGGGATTGCTAGATCAAATGGTAATTCTATTTTTAGTTTTCTGAGGAATCTCCATACTGCTTTCTACAGTGGTTGCACCAGTTTACAATCCCACCAACAGTGTAACAGGGTTCTTTTTTCTCCACACCCTCTCCAGCACTTATTGTTTGTAGACTTTTTGATGATGGCCATTCTGGCTGGTGTAAGGTGGTACCTCATAGTGGTTTTGATTTGCATTTCTCTAATAATGAATGATGCTGAACATCTTTTCATGTGTTTTTTGGCCATCCATATGTCTTCTTTGGAGAACTGTCTGTTTAGATCTTCTGCCCATTTTTGGATGGGGTTGCTTGTTTTTTTGGTATGGCGCTGCAGAAGGTGTTTATAAATTTTGGAGATTAATCCCTTGTCAGGTGATTCACTTGCAAAGATTTTCTCCCATTCTGTGGGTTGTCTTTTTGTGTGGTTTAGGGTTTCCTTTGCTGTGCAGAAACTTTGAAGTTTGATTAGGTCCCATTTGTTTATTTTTGTTTTTATTGTCAGTACTCTAAGAGGTGGATCTGAGAAGATGTTGCTGTCATTTATGTCAGAGAGTGTTTGGCCTATGTTTTCCACTAAGAGTTTGATAGTGTCTGGTCTTATATCTAGGTCTTTCATCCATTTGGAGTTTATTTTTTGTGTATGGTGTTAGGGAGTGTTCTAATTTCATTCTTTTCCATGTGGCTGTCCAGTTTTCCCAGCACCACTTATTGAACAAGCTGTCCTTTCTCTATTGTATATCCTTGCCTCCTTTGTCATAGATTAGTTGGCTGTAGGTGCATGGGTTGAATTCCGGGCTTTCTATCCTGTTCCACTGATCTACATTTCTGTCTTTGTGCCAGTACCATATGGTTTTGATGATTGTTGCTTTGTAGTATAGTCTGAAGTCCAGGCACCCGATTCCTCCAGGTCCATTTTTCTTTTTCAGGATGTCTTTGGCTACTCTGGGTCTTTTGTGCTTCCAAACAAACTTTAAAATATTTTGTTCGAGTTCTGTGAAAAATGTCCTTGGTAATTTGATAGGGATTGCATTCAATCTGTAGATTGCCTTGGGTAGTATAGTCATTTTGATAATGTTAACTCTAAAATATTTTGTTCAAGTTCTGTGAAAAATGTCCTTGGTAATTTGATAGGGATTGCATTCAATCTGTAGATTGCCTTGGGTAGTATAGTCATTTTGATAATGTTAACTCTTCCAATCCACGAGCATGGTATATCTTTCCATTTATTTGTGTCATCTTTGATTTCTTTCATCAGTGTCTTATAGTTTTCAGAGTACAGGTCTTTTGTCTCTTTAGGTAGGTTTACTCCTAGGTATTTTATTCTTTTTGATGTAAGGGTAAATGGGATTGCTTCCCTAATTTCTTTTTCTGCTCTTTCATTGTTAGTATACAGAAATGCCGTCAATTTCTGTGTATTAATTTTGTATCCTGCGATTTTGCCAAATTCCTTGATGAGCTCTAACAGTTTTCTGGTAGGGTCTTTAGCATTCTCTAGGTATAGTATCATGTCAACTGCAAATCATGATAGTTTTACTTCTTCCTTTCCAATTTGGATTCCTTTTATTTCTTCTACTTTTCTGGCTAGTACTTCCAAAACTATGTGTGTTGAATAGTAGTGGCAAGAGCGGGCATCCTTATCTTGTTCCTGATCTCAGCAGGAATTCTTTCAGCTTTTCACCAATGAGAATGATGTTAGCTCTTGGTTTGTCATACATGGCCTTTATTATGTTAAGGTAGATTCCCTCTATGCAAAGTGGGCATGTTTTTATCAGCTCACCATCACAGCAGGATTCATGGACTATAGCAATGTGATGGACAAAAGCTCTCTAGCTCTACTTTGTTTTCTTCTGTGACCATTTCATTTCTAGCCAAGTTTTTGCCACATTTGTAAAAAACTAACCACCAGGTACCTCAGAAGTGACCTGGTAGAGAGAACACTGTGATAGGAGTGACCCAGTAGAGAGAACACTGGTAGAGAGAACACTATGATAGGAGTGACCCAGTAGATAGAACACTGTGGCAGAAGCAACAGTAGGCACCCTCCTCCTCTTGCTGGACTTCCTAGGAATACTACATTTCCTAGCCTTTCTTGTAGTTGGATCAAGACCAAATGGCTGAGTTCTGGCCATGAAAAGATGGGTAGGAAGTATTAAAGATACTTCAAGACCTTACTCTTGAACACGACTCTCAGTTAACCAAATGTGGAGAAGAGTCATTCCTCACAAAGAGATGGCAAAAAACAAAATATTGTGCTGTTTTTATACAACCATTACTGAGCTTTTGGAAGATAAGTACTGTATATCACGGCCAATTTCCTGGATCATTGATACAACACATGCTCACAGGTCCACCAAGAGCTGCAAGGATAATAATTCTGAAAATAGGAATTTGGTCATTTTTACCAACATAGATTCACTGGAAATTTTTTAGTAGAATAACCAAACTCTTTATCAGCTTGTAAATTTCCTCTTCTTTATCCCCTTTTCAAGTCTGGGACATTATGCTACTCAATTTAGTGTATTTGTTCAACTATAAAAGCGCTTTATGTAAATTTCTTATTTTTCACTAGCACTGTAATCTGGCTTGTTTTTATTAAATATTAATACATTTATCTCGGGGAAAAATTTATTTTTTTCCTTTTAAATCCTGCAAAATTGGTAAGTTAAACTCCAGAGATTATGCTTGGTTTTGCAGTAAGTCAATCTCATCTACATTAATCCTATTCTGGGAACAATTTTCATTAGAGAAAATCTTTCTTGCACTGAGGAAGTAGGTCAGGGATGTTAGCATACTGAGATCACAGGAAAACCCATTCTCTCTGCATACTAGAATTTTACAGTGCAAACAGAGAGACCTTTAATGACATAGGTTTTATCTACTTATGAATTTCAGATCTCTCTGGAATATTCTATTTCCACAATTGGGAAAAATCTAAAAGCAGTCCCTGTCAAGATTATTATTTTTGTTAGAAATTACGTATTTTTATTATGGTGTAGGTAACTTACCAGAGCTGCAGAAAATTAAAAAAAATACTTGAGACACAAGTGTGCAGAATTAAATGCCCATATTAGTAAAATGGGTAATTAAGCCAGTATTGAAAATACCAAACCCACAGGAAATTTTAAAAAGAACATAATAGACGCTTGTACATCTCTTACATAGATTTATTACACTTAACTATTCTAAACAGCTCTTTTCCTTCCTCCCTATCTTAATGTGTGTCTCTGTAAACATACATACATACATCTCTTTCCCTCAATATTCTGAAAATAGCACAAAGACATCTTAATGTTTTTCCACTGAATACTTCTTGGTCATGCATAATTCAAGAACAAGACCATTTTTTCCCTACAGAGACACAATATCATTGCCATACCTAGGAAAATCAACTAACTCAACATCATCAAACATGAAGTCTATACACAATTTTTCAATATTGTCCCCTAAATGTCCTTTGCAGCTTTATTTTAAAAATAAGCATCCTATTAAGATATATACATAATATTTGTTGTCGAGTCCCTTTAGTATCCCATAACCGAAAACTCTCTCATCCTTTTTTAATTTGTGATATTGCATCCTTTGACAATTCCAGGCCATGTATCCTGCAGAACTTTCCACCTTCTGGATTTGTTTTACTGTTGAATCTTGGTCAAATTCAGACACACTTTTCCAGCAAGAACCCAAAAAAGGTGATGTGTATTTCACAACGCTCATATCAGGAGACACAGAACATCAGAACATTCTACTGTTGACAATGGCAAACTTGACCACTTGGTTAAGGTGGCAACCGTCAGATCACTCAATTTAACAATTTTCACTTTGTTATTAGTAATCTGTTGGGTGATACTTTGAAATAATGTGAATATGTATTCCAATGTCTTTAATTCAGGTTATTACATTAATTGATGATTCTTGTTTGTATCATTATTATAATGGGGGTAAAAGAACATTGATTTTCTAATTCCATTATTCCTTCTCCATCTAATACCTGGCATTCTTTCATAAAAAAGAATTTTCCTTTGATTCACCATTTCTTTCTACATATTACATATATTTATGTAATATTTATTTTAAATATTACTGTGGGCTTATGGATTATTTAAGTATAGTTTTTCCTATACAATATGATTTTATTTTTTTGCTCAGATTTTTTCAAATTTGGCCAGGGGGCATTCCTCCAAGCCAATTATGCATTTATTTGAACACATTAATATTTCAGCACTTACTTTTTTGGTCCAACAAAATATTCAGTGCTTATATACAGACTGTGATTTTGGAAACAGAATGGAAACAGGGAAAGCTCCTAGGAGTGCACGAGTGCCTTCCAGGAGTGTGCAGATGCACAAGTGGCCTAGAACACAGATTGTGATCTTGGGAACAGCATGGAGGGCCCAGAATTCAGCAGGAGGTCTCCTGAACTGCTGGAAACCTTCATATTTCCTAGGGGGTGGAGAAAACTATTTCTGAAACAGCACAGAGGGGCAGGATCCCACAAGTGCCTTCTGGGGAGGGTATAGAGCCGTGATCTCCCTATTGGGGTGCAAAAAGTTACCTCAGAAACAGGGGAAACTCATGGGAGTGCATAAGGGGCCTTCTGGCTATCAGCCTATGAGACAAAATGGGTTTTTGGAAACAGCATGGATTATCCAGAAGAATTCTTCAGGGGACCTCCTGAGCTGATGGAAACATGCAGATTTCCTAGGGGGTGGAGAAAATTATTTCTGCAACAGTACAGAGGGATGAAACTCCAAAAGAAGCTTTCAGCATAGGCACAGAGCCACAATCTGCCTAAGGGACAGATGGTGATTTGGGAAACAGTACGGACTGTCTGGGTTCTGCAAGGGGCCTCCTGGGCAGACACAGAGCCATGATCTGCCTGGGGGTGGTGAAAAGTATCTTAGAAGAAGTGCAAAGAATCCTGGAAAGCTGCAAGAGTCTTCCTAGGTGGGTTGAGAGCTAGGAAAAGCCCACTAAACTGGTAAAGCTGTTTCAGAAACAACACAAAAGGTCCTGGGAATCACAAAAGGCCCAGTGAGCACGTGAAGAGTCGCAATCTATGCAGGAGATGGAGAAAGAGAACTTGGAAATAGCACAAAGCACCCTGGGAGTTGAAAGAGGCCTGGCGGGAAGGTGGAAAACCCCAAAAGGCTTAGTGAAGGGGCAAAGTGAACATGGAAACAATGCACATAGCCTGAGAGACACAACGGCTTAGTGGATTGGGGGAATGATCTCGAGAAAAGCACGAGCTCTGTGATCCCAGCCGACGTTCAACCAGGGGACCACAGAAACATAGTATGTTGCACAGCTAGCCAAAGGAGCTAAGAGGGGCCCACTGGTGCACGCTTTTATAGCTCAACAGCTACAGGGAGCACTCTATCACCATCCTGGTTGGAGGAGGGAGAGCCAGAATGGTGCAGGCCTTTCAGCTACAGAGAAAAGACTTTTAACAACAGTTAAGGAGCAGCCCCTGCCCCTGAGGCTACAGAGAAGACCCTTAGTCTCTACAAACAAAGGTAGTGACTTACAGAGAGGCACCTGCCTTCCCAGCTACAAGAGCAATCCCTAGAACCTCCTTGGTAAAGGGAGGGACTGTGGGATCAATTGCTGATGTTGCCAATCACAGAAAACTGTCCTGAGACCTCCCTGAAAGCAAGAGGAATCACAGGAGCTAGTCCTGACAACCCCCTCCTCAGCTGAGAAAGCAATCCTATGAACTGTGAGCCACTACCAACATTCACATGGACCCCATCCATAACAGCCACTGGGCTTCAGGGAAGGTAACATAATACCATCACTCTCATCATGTGCTCTAGGTACATGTGAGCCACTAACACCTCTGCAAACTTCAAGACAAGGCAATAACTTCAGCATCTACGTACCTGTCATCAAGGGGACAATAAACATAGAACGTTAAACCATTATGAGATGACAAGGAAAGAGAGCCCAAGAGATCTGGGACAACATTAAATGTACCAACATCCATATCATAGGGGTTCCATAAGGAGAAGAGGGAGAAAAGGGGCCAGGGAAAATATTTGAAGAGATTATAGCTCCCATTTCCCTAAATGGGAGACACTCACTCAAATCTAGGAAGCATAGAGGATCCCACACAGGATTAACCAAAAGAGAAACACAGAGAGACACATACTAATCAAACTGACAAAAATTAAATACGAAGAAAAAATATTAAAAGCAACAAGGGAAAAGCAACAAATAACATACAAAGGAATCCCCATAAGGATAACAGATAATCTTTTAGTAGAGAATGTGCAATAGGTTGGCAAGATATATTTAAAATGATGAAGGGGAGGAACCTAGAACCAAGCATACTATACCCAGCAAGGCTATCATTCATATATGAAGGAGAGATCAAAAGCTTTTCAGACAAAAAAAAAAGCTAAAAGAATTCAGCAACTCCAAATCAGCAGCGACTCTACAGCAACTATTCAAAGAACTCTAAGAAGAAAGGAAAAAGCTACGACTAGAACAAGAAAATTTCAAAAGAGAAAAATCAGTGATACAGGCAATGTAAAGGTAGAAAATCACCCACTGACAAAAAATATATCAAAACAACACACATGAGAATAGAAGAAAAATGAAGAACATCCAAAATGCATTTGAAAATAAGATAACCACAAACCAAAATAATAAGTATAATAGATACATAGATGAAAAAGAAAAAGCAACCCAAAAAGGACACTAAAGATGGTCAGCAAATGACAAAACAAGGTAACAAAAAAAGGGAAGGAAAAAAAAGACCCAAAGTAACAATTCAAAGCAATTAACAAAATGGCAATAAGTACATACTTATCCATAATTACACTGAATGTAAATGGATTAAATGCTCCAACCAAAAGATACAGACAGGCAGAATGGATACCAAAAAAAAAAAAAAAAAAAAAAGATCCATATATACGCTATTTACAAGAGACCCAATTCAGACCTAAGGACACATAATACAGACTGAAAGTGAGAGGATGGAAGAAGATATTACATGCAAATGGGAATCAAAGGAAAGCAGGAGTAGCAACACTCATATCAGGCAAAATAGACTTTAATATAAAGAAAATCACAAGCCACAAAGAAGGACACTACCTAATAATAAAAAGATCAATCCAAGAAGAAGAAACAACAATTGTAAATACGTATTCACCTAACATAGGAGCACCTCAATATATAAAGTAACTGCTAACAGCCATAAAAGGAGAAATCAACAACAATGCAATAGTGCTGGGGGACTTTAACAATCCACTTACATCAAGAGACAGATTATCAAGAGAGAGAATCAACAAGGAAACACAGGCCTTAAATGGTACTCTAGGCCAGATAGATTTAACTGATATTTATAGAACATTCCATCCCGAGGGAACAGAATACACACTCTTCTCAAGTGCACATGGAACATTTTCCAGGATAGATCACATTTTGGGCCACATATCAAGGCTGGGTAAATTTTAAAAAGTTGAACTCACCCCATGCATTTTCTCTGACCACAATGCTATGAGACTAGGAACTACAAGAAAAAAGCAGCAAAAAATACAAATCCCTGTAAGATAAACACTATGCTACTGAACGACCAATGGATCACTGGAGAAATCAAAGAGGAAATCAAAAGGTATAGAGAGACAAACGACAATGAAGATACAACAACCAAAAACCTATGGGACACAGCAAAAGCAGTTCTGAGAGGAAAGTTTATAGCAATACAATCTTACCTCAAGAAAGAAGAAAAAGCTCAATTAAACAACCTAACCTTGCACCTAAAACAATCAGAGAAGGAAGAACAGACAAAGCCCCAAATTAACAGAAGGAAAGAAATAAAAAAGATCAGAGCAGAAATAAGTGAAATAGAGACAAAGAAAACAACAGAGAAGATCAATGAAACCAAAAGTTGATTCTTTGAAAAGATCAACAAAATTGATAAACCTTTAGCCTGACTCATCAAGGAAAAAGGGAGAGTGCTTAAATCAATAAAATTAGAAATGAAAAAGGAGAAATTACAACTGATTCCACAGAAATACAAAGGATCATAAGAGGCTACTATAAACAACTATATGCTAATAAAATGTAGCACCTAGAAGAAATGGACAAATTCTTACAAAGGTACAACCTAACAAGACTGAACCAGGAAGACATTAAAAACATGAACAGACCAATCACAACTGAAAATGAAAACATGATTAAAAACCTTCAAAAAACCAAAATTCCAGGACCCAATGGCTACAAGGATAAATTCTATCAAATATTCAGGGAAGAGTTAACACCTATTCTTCTGAAACTCTTTCAAAAAACAGTGGAGGAAGGAACACTCCCAAACTCATTCTATGAGGCCACCATCAGCCTGATACCAAAACCAGACAAAGACACCACCCAAAAAGAAAATTACAGACCAATATCATTAATGAACATAGATGCAAAAATCCTCAACAAAATACTAGCAAACCGAATTCAAATGTATATTAAAAGGATCATACACCATGATCAAGTAGGATTTACCCCAGGGATGCAAGGATTCCTCAATATTCACAAATCTATCAATGTGATATACCACATCAACAGACTCAAGAATAAAAACCACATGATCATCTCAATAGATGCAGAAAAGGCTTTTGACAAAATTCAACACCTATTTTCGATAAAAACTTTCCAGAGAGTGGGGATCGAGGGAACTACCTCAACATAATAAAAAACATATATGAAAAATTCACAGCTAACATTATTCTCAGTAGTGAAAAACTGAAAACATTCCTACTATAATCAGGAAAGACAAGGCTGTCCATTTTCACCACTCTTATTCAACATAGTTTTTGAAGTCCTAGCCACAGCAATTAGAGAAGACAAAAGAAATAAAAGGAATCTAAATTGGAAAAGAAGAAATAAAATCATCACTGTTTACAGATGACACTATACTATACTAAGAAAACCGTAAAGACTGCACCATAAAACTGTTAGAACTCATCAATGGATTTGGTAAAGTTGCAGGCTACAAAATTAATACGTAGAAATCAACTGCATTTCTATATACTTATAATGAAATATCAGAAAGAGAAATCAAATAAACCATTTACAATCACATCAAAAAGAATAAAATACCTACAAATAAACCCACCTAAAGAGACAAATGACCGACACTCTGAAAATTATAAAACACTGAAAAAAAAAATCAATGACAACACAAACAAGTGGAAAGACATACCATGCTCTTGGATTGGAAGATTCAATATTGTCAAATGACTATATTACCCAATGCAATCCACAGATTCAATGCAATCTCTATAAAATTACCAAAGACATTCCTCACAGAACTAGAACAGAATATTTTAAAATGTGTATGGAAACACAAGAGAGCCTGAATAGCCACAGCAATATTGAAAAACAAAAATGGAGGAATCAAGCTCATTGACTTCAGACAATACTACAAAGCTACAGTCATCAAAAAATATGGTACTATCACAAAAACAGAAATACAGACCAATGGAACAGGATAGAAAGCTCAGATATAAACCCAAGAATCTATGGTCAACTAATCTATGACCAAGGAGGCCAGAACCTAATGTGGGAGAAAGATAGCCTCTTCAATAAATGGTGCTGGGAAAACTAGAAAGCTACATGAAAAAGAATGAAAGTAGAACATTATCTAATACCATATACAAAAATAAATTCAAAATAGATTAAAGATCTAAATATAAGGCCAGACAGTATGGAACTCCTAGAGGAAACACCTAGAGGAAAACACAGGCAGAACGCTCTTTGACATAAATCAAAGCAATATCTTGTTTGATACACCTCCTAGAATAATGACAATAAAGACACAAATAAACCAATGGGACCTAATCAAACTCAAAAGCTTTTGTACATAAAGAAAACCATTAAAAAAATGAAAAGACAGCTCACAGAATGGGAGAAAATCTTTGCCAATGATTCAACAGACAAGGGCCTAATCTCCAAAATATACAAACAATACATACAACTCAACAACAATAAAACAAACAACCCAACTGAAAAATGGGCAGAAGACCAAAGAAGCCATACAGATGGCCAACAGGCATATGAAAAAATGCTCAATATCACTAATTACTAGAGAAATGCAAATCAAAACTACAATGAGGTACTACCTCATTCCAATCAGAATAGCCATAATTAACAAGTCAACAAATAACAAATCCTGGAGAGGGTGTGGAGAAAAAGGTATCCTCCTCCACTGTTAGTAGGAATGTAAATTGGTACAACCACTATGGAAAACAGCATGGAGGTACCTCAGGTAGCTAAATATAGAGCTTCCACATGATACAGCCATTCCACCCGTGAGCATATATATGGACGAAACTTTCATTGAAAAAGATACATGTACCCCTATGTTTACAGTGGGACTATTCACAATAGCCAAGACATGGAAACAACCTAAATGTCTGTCAACAGTTGAATGAATTAGGCGGATGTGGTAAATATATACAATGGAATATTACTCATCTATAAAAAAGACAAACTAATGCCATTTGCAGCAACATGGATGGATCTAGAGATTCTCATACTAAGTGAAGTAAGCCAGAAAGAAAAAGACAAATACCATATGACATCACTTATTTGTGGAATCTAAAATATGGACTAGATGATCCTATATAAAAACAACAAACAAATGAACAAAAAACAGAAACAGATCATGACCAAGAAGAGCAGACTTGATGTTCCCAAGGCGGAAAGGGGAGGGAGTGGGAATGGATGGGCATTTTGGGTGCTTTTTGGATGCAATCTGTTATATTTGGAATGGATGGGCAATGAGATCTACTGTACAGCACAGGGAAATGTGTGTGATTGGGTCACTTTGTTATACAAAAGAATTTGACCAAACACTGTAAATCAACTATACTTTAATAATAATAATAATAAAATACTCAGTGCTTATAGCAGCCTTCTTGCTTTAGATTTCAGTCATATCTCCAAAGAAATTTAAATAAAACAAAAAAAAAACCCAAATCAAAAGCTACTTATTGAGATATAACTCCCATATCATACAATTCACCCATTTAAAGTTTACAATTCCATTATTTAAGTATATCCACAGTGTTGTACAATCATCACCATAACCTAATTTTAGAATACTTTTGTCCTTACAAAAATAACCCTGTGGCTATCAGCAACACTCTTCATTCCACCTCAACCCCTATGCCCCCTCAGCTATAGGCCATCACTAATCTACTTTTTGTCTATATAGACATAGCCTATTTTGGACATTTCATATAAACGGAATGATATAATACGTGGTCTTTCTTGATGATATCTTTCACTTAACATCTTTTCCAGGTTCATCCATGCATGTTGTATCATGTATCAGAACTTCATCATATCTATTATATGGATATACTGCATTTTGTTTATCCATTTCAATTTATAGATATTTTATTCCATTAATATAGTATATTAAATTAATTGATTTTCAGATGTTAAGCTAACCTTGCTCTGTTGTTAGGTGCACATATGATAACGATGCTCAAGGCATACCCATCTTCCCTCTGTGACTGCCCTTCTTGTGGAAGGAAAGAGCTCCTTCACCCTCCACCTCTTTCCCCTGCATCTATACGCAATGCACACTGCTCAGATTTCAGCCCAAGCAGCATTTTCCTGTCTCTCCTACCTGGGGATTTCTCTCTCTTCACTACCTAGATATTCCAGCAAATATTCCCCTTAAATATTATATTCATACCACCAAATCTTAAATCTAATTTTTTTTTTCCTATGGAGAGATAATACCACAGTCTGAGAAAGCACAGGTCTCCCTCTCCTTGCTGTAACATCTAAGGGCTTCATTTTCATTTAGGAATTCTTTTCTGATTTGAGCAAAAAAAATATTTGGCCTGCAATGGATACATTTACATCTAGAAACAATGGTTAACTTTAATGCAAACATTTTCATTATCAGCTCTTTCTTTTCATTTTCATTTCTCATGCTGTTTAGATCAAGGGAAACCTCTGCCTTCCACCAGTGACACTTCCTCTAAGGAAACAATTTATTTTGCTTCTTAAGAGCTCAACTCCATGAACGGCATATAAAGATACCAGTTCATGATGATTCCCACTTTTGTTAGAATTGGCTAAACCCACAAGTCAACTGAAGATGATGCCAGGCAAATTTAATCTTCCATTTTGACAGTGTGATATAAATTTCTGAGAGAAGGAACTGCACTGAGTTATAAATATTTTTAAGAACTAGAAGTTAGGATGAAGCTAATGAGAGATGGGACTGGGAAGAAAAATTAACTTATTATCTGAAGGTTATACTGTACTTTCATCATCAACCCTTACTAGTCGTTGAGGTCTTTTTTCTTTGCAGTAATTTGAGAGAGTTGTGAATGATAATGTTTTGGGGTTGCTATGTTATCTGACAAAATCCAACAAACTACCAGCTTAATCTAATAATTACAGTTCCATTTCTGAGGATAATTATGAAGAGAAATTATGACTAAAATTTTTACTAACAGTGTTTACTGGCTATAGACAGTAGCCTCTTTGTCTACTGCCTTAAAATATAGCTCTTTCACATTATGATTACAAGCTATGCAATTTTCAGTAAGCCATTTATCCTCATTCAGTCTTCTCATCTGTAGAACTAGGATAATAATATAATCATCATGAGGATTAGTTAAGTCTGAAATACACCAGAGCTCAATACATGTTAGCTAAAATTACTATTCTTATAATCAATATACAAATAGTTATTGGGCATCCACTTCATGTGTAACACAAAGCTAAGATCATTGGTGACTGTCAAAGAAACAAGAAACATGCTTTCAACTCTTAAGGAGTTAAACCCTCTGTGAAGAAGTAAAGACTAATAATAACAGAACAATACGAGATCAGATATAGTAAAGCCCAAAACTTCTGCAGGTGCTCATTTCTCATGCTGTTTAGATCAAGGGAAACCTCTGCCTTCCACCAGAGACACTTCCTCTAAGGAAACAATTTATTTTGAGAGAGATGGAATAGGTCAGAGTGAGTTGGAGTAGAAAGAATGAAAGATGGAGATGTCTATGTGTCTCCCATGAAGCGTAGGGATCTAAAACTCTTAATCCTTTTCATAAATTTATAGAAGTAAATTATATACAGCAGAGAAGGGAGAGCTGGGGTTACTGCCAGAACAGGAGAGAAGAAAATATTTGACATGAACTGGCGATCTTTCCACTGATGCTTCACTGACAGTACTGTACAGTGTCATTGTAAGCTCAGTCCTTTCCAACACTGCTATGAAATTTACAGGTAACACTAAATTTTAGAAGAACATTAGTGGATATTTTACAGCTAAAGCATTAATGGAAGCCGCTATTATAGATTCTCATGATATATATTTAAAAAGAAATCTACTGCCACTCTATTAGAGCATTTAATTTTCTTAACCTATCATTTGCACATTGATTGTAAGCCACCAATAAGAGCTTTCCAGAAAGATTGTTCTCAGCAAGAAGAAGAGAGGGAGGAGTATATTTGTAATTATGGAAACTTACACCCTATATTTTTCCACACTGAAGAGATGCATGCTTACATTTCATGTGGTGAGGGAAATTTTGGCATAATCACCTATTTCTTATTAATCATCACTATTTTTACAAGGAAGATAGATGGAGAAACTTAGCTGGAGGCTATACTTTTAAATAGCTAGATTAGAAGCAGATATGAAATTACTTTTGAAGTCTGGAAGCAATTGAAGCTTATTCAGCCAGGTTTTTTTCTATCACAATAAGATTTTAGAAGTGAATGTAGAGGAATAATAGGCCCCATTACAGACAGGTCACCTGATCCAGTCCTAGAGAAAATGTGGAATTGTTCCCTAGAATAATGTCCATAGTACTTTGTTCAGATCAATCTTAAATGAATACTCTGGAAAATGCACAGATCTGCCTGTCTTACTGTTAGCTTGAAAATTTATTTCATAATGATAGTAATGACTAGTCTTCCAGCCCATTAATCATCCATTAAGATGGGAAAGAAAGCAATATTCTGGGACTACCCTGCACAGAGTAGAATCAGCTCAGTGGTCTAAGTAATAGCAAGACGGTAGCTGAGGCTGCACAAATGCTCTGGAGCCTCTATCTGATGGCAGTAAACATTATTCTACAGTTTAGGGACAGTTTTATGAGTAATGAAGTTATCCTGGAGTTGCAGAAGTGTGTATCTCTCCTTAAATCTCACTTCCAGAGAAGACCACTAGTCTGTGAGCAGGAAATGGACTTGTATTTGCTTTACTACCCATTATGACTTCCAGATGTCAAGGAAGTTAGTGCTGGAGTTTCCATTGTGGCACGGCAGAAACGAATCGACTAGCAATCATGAGGTTGTGGATTCAATCCCTGGCCTTGCTCAGTGGGTTAAGAATCTGGCATTGTTGTGAGCTATGGTGTAGGTTGCAGATGCAGCTTGGATCTGACATTGCTGTGGCTCTGGTGTAGGCTGGCAGCTAAAGCTCTGATTAGACCCCTAGCCTGAGAACTTCCATATGCCCCCCCCCCAAAAAAAAGACCCAAAAAAATTAGTGCTAAGATTCACTTTTATAAAGCATAACACAATGGCATAAGCAGAAACAAATAGATTAATGGAACAGAGGGTCTAGAAATGATCATAAATAAATTTAACAGGGAAATAAGCCTTCTGGACAAATGATTCTGGAGTTTCTAGGTATTTGTATAGAAAAAAAATGAACCTTATCTTCTAGCTCACTTGAAGATTTAATTTGCGATGGATCACTTCAACGCTAGTACAAGAACCATAAAACTTCTAGAATACTAGTAGACTGTTTTCATGGCTTTAGGATATGCAAGAATTCTTAGAATACAAAAGGCATTAGACACATAAGAAAAGAAACAATAAACTAGATTTAATCAAGGTAAAGAATTACTGGTCATCAGAAGATGAAAAGGCAAGCCACATTCTGGATGAGAATATCTGCAGAACATATCTGACAAAGAACTTGTATCAAGAAAACGTACAGAGAGTTCCCATCATGGCTTAGCAGTAACAAAACCGACTAGTATCCATGAGGATGCAGGTTCTATCCCTGGTCTCACTCAGTGGGTTAAGGATCCAGCATTGCCGTCAGCCGTGGTTTAAGTCACAGACGTGGCTCAGATCCTGCATTACTGTGGCTGTGGCTATGGCCGGCAGATAAAGTTCTGATTTGACCCCTAGCCTGGGAACGTCCATGTGCCACAGCTGCACCCCTAAAAAAAAGCAAAAAAAAGTACAGAAAGAGTTTTTAACTGTAGAGTGACATGGTCCTATTTTTATTTGAATATATTACTTTGGAAGCTGTGATAGATGAAATTTAAGGAAACAGAACTGGAAGTAAGGGAAAGGGAAGACACAGGGGTAGTAGGTGATAAGGGCCTAGTATGTAAGAGGTGGTTTCATATGGAAAATTCTCTGATGTCTTTGAATGTAGTGAGAACCAGGAGAAAATCTAGTATGTGTTTTTAGCTCCTTCTTATAAACAAGAATTGGTACATAGTAGTGCTTGGGGTTCTAGATTAATTCCCCACAAATGAATGAGAGAATGGAAAGTTTTGCTATGATAAGAGAGACCATTCAAAAATTGGATTGCTTTAGGCTTCTGGCAGTTAGTAGGGATTTTGATTTATTAACCACAGCAGGAAGGGGAAATATGAACAATGGGGATGATAAACGGGGAATCTGATGTGAGTGCAAAGATATTCTACCAAGCTGTTTCCAGTTCTTGAAAATAGAGCCTGAAGTCCAGAAAAATGCATTTAAGAAATTAATCATTCTCAGTCCTCAAATTAATCATTCTCAGTCCTCTAACGTTAAGTGAGGCAGGAAAAGTACACTCGAGTTCTAAATTCATCAAGAAAACTATCAGTTTAGATCAGTCAATGAAAAACACATTCTCTTGTGTTTTTTGCTACACAAGAGTTGCAAAACAGTCTAACTCTTTATACTCTTATCAATTTTAGTTTTTGACCTGATTTCTTCAAATTATTTTCTCTATCCAGTGTTTTTCTTCTTTCCTTCCTCATATTCTCAAATGAGAATTCTTTTTTTTTTCTTCTTCTTCTTTTTTGTCTTTTTTTAGGGCCGCACCTGTGGCATATAGAAATTCCCAGGCTAGGGGTCTAATTGGAGCTGTAGCTACCGGCCTACACCACAAGTCACGGCAATGCCGGATCCTTAACCCACTAAGGCCAGGGATCGAACCTGCAACCTCATGGTTCCTAGTTGGATTCGTTTCCACCGTGCCACTATGGGAACTCCGTAGATCTTTGTGATGTTGTTCTACTACTTCCAAAGGCTCTGCTCATTTTTTCAACCTTTTCCTCTGTTTTTCAGATTGAATAATTTCTATTGTTATATCTTAAAGTTCAGTAACACATTCCTCTGTAATCTCCATTGTTTGGTTGAGCCCATTCACTGAATATTTTATGTCCAATACTGTTCACTTTCATGGCATTTTAGGATCATTAGGTATACACCTGATTTTATTAAGTTTATAATATCAATTTGTTTTACTGGTAAAAATCACAGCAAAGACAAGAACAGTATTTAGTAAATCTAGAGAGTTAAAATGATGTATTACAAAGTTTTTTGTGGAGTTCCCATTGTGGTCCAGTAGGTTAAGAATCTGACATAGTGTCTGTGAGGATGTGGGTTCGATCCCTGGCCTCACTCAGTGGGTTAAGGATCTGCAGTATAGATCCACAGATGCGGCTGGATCTGTTGTGGCTGTGGTGCAGGCCTGCAGCTGCAGCTCCAATTCAGCCCCTGGCTTAGGAACTTCCATATGCCTCAGATGCAGCTGTTTAAAAAAAAAAAAAAAAAAAAAGCCTTTTGTGACGAAATATCTTCTCAAAGCTATTTTGATATCAGTGTACATGATCATGGTCTCATTCTCAATCACTCTGAGGCAATCAGAGAACAGGGGGAGCAAATGTCCACCCAGTTTGCAACTTCTGATAGGAAATTGCACTAGGGTCATGCTGAGAGAGCGAGCATCTAATTCTAATACAGTCTTACTATACAAAGCTCATCTAGTACAACCAAGGAGAAACAAAGTTTCAGAGCAACCTTGATTCTTCACATTTCCTGAAATTATTTCTCTCTCATGACAAACTTCTCCATGATGTAGAAAAAGGCATTCCTTATTTATCAAGTACAGCAGAGGCTGTGTG
Source organism: Sus scrofa (assembly GCF_054392235.1). Taxonomy (NCBI): domain Eukaryota; kingdom Metazoa; phylum Chordata; class Mammalia; order Artiodactyla; family Suidae; genus Sus; species Sus scrofa. The sequence continues at coordinate 142,780,099 of NC_139396.1, read as the reverse complement.
TGCAGGTAAAATATTCCACTGGTTTCATAAACACCAGGAATACCACCTGATCTCGATATATTTTCTTTATCTCCTCCAGAAGCAATGTTTGGAGCATGCTTCCAAACTTTTGCACCTAAGTTTCTTCTAGATTTACTCAAAGGAACATTGGGAAGATAGAGCCTGCAGTAGCAGACTTAAGACTTTAGTCTTAGGAAACCAGAGCGGGAAGAAAAGAAATTCTGAAATAATGTTTCCATGTTAACAGGTATCACCTAAATGTACAAAATGGTAGGATGAATCAGAGATGAGGCTACTCTTAATATCAACCAAGCATCTGTGGGGCCTTTCGGAAATAAAAGGAGAAAGAAGAGATAAAATTATCATTGGGGGTATAAAGACTCCTGAGACAGCACAAACACTCAGGTATTTTATTCAGCACATATTCAGCCAAGATTTAGTGAGTATCTTCCATGTATCAGGCACTGGGCCATGATCTGAAGATTTAAAGATGTGAAAACCCAATCCCTTCTTTTAAGAGCTTATGGTTCTTGGAGTTCCCATCGTGGCTCAGTGGTTAGCGAATCTGACTAAGAACCATGAGGTTGCGGGTTTGATCCCTGGCCTTGCTCAGTGGATTAAGGATCCAGCATTGCCATGAGCTGTGGTGTAGGTCGCAGACGTGGCTCGGATCCAGTGTTGCTGTGGCTCTGGCGTAGGCCAGTGGCTACAGCTCCAATTCGACCCCTAGCCTGGGAACCTCCATATGCTGTGGGAGTGGCCCAAGAAAATGGCAAAAAGACCAAAAAAAAAAAAAAAAGAGCTTATGGTTCTTGTTTTGTTGTGGAGAGGAGTGGTCCAAGTTCTAGAAAGATGTAGTCATTGATGGAAAACATGCAGGAAAACTCTAAATATTAGAGGAACCTATGTCTAAAGGAACTCTGAACCTGAGATGCCTCAGGTTTCCTCTCATTTTTGATTAATGGCTTAAGAAGAAAGAAAATTGCAACAAAAATCTGAATATTGAATTCTTCACAATCAAACCTTTTACCTTTCTGTAGTTAGGATATTAAATATAATATATGCATGTATTATATATAACATTTATATATGCATTACATAATTCTATGGTATGTGAATTATATGTATAAATATGCAAATTATACATTATACATGTAATAATATTTTTGCCTTTTTCTTTTTTACTTAATTCAAATTTCCAATCTACTTTGATTTTTTAAACAAGAAAATAGGCAAAATTCCTATTACTTTAAGTATAAAGTAGACTTGTTTATTTTAACCTGGATTCAGTATGACATATAGGAGTGGTACCCCTGTTTTAGAAAGGAATAGAGGGAGTTCCCATCGTGGCGCAGTGGAAACAAATCCCACTAGGAAACATGAGGTTGCAGGTTTGATCCCTGGCCTTGCTCAATGGGTTAAGGATCCGGCGTTGCCGTGAGCTATGGGGCAGGTCGCAGACTCGGCTTGGATCTGGTGTTGCTGTGGCTGTGGCATAGGCTAGCAGCTACAGCTCTGATTCCTCTGATTCGACCCCTAGCCTGGGAACCTCCATATGCTGCAGGTGCGGCCCTAAAAATACAAAAAAAAAAAAAAAAGAAAGGAATAGATATGACATATCATAAAAGTACTGCTAATTTCTCCTGAATTTGCTATTTGTGAGTTATTTAACTTCTTTGAATCTTAACTTCTGTCATCTATATAACATGGATAATAACATATACTATGATATTAGGGGGATTAAATAAGGTATTTCATGGAAAACAATGGCGTAAGATCTGGAACAGAGCAGTCTCTCAAAAATTTGGATGATAGTAACAAAATGCTATTAAGCAATTATGATATTCCAAGTAAAATTTCTTCACATTCAGTATCTCCTTTCCTTCTCAGAATAACCCTGCGAACCCAGAACTGTAATTATCCTGATTTTATAGCTGAGGATACTCAGGCTCAGTGGGGTTAAGTAACTTGCCCAAAGACCATACAGCAAAAAGAAAGCAATAGAACATGGGTCTGAATTAAGTCTCTTGGGCTTGCAGAGGTGGAGCATGTGACCACTGTTCTACAGGGTGCCTCAGACACCACTCAGTGTTTCCCTTCCCCCATCATCACAGATTTTACAAGAACTTCACTGGCCTGAATCTGCTCCAAAGCACCTGGGTTCTTGAAGGATTCCTATGTATTACCTATACACTGACCATCCATAATTTCCCACAAGCTTGGTCTTACTCTCACTCAGCAATTCCTCTCATCTTCGGACTTTATTTCTGATGCTGAGAGAGGTTTTCCATCTTCCTTTTCCCTCCTTCATCCTTTTCATGCCATCAATATTTAGTCCCTTTATCCAGGAGTTGGACTTCTACCCTAGTTCCATTTTTATTTCTATCCTCAGGTTCTGCCCTCTCCATCTATTACTAACTTCTAGTTCCAGCCATGCCTGCAAGGCAGGTGTGTTCTAACCAGAGGCGTGGTCTCTCTTTTTACTTGATGAGAGGGAGTTTTTGGCTGCTGAATTCAGTACACAGGTGCTCTGAAGTTAGGAAACAAAACTTTCAGAGAACTCAGGTGGGGCTGCTGTGGTTAGAGAAGGGCTCACAGACGATTATTTGCATAAAATCCAAACAAAAGAGATTTAAGAAAGGGCCTAAAGCCTTTTTTTAGGACAAGGAACAAAAGAATACACAAATCAGATAAATCACAAAATACAGAAACACAGCTCTGCTTGTTTACAAAAGGAAAATATTTTAGTATCAATTGCTTGAAGAAAACACACACACACACACACACACACACACACACACACAGAGTCCACTATGTTGAAACACAAACATTTAAAGTACTGCTCATGTAAACTAACCCAGCTCCTCCAAGCTGTCAAGAAAAGTCCCAGATGAATAAGACAGCAGTGAGGCTATCTTGGAGTCCAATATAAGTACATGTTTTTTTTTTTTTTTTTCAATATTCTATAAATGATGTTAAGTTATAAGCAGCAAAGACATATCAAATTCTTCTATGGAAATCCAGTTTGGGGCAAAACCCAAAAAGGATGAAAAGAAGAGCGCCTGAGAGATAACAAGCAGCTGCAGCCTCGAGCTGCAGAGCAGACCTAAATATATCATTTACTAAGCTATTTTAAGTTTCAGGAACAATTTATCACCTTATATTCATTATGTCACTTGATCCTCACCACCACCTAAGAAGAGAGGAATTATTATCTACATTTTACAGGTGAGGAAATTGAGGCTCAAACTATTTAGTAACAGGGCTATAGTCACACATCTAACTATTTCTGTATTTGGGGTCATACCAGGTTCTGCAAAATCCCAAAGTCCGTGCCCTTTACTGCTCTGTTCTCCTGCTAAGAACCCATGTTTTGATGTGTCTCTGCTCTCTTGTGGAATTCGTGTCCAGCTCTGGTGGGAAAAGTGAGTGCTCTCACACTAGGGAGGGTCAGCCACACCTCACACCTGAAAAGCAGTGGTCTAGTCTGTTGTTTTCAGCCATTTTCCTATTTGTGGCCACATGACTTTTATCCACAGCCTGTTAAAAATACATATTGTGTCTTTCTGTGGCCAAAATGAGAATCCATTTAAACACACATCTGAACTTTATTTTCATTTTGTATATGCTAACTTCTCCATCCCTTCTTTTAAAGCAAAGTTTTTGAAAAAGGAAAAAATCATAATCATCAGCTTCAGATATTATGAAAATGTCCATATGGACTGGAGAATTTTGTGAGCAGGCACGAAAGCATTGTTTCCTTTGGTCAAATATCCTCCCGGGATTGTATTCAATGCCAACTGGTGTACTGCAATTTGATTCTGGTGCTAATCACCTGGAATTAGTGCAGAATCCATACATTAAGGGCTCAGTCCTCCAGAAGACTATCCTCATTTCAGCTGCACTTCAGGGATCCCACACTTCTGACCAACTGGCTGCAAATTCAGGGGTTCCCACAACCCCTCAGGCTCAATAATTTGCTAGAATGGCTCACAGAACTCAGATAAGTGCTTCACTTCTGATTACAGTTTTGTTATAAAGGATAGATCTGGACCAACCAAATGACAAGAAACATGCAACAAGGTTTAGGAGGGTCCCAAACGCAGTGCTATGACTCGCTCTCCCCATGGAATCAGGGCCCACCTTCCTCCAGGCACACTGACACCAATGTCTTCACCAACCAAGAAGATCTCTGATTTCATATCCAGAGTTTTTAACAGGAGTTCCATTACAAAGGCATGAATTACTCAACAATGGCTACATAACTGAACTCAATCTCCAGCTCTCCGCCATCCTCCATTACACTTCCTAGAAACTGGACTGGCCCCAAACTCCAACCCTGTGTTGATTTTTCTGGTAACCAGTTCCCAGTTCCCACTAAGTCACCTAATCTCATTAATATAAACTCTGGCCTGATCCAAGAGGCTCATGCATAACAAAGACACTCCTGTCACTTGAAGAAATCCAAAGGATTTAAAAGCTCCAAGCAAGGAACCTGAGTTGAAGCTGAGATAAATTCTTTATCATGCAAGGGACAGGTTGGGGTATTTTGTTTGCTTTAGCATCTCTGAAACTGAGTGGATGTCTACAAAGAAGGTCTTTTTTAGTTAAATGTAGGGTGATCACACACTTTGTTATTCTTATACCTGAATAAGAATATGAATGAGAAATGAGAAAGAATTTTTTTTGAAAGAAAGGGCTATTGCAAATTGATGGGGATGGCAAACAACAGGGACTTTGATCAGTCTAGTCAGTTTTTATTTCACGCCCAAGAAAGTATGAAGGGTTTGAGACCAATGTGTAAATTCTTGTAGTTTTCCTTAGCAAGACAGGAGCATATCTTGCCTCTGCTAGCTACATATTTGAAACTGAGGAAGGCTGCTCAAAAGGGATGATAGTGTAGGAGAAAATGTCCCAATAAAATGTAGAAAGGAGAGACCCCAGCCATGATGACTAAGCAAAGTCTAGCCAACTGCGCCAACCAGTCCTCCCCCATGCATCTGCTTCTGTAAATTTGTTTCCGCATTTACTACCTTGCCTGACGTCACTCCAGTCCAACTAGCCAAGCTTGGACCCGGAAGACGTAGCCCATAAAAGCCTTGTGAAACCCTTCTTCTGGGCTCAGACTCTGGAGAGCAATCTCCTCTGAGCCCGCCGGCGTAATAAACCTGAGTTCTCCAACTCTCTGAGTGCTCGCTTGGTTTCTCACCGGGTAAAAGAGCTGATCCACTACAGCCACAGAGCTGCCGGAGCTGGTACGCTACAGCCAAGGGGTTGTCGCCAGAGCTGATACGCTGCAGCACAGGGCTGCTGGGTATCTGCCGTAACAACGGTATGTACAAAATGGAATCAAACTTGACATCGATAGACTGTCCCTATTTGAAAAGGAATATAAATCCATAGCAGATGACTCAAGTTATTCTTACTCTACACATGTGTCACGTTCTCTTCTTCATTTACTGTTTTTCTTGAAATTCCAGGGTCTGACAAGTTCTTCCAAACCCAGAAGTAGTACCCTCCTCCTCATTATCAGCCTTCCTGTGGAGGTGATCATTATGTCTTTCTGCCAAGAGCCAGTAACGTTTATATACTTCAAAATTTGTCTGCCACTGAATACATATATTTCATGACTTCATTTCCATTCTTTTCTATACATCAGTGCCAGAAACATCCAGGTTTCTTGGTATTACTTTTTCATACCAGAAATTATTTAAAATATCCCACACCACTATAGTCCTATAATTCTATGTGTCGAAAAATATGTTTTCAAAAATAAGACTCTTGGAAGGGAAGACCTTATTTTAATCATAGTTTCTATATTTTCAGGATGCCTCAGACATACTAGGCAACCATACATATTATCATCAGAGTAAATGAATTAATGACTGAGAAAAACACTAGCAAAGCAAGAGGTTTGAACTGCCTACTGACACCTATTTTCTGCAGAAGTGTTAGAGAGCAAATCCACACCAAGACTCCTTTTATGCTGGTTCTAGCATTACCTAGTTTTTCTTGTAAGGGGCAGGAAATGTTCAGATGTGGAACTCCTAAAGAATACAACATTAAGACACTACTGTCTTTTGGAACCCAGATGGGTATAATGTTTCATATAATGGCAACCACTCAAGAGCTTTCCACAATAATTTCCAATGACTGCATTTCATTCTCATACATAAAGTCTTGAAACCAGTGTACTGCTCTCAGCTGGACAATGGCAGAAAGTCCACAAGCAAGAACAGCAGTTTGGCTCAAGTAGGTGGAGGTGGCTTGGTGGAGTACAGTTGGCATAAACACTGTGGTGGAAAGGCACCAAGTCATTTCATAGTGGCCTGACCTGGCATTCATGGTCATGAATAATGACAGTCATAATATCAATTGCAGTAATACTGTAAAAGGAAATCCTATTAAATACATGAAATCAAGAGGCATAGGTGAGGTGGCCTATTGATAGTATGAATTAGGAGCAGGAAATGTAAGATAAATAAAATGTACATAGAGGTTTGAGCTTAAAGCAAACTTAAGAGAATTCCATATCTGAAGAAATGGAGGCCAAAAGAGGGAAGTGACTTTTTTGTTTCTCACTCAGGATTATACAGCTAAATGATTAAGATCTCCTACAAGTCTATGAGAACTTCTCTCTCCTTATCTTCTCGAGAAGGTAAGCTCCATGAAGGCACGGTGTTAGTTTTATTCATTCACCAAATATTCCCTGTTACCTAGGACAACACCTGGTACACCTTAGGCAAATGCTCAATTCTTTCAATGTCTCAAAGTACATATAGCGGTTAAGATCCTGAGTTTGGAGTCACACAAATATGAACTGAAATACTGACTATCCCCTTTTAAATACTTATTTGGACAAGTTCCTGAACTTTTACAGACCTTAAATAAGATATAAAAAATTAATGCACATAAGTCAACTTGATCAGCCTTGACTACCAAGTGAGCACTCAATGAATGCTGAACACGGGAACAGTATTAGCTGTATTTTACCTAACTGCCGATTACATTTTTAACAGATATTATTTCACCCAATTTTCCTCCCAAGTACAGGGTTTCAACATCTGGCTTTTACTAAAAAAAACTTAGGCCATTCTCATACCTAGTCATTCTTAAAATGCTTTAATTTTCTTCATGAAAATACATGAAGATGTGTTTAAAATTAGCATTCATATTATGACCTCATTTAACTTGCAGAGCAGCCTGTCAATTGTTGTTTTATTTTTTTAATCATAATTACTCCCCAGTTGTTCATACATTTAAACAACCAATGCCATTAAATCAGAGAGCATCCTCAGTCGAGGATATCAAGATAAAAACTATCTGACCGGAAAAGCAATATTGAGTATACTATTTCCAGTTGTGTAATGAGTGTGCAGCAATTTTTAAAGTGTCCCCCAGTGTTGATGTTTATTAACTGCAAAAAAAATAAGAAAGCTCCAGCGTTCTATTTACCTAGAAATCACTACAGCACTAACAAACAAGGGAAAACAATTCCAGGCCAGGATTGCCAGAAACTACATATGGAATGAATGATGAAAGGACCCGTTGGGGTAATTAACAAAAACGGTTAGATTCCTGTAAGGCAAGGTGTTGTTCTTCATTCAGCAGCATGGGTATCACCTGGGAGCTTGTTTAAAAAGCAGACTCTCTGGCCCCACCACAGACCTTGAACAGTCAGTAGAATCAGAACCTGCATTTCAACAAGGTTTCCAGATGATTAAAGTTTGAGAAGCACTGATTTAGATCATTTGAAAAGATACACAGAGTAAGAACTGCTTTCTTGTTTTAAAGCATTTTGCTTCATGTTCTAAAGACAAGTTCTTAGAAGCAACCAAAATAAAATTGAATCAAGAACACAGAAGTAAAAAAAAAGTCATCATAATCCTATCATCTAGCAAAACCCACATTATCTATGGATGTAAGTGTACAATTTCCTATGTAGTAGGTCACGCTATAAAGCTACTTTGTAGTATGTCTTTTTTTCTCAAATAATACATCATGCTTATCTATCGAGGAAAATAAACAGTGGCCTATGTTATCATTTTGAAGGACTGGGTCAGATTCATGGTTTTTATGCACTCTCTCTATCTTTATTTATTTTTATCTTTTTAGGGGTGTACCTGTGGCATATGGAAGTTCCCAGGTTGGGGGCTGAATTGGGAGTTGCAGCTGCTGGCCTACACCACAGTCACAACACCAGAGCCAAGCCGAGTCTGAGACCTATACCACAGCTCGTGGCAACTCTGGATCCTTTAACCCACTGATCGAGGCCAGGGATTGAACCTGCATCCTCATGGATACTAATTAGCTTTGTTAGTGCTTAACCACAATGGGAATTCCCATTTTTATGCACTTTTGTCTATTAAATGTCCTGTTGATTGAAATTTAGGTTACTTTCAATTTGATGCTATTACAATCTGTAAGTGGAATACTTCTGTGATATGTCTCTGTGCTTCTACATTTATATTTAGTGTCCAAGAATATTCATAATTTGTCACAAGCTGCACAACATTTTAGCAGAAAAAGCACTGGATTAAGAATCAAAAGACCTAGATTCTAGTTCCAGATTTGGTTTTTACCAACTTCCCAATCTCTGTCTCAGTTTGTATATTTATAAATGAGAAGTTTGAAAATTATCTTTAAGGCACTCCATAGTTTCAAACTTTCAATGAAAATAATAAATAATCTATCAAATTTGATATTATGATGCATTTTGCAGAGAGTTTGTTTTAGTTTTTCAGTCATTGATAAACTCTACATCAATTTAGTCTAATATCAAATGTTATTTGTATTTCTTGAGTTTGTATTAATTTAAGAATGAGATCCTAAGGAGATCCTAGGTACCAGAAAGAATTTAACCTAGCATTAGATATTTATTGTATTGGAGAAGTTATCGTGCATTGCTTTTCTTCATTTTATTTATGGTCACATCCATGGCATATATAAGTTCCTGTGCCAGGGCACTGCAGACGCTGCACTCCAGGCCAGGGATTAAACCCACACCTCTGCAGCAACCTGATCCACTGCAGTCAGATTCTTATCCCACTGCACCACAGCAAGAACTCCTCGTGCACTCCTTTCGAATCAGGCTTTCATCCCACGATACTCACAGCAACTATCAGTTGGTGTCAGAAAACCAAGGTTTGATGCCTAATTCTGCTATGTACTAACCATAGGAATTTGGGCCTGTTATAAGAAACTTTTAGTCTCACTGTGTTCGTTTAAAAAACAATGATCTTCAGAGGTTGTAGGACCTTATGTATATTTGAAGAGCTTAGTGCAAAGCTTGGCATGTACAAAAGCACTCAGTAACTTCTCAGCCTTTATTCATATTTTCCAGAATTGTAAACTTCTTCCTATTTGGAAGCTTTCAGAACCATAAAAGGACAAATAAAAACGCTGACATCAACAGCAAAAAAACATGAGGAGGATGTGAAAGCAGCTGAGGCTTAAGTTCTAGATCATACTCTCATTTACTTTAAATTCATGTTGTAGATATAGAATACATGATTTAGATCAGGTTAGGGTCATCCTACCCTATAATATAGGATTATGGAGAATATGAGATTTAGATTTTTCTTATTCAGATGAGGGGAACAGATTACAGAAAAGAATGACTTGCCCACATGATGTAGCAAGCCACTATCAGGGCTGTGGTTGACTTTTTGTTTCTGGCCAAAGCTCTAGCCACCAGTCTCACTACTGACTCAAGAGAAACACTGGAGTCAGAAATGCCTGGGTGCTCTAGTCCAGTAACAAATTATTACTATTCTATGGTGTATGAATAAGCAGCTTAGAAAATGTCCACATGGGCAAATTATATAATCACCCTCACTACTCATCAGAGAAAATCCATATGAAATGCTGTGTTTGACCTATAAAACTTCCATTTTTTAAAAATGCTAATACTCAGTCTTGGCAATAGACCATGGAAATTTCCATTTGGCAGTAAGCATGGAAAGCTAAAAATGTTCATCCTATTTTATCCAGTATTTCTTCCCATAGAAATTTATCCTTAAAAAAAATCAGTCACAGGCACACACATATTTATGAACAAGTATAATATGAACAGGAAACAACATATGATCTGATAATAGGACATTGACCTAACAAATTACAGCAATAATGAAGACAAAAATAAAATTTTAAAAGGAATACTACAGGCATGAAAAAATCATGTATTGAGGATCATTCTCACTTCAGAATGAGAAATAACTAAGTATTTTTTTTCTCTTTACTTTTCCACATTTAAAAAATATCTCCACTGGATTATCCTAACACAATCACTGTGCACTAAGTATTCAGGTGCCTCTTCTCAGTAAACAATTCCAAGCCCAAGTGTTCCTAGTATTAGCACTGATAAATGAAATGGCTCTTCTTAGTCATCTCCTTTATGGACCCTCAAATTTAAAAGGCTGTTCCCTCTGGAGAATTTCTCCATACAGCCATTGAATCAGCCAATACTGGAAGCCATGTGGACACAAGACTGGAGCAAGATGGGAATCTGTGAGAGACCCAACAGGTCTGGAATCCAAGAAGTTTCCTAACAAGGCTCAGAGCAACAACTTTTAAGATTTTGGCTCACAAACCAAAATCTACTGCCTTATTATCACTTTCTTCTTCTACTGTGGGAATCATACCCAAACCCTCCCTACAAATTTCTTCAACGAGAGAAAACTGGGATTTGGACTTTATCAGCTCATATTTACTGTTGCTGTATATTCACGTGGCTTTTTTATCATTATACTATTATTTACAGAGGTAGGGAGTCTCTGAGAGTCACTGAAAAAAAAAGCAGTTCAGCTGATTATAAATAAGAACCTAAGACTATTGGGTTTGTACCACTCTGCCAGTGCCCCCAGTGCAGGAATTCTGTAACATTTTCTCCCAATATTGTGTTTTTCCATAGTGTCTTGACCACCTGTACATATTTATCCTATGCTTATTAAATTACTTTGTTTCTACTAACTTGAAATCTTTTACTTTTTAAAGTATAGTGATCTCTTTATTTGCTGATACTGTCCACTTTTGTTTGTCTAAAAGGAGAGTTCTCAATCGCTCTTTGCACACTTACTATTCATGTTTGATCCATTTTCCATCCTTTCTCCATCAAATAAATCACCACGACCATTAAACAAAGTGAACTGTGATGCTCCAAGCAACCATCTCTCAGGGACTATTGAAAATAAGTCTCTGTCCTCTTACTGTGGAAACTTGCATGACTTCTTTACCTACTAAGAGTGGATGTGCTGGATGGGGCTGTGGTTTGGCACAGGGTACAGAAGTCTAATAAGGTTCTTCAATTTATTGACCAATTAAGCAACAAACTGAAGATGAGGTACCTGGAACCCATGTCATACAAGTATCCTTTAAAATCTTTAGGAAAAAAGCATTGTATTTATGGGAAAAGATGTATTTAGGGAAAGAAAAATCTGTAGCAGAGTCTAAAGGAATTCCAAAAATCTGAAGAGTTTTCAGGAAGAACTTTTTGGGCTAGAGTGAATGCTGAAATCACCTGGTCTGTCATTCTTTCTGCTACAGACACGCAGATATTTTCAGATGAAAATCCTAAACAGAGGTCAAAGGCCAATTCCGACTCACATTAAGAAAAAAGGTCTTAGATATTCACAATTTCCTGAAGATACAATTAAACAATTTATCTCCATAAATATTTAGTAAGAGACTGATTAGAATTTGTCAGAAATTTAGGGGCGGCCGGGTAGGAGTTGGATTAATGCTCTCCACATTTCATCCTAAATTATACATCTAGGAGTATTTCAGTGAGAAGCTGCCCCTTGCCTACTTTCTTGAAGCCAATAAATGGAGGGTACATGAGAAAAAAATCAGTAAAAAGCATTTCTTGGGAGTCCCCATCATGGCCCAGCAGAAACGAAACCGAGTAGGAACTATGAGGTTGCGGGTTTGATTCCTGCCCTCCCTCAGTGGGTTAAGGATCCAGCGTTGCCGTGAGCTGTGGTGTAGGTTGCAGACATGGCTTGGATCTGGCCTTGCTGTGGCTGTGGCATAGGCTGGCAGCTCTAATTAGACCCCTAGCCTGGGAACCTCCACATGCTGCAGGTGCAGCCCTAAAAAGCCAAAAAAAAAAAAAAAGAAAGAAAGAAAAAAAGCAGCTCTTAAAGATTATTGATTTGGTACTTGAATATCTCTTTCATGTACCTTCCATGTAATCTCCTGTATCAGATATACAATGTGGTCCTCAGTCAGGAAAGCCTGAGTTCTCTTGCTACCGGAGGGCTATGTGACCTTGGATATTAACACCATCTTTCTAAAAAAACTGTATTCCAAGGATTATATCCATAACCATCTGAAAGCTGTAAAATATTTTACAAATATTGAGTAATTTTACTTATATACATTTTACAGAATTTATTTCAATGGAAATGCTCTTGGTAATGAATAAACTCTTTCCCAAAGTCCCAGTGTTCTAAGAAACAAAAAGACTAACTATCCATCTCATATGATTGATAGGTAATTTCTTTGCCCCCAGAAATGCTAGGGTCTTTTTTCTTTTTTTGCCTGCAGTTGATATACCAAATATATTTGTTTTTACACTGTACATAATCAACTGAAATAGCTTCCTTTTATTAGTTGCTACTATCCATTATTGGCTTACATCTTAATTTCTCTACATCTGCAAAAGTAATAAGCCAATTTTATGTAAATCATCTAGAATAAGAGCAAAATAGAATAATTATGCAAAGAAAATCCTTTGAATAACTAGCTCTGGCATAGATGGCATGCATGAAGAACAACAATGTTAACAAGTAACTCCACTATTTTTAAAGGAAATGGGATATTACTTACATAAAGGAAATTAGGGTTGTTTAATCCCAGTTACAGCTGTCAAGGCATGTGGCTTTTCACAGGCTGAGCAACCTTCTCCATTGTTTACCTGAGTCCCAAGCCTGAGGCTTTCAGCTCACTCATCAAGGGAATCTGTGGAGCTTAACGGACTGAGTGGCCCTGAAGGGCTGTGGACTCCTTTACTCACCCTGGGCAAGATACTCATGCCCTTGGAACACATGACTCATTCATGACAAATGGGGACTCTCTGTTTTTACCATCAACTTGCCTGAAAGGGATACAGTGGGACTGGGGAGGACAGTAAGACTTTTCAAAGTTGAGCCTTATCCACTTGAGTTTGGCAAAATAAAGCAAAAAACAAAATCCACCATCTCAGAATATTTCTAACTGTCTTCACTGGTCTGAAGAATAGGAAACAGTGATATATGGTGGTTAAACATTAATTTTTGGAATCAGACTGCCTGGTGTCGATTACAAGTCTGCTACCTCATAGCTGTTTAATACCTGGAAATCATTTACCCTCTCTGGCCTCAGTCTTTTCACCAGTGAATGAGGATTACTACTGTAAAATATGCTTGTTTGAACCCATTAAATGAAATAATTCATTTTCTGGGGTGTGCCAGCAAGTGTTTAATAATCAGCTCTTCTGACTGAGGTGGGGAGGGCAGCATTTTCTGACTACCATGGTGTAAGTACTCCCACCTGGGCCATTTCAAGGTGGATGATGTCCTTACAATCCGCTTGTTGGCCCCAGCACACACCACTGATGTCCATCACTTAGCAGAGTGCTGGAATACCGAAGGGCTCAGTTATTATAGTTATTATTCTAAATTTCATCCTTGTATTGAAATTCACTAAACAAAATTTTCTTCTCCCTTAAGACCCTTCCTCCAAATTACAGCAAAAGAAGAAAAATTATAAATTTGGGAAATAACAATGACAACTAAAAATAAAACAAAGCCAAACAAAGAGTCTCCTTAATGTCTCCTGTTCAGAAGGAAAAGCCAAGAACTAGAAGACTTTTATTTTAGGACTTACTCTGCCACTATGGTTCATCTGGCTTGGGCAAGTCACCTAACCTCGCTTTAGCTCAGTTTTTCTGCCTATAAAATGGGTGAAATAATTTGCACTTTGCACACTTTATTGGAAACTTTTAGTATTAAAAGCTGAAACCTATAGGGAAATTCTTTGTAAACTTAATAAGTCTTGTTTTATTGTCAGAATCACTGACTTAGTAATCCAATTCATTGGCTTTATGCTAATAAAAGAGACAGCTGCCCCTGTATCTACTGGTTCCTCATGAGTGAAATGGACAACCAACTGTGCTATGCCATAATATCCACTATTTTGGTATCTGTGGGGATCCTCTGAAGATATCAAGGGATGATTACAGTTATAAAGAAGTATGAAGCCTTAAAAAAAAAGCAATTGGAAACAACTGATACGTGCATTAATGTATTTAATCTGCTTTAGGCCATTTATCTTTGGTAAATGCAACTGAATGTCAATGTAAATGTTGGTGTAAATGAACACTATGCAACCGTACATGCATATTATGCTAGTATCATTCTAATGTTGGAGAAAGATAACCTTGCCAAAAATAAAAAATATCGTCTTCATGAATATAAAAACAGTATTTTTCTGAGAAAAATTTTGACAGATCATATGACAAAAAAATCACAACTGTATTGTATTACAAACCTAATGTAATATGTGGTACACTTGGAAAAAATGGAAAAAGAATGCAAAAAGGACAAAACTGTGGTGTTAACATCATGGATTTCATTCTATAAAAGTTATGAGTAAAAATCAAAATTTAAAAAACCCATTATGAAAATAGTTATGGGCTAATACAGTATTAATAGAAATCCAATAAGCAGAAAGACATCAGCCCAGAGAGTCATCTCTTTTTAAATGACCCTCTGTATTTTTCCCATCAGACCTAGTTATTTGACTAATTACTCCAACAAAGGTGATTTTTTTCTGAGATCTGAGAGAAAATGGAAAGGGTGGCAACTTTTTAAAACTAGAAATATATTTGAAATTTGAGCTGGTGACAGCCCTTCTTTTTCAGGTAAAATACATATTAAAACTCCCACATACACTGTCTCATGCCCATGGTCAACCCTGCCAGAGAGAATGGTACTTTAGAGCCTTCTGATAGAGGCAGACCTTGCTTCCCATTCTGGTCCACATCCTGGTGCTCAGATGACTTGAGTTCTGACTTGATTTATTGCAAGCCATGACGTTGGAGCCTTAGTTTTCCTTGACTTCCAGTTTGCTGCTGACTTCTTACAACACCTCAGAAATCCAAATCCCAGGCACACCTATGGCACATACTCCAAAGCTCCCTGGGCACCCTGTAACTAATGACTCAGGATAAGAACCATATCTCTCTTCTCTCACTCACTGGTCTGAATTACCATTACCTTTGGTGAGAGAGTGGGAATTTAAAGAACACCAGACTAAAACTTGAAACATGCAATAAAATGAAGAGCATTTTATTACATTTGACTGAAACAACAGCTGTTCTCTGTGGCTATCAACAGGCGTAACCTTGACTTTGCAAACTCAAAATCATACTTGGGGAGTTCCTGCTGTGATGCAGTGGGTTAAGCATCTGACTGCAGAGGCTCTAGTCATTGTGAAGATGTGGTTTGATCCTCGGCCTGGCACAGTGGGTTAAAGGATTGGGAATTGCCACAGCTGTGGTGTAGGTTGCGCTGTGGTTTGGATTCAATCCCTGGCCTGGGAACTTCCATATGCCACAGGTGAGGCAATAAAAATTAGAAAGTTATACAGGGATGGCAGATGGCATAGAAGGTGATGAAGCTGCTGAATTCTGTTATGATCTAGAATAACACTGTTAGTTGCACTATGTTTTAAAACACTGTGTGGACTAAATACACTGGCCACACAAGACATGTCTGCAGGCTGCCAGTCTGCTCTAACTGATGCCTGCTTCCCAAGACAGTGGAGAGAGTGGCAGGGATGCACATGTGGTGCTGCAGCATGTCCAGCTCAGAGAAGATGCACCCCTGTGCCTGACCTCCCTTGCTGTGTCTTCATCCCTACTTGCTTGCTGCAGCTGGCCCCACAGGTCCCCCTGCTCTACTTATAAGACCACTCTGGGCTTAAGCCAGAAAGGATGTAGAGAGCTCCTTGCTGTCCTGACACAGTAATGCATACTCTTCGTTTCCCCACATTGTTCCCAGAGTCTCTGTCCACTCATTCCTACTACATGAGCCCGTTCAAGTATCAGCTTTGTGCACCCAAGTACCCAGGCTATACTGACTGCCTTCCAATTGCCCTCATTTCTAAAACATGACACCCACATTAGTTCTTTCAGAAATGAAAGCCAGGTCTCGCCTTTACGATCGATGCAGCTTCCTTCCTATGGCCCTGTATCAAATGAAAAGCCTTGGGGCAAACATGACTGTCCTCCAAATGTAATATCTCAGCTGATGGGCTCACAGTTTGATTACAGAAAAGGTTTTCTGTGGCTTAGACTCAGATGATCAAATGCTCTTTGGATTTTTATCAAAAGCTGTGGTGAGTCTACTAGAATGCAATTCGGATGTTTTAAAATATATTTGACAGAGCTGAAGATGATTGTGAGCTTCCTTTCTGTCCATAAATTAACCAAAATAGTCAATAAAGTTGTTATATACCTCTTTACTATATGCTCAGTGCTATGTCAGGATCTGCAGGGGATTTAGATGCAAAGTAAACCACAGTCTCCAACCTCAGAGAGTTTCTACTTCAGTCGTGGACAACTCCATGCCTACCCCCACCCTACAATCATACTTAGGAAAAGTGTACTCAGTAAAAGTCAGTACACGTACGATAACAGTCAACATCTACTGGGCTTCTACTGGGCTGGGTAATTCGCATAAGTGAGCCTGTACCCTCACAAAGACTCTGAGAGCTGTCAGTTCTCCCATCTGATGTTACACATTACAGATTGAGGTCAAGGTCACACAGTCAGCAGAATGGTGGAGCCAAGGGTGTTTGACTCCAGGGTGCTGTTCCTTCCTCTGAGTGAGAGGCTCTCGCTCTGTGTGTTTGAATCAAATAACGTCCTCAAAAACATAGATGCCTGAGCCATGCCATCAGAGAGACCACTCATTTGGGGCCTGGGTTATTGGCATATTTAAAGAAACCTTGGTAGTTCTAACCATTCACCAAGGTGGAGAACAAATGTGCCAAATCATGCAGCCAAATGCTGAAAACAAGTATACATATTCTGAAGAGAGAGTCTGGTGTGGGATGAGACAATTTGTCCCTAAAGCACAGACTTACAGGTTAAGCATCTTGCTCCAGAGTTGCAGTCACGGGTACCTGACTTCACTGGAATCTTACCTGTAAAAAAGAGACAAAACAGATGAAATCTGTAAAGTATGCATATTGCTCATCTGATTACACTGTCTTGATGTTTCTTACCTCATGTGAGCATCACAACAACCTGGGGTGTGATAGGTCAGGTACTTTATGTACCACTGAGAAAACTGAGACCTAGAGTGACCAAATGACTTACAGAGCCTCGCTCACTTGGTTAGTGACCTCATCCCATGCTCACTTCATTGCATCACCCAGACTTGGCTGCTCCCCCAGCATGGTTGCAAATTGAATGGTGAGATCAATAATTGAAGAAGCTGCTAATTGAGTAGGGTGAAGGGTATAGCTATATTAAAAGCAATTTCTACTCTAGGAAGCACTTTTTAAGCTTCTATGACAGATATAGCTCAGCCTGTATTATCATAATCAACCCTCTAAATAAATTATTTAGATTAGGCCATGCATGTTAATGAACTTGTGAAATGCAGATAAACACATTTTTTCCCAAGCTACTTGCTCAGGGCATTAGTATGCATTTTCCCCTGCTCCACATTCCCTCAAATATAATGGCTTGCAACACTTCAGACCATGACCAGGGAAATGCATAGGAAGGCCCATTCAAACATGGGACAAAGCACTGAATTAGTAGCTTTCAGCAAAACTACCCTATTTGGCCTGTGCTTCCAGAAAACAAGTTGTTTAAAGTAATTAATTTGGGGAGGCAGCTATACAAAGCTTCTATAACAGAGCAAGGAGCTGAAATACCAGATGGTGCTATCAATGAACAGCAGATGTTTGTCAGTGAGCTGGGATCATGGTTTTAAATTCCCAGAGTAAAATGATTTCTAAAACAGAGAAGAGCCCACTGTTATAGGTCTCCTTTGCAGAATCTCCGCACACAATGGAACTTTCTGGAGTGGCAGAGTCAGCCCATTCTGTGCAAGGTGGCACAGAGGGGTCAGCACATTCATCTTCTTGGCCTATTGTGGGTCATTCACTTTTCTAGAAGACCCAAAGAAAGTGGGGACTTCTGGTCCTAGGACACTCAAGAAACCTGCTGACTGGTAATTATAGAATAAAAAAGGGAAGAGAAAGTTCCTAAATGATTAAGTGTATTGTCTATTAAATAAAATAATATTAAAGACCACTAAAAAAGATATAAATCCACCAATACGAAGAGGTTAATGTTACTTTCACATATATTTAATTCTTCAAAAAATGTGCCTACTACAAATATTTTCTAAAGAATTATTAACATTAATATCATTTATATGTGAGAACACAGATGTCCCTCTTGAGGTCATTACATCTGTTTTTTTTTTTTTTTCATTTTCTATTTTTATTTTTATTACTATTTTTTAAATAGTTATTTCCCCAATACAATTTTTTGTCTACTGTACAGCATGGTGACCCAGTTACACATACATGTACACATTCTATTTTCATACATTATCATGCTCCATCATAAGTGACTAGACATAGTTCTCAGTGCTACACAGCAGGATCTCATTGCTAATCCATTCCAAAGGCAATAGTTTGTATCTATTAAGATCTGGGTTTAAATTCTGGCAGCAACTAGGATACACATTATGTTGGTTTGCTAAAATAAGAAATAATTAAATAGGAAATGAATGATTCAAGAAAGAGTTGAGTGATGCCTGTGAAAAGCCGATAAGATAGTCCTTCTCCCAAGGAATTGGAAGTGACTACAGTGTGGCTTGGAAACCCTGTTAAGACAGAAGCCATGTGAAACTCAAGTAGGAAAAGGCCAGCAAGCCTCCTGTGATGTGCTTACCACACAGCGTGTGTCCAAGAGCTTCTCATGGCTCCTCATTTCTTAAGAGTGAGCAGAGAAGCAGGTAAGTTTATGTGCTTCTGAAAACATCCTAGTTTGTGACCCTTTTATGTCCAGTTACCATCACCCTCTTTGAAGAGTCCCACCACCTCCCATGGAATGTGAGGGATCAGTCAACATGCAGACAAAGGGAGAATAGGAGGCAATGCTGGGGAGCATACCGAAACACCCCTCTGGCTTATAAAACTGCTTTATTTATATCCACAGAGAAAAATGTGGCTGAGGATATAACTTTCCCAATTCTAGCACATCTTTTCAAAATGGCAATCACTGGTTGCATGTGAAGTGTTGGAAGAAATGTATTTAAAAACAAAAACTTCTCCCAACCCAGCAAACCTGCCTACCAGTGTTAGTAGAGAAACAAAACTGCTTTCTTATTGAATAAGAATGTGATGCACATCACAGGCAATCCTGAGCCTTCAGTAAAGACTGACAAGTGTGAGAGGCTGGCACCTCCCATTCTGGACAGGTCAAAGTCGTCACACTCACCAAACAGAAATAAATCAATACTACATCCTGGGCCTGTATTTAGTGAAGGTTTGACTGACACTTGTCCTTCTCCTCCTGGAGATCTGAGTCTCAGGGGAGAAAAGAAGTCTTCCAATTCCTCTATCAAGGTGTCTCCCTTCTCCTTGTTGACACAACATTTACTTGTTTGCTCGGACTTGGACTGTAAGAGCCAGAAAATCCTTTCCAGAAATAGTATCCCTTAAACAACTGGTAGATATCTATAAATATTAAATAGTCTAAAAATTACAAGATAAACATCTATTCTATTCTAAAATTTTCAAGTGTTGGCAAACTTATGGGAAATGGGTGTCATCATGCATACCTAACCTTAATCTAAATGCGAAAATCAATTTTTCTTTCATTAATGTTTTTGATCCTTTAATGGAAAGGTACAAGAAAATAGGAGCATTTAATTTCCAGTTTTTGGAATAACGTTAATTCCCCAGGCTGGGATGAGAAAGGGGTACTGTGGATATCTAATGGTCTTTAGTAGACACCTATGATGATGCTAGTGTTAGAGTAATTACCATATGGTTGCTAGTTATCAAAGGTTACACCATGCATAGTAACCTCTTAGTAATGCAAGAAATATTAATTTTGTAGCCCCATGCATCATCCAGCTGGACTAGACAAAATCAGTGCCAGTCATTACGGGGCCCCTCCCATCCACAGAACTATTCTAGCATATTGAGACATAGGTAATGTCCAGAAAAGGGGGGCAGAACTCCTCCTTTCCTTGCATGCTGGCTGCTAACACCCTCACGGTCCATATCTAAAAGGGACGCTCTCCTGATTGATTTATTTTATGGGATATAAGACTTTGGAGTGAGGCTGGGTTCTTGGTGCAGGTGTGCTATCCTGAAGACCCTTGCATCTATTCTCTAGAGTCTGCCTAGGAGCTGTCTCAGCATACCTACCCTCACATGCCCAGGGAGGTACAGCTCTCTCTCCTCCTCAGCATGGGGACACTGCTTCCTGCCTTCAGAAAAGCTTGAACTCTTCTTCAATCCCCTCTCTACTTTCCTATAAAACCCTTTATTTTTAATAGACAGATTTTCATTTTTTAAAATAAGGGACTCCAGAGTGATGGGCAAAGTCTTCCTACTTCCAGGGCAAATACATGTGTATACACACTTACAATAGATAGTTGTGAAATCACTTCATATATTTGCAGTGCTTTAGATCACAATCATGAAACAAAATTGACATATATGGTGAAATTATTCAAGTTGTTAGAAATTTTGGAGTAGTCAGTGATTTTGGAATTATCTGAGGTAATCTGTCATGAAGTTTCTGAAGTTATTCACTTTTTTATGTTGTGCAGATATCAACTATTCACTTCTAGAGATCTGTGTTTTTATAGATTTATATATTTTGGTAAGGCAGAAGGTTAGTGATTCAGAGCAGTTAAGCCATTTAAGTTAGGTTATACAGGGGCTTTCTGATTAAAGGCTAAAAGCTATTCAGAAGCGCACACGCTCACACACACACACATACTCAGCCAGCTATCTTTTCACTTAAATGTGAACCATCTTAGGTTAATAACACTCAGAGGGGCAATAGCGTTCATATTTTATCAGAGACTTTATCACAGACTTTTGTTTGCAAGTGACAAGGTGACAAGACCCAATTAAAAATTTTCTACAGGAGAAAGGATTTATTAGATAAACCCCAATTTTCAGGACAAATGGATATAGGGACTCAATTTATATTTATCCAAAATACAGAATTAGGAGTTCCTGCTGTGCCACAGTGGGTTAAAAATCTGACTGCACTGGCTCAGGCACTGCAGAGGTGCAGGTTCAATCTCTGGTCTGGCACAGTGGGTTAAAGGATCTGGTGTTGACACAGCTGCGGCTGGGGTGGCAGCTGTGGCTCAGATTCAATCCCTTGTCTGAGAATTTCCATATGCTGAGGGTGTGACCATAAAAAGAAAAAAAATACAGAATTAATTCTTCTCCACCTCTCCTGTATCAGATGGTCAGTTCTTACCTAACCTTCTGTTGACTAAGCCCAGCTCCTAGAAAATGCAATGCAAAGCCTGTTGCAAACACCATTCTATGCTTGAGAGCTTAGGAGTCAGCACAGTATTATAATTAATACTATGGCTGTAGATGATGAAAACAATAATGACTGTGATCAATAATTACTCATCCTATGATTTAATCATGTCTTTCTTCCATATTTTCTTTTCAAACTCTTCTAGCACTCTTTTCCTCATCTTTACATCATCCTATCTAGAGACACAGGAATTAGATATGCCATTGCCTTGGGTTTATTTCATAGTCCCCATTCCATACACACACACACACCCCTAAACTGTTTTGGCATTCTGATTTTCAAGTAAGTCTATGGAGGAAGCTCTTGAGGGAACAGCAACCCTTGCGACTTTAAATTCATATGCCTGTCAGCTGCCATTAGTACTATCCAAGTACAGAGCCTTCTTGATAAAAGACAAAAAAACCAACTTATTCCTCCAAGGATAAAATGACTAAGCAGGGACTGAACTATTACTCACCATTCTAAGCCAAACTGAAGTTCTCATGAGGCAATAATCACATGAAAGAATGAAAACAGATTTGGTAAATAAATGTACACATCAAGAAAAAAGAAAAATGTCAAATGAACAATGCAACTTTATACCTCGAAGAACTAGAAAAAGTAGAAAAACCTAAGCCTCAAGTTAGCAGAGGAAGGAAATATTAAACATTAGAGGAGAAGTAAATAAAGTAGAGAATAAAAAAATAATAGAAAAGATTAAAAAAAATGAATGTTGGTTATTTGAAAAGACAATTGAAATTGATAAATCTTTCACTAGACTAACCAGGCAAAAAGAGAGAAGCCCTAAAATAAAATTTTAAATAAGAGATATTACAACTCATACCACAGAAATATAAAGGATAAGAGATTAGTATGAACAATCCTACATAAAAACTAGGCAATCTAGAAAAAAATGGATAAATTTCTAGAAATATACAGCCTACCAAGATGGAATCATGAAGAAACTGAAAATAATGAGTAAAACCAATACTGAATAAGGATACTGAATCAGTAATATAAAACTCTGCAAAGAAAAGTCCAGTACCAGATATTTTCACTGATGAATTCTACCAAACATTTAAAAAAAGAATGAGTATCAATCCTTTTCAAACTCTTTCAAAAAATTGAAGAGCACAGAACATTTCCCTGATATGAAAGCCAGATAATGACTCTACAAGAAAACTATAGACCAATATTCTTGATGAATACAGATGCAAGAATTCTCAACAAATGCTATCAAACTGAAATCAACCACTCATTAAAAGAATTACACAGCATGATCAAGTGGGATTTACCTTGGAACTCAAGGATGGTTCAACATACACAAGCAACAAATGTGATACACCCTATTAACAGAATAAAAGAAAAAAATATGATAATCTCAGTAGATACAGAAAATGCATTTGACAAAATTCAACATATATTCATGATAAAAAAAACTCTCAACAAATTTGGTATAGAAGGAATATACCTCAAAATAATAAGACATTATATAGGACAATCTCACATCTATTATTATACTCACGATGCAAGGAGAAAGACTGAAAGCTTTCCTCTAAGATCAGGAACAAGAAAAGGATGTTCATTCTTACCACTCCTATTCAACATAGTCCTGAAAGTCCTTGCTAGAGCAATCAAGCAAGAAAAAAAAAATAAAAAGTGCTGAATCAGAAAGACAGAAGGAAAACTATCTTTGCTGCAAATGACATGATCTTATATACAGAAAATCCTGTAGCATCCACCAAAAAACTATTAGAAGTAATAAATAAATTTAGTAAAGCAGTAGGATACAAAAAAAAAAAAAGCTGGTGAGAATGTGGGAAACAGGGAACACTTGTACACTGCCAGTGTTAACATAAAGTGGTGCAGCCCCTATGGAAAACAATACAGACAATCATTCACATTCTGGCCTCAGTTTCCTCATCTGCAGAATACAGACACACCTACCCCATAGTTTCACAGAGCACTGGTGAGATTTAAATAGGAGAGCAAAGTGTTTCAGAAAGCTAAAAACACTATCCAAATGGAAGATTACATCATTATTTCTTATTATGTGCTTCCTCCTGGATACAAAATGTGGAGTTTTTTGTTTGGTTTGGTTTGGTTTTCTGGCAGGCTTCCTGAAATTCTGAAATTAGAGGGGAGGTGAGACTTTGTCATATTAGCAGTTTTATAAACAAGTGGCTGAAGATGCAAAATTTACAGCAAATGACTTATCCTTCCATTTCTATTCTATTCCAAAATAATGCTTTTAAATATAGACGCTCTTTTTGCTAACTCTGTAGCAGGACTATTGTAAGATAAATTATGTGCCAAACAAAAAGTTTTTCTTGAAATCAAATGAAAAGTGTCTCCCTATGTTTACCTGAGTTTGGTAAGCAGAAATGTCTTGCCTCTTCTTACTAATTGATTCATAATCTTATGCATCTCACCTGAATCTTTTCTTCTGCAAGCTGAGCAGAAATTCCTCCTTGGAAACACTTCAAATCATCCTGAGAGGTCCCTTCTTAGTAATTATAAATGAATAGGGACATCACTGTAAACTAAGTTGTCATTCAATGCTATAAGGAAACAGGTGAAATGTTCCATTTTGTGAATGACTGCATCAAAAAACAAACTCCAAATGTGGTAGGTTAAAGCAATTAAATTCATTCCTTATCTCACTTATTTTAACAGGTGTAGTTATGCATGCTCAAGTAGGTAAAGTGACAGGCAGCATGGTGGCAAAGAGGAAAAATACATCTTTGCCAAATAAACTCTTAATATCATCCAATTTTGCCTGAGGTGAGCACCGAGCTACTTTTTGTGTTCTTAATTTTTTTTTTTTTTTTTTTTTTTTTTGCAATGCACAGTACTCTTTTCCAAATCACATCCTACAATGACATAAGGAAACAATCCTCTGAAAGCAGTCACATAAAATCCCAGGTTTGGCCCCTTGCTGTCAAGGGACTCCAGGATGACTTTGGCCTCAGGGCAATGCTCTCTGTCTGGGAGGACGCCACTCCTATGGAGCACTGGGTCCTAAGACCAGGAGGTAGAAAGATGATCCTCCTTTTCCTTTCACTGTGTTCCTTTTGGATTACAAGGCTGGGATAGAATAACAACTAGGAGAACTGTGAAAAGAAGAGATGTAAAATCATACCGAAAACAAAGGCAATGTATATACAAATAGGATAAGTGATGGTACACTGGCATGAATTTAATACTTAAGAGCTATGGTGAAAACAGTCAACTGAAGCCAGGAAAATGACTAAAATTGATTATTTCTAGGAAATGGGACTTCAGGTGAGGAGACATGAAATGGAAAGCTGTTGCTTTTTATGATGGATCCATCTTGAATTTTTTATTTAACCATGAGCATGTATTACCTATATAAATTAATGAGGGACAGTATAAATATGGCATAGACTAAAAGGACATAAGTTGAGACAGAATGTGAACTAAATCCCAGAACGCTAGTTGGGAATCCATGAATCCTCTTTTTTACAAAGTTCTCCAGAAAATAATGATAACTAATAGGTATTGAGTTCTTACTATGTATCAGGTATCATTTTCAGAGCTTTGGTATATGAACTTATTTAATCTTAAGAAATATTTTGATTGCTTTGGGTAGTATGGCCATTTTTACAATATTAATTTTTCCAACCCAGGAGCATGGAATATCTTTCCATTTCTTTACATCTTCTTTAATTTCCTTGATTAATATTTTATAGTTCTCAGCACATAAGTCTTTTACCCCCTTGGTCAGGTGTATTCCCAGGTATTTGATTTTTTGGGATGCAATTTTAAAAGGTATTGTATTTTTGGATTCCTTTTCTAATATTTCATCGCTAATATACAGAAATGTGACTGATTTCTGAATGTTAATCCTATATCCTGCTACTTTGCTGAATTTGTTCATCAGTTCAAGCAGTTTTGGGGTTGAGTCCTTAGGGTTTTCTATGTATAGTATCATGTAATCTGCATACAGTGACAGTTTTACCTCTTTCCTTCCTATTTGGATGTCTTTTATTTCTTTTGTTTGTCTGATTGCTGTGGCTAGGACTTCCACTACTATGTTGAATAACAGTGGTGAGAGCGGGCATCCTTGTCTTGTTCCAGATTTTAGTGGGAAGGCTTTCAGCTTTTCTCCATTGAGTGTTATATTTGCTGTGGGTTTATTATAAATGGCTTTTATTTTGTTAGGATATGTTCCCTCTATACCCAGTTTGGTAAGAGTTTTTATCATGAATGGATGTTGGACTTTCTCAAATGCTTCTTCCGCATCTATTGAGATGATCATATGATTTTTGACTTTTCTTTTGTTAATGTGGTGTATGATGTTGATTGATCTGCATATGCTGAACCACCAAAACTTTCCTTGAAGAAGACACATGCACCCACATGTTCCCTGCAGCACTATTCACAATAGCCAAGACATGGAAACAACCCAAATGTCCATTGACAGATGATTGGATTAGGAAGATGTGGTATATATACACAATGAAATACTACTCAGCCACAACAAAGAACAAAATAATGCCATTTGCAGCAACATGGATGGAACTTGAGACTCTCATACTACGAGTAAGTCAGAAAGAAAAAGACAAATACCATATGGTATCACTTATATCTGGAACCTAATATATGGCATAAATGAACCTTTCCACAGGAAAGAAAATCATAGACTTGCAGAACAGACTTGTGGTTGTCAAGGGGGAGGAGGAGGGAGTGGGATGGATGGGGAGCTTGGAGTTAATAGATGCAGACTACTGCCTTTGGAATGGATTAGCAACCAGATCCTGCTGTGTAGCACTGGGAACTACCTCACTTATGATGGAGCATTACAATGTAAGAAAAAAGAATGTATACATGTATGTGTAACTGGGACAGCATGCTGTACAGTAGAAAACTGACAGAACACTGTAAACCAGCTATAATGGAAAAAAATCATTATATATATTAAAAAAAGAAACATTGTGAGATGTCTCTTAAAGATTAAATATATAGATTTAATATATTGATACAACTGTCCCCATTTTACAGAGGAAGAGACTGAGTAACAGAGTTGAGTAAGTGACTCAACTTTAGACCACAAGCTCCAGAGCCAGGATTCAATCCCAGCGACTCCGCTGCCACACTGCACTTGTCCACTCTGATACACAGGTTCTTCCAATGCACAGGAACGTTTGGGAGCACTGAGTTACAGGATGAATTTGGGGCGGGGGAGGGGGGCTTCTAATGGAGAAGATCCAAGATACAACTTGGGCAACACAGCCATAAATATTTAATGGTCTTCACTTTTGCTCCTAAACTTAGACCTCTGGCCCAGACATTTCCATTAAACTCCATACCCCTATATCTTACAACCTATTTTGTACTTTTTTTTTTTTCTTTTTTTCTCTTTTCCTTTTTATGGCTACACCTACAGCACATGGAAGTTCCCAGGCCAGGGACGGAATCCAAGACACAGCTGCAACCAGAGCCGCTGCAGTTGAATTTTTAACCCACTGCACCATGGCAGAAACTCCATTCTGTATACATTTCAAGTGCTCCACACCACATTTTAGAACAAACTCATGAAATTCTTCAAACAGCTCTTCTCTTGGGATTCACTCACCTCAAGATAGTGTATTCCCTTGCAAACAGGTCAGCAAGTCTGAAATGTGGGAATTATTGCCTCATCGCCCATTCCCTTATTCCCTGCCATCACCCTGCAATCAATAATGATTCCTATCACTCTTTCCTACTAAATCTCTCACAGAGCCACATGCTTTTCCCTTCCCTGGCCACCCTCAACCTCCAATCCAGCATAATCTCCCAGGGACTACTGCAATGGTCCCTCCAATCTACTCCTCACTACTGAGAGTGTGACGAAGTTACAAAGAAATCTCAAATCGTAATGCTTCCTGAGCTGCACACCTGCCTCCTGTGCCTCGGCTCAGACCACTCTTCTCCATCCCCATGCTCAGCCATGAGGCCTTCCTTTAGTTCCTCCACCTGCTCATGTTCCTTGGACTTTAGCTTCCACACAACACAAGCTGGTCCCTCTGCTTGGAACGCTCCCCCAGAAACTGGCTTAGGAAAGTTATTTCAGCATTCAAAGTTTCAGTTGTCTCATCTGTCAAATGGGAATTAAAGTGCCTTAGATCACAGTTGTTAATAATATGAAATAAAATAAATACATAATGGGAGTTCCAACATGGTGCAGCAGGTTGGGGATGTGATCATAACTCCCAGTTGTGGCTTAGATTCGATCTGTGTCCCAGGAACTTACATTTGCCTGGGGTGGCAGCCAAAAAATCCCAATAAATACATAATGTTCCTGGCACAAAATAGATGTTCAACAAATTTGTTTCCCTCAAAATATCCCAGAATCTTAAATTCTTTCCCCAATAATCTTCATATAAAGATAAAAATCCTTTTAAACTTGTTTTTTAATGGTGATTTATAAAACTTCGAAATAGGAAAGAACCTTTAAAGATCTGTTTATCTCATTTTGGAAGTTTATTAAAATTATAACACATCTTTCAGTGAAGCATCTATGCAGCAGTTTTTAATTGCTGTCAGGTTAATAATATCCCTTAGAATGTGGAGTCTTCATTAAATGTAGGTGTTAGATGGCTATAATTTTCAAAATTACCGTTTTGTTCTGTAATCCATTTAAATAGTCAGCACAAATAATTAATGAAATGTATATACTTTTAGAGGTAATGACATAAAAAAGGACTGCAAATAACTGAGCAAATAAAATAAATTAGACTTTTTCATTTTTAGCAACAGGGATGGACCTAGAAATTATCATGCTAAGTGAAGTCAGCCAAACAATGAGACACCAACATCAAATGCTTTCACTGACATGTGGAATCTGAAAAAAGGACAGAATGAACTTCTTTGCAGAACAGATACTGACTCAACAGACTTTGAAAAACTTATGGTTTCCAAAGGAGACAGTTTGGGGGGTTATGGGATTGAAATACTATGAAACTGGATTGTGATGATCATTGTACAACTATAAATGTAATAAATTGAGTAATAAAAAAAGAAAATAAAAAGACAATAAATTAGCATCTACTTTGTAATTAGAGATTGTAACTCTTGATAATTTGCAAACCTTTATAATACACAGTTGACCCTTGAACTACATGGCGGTTAAGGGAAACAATACTCCCTGCAGTTGAAAAATCTGCCTATAACTTACAGCCGTCTCTCCACATATGAAGTTTCTTTATATCCATAGTTCCAAATCAGGAGAGTCAACCAACAGATCATGTAGTACCACAGTATTTACCATTGGAAAAAAATCCTTGTATTAATGGGCCAGCACAGTTCAAAGCCATGTTGTTCAAGGGTCAACTAAGATGACAGCACAGTCACATTCCCATTGAGGTTAAAATGACTCTAATAAAAATACTAACAAGTTGAGGGTGGGGAGGGATAAACAGTCTGTAGAGGATTTTTAGGGTAGTGAAACTACTGTGCATGATAATATGCTGATGGATACACATCATTACACATCTCTCCAAACCCACAGAATGTACAACACCAAGAGTGAACTGTAATGTAAACTATGGACTTTGGGTGACTAGGATGAGTCAGTGTAGGTTCATCAGCTGTAACAAATGTACCACACTGGTGGAGGACATTGATAATGGGCCATAGTTGTGCTGGGAAGGGGCTGTATAGGAAATCACTGTATCTTCCATTCAATTTTGTGGTGAACTTAAAACTGCTCTAAAGTTTATTGAAATACATAAGAAAACTGAATTACTGAAATAAAAAATGTATAATTATATAATGAACTCTATAAAAAGATAGACTCAACTTGCTACAGCCACAAAGAAAGTAAAGTACAATATGTACATGTTAGCTTTTGAATATAAAAACTATGGATATATAAAAAGAAATCGGAGTTCCCGTCATGGCGCAGTGGTTAACGAATCCGACTAGGAACCATGAGGTTGCGGGTTCAATCCCTGTCCTTGTTCAGTGGGTTAATGATCCGGCGTTGCCATAAGCTGTGGTGTGGTGTGGGTCGCAGAAGCGGCTCGGATCCCGTGTTGCTGTGGCTCTGGCGTAGGCTGGCAGCTACAGCTCCGATTTGACCCCTAACCTGGGAACCTCCATATGCCGCGGGAGCGGCCCAAGAAATGGCAAAAAGACAAAAAAAATAAAAAGAAATTATTTTCTTTCTTCTCCCCCCAACTGTGTCACTGTCTAGTCCTGCTGGGTATATAAACTCCCTTTGAGTATGAATTTTGTAAAGAAGAGATAGAGAGGGAATGATCAGAGAAGCAAGGATGTAGTGTGGAAGCTGCTAGGGTCAACACAATGAGAAGTAGTAAGAGCTGAGGTATATTTTTTCACGTTAAGAGTCTTCAGATTTCTTGTTGGAACCACGCGTCTACACCCACTGCCTGGCTTCTGACATCAGCTCATCCTTCTGGCATCCTATCAATGAGATCCATTCAAAAATTGTAAGGGAATACTATAGTAGAAACCACTTAGATTAGTCTACCTCTTTACCTGATTAGGCTCTTTGGTGGTTTTGTTAAAGGGGATGTGTTTGGGGAATTAGTGGTATTTTTAAACTACTGCCTGTTGACAGCGGGCAGAGAGGAGAAGAGATCTATGAATTAAAAAGTAGTATAAGAATAGGAACTACTAAAAAAAATACAACCAATCAACCAAGCTTGGAACTAATTTAATCTAGATTTTCTGATTAAACCCTTCTTCAAATGGAAGACTAAAATCGGAGATGAAAAAATGCTGAAGCCTCAGTGAATCCTTCTCAAATGGATCTCAAACATCCTCTTGCCAGGAAGATGTCTGGGAGAAGTTAGTTGAGGAAGAAAGAAGATGCAACCTTTTGGGGGAGAAAAATGAGTTGTACTTTCACAAAGATTCTCCAAGAAGGACTTCATGTTGGAAAAACAATTTAAGGTAGAACTAGTCCTAGCTTGAAATGCAAGCATATTAAGGCAAAGTAAGTATTGTCTCAAAGTCATCAAATATTCTAATTTCACCTCTCCTAACCCCATTCATTATATTTGCCTTTCCCAGTCCTATGTTTGGCTAGGGATCTCCTTGGCTTCCTCTCTTGGAGGAACTCCAGTATTCTTATCCACGTTGGAAAGGAGGTAAGCTGGGGATGAAAATAAGGCAATAAGCAAGTGATCCTGCAAAGCTTTCCAAGGAGAGGGGAATGACCGCCTTGTATTTCACAAAGAACACTTGTACTCTGGGGTGAGAGGAATCTCCACAGTCCTCTCTCCTATCCAGAGGCCACAGCCCACCAAATGTGGTTACCTTTATGGAAGGGTACAGAGCTAGGCTCCAAGGACGAACCATTAGTCAAGAGGCACGGAAGGATGTTTGGGGAAGGAAATTCCAGGTTGTCTAAATGTCAGACATCCTTCTTTTAAATATCAACATATTCAGCTTCATTGGCTGAGAAAGCTGCTCACCTTCTATTTCTACTTACCTTGGAGTGATCTTAAGAATTATGTCTCAAGGGACTCTGCTCTACTTCTGCCTTGCGAGTGTTTGTGTAAGAGAAATTTTCTTGGACCTTGTTGGAAAAGTCGATGAGGATCTATTCGTACATTGTCTTCAAGGTAGGCTGTCAGAGACACAGGGGTCAAGTTTTCAGTGATGTTATGGAAAGAGCAATGGAACACATTACACATACATTGGGATTACTATCATTATTATTGTAATAGGCATTAATTGTCCTGATATTCATTAATTTAGTCATGGATATCTATTATCTAATTCCTATGTACAATAACAGTGTTACAAAGTCTGTGAGGACTTTGGAATTTGAAGATATTTTAACCATATCTTTAAAAAAGATTGGCTTTTAAATAAAAACCTAGTAATTTAAAACATGTTAAAATTCACCCACCAAAGATTCCATCTGAACTTTTTTTAAATAGCAGTTGAGGTTCTGGGCTGATATGATCCTGCAATGTAAAACTTTTAGAAACTGGAAGGAACTTTGTCACCTACACAACCCCTTCATGTTAAGGCTCAGTTAGCTGAGAGGCAGCTTGAGTAAGTTTCCTCTACAAACGAGTGGCAGAATATCCAGCACAGAAGCTTAAGTTAGCTAACTTCATCTAGTTTCCTCCCAAGACACTAAAAGATGCTTATCACCACCTCTGGGCTCGGGCCCGAAGGTGAAAATAAGACCACTGCCTCCGAGTACCTGTGTGGGATATCTGTGTCTCCTGCCTGGTGTTCCGCACAGTTCTAAGTAGGGCGCACAGTTCTAAGTAGGGCACACAGTTCTAAATGGGCAAAATCCAACACAGGGCTTTGTCTTCTGGAGCTTATACTTTCGTCTTCCGGCCTTTAAGAAATTTAAAGTGCTTTGAGGACGCCGAAGACATGTCCACAAAACCTGCAGATATGTCGCCAACAGGAGGGTTCTTTTAAAGGGTTGAGACGGCCCGAGACGGGAGCACTCTAGAAAGTCGGGAACCCAAGCACACGGAGCGGCGATAACATTACTCTCTCCAAGCCAGGAAACGGTCTGTGCCCTGGGTCAAATCAAGAACCCCGCCACAGGGCAGGAAATCGCCACCCTATGACGTAGCGAAAGCTTTGAGATCTAGAGTCTCCGGGTTCGAGAAGCCGGGGGACTGCGGCGCCAGCTAGTGGACGGAGGTCGTAGCGGCAGCTGTGCACCCAGTGTGTCCGCCGCCCGCGCCGGCGCAGTGCGGGGAGCCGGGCGCCGAGCCGGACCCCTCAATGCCCCGACGTTGCGCATGCGCTCCGCAGACGGCTGCTCCCGGGTTTCGCGACTCCAGCTCCAGACCGCGAGAGGGCGCCTTGCTTCTCACCAGCGGCCGCCACCAGTCTGCGACGACTGGACCTGCCCCCACCGCGGCGCGATTTCGCTGGAGTTCGGGTACTGAGCGCCTGTCCCCCCCAGAGCCAGTCAGCGAAGAGCCCCGCGCCACCACTCCAGGTCCGGAATCCCCTCTCCTCTTCTCTCGGCTCCCGCGACGGGAAGAGTTGGCGCGGGCGGCCGCTGCCTAGTTGGATTCCTGGCAGGGGTGGGCTTCTGTCCTCCGAACCCTGGGCACCTCTAGCAGCGGCTCCTGCTGGGTCCCTCGGATCTAGGGTCCCCATCCCAGGAAACTTCTATCAGCGAAGGCCACGAGGTCTGGCTCCTGCCACTCCGTTGCCTCTCCCCGTGTGCTCCTTATACTGAGGGGGCCGAGGCGAGGACGCGGACTGCAGCTCTCCTGGAATGCCCAGCGTGCGAGAGCAGCACCTGGGCAGGGCCACCCGCCTGGGGCTGAAGGAGCTGACGCCTGTCAGCATCGCATTGGCTCTTGGCAGGAGCCTCCACAAACGTCTAAGCCTTGGTCCACTGTTCTAGTCAGGATAGTAGCATTGAGGAGAGGTAATGGGGGTGGAGGCAGACGAGTGAAGGATGGGAAGGGTTGCTGCTGGCTAGGCTAGGTCATGTAGAGTTTGTGAGTGGATGAGGCTTCTGAACTCAGGAGGTGCTGCAAACTTCGAGACTCTGCCCATCTTCCGCAGAAGTTATACTTCCTTCTGTAGGAACCACCTGCATCCCACCCCAACCCCGTGTTCTTTTTCA
Organism: Sus scrofa; assembly: GCF_054392235.1. Lineage (NCBI taxonomy): Eukaryota > Metazoa > Chordata > Mammalia > Artiodactyla > Suidae > Sus > Sus scrofa. Next base: position 142,746,932 of record NC_139396.1, on the reverse strand, counting down.
AAGCCCAACCCTCAAAACAAAACAAAACAAAAAGCTTGGACATTGCGAACTGTTGCCCTGCAAGCAGGGGTGCAAATAAAGATCAGGCAAAGAATTGGGGGCAACAAAATGTCAGGACTGTGGAGATGAAAGAGTTAAATTTCAACACGTTGACCTTCCTTCTAGGGATTTTACCTTTATGTAGACTCAGGTTAAGCAGGGTAATTAAAGTGAGGAGTCCCACTCCTTCTTCCTTCTCTCAGAGGAGTGGAGAATGTCAGTGGACAGTCTGCCTTTAGAGTTTCCCTGTTTGTGGGACTCAGCACAGGCGTTACAGGAGAGAACTCCTGGCATCTTCTCATAGCATGGGGAGTTATGATCAGACTGTCCAGCCTGTGCATGAACCACTGTTCCCTGGTGTGATCAGTTCTAGGAAAAGATATCCTAGTGACAACAACTCTGGGTTGTCCGGTTGCTTGACCTCTAGTGACAAGAAAAAAAAAAAACCAAAAAGATAATTTTCCTCCCTCCTTAATGGAAGGAGAAAAGGGTTTGCTGGATTACAGGAGGCTAACACTGGGGAGAGTAGCATGAGTGGGGTTGGGCTAGACAGAGCAGGTGGAAGCCAGCAATCTTTAGTCTTGTTAGGGGAAGTTTTATATTTTTGAGAAAATTCTGCCTCTTTTCAACCTGAAAGAACTGTTACAATTTAAGCTGATGCTGGGAACTTTAACTTCCTGAAAAACAAAACAAAACATCTTGAATACCACAGCTAAAGAGCACTTAAAAGTGTTCTCCAGGCCTTGAGAGCATTAACACCAAATAAAGGTATCTTTCATGTTGTTTTCAATTGTGGTGTAATTGGCAGAAACTTTCCCAGTGGGGTGTAGCTTTTAGTTGTGACTCAGTGTCAGCTGGTAATGAAATTTGTGAACATTTAAAACATTTTTATGAATCCCTTTGATGTCCAGGCATAGATTGCATTAAGACAAATCATGGTAATTGCAGTTTTTACACCAGCAGTTGATTTTGCCTGTTTTTGAACTTCAAGTAAATATGTACCATTTTGGATGTGGCCTCTTTTGCTCAACATTATGTTTGTGAGATTCATATGCATCTGTCCTTTTAGCAAACAAGTATTGCTGAAGAGTAGCATTAACCTATGAATATCTTAGTTTTGTTTTAACTTGTTGGTGTGGTACAACAAATGAACTGTCGAATATATTTTGTTGAACTCCTATGATGCCCTCAGGCTCTGTGCTGAACTGTGGGGAGATGAAAAGTTAGGGAAGCTGTTTCCCAAGGGTCATCAGTCTAATATGAGAGTCTTATTAACCAAAGACCACTGCATTGTGACAAATGTGCAGAACATATGTGTAAGAGTGATAGAAACACTGAGCTGATTGGGGGTCACTTTCTCCAGGGCACTGTCAATTATTGAAGGGTGAGTAACAGCTCACCAAATAGAAACTTGAGTTGGGAACTTGGAGGTTGTTATGTTCAGTTTGGCTCTGTCAACCAGACTTGAGATGTGGTCTCTGAATCCAGATTCCTTCTCTGTCATAATGGGATGTTTTGTGCTACCTGCCCTTGTGGGCCTCTAGGTGATATCTAAGGAGGTATTGTTATGATACTCTGCCCAGGCTAAGAGTGCTGTATAGAGATAGTCATCATCATTAATGATAAATAGATTCATCCAGTACTTAATTGAACACAACCCATGTGCCAGAAACTGTTCCGATGATGGTATCAAGAGTGGAAGAGGTAGGAGTTCCCATTGTGGGTCAATGGGTTAAGAACCCAACTAGCATCCACGAGGATGCGGATTCAATCCCTGGCCTCACTCAGTGGGTTAAGGATCCATTGTTGCAAGCTGTGGTGTATGTTTCAGATGGAGCTTGTATCTGGTGTTGCTGTGGCTGTGGCATAGACCAGCAGCTCTAGGTCCGATTCGATCCCTAGCCCCAGACCTCCCTTATGCTGCAGGTGTGGCCCTTAAAAAAAGAGAGAGAGAGAGAGAGAATGAGAGGAACAAAGATGGAAGAGGTAGCTGTTCCACCATAAGTATATTTTTATCTTACGCTTTTTATAAGATGCCCTGAAAGCCTAGTAGTTTGAGGAAAAGCTGAGAGAGTGAGGAAGCCCCTAAGGAAGCGTGGTGAATATAGAACTTGTCAACCTCAAACAATAAAATGGCCAGTTATTTTACTAGCACAATGGTTTTATTCAGGAATAGCAGAGAATTGCAGTTTGGGACAGGCAAGCTATGGTGAATCATAGGCAAGTCTGAATAGATAAAGGGAAGGTCAGGTTTCATTAGGTTGTAAAAGTTCATTGGACAGGAACAAGAGTTTGAGGTTGTGGCAGGTTTTTACTGGCTTCAAGTAGTGGTTAATGCATTGTTGCTCAGGCAGAGAGGGATCTTCTTATGAGCTGAAATTCCCGTGTGAAAAACTGTCTTACCATCATGGATAAGGCGTTGAGACCAAAGAATTTTACCCCAAAAAATCTATCCAAACAGGCCTTGTTAAAAAACTGTTACTGCAGTTTCTGTTGTGGCTTATCAGGTTAAGTAAGAATCTGACATAGTGCCTGTGAGGATGCGGGTGGTTGCAAATGCGGCTCAGATCCCATGAGGCTGTGGTGTAGGCCAGCAGCTGCAGCTCTGATTTGACCCCTAGGCTGGAAACTTTCATATGCCACACGTGTAAAAAAACACCGTTACTGTTTCTCCTGTCCTGCAGGCAGCAACTGAGTGTGGTAAGTAAAAACCCCTCCCTTCAGGGTTTCCTGACTTTATTTTAAGTGAAGTTTGCTTTTATTCATTTTCACATTTCAGTTTTTCATCAAGATTTTGCTTGAAAGCATCACTGATCGAGTCAGGTTTTCCTCATTGAGAGATTTTTGTCCTTTGGTAACAGGAAGGTCCTTCCTGGTTGTCATGTCCCATGTCAGAGGGAACGTGCATAGTGACTGGAAACCATTGAAACCTCATTTGAGTAACAAGGAGGGGCATGAGGGAGAATGCTCAGGAATTTTTCATCTAAAGTCTATATCCTAACTACGTTGTAGGTATTAGAGATCATCTCAAAGTACTGACTAGCATCTCCCTGTTGCGTATGTCGTTTCTACAAAGGTTTGGCAGGCAGAGGGTTCAGAGCTTAAAAATAATTATGCAGAGCAGGGTTAAAAGTAATATAAGTCCAGTTTATATGGTGGTAACTAGCTAAATAGATCGAAAGATCATGGAGTATCAGGGGAAATTTGTTGTAACCAGTGTGTGCTTGTTCCCTAATCTTGTGTAATTGAATTCTTGTCTCTCCAGAGGTGTTTATCCATGTGCAACAGATTTTATTTGCTATCACACAGACACCTCCTTGCTCAGCAAGTAGATAATCAAGGGCCATGCCATTATCTAAAACTACTTTAGCCAGAGAGTCAAGTAATCATTGTTGGCCTGCTACTGCTTTGGCTGTGAAATTGGCTAGCTCTCCCATGGGAGAGCTTTCCGATCAGGTGTTCATTGGTGCTTATACTAATCCTAAGGGGAAAGGCTCTTTCTGTGGAGGCAAACTTGGAATCATATACACCATACCCCCTCCCCCCATAGGTCCTGTTTAACTGGCCATGGAGGCTTAATTGGGTGGACCATGGGAGGCTTCAGAAGTCTTACTTTGTAGCTGATGTCAAGGGGGCCCTGGGTAAAATTAGCACTAACGTTTGGGACAAGTAAAAACATTTGTTACAGGATAGAGGAAAGAATCACCATTGCCAAGAATGGACTGAAGTTTCTGGTGGCAAGCCCAACAAGTAGGTAAGTTTTCCCCCTTTGTAATAGACTGAGAAATGCAGGTAAGATGTTTCTTTCCAACAAAAAGAGAGAGAGAATAAGGTAAGAAGTAACAGTGGGGAAAGGTATACAGGCCTGATCCTGAGGTCTTAGGAAAGCTGTTTCTTTCAGCTATCTTCTGTTTCAATTCTTGGTGAATCTGACTCTGAAGTCTCCAGTGCTTGCATAGGGCTAGATGCCAGGTGGAGCTTTCTTTAGCTATAAGATGTGTACCTAGGGCTTGAGTTTCTGAGGTTTTGCTGCTATCTGGGTAAAGTGAGGAGGACCTGGTTTAGTCCCTTCCAAGGAAATTTAAGGGCAGTCTTTGTTTTTATTGATTCCAAATCAAAAGGGTTGGAGAAAATTGGAAACATTTAGTTCAGAAATATTTTTTTAGTCAGATATTTGAGGAAATGAGAAGAGTTTTGTATATAGTCCACCTTATAGGTATATAACAGAACCTTAAAGACAAGGATGAGAACCTAATATCTGGAAGTTCCCACTGTGGCTCAGTGGATTAAGAACCCCATGCTGTCTCTCTGAGAATGCAGGTTTGATCCCTGGCCTCGCTTAGTGGGTTAAGGATCCTTTGTTGCCGTGGCTGTGGTGTAGGCCTGCAGCCGCAGCTCTGATTCAGCCCATAGCCTGGGACCTTCAGTATGCTGTAGGTATGGCCATAAAAAGAAAGAAAAAAAGAACCTAGTATCTGCAAAGGTGCAAAAATAATTTCTCTCTCCATAATTAAATCAAAGGCCATTATAGTAAAACTAATTTGTATTAAAATGGTCTGATTATTTACATAAATGCAGCAAGAATAATGATTTACCACATAAGCTCTTTTTAAGATTACTTTGCTGGAACTTTATAAGCAAGGTAGTAAGCTAATTTTTCCAAGCACTTCCTTAAATTTTTTTGGTCTTATCTGATTCTATGTATATTTCTCTCTAATACGACGTTTTGGTCAAATCCTTGGTATTGTAGCTAGTATATCTGATTGTGTCCTGTTTTGAGGAGAGGAGAACATATTGTTATTGAACTCATGCAAATGACTATATTGTCATAAAAATAAGAATACCCACTTACTTAGTCTCACTCAGAATTTGAAGAGTTTTCAAATTCTGGAGGGGTCAGACAGAGAGAAGAAATAAATGCTTCATTATGATTTACAAAGGAACACTTAATAAAATTTCTGTGAGTCATAGATAGCTTAAGGAAAAAGTTTCCTTAAATCTGTAAAATTAAAATGCTGAAAACATTAAGCAGTATTTCAAAGAAAAAAGTCATAAAAAGAATTATAAACATTCTCCTCAGTTAATTTGGTCCCATGAAATTAGTTCTTGTTGGCCTTGATCTTTTGTTAGAAGTTTTATGAAGCTATCTGTTTCTTCATTAGCATTCTCTAAATTTTTACCTAAATCAGTGGTATGATGTGAAAAGTTATCAGAAACCGGTATTCTTTACTGCTTGTCAGAGTCCTTTCCATGACTCTCTTTGAGGATGAAGCACTTTAGTAGAAACTAAAGTGCTTCATTTTTTTTTTAATGTAATTTTAGGAGTGAACCTAACCAGTGTATATTCCTTTTGCTTATAAGGAAATCCTGGCTGGTTTTTCAGTTTTTATTTTTATTTTATTTTTTGACTTTTTAGGGCTGCAGCCATGGCATATGGAGTTTCTCAGGCTAGGCGTCTAATTGTAGGTATAGCTGCTGGCCTGCTCCACAGCCACAGCAACACCATATCAGATCAGATCAACGCATCTGCAACATACACCACAGCTCACGGCAACACCGGATTTTTAACCCACTGAGTGAGGCCAGGGATCAAACCTGCAACCTCATGGTTCCTAGTCAGATTTGTTTTTTCTGTGCCACGATGGAAACTTCTAGTTTTCCAGTTTTTATTTTATTTTATTTTATTTTAATTAATTAATTAATTAATTTATTTATTTATTTTTGTCTTTTTAGGGCCGCACCCTCGGCATATGGAGGTTCCCAGGCTAGGGGTCTAATTAGAGCTATAGCTCCTGACCTACACCATAGCTACAGCAATGCCAGATCCGAGCCATATCTTTGACCTACATCACAGCTCACGGCAATGCCAGATCCTTAACCCACTGAGCGAGGCCAGGGATTGAACCTGAAACCTCATGGTTCCTAGTCAGATTCATTTCTGCTGAACCATGATGGGCACTCCTGGTTTTCCAGTTTTTAAATTTAACATTGTATCATAAGCAAACTCTGCAGTGTTACAGCTCTCTGACTTGTTAGAAAAGTAGGTCAAAACAAACCTGCAGTGGATATATTTGTGCCTATCACTTGGGTTTTTCCCCTGGTATTATTTATGTGTGTGTGTGTGTGTGAAACTTATATATGTGCACTGGGTCAGAGAGTGAGTTCTGCATGTCACTGTGCTTTTCTGAAAAGTAGTAACAATTTATACCACTGCCGGCAATTTATGAGGGTGCTAATTGTATTACATCTTTATTTACATGAGTGATATTCTCAATGACAAAGATTTCTACTATCTTCGAAAAACAGTGCCTTAATGTTTTAATTTTCATTTCCCTAATTACTGATAAGAATAACATTGTTCCCTTATTTTGTTTACTAGTTGGGATTTTCACTGATTTTTCTGTTCGCAAGGCAAGAAGGTAAAATAAGCATATATAAGCATGGAATGTGCTTCTTAACAGGATTACAATCCTGTTTCAGTGGACTGGGCAAATTGATGAAGTTGTGATGAGAGGCAGGGGATTCAAGAGTTATAGATGCAACAGAGCCTTTCAATCCTGAGATTTTTAGATTCTTCTTGGAAGGAAGGAAATGAGGAAGCATCCTGTGCCTGCAAGTGTTGAATTTGGAATGGCAGAATCACCAAGGAAAGTCCTTTCTTTTATAGGCTCTGCCTCAATGTTCTCATTTCTTTTCTTTTCTTTTTTTCTTTGTCTTTTTGTCTTTTTAGGGCCGAACCCGCGGCATATGTAGGTTCCCAGGCTAGAGGTCTAATCAGAGCTGTAGCCGCCTGCCTGCGCCACAGCCACAGCCACAGCAATGTGAGATCTGAGCCGCGTTTGCAACCTATACCACAGCTCACGACAACACCGGATCCTTAACCCATTGAGCAAGGCCAGGGATCGAACCCACAATCTCATGGTTCCTAGTTGGGTTCATTGACCGCTGAGCCATGACGGGAACTCTCTTCATTTCTTTTCTTATATATTTTCTTTTTCCCATCCCAGGATACCACTTCTAGGCAGAATTTCTCAAATTGTCACATTCTGATTAGTACCTTTTAAGAACTGACAAGTTTGACAAGTTTTAACCTCATTTCCTTCATTTCAAGGGTCTTGAGACCCAATCTTGTGTTTTCTCCAAGACGATCTCTCACCAGTGGGTGGCAGCCTGTTGCTTTCAAGAGAGGCAGTTACAAGCTTTTGTGTGTAGAAGGCAGAGGTGGAAGTATGGTATATAAGAGATAACTGGAATTTCGGGGAAGATAAATGGCTGTTGAATCTACTTGATGGTAAGATCAATTTGGCAGTTTGCTTGGACAACTTTTAATGATGACTGATTTATACAAACACATATTCCTGAGCTTTAGGATTACTCCTGGGAAGTTTTGGGGACCACCCTACAGAGAAAAATGTTTAATTTTTTTTAAACCTTTTTTTTTTTAATCAAAAGTTTATTTCTACTAATCTTTCTTGTTTTCTGGATTGAAAATAGTGAAAAAATTATTTGCTTTTATTCACATATGAAATTTCTTCGTGTCAGTTAAATCATTTTCCTAATTCCTAAGGTGAATAATACAACTTAGTATTTCTGAAGCATTATCTTTAATGTGGAGTAGGAAACTGAGTAATAAAAACTATCCAAGTCACGTGCATTCTAAAATAAGCCCAGATAGTTGAATCAAGGTGATGGAAATTGCACATAAATCTGAAATTTTAATGAGACTCCTTACTGAAATGTCTCAATCACTTATCCATTTTCTTTAGGTTTGCTTATTTAATATTTTTTCCTCTTAAGTACAAACTGATGATTAACTTATTAAAAAATGGTAATCATATATGATCATGTGAAATTTATTTGGGTTGTTTTTTAATAAGCTTGATTTGATATCTAAATTCTAAAAGTCTGTTTTCATCGTTACATGCATTAAAATGACATTCTTGGGTGCCTCCTCCATATAGCAGCTGCTCAATAATAAAGTTTATTAGAAAAGACATAGAGACCAGGAAACTTCTGTCCTAGTCCTTGATATGGAATTAACTAACAATTTTTGATAAATCAGTTAACTTCTTTTCTTTGGTTTTCATATCTATAAAGTAGAGATGATGATATGGTATCTACCTGATGAAGATGTTTGAAATTGGATAATACTTTAGAACACTCTGGAATAATATCAGCTTACCTTTGTTTAGCAGTCTCAATTTTCCAAAATCTTATTTCTGGGATTGAAGTCATTGAAGGCATTCGTGTCTCCTTATTTAAAAGATTTAAGAAGTCTCTTACCAAGGTGTGCCTCAATTCCTAAGGTTTCATTTTTTCTCCCCCAGGAAATGTACTGACAATTTTATTTTTTTATTTAAGGATTTTTTTTCCACTATAGCTGGTTTACAGTGTTCTGTCAGTTTTCTGTCACACATACATGTATACATTCCTTTCTCTCTCATTATCATGCTCTATCATAAGTGACTAGATATAGTTCCCAGTGCTATACAGCAGGATATCATTGCTAATCCATTCCAAAGGCAATAGTTTGCATCTATTAACCCCAAATTCCCCATCCATCCCACTCCCTCCCCCTCCCCCTTGGCAACTACAATTCTATTCTCCATGTCCATGATTTTCTTTTCTGTGGAAAGGTTCATTTGTGCCATATATTAGATTCCAGGTATAAGTGATACCATATGGTATTTGTCTTTCTCTGTCTGACTTCACTTAATACGAGAGTCTCAAGTTCCATCCATGTTGCTGCAAGTGGCATTATTTTGTTCTTTTTATGGCTAAGTAGTATTTCATTGTGTATATATATCTCATCTTCTTAATCCACTCATCTGTCGATGGACATGTAGGTTGTTTCCGTGGATTGGCTATTGTGAATAATGCTGCAGTGAACATACGGTTGCATGTGTCTTTCCTAAGAAAGTTTTGTACAGATATATGCCCAAGAGTGGGATTTCTAGGTCCTATGTATAGTTTTTTAAGGTACCTCCATACTGTTTTCCGTAGTGTTTGTACCAATTTACACTCCTAGAAATAGTGCGGGAGGGTTACCTTTTCTCCACACCCCCTCCAGCATTTGTTATTTGTGGACTTATTAATGATGGCCATTCTGACTGGTGTGAGGTAGTATCTCATAGTAGTTTTGATTTGCATTTCTCTAATAATGTTGAACATTTTTTCATGTGCTTGTTGGCAATCTGTATATATTCCGTGGAGAAATGTCTGTTTAGGTCTTTTACCCATTTTTCAATTGCTTTTGGGGTTTTTTTGTTGTTGTTGTTATTGAGTTGTATAAGTTGTTTGTGTATTTTAGAGATTAAGTCCTTGTCTGTTGCATTGTTTGAAACTATTTTCTTCCTTTCTGTGGGGTTGTCTTTTTTTTTTTTTTCCTCATGGTTTCCTTTGCTGTGCAAAAACTTGTCAGTTTGATTAGGTCCACTGGTTTATCTTTGCTTTTATTTCTCTGGCCTTGGGAGTCTGACCTATGTAAATATTTGTATGGTCGATGTTAGAGAATGTTTTGCCTATGTTGTCTTCTAGAAGTTTGATGGTGCCTTGTCTTACGTTTAAGTCTTTAAGCCATTTTGAGTTTATTTTCGTGCATGACGTGAGGGTGTGTTCCAGTTTCATTGATTTGCATGCGGCTGTCCAGGTTTCCCAGCACAAATTGCTGAAAAGACTGCCTTTTTCCCATTTTATATTCTTGCCTCCTTTGTCGAAGATTAATTAACCATAGATGTCTGGGTTTATTTCTTGGTTCTCTATTCTGTTCCATTGGTCTGTATATCTGTTTTGGTACCAGTACCATACTGTCTTGATGACTGTGGCTTTGTAATATTGCCTGACATCTGGGAGAGTTATGTCTCCCGCTTGGTTTTTGTTCCTCAGGATTGCTTTGGCAATGCTGGGTCCTGGGGCTCCATATAAATTTTTGGATTATTTGTTCTAGTTCTGTGAAAAATATCATGGGTAATTTGATAGGGATTGCATTAAATCTGTAGGTTGCTTTGCATAGTATGTCCATTTTTACAGTATTAATTTTTCCAACCCAGAATCGTGGAATATCTTTCCATTTCTTTGAATCATCTTTAATATTCTTGATCAATGTTTTATAGTTCTTAGTGTATAAGTCTTTCACCTCCTTGGTCAGGTGTATTCCCAGGTATTTGATTTTTGGGGGTGCAATTTTGAAAGGTACTGTATTTCTGTATTCCTTTTCTAATATTTCATTGTTAGTATGCAGAAATGCAACCGATTTCTGAATGTTAATCTTGTATCCTGCTACTTTGCTGAATTTGTTGATCAGTTCAAGTAGTTTTTGGGTTGAGTCCTTGGGCTTTTCTATATATAGTATCATGTCATCTGCATATAGTGCAGATTTATCTCTTTTTTACCTCTTCTCTTCCTATTTGGATGCCTTTTATTTCTTTTGTTTGTCTGATAGCTGTGGCTAGGACTTCCAGTATTATGTGGAATAGCAGTGGTGAGAGTGGGCATCCTTGTCTTGTTCCAGATTTTAGTGGGAAGGCTTTCAGCTTTTCTCCATTGAGTATTATATTTGCTGTGGGTTTGTCATAAATGGCTTTGATTATGTTCCCTCTATACCCACTTTCGTAAGAGTTTTTGTCATGAATGGATGTTGGACTTGTCAAATGCTTTTCCTGCATCTATTGAGATGATCATATGGGTTTTGACTTTTCTTTTGTTAATGTGGTGTATGACATTGATTGATTTGTATATGCTGAACCATCCTTGTGAACCTGGGATGAATCCCACTTGGTCATGGTGTATGATCTCTTTTATATGTTGTTGGATACAGTTGGCTAACATTTTGTAGAGAATTTTTGCATCTATATTCATCAAAAAAAACTGGCCTATAGTTTTCTTTTTTGGTAGTAATTTTGTCTGGTTTTGGAATTAGGGTGATGGTGGCATCATAGAATGTCTTTGAGATTGTTTTTTCTTCAAACTTTTGGAAATGTTTAAGGAGGATATGTATAAATTCCTCCTTGTGTGTTTAGTAGAATTTTCCTGTGAAGCCATCTGGTCCTGGACTTTTATTTGTAGGGAGTGTTTTTTATGACATATTCAATTTCATTTCTAGTGATCGGTCTGTTCACTTGATCTCTTTCTTCTTGATTCAGTTTTGGCAGGCTGTAAGTCTCTAGAAAGTTGTCCATTTCTTCTAGGTTGTCAGACTTTTTGGCATACAGTTGTTCATAGTATTCTCTTATGTTTTTTTGTATTTCTGCTGTATCTGTTGTGATTTCTCCTTTTTCATTTCTTATTTATTTACTTATTGGTCTTTTTAGGGCCACACCCGCAGCATATGGAGGTTCCCAGATTAGGGATACAATTGAAGCTACAACTGCTAGCCTATGCCAAAGCGATAGCAATGCCAGATCTAAGCTGCATCTGCAACCTACACTACAGCTCAAGGCAATGCCAGATCCTTAACCCACTGAGCGAGGCCAGGATTTGAACCCGCAACCTCATGGTTCCCAGTCAGATTCATTTCCGCTGTGCCTTGATGTGAAATCCCCCTTTTTCATTTCTTATTTTGTTTATTTGGGTTTTTTTTCTCCTCTTCTTTGTGAGTCTGACCAGAGGTTTTTCAATTTTGTTTACCTTTTCAAAGAACTAGCTCTTGATTTTATTGATTTTTTTTCTATTGTTTTTTGAATCTCTATTTTATTGATTTCCTCTCTGATCTTTATGATTTCCTTCTTTCTGCTGACTTTAGGTTTTGTTCTTCTTTTTCTAATTCATTTAGGTGGTAGGTTAAGTTGTTGATTTGAGATTTTTCTTCTTTTTTGAGGAAGGCTTGTATTTCTACGAACTTCCCTCTGAGCACTGCTTTTGTGGCATCCCGTAGATTTTTGAATAGTTGTGTCTTCATTATCATTTATCTCCAGGTATTTTTAAAATTTTGTTCTTTTTTTTTTGTCTTTTGTCTTTTTGTTGTTGTTGTTGTTGTTGTTGTTGTTGTTGCTATTTCTTGGGCCGCTCCCGCGGCATATGGAGGTTCCCAGGCTAGGGGTCTCATCGGAGCTGCAGCCACCGGCCTATGCCAGAGCCACAGCAACGCAGGATCCGAGCCGCGTCTGCAACCTACACCACAGCTCACGGCAACGCCGGATCGTTAACCCACTGAGCAAGGGCAGGGACCGAACCCGCAACCTCATGGTTCCTAGTCGGATTCGTTAACCACTGCGCCACGACGGGAACTCCTAAAATTTTGTTCTTTATTTCCTTATTGACCCATTCGTTTTTTAGTATTATGTTGTTTAGTCTCCATGTAGTTAGTTTCTTTTTGTTTCATTTCTTTTCCTGTGGTTGATTTCTAGTTTTATGCCGTTGTGAGAGAAGATACTTGAAATAATTTCTATACTCTTAAATTTGTTGTGGTTAGTTTTGTGCCCAAGAATATGGTCAATCCTTGAGACTGTTCCATATGCACTTGAAAAAAATGTATTTTATGATTTTTTTTGGATGTAATGTCCTGAAAATATCTATTCAGTCTAATTTCTATTTTGTCATTTAGGATCTCCATTGCCTTATTGTTTTTCTGTCTAAAGGATATGTCCATTGATGTGAGTGGGATGTTAAAGCCTCCTACTATTATTACATTCCCATCAACTTCTCCTTTTATGTCTGTTAGCATTTGTTTTATATATTTGGGTGCCCCTGTATTAGGAGCATATGTATTGATGATTGTAATATCCTCTTCTCAAATGGATCCTTTTATCATTAGTGTCCTTGTTTGTCTTTCTTTATGGCCTCCATTTTAATGTCTATTTTGTCTGATATGAGTATTGCATATACTGACATGAGTATTGCATATACTTCTCTCCTGTCTTGTCCATTGGCATGAAATATCTTTTCCTGTCCCTTCACTTTCAATTTATATGTGTCCTTTGCCATAAGGTAAGTCTCTTGCAGACAGCATATTGTAGGCTTTTTCTTTTTTATCCAATCTGGCACTCTCTGTCTTTGGATTAGAGCATTCGCTGCAGTGACATTTAAGACAATTATTGATAAATATGTATTTATTGCCATTTTAAACCTTGTTGTCTAGTTGATTCTAGGTTTCTCCTTTCTTTCTTTTTTGGTTGGATTATTTCTATTTATTTTATGCTTGAGTGGTTTTCTTTTTAGTTTTGTGAATGTAATATTTGGTCTTGATTTGTGCCCTGTTTCTTATGTATATTAGCCACTTCCTATATCTGCTTGCTTTAGCCTGATAGTCATATGTGCTCAAACACATTATTTAAAAAAAAAGACTTCAGATTTTCTTACTTCCTTCCTCACATACAGTGATTTTTATGTCCTATTTTAACATCTTCATGTTCATCCTTTTGCCGTTCATTGCGTTCATCATCTCTATTACAGTAGGTTTTTTTTTGTTTGTTTGTTTGTTTGTTTGTTTTTTTTTCCCACTCTTAGATCTGTAGGCTGGCTTATTTAAGTGATTGCTTTCCAATTGTGGTTTCCTCCATCCTATTTCTTCTTACTTCTCTTTTTATTTAGAGAAGCGCTTTCAGTATTTCTTTTAGAAAGGGTTTAGTATTGCTGTACTGTTTCAGCTTTTGTTTGTTGAAGAAATTCTTTATTTCCCCTTCTATTTTAAATGATATTCTTGCTGGATAGAGTATTCTAGGCTGCAAATTTTTTCCTTTCAGAACTTTGAATATATCTTGCCACTCTCTTCTGGCCTGTAGTGTTTCTGTAGAGAAATCAGCTGATAGCCTTATGGGGGTTCCCTTATAATTAATGGTTTGTTTTTCTCTTATTGCCTTTAGAATCCTCTCTTTATCTTTCACTTTTGCCATTTTTATTATAATATGTCTTGGTGTGGGCCTAGTTTGGGTTCATCTTGTTTGGGGCAGTCTGTGCATCCTATATCTTGATATCAGTTTCCTTTAGATTTGGAAAGTTTTCAGACATAATTTCTTCAAATATATTTCCGATACCCTATTCTTTTTCTTCTTCTTCTGGAATTCCTATTGTGCATAGATTGACCTGCTTTATATTATCCCATAGATCTCCTTCATGTGTTTTTTCATTTGGTTTTCTGTCTGCTGTCCTGATTGGGTGATTTCCATTTTTCTATCTTCCAAGTCACTAATTCGTTCTTCTGCATTAGTCATTCTGCTCTTTGGTGGCTTTAGCTCAGTTTGCATCTCTGCAAATGAATTTTCTATTTTTTCCATATTCCTCATATTTTCTAGTTCCTTTCTAAATAATCTGCCTTATTGTTCATATCCACTCTTAATTCCTTGATATTCAGCCTTAATTCCTTCAGTAATTTCATTATCTCCCTTTAGAACTCAGTGTCTGTCAGACCACAGAGGTCTGTTTCATTATTTGCAGGTGAATTCTCCTGTTCTTTTAACTGGGAATGGTTCCTGAGCTTCTTCATCTTGCTTTTGTTTTTCTTTTTCTATGAGTTTAGGGAAGCCAAACTGTAGTGTTGGAGGGCTACTTCTATGCAAGAGAACCCCTTTGTATTTTGTGGGGGGTTACTATTTATTTTTGGTGTGGGAGTTTGGATATTTGCTGTCTCTCTCTTTGGTGCAAGTAGGCTCTTATCCCCAGGGTGCTGGGTATGTTTCCAGGGAGAAGGAGCAATGTGTAGGGCTAGTGGTCAGTTCTGGTTGCTGGGTTCTTAACAGCAGCAAGGACCTGTAGGAAAGCGGCACAGGCCACTCCTAGCTGCAGGGCCCTGGGAAGTGGTAATGAGCCTTAGGCAGATTTACAAGGTGCTCAGAGCATTTGGCAGTGGTAGTGGCAGGGTGTGTGATTTCCCAGGGGAGACAGAGCAACAACAGATGATGTTCCAACTCATTGCCCTCCTCTGAGGTGATTTGGGCCACAAGTGCTGCCTATTCAGGGACCCCCTAGTGGTAGCAGGCCCTTCCCATCTCTGGCTTGCCCCCCACCATCTGTAGACCATGCAGGAAGCACCCCATCCCACTTAGCCCACACTGGAGGTGCTGCACCCACTGCTCCTAGTTGCAGGGTCCTGGGAAGAGACAGTGATTAAGCATGTGGTCACTGCCTGGAGCGTTTGGCAGTGTCAGCAGCAGGGCGGGTGTGTTTCTAGGGGTGCGAGAACAACAACAGGTGGTGTTCGGTTGCAGCGTCCTCCTCTGTGGTGCCCTCTGAGGAGACTGGGGCCTCAAGTGGTGCCTATTCAGGAACCCCTAGTGGTAGTGGGCCACACCCACCTCTGGAATCAGAGATAACTGCTGTGGTTTGCCCCTGCCACCTGTAGACCATGCAAGAAGCACCCCATCCTGCTTAGCCCACATAGGATGTGCTGCATCAGCTGCTCCTAGTTGTAGGGTCTTGGGAAGGGACAGTGATCAAGCTTGTGGGCACTGCCCAGAGCATTTGGCAGTGGCGGCAGCAGGGTGGGTGTGTTCCCAGGAGAGTGAGAGCAACAGTGGGTGGTACATGGTTTCAGCGCCCTCTTTTTTTTTTTTTTTTTTTTTGATCACTGGGGTGACAGGGGCCGCAAGTGGAGCTCACTCCCAGGCCCCCAGTGGTGGCAGGCCATGCCTCCCTCTGGCCTCCAAGATGACTGCTGCAGTCCATCCCTTCAGCCTATATATCACACAAGAGGTACCACATCACACTTAGCCTGCCACTGCCATTAGCCCACACAAGAAGTGCCTGGTCTCCTGTAGCCCAAGCAAGTGACTTCTTGCCACCAGTAGCCTGTACCAGAGGCACCCTGCCCCCCGAGAGCCTGCAGGAGCACAGGGAGATTCCTATGGCAATCCACCCCTTTTCCTCTCACCTTCCCCAATAGTGGTGCCTTGCTTCTCCCATGTGCCCAGACCTCCTCCTGGGTTCCCTCTGCCTTGGCATTCAGCACCCCAGCCCATAGCTCACCACTCTCCAGGCCATGGCACACCACTCCCTAGGCCTTTAGGCTGTCCCCACATAGCCAATCCTAGTCCTCTCCTGGGAACTGATCCCCGGAGCCTGAGTCTCAGCAACCAGCCCCTGCCCAAGCGTCTCTGGCTGTGGTGTCCAGGGCGGTGGCGGAGGTGATCTGTGGGGCTCTCACTGTACTTTGCTCTCCTCTGTCCAGCTGCTGCACTTTTCTCAGCAACTTTGAGGTCCCTCTGTCTTGGCTGATCTCCCCGTTGGTTAGGTGGCTTCCCAGGGTGTGGGTTCCTTTTCTCCTTCACAGCTCCCTCGCATGAATGCTAGTCCTGTCCTGATTGGTTTTTTCTCTCTCTCCCTTTTTTTCTTTTGTTCTACCCAGTTATATTGAGAGTTTCTTACCCTTTTTGAAGGTTTAAGTTCTTCTGTCGGCGTTCGGTAGGTGCTCTGTGTGAATCATTTTACATGTACATGCGGTTTTTTTTTGATGTGTTTGTGGGAGCAGGTGAGCATGACGTCTTACTCCTCCGTCATCTTGATTCTCTGTACTGGCAATTTTAGATTGCCAAAATAGTAACTTGGGGTCATTAAGATTTGTAACAGTTCACACCCAAAGTACTTATGTTGGTGATAGCTCACTTGAAGCTTACTGGGAAAAATAGTCATGTTTAAATTTTTTTTGCTTCCAAGTTCTCACAAAGATATTTGATTTCATTAGAATATACGGGCACCTGGCTCTCCCCACTACCTCACAGGAGCCCACAACCTTGAGTTAGAGGATTAGTAGAAAAGGGATAATCTCAAACTTCTCTTGCTGAGGATAAGGTTTACCTTACACTTGTGACAATTTCATCCATGTTCTAAATACTAGGCCTGGGGGAAAAAAAGAAAGAAAGGAGGCGTTTTCCTTAATTCCTAAAGGAGAATTACTTTTGATCATTCTAGGTGATGTTTGGGTGAATTGGGGAAGCAGAAACTCCAGGGTTGTAATGGTCTATACACTGGTTAGTGAGGTCAACCAGTTAATCTTTGCACCTCCCGATAGCTTTGTTTATGCAGTTCTTTAGGGAGGTAAGGAGTTAGAGAGCATGGAAAGTACAACAAATGATGTTTTAATGAGCTGGGGTTCTTAGCAGTCCACCACCAGTTAGCTGAGGCACTGGATGGATTCCTTCATGTCTTGCTAGGCACCAGATCTTCAACTACAATTAAAGAGGAATATACTAGACAGTCTCCAGGGCCAATTCCTGCTGTAAAATTCTGTGAGACTTCCATCTTTAAATATTCTAGCTCTTTGTTAAACATTTCTTGTGTCTTCTTGGTCTCTGCCTCTATTCTTTTTCTGAGATTTTGGATCATCCTTACTGTCATTACTCTGAATTCTTTTTCATGCAGATTGCCTGTCTCCACTTAGTTGTTCTCCTGGGTTTGTTTTTTTTTTTTTCCTTGTTCCTTCATCTATAACATATTTCTCTGTCTAACTTTCTGTCTTCGTGGTTTCCCTTCCACAGATTGCAGGGTCGGGGTTCTCTTGCTTCTGGTGTCTGCCCCCTGGTAGGTGATGTTGGTCCAGGAGCTTGTGCAGGCTTCCTGATGGGAGGGACTGGTGCCTGCCCACTGGTAGGTGGAGCTGGGTCTTGGCCCTCTGGTAGGCAGGGGTGTGTGTTCAGGTGGCTCTGAGCTCACTACAGCTTTAGGCAGCCTGTCTGCTCCTGGGTTGGGGCTCTGTTCCCACCTTGTCGGTTGTTTGGCTTGAGGCGTTGCATAATTGGAGAGACTTGCATCTTTTTCATCCTAAACTGCTCCAGACAATTCAATCCCATCTTTTATTTTATTTTTTTATACCTTTTTTTTTTTTTCTATTCTACAGCGTGGTGACCCAGTTACACATACATATATACACTCTTTTTTCTCACATTATCATGCTCCATCATAAGTAACTAGGCATAGTTCCCAGTGCTACACAGCAGGATCTCATTGCTAATCCATTCCATCTTTTAAAATTAATCTTTCTTTCCAATCCAAGAACATGGTATATCTTTCCATCTGTTTATGTCATCTTTGACTTCTTTCATCAGCATCTTATAGTTTTCAGAGGACAGGTCTTTTGCCTCTGTAGGTAGGTTTATTCCTTGATATTCTCTTCTTTTTGTTGAAATGGTAAATGGGATTGTTTCCTTAATTTCTCTTTCTGAAATTACTGGCCAGGCATGAACTGCTCTACCAACATTCTGTGATAATCTGTATGGAGAAGAATCTAAAAAAGAATGGATGTGTATATATGTATAACTGAATCACTTTTTTTGTTCAGCAGACATTATCACAACATTGTAAATAAACTATACTTCAATAAAACTTTTAAAAGATAATCTTTCCTTAAAATGGGCTCTGGATACATAATGGGCTGTATATTTTCTTCACATGTCCCTCACTGGGAACAGCAGCATATTTCTTACTTCTCTATGAGTATTTTACTGCACAGGAAAGTTTTCCTGGTGAGAAAGTAGGTGACCTAGGAAAGTATTCTTGTCAACTTTTTGTGTTTCCTTTAGTTGGCTGAGAAAGCCCTTTGAATTGTCTGTTGAGGTTCATTAGATCACTAAAGAGCAATTTATTCGTTCAGTCATTCATTCAATAAATTTCAATGAGACCTACTGGGTTCTAGGTACTCTGCCAGCTGCAGTAGTGCTTCTCAAGAACTGTTTGAAAGTCTGCCATTCTTTTGCTTAAATACAAATCTGTCTACATGAATGAAGGTCCTCAGAGTCTCAGAAATTCTCAAGAGGCAGGAGTTGCAAGTTCCTCAGCGGCTCCCACCTTCGTTAAGCAGGACTTAAATCGCCAGACACCCTTCTCTGAAGTTAAGTGGGGCTGAATACTGGGCAAACAGTGTGAACAGAAGCATCTTATGGAATGTGATGGCTCTGCTTCCACCTTCTAAACATCTGTGGTTTTATTCCTTCCCTCCCTCTTCTTGGATTCTTTCTCATTCCTTTTTAGATCTCCATTCCCACAAATGAGAGATTTTGTCCCCTTCTGGGCCATCCCTCTTTTAACATTCTTCCTTGGGAAAAAATGCTTGAAACTTCATTTAAATTTTTACGAAGGCTTTGGTTTGTTATACTAATAAATCCTCTTCTGGTTTGTGAAACGTGTAGTAAATGCAATGCATTTATATAGAAATTAAGGTAGCACTACATCTTTTAAATTAGACAGACATATATGTAAAAGGAAGCAAATGTTTCCTGGAATGGAAGGAAGATTGGACTTGGCAGAGAGTTTCTTCCCTGTTATTTTCATAGGTTAATTTGCAGACTGTTGACTCACAGGGTCCATTGTAGTAGAGCCCCTCCCTCCTCCTCAGCCAGAAGGTCTGTCCTTTTTTGTACTAGATAATTTATTCACAGTTCCCTCCCTCCTCCCCTGATATTTATGTCACAGGCAAAGAAAGCAGTCTGCATCTATTTAGGGAGAATGGCAGAGGCCGGTCCATTTGCCTGATATATATAGTCGTTCTCAACCATGGCTGCACATTAGAATTGCCTGAGTGCTTCACAAAGATCTCACATCTGAACTCCACTGCAGAGTAATAAATGGCAATTATGATCTCTGCAAGTGGAGTTTAGGCACCAGTATATCTTTAAAAGCTTCCCAAGAACCCTTGCAGATAAAATGAGAACCAGTGGCCTATATTTTCTAAATGTTTTGACAACAGCATAGAGTAACTGTGGAGCATCGATGGGCCATATTGCAAGTGTTCAGTTTTGTCCTTTGTCACATAAACACACATGCACATGGCCCACTTGGGATATAAATGAGGAGTTTTAGTGACAGACACAACACAGAGAGAATATAGATACATATACAACTGTGTTGGGAGACTCACATGTCACAGAGAGATACACACACACCAGGGGTTACAGACTATGGCTCCTGACACACATACAGACGTATATTCTGGTACAAAGACACAACCCCAGCACTTCATAAAAAAGGACAGGTGCAGACACACACACACATACATTTGTAACATAGTCACAGAGACACATGCACACAGTCACAGGTAGACATATAGTTTCATGGAGGGACACAGTTATACACAGAAAGACACACACTTAAGAGGTTACAGCATAGAAGTAGCCTGAGATACACACAGAGAACTCCATTCACAGAGATATGGAAGGCAACATAGACAGGTTTGGACATCCTGCAGTGAAGAGATGCATGCTCAGAAATGACAAAGTACAATATCCATTCATGATCAAAACTCTTACCAAAGTGAGTATAGAGGGAACATTCGTGAACATAATCAAAGCCATTTATGACAAACCCACAGCAAATATAATACTCAATGGAGAAAAGCTGAAAGCCTTCCCACTAAAATCTGGAATAAGACAAGGATGCCTGCTCTCACCACTGCTATTCCACATAGTATTGGAAGTCCTAGCCACAGCTATCAGGCAAACAAAAGAAATAAAAGGCATCCAAATAGGAAGAGAAGAGGTAAAACTGTCACTGTATGCAGAGGACATGATACTATATATAGAAAACCCTAAGGACTCAACCCAAAAACTACTTGAACTGATCAACAAATTCAGCAAAGTAGCAGGATATAAGATTAACATTCAGAAATCGGTTGCATTTCTGCATACTAACAATGAAATATTAGAAAAGGAATCCAAAAATACAGTACCTTTTAATGGCTGAGTATACCGGCATTTTTAGCAACAAGGATGGACCTAGAAATTATCATGCTAAGTGAAGTCAGCCATACAATGAGACACCAACATCAAATGCTTTCACTGACATGTGGAATCTGAAAAAAGGACAGACTGAACTTTGCATAACAGATGCTGACTCACAGACGTTGAAAAACTTATGGTCTCTGGAGGAGACAGTTTGGGGAGGGTGGGGGGATGTGCTTGGGTTATGGGATGGAAATACTATGAAATTGGATTGTGATGATCATTATAAAACTATAGATGTGATAAATTAATTTGAGTAATAAAAAAATAAAAAAATAAGATTGTGAATAAAAAAATCAAATTGCTGCCCTTCAAAACAAACAAAAATACAATACCTTTTAAAATTGCACCCCAGAAAATCAAATACCAGGGAATACACCTGACCAAGGAAGTAAAAGACTTATATGCTGAGAACTATACAACATTAATCAAGGAAATTAAAGAAGATGTAAAGAAATGGAAAGATATTCCATGATCCTGGGTTGGAAAAATTAATATTGTAAAAATGGCCATACTACCCAAAGCAATCTACACATTGAATGCAATCCCTATCAAATTACCATGACATTTTTCACAGAACTAGAACAAACAATCCAAAAATTTATGTGGAACACAAAAGACCCAGAATTGCCAAAGCAAACCTGAGAGAAACAAAAACCAAGCAGGATGCATAACTCTCCCAGACTACAAGCAATATTACAAAGCCACCATCATCAAGACAGTGTGGTACTGGTACCAAAACAGACACATGGACCAATGGAACAGAATAGAGAACCCAGAAATAAACCCTGACACCTATGGTCAATTCATCTTTGACAAAGCAGGCAAGAACATAAAGTGGGGAAAAGAAAGTCTATTCAGCAAGCATTGCTGGGAAACCTGGACAGCTGCATGCAAAGCAATGAAATTGGAACACACCCTCACACCATGCACAAAAATAAACTCCAAATGGCTGAAAGGCTTAAATATAAGACGAGACACCATCAAACTCCTGGGAGAGACCATAGGCAAAACATTCTCTGACATCAACCTTACAAATGTTTTCTCAGGTCAGCCTCCCAAAGCAACAGAAATAAGAGCAAAGCTAAACCATTGGGACCTAATCAAATTGACAAGCTTTTGCACAGCAAAGGAAACCAAAAAGGAAACAAAAAGACAACTTACAGAATGGGAGAAATTAGTTTCAAATGGTGCAACTGACAAAGGCTTAATCTCTAAGATACACAAATAACTTCTAGAACTCAACAGCAAAGAAGCCAACAACCCAATGGAAAAATGGGCAAAAGACCTGAATAGACATTTCTCAAAGGAAGACATACAGATGGCCAACAAGCACATGGAAAAATGCTCAACATCATTATAAGAGAAATGCAAATCAAAACTACCATGAGGTACCACCTCATACCAGTCAGAATGGCCATCACTAGTAAGTCCACAGATGACAAGTGCCGTAGGGGGTGTGGAGAAAAGGGAACCCTCCTGCACTGTTGGTGGGAATGGAAGCTGGTACAGCCACTATGGAGAACAGTATGGAAGTACCTTAGAAATCTATACATAGAACCACCATATGACCCAACATTCCCACTCTTGGGCATATATCCAGACAAAACTCTACTTAAAAAAGACACATGCACCCGCATGTTCATTTCAGCACTATTCACAATAGCCAAGACATGGAAACAACCCAAATGTCCATCGACAGATGATTGGATTAGGGAGAGGTGATATATATACACAATGGAATACTACTCATCCATAAAAAAGAATGACCTCATGCCATTTGCTGCAGCACGGATGGAACTAGAGACTCTCCTACTGAGTGAAGTAAGTCAGAAGGAGAATGGCAAATACCATATGATATCACTTATATCTGGGATCTAATATATGGCACAAACCTTTCCACAGAAAAGAAAATCATGGACATGGAGAACAGCCTTGTGGTTGCCAAGGGGGAGGGGAAGGGAGTGGAGTGGATTGGGATCTTGGGGTTAATAGATGCAGACTGTTGCCTTTGGAATGGATTAGCAGTGAGATCCTGCTGTGTAGCATTGGGAAGTATGTCTGTTCATTCATGATGTAGAATGATAACGTGAGAAAAAATAATGCATACATGTATATGTAACTGGGTCACCATGCTGTACAGTAGAAAAAATAATTGTATTGGGGAAATAACAATTAAAATAAATAAATAATGAAAGGAAACAGGAAAAAAAATGTACTCTTGAGGGACGTTAAGATTTTTTTTGTGTATGTCTAAGATCTTAAAGCACAGTTAAGAATTTGCTTCTTTACGCAGAAGTGCTTTTGCCTAGGCCTGTTTCCAAGTGGGCATGAGGCATAGAAGTTGTATAGCTTCAGAGGAGGGAACATGCTCATGCTAGCTTTTAACAGAAATAGATCCTGCTGAGAAGTTATCCTTCACAGGACCCTGCAATCCTGAGGAAGTAACAACAATAACAACATAACAACAATGAAATAACCCCTGTGGGATGCTGACAGCTCTGGAAACTAGAACAAAAGATCCTGTAATAGCAATTCCTTATGGTATACCAATTTCTCTTCCACCTATGAACGCAAACCTATCATTTGTAGCTAACTTTACAGGTATAATGTCATTTGATCTTTGGAACAACTTAGTGGACCAAGTTCTATTATTTGCCTTCGTTTTGTAGGTATGGAAACTCAGGCACAGAGAGGTTAGTTAAGTAAGTTTACTGGGTCATGTCTAGATTAGATTCATGTCTAGGTTTAGATTCACGTCTGCTTGAGTCTGTGCTCCTCACCACCCCTGATACTGCCTCTTCTTCCACTGAGAGGGAGTTGCAGCCTGACTGTTCCTACTGTACGCATGAGAAGACAGAGGGTCTTCTAAGTACCTCAGCTAGAGCTTTTAAATGATAAACTAAAGCTTTGCATCTAAGTGTCTGCTAAGTGTCTGTTTCCTGGCCTGAGCCTGCATTCACTACAGATGTAGACCTTTGCTTCTTCCCTTAGACTGTTTGTGAAATTGATAGTGTGGAATTGTAATTCTCAGGGTAAGAGCTTAGAACTATGAATGAACAATGGCCATGACACAACTTCACTCAAAGTCAGGAGTTTATTCTCCTAAAAGAGGGGTTGGAAGCCTTTTCTTTTTCTCTCTGCAACTCTGTTTGCCTCTCTGAGAAATGGGCTTCTGCTCTTTGTAGTGCATAGATCACTGGTACTGTAAAACTCTTGAATTTGAACAAGTCCTGGCAGAGTGTCCAGGATATGACCTGACATCCTATCTCTGGGGAAGGATGACCTTGACTTTGGGAGGACCTATTTTTTTGTGCATGTGTTGTCTTGCTTGAATGACACTCTCTGGATGGGCAGCATCTTGGTCGTAGTGCCTCACTATGGGATCTCCTTCAGTCTTCTTCTCAGCCATTGATTGTGGAGAGGACTATGACTCAGGATATGCATGCCATCATCTGTCAATAAACAGTCAATAAAGGGTTTATCAGGCATTTATCATAGGCTTTTCCCTGTGACAGCTTCTGTCATGGTTACAACTAGGTGTTCCTGTACTCAAGGGGTTTATGATTTATTGAAGAGAAAAATAAAACTGATCAATTGATTAGCAACTATTAAACCAGAGGTTAGAGATTGACAGTGGGATGACTGAATCTGACTAGTAGATAATTCCTCTCACTTCCACAAATACACACACATAATGGTTTAAAAATATCTTTGAGTTGGAAATATTTAAATGTCAGAATAGTTCACATAAAAATATGGATTTCTAGGTTCTGTTGAAAAGAAAAAAGTAGATCTGGAAACTCTGAGCTTTTGTATCACATAGAAATAATTGGGTAGTGCTGAGTAGCAATTGAGAAAAAAACGTGCTTTTTTATTACCCACTCTCTTTGTATTCTTTGATTCCAGCCCTCTACCCAAATCCTGCATTGACCTAATTCACTGTGATGCGTAGGCATCAATTACTATCAAAATTCAATGATAAATATTGTCAGAAGTTGAGGAGAGAAAGTCATTGAGTGCTGGTGCAGTCAAGGAAGACTTCATGAAGGAAGTGCTAACTTAGCTGGACTATAAAAAAGTCAGGACTTAAGGAAGGGGATGCAGCACTGGAATGTACCTATGTAGGTTACATAAAAAGAGGAGCAAGGGATGAGTACAAAGTTAAATTCTTAATAGACTAAAAGATTACATAGAAAAATCAAAATTTTGGGGTATTAGGAAGAAAATATAGGAGACTGTTTATTTTATCAGAATTGGGAGGGATTCATTTTAGTGACATAAAAAGCCCAAGCCACATAAGAAAATATTCAGAAGTTTGATTTCACTAAATTAAAACAAAAACAATAGAATCTCTTTGTATCTAAAAATGCAGAAAACAGTCAAAAAGCAAGCTGAAGACAGGGAGAATATTTGCAATGCGTAAAATAGGGGATAAATATCCAGAATTCATTAAACAAAAATTCCCACAAATCAATGAGAAAAAGACAAATAACTCAGTGTAAAAATGTATAAGACATACGAGCATCCCATTGACAGAAAGGAAATACAATGGTCAATGAAGAATGAAAAGATTCTCAGCCTCACAGATTTCATCTGAGAAATGAAAGAAACCATCATGATATATCATTTCATAAATATCACATTGACAAGTTTTAAAATGTGGCAATTCCATTAGGTTGGTAAGGATGTCAAAAAATTGGCGTCTTTACATACTACTTATAGGAGAGGGACTTGGTATAAAAACTGAGGAGAATATGCCTTGTATTAAGTTATTAAAATGTATAACAACAATAGCATGAAAGACTAAGGAAGAAATGGATGTATACTGTTCTAAGGTTCTTATACATGAAGGGGTATAATATTATTTGAAGGTAGACTGCGTAAGTTAAAGGTGCATGTTTTAAGCCCAGAACAACCACTAACAAAACAGAATAAGGATGTATAATTAAGGAGCCAAAGTGGAGCCAGAATGAAATGTAATGCTATTCTATTAATCCAGAAAAAAGGCAGGAAAAAAGGGATGAAGGAAAGGGGATGCATAGAAAATAAAATGCAAGAGAGTAGATTTAAACATAACACTATCAATAACTAAATGACCTAAAAAGCAATTAAAATTGGAGATTATAAAAATGGATTTAAAAGGAAGATTCTGTTATATTGAATTTATAAGAAACACATAATTAAAGAGACATAGAGGAGTTCCCCTGTGATGTGGTGGGTTAAGGATCTGGCATTGCTGTAACTGTGGCATAGGTTGCTGCTGCTCTGGCTCGAGGTTGATCCCTGGCCCAGAAACTTCCATATGCTGCAGGTGCAGCTGAATAAAAAAAAAAAGAGAGATAGAGACATAGATTTAAAGAAAAGGATTCAGTATACATTTAAAGTATATTTAATACAATGAATAATCATGAGAGCTACAGTAGCTGTGCAATATCAGAAAAAATAGTCTTCTCAACAAGGAACATTTCTAAGTGTAAGGAGGAAAATTTCTTAGTGATAAAAGGGCTAATTCATCAACACATAACAATCCTTAGTGTGTAAGCACAACAACATAGTTTCAAAATGCATAAAGGAAAATTTGGCATTACTGAAAGAAATAGATAAACCTGTAATTATGATTGCAGATTTCAAAACATTACTCTAAAATTTGATTTAATAAGTGCCACATAAAAACAATAGTGATATAGAAGACTTGAATAGCACCACTAACCAACTCAAGCTAATTGATGTTTATAAAACACATCATTCAGTAAGACCAGAAAGCAATCGTTTTACCTGTGATACTTAAGATGGACCACATGCTGAGCCATAAAACAAGTTTCAGTAAATTATGAAGACTGAACTTGTACAGATTATGTTATGTGACCACAGCAGAAGTAAATTAGAAACCAGTAACAAGAAGGTACCTTGGAAATCCATGAAACTTGGAATTGAATAATATATTTCTAAATAATTAATAGGTCTAAGAAGAAATCACAAGGGAAAATAGCTTTAACTGAATGAAATTGAAAAAAACTTCGAAATTGTGGCATGTAGCTGAAGCAGTGATTGTGGTGAAAAATATATATGTGTATGCATAGATTGAAAATTTATGTAAATTATATCACAACGTTAACTCTCAGGCCAGGGGGTAAGATTACAGGGCAATTACAATGTATGCCTTGAAAGTTTCTGTAGTTTCCAGTTCTCCACAAAGACCTTCCATTATTTTAAAATTCGGAGGACAATGGTATTAATGCAAACCTAAGATTCATCGATATTTTGTAACTTTCCCAATCTCAAACTGCTGACCAAGGAGTGTGGATCGTTTCAGATTTGAATCCAGCTCTGTCTCAATTAGAAAAGCCATGTCCTCATCACTATGTGGTGAAGTTCCCCATCTTAGTTAAGCACATCCATAGTACACAGGTTCTTTTTGACTTCGAGCACTCAAATATGTTATCTCTTGTCCATCCCCAATAAGCGGGGCAAGTGAAACGAACTTGAGAGTAAAACTCTTCTGTCTTAGAAATAATACTCATGTTCCATATCTTCTGGACCTGCCTGAACATTTTAGTACTTGTGGGTGCATGAGCCTCAAGGGGTACTTATCAATAAAACTCTTTAACATGCCTGTATTAGACAAGTTCAAAGAGTGGATACATTCTCTACATGAACCTCACTAAATTTTTCATTAGGAACCAAGTTGCTGTGATGGGGGAGACAGAGAGGAAAGATCCACCAAGTCCATTTGACGAGGTCCTTGGAGCTGTCCTGGTCCTCACCCTTCCTATGACCTGGTTATTCAATTATTTCTTGGATTTAGTAAGGTCTTCTGGTATCTCTTCCTATTTGCGTAAGTTGTTTCTATTATGCCAGATCAAAAGAACCCAATATTCCTACTTAAGCTCTTCTAGGTATTAAGTATCTATTGGGGATTCAAATATAGATTGGCTGAACTCTAGGACAAACAACTATTTCTATTCATGCTCAAATGGAATAGATGATAACTCGTCCAAGTAGAAGTTATATTCTATAAACACTTGTTTTGAAGAATAAAGTAGACATTTGTATAAATTTCCCCTCATTTGTATTTGATTGATATAAATGGTTTCTTTTTCCTAGACCACATTTAGCTTATTTTTAATGATAAATATCTTACTTATGCAGGAATGTTTATTCTTTCCTTCTCCACTCCCCAAGTGCATACTTCCTATTTGAAAAGTCTTCCCAGAGTTTTCTCAACAAGAATTACAGTTTTTAGAAGTTTTCTATTAAGATCAAAATACAGATAACCAGACAAGAAGGCAAGGTGCTTTTCCTTCCTGTTCCCTCATAAGGAGCGGAGTTGGCCCTCCTACCCAAGTGGTTCTGTGGTGTGGTGTTCAGGGTAAATTCTAACAGAGGTGACTAACAACAGTGGACTTTTCTGCATTCTGGAGGCTCATGTTACTCTGGAAATTCAAACCACGGATCCCAGCTCCCCTGCAAACATCTGCTGTTCATTGATAGCACTGTCAGGCTCTTATTTCAGCTCTTCACTCTGTTGTGAAAGCATCTGTGTAGCTGCCTTCCTGAAGCTGTTTACTCTGAAATGGCATGCTAGAAGCCAAAGCCAAATAGAGTAAGTTTGCTGAAAGCTACAAGTTAATTTGATGGTTTTCCTGCTTTTGAATGAACTTTCTGATACTTTCACCTTGTCACAGTCTTGAAGCATATCAGTTCATTACATTTGGGAAAAATACATATTAATGTGTTCAGTAAGTAACTTGGGAAGAAATGTGCTTATCTTACTCCACCAAAAGCTGATGGGCATGCATTTCCTAATCTGAATAATTTACTTAGAGGAGGGTGATTATGATCATACAACTTGGATTGCTCGATTGCCTCTGTTACAGGTACTTTTGCAGTGTTTCCTGGAGAAGTGATTATTTTTAATACACTCATAACCTTTGCCTTATTCAATTAGTAGCTCCTTGAATTATTGATTTCACAGTTTAATTTGCAGTGGTATCATCAGGGGCTTCATGGGTATGCCACCTGTGCAGTTACCTAGAATTGGCCCCATGCTTGGTTTAATAGTCTGCAGTTGCTGTTTTAAAATTCCTAATACACTTTAGAATTCCTAGCATACTTTGAACTCTGATTTTTGTTTTGCATTGGGCCCCACAGATATGTAGCCAGTCCTGGGAGTCATCAAGCTGCAGAGACATTGGGGTGGGCCAGAGTCAAGCAGTGAAATGAGCACAGAGCTTGGTCACTGGGTAGGTGTGTGACTTGCTGTGAGTTTGGTCCTTGGTTTTCTCAATAGGAAATAAATAAAATAACTGCACCTTACTACTCCTAAATTCTTGTGATACTTGAAATGATGCTTGTGAAGATACGGTGTAAGCTTTCGTGAATAATGTGTATATATTAGTATTATCCATTCATTTCCTTTTTCTTAGACCTGATGTCAAGTTATGACTTTGGAACAAGTTGATTAACACTTAAGTTCCAGCTGGCTGGGAAATAGCAGTTAAAGGGCAAATTGTTTCTTCCCAGCTTACCTGCTAGAAATTTTTACCTAGTGAACTTTCTTAATATGTATATTTGTTATCACTTGGGCCATATAATGAATTATTGTTTTAGTTCAGTTCTACTCTCTGGTTGTACAGTTTATCGCCTGACATCCCAAAAACTATTTATTAAAAGGCTGGACTGCAACTAAATAAGAATCTGAAAAGGAACTCAGGATTTTGCACATGGGAGTTCCTAGGGTAGGGGGCCAATCAGATATGCAGCTGTTGACCTATGTCACAGCTACAGCAACGCAGGATCTGAGCCGCACCCATGACCTACACCACAGCTCACAGCAACACTATATATCCTTAACCCACGGAGGGAGGCCAGGGATCGACCTCGCATCCTCATGGATACTAGTCAGGTTCTTAACCCACTGAGCCACGACAGGAACTCTCTGTTTTGTTTTGCTTTGTTTTATTTATTTATTTATTTTTATTCATACAAATATTTTACTTTATTTTATTTATTTATTTTTTTATTTTCCCACTGTACAGCAAGGGGATCATGTTATCCTTACATGTATACATTACAATTACATTTTTTCCCCCACCCTTTCTTCTGTTGCAACATGAGTATCTAGACAAAGTTCTCAATGCTACTCAGCAGGATCTCCTTGTAAATCTATTCTAAATTGTGTCTGATAAGCCCAAGCTCCCGATCCCTCCCACTCCCTCCCCCTCCCATCAGGCAGCCACAAGTCTTTGTTTTATTTTTTAGTGGAAATAGCATCAGCTTTGGTATCAGATAATACTGACTCTTCCCATTTTACTGTGAAAATGGGAAAGTCAGAACTTTCAGGATTGTAGTGAAGCTGCAAAATCACTTTTGTAAAGTTCCTAGTTCTGTAGAGCTTCAGTACCTGGAAACTATTATTTATTTTCACCTTTTATTGCATACTCTTGTTTCATGAATGTTGTGTGTATGTGTGTATCCACAACTGGATCATAAAGTCTTTGAGGTCATAAACTGTGGCTTATGTTTCTTTTTAATCCCCTACAGTGTCTAGTATAGTGCTGAGGATTTAACAAATAGGTTCATAAAAACTATTTTTGATTGATTTTTTGGACAGAAATGAAATTAAAAATCCACTCAGCTCTGTCGAATGCATTCAAAAACACCAAAATTGCATTCTGGCAGACTAACCGCAGATTTCAATAAGATCCTAAGAGCGTTTGTTCATCTGTGTCTAGGCTGCAGAGACATTTTTAATAATCAGCCTGTGAAGCCCATCAGTTTAGAAATTCCATTTAGAGGACTGAAAAATTTGTCCTGAGTCATTCCAGACTGTATTGGATGACAAGAAGCAAGCTGTGCCTAAGTTTTGAGGACAGTGCTGCATTGTCATTTCTGAAAGGATGAATGCAGATGCCATGTTTTATAAACTGGAGATGCTTTGGGAATAAGGTAGAAAGTATCAGAAGAGTGGTGTCTGAGCACAGAGAACAGGACTGGGACACAGCTGGGAAACCAGAAGTTATTCAGTTATACCAGAATAACAAGGAATGTGGCTGGGGAGCGACGATGTCTAATGGTCTGTACTGAATCTTACCTTTCTGGAAATCCCAAAGACTGATCTGTTCTCAATTAAGGTGGTCTAGATTTGGGAGGAGAGTAAGGGGGAAGGAAGAAAGTGCAGAAGTCTTTTCTGCTTTAAGCTTGGATTTATCTTAGAAATAGAGCAGAAGTGAACCCATAGATGGGAGGTCCATGGCCCCAATTGTGGTGCACTGTAGAGATGAAAAGCAAAGCAGATCAGGCAGACGGGCTGGATTCCTCTCTACTGGGCTTATTGCTCTACTGTGTGAGCTCCCTGCTACTACCTCCACTGTGAAGGGAAGCAGGCAGAAGATAGAGCAGGCTGGGGTCTCATAAGCTCGTCTTATATGTCTTTTTTTTTTTTTTTTTTTTTGTAGCATATACTGTATTTGTGCCAGATAGATCCTTGGGTGCAGCCTTGAAGATATGAAGCCAGCTTCTAGCCAACAGCCAGGGAAAAGCTGGCTTATACAGTTGCAAGGAAATAGATCTGAATGAGCAGATTCTTCCCCAGTCAGTCCTGCACAAGAGAATTCAGCATTGCTGATATCTTTACTGAAGCCCTGTGAGACTGAGCAGAGGACCCAAATAAGCTATGCTCAGACTCCTGACAGACACTGAGATAATTCATATATGTTTTAAGATACTAAATTTGTGGTAATTTGCTATGCAGAGATAGAAAACTAATGCAGTGTTTTAAATAGCAATGCAGTCAGGCAAGAGTTACTCTAGGTATTTGGTTTTATTTTACTTTATTTTTTTCCCTCGCTTTATTGAGGTATAATTGACCAAATAAAACTAGTATATAGTTAAGGTAAAACTGTGCATAGTTAATATGATATAGTTAAGGTACACAGTGTAATGATTTGATATACATATACATTGTGAAATGATTACTGCAATAAAGCTCAAGGAATTGACATATTCCTCAGCTCACATAGTCACATGTATACATGATTAGGACACTTAAGATTTACTCTTCCAGGGCATTGCAAGCATACAGCACAGTACTATTAACTATAGTCATCTTACTGTGCATTGTATCCCTCAAACTTATTCATCTTAGAAGTGAAAGTTTGTATCCTTTGGCCAGTACCTCCCCATTTTCCCCACCCTCTGTGCCCTGGAAACCACAGTTCTATTTTCAGTTCTGAGTTCAACTTTTGGGATTACACATATAAGTGAGATCATATGGTATTTGTCTTTCTCTTTCTGGCTTATTTCACTTAGCACAATGTCCTTCAAGTTCAACCGTATTGTCACAAAGTGATGTATGTGTACTATACATTTTCTATATCCATTCATCCATCATTATTTATGTTGTTTCTATACTTAGCTACTGTAAACAATGCTGAAATGAACATGGGGGTGCAAGTATCTCTTTGAGATACTAATTTTATTTCCTTTGGATATATACCCAGAAGTGGGACTGCTGGATCATATGGAAGTTCCATTTTTATTTTATTTTTTTTATGACCACACCTGCAGCATATGGAAGTTCCTGGGGCAGGGAATGAATCTGAGCTGCAGCTGTGACCTATACCACATCTATGGGAACACCAGATCTTTTAACCTACTGCACCAGGCTGGGGATTGAACCTGTGCTTCTACAGTGACCTGAGCCTCTCCATTCAAATTCTTAACCCACTGTGCCACAGCAGGAACACCCATTTTTAACTTTCTTGAGGAGCCTCCGTGCTGGTTTCTATAATGGCTGTACCAGTTTACATTCCCACCAACAATGCCCAAGGATTTCTTTTTCTGTACTTTTGATAGTAGTTGTGGCTCTTAATGTTTTGATAATAGCTATCCTAACAGGTATAGGGTGATATATCATTGCAGTTTTATTTGCATTTCCCTGAATAGTGAAATTGAACACCTTTTCATATATCTATTGGCAATTTATATTTCTTCTTTGGAAAATGTTTATTCAGGTCTTTTGCTCATTTTTTAAATTGGGTTATTTGGTTGTTTCCTAGAGTTGTATGAGTTCCTTATGTATTTTGGCTATTAACTCCTTATCAGATATTTTTGCCCATTCTGTAGAATCTTTTCATTTTGTTATTTCCTTTGTTGTACAGAAGATTTTTAGCTTTTTGATGTGGTTTTACTGTTTATTTTTGTTACCTGTGCTTTTGGTGTCATAGCCAATGTATAGTTGTTGTCAAGACCAATGTAAAGGAGCTTTTCCTCCATGTTTTCTTCTAGGACTTTAATGGTTTAAAGTCTTACATGTAAATCTTTAATCCATTTTCAAGGTGATTTTTGTTTAGGGTATAAAATAAAAGCCAAATTTCATTCTTTCTCTAGTTTTCCCAGTAGCATGACTCTCCATTCCTTGTTGTTGTGTCCTTGGTGCCATTGCCAAGTATTAGTTGACTATATATGAGTAGATTTATTTCTGGGCTTTTTATTCTGTTCCACTGGTGTTTGTGTCTATTTTTATGCCAGTACATACTGTTTTGATTACTAAGGTTTTATAGTATAATTTGAAATCAGGAAGTATGATGGATGCCTCCAACTCAAAATTGCTTTTGTCTATTTAGAATCTTTTGTGTGTCCCTGTGAATATTAGAACTGTTCTTTTTTTTCTATTTCTATGAAAATACCAAAAGTACCATAGGAATTTTGGTAGGAATTGTATTGAATATGCAGATTGATTTCAGCAGCATGGACATTTTAACAATATAAATTTTTCCAGTTTATATGCACAAGGTATCATTTCATTTATTTGTGTCTTTTTCAGTTTCTTTCATCAAAGTCTTATAGTTATCAGTGTACAGATTATTAACTTGGTCAAATTTATTCCTGTTTTATTATTTTTGAAACTATTGTAAATGAGATTGTTTTAATACCAGGATCTTGGAAGCTTCATTCTTTTTCCTGCCAATATTTATGTGCTTGATAGGCATGTATATTTTGCAACTCTTAGTTGAAGCCTTCGGATGGCTACAGGGGTTTACTGTTGTCTTTTTCAGGTGTTACAACTCTTCTTCCTCATTTAATTGCATATTCCATGATCAGACCTTTTTACCTTTGATATTTCCTCTGCAGAGGTAATTGGAAGTCAGATTAAGAAGAGAACAAAGGTTGGTTTTTTATTTTGAGTTGTTAGCTCTGAGACTCCCAAGTAATTTTAAGTTGTGTGTCTTAGGTATGCACGAAGTTTGGGAAGCCAGAGAGTTGTATGAAAGCATACAGTTGTAAGAGGTCAGAGCAAAAGTGGTCCAGTGCTCAGGCAAGAAAGGCAGCCTGAATTTTCTGGCAATGCAAATCAGAGGTCAAGGAATGAAGCCTCCAAAATCTTGACAGCCAATACATCAAGCCTCAACATCAGTCATCTGAATTCCTTGATGAACTCAATTTAGAAGAAAGGTCTGTCTTGGCCTGGAATGCCTGCTATACAGTGCACTTTCCACCAGATTAGTGGTGTTCCCAGGTATGAGACTGCATGAGCCAGAGCTTTGATATGTGTTTGTTCCTAGCTGAGTGGGCCTGCTAACAGTTCATCTTTAAACATATTTCTACCTTAAGGAAGTTGACTCCTTTCCCTCCTTATAAGGCTCAGGAAAATTACCTTTGTCAGGTAAACAATAGAATAACTCTGTCTGACGTGTATACAGACACAGAGGGTCAATGTCAAAGGTAATGCATTAATGAATATCTTCCTACTTATTGGGATTTCCATTAATGCCTTACTATCACATAACAGTTTACCATTTTCAAAATATATTTTGAACATTTAGTTTGTATGTTATGATTTATATACCCCAAAATTCCCATGTCTTAAACACAAGTGGCTCAATTATTTTGCATTTCTTTATAACTTTTGTATGAATGCTTCATAATTTTTACATTATGATAACAAAGTTTTCTGTTGACTTTCTACTTATAATTTTGTCATTAATCTCTCCTTACAGAGAAACATAGTGTATATGAAAAAATCTTTAACTATAACATTCAATTGCATATTTTAAAAAAGTAAATTTACTAGCATAATTTAAAAAAGCTAGTAGAATAAAGATTATTTCAATGGTTTCCTATTGTTTGATATTATAATGAGGTTTTTTCTTATTATGTATTATTCCTTTATTGAGTATATTACTAGATCAATTGTTAAAAGTATGAAGTAAGTCTTTTAAGTTTTTAGATTTTAATACAACTTCAGTGATGTGAGCAAAATATATATTATTTCCCCCATTTTATAGTTGAGGAACAGGATAAGAGAGCTAAATAATTTTTCTAATTTTAAATAGTAACTGACAGAACCATTCTTTCGTCTTTTTTTTCTTTTTTTGGTCTTTTTGTCTTTTTTAGGGCCACAGCCGTGGCATATGGAGGTTCCTAGGCTAGGGGTCCAGTTGGAACTGTAGCTGCTGGCCTATGCCACAGCCACAGCAATGAGGGATCCGAGCCATGTCTGCAACCTACATTACAGCTTAGGGCAATGCCAGATCTTTAACTGACTGAGCAAGGCCAGGGATTGAACCCACGTCCTCATGGATGCTAGTTGGATTCACTAACTGCCGAGCTATGAGCTATGATGGGAACTCCCCAGAACCATTCTTATAACAAGTGACTTCTGATTCTTGCTTTTTTCCTTCTAAACAAGGACTATTGAAAGCTTTTGCCTGTTTGCTTTGTTCTGTTATTGCATTTAAAATTCCCTTCATAATTTCTCCAATTCATGTTTTCCATATTTGGTTATAAGATTTTGGAGGAAGGGTTTCCAGAGAAGGGAAAAGAAAAATTTGGTAGATTTAATATATTTAGATGGCTTTCATTATGTGATAGCAAATTAAGATAATAAAAATTAATAAAAACTTGCACTTATTAAATGCTTCAATATGACAGGCACTGTGCTAAAGCTTATCAGTGAGTTTTCATATTTAATCATTTCTGTAAGCCTATAAACTTTTTGGTATAAAAATTCCTATTTACACATGAAGAAATTAAGGCCCAGAGAGCTTTAATAATTTTTGCCTACTATGTGTAAGGCATCATCAACCAATTTGTGTTGTTTTGGTGTTATTTCTTACATAAATGAATTCACTAGTGAAGCCATCTGCACTCATATTTTCTTAATGGAAAGGTTTAATTTTTAGAAAATAATGACTGGGCTAGTAACAGTTTTTATTTTATCTTGTATTTGTTTCTGTAATTTGTGTTGTCCAAGGAGTTTTTCATTTTATCTGTGTTAAAATGATAAGAACTGTTATTCATATTATCTGTAGTATCTGTAATAATGTTCATGCCTCATTACTGATATTGGTAACTTGTTTCTTTCCTCTAATTTTCTTTTTAACCTAGATATGTATCAATTATATTAAACTTTTTAAAGAATCAGCTTTTGTTTTTACTGATTTTTCTCTTTATTTTATTTTTTGTTTTATTTATTTCTACTCATATTTATTTCCTTAATTTTACTTAGCTTTGATTTAATTTGCTCTTTTTTCCATTTTTATTTAAAAGTTTTACTTTTATTTTTATACAGTGTTTAAAAATTACTTTCCACTTAGAGCTATGCTGTTCTTTTTCCTAGCTTATTCTTATTTATTTTTTTTTATTTTTTATTTTTTGCTTTTTAGGGCCGTACCTACGGCATATGGAAGTTCAAATTAGAGCTGCAGCTGCTGGCCTATGCCACAGCCACAGTGATGCAGGATCCAAGCCAAGTCTGTGACCTATACCACAGCTCATGGCAATGCCAGATCCCCAACCCACTGAGCGAGGCCAGGGATCAAACCCTCATCCTCGTGGATACTAGTCGGATTCATTTCTGCTACGCCACAATAGGAACTCTCTTTTCCTTAGCTTCTTAAGATGAGATATTAGAGCATTGACTTTAGAATTTCCTTTTTTTCTGTTATAAAAATTGCATCTGGTTATAAAAATTGCATCTGTAAATTTCTTCCTTTAAAATTTTTTTATTAAAGTATAGTTGATTTATCATGTTGTATCAGTTTCTGCTACAGCATAGTGACCTAGTCATACATACATATACATTCTTCTTCTCATACTATCTTCCATCACATTCTATCCCAAGAGATTAGATATAGTTCCCTCTACTGTCCAGTAAGGCTTCATTGTTTATCCATTCTGAATGTATAGTTTGCATCTGTTAACCCCAAACTCCCCATCCATCCCAATTCCTCCCTCCTCGTTCTTGGAAGCCATAGGTCTGTTCACTATGCCTGTGTTTCTGCTTTGTGGATAGGTTCATATTTTAGGTTCCAGATATGTTATATCATAGGGTATTTTTTTTTCTCCTTCTGACTTACTTCACTTATTATGAGAATCTCTAGAAATTAACTACATGGTCTGTGATTCCAGAACCTATTTTTTCCCATTATATGCACCTAAAACAAAATAAATGTCTATATCTTATTTGTAATAAATTATTCCTTCATTATAAATAGAAACTGGTATATTATAGAAATTTGAATAAACAGGAAGAACAAGGCAAAAATGTGGCAGCTGAATAGATTTAACTAGGTCTTCAAATATGACATCACACACACACACATACATACACACACACACACACGCACACATAGACACACACATTCAGTAAGACCAAAGTTTCCAACAGATTTTATAGAGGAAGAGTCTGATATTCTCTTCCAGTTGTCTTTCCTTTTAATGCGGTACAGAGATGCTGATAATTTAGCTTTTGGTTTTGCCTTGACATTGACTGTCTAAGCCATTTGGAATAGCTTCCCCATCTTTTTGCCAGAAGTAGCTAAGTCTATCTAGTTTCCTCTCCAAACTTTTTAGATTCTTGAGAGTAGAGGTGGTGACTTTTTATTTTCATATCTTTAGTACTTGACATAACACTCAAAAAGATAGATTTTAAGTTCTGGCTGAAAAGGTGTTACCTAAAGATTTCTGCTGACTCAGGAGTCTTTAAATTCTAAAGATAATCCTCTCCTTTTCTCCTTTACTTTCCAAAAAGCCCTGCAAACATTTGGCTGATGCTAATGATAATCTGCACTTTCTTTCCTGTAGTATTTGCTAACTAGCTCAAAGAGTTTTGAGACCTCCTTGGACAGTCTTTTTAATATTTGTTCACTCTAAATATTGTGGAATTCTTCCTAATTTCCAGCCTGAAGTTACTGCTGCTTCTCATCTTTTTTCTGGCTTTTATTCTAGCATTTGCTTCTTTCCATTATGTTGGTTCCATGGGACTATACTTTATTTCAGAACTTTTGTTCTTCTCTCTCCTACTTTTTAAATATCGAAGGCATTGGAAACTTCTCCCAAGCTTTCTGGGGTGTAGGTTTGGGTCATAGTAGAAACTTAGGTTTACATAGGAAAGAAACTAAGATTTGCCTCTGGAGAGCTGGCTAAAATACGCTCACACTGGGCAGTGTCCTTGTGGCTGCCAGGTCATGGCAATAGTATATCCGCTTGCATAGCGTGCTCTCTCACTCATGCATAGTGCTTGTCACTGCTTTTTTCCTGAAGAAGTTTGTCACAGGAGGGAAATAATAACATAGAACAGGAAGAAAGAATCGAGGTTACTTCAGCAGCCTCCAACCTTCTCCCCCACATAAACACACTTTTACTTTACAAGATCAACTGTCTTTTCACTTGTTTAAATATGAAGATTTCACCCTAAGACTATACTCACTCCATCAACCTATTCCCATTCTCCCTGTGGTTCCCCATCAAAACTTTTTCTGCATGGGTTTTTGCTGACTCTCTCCTCACCCGTGCCTCTAGGTGAATGTGGAAGAGAATATTTACACTGATAAGACAGTGACTTTGTGAAGATGATTTGTCACCAAGGGCTTCATAACATCTCATCATGATTGTAGAGATTTACTGAGTATCGTATGAGTTTCTGCTGTAGATTCTGCCCATAAAATAAAAATGCTATGATTAGCTGAATAAAGTGGTACATATGTAATGATCTTGAATAGCCTTGAAGGTGAACAGCCTTCAAAAAAAGGGAAAAAATCATTTTGAGTTAATATGGAGTATTAAGGACACCATTGCTGAATTCAGCAAAAGAAAATTATTTTAGTCAAACACAGATGTTGAAGACAGTGTGTTTAAAAAGGCAGGTCACGTAGTGTACTGCAAGCTCCTGCTAACAAGGTTAGAGTTAATAGATTATTGATCCATTTAATGTTTAGTAGCAAGCTAATTTTTTTCATCAGCTATGGCAATTGGGAATTTGTCTGTTTTAGAGGCCAATTCAATAAAAATCTTTCATTTGATATTACTCTCTAATGTCGAGAAGCATATGCCTTTGATGCACTAAACCCTGTTTATTGCTACAGTCACCCTGGGGTATTAGTATGCCTGCTATTGTGAGCACTCTCTTTTCTGAGGTTTACTTTTCTTTGTCTCTCAAGAGACTGGCAAACCCTTTCTAGTGTAAAAAGGCTTGGGATTGCAGCCATGGAGATAAGGGTAGAAACTGATCATATCATCTGCTGCTAACACCTGCTCCACTTCACTAAAGTTTCTATTACATGGGATTTTATTCAGTATTGCGATGAGGAACTTGAAATAATGTGTTGCTAGTTATCTCCCTGGTATTCAAGAAGTTCTAATCTTTAAATAGTAACAAAAGGAAAATTGTGATAGCATGGAAGCCTTGTAGTCCTTGAATTTTGAAGAAGACGCTAGACTTGAGAAATAACAGATGTTGAACTCCAAATTATACATGAAGTGTGTGTGTGTGTGTGTGCGTGTGTGTGTGTACTTTTCAAGGCTTTAATGATATTGGAGCCATGTGTCGCTTTCTGACTTATATAATAAAGAATCATTGCTAACTACTATGGCAATACAAAACAGTAGTGAAGCAGCAAAGAGCAGAGGTTGAGAGTCTTAAATAAAACCTGAAACCAGGTGATCTGGGTTCAAATCCCATCTCTACCAATACGTGGCAATGAGACTTTGAAAAAGATACTAGATAACTTTGACTCTATGCTCTTTTCTGAAAAAAATATGAATATTAATAGCATTTCCTGGAGGTTGTAAAGAGTTAAATAAGTTAATATCTATAAAATGCTTGAAGTATTGTCTGGATAAACAGTAATTTGGAAAACACCTGGGTTTGCTTTTAGAACTACATGTTTTTATTGTTTCTAATCTAACATTTAGTTTTTAAAAATTAATAAACTTTACTTTTTTTTTGTCTTTTTTTGCCTTTTTCTGGGGCCACTTCCTGCAGCATATGGAGGTTCCCAGGCTAGGGGTCTAATCGGAGCTATAGCTGCCAGCCTATGCCAGAGCCACAGCAATGCGGGATCCGAGCCGCGTCTGCAACCTACACCACAGCTCACGGCAACGCCGGATCCTTAATCCACTGAGCAAGGCCAGGGATCAAACCAGCAACCTCATGGTTCCTAGTTGGCTTTGTTCACCACTGCGCCACAACGGGAACTCCAATAAATTTTACTTTTAGAGCAGTTTTAATTTCATAGAAAAATTGAGTTGAAAGTACAGAGAGTTCCCATATACCTCTGTCCTCCTTCCCCGCCCACATATACAACCTCTTCCAGTATTAACAACCAGTACCACAGGGTTACAATCCATGAATTTACATTGACACATTATTATCACCTAGAGACAATTACTTTTTAAAAATATATCCTCTTTGATTTAAATGATTTTACCTTTTTCTTGTTCCAAACACTGTTTTTTTGCCTAGGTTCAGTGAGCATGGGGAACAGGTGATTGTTACTCTTAGGATGTAGCAGAAAAAAGTGAAGCCTGTTACAAGTAGGAAGTATTCCTTTTGTTTCTATGATAGGTAGGTGTGCATTTTTTACATTCACAATATTCATTCAATATTCAGGTATTCATCCATTCAACAACATTTAATTCAGTCCTTCTGTTTCAGGTCTGAGGATTATAATGATGAATGACACAGTGTTTAAATTCAAAGAATTTATACTCTGGTTTGAGAGATTGTGTCTGGTTTGTTACCATCCACAAGAGGCTTTTGGAACAAATAAGGTCATATGGATATTTAATGTTGAAACCACAATGATGACCAATACCCACTTTCTCGCTAGCTTTCAGCCCTCCTTCCCAGGCCCTAAAAATTTCCTCAGTTAATTTTAGAAGTCCAGGAGTTCCCGTCGTGGCTCAGTGGTTAACGAATCTGACTAGGAACCATGAGGTTGCGGGTTCAATCCTTGGCCTTGCTCAGTGGGTCAAGGATCCAATGTTGCCATGAGCTGTGGTATAGGTTGCAGACTCAGCTCGGATCCTGCATTGCTGTGGCTCTGGTGTAGGCCGGCAGCTATGGCTCTGATTCGACTGCTAACCTGGGCACCTCCATATTCTGCGAGAGTGGTCCAAGTAATGGAAAAAAGACAAAAAAAAAATTTTTTTTTTAGAAGTCCAAATGGGGTCCATCACATGTGCAGCTACCTATTTCTGCAGTTCTAA
Organism: Sus scrofa; assembly: GCF_054392235.1. NCBI lineage: Eukaryota > Metazoa > Chordata > Mammalia > Artiodactyla > Suidae > Sus > Sus scrofa. The sequence continues at coordinate 142,705,758 of NC_139396.1, read as the reverse complement.
CTATACTCTCCACTGAACCAGAGCACAATTCAGACCATGCTTTCTTGTTTTATGCAGACAATTTGCACTCAGAATGTGAGATACACTGTAAATAATGACACCCACAATGGATGCCATCTAATCTGTTTATGATAAATACTCCAAATGCTTCTGCCCAGATCTTATGCCTCTCAATTTTTTTCTCTTTTCCTTATGTGTCTGCTGAAAATAAACAGGGTCTATTTATCTTATGCAGACAATAATAGTCCTTGGAATTTTGAGAAAGAAGGAGTATGAAATCAGTGGGAGTCCATGGAATCAAGGGAATCCAGCTGATCTTCTCTGGAGGTGGCAGCACCAAGTCTTATACAACATAAAAATGTAAAGGAAAATGCCTTGACCATTGCTGGCCCTGATTCGCTTCTGTTGGAAAACATTGTATCAAGTCTCAATATTTTTGCTTAGTGCCATCTGAGTTTAATTTTCCCTGTGGCTTAATCGCCCATACAGTGGTGGAACCATTAGGATATGATTTGTGACACTGAATATCAGATTTAATGAATTGGACATCTGGATGTCATGGTGCAGAACATAACACATAGATGTCTGTTTCCTGCTCAGCAGGCAGTAGTCTTCTCTAGATGAGACTCAAGGAAAGGTACATATCTCTGCAATTGGAGGTACCTTCGTTCCCCTGACCCAGCCAGTGCAATTCATTCCATGTTCTTCAGGCTCCTCGTTATTTTCTCAGGCTTTCTGTGGGTTAAAGCTTATTCTACTAAGTGCCAGACGAGTTAAGGCTTAGAAAACACATGATGTAACCTCAGCTCTCACCTTTTAATCACCGAGGTCCTGTGAGCAACTCTCCCTAATGCTGGTGGTTGCAAAATACTGTTTTCATTTACATCTTTAATGGAGATGAATGGGTATGCAGACTAATCATTACTGCTATTAGGAAATAGGCTTTCAAGCTGAAGGTAAAGGAGGGGGTATTATCAGAACTGAGCATTTTTCTGAGTATCCATTTCAGACTAGGCTGGATAAAGCCCTGTAGACATTGCTGTATGGAACAATTTCACATTCTTTCTAGGGCTGAATCAGGTGGTCTGTCTGTAATGGGCCTTTTTTTCCCTCTGCAGTCACTTCAAAAATCCTATTGTGATGGAAATGGCCGGCCAAATCTGCTTCAATTGCATCCAGACTTCAAAAGTCATTTCATAACTGCTTTTGCTATAGCTATTTAAGGTATAACCTCCAGATAAATTTCTCCATCTATCTCTTATAGAAACAGCAATTATTAATAAGAAAGAGATAATTATTTCAATATATCCCTTATCACTTGGCATTATTACATTATACCTACTTTGGGTATTTCAAATACGTTATGCATTTTTCCATAATTAACAAATACATTCCTGCCTCTTCCTGCTAAGAAAAAAATCTTTTGGGAAGCACTTACTGATGACTTACAATCAAATGTGCTTATAATATACTTAGATAACATTAAAACATCTTGAATAGGATGATGATTTATTTCCTTTCCAATGCATACAAGGAATAACTTCAAAAGCACACATACTTAATGCTTTCGCCATGAAGAAAGAAATTCCATATGAATGTAATTCTAAAATTTAGTATTTCTTGTACATCTCACAGGAAGAATGGACACGAGAGCAGTAGCTTAAGAGACGGCCTGGAGTTCCCGTCGTGGCACAGTGGTTAACGAATCTGACTAGGAACCATGAGGTTGCAGGTTCGATCCCTGCCCTTGCTCAGTGGGTTAAGGATCCGGCGTTGCCGTGAGCTCTGGTGTAGGTTGCAGACGCAGCTCAGATCCCGCGCAGCTGTGGTTCTGGCGTAGGCTGGTGACTACAGCTCTGATTCGACCCCTAGCCTGGGAACCTCCATATGCCGCGGGAAGCGGCCCTAGAAAAAGACAAAAAGAAAAATACTGAAAAACAAACAAGAGAGGGCTTGGGCTCAGTAAGATATGAGTGATTAGACAACTCTTATGGAACATTTTTTCTTTTAGAATTTGCAGAGAGTAGGATCCTGCTTCTCCCTAAGATTAATTCATATTATTTCTGCAAATATTTTCAATAGTCTTTGAAAATATTGCTCAACAGCTACTTCCATTGAAGTGTCTGTGGGACTCCTGATTTTGGATAGAGCCATAGCCCTTTGACCATCTGGGTCAACATTTCAAAGTTTCCATGGTCTAGAGATGTGTTAAGCCAGGTGAAAAGGTCTCTGGAGCCCTTGAGGCCATAAATCTTGCTCTGGCTCTTTCTTAGCTGGGCATGCTCTTCCATGTTGGCAGCGTCTAAACTATTCCTAGTATCGTGTGTGGAGCAGCATGTAGTAGCATGTAGGGTAGCATGTAGAGAGTCCTACCTTTTAGAAGACGTATGAGTTTTATTGAATAGCATAATGAGAACAAGGCAAAATAGCACTGAGTTCTACCTGTTTAATAAAAGCATTAGAGGAGTCCAGGGGATATTTAGCAAATACCCCTTAAGTTTACACTTGAAACTATAGTTTGATTATCTCTACTGCTTTCCTTGGATGGGAGAATTTTGTTACACTATGCAATATTGCTGCTAATGAATATTTAGATGAATAATGCTAAATGAGTAGGTCCTACCCCCTATTAAGAAATCTTTTAAGGCTTAGGCTTATACTTTGGTAATTAAACCTTATAGCAAATATGCATAATAGTGACAATTTCTCATTACATTTGCCGTTGACTCTATGAATTATCTGTTGATACCCAGGGGTTGGATTATTCTAGTTAATTATTGTGATTTTACACTAACATAACACCTTCTGTCCCAAGGAATTCTTAAGCATGGTGGAAACTTCATCCCAATCAGTACTTACTTATGAATCTCTTTACTTGTTAAGTGAGAAGGCAGCCTGAGATAAATTACCCTGGATAATTTTAATCAAGAGCTTAATTTTAATGATCATCTGCTGCACAAACAAAATAAGAGAAGGAATGAAACCATCATTATCAAGGTAAGTCATATGTGTCTCTAAAGGATGTTATTTGTAGCAATGTTCATTAAGAATTTCTATAAACTCTGAGTGGAATAACAGGATGGTAGAGCAAAACTACAAAGATAGCCTAAATATGTAATTAGGTCATAGAAAGCATCTTATTTTGCACTTGATGATTGCTTGGGAATTGTCCTTTAGTTTAATATCTACAATCTAGTTCTACAACCAGGTTGAGTATTTCTGTGAGACAGTGTCCACTCTGTCCTAAGCATTTGAATTTCTCCACCAATGACCAGATCAAAACATGAGTTCAAAACCAGCTCTTCTCTAACTTTTTTTTTTGGGGGGTGGGGGGCGGTGTACCCACGGCATGTGGAAGTTCCCAGGCTAGGGGTCACATCAGAGCTACAGCTGCCAGCCTATGCCAATACGGAATCTGAGCCGTGTCTGCGACTTACACCACAGCTCATGGCAACTCTGGGTCCCCAGCCCACTAAGTGAGGCCAGGGATCGAACCTGCATCCTCATGGATACTAGTCAGATTCATTGCTGCTGAGCCATGATGGGAGCTCCCCCTCAAAACTTATTTTGACTTTTTGCATTAGCATAGAAAAGCGTAGGCTGACATTTCTTAGGACAAAGACAGTGATGCATTTCAAAGAACTGTATCTATGTATTTTTTCCTTACTTAGTTTTTCTGAAGGTCAGTTGTGCTGAATTTTATGGAAATGATATTAAACATTATAAATGATGTTCAGTGGATAAATTGAGAGCTGTTTTTTGGTACCAAATATGGTCTTCTCCATTGTCTCTATGTATTTATACTTCCCTCCATCCCTCTCTTCCTTCTTTTCTTCCTTCCCCCCACTCTCCCTCTTTTCCTCCCTCTCTTTCTCTTGTTTTATTAATAGCATAAAGCAACATGACTTTCTATATGATATGAAATTTACCTAATACTATTAAAATCAAGGACTTTATTAGTCCAAGTTTAACTATTTAATTGAGGATATTATTCAAAAGATTTGTAGCTTATCATTTTCACAAATGTTTCATGATGCCTGATATTCATAATTGCCTCTTTGCCTGACTTCTCGTACCTAGTGACCTAGGAATGCATATGCTTTTGCCAGATTTCAGGGTAAGAGCAAAACAAAACCTAGGCTTCCAGATCCTCTAAAATTGATGTTTTCTGAACTTTGTTGCTAATGATGGAGCTACACTTCCCTGTGATACAAAAGATATTGCACCTGTAGTTCTTTCTAATTGTGTGCATTGACTCTGAGATAGACAGTTGGTACAGGGAAATTGGAGAATATGAAGTGACTAGTTAGTTGCTAATAAAGTAAGAAGAAGCTGTTTCAGAGCACACAGGATGGACTCATCCAGGGTAATTGTTCTCACCTTTGGCACCAGGATTCGCTGCTAAGAGGCTTGGAAACTCATCACCTGGGTTTCAAGTCTTGGCATCACCAGTTACTACAGTGAATGGTGATTTAAGATGGAGGAAAGGCTGTAAAAATGAAGAGAAAGAGAGGACAGCTCATCTATCTCTCTCCATCACCATCACTGAGAAGAGCTATAAAGACTGAGCTAAATCCCCTGTAATAGAAGCTGTTAATTTCTAATGGTATAACAGGCTGTTACAGCTATTTCTGAGTCCTGATCTGTACTTGAATGGTCAGGCTATAAACAGTTATTAAGTGCCAAGTATGTGTTAGGACCTGGAGCTGTAAAAGGTTGGAGGATTATAGGTGGAAAATTTGGTTTCGTCATTAAATGTTCTGAAGTTAGACAAAATTCTGAATCATCTCAGGCACTTAGCAGCAGTGTGACCTGAGGCAAATCAATTAATGTTTCTCCAACTCAGTTTCTTTTGTCTGTGAAAGAGAATAATAATACCTAAGAATGATATAGTGAGTAGTAAATAAAAGATGTGCTTAAAGCATTTGGTAGAGTCTTCAATGTTTAGGATTATTAACTTTTCATTATTATTGTTATATTAATGAACATCAATCATATACTATGACTATTAGTAAGGCAAGGTTATAGAGTTGAATAAATACTGGACTTTGACCTTAAGGGCTTTATTGTTTAATGAGAAAGTGACATGAAAAGTGAAATATTTGTATATGACAAGTGCCACAATAGAGTTTCTCCATAGTCTTATGGACACAGGGAAAAATATAACTAGCTATTAATGGCTTAACTGGTAAACTGCATGGGTATCTGGACAGTCTTATCTGATTCAGGAGACAGTGAACTCTGGATCAGAGTGGGTATTATGGGGGACCATAGGGGTAAAGGGAAGATGGCAAAGTTACGGGATCCAGGATCAATGAGTCTTCTCTGCCAAATAAGGTCCCTCATCCTAGGCAACTTAGTCTTAACAGATTGGTTCATTCCCTGATACAGAATTTGCTAGGTCTCCAAAGGTTTCTTAGAGTTGAGGGATTCACCTGATGTACAGGAACCTTCAGGGTGTGTCTCTGTGGGGAGTATTGACTTTACCAAGTGAACACAGTGTTGCCAAACTCAAGTTCAGGTGTTCACCTGCTCAAAAGCCAGTACTTGAGACCTGTGGCAATAGGAACAGAACAGTTGCTTTATTCAGGAGGCTGGCAACCTGGGGAGAATGTGGACTCATGTCCTAGAACCAACTCTGAAGAGTATGCTTGGCCATGATAGTTTTTAAAGGCAAAAAGGGGAAGTAATCTCAGTTAATCAGTGAGGTTAGGAGTCAGATTCTTTGCCATCCCCCACTGTATGCAGGCTTGTGATCTTCCTTTAGAAGCTGTCTCCTGCACATAGTTTGCTTGTTTGATTACTGAAGGGGAAACTGGGGAAAAGATCTACTTGCCTGTTAACTACTTTTTCTTCATTTCTACTTCTTGAATCTAAAAAAAAGAATCAACTGGTTAGGTGTGACATTGTGTAGTCAAAAGATGTGAAAGGTGTGCTTAGGCTGGAGGTTAGTTAAAAATAGAACTTTGTTAAAGTGACCAGACAAAAAGTCCCCCTGCAGAGAGTTGCTTCCTGCAAAGAGCTGTTTTCTGCAAAGAGCTACTTGCAAGGAGCTGCTTACAAATCCCCACTGTCAGACATCATTCCATTTATATGGGATCATGGGTGAAAGTTCATCTTCTGTAACTTCTTGCTGATACAGGGTGCTATATTCTTAGAATGGAAGATTCCGATGAATCTGTAGCATCTCTTTGCTGACAGTTTTAGTTACTCACACAGGCAGAGCAAGTTACAATTATTTTGATGCCTACAAAGATACAGATTATTATGAGCAATACTATTAATCCCCTTCTCTTGAGGCCAGTTCTTGAAATTGTGCTAGCCTTAGATTCAGTACTGCTCAAGATGGAGTACTTTATGCTATGGTTGCAGTCTGGTCATCATACAGTTAGCTTCCCCCCCTGGTGGCAGTTATAGTATCTATAAAACAACTCAGGAATTGCATCAGACACAAAGATTCTGTGACTCTATGGTCCTAAATTATTAACTGCTTGAGCCTGTTCTTTTGTGACTCAAGGAAGCCTGAGAGAGTTCAGCTTTTCTACAAACAGGAGGCAGGGCACATGGAGGGGCTTATGTACTTGGGGTGGGGGCTCAGTTTTAACAGTGTTCTACCATTTCCTTAGTAGCTCTGTTGAGTCAGACTAAAAGCAGTGTTAGTGATCTGCCAGATAAGGATGCCCAGGGTTTTGTGTAGGAGACACGAAAATGAATACAATTGAAACTGACAGCACTAATGGCCTGAACCCATCCAAAACCCAAATTGGGACTTGAACCCACGTTTTAAATTATAATCACTCACCCGGTGTCTGGATTTACTGAGGTTCAGGTTCTTTATATGCAGAAGAAATTCAGTGAGAGTCAAAGTGATAAGCAAGAAATAGATTTATTAAGATAGGAGACTTATGCGAGATGCAGGTGGGCAGGCAAGGAAGGTATGCTCTCAGGATCCGGTGGGCTACAGTTTTATTATCCTAGGGAAGTGGGGGTCAGAAAAGACTACCTCCTTCTCTTTCTTCAAGTAGTAGCTCCTCCTTAGTATCTGGTAAGGTGTGTGTTCAAATTAGCAGAAGGGTGGTCCTCAAACTCCTGCTCTTTGTCTGAATCTGAATGCAGGCCTCATCCCATCCTCCACCCAACATCTCATGCCTCAGGCAAACCCAACTCTTTCTGATGGCTTTCTTGAGCAATTATTAACTTGCAGTTATTTCCTAGTGTCCCCTAGGCTTCCCTCTTTATCTATGATCCTTTACTGGGACTTCTACAACTGCCTGTGTCTACTCTATCCCTATCACAATGTGACATCTGATTTCAAGTATCCTATCAGAGAGGTATTCTCACATGAATCAGAATTTCACAAGGCAATGAGCACAGGAGAGTAAGGATTCTTAATGTTAGTGTTTAGACCTATGTTTCAAAGTGGGGCACTTTGTAAACCTATTCAAGATGATGAAATTTTGTAGCCTGGCTCTGCAGTTCACCAGCTATGTGATAGCAGGCATTTAAACCTCTTTAAACCTTGGTTTCCTCATATTTAAAACCAGAAAAATAATACCCTCCCAGGGTTATTGTGAGATTGTGAAATTAAATATGTCAAGTGCTTATCAAAGCGTCTGGTCCAATAGGTATTCAATAAATGATAGTTACTATTTTTAACTTTTAATGACCTTATCCTGTAGCCTACATGCTTTGAAGTGCTACCAAGTGCTATACTTTGGTAGCCCAATGGTATATACCAGGCTAATGAGGTTGTTGGTTTTAGTCCAAAAGAATGATTTATTCTTGCAATTTATTAGTTAGTTTATTGGATTGCTAAATCAAAAGTGTATTAAGACCAACCATGATTTTCCTTAGCTTTGCCAAAGCACTTGTGCTATAGCACTACTGCCTAAGGTCATTAAAACTTAAAATATTCTCCCAGGTAAACAAGGATGGTTCAACATATCCAAATCAATCAACCTCATACACCACACTGACAAAAGAAGAGCCAAAAACCATATGATTATCTCAATAGATGCAGAAAAAGCATTTGACAAAGTCAAACATCCATTTATGATAAAAACTCTTACCAAAGTGGGTATGGAGGGAACATTCCTTAACATAATCAAAGCCATTTATGACAAACCCACAGCAAATATAACACCCAATGGAGAAAAATTGAAAGCCTTCTCACTCAAATATGGAACAAGACAGGGATGCCCACTCTCACCACTGCTATTCAACAGAGTATTGGGAGTCCTAGCCACAGCTATCAGACAAACAAAAGAAATAAAAGGCACCCAAATTGGAAGAGAGGAGGTAAAACTGTCACTGTATACAGATGACATGATACTATATATAGAAAACCATAAGGACACAACCAAATAATTACTTGAACTGATCAACAAATTCAGCAAAGTAGCAGGATATAAGATTAAGAAATCAGTCGCATTTCTGTATGCTAACAATGAAATATTAGAAAAGGAACCCAGAAATACAATACCTTTTAAAATTGCACCCCAAAAAATCAAATACCGGGGAATACACCTGACCAAGGAGGCAAAAGACTTATATGCCAATAACTATAAAACATTAATCAAGAAAATTAAAGAAGATGTAAAGAAATGGAAAGATATTCCATGATCCTGGGTTGGAAAAAATAATCTTGTAAAAATGGTCATACTACCCTAAGCAATCTACACATTGAATGCAATCCCTATCAAATTACCATGACATTTTTCACAGAACAAACAATCCAAAAATTTATGTGGAACACAAAAGACCCAGAATTGCCAAAGCAATCCTGAGAGAAACAAAAACCAAGCAGGAGGCATAACTCTCCCAGACTACAAGCAATATTACAGTGCCACCCTCATCAAGACAGTGTGGTACTGGTACCAAAACAGACACATGGACCAATGGAACAGAATAGAGAACCCAGAAATAAACCCTGACACCTATGGTCAATTCATCTTTGACAAAGCAGGCAAGAACATAAAGTGGGAAAAAGAAAGTCTATTCAGCAAGCATTGCTGGGAAACCTGGACAGCTGCATGCAAAGCAATGAAATTGGAACACACCCTCACACCATGCACAAAAATAAACTCCAAATGGCTGAAAGGCTTAAATATAAGACGAGACACCATCAAACTCCTGGGAGAGACCATAGGCAAAACATTCTCTGACATCAACCTTACAAATGTTTTCTCAGGCCAGCCTCCCAAAGCGACAGAAATAAGAGCAAAGCTAAACCATTGGGACCTAATCAAATTGACAAGCTTTTGCACAGCAAAGGAAACCAAAAAGGAAACAAAAAGACAACTTACAGAATGGGAGAAATTAGTTTCAAATGGTGCAACTGACAAAGGCTTAATCTCTAAGATACACAAATAACTTCTAGAACTCAACAGCAAAGAAGCCAACAACCCAATGGAAAAATGGGCAAAAGACCTGAATAGACATTTCTCAAAGGAAGACATACAGATGGCCAACAAGCACATGGAAAAATGCTCAACATCACTGATTATTAGAGAATGCAAATCAAAACTACCATGAGGTACCACCTCATACCAGTCAGAATGGCCATCACTAGTAAGTCCACAGATGACAAGTGCCGTAGGGGGTGTGGAAAAAGGGAACCCTCCTGCACTGTTGGTGGGAATGGAAGCTGGTACAGCCACTATGGAGAACAGTATGGAAGTACCTTAGAAATCTATACATAGAACTACCATATGACCCAGCAATCCCACTCTTGGGCATATATCCAGACAAAACTCTACTTAAAAAAGACACATGCACCCGCATGTTCATTTCAGCACTATTCACAATAGCCAAGACATGGAAACAACCCAAATGTCCATCGACAGATGATTGGATTAGGGAGAGGTGATATATATACACAATGGAATACTACTCATCCATAAAAAAGAATGACCTCATGCCATTTGCTGCAGCACGGATGGAACTAGAGACTCTCCTACTGAGTGAAGTAAGTCAGAAGGAGAATGGCAAATACCATATGATATCACTTATATCTGGAATCTAATATACAGCACAAATGAACCTTTCCACAGGAGAGAAAATCATGGACTTGGAGAACAGACATGTGGTTGCCCAGGTGGAGGGGGAGGGAGTGGGGTGGATTGGGAGCTTGGGGTTAATGCATGCAAACTATTGCTCTTGGAATGGATTTACAATGAGATCCTGCTGTGTAGCACTGAGAACTATGTCTAGATATTTACTTCACAGCACAATAATGGGAGAAAAAATTATGTACGCATGTATGTGTTCCTGGGTCCCTATGTGTACAGTCGAAAAAAAATTCTTATTACAGGTTAAAAATTATTATTGGAGGAGATCAACTGGCAACCTATGGTAAATACAACTGGGAGTTTTAAAATGATTTTTTTCCCCAAGATTGTGAGAGAAGTTAAAGAGTAAATACAGAAACCCTGCAGATATTTATGGGATGAAATCTCAGTTTTCAAGCTTGCTGATGAGGCCCAATTTTTTGAACTAGAGAATATCCTGAATTTATGGCCAGTTTTTCAGTGACTTTCCTTTTCTTCCATGGTGTTACTCTGAAATTAAAGCTGATATCATGAATAAAGTATAGTTGCTTTTTAGTATATTTTCTTAAAATTTTGTTTTTGTAATTTCTGCTGCCCTCTTTAGTGAATAAGTGTAAATTGTTAAAAACTGTGGAGATTGAATAATTGGAGGCCATTAAATTCTCCAGACTTTATGTTGTCCTTATCTAGATAGTAAATGCAAATAGTATGATCATACAATAAATAAGAAAGGACAATATCTTTCATAATTGTCTAAGCCTAGAACTATTTGCCTCTCCAAAAACAAGACTGCTTTTTTTTGTTCTTGCTCCCCTCCCACAAAAGAACAAGTCAAAGTCCATTGAAAAACTTCTCTTCCTCCACAGAAACTCTGCTTCTGTTGTTAAAGTATTAAATGCTATCACCCCTTTTGAAGGTGACTGCTGTGTGATTAAGAGCCCAAGTGTATACCAGGCTAATTAGACTGTTGGTTTTAGTCCAAAAAATGACTTATTTTTGCAACTTATTAGCACGTTTATTGGATTGCTAAATCAAGAGTATGTTAAAACAAACCATGATTTTCTTCAGCTTTGCTAAAGCACTTGGGCTATAGAATAAGGGACTTAAGGTCATTAAAGGTGAAGCAACTCATAGGCATAATGCTTATTAAGCAAAGCTAATTTGGTTTGAAAGTAACAAAGCACACTTGGAATTCTTAGCAAATTAACTCATATGCTGTATGAAAAGGAGTCCTGGGTGAAAGGAAATTCAGGTTTTGAGTTTGGGTGAGAAGACAGAGATTATGAGGAAATAAGTTTGTGTCTAAATGATATAGAACAGGATATCATAGATCTTGGCCTTGAAAGAGCAATGGTCTTTGGCAACATCTGTCATGGAGAAGCTTTTTTTCCCACTTGTTTCCCATGCATTTACAATACTTAGTACTTTCTGAAAGTCATCATTACTAATGAGAAACAAACATCAACAATTTGAGTCTCTATATATTTTTGAAATGTGAAATGCTCTTTTCCCTCCCTTTTGAAGACTCACACTTCTCTTACCTATCCAAATTCCTCACTTTCCTTGGCCTCTGTGTTGTCTTCCATGACTACACCATACCCTAGTCAATTCCCAAAGCAGTGCCCAATTATGTGCTTGATTTTGTGCTATTCCATGGTGTTTACTTATTCTCTCATGAGTAGAAATTTGTCCTTCCAAAAGAATTTCAAACTTTTCAAAAGCAGAGACTGTGATGCTTCCAGATAGCTTAACTAGGTTTCCATAAAAAAAAAAAAAACAAAACCCAAGTATCCTTGGAACTGTCCAAGGAACCCTTTTTTGGGTTCCCTTTTCACCACTAGGGTACACTATAATACTGTGCCTGGATTCTTATTCCCTAGGCTAGGGGTTCATCATGACCTGACTGGGCTGAACCATTTGACATTGAATTCAAGACTTTAACCTCATTAGTGTCCCACTGTAGTTAAATGAGTTAACTAGCCTCAGATTTAAGACAGCAAAGATAGAGCTGGCGGAAACAACAGCTAGAAAAATACAATTGCTATTTCACGCTATAGTTGGGAGCCAGGGATGCTGAAAGGGAGTAGAGTGGAGGGGAATGCAACAAGTTTACTTGTAAGTGGGAGCCCTTTGGTGTGCCCTGTCAAGAGTTTTGTTTGCTTGGGGCCTAAGGCACTGCCTGTGAGAGAACCCTAAGGGAAGAATGTGAGAGAACCCTAAGGGAAGAGAACCCTAAGGTGATGAAGAAAACTTCCATTGTTGGACTTGAGTGACAATTCTGTATACAGAATGGGGTTCCTTACTTAGCTTTGTCTCTTGAGCCAACACCTGAAGGAGTTATTTATATGGTCAGTGTAGGACAGGGGTGTAAAACAGAAAGAAACTTTTCAAGGGCTTCCTGCATAGGAACATGTGTTGGGTGTCCCTATAGCAAAGCATAACCCAAAGGGAGATAGGAGTTCTTCCTTGTATCACAGTAATAACTTACCACTTGTCTCTTGGCTCTAGTGTATCTCCTGTAGGAGGAAACAGAAGATTTCGTAGTTCCTGGTGGACACTCAGCTAGAAATGGAAACATCTGAAGGGCCTAGAGAAAAATAAGGGACTTCAGCTTTTCTGTTCACAGTTAGCCTGTGAAATATATCTGAAACTCCTACCTTAGGGAAGATCACCCCCACTTATGTTTTTGTTGAATCACTTAAGATACCTGTAAAACCCAAGCATGTTATCATTCACTCTTCTCTCAAATTACCATAAAAACAAAAGGCATGAAGTTTAGACAAACAGCTGAAGAGAGTTAGCAAGGGAAATGTAAACAGAATGTGGATAATAAGTATACTTTTTCTCTGTTCAACTTCTTCCCCTTTTGTTTACCCTAACTTCTTGTCTTTAAAGATATTTTTGAAATAATAGGTAATGCTGTTCATTCTCTCAAGAATATATATTTTACAGTCAAAATGGAGGATTGATTTTTCCTGGTGCCATCCTCGGTGTACTCCAGTGGAACTTAGCTAGCTCTAAGAGAAGTGGGATTCATAAAATACCATGAGCTGGTACCTTTAAATGAACCATGTTTTGTAAATATAGCATTTACAGAGTTGGGCTATTAAGCAAAGTAAGTTGTTCCCTTAAAGGAAGCTGCCTCTGGTGGAAGGCAGGAATTTCCTTTGTTCTAAACAGAATGAAAAGAGGGGCATATAATTGAAATGTTTGAATGAGAGCTAAACATTGTTTCTGAATAGGGATTTATTCATTATGAAGCTGAAAATTAAAAAAGTCAAATGGGAAAAGTATTCAGAAATAAAAATGAAGACCTTGCATGTTAAAGAGCAAGGAGACTTGTGTTTTCTCAGAGTATGATGTTTTCTCTCTATCAAAAGAAATTCAGACTGGTGATTGGGAGGTAATTGTGAAATGGGGAAATCACCCCCGGAAAATAAATGGATATGCTGGTTGGGCTGAATTCTGAGTTCTGTGAGTTGTGTGGATGGGTGGATAGAAGGAGATCCGTAAGAGTCAGTCACAGAGCAAGAAATGAGATTCATTAGGCACTTATCGATGGTTTCTAGAGACCCTTAGGGAAAGCCCTCAAAGAAAAACCAGAGCTGGTCAGTAATTAAAGTGGTAAATTTTTTTCTGTTTTGTAATTCAGGATGACTGCAATAGGGGAAAGGAGACCTCACTATAGAACCGGCTCAAGTCCAGGTATAGCACGGATGGGTGTGAATTTATAGCCAAGGAGCAAAGTGAAGGATAGTGGATAGAAAATTACCAAAAGGAAACATCAGCAGTAAGGAGAGTTCTGGCTAAAGTGACCTAATAGAATTTTTGCTGAAGACCAATCTGGATGATCAGATATCACCTGGGAGACAGTGGAGGCTAATGAAACTAATTAGATATCAAGTGTGATCAGATGGAGAGGATTAGGGATTCTTACTAAACTAACATAGCAGTTATTGCTAAAACTGAATCTTATGAGGAAGTGTACAAATGGACCTAAGAGGTGGTTCAGGAGGCTGATTAAAGTTTGACCAAGCAGAGAACCTTTGCCAAAGAGTCAATGAGTACATGTTTGTGGGTGGTTGGGCTGGGAGAAAAGTACTGGATGTCACCATCTTCATCGCTAGAATTGAAAGATTGAGTTAAACGGAAGTGAAGAACTTGAGTGCTGGTTTGTCATGGCTAAAATTTGTTATTGCTGATTTTCAACCAGGAGGAGTGTCAAGGGATTTCTTCAGCCGAATATTCACTCTTGAGAGAACTTCTGCTTCTCTTTTAAATTTACCTCCCCAGGATCTGCCACTCTACAAATGCTGCTTAAATATCTTCTGAGGGTCTCTAAGAACAGGAGCCAGGCTCGTGTTGGAGACTGAGTTGCTCTGTGGTGGCAGAGGCTGATTGCTCTTTGGCATAAAAGTCGTGCTTGATGACCATGCAGACTGTATGCTTCAATACACTGCTTCTAGATTGGCTCATGAAATCTAGGTACTAATCATGCCTTATCTGACATTATGGTTTAAATCCCCCACAGTCTATTAAGTGTAATGCAGCACATTTGCTGCATTCCTTGAATAACCATGTGCAAGTTGAAACACATTTTATTTATTTTATTACTCAATGAATTCTATTACATTTATAGTTGTACAATGATCATCACAAGCAAATTTTATGGCACTTCCATCCCAAACCCTCAGTGCCTTCCCCCACCCTCCAACTTGTCTGGTTTGGAAACCATAAGTTTTTCAAAGTCTGTGAATCAGTATCTGCTCTGTAAAGAAGTTCACTGTTTCCTTTTCTTAGATTCCACATGTAAGTGATAGCATTTGATGTTGGTGTCTCATTGTCTGACTGACTTCACTTAGCATGATAATTCCTAGGTCCATCCTTGTTGCTAAAAATGCCATTATTTCTTTCCTTTTAATGGCTAGGTAATATTCCATCGTGTATATATATGTACCACATCTTCTTTATCCACTCCTCTGTCGACAGACATTTAGGTTATTTCCATGTTTTGGCTATTGTACATAGTGCTAAAATGACACTGGAGTACATGTGTCTTTTTGAGTCATTGTTTTCTCTGGATACATGCCCAGGAGTAGGATTGCTGGATCAAATGGTAATTCTATGTTTAGTCTCCATACTGTTTTTCACAGTAGTCGCACCAGTTTACATTCGCACCAACAGTGTAATAGGGTAATCCCTTTTCTCTACACCCGTTCTAGCGCTTACTATTTGTAGACTTTTTTTTGGTCTTTTTTTTGGTCTTTTCTAGGGCCATACTGGTGGCGTATGGAGGTTCCCAGACTAGGGGTTCAATCAGAGCTATAAGCCGTCAGCTTATACCACAGCCACAGCAACTCAGGATCTGAGCCATGTCTGCAAACTGCACCACAGCTCATGGCAATGCCAGATCCTCAACCCAGTGAGCAAGGCCAGGGATCAAACCTTCAACCTCATGATTCCTAGTCAGATTTGTTAACCACTGAGCCTCGATGGGAACTCCCTGTTTGTAGACTTTTTGATGATGACCATTCTGGCCAGAGCAAGGTGATACCTCATAGTGGTTTTGACTTGCATTTTTCTAATAATTAGTGATGTTGAACATCTTTTCATGTGGTTTTTTTTTTTTTTTCTTTTTGCCATCTGTATGTCTTTGGAGAATTGTCTGTTTAGATCTGCCCATTTTTTGATGGGGTTGTTTGTTTTTTTGGTATTGAGCAGCAGACAGTGTTTATAAATTTTGGAGATTAACCCTTTGTCAGTCGCTTCATTTGCATATATTTTCTCCCATTCTGTGGGTTTTCATTTTGTTTAGGGTTTCCTAAACTATGTTTTGGTGAGAACAGACATCCTTGTCTTGTTCCTGATCTCAGCGGGAATTCCTTCAGCTTTTCACCATTGAGAATGATGTTAGCTGTGGGTTTGTCATATATGCCCCTTTATTATGTTGAGGTAGGTGCACACATTCTGAAGGGTTTTTATCAGAAATGGGTGTTGGATTTTGTCAAAGACTTTTTCTGCGTCTATAGAGAGGATCATATGGTTTTTCTTCTCCAGTTTGTTCATGTGGTTTATCACACTGATGGATTTGTGGCTATTGAAGAACCCTTGCATCCCTGGGATAAATTGCACTTGATTATGATGTACAGTCCTGTGAATGTATTGTTGGATGTGGTTTGCTAGTATTTTGTTGAGGATTTTTGCACCTATGTTCATCAGTGAAATTGGCCTGTAGTTTTCTTTTTTTGTGGAATCTTTGTCTGGTTTTGGTATCAGGGTGATGGTGGCCTAATTGAATGCGTCTGTGTGTGTCCCTTCCTCTGCAATTTTTTGGAATAGTTTCAGAAGGAGAGGTGTTAGCTCTTCTCTAAATGTTTGATAGAATTCTCCTGTGAAGCCATCTGGTCCTGGACTTCTGTTTGTTGGAAGTTTTTTAATCACAGTTTCAATATCAGTTCTTGTGATAGGTCCATTCATCTTTTCTATTTCATCTTGGGTTTAGTCTTGGAAGATTGTATTTTTCTAAGAATTTGTCCATTTCTTCTAGGTTTTCCATTTTATTGGCATAGAGTTCCATGTAGTCTCTTTTGATCCTTTGTATTTCTGTGATGTCCATTGTAACTTCTCCTTTCTCATTTCTAATTTTATTGATTTGAGTCCTCTCTTTTTTTCTTGATAAGTCTGGCTAGGGGTTTATCAATTTTGTTGATCTTTTCAAAGAACCAGCTTTTTGTTTCACTGATCTTTTCTATGGTTTTCTTCATTTCTTTTTTATTGATTTCTGCTGTGATCTTTATGATTTCTTTCCTTCTGCTAACTCCAGGTCTTGTTTGTTCCTCTGTCTCTAGCTGCTTTAGATGTAAAGTTAGGTTTTTTATTTGGGCTTTTTCTTGTTTCCTGAGGTAGGCTTGTATTGATATAAACTTGCCTCTTGCAACTGCTTTTGCTGCATCCCATAGGTTTTGGAGTGTCATATCTTTCTTGTCATTTGCTTCTAGGTATTTTTTAATTTCCTTTTGATTTCTTAAGTGATCCATTGGTTGTTTAGTCACATGTTGTTGAGTCTCCACATGTTTGTGTTTTTTGCAATATTTTTCTTGTTGATTTCCAGTCATATAACATTGTGGTCTGAAACAATGCTTGATATGATTTAAATTTTATTAAAGCTGCTGAGGCTTTATTTGCAGCCCAGAATGTGATCAATCTTAGAAAATGTTCTGTGTGCACTTGAGAAGAATGTGTATTCTGTTGCTTTTGGATGGAATGTTCTATAAATATCTATTAAGTCCATCTGGTCTAATGCTTCATTCAGGGCCTGTGTTTTCTTGTTGATTTTATGTATGGTTGATCTGTCCATTGCTGTAAATGGGATGTTAAAATCCCCCACTATTATTGTGTTATTGTCAGTTTCTCCTTTTAAGGTTGTTAGCAGTTGCCTTATATATTGAGGTGATTCTAGGTTGGGTGCATACATATTTAAAATTGTTATATCATCATCTTGGATTAATCCTTTGATCATTATGTAATGTCCTTCCTTGTCTCTTAAAGTATTCTTCATTTTAAGGTCTATTTTGTCTGACATGCGTATTTCTACTCCAGCTTTCTTTTGATTCTCATTTGCATGGAATATTTTCTTCCATTCTCCCACTTTCAATTTGTATGTGTCCCTAGAAGTGAAGTGGGTCTCTTGTTTTTATATCCATTCAGCCAGGGTATGTTGTTTGACTGAAGCATTTACTTCATTAACATTTAAGGTAATTATTGATATGTATGTTCTTACTGCCATTTTATTAACTGTTTTGGATGTGATTTTGTTGCTCTTTTTTCTTCCCTTCTTCCTTTGTTTTCTCATCTTGTGGTTTGATGATTATCTTGTATTTGAGTTGATTTTTCTTATTTGTTTGTGTATCAATTGTAGATTTTTGGTTTGCAGTTGCCCTGACATTTTGATATAGGAGTATATATTTATGAGATTGTTTTAAGTTGTTGATCTCTTAATTGCAAGTGCAGACCAGTGTCCTGCATTTGTACCTCTTCTCACAATTTCTGATTTTGGTAGCATATTTGTGCATGGATGATTTCCTACCTTTACTGTATATATCCCTTTACTTGTGAGCCTTGTCAAATGTGGTATTGTTGTTTCAGGTTGTGGCCTTTTATTTTCTGCCTAGAGAAGTTTCTTTAGTATTTGTTTTAAGACTTGTTTAGTATTGCTGAATTCTCTTAGCTGCTGCTTATCTGTAAATCTTTTGATTTCTCCTTCAAATCTGATTGAGAACCTTGCTGGGTACAGTAATCTTGGTTGGAGGTTTTTTCCTTTCATCACGTTAAGTATTTCATGCCATTCCCTTCTGGCCTGCAGAGTTTCTCTGAAAAATCTGCCATTAACCTTATTGGGGTTCCCTTGTATGTTATTTGTTTATTTTCCCTAGCTTCTTTCTATATTTTCTCTTTGTTTTTAATTTTGTTCAGTTTGATTAATATGTGTCTTGGTGTGTTCCTCCTTGGGTTTATTTTAAATGGTACTCATTGTGCTTCCTGGATTTGGGTGAGTCATTCCTTTCCCATACTAGGGAAGTTTTTGTGTATTATGTCTTTGAATATTTTTTCTGTCCCTTTCTCTCTCTCTTCTCCTCTGGCACCCCTATAATATGGATGTTGGTGCATTTAATGTTGTCCCAGAGTTCTTTGAGACTGTCTTCATTTCTTTTCAATCTTTTTTCTCTTTTCTATTCCACATCCATGATTTCCACCAGTCTGTCCTCCACCTCACTTATTCATTCTTCTGCCTCCTGTATTCTGCTGTTGGCTGCTTCTAATGAATTTTTTATTTTGGTTATTTTGTTTTGAATCTCTTCTTGCTTAAGTTTTAAGTCATATTTATTTGCTCAGTGTTTCCTATAAATTATCCATCTTTGCCTCCAGTTTATTTCCAATGTCTTGTATCATCTTCCACATCATCAGTCTAAAGTCTTTTTCCTGGAAGTTGATAATCTCCAGATCACTTAGCTGTTTTTCTGGGGTTTTTTATTTCTCCCTTATCTGAGTTATAGTTCTCTGCCTTTTCATTTTTATAGGGTTTTGGTGTGGTGTCCTTTTTGCAGATAATAGAGTTGTAGCCTCTCTTACTTCTGATGTCTGCCCGCCTGTGGCTGAAGTTGGTATGGGGGCTTGCTTTAGGCTTCCTGATGGGAGGGACTGGTGCCTGCCCACAGGTAGGTGGGGCTGATTTGTATTTTCTGGTGGTTGGGGCTTTGTCTATGGGTGAGATTAGAGGGGCTCTGTGCCTGGGGGGTCCTTAGGCAGCCTATTTACCGATGGGTGGGGCCAGATTTTCCCAAAATGGCCACCTCTGGAGAATCACACACTGATGAATATTCCAGAGAGCTCTGCCTCCAATGTTCTTCCCTCATAACAAGCCGCAGTCACCCACTGTTTTCCCAGGAGGTCCTCCAAGATCTGCAGTCAGGTTCAACCCATATTCCTATGGATACTCTGCTTTGCCCTGGGACCCCATGCCAATAAAAGTCTGCATGTGCCTTTCAAGAATGGGGTCCATTTCCCCTCAGTCCCATGGAGCTCCTGCACATAATCCCCACTGGCCTTCAATGCCAGATGCTCCGGGGGCTCTTTCTCCAAGTGCCGGATCCCAAGGCATGGGATTTTGAGGTGGGTCTTTTACTCCTGTGGGTGACTCTCTGTGATAAGAGTTACTTTCCAGTCTGTGGGGGTTCCCTCCCAGGAGGTAAGGGGTTTCTTATATTGTGTAATCACCCCTCCAACCTCTTGATGTGGCCTCCTCTTTGTCTTCTGGAGTAGGATATCTTTTTGAAAGTTTCTGGTCCATTTGGTTGAAGATTGCTCAGCATTTGGTTGTAATTTTGTTGTTTTTATGAGAGAAGTTGAGCTCTGGTCCTTCTATTCCACCATCTTAATTCCATCCCCAAAACACATTTTAAAGTTTCTGATGCATCATTACTGTTGAAGGGACTGTGATCATTATATTTGAATAAATCTTGTTAGCTAAAGGAACATATGATATTGTATGGAAATAACCATAGTCATAATTATTGTCAATAGTAAGAGCTAACATAGTAAGTATCTATAAGCAATTGTGATAAATAATAAAGTCTTATATATTTTCTCACTGTATTGTTTGGGGTCCCAGGATAACACATTTTTGTAGGACCTTGTAAAGATATTTGTATCAAACAAATGTCACCTTGTAAAGATATTTTATTTTATTTCATCACTAAACTGTCCTCTAAATTAGTTGAAAATTGTAGGTCTCAAGATAAAAATAGGCTCATGATGCCTTGTTATGATGTGGCAATTTGAATTTTGATATAGGTGATGAGTTTGAAATGTGAGGGTGTATTCACCTTCTTGCAATATAATTTGGAGGAATGGATAGGTCAATCATGTAGGTAAACAGACTTTGCATGCTAATTACTCTTGAGAGTCAAGACTTTATTAAGCTATTCTTATAGGAGACAAAGCTTCTTATCCCTTTATACAGGCCAGTCTGAAGCATTGCCACATGATGTCTTGTCTGTTTTGACGCTGGAAACTTATAGTGGAATCGTTGACTCTCTGATCACTAGCAGTTGACCAAGCCTCCTTTGATTCCCAGAATGTTGAAACTTCTCTCTTTTGCCTGTCATCCCTCACAGTCAGCAATTTGCCAAAGTTTCATCTTTGAGGTGTGTTGCATTTCTAAGTACACATTAAAATCAGCTCACCAATTTACAAAAAAAAAAAAAAAAATGCTAAGATTTTTTTTTTGTTGCAATTGCTTTGCTTTTATAGATCAATTTGAAATTTGAGAATTATTGATAATGATATTGTCTTGAAATTCATGAAATTGGAATATTACTCTTTTTATTCACATGTTCTAAAATTTCTCTAAGCAATTATTCATAGTAAATTTTTGTGCTGAGGTCTTTCACATCTTTTGTTAGATTGATTGCTAGATACATTATGCTGATATAAATCACTTTGATTTTTGCTTTTTAGGGCCACAGGTGCAGCATATGGAGGTTCTAGGGCTAGGGGTTGAATCAGAACTGCAGTTGCTGGCCTATACCACAGCTGCTGGTTTATACCCCAGCCACAGCAACATGGGTTCAGGGCTGCATCTACAACCTACAGCACAGCTTATGGCAACACTGGATCGTTAATCCACTGAGTGAGGCAAGGGGTCAAACCTGCATCCTCATGGATACTTCATGGATTTGTTAGTTCTGATTCATGACAGGAACTCCCACATTGATTTTCTAATTTTATTTTCTAATTGTTTTTTTCAGTATGATTTCAGAGACAACATGGCTGTTCCACTCTGAGCCCAGCCAGAGTGAAGAGGCCTTATTAACACCCCAAGAAATCATCTGAGACCCCAGAAAAAGCACTAAGAGTAAGGAAATTGATAAATTAATATTGATCTTGTATCTAGCACCTTGCTAAATTCATATTAATTTTAGACTTTCTATATCCAACATCAAGACATCTGCAGTAAAGATAGTCATTTCTTTCCTTCCAGTTATAATTTTCATTTCTTCATTTTGCTTTATTTCACAAGCTATGAGTTCTAGTAAAATATGAATGGCAGTGATTATAGTAGACATTTTTGTCTCATTTCAGACATTAGAGGAAAATGATAAAATAGTTTACCTTTGATTATGTACTGATACATCTGTTGTAGATACTTTTTTAACAGGATATATATTTCTGCTTTTTCTAGAAATGTGCTGAAACCTTTTTAATCTTAAATATGTAATATTTATCAAATTCTCTGTCACCAATAAATATTCCTGTTTATATCTTATAATATTTCTTACCTTTAGTCTGGTTTTCTGATATTAATAGATCCATAATATTTTATGTAGTGTTTATATGACATATCTTACTCTATCATTTTATTTTCAACTTCTCTATATATTTCTTTCTTTTTCTTTTTTTTGTCTTTTTCTTAAGCCGCTCCCACAGCATAAGGAGGTTCCCAGACTAGGGATCTAATTGGAGCTGTAGTCACTGGCCTATGCCAGAGCCACAAAAACGCAGGATCCGAGCTGTGTCTGCGACCCACACTACAGTTCACGGCAACACCAGATCCTTAACCCACTGAGCAGGGCCAGGGATCAAATGCCAGATCCTTAACCCACTGTGCAGGGCCAGGGATCAAACCCGCAACCTCATGGTTCCTAGTCGGATTTGTTAACAACTGCAGCACAACGGGAACTCCGAACCTCTCTCTATATTTCTTATAAATAGTAAAGCTGAATCTGATTTATTCTAGTCTGACAATCTCTGTTTTTAAATTGGACTTTTTAGTCTATTTATGCTTAACATATTTGCAGTTAATTGCACCATTTGCATTTTTAAAAATTTGTCTCACCAGTTATTGATCTTTACTACCTTCGTTTGTTGATAATTATTTTTGTTAATCCATTTTATCTTTTTAATAAGTTTTTCTTCATATATTTCATAATATTATTTTATTGGTTGCTGTAAAAGTAAAAAAAAAATACAACCTAAATGTTACTATGTAACATTCAATAATACTGTTGAGTTCCTAGTTTCTGTGGTACCTAGATCTTTATTTTTATATATACTACTCCTCACTTTAAGAAATTAAGTCTTTTTGGATGGCTTATTACAGATTTGAGGCAGGGAGTAGAAAATGAGCCTTGGACATGTTATTGAAACAAAAAGCAAGGAAGTATTCAAAAATTAATAGGGGGAAGGGTCATAGCAAATGGATTAAGAGTTGTCTTGAAGGGACCCACACTGGTCAAATTTGAAATAATTTGGACAAATTGATGAAAAGATGATGTTAAGAGTGGCGAATTGAGATGAGAGATACGTAGGCTTTCATTGCACTGTTCTTCCAAGTCTCTCGTGAGTATAAGCAAGTTCAATACTACCATATCGTCTATATCACTGATATAATTTCTGCACATCTTATCTTCCATGTTACATACATGTATACATATGTTCTTTAGGGCACCAGAACAATCCTCATTCCATAACACTTAAATCATGGTGTTCCAGTTGTGGCGCAGCAGAAACAAATCCATCTAGGAACCGTGAGGTTGCAGGTTCAATCCCTGGCCTCACTCAGTGGGTTAAGGATCCAGTGTTTCTGTGAGCTATGGTGTAGGTTGCAGATGGGGCTGGGATCCTGTGTTACTGTGGCTGTGGTGTAGGCCAGCAGCCATAGCTCCGATTGGACCCCTAGCCTGGGAACTTCCATATGCTGTGGTTGCGGCCCTAAAACGCAAAATAAATAAATAAATAAATCATAAACAAAATGTTGCTGCAGGTAGTAGGAAGAACTGATGCTGTGAAAGAAGCTCTTCTTTGAGATTATGTCCAATTGTGAAAGCAGAAAATTTTCAAAATGAGAGAAACAACATGCACTTGAATATCTCTCTGATTTAATTCTAAAATGCCTACTATAAGTTTCCCCTGCG
This sequence comes from Sus scrofa, assembly GCF_054392235.1. Taxonomy (NCBI): domain Eukaryota; kingdom Metazoa; phylum Chordata; class Mammalia; order Artiodactyla; family Suidae; genus Sus; species Sus scrofa. Next base: position 142,682,237 of record NC_139396.1, on the reverse strand, counting down.
GCATAAGAGTAGGGACATTTCTTGCTTTATTAATGGAAAAAAAATTTCTGTAATGAAAATTGGCCTTTATATAGGGCTAATGCTGATTAGTTACTACCCTAAAACTATACCAATCATAATCCCTGAAGTTTAACTTCCAAATTCTCCAGGATTTTCAAACAAAAAGTTAATTTTATCCAAAGGCAAATGTGTTACTGTTTAATAAAACAAAGCCAGATGACTGTGGCAGTGAAAAATAAGGAATTTATATAGAGCCCTTCTCTGTTTGAATAGGAGCACTGTATGGAGTAGCTAACTCCTAGACCAGAAAGGTGATGTGAATGAAAGAAAAAAATTTTGACTGAAGAAATATGTAGCTAATGAACTATAAACTATTCAAGAAATCTGTGTTAGAAAGAGGACAAACTCTTGTTCTTAGAACAGATATCCTTGCAGCTACCGATGGACTGTGGATGTGTGTAATACCAAATAATCCAGGAATTTGGCAGCATTATATAATAATTTACCAAAATTTCTCTAAGGCCGTGGAACGCATAATAAAACCAACTGGTTTTTCCTATGTTGAGCCTCTTGGGGAATGATTCTGTAATAGTCACACAATCCAAACTGGTAGAATTAGGATGAAGCCTGAGATTTGTGCAAAAAAAAAAAAAAAATAGCAAAGTAGTGTTTTTAGCAATCAGAATAGGCTCTGCTACAGAAGCAAATAATCTCTGACAGCTTAATTTCTTGCTCATATCAAGTCTAATTCAGGTTGGGCGGGCAGCCCTCTGCTGTATTGTAGATGTTTCTATATTAAACATGGGGTCTCTGACAGGATGCGGGTCTTTTAGTATTTTATGAACACCTTTCAAACAAGATGATTTATTGAGCTGTTTTGCGGGGTTTTATCAGTTACCAACATTCCTGTCAGCTGCAGCATCTTTATTGACAAATTCAGTCTGTTCTCTCTTATTGCAGCAAACTCTCAGTCCCGATATTTTCATGTAGATTAGTCTCGTCAAATCAACTAGATTGGACATTTGTTGAAATAGAGTCCTGGATCCCCCTAGTTATAATTTCATGGACATAACAGTTTCTCAAACAAGATTTCTTTGGTTTTTTGATTGATCAGTTCTCAGAGGTATCTGACATTGCAGCTCTTTTCACTTTATGTACTCAGACATTTGATACAAAAGGAACAACAAAACTCCTGAGTTGTATCTATAAATCTTCCTATTCTTTTCATCTTTGTTACTTGCCAGTAAAGGAGCAAGGGGCTGAGATGTAATGTTTCAAGTCATGGACCTTCTCTGACCCCACAGTCAATCTCTAGTATCTTCAGAGTTGAACATTGGTAACTGATGGATGCCTCCCATCTTAGCTGTTCACATTATCACTGGTAGCACAAGTTGTTTTGAATATTTTATACTTTGCTACATTTCCACTTAACTGTTCTGGTAGCATTTAGGTTGAGTGATGGTGTGCCTAAGTGGATAACTAAGGATGGCTTATTATTCTAGTGCCACCTCTTGCTCTAGCACCATCATTTAAGGTCTAAGGCTTTTGGGAAATAGCAAACTGATACCTGGGACCTAGTCTGCTAATTGAGGAGCATCAGTAAGCAAATAAATGGCAATGAGCTATCATGTAAAAACCAATTTTGTCCTACTTAGCATGACTTCTAGAACCATCTCTCAGCAAGGGATTTCTAATCTATATTAAATTTACATCTAAAAGTGAAAATGGAGATCAATATGGATGGATCAATATAAATAAGAGAGGAATTAACTCAAAATAATTTTTACTCTTTAACCTGAAATAGGCTCTTAGAGTCAGTATAATTTTATTGGTATTTACTTCATATTCAAGAAATTTTAACCTTAGACATCTCAATAGCAAGAACAAAAGAGGCAAAGGACAGTATTTCTCCTGCTGTGTCATCTAGATACCTCACTGGAGGCCTCTCTGTAACATGGGCTAAGAAAAATCTGGTTCTTAGAAGCTGTTATGTGGATCTGGGGTCTGCTTTGCTTGGTATGAATGATGTACCAAAGTGGCAATGGAGCAACTTTGTTTTTCCAAAGAAAAATACCCGAGAAACAGTCCAGAAGGTAGGCCTAAGGAGACACAAATCTCTAAAAGGTCAGAATTTCTTGGTGAGTGAAAATGTGTCTGCTGAAAAGTCTCTGAGTAACACTTCTCCTTAAACTCACCATAGGTTTTATCTTTTTATCTCAAATTAAAAAAAAATAAACTTACCCAACTAAGACATGTGAATCACATCTTAAATTTCCAAGGACTTCACAAGTCCTTTCTCCTTTACTGGAGCCCATCAATCCTGTTCTGCAACCAATCCATTGCTTTTCTTCACCAAGGTCTTATAGCTGCAGCACTGTCACTGCTAGGAGTCCTTGTCATCACTGCTTCTTGGCAGGTCTTCCGGGGAGCTAGTGGTACTCCAGTTAATTGAGAATGCAGATACCTGACACAGTCCATTAGTTTGGAGTCATACGTTCTTCTGGCTTGGTCAATACTGTCTGCATCATCTTCTTCCAAGTCAAGGTGAGGAGGAACTCAGGTCTAAGGGTCAGAAAATAAGGAGGGAGGAAAGGAGGAAGACGAAGAAGAGAAAGACATCCCCTAAAATTGAAAAGCAGAGCAGAGAGCTGAATATTTTAAGACTACAAGAAATTAGAGTTTAGGTATAAAGAAGTATGAAGAAATTCAGATTTACCATGCGATTTAAACCAAAAGACTGTTCTGGGCCAGGAAAGTATGATAGTTTTGGTGATGATGATTGACATTTATTGAGCAGTTATTATAGTCAAGGAGCAGTTTTAAACCATTTTGCTAAGAGTCCTTGCCTTTTTTTTTTTTTTTTTTTTTTTTTTTTTTGTCTTTTTGCCTTTTCTAGGGCCACTCCCATGGCACATGGAGGTTCCCAGGCTAGGAGTCTAATTGGAGATGTAGCCACCGGCCTACACCAGAGCCACAGCAACGCGGGATCCGAGTCACATCTGTGACCTGCGCCACAGCTCATGGCAACACCAGATCCTTAACCCACTGAGCAAGGCCAGAGATCGAACCCTCAACCTCACGGTTCCTAGTCAGATATGTTAACCACTGCGCCACGACGGGAACTCCAGCCATTTTGCATATATTTCTAATCTAAATTTTTTTTTTTTTTTTTGGTTGCACCTGAGGCATGCAGGACTTCCTGGGCCAGGGATAAATTCTGAGCCACAGCTGTAACCAGAGGCACAGCAGTGACAATGCCAGTTTCTTAACCTGCTAAGCCAGTGGGAACTCCTGATCTGCATTTTATTTCAAACTTGGAAAGTATATGCTATTAATGTGTCACATGTGAAGAAACTGAGGCTCAGGAATGAGAAGTAGCTTGCCTAGGGCAGCACAGATAAGGAGCACAGAGCTGAAATTCTGACTTAATTCAAATTGATTTGTGGTGTGTGTCTTTTTTTTCGAATTGCCTTAAATACTTTAATAGATACTATATTATACTACAATATTCAGATTCCCCCTAATCACCTCTACCAGTTCTAGGTGCATAGCCACTAACTTCAGTCTGCCTCTCCTAAGAACCCACATCTGTAATTTTCTTTAGAGGACTACACTTTGTTACTGGAGGCTCCTTTTTTTTCCGCTTTTTAGGGCTGCACCTGCAGCATATTGAAGTTCCCAGGCCAGGGGTCCAAACAAAACTGTAGCTGCTGGCCTATACCAGAGCCACAGCAATGCAGGATCCAAGCCATGTCTGTGACCCACACCACAGCCCATAGCAACACCAGATCCCTAACCCACTGAGTGAAGCCAGGAATCGAACCCGCATGCTCATGAATTCTAGTCAGGTTTGTTAACCACTGAGCCATGATGGGAACTCCGCTACTGGAGGCTCTTTGACCAGAGCAGGAAGTGCTTAATTTATAGCTCCCTCTGTGACCCCCAAATGACACCTGATCAGTGTAGCAACTTGAAAGCCCAGCAACTTTGCATCAGATTGGGATGGGTAATTCTTAAATTTATCATAGTTTAAATGATAAACTACAGAGGAGTTGATCTCCAGAGCTCCTTATTGGATCAGGCAGAGAAGGGGACTTCACTTGAAATCATACTTTTATTTGGCTTGTCCCCCTCTGCATCTTGCAACTCCCACTGGTTTCTCTTGGTGACATTTATTAATAAAACTCTAGTGCACCGATCTTTGTCTCAGTGTCTGTTTCTGAGGAATCTGAATTAAGACAAATATGGTTTGGTCTTTTTCCAAATTTGACCTTGGAAAAGGGAATAATTTTAATAATGGTGATTATGTAATACTAATGTCAATATCTAATAAATCAACCTTAAAATTATTTCAATATTTTGAATTTTATTTATTTATTGAAGTATAGTTGACATACCATATTATATTAGTTTCAGGTATACAATGTGGTGATTTGACATTTATATACATTACAAGTTGATCACCGTGATAAGTCTAGTAATCATCAAATACCATAAAAAGTTGTTACAATATTATTGACTATATTCCCTACTTTGTACATTACATGTCAATGACTATTTTATTTTGTAACTGGAAGTTTGTGAGGTACAAACTTAACCTATTTTGCCTACACTTTTACCTCCTTTTCTGGTGACCATCAGTTTGCTCTCTATATCTATGAATTTGTTTCTGTTCTCTTATTTGTTCATTCTTTTTTTTTTTTTTTTTTAAGATTCCACACATAAATGAAATCATGTATTTGTCTTTCTCTGTATGACTTAGCATGATACCTTCTAGGTACATCCATGTTGTCACAAGTGGCAAAATTTCATTTTTTTAAATGGATAATATTCCATTATATATGTATATCATATCTACTTTATCCATTTATCTATCGATAAGCACTTAGGTTGTTCCATATCTTGGCTATTGTAAATAATGCTGCAATGAAAAATTAGAATGCATATGTCTTTTCAAATTAGTGTTCTCATTTTCTTTGGATAAATACCCAGAAATAAAATTCCTGGATTATATGGTAGTTCTATTTTTAATTTTTTGAAGAACCTTCATAATGTTTTCCATAATGGATGTTCCAATTTATATTCCCTAACCAACACTGCACATGGGTTCCCTTTTTGCCATATCTTCACTAGCACTTGTTATTTGTTGTCTTTTTAATAATAGCCATTCTGAACAGGTATGAGGTAATATTTTATTGTGGTTTTGATCTGAATTTCCCTGATGATTAGTGATGTTGAGCATCTTTTCATGTGTCTGTTGGCCATCTGTAGGTCTTCCTTGGAAAAATATCTATTCAGGTACTCCGACAGTTTTTAAATGGATTGGGTTTTTTTTGATATTGAGTTGCATGTGTTCAAATAATTGGATATTAACCCTTACTTGATATACAACTTGTGAATATCTTCTCACGTTTAGTAGGTTGCCTTTTCATTTTTTTTGTTTGTTTTGTTTTTGTTTTTTGTTTTGTCTTTTTGTCTTTTCTAGTGCCGCTGCCACGGCATTGGAGGTTCCCAGGCTAGGGGTTGATTTAGACTGTGGCCACCAGCCTACACCACAGCCATAGCAACACGGGATCCAAGCCGCATCTGCAACCTACACCACAGCTCACGGCAATGCCAGGTCCTTAACCCACTGAGCAAGGCTGGGGATTGAACCCACAACCTCATGGTTCGTAGTCGAATTTGTTAACCACTGAGCCACAACTTTTTTTCATTTTTTAAAAAAAGTTGTTATAGTTGATTTACAGTGTTGTGCCAATTTCTGCTGTATAGCATAGTGACCCAGTCGTGTGTATATACACCTTCCATCATGTTCTATCCCAATAGTTTGCATTTATATTGCATTTTCATTTTGTTAGTAGATTTCTTTGCTGTGAAAAAAAAATTTAGCTCAGTGTAATCCCATTTGTTTATTTTTGCTTTTGTTGCCCTTATCTGAAAAGTTAGATCCAAAAACATACTGCTCAGACTGATGTCAGAGTATATCACCTATGTTTTCTTCTAGGGGTTTCAGTGTGTCAGGTTATTACATTTAAATATTTAATTCATTTTGAGTTTATTTTTGTATATGGTATAAGAAAGTGGCCAGTTTCATTCTTTTGCATGTAGTGGTAAAGGTTTCCTCAAACCATTTATCCTGAAGAGACTGTCTTTTTCCTACTGTATATTCTTGCCTCTTTTGTTATTGATTAATTAACTACATGTGAGTGGATTTATTTTTGGTTTCTCTCTTCTGTGCCATTTATCTATGTGTCTATTTTGGTGCCAATACCTTACTGTTTTGATTACTATAGCTTTGTAGTATAATTTGAAATCAATGTGCATGATATCTCCAGCTTTATTCTTTCTGAGAAATACTTTGTCAAAGACTAAAAACAGGGGGGAGCTCCTGTAGTGGATAAGCAGGTTAAGAACCTGACTAGTTTCCATGAGGATGTGGGTTCAAAACCTGGCCTTGCTCAGTGGCTTAAGGATTTGGCGTTACCATGAGCTATGGTGTAGCTCACAGATGCGACTTGGATCCTGCATTGCTGTGGCTGTGGTGCAGGCCAGAAGCTACAGCTCCAATTCCACCCCTAGTCTAGGAACTTCCACATGCACAGGTGCAGCCATAAAAAACAAACAAAAAAATGCTTTGTCTATTCAGAATCTTGTGGTTCTGCATGAATTTCAGAATTATTTGTTTCAGTTTTAGGAAAATTCTATGGTTATTTTGATAGGGATTGCATTGATTTTCTAGATTGCTTTGGTTGATATGGGCATTTTAACAATATTAATTCTTCCAACCCATAAGCATAGTGTATCTTTATATTTATTTGTGCCACCTTCAATTTCTTCCATCAGTGTCTTATAGTTTCCAGAGTACAGGTCTTTTACCTCCTTGGTTATATTTATTGCTAGGTGTTTTATTCTTTCTGATGAGATTGTAAATGGGATTGTTTTCTTAGTTTCTCTTTCTGATTGTTCATTGTTAGTATATAGAAACACAAAAGATTTCTGTATATTGATTTTTTTATCCTAAAACTTTAGTGGATTCATTTATTAGATCTAATAGATTTTTTGGGGAGTCTTTAGGATTATCTGTGTATAGTATAATGTCATCTGCAAACAGTGACAGTTTTGCTTCTTTCCAATTAATTTGGATTTCTTTTATTTTTCTTCCCTTATTACAATGGCTAGGACCTCCAATACTGCATTGAATAAAAGTGACAAGTGTGAGCATCCTAGTCTTGTTCCTTATTTTAGAGGAAATACTTTCATCTTACCACCACTGAGTATGTTGTTGGCTGTAAGTTTGTCATATATGGCTTTATTATGTTGAGGCATATTCCCTCTATAACAATTTTGTTGAGAGTTTTTATCATGAATGGATGTTAAATTTTGTCAAATGCTTTTTTTGTGTCTTTTGAGATGATTGTGTGATTTTTATCCTTTATTTTGTTAGTTCTGTTTATCATGTTGATTGATTTGCAGATATCAAACCATTCTTGTATCTGTGGGATAAATCCCACTTGATCATGGTGTATGATCCTTTTACTGTATTGTTGAATTTGGTTTGCTAATATTTTGTTTTGGATATTTTCATCTATGTTCTTTGGTGATATTGGTCTGTAATTTTCTTTTTTTGTGTGGTGTCATTGTCTGGTTTTGGTATGGGGTGATGCTGGCTTCATGGAATGAGTTCAGAAGCATCCTTTTCAATTTTTTGTAATGGTTTGAGAAGGGAAAGTGTTAACTTTCCTTTAAATGTTTGCTAGAATTTATCTGTGAAGCCGTCTTATCTTAGACTGTTAATTGGGAGGATTTTGAATACTGATTCAATTTCCTTACTGGTAATCTATTCAGATTTTCCATTTATTCTTAATACTTTGGATTGACATCCCAGTCATTCCTAATTCATTCATTAATTCATTTGTAATTCATTTATTTATTCATTGTTCAGACATATATATCTGTTACACACCTTGCATATTTCCAGATGCTCACAAATGCCCTTCATGTAGAGGGGAAAAGAGCAACCTTCCCTTCATTTGCTAATTGGATGTACCCACTGAGAGAAGGGAAAACAGGTAAAGATCTACTGAAATGAACTTCTTTAAGCCCTTGTACAACCTTTCTATTATGCCCACTCTCATTTTTCCTAGGATCTGGGTTTAGAGGTTAGAAATCTTTTTCATGGCTTAACTGGTGTATGTTATAGAGTCTGGGAGTGGGAGTGGTGGTGGCAGGATTCAGGGTAGAAACTGACATAACTGGTAAAAGTTGGTTAAATCTGTTACATGCAATAGTTCTTGAACCACCCACTGGCCTTTGTAATCCTTAGAAGGTGGTGATGGGAGAGAGGGAAAATCAGAGAAGGAAAATATCCAATCAATGCAAATGATGAAACTAAGAAGATTAAATGTGGGAAAGGGATTTCATATGGGTTGGAATGCCTCCACAGATGAGATAGAATGAAGTGCATGATGAGCCTAAGATTTTGAACTTAGGTCTCTTCAAGTTAGTAGCTCCTTGATTTAATTGCTCAAAAACATTGCTCTTATTCAGTTTGTTTTGTTTTTTTCTAATTCACTCTGTTTGTCTCACTTCTTCCCTTTTCCCCCTTATATGAGAATTGTGTATCATCTGCATATTCTGTTATATTTCTCTCATTCATACAATAAAATCTCTCTCTTTTAATAACCTTGAGATGTTTTCCAGGGTCAGAGATATAGTACCCATTTTAGCTAAAATATACTATTCTTTTTTTTCTAATGTCATTCATACTACATTTTCCAATCCATAATATGAATGTATGCAGTGTTTCACCAGGAATATAAAAACAAAGTTATAAACAATATCACTATGTTGACTTAAATATAGTATCATGTATATGCACAATATATGTACATTAAAGGAACCAATGTATAATACAGAAACTCAGATTTTGTGACTGAAAGGCAGCAAATGGGGAGTTCCTGTAGTGACTCAGGTTGTTAATGAATGCAACTAACATACATGAGGACTCAGGTTTGATCCCTGGCCCAGCTCGGCGGGTTAAGGATCTGGTGTTGCCATGGGCTGTGGTGCAGGTTGCAGATGCAGCTCAGATCCCACGTGGCTGTGGCTCTGACCGGCAGCTGCAGTTCTGATTTGACACCTAGCCTGGGAACCTCCATATGCCATGGATGCGGCCCTTAAAAAAAAAAAAAAAAAGACAGCAAGTGTTTCATTTTTATTGAAATAAATTTAAATTTAGAAAATTTAGAAGTACTATGTAAAATATCTGACATGAATCATGGCACACGGGGCAGAATGAAAATTAATGAAGAATACCCTCCAGCTGAGAAAACTCAAATTCAGATCCTCTGCACTGAATCAAATGGATTTGCTCCTTCTCAGGTAGAAAAACTGGGTTGTTAGGCATTTTTGTTTTTGTTTCTTTTTCTCCCTTTTTATTTCAGTGACTTGAAAAAAAGACAGTGACTTCTGCAAATAGGTTTGCAGAAATACATTAAATCAAGCTATATATGCTATGAAATAGCAGTTGTCATGGTTGTATTTTTTCTGTGATTGTGTGAAAAATCATAATTTCAATAGCATAATTATACTAATGAATAAAGACTACGAATGACCTTTTATGGGGAAAAACCATTCCAAGGCATATACTCTACAAAAAATTGAATATAATTCACATATTATACAATTCATATACTTAAAGTATAAAGTTCAGTGCTTTTTGGTATATTCACAGGATTGTGTAACCATCGCCACAGTTTATGTTTAGATATTTTTGTCCCCTTTAAAAGAAACATTGTATTCATTAGCAGTGAACCTCCATTCTCCTCTGTAACAACCTCCCAAGCCCTAAACAACTATTGGTATGATTTGTGTCTCTAAAATATGCCTGTTCGTGTTTCATATAAATGGAATCACAGAATATGTCTTTTGTGATTGACTTCTTCTTTTTCTTTCTTTTGTCTTTTTTTTTTTTTTTTTTTTTTTGTCTTTTTAGGGATGCACCCATGGCATATGGAGGTTCCCAGGCTAGGAGTCTAATTGGAGCTATTGCTGTTGGCCTATGCCAGAGCCACAGCAATGCCAGATCTGAGCCGCCTCTGCGACCTATACCAAAACTCATGGCAATGCCAGATCCTTAACCCCATTGAGCAAGGCCAGGGATTGAACCCAGAATTTCGTGGTTCCTAGTTGGATTCGTTTTCACTGCACCATGACCGGAACTCCTGTGATTGACTTCTTTTACTTTATTCACTTAGCATAATGTTTTCAAGGTTAATCAGTATTACAGTATAATCAGTACTTCATTTTTTTAATTGCCAAATAGTATTATATTATGTGATTATTCCATATTTTGTTATGGACATTTGAGTTTTTCTACTTTTTGGAAATTATGAATAATGCTGCTGTGAGCATTCATGTACAGTTTTTCTTGTGTGTGGACATGTTTTTATTTCTTTTGCATATATACATAGGAGTGGAGTTGCTGGGCCATATATAACTCCATGTTTAACATTTTGAGGAACTGTTAAACTATTTTCCAAGATGGCTGTACCATTTTACATTTCCACAAGTAATGCATGACAGTACTAATTTCTCTGTATCCTCACCAGCACTTGCTATTTTCTCTCTTTTTTTTAAAAAAATAGTGTCCAAGTAGTTGTAAACTGGTATTGTATTGTGGTTTTGATTTGTATTTCTCTAATGATTAATGATGTTAAATTTCTTTAAATGAGCTTATTGTCCATCTCTATATCTTCTTTGGAGAAATATCATTTCAAATCCCTATCTCACGTTTTTCTGGGGCGGGGGGGCGTCTGTGCCTGTGGCATGCAGAAATTCCAGGGCTAGGGATTGAACCTGCACCTCAGCAGCAACTAGAGCCATAGCAGTGACAATGACAGATTCTCAGCTCTCGGAGCCAGCAGAGAACTCTCCTTGCTCACTTTTAAATGGGTTAAGTGCCTTTTTATTATTCAGTTATGAGAGATATTTATAGATTCTGGAAACATATCTCTATCAGATATATGATTTTGAAAATATTTTCTCCCATTCTGTGGGTTATATTTTCCCTTTACAGATGAAAGATTTCAGCACAAAATATTTAATTTACAAAATTAATATTTTGTAATCCACTATATTTTTTCTTTTGTTGCTTATACTTCTCATTTTGTATCTAAGAAATTATTGCCAAAACAACATTAAGAAAATTTATCACTGCTTTATTCTAAGGGTTTTTTAGTTTTAGCTCTTACATTTAGGCCTCAGAACCACTATGAGCTAATTTTTGAGCATATTGTGGGGTGGAGGTCTGACTTTGTTCTTTTAACTAGGGTTTCCAGTTGTACCAGCACTTTTTTTATTCTCTATTGAATTGTCTTGGCAACCTTATAAAAATCAGCTGATTATAAATTATGTTTTTTTCCCAGACTCTAAATTCTATTCCATTTATAAATATGTCTATTTTATGCCACTATCACACTGCTTTGTATAAGTTTTGAATTTGATAGGAATGAGTCATTCAACTTTGTTCTTTTTCAAGATTATTTTGGATATAATGGGTTCTTTGTACTTCTGTATAAATGTTTTGAGCAGCTTATCAATTTCTGCAAAAATGGCAGCTGAAATTTTAATAGGGATTGTATTAAATCTGTAGATCACTTTGGGGAATACTGCCATTTTATCAATAGTTTCTTCCAATTCATGAACATGGAATGCCTTTCCATTTGTTTGTCTTCTTTAATTACTTTCAACAGTGTTTTTTTTTTTTTTTTTTTATTGTTGTTGTTGCTATTTCTTGTGCCGCTTCCGCGGCATATGGAGGTTCCCAGGCTAGGGGTTGAATCGGAGCTGTAGCCACAGGCCTACGCCAGAGCCACAGCAACGCGGGATCCGAGCCACGTCTGCAACCTACACCACAGCTCACGGCAACGCCGGATCGTTAACCCACTGAGCAAGGGCAGGGACCGAACCTGCAACCTCATGGTTCCTAGTCGGGTTCACTAACCACTGCGCCACGACGGGAACTCCCTCAACAGTGTTTTTCAATGTCTAGTGTACAAGTCTTGAACTTCTTTTGTTGAATTTGTACCTGAGTATTTCATTCTTCATGATACTGTTGTAAATGGAATTATTTTCTTAAATTCATTTTCAAACTATTCATTACTAGTGTATAGAAATATAGTAGATTTTTACATATTGATCTTGTACCCTGCAGCCTTTCTAGATCTATTATTTTATTCATACTAATTAGCTTATATTACTATTATTAGTATTACTATTTTTAGTTGATTTATACATGTATGATGTATGTGTACATATGTATTCATACATACATATATAATACAATCATATCATATGCAAACAGATATAATTTTACTTCTGTCTTCTTGTTCCTTTTTCTTGCCTAATTTCCCTGGAATAACCTCTAGCACAATATTAAATAAAAGTGGTAAAAGTGGACATCCTTGACTGACTCCTGATCTTAGGGAAAAAGTGTTTGGTCATTAGCTATTAAATATTATATTCATTATTTTACACAGATGTTCCTTTATCATGTTGAAGAAATTCCTTTATATTTCTAGTTTATTGAGTATTTTATCATGAAACGGTGTTAGATATTATAAAAATATTTTTTCATCAATTAATATGATCATGTTGTTTTTGTTATTTGTACAATTGACCGTATTAATTGATCTTATTTAATAAGGTCATTATTACAATTTACCTTATTAATAAGGTGCATTAAATTAATTGATTTGTATATGTTAAGCTACCTATACATTACTGAGATAAATCCATTGGGAAGTGTTTCTTCTTTTTTTTTTTTTTTGTAAGAATTTGTGAAGTATTGGTATCAATTCTTCTATGAACATTTGATATGATTCATTAGTGAAGCCATCTAAGCCTGAGCTTTCTCTGTAAGTTCTTATCTTATTAATTTGATCTCTTTACTTTATAGGCCAATCAGATTATCTAATTCTTCTTTAGCCAGATTCAGTAATTTGTGTCTAATAATTTATTAGTTTCATCTAAGTTACTTAATTTGTGACATACTATTGTTCATGGTATACCCTTATTATACATTTCATTTCTGTATACTTGGTTGTGGTGACCTCTCTTGATTCCTGAATTTTGTAATTTGACTTCTCTTTTCTGTCAGTGCTTAAAGGTTTGTTAATTTTGTGGATCTCGTCAATGACCCAGTTTTTGGTTTTATTGATTTTTTTTCTGTTGTTTTTCTATTCTCTATCTTGTTTGTTTCTGTTATCCTTTTCATTATTTCTTTTCTTTTGCTTTCTTTGGTTTTAGTTTACTCTGAATAAGGGATGGTTCAGAGCTCCCATTCCCTCAATTTGACTTCTTTCTATGAGTTTTGGGCTCCAGGTCTTCTTCTGATGGATTCTATGAGATCAAGACTGCAGGAAAGAAGTATGTTGGACTGGGCATCAGATTCCAACACTGACAGATATTTCCAATTAATTTTGCCACAATGGGACTTCATTATTGAATATGCTCTTGTTTTTTAAAATATAATACTAAGATTAATAGCTAAATGGGATTACTGAACTCAAAAATGTTTGAGAATAATGAAGGATAAAAAGAAATCAATTTACAGAGATTTGTTCACTGTAGTAAGAGGTGAGACTCATATAATATATGATTTCATGACATTCTTCCAACATTGTTGAGGATTTTAAAAAGTGTCAGGCACTGAGTTGGGTGCTAAGAAGTTAGGAAGAAAGGTGAGATTAAATGCCTTTGGAAATTAGGAGCCTTTAGATCAAGTATGGAAGAGAAAGGACACATTATAATAATCACAATAACAGTAGGTATATGTTAAGAAAGTTATGTACAGTATTCAGAAAGAGGAAACCTGTAGCCGCCTGCAGAATTCAGAAAGTGTTTATGCTATAGATAGATCTTGACAAATGACTATGAATTTATTGAGAAAGATATTTAATTTCAGGCAGAGGCAATAACATCTCTGTGGATACATAATGAACTTTCCTCAGTTGAGAACTTAGAGTACCTTTTGGGAACAAGTTATGGTATTTTATAGTTTGCTATAATTTGGCTATCTTAAGAAGGCATCATAAGAGGAAGAATTCTGGAGATGGTTGTGATCAAGAGGTGAGCTCTCAAACTGAAGTTCAATTTCATGGTATGGAGATCTCATTGCTGGCTATCCAGATATGGTCTTCATTAAATTTATTTACCTTCCTATCTGATTTTCAGTTTAAAGGCTTATTTTTCCCCTTTCTCCTCAGGTTTAATTTTGGTATTTATTTAATTTTGGCTTTAATGTTTTCTCCTTTTGGAGTGGGAATTTATCAGGTGCATAACAACTGCCTGGAGCCTGAGAGCAGCACCATGTGTACCAACATTGCATCCCTAAGGGTAGTTCAATGAGACTCAATTTTTTTAATTTTATTTTTTATTAGGATATAGTTGCTTTACAGTGTTGAATCAATTTCTGCTATATGGCATAGTGACCCAGTCATACATATATATTCTTTTTCTCATATTTTCTTCCATCATGGTCTGTCCAAAGAGAATACATTCTTTTTCCCATAATAACTTCTATCATGTTCCATCACAAGTGATTAGATGTAGTTTTCCTGTGCTATCCTGTGCTAGGACCTCATTGTATACCCATTCCAAATGTAATAGTTTGCATTTACCAACCCCAAACCCCCAGGCCATCCCACTTCTTCCTCCCTCCCTCTTGGCAATCACAAATGTGTTCTCTCTGTCTGTGAGTCTGTTTCTGTTTTGTAGATAGGGTCATTTGTGCCATATTTTAATTCCACATATAAGTGATATCATATGGTGTTTGTCATTCTCTTTCTGACTTGTTTCACTCCATATGAAAATGTCTAGTTGCTTCCATATTGATGCAAATGGCATTATTTGGTCTCTTTTATGGCTTAGTAGTATTCTATTGTATATATGTACCACATTCTTTATTTATTTATTTATTTATTTATTTATTTATTTATTTATTTTCCCACTGTACAGCAAGGGGGTCAGATTATCCTTACATGTATACATTGCAATTACAGTTTTTACCCCACCCTTTCTTCTGTTGCAACATGAGTATCTAGACATAGTTCTCAATGCTATTCAGCAGGATCTCCTTGTAAATCTATTCTAAGTTGTGTCTGATAAGCCCAAGCTCCCGATCCCTCCCACTTCCTCCCCCTCCCATTAGGCAACCACAAGTCTCTTCTCCAAGTCCATGATTTTCTTTTCTGAGGAGATGTTCATTTGTGCTGGATATTAGATTCCAGTTATAAGTGATATCATATGGTATTTGTCTTTGTCTTTCTGGCTCATTTCACTCAGGATGAGATTCTCTAGTTCCATCCATGTTGCTGCAAATGGCATTATGTCATCCTTTTTTATGGCTGAGTAGTATTCCATTGTGTATATATACCACCTCTTCCGAATCCAATCATCTGTCGATGGACATTTGGGTTGTTTCCATGTCCTGGCTATTGTGAATAGGGCTGCAATGAACATGCGGGTGCATGTCTCTCTTTTAAGTAGAGTTTTGTCCGGATAGATGCCCAAGAGTGGGATTGCGGGGTCATATGGAAGTTCTATGTATAGATTTCTAAGGTATCTCCAAGCTGTTCTCCATAGTGGCTGTACCAGTTGACATTCCCACCAGCAGTGCAGGAGGGTTCCCTTTTCTCCACAGCCCCTCCAGCACTTGTTATTTGTGGATTTATTAATGATGGCCATTCTGACTGGTGTGAGGTGGTATCTCATGGTAGTTTTGATTTGCATTTCTCTTATAATCAGCGATGTTGAGCATTTTTTCATGTGTTTGTTGGCCATCTGTATATCTTCTTTGGAGAAATGTCTATTCAGGTTTTTTGCCCATTTTTCCATTGATTGATTGGTTTTTTTGCTGTTGGGTTGTATAAGTTGCTTGTATATTCTAGAGATTAAGCCCTTGTCAGTTGCATCATTTGAAACTATTTTCTCCCATTCTGTAAGTTGTCTTTTTGTTTTCTTTTTGGTTTCCTTTGGTGTGCAAAAGCTTTTCAGTTTGATGAGGTCCCATGGGTTTATTTTTGCTCTAATTTCTATTGCTTTGGGAGACTGACCTGAGAAAATATTCATGATGTTGATGTCAGAGAGTGTTTTGCCTATGTTTTCTTCTAGGAGTTTGATGGTGTCCTGTCGTATATTTAAGTCTTTCAGCCATTTGGAGTTTATTTTTGTGCATGGTGTGAGGGTGTGTTCTAGTTTCGTTGCTTTGCATACAGCTGTCCAGGTTTCCCAGCAATGCTTGCTGAATAGACTTTCTTTTTCCCATTTTATGTTCTTGCCTCCCTGTACCACATTCTTTTTTTTTTTTTTTTTTTTTTTGTCTTTTTTGTCTTTTGTTGTTGTTGTTGTTGCTATCTCTTGGGCCGCTTCCGCGGCATATGGAGGTTCCCAGGTTAGGGGTTGAATCGGAGCTGTAGCCACCGGCCTACACCAAAGCCACAGCAATGGCTGGATCCGAGCCGCGTCTGCAACCTACACCACAGCTCACGGCAACGCCAGATCGTTAACCCACTGAGCAAGGGCAGGGACCGAACCCGCGACCTCATGGTTCCTAGTCGGATTCGTTAACCACTGCGCCACGACGGGAACTCCCCTGTGCCACATTCTTAATCCATTCATCTGTCAACGAATATTTGGGTTGTATCCATGTCTTGACTATTGTGAATAGTGCTGCAACGAACGTAGGTGTGCATATATATTTTTGAATTAAAGTTTTGTTTGGATATATGCCTAGGAGTTGGATTGATGGATCATATGGTAGTTCTATATTTAGTTTTCTGAGGAACCTCCATACAGTTTTCCATAGAGGTTGTACCAATTTACATTCCCACCAACAGTGAAGGAGGGTCCCATTTTCTCCATATCCTATCCAGAATTTGTTATTTGTAGGCTTATTAATGATAGCCATTCTGACCAGTGTGAGGTGATACCTCATAGTAGTTTTGATTTGCCTTTCTCTAATAATTAGTGATATTGAGCATATTTTCATGCACTTGTTAGCCATCCATATGTCTTCTTTGGAGCATTTATGCTAAGATTAGAACAAGACAAGATGTCCACTTTCACCACTGTTATTCAACATAGTTTTGGAAAGCATAACCACAACAATCAGAGAAGAAAAGGAATTAAAATCAATCCAAATTGGAAAAGAAGAAGTAAAACTATCAGTGTTTGCAGATGACAGAACACTATACTTAGAAAATCCTAAAGATACTACCAGAAAACTGTTAGAGATCATCTATGAATTGGCAAAGTTGTAGGATTAAAATTTTTTTCTAGTCTTCTTTTTATTTATTTTTATTATTATTATAGTTGATTTACAATGTTTCATCAAGTTCGCTGTACAACAAAATGACCAATTACACATTTCCCAGTACTATATAGTAGGATCCCATTGCCCATCCATTCCAAATATAACAGTTTGCACCCAAACCCCCCCCCAAATGCCTATCCATCCCACCTCTCCCCTTTCCCCCTTGGGAACCCCAAGTCTTCTTATCTTAGCCATGATCTGTTTCTATTTTTTGTTTGTTGTTTTTAGATAGGATCATCTGTTCCATATTTTAGATTCCACAAATACATGATATCATAGGGTATTTGTCTTTTTCTTTCTGGCTTACCTAACTTAGGATGAGCATCTCTAGATCCATCCATGTTGTTACAAATGGCATTAGTTTGTCTTTTTTATGGCTGAGCAATATTCCATTATATAGATGTGCCACATCTTAATTCATTCATTTGTTGAGGGACATTGAGGTTGTTTCCTTGTCTTGGCTATTATGAATAGTGCTGCTGTGAACATAAGGGTGCATGTATCTTTATTGATGAAAGTTTTGTCTGCTATATGCCAAGCAGTTTAATTGCTGGATCACATGGTAGCTCTATATTTAGTTTCCTGAGGTAACTGCATACTGTTTTTCATGGTGGTTGTACCAATTTACGTTCTCACCAGCAGTGGAGAAGGGTACCTTTTCCTCCACACCCTCTCCAGCATTTATTATTAGTTGACTTATTAATGATGGCCATTCTGACTGGTGTGAGAGGGTCGCTCATTGTAGTTTTGATTTGCATTTATCTAATAATTAGAGATATTGAGCATTTTTCATATACCTGTTGGCCATATGTATGGCTTCTTTGGAGAAATTTCTATTTAGGTCTTTTGCCCATTTTTCAATTGGGTTGTTTGGTTTTTTTTTTTGTTTGTTGAGTTGCATGAGTTATTTGTATATTTTGGAGATTAGGCCCTTGTCTGGTGCATCCTTTGCAAAGATTTTCTACAGTTCCATGGATTGTCCTTTTTGTGGTATCTTTGGTTTTCGTATCAGGGTGATGGTGGCCTCATAGAATGAGTTTGGGAGTGTTCCTTTCTCTTCTATTTTTTGAAAGTGTTTCAGAAGAATAGGTATTAACTCTTCCCTGAAAGTTTGATAGAATTAACCTCTGTAGCCATTAGGTCTTGGACTTTTGTTCTTTTGAAGGTTTTAAAATACATTTTCAATTTTGGTACTTGTGATTGGTCTGTTCATATTTTCAATTTTTTCCTGGTTCAGGCTTGGTAGGTTGTACTTTTATAAGAATCTGTACATTTCTTCTAGGTTTTCCATTTTATTGCTGTATAGTTGCTTATAGTAGCCTCTTATGATCCTTTGTATTTCTGTGGAGTCAGTTGTAATTTATCCTTTTCAATTTTTAATTTTATTGATTTGAGCTTTCTCCCTTTTTTTCTGGAAGAGTCTGGCTAAAGGGTTATCAATTTTGTTGTTCTTTTCAAAGAACCAACTTTTGGTTTCATTGATCTTCTCTTTTTTTTTGTCTCTATTTCATTTATTTCTGTTCTGATCTTTATTATTTCTTTCCTTCTGATAATTTTGGGCTTTGTCTGTTCTTCCTTCTCTAATTGTTTTAGGTGCAAGGTTAGGTTGTTTATTTGAGCTTTTTCTTCTTTCTTGAGGTAAGATTGTATTGCTATAAACTTTCCTGTTAGAACTGCTTTTGCTGTGTCTCATAGGTTTTGGTTTGTTGTTTCTTCATTACCATTTGTCTCTAACTATCTTTTGCTTTCCTCTTTGATTTCTTCAATGGCTTTTCAGTATCATAGTGTTTATATTCCAGTATTTGTATTTTTTGCTGTTTTTTTTCCTTGTAGTTGATTTCCATAGCATTGTGGTTGGAGAAAATGCATGGAATAATTTCAACTTTAAAAAATTTACACAGACCTGATTTTTGGCCCCAAATGTGATCTATCCTGGAGAATATTCCAAGTGCACTTGAGAAGAATGTATATTCTGTTCCCTCGGGATGGAATGTTCTATAAATATTGGTTAAATCTATTTGGTCTAGAGGTCCATTTAAGCCATGTGTTTCCTCTTCGATTCTCTGTCTGGATAATCTGTCTCTTGATGTAAGTGGGGTGTTAAAATCCCGCGCTATTATTTTGTTGCTGTTGATTCTACCTTCTATGACTGGCAGGACTTGCCCTATATATTGAGGTGCTCCTATGTTAGGTGCATATATATTTACAATTGTTATTTCTTCTTCTTGGATTGATCTTTTAATTATTAGGTAGTGTCCTTATTTGTCTCTCGTGATTTTCTTTTTCCTAAAGTCTATTTGTTTGATATGAGTACTGTTACTCCTGCTTTCCTGTGATTTCCATTTGTATATAACATCTTCTTCTATCTTCTCACTTTCAGCCTGTATGTGTCCTTGGGTCTCAAGTGGGTCTCTTGTAAAAAGCATATATATGGATCTTGTTTTTGTATCCATTCAGCCAGTCTGTTTCTTTTTGTTACAGCATTTCATCCATTTACATTCAGTGTAATTATAGACAGGGATGTATTTATTACCATTTTGTAATTGCTTGGAAGTGTTACTTTGGGTCTTTTTTTAATCCCTTTTTTGTTGTCTTCTCTTGTATTTTGATATCTTCAGTGTTGTGTTGGATTTCTTTTTCGTTTTTATGTATCTATTGTACTTATTTTTTGGTTTGAGGGTCCCTTATTTTCAAGGATTCAAAATTAATACATGGAAATCAATTGCATTTCTATATATTAACAATGACAGCTCAGAAAGAGAAATTAGGGAAACCATCTCATTTTCTACCACCTCAAAAAGAATAAAGTGCCTAAGAATAAACTTTCCTAGAGAGATAAAAGACCTGTACGCCAAAAACTCTGAGACCCTGATGAAAGAAATCAAAGATGACACAAACAGATGGAAAGATATACCATGCTCTTAGATTAAAAGAATCAATATTATCAAAATAACTATACTAATCAAAGCAATCTACAGATTCAGTGTAACCCTATCAAATTACCAATGACCTTTTTCACATAACTAGTACCAAATGTTTCAAAATTTGTATGGAAACACAAAAGACCTGTAGCAGAAAAAGCAATATTGGGGGAAAAAAGGGGAACTGGAGGAATCAGGCTCCCTGACTTCACACTATACTACATAGCTACAGTTATTAAGACAGTGTGATGCCAGCACAAAACAGAAATATAGATCAATGGAACAGGATAGAAATCCCAGAAATATACCCAAGCACCTATGGCCAAGTCATCTATGACAAAGGTGGCAAGAACATACAGTGGAGGAAAGATAGTCTGTTCAATAAGTGGTGGACAGCTACATGTAAAAGAATGATATTAGAACATTCTTTAATACCACAGACAAAAATAAACTCAAAATGGATTGAAGACCTACGTGTAAGGCCAGATACTAAAAAACTCCTAAAGGAAAACACAGGGAGAACACACTTTGACATAAATCACAACAACATGTTGTTTGATCCACCCCATTGAATAATAGAAATAAAAACAAAAACAAACCATTAGGACCTAATTAAACTCAAAACCTTTTGCACAGCAAAGGAAACTATTTAAAAAATGAAAAGACAACCCACAGAATGAAAGAAAATCTTTGCAAACAATGCCACCAACAAGGGCCTAATCTCCAAAATATACAAGCAATCAAAAAACAACCCAATCAAAAAATGTTCAGAATACCGAAATAGACATTTCTCCAATGAGTCAATTTAAAATATAGTGAAGCTGAGAAGGTAGGTATATATTATCTAGGGAGGTATTTGGGAAAGAGTATACTGAATTGTTCTGCAAAGCTTAAAATATTTATTGTTTTTTATATTTTGAAATTGTATTCTTTAGAGAACTAGGGAGCTTTATTTTTATTTTTTTAATTAATTAATTATTTTTTAAATTACTCAAATGAATTTATCACATCTGTAGTTGTATAATGATCATAACAATCTGATTTCACAGGATTTCCATCCCACAGCCCAAGCACATCCTCTCACCCCCAAAACTGTCTCCTCCAGAGACCATAAGTTTTTCCATGTCTGTGAGTCAGCATCTCTTCTTCAAAGAAGTTCAGTCTGTCCTTTTTTCAGATTCCACATGTCAGTGAAAGCATTTGATGTTGGTGTCTCATTGTACGGCTGACTTCACTTAGCATGATAATTTCTAGGTCCATCCATGTTGCTAAAAATGCCAGTATTTCGTTCCTTTTAATGGCCGAGTAATATTCCATTGAGTATATGTACCACCTCTTCTGGATCCACTCCTCTGTCGATGGACATTTAGGTTGTTTCCATTTCTTGGCTATTGTAAATAGTGCTTCAATGAACATTGGAGTACGTGTGTCTTTGCAAGTTGTGGTTTTCTCTGGGTAGATGCCTAGGAGTGGGATTGCTGGATCCAATGGTAGTTCTATGTTTCGTTTTCTGAGGAATCTTCATACTGCTTTCCACAGTGGTTGCACCAATTTACAATCCCACTGACAGTGTAACAGGATTCCTTTTTCTCTACAGCCTATCCAGCACTTATTGTTTGTAGACTTTTGGATGATGGCCATTCTGGCTGGTGTAAGGTGGTACCTCATAGTGGTTTTGATTTGCATTTCTCTAATAATGAGTGACGCTGAACACCTTTTCATGTGTTTTTTGGCCATCCATATGTCTTCTTTGGAGAACTGTCTGTTTAGATCTGCCCATTTTTTGATGGGGTTGTTTGTTTTTTTGGTATGGAGCTACAGAAGGTGTTTATCAATTTTGGAGATTAACCCTTTGTCAGTCGCTTCATTTGCAAAGATTTTCTCCCATTCTGTGGGTTGTCTTTTCATTTTGTTTAGGGTTTCCTTTGCTGTGCAGAAACTTTTAAGATTAATTAAGTCCCATTTGTTTATTTTTGTTTTTGTTGTCAGTACTCTGAGAGGTGGATCTGGGAAGATGTTGCTGTCATTTATGTCAGAGAGTGTTTGGCCTATGTTTTCCTCTAAGAGTTTAATAGTGTCTGGTCTTATATCTAGGTCTTTAATCCTTTTGGAGTTTATTTTTGTGTATGGTGTTAGGGAGTGTTCTAATTTCATTCTTTTCCATGTGGCTGTCCAGTGTTCCCAGCACCGCTTATTGAACAAGCTGTCCTTTCTCCATTGTATAGTCTTGCCTCCTTTGTCATAGATGAGTTGGCTGTAGGTGCATGGGTTGAATTCTGGGCTTTCTATCCTGTTCCACTGATCTTTATTTCTGTCTTTGTGCCAGTACCATGTGGTTTTGATGATTGTTGCTTTGTAATATAGTCCTAAGACCGGGAGCCTGATTCCTCCAGCTCTGTTTTTCTTTTTCAGGATGTCTTTGGCTATTCTGGGTCTTTTGTGCATTACAAACGGTATTTTTTTCAAGTTATGTGAAAAATGTTCTTGGTAGTTTGATAGGGATTGCATTGAATCTGTAGATTGCCTCAGGTAGTATAGTCATTTTGATAATATTGAGTCATTTTGATAATATAGTCATTTTGATAATATTTTATTGGTATATATGTGCATACAGTAGTCTCTTACCAATCCAAGAGCATGGTGTGTCTTTCCATCTATTTGAATCATCTTTGATTTCTTTCATCAAAGTGTCTTATAGTTTTCAGAGTACAGGTCTTTTGTCCCTTTAGGTAGGCTTACTCCTAGGTATTTTATTGTTTTGGATGTGATGGTAAATGGGATTGCTTTCCTAATTTCTTTTTCTGCTCTTTCATTGTTAGTGTATAGAAATGCTGTCGATTTCTGTGTATTAATTTTGTATCCTGCAACTTTGCCAAATTCAAGGATAAGCTCTAACAGTTTTCTGGTATGGTCTTTAGGATTCTCTAGGTATGGTATCATGTCACCTGCAAATCGTGATAGTTTTACTTCTTCCTTTCCAATGTGGATTCCTTTTATTTCTTTTACTTCTCTGATTGCCATGGTTAGGACTTCCAAAACTATGTTTTGGTGAGACCAGACATCCTTGTCTTGTTCCTGATCTCAGCGGGAATTCCTTCAGCTTTTCACCATTGAGAATGATGTTAGCTGTGGGTTTGTCATATATGCCCCTTTATTATGTTGAGGTAGGTGCACACATTCTGAAGGGTTTTTATCAGAAATGGGTGTTGGATTTTGTCAAAGACTTTTTCTGCGTCTATAGAGAGGATCATATGGTTTTTCTTCTCCAGTTTGTTCATGTGGTTTATCACACTGATGGATTTGTGGCTATTGAAGAACCCTTGCATCCCTGGGATAAATCTCACTTGATCATGATGTACAGTCCTTTGACTGTATTGTTGGATGCGGTTTGCTAGTATTTTGTTGAGGATTTTTGCACCTATGTTCATCAGTGAAATTGGCCTGTAGTTTTCTTTTTTTGTGGAATCTTTGTCTGGTTTTGGTATCAGGGTGATGGTGGCCTAATTGAATGCGTCTGTGTGTGTCCCTTCCTCTGCAATTTTTTGGAATAGTTTCAGAAGGAGAGGTGTTATCTCTTCTCTAAATGTTTGATAGAATTCTCCTGTGAAGCCATCTGGTCCTGGACTTTTGTTTGTTGGATGTTTTTTGCTTTTTTTTTTTAACTTTTCTAGGGCTGCTTCCCTTGGCATATGGAGGTTCCCAGGCTAGGGGTCTAATAGGAGCTGTAGCCGCCAGCTTACGCCACAGCCACAGCAACTTAGGATCCAAGCCATATCTGTGACCTACACTACAGCTCATGGCAACGCCGGATCCTTAACCTCCTGATTAAAGCCAGGGATCGAACCTGCAACCTCATGGTTCTTAGTCATATTCGTTTACCACTGAGCCACGATGGGAACTCCTGTTGGAAGTTTTTTAATCACAGTTTCAATTTCAGTCCTTGTGATTGGTCCATTTGTCTTTTCTATTTCATCTTGGTTTCGTCTTGGAAGATTGTACTTTTCTAAAAATTTGTCCATTTCTTCTAGGTTTTCTGTTTTATTGGTATATATGTGCATATAGTAGTCTCTTATCATCCTTTGTATTTCTGTGATGTCTGTTGTTACTTCTCCTTTTTCATTTCTAATTTTATTGATTTGAGTCCTCTCTCTTTTTTTCTTGATAAGTCTGGCTAGGGGTTTATCAATTTTGTTGATCTTTTCAAAGAACCAGCTTTTCATATCATTGATCTTTTCCATGGTTTTCTTTGTTTCTATTTCATTGATTTCTGCTCTGATCTTTATGATTTCTTTCTTTGTACTAACTTTAGGTCTTGTCTGTTCTTCTCTCTCAAGCTGCTTTAGATGTAAAGTTAGCTTGTTTCTTTGGGCTTTTTCTTGTTTCTTGAGGTGGGCTTGTATTGCTATAAACTTTCCTTTTAGAACGGTTTTGCTGCATCTCATAGGTTTTGGAGTGTCGTATCTTCATTGTCATTTGCGGCTAGGTATTTTTTACTTTCCTCTTTGATTTCTTCAGTGATCCATTGGTTGTTTAGTAGCATGTTGTTGAGTCTCCACGTGTTTGTGTTTTTTTCAGTTTTTTTCTTGTTGTTGATTTCCAGTCATATAGCATTGTGGTCAGAAAAGATGCTTGATATGATTTCAGTTTTCTCGAATTTACCAAGGTTGGACTTGTAGCCCAGGATGTGATCAGTCTTAGAGAATGTTCCATGTGCACTTGAGAAGAATGTGTATTCTGTTGCTTTTGGATGGAATGTCCTATAAATATCTATTAAGTCCATCTGGTTTAATGCATCATTCAGGGCCTGTGTTTCCTTATTGATTTTCTGTCTGGTTGATCTGTCCATTGCTGTAAGTGGGGTGTTAAAGTCCCCCACTATGATTGTGTTATTGTCGATTTGTCCTTTTAAGCTTGTTAGCAGTTGCCTTATATATTGTGGTGAACCTATGTTGGGTGCATAGATATTTAAAATTGTTATATCTTCTTCTTGGATTAATCCTTTGATCATTATGTAATGTCCTTCTTTGTCCCTGAAAATATTCTTCATTTTAAAGTCTATTGTGTCTGATACGAGTGTTGCTACTCCAGCTTTCTTTTGAAGCCCATTTGCATGAAATATTTTCTTCCATCCTCTCACTTTCAGTTTGTATGTGTCCCTAGAAGTGAAGTGGGTCTCCTGAAGACAGCATATATATGGGTGTTGTTTTTGTATCCATTCAGCCAGTCTATGTCTTTTGGTTGAAGCATTTAGTCCATTCACATTTAAGGTAATTATTGATATGTATGTTCTTATTGCCATTTTATTAATTGCTTTGGATTTGTTTTTGTTGCTCTTTTTTCTTTCCTTCTTCTCTTGTTCTTTTCTGCCTATAGAAATTCCTTTAGTATTTGTTGTATGACTGGTTTAATGTTGCTGAATTCTCTCAGCTTTTGCTTATCTGTGAAGGTTTTGATTTCTCCTTCAAATCTGAACAAGAGTCTTGCTGGGTACGGTAATCTTGGTTGGAGGTTTTTTCCTTTCATCACGTTAAGTATATCATGTCATTCCCTTCTGGCCTGCAGAATTTCTCTGAAAAATCTGCCAATAACCTTATAGAGGTTCCCTTGTATGTTATTTGTTTCCTTTCCCTAGCTGCTTTCAAGATTTTCTCTTTGTCTTTAATTTTGGTCAGTTTGATTAATATGTGTCTCGGGGTGTTCCTCCTTGGGTTTATTTTATATGGTACTCATTGTGCTTCCTGGATTTGAGTGAGTGATTCCTTCCCCATGTTAGGGAAGTTTTTGGCTATTATCTCTTGGAATATTTTTTCTGTCTCCTTCTCTCTCTCTTCCCCTTCTGGCACCCCTATAATACGGATGTTGGTGCATTTAACGTCTTCTCAGAATTCCCTGAGACTCTCTTCATTTCTTTTCAATCTTTTTTCTCTTTTCTGTTCCACATCCATAATTTCGACTAATCTGTCCTCCACCTTGCTTCTTCACTCTTCTGCCTCCTGTATTCTGCTGTTGCCTGCTTCTAATGAATTTTTTATTTCAGTTATTGTATTTTTCATCTCTTCTTGTTTAAGTTTTATATCTTGTATCTCTTTGGTCAGTGTTTCCTGTAAGTTATCCATCTTTGCCTCCAGTTTATTTCCAATGTCTTGCATCATCTTCAGCATCAACAGTCTAAAGTCTCTTTCTTGGAGGCTGAGAATCTCCTCATTGCTTAGCTGATTTTCTCGGGTTTTTCCTTTCTCCCTCATCTGAGTTATAGTTCTCTGTCTTTTCATTTTTATAGGTTTTTTGGTGTGGTGACCTTCTTCCAGATAATAGAGTTATATCATCTCTTACTTCTGATGTCTGCCCCCCTTGTGGCTAAAGTCAGTATGGGGGCTTGGTGTAGGCTTCCTGATGGGAGGGGCTGATGCCTGCCCCCTGGTAGGAGGAGCCGATTCTAATCCCTCTGGTGGGTGGGGCTTAGTCTATGGATGGGATTAGAGGCAGCTGTGTGCCTGAGGGGTCTTTAAGCAGCCTGTTTACTGAGGGGCGGGGCTGTAATCCCACCTGGGTTGTTGTTTGCCCTGGGGCTTCTCAGGGCTGACTGAGGGGTTGGACCAGGTTTCCCCAAAATGGCCACCTCCAGAGAAAGGCACTGCTGCTGAATATTCCTAAGAGCTTTGCTTTCAATGTCCTTCCCTCACAACAAGCCACATTCACCCCTGTTTTCCCAGGATGTCCTCCAAGAACTGCAGTCAGGTTTGACCCAGATTCCCTTGGAGACTTTGCTTTGCCCTGGGACCCAATGCATGTGAAAGTCCTTTTGCACCTTTTAAGAATGGGGTCTCCATTTCCCCCAGTCCCGTGGAGCTCCTGTGCACAAGTCCCACTGGCTTTCAATGCCAGATGCTCTGGGGCTCTTTCTCCCAGTTCCAGATCCCCGCACATGAGGGTTTGATGTGTGGCTCAGAACTCTCACTCCTGTAGGTGAGCCTCTGTGAACCGGTTAGCTTCCAGTCTGTGGAGCTTCCCACTCAGGAGGTATGGGGTTGTTTATGTCATGAAATCGCCCCTCCTACCTCTTGATGTGATGTGTCCTCCTCTTTTTCTTCTGGAGTAGGGTATCTTTTTCAAGGTTTCCGGTCCATTTTGGTGAAGTGTGCTCAGTCTTTAGTTGTGAATTTTGTTGTTTTTAGGAGAAAAGTTGAGGTCCTTCACCTACATTTTAGAATTGAACTGAGTAGTCTGAGCCAAAGATTTAAAAAACCCGGCAGTTTTGAAACAGAGAGGGAGAAAAAGTTCCATTAAAGTCATCAAAACAGAGGGAGAAAAAGGCCCATTAAAGTCATCAAAATATCTCTAGCTTTAGGTTGAAAAACTTTCAGTACCAGAATACTGTAATATTACAAATGAGTGCCAGCAGTCATTCATTTTCATTTTTGTCATGTTTATGCCTGAGTATTTAATATTTGATCATTTTTCTTTTATTGGTCTTAGATGGACAAGCTATTGAAAGCCACAGTTTCTGTATATGTAAAATTTAAGAGAGATAAATTTAGAGTCTAGAGATTTTTTTTTCATGCATGGTATATCATCCAAGTCAGTCTGGCAGAAAAGGTATTGATTTATAGTTGGAGACATGGAAATCTGTTAGGAAAATAAGTGTGCCCATGAACCATCTTGGAAGAGGAGAGACACAAAGGAGGAGAGGGTTCCAAAGGGAAGCCCCTCTCCATTGTGCATATTTGTAAGTCAGGAGGAGTTTTGGGGTTAGGTTTATCTAGCACACACTTAATTGAGCTAACAGAGATACCTTCTTTGAAGACAGTCGTGTGTAAATCTTTGGTCGCGGGGGAAGGATTAAGGATCACATTTTCCATTCTCCTTTCCTTTTCTGAGATTCTTATTATCAATCACCTCCAGTAAACTAGATCATTGAGTCTCAACATCCTCCAGGTGATTCTGATGGATGTTCTTTGAACAGCATTTTGAGGACACTGAAATCAAATCATATCCCCCTGCTTCCTTCTTAATCTCAGAGCTGCATTTAGAATTTAATTTGCCCATCTAGGAGAAGTCTAGGCTCAGCAGAGTGGCTTCTGCTAGGTGACTTGGAGAGATGTTAACTTTCCTTCACATGGGTAATCAAGAAGAGGAATTTGGGGCTTCACTAAGTCTGCTATTGGAGTTTGGAGACAGAATATGTGGTGAAGTCTCTGCAACGCCAAGAGTATAGGCATAAGTCCTTTTTTATTGGTCTGAGAGCACAACTGAACCAAAGTAGAGACAAAGCCCTCTGTCCCTGTTGGGGCATAGGAGAAAGGTGCTGAAGGGGTAAATGTGAGGGAGCCTAGATCCAGAGCTCTAAGAGCCAGTTGCAACATAGTATCAGTGATTACTGTGTTCTCATTAGAGCTGCACAGCTTCCTATAATTCCAATAGCTCTTTGAAGGAGACAGGTTTTTCATGTATTTCTAGGAACATTCCAAGTTTAAAGGAGTGTTCTTTTTATACATTGTAAGCACTTCTCCAGTAAATTATGGTTTCTCACTTGACAAGTTCTGCATATTTGAGTGAATGCATGACTAAGTTTCATTTGCTTATGTTAAACGTATTAATTGAGACTTCACTTTGCACCAGGTACTGCATTAGGTAAGTTTATGAGCATCATTTCACTTATGATTCATGGAAATGCTAGGAGGTGTGTGCTCTTATTATCACTATTTTACAGATGAGGAAAATGAGAATCATAGAAGTTACCTATGTGTTCACCATCACCTTCACACAGCTGATAACTGAGGGAGCTGAGGGCTGGCATTCAGGTCTTTTTGTTGTCTCCAAGGAAGTTTTGAGAGTCTGGACACTCTTTTGCCACAAATTCTGTAACAGATGGTCAGCTCTTACTTCAGTATCTGGACTGGTTCTTAGGCACTCAGTAACCAGGTGCTTTGGCCAGGCCAGTGTTGGGCTCTCCAATTAGTTTATTAAACTTGAATCCCCCTACCTGAACATGTGGAAGCCTCACATAGGACTAAGCTCTGGATTAGTTTTCCATCCCCAAGTGTTTATGAATTGAGAATTGTCACCTTATACATCACTTTCCTCCACTCTGACAAGCTTTGCTGGGGCCCTCCATTAACCAGAAATACCAGCACTGACTTCTTAACATCTGTCTGACTCATCTTTTCCCCTACTCATTCATTCAGTGTTGTGGCCAAGCTTCTCCTGGAATAACAAGGTGATGAGGAATTGCTGCTGACAGGTTTCTCAGAGGGGGGTCTCTCAACCACCTGAGTAAGTCCTGTTAGGGGACTTTATTAAAATGCAGAATCCTGGTTTATTAAAATGCAGGTTCCTGGGCTTCACCCACAGAGATCTTGGTTTAACAGAAGAGGGGTGAAACCCAGGAATCTCTTAAAAATAGGTGCCCTAGGGGATTCTTAGGCATTTTGATACCACATCTTAAAAACTGCTGGTCCTTATAGATAAATTCACCATAAAGATGCCCTCTGATTTTTCATAAATGCTTGCATTTAAAGAAATATTACTCAGAGAAGATGTTATCATGGTGTGTAAATGATCAAACTGAATGGACCTTTAACCATTCTGTTACTTCTTATCCTTTTTAAAAATCATGTTTTCTTTCTAGTTTCAGTCTTATGACTTGATTATTTGATCATCCTTGTAGTTATATGTGCCTTGCATGTTGAAACAGCCTTTCAAGGCATATTTATGGCCTCTTTTTATTATTGGGTCCTTAAGAGATCTGAAGTAGGACAGCCTTTTTTCAGCTGAGGTCACTGAGGCACAGACATTGAGTAACTTGTGTAAGTGACTTTTGGTCAGAGCTATTGGCCTCAGTACTGATTCCAGGTATAATTTGGGCACCTACTTTGAGACAATGTCTGCCTTAAAGCTTGGTCTTGTTTGTCCATGGTAGACAAAGACCTTTGAAAGTCACCTGGAACTTTCTCCTACTCCAAAGGCATTGAAAACATGCCAACTGTCGCTTATAGGCTCCTTGGGGAAGGGCCTTCCATTCAGGTGGTCTCTAGAAACATTCTCCTGCAGGTGACCACCCTGTTCTCTGACATCTCCAGCCAATTGCAAGGCAGCCCAGGTTTGGGATAGGCTTCTCTGAGGTCCTTTTAGAGCAACTTCTTCCCATTCAGGTAATTAAATCACTTTTTCCCCTGTACAAACTGGCCTTGATTTCCACCTCTTTGCTGGGCACAAAGTCATGCTTGTGGCCTGTTGTTGAGAGAACTAGGGTGAGGATGTGCATCTTAAGGTCCCTTGTGGGGTGGAAAGAACTCTGGGAAGAGTCAAAAGTCCTGGATTTGCATTCTGCATCTGGCTTTATGACCTTGGTCAATTGACTGAACATCCCTGAGCTTTGCTTTCTTCATCTATGAAACGAGAATAATTACAGATAATTCATGGGGAAGTTATTCACATTAAAGTTATCTGTTAGGAAGCAGCAGCAGGCCTGGTTGATGAGACTGGGTGTTCAGGGGATGCTGGTTCCCTCACTCTTTGTCTCCTTTGGGGCATGGCTTTTCCCAGCTCAGGTCTTGTCTGACAGCAAAGATCCTTTTTTCTATAATCCCTCTAATATAATGTCTTCTTAGAGATGGTAAGAGCTGTTAAGTGGCATCCTTAGTCTTTGACATTAGCAGGTGATT
Source organism: Sus scrofa (assembly GCF_054392235.1). NCBI lineage: Eukaryota > Metazoa > Chordata > Mammalia > Artiodactyla > Suidae > Sus > Sus scrofa. The sequence continues at coordinate 142,651,278 of NC_139396.1, read as the reverse complement.
CTTTTTTTTATTTTTAAGGATGTCTATGGTTGTAGTAAGAGGTTTTCTCTAATACCTTTTGGACACCCAAAGGAATAGTGACATTATGTCCAGAAATCAATTTTGGAACTGACCATATCTCCTGCTGCCCTCAGTGGTCCGACCTCTGCTCTGAGAAACCCAGAACTAGAAACCTTCTGCACCATCTCCTGGGGTGGCACTCACCCAGGGCCAAGTCCAGTCTGGGCTTTAAAAATTGCCTCTTTCTAAGAGGGTGCCCCCTGACACTGGAGGGAACTTTGAGGCCCCATCAACGGAATCCAAGAGGGTGCTGGCTCTGTACCAAAGAGATCGTCTCACTTGGTGAGGAATATGATGGTCATGATGACACATCCACAAGGCTGACTTGGGCTGCTGAGCCTTTGCAATGGCCACAATCAAAGAAGAAGCGCAAGTGTTCTTCTGATTCTATTTCAGAAATCCTCTTATGGCACAAATATCCTTACAATGAAAAGCAAATTGCCTGCTAATGTCTTAAGGTTAAACTCCATCCCTCTTGAATCTTTGATATAAAAGATAGTTGGTTTTGCTTTTAAGATCAGCATAGATTACAGTATTTCTGTGTGTGTTTGCTTTCTTGGAGCTTTTTGAGTCGGAGAAGGTCATTAGTAGAAGCACTTCACAGTTGAATCATGTGCTTCCCATCACTCAAAAATAGGGCAGGAGGAAATAAAAATATCATATCATTGTTCTGGTTTCAAAACACAACTGTCAAAAGTTCCAAGACAAGTAAGGCTACTGTGAGATTCAATTGCAGAAAAATGCAGGGACTGAAGATTAGGGGTGGGCTCCTCCCACCCCTGTAGCTCTGAGGCCCGCATTTCCTGACTGTGCACTTTATTCAGAAAGGGACAATGTATAGTCACAAACATAGTCCTGCACTCATCAAAGGGCAGAAATCCCAAGCAAGAGACTTGTGTTGCTGCATATTCATGGATGCAAATCATGCCTCAAGAATACAGCTCTTGACTCTGAGATTTTAGATCTGGGAATTACTTAAGCTTCCTGCAAGTTTCTGCAGGTTATAATAGCTAAGAGGGAGATGGCAAACAGCTGGTGAGCACCTGAAGATCCCTTTCTCCCTGCTTGTTTGAGAGGTGTATCTTTCTTAGAAGCCCCCACACTTGGCCTTTTTGGTTTGTGATAGCACAGGGCGTTAGTGGTGTAAGTGTGCTGGGTGGTGCAGACTCTTAGTGAGTCACTAGCAGACTTGGATGGTAGGAGTTCAGGTATGGATGTTTTATTCATTAGCATATCTCCAGCTACTAGCACAGTGCCTGGCACATACCACATGCTCCATAAATATGTATTGACTGAACGTTTTCCCTAATTTTAGCACTTAGATGTTCTCTGCCATCCATTGTGGGCTTATCTTTTAGTGTATTAGCTTAGTCCCTACAACTATGCTATAAACTTTTCAAAGGAAGTGACAGATTAAAATATTAATATTAGGAGTTTTCCTTTATTGAGTACATGTTCCTGGTAACAGACCAGGAACAGAAACATAGCTCACACATAAATCTCATTTACTTATCCCCACAGCTCTATGAAATTGATCCTCATCATCTTTTGGTGGATGATGAATCAGGCTCAGAGAGGTTAAGTAACTTGCCTGTGATCACACAGCTCATCCAAGGGCAGAGCTTGGATTCATGTCTATGGATGATTGAGTTCAAAGTGCAGGTTCCTAACTTCTAGGCCACACTGATGAATCTTCTCCAGCACATATAGTTGTTTTCTTAGAGTTAAGCACATTGTAAATATTAGATATGAGCTATGCTTGGCAAGGCTGGCTTAGGTGAAGATCTGATTTGGAGGAATTTGCTTCTTGCCTCCTCCAGTTTCCATTTCAAGTGTCCATAGTGCTATGCTAGGGAAGCCCTGTCTTCCCACTCTCAAATCCCATTCTGGTCTGTCCATCTCAGGAGGTAACCTATTCCTAGGCCTTCCCAGACCTCATCATGAAAACTTAACTTGTTTTAGTTTATTTTGTTTTTTTTTAATGTTTTTGATGAGCCATATGACACTCTGAACTCTTTTTATAGGCTGTCTCATAATTCTGAAAATGACCCTATTAATATACCCCCTTAAAAATATGGAAACTGAGTCATAGGAGGGTTTAGTAACAAGTAGCATGGCCAAGGTCATGGAATGTGACCTATCCCACTGTTGTCATCCACTTGTTCTGTGCTCATCAGGCAGTGACTAAATAGGCTACTGTCCCACCCAGACCTTCCTGTGACCACTTTCAAAGTCACCCCTGCCCTCTCACCACTACTGAGTTTCTCACTGTTCTTCCTATCAACTATTTGCAGAAGGCAGAACCCTAAGGCTCCAAAAGCTCCAGTGACAACTTTCTGATGCAGGTGTCGGGGAAGGGACTTGGTCCCTGGACTCCTAGCTGTGTGCTCTCTCTTTACTGCAATAGACCAACCTCTCTAGGCAACATATTTACTCTGAACAGGTGCCTTTCACCAACCACGTGAGTGACGGTGGAAATGGAAGACCCCATGGGATCCTAAGGGGCTTCTTTAGGGCAAAGGGACTATCTTTCTATTCCCCAGTTCTTATAATGAAGATGTATTTATGTGAGGTTCAGCATTTCTCTTAAGTTAATTTTACTTTCCTTTATTGTGTGCTATGTAAAATTAAATTGAACTCCTTTTATTAAAAGTATCTAGTGTAGTATGATTCCTTCTTCATAAATTTTTTGCCTTTCTAACCATCTTTTCATTTATTTATTCTTCAGATATGGAAATATGGAAAAAATGACTTTCACCAAATGATGATACTCTCTCCCTTCCCCTATTACACATGTGATTTTTTTATTTTATTTTATTTATTTTTAGTTTTTTTATTTTCCCACTGTACAGCAAGGGGGTCAGGTTATCCTTACATGTATACATTACCATTACATTTTTTCCCCCACCCTTTGTTCTGTTGCACATGAGATTTTTTTTAGTAATTTTTAATTCTTGTGCTTTTCTGTTTTGCTTTCTTTTATATTAATGATTTTGATGTATTTTATTTTAAATTGTTATTGTTTGTTTATTTATTTATTTATTTAAAGGGGGGAAATAATTAAGATAGTTTTCAGAGGGAGAAGGTAACCAGCACAGCATCTTCCTGCTTCTTGGGAGGGTTCCCAGGGTGTGCAGCCTAACTAGAATCTCTCCCTGCCACAGCAATGTGTCTTACATTTAGGATGATCCTATATCCTTGTTTGCTTAGGACAGTCCCAGTTTATGCCTCTTGTCTTACTGGTAATTAAGACAGTGGGCATAAAAATAGTGAGCGAAGTTGCCTCTAACTGCAGTTGCCTCTTGATGGTGAGAAGGGATCCTGTAGTGCTTCCCCCAGAGGTTATGCTTGGGCAGAATGGCTAATGACTGTCACAGCTGCATTAGCTCTTTGTTGTAACTTCCCCATTGAATTAGGATTGTAATTGCAGTGTAAAGATGCAGTGGTTCAGCAGAAATGTTCTCTGTTGTGAGCACAGCAACAAGACAGACTCAACACCTCCCTGTCTTTGTATTCTTTAAACATGCTTACAGCACACACCCTACCACTTCCATCAGAAAGCAAGAGCTGTAGCTGCTCTATGAAGGGCCCTCTTGTCTGGCTCTTAGAAGGAGCTTGGTGCATATTCACAGATTTCCTACTCCTGAAACTTTAAATTACAGAAAACTAGGACAGATTCTAGGAGGAGAGACCTCCCACAGGTCTCTTGAGTAAAGCCATGTCTCTTTAGGAATTCCTCTCTGACTCTCCTCCTTCCTTCCTTCCTCCCTCCTTTCCTTCCTTTCTTCCTGAGTACTTCTTCCTTCCCCACCCACTTTAAAGACAGAGAAAACCAGTCTAAAAGATGTTAACTGACCTGAGAACTTCAGACGCTGATAGAGCTGGGATATAAACCAGGTCTGTTTCACCCTGCAGTGCACTAAAACTTAAAACAGTTATGCACTACTCTTTCTCATGTAGAGAGAGTCACAGACTAAAACTGCATCACCTTGAAGTGTTTGGGATGAGCATTCATGGCATAGGCGTCTCTGTTCTTGTTTACTAGCACACTGTAAAATCTGACTCGGCTTTTGTAGGTTGATGGGAATATGGACAGGCTAGGGGAGAGATATTAAAGGACCAGAGTTGCTTGCAGTGTTGCCATTTTGAGTTGACCAACTCAACTTGAAAACTTGCAGTGTTGAGTTAACCAGCTCAACTTGAAAACTATTGATGTGGTTGTATTAACTATTGCAGTCCTTGCAGAGTTGAGTTGACCAGCTCAACTTCAAAACTATTGATGTGGTTGTATTAACTATTGCAGTCCTTGCAGTGTTGAGTTGACCAGCTCAACTTCAAAACTATTGATGTGGTTGTATTAACTATTGCAGTCCTTGCAGTGTTGAGTTGACCAGCTCAACTTCAAAACTATTGATGTGGTTGTATTAACTGTTTCTTTCCTGGGGAGATTATTCAGTATTCAAAGTAAAGTTCAGGAACAAAAAGGTGCCATTTGGTAAAGCAACCTTATAGCTGTAAAGAAAAAATGATTCCCTTTTGTCATTAATTCCAGTACTTTTCTTCCGGACCTTAATTTGGACTCAGGGCTTCCCATTAGCTATATAAATGGGATTAATGACTTGGTTCCAGCAGAGAACATAAGGTACTTAAGGAACTGTTTCAGCCAGATGATGCATTATTATTGCTAGGAAAAGGTGGGAATATTAGCAGTTATATGGGCCTTTATTTGCAGAGACTATTCCAATGGTTTATTCACACATATTATAATCCTAATGGTCATTTAGTGCTCCCCCATTTATCACACTTTGTATATATTTGCAACCTTAAAATTTTATAATACTAAGGGTAAGTAACGTCCATGGAAGCCTACAAATGCCCATCAGGCATTTTGTTCATAGACCACTTGCCTCCTCTCTGAGGATTCTGATTGAGTCTCCCCCACCCCCAAGTCTCTGCAGGTTAATGTGGGTTCAGGGACAATTGTAGAGTCAATTGTATTCTGTTAGTGGAGAGTTTACTATGCATTTTCTGGCTAAGGTGGCTTCTATGTGGACAGCTTCCCCGCCAGACAGAGGGGAATGGGAGAACTCAGGTGGTGGTAACATCTATTCCTGGTTACCGATGTTTAAATACTATTTTTGCCCTATATCCATAGACTTTTAATGCGCTAAAATAGACTTAGACAATTTTTTTTGAGTATTTGATTTTTAATTAACCACAGTAGTGGAATTCAGCTGGGGTAGCTCGGGGTAGATGCTGGTTTGCTGTTGGTGATATTTCCCATCCCTTTTCATTGTATGTCATTTCTCTATCTCATTCCTGCTTAATAAGTAAGTTTGAGGATGATGATGAATAAGAACAAAAATAAGACATTTATGCAGTACTTAAATGTCAAAAACTTTGTCAAATATCTTAGACACATTATCACATTTACCCCTCACAACAATGCTATGAAATTGATCCTATTTCTATTGCCATTTTACCGAAGATGGAGCTGAGACTTAGAGTGTTAAATGGCTTATCCAGCCAACACTCAACCCAGCATTCAAAACAAGCTGACACCGCTTGTAACCACACTGCAACTTAAGTATATTAAGTCTCACAGTTAGGTAGAATTCTCTGCTGGATTTTGAAAGCAGTTGCCTATAGTTTAATTCAGTTTATGAGTTTTTTAAGGACCTTCTTTGCACTCAAATGGCATACATAAGCAGAGTTAAAATCCAGAGAATGTCCTCAGCATTGAATGTTTCTTTGTCTTAGGTTTTGCTTTCTCTGTTTATATTGTATATATAAATTGTATATACAATTGTGTATATATATATATATTTTTTTATTGAAGTATAGATGATTTACAATGTTGCGATAATTTCTGAAGTGGTTCAGTTATACATGTACACACATCCATTCTCTTTCAGATTCTTTTCTCTTTCAGAATATCACAGAATATTGGGTAGAGTTCTCTATGCTATACGGCAGGTCCCTGTTTGGCCAGTCATTCAGAATACTTCAGCATGCATATGCCAATCACAACCCATGGGTCCATCCTTTCTCCCCACTCGTTGGCAACCATAAGTTTTTCAAAATCTGTTCCTGTTCTGAAAGTTTACTTGTATCCTTTTTTTTTAGATTCCACATATAAGTGATATCATATGATGTTTGCCTTTCACTAACTTCACTTAGTATGATAATTTCTAGGTTCACCCATGTTGCTGAAATTGCATTCTTTCATTCTTTTTTATGGATGATTAATATTCCATTGTGTATATGTTACACATGTTCTTTATCCATTCCTCTGTCAATGAACATTTAGTTTATTTCCATGTCTTGACTATTGTAAATAGTGCTGCAATGAACATTGGGGTGCATGTATCTTTTTAAATTATGGTTTTCTTAGGATAGATGCCCAGGAATGGGATTGCTGGATCATATGGTAGTTCTATTTTTAGTTTTTTGAGGAACCTCCAAACTGTTTTCCATAGTGTTTGCACCAATTTACATTCCCACCAATGGTGTAAGACGGTTCCCTTTTCTCCACAGCCTTTCCAGCATTTATTGTTTGTAGACTTTTTGATGATGGCTATTCTGGCTGGTATAAGATGGTACCTCATAGAGGTTTTTTTTTGTTTGTTTTTGCTTTTGTTTTGGTCTTTTAGGGCCACACCCATGGCATATGGAGGTTCCCAGGCTAAGGGTCTAATTGGAGCTGTAGCTTCTCGCCTACACCACAGCCACAGCAACATGGGATCCGAGCCACATCTATGACCTGCACCACAGCTCATGGCATTGCCAGATCCTTAACGCACTGAGTGAGGCCAGGGATTGAACCCACGTCCTCATGGATGATAGATTTGTAAACCACTGAGCCAAGACGGGAACTCCTCAGAGAAGTTTTGATTTGCATTTCTGTAATAATTAGTGATGTTGAGCCTCAATCCATGTGATTTTTGACTATCTGTATGTCTTTTTTGAGAAATGTTTGTTTGTTTGTTTATTGCTCTTTAGGGCTGTTCTTGTGGCATATGGAGGTTCCAAGGCTAGGGGATCAAATCTGTACAGCCTATACTACAGCCACAGCAATGTAGGATCTGAGCTCATCTGTGACCTACACCACAGCTTGCCATGAAGGGAAGGGCCAAGTTGTCTACCAGGCTGACAGACCTGGGGAGAGGCAAAATATTATTAATTTAAGAAACCTGGGACAAGATCTGGAATTGTAAGGCCTTATGTGTCATCTCTGGTGGGATGGTGGTTTCTTGCTGAATAGTTCTCTTGACAAACACAATTTAGGGAATCATTTAAAAGAAATGGATTTTAGATCACTCAGAAATCATTAGAAGTTATTGAGTACCTGACATATTCAACATCCCTTTTAAGTTTTTCTTTGCATCATATCAAAACAAGAACATTTCTTCTATACATATATTATCACTCTTGGAACTAGGATGCTGCTAGAATCTTAATTTAGTGACTGGTAGTAATAGTACCAGTAACAGTAAATAATTGATAAGATTTTATGCATCGATGTTCATTATTTTGTTAGTTTCCCATACCAAAACCTCTAAGTTGGTGTCATGTTTTAATAGTTTGGTCTACAGACCTACTGCAGTAGGTTCTTCAAATTACTGATGGGGGGGAGGTACATGCATATGTTCAATACAGATCATGGGTCTCTTTCAGAATCCACTGTATTTGGATTGGGAATCCACATTTTTAGCAAGCTTTTCACATGATTCTTATGCACCACTGAGAAATACTGAGAAATACTGATGATTCCTTCCTTGGAAAAAGAACCTACTTCTTATAGGTTCTGACTTTTTCCCACCATTTTACCTATTCCAGCTCAAAAGAGGTAGAACAATAGATCTGACTGGTAAATTTGTAAAGAATAATCTGGGCGTGTTTGGTTTAGCTGCATTACCTTATCTCTAGAGAGGTAACTGCCTTCAGAAAGGAGGCTCTTTACTCTTTCCTGCAATGCGAGGGGAGGTAACTACCCCTCCCCCTTTACTCTGGTTAGAGAAATAGCTATTTTTTAAATAGACTCTCCTGTTTTTATTTTTGTTTTCTTTTTCAATGATAAAGTACAAACTGACTTTTTGCTTTCTCACGAGGTAGAAAATTTTCTTTCCTCTGTCCACTCTTCCTCTTTTTGCCTACTTTCTAAAATCTTTCTGTCTCCTCAAGGTTATTTTTTTCCCTAGCAGATATAGGTGTGCTAAGCATGGAAGATGCTTACTTTTGCTACTAAGCCTTACTTTCAAACAACTATGAATTCATTTATTCCAACTACAAATACGGTTATGTGCATCAACCTCTAGGTGATTCATTAAAACTCTCCTGAAGACCACTCTCTCCTTGCCCCTCCCCTTTGGCTAAGCATTAATTGTTCCTTTCATTCATCTATCAACACCTGTTACTTGCAACTTGATTGAGATATTTTCATTCTGCTATAAAAAAGCAGTCATTTTCATAGTTTATATGCTTATTTGTAAATACCTTGACATGTTATTTTTTATTTTGTATAACTACAGATTTTCTCATGATGCTAAGCACTGTGTGTGCTAGATAAATGTGTATGTTAAACTGAACTGCATTGAAATTATTTTTTAATTATGTAGGTAATACCTGCTGTTGTGAAAAATAGGAAAATCTTGAGAAGTAGAAGTGAAAAGAATTATAATACATCCACCAAGAGCCACAAGTTGTAATCATTTTTAAAAATAGCTTTATTAAGCTAATATACATTTAAAAGAGTATGTAATAACTTAAATATAGGAAAAAGAGTATGTGCAACATTCAATGAATTTTATTAAATTTATACTGTTTCACAACAAGCACCACAGTTCTGTTTTAGGACATATCCATCATCCCCCAAAAGTCCCTTTATATTTATTTAAATCATACTATAATAAATACATTTAAGATGCATAGCTGGCTATCAAATTCTATGTAGAATTTTATACTTAAAAAAAGTAAAAGAACCAGTTTCATTAAAATAATGTCACTATATTGCCTGGTAAAAATTTTTTCTGATACAAATATTTCCCCCATGGAATTAGGAATATAAAATGTAAATGGTTGAATCTCTGTTTTATAATTATAATAATAATATGCCCCAAATTAACTTTATATTCTAATTTTATTTCAATATAAACTATAATGGAGGAAACACATTTATGCATTTTTCTGAAGTAAACAGCAACAACAAAAACTTTGATATTGATTACCATAGGTAAGAATCACTGGATTTTTGAAATATTATGTAGTTGTTTTCAAACATTTATAAATTTCCCCCCAAAAGTATAAAGAAGTGATTATTATAACCTTTAAGTAATTACTTAAAGTAATTAAGTAATGATCTTTGTGCTTATATAAACTTTTGCACATTTGAAGATTCCAGAGAATGTGGTTATATACTGAAAATGGGGCTGGTATGTACAGTTTTGAGTAGTTTGCATGCTCATGCTTGAGAGATGCTTGAGATCAGCCTGGGTTGATCAGCTACACTCTATGCACAGGGCTGCATCTACTCAGGTTTTTCCTTTAAATCATGCAAAGACATGCTCTGCTCACCAAGCCATGTACTCATCTGTTGAGGGCACTTTTGCTTAATTAGTTAAAAAGCTTCTTTTAGGCCAGCTGGGGCTTTGATTGGGATCTTTAGAGCAATCTGAGCCTTTGCTTGCTCAACTGTGGAGACTGACCTTTAGAGGGCCAGGTGAACAGAACTAACAGTTTGGGGAATGTGGAAGGTTTTAAACTTTGCAGTCAAATTCTCCATAATTGACCTGTCCAGCCTTACTTTTTTTTATTATAATGATTTTTATTTTTTCCATTATAGCTGGATAACAGTGTTCTGTCAATTTTCTACTGTACAGCGTGGTGACCCGGTTACACATACATGTATAGATTCATCACAAGTGATTAGACATAGTTCCTAGTGCTATACAGCAGGATATCATTGCCTTTCCATTCCAAAGGCAATAGTCTGCTTCTATTAACCCCAGACTCCCAGACAATCCCATGCCCTCCCTCTCCCCCTTGGTAACCACAAGGCTGTTCTCCATGTCCATGATTTTCTTTCCTGCAGAAAGGCTCATTTGTGCAGTATATGAGATTCCAGATATAAGTGATATCATATGGTATTTGTCTTTCTCTTTCTGACTTACTTCAGTAAGTATGAGAGTCTCTAGCTCCATCCATGTTGCTGCAAATGGCATTATATCATTCTTTTTTATGGCTGAGTAATATTCCATTGTGTGTATATACCACCTCTCCCTAATCCAATCATCTGTCAATGGACTTTTGAGTTGTTTCCATGTCTTGGCTATTGTGAATAGTGCTGAAATGAATGTGTGGGTGCATGTGTCTTTTTCAAGGAAAGTTTTTTTCTGGATATATGCCCAAGAGTGGGAATGTTGGGTCATATGGTGGTTCTATGTATAGATTTCTAAGGTACTTCCATACTGTTCTCCATAGTGGCTTTACCAGCTTATATTCCCACCAACAGTGCAGGAGGGTTCCCTTTTTCCACACCCCCTCCAGCACTTGTCATCTGTGGACTTACTAGTGATGGCCATTCTGACTGGTATGAGGTGGTACCTCATGGTAGTTTTGATTTGCATTCTCTAATAATCAGTGATGTTGAGCATTTTTCCATGTGCTTGTTGGCCATCTCTATGTCTTCCTTTGAGAAAAGTCTCTTCAGGTCTTTTGCCCATTTTTCCATTGGGTTGTTGGCTTCTTTGCTGTTGAGTTGTGTAAGTTGCTTGTATATTCTAGAGATTAAGCCCTTGTCAGTTGCACCATTTGAAACTAATTTCTCCCATTCTGTAAGTTGTCTTTTTGTTTTCTTTTTGGTTTCCTTTGCTGTGCAAAAGCTTGTCAGTTTGATTAGGTCCCAGTGGCTTAGCTTTGCTCTTATTTCTGTTGCTTTGGGAGGCTGACCTGAGAAAACATTTGTAAGGTTGATGTCAGAGAATGTTTTGCCTATGGTCTCTCCCAGGAGTTTGATGGTGTCTCGTCTTATATTTAAGTCTTTCAGCCATTTGGAGTTTATTTTTGTGCATGGTGTGAGGGTGTGTTCCAATTTCACTGCTTTGCATGCAGCTGTCCAGGTTTCCCAGCAATGCTTGCTGAATAGACTTTCTTTTCCCCACTTTATGTTCTTGCCTGCTTTGTCAAAGATGAATTGACCATAGGTGTCAGGGTTTATTTCTGGGTTCTCTATTCTGTTCCATTGGTCCATGTGTCTGTTTTGGTACCAGTACCACACTGTCTTGATGGCGGTGGCTTTGTAATATTGCTTGTAGTCTGGGAGAGTTATGCATCCTGCTTGGTTTTTGTTCCTCAGGACTGCTTTGGCAATTCTGGGTCTTTTGTGGCTCCATATAAATGTTTGGATTGTTTGTTCTAGTTCTGTGATAATGTCATGGTAATTTGATAGGGATTGCATTCAATGTGTAGATTGCTTTGGGTAGTATGGCCATTTTTATAATATTAATTTTTCCAACCCAGGATCATGGAATATCTTTCCATTTCTTTACATCTTTAATTTTCTTGATTAATGTTTTACAGTTATTGGCATATAAGTCCTTTGCCTCCTTGGTCAGATTTATTCCCCGGTATTTGATTTTCTGGGGTGCAATTTTAAAAGGTATTGTATTTCTGGGTTCCTTTTCTAATATTTCATTGTTAGTATACAGAAATGTGACTGATTTCTTAATGTTAATCTTATATTCTGCTACTTTGCTGAATTTGTTGATCAGTTTGAGTAGTTTTTGGGTTGAGTCCGAGGGTTTTCTATATATAGTATCATGTCATCTGCATACAGTGACAGTTTTACCTCTTCTCTTCCAGTTTGGGTGCCTTTTATTTCTTTTGTTTGTCTGATTGCTGTGGTTAGGACTTCTAATACTACGTTGAATAGCAGTGGTGAGAGTGGGCATCCTTGTCTTGTTCCAGATTTTTAGCGGGAAGGCTTTCAGCTATTCTCCATTGAGTGTTATATTTGCTATGTGCTTGTCATAAATGGCTTTGATTATGTTAAGGTATGTTCCCTCTATACCTACTTTGGTAAGAGCTTTCTTTTTTTTTTTTTTTTTACGTGAATGAATGTTGCCCTTTGTCAAATGCTTTTTCTGTATCTACTGAGATGATCAGTGGTTTTTGACTTTTCTTTTGTTATTGTGGTATATGACGTTGATTGATTTGTATATGTTGAACCATTCTTGTGCACCTGGGATGAATCCAACCTGGTCCTGGTGTATGATCTTTTTTATATGTTGTTGGATTTGGCTGGATAAAATTTTGCTGAGAAGTTTTGCATCTATATTTATGGAAGGTATTGTCCGATAGTTTTCCTTTTTGTGGTATCTTTGTCTGGTTTTGGAATTAGGGTGATGGTGGCATCAGAATGTCTTTGGGAGTGTTCCTTCTTCTTCAACTTTTTGAAAAAGTTTAAGGAGGATGTGTATAAGTTTCTCTTTGTATGTTTGGTAGAATTCACCTGTGAAGCCATCTGTTCTGGAGTTTTATTGTAGAGAGTGTTTTTATTAGTCAGTCTGTTCACTTGATCTCTTTCTTCTTGATTCAGTTTTGCCAGGCTGTAAGTCTCTAGAAAGTTTCCATTTCTTCCAGATTGTCAAATTTGTTGGCATATAGTTGTTTGTAGTATTCTTCTATGGTTTTTTGTATTTCTGCAGTATCTCCTTTCTATGATTTCTCCTCTTTCATTTCTAATTTGATTTCTGTGATTTCTCCTTTTCATTTCTAATTTTGTTTACTTGGATTCTTTCTCTCTTCTTCTTAGTGAGTCTAGCCAGAAGCTTGCCAATATTCTTTACCTTTTCAAAGAACCAGCTCTTGATTTGATTCTTTTCTATTGTTTTTTTGAATCTCTATTTTATTGATTTCCTCTTTGATCTTTATGATTTCCTTCCTTCTGCTGACTTTAGGTCTTTTTTGTTCTTCTGTTTCTAATTCATTTAGGTGGTGGGTTAAGTTGTCGATTTGACATTTTTCTTCTTTTTGAGGAAGGTCTGTATTGCTATAAGTTTCCCTCTGAGCACTGCTTTTGTAGCATCCCATAGATTTTGAGTGATTGTGTCTTCAATATCATTTGTCTTGAGGTATTTTTTTAGTTTCCTTCTTGATTTCCTCATTGACCCATTGGTTTTTTGTTTTTTTTTGTTTGTTTGTTTTTTGTCTTTTTGCTATTTCTTGGGCCGCTCCCGTGGCATATGGAGATTCCCAGGCTAGGGGTCCAGTCGGAGCTGTAGCCATCGGCCTACACCAGAGCCACAGCAACGCGGGATCCGAGCCGCGTCTGCAACCTACACCACAGCTCACGGCAACACCGGATCCTTAACCCACTGAGCAAGGGCAGGGACCGAACCCGCAACCTCATGGTTCCTAGTCGGATTCGTTAACCACTGTGCCACGACAGGAACTCCCCCATTGGTTTTTTAGTAGCATGTTGTTTGGTCTCCATGTAGGGTTTTTTTCCTCACTTATTTTCCTGTGGTTGATTTGTAGTTTCATGCCACTGTGGTCGGAGAAGACACTTGAAATAATTTCTATATGCTTAAATTTGTTGAGGTTAGCTTTGTGTCCCAGTATGTGATCAGTTCTTGAGAATGTTCCATGTGCAGCTGAGAAGATTGTACATTCTGATTTTTTTTGATGTAATGTCCTGAAAATGTCAATTAGGTCTAGCTTTTCTATTGTATCATTTAGGATCTCTGTTGCCTTATTGATTTTCTGTCTAGAGGATCTGTCCATTGATGTGAGTGGGGTGTTAAAGTCTCCTACTATTATTATATTCCAATCAATTTCTCATTTTTTGTCTGTTAGTAATTGTAGATAATTGGGTGCTCCTATTTTAGGGGCATATAGATTGACGTTTGTAATATCCTCTTCTTGAATGGATCCTTTAAGCATTAAGTAGTGTCCTTCTTTGTCTTTCTCTATGGCCTTAATTTTAAAGTCTATTTTGTCTGATATGAGTATTGCAACTCCTGCTCTCCTGTCTTGTCCATTGGCATGAAATATCTATTCCTATCCCTTCACTTTCAATCTATATGTGTCCTTTGCTCTAATGTGAGTCTCTTGTAGACAGCAGATTGTAGGTTATGCTTTTTTATCTAGTCTGCCATTCTGTGTCTTTTGATTGGAGCATTCAGTCCATTGACATTTAAGGTGATTATTGATAGATACATATTTATTGCCATTTTAAACCTTGTTTTCCAGTTGATTTTATGTTTCTCTTTCCTTCCTTTCCTTTTTTTGGTTGGATGGTTTCCATTTATTTTATGCTTGAGTGCTTTTCTTTTCAGTTTTTGTCAATGTGATGTTCCATTTTGATTTGTGGTTGCCCTGTTTTTTAAGCATGTTAACACCTTCTTATGTCTGCTTGCTTTAGCCTGATAGCCATATAGGCTCCAATGCATGATTAAAAAAAATTAAAAAATTTAAAAAATCTATATTTTCTTATTTTCCCTCCCCATATTGTATGGTTTTGTTATCTTTTTAATTTTTTTTAAAACATCTTCATGTTTAGATATGTATGCTAGCTTATTTGAGTGTTTGCTTTCCAATTGTGGTTTTCTCCATTCTATTTCTTCTTCTTTTTTTTAGTTTAGAGGAGCCCTTTCAGTATTTCTTTTAGAAAGGGTTTAGTATTGCTGTACTCTTTTAGCTTTTGTTTGTTGAAGAAATTCTTTATTTCTCCTTCTATTTTAAATGATATTCTTGCTGGGTAGAGTATTCTAGGTTGCAGATTTTTTCCTTTCAGCACTTTGAATATATCTTGCCACTCCCTTCTGGCCTGTTCTGTTTCTGTGGAGAAATCAGCTGATAGCCTTATGGAGGTTCCCTTATAAGTAATGCTTTGCTTTTGCTGCATTTAGAATCTCTCTTTATCTTTCACTTTTGCCATTTTTATTATAATATGTCTTGGTGTGAGCCTGTTTGGGTTCAGTTTGCTTGGGGCCGTCTGTGCTTCCTGTATCTTGATGTCAGTTTCCTTTAGATTTGGAAAGTTTGCAGCCATAATTTCTTCAAATATATCTTCAACCCCCTTTTCTTTTTCTTCTCCTTCTGGAATTCCTGTTATGCATAGATTGACCTGCTTTATATTATCCCATAGATCTCTTATATTGCTTTCATGTGTTTTTTCATTTGGTTTTCTGTCTGCTGTCCTGATTGGGTGATTTCCATTTTTCTATCTTCCAAGTCACTAATTCGTTCCTCTGCATTAATCATTCTGCTCTTTGGTGCCTTTAGCTCAGTTTGCATCTCTGCAAATGAATTTTCTATTTTTTCCATGTTCCTCCTTACATTTTCTAGTTCCTTTCTAAATAATCTGCCTTATTGTTTATATCCACTCTTAATTCCTTGATATTCACCCTTAACTCCTTTAGTATTTTCATTATTTCCCTTTAGAACTCAGTGTCTGTTAGACTGCAGAGGTCTGTTTCATTATTTGCAGGTGAATTCTCCTGTTCTTTTAACTGGGAATGGTTCCTGAGCTTCTTCATCTTACTTTTGTTTTTTTTTTTTCCTATGAGTTTAGGGAAGCCAAACTGTAGTGTTGGAGGGCTACTTCTATGCAAGAGCACCCCTTTGTATTTTGTGGGGGGTTACTATTTATTTTTGGTGTGGGGAAGGGACAGTGACCAAATTTCTGGGCACTGCCCAGAATGTTTGGCAGTGGCAGTTGCAGAGTGGCTGTGCTCCCGGGGGAGCAAAAGCAGCATCAGGTGGTGTTCTGTCATAATATCCTTCTTTGTGGTGCCCTCTGAGGTGGTTGGGACTACAAGTGATTTTTGTTCAGGTATCCCCAGTGGCAGTGGGTCATGCCCACCTCTGGAGTCAGGGATAACTGTGGTGGTTTGTTTCTGCCACCTGCAGGCCACACAAGAAGCACCCTGTCCCACTTAGACCACGCAGGAGGTGATGTACCAGGTGCTCCTAGGTGTAGGGTCTTGGGAAGGGACAGTGACCAAGTGTCTGGGCACCACTCAGAACGTTTGGCAGTGGCAGCTGCAGGGTGGGTGTGTTCCCAGGGGAGTGAGAGCAACAGTGTTTGGTACTTGGAAGGCCAGTGTAGCACTGAGCCCTCTGATGCTCTTAGCATACACTAGAGGTGCCTGGCCGCTGGCAGCCTGCACAAGAAGTGCCCAGTCTCCCATATACGAGCAAGAGGCTTCTTTCTGCAGGTGGCCTTTGCCAGAGCCACCCAGTCTACTGCAGGCTAGCAAGCGATTTCCAGCCACAGGCGGCCTCCTTCAGAGACCCCCGGTCTGCCTCAGGCTAGCAAGTATCCTCTGGCCACCAGCAGCCTGTGCCAGAGATGTCCAGCCCACCATGGGTAACAAGTGACTTCTGTCCATGGGCAGCCTGCGCCGGTACTGCCCCACCCTCTGCAAGCCTGCGGTCACCTGTGAACACTTGGGCGCAAGGATTTTCCTATGGCAGTCCGCCCCTCCTTCTCTCCTTCACACATGATGTTCTGTGTGAGTCATTTTACATGTACCCCAGCAATGGCACCTTGCCTCTCCTGCAGGTCTGCCAGTTTCCCTCTGCCATGGCTTTCCACTCCCCAGTCCACAGTATACCACTACCCTGCCCATGGTGCACTGCTCCTTAACTCCTTAGGCTGTCTCCACACCGCCAACCCCTGCCCTCTTCCAGGGACTGACCTCTGGAGCCTACATCTCAGTGCCCAGCCCCCACCTGAGCATCTCAGGCCCTGGTGTCTGTGCCTGTGGTTCAGATGATTTGTGGCAGCTCTCATTCTGCTTTCCCATTCTCAGACCTGCTGCTGCACTTTTCTCAGTGACTTTGAGGTCCCTATGGCCTGGCTGATCTTTTGTGGATTCCTTTTCTCCTTCACAGCTCCCTCTCTAGAATGCTAGTCCTGTCTGATTCCTTTCTCTCTTTTTTTTTTCTTTTGTTCTACCCGGTTATGTCAAGAGTTTCTTGCCCTTTTTGGAGGTTTACGTTCTGCCAGCATTCAGTTGATGTTCTGTGTGAGTCATTTTACATGTAGATTTGTTTTTTTGATGTTTGTGGGAGAAGGTGAGCATGACCTCTTACTCCTCTGCCATCTTGCTCCACTCCCCAGCCTTATTTCTCACTGAAGTTCACCTGGGGTTTTCCCTCCTGCCACCAAACACCTACTGCCATCTTCATGCTGAGCTTCCTCTCTCTACTGCCATCATCTTCTCTTTTGTTCATACAAGTACTCCTCATCCTTTAAGATTTAGCTCATCATATTTTTATGATTGGAATCTTCTCTTGTCATTCCAGTTCTTAACTATCCTGGTTGTATAATTTTCCTAATTATCCTGCCTTTCCCTTCTTTGAACACATTGGACTTTTTGTCATTGTATCACATGGTGGCTAATTGTGCATGCTCTGAGGCTGACAGAGTTTGAAAGCTTGCTCTGTTAAGCAACAGAGAAGTCTTAATATTTCTTTCTTTTTTTTTTTTTTTTTTTGTTGTTGTTGTTGTTGTTGCTATTTCTTGGGCCGCTCCCGCGGCATATGGAGGTTCCCAGGCTAGGGGTTGAATCGGAGCTGTAGCCACCGGCCTACGCCAGAGCCACAGCAACGCGGGATCTGAGCCACGTCTGCAACCTACACCACAGCTCACGGCAATGCCGGATCGTTAACCTACTGAGCAAGGGCAGGGACCGAACCCGCAACCTCATGGTTCCTAGTTGGATTCGTTAACCACTGTGCCACAACAGGAACTCCTCTTTTAATATTTCTGAATTACTCTGTGCCTTCCTTTCCTTGCATATAAAATAGGAATATTAATCATGTCTACCTCTTTGGGTTGTTGTGAAGCTCAACCAGGTGATAATTGTTTTTGGAGCAGTTCCTGGCAAATGGTTATTTCTATTTTTTTTTGTGAATTACTTTGTTTTGCCAAATGTATTACAATTATTTGAGAGAAGAAATTGTATATTGAATTTCTTTGTATTCTTGGATACAGAAACTACATTATTGTTTCCATTTTCCAGACAAGGAAAAATAAGTTCAGAGAGGGTGTTCCTCATTACCAAGTCCAAGCTTATACTGCTTGCTGCACTGCAGGCCAGTAAATCCAGAGATAAGTTACTGGGGCAAGGAATAGCAACCTTATTCAGAAAGCCAGCTGACTAAGAAGATGGTGGACTAGTGTCCCAAGGAACTGTCTTGCCTGGGTTTAGATGCTAGTTTCTTTTATGGAGCAGAGGGGGAGATGAGGAGGGAAAGCAAAAAAGGCAGAAAATTATTGCAAATATATCCTGGTTCCAGCCAGACTCCTGAGGGGATGTGTTCATTTCTTCTTTTCTGCTACCATTCACAGGTGGGCCTGATCAGGATATTTCCTTTGAGCTTAAACAAATGTATTTTAGCTTAAGCTCAGGTGTAGGAGGCAAGGTTCCCTGAGATGGGCCATTAGGTATACTTTAAAGCTATCGGCAACATCCCTTTATTGATTAACTTGTAGCAAAAGCAATAGAAGACAAAAAGACAGCAGACAAAAACAGATCCAAGAGGAAGTCAGTCTAGTGGCAGAGCTGACATTAGGATACAGGTATAGTGGTTCTCAGCTCTGGGTGCCTTCAACTTTTACTGTTTTGTCTGACATCAAAAATTTTATTTTTCAAAATACTGTAGTAATGACAGTGATGGTCATATTAAGGATGTCTTCAAAGTATGTTAGGCACAGTATTTTAAGAATGTTGTGCAAATAAGCCTCTTTATGCTCATACATAAATGAGAGGTCATGCATTTCTTTTCATGACCTCGATATCTTTCCTCCTTTTTGCCCCAGAAGCTCCCTCCCATACCAGCGCCATGTTTACTTTCTTTAAATAAGATAGAAGAAGGAGTGTTCAATCAAAACAATTCTAATTGGCTAAAAACACCTGTTTTGCCCATATTGTTCAGAACCACCAGCTAAATACATTGGTTTATGCCAACGGTGAATCTAATTTCCTGCAAAATCATCCTCAAGAAGTAGTTGAAGGAGAGAAGATTCTGGGTAAAACTTCAAAAGACCAATTTAGTGTCAATTATCAACTCTTTCTAGACAAACTTGGAAAAAAGTTATTGCTTTACTTAAGTGAAAAAATATAATAGATGCATAATTCCTTTCAAACTGAAGAGTAAAAATAACAAAAGAAATATTAAATTTTACATTGCATTTGAGCTAAATTAATAAGGATGAAACCCACAACCCCCCTGCCTTCTTCCCCATTTCCTTCATAGTTTAAGAGTTTAGAGAATCCAGAAATGAGAGTAGTTGTTATTTTTTCTTTTTCTCTTTTGTAATTTCTGCCATATGGGAGTGCATGTTTCTCAGGAATAAAACAAAAACAAAGTCAAGTCATATTTATTTAGACTTCACTGCCTTAGAATTTGTGTAGTTCATATTAGTTACTCAATCTACATTTAGGAAGTAGAAAAATCTTTTTAAATCTTACTATTTTTTTTAACCTGTGAAAGGTCACGTAAAAGTTGCATGAGAATGTACTGCTAAACTGCGAAGTATTGCACAAATGTGAGAAGAGAATGTGGGAAAAGAATGTGAGAAATTAAGCTTAAGAAACAATAATTTAGACAAATATGAAAGGGGAAACTTGCTTTACTTCTTTTTTTTTTCTTTTTTTTTTTTGACTGCACCCACGGCATGTGGAAGTTTCTGGGCCAGGGACTGGACTTGCACCATGGAAGTAACCAGAACCACAGCAATGACCATGCCAGATCCTTAAGTGGCCAAGCTACCAGGAAATTGCTGCATTCCTTTTTTTTTTTTTTTTTTTTTTAAGGTTGTTTTCAACTAGTCTGAGAACAGTGTTTATAACCTAACAATAAATATGCTAATATAAAATCTTCATAATGAGTTCACTAAATAAGGTGCTCTCTGTGGAGTATTTTCCTTTAACATTTAATGAGTTTCCAGTTATTGTGCCTTTTAAATAAGCTTTGTAATTTTGACTTTTCGCAAAGTCAAAATTATAACATTTGGTTATGCAAATTCTAAGCCCTACTTATCACTTTCTATACCTTCACTGACAAGTTTCAGATTGTTGAATCTGGGTAGAATTATAAATTTTCATTGCCTTAATTGATAAGAATATGCCTTTCTGTAAATATTCTGAGCTTCCTTTTTCTTGGGGTTGCTTTAAGCAGAGAAAAACAAAGGTTGGGTAATTTTGTCCTCATTCCTAGCTCCTTATTAGTGTAACATTTTATCATGTATTTTACCAATACTTGAGATCTTCCCTTTGCATATTATTTGGTGGATAGAGATTTTTTTTCTTAGCATATTATTTAGTGCATGTCTCAGGAAAGAAACTTACCCTGCTACTCATCTGATCTGCTTGCTGTGGTGCTATTGGTATACTTTGTGTAGGTAATGTTAAATCCCATCTTCCCAAGGTCTGTACCCAAATATGATTATTAAAACTGCAGTCAGCATTGTACTATAGGTTGCATGGGTTAGAATAAAGACAATCTTTAATTATTAGTGCTATGAACTATACTTGTTATAAAAATATTTAAGAGGCTCAAAATCTAGAAAAGTAGATGAGCTGTATGCATACAATAATTAATAAATAAAAGCAAGATCTGATCAAGGGATAAAAGATATGAATCAAGTTGTCAGTGGAGGCCAGAAATAGATCACTGAAATGTGTGATACTAAGAGAACCTGGAACCTGGGACCAGAGACCCTTTGCTGCAGTGGTTGCACCTGTACAAACTCCTCCTCCAGCAACAAAATACAAAGGAGCTATAAGGAAAATACAAAGAAACTATATGGGAGTAAAAATAACTGTGTACAAGCAATTGGGGCAAATTATGCACCAAAAGGTATAAAAAGACAGAAAAAAAAAAAAAAAAAAAAAAACCCTGCCATTTCTGATAAGCCAGAAGCAAAAAACAGGGCACTGGGAGCAAAATAAGGGTGCTGAGCATGCACCCTGCAGATGTCATCATCAAGAGGGTTGGCAAAACACCTAAGCCACCCCTCCAAATAAGGAACCAGCTAGTGCTCCCAACTCCTACCCTCTGGGAGTGAACAAGGGAACCTGTTACTTGTTTTCTAATTCTCTTCTCAGGATCTTTTTCTGGGGAATCCCAAACTAGGACACCTAAGATGAGTCTGTGAATTCTAAGATGGGAGAGCATGTACAGGGCTTGGAAATAAAGAGGGGCTGCCTCTCAGTGGGATGGTAGATTCTCCAAGTCGTGTGTGTGTGTGTGAGGGTTAAAACTGCTTCTGGAGGTGCCCTAGGAAGATACCCTGGTGGAGGCCAAGGTGCCTTCTCTAATATTTCAACACAGCCAGGTTTTCTTCTTGGTTGGGACTGATGCTTTGTTTGAGATTTCAATAAAATGTCTTGGTTTTAGAGACAATGTTGTATGAGAAATTAAAATTTTGAACACTGGAATGACATCTGAAGTTATACATTTGATGCTCCTACTGTGGGGAAGGGAGCAGTACAGCCAGTTCCCATCTCTTGCTTACTCTAGGACACAGAGCCACTGAACAGACAGCAGGGAGCAGGCTTCTTGCATTTGAAGAGTTATCCAGGTCTCTTCCCTCCGTTCTTCTTCTCTTTCTCTCACCGTACCCACATTCCTCGAAGGAATATGGTTTGAAAATGAGGATCAGATTAATTCATACTCTGTGTAACAGTTAGCAGTTTCATTGATTGCTTTTGTGTTAGACTCTTTATGACTTATTTGCCACTAATCATGCTACTTATCGTAAGCTTCAGTTTACTCATATATCAAAAGGGAATGATGCCAGTAAACATCTCGTATGCTTATTATAAGAATTAAGTAACAAGTGTAAACTAATTGGCAAGTGCCGAGCATTTATTAAGTACCTGATAAAGGCTAATCACTAACATTTTCTAACAGCTGGTGCCTTCTCACCCTTCCCTTGGCCTTTTCTTCAGGATTTTCTCCCCTTTCTTACACCACCATAGATATTTGCTTCAGTTATTCCCTTTGGCTACTAATGCCCGTGAGTTGGCAGGCTGTGTAATGAATAATTTTCTTTCATTTAGCTTAGATTGCTAACAGACTATTTCATTAACTTTTGCTCCATTGTCTATAGACAGGGATTTCAGGTAAATTGTGGTCTGTGCTGGGGTTTATTTTCTAGGTGGATATATTTTTGTCTAAACTGAAAACTGGTAAAAATGAAGCAGGTTTTGGGAGAAATGAAAATCTTAGAGATAGCCTGGTGGACCTTTATCTTGCCAAGAGCCCCCCACCCAATGCATTTTGACTCAAGGAGATTTACTTTTCTCTTGTCCATGAAAATAAATACATCTCTAGAAAGAGTGAAGGTGATAGTAACTATGTAGTAGATGGCAAACACAAACATACTAAGCTTCAGAGGAGTTTCAGCAACTAATGTGACGGGACTTTGCTTTTGGAGATAAATAAAGAGAAGGCCATGCTGTATTTGGGTGTGTAGATTGTCTGAAGCACCAAATGCTATTTGAGATAGAGAGTAGTCAAGCTTCTTTGCCAGATTTACTTTTATAACATATTCTAGTTGCTGGACCATTTGAGTTACTTTCAGCAAAGTTTGGTTCAAGGGCAAATTATCCTATTCAGTCTTAGTCTTGTGCTTGCAAACTGTTGTAGTTAAAGATGAAGTTATGTCTATAGGAGGAATGGTATTCAGAAAATTAATGAGTTGAGAGACATAAAAATTTATTAATGAATTAGATTCCACTTTGGCTTATGAAAGGTAATTAATTCATCTCTGTTTTGGATTAATTGTAGAAACACATCCTAAGTGGACTCCTGCAGTGAAATGATAAAATGTATGGAGTGAAAGGACAAATGGGTAAAATCAACATTTTAAATTTAATATTCTACACTTAAGATTTAATTGATTCAGACCATGTCATTTATAGCCATGGCTGGCTTTGGCTGATTGTACTGTGACTAATGCATTTGCTTATTGCTTTCTTTGCTCCAGACTTGAAAGAGTGTGAAAATTCTTGCTCTGACACATATTTGTGATATATTTGTCACCAGTACTTGTGTTTGAGGATGAAGCTCTTGAGGGTGTGGGTAGGTGTGTGAGTGTGCTGGTGGGTATCACCATATCAATGTCAAGTGACTGTCATTTTCTCTGGTCAAAGATGTGTTTTAGGGTCTACAATTATAGCTGACATTGACACTGAGATTCTTTTTTTAAATTTTTTTAAATGTATTTTTTATTGTTATTTCCCTCAACACACTTTTTTTATTGTACTGTAC
The DNA here is from genome assembly GCF_054392235.1 of Sus scrofa. Taxonomy (NCBI): domain Eukaryota; kingdom Metazoa; phylum Chordata; class Mammalia; order Artiodactyla; family Suidae; genus Sus; species Sus scrofa. Next base: position 142,627,926 of record NC_139396.1, on the reverse strand, counting down.
AGCATGGGAACCTAGTTACATATACATGTATATATAACTTTTTCTCCCATTGTCGTGTTGTGTTGTTAAGTATCTAGACACAGTTCTTAAGGCTACACAGCAGGATCTCATTGTTAATCCATTCCCAAAGCAATAGTTTGCATGCGTTAACCCCAAGCTCCCAATCCCTCCCACTCCTACCCCTTCCCCCCGGGGCAACCACAAGTCTATTCTCCAAGTCCTGATTTTCTTTTCTGTGGAAAGGTTCATTTGTGTTGTGACAAAACTTTCCTTAAAAAAGACACATGCACCCACATGTTCATTGCAGCTCTTTTCGCAATAGCCAAGACATGGATACAACCCAAATGTCCATTAACAGATGATTGGATTAAGATGTAGTATCACACAATGGAATGCTACTCAGCCATAAAAAGAATGAAATAATGCCATTTGCAGCAACATGGATAAAACTAGAGACTCTCATACTGAGTGAAGTAAGTCAGAAAGAGAAAGACAAATACCATATGGTATCACTCATATCTGGTACCTAATATATGACACCTAGATTCTTGATTGGGATATGGTTATTTAGACTTAAGAGCGTCAAACATCTTGGCCACCAAATTGGTTAAGCCGTTGCTGTGCACTTCCACACCTGTCTTTTTCTCATGTTTCTATATAGGCATGTTGCATCAAGGTATCTTAAAGATATTTTTTTCTCATTTGACTACCATCCACTACACAGTTGTTTGGATTTAAATGAAATGAGAGAAGAAATCATGGCTCATACCATGGTGACTTATGTTGTCCAAAAAGTGTTTCCCCTTCACTTCTTGGAAGAAGGCTAAAATCAAACTGCAGCCCACCTCTGGAGAGTGTGTATTAAATAGATGACAATTTTTTTATGGGATAAATCTGAGTATTAAGAGTAAATAAATAGATTAGTTCCATGGTTCCATGAATTGTATCTTCATATCCTGTATGCCTTTTGGCCATTGCATAACTCATTGGAAACACAGAATTCCCCAAATTACCTCTGACGCACCACGGGTCAACAAGATACATGTGGGAGTTCTCGTTGTGGCTCAGCAGTTAACGAAGATCTGACTAGGAACCACAAGGTTGAGGGTTCGATCCTTGGTCTTGCTCAGTGGGTTAAGGATCGCTGTTGCCATGAGCTGTGGTGTAGATTGCAGACGCGGCTCGGATCCTGTGTTGCTGTGGCTCTGGCATAGGCCAGCGGCTATGGCTCCGATTCAGCCCCTAGCCTGGGAACCTCCATATGCTGCCATATGGAGGCCCAAGAAATGGCAAAAAGGCAAAAACAAAACAAAAACAAACCAAAAAACCAAAATACATGTGGATGTAGCAAATGGGACTTGTCTGCTTTGGAGAAATCCTCTACCTGAAGGCTGGATTTTTAATCACATACCATTTGGTGGTGAAAAACCTAACAAAGTGCTCCAGATACCCAGCAGGCTTTTGGGGAAATCTATAAGGTGGTTAACAACACCCAGATGTGGCTAAGGACTGGGGAATCTGACTCCTGTTTTCTTCTCTCTCTGGATTTTACATTGTGAGCCTTGATCCCTCATTCTCTTTTGCTTTAAGAGAAGCTGGCTCTCATGTGGATGTACTTGTTTCCTTACAAGATATCTCTGTTCTGGCATGTCTCCTGGCCTTCTTGCTAACACTGTAGCCTGGGAAGTTTCAATGCAGACAAAATGCAGTTTCATTGCAGGATGTTGATTAAGGCAATTAAATGTTCACATTGCATGTGATGCTAACAATGTACATGCATCAGATTGGGACACAGCTCTGTGAGGCAAACTTGGCATCTGTGATAGCCATTTGTTTTCATCTGTTTGAGCTGCTATAGCAAAATACCATAGACTGGGTGGCTGAAATAATGGGAATTTACTTCTTATAGTTCTGGAGACTGGGAAGTCCAAGATAAAGGTGCCAGCAAAGTAGGTTTCATCCTGGGGCCTATTTTCTTGGCTTGTTTGTGGCCACCATCTCACTGTGTGCTCACATAACCTGTTCTTGTGCACATACAAGGAAAGAGAGCAAGCTCTCGAGTGTCTTCTTATAAGACCACCAATCCCATCGGGAGGGCCAGCCCCACCTTTATGACTTCATTTAAAGCTAATTACCTTCCAAAGTCTCCATCTTCAAATATGATCACATTTTTGAGTCAGGGCTTCAACACATGAATTGTGGAGGGACATTGATATTTAGGTCAACAGGTTCCTAAGCAACATTGTCTGCTTAGGAAGACTTCATGGAGAACCTCAGGGGCCTACAAGCTAGACTCTACCTTGGGACTATGTGGGTTACACAGAGTAGAGATGAAGGAGTGGGAATAGGACTCGGATTGTTAAAAAAGTGACTCATATTGCATTAAAGCAGTCATCCCAAACTTATTACATTCTCCTGTAAAACCCTGTTAGTCTGAAATACGGAATTCTAGAGAAAATCAGATTCCAATTAGAGAAGGTTAATAACTTATTCTACCTCCAAAGAACAGAGTCCTTACAAATAACTCTTTGAAAACTTCATGACCTGATCGTTCAGAGGGAGCTAGTGAAAAGTTTAATTGCTTTATTTGTCACTCATGCTTCCCCCTCCCTCCCCTCCATGCCACATCTTCCTCCTAATTTATCTTTCAGTGACACTTCCTCATCTCACTTTACCCAGAAGTCTCCTCATTTTCCTCATTGTTGATTTGGATTACATGCCTTTGTTTTCTAGGAAGCAATGGCTGCTTTGTGATCTAACAGGAAAGACTACTTGACATTTCTATTTACTGCTGCACCTTCAGGTGAAGCTTTGGCAGACTAAACATGTCCCACTAAACTCTTCTCTCAAAATTGCTTCTTCTTCCATATTTGTCATTTCAGTGAATGACTTCACTTTCTCCTTGGTCGTCTCTGCCAGAGAGTTTCTTTCCAATCTCGCTCTTTATCAACTTCTGTATCTAACTGCTCATGAGATCATATCAATTTTAGATTCTAGTGACTCTTCCCTTGTCTGACAACTCATTCCTCCATTCACTGTGTAGGAAGTCCCCCCTTTCTCCATTTTTCTTTTCAGAATTAATATAATATTTTCTTGGCTAGTCTTTCTGCTCCTGCTTTGTCAATTTCCAATCCACCTCCCACAATTTTTGTGTGATTTTCCTAAAATGCACATGTAATTGTGCCTCTCCTTTTAAAAATTTCTTGATTAGTTCATGACTCTCACAAGATAAAACTCAAACTTCCTAAGTTGGCATGCAGTGGTCTCTTAATGATTCAGCCACTCTCTGCTTTCTGGCTTCATCTTATATCACTTCACTTGTATAATCTTTGCTTTCACCATCTCAAACTCTGTACCTTTGCATGTGTGGTTCCCTTGGCCTGGAATGTTTCTTCCTCATTTCTTTATCCAGCACACTCATATTCAGACTCTAATACTAGGGTCAAGCATCACCTCTTTTTGGAAGTACTTCTCCTGAAAATTCTCTCTTCCTTTTCTTCCTCCTCTTTTCATTCGAGATGAATTAACTACACCTCCTTTATGTGTTACTTTTTACTTTTATAATCTGGAATTTTTTAAACAGTATTTCAATTTTATTTAGTTTTTAAATTGAAGTGTAGTTGATTTACAATATTATTTTAGTATCAGATGTAAAGCATAATGATTCAGTAATTTTACAGATTATACTCCATTGAAAGTTATTAAAAGATCATTGGAATTTTCTGGATATTTCCACAGAACTCTGAAGATCATCCTTTTTGTCCTATTTTTCTTTGGGGACTAGCCTAGTGCCTGGTACATCTAGTGATGTGTTTCTCTTTCCCTCATTCCTTCTACATTTATTAGAATCCTTCCAGGAGGAATTGTCACCTATTTATTTAGTTCTTCCATAAATTTATTTATATCAGTATATACTCATGGAAATATATTTTCTTCTTTGGATTATAATCTTATTGTAACATTATTTTGTTACACAATTTATTATAGGTTTGGATATTGGGAGCTGTCTGATTATTTTCTTCTGCCTGAAAAAATATTCTCTAAATAATCACTAAAGAACAGATCTGCTGGCAGTAAACTCCCAGTCTTTGCTTGTCTGAAAAAATCTTTTGTTTTTCTTTATTTTTTGAAAGGCATTTTTAACACTCATTTTTTTCATGCCTCCACTCTCTCCTTTTCCCTTGACAACTACTAATCTGCTCTTTATTTCTACAAAATTGTCTTTTCAGAAATGTTCTATAAAATGTAGACAGTGATAATTTTTGGGGATTGCTGTATCACTCACTAACATTCCGTGGAGATTCATCCAGGCTCTTGTGTATGCCAAAAGGTTGTTCCTTTTTTTTTTTTTTTTTTTTTTTTTTTTGCTGAGTAATATTCCATGATATAGATGCGTCGTAGATTGTTAAACCATTCACCTGGTGAATGACATCTTGGTTGTTTCAACATTTTGTCTCTTATGAATCTGGCTTCTGTGTGAACATGTTTTTCATTTCTCTGGATAAATGCCCAGGAATTGCAATTCCTATGCTGAGTAATAATGAAAAAATTAACTTTTCTCGAGTGGTTGTACCATTTTGCATTTCCACCAGCAATATATGAATGATTCAGTTTCTCTGCTTCCTTCCCAGCATTTGTTGGAGTTACTGTTTTTTATATGAGCCATTCTGATAGATGTGTAGTAATATATCATTGTAGTTTGAGTTTTCATTTTTCTAATGGCTCATGATGTTAAATATCCTTTCATGTGCTATTTTCCATCTGTATATCTTCTTCAGTAAACTGTAGCTTCATGTTTTTTGCTTACTTGCTAATTGGATTTTTTTTATTTTACTACTGTTGAGTTTGGAGAGATTTTAATATATACTATATAATAGTCTTTGTTGAACAAGTTGTTTGAAAATATTTTCTCCCAATCTGTAGCTTGTTTTTCACCTTCTTAACAGGATCTCTTACCTTGCAAAAATTTTAATTGGGATGAATTCTAGTTTGTCAATTTTCCTTTCATAGATGTGCTTTTGGTGATAAGTATGTAGCTTTATTTGTTTTCTTTGAAGTCCCCTATCCCTTTGGACATTATTATTATTATTATTATTAGGCTATTTTAAAGAATTCCATCCTAATTAGCCTTTGGTTTTTTAACTCTATTTTTTGTATTTTTAGCAGTTCTCTAGGGATAAAATTGCTGCCGTCATTATTTTAAGTCTATTTAGAGTTAACTTTTTTTTTTTTTTTTTTTTTTGTATTTTTTTATTTGTTTGTTGTAGGGCTGCACCCATGGCATATGGAAGTTCCCAAGCTACGGGTCAAGTCAGAGCTATGGTAACTGGCTTATTCCACAGCCACAGCAATGTGTCATCTGAGCCGCCTCTGTGAGCTACACCACAGCTCCTGAAAATGCCGGATCCTTTAACCCAGTGAATAAGGCCAGGGATCAAACCTTCATCCTCATGAATAGCTGAGCCACAATGGGAACTCTCAGAGTTAACATTTTAATACTGCCTGTAAAGTGTAAAAATCTTGCCACTTCCACTTAACATACTCCTCACCACCCTTCAATTTATAGTTGTCAAAGGTATTTGATCTTCACAGAGCATAAAAAATCCATAAGAAAATATTATAATTGTTTTAAACAATCATGTACATTTTAAAGAAATAAAGAGGAAAAATAATATAATAGTAACATAGTTATTTATCACCTTAAATGTTCTTCATTCCTTTCTGAAGATCAGATTTTTCACTCTACTATCAATTTTTTCAGCTTGAAGAAATTCCTTTAGCATTTCTTGTAGTATTGGTCTACTGGTGACAGATTTTCTTAGTTTCATTTATCCGAAACAATCTTTTTTTTTTTTTTTTTTTTTTTTTTTTTTGTCTTTTTCTAGGGCCGCTTCCCATGGCATATGGAGGTTCCCAGGCTAGGGGTCGAATCAGAGCTGTAGTCACCAGACTACGCCAGAACCACAGCAATGCGGGATCCGAGCCGCGTCTGCAACCTACACCAGAGCTCACGGCAATGCCGGATCCTTAACCCGCTGAGCAAGGGCAGGGATCGAACCCACAACCTCATGGTTCCTAGTCGGATTCATTAACCACTGCGCCACGACGGGAACTCCTGAAACAATCTTTATTTTGCCTCTTTGAAGGCTATTTTTACTACATATAAAATTTTAAGTTCACATTTTATTTTTTTTCTCATTCAGTATGTTAAAAATACACTTCCATTGTCTTCTGGTTTCCATGATTTCTGATTTATTCTTCTCCTTATATTATGTCTTTTATTTCTGACTGTCCTCAAGAATTTCTTATTGTTTTTGATTATCAATAGTTTGAATATGATCTTCCTAGGTATGGTTTTCTCCATATTTATCAGATTTGAAATATGTTGAGCTTGTTGAATCTATAAACTTATGTGTTTCATCAAATGTGGATAGCTCTAGGCCATTATTACTTTAAGTATTCTTTATACCCATTTTTACTTCCTCTCCTGTAGCAATTTTAGGAATGGGTAGGGAACGGTGGGTTAAGAACTTTTTATATTAATACTTCTCTGAATCCCTGTTAATTTTTAAAAATATCTATTTTTTTCCCTTCAGATTGGATATTTTCTGTTAATGCATTTTTTAAAGCACTGGCATTTTTCTAAGCCCTTCAAGTTATTTTTTAAGATATTGTACTTTTTAGTTTTAATATTACATGTATTACTTTTTACTATTTTCTACATTTATGCTATACTACCTAGTTTCTCATTCATAAAAGACTGTTTTGCTCTACCTCATTGATTGTGGTTGTTATAGCTGCTTTAAAAGTCTTTCCTTTTTATTCCAACTACCAGAATATTTTGGGACTAGACTCTCAGTTATCTTTTCCTTTGAGAGTGGGTGACATTTTCCTTTCTCTTTGTATGGTGAGTAATTTTAGTTTGAATTTTGAATATTGTAGGTACTGTGTTTCGGAGACTTTGGATTTTGTTGATATTCTGTGAAGACTATTAATATTTTTATTTAAGCAAGCAGTTAGCTTGATTAGACTCAAAATGAAAACTCTTTTGGGTAGAGTGAGTAGTGATTATCAGCCTAGATCTTAGTTCTGACTGCTTAGTATCCATGGTGCATGAGCAATTTAATGGGCACCCAAGTATTTTAGCAGACTTCATGCACTGTACTTGGCTTTTGCATTCTCTGGTGTCCTCCTTTCTAGGATTCACTCCATCGTTCTGGTGACCCTGGTTGCTTCAGGCAGCTTTCTCTGTGTCCTCTGGCTGAAAAGATGGCAGACCATCCCAAAGAGTTTTAATCCCTCTATACCTAGCTACAACTACAGTTATAGCAAAGTCCCATAAGTGAGATATTCATCCAATACCTACAATTTCTTCTAGGTTTTTGACTCCTCTATAAAATCTGTCTTACTTTATTCACTCTCCAGAGCTCTCAGGTAATTGCCTGTTGTATTTTCTGCAGAGTTTATAGTTATTATCAGTAGAAACATCAGTTTGCTACAGTCTTACTTTTCCATATCATGAGTATATTTAAATTAGGGCTACATTTATTTCATTTAGGGAATGGTATTGATTTGCCATCTTGAGATGGTAGTAGCCTAGTCTGATGTCATTGTTTCAAGTTGCTGAGCATAGGGGTGGGGGGTTATACCTTAATGTTTATTTCTTTAAAAATTTCCAGGTGATACAAAGGTTACCTGGAATGAAGATACGGCTAATTGTTCAGACTTTGGATTCAAACATACTTGGTTTAAATCCTTACTCCACTAATTTCTTAACAATTGACCTTGGGGATGTTGTTTCATCCCTGCCAGCCTCAGTTTTTACCACCCATGAAATGAGATAAAATCAGTATCTACCTCATAGGGTTGTTGAGTGAATTATAAAGGGTTAAATTTATATGTGGCACTTAAACACTTAAGGAACAGTAGCTTTAATGTTTATTATTACTATATTCTTGTTCCACCGCAAATCACCTATTTCAGAATTTGAGTCAACCGTCTCTTGATTGAGAGTTCAGAGGATAAGGTACATTCTAGTTGATACTGACTGGAAGAGAAAAGGTACTGCTTTTAGTTGTAGGCATGCAATGGGAGCAAGCCCAAGTGGTGCCTCCAGATCTGGGTTCTGGGCACATGAAGATACTAGATTCAGGAATCCCAGGAGGAACAAAGATGGCGAGGGAAGGAGTGAGGGCTGACAGAGAAAGGAAAACATATTGCATTTCAGTTTTGCTAAGGTCTGAAACTAGAAAGAAGGTGGCTGATGTGACTTGATACAAATAACAGCCTCTTCAGCTGAAACAATGGACTTCTTTCTTTGGCTGTGGGGTGACTGTGATGTGGTCCTAAGGGAAGAGGGAAAGAGAAGATACAGGGTACCGAAACTTGAGGAACTGAGTTGTGGGTATTGATCTGATGTTTGTTACCAGGCAGGTCCACAACTTGTTACTCACAGAGATGCTGCCATTTCCCTAAGGTGATCTTTATAGAAAAATCAAAGCCAAAATTGTTATGGAAAGGCCAAGAGGATTATTGACCTCATCTGTGATAAAGCACTCTTTTGAGTAGAGCTGTCTGAACATACACTAGACATGAAGGAGTGAAATTCCTTTTTACTGCACAGTGTCATCTTGGCCACATTTTTGATTTTTTAGCTTTTCTATGGATCCCATGAGATTGTACAAGATACTTTTTTTCTATAAATTTGATGTTGAAGTTAAAGTCTCTCCTAAAAAATTTCTCTCTTTCCTCCACTGTTTTAGGGTTTACAATGCTTCACACACAACAGGAATGAACTTGACCTTAATAATACCTAGGATTTACTAAGCATTTTCTGGGTGCTAGGCCCCATGTGTATTACCTCACATGTCTTATCACATTTAATTCTCATTATCCCTCTCTTAAATCAGTCTGAAAATGTATTACACAAAACCCAGCTTTTATAAGTTACTTCAATAAATAAATAAACTTCCAAAATCACCAAATTCAACAACTTCCTGCAATGATTTTGTTCTTTTCCTAAGAGAGCCTCTTTTTTTTTTAATTATTAAAGTATAGTTGATTTACAATGTTGTATTTGTTTGAGGCGTATAGCAGTGATTCATATATATATATATTTCAAATTCTTTTCTATTATGAGTTATTATAAGATATTGAATGTAGTTCCATGTGCTATATAGTAAATCCTCTTTGCTTATCTCTTTTATATATAGTAATGTGTATATGTTAAGTTTAAACTCTTAATTTATACACACTCGCCCTTCCCCTCTGGTAAGTATAAGTTTGTTTTCTGTGTCTATGTGTTTGTTTCTGTTTTAAAACGAGTTCACTTGTATTATTTTTAATTTGTATTTTTTTTAAGATTCTACATATAAGTGCTATCATATGATACTTGTCTTTATCTGTCTACTTCACTTAATATAATCTCTAGGTCCATCCATGTTGCTGCAAATGGTAATGTTTCATTCCTTTTTATGGCTGGGTAATATTCCATTGTATATATGTACCATATCTTCTTTGCCTATTCCTCTGTTGATATACATTTAGGTTGCTTCCGTGTCTTTGCTATTGTAAATTGTGCTGCAATGAACATAGGGGTGCCTGTATCTTTTCTAATTAGAGATTTCAACTTTTCTGGAAATATGCCCAGGAGTGGTATTGATGGATCATATGGCAACTCTAATTTTAATTTTTAAAGGAACTTCCATACTGCTTTTCATACTGGCTCTACCAATTTACTGTCCCACCAACAGTGTAAGAGGGTTCTCTTTTCTCCATACTCTCTCAAACATTTATTATTTGTAGACATTTTGATAATGGCCATTCTGACCAGTATGAGATGATATTCATGGAAACTTTTATTAGAATATAGTTGATTTACAATGTTCCTTCAATTTCTGCTCTACAGCAAAGTGACCCAGCTGCCCATACACACCCATTTTTTTTTTCCATTTTCCATCCGATTCTTACTCAAGAGACCAGGCACATGTTCCTGTGCTGTACAGCAGGACCCCATAGCCCATCCATTCCAAATGTAACTAATGTATCTACCAACTTCAAACTCTCCATCAGTCCCCCTCCCCCCAACAAACACAAGTCTGCCCTCTATGTCAATGATCTGTTTTTGTTTTGTATGTAGGTTCATTTGTGCCATATTTTAGATCCCACATATAAGTGATGTTATACAGTGTTTGTCTTTCTCTTTCAGACTTACCTCACTTAGTATTAGAGTCTCTAGTTCATCCATGTTGTTGTGAATGGCATTATTTTTTTCTTGTTTATGGCTGAACAATATTCCTTTGTGTATATGCACCTCATCTTCTTAATCCAGTCATCAGTCAATGGACATTTAGGTTGTTTCCATGTCTTGGCTATTGTGAATAGTGCTGCAGTGAACATTGGGGTCCATGGATCTTTTTCAATGAATGTTTTGTCTGAATGTATGCCCAGGAATGAGATTGCTAGATCACATGGTAGTTCTATATTGAGCTTTCTGAGATACCTCCATATTATTTTCCATACTGGTTGTACCACGAAGAGTGAAGGAGGGTCTCCTTTTTACCACACCCTCTCTAGCATTTGTTATTTGTAGACTTGTTAATGATGGCCATTCTGACCTGTGAGGTGGTATCTCATTGGAGTTTTGATTTGCATTTCTCTAATAATTACTGATGTTGAGCATTTTTTCATGTGCCTGTTGGCCATCCATATGTCTTCTTTAGAGAAATATCTATTTAGGTCTTCTGTCCCAGTTTTTCAACTAGGCTTTTTGTTTGTTGTTGAATTGTATGAGTTGTTTTTTTATGCTTTGGATATTAGACCTTTGTCTGTTGCATCCTTTGTAGATTTTATCCCATTCTGTGGGTTGTTTTTTCATTTTTTTTAATGGTTTCCTTTGCTGTGCAAAAGCTTTTGAATTTAATTAGGTCTCATGGGTATATTTTTGTTTTTATTGTCATTATTCTATTAGGTGGATCAGATAAGATATTCCCATGATTTAGGTCAAAAAGCATTCTGCCTTTGTTTTCCTCTATGAGTTTTATAGTATCTGGCCTTATGTTTAGGTCTTTAGACCATTTTGAGTTTATTTCTGTGTATGGTGTTAGGGAGTGTTCTAATTTCATTCTTTTACCTGTAGCTTTCCAGTTTTCCTACCACCCTTTATTTAAGAGACTGTCTTTCTTCCGCTGTATGTTCTTGCCTCATTTGTCATAGATTAGTTGACCACAGGTGCTTGGGATTACCACAGGTGCTTGGGCATTGCAGTTTTGGTTTATATTTCTGTACTAATTAACAGTGTTGAGCATCTTTTCATATGCTTCCTGGCCCTCTGAATGTCTTATTTGGAGAAATGTCTATTTAGACCTTCTGCCACTTTTTTGATTGCATTGTTTAAATTTTTTTGATGGTGAGTTGTATGAGCCGTTTGCATATTTTGGAAATTAAGCCCTTGTCAGTTACATCATTTGCAAATAATTTCTCTTTGTCTTTTCATTTTGTTTATGTTTTTTTTTGCTGTACAAAAGCATGTAAGTTTGAATAGGTCCCATTGGTTTATTTTTGCTTTTATTTCTTTTGGCTTGGAAAACTGACCTAAGAAAATATTTCTGTAGTTTATGTCAGAGAATGTTTTGCGTATGTTCTTTTCTAGGAATTTTATGGTGTTATGTCTTATATTTAAGTCTCTAAGCCTTTTTGAGTTTATTTCTGTGCATGGTGTGAGAGACTGTTCTAACTTCATTGATTTATGTGCAATTGTCCAGCTTTCCCAGCATCACATGCTAAAGAGATGCAAAGGCAGCCTTTTAAGTCTTCCCAAATTTAAAAGGAATTTTCTTCCTTACAACTTTAGCACATTAATGATATAGTGAAAATTGGGAGCACCCCAGTGAGTAAGGATAAGGAAGAAGTAAGAGGCTTCAAGACACTCACCCCAACTTTCATCTCAAAATTGTCCTCTGCAGTGCATTTGTTATTATGCTTCTTAAAACTGAGAAGTGTGAGAGAGAGGGAAGGAAGAGAGAGAATAATGAGGTTGACTGTGCCACTCAAAGTAAAAGAAAAGAGTGTGATATTACAGGCACAGGAACTTGAATGGTTCGCTTCATAAAGCCCTGTTAGTGCCACTTCTGAGGGATACTCACAAGAGAAGAATCATGCCAGGAATTTTTTTTTTCTTATTGTGTGTGTGTGTTTTGTAAATGCTTAACAACTCTACATGTACAAAATCCATTACGAAAATGCCACCTTGGGTTTCAGAATGTGTAATAATGAAAAGCAGTTATTAGGACCGCCTGTGACTCATAAAATATGCAATAAGGGGTTTTGAGTAAGATGGAAAATAGGAAAAAATTGTGCTTTTTCAGGAAAAATATTGCTGACATATTTAATAATAATGAAGTATAATACTTACTTGGAGCAAAACTAAAATCCTTTGTGTGATGTAAGAATAGATCCATTTAATGTGTTTATGACTCTTTGTTCATTTTGTATTTCTTATTAAATCAGTTTAAGGTTACAACCAGTGTTACCGATGTAGAATGTTTGAGGGGAGGCACGGTACAGAGAATTGGCTTTGCCAACCAGATTTGGAAAGGTAAGGTATTAATGCAAAAGTGACTTCTTCCCCTTTGCTGTAAGAATGTACTTTGCTTTAATTAATGTTCACAAGTTCAGTAGCAAAACAGCTTCCTTTCATATCACCTGTTTCTATAGCTATTCATGAATATGAAAGTATAGTTCTGTTTCTGACCTTAATGTTTTAGGGTTTATGTAATTGTCACATTTCTGACCTTTTCTCAGGAAGGATGTCATGGCATAGATCCCCCAATGTTGAACATTTCATGGTGCCTTCAGATGTTATTGGGAGGGTTGCTGAATCAAATACAGGATCCCAGTTAAATTTGAATTTCACATTAGCTATATATAATTTTAGTATAATTATGTTCCTTGCACTAGGTGGGTTATAACTATACTACAAAAAAATTTAATGGTTACTTGAAATTCATTTTTTTTTTATCTTTTTTGAGCCATGCCCATGACATATGGAAGTTCCCAGGCTAAGGGTTGAATTGGAGCTGTAGCTGCTGGCCTACACCACAGCCATGCCAGATCTGAGCTGTGTCTGCAACCTATACTGCAGCTGATGGCAATGCACTAAATGAGGTCAGGGATCAAACTTGCGTACTTATGGATCCGTGGTATGGATCAGGAAACTCCCCTTGTGCATCATGTCTTTTCATTAGTTAAACCTGGTTATCCTACTTGTTGGTTATTCTTGTGCAGAGGGAGATAGTGAGACAAAGCTGGGCTTTCTATGAAGTCACACTCCATTGGGCAAGCCTTAGATTTGAAATGACACACTATTACTTGACCTTTCAATTGACCTCAAAAGGATACAATTTTAATGGTATTTTTAAAAGCCTAAAAGAAAAAATTTAAATTGTGCTGCCTGTATGTACCCATAGGGGAGCTGGAAGGGAATGATGATGACACAGTGTTCTCAGTGTTTGCTGGGGTCTAGAAGAATTTCTTTTTATTATTATTATTTTTTAGACTGGGTGGGAGGAATATCAAAGAAAATTATTTTAAATTTCATTTCCTGGATAGAAAATAATATTAGAATATATTCCCTCAGTAGCCACCCAACATTGCACATTTCCACAGAAGGGTGCTCTGGTTTAAGGTAACACCTACTTTGGCATTTTAATCTGCTTGGAAGTTGCTGTTTGTCATTTGTCCTTGGAGAATTTGCCTTTTCACTCTAAACCCCATCCACGGGTTGATGGGTGGTAGTGCAGTATTTGTTGTTTGAGCTTATTCTCAAATTTAAAATTTTTATTGGCTTTTGGGAGCAAATACATACAACAATTTTCATAAAATTGTAAGTATAAAATACTAATACATCCACAGAAATGGGTCTATAGAAAGTATTAAAACAGCATCTCTAAAAGACAGAACAAACAGAGCACGCCCTAAAGCATGCTCACAAAACTCTCATAAGTGTCATGGAGGGGAATGGGGAGCAGAATGGTAATAACAGCTCATAATTGTACACCCTTGTTTAATTTTTATCTTTTTGAAGGGTTTCAGATGGGAATGTCAGGCGGGAATTATGTTATTCCAATTCGATAATTGGGAAAACTGATGCGTACAGTGGTTAAGGGAATTTCCCTAAAGTGTGTAAGTTAGTAACTGAGCCCCAAACTGTGGTTCTTAAGCTCTTTTAGGAGACAGACCCTTTAAAATAATTTGAAAGCTATAGATCTTCTTCCTGGGGTGGAGGAGATTGCACAAGTTGGCAAATTTTTGTGGCTCATTTCAGGTGATTCTCAGATCTCTGAAGTCGTTGGAATCCGTATAGAGGACCCTTCCTCACCTGATTGTCATTTTCCAAACTCTTGACCCTGTCAAGCTTTAGGGATGGTGGTTTCAAAACCCACTTATGTGCTATTAAAAGTAAAAGGTGGAGAAAGAATCAAATTCAGGTGTTTTGTATCGGTGTTTGAAGGCCATTTGCAGAGTGAATCATGAACAACATCCTAACAACAACTGACATGGTTAAGCTCTTGATCTATAGTGTCTGGAATGTAAGTCTGGAAAAAAATGAAAACCTCCAATGTTGCTAATGACTTGTTCCTGGGCTCCCAAATGTAGGATGCTTGCCCAGAAGTAGTTCTTGAGAAAATCTTTACCAGTCTACAGTGAATTAAAAAAGATCAAGTGAATAGTGAATTCTTCATAAAAATAACTGTACTCTGAAGTTATGTCCTTGCATTGGTTTCCTTTCCTTTCCTTTCCTTCTTTTCCTTTCCTTTCCTTCCCTTGTCTTTTCTTATTGGTAACATACACACACACACACACACACACACACACACACGACAGTGTTATGTTTCAAAGCAAGGCAGTGTCAGGACCACAAACTCTGGTTCCAGATTCATAGTCTGGTGCTATCACTTACTAAATGATTACATTGCGCAAAGTATTAACCTCTTTTAACTTGAGGTTTCTTATCTGTAAAATGGGAATAATAATGTTACCCAGGCTAAAGACTATTGTGCTTATAAAATAAGTTAATATATTTGAAACACTTCAAAAATTGTCTAAACATATTAAGTCTTCAGAAAAAGTTAGCTTATAATTACAGTGCTTGATATATATGTATATATTTATATATCATAAAAAATACCAAAGTATTCTTTAATGGCAAAATTATTTGAAAATTCTGGGTAGGTCGCTCAAATTCTCTTAAATCTTTGTTTTGGTACAGAAACAAAAATGGCGGGGGGGGGAGCAAAAAAGAGAAGGGGAGAAAAAAGCAGAGTGAGAAGAAAAAAAGTAATCTAGTCTTCTTTTCCCCAAATAGCTTCTTTTCCTAGGGAGGGTGGGAGGGGCAGGAACAGATAATTTTAGTTGCATTAGACTTCAGATTTAACTCTTGGTGTTAATTTTCTGTCTCCATTATTGTAATGCCAGATTTATGAACAACAATCTGGTCTGTTTTGCTTGCTGCTTCATCCTCAAAATTTGGAGCAGTTTATGGGACAGAGTAGGTCAAAATTTGATTAATGAATGAATGAATGCAAAGTTAATGAATCAAATTAAGTGCCAAATACCCTCAGAATGGATTTGTGTGAATCACGTAGGCTCTCTGTCCACCCTTGGTACTAAGTGACCCTAAAGGACTCACAGGATTAACACATTCTCTGCCCAAGCCAGTCCAAAAGCATCACTGGGTGGGTGCAGTTAGGACTTTCCTGTTAGCCTCACTGTAACTTAGCACAAAGAACAATTCCAGTCAGTCTCTCCCTCCCCACTCCTTTCTCAGTAGAAATTCAGCTTCCAGGATGACCTAACCCAATAATTTACCAGCCACGGGTAACTGGTTACAATTGTTTTTAAATGTCAGATAGCTGCCCACTAAATTTTAAAAGATATTTGTCTTTATTCAAGTGGAGATAAAAGCTTTACCTTGGATGCATGTATAATAGTGAGATGAGAGACACAGCTATTGGCCGTGGCTTAAAATAGCTGTATTTATGAAAAAGAATAATGTCATGCCCACTTCAAGGACTAAACTGCTTTTTAATGAGACGTGTGCTGGGTATGTGGGGATTATATTTCTTTTATCATCATAAAGGAAAATACATCTATATCTTAAGATATTCTCTGAGGCATCAGGCAATATCAAACACTATAAAGCCAAACAAATGTGATGAGTAACAGGCATGATCAGAGTTGAAGAGCATAGCATGTCAGTTGAATGCATCGCACAGGACCCATATCTGTGAGTTTGTCATACTGATGGAGTTGTGCTTATTGCCTATTCTTACCTGATTCAAATTGATTTTTAAAGAGCTAAAGCCAAGGTGCACACAAACAAACTACCTAAAATATGGAGAAAAGATATAAAACCTAGATCTTAAACCCAAACCAAAAAAATACTGAACTTCTTAATCATAAAAGCTATTAATCAGAGCCCATTACTAATTAGCTTGTATATATAGAAATAGGAGGATAGAATACTAAAAAAAATGAAATAGATATTTTCTATTACATCTGTTCTCCTGATGAGGCCTGTTACTGAGCTGAGATGGCTATGTAAGTTTTGTCCAGTTGTGCTAACTCTTGGGTCCCATCCTTTATCAGGGATGTCATGCTTGGGGGTGAATATAAGCAACATTTCACTGAGCATCATCATGTTGATGATGACGGTACTACCCCTAAAGTCAGTGATCTTCAATTGCTGTTCACTCAGTCTATCCTAGGGGGCTTCCAAGGTATCAGGGGTTCCGAGAGGGGGAGGAATCTCATCAAGCACTATGTCATCTGGCCAGGGACCTAAAACAGAGGTGGTCACAGGTGGGACAGAGGGTCAAAGTTTGGCCCCATCTTGTAGCAAAGAAGACTCAGTAGATATACCAAGTTGTCAGGATGCTGCTTCTATGTTCCAAAGTTGGTAGCAAGTTGGATATAAAGGATTACAGGTTTAGGGCCTCCATTTACAAGAGATCCCAGTGTATGGCTGGCAGTCACCACTCTAATGGCACATTGTGTGAGGCTAAGGTGTCACTTACTTGCATCAGAAGCCCATGACCAGTTTATGGCCATCACAGGAGGTCTGAAGACACCAGGAGGCATAAGAAGAGACTGTAAAACCTCTACAATGAGGGAATCTTTGGAGGGTATTAAAGGGATGCTGGTTGCAATTTGAGCAGAATTTAGAGCCTCTTTTTGTAGGGGTTCCTGTCAAGGTGGGTCAGTTTGTAAGTAACAGCATAAATTGGCTTAAGGAAAAGAAGTAAAGAAGGGATATGTTGATTCCAGAACCTCAAAAGGCCTAAGAGACTTTGGTGTTATTTTAATAGTGTGAGTACTGAAAGAATCAGTAGCTGTTTCTTGACCATGTCCCTTGGTTTACCAAGTACGATTAGGGATTTTACCAAGGTAGCAGGGCCTTGTGTTATACGTAGGGCAGTGGCCCACCATCTTTTTGTGAGCTTTTTTGAGTGTTTTTCCTGAATGAATATGTTAAACTCATTTTGTAAGGGGAAGATGCCATCTACATGATGTCATACTTGTGCTCCTGGAGAAAGGTGGAGACCTGCCTGCAAAAATTGTAAGTGATGGCAAGGCTGTTAAGAGTTCCCATGGATAGCCAGGAAAAGATAAACATTTTCCTTGGTAGGTAAAGGCAAACTGTGCCTAGGAGGTTGAAATAGGCACAGACAGACACATGAGCAATATCTATAGTAGCAAAAGATTGCCGATTGGATGCAGTCAGAAATTCAATAATATCGAGTATTGTATTCAGGCAATTCACAGGTGGGACTACAGTGGTCAAAGTTATGGTAATGTACTATGCTGTGTCGTCACTTATTCTTTCCAAGTAAACTGGGCTGTTAAATAGAGGAGCAGTGGGCATAATCATCCTTTCTCTAAATAGGTTTTGCGTAATAGAGTCTAACCCTTGAAGAGCCTGTTTTAATTTAGATTGAGCTATATTAATTGTTTTAACTGGAAGAGATGGTCTAGCGGATCTTATTTGGTCAAGCCAATTTATATGTACCTAAGACTTAATTTAATTTAAATATGTTACTCATTGAGTCAGAGTGTCCATACCCACTATGGGATATAATAGGGTAATAGGTGATATGGTCATGGGAAATCTAGACCAGGCAGTAGTTCTGATGGTCAGGGTGAGGCATCTCACTTTATCTTTTTTACATTTAGGAAGGCTCTTAAGATTGTAGGAAGAACTTTGATTAAATTTAGTGGGATTCCAAAGTGTAAGTATGATTTGAGCCCCTATATTGATTAAGGCCACGAAATGTTTGCCAATTGGTGGATTTCATCAGATGTTAAAGATAATTCAGAACCTGTATTGTAGAGGCACAAAGACAGAGATGCCCTTTTGTTTAATGTTGTATTAATTCTTTTAGGAAACTTTGGATTTCATATTGGGTCCAATTGTAGACCTTTGTTGTAGCATTTTTGTTGTTATTGTTTCCTGTCCTTCTCTGGGCTTTCCGGCTCATTTTTCCTTTTTGTTTGTCACTGAGAATGCTTTTGTGGGCTATCCAACTCATGTCCATAAATTTCTTCCCCCAAAGAACCTCAAATCAGTATCATCTGGGTTAGAGACATCCTTCATGACAATGGTTGACTTATGAGGTTTAAGGATCCCCAGCTTATATATTGTGTTTGAACTAACCCTGTTGTTGTGCCTTAGGAGTGCCATGGGTAAATTTATCCTATAAACTAGAGAATCAGAATCTTTGTATCTGTTAAAACGAAGGCATAGGCAGAAGTAGCAGCAGAGGTATCTAAGAGTTCTGGTGAATAATCTTCCTTAGGAGTGTGGGCCTCAGTACAGTACATCATGACTCTCTCAATCTCCCCACTTTCCTCCTCCTTAATGACTGCTCTTTCATGGGTGACCACTCATAAGAGCTCACATTTCTCACAGAATGTAGTCTTTCCCCAGTCAAGCATCAGATACAGCTTCATTCTAAGACTCACACATAGGTCAGGCTGAGGCACATGACCAGAGTCACATTATGGTAGGTCTCAATCCCATCCTCCAGTCCTTAAAAGCCAAATATTGATACTTCTCACTTAGGTTGATTAAATCCATAACAGTGGCTTGGTAGGGCTTAATGAATGCTGGAGGGTGCAAGCTTTCATTTATAAGATGAGTAAGTTTTAGGAATCTAGTGCCTACCATGCTGATTATAATTAATAATGCTGTATTTTATAGTTGAAAGTTCCTAAAAAAGAGTAGATCTTAAGTGTTCTCACCACACACACACAAAATGGTAGCTATGTGAGGTATTGGATGTATTAATTAGCTTGATTTTGGTAATCATTTCACAATATGTGTGTATATATATATATGTACATATATATAATCATGTTATACATCTTAAATATATATAATTTTGTTAATTATACCGCAATAACTTGGGGAAAAATGAAATCACTATATGATACCTTACCAAAAAAAAAAGAGTTTTATGTCACCATGTTTTGAAAAGAAATCTTGAATTATGCAGTGCAAAGTATTAACAACTATTTCTGGCTGATAGGAATGTGGATGTTTTCCTTTTGATTATTTTATATTCTATTTTCTTCGATTTTTCAGTGACTGGTAATTACATAAAACTTAAAACTATTTTTTCCAGTAAGGATGTTTAAATGAAGAATCATACATATCTCCTGCTTCTCCCCAAATATATTTAAACGTTTTTTGACCGGATATATCGATGGGCCAGGAGATTTAAAACAAACAAGAAAACAGAAAATTTCAGAGCAAGGAAGGAGTAAAATTAAAACATTTGAAAAACATAAATGAAATTATTGTGACTTTTCTCTGTGACATTTGCTATATCATTGTAGGATTATTATAGCATGTGCTGTGGAAAAACAAATTGGTACAATTATGTTTAAATGATTCTAGCGTCTTTTGGTTCTTTCAGACTTCACCTCTGAGTACTATTAGCAGGAAGAATTAGTCTTGTGGTATAATTTACTTGAAATAGTCCCTTCTCCCTCACTCACACACACCTGGGAATCACCACTTAGCATGTAGATTAGGATATTTCCCTTATTATATATCACTTCCATTATTGCCTGTAGGACCCTAATAAAGAGAAGTCTTAGTACTATAGACACGGTAAAGAAAAAACTGTTAATAAGTAGATAGATTTCTGTTTAGTCATTAGATTTGACTTTATTAGAGGAGCCACAATATGTTAAGTGTTGTCAAAACCATATTGCGAGGCCAATTTCCGTATGAAGGTTTGTGATCCTGTAATTAGTGTAAGTAATGCTGACTGCTCTTGGATACCATAGGTACACAACAAGATCGAGAAATAGAAGGTGGGAGAAGATGGATTGTTTCATTTCTTTCTCAATTAAAGCTGACACTTTGGGTAGAGAACTCTGGCAGCTCACTGATTTTTTTTTTATGGTTCATCTTGCAGCTGGGTTTATTGTTTTAATAAGTAAATATATTATCTCATTAGGGCAGCTGTTTTATAACTATAACAACATAAGTTACTCATATCCACTGACAACATGTATGCCCCAAATGGAAACCCATGAAATTTATTAAATCCAATGGAGCTGAAGGATAGGCCTTGTGGGATGGAATCTGTAGGCATCATGGAGCTGGTTGCAGCAAAAGGCAAAGTGTTTTTTACAAAGGGGCTAAAATAGATGCAAATTTTTTTTCTGATTCCTTACAATAATAAAGCTATTTAGAAATACATGGTTGTTTCCCAGCAACAAATGTGTATGCTAAACTACCTTTCAGATTGTGGATGAATATTATGTTTATTGCATCCTATTTAGATACTCTGTACAATTCATAGTGCCATAGAGGCTGAGGAGAAGAGATCTGAGCCAACTCTGGTGCTGTAATTAAACTTAAAAGCTTCAGCCTTTGGATTGGAGAAAAGTGGCCCTTATTCTCAACTAAACAGCTGACCTGGTTAAGTTGTGATAACATCTCCATTAGTAAGGGTGCTGGTGGATACAGATTGGGTCAATCAATCAATTAGCCTGTATTTATTGAACATTTACTATTTTCCCTAGCTTGTTATCTGTATGACGTTGGGGAAGAGTTCAAACAGAAGAGGATATTGATTCTAAGCAAAATAGGAAGTAACGAAGTATCACTGACCCCACATAACAAACTGCCAATAGGAAATCTGAATCTGTTCTAGTCTGTTAAAAAGTGTTTCAAGGAGTTCTCTTGTGGTGCAGTGGTTAAGGATCCAATGTTACCACTGCATGGCTGTGTCACTGCTGTGGCTCTGGTCCCATCCCTGACCTGGGAACTTCCACATGCCATGGGCATGTCACCACCCCCCCCCCCAAAAAAAAGTTTTCCAAAGAAGAAAGCTTTAGTTTAGTTAAACTATAGGCTTTCAGGTACTAGATTTTAAAATTGCCTTGTTTGCAAGTAAGTGTGAGATAGGGATGCACAAAAGGTTCAGTGTTTGCACAGGCTCATTTTTCACATGACTTCTCATTGTGACAACTGCCATTTATTGAGCACTTTCTAAATTCACTGTCTCATGAGATGAGACACATTAACCTCATTGTATAAACAAGTATAAGAATTAAGCTCTTTACTTAAGGATACCTAGCAAGTAAAGGAATAATTGGAAATTGAACCCAGATCTGACTCCAAAACTCATGTCAGGTTTAGATATCTGAATATCTAATTGCTGGATTTCAGTGGTTTGAACAGCTTTCCACTCATTTGTGTCTGTTCTAGGAATGTTTGCACTACTCTGTGCTAAGCCTGTTTTCATCCATCCCTATGGTCTCACTGTTTGAAGAAGAGTAGCCAGTTACTTCAGTGGGTTGGCATTTACTGCTAATGACACTGGTGGCTCTTTGAACGGAAGGTAGGCAGTACCATTGATTTGTGATACTCTGAAGTTGTGATTCATCCCAGACTAAGATCAGGTTACTGCTGGTGTGTGATGAGGCATTAGCACAACTCGGGCCTTGCTATGTCTGCTGTGGCAAAATGTTCCTTCAATCATGGGTGAAGCAAGGTGGCAAATCCAGTTTTGAATTATCACAGGGGCTGGGAGCTGTCTCCTAATCCTCTCTCTGCAGGAGTACTAGTGCAAAACATGGGGGAATGTGTTTTATTCTAACAGGTACCAAAATTCCATTTAGGGAGGGAAATACATAAATAAAAAAAAGCAAGTGTTTATTTCAAAGCATGGGACCCAAGGACTTCAGAAATAAAGTCCAAGTGGCTCTGCTTTAGAGGGCTTGGCAGCTCAAGGCAGAGAGAGGATGACAAAAATAAATAGGAGCAATTAGAGGGGGGAGTGGATTTTAGACTGGGCCCTGAGTGATGAGGTTGCCAAAAAGTTCTTTGGAGAGGAAAAATAGACCATTTTGATTATCTTGTGATGTGTGATGTGATATCCAATGTTATGAAGTCATGCATTTTTCATGGGCATTGTTAGTGTGGGTGGAAGGTGGATAATAAATCTATGAAGGGACTGAATTTTAAGTCTGGGACAGTGTGATGAGCAACAAGATCCCTGAATGAGGAATCTGGAGCCCAAGAGGCAGAGGAGGCCACAGGAACAGCAGTACTGCAGTACCTAGGTAGTCTCAGAAATACCAAGGAAGGTTTGGACTCCTTCATGTCTCAATTTTTGTCTCTTGCCAGTTGATGTGAAGAGAGAAAATCCTCTCACTCCAACATTGTCAGAGGTATAGCCTGTATAAGCCCTGGGCTCAGAGGTCAACTTGTTGGTGAGTTTGCCTTGTCCATCACTGCCTTTCTTTCTGTTCAGGGAGTGACTAGGTGAGTGATGGTGGCAGCAGGTTGTAGGCCTGGGCAGGCTGCTCTCCTGTAACAAATGTGGAAGGCAGGACTGGTGAGTGGCTTCATAGATTCCTTTGAAGATGCCTTGTTGGTGAATCTTGGTAGCTAGTGTCTTAGTTCGGGTTGTTCCGACAAAGTACCATTGACCAAGTGGCTTATAAATAACACAGTTTTATTTCTCACAGTCTTCAAGGCCAGAAGTCCAAGATCCGAGTGCCAGCATTGTTAAGGTCTGATGAGAGCCCTCTTCCAGGTGGCAGACTGCTGACTCTTTCTTGTATCCTCATGCTGACTTCTCCTTGTATCCTCACTGAGATGAGAGAGGAAGCAAGCTCTCTTATGACTGTTATTAAGGGCACTAATTCTGTTCATGAGGGCTGTATCCTCGACATCATCTAATACTAATTATCTCCCAAAGACCAAACTCCTAATACTATCACACTGCGGGGGTGGTTAGGGTTTCAAAATATGAATTTTGAGGGACGCAAACACTTAGCAGTAATTGGCAAGATAAATGAGGAAACAGTCTCAAGAATTTGAATTCCTAGTTTAGGTCACAGGCTTACTTCACAGATTACAACTGAGAATGGATTTCAGGCTTTTGATACTTCCTTGCAGTGCTTACATTTCTTTTCTTTGTTTTCTTTATTTAGGGCCACACCTGCACCATATGGAAGTTCCCAGGCCAGGGGCTGAGTCAGAGCTGCAGTTGCTGGCCTACTCCATAGCCACAGCGATGCTGGATCCAAGCTGCATCCATGATCTATGCTGCAGCTCACGGCAATGCCAGATCCTTAACCCACTGAGTTAGGCCAGGGATCAAACCTGCATCCTCATGGATACTAGTCATATTCTTAACCTGCAGGAACTTCCAATGGTTATGTTTCTTAAAAATGTTTATTACTCTGGGACAGCTGCTGGCATAAAGTGAGCCACCTCAACCATGAATAGGAAGACCAGACCCACTTTCCCTGCTATATCCCACATCCACTTACCATCATAGCACTTGTCAAAATTAGAAAGCTATGCTGTTTCTGTAGTTATTTGATAATGTCTGTTTTCCCTGTTAGGTTTACATGTTCCATAAAGGCATTGCTGAGTCTGAATTTCTATTATGTTACAAATGCTGTTCCTGTCACTAATGACTATGTACAAAATGACTGAAATGAAGAGAACCCCATAATCTGAATGAGTGACTGATGGACACTGCATATAAATTATTTCTAAGGTTAGCAGTGTCATGCTTTATGGTTTACAGTGTGCTTCAGTGCACTGGACCATCTCATGTCCCCTCTTGACTTTGGCGGGAAAAATTGGAATGATGACATATTGGTCAAGAAAGGCAAGATCATTACAGGTGTTAACCTCCAAATCAGATGATATGTAAACCTGCCTCAACTAGTTAATTGAGTTGTGAGGATTGTCATTAAATGAGTGGGATTAAGATCTGAAGGCTGGAGGTGAAGAAGAAATAGTGTTTTATTAAGTGTAAGGTGCAATGCCAAGACCCACCAACATGGTGGTTTGCAAGAATATAAAATTAGCTTCCTTTGGAAATCTGTCCACTTGAATCAGGTAACAGCCAGTCCACTGTGACCAGAGGGTCGTGGCTACTGGGTCCTTGTCCTGTGAATCAGTGAATCAGTGCCAGTGAGGGGACCTAAACAAAAGGAACTTAAGAAGTATATCCAAGGCTATAAGCTGCAGTAGTCCCACCCTCCTTTCCACTGTTCAAAGGACTATTAGCACCTCCCATAGATTGTCCCGCTTATTGTCTAAGGACAAGTGAAATGGATGTATTATCTGCTTCTTAGGGTTGCTGGGGTAATCTCTTCTCATTTAATCAACTCTCCCTCCATGATTATATCAACACCCATTGTGTCTTCTACTGTCTCTATGCAGATATTTCAAGACACTGCAATCTTTCTGCAAAGTACAGTGAGATCACCATATTGCACATTTTTGCTTGCTGCGAAGTTTTGTGACCAGCAGGTATTAGGAGTATTAAAAACAAAGAAATAAGGTAGCTTCCAGGCATGTTGTAATATTTCTCATTTTTTTTCCCAAGCTTTGGGTTGTCAAGTGCTGGGAATCTGAATTCTACCTAGCATTTAATTCTGCAACTCACACGGTTGAATTTTGACTGTGATTTTAGTGAAATAAAATTATTTTAGGGAGGTAAAGAAGATTGAAGATCTCCTTTTCTTTGCCCGGCAATTGAGCTTAGAGTATAAAGATTTGAGCTAGTCACGTTCTATATGGTTTCCAGCGCAGTGAGACAATATCCTATGCATTAAGAGTAGACACATTGTTCCACAAGTATCTTTAGATACTTTATCACAATTAACTACAGATGACAATTTAATTAATCACAGTGCAGAGCATGCCAAGAATTACTGATGTCTCTTCTCCCCTTGGCAAGGAGCTCAGTACACTATTCAAGGCCAAGGATACAATGAAACCATCCATGAATCTCATTTAGAGGTTTTGTAGCCTGGAACTTTGTTTGGTACCAATATAGTATCAGACTCAGGGTCCAGTTAGGAACAGAGAAATCATATTGAGTATGGTAACAGAAAAAATTTAGTATATTGAACTGGATATAGAGGTGTTAGAGAATGGAAAAATCAAAACGGAACACTAAGGTACAGCAGTTATATGTTTAAGGTTTGAGGCATGAAGAAAAGGGGTTGGAATCTCCAAAATATAGAAACTTAGAGAAGATGCCCTGGAGAAATGAGACTCAAAGCTCTGGCAAGGCAGTGCTATGCAGCTGTAGCTAATAGCACAGGAGCATAGAGAAGGGTTACCAAAGAGCTAGGCTCCAAACTCTGAAGAGGAGGCAATCCTTAGCTACTCTTGGCACCTCAGGAGATCAGAGGTTGAGCACCACAGAGTATGGGTCCAGACCTCTGGAAATAAGCCATCTCCCAGGAAGTGTTAGTCCTTCTGAAGGGAGACAGTGGTATTAGTTCCTAGAGGACCAAAATGACTGGAGACTAAGGCTAACTGTGACTTATTGCTGGAGTGAAGCTGGAGTGATGCTGACAGGAAGAGCAGGAAAATAGGAAGGGACCAGACTTTTCCTCTTCTTCCTGCCCTTCAGTTTCAGTCTCACACCCTGTATTGGTAGAACTTAACAGGAAGGCATTTGAAAAGATGAGTTTTCAGTATTCTAACCACATGACTGCAAAGCAGAGTGTAGATGGGTTGAGGTAGAGATGAGTGATATAGCTTAAAATAAACTTAATGTAGCTTTTAAGTAATATTTGCATATAAAATTAAAAAGGAGTCAGTCAGTTAAAACTTAGGAAAAGGTATAAAGAATAAGGTTGGGATGTAGGGAAGAGAAAGAATGACCATAAAATGTTAATATACTTATGTTTTTCTAGGATAGAGGCAAAAGTTATGTGTCACAAAATGTTTAATATTCTATGAACCTAATTAAGGAAAAGGTGTGTGTGTGTGTGTGTGTGTGTGTGTGTGTGTGTGTGTGTGTAGGCTTTTACCTCTTCCAATAATTAGAACTTGAGTTTAAGTAGAGAATTCAACTCTTTCCTACCTTAAATTACTTATGTCCCTGTTTTTTTTGAAAATCACTTTTGTTGAGTTGTGAAATATATTGTAATACAATGAATTGTCATAAAAAGATATCAAATCCCACACAGACATAGAAGATAACCTATGAGTTTATCAAGAAATCCTTTTCACAGCATTTCCTTTTTTTAGGGGGATTCATCGTGTATAGCAAAACAGTGTATTAGAACCCAAGTATAATAAGCCTTTCAGTTTGTCTTTGCAAGAATAAGAGAGGAAAGGTATGTGAATTTTCTAACATGAAGTGTTTTTCACTTTAGAGTGTAGGATCTTCAAAAATATCCTGGTAAAGGTAAAGCTTTTTGCATAAACAGTGGTTCCATTCTCCCTGTACCGAAAATGGAAAGAAACAGAGAAGTCTTTTTTGAGTGTCATATGTCATCAATGTCTCTGAAATCAAGTAAAAGGTGGGAGAGGGTCATTTTGTATGTGATTTAAGGAAGATGAATGGAAGCAAGGAATGAAGAAAGCTAGGTTTGCGATTTAACTCAAACTTGCAGAACCCATTCTGTGTTGTGGTATCTGGTAACAAATAATTGCTTATGTTATTGCCAAGTAATCCTGAGTAGTCAGGAGATTGAGTAGTCATTGAAATTGTCTGGATGTAAAATCAAAGCATTTTGCAAATGATTTTTAGTAGACTGAAAATTTTCTGCCAGAACATTTGGAGGCTGTGCTTATCTTTTAAATTTTAGCCCTTCAAGAGAATTCTCTGATGATCAAGTTCAGGGCATCCTGACAAGACATAACAGAAAGGAAAACAACCTTCTGTAAAGGAGAACTGAACTTTAAAGTTGCAGTAGTTTTTTAAGGTTAAATAACATGTTCTTAATCCTGGAAACAGTGATCTTTCTAGAAAGAGCAAAGACCAAAATAGTGAGAGTCTACTCTGAAATTCTAGATGGAGAGATGAAAAATGAGTCTCACTTTGTGTTTTTTATTCTTGGAAAGCTGGAAAACTTTGTAGATTCAAAAACAAACTGGCAAAAAGGGAGTCCTTTATCTTTGTACCTTGACTTGAGTGTGAATACTTCTCAGATTTGCCCTAAGTGACAATTTCTTGGTGGTACAATTTCTTTTTAAACAAACAAGTCAGCAGTGGGCACTTTTCTTTTTTTTCCCATTCAAGATTCCTTGAGAAATAATGAATGTGAAACCATACAAAGGAATTAACAATCAAAGTCTGCTGCTGATGATGTGATTTGGGGTTTGGCTACATCACACTTATTTGGATTCAGAATCCTCAGTGCGTGCCTGCTTTATGAGCTCTCATGTGGATCAGAGCTCAGCTGCCAAAATATAACTTTCTGGAAGTCAATTGAATGGCTAACCTTCACAAAACAAAAAAATGCTGATGCCCCAGCAACCTCCCATCTGTGACTGCACATCCTCTGGGGGCTGATATTCCATAACCCCCCATAAGGAGCTCATGTGCACTGAAAAGCAGCCATTGACGAGATACCCATTCTGTGGATTCAAAATTAATAAGGCATACCCCTTGCCCTCAAGATGGTCACAGTCTTCTGAGGGTAGACAGAAGACTATGAAATGAAGTGAGAGCTAAGATCAAGGTATCCTCTGGTGATGGGCAAAGAACAGTGGAGGACTGAGGAGGAAAAGAAAATGAAAATTCAGGGCATAAGTGGAGAACAGATCATTCAGTCTTTTTCTCTGAAAGGCCAGGTGATAAATATTTCTGGCTTTGGGGGTCGTGTGACCTCTGTGACAATGTAGCGTGAAAGCAGTCCTGGAAAGTATGTAAATGCATGAATGAGGCTGTGCTCAAATAAAAGTTTATTTACCAAAACAGACAGGCGACCAGATTTGGTGGGGCTACAAGTAGAGATGCTCAACAGAATATGTGGGTCTGGGATTCAGATGAGAGGTAAAATGGAGTTTGCAAGAGATAATGAAATCTTTAACTTAGCCATATTTCCTTGTGGAGATATTGGGGAGGCAATTTTATCACCAGTTGGATTGCCAGCCTAGATGCCATACACATTTCTTGTTTATGTCTAAGGACTCAGTAGTAGGTTAGGATAAGAGAGCTTATTGTTATTTTACATTATGATAGTGATGATACATGAGAAAGTGAACAATGGACACTTCAAAATTCAAGCTGTGTTGAGAGTACCATGAGAATTTAGAGGTTAAAAAAAACCAAGAAAATAAGATGTGAGACATGTTCATGATTTTAAATTTATATGCATTTATAAGCACATGCAGTTTTGTGTATTATTATGCATGTAAATATTTTTGAAATACACATTCATTGTCCCAAGTTTAATTTAGTCCATGAAGAGAAAGAATGTCATTTCTAGTTTCTCTAATTAAGGATCATTAGGAAGCTGTTTTCTGGAATTTAAAATGATTGTCACTTAGCAAGAGCAATAACCATTCAGAGTTGTGTTGGCACTGCTTGTTTCCAGAATTTGCTTTCATGTCTCCAGGCCTGGTTGATGGGATTCATAAAGGTAAATGAAACATGCATAGTCCCTGTGGTCCTGGGGCTTATAGACTAGTGATGGAGATATAATTACCAAATTACCATGGCATTAAATATATATTCATAACTTATTATTTTTAGGGCCACGCCCATGGCACATGGAAGTTTCCAGGCTGAGGGTTTAATTGGAGCTGCAGCTGCTGGCTTACACCACAGCCACAGCAACTCGGGATCCTAGCCACATCTGTGACCTATACCACAGCTCACAGCAACACCGGATCCCTGACCCACTGAGTAAGGCCAGGGATTGAACCCGCATCCTCATGGATATTAGTTGGTTCCTTTCCACTGTACCGCAGGGGAACTCCCATAACTGTTATTTATATTACAAAGGGGAATGGTTTTATGAGAGCTTGTAAAGGGGGACTTTACTCACTGAAAGGTAGGGGGTCAGGAAGGCTCACCTCAAGCCAAGAAGTAGGGACAGCTTCAATGAAGTCAGCTTATTAAGCACCTGTACCTCAAAGAAAGACTGAGGTGTCATCCTAACCTTATAGCTGATGATGCAAACCACAAATGGAGAGAGGAAGGCACATTACCAGGGAGGGGCTCATGTGCAACCAACTGCAATGCTAACTGCCTAATCTCTTCTTGTATTAGCATTGGCAGGAATTCTTTGTATCTTTGGGACAGATAATCTATGAGGCCATGTAATAGTTTTCAGAAATCAGTGGTATTTTCTGCTTTGCTCAGCCTCTACTGACTGATGGGAACCTTAATAGCTTCAGAACATTCCTTCATAGGGAAAACCTAGGAAAATTCATATTACATGAGTTGAATATGAGAGTTCTCCTGCTATTCAAGTTACTAGACATTTTTTCATAATGGGCCCTTCATTTCCTTCACAGTGAACTGCAGAAGATCAGGGCTCATTTTAATATAAATCCTACTTGTGTGGCAACAATGTTCTAAAGTAAAAATTATAGAAAGAAAACAATTTTCTCTGTTTTGAAACTTGCTCTACAAGTATATTTGGATTTTAGACATATGTACAATAAATCAGAAGAGGCAGTTTTTCTAAATGTGCTCTTCTTATGTTTACTATTATTCTATGTTACAGGCTGAGTTGTGTCCTCCCATAACCCCCAAATCCACATTTTGAAATCCTAACCCCTACTACCTCAAAATATGACTGTATTTGTAGATAGGATCTTTAAAGAGGTAGTTCATATACAGTATGATCATTAGGGTGGGTTCTAATCCAGTGTGAAAGTGCCCTTATAAGAAGAGAAAATTTGGACATGGATAGTTACAGAGAGAAGACCAGTGAAGACACAGGGAGAAGACAGCCCTCTACAAGCCAAAAGAGAGAATCCTCAGAAGAAACCAACCCTACTGATGCCTTGATTTCAGACTACTAGCCTCCAAAACTGTGAGAAAGGTAATTTCTATTGACATCTTGTCAGCCAGTCTGTGGTACTTTGCTGTGACAGCTCTAGCAAACTAATATGTTCCATAAGAAACAAACCATTTAAGACTAACCCCAGTTTATAAGGGAAATGAATTGAGGAGCTGACTTTGACTAGTTTGTAATTTTGTACTAGTGTGTTTCCTGGGTGTAAACACGCTCTCTTCTGCACAGAGTGGACAGAACCGTTTCTCATGAAATGACTTTTTTGCTTTGCTCTCAGTATATGACATATCATGTGGTAATTGGATGTATTTATCCCTGCATTCACTCTGGACATAGTCTAGAATAGGACATGTACTGCATCCTATGTTTATAGTATTCTTAGAGAGGTCATCCTAAGGGCTACATTGTAGGAAAGAAACATGATGACCACAAAACAAATACTCTCCATATAAAATGAAGAATTACATGCATGAGAATGAGCAGAACTGTTCTGAGGAGAAACCACAAGAATCTCCAATTCAATATGCAAAATCTAGACTTATGCTAGTTATCCAACATCTTCCTGAAAGCCATTGCTATGTCTAGGGAAGTCTGGATTTCCAGAGAATTTACCTCAGGCATCCCTCTAATATTGATTTGTCCTACATTGAAAACAGAATTCAGTTTATGAAAACTAAACCATTAAACACTTTACAGGAATGTGATTGATAACTCTTGTGTAAAGCAAAGCCCCACACTGTGAGAGTTGGGAAGATTGCAATAGCCAAGTGGGGTTCATCCCTGAGACAAGTCCCGTAAATCTGTAAGCACAATTTTACCCACAGTCCGTTCTGGTGTGAGGAGGCTAAGGTGTAGCCTGGAAAAGTTTCTTCCAGTCGCCTCCCTGGGGTTATCCTTTTAAAGCTGCTGCTCCATTTGTGAATGGTTCTGAACAGCTGTAGAATCAGTGAGCCTGGCAAATATAATCAAAGGGGGGCCTGGGGCCCAGAAAGACCCTGACACCAAGAATGTGTTTGAGGCTTTTAGTGCTTAAGTTTTCTTTGTCATTTCCTGAAAATGGTGGAGGAAGTTGCCCATCAAACCCTGTGCAGTCTTCAGATAGAGCTGTTTTACCTCTGCAGAGGTCGGGGTGAGGAAGGTGCCTTCTGAGTCTGGCCTGCCATTGCTTAAAAGGGTTATATTTGAGGTTAAAACCTGTGCATCTGACATTTCATCTTAGTTCTATTAATATGAAAGAAGTACCAAAAAACCTTTCCTTTTGAGTCTCCAAGGAAAGTCTGGCTTCATTTAATACTGTGATTTAAAAAAATAAAAAACACATCTTGCTATTTCTGCTTTATTGACAGTCTCTCCAATTTGATTCAATACCATATCTATTTAAGGCTGCCAAGTGCTGATCTTACAGGACATGCAGAATATAAGAACTTTTAGTGGTCCAGAGGCTTCTGACCTTGCCCTAGGTTCATTAATATGTATGACCTAGGTCAGGGCTGGCCTCTGGGGTATGCACAGAGAAGAGACCCCAGTCTTGGGGTTTAATGCTCTCCAGTTACTGTTTGAAATTCTTAATAATTTTATCTTTGACCCTGTTTTGTAAGTGAAATCTGATGAGATAGTAGAGCATGCACTGGGGTCTGGGAGCCTTGTTTACAGACTGTGCAGTCTGCCTCTCCTGGACGGGTTGTCAGCCCGCTCCCCTGTTCCTCTACAGTGAGAGCTGATACCCTTCATTCCCCGCAGAAGCCTGGGCACATGTCTGGGTCTCCATTCAGCCTGAAAATATCAGTATGTCCAAGGGTATACAACATTAAGCAGTAAATAAAAAACACTACAACAGGTGGAGAAAATGACCATGGAAGAAGAGAAAATATTTTTTTCTCAGTTTTTTGAACAGGGAACCCTACATTTTTATTTGCACAGGGCCTTGCATAGCTGGTTCCAACCCAAGGCCATTCTACCAGCAATAAATAAATTTTCTGTGCTCCTTGATATTTGCTACAAACTATAGCCTTGGTTGTTGTCTGTACTCTGAGGGAATGTGCTTTGTGTCTGCCAGTCTTGACAGTTCCTTCTACCTGCCCTGACCCAGTTCAGCCAAAGACTACCTGCTTTATGCTATAGTCTTACTTGACAGAGAATCACAGTCCGCTGTTGTTCCTCCCCCGCCCCAGGAATTTATAGTGCATGTGAGAAGAAGAAACACAAATTTATGTCTGGGAATTAGAGAAAAATAGGATAATAAAGTTTAAATTAAGTCATCACCTTAATGAAAAAAATGATGTCTTAGAATAAAAGCAGCTGAGTTGAAGCCAGGAGGGGTAATACACATGGGGACACTTGGTGTCTCTAATCCTCAATTTCCTAACCTGAAGAAAATGAGAATGAAAACAAGACTGTATTATAGGACTTGAAGATAAAATACTTCCATGCATGTGAAACTGTTATGGAATTCTTAGCATCCTATGATTACAGAAAAGAATGTGCCAACTGTTCTAATGTACATAGCATAAGAGTGACATATTCAGTAGAGGAAGGCAGTAGAATTGCCCGTGAAGTGTTGAAATTTGGGTAGGTACTACCTGGAGATGCATTTTTTTTTTCTCTTTCATGGTTGGGTGTCAACCTTTTCCCACATTTTCCTCCATAAAAGTCTTTCCTTCAAGTTTTCCAAACCATAACAATTGGGGCAGGTTCTGACACCCTCAAATGAGAGCGGGTGTGCACTTTCAGCTGTGCACTTTCTACACTCTCTGAATCCCCAGGAAGATGCAGGGATCTCTCCCTATCAAAACAGTCATAAGGCTCAGTCATAGGAAACTACACCTTGGGGCACCTGCAGACACTGATCGAGGAATTTTGGGAGTCAGTTGAAATAGGGGAGTGGTATTGATTTGCTTCTAAACAAGCTTCTTGAGTGTGAAAGATGCTTAAATGATTTATCAGCAAATGAATTGGGTCCTTGCAGTGGGCAGGATTTGCCCAGTGCATTAATATCCTTCAGTGACAAAGATAGACATCTCTTCAATTCAGGCAGCGGTCCTTCATGCTGCAAGTCATTAAACTCAGCAAACACAGAACTAGGACAGGGACCAAGTCCTCCTGGCTTACAAGTATTCAATAAATCCAACAAATTTTACTGATCACCACCTGTGTTAATTCTGAGGATACATTGGAAAGCTTGGCAGGGTTTGTCCCTGCCATCATGGAGCTCTCACTGAGGAAGATATTTACATTACTTAAGAAATTAGACATATAAATTAAACTATAACACTCAAGTATATTGCATTGAGAGCAGAAAGCTTTGTCTGGGAGGTCAGGTGATTTTGAGGAGTGACATGTGAGCCAGGATCTGGAGGATGAGCACCGGTTAACTAGGAGGTGACTGGGGAAGGGGAGAGAAAAGTGGATCAGGTAGAAGTTCCTGTGGCAGAAGGGAGTATGACAAATGCGAGAGGCATAAAGCAGAGTGCTGTGGTTGGTGGTCTAGAAATGAAGAGAGAAGGTAAAGTTTGGGGTGAGATGAGGCTAGAGAGAAAAACCAGTGGCTAGGTTAATCAGAATCCTGTGAATCATGTTAATTTTTATTTTGCGGTGGGGAAATGGGGATCACATATTAGAGTCACTTTTTTAAAAAAAATCTTTTGTTTTAACATGAACCTGGACATGGTCAATATGGAATTCCTTTGAGACACCACGTGGAGATGTCAGTGGGCACCTGTGTTAAGGGAGTCCACAGTTAGAGGGGAGGCAGTTGAGTCACGTGCATTTGGATGGCAGCTGAAGGCAGGGAGTGCAAAGCATGAGAAAAGAGGGACACCTAGGGCTGATCATCACCATCATTAATGACTGAATTTAGAGGAAGACAAATCTGAAATGGATTCTGATGAATAGTGCCAAGAGAAAAAAATATATAAAGGAAAGACAATGCAGTGTGAGTCATGGAAACTGTGGAACAGAATGCTCTAAGAAATAGAGTTGGTCATGTTGGAATATTCTTTTAGTGGGTCAAGTTGGAGGACAACTAAAAGATATCCCTTGGTTTAGTGATGGGAGGTCACTGATATCTTTGGGGAGAGAGTTACGGTGGACTGCTAGAGTGGTAGCATGGGTGGTCTGCGAAGTGATGAAGAGGTGTGCAAGGAAAAAGTTCTTTTAAATTTTGGCTGTGAAGATGTGAGATGGGGCGGTGGGAATAGCTTGACGAATTTCCCACTACAACAAGCATCCTCACTTCTGACTCTGAGATTATAGATCTCCACTTCTGTATTCCCTGCTTTACAAAAACAAACAGGGTTTGACTTGTTGTTAAAGACATCCTGAGGTTGGGCTCAGGGCACCATCGGCAGTTCTAAAAAGCCAGTGAAATCCCACATAAACCATCTCATGAAGTAAGCCCACCATATCCTATGTGCCACAGTCAGGTTGCTGTTGGAAGGGTTTCAAAGAGAGACAGATAAAATTCCATAACCCATATAAGGCTTTATTTTTATAAACAAAAGTAGAGCATTGGGAAATATCTTAATATGAATAATTGATGTTTTTGTTAATACAGCTGCATTTGAAAGTAGTAGATTCCCTCCCTTGTATGGGAAGTGATGAGACCAGTTCTCCCAATAGCCTGCTTAATAACTAAATATATTCATTTCTTAGCATTAACTCACTGATCCTGACACTACTGTCTAAAATATAGTCTTATTTATGGTTCTTCCAAACCCTTATTCCCTAAGGCTTCTTTTATTTTTATTGAGTGAGCTTGATGTCAGTGAAATGTAGTCTTCTGTTCCTTTCTGGAAGCAGTAATTTAGCATCTAATGAAGTTCACAGTTGCTGATCAGTGTAGAAGATCAGCAGCTGGTGCTGGAGATACAGATGGGATCCTCTGGTCAGGCTGAGAAAATACTCTTCAGTGTGTCCTCAGTAGGGAAATAAAAGTAGAGCCTTTTCAAGGAAAAATGTTTATGGATATTGAATATGCTGCAGAGGGACACTTGTTATGGTAGTAGAGTTAATTTAATAAATAATCTTAAATTGACTAAACCACTTTATTTATCAATCCCTACACAATTATGACGTTGTATACCACACTATGGGTTTTGCAAGGTTATTTCATTAATCGCTGCGACAGCTCTGTGAATTGAGCAAATTGTTTAGCTTCCCTTCCCTTCAGTTTATAAACTAGCAACGTGGAAATAATGATGATGACTAAGGTCATAAAGCCAGTTTAAAGTGGGAAAAACGAATTTTGAAACTAAGTTCAGACTTCTACTTTCCCTTAAGATAGGTCAGCCAGAAGTTACTTACTCTCTGACCTGAAATGACCAAACATACCAGGTGATGTAGGTAAAACAATGGATTTCAAGAGACTGGTGTAGTTCCTGTCATGGCTCAGTGGTTAATGAATCCGACTAGGAACCATGAGGTTGCAGGTTCAATCCCTGGACTCGCTCAGTGGGTTAAGGATCCGGCGATGCCATGAGCTGTGGTGTAGTTCACAGATGCGGCTCGGATCCTACGTTGCTGTGGCTCTGGTGTAGGCTGGCGGCTACAGCTCCGATTTGACCCCTAGCCTGGGAACCTCCATATGCCACAGGAGCGGCCCAAGAAGTGGCAAAAAAAAAAAAAAAAAAAAAAAAAGAGACTGGTAGGGTGGCCAACTACCCTAATTTAAAAATATACAGAAACAGAGAAAGGATATTGTTTTCAACAAATAAAGCTGGAAAAATTGGATATCCACATGCCAAAAAAATAAAAAAAATCAGTGTATATAATTCCAATGAGTCTTTCTAGAAGAAAGTTTGCCTTTCTAAAGTATAAACTTCAATGGATGAAGAACTATATTGTGAAAATGTGGCAAAACCTAATTTGATTCAGAGAGGGTTTATGACTAAAAGGTGGGAGTTAAGAATTACAGAATAGGTCGTCAATAATCTACAACCCCTGAAAATGTGGAAATGATAGAATAAAATTTGGAAGAGGAGAAGAAAAAATCATAGGTAGTATAGAAATCAGTATAGTTGGAAACTAAGTTTTTTTTTTAAGTTGGCAAATCAAGTAATAGAGCTATAATATAAACAAACTTAAATATAATTAACCTGTAGTCAATGCTCACAGATTCCCCCTGTGACTTTGTGAGGCAGGACCCGAATGGACCTCCTGGGAAAAGTCCGGCAATGTTTGGGGAGCTGGGTCTACCTCGGGCTCTCTTTTTCCCACTGCAGAAAATGTGGGCCCAGGGGGACCCTCTTGGTATATTGCTGGGCCAGCCTGGGAAAAGGGCAGAGTGGTAAGTGTATAGCCACTCCTCTTATCCTTCTGATACCATCCTTCTCAATATCCATGGTCCAAGAGGAGGGTCCTCCAGTCTCACCCTCATCATCTGGGATTTCCATAATGGTGCTTGTCTATGGGTGGTTGCTAGTTGGTCTTGTGAGGGGGACCGAAGTTGGGAATAGCTTTTATCACCACCTTACTAGTGTTACTTTTCTGGGTAACAATTTTCAATTCAGTATACTTTAAGAAAATGTGAGGCTTGGAATTCTCTTGTGGCTCAGTGGGTTAAGGATTCACTGTCATCACTGAGAGGCAAGGGCTGCTGCTGTGGTACAGGTTTGATTCCTGGCCTGGGAACTTGCATGTGCTGTGGGCTTGGCCAAAAAAAAAGAAAAAAGAAAACGTGAGGTTTAATAAAAAAATGTGAATCAGGAATATGTCTGTTGCCAATAAACTTATGTATGTGTCTGTGCCTATATGAATATAAATCCGATTTTGTTAAAAGAAGGTAATCACTTCAAAAATTTTATAATCCACTAGAATCAGGTGGTAAATCGGGATGCAAGGTGGTGGAAAATCAATGAAAAAAAAAACTTTACTGTTTATAATAGAGAGTTTTAGTCAGGTACTGGCTAAAAACCAAAAGAGTAAGTTGAAATAAAGACCATAAATGGACATGCAGAGGCGAAAACCAAGACATAAGAATTTTTATTCTGATATCCTTATGAAAGCAAAAGGTTAGAAATAATCTAGATTATCCAGCAACTGGAACTGCAAAAGCATGCAGTGAAGCTGTTGGAAACAGGAAATCAGCTCTCTGTGTACTTGTAGGGAATGATCTCTTAAGATTAATTTTAAATGACAGGTGCAAGGGACAAAACTGTGTATAAAATGTTACCAGTTGGCTAAGAAAATCAAGATCATAATACACATATCATACAAAATATATCTGGCAGGATAACTAACAAAGATGTGCTTACAACTGAGGTGTCCATGGGGAAGCAGATGTAACAAGGGGTCAGGAGTGGGAGGGAAATTATTTACTCAATAATTTTAAATACTTTTTGAAATCTGTACAATCTGCGTGTATTAATTTTTAAATTATTGGGGTTTTTTGTCTTTTGCTTTTTAGGGCTAAACCCGTGGCACATGGAAGTTCCCAGGCTAGGGGTTGAATTGGAACTGCAGCTGCCAGCCTATGCCACAGCCACAGCAACACCAGAAGTGAGCCATGTCTGCAACCTACACCACAACTCACTGCAATGCTCTATCCTTAACCTGCTGAGGGAGGCCAGGGATCGAACCAGCATCCTCATGGATGCTGATTCATTACTGCTGAGCCACAATAGCAGTTCATCACAACTCTGAATCTGCTGAGCCACAACAGGAACTCCTTAAATTGAGCCACAACAGGAACTCCTTAAATTATACTTTTAAAATTTATTTTGTAGTTAGGTGACATTCCATAACACCAAGTCAACAATTTTAAAGTGCACAATTCAGTGACATTTAGTATGTTCACAGTATTGTGCAACAATCTGTCTAGTTTTTAAATATTTTCATTACTCCCACAGAGCATCTGATACCCAGTCAGCAGTCACTCCCCATTAATTAGTGCTACTCTGTCTGTAACACTTAGCTCCCCACTTGTCATCTATCAAATTACTCACATGTTTTGAAGTTTCCTTGAATGCCCAGGCCAGGTTTTCTACCCATGCTTGCTGTCCAAATGAGAATGCACTCCCATAACTACAGAGGTGATACATCTAGTTAGTGGTCCAGCTGGGATTCAGACCTAGAAAACCTGATGCTGAAACCTATGCTTTCAGTAACCCAACGCTGCTGGCCATTCACAGGCATATCTAATTATATTCATTTCACACCTGATAGTACAGAGTTAATTTTTCACAAATACAAGCCTTGGTACTCAGATACATACGCACTGAGTACCAGGACATGTGACGTGCTTCCTGCATAAGCCTTTAGGGCCTGGCATAAAACAGGGTACATGATGTTGAGCATAAATGAACATTTGAGAAGTTAGAGTGAATGGCAAAAACCAACCAGCTGGTCCTACAGTGACACTAGTGGCAGAAGGAAAAAAGCCAGTACTGGCTGTATTTCCTATTCCAAGGCTCTGCCTCTAATGAATTATGTGTGAAATTGGAGAGGTTTCAAGGGAAGCAGAACACAGGTCTTGAAATAGGCATGAAGGATTTTTAAGGTATGCTTCATATTTCAGTGCATGAGAAAGAAAAGCACTAAAAAGTGCACAAAAGAGGTCAGACTTTCATTCTCTGATGGGTAGTTCCTTTGGGATTGAGGTCATAAGCAAACTGTCTTGAATTTTTCCCTGAATAAATAAATAACTGGCTATTATACATTTTTAGATATCCGAATTGCACCCTAAGTTTCTATAAGCCTTTCATTGGGAATGGGGTCTGGTTTCACTGGCGTACAAGCCATTCTCTCCATTACACATGTAGCACCCTGTATAAGTAATGCCATGAATTTTGTACCCTTTTGAAAAGTATACACCATAGCTGTATGTCCTATAAAACTGGCTGTCGTGGTGTAATTAGAGGAGGAATAAATCGCACCATCTTGATGACAGCCTGTATAACTGAAACCAAGGGATATATATGGCCCTCAGAAAATGAAATCTTGTGGTCTTTGACAGTGTGATCATTTCCTCTGCCAACTTACATGTTTTTTCCACAAAAAATTAGTCATTATGGTTCATGCAGGTATTAATTTTGCCATAAAATTTCACTTAGGAAAACATCAACAATTTAGGATCTCTTACATTAAAATTGGCTAATACAGATGTTTCAACAAATGTATGAGATTGCCATAACCATATAGCCTTCTTATTCTGAGAGATTTATGTGATTGCCTCAGGCTCAAGGTAGGGCATCCAAGAAAACAAGGGGATTCAACTAATAAGGCAGCATCTGGGATTTGGAAGCCAGGGAGATAAACAGCAGCATTGGAAATGCTTTCTGAGGGCACAGTGACTTTTAAAGAGAGAATTTTGCTTTCAGTAATAGTTTTAACTTCTACTTTGTGTCTTTTTTAAAACTTAAATCAAAAATCTCATTTTTGTAAAGACTTAGATATTTGGTTCATGTGCCCTGATAAGGGCAAATATGCTTTGAATGCACATGGTGATGATGACAATCACTGACGTTTAATGAGTACCAGGCACTGTCCTGGGTACTTTACACCGACTGCCTAGTTTAATTCCCTAAACTACTATATGAGAGAAGTAATATTATTCCTGCTTTGCAGATGTGAAAACTAAGGCACAGATTAGTCAAGTTAAGTAATTTGATTAAGGTCACATAGCTAGTGAGAACATAAAACTATTATAACCGCTTCAGTTTACTACTGCCCAATTAGAACTACCAATTACTGAGTACTTTCCTTTGAGTCTCATTTTTTACTTTTTCATTTGACTTCTCACAACAAATGAGCTAGCTCGCCTCATTTTATAGATAATGTAATTGAGGCTTATAGAAATTAAATAAACTGGAGTTCCCGTCGTGGCTCAGTGGTTAACGAATCCGACTAGGAACCATGAGGTTGCAGGTTCGATCCCTGGCCTTGCTCAGTGGGTTAGGCATCTGGAGTTGCCGTGAGCTGTGGTGTAGGTTGCAGACGCGGCTCGGATCCTGCGTTGCCGTGGCTCTGGCTTAGGCCGGTGGCTACAGCTCCGATTTGACCCCTAGCCTGGGAACCTCCATATGCCATGGGAAGTGGCTCTAGAAAAGGCAAAAAGACAAAAAAAAAAAAAAAAAAAAAAAAAAAGAAAGAAAGAAAAAGAAATTACATAAATTGCCTGTAGTTACTCTGTTAGTGTTACCTAACTTTCAACCATAGGAAAAGAAATGAGAAGAAACCTAATTTTCAATCTAATGGTTCATGCAGTGAAATATACATCTCAGTGTAATAGTGTTTAGTTTTGTTCATTTACTTGACTGTCAAGTTTTTCCTGATGTCTTCAGTGACATTGTTTTCCCATATCATCTTAGCATGCACAATGTCTTGTGCAGGTAGAAGGATTTGTTTCTCTCTGGTGGGGAATTTTCTAGTCTTTAGGATTAGATAAAGACATATATTTGGTGCAAAAGAGACCTTGTCTCTATCTTGGTTTATCTCCATAATGAAAAAAAAAAAAATCTCCTGCCTTGAGTCTAATTACATAGAATTGATGTGTGAAGTGCAATTTTTGAGTGTGTTTCTTCTTCAAGCTGTTCTTCAAGAGTTTAAATCTTTGTACAATAGGAAGATAAAAATAAATTTCTGCTCTAGATTGCTTATGTTAATGCCTTATCTTCATCACTGTAGAATTAGTAACTTTTCTTCCAGCAGAGATGTCTGTGGGAAAGATTTGGTTGTATTTTCCAAGTGTATTTATAGTAATAACGTGCTTGGCTCTTATTCTTTAGCACTTTATGTAAGTATTTTAATTAACTCTCACTGTACTCAGGACATAGATATTGCATCCATTTTATTAAGGCACAGAAGGTAAGAAGCAATGAGGAGGTCAAATTGTCAGAAATATAGTTGCCAAAGATCAAGTAGTTAGTAAGGGACAGAACCATTGACACTGTAGGCATTTCTTACTGGTCATAGCAATGACATCATTAAAATTAAAATCACTTGGGAGGGCAACTCAAAGGACATGCCGGAAGTGGAAGCAGTAGGTAGAAGACTGAAGAGTTTGAGGACATGATAAAAACAAGATTGTGTGTGTGTGTTTGTGTGTGTGTTGAGGGTGGGGTTATATCTCTGGCTCAGAAAGGCAAATGCTGAGAGAGAACAGGAACCCTGACAAAGCAGAGCTTTTAAAGATACAAAATGTTGTTTGCCGTATGGCTAGCTCTTGTGACTTACATCAACATGTTGTCTGCAGTAATGGAAAACCATGTGAAGTTCAGCTCCATCACTTATCAGTGTGAATTTGGACTGGAAAAGTTGTCTGATGAGGATGAAGTACTTACATGTGCTATAACATAGATAAACCTCAAACATATTAAGTGAAGAAGCCAGACACAAAAAGTCACATATTGCTATGATTCCATTTATGTACAATATCCAGGGTAAGTAAATCCCTAGAGACAACA
Organism: Sus scrofa; assembly: GCF_054392235.1. Taxonomy (NCBI): domain Eukaryota; kingdom Metazoa; phylum Chordata; class Mammalia; order Artiodactyla; family Suidae; genus Sus; species Sus scrofa. The sequence continues at coordinate 142,586,206 of NC_139396.1, read as the reverse complement.
AACAGATTGGTGGTTGCCCCGGAATGGGGCTGACTGCTTAATGGGTATGGGGTTTCTTTTGGAGTGACGAGAGTGTTTTGGAGCTTGATATATGTAGTGGTTTTGCAGTATTTGTAAGTGGCCTAATGCTACTAAATTGTGCCCTTTAAAATCATTAATTTTATGTTATGTGAATGTACCTGATAAAAGCAAATAAAAAAGCATAAAAAAGACTGGATGAAGGAACTGTCTAGGAGGATATTGGAGATCAGGCAAGGGATTAGAGTGTCTTTGACGATTGTGGAGGTGCGGATGGGGAGAAGCAAATCATCGGTGACCAGCTGAAGCTAGGGTTGATGTTAGAGGAAGCTGGGGAGGAGGACCCACACCGCCAGGCATGGGCTTTGCCGTGGTTCATGGCCAACTTACTGCTGCAAGGGGATATTAATGAGAATTCAGTGAGATCAGACTTTTCCCCAAACTCATTATCTGACCCTTTAGAAAATGGACTTAAAGACTCATAAAACCAATGCTGGTTAGGGCCATTTATTCCTTTCCAATAAAAACTTGAAGCTTTCATTTGATCCAGTAAAATTCTTAATACCATCTTTTTATCTCTCTCTTTAAAAACCCATTTTTACATGTTCTAAGCATAATAATTATCTTCTTGACAAATGTATCCCTAATTACACAATTACTTTATTATATAGTATCAACTTATAAATGCCTGAAGTCTGAGATATGTCTGGGAAAGAAATTATTTTATTCAATATATAATGTAATTTCCTCTCTAATAATTACTTAAGGATTGGGGGAGAAAATGAGTTGGGCTGGAAAGCTCTAGTGTATAAATTTAGAACTGATATGCCTGACAGAAATCAGTAGGATAATGAAAAGATACAGGATTCACTGGAGGCCCTGGCTGGGTTCTTATTTGCTATGAGGTGTGGATGTGCATCAGCTGTGTGCATATGAATGTGTGTGAACATGGGCCCATGTGTGCTTAATGCAGCAAGAGAAAGCGTCATTCCACTAAGTGACCTTATTTTGCATCTAAGTGAGAACTTGAAAATAAGTCTCTGTCTATGAGGTATGAATACCATCCCAACCTAACCTCTGAAATATTCCTATCAACCTCTTTAATAGCAGTGGCTATCATCACTATATGTTAAAGGCAAATATGTAGAGAGAAGGAAGGACACTTTGATCAGCTCTTAAAAACTCAGGAGAATAATTATCAAACCTTTATATTCTCCGATAGCTGAGAGTAAGTTATAGGGGGCCATGGGAGTTTTGATAGAAAGTATACTGAAATCATAAATTGAGGGCCTAAGGCACTTTGGGGAACTTTGATGAACAAATGAGTCTGGTGGTTGGGGAAACTCCAGACTCATTGTTCATCAAAGACCAACTTTTAATTTGACAGTTTTGCAGAGGTCATTATCAACTTTTAATGTTTTGCTTACATGGGATGTAATGGGCTGTGAATGTAATCAGGATGCAGGGAAACCAGTAGTTTATAAATATGATCAAAATCATTCCTGCTAACGTGATCACATTTTGATAAATGAATCTCTTCTTTTGCCATCTAAAGGTAACTTTTAATTGATGTTGGAATCTGTGTTTAAAATAAAAGGGCTCAAGCAGTTGAGTGTTAGAAGGAAAACACTCTTATGCCTTGAACATTGAGCAACCATTGTGGCTTGTAGTCAAGAAGTTGTAATGGGAGAATGGGATCCATTCATACCCTAATAGGCAGGTATCCCTACCTTTGAACAGATACCTGTATATCTCATATGAGCTTTGAGACACAGTCCTTAGCAAGCTTGGCAGCAAAAATCATCCTCTCTTGAAGTCAGTGCCGAAATGGTCAGAATCTGGTTTACAAAACTGAAGTCTTACAAAATAAAAATTTATTAGAGAATAAGTTGGTATAGCTTTTTTGGAAAGTTATCCAGCAATCCCTGGTATAATTGAGAATGTGCATTTTATATGACCACAGACTCCACCTCTAGGGGTGTGCTCTGTAAAAATCCACTCATATCTGCACACAATGACATGAATAAGAATGTTCATAACAGCTTTGTGTGTAATGATGAAGAATTAGAAACAAACCAACTTCCACCCATGGAAGGATAAATAAATTATGGGTATCCATACTCTGAAATACAATTCAACACTGAAAATAACTGAACTAGAATAATGTATATCAACATGAATTTTACCACATTATATTCTTGATTAAAAATGCAATTTTCAAATGAATACAGAAGAATACAATATAATAATATTTTTTAAAATCTACAAAAATGAAAAAATAAGATTGAAAATTACTTAGGGACCTGTATCTAATTAGTAAAGGTGTGCAGAGATGCATAGGAATGATAAACTCCAAGTTCACGTATGAGGAGTAAGGGGGATTTGAACAGGAAGGGGGTCACAGGGATTCAATATTGGGTGTTTGTAACAGTTTCAGTTTTCCTTATATTAGCCATTCAACTTTTTTAATGGCTGAGATAACTTATAAGACAACTTTTGGAAATTCGTCTGAAAATAAAATTAGAATCCATCTACTCATCTGTGTATCAATATATATTCTCCCCTGGTAAATATTAACTGAACTATTTTACATAGGTGCTGTTCTAGGAGCTGTGAGAGAAAGAAGGGAAGTAAAAAGGCACAGCGTGTGCCACCCAAAAAGCTGACAAGACTAGTAGGGAAGACAAGATGCAAGGAAATTTAGGCAATACTCTGATAAAGGGGGAATCTAAAAGGAAGACACAGCCTGAAGCAATGGTATACACAGAGCCAGTTCCCAGGAATGTGGTGAAAGGCAGGGAATATCATGGGTATGAGACAAAATCAATTCATGGACAAAAATCCACTCATTGAACTCCAGGTTCTTTCCAGGATGCAACAGAATCCATTAACTTAGCAAGTGCTTCCACTCAGGCCTAGGCTGTCTCAAACACTTCTTATAATTGCAAAAAAATAAAAAAATAAAAATCCCCTGCACAAAGGGTATTTTCCTTCTGTGTTGTGTGTACTTTGTCAATATAAGTGCCACAGCACTCCTTCTGGAGGTGTAACAGTGGCAGGGCAATATCCACTAGTCATTCTGATATCTTGTGTCAACAGAGCTCTTTGTGATTCTGTTTTAACCAAGAACATATAAGAACATATTGCACTGGACTAGAACAGCTTCATACCCCTCACAAGAGACCCAGGGCATGCAGTGTAGGATTGCTCAGTTGTCTTTGTGGCCAACCTTTGTATGAGTCAGAGTGAGGGATGCTTTGGGAAAGGCTAAATCTTCTGGAAGGTCCTTATCGGCTGTGATATTACCTGCTTCAGTTTCCCAAATAGGGGATCCTTGAGTACATAGGTGCTTCTAAACCTTTTAACTTGGATTTCTTTAGTTACTGCACTAGATGGTCTTGAAAATAACAAGCTCTAAAAAAATCCTTTTCATTGATGGCTTATTTTCATCTCTCCTGAAACTGTATGTTTTTGAGACTTGAAGAGAATCTCAAGTATTTCATAAATAGTGAACCAACTTAAGTTTACCTCATCTAGATTTTCCATGATTTTTATAACCTTTATAACTGGTTCTCTACCCTCATTTTTCTAGAATGAGAAGCTATTAATTTTCTTCCATATTTTCATATTTTATTAAAAATGTATAATATCCTCAAAATAAAAAGGACACTTTGTTGACTTGTGTATGCATTTGTGGCTGTATCTGAGCTTATTCGGGGAATTCGCTTACATACTGTGCCGCTTAGTTTTATCTTGTGATGGATTATGTCAGAGGGATTGGGAAAGAAAACCAGAATCAGGACGTATTAATTATGAGTCATAAATTAGGAAGTCTTTTATTGCATCTTCACCATTCCTAATCCATGTAAGTATCTGTCTGGTAAGCTTTCATAAAATATTCAAGGTAAAAAGAAACCTTGGAGAGTATCATGTTTGAGGTTTCTCAAATTCAGTCCAGGGATCGTTACTGCTGAGGTGCCATAATAAATTGATTTTATTCACAGAGTTCCCATTGTGGTAAAGCATAAACAAATCTGACTAGTCACCATGAGGTTGTGGGTGTGATCCCTGGCCTTGCTCAGTGGGTTAAGGATCTGGCGTTGCCGTGAGCTGTGGTGTAGGTCGCGGATGAGGCTCTGATACTGTGTTGCTGTGGCTGTGGCATAGGCTGGTAGTCATAGCTCCAATTCGATCCCTAGCCTGGGAACCTCCATGTGCTATGGGTGTGACCCCCCTCCCGAAATGATTTTATTCAGAAATAAAGAGTTCCATGGTCAATTGTTTCAAGGGTAAACTGGATGAAATAGGCATGCTGCTGTTCTACAGGACTTTTCAGAGCCTTCATAATGCTAGTATGATGGTGAGTCTCTGAAAGGGGATAAAACTTGGAGCATTTTCTGAACATCCTGGTTCACAGATTCGTTTTTTGTCATTGTTCATATGCTGCTGCTTATGAAAAGTGTTTTGGGAGACACAGATCTAACCTGACTTTATTGGTTCACCCAACAAAAATTAAGGCAAGAGATGTTAAGGTAATTTACTGAGGTCATACAATTGGTTTGTTCTGAAATTGAGCAGGGGAAGAAGGAGGGGCAACCTCACTGAATAACATTTTTCCAAATAGATGTGTATAGTGTGCAGTGTATATTAAAGTCTGTATAATGCTGATGACAGAGATGTTCTTTCTTTTGAACTAAACAAGGAGTGATATACTACACATATTACCGAGTCATATTACCAAAGATGTCCCCAACCATTAAACACATACAGACAACCAGGAATAGTTTACAGCAGCAACAGTGTTCTTTTATTAAACACCTATTTTGACATTCAGGATAACAAGAAAAATAGGGAACTTAACAATGCTAACATCATTATCCACCCACATATAAGTTCTTTAGTAATATACAGACATGTGCTATCTTTTTATAGCTTAAGAGTTTAGTAATAGAAGGATGAACTTCAAGATTGTTACATTTAACCCTTTCACTTTTTAAATGAGGAAAATGAAGCCCAACTGGATTAAACAATAAAGACACACAATTTGTTTTTGAAAGACCTGGGGTGAGAATCTGGTTCTCCCTATTCTCATAGCATGGTATATCCAGTCCTACTAAGTGTTTGTTGGGGTGCCCAGTTATTGTAGATAGCACATGTGCTACTACATTTTATTCTTATTTGGAATTTCATTCACTTTTACAGGTTAACGTGCAGTTGTGAAATAAAATGATTTGTTATTCCTGGGAGATTGGATCTCCTGTTCACTTAAGCCAGAGAATGAGGAGTGTTATCTTTGCAAGCAGCATGATGGATGAGAAGTAACTATTTGTCGAATCCAGGTTTCATTAATCATGAATCGCCTTGTCTAGAGATATTTCATGTCCACTCATCTTCAAGGGGATAGCTGGCTAGCTCTTCCCTTTCATATATAAATGCCATGTGTCCTGCAAAGCATATATAAGAGCAAGAGGGAACATAAAAGTTGTATGAGCTCAGAACAAAAGAGAAATGATCCTTTGTAATGCACAGTAGAGGCAAACACTGGGATACATTTGTTATTTTATTTTATTTTATTGACTCTAAAGGAAAGGGAGATCTAAGATTGCTCTTCCCCAGGCTGGGGGCAAGTGTCTCCAGGCATGTTTGGTGTCATCACAAATGCTCTGCTATCATATCACTCTCACTAGAAGCAGTCCCTGTGTCTTTTCATTGGTCCTTGTTAGGTCTGAGCATTAGCGCCAATGTCTGAATTGCTTTCTGGATTCCAAGCAACCTCCCCTTGATCGGTCAGTCAGTCAGTCAGAAATGCTTGTTCCCTGCCTATCAGACCATGTTCTTCTCTGTGTGAGGACTTCCTAGGATCCCAGCCTTTCTGCGTTGTCATAGTCTCCATAGTTTTCCTTAGAGTCATCTGACTGCCTGGCTCTGAAAACAAGTCACTTTAGTTAGTAGGCATTAATTACAGAGTTGCTCCACAGATTCTGATATGGCCTGGTTAGCCTGGATTATTCTATATTGGCTGGACAAGGCTTGTTTTTATGGGACACTGACTTTCAGGCTTTAGGTCCTCCTGTCTGGATCATCAACATTAGCCTGTGTTTTCCTCCTCAGTTTATTTGGTTTCTTTAGGGCTGATTCCTTTCCTCTCTGCTACTTTTAGCCTATATTTTTCCTAGGCACTTGAACTACCAGCTACCTACTGGCTATATCAACTTTATGTGTTCCCATACTTGGCCAACTTTGTCCTATTATGGTTAAAATTCTAAACCAAAATTGTATGTGGAAACCTGGAGAGTTTCAGTTGACTGGGGGTACTCTACAGTGTAAGTACTTGTGGGTCAATTATGATGCTGTCCCTGGAGGTGCTGGATCATGGTGCTTCTAAATATTCCCAAACATAAATTTTGTCTGTGTGCACCATAGAAAGGGATTCTTCTCTCCTGAAGAAAAAGGGAGCAGAATTTAATTTGTTCTGTGACAAGATTTGTATCAGAGGCAGTAATAAGATTCAAGGTAATTAGGGTACTTGACAACTCAGATCCAAATTATAGCAGTCATGCTTTAACAGATTTCAAAGTGACATCCAGACATGGGTGCTGGCAAACACTTTTACCAGAATTCAAACCCATCTAAATGTCCCCTTGTTGGTCTGAGAGCCTTGTCTTTGGATGAGAAAGCAAGCTTGGCTCCCTGTGCACTGAGGAGCTGTAGCTCCTGGGGAGACAGGAGATCAATGGGATGAGCACTGTGGGATATTTATGGAGAAGTCAACTGGGGAGCTTTGGGAAGAGTCGGCACCAGATTTGAATAATTAATATTCAATCCTTAATAGACCACGGCATCGGTGGACCCCAGAATATTTGGCTATTATTCATAAACAGCCTTGATGACCTCAGAGTTTGAATGCTTGTGGTTGATAGGTTGGGGGAAGCCTCAAGAACATAGAGATTACGGGTTATAATAACTTGAGTTATGGCAGATGCCTCTGTGTATCCCAAATTAATTCGTGGTAGTACTTTCTTTGCCTCTTGCCTTAAAGAGAAACAGAAAGAATGGTAAATATAGAGTAGGAAATGGCCTGGAGGGAACTTTTATTTTAAAATAACATTTATTACTAGCCTATAATCATTAAGGTAATAGATAGTGCATAATATTCTCAAAGTACAGAGTGAAAAGCACTCAGATAGAAGTAAATGCCACCAAAATTCCATGAGAAAAAGATGAATACATTCTCTTGCAAAATAGTTTTGGTTTTTCACATATGCTTATATAAAATAGTTAATGATATGTAATGATATAAATGACATAAATTTTCTAGCTAGCTAACTGGATTTTTAACAGCAAAATAGAGTGTATTTAGATTTAATAATTTTATGTAGTTTTTTTGCTACAAGATCTAGGGCACTTTTTTCATATTAATACATAGCAATTATTGTTTTGAGGCTACTATAACTGTTTCCTCTCTTATATCTATCAAATTTTTTTCCAGTTTTTTGTTTACTTTCTACTTTGCTTAAAGATGATGTGTATTTTTTGCTTGTATAATTACTTTATAAGTGAAAAGAAAGAGAGAAATATACTTTCTCTAAAATAACTATATCTTGAAAATTCAGAGTGTACATGCTGACATAAAACATTTTATTACAAAATGGGTTTCCACAGAATAATATGCTTGGCATTTGCTTCTTTATCTTTGCCATGTTTCTGGACAAGAGGGACACTTAATTCACAGCCTATGTTCTCTCTGCCCAGCAGTTAAAGAGATTGATGTTCTTGCATGCAAACAATAAATTTACAGGGAAACTGCCCATAAAGTCTCTTTCAGGATGTTTAGTGCTGTAGACTTTGGCATAAAGAGAAAATTCCAACTATGTCGTTTCAGAATTCTTAGAGAAATCAGCAGGTGAGGTTTGATTGATGGGCATGTCCCACATCCTTTATACCCAATGCCTCTGCAGTTTACTTCTGCAAACTCTAATACATTTTCCCAGAGGGAATACGTAAAGTGCTTTCTCAGGTTTTGAGATCTTTCTACTTCCTATATCTGATGCAGACAGCAGACAGATTGGGAAAATGACCAAAAGAAGTGCCAGGCGTAAAGGCAAACACAAAAGAAAAATAAACAACCGTAAAATTAAAACAAATAAAAAGATATTTTGACGTTTACCCCACAGCTATCTTTAAATGTCTTTTAAGTTCTTTTTCTTGTATCTCTACTGTACCAGATGACTCTATTCTTGCCTATTCAGAATACAAGAGTAGCATCAATTAGAGTTGACCAGTCTAGGATACAAGTAGAAATGACTTGGCTTTTTGCAAACTTAAGATTGAATCCATTCCTGAGCCATCATTAAAAAGTCTACATGTAACACAAATGCTATATGCACACACACACATATACATACATACATTCGTATGTATTTATAATTGAATCGCTTTGCTGTATACCAAAAACTAACACAATATTGTAAAAAACTATATACTTCAATTAAAAATTTTTGAGTCCATTCTTGCATAAAATCTTCCTGCAACATCTTGTGCTTATATTTAAAATTATGTAATCCCAGCAATGTAGATGTCCTTATAGGACTTCTAATTCAGCAGTCATAACAACATCAAGATTATAGCTGTATGCTCTTGTCTATCCCAAGTGAATGAAAATCTTTTCATCTTGAGACTAGAAAATAATGGATTTGCCAGATTGAGGACCACACACCATGTACCTAGAGATCTCATTAATTTGCTCTAGCTAAGAAAACGCATGTGACACAGCAGCTATATTTGGAGCTGCCACTGGATTGAGTTTGTATTAGTTTGCTGTCATCTTTTAGCTTCCAGCTGATTTTTTCTAGTGACTGGACTGGTATATGATATGAGAATATGATGGGAGCTACCAACCCACACTTTGTCATTTAGGTCTTTAAGGGGGATACTAATCTCTGCTCTTCTAATAAGATAGTTTCTGATACTTTCATTTGGTTTTCTCAGCTATTATAGCTCTTACCACATAGGCCAAAGAAACATTGTGGGGGTCCTGCAAACTACCAAATACATACATTCTAAGTGAGATTGCTAGATCATGGTAGTTCTAGCTTTAATTTTTTGAGGAACTTCCATACTGTTTCCCATAGTAGATGCACCAGTTTACATTTCCACCAACATTTAAATATCTACTGAGTTGGCACTTCTGCTGAGTCTGCCTGTTTTTTATGGGAAAAGCACTAGGAAGCATACATTACTTTATTGAATTTACCCTTCAAAGGAAGGGGCCGACTAGAATGCGATGACTACCTAAGAGAATACACTTACAACCAGGATCTCACATGGATGATGAGCCAAGGTTCAGAGTAAGAGTACAGAAGCTGGGGAGGGTCAGACTTCAGGAAGGGCAAGGGAGGAAAGAATCAATCTGGGAATTTTTTTACTAGTAGCTCTGGAACCTACACAATGCCTGTTGAATAGTTCATCTGTGTGCATTAAATGGGGTTATCCCACCAACAGTGCACAAGGGTTCCTTTTTTCATATTTAGATTGAATGGCATGGCACATTGTTTTAGGATGCTAAATCACTTTTTTTTTTAAGTTTCTGGATCCTGAGTCAGAAGAAGATCCAAGGTTTCAGGGGCAGTAATGACTCCATTGCTGTGCTATTATGCCAATGGCTGAGGTCCTTTGAGCCAGCTTCATGATGAATACTCAGTACAAAGTAACATTTGGCACTTCTCTCATACTCATACTCATCCAAACTGTAGCAAATATATCAGAGAAAATGGAGGAAAGGGTGCTATTGGTGAGTTTTATATTATTTTTATCCATGTCACATGAAACTGTATATGCATATGGGACTATTTTTAAAGAATTGACTAGCATTTTAAAATTAATCACAATCACTATTTCATTTCATCATCTAGAATATTGTTAGCCTCTCATTTTAAGGTCTACATTCTCTTCAAAGTTTTGAATGATTGAGAGTAATTTTTGTGAGGCGACTGGATGATGTGATACAGGTCAAAAGATTATAAAGACAGGTATCTCGCTGAGTATTTACTAAGAACCTGATGTGAACAGAATCTTGTATTGTTCCTGATTTTGGTATCTCCCCCACGAGGTCAGTGGTTGTGTTGGTACACCTTTGGATTCCTCACTGTGTACAGTGTGGATACAGACTAAGCCTTGTGACAATCCACAGAAAAACCTTACTGAGAGCCTCATTGTCTGTGCCAGACACCATACTTGATTTGGACATAAAAAAGATGGCAAAGATTCAGTTCTTATCCTTAATTTATCACATATCTATTTGAACATGTTGTAGAAAGCTTTAAATTTACTTTTGAAAGTAGGTAAAATATCAGCAGCTTTTCACAGGTTATCAATATGTGTGTGATTGTGATATGGCCTTTATTAAAAACCCTATGAAGATGTTGATAGATCCTATTAAATTCTCCATCTCTACCAATGTCTGGTCTCCAGAAGCCCCTCATAAATATGTGTTGTTAAAGAACTGTCTCGTTTTGAAGATAAAGCATACATATGTAAAATGTTAAATACCATGAGAGACACATAAAGGTTCAGTATAACAACATGTAATATTTAATAACAAATACTTAAGTAACAAGTAATGACAAATATTTATTGAATTGAATCTTTGAGGTTTATAAAAAAATAGAAAGCTTTATTTTTTCTTTACATATTTTCCAGATATGTATTATTATTAGTCAAACACTAGCCCAGAAAATATTTTAGAATTTTATAAAGAAACCTGCAAAAGAATGGGGATGCACAGCATGTGTTATAGTAAAGTTCTGGGATGCAGGCTGTTGTTTCTTCAGGTATTTGGAATTGGATAATTTACATTTTGGGACGTAAACACCTACCTTCTGCCGAATGATTAATGAAGGAACAGGGTGGGGAAGATTTGCGTGGGAGACAAGAGTTAGTATTTGGTCTGCAATAGATACTTGCTTTGAATTCCCTCATGTTTATGGAAAGCTTAAGTAGGATGAAACATTTTTGAGATGGATCTGCTCTCAACCTTGATAATCATAGCATCACATCAGAAAGCCATTCTTCCCTCCTTTCACCCTGGTGCTTAAAATAGGTTAGCTTTGCCTTCCGAATTTTCCTCTTGGAGTTCCTGGTGGTTTGGATAATTTACTAGCTGTTATTTTAGAACTGCTTTTTTAAATAGAAAAAAAAAAAAGTCTGTAGGGGAAAGAGTATCTCCGGGTGGACTGCTTTGCTGAGGAATATACAATGTAAACCAATACCACCTCCTCCAAAGTACTCTCCTAACTCCTTGTAACAACTTGACTCTGGGATCAGTTACTCACTAATGTTTAGAAGGTACCTTATTTTATATTCAAACTGACATTCAAAAAGGCCAAGCACTGGCAACAAGGCAAGTTTCATGGCCAGAATAAAACATGAGAGTAGTGCATCATAGACAAAGAAGTTATTAGAAAGGGGAAAGGGGAAAAATAACTTAGTTGTATAAATCTTAATGCATTTCGTTTTATGGTCATTATTCTCTATTTTACAGATGGGAGAAAACAACAACAAAACTAAAGACTTATGACTAAGTCAAATATACCAGTACACCAGACACACATCTCTTGTCTCCAAGTCTGGTGTATCATTTATGGACTATATCAGGTTGCTTCCAACAAGTTGATGTAGATGTAAACCTCTATATCAAGTCTTTTCCAACTTTTTTTTTCTCACCTACAATTCTTTTAACTTAGAAAAAAAGTGTCTGAACTCTGATATCCACAGTGATGTCTGCCCAGACAGAAGAACACTGACACAGAACTGACAGCATTTTTCTGGGCTATAATCTGAGCCCACTGCCCTGTGAAGCCCATGGCTGAAGACCTGGGGTATTTTTCATGTGCAGAGAATTGGTTTGGAAAACTTTAGCATTGATGAGACTCATTACATTGATGCAACTCAATTTAATCATTGCATAGGTTTAAAATGGCCATATTTCCGTTGCTTTTCAATTTGGTGCCCAGGGTGCATTATTACTATAAATATATCTCCACATCTTCTAACAGTTTTTATGAGCACAATGAAATGGTAAAACACTGTATTTCATCTGTCTTAGACACATCTTCCTTGGTACCTTGCAGTTGACTCACTCTGTTATTCCCTGCCCTTCTCATTGATCATGTATTTAGGCTAATAAGAGGTAAGTAGCATGCAAGTTATGGGACCTGGCTGTACAGAACTTCCAAAGACAGCAAATGCAGCTGGGAAGTGGGTCAGATTTCCAGGGTTAAAAATATAATGAACAAAACCCATAGAGGACAATGAGTTGTGTGACACAGATGAAGAGAGGATTTTCGTATTCATCTATAGCTCATTGACAAACTGAGCTGCAGATGAATAGCCACCCTGTGGCATATGGAGTTCCTGGGCCAGGATCAGATCTGAGCTGCATTTGCAACCTACACCACAGCTGCAGCAATGTAGGATCCTTTAACCCACTGTGCTGGGCTAGGCATCAAACCTGTGTCCCAGAGCTTCAGAGCCACTGTATATCCCATTGGGCACAGCAGGAATTCCACAAACTGCAGTTTTGAGATACCCATTTTCTAGCTCTATTGCAAAAAATTTAAATCAACAGTTATTTAATATTCACATAATTGTGTCAAAATTGACATTTATAGTCATTTTTAGATGTGTCATTCTCTCTAGATTTAAAAATGTTGACTGAGTTTATCAGATATTTTAAATCTGGTTCTCTGTAAATAGGGATCTAATAATATAATATATTAATACATAGTAAATAATATAATAATCAGGGGTATAATACAGGGATCCTTGTAAATGACATAGGGAGTGCTTTCAGGTGAAACCGCTAAAACAACAAAAAACAAAAACAAATAGTTCAGGAGCAGAACCTGGACAAAGATGTTTTAGAAGTCTGGCTTCAGCTTGATTCCCACCTAAAGGCGTGGGCTGGGCTGTGATGGACCTTCATTACTTAATTATTGCCACTTCATAAGGACTGTGTGAGGGAGGTGGGGGTATATCCTCCTAGGAATCACAGATAATATAGCTCAGTTAGGGTAAGAATAACTCTAGAGGAGAGTCAGGGTGCGAGCTGTTAACAGATAACATCTGCAGCAGCTGGGAGATGAGCACATCTGCCTGATAAAGTGGATGTGGTCGAGCCACCAACAGCATCTGCTGTATCAAGATTATATGGATTTATACACTTAGTATTTCTAGGAGCTCTTGTCTAGGTTAAAGATCTACTGTACCACTTTCATATTTTTCAGTATCTCAATAGAGGTGTAACATCCACATCCTTGACTTTTTCTTTAAGAGTTGGATGGAGATATAATTTATATACTATAACAGTTACCCAGTTTAAATGTGCAATTCAGTGCTTTTTAGGGAATTTATGGAGTTGTATAACCATCATTAAAGTCCAATTTTAGAACATTTCCACATACCAGAAAGATCCCTGTGTCCAAATACAGTCAGTCTCTGTTCCTCCATCAGCCATAGGCAACCATTCATTATTTTCTGTGTTTATGGATTAGTTTTATCTGAACATTTTATGTACATATGGCCATGCACTATGTGGTCTTTTGATTCTGGCTCATTTTGTTTGGCATAATGTTTTTCATCTGTGTTGTAACAAGTAGTTAACTACTTTTTATTATTGAAAAGTATTCCATTATGTGGATATAACATGCTTTTTTGTCCTTTCATTGATTAGGTTATTTTCACTTTTGGCCATTACAAATAATGCTGCTAGGAACACATATATAAGTCTTTCTGTGTTTTCTATGTTTTAATTCCCTCAAGTAGATTCCTAGGAATGGGATTTGTGGATGTTAAGGTATATTTATTTTTAACTTTCTAAGAAACTGACAAATTTTTTCCCAAAGTGACTACACCTTTTTACATTACCACCAGCAATAAATGATGGCTCAAATTTCTTGACATTCTTGCCAATAATTATTATTGTCTTATTTTCACATCATAGCTATTTTAGGGGGTGAGAAATACTTCTCATGGTGTTTCTTTAAAAGGAAATTTTATTTTCAAATAATTTTAGATTTACAGAAAATTCATGAAGATATTTCAGAGAATTCCCATGTACCTCATACCCAGTTTCCCACTTTTAACATTTTCTATTATAATACATCCATGTAACAATCAATGAACCAATATTGATGTATTATTTTTAACTAAAGTCTATATTTCACTTAGATTTCCTTTGATTTCACCTAATGTCCCTTTTCTATTCCAAGATCTCATGTAGGTTACTATATTACATTTTAGTAATTATATCTCTTTAGGCTATTCTTGGTTAAGAGTTTCTTAAATTTTCCTTGTTGTGAAGAATACTACTTAGTATTTTGTAGAATGACTTTTGTACTATTCATGTCTACATCCCCACTGGACTAGAGCACTTACATTTCTCTCTAAGCCTTTGAAATGGGTATGCCATATTTTCATAGATTATTTGGGCTATAAATTTCCTTTAGAAGGTTCATTTAGTGTAATTCGGTTATTTTACATAAGAAGAAGTTGTTACCTTAAAAGGTGAGATGATTGTTCGAGGTCATTTGGTAGGTAGTAGCAGAATAAAAATTTGAAGCTATCCCAGTCATCTTCCATTCTGTTATCCTACTTAACAGCAGACCTTAAAGATATTATGGTTTTTTTCCCCTGGGTTATCTTCCTGCTAACTTTTTTAATTAAAGAAATTTAAAAGAATTTGATGTTTCTTTCCCTTTTCATCTTAGTTCAGTATTATACAGTATTATACACCCAAGTTTTAAATCCCTGGAAAGAACAGATCAAATTACGTTTGTGTTCCAGAGAATAGCAAGAACTTAACCTTACCTATAACCCAAACATCCTTAAAAAGAAACCTTCTTTGAAGAGTCCACCCAAGGTTCCATTAAGGAAACAGGGGAGCCCTCCCTGACCACCCACATGGCCCAGCATCTAGGAACACACAGCAGGAAGCCAACAACAAGAGCCAGAAAGGCTAATTAAAGCACACAGTGGGGAATGGGCTACCTGCGTTGCCAATATACAGTTAGTGTTTAAATCAGAGGAAAGGGCAAGGAGAAAAAAATTCCACCATTGTAGTTGGTTCCAAAAGGAACCTGCTGTGGTCTCTTTGATGTCCCACTAAAGGGGATCTGCAGTGAACAGCCAGAGCTGAAAATACAGAGCTGTTCAGTTGGAAGGTAAGCATCAGCATTAAACTCAGATGACATCAGGAGATATGATACAGCATGGAGATTTCTAAATGTGTGACTTGGATGCCAGAAAGACTGTTTTCAATTTTGTGGCAACCATCTCTGAACCATGCACTGAGTTGGCCATGACAGTGGCAGGAGATGGACCAATGTCTCCTTGGTCTTCCTGGAGAGACAAGGCAGCTCCAAACTAATGATACTGATGGCCAGGAACATCGAACCTCAGTGCCAGGTGGCTGTAACAGTGGTGACAACTGAAGGAGTTCAGCCTAGAAGAGATTTCAGGTGAAGGAGGCATTTCTCAGAAGGAAAGGTCCTGACTCTCCCTCTTCCTGATCACCTCTTCTTGACTGACACTTAGCCTTAGCAGATCCATTGGGACCACTGCAGAATCAACCACTACTGGCTTCTTCATATTCCTATTCAGACTTAATAAAATATGGGAAAATGAGGCCCTGCTTTTTATGCTACCTCTTTGTGTTCCCAACCACTGGCCAAGGCTGGGCAGGAAGCTCTTTTTCAACTCAGCCTTAACACAAGAAAGTGGTGATGGTGTCATGGGTCCTACTTATAACTTTTCAGGCTCCTATCTTCCTCTCAGTGAACACTATTCACTCTTGGGAGATGGGATTAAAATGGTGGAATAGAAGGACTGGAGCTCAACTTCTCTACTAAAAACAACAAAATTCACAACTAAAGACTGAGCACACTTCACCAAAATGGACCGGAAACCTTAAAAAAGATACCCTACTCCAGAACAAAAAGAGGAGGACACATCACATCAAGAGGTAGGAGGGGCGATTTCACGATATAAACAACCCCATACCTCCTGGGTGGGAAGCTCCACAGACTGGAAACTAACTGGTTCACAGAGACTCACCTACAGGAGTGAGAGTTCTGAGCCACACATCAAACTCTCACATGTGGGGATCTGGAACTGGGAGAAAGAGCCCCGGAGCATCTGGCATTGAAGGCCAGTGGGGCTTGTGCACAGGAGCTCCACGGGACTGGGGGAAATGGAGACCCCATTTTTAAAAGGTGCAAAAGGACTTTCACGTGCACTGGGTCCCAGGGCAAAGCAAAGTCTCAAAGGAATCTGGGTCAAACCTGACTGCATTACTTGGAGGACATCCTGGGAAAACAGGGGTGAATGTGGCTTGTTGTGAGGGAAGGACGTTGAAAGCAGAGCTCTTAGGAATATTCAGCAGCAGTGCCTTTCTCTGGAGGTGGCCATTTTGGGAAACTCTGGCCCCACCCATCAGCCAGCTGCTGAGAAGCCCCAGGGCAAACAACAACCCAAGTGGGATCACAGCCCCACCCCTCAGTAAACAGGCTACCTAAAGACCCCTCAGGCACACAACTGCCTCTAATCCCATCCAGAGACTAAGCCCCACCCACCAGAGGGATTAGAATCCCTCCTACCAGGGGGCAGGCATCAGCCCCTCTCATCAGGAAGCCTATAGCAAGCCCCCATACTGACTTCAGCCACAGGGGGACAGACATCAGAAGTAGGAGAGGCTACAACTCTATTATCTTGAAGAAGGTCACCACACCAAAAACCTATAAAAATGAAAAGACAGAGAACGATAATTCAGATGAGGGAGAAAGAAAAAACCCCAAAAAACCCCAGAAAAACAGCTAAGTGATGAGGAGATTCTCAGCCTCCAGGAAAAAGACTTTAGATTGTTGATGCTGAAGAAGATGCAAGACATTGGAAATAAACTGGAGGCAAAGATGGATAACTTACAGGAAACACTGACCAAAAAGATACAAGATTAAAACTTAAACAAGAACAGATGCAAAATACAATAACTGAAAAAAATTCACTAGAAGCAGCTAACAGCAGAATACAGGAGGCAGAAGAACGAATAAGTGAGGTGGAGGACAGATTAGTGGAAATTATGGATGTGGAACAGAAAAGAGAAAAAAGATTGAAAACAAATTAAGAGAGTCTCAGAGAATGCTGGGACAACGTGAAATGCACCAACATCCGTATTATAGGGGTGCCAGAAGGAGAAGAGAGAGAGAAGGAGACAGAAAAAATATTCCAAGAGATAATAGCCGAAAACTTCCCTAACATGGGGAAGGAATCACTCACTCAAATCCAGGAAGCACAATGAGTACCATATAAAATAAACCCAAGGAGGAACACCCCGAGACACATACTAATCAAACTGACCAAAGTGAAAGACAAAGAGAAAATCTTGAAAGTAGCTAGGGAAAAGAAACAAATAACATACAAGGGAACCCCGATAAGGCTATGGCAGATTTTTCAACAGATACTCTGCAGGCCAGAAGGGAGTGGCATGATATACTTAACGTGATGAAAGGAAAAAACCTCCAATCAAGATTACTTTACCCAGCAAGGCTCTCCTTCAGATTTGAAGGAGAAATCAAAACCTTCTCAGATAAGCAAAAGCTGAGAGAATTCAGCAACACTAAACCAGCCTTACAACAAATACTAAAGGAACTTCTATAGGCAGAAAAGAACAAGAGAAGAAGGAAAGGAGAAAGAGCAACAAAACCAAATCCAAAGTAATTAATAAAATGGCAATAAGAACATACATATCAATAATTACCTTAAATGTGAATGGACTAAACGCCCCAACCAAAAGACATAGACTGGCTGAATGGATACAAAAACAAGACCCATATATATGCTGTCTTCAAGAGACCCACTTCACTTCTAGGGACACATACAAACTGAAAGTGAGAGGATGGAAGAAAATATTTCATGCAAATAGGCATCAAAAGAAAGCTGGACTAGCAACACTCATATCAGACAAAATAGACTTTAAAATGAAGAATATTTTCAGGGACAAAGAAGGACATTACATAATGATCAAAGGATCAATCCAAGAAGAAGATATAAAAATTTTAAATATCTATGCACCCAACACAGGTTCACCACCATATATAGGGCAACTGCTAACAACCTTAAAAGGAGAAATCAACAATAACACAATCATAGTGGGGGATTTTAACATCCCACTTACAGCAATGGACAGATCAACCAGATAGAAAATCAATAAGGAAACACAGGCCCTGAATGAAGCATTAAACCAGATGGACTTAATAGATATTTATAGGACATTTCATTTCAAAAGCAACAGAATACACATTCTTCTCAAGTGCACATGGAACATTCTCTAAGATTGACCATATCCTGGGCTACAAATCCAACCTCAGTAACTTTAAGAAAATTGAAATCATATCAAGCATCTTTTCTGACCACAATGCTATACAACTGGAAATCAACAAGAAAAAAACTGCAAAAAACACAAACACATGAAGACTCAACAACATGCTACTAAACAACCAATGGATCACTGAAGAAATCAAAGAGGAAAGTAAAAAATACCTAGCTGCAAATGACAATGAATACGACACTCCAAAACCTATGGGATGCAGCAAAAGCCGATCTAAGAGGAAAGTTTATAGCAATACAAGCCCACCTCAGGAAACAAGAAAAAGCCCAAATAAACAAGCTAACTTTACATCTAAAGCAGCTTGAGAGAGAAGAACAGACAAGACCTAAAGTTAGTAGAAGGAAAGAAATCATAAATATCAGAGCAGAAATCAATGAAATAGAAACAAAAAAAACTGTGGAAAAGATCAATGAAATGAAAAGCTGGTTCTTTGAAAAGATCAACAAAATTGATAAACCCCTAGCCAGACTTATCAAGCAAAAGAGAGAGGACTCAAATCAATACAATTAGAAATGAAAAAGGAGAAGTAACAATGGACACCACAGAAATACAAAGGATCATAAGAGACTACTATATGCAACTATATGCCAATAAAATGGAAAACCTAGAAGAAATGGACAAATTCTTAGAAAAATACAATCTTCCAAGACGAAACCAAGATGAAATAGAAACGATGAATGGACCCATCACAAGTACTGAAATTGAAACTGTGATTAAAAAACTTCCAACAAACAAAAGTCCAGGACCAGATGGCTTCACAGGTGAATTCTATCAAAAATTTAGAGAAGAGCTAACACCTCCCCTTCTGAAACTTTTTCAAAAAATTACAGAAGAAGGGATACTCCCAAACTCATTCTATGAGGCTACCATCACCCTGATACCAAAAGCAGACAAAGACTCCACAAAAAAAGAAAATACAGGCCAATATCACTGATGAACATCGATGCAAATATCCTCAACAAAATACCAGCAAACCGCATCCAATACTACCTTCAAAGGATTGTACATCTTGATCAAGTGCGATTTATCCCAGGGATGCAAGGGTTCTTCAATATCTGCAAATCCATCAGTGCGATACACCACATTAACAAACTGAAGAATAAAAACCATATGATCCTCTCAATAGATGCGGAAAAAGCCTTTGACAAAATCCAACACCCATTTCTGATAAAAACCCTTCAGAAAGTGGGCATAACAGGAAGCTACCTCAACATGATAAAGGCCATATATGACAAACTCACAGTGAACATCATTCTCAATGGTGAAAAGCTGAAAGAATTCCCGCTGAGATCAGGAACAAGACAAGTATGTCCGCTCTCACCACTACTATTCAACATACTCCTGGAAGTCCTAGCCACAGCAATCAGAGAAGTAAAAGAGATAAAAGGAATCCAAATTGGAAAGGAGGAGTAAAACTATCGCTATTTGCAGATGACATGATACTATACCTAGAGAATCCTTAAGACTCTACCACAAAACTGTTAGAACTCACCCACGAATTTGGCAAAGTTGCAGGATACAAAATCAATACACAGAAATCGATAGCGTTTCTATATACTAACAATGAAAAAGCAGAAAAGGAAATTAGGAAAGCAATCCCATTTACCATCACATCCAAAAGAATAAAATACCTAGGAGTAAACCTACCTAAAGAAACAAAAGACCAATAGTCTGAAAACTACAAGCCACTGATGAAAGAAATCAAAGATGACACAAATAGATGGAAAGACACACCATGCTCTTGGATTGGAAGAGTTAATATTATCAAAATGACTATACTACCCAAGGCAATCTACAGATTCAATGCAATCCCTATCAAATTACCAAGGACATTTTTCACAGAATTCGAACAAAATATTTTAAAGTTTGTTTGGAAGCACAAAAGACCCAGAGTAGCCAAAGACATCCTGAAAAAGAAAAATGGACCTGGAGGAATCGGGTGCCTGGACTTCAGACTATACTACAAAGCAACAGTCATCAAAACCACATGGTACTGGCACAAAGACAGAAATATAGATCACTGGAACAGGATAGAAAGCCCAGAATTCAACCCACACACCTACAGCCAACTAATCTATGACAAAGGAGGCAAGGATATACAATGGAGAAAGGATAGCTTGTTCAATAAGTGGTGCTGGGAAAACTGGACAGCCACATGGAAAAGAATAAAATTAGAAGACTGCCTAACACCATACATAAAAATAAACCCCAAAAGGATTAAAGACCTAGATATAAGACCAGACACTATCAAACTCCTCTAGGAAAACATAGGCCAAACACTCTCTGACATAAATGACAGCAACATCTTCTCAGATCCACCTTTCAGAGTATTGACAATAAAAACAAACAAATGGGACGTAATTAAACTTCAAAGTATCTGCACAGCAAAGGAAACCCTAAACAAAATGAAAAGACAACCCACAGAATGGGAGAAAATCTTTGCAAGTGAATCACCTGACAAGGGATTAATCTCCAAAATTTATAAACACCTTCTGCAGCTCCATACCAAAAAAACAAACAACGCCATCCAAAGATGGGCAGAAGATCCAAACAGACAGTTCTCCAAAAAAGAGATAGAGATGGCCAAGAAACACGTGAAAAAATGTTCAGCATCATTCATTATTAGAGAAATGCAAATCAAAACCACTCTGAGGTACCACCTTACACCAGCCAGAATGGCCATCATCCAAAAGTCTACAAACAATATGTGCTGGAGAGGGTGTGGAGAAAAAGGAACCCTGTTACACTGTCAGTGGAATTGTAAATTGGTGCAACCACTGTGGAAAGCAGTATGGAGATTCCTCAGAAAACGAAACATAGAACTACCATTGGATCCAGCAATCCCACTCCTGGGCATTTACCCAGAGAAAACCACGACTCGCAAAGACACATGTACTCCAATGTTCATTGAAGCACTATTTACAATAGCCAAGAGATGGAAACAACCTAAATGTCCATCGACAGAGGAGTGGATCCAGAAGAGGTGGTACATATACTCAATGGAATATTACTCAACCATCAAAAAGAATGAAATACCAGCATTTTTAGCAACATGGATGGACCTAGAAACTATCATGCTAAGTGAAGTCAGCCATACAATGAGACACCAACATCCAATGCTTTCACTGACATGTGGAATCTGAAAAAAGGACAGACTGAACTTCTTTGAAGAAGAGATGCTGACTCACAGACATTGAAAAACTTATGGTCTCCGGCAGAGACAGTTTTGGGGGTGGGGGGATGTGCTTGGGCTGTGGGATGGAAATCCTGTGAAATCAGATTGTTATGATCATTATACAACTACAGATGTGATAAATTCATTTGAGTAATAAAAAATAAAAAATAAAAAAATAAAATGGTAAAAAAACAAAACAAAACAAAAAAACACTTTTCACTCTCATTTCTCTGAATCTTCATGATCCCTTTCCTCAATGTTGTCTCTGGAATAACTTTCTTCATAAATTATATTCTTATTTATGTACTTCAGGGACTCCTGCAACCACTGGACTTTCTACTCAGAAGTTCCCTAGCATTTCCCTCCCCATCTCTCTTTAGGACTGGTGTTCAAGCTTTGCTATCTAGGTTAACGTGGATTGCTATGGATGGATTTTTAATGCATTAAATATCAACTTGATGGTAACAAACAGAGAGTTGACTAAATCCACAGCAGTTCTTGAGGTCAATGTCTTGAGGCACAGAAAGTAGTAGAAATTAGAAAAGGACCTTACTGTCGCTTCTTGGCAGGTGCCACCTCCTTGAATCCATTCTGAGGGAATAATACAACTCAAACTTGATGTGAGTGGTTTTGTCATCCCCTGACCCCCACATACACAACTGTTCTTTGTGTGTGTGTGCGCACGTGTGTGTGTGTGTGTTTGTTATGGTCTGCCTCTTCTGCTTTCTTTCATCAGCCAGCAAACCTAACCCATCCCAAAATTCCATCTTAATCTACCCTGACCATTTTATTTTCACCTTCCCCTCCCTCCCTTCCTCTCTTCCTCCCTTCCTCCCTTCCTCCCTTCCTCCCTTCCTTCCTTCCTTCCTTCCTTCCTTCCTTCCTTCCTTCCTATTCACTCTCTTTTTCTTTATGGAGGTGAAATTGAATACAAGAAACTTTTTGGAGAAATCATATGCAACAATATATGTCAAGAGAAACTTCCTAAGAGTCAGTTCCTTTACATGGTGGAATAAGTTCTCAGGAGAAATAAAAAGAGGCCAATCACTTAAGTTATTTAAAACTCTACTGGACAAAATTACCAAGGATGTGCTATCAGGAGAATCCTAGCTTCAGCTGTATTGGAATGAAGAAAATTATCCTAACAAGATTTTTTTCTCCTCAGCTCAGTTTTTCTCTAGGATGAGTTCTGTAATTCTTGCTGACATTAGCTACATGTCTACTAAGTAAGATTCACTGCTTTCCTCTTGGCCAAATTCACCAGAAACTAGACCAGAAGTAGTGTAGAAGATATTCAGGACACTCTTAAAGAGAAACCTGTTCTGTTGTATGAAAAATTGAGCTTAATATTGAGACTCCAGTTTTTACTGTGGTAAAACTTTTACCAGGAGTGGAAATCCTTCTAACAACCCAGACAAAATTTTCTGGTTATACTTCACTTTCTGACGTATCTGAGTATAATTATATCCACAGTAAGCAAAGCAGTAAAGCTTTCTCCCTTCAAAACACCTGTTTTTCTTAAATAGCGACATGGCAATTTCTCTGAGGTCTACTTCCTCTTGTTTTTTATATACTAGCCCTGTAGATCATTGCATAAATCTTTTAACACAAAGTCTGTAAATATAAACATTGCTACATCAGTGCAGATCAATGTCCTTACTGCCTAGAACTCTAGGGTGGGATCCATGGAAAGGTCACACTTCGTCCTTTCCTCTTCCTGAAACTTAGATAAAAACCTACTTCAATTTCTTAAACCAATACGACATTTTGCATGGAATGCATGTTATTAATCTTTTTCATAATTGTCCTCTCAGTTTATCTCTTTAATATGAGTATTACTAAGACCACTTTATAGATGATGATCTTAGCACTGGAAAAGGGCAGGGGAGTATTTTGCTTAGTAACACAGAGCTAGCAAATGTCAGGGCTGAAACACGTCTCCAAAACACTGTGGTCTTCTCATTGTTTTACCTTGCTCTTCTTGAGCCTTTTTAGACCTCAGCCTAGAAAGCTACAAATGATGAACTTTATATGCCGAATACCCTGTGTCTTCTATTATATGCCTGGCCAGTTAACCACATGCTCTGTTTTTATCAATTTCACAAGCTCCTTGTCTGCCTGTCATTTTTCATTCATAGAGATACAAATGCAAAGTCCTTTGGACTATGTCTCTGGGTTGTACAAATAAACACTCCACCTGATTGGTAAAGAATTGGATCCGTTCTGACTTCTCTCTTTTTAGATCACCCTTTCTCTACCTCCTTACCCAACCTCATTAACTTCAACAATTTAGGACACTGAAGGTGTTTGACTTAGCTTTAAGAAAGCAGCTTGACGGGTAACACCTCATCTTGACTAGGTTTAACAGGAATATTAAGCAACCTGTGTCCTCACTTTTTTGTAGGAAGGAACCTATTGTCTTCTGCAGCTTATTGAATCCCACAGCCAATTTCAAGGAACCATCTAAACCCAAAATTCTAACCGTAAGGATGACAATCACAATAAGTAAACTTGATAAACCTGAAATAAATTCTCTGAGTATTGTGAATATAGCACAGGAGGAAAAGGTATTTCAATAAAGAACTTAATATGATCTCCACTAAGTGCTTTTCAAAGATCGACTCTATAATCACTTCTCATGTTGCCCTGAAAAGCATGAAACTCTCTTTGTCACCTGTAAGTTATTTGTCTGTAACATCAATGTCCCTGAATTAATATATAATCTGTTCAGCTATATGTGTGTGTATATATATATATATATATATATATGTGTGTGTGTGTGTGTATTTCTCTTTTAGGGCTGCACCTGAGCACATGGGAGTTCCCTGGCTAGGGGTCAAATTGGAGCTGTAGCTGTCTGCATGCACAGCAACCCAGGGTCTGAGCTGCAACTGTGATCTGTGCCGCAGATTGAGGCAATTTTGGATTCTTAACCCACTGAACGAGGCCAGGGATCAAACCTCCATCCTTCTGGACACTATGTTGAGTTCTTAACCTGCTAAGCCGCAGTGGGAACTCCTCTTTGGCTATATATTAATTCTTGTCCTGTTGGCTCCCGCTTTCTAAACTGCAGATTCCAGCTAATGAAGCTTTAGGTCAGAAAAATAAATAAAACTAAATAATGCTTCTGCCAATCGTTTGTCTTTCAGTTTGCTGTACTATTGCGGTTCTCTGAATAAAGGGCTGATTTCTATAAATCAACTTCATCTGTAGGCTTACCAAGACATCTGGAAACCCAGAGGGTAGAATGGAGTTAATTATCAGGCAACACCCTTTGTTTTCTCTGGAAGGAGCTAGAAGGAGTATTTGGAGCTGGTACAGCAAGGCAGAACCTATTGTAGTGGTAGTGGTAGTGCTTGAATGAAGTTAATTAGAATAATAACAATGATAGCCACTTTTTATTGATAAGCACTATAATAAGTAAAGTAACACATTGTCTTACCTAAAGCTCATAAAAAACCTGTCAGGCAGGTACTAACAGTTCTCCATTTTTCAGATAAGGATTTTTCAGGATCTCATCATCTGCTCCACTATTCACGTGTGCTTCAAGACTAGGATGAAATGGATGTCAATAAGCTGTTTATTCAGTTCCTGATGCCAGTCATATTTATCTTCTGTTTCCTTCACTTCCTCTGTACTCTGGTCCTGGATGCCTTGTGGCTGACTCATTAAATTTCTTCTGTTCTTTCCAGGTGCAGGTAGGGAAAGCTGGAAATGCCACCCAGTGCTATTTGCCCTCTTCTAGTTTACTAAATCACACTCACTGTCTGTAGGTTTTTTATTTCCATTGTTAGAAGTGGTGTGACCAGTCAGAATGGCCATCATTAATAAATCCACAAATAACAAGTGCTGGAGAGGCTGTGGAGAAAAGGGAACCCTCCTGCACTGTTGGTGGGAATGTCAACTGGTACAGCCACTATGGAGAACAGCTTGGAGATACCTTAGAAATCTATACATAGAACTTCCGTATGACCCCGCAATCCTACTCTTGGGCATCTATCCAGACAAAACTCTACTTAAAAGAGACACGTGCACCCGCATGTTCATTGCAGCACTATTCACAATAGCCAGGACATGGAAACAACATAAATGTCCATGGACAGATGATTGGATTCGGAAGAGGTAGTATATATACACAATGGAATACTACTCAGCCATAAAAAAGGATGACATAATGCCATTCGCAGCAACATGGATGGAACTAGAGAATCTCATCCTGAGTGAAATGAGCCAGAAAGACAAAGACAAATACCATATGATATCACTTATAACTGGAATCTAATATCCAGCACAAATGAACATCTCCTCAGAAAAGAAAATCATGGACTTGGAGAAGAGACTTGTGGCTGCCTGATGGGAGGGGGAGGGATCAGGAGCTTGGGCTTATCAGACACAACTTAGAATAGATTTACAAGGAGATCCTGCTGAATAGCATTGGGAACTATGTCTAGATACTCATGTTGCAACAGAAAAAAGGGTGAGGGAAAAACTGTAATTGTAATGTATACATGTAAGGATAACCTGACCCCCTTGCTGTACAGTGGGAAAATTAAAAAAAATATATTAAAAAAAAAGAAGTGGTGTGAAATAACAGCAATAGGATAGGATTTTGGATTTGGGAACCTGTGTCTAATTTGCTCACTCGTGACAACCGAAAGCTACATCAATATTCATTTTGACTGCAGAATTTAGTGGAAAGTGAATGCCAAGGCTAAGTGTTTCTGTGCTGCCATTGCTCTGTTTGGAAAATGCCATTGACTGAAGGGCTGTGTGCCAGTTATTGAAATTCACCCTTTTGACTGCTATGTGTGAATGGACCTGGGCCATTTAAGCTTTTTTCCCTTTGCCAGCTAGTGCTGAAGTTTTTCCATGGAGGGCACTGAGAGACATTTCTAGAAGAGAAGTTTTGCATCTTGGTTCTAGTGTGCTTGTTTGCAGGATTCTGCAGAATTCATGATTTTCAAGACACTAGGCTCCTGGAGTGCATGGCAGCAAAGCATGA
Organism: Sus scrofa; assembly: GCF_054392235.1. Taxonomy (NCBI): domain Eukaryota; kingdom Metazoa; phylum Chordata; class Mammalia; order Artiodactyla; family Suidae; genus Sus; species Sus scrofa. Next base: position 142,559,572 of record NC_139396.1, on the reverse strand, counting down.
CCAGGAGCTTTATTGGCACCCCCTCGGGCAATTTTATTAGCAGAGTTCTTCCAGTGAGATGCCTTCCTGTGAACACCTTTCCCTAGCATCCTAGTGGGCAGATTCCCGGCAAGTTTTGTCCATGGAGCACCACAGTCACTTTTCTACTATTCTGTGGGCCATTGCTGTTCCCTGTCAGCAAGGTCTGGATCTCAGTCCTGGGTGATATCTGGGGGTGAGGGCCTTCTCCTTTAGGGCCTCTGTCTCAATCTTTGGGGCAGTGGCAATTCCTTATAACTACTGTTCCTGTGTTCCTCAGAGGTTTTTTTTTTTTTTTTGTCTTTTTAGGGTTGCACCCACACATAGGAGGTTTCTAGGATAGGGATCTAATGAGAGCTGTAGCTGCCGGCCTACGCCACAGCCACAGTAATACTGGATCCAAGCCATGTCTGTGACCTACACCACAGCTCACAGCAACACTGGATCCTTAACCCACTGAGCAAGGCCAGGGATTGAACCCATGTCCTCATGGATGCTAGTCGGGTTTGTTAACCACGGAGCCATGACGGGAACTCCCCCTCAGAGGTTTTTTTGTTCGTTTGTTAATTTTTTTTTTTTTTTTTTTTTTTTTTTTTTTTTTTTTTACTTATTAGCCAATACCCCATGACTCTAATTCTGTGTTGTTGTTACTAATTCTTGTTATTAAGCTTTGCCTTTTCAAATTACTCTGTAGTTTCTCTCCTGATTGGACCCAAACTACTACAGGTGAGGACTACATGGTGTTTTCAGTTTTGCTCTTTCCTCATCTTCTTACCTTCAGAAACTCAGAAGCATTTGGAGGAAGGTCTCAGGTTTGGGCAGCAGTTGATTTTCTTATATCTACCTGCTCTTTTAGTCCAAACACTGTCCAAATTGTGTTTCAATGACCTCTGAGATCCAGGACCTGTAACCTGGTACACTTCTTGAGGGCAAATTCTAGCTTTTTCATTTCCCATGCTTTGCAAGTCAGTTTGCAGACTTGAGTCCTAAGAATTTACATAGTTTACAGAACATTTGCTGAGTGCTCATTATATGCAAAGGACTGAGCTAAATGTTTTTATATGTGGTATCTTATTGAATTGAAGCTATACAACTACCCCCTAGAAAGATATTTTTATCTTCAGTGTGTAGATGTGGAAACTATCGCTTAAGGTAGACAAGTTATTTGCTCAAGGCATTACAGAATTTAAAATACAGAATACAGCATATTATAAAGGCTGACTCCTTTCCATTTTAGCTTTGGGGGAAGGAGCCTATTACCCTGGTAATGCAGTCCCTATTTCCAAAGTAAGATTCAGTGCACATGTGTTTGTATGTTCCTCATCTGTAGCGTGGAGATAATAACTCATTAGATTTTAGGAATGATTAAATGTAATCAGTATATAAAGTGCCCCAGGCCACATAGTCTAACTCTTATAATGAACAGTCTGATACATAAATAAAAATCCCCTGCATTTATTTACTCCTTTAAATTTGCAGAGCACATTCCTCTCACATTATTTCATCCTCAAAACACCCCCATTAGTTAGGCAGATATTCTTATCTCCACTCGCCCATGTGGTTCATAAATAGAATGGCTGTTTTAGCTGATTTATCAGATTTGCAATCCAGAGCTTCTGATCTACCAGCTGGAGAAGAAGATAGAGGTTCTCCAAGTCCTGTGAGATGCAGCAAATCTACTCAAATCTATTCATGTGGCAAAGTACCTACAGAACAAGATGGTCCCTATAGAATGCTTTGAGGGTTACTAAGTTCTTTTATTTGGTTTTTTATGTGATAGATTATAGCAGTCATTGAAGTTAAACATTTTTGAAAGAAAAACAAATAACTGAAAATAATTCCATCTGTTGTTTTAGTTTCTTAATAACAATAGGAAAAGCACATTATTTTTTGAATGTTTAACCATAAAAACATTTTGGTCAAGATCCTGTATGAATGGCATTTTGAAACTTCCTAGGGAGGCAAGGTCACACTGGTAGAAGTGGCCTTCCAGCAGGAGATCTGTTTCTGCTCTGAAGAGGAAGGGAAAAGTTGTGACCTACTACAGTAGTCACTTGCCTGTCCATAAATATTATGTTCTTTTTTTTTTTTGACTTTTTGCCATTTCTTGGGCCGCTCCCGCGGCATATGGAGGTTCCCAGGCTAGGGGTCGAATCGGAGCTGTAGCCTCCGGCCTACGCCAGAGCCACAGCCACGTGGGATCCGAGCCACATCTGCAACCTACACCACAGCTCACGGCAACGCCGGATCGTTAACCCACTGAGCAAGGGCAGGGACCGAACCTGCAACCTCATGGTTCCTAGTCGGATTCGTTAACTACTGCGCCACGACGGGAACTCCTATGTTCTTCTTTTTAACACAAGCCAGGATTACACTCCCCTCTCTCCTCTAAAATGGGCGTAGTCATGCGAATTGCTTTGGCCAATGAGATAAAAGTTACATGACATATAATAGCCGAGTACTCATAATTGCCCGTAACTTACCTACTGACTTGACCAAACTTTAGTTAGACTTCTCTCCTTTCCAAAGACCCCTGAACTGTGGCTTGACCATAGAGTTAAGCACGTACTAAGGTTCAGAATATACCCCCTTCACACCCTTAGCAACTCATTCTGAGAATCAGTCCACAATAGGAAAGAACATTTCCTGTTGAGCTGCTGCAATCATGCTGTTTGTTGGTCCCCACTGATTGCTCCCTTCCCCAACAATATTCCTGATAGCCCTGCTTAACCCTCCCCATAAACTGAAAAAGAAAAGCCGTTTTCTGCTTTTGAGACACAGACTCTGAGGTCGGAGCAGAGAATGTTCTCCTGCAGTAGTCATCTTGAAATAAGACAGTTCACAGAGAAGAAAATGGCTTCTTTAGTGTCTTATTTAAAATGTGGTCTTACCCTTGGTTAATTGCCCAGTGCCTTTGGCACCCCACTCGGGAAAGGACTTGGGTTTTTCTTAGGCAAGACACTTCTGTCATCTGAGGTCTTCTAGAAAATATACAGCTCCTGCTAAGAATCTGTAGTTTTTGAGCATGGGAAGTAAGAATCTGATGTTGCCATAAAGATGAGATATCATATTTGATGGAAATAGTAGTTATGACTCATTGCTTTGATTGAGCTTTGAATATAATATGATAGTAATCTCTTGCCTGGAGCATGTCTGAGAACTTCCAATGAAGTCGCCGGTTGGCCTTCTATTTGATGGACATATTACTCCTTGGTGTCACAATTGCATTATTTATTCTCATCTCTAGTGAGCCTTCTCTTACTTTATTACATACTGGTGCTTTAAGTCTGAAAAAAGTTGGTTGTGTTTTAGTGGATGTGATTTTTCTCACTCCAGTGTTAGTGAGACTCTGTGCTCAGGCTTCCTGGGTTAAAGGCCCTTGTCACTTCTTACAAGAGTGAGCTACATGCTTGTTATGTGAGGCAGTGAAAGGGATGAATGGGCTTTGGAGTCAGGCAGACAGATTTGTGTTCAAGCCTCAGCTCTCCCACTTAATATATGGGTATCCATGTTGGTGATCAATATATAGATGAGTTTGGTTGGTTGATATTCTGGGAGAATGAATATCATGTGGGGAAAGTGGTAACTTTGGCAGTGGGAAATCAAACTCTTATATTCCTAGCATTTCCACTTCTGACCTGTATCCACTGGACCACTTCTAGGCTCTTAGAAACTTCTTTTGAATTTAATACATGCCTCTTCCCTTTGCTGTCTTTCTCCAAACCTATACTGCAATGAGCACTCCTCAAGTGGAGAAATGTCCTAAGTGTTTTGAAAGCACCTGAACATATGTTTTTATTGATAGTAGAACAACTTTGCTTTTTATTACATTACTTTTTTCTTTTGGCTTCTAGGAACATTTTTATAGCATCTAAAGTGGGAATATGTTTGTTTGTTTGGCTGGTTTTTAAGCAATAAAAAAAAAGTCCCTTATAGTATATAAGTACATATGTTGGTATTTTAGCTTGGGCTGCTCTAACAAAATACCATAGACTTGGTAGCGTAAGCATCAGTTTATTTCTTATAGAAGCCTAGGACCAGGGGTTGAGAAATTTAGTTCCTGGTGAGAACTCCCTTACTGACTTAACAGATGGCTGCCTTCTTGCTGAATCTTTACATGGAGGGGAGAAGACAAGCTGGTATCTCTCTGTCTTCTTATTAGGTGCTAATCCATGGAGATCCCACCCTCATGCCCTCATCTAAACCTAATTACCTCCTCAAACCCCAACTTCGTAATGCCATCACTTTGAGGGCCAGAACTTCAACACCTTGAATTTTGGGGAAACACAAATATTCTGTTTATAATGACAGGCAAAAAGAATTAGGGCTATTATTTATTTATCCAAAAGCAATTACTACTGGGTTAAGCATTGATTGTCCTGGGAGCATTTAAAATGGTATTTTTAGTGATAAAAATGAGGTTGTTCACAGCCATTGAGGGGCACATCAGTTGAACTGATTGATGTCTGCCCTTTCTTTTCTCTGTTACTGAACTTTATTCCCAAACAGCTGGGCAGCTTGTCTGGCAAGAGGGCTCCCAAGAGCTGAATAGCAGATTTCCTGGGAGCTAAGGGAATTAGTATGTAGAATCAAGGGTATCACACAGCGATAAGTAATTATGGATTAAGGAGATGAACAATCAAATTACACTGTGTGGCAAGGGCATGCTATTCAAAATGTTTCCAATTTATGGACAGTGCACAGTGACTGATTTAATTCTCTCTGCCTCTTATTAAAATTAGCTTGAGTTTAGGTTCCCAAACCCCAACATGTCACAGGGTAAGCCCTTCCCACTGTTTGTGGTTTGTAGTTATTATTTCTATTATCTGTGAGTTTAAAAGTTGGGGGATTTGGGAAAATTTGGTCTTGCCTATCTACCTCTTAATTTTGCCTAGTTACTTAACTACTCTAACTTAACTTTCTTGCCTAATCTGATTATCTATCTACTTAACCATATTTACCTATTTATCAACTTTTCAACATATAAAGATATAATGAATTTGCTGACTTATTTTTTCATACATTTTAAAGTTTTGATTAGTGTTACTTTGACCTTTGAGACTGGAGCCATTTGCTTGGATTTATAGTTATTTTTGGTATGTTACTAATTAGGGAAAAAATCTTAATTGAGATGGTTGGGCAGATTTGATTGTGTCAAATTCTTTATGAAATAGATAATACCATAGTGATGACGATGATGATGAAGTAGATAAGGTGGGAGCTTCTGAGTTTCTAGCAGATTTTCCATACCTCCATGCAGACATATTCACTCATATCTTTATTCCTTCTTTAATATATTAATTTCTTTCTCCATATCTCCTATTTGCTCTTTGAGTATCACTTATTACATATTTACTAAATGCCCAATATATGCTGAGTCCTATTCAAGATGCTATAGGAGAAGGCATATTTAGATTCCAAAGAAATAAACATCATAACATCGGAAGCTTAATGTTTAGCTCAATAGAAAAAAGAGAATAACCCCAAATTTTGCATATTTAAATGACATTAATGTGGAAAAATATGCAATATTGGAAAACAGGAAAAAATTCACCCAAACTTCAATGTATGAACCTAAGTACCATTCAATGTGTGAACCCAAAACTGAGTTCCTTCCAATCTTTCTCCAGTGATAATAGTTTTACTGGTTGTAACCATAGCAAAATGTGATTTTGTGTCTGGTGTATATTTGTCATTGTTTTTGAACACTGAGTATCCAACCCTTGTCCTACTTAGGAGAATTCCATGACAGACAAAGTCTTCCTCACATTATAGTGGTTGAAAATGCCACATCCTTGCTTTCATGATATCCTCTGAATACAAGGTGCTGCCCCGGAACAACCAGGCACCCTCACTTCAGATTGAATAATAAACTGGTGCTTGGGATTGCAGAGACTGCAAAAAATTCCTCCCACTGGGGTGGCAGTGAAAGTGGCATACGGTTACATCTAATTTCCAGAGGAACGGCAGAAGTGATTCTAGGTTTGTGTTGAGACCCCAGAATTAGCACTGTCAGCACTGCAGGTGAGATGTTTGTGCCCAGTGATAACAGCATAGCATCTTCTTTGAACTAAGTCTGTCACATTCTTGACTGTGAAGTTTCCAGCCTTGTTTTCCCAGTCCCCAGTGCCTAATATTGTTTAAATGAATTCCTTATATTGCAGAAGTTAGCCAGGGTTTGTATTATTGATTATAGGTAACAGCCTGGCTGATACAGTGTCATGCTTTTTAAAATTAGCACTATATTGTAAGCCAAATGATGCTATGTATTTCTGACCATAGTTTATAATTACTGCATAATATGCAGTTGTGTCAATGCATATTGATAGACATAGCTATTACCCTGTCAGAAATGTAACTCATTTAAAAGCAATCATGTAGTTGATATTTTGTGTTTATAACTTTTAAAAAATGTGTTAATGATAATTAAAAGAAATGTATTTACCTTCAAACATTATATCATGTTATATACATTATTACAGTATCTTCTTGGAAGTTGACAGCAATTTGTTATGTTGCCAAAAGTGTATGGGAGTCACGATATTATTACATTTTTATGTACCTTGGGTTTCATCAATGAAAAATAGTTTTGTTAATTTCCAGGTGAAAAATTATATCTTTGTTGAGATTGATCAATCTCTCTATGTCTATCTAACTATATATGTGTATCTACATATCAGCATTTCTGAAGTTACTTGTCTGGTTGAACAAATGCACAGTGATTTTTTTCAATTTAATTTAATTTTTATTTTATATTGGAGTATAGTTAATGATGTTTGTGTGTGTGTATATATATTGCTGGATGTATTTATATATATTGCTGTATATACTAATATATATATTTACATATGTGTATATTGCTGGATATATTAATTTATATATATATGTATGCATCCATTCTTTTTCAGATTCTTTTTTCATATAGCCTTACAGAATATCGAATAGGGTTCACTGTGTTATACAGCAGGCCCTTGCTGACTATATGTTTTATGTGTAATAGCGTATATATGTTAATCCCAAGCTGCTAATTTGTCTCTCTGCCCTACCTTTCTACTTTGGTAACCATAAATTTGATTTCAAACTGTTTTGTAAATAAGTACATTTGTATCATTTTTTAAAGATTCCACATGTAAGAAATATCATATGACATCTGTCTTTGTCTAATGTACTTCATTTAGTTAGAAAATCTCTAGGTCCATCCATGTTGCTGCAGATGGTATCATTTCATTCTTTTTTATGGCTGAGTAATATACCACTGCATATATGTACTTCATCTTCTTTATTCATTCCTTTTTGATGGGCATTTAGGTTGCCTCCATGCCTTGGCTATTGTAAATAGTGCTGCAATGAACACTGGGGACAAATGCATGCATGGTTATTTGATAGATGAATTTCAAGAGGGTTAGTTGGAGTATATATCCTTTGAGTTTTTCAGTTCTGGAATTTCTGTAAATCTAGTTGTAGAGAAAGAAAACATTAAAACATGCTATTTCTACAAGTGCTAAATTCGAAGTAGAAGAATCAATGATGGAATTTAAGTTTTTTAAGGTGTTTCCCCTAATTCATTCATTTTTTTTCTTATCTTTTTTTCTGCCTTCTCCAAAGGATTGGATCTTGATAACACTTTTTATTTCTTTTTAAATTTTTTTGTATTAAAGTTGATTTACAACGTTGTGCCAATTTCTGTTGTACACCAAAGTGACTCAGTTTCATATATATATATATATATATATACACACACACACATTCATTTTTATTTTCTTTTCCATCATGTCCCAGGAGATTGGATATAGTTCTCTGTGCTATATAGTAGGACCTTATTATTATCTATTCTAAATGTAATAGTTTGCATATACTAGGCCCAAACTCCCAGTCCATCCCTCTCCCTCCCTCATTCCCCTTGGCATCCAAAAATCTGTTCTCCATGTCTGTGAGTCTGTTGCTATTTTGTAGGTAGGTTCATTTGTGCTATATTTTAGATTTGACAAATGAGTGGTATCATATGGTATTTTTCTTTCTCTTTCTGACTTACTTCACTTAGTATGATAATCTCTAGCTGCATCCATGTTGCTCCAAATGACACTATTTTGTTCTTTTTATGGCTTAATAGTATTCCATTATATATAGGTAACACATCTTCTTAATCCATTCATCTGTCGATGGACATTTAGGTTGTTTCCATATCTCGGCCATTGTGAAGAGTGTTGCTATGAACATGGGGTCATGTATCTTTTTGAATTATAGTTTTGTCTAGATATATGCTCACAAGTGGGATTGCTGGATCATATGGTAATTTTATTTTTAGTTTTTTGAGGAACCTCCATACTGTTTTATATAGTGGTTATACCAATTTACATCCTTACAACAGTGTAGGAGGGTTCCCTTTTCTTCATACCCTCTCCATCATTTGTTATTTGTAGACTTTTTAATGGTGACCATTCTGACTGGCGTGAGGTGGTAACTCATTGTAGCTTTAATTTGCATTTCTCTAATAATTAGTGATGCTGAACATCTTTTCATGGGCCTAGTGGCCAGATCTTGAAAACATTTCATTGATGGTCAGATTCTGATTACCACCTTTTAAAGAACGGCCAAGCCTTAACCTGGCATTTGTTTTTTCCCATCTCTAGAGTCTCAAGATCCAGTTTTGTGGTTCTCAGTACTGAATTCTCATCCGTGAGTGGAACCTTGTGTCTTTTGGAGGCAGGTGGCACAAGAAGAGATAAATATGTATGTGAGAAACATAGCTCAGGTTGTATAAGAGATAACCTGAGCTATGAGTCAGATAAAGGCTTTGGAAGCTTTTGGAGGGCAGGGTCAATTTATCAGTTGACTTGACTAACAGCCTAGCATGACCTGATAAGACAGACCGCATACTCTATGGGAATTCTAATGTTTACAATGATTTCTGGAAAATATTCAGGGCATGACAAAAAGAAAAAAAAATTATTTTCTTTCTCTCTTCACATATAGATTTGAATGCATCAGGGAAGAAAGGCTTTTAGTATGTCTTTTGCTGTTTGCTTATTTCCAGGAAGCTATCATTCTGAACCAAATGCCAAGTTAATAACGGGATTCAATCTAAAATCCTTCATATTTAGGATGAGGTTGCACAGTGCTACTAATCACTTTCCCATATTATTAATTATGGGTTTGAGATAATTGAGGACGTATCCATCTTAGTCCTCACAGGAAAAGATACTTTGATCTTTGTATTAAAAAACATTAGTAGGTCAAACAGAATTTTTGTGCCTGCATATGTCTGTAAAGCAGTCAGCATACACATCAGGGGTTTTCTACTTCAAATAGGCTTTGGTCAAGCCACTCTAAAATCAGGTATCCCCGGGTCATGAAGGCAACAGCAGATGAAGAATATAAATATACCTGAGTTCCCGTTCTGGATCTACTACTGACTTGCTGAGTGAGTATACCTACTTCTTCATGTATTTGGGCACCAGTTTTCTCAACCCTAAGATGAGGAAGCTCAAATGGATAGTCCCCAGAAAAAAGGTCCCCTCTGATATTCAGTGAAGCAGCCATTTTCCTGTCTTAAATTCTTTAGGAATAGAATGTCATATTTTCCTCATTAAATCTTTCCTCAGATTTGACTGAGGACATACCTGAAAAAGAGATGAAACTCAAGATTTTAAAGCATGCACTATCTCTGATTCTATGCCATATTTTGGCAGTTGTTATGTTCCTAGTCCTCAGTGAGTAGATGGATGAGGGGTACCTCACTCTCTTGTTAGTAATAAAATATAACGCCTATGTATTATTACTGCTTAGACTGAATCATATGTTTTGAGGTAGGTTCTGAATCATATGGCCTGAGGTGGACTTTTATTTGTCCAACTTATTGGTGGAATTACATTTGTTGAGTTTTAACCTCTTGAGACTTTTTCCTCTCAATCATAAAGTAGGGATTATAATATCAACCTCATCAAGTAGTTTAGAAAATCAACTATGACAAGCCACAAATGCAATATATAGTGTGAATGCAGTGTAGTCATTACAGCTTTCTATCCAAAACCCTTAAGGAACTGCATTTATAGAAGCATCTGGAGGAATGGACATGTTAAGAAATGTTTTCTTTCTACTAGGGTGAATATCAGCAAGTCTATCCAGCTAACATACAAAGACCAGGGTTCCCTACTTCTATATTACTTTGTTTCCCAAGAATATTCCCTTGATGAGAATATATTGACCTAAAAAAGCTTTATTATTGACTTTTTGTTTCCTTTAAGTGTCCCAAATAGCCCCATTTAGTTAACTCTTTGGGTTCATTGGATTGTTAAAAAGCGATAATTCGACAAATTTTCATTGAGCACCTACTGTGTTCTAGTTACATAGTGAGGTGCAGTAGTGAGAACTAAGGCATATTTGGAAACTTCCCTTTTATATTGTCTGAGAGTTTGTTAATCTGAATGAAACTTCAAGGGGTTGCAGAAATCCTCAGAACCTTGGGGAGTTGCAATTAAAGTAGAGGGATTAAGGAAGTCAGACGGACACTCAGACTGCCTATCCTTTCATTAAACCCTATCTGTAGGATGGCACCTACTGTTATGTGAGATGCTAATTGCAGTCTGGTACCCTTTTCAGAGGTAAAAGGGAGCTGCATCCTGGAGGGAGGGAAACTTGGTTTTCACACAAGGCCTCATGGATCAGTGAGACTTTGCCTTATACAAATTAAGCATCTGAGGTTTTATTTCTGTCCCATAAGGATTTATTTTGGAATTACTCTCTCCTTTTGTTAGATCACCTGCTACTCCTCCAGGTGGACAATATGTCCCATTCAGAAGCTCTCCTTTCACATCTACTTTGTGTAGAGAATGTTCAAAAACATATATTAATTTTTTAATGGAGTTCTTGGTTTATTATACCAATATTCCCCTCTTTGCATTTATTAAGTACCTGCAGCAGATATGAAAATTTTATATGAAAATTGTCAGCTACATCTTTTTTTGATTAGACATATATGTGTGTATACACACATACATAATCATATGCATGCACATATTTATAACATATACAGTTACATGTATATTTAATATATAGATAAATATTACACATGTACATATATATGTCCATGTGTCCATGTAGAGACTTTTAGGTCTTTGTTGGGTACAGAAATTAGCATGCCATTGTGGAGTTATTTGCTGCCTCTACATAGATGTGATTTTGCCTAGATTCACATTCTTGGTGGGCAGCCTGGAAGGCAGGGTGGCTGTGGGTATCTCAGAGGAGGGTACCACTCTTCTTTTCAATGGAAAGTAGATCCATCTGGGAAATTTTCTTCATGTGATCCTGTAACCTTGGAGAAAAAAAAATGGATGACAGAATACAATAATAATAATATTTAGTTTAATATATATGTACACATATCTTAGAGTTTACCAGGAATTTTCAAACCTATAATTTAAGGGATTGGGCTGTTGTAAAGGTGATAAAGATGTATGAAGGGGAAAGAGACCATTTTCCTCTTTTCTCCTTTTAGAATGTTTCCTGGGGGATCATTGTGGGCCTGAGTTGAGTCCTTTATCTCACTTTTGTAACATAAAATAATCTCTCCAGAGACCAAAAAGTCTAGTCTTCAGTTTTGCAGTGCAGACTTGTGATCAAGGTCATGAGCCTCATTTCCTCTTGAATGTGAAAACATATCTCTGGGAGCCTTTCTCAAGGTGTAACCATTTGTTTTCTCCAGGAGATAAGAGAAGTTTTATTATTCTTACAGAGGAGGTCAATTAACCACACGAATAGCTACCTCAAATCCCAAGTGAATTTTGTACTGCTTTGCTGTTTAAATTGTATCAAGTTTTGTTCTGACTTTTTAGTTTCTTGCAGGGATACATATATGTATGAATTCTGTTATGCTTACTCAAAATACATTGTTTTTTAAAATTTATATATTGATGTGATGACATTTCTCTTTGTTGGTAGGAATATTATTTCTGCAGTACTTTAAAAGTGTGATCTCATGAGAATCCTCAGAATAACCCACCAGATAGGAGCTATTGTTATCCACAGTTTTTATAGGAATGGAGTCTAAGTTTCAACAGAGAAGTAGATTTCTCTAGGTTACACAGATAGTAAGATGCATGTTTGGGACTCAGGTCTCTGATTGACTTAAGAATCTGTGCTCCTTAGTTCCGTATGACAATGAATCTGTACCAATGAGAGAAGGATATTATCACGGCCCTTCATATTGCAAAGGTGACAAAAATAGAGGATCAGGGATATTAGCAACTTTGGGCAAGACTTTACAGTCAAATTCAAGTTTAGACTGCCAGGCTTCTGATTGCTGGATCCAGGGCTCATTTCACTAGAAGAGGGTGTAGGTGGTAACAAATAAAAGTTTGACTTTGAAGCCAAACAAATGATACTGGAAACCAAGTAGCAATGCCTCAACTCTTCTAAAATAGAGATTGGATACCTAGAAGAAGTGGAGCTGGAAGCAGGAAAAATGCCCATGTATCTGTAGCTATATTATTATTTGCCCATAGCACACAGGATTTTTATTGTGCTTCACTTTATTGTGTTTTGCAGCTATTGCATTTTTTTTTTTACACAGATTAGAGGTTTGTGTCAACCCAGCATCAAATCTATCAGTGCCATTTTTTTCCAACAGCATTTTCTCATTTCCTGTATCTGTGCCATGTTTTGGTATTTCTTGAAATATTTCAAACTTTTTCATTATGGTTATATTTGTTGTAATAATACATGATCACTCTTTTTTGATGTTAGTATTTTTGTTCTTTGGGGGTGCACCCATATAAGATGGCAAACTTAATTGATAAATGTTGTGGTGTTCTGACTGCTCCACCAACTGGGTGTTCCCCCTCTCTCTCTTTGTGGGCCTCCCTATTCCCCGAAACACAACAATATTGAAATTTGGCCAATTAATAACTCTGCATTGGCCTCTAAGTGTTCGAGTGAAAGAAATTGCATGTCTCTCACTTTACATCAAAAGGTAGAAATGATTAAGGTTTTTTGATCATGAGGAAGGCATGTCAAAATTCAAGATAGGCTGAAAGCTAAGGCTCTTGTACCAAACAGTTTAAGGAGAAGTTCTTGAAGGAAATTAAAAATGCTATTCCAGGGAGCACACAAATGATACGAAAGTGAACCAGACTGATTGCCAATGCAGAGAAAGTTTTAGTGATCTGGATAGAAGATTGAACCAGCTGCAACATTCCCTTAAGCCAAAGCCTAATCCAGAGAAATGTCCTAACTCTCTTCAGTTTTTTTGAAGGTGGAGTTCCTGCCATGGTCTGTGGGTTAAGAATGTGACTTCAGTTGCCTGGTTCGCTGCGGAGGTATGGTTTTGATCCCTGGCCCAGTGCACTGGATTAAAGGATCCAGATTTTCCACAGCTATGGCTCAGATTCTATCCCTTGCCAGGGAAATTCCATTTGCCACAGGTGCAGCTGTAAAAAAAAAAAATTAAAATTAAAAAAATTGGAGGTTAAGAGAGATGAGGAAGCTGCAGCAAGCTGGAAACTAGCAGAGGATGGTTCATGAGGTTCAAGAAAGGAGGCATTTCTATGACATAAAAGTGCAATATGAAGAACCAAGTACTGATGTAGAAGCTGCAGCAAATTATTCAGAATATCTGGTTAAGATAATTAATGAAGTTGCTACACTAAACAACAGAATTTCATTGTAGATGAACAGCATTATATTGGAAGACACAACCTATGACTTTTATAGCTACAGAGACGTCAATGCCTGGCTTCAAAGCTTCAAAGGACAGGCTGACTCTCTTATTAAGGGTTGATACAGCTGGTGATTTTAAATGGAAACTAATGGTCATTTACCATTCTGAAAATCCTAAGGCCCTTAAGAATTATGTTAAATATACTCTGCCTATGTTCTGAAAATGAAACAAAGCCTGGATGAAAGCCTATCTGTTTACGTCATGGTTTACTGACAACTTTAAGTCCACTGTTGAGACCTGCTCGGGAAAAAGACTCCTTACAAAAGAGTACTGCTTGGGAGTTCCCGCTGTGGTGCAGCAGAAATGAATCCAACTAGTATCCATGAGGATGCGGGTTTGATCCCTGGCCTCACTTAGTAGGGCTGGGATCCGGGATCTGGCATTGCTGTGAACTGTGGTGTAGGTCCCAGACATGGCGGGGATCCCACATTGCTGTGGCTGTGGCATAGGCCAGCAGTTGTAGCTCCGATTCGACCCCTAACCTGGGAACTTTCATATGCCACGGGTGCTGCCCTAAAAAGAAAAAAGAAAAAAAGGAGTACTGCTTACTGACAATCACCTGGTCACCTAAGGGCTCTGATGAAGGTGAACAACAAGATTAATATTGTTTTCATGCCTGGTAACACAACATCCATTCTACAGTCCATAGATCAGGGAGTAATTTCAACGTTCAGGTCTTATTATTTAAGAAATATGTTTCATAAGGCTATAACTGCCACACATAGCCATTCCTCTGATAGATCTGGGCAAAATCAATTGAAAACCTCCTGGAAAGGATTCACCATTCTAGATGTGATTCATGGGAAGAAGTAAAATATCAACATTAACAGGAGTTTGGAAGAAGTTGATTCCAACTCTCATGGATGACTTTGAGGGGTTTAAGAATTCCGTGGAGGAAGTAATTGCAGATGAAAGTAGCAAGAAACTAGAATTAGAAGTGGAACCTAAACATGTGACTGAATTGCCTCAATCTCACATTAAAAGTTAGGTGAGGAGTTGCTTTCTCTGAGTGAGCGAAGAAAATGGTTTCTGAGATAGAATCTACTCCTGGTGAAGATGCTGTGAATATTGTTGAAATAACAACAAAGGATTTAGAATGTTATGTAAACTTAATATGTAACTTAAACTTTATTTAGCTAATAAAGCAGCATCAGGGTTTGAGAGGATTGACTCTGGTTTTGAAATAAGTTCTACTGTACGTAAAATATGACATTGTGTGCTACAAAGAAATCATTTGTGAAAGGAAGAGTCAATCAGATGAGGCAACTTCATTGTTTTAATAAATTGATGCAGCCTTTCAAATCTGCAGCAACCACCACTCTGATCAATCAGAATCCATTAATATTGAGGCAAGACCCTCCACCAGCAAAAAGACTCAGATGATGGATAACATCTTTTAACAATAAAATATTTTTAATTAAGGCATGTTATGTTGCTTTTAAAGACATAATGCTATTTTACATTTAATAAACTACAGTATAGTATAAACATAACTTTTATATGCACTGGGAAACCAAACATTCCCATGATTCACTTTGTTGAAGTACTTTCTTTGCTGTGGTGATCTGAAATTTCTCTCAGGAATGTCTGTATTTGGTTCATGGGTACAGTGGCAAATGAAAATGAAATCCTGCTGTGAAATTCTCTCCAGAGAAGGGTGGGTGATTTGTAGGGAGCATATTTTCCTTGGGTTTGAAGCTACTTGCTTGTGAAAAACACTCTGGTGAGCACTGCTATAGCAAATCTGGTGTGTACCAGGATATGATAAGCATATTGTGACATTCTCACGTCATTTCATAGTTATCAACACCCTTTTATATATTATGACATCTTCCCTCTGTGAGAATATTGGGCATGCTTTATTCCACCCATTTCAAGATGAAAAACTGAGTGTTAGAGGAATTAAATGGCTTGCAAGTTCTTCAACCATCTTCCTTACAGCTGCTGGTTTGATGTTCATGCAATAAGAAGCTTACTCTGTTCCACCTTTACTTAAAACGTAGGAATTAGTACAAAAACTCCTTAGGGTGACCCAAGAGCACTTCTATGCTCTGGCCATTTGCTCTTCCTCAGCCCAGACTCTCACTACTTCATACTGTGAACTCTGACCCTCACAATCTACTTGGTAGTAATAACTAACTTTGATGAACACCCACTGTGTACTCCATAGTGTGCTAAGTGCTTTACACATTGTATATATATTTAGGGTAAAATGTGAAATAGCTAGTATTCTTCTTCTTGCTTTATACTTCATTAATTGATTAAATCATTCTTTCAATAAACAGCAATTATTCTAGGCCATGGTAACACAACAGAGAATAGGAATCACATACTTTTGCCCTGATGGGGGAGGAAAAATCATTTCCCCTCTACCCTTCTCAGGTTCTGACTGAGACCACCCTGTCAAAAAAGACAGATTACCAGGAGAAAAACAGAAGTTTAGTAACATGTATACCTGATGTATACATGGGAGAGACCCAGTAAAACTGAGTAAGTCTCTGAAATAGCCAAAGCCACCTTAAACACTGTCTCCGGCTAAAGATAAAAGAAGATATGGGGAAGGTGGGGAAGGAAGCCAGCTACCAGGAAAAGCACAGTACACAAGGATGTGTTATGTGGTGCTTGCCTTCTCTTTTGATAAGATTTTCTGAAAATTTGGTCAACCTGGTATGGGGAAGGAGACACCCTCGTAAATGGAGATTTCTCTTATAATGGGGTTCTACTTGTTTTTCAAGTTTCTCCTTTGTTGTTTCTTTAAAAAAATAATTCTGCTCTCTTTCACCCTCTCCTTGCTTACATTCTGGTGAGAATCAGATAAGTAAATAAATAAATAAATAAATAAATAAATAAAGTAGGTGGTGGATTAGAAAGTGATAGAAAAATAAAGTGGAAGGGGTTAGGGTGTGCTGTGAGGTGGGGTGTTTGCCATTTTAAAAGTAGGTCAAAACTCCAAAGGCATGAATTTACTGGGTCTGCTAACAGAGTTACTAAGTGGTAAAGCCAGGTCTGTCTGGCATGAAACCTCTGCTGTAGGGTCCCTTCTGGGAATGTGAGACCTGAGGAGTAGAGGAATCACATACATTTCTAGTAGTTTCAAGCCTTCACACTTCCCTCAACTCAAAGGGACACTCCTTTCCACTTGCTGGGAAGCACACACTATTTCAACTGTTAAAAGATAAACTGAGGCCTGTTAAAATTTCTAACAGTTTATTTGAGCAAATATCTATTTGAATCAGGCAGCATCCAGTATAGTGATAGAAAGACCTTTGCAAAATGGAAGACTTAGAGCTATTGCCAAATTTTTCTTACATAGATGAAAACTTAGTTCTATCTTTTCTTTGTACAATAGTAGGCAGATAATCTGCTTTCATATTCTTATATTAATATTCTTAATATTCTTTTACATAACAGACCTTTGTCCTTTCAGCACACCAGTTTCCTTAGCAGTGTTCTTATAAGGGCAACACTAATCTTACATGTGTCAGACATGAATATGCTTGCACTTTATATAACACATAAAGGTCATAGTCAAATTACTGAGCATTTCACACTGCTCTTACAAATTAGATGCTAATTAATGCTCTTTGATCTTCTCATTTATTTGGATTCTTTTTCTCATGTCAGTGTTTATGAAAGTGTGTACATTTTATTATTTATTTTTACCTATTCATTAGATGGTTTAAAGAAAAAAGCAGCAGATTTGACAATTATAACTGTCCAATATCTATATGATGCTCTCTTCTGAGATATTACTAACTTGACAGTAATTAAAAACTAGTTTACAATGAGACGTATTATGATTTTCATGAATTTATGAAGTGAGATAAAGAATACTTTAACAGATTCTTTTTAATTTGAGATTCTTTGAAAAATAACTAGAAAAATAATAGAAATGACACATAATTTTGATATAAAGGTCAATAGGATAAATTTAAAATACAGGGTTATATTAAGAAAATAAAAATTTTTGAATACCTACTATGAAATCGGTACATATACTTAATTTATTCCATCTCTTAACAATCATTGTCTGTGATGCTTTTTTATTCCTATTTTATAAGTGAGGGACTTGAGGCTTAGAGCAATGAAGTAACTTATCTGAGGAAGGTTGAAGGGAGCATTCCAGTCAGAGAGGTAAGGGTATATGAAAGAGTAAAGCCAAGGAATAAGGTGAAAACTAAAGGAAGGACACTCGGCTAGAACATGGATGGGGGGAGAGTGGTCTGTGCTGAGGACCCTGAGGCAGGCAGGGGGCACATGCAGGGTTGTCTAGGAAATGTTAAGGGGTCCGGGTTTCCCCAGTGAGTTTTAGAAAGACCACTCTCACTTCAGCCTGGGAAATGGATTGGAGAGACTATCCAGTCATTCTGAGATGATACGTGAGGTGTTGATGGGGAGGTAGAGAGTAGGGTGGAGAAATATTAGGCAGGCAAGCTCTGTAGAACACATGATTGGTTGAGTAAGGAAAACCTAGGTGTTGTAGATGATTCCCAGACTCTGGGCTTGCATGACCAAGTGGAAAGTGGCACTGTTCATTAAGATGGGAGCACAAAGTTGAAAAGCTGGTGGCTGGAGCAAATTGTGAGTCCATTTGTGAAGTATGTGCAAGGCCTCCAGCATGGTGCTCTATATCTAGAGTTCAGAGGAAACACCCATGCTGGAGATTTAAATTTAAACATCATGCTGGAGAACAACAACAGGAAACTCTTACATGTGGTAACATTCTCAAAGTTGGTTTGGAGCGCTTTCATTAGAAACCTCTAGATATCTCTCTAGTAGCTCAATGGTCCTTATACCTTCTTTTGTGCCAGATTCCTTGGAGTGTAGTCTAGTGGGGAAGATGCAGGCTCTTCTGTGTTTGAATCCCAGCTTTTCTGTTTACTATTATAAATGTGGGCAATTTATTTAACCACTCTGTGTCTCAGTTTCTTCCTCTGTAAAGTAGAAATAACAATACCAAGCTAATAGGGTTGTATAAAGGTTAATTTAGTTCATTCATATCTTAAGCTCTAATAACACTCAATAAAAGTTGGATATCATTATTGTCCCAAGAGCTTGTTAAAACCAAGTTTTCTGGATCCTGATTCAAGATTCTTATGCACATCGCATTACAGGACAGATAAATCTTGGAGTATGGGTTTGGCTGAGTTTCTGTCTGCAAGTGAAAAATGGAACATAAGCCATGACTCTGTGCAGGGAGTATCAGAATCCTGGTAGATGTCCTAAAAATACTTATCCTTAGATCTTAACACAGACCTCAAAATACAATCTCTGGATTCAGAGCCCAGGAAATATCTAGTTCTTAAATAAACTCAGAGTTTGGTAGTGCTGATCATTAGCCATGTTTGGGTATACTACATTAGATGAGGTATTATGATTCTTTTTATGTCTGAGTTAATTATATACCCACCAAAATATGTGTTTCCCTTTCAAAGGGGAGCTTTTATGCTTGGAATTTGCTGTCCATCTTTTGATGGACATTTCCAGCCAGGTGCACCTGTGACTGGCTTTGGATAATGGACTGTAAGAGGATTCAAAGTTTTTAAGAAGGGGTCCTGCCCTTTCTGCCTGCTACTTCCCCTTGGGCTCTGAGGATGGTGTTTCCACAAGATGGAAGGAACTTAAGATTCCTTGAAATGCATGAAAAGAGGGTGGTCTATCACATGAACAAGAAGGGAACGTCTAATGTTGTCATCAAACGGTGGGAGTTCTTTGTTATAGCAGCTAGTGTTACTCTAACTGCTCTTCTGTATGAATTCTCCTCTAAGGGGTTAGCATAAGAAGCCCTATGAGGAGATGTATCACACCAGCATCAGTGTCCTAGACCCCGAGGATACAGAGAATAAGGGTCTATTATTTGGTTCTTACAACATAAAATGTTGTCTAAATAATGCCAACATTTCAGTTGTTATGCCTCTTTTATATTTTATGTTGATTGAGTACTTAGTAATTAGAAAATTGTGCATTAGGAAGATATTTCTTGATTCCCAAACACCCTTTGAATATAAATTACTGCAAATCAGCAGCTCTCAGATCAGCCTCACCTTCTTCTCTATTAGCTCAGTTGCAGTTTAGTGGTTTTATTTTTAAATAGGTTATGGGACTGTATTCTATATCTCCTTAATCACTCAGCTTTATAAAATACAAAAAATACTGCTTCTAAACTGTTAGTTAAAAGCATGAACCTCTCACAGATTAATGGTGTAAACATAAATATTCACTATTATTTATTTTTAAAGCAAGCTGGCAAATTTACATATAGATTACATTTGAAAAGTATGAAATATTATTTTATTTCATCCTGATGGCTTAACACCACTCATTTTTAGTGGTTGTAGTGCCTGGACAAAGCACCTCTTATCTTCCCGTTCTCCTGGACATGTGAGAGCCCTAGTCCTGGGCAGACCTCACAGGGTTAATTTGCAAATTGCTTCCAAGAAGGGAGGGAAGGAGTATGTTAGAGAGAAATTGAGGAGTGTGAATCAAAATATCAGTTTCTTCAACCCCAAGGGGGGTTGTATTATCAATGTTCATATAAAAGTGATAGTTAAATGAGACTGTCATGCTTTTTTTTTTTTTTTTTTTTTTGCTCTGAGTCTGCATATTCTATCCTATCATGTTATTTCTCGGAGGACCAGGAGCGGGTGTTTTTAGACATATAAAACGTTGTCATTAATTTTATATGTCAATTTGACGGGGCCATGGGATGCCTAGACATTTGGTCATACATTGTTCTGAATGTTTCTATGAAGGAATTTCTGGATTGGTTAACATTTGAATTGGTAGGCTGAGTAAAGCAGACTGTTCTTTGTAATGTGGTAGGCCTTGGCCATTCAGTTAAAGGCCTGAACAGAGCAAAAGGGCTTGGTAAGAAACAATTCTTCCTGCCTGACTGCATTCAGCTGGAACATCAGCTCTTTAGGTCTCAAGACTGCTGACCTTCAGACTGGACCAGCACCGCTGGCTCTCTTGAGCCTTCAGTTTGCAGACTCACCTTGTAGCTCTTGGGAGTTGTCAGCCTCCATAATTCCATAGGAACTGGCTGATCCAATTCCTTATAATAAATTACTTTCTATATATTTATGTATACATTAGTTATGTTTCTCTGGGGGACACTGACTAACACATAGAATAACTTTCTCACAATGAGTCTTTTAATCTGGTGCACTTGACTAAGATCAGATTTTTGGAGGATGAGTATGCAATAAAGCCTAAAATGATAGCTAGATGCAATGTGTTACACTGACAACTGGTGAATCTGGGAAGATGTTGAATGACTCAGCTGCAGGTATCTTTGCTACTCTGCACCAGTGAGTCAGGTCCCCAAGCCAAAAGACCCTCTTGAAAGGGGGACCAGGTGCATCTGCTCTGGGTAGTAGTTTGAACTCCCTGACAGCCTGTAGAATTATTCAAACTAATCACATCCTCCTGCAGGAACCAGGAATCACTCCATCCGCTTGATACCACAAAGCCTTCCTCCATAGCAGACCATGGTTTTTCACTCTGTTCCTGAGTGCAAACCCCCTGTGGCCCTGGCAGGCAGACAGTGACCTCTTCTGGGCTGTGAGTATATGCAGTTAATAAATACTGTTCATCTCATCTGTCCAGTATTAAGTGTTGTATATTTGTCTAACTCCTAAGCCATAGGGTGGGAATCCCTCCCTCACCAATGAGGTGAATAGGACATAATTAAAAAGGTAAGTGGGAGAGTTCCCGTCATGGCGCAGTGGTTAACAAATCTGACTAGGATCCATGAGGTTGCGGGTTCGATCCCTGCCCTTGCTCAGTGGGTTAACGATCCAGCATTGCCGTGAGCTGTGGTGTAGGTCACAGACGTGGCTCAGATCCCACGTTGCTGTGGCTCTGGCATAGGCTGGCAGCTACAGCTCCGATTAGACCCCTAGCCTGGGAACCTCCATATGCTGTGGGAGCGGCCCAAGAGATGGCAAAAAGACAAAAAAAAAAAAAAAGAAAAAAAAGAAAAAAAAGTAAGTGGGGTAGCTTTGAAGTAGATGTTAGTGGGAAAAAGGAACAGGTGATACTAATTGATCAACATGAACAAAATATTAATCATTTAGGGGATATTATTCATTATGCTATTTCTCAAAATATGCATCTGGCCTCT
This sequence comes from Sus scrofa, assembly GCF_054392235.1. Classification (NCBI taxonomy): domain Eukaryota; kingdom Metazoa; phylum Chordata; class Mammalia; order Artiodactyla; family Suidae; genus Sus; species Sus scrofa. The sequence goes on along the minus strand of NC_139396.1, from coordinate 142,537,715 downwards.
GAGGCTTTTCTTAGGTTCCTAAGCCTCACTCAGGATTCTTGACTCCTTCTTGGAGGTGAGGTTTGGGAAGTTACTATTTTAATAAGATTCTCAGATGATCCTGAAAATTCCTGGTTGAGTATGTGCTCAGCTTTAGCTTTGAAAAGATTGATAATAAGCAAAAGACTTAACAATGACCTGTAATGAGTTTTTAGTTTTGAAATAGGACTGATAATCACCATCTATGTTCCCCACCTGACCTCCTCACCCTCCTGCTCCAGCCCCATGGCTGCACTGGGACGGAAGAACAGACTAGCTCTGACTTTTCTCTGCCGGGGTCAGTGGTAGAACACAGCTTTGGTACAGAAGCAAGTGTGCCTAAACCACTTCAGATCCTTTTTTTTTGCCAGAAGGCAGGCGAAAACTTGAAAATAAACATTTGAAAAAGGGAAACAACAAAGACACTTTACATTCAGCTATAGGCCTCCTGGCTTCAAATCCAAGGACTCTCAGGCCACTCACAATTAAGTAGCCAACCCTGCAAATAGCCCCTGGAAAAGTGCCAACCCCATAGAGCAAGTGTGAAATAAAATCTTTGCATCAGTTAATAATATAATCTCCTTATTAGTTCCAAGCCACCAGGTATAATTGAAGTACTTGTTTATTTTCCCCACCTTTATATATATTTGAACACAATTCTTTTTTACCGCCGGAGTCCCAATGACCAGTGCTACATTTTTGACTTTTGATTTTGCACTGGAAAATAAACATGCAACAAACGAGTGCATAAATGTCTTCAGAACGTCTCAGAGCATGCATTCATGAATCTAATAATTAATGATATTTTATATCTTCATTAGAGACTGTTAGCACATCAATATGGTGTTTGTTGAACCTGACAGGGTAATAAATTATACTTGTGTTTACTATTTCTTGCCTATGGTTATTGGATATACTAATAAAGATGGAAAAATGTTTGTATTATTAAATTTAATATGGAGTTTTCACAAGTATCATCAACTGATTTGCTGACTACTATGTCAAATACTGAAATGCTGACACTGGACTCAGAAAGAAGTCCAACTAAAATGTAGGTATTCTCACAGAAGGAATGGGATGCTAATAAGAATATGCAGGGTTCTTTTCCAAACTCTATTCCACTACAACCTTGGAATCCTAATGAGATTCCTCTAGGTGCAATTTGTCTAGTGCCCTCCTACCCATGGAGACTCACTGCCAGCAATTTACCTATTTTGAGATGTGCATTTTCAATCATTGATTTAGTCATATTTATGCCAGAAACATTGTTGAGGACCATAAACTTTCTGAGCCCGGTTTTCTCATCCCTGGCGTGAACATCTCAGTGGGTTTGTAAGGACAATTCACAATGCCCCAAATCTAGTACTCAGTTGCATTTCCTTTCCTTTTTTTTTTTTTTTTTTTGTCTTTTTAGGGCCATACCTGTAGCGTATGGAAGTTCCCAGGCTAGAGGTCAAATTGGAGCTGCAGCTGCAGGCCTACACCACAGCCACAGCAAGGAGGAGCGGAGTCTCAGCTGTGTTTGCAACATATACCACAGCTCACGGCAATGTCAGATCCTTAACCCAAGGAGCGAGGCCAGGGATTGAACCTGATTCCTCAGGTATCCTTGTCAGGTTTGTTACCACTGAGATACGACAGGACCTCCACATTTCCATTTTTTTTTTTTTTTTGTCTTTTTGCCATTTCTTGGGCCGCTCCTGCGACATATGGAGTTTCTGAGGCTAGGGGTCCAACGGGAGCTGTAGCCACTAGCCTACGCCAGAACCACAGCAACTCTGGATCCGAGCCGCGTCTGTGACCTGCACCACAGCTCACGGCAATGCTGGATCGTTAACCCACTGAGCAAGGCCAGGGATCGAACCCGCAACCTCATGATTCCTAATCAGATTTGTTAACCACTGAGCCACGATGGGAACTCCCACATTTCCTTTTTTGAGCCATTGGTTGCCCAAGGCTTCTGGCATTCCAGGTTACTCATTCCATTAAAACCACCTAAGCTCCCAATGCCCATTTACTTGTTTCTAATTTTCCTATCTAAACCTACTCTTGAAAAGGACTAGAATCTTTCCCTTATATTACATCTAAATGCCAGTCATTTTCAGAGTCTTTTTTCCCTATTCTGATCTTTTTTTTTTTTTTTTTTTTACTTCTCTGCATTAGAAGGAATGCACACTTTACATTTTAATAATGGGGTGCTGGACTTCCCTCCTCCATGGCATTTTCAGTATGTGCTTTTGCCAGAGTTTATGAGCTAATTTACTTCCCATTGTTTTCATCAATTCTTAAACTTTTTAAATGGTTCCCCCCCGACTCTGCCCAATAATGTCTAGCAGTTTTAAAACATTACCACCTATCAGAAAGCAATGTTTTTCTGAGCTGTTAGCAGCTTGAGTCTGGTCAAGCAGGTAAATATGTGCACAGCAGTGGAGGTTCACTGGGAGTGTACTGTGGCAACAAACTAATTTTCTGCTCAGTAGTCAGATCACAAGTAGGGGAAATAAGATTAAATGCCAGATGGCCCTCTGACAAAGTCAGAATGCAAGACTGCAGTACAATATTTTATTCTCATTTGGTAGCTATAATGTTTTTGCTTTATTCTAGGAAGGGACAGCCTGTCTCTGAGCTAGTCAGGTCAGTCAGGGTGTCGAATGGGCTGTAGCTGCTGGCCTACGCCACAGCCACAGCAATGCAGGATCCGAGCTGCATCTGCAACCTATACCACAGCTCATGGCAACGCCGGATCCTTAACCCACTGAGCAAGGCCAGGATCCAACCTGCATCCTCATGGATGCTAGTCAGATTCACTAACCACTGAGCTTCGACAGGAACTCATTCTTTTGTATATTCTTTATTGTAATTAGTTACTCATTTAAAAATCAGTGTCTCATTAAAAATGCAGATTACTGTCATATGTTGGAAAATGGAAGATCTGGTATTGGGCTTGATTTCCGTTAATGATTACCTGGAGCTGAAAAGCCCAAAAAGATATGAACTCTTCAGTTTTCTACAGTTCCCCTATCCCACCCCCAAGCCCTCAATGATAATACTTGCTTACTATCTATGAGTATATTGGCTTAGATACCTGAGTCAGAATGCCTATAAGAGATCAGTGTTAACAAGAAGGAAAAGATAAAACTGACCTGGATTCTAACTGACTTACAGCTCTTTCCAGTCAAAATGATATTAATGAAGCTTTAAAAAAGTCTGGTATTTGAGGTCATGTTAAATACAATATTCTGTATCATGGTTTCTTCTTTTAACAATAAGCAGTAATATCATGGAATGTTCTTTCAATCTTTTTCTTCTGTAAAATGAACTCAGATGCTTCTTCTATTATGTTTCCTGTTGCCTTTTAAAAAAATTACTGTTAATTTGGTTATAAGAGCTCACCTTTTCTACCCTAAAATTTTCACTCATTATATCTTTTCTTTTTCTTTTCTCTTCTGGCCACCCTGTGGCATATAGAGTTCCCAGGCCAGGAATCAGATTGAGCTGAAGTTCCAATCTACACTCCAAGTGCTACAGAGATGCTGCCCATCCCCTGTGCCACAGTGGGAGCTCCTCATCCATTATATCTTATTGTTTTCCCATCTACTTCCTACAGTTTGGGACTTGGGAAAGCAGTATGGACCTGGTTCGGGAATGTCTGATTCGAATACCAGTAGTGCTATTTAGTAGTTGAGTGACTTTGAGCAAATTATGTAGTTGAAGTTTCCTCATTTATGGCACGGAGATAAAATTTTTCCTACAACGTAAAGGTGTGGTGGGAATTAGATGAGTTAATTCCTGTAACACATTTTGAACAGTGCATGATATATAATAGCTCTTCTTATTCAATTATTCAAGGATTACTCAGGAAGATCTATTATAACTTATTATAATGAGTTCATCATTTCTGTTATTTTTTAAGGATGAAAAATATTTTGGAAGTGTTAAATATAAGAATATTAATAGCCACTATTTATTGTTCATCCTATATAATATCAGATACACTGCTCAGCTTATTTCATTTCATTCTCATAATACTAAATCACTCCTTTCAGTATATTTATTGAGTATCTACCTTGTAACAATTATCCCTTAAGGCATTAGAAGTTCAGCAATGAGGTCATCAGACAAAAAGCTGTCCTCTCACTCCTAGAGGAAAACAGAAAAATTTTATGTTAATAAATAAGATATCTAGTGGAGTTCCCGTCGTGGCGCAGTGGTTAACAAATCTGACTAGGATCCATGAGGTTGCGGGTTCGATCCCTGCCCTTGCTCAGTGGGTTGAGGATCCAGCATTGCTGTGAGCTGTGGTGTAGGTTGTAGACGCGGCTGGGATCCTGTGTTGCTGTGGCTCTGGCGTAGGCCAGCGGCTATGGCTCTGATTCAGCCCCTAGCCTGGGAACCTCCATATGCCGCGGGAGCGGCCCAGGAAATGGCAAAAAGACCAAAAAAAAAAAAAAAAAAAGACAAAAAAAAATCTAGTGTATTAGGAGGCTAAGGAAAAGTAATAAAGCAGATATAGTAGATGGCAGGTGTGATTTTCTCCACTTCTGTAGAGAAACTAGTGGATGGAGGGAAAGTTATTAATTATGGTCATGCTTTTTTTGAGGGCATCAGCTCAGGTCCTAACGGTCTCTCGTTTTCTAGAACGTTCAAGGAAAGACAGGACCGAGGTTGCATTTGTATCCTGTATGTTATATCTGGTCACTGAATTGTAAGTTGGTAGTGGTTATGGACAGATGCCTATCTATTGTGAGAGTGAACACAAATGGCTAACTTCATGTACATTAGCTTAAATGAAGAAATTAGAACTGTAAGCATATGTTAACAGAGGTGCAGAAGGTATTGACACACCTGTTGCAGCTCAAGTGTCATGCAAACCTTGGAACTAGCAATGCCCAAAGGTGCTTAAAGTGTCCATTTAACACTTCTGATTGTGTGAGCCTAGAGTAGTAAATATAACAAGGCTCTCCTCAGCACAGCAACGCAACATGATTGTCCTCAGGGGGTAAGTATGTGGGCCTGCCCTCCACATAAATTCCACTGAGCCCACCAATAAAAACTGAGTTGGCTTGATGCGGCTCCAGCTGTTAAGATATCCGGTAACCTTTTCTACTTGTTCACAGTATCTACTGTTACTTGAGAACAAAAGAAACCAATAAAAATTATACATACATATATATATGCACATATACATACATACACAGACACCACATATATATATACACATATATGCATACACACCTAGCTGTGTAGCTGGAGGGATTTGAACTCTTATCTGTGTATTGTTTGTAAATACTTATTTTGAAGAATAGGACCCATGAACACTGTTTTGAAGTGTGAAATGCAGTTAATCTCATTAATATTTTAGGAGATTAATTTTTTTTTCATTTCACCTATTTTCTAATGTTAAAAAAGTCATCTAAGAATCTAGAAACATTTTCTTTTCCCTTTCCCCACTCCCCAGTTACCAATGCCCACATTGCCCAGATCAAAAAACTTTCTTTTTTTTCTTTGGTTTTTAGGGCTGCACCCTGCAGCATATGGAGGTTCCCAGGCTAGGGGTCAAATTAGAGCTGCAGCCACAGGCCTACACCACAGCCACAGCAATGCTGGATCTAAGCCACAACTCATGGCAACGCCAGATCTTTAACCCACTGAGAAAGGCCAAGGATTGAACCTGTGTCCTCATGGTTAGGATAGTTGAATTCGTTACCACTGAGCCACACTGGGAACTCCCTAAAAAGACTTTCTTGAATCTCCTTGGATTCCAATCCTATTTTCCAGAGGAGTTTTAGAAAGAATCAGTTACCAAAAATGGGCAAGAAGGGGAATAAGCTGGTATCTCCCTGCTACCCCACACAGAAAGATGCTGGCCTTCACACCTAGTTAGTTCCTGGGATGTGCAGAGATTGCACATGGTGACTGATAATACTGGGTTTTTCTCATTTAAAAAGGTCATTTTTGTTAACTAAAGCCAAGAACCCAGCTCACCAGCAAAATTCTGCTGTTTCTAATCGAACTGCCAAGCACCTTATTTGGACTCTTCACTCAGCTCTGTAATCTTCTGTGTAGTTACCTCTCTGAGGTTTTTTATTCTGAAAGTACCTGCTGAAAGTCTACACCAAATAGTACAGATGTATCAGAAGCTACTAGCTAATTCATTGCTTTTCTGCACTTGAACGACTTTTACTGATGGCTTTACCTGCTGATGGTCTAAGTATATCACTCATTACATTTGGGGAAAATGCATATTAAAGTGCTTAGCAAGTAGCTTGGGAAGAAATATGTTTATCTGTATTTTACAAGATGATAATGGATGTGCATTTCAAAACTCAATATTTTATTTGCAGGGATGACCGTGACAGTGCTGTTGGGTTGCATCTCTCTTAGGAGCTTTAGGAATGCTTCCTAGGAAAGTGATTCATTTTAATATATTCATTCTTTGCCTTGCTCAATTAGATGCTCTGTGAATTGTTGATTTTCCATTTTAACTTGCAGAGGAGGCAAAAAGTTACAGTGGTGCTGGAGCAGCCAGATAAGAATAGTGCAAAAAAGTGAGTACTGGACTAAGGCGCCAGTATCTGTGTAAGCCATCCAATCACCCTAAGCTTCAGTTTTCTCATTGGTGAACAAAATACCTACCTTATCTCCCTCCAAGTTGTTATGATTCTTAAAGGAGATGATGTGTGTGAAAACACAGCTTTATTTAAGAGATTAAGTAAATTATTATTTTGTTTGATTATAATAATTTTTTATTTTAAAACATCACTGGATATTTTTAATTTGTGGCTTCATGCTGTTTAAAAATATATTTTTAGGGTAGATCCTCAGGAATGATATTTCTGTATCAAAGATTATGAAAACTAAAAAAATGTTAAATTGTTAAATTGACAAAGAATGTTCTCTAAGTTTTAGAGTTTAACACTCAAAATATCCTGGGGGCAAGAAAACACATCTTAGTTTCTCCAGTTTATAGACAGAAAAACTGAGGCTAAGATGACACAATGGCTATTCAAGACCAAGTGAAATATAGGAAGCAAAGTCAAGCCTAGGACTGTGCTGGCCCAGGATTTTTCTCAACTGGGGAAAAATAAAGGTATTGTTTCTTTTTTTTTTCCATTCTTCATTTTTAATTGATTACTTTACATTTTATATTAATTCAGTGTTTTATTTACTCATGTAAAGGGAAAGATTACAAAGGAGGAATAATTGGCACTTTTGTTTCAGAGAATTTAGATGGACATCATGATACAACAATGAAATAAAGCTACAGAGTAATAATACTAATGTTCATTTGTTAAGAAAGAGGAAGAGAAAAAGAGAAGGGTGCCTCCAGCCTTTCTTATTTTTCGAAAGTGAGCTGGCTATTTGGGGTCTTCTGTGATTTTATACAAATTTTAGGATTATCTTTTTTATTTCTGTGAAAAATGCCATTGGAATTTTGATAAGGATTGCATTGAATCTACAGATGACGTTAGTAGAGTGAACATTTTACAATATTAATTCTCCAGATCCATGGATACTTCAGTGAGGGGGCTGGAGCTGAGAATAGGGCCCTTTCAGTGTCTCTGGAGGCATGGATGGGGTGCCTCCTGCTGGAACTCTGAACCTTTAGGACCCCACTGGTGGACTGTGGCTGTGAGGAGGGTGGAACCATGTACAGATCCCTTTCAGAATCTCTGAGGCATAGACAGCACTATCTCTGCAAAGTCCCTATGTCAACAGGAATGTTAAATGGGACAGACTGGAGCCCTTTCAGAATCTAGTCTTACTGAGTTTGACTACCTGCATGGGTTCCTGGACCATGGCTGAGAGGGGCTGGACTCAGTTCATGGGCTGCTTTTGGGTCTACAACTGGGACTGAGGTCTGTATGCATATTACCTGATACACAGGTAGGTGTAACTCCTTCCAGGACCCCTGCATACGGTGCTGGTGAAAAACTCAATGCCAAACTAGGCATGGCTGAGACCTCAGGGACACAGAGTTGTTTATGGGTCTGTAGCCAGGACCACAGTTGATGAGCGAGCCACCTGCCTTCTGAAAATATCTCTCTATGGTCTGACTCTACTGTATTTTCATAATCACCTACCTGAATCTCTTGCTGATATCACTCCAAAACAACCATTGCATTTATTTATTTATTTATTTTTGGCCATGCTCATGGCATGTGGAAATTCCCAGGCCAGGGATCAAACCCATGTCACAGCAGTGACAACACTGAGTCCTTAACAGCTAGGCCACCAGGGAACTCCTGAAACAACCGTTGCATCTTGATCAAAATAAAAGAATACAGATGGCTAGATTCAGCCAAGGAACTAAAGGGGGCAGATTCTGGGTCGTGGATTTTATATTTTATGTTTTATTTTCTCAACCTCAGGAGGTGATGAGGTTCGGCTTTAGATCTTGTTTCTTTCCCTGTTAAATTGTGCCTCTGGGTGAGTGAGGTTGGGTTGGAACCAGCAGGAGTTAGTTGGTTTAGCCTTGAAGCAATCCTCTGGCTGTGCCTCTGTTAATCTGTGGCTCCATGGTGTGAGTTGATGGTAAAACATTCCAATTGTATTAATGATTCCAGTGTCTCAGAGGAAGGATTAATTTGCCCAAGATGTCTGAATGAGCTTCTGGTTATCTGCCTCCTCTCAGTCCATTAGGGTGACCAGTTTCCCAGGATGAATAAACTGAGAGCCCTGGCTTGAGGCTCAGGAGGCAGTGGAGATAGATGGATGCTCAGCCTTTTTTATCACTTGATTGTCATGTGACTCCACCATATTTGGTAATGAGCAATCATGATTTTCTTTCTGCAAATCTCTTTCCTCCCTCCCTTAATGATAATGGACTTCTTAATATCTTTGTTTTCACGTGTTGTTGGTTAGGGTGCCAGTTATTCAGAGAAGAATCTTTCAAAAATAAATCTTCCTCTCTGCTTTGTGCCAGATGGCTTCCATAATTGCTTTATTACTTTTGCAGATGTTATAGAGAAATGTAGAAAATAAGCCAACAATGGATTGCAGCAGTTAGTGGAAGTGGCCTTTTCCTGTTGGTTATTCTCTGTTTGGAAACAAATATAATCTGTGTATCAGCTGAGGCACTGTGCTCTCTAAACTCAGAATTTATGAGATTTTTGGAAGTACAAATTTATCATCTTGTATGGGAAGGTGGTCTTGTTTCTTGGAAGGAAGACAGGGTGTCTGAAAATAAATGTAGTAGGGAATGTCATATTTCTCACTGAGCTGACTTCTGAAGAATTTGTGTAATTATAGTCTCATATTTTAAAATCCCATTCTATAGTTTTAAGAGTATTTTTGCAATAATCTTGAAAAGAAAATCAGGGAGGTTCAATTATTAGTATTGTTATTATTCCCATATTCCTGAGGGACAGCTGAGGTTCAGAGATGTGAGAGGACTATTCAAGGTCATATATCTTTCCAGGGGTAGAATCATTCAGGTCTTCTGGCTCCTGGGCTAGTCTTCTTTGCTTTTCACGATTACTGTATCATATCCCTAGTATTCAGGAGCCTTAATTGAGTATCATAATATAGATATTTCTCCAATAGGAGGTGGTTCTCACACTCCTAAGTTTCAAGGAAGGAAACAGGGAAGGAGACTTAACTTTCCACTGAAATATTCTCCATTCTATGGTATGAGATGGCCTAAAATGTCACTGTGCATCCAGTGTAGAAATCTTTATTATAGCATCTGTTACTGAAGCCATCCAGTCTCTGATGGAATACTTCTAGTAATAAATTGATTTGTTTTATTTAGGGATGATTCTAAGTAATTAGAATGAATTAAAATGAGTCTCTCACTACTTAAAATTGGTCTTAGGATAGCCATCTGTGTTTTCATTTCATGTGCTTGCAGGTGTCAAAACATTTTTTGATTAGATGAATTTAATTTCACCCTTGCTCAAAGCATTCAACTCTGAACACTTCTTATATTAAAGATTGATAATTTTATTTATGCTATTTTACATAATATGTCTTGACCCTCTAGTAATCGTCATACAATATATACTCTTATGTTACCAATTTTGTTTGTCAGCACCTTTAATATTTTTCAACGTATGCGACCGACAGTTCTCATGATATCTGCTAAGTGATGACATGCTTGCCTACTATGATGAGGAGAGTATGGAAACATTTTTGGGGCAGCTGTTTGGGAAATTATTATGAAGGGATTCATGCTTTAGAAGGTTTAGTTATAAGATCATTTGTATGATAAAGGCAGAAATTAAAATTGGCACATAGATATAGAAGACATATAAAGAGAATAAGAAATTGCTTTATTACCACCACCACCACCAAAAAAAATAAATAAATAAAGTTTAGTACGCTGTATTGATGAAAAAGAAAATGCATTATTCTGATTGAGGGGAAAAGATGAAAGTTGATATGTAGAAAGAAAGAAAATTGTATTAGTAAATTTAGAGGACAAACCATATAAACTGTATAATGTTCATATAATAAATTGAAAAAATAAAGAGATTTCATTATTAACCCATCTGGGTACCATAAGAGTAGAACAAAAAAGAGCTCAGCTGAATAATCTGAGGACTTGACTGACTCACGGTTAACTATGTTTGTTCCATTCAGTGACACTTCACATGCAAATATTCAAAGCTGTGTGCAAACATCAAAACATAACTTGGGTTAGTGAACTCTTAGTCTAGCTAACTCAACACTGGGAGACAGATAGTCTGGAAAGAAATTTGGGAGTTGAAAAGAACCAACAAAAATGACAAAGCTTTAACTAGACAAAGAGAAATAGAATATAAAAAAATACCCAAATCAGTAATTAAAGAGGAGGTGTTGTTACCAATTCTACTCAGTTTAAAAACACCATAAGGAAATTTTATGAACAATCTTATACTAAAAATTAGACAACTTGGATGAAGTAAACAAATATCTAAGCAAACACAGATTGCCAAAACAAGAAAAAAGGAGGATCTGAGTTGACCTATAACACATAAGAACATGAATTAGTAATAATAAATCTTCTCACACAGCAAAGCCCAGGCTTAGAGGACTTCCCTCATTGAATTCTATCAAATATTTAAAGAAAAAAAATAACCCAAACACTTTAAGCTCTTTCAGAAAAAGTAAAAAACTTTTTTAAATTCATGAATCCTTGAACAAAGCCTATTGGATTTTCAAATTTACTAGGTTGAATTTTGTTTTTTAACAGTGTTAGTGTAGATTTTAGTGTCAAAACAAATGGAATTTCCTAGCATAAGATTTTATAAATAAATTAGCATACATAAAATAATTAAATATAATCAAGCCAATAAAAATAATTCAGAATTTGGTCTGTAACTGTTGCTTGACAAAAGCAGATAAATAGCATGTACTGTATAATATACTTCTTTTTTTTTTTTTTTTTTTTTTTTTTTTTGTCTTTTTGTCTGTTGTTGTTGTTGCTATTTCTTGGGCCGCTCCCGCGGCATATGGAGGTTCCCAGGCTAGGGGTCGAATCGGAGCTGTAGCCACCGGCCTACGCCAGAGCCACAGCAACTCGGGATCAGAGCCGCGTCTGCAACCTACACCACAGCTCACGGCAACGCCGGATCGTTAACCCACTGAGCAAGGGCAGGGACCGAACCCGCAACCTCATGGTTCCTAGTCGGATTCGTTAACCACTGCGCCAGGACGGGAACTCCTGTATAATATACTTCTAAGTACAGAGATGTGTGTAAGGATATTCAAAGAGTTAATAATTATCACTGAATTGTGGGATTGAGTATCATGTTTTATATTTTTCTTTGAATTCTGGGGCAAGGAGTTATGTTTTGAATTCTTTAAAATGAGTATATATTGTTATTTTAAAAGACACCAAAGCAATGTATTTTATTTTATTTATTTTTATTTTTAAATTATCTTTATTTTTTCCATTATAGCTGGTTTACAGTGTTCTGTCAATTTTCTACTGCATAGCAAGGTGACCAAGTCACACATGCATATATACATTCTTGTAAAATGAAGGCAGTGTATTTTAAAAGATGATGATACAGATTTTGATTCCACATATCTTCTTTGACTATATAAACTGTTTGTTGTTTTGGTTTTTTTGTTTTGTTTTATTTTGTTTTATTTTATTTTGTTTTATTTTATTTTGTTTTATTTTATTTTGTTTTATTTTATTTTATTTTATTTTATTTTATTTTATTTTATTTTATTTTATTTTATTTTATTTTATTTTATTTTATTTTATTTTTTGGTTTGTTTTTAGAATACTCCATCTGGCCTTTCTCTTTCACCCTCTGTGTAGTTTCTGGCAATTCTGGCCTGGGATTCTTGGCCTTCGTTTGTTAATTCTGTATCTTGTCTTACTTTCTAGGTAAGTGAAACCCTGGAGTTTTCTTCCTTGTCATTGCAGTTAGTAAACATAAGGATAGACGATATTGTCTTAATTTCATAGCACACCAGCTGTAGAACAGGGAATCAAATTTGGCAGTTTACAGTCCCTTCTGATAAATTTAAATTTTATATTCTTGACTGACTGCTCTCTGATTTAGTGGCACTGATTGCCTGTTTAGATGTATGAATGACTGGGGAATAATCATGCTTCTCTAGGAACAGCCACAAATGACAGGCTATTCAGCAAGGAAAATGAGGTCTTAATGTGAATGTTAATTTTCAACACATTTCCATTGTGTACATGTTTAAGAATAAGATGTCAATGTTAAGAAGCATTTTTTCATTTCTTTCTTTTTGGCTGTGCTTGTGGCATGTGGAAGTTCCTGAGCCAGAGATCAAACCCCGCCACCACAGCTGTAACCAGAGCCATTGCAGTGACAATGCCAGATTCTTAACCTGCTGAGCCATCAGAGAACTCCAAGAAACTTTTACTTTTGACTAACTTTTTATTTTAGAATAGTTTTAGATTTATTGGAAATTTGCAAAGAGATGGCAGCCTTCTTATATACTCCTATCTAGTTCCCCCCGTTACTTAAAACTTGTGTTAGTATGGTGAATTTGTCACAATTAATTTATCACTACTTTTACATTATTATTAACTGAATTGCATATTTTTGTTAGTGTTCCTTAGTTTTTAGTTAATGTTATTGCAGGATACCATCTAGAACGCAGCACTGCATTTAGTCATGTGCCCTGAGGCTTCTCTTGGGTATGGCAATTCAGTTCGGACTTTTCTTTTTAAGACTTTCAGAGTTTTGAGGAGTATTGGTCAGGTGTATTATAGGATGTCCCTCAATTGAGGTTTGATGTTCTTGTCATTTGCTTGTGGATATAGGTTTGGGGAGAAAGCCACAGAAGTAAAATGCTACTCTCCTTATAGCCTATCAAGGATATAGTCTATCAGTATGCATTATCACTCTTTTTTTTTCATTTTTTAAAGTTTTATTGAAGTAAAGTTGATTTACAATGCTGTGATAATTTCTGTTGTACAGCCAAGTGATTCAGTTATACATAGACACACATCCATTCTTTTTCAGATTCTTTTCCCATATAGATTATCACATAATATCGGGTCGAGGTCCCTATGCCAATCCCAAACCCCCAATCCATTCCTCCCCCGTCCCCACCACTGTCCTCTTTGGTAACCATAAATGTGTCATGATCAGCTGGCAAAGTAGTGTTAAGTTTCTCCACTGTAAAACTGCATTTCCCCTCCTCTCTTTCCATGCTGTACACCTTAGAAGGAAGTCACTATGTACTGACCACATTTAAGGAGAGGAGAGTTATGTTCTACCTTCCACAGGGCAAAGTATTTGAAAGAATTATTAGGAATTTTTCTCATGGGAGATTTGTCTCTTCTGCCCATTAATGATTTATTCAATCATTCATTTATGTAAGTTTGGACCTAAAAATATTTACTTTATACTTGGTTTATAATCCAGTGCTAACTTAATTCTGTGCTCGAATTGTTTGAACTTTGACCATGGGGAGCTTTTTAAATTGGCTCTATGTCTTTTTGAAATGCCTTCATCATGTGTGTTCTTTACTTTCTGGCATTGCACAGTGCTCCAGGTGCATCCTAGCTGTAGAATCAATCATTTTGCCAAGGAGTCCTTGGTTTGGTGGTGTCCATGGCATTAATTACACAAATGTAACCTCTTTATGTATTGTCCAAATCTCTTGGATGCTTTGTTTTCTTCTTTTTTCCTCTTGGAATTTCTAATTGTTAAGTGTCTATTGACCTATCTTCAAGCTCACTGATCCTTTCCTTGGCTGTGTTGCATATAGTGATGCTGCCTACTTTAGAAAGTGTTCTTTCTTTCTTAGTTTTTGGAATGGCTTGTGATTTTAGTTGATACCTGACCTTGTTGGATTGGGTTACATAATATGATGTAAATAGGCCTCTCCTGTGAGGATTTACGTTAACCTGGCCAGGAGATGGTTGTGTTTAATGTTTCTGGGAGCTGTAATTTCCAGAGGCTTTGCATTCCTCTGGTGTCTTTGGTTTTGCCTCCTCCATTGAGTGTTTGGTTCCCAGTGTGTTGTAGAGTCCTTATCCTGCAGTTCTCTCAGCTGTGGGCCACTGTTATTATACTTGAACTTTGCTGGTGTGATGGTAAGGTATTGGGAGGATATAGTCTATAGCCTCAAGTTAATTTTTAGCCTTTTAGTGGGTCTGTGTCTCAGGGCTATGACCTGCACAAGGGTTTCTGCGCTGGTATTCAGTGGTATAGCTTCTTTTGCCCTACTCCTTACTTCTTTCTCTTCCTTCAGTGTTCCCTGTACTTATTTGAATGTATTTTTCCCATTGACTAGGGTTTTTTCCCCTCTTACATGACATAGCAAGGGTGTAAGAAACTGACACCAGGAAGGATTCATTTTCCCCACCTGAGATTAGGTTTCAGAACTGGACTTTTTTTGTGGTGCAGCAGGTTAAGGATCTGACATTGTCACTGCAGCGGCTCAGGTTCCTGCTGTGGTGCAGGTTTGATTCCTGGCCCAGGAACTGACACATGCGTGGGTGTGGCCAAAAGTAAATAAATAAAAGGAATTGCACTGTGGAAAAGTCATTTTTCCTGGGAGAAGGCTCAAGTTTTTCTTGGCGAAGGCTTTACATGTATTGCATAATGGCTATGCTTCCCTGTCTCCTGCTCCAGTCAAGAAGGAATCTTTCTTGGATCCTCACCTGTGAGCTCTCTGTGGGGTTCCTGGCAGAAGAGTCTTTGACAGTGTGTAGACTCCCCTAAGCCTAAATCCACCAGGACTTTCTCATTCTCAAACGAGTTAATGCTCAGTTTCCAGCTTTTTGTCAAAATTACCATTTAAGTGTTCCTACCAGTTTATGGCTCCAGAAGCTTCTACTCCAGGTAAGTAGATCCCATATGCTATCTCTCCAGATTTTAGGGTGGCTGTTTGCCTTATGACTTCAATATTTTGATGGATCCGAGAAAAGTGGTTGATTTTGTTTGTTCACAACCTTGTTCATATGGGAGGTACAACTTCCAAATTCTTTACATGTGGGTCCCTGGAGCCAGAAGCGAACATTTTATTTTTCAAAGTTAAGAGTAAGAGCTGAGATATCTCGGAGTAACAGCAGTAAGTGATGTCTTGAATGAGATCTTAATTCCCTGCTCGGGAATTAAACCTGAGCAACCTGGATAAAAATTGGAACCCTAGCCACTAGACCACCAGGGGCTAGAAGCTAAAAGCAGAATTGCTCTGATTCCTGCCCCTGTTGAAAGTAAGACTGTTTCAAGGAGGGAAAGACTGTAAATGTGAAATTTATTATTAGAGGCACAATACAACATGTGGGAAAGCACACAGGGAAGCAGTTTAGAAGCAAAAGAGCACACTCAGAGAGAAATGTGCATGTCCCCTCTAGTGGGGAGCTGCCAAAGGGGTGATTTAAAGTACTTACATAGGGACAGTTCTTCCAGGTCTTTATTTTCCTTTGGCCAACTCTCTTATTTTATTTCTCACAGCTGATGTGACACAGGGCTCTCCCAGATGTGTGCAGACAACTTTTGGCCGAGATGGATTCCAGAGCACGTGTTTATGGGATGGTTATTAGGATTTATTATGGCCTAGTATACCCTCCCCTTTTGACCCCCTAGGGGTCTTTCTCCACACGTGTACTTGGGGAGGTCTCCTTGATCCCAGGAGTGATTGATGTGGTCATCTTATTTTTTTTACTTCAGCAGAACTCAGTTTCTGCCATTAACTTTCTCCTTGAAATTCCAAAGAGAAGCAAGTTCCAATTTATTCACCCCAATAAGTCCTAGCTGTTCTCAGCCCAGGGACGCATCTACCTCCTAACTCAGGTTCACTAGATAAATACCTTTCATCTATGTTCATTCCCCTCAACACCTAACACATGTGCAACACAATGTAAATGACGATGACAAAAATTTAACCTTAATTGTATTCTTAGTATGCTCCAGGTAGTGTGCTATGTTGTCTGCACTGATTATCTTGCTTAATCCTTATGGTATATTGTTATTCTACTTTTCTTTTTAGAACTTTGCTGATGGTTACAGAAGTTTAGTGGTTTGCTCAAGGTCATTCAGCTAGGGAGTGGTTGACATTCTACTTTGAACCTGGATTCTTTGACTCCGAAACCCAAATCCTTAACCAATGTACAGTAATTATGATTTAACAGATCATAATTATGAAAGCTGTTTTAGAATCTTCTGGAAGGACATAGATCCTTCTTAAGAGATGAGGATGAGCTTGCATATGCCCATGAATTGCTTTGAATTGGTCATGTGATAGAACTTATGCTTTTGTTCTACATTTGGCCATTAAAAGTCTCTCCTAAATAACCTTTTTATCCACTCTTGTATGGGAACTTTTTCTTCCATGGCAGTGGAAGGCAACTTGCCCTTCCCTGTGTTTAGAATAGTACCGGAGTACTTGGTCTGCCACAGAAGTCTCTAATATTGGCAGACAATTAAAATTTAAAGAAGGAAGATGTTGGGAAATACAGAAATTCTCTGAATTTATGTGTTCCTCTGTTAAGCCTCCTGAGCCACAGAAACATACATGCCATTAAATTAGAAAATGTGTACTTCCACCTCTTCTATAAATATTTTCATATATCATAATGACTACATCTGTAGTCATTTGTTTAAGATGTTTCTTATGTTCCCCAAACCCCAAAGGTTTCATTCACATATAGGAAGAATGAGGCCTGAGGGCTTGGAGGCCTCTTTAGGTCACAAAAGATAAGACTTGCATGGTTCTCAGGCTCCTGGAGAGATTTTCATTGCATTTCAGAGGGTTGGAGTTAGCAATCTGACCTCTTACATTTCCAAGGAGGCCCTTTCCGAGGGAAGGTTATAACTTCCTCCCCTTCCTCCCTTTTTAAATCAGAGAAAAATCATTTCTTCTTTCTCCTTCTCCTTCGGCGCATCTTGCCACATATGTAGGAAAAATGTTCACTGGCTCTTCTATTGTCACCCCAGATTAAGGGCTCAGGGAGACACAGGGGAGAGAAAGCGAGCACACTTATTATTTACTGTGAAGCAACTAATAAAAAAAAAAAAATCTGCCTCTAATCCAGAACACCTCGTGTGAGCATTCATGGTAAAGTTAATAAAGATGAATATTAAAAACTCAACAGGAGGAAAGGAAAGTCGCCATCACAGTGTGGCAATGAAACTGACTAAGGTAATTTTAATTTGATCAAGTTTCCTTTAGCTAAATAGTATGCAACTGATGCCGGAAATATGTTGCTGGAATCTGGGTTCTTGTTCACGCAGCCAAAGAATGAACTTCACGCAAACACACAGGCAGCAAGCAAGCAAAATCTTTATTACAGGAAAGCAGATAGATCCCAGGACAGCTGGGGGCAGGGAGAAGAGCCCCCCTCTCTATTGTCTTGGAGAAGAGCCCCCCTCTCTATTGTCTTATAGCGGTTATTATCCCTCAAAGATGGGGGTTACCAACGTAGGCTCCAGAAAGATGTGGTTTTCTCCCATTGGTCTTGCCTAATTGCATATATCAGTCCTTGTCCAATAGGGGTCTTAGAGGTGGAAATGTCCCATAAGTATCATGGTTTCTTTGCCCTTTTCTTCCCGTGAACTGAGTCATGGGGGATAGGGATTAATGTCCATCTGGGCGTAGGTATACTCCCTATAGTAAACAAGGCCTGTGGTGATGTTACTCCCTGCAGCCCTTAAGCCACAAATGTTATTATTCAATGGCCGTATCAATGAATGCATTGAAACCCAAGCTCCTACACCGACTACCTGAGTTATTCTGCCTCACAGCCACCAAGACCACTGAGGCTCTCTGGGGGTGTCTAGTGCCCCATTCAAGGCTTATCTTAGCAAAGATGGGGAAAAACAATTGATCATACAGCTTTCCCAGGCTCTCCTCTCTACTGTGCCTCTTTCCCCAGTTCCGTCTCCATCCTTCTCTCAACCCTCAGGAGCCAGCTGCTTTCTCCCAGGAATTATCACTCCCCACCCACCCACCCCCCGCATGCCTTGAACTATGCTAGATACATTATAATAATTCTCTCCAGTGCTTATAAACGCTTCTCAGCTAAAAATGGTTTAAGGGACTTTCCTTGATTACATAGTTAATGGGGAGCTGACCCCCAAATCTATTATTTTTTGCCTGATCATAAAATCTGTTTTGTCCACATAGCATGCACGCTCTCTTTTTTTTCATGACAACTCCCCCAATTAAAATTTATTTTCAGAAAAGTCATTGTCAGAGTTCCCACTGTGACCCAGGGGGCTAATAAGGATCCAGCGTTGCCTCTGATATTTATACCATGGAGTCAGTATTGGTAAGAGAGCTCTCATAAATGGAGCTAGAAAGCCATTGAGGAAGTCTGACCTATGCACCTTTCAGGCCATATAGAATCTGAATTTTGACTGATAAGTGTCTTAATGCATCTGTCCAGGAAGAATGTCTGCACAATCCAGAATCTCAAGATTCTTTCTTGACATTTACGCTAAATAACTCATGGTAGCCTATCCGGTAAGGCCAAACATCTCCTTTCTTTTGTCTGAGTTGATCATAATTCTTCCAGCTTTTGCCTTTAAAGCCCCTGATTTTCTCTTCCCTAGGACACTCTTTTGGCTTTACTGGGATCTGTCTCTTAAATTGGAATTCTTAAGACCCTAAATACAAGTGTTTATTCTTTGCAGCTTCAGTACTGTTTATTACTTGACAAAATTCAGTAAATATTTCCCTCTTTTTAAGGGTATTAATTTTAACACCTCTATCTCAGAATTGAATGTAAGTTTGAATCCTTGATTTTGATACTTTAAACATCTGAGATGAATGACAGGTGCTTTGACTCAGTGGGTCTTTTCTAGGTGTTTGAAGTGTCTTCACATTGGTAACTCTTTCTTTTTGCACAGACAGTTGTAATACATTGTTATAACAATCATAGAGATAGGGAGGCTTGCAGTAGGGTTTTTTTCCAGAAAGAAAGATCTTTTACATCATTTTGTCACCTATGCAGGGCTGAAAGAATATGAGTCAGTTCCTATATGTGTATGTATATATATATATATATATATATACATATACATTTTTTTTTCCTTTTGTTTTTCAAGGCCACACCTGTGAGGAGGCTCCCCAGGCTAGGGGTCAAATTGGAGCTGCAACTGCTTAGCTGCTGGCCTATGCCACAGGCACAGCAACGCCAGATCTGAGCAGTGTCTGTGACATTTACCACAGCTCATGGCAACGCTGGGTCCTTAATCCACTGAGCAAGGTCAGGGATCAAACCTGTATCCTCATGGATACTAGTCAGGTTCATTACTGCTGAGCCACAATGGGAACTCCAATATTTATTTTTTTATTCAACTTGTATACAGACACTCAGGGTTGTTTTTTCTCCATATTTGTACAATCATTTTGTTTTAAACAAAACAAGGGTCTTCCGGGATTGCCAATAAACTTGCCTAGGTGGCTTCTAAAATTTTTTGTTTGGCTGAAAACTCTTAACCTTTCCTTCGAGGACAAAATTACAAATAAACAACATTATATAAATTCCAAGTTTGTCCAGGAAATTCCCTGTTTAATGTTTGTTTGACCAGCATTCTGTCCTATTAGCATCACTTTTCTCTATCAGAAGGAATCCAATTTGAGTGAATTGTATAACCAATCAACAGATTTTTTTTTTCCTCCAATAATTCCAAAAAGCCCCAAACAATCACGATTTTTCAATCCATTCCAATCCATTCTAGGAAGAAATTTGGAGTCAGAATAGAAAGTGTCCCTTTGGCTGCTTGTTAGATTTTCCTGCCAACACAGACATGTTCATGTACTCAGAAGCCTACTAAATGTGATATTTGCCTTATTGCTTTATAATGTGAGGTGTGTTGGTGGGGCCAGCAGAAATAAAATAGAAATAAAGCTCAATTGCATATTTAAATGGATTCCCACTTCCGGGAATCATGGTAGCTGAACATTATGTGGCTATAAAGAGCAAAACGATTGAAAACAACACACTGGACCATTCATGCTTTCCAGGTTGCTAAGTGCGGCTGCCTACCCCTGGAGTGGGAGCCCTCATTTTTCCCTGCTGGGAGGAACGAGCAATAATTCCAACAAAGAAGCCGTGTCTGCATGTGTTGTTTCTTAAGAAGACAGCAGTGTGTCTTAAAGAAAAGGCTTTGACATGATTTAGATCCAATTTTGAATCCTGTCGCTAGAAATAATTTCTAGGTAACAGTTTCCACCTTGGCTTTCTAATCTCTATGAAGTGGTCAATAATTCCTCTCTTATATAGTTGTTTTGAGATAATGAATACAGAGTGTCAAAACAGATCTGATGTCTAGTAGGAGCTTTATGAGCTCTGTATTTAGGACCATTCTTCAGTTTGGGACTGCAGCCTCCTGTCACCCTTGTCCCTCCTCTCTGCTTTTCCTTTTTCTTTCTAGTTTTAGCCATGTTTGGGGCCATCCATAGATTTTTTTTTTTTTTTCTGTGTGTAGCTTCAATGAATATTTTGAGTCCTTTGAAAAAGTCTTTGTTTATATGCTCTTTACTAATGCAGCCTCTCTGCTTTCTTTTTCATTTGGTGTCTCGTTTTGAATGCTGAGCACAATTTATTGGGTATTTTCAACTTTCTTGATTTATGTGAAGGGGTGTATGCATGTATTTCCATCCAGCAATCTTGATTCAAATATTTGTTTCTTGCAGAGACAAACGGGTGCAGAATGGGAGGATTAGATATCTGTACCTCTTTGGATTGTTTGTTCTTCTCATCTGAAAAGTGCCTCAGGCCCTCTCCTTATCCCTTTTTGTTTGGAATGCAAGCAAGCTTACACCGTGATGATCACTGTAACCACCAAATTGAGTTTTAGAACATTTTGTTCCTATTTGGGAAGCACTAAGAGGTTGAACTTAGAAACCAGTGGTTCTCCTGGATCAGGAATAGAGGCTCTATTAGCCTCTCTTTGGAATGTAACTTCTCTGAGTGTCCTGTACCTGGAAGCTGTCAACAAAAGATGTGAGAAGTATCTGAGGAAGTTGGAGGGAAGACCCCTCTGGGTAAAGGCGGTAAATATTGATGGCTTGGGGAAAAGGATGGTAAAGAAAAATTGAGGTAAGTAAGAGCTCTCTGAATAGCATCCCCTCCCCACCCCCCGCCCCCCAAAAGCTGAAGGGTGGAGAGAAATTGCTTAGTGAGAATGACTAGAAAAAAGTTGAAAATGTGGCAGGCTAAGAGATAGTAATATATTGGAGTCTTGCTATAACCAATCTGTTTTGGAGAAAAATTTAAGACAGATTTTCTTAAATCCAAAGATGAGCAAATTAGCATATTAATGTTTGGAACATAGTATAGACTTTTGTTTATATTTTCTATTTCTGGACTCAGAAGGACTAGAGTTGACATCCCAGCTCTGCTACTTTCTAAGTAATATGTAAGCAAGTTAATCTCAGTGAGTCTTGGTTTTCTCATCTGTGAAATAGGGATATAAAAGTTTCTACCTCATAGGACTGTGATAGGAGATAATGCATGGAAGACACTTGGAACCTCAACTGCTTGGATTATAGAGAATCTTTCATTAATTGTAGCTGTTATTATTATAATGACCTTCTATCCCAAATAGTGTGACAATGCTTTAATTCCCACTACATGAAAGCTAGGTGTTATGACTAATCCCAGAATGGAAGACATGGACCTCAATGATTTGTTCAAGACCAGATGCTCAGTAAATAGCAGAGCTGAAACTGCATCTCTCATGTGTATGCCTCTAAGTCCTGTTTTATTCCTACCATGTCATAACTGTATTCAATACGAGATAATTAAGTTTACATTATACTGATAATAACTCCGATTATGCCTATTTTCTAAATAGAATATGTCATCAATATAAGAAAATTTAAATAATGCAAGAAAACAATATAGCATTGTAAATGTTGGAATACTTAAATGAAACAACCTCTAATCTCTTATCTCTTTACAATCTCTGATCTCTTATCTCTTTACATATTGCCCTACTAATGCACAACTTACCCTCTTCAAAGGGTGTAAAGTAATATTGAATACTTTAATAAGTATTCAATATCTACTTCTTTTACAATTGTCTTTTCTTGATAGAAAAACAGTGAAAGGATCCTAAAAATTCTCTGCTCATTCATGTTTTCTTGCAGACATGTACTTATCTAAATGATTCAGAACAACCACTTTTCTTATCTCCATAGACCTTTAGGGATGAAGTTTCACTTAGTTCTTATAAATGGTATTTACTTAGTATACAAATGTATAATTGGTTTCTTAACATGAAACACCCTTTAAAGTGTTTTCATAATATGGATGCTTTTCATATTCGTTCATTGTTTCAATAAATATTAAGTAAATGCATAATCCATTTCAATAACTGTTCTAAGTGCTGCAGATAGAACAGTGAATAAAAGATAAAACGAAGCACCCATAAAAATTCCTCTGCTCTTTTGTAGCTTACATTCCAGTGACAGGAGACAGATAATGGATGATGGGAACACAATACATAGTGCATAATATAACATGTTAGAAGATAACCGAAATGAGAAAGATAAAGAAGAGAGATGAGCAATACTGATCTGTGTGGGTATCATATTTTTGATGGGTTGTTCAGGAAATGCCAGCCATGTTGAGATGTGACATTGAAGCCAAGACCTGAGGAAGGCCAAGGAGTGAGCCATGAGGATGTCTGTGGAAGGAACATCCTAGACAGAAGTAAGAGATGGCAGGACTGTATATTCTTTCCACCTTGGTTGGGACTAAATGAGCAAAGGGAAGATTAGTGAGAGCAGCAGCCAGAGAGATAAGAGGTCAGATTATGCATGGCATTGTTGCTCATTTTAAAGACTTTAAGGATATTTTATTCTAAGAGAAAAGATTTTAGAGCAGATGCAAATGGTTGGACTTAATTTTCTGAGGATCTTCTGGGCAACTGTGTTCACAATGACTTAGTTACACAGTTTTTATCATCTCGTTGCTTTTCCCATGTGTTTTCCACATTTAGTTGAACCATCCAGAAAATAGTTTTTCTGAAAATTACAAGGACTCAAAGTCCAGACCGAAAGCTCTGGAGAGCAGGAATCTCCTTCTACTCTTTAATTTTCAGTATCTAGCACAGTTCCTGTCACATGGACGTTACTAAATATTTGTCTAATGTGAGCTGAAGAAATGACTAAATAGTCCTGATACTCAAGAAGATGTATTATTTCTGCTTTTTCAGAAGTCTTGATACTCAAGAAGATGTGTTATTCTTATCTTCTCCAAATTTTCAAGATGCTGCTCAAACATTAGGTGATGCTAAAGCTCCCTCACTATCTTTTCTCTAATGTTTATTAATTAGCACAGGGGATTTACTATCTCTAACCCAATGTTTATAATATTAATTAATTCTTTTACCATTGGATTTCTTCTTATCTCTTGCTTACTTAACCTTTCTTCCTGACCTCACTCTTTTTTAATATACAGAAATGCACATATTTAATATATACAATTTGATGAGTTTAGACATATGTGCATACCTGTGAAACTATCATCACAAAGTAATGAACATTTATCACCTCCAAATTTGACTTCTGTCTTGCTTTCTTTCTAGGACACTTTTTTATGTTGTAGTTTATTTACAATGTTGTGTTACTTTCTGGTGTACAACAAGGTGATTCAGTTTTTCATATTTTTCCCATTATGGTTTATTACATGATTTTAATATATTTCTCTGTACTATATAATAGGTCCTTGTTGTTTGTTTATTTTATATATAGTAGTTTATATCTGCTAATCCCGAACTCCTACTTTATCACCCCTCTATCTCCTTTCCCCTTGGTAACCATAAATTTGTTTTTAAAGTCTGTGAGTCTGTTTCTGTTCTGTAAATAAGTTAATTTGTATCATATTTTATATTCCACATATAAGTGATATCATATATTTGTCTTTGACCTATTTTGCTTAGTATAATAATCTCTAGGTGCATCCATCTTGCTGTAAATGGCATTACATCATTCTTTTTAATTGCTGAGTAATATTCCATTGTATAAATATACCACATCTTCTTAATCTATTCCTGTCAATGAACATTTAAGTTGCTTCTATATTTTAGTTATTGTAAATAGTGCTATAAATATTGGGGTGCATATGTGTTTCAAATTAGGGTTTTCTCCAAATGTATGCCCAGGGGTGAGATTCATGGATCATATGGCAACTCTATTTTTAGTTTTTTAAGGAACCTCCATACTGTTTTCCATATTGGCTGCACCAGCTTACCTTTCCACCGACAGTGTAGGATGGTTCCCTTTTCTCCATACCCTCTCTAGCATATATTATTTGCAAAGCTTTTAATGATGGCTATTCTGACTGTTGCTAGGTGATACTTTAGTGCAGTTTTGATTTGCATTTCTCTAATAATTAGTGATGTTGGGCATCTTTCTATGTACCTGTAGGCCACCTATATGTTGTCTTTGGAGAAATGTTTATTTAGTTCTGTTCATTTTTTTAAATGAGTTCTGTTTTTTTTTTTTTTTTTTTTTTGGTT
The DNA here is from genome assembly GCF_054392235.1 of Sus scrofa. Classification (NCBI taxonomy): domain Eukaryota; kingdom Metazoa; phylum Chordata; class Mammalia; order Artiodactyla; family Suidae; genus Sus; species Sus scrofa. The sequence continues at coordinate 142,512,789 of NC_139396.1, read as the reverse complement.
TGTTTGCTGTTTTTGTTTTTTGGTATTGGGTTGTTTGAGTCTTTATGTATCTTGAAAATTAAGCCTTTATAGGTCACATCATTTGTAAGTATTTTTCTCCCATTCCATATGTTATCTTTTAATTTCATTTATGATTTCTTTTACTGTGCAAAAGCTTCTAAGTTTGATTAGTTCCCATTTGTTTATTTTTGCTTTTATTTCTATTCCCTTGGAAGACTAACCAAAGAAAACATTGGTATGGTTTATTTCAGAGAATATTTTCCTAAGTTCTTTTTCTAGGAGATTTATGGTGTTATGTCTTATATGTAAGTCTTTAAGCCATTTTGAGTTTATTTTTATGTATGGTGTGAGAGTATTTTCTACTTTCATTGATTTACATATGGCTATTAAGCTTTCCCAACACTATGTGCTGCAGAGACTTTCTTCCATTGTATATTCTTGCCTTTGTTGTCAAAGATTAATTGACTGAAGGTGACTTGAATTATCTCTGGCCTCTCTATTCTGTTCCATTGACCCATATGTCTGTTTTTGTGCCAATACCATGCTGTTTTGATTATTGTATCTTTGTAGTATTGTCTGAAGTCTGGGAGGCTTATGCTTCCAGTTATTTTTTTTTTTTTTCCCTTCAGGATTGCTTTAGAAATTCTGGGTCTTTTAGGTTCCATATTAATTTTAGGATTATTTGTCCTAGCACACTTTTAATTAATGTATATTTCCTATAAATATAATTTATTGTAAAATTTTTGCTCTTTCTTTCTCCTAACTTCTTAAGACTGGAGACTCATTTAGTTTCCTCCCTCCCTCTTTCCTCCCTCTTTTCCCCCTCCAAATTTCCTCCCTTCTTTCCTTGCCTCTTTCCTTCCTTCCTTCAAATAGATTTAAATGCCATTGGAGTTACTTTGGTGGATAAGAACTATAAGTTATGAAAATATAACCTGAGTGTATCATTTCCTTGGATTCTGTCTTAGGAATACACTTCCTGAACTAGCTATTGGCTCTTTCCCTAAAAATATGAGGTGCTTTCTTGCTCCCCATCCTGGAATATGTGACACAGTGTTAGAGAAATAAAAGTCAAGGTTACCTTGTACCCTTTTCCCCCCTTTTCTGTTCCAGATAAATTTTCTATAATCTTATATTAAAATGCGGCTTTCAACAAAATGCTATCTTCCTTCCTTCATTCTGTCCTTATCTTCACTGCAATTCTCTAACATTTATTTTCTAAACATTTGCTGATTCTGCCCTCCAAGACTCATAGAGTTGGGTATAAATGAGAAGATTTACATGGATATGGAAATGACTTTGAGAAGATGTTTTGATATTAAAGGTTTTTAAAATATTCCATCTCAAGTTGATTTACTTAATGTCTTTGGAGATTCTTCTTTGGTTCTATTATAATGGCAGTCATTATAGAATAAGCTGAGTATAGTGAAGCATTACATAATGACTTGAAGTGCCATGAAGAGAAACAGCTTTTAAAGAAAATAACAAAGTTGTTTAAAATTATTATTAAGCTTTGAGATCAGGGAAAGTGTATAATTGCTGTCCACATGTAAATATTTTTAACGGAAGTAGCATTTTTGAAATTAAGGTCACAATTATGATGAATATTCACTGCTAGGAAGATTGGAGAAAATTATTTATATTTTTGTATTAGCTCTGCTATTGGACATATGTACAAAAAGGCTAACCCAATAATAATTTTATTTTTCTTTTTAGTGCCACACCTGCAGCATATGTAAGTTCCCAGGCTAGGGGTCGAATCAGAGCTGCAGCTGCTGACCTGCACCACAGACATAGCAACACTGATGTACCTGTGTCACAGCTTGTGGCAAGGCCGGATCTTTAACCCACTGAGTGAGACCAGGGATCAAACCCACATTCTCATAGATACTAGTTAGACTCTTAACCTGCTGAGCCACAATAGAAACTCCAAAAATTTCTTATTTGACTTTTTTTTTGTGTGTGTGTGTGCCCTTGGCATATGCTTTAGGTAGACTGAACCCTGATTATTGCAGCAACTTCTCAAGGGTACTGATATCTTAGCTATTATAGACACACAGATACACTATCTGAGAATTCTTTTTCATTGTCCCTCTTGAGACTGATAAATCATATCTAGTATGAAATGCCTGGGTTTGCAGGCATTGAGATAGTAGTAGTATCTGATTTTACTGTCACTAATGCCTACTCTGCTTTGCTATACTCTGCAAATATGTGACTCTCTTCAACATTTTCATGAGGGATTTCAATGGACACAATGTTACTGATCTTACCTGTTGTCAGTTTTTTTTTAATAAAAAGGGAAGAAACCTATTGATAACTCCAGCATTGGAGTCTCAGAATTTTGGAGAAGATGTGACCTTTTAGAAAAATGACTCCAAAAATCCCGATGTTATATTCTGAATCATGAAAGATTATTGTGTTTCCTTTTGTGTATATATATGGGTTCATCTTTGAGCCTTCAGTGAAAGGGAGTCCCTGAGTTTTCTTCTGATGTATCAAATGATGATTTGAAAACCCTTCCAGTAAATGAAATATAAGAGTATAATGAAAGAACTTTGTGCCTTGAGGGCTTTTCCTCCCTTTGCTTTAGAACTACCTGGTTGACTTCTCCATTGAGCATGGATTCTACACTTGAAAGGCAATGATAGAATTTAAGCATGAAGACCCTGGTACCCTGTGATGGGTTCAAGTCTCAGCTCTGTCCTATAATTGTTCTATGACCTTGAATATCAGTTATGTCTCTGTGCTTTTATTTATTTAGCTGTAGAAAATGGATAATAGTATTATTTCCTTCACAATGTTGTTTTGAAGGCAAAATAAGTTAATATGTGAAAAGAGTTTATAACAGTGCCTGGCATAAAATGACTATAAGTGTTAGCTTTCACTCTAAGAAATGTTAGCTATTATTATGCCATTACCATCTACAGTAAATGTGTGTTGTCTGGAGCCAAGTATCCCTTTCTCTTCACTTTGGGAAAAAAACAATCTCTTTAATTTTCTTTGGGAACCATGCCTTCTGTATCATGTGTAGTCTTGTTTGGAATCTCATGCATGGTGGCAGTACTCTCCTTAGACTCAGGGAAGTGCTTCAGGAGCCTCCAAACTTTGGAATCCTCTATGGTCCCTAGGACTAGCCAACATGGCAATACCATTCAGGCAAGGTCTGACTCAGTGCATGATTCACAAAAGGAAAATTTGATGAACTGTACTCCATCAAAATTGAAAATGTTAATTATGCAAAAGTGTCAATGAAGAGATGAAAAGATAGTTTACAGATTAGGAAAAATATTTTCAAACAATATATCTTACAGTAGGTTTAACCAGAATGCGTGTGTGTGTGTGTATATATGTATATATATATATATATATATAATATATATATACTTCTGAAAGTTATATATATATATAACTTTCAGAAGTCAAAAACTTTAAAAAAGGGCTAATGACACAAATAATCCATCTACCAAAGAGACAGGACAAATAAAGAAGACAAATAGACATAAGAAAAATTGTTTAAAGTCATTGGCCATTTCAAATTAAAATCATGATGAGATACTACTACACATCTAATAGGCTAAAACCATTCAATATGAAGAGGTGACAGGGAATGCATAGCAACTAGAACTCTTCATAGATTACTGGTGTGAATGAAAACTAGTACAGCCACTCTGGAAGATGGTTTGGCATTGTTTTATAAAGTTAACTATACCATAGGGACCAGAAATTCCTCTTTTGGGAATGTATTCTTAGAAAAGTGAAAATATATGTTCATACACAAATATCTACATAGATATCTATAGCAGCTCTATTAGTGATAGATCCAAACTGAAAATATATGTCCTGTGGTAGGTAAATGGACATTTGCACAATGGAACACTCAACAGTATGACAGAACAGAATTGCGACACTCACCACTTGCATGAATCTCAAAGGCATTGTAGTGAGTGAAAGAACCTGGTATCCACAGGTTACTGCTGAGAGATTATACTTATATAATGTTCTAAAAATAATAAAGCTGTAGGTATGGAGAATATATCGGTTGTTTCTAGGGGTTATGATTGAGAAAAACAGGGTGAATATAAAGGATTAACAATTTTTTTGGAGTAAATAAACTTTCTATGCACTGATTACTGTGGTTTTTACATGGACCTATAAACATACGTTAAAATTCACATAACTCTATGCTGCCAAGAAAGTTTTCTTGTATGAATAGAAAAAATAAAGACACTGATAAGTAAATCAAAAGATAATACATAAACAGAAAACATTTACAAAACACATGTCTGACAAAGGACATGTGTCTAGAATACATAAAGACCTCTCAAAATTTTATAATAAGAAAATATTAACCCATTTGAAAAATGAGACTGGACAGTGTTTCAGCAAAGAATATGAATATGCCCATGGAAATGTACTCAGCATCATTAGGAAATATCTGTTTGAGTGGCTTAAAAAATAGCTAACAGTACTACATACTTGTAACTCTCATACATTGCTGGTGGGAATATACAATGTTTTAGTCATTCTGGAAAATAGGTTTGCAGCTTTTTATAAAGTTTAATATACGCTAACTAATAAGACCCAGTAATTCCATTCCTAGGTTTTTATCTGAAAAATAGAAATACGCATTCACACAAATACTTCGGCATCAATGTTTATTTCAGCTATGTTAATAACCATTCGCAATTTCAACTGGTGAATGGATAAATGAACTCAGGCATTCCCTTACAATTGGATACTATTTAACAATAAAAAGAGCATGCTACAATACAGGTAATGATATGGATAAATCTGAAACTCATTATGCTGAATGGCAGAAGTGAGATTCAAAGGGCTACATTCTGCATGATTGCATTTATATGGCATTATGGATAAAGCAAACATATAGTGGAAGAAACATATCAGTCCTTCCTAGGGACTAGGATGTGAGGAGAATGTTTGATTATATAGGAGCATGTAGGAACCTGACAGTATGATGGAAAGCTCTGTACCATGACTGTGCTGACGGTTGTACAGCCATAACACATTAATTAAGGCTCCTACAACTGTACACCAAAAGGGTACATTATTGAAATGATACCACTATAATCTGAGTGAAAGTATAAGGTTACAGAGGTGGTGGAATAGTAATAACTGATGAAATTGGGCAGTGAGCATTTGGGGATTTCTTATACTGTATTCTTTATTTTGCATATGCTTGAAAAATAAAAAGTAAAAATCTAGAAGGCTAACACCTATTGCTGGCAGGAATTTAGTAAAAGGATGCTACTGCACTGCTGATGAACGTGTAAATTGCCACAGAATTTTTTTGAAAGCAATCTTGTAACAGCTGGTAGAAATTGCAACTACATAAACACTTTGTCCCAGAAGACCCACTATTTTAATCTCTCCTGTAAAAATAAGGGCTCCAGAGTTTTAAAGGTATAAATACAAGGATGTTTATTACAGCACTGTAGTTAGTGGCAAGCAGCTGAACACAAGTGAGTGTCTATAAATGGAACAGTCCCAAAACACTCCCTTGTGATACCCCTTTATAGTTACTTGTCCCAGTGGCACAATGGCTTACAGAACAGCTGCACTTTGGAATATTATGCAGATACTAAAAAGTAATGAATCAGAGTATTAGTTTATAAATCTAATAAATGATGAAGCGGTGTTTCAAACCTAACTCTGCCTGACTCCATCATATGTATATTTAACCTCTGTGTGCTAATACATTTTTTAATTTCCCTATGGTATGTTCTTCTTGGCCTTCACCTTATCTCATGTAGGTGATAGGGAGTTGAGTTTAAGATTCAGGGCTGGAATAAAGGGCTGTTGAATTAGCTGGGCTTTTTCTGGGATTTTAAACCTTACTGCTCATTGGGGCAATACCAGTGCACATTGCAGTGAGATGTGAGAACAAAGCCCCAAATGTTGCTTTGTACCCTGGAGACCTTGTTACTGTGGACCCAGCCACTTAGAAGTCCTGGTGCTCAGCCATCTCTCTTTTTCTTACACTCTATGACATGAGAAACCACTGGCTTTATTGTAGAGGATGAAGGTGTATGCCCAGGGGACTACAGTTTGGGAGACCAAGTCCAGTGTGAAGGGGGTTATGTTCCTGTCTCAGGAGAGATTTGAGGTGGTGACTCATTCAACTGCAGTCTTGTGATTACATTTCTGTGAAGTAGAAAACTAATCCATGCTGTTGGAAACCAAGGTACTGGTAACTCTTCTAGGCTAGAACTTTAGGAGAGCATGAGGGTGACTTTTAAGGAGCAAATAATGTTATTTCCCCTTAATATTGGTGCTGGTGGCATGAGTGTTTTCAGTTTGTAAAAATTCATCAGATTTTACACTATGATTTCAGCCTTTTTCTTATGAATGTGTTATACTTCAACAAAAGGTTGAAAAAAATGAAAAGCAGAAAACTATGTTAAACAAAATAATAAATAATAGTTACTATGTAAATGACCACAGAACCTTAATGGCTTCATATAATAACATTTTATTTCTGAGACTTGCTGTCATTGGGGTACTGCTGAGTAGTTCTTCTCTAAGCCTTGACTCAAGGATCCAGGCTCCTTACACCTTTGGACATGACTGCCCTCAGCATATGGTTCTCTGTGGAAAAGGGACAATATAGGAAAATCATAAATGACTGGATTTTTAGGGGTCAGCCTTAGAATGGTGAATATCACTTTCTCTTACATTGTATTGGATGAAAGTAATCAAATGACTTCATCTAGAGGCAAGAAAATTTAGTCTTCCATTATTTTCATTAGGGAAATTATGTGGATTGGGAAAATATATTATTTTGTCTTGGGAGTTCCTGTCATACCACAGTGGAAACGAATCCAACTAGGAACCATGAAGTTGCGGATTCTATCCCTGGCCTCGCTCGGTAGGTTAAGGATCTGGTGTTGCCGTGAGCTGTGGTGTAGGTCACAGATGCAGCTCAGATGGATCTGGCTTTGTTGTGGCTGTGGCATAGGCCAGCAGCTGTAGCTCCAATGAGACCCCTAGCCTGGGAACGTCTATATGCAACAGGTGCAGCCCTAAAAAGCAAAAAAATAAAATAAAATAAAATAATTATTTTTGTCTTGAATTGAATTTTTTTTTCCTCTTGTTCTTTCCTTTTCCTCTTTGTAGCTAGTCAGTGAGGGAGAAAGAGACTGGTTGCCATGTTTACTGTCATGAAACTACACTGGTTTCTCATCTTGTGAGGTGAGGTACAGAGCTGAATTTTATCTTACTTTGTTTTATTTTATTTATTTTATTATTTTTTTCAAAGAGCTGAATTTTATGACTCCCACTATGCCTGTTTCATACAGCCACAGATAATCTACAATGTGCCAAATATTTTTTGCATCAATGCATTATTCATTTAAAATTCTCCCACATTGGTTGGAGCCATATGCCTGTGTGTGCATTCAAAATTGGCTTGGAGTTCTAGAGCTATCACTTTCAAGACTTAAGGCAGTTTGGTGCAAGTGATTATTTCCTAGGATTGCCTTTGCCAATTTGGAATCTTGGATAAGCAAAGGAATAGGAACAAGATGTCACATAAAATCCAATACATATCAATTGCTGTATTTCCAAGAAGCATCTCGCAGCATAGAATCTTCAGTTTATCGTTAATTGGTGTCTTAGGTTAATTGGTGATTCTGTTAAGTAGATCAATTGAATGAGAGGAAAACAGACCAAACTAATTTTGGCTTTCTAGAATGAAATATGATCTCTCTATGGATGTGAATCATTTGGTTTTCATTCCCATTATCTTCAAATTACATCATTAGGCATCTTGGCAACTCAATAACAAATGCAGAGGGGCAAGGTTTTCCATTCTAAGTCACCCCACTTCCTCACTGGAGTCCTTTGACTTAAATGCTAGGCCCAGTTTCTTAGAATCTATTGTTTGTCAGGTACTTCTAAAATTAAGAGCATAATATTCATAATTAAAGGTCAGGCCCTTCTATGATTAGTACCAAGGACAGAAAACCCGATGAAGAATCTTAAGGTGTAAATGGAGGCATCCTCGACTTTCTGAACAACAAAGAGATGTGTTGTCATCCAACCGTAGCAGGTAGGACTAATGACAAGCCTGACAGGTCTTGTAGGAGCCTTGAAAATTCAAGCTCTCTGTTTCCAGTTGTCTCAGTACTGGAAGTGCCCAAGAAGTTTTCCCTGAAAACACACTGATCTTCTCATCCCTTCTTACTTGAATCAAATTAATTGATAGGAGTTCCTGCTGGTGCAATGGGATTGGTGGTGTCTTTGAAGTGCCAGGACACAGGTTCAATCCCTGGCTGGCACAGTGGCTTAGAAGGATCTGGCTTTGCTATAGCTGTGGCATAGGTCGCATCTGAGGCTCAGATCTGATCTTTGGTCTGGGAACTCCATATGCTTTGGGGCAGCCAAAAAAGGAAATAAAAAAATTAATTGACAGCTATGATATTGAAATAATGCCTCAAAGGTTCTGCAGGTACACAAGACCCCCAGAAGTTGTGAGCCTTTCATGTTTTGCTCTGTACTGTCTCTATTGCTGCCCTTTAAGAAAGCCTGATCATCTCAGTGTTGTTGCTGCCAGAAGTCTTTATTGCTTTTGCTTTCCAGAAGGCTTTTCAAATTGCTGCAGATAGATAATCCCATTAATTTCAGACTGTGGATAACTGACAATATCTATTAGTTTTGGATTCACAACCCCCTTTGGATCAGCCCAGTATTGACTAAAGAGTGAATTGGCTGACTCCAAAGTCAAGATTAAGCTTCACATAGACATGTGCATTGGACAGATGTGGAAGAGGAGATGACATGCAGGAAGAGGGAGGGGTTAAAATATTTCCTGAGGTTGAAAAATTGAGTTGGAGAATTAAATATTTTAGAATCTGAAAAAAATAAAGACATTCTCGAATTTAGGCAATAAAGAAATGTTAAAATACTGAGGTTTATCAAAGAATATTTTGTCTCCAGCAATAGTGAAGACAATAGAAATGATGGTGATGATAATTAACATCTATTGCATGGTTGCCACATCAGAGATTTATATTTGTCTCTCTTTGGCTTATTCCACTTAGCATAATGCCTTCAAGGCCCATCCATGTTGTTGAAAACAGCAGGATTTTTTTTTCTTTATTATGGCTGAAAAATATTCCATCGTATGTATTTAACACATCTTCTTTATTAGCGTCCACTAATGGGCATTTAGATTTTCTCCATACTTTGGCTTTTTTATATAATGCCACAATGAACATGAGGGTACAGATATCTCTTTGAGCTCCTGTTTTCAGTTTTTTACTATATATACCCAGAAGTGGAGTTTCTGGATCATATGACAGTTATACTTTAGATTTTTTTTGAGGAAACTCCAAAACTTTTTATACTGTCTTCCATAGTGGCTACACCCGTTTACATTCCCACCAAGAATACACAAATGTTCCCTTTTCTCCACATCCTCAGCAATGCTTGTTATCTCTTATTTTGACAATAGACATCTGACATGTGTGAGGTGGTATGTTATTTTTGTTTTGATTTGCATTTCTGTGATGATTAGTTATATTGAGCACCCTTTTATTTCTCTGTTGAGCTTGTGTATGTCTTATTTGGAATTGATAGGAGAATAGGCAAGAAGAGATTAACAGACAATTCTTCTACCCACTGAATAGGCCAAAGAGAAAATTTGTAAAAATTCGATTCTTCAATTCTTCTACCCATTTTAAATGGGACTGTTTTCTTGCTATCGAACTGTATTCATATTTGCTAATGAACAGATGAATATGTTCATTACATATTTTGTGTATTAATCCCTTACAAGTCTTATGGTTTGCAAATATTTTCTCCCATTAAATTGGTCACCTTTTCATTTTGTTGATGGTTTCCTTTGCTGGGCAGAAACTTTTTGGTATGATCAGTCGCATTCATTTTTTTTTATTTTTGTTACACCTGATTTTGAAGTCAAAAACCAAAAATCATTGCCAAGACCAATGTCAAAGAGCTTACTCCCTATGTTTCTTTATGGTTTCATAGTTTCAGGTCTTATGCTCAAAGCTGTTTTTTGTGTATGCTGAAACATAGGGTCCAGTTTCATTGTTTTGCATGTGGCTGTTCGGTTTTCCCAATACCAATTATAGGAGAGTTTTTCTTCCCTATTTTGTATTCTTGACTTTTTTGTTATAAATTAATTGACCATGTATACACGGATTTATTTCTAGACTCTCTATTCTGTTCCATTGATCTGTTTGTCTGTTTTTATGTTAATACTATACTGTTTTGATTATCATAAATTTGTAATTTAGTTTGAAACCAGGAAGTTTGAGGACTGCAGATTTGTTCTTTCTCAGGATTATTTGGCTATTTGGGGTCTTTTGTGGTTCCATATATATTTTAAGATTGATTTACCTATTTATGTGAAAAATGTCATAATTTTAAAAGGGATTGCACTGAATCTGTACATGGCTTTGGATAGTATGAACATTTTACCAATACTAATTCTTCCAGTTCTTGAGCATGGAATATTTTCTATTTATTTGTGTCTTCTTCAATTTCGTTCTTACTCTCTTATAGTATCCATGTATTTCATCTCCTTGCTTAATTTTATTCTTTGGCATTTTATTTTGTAATGCAATTGAAATAATTTCTCATTTTTTTCTCTCTATGTGTCTCTAATGGTGTTAACTCCATTTCACCAACCCGAGTACCACATAATTTAGACTTGCACAGTTAAGGTGCCATGTTATCATGGAGACAGAAATTGACAGAGGTATGAGCACATGACCCCATCAAACCAACTAGAGATGGTGATATTCAATTCTAGGATTTTTTTTTCTGCATTATTAATGTCGTGATGATTTGGGGTTCTTTTCTTGATGTTTCTGGTTGCAAAGTATATATTCATATTCAGAAATACTCTCTGTGAGTCAGTCTGTATATTACTCTGCACTTACTTGTTTGTCTTGTGTATTTCACAGTAGCCTTTGTGCAAGGGAACACAACTTGACACAGCAGTGTTTATTTCAGTAGTAAGAAGGTTCCTAACGAGTAAATGTCACTAAGGAAAAAATAGTAAACATCACTAATGAATAAAGGGAAAGGCAGCAAAAAGTGTGTGTGGGAGTGGCAGATAAAGCCTTGAGCTTTGAAAGTAGAGGAGAGATTGTATAACAGATTGAACATTCTCTAAGCCTAAAGAGAGTTTTCACATGTGGAGGAAATGAGGGAAGTAGAAAAAAGAGAATGATTGAGAAGCAAGGCTTCTTGGGAGCAATATCTATAGCCTACAGACCTTGGGGAATTTGAACGTGGAGAAACTGAGGCTCAAAATCCCAAGCTTATTTGCCTCCCTTTCAGAATTTTATCCTAATATCTAACTTTCACACCAAATCACAAAATAATTTTTGACTAAAAGAGTAACTTCAGCCTGGGCAATATATCCCTTCCATAATCAGTGATATTATTAATGGAATTTTATTAGATAAATCCTTCTGTTTTCATGGTTCATATTTTGTCCCAAGACAAATTTCCAAAAATTGCAAAAGGGTGGTTTTGTCATTAATATTTGGAAGACATTTACTTAACCTATGGCAGGTGAAAGTTCTAGTCTGAAGCCAACCCCTTCCTGTAGCATCTCTGCCTCCCCCACACCACTCAGCCATAAAATATCCCAAACCATGAATTTACATCTGGAAGAAATTATATTGTGAAAGTTTAAATAATGCACATGATTGTAAAGCATTGAATTTTTAAATAATTATAGCATTTTTTAATTAAAAATTTTTCTATTATAGTTGATTTACAATGTTCTGTCAGTTTCTTCTGTACAGCAAAATGACCCAATTATACATTTATATTCTTTTTCTCATAATATCTTCCATCATGGTCCATCACAAGTGATCAGATGTAGTTTCTTGTGATATACAGCAGGATCTCATTGCTTACCCATTCCAAATGCAATTGTTTGCATCTACTAACCCCATACTCCTAATCCAACCCACTCCTTCCCCTTCCCTCCCCATCAGAAATCACAAGTTTCTTCTCTATGTCCATGAGTATGTTTCTGTTCTGCAGATAGGTTAATTTTTGCCATATTTTAGATTCCACATATAAATGATGTCATACGGTATTTGTCTTTCTCTTTCTGACTTACTTCACTTAGCATGAGAATCTCTAGTTCCATCTATGTTGCTATAAATGGCATTATTTTGTTTTTTTGTGGCTGAATAGTAGTCCATTGTGTATATGATCCCATCTTCTTAATCCATTCATCTGTCAGTGGACATTTGTGTTGTTTCCATGTCTTAGCTATCGTGAATAGTGCTGCAGTGAACATAGGAGTGCATGTATTTTTTTGAATGAAAGTTTTGTCTGGATATATATGCCCAGCAGTGGGATTCTTAGATCATATGGTAGTTCTATATTTAGTTTTCTAAGGTTCTTCCATACTGTTTCCATAGTTATTATACCAGTTTACATTCCCAGTAGCAGTGTAGGAAGGTGCCTTTTCTCCACACCCTCTCCAGAATTTGTTATTTACAGACTTAATAATGATAGCCATTCTGACTAGTGTGAGGTTGTACCTCATTGGAGTTTTGATTTGCATTTCTCTAATAATTAGTGATACCGAACATTTTTTCATGTGCTTGCTGGCCATCCATGTGTCTTCTTTGGAGAAATGTCTACTTAGGTCTTTTGCCCATTTTTAAGTTGGATGGTTTGTTTTTTTGCTGTTGAGTTGTATGAGTTGTTTGTTTATTTTGGAGATTAAGCCCTTGGTTGCATCATTTGCAACTCTTTTCTCCCATTCTGTAAGTTGTCTTTTTTTATGGTTTCCTTTGCTGTGCAAAAGTTTGAGGTTTGATTAGGTCCCATTGATTTATTTTGTTTTTATTTCTATTAACTTGGGAGACTAACCTCAGAGATTATTTGTACAATTGATGTCAGAGAGTATTTTGCCTGTTCTTTTCTAGGAGTTTTGTGGCATCTTATGTTTAATTCTTTAAGACATTTTGAGTTTATTTTTCTACATGGTGTGAGGGTGTGTTCTAGTTTCATTGATTTACATGCAGCTGTCAAGTTTTCCCAGCACCACTTTCTGAAGAGACTATACTTACCCCATTTTATGTTCTTGCCGCCTTTGTTGAAGATTAATTGACCATAGGTGTCTGGGTTTATTTCTGGGTTCTCTATTCTGTTCCCTTGGTCTGTCTGTCTGTTTTGGTACCAGTACCACACTGCCGTGATTACTGTACTTTGTATTATTGTCTGAAGTCTGGGAGAGTTATGCCTCCTGCTTGGTTTTTGTTCTTCAGAATTTCTTTGGCAATTCTGGGTCTTTTGTGGTTCCATATAAATTTTTGGATTGTTTGTTCTAGTTCTGTGAAAAAATGTCATGGGTAATTTGCATTGAATCTGTAGGTTGCTTTAGGTAGTATGGCCATTTTTACAATATTAATTTTTCCAACCCAGGATCATGGAATATGTTCCCATTTCTTTGAATCTTCTTTAATTCCCTTGATTAATGATTTATAATTCTCAGCATTTAAGTTTTTCACCTTCTTGATCAGGTTTATTCCTAAGTATTGAATTTTTCGGGGGATGTTATTTTAAAAGGTATTATATTTTTATAATCCTTTTCTAATATTTCCTTTTTAGTATACAGAAATACAACCGATTTCTGAATGTTAATCTTATATCCTGCTACTTTGCTGAATTCATTGATCAGTTGGAGTAGTTCTTGTGTGGAGTCCTTAGGGTTTTTTATATATAGTATCATGTCATCTGCACAGAGACAGTTTTACCTCTTCTCTTCCAATCTGGATACCTTTTATTTCTTTTGTTTGTCTGATTGTTGTGGCTAGGACTTCCAGTACTATGTTGAATAAAATTGGTGAGAGTGGGCATCCTTGTCTTGTTCCAGATTTTAGTGAGAAGGCATTCAGCTTTTCTCTATTGAGTATTATATTTGCTGCGGGTTTGTCATAAATGGCTTTTATTATGTTAAGATATGTTATCTTTATACCCATTTTGGTAAGAATTCTTATCATGAATGGATGTTGGATTTTGTCAAATGTTTTTTCTGCATCAGTTGAAATGATCATGTGGCTTTTGACTTTTCTTTTGTTAATGTGGTGTATGACATTGATTGACTTGTGTATATTGAACCATCCTTGTGAACTTGGGGTGAATCCCACTTGGTTGTGGTGTTTGATCTTTTTTATGTGTTGTTGGATTTGGTTGCCCAAAATTTTGTTGAGAATTTTTGTGTCTATATTCATAATTTCCTTTTTTTGGTAGTATCTCTGTCTGATTTTGGTTTTAGGGTGACGATGGCTTCATAGAATGTCCTTGAGATTATTCCTTCTTCTTTAACCTTTTGGAAAGTTTAAGAATGTTGTATATAAGTTCTTTTTTGTATATTTAGTAGAATTCTCCCATGAAGCCATCTGGTCCTGGACTTTTGTTTTTAGAGAGTGTTTTTCTTACATATTCAATTTCATTTCTAGTGATTGGTCTGTTCAAATTAGACTTCTTTCTCTATGTTTTCTGAGTACCCCCAAATTCATCCACTGAAAAGTATATTTTTCCCTATCTACATGAAAGAATGTGTACACATCAAAGTGATCCTAGGCACTTGGCAGAAATTATATCTTTTAATGAATGATTGAATGAAATAAGAGAAACTGCAAGGCCAAATCAACGTACTAAGGAATCTCTAAAGTTTATTCACTAGTTGTTTTCAATTATGATTTCTTATTGCTTTTGATTAAAGTGGACTTCTTTGTGGTGTCAAGTTTAGAATGAGACCAAAACATAATTGTCTTTGTTCAGATTCCCTAGGAAGTGGGCACAAAGACAAGGTTTGTGTGTGATTAATTAAGAGGGTTCTCCCATGAGAAGCCATGATGGGCACGAAAGAAGCAGGAAAGAGAAGAAGAAGCCAAACTAAGTTTAAGGCATTGTATTAGCCTTCAGTCTGATGCTGCATAAGTACTGGCACACACCTTCCAGAGTTTGTGCCATCTCAGGGCGAGCAAGCTGGGCTTTCATACTCCTTCAGGAGTGCCTCACAACTCTCCAACTGGAATTAAACTCCCAGGCATTTCTGGCTTCTAATATGTATGATCAGATTAGTTCCAGAAACCCAAACGTAGTCCTCTAAACAGTTTGCAGGTGCACACCCTTAGGAGAAGCTCACAGAAATGCAGGATTTACTTGCAGAAGTGGTAAAGTGTCTCTGGAGATATCAATAGCATTTGCTACAATATTTAAAACAAATGAAAAAAAAATAAAACACCTACTGTATTATCAAACAAAACTGAAGTTAAGCATTACTTGAGCACTTACTAACTGTCACATTTGGAAAGTTATGGGATCTTCTTGATCCTTAGTTTTCCTCATATGTAAAATGCCTGTGATAGTAATGTACTATCTTTATAGAACTAAATTGGAAAACATATTAAACCCTCGTTTTTCTCTTACTATCACTTACATATGGAATCTTAAAAAAGAAAGTTAAACTCATAGAAACAGAAAAGTAGAGAAGTGGTTGGCAGGGAACAGTTTGTGGAGGAAATGGGGAAATATTAGTAAAATTTTTAAAAATGTAGGGATTAGGGAAATGAGTGGCTTCCCAAATAAAAATGGACATATCATCAGAAGTTTGTTACAGAAGATAGGTCTTGGTGAGAGAGGACATGAAGCAAGTGGCTGTTACAATTGTTAAATCAAGGGGTGGTGAAAGTATGAACCAAGTATAAACTGAGATGAAGAGGATAGTCAAGACGTACTGATTTTTGTTCGACTGATTAGATTTAGGAGAAACGAAGAAAGAACATTGTGTCCAGCTTTAGCTTTCATATCTGCAAGTACAATATTTGACTTTAGATATAGCTAGATTCCATTTCCCCTGTAATTTTGGGAGGGTTTTCCTTTTTACCTTGGCTTGATTTCTTTTGAGCTGGATTCTGTCTTAACAGATTCCCCATCAGGCAGAAAAAATGGTCTCAAGAGGATCCAGGCGCAGATCCTTAAAACTCATTATTCCAGTATCAGAGTTTAAATATCCCCCCACCCGAGTGCCCATATTTAGGGATAGAAAGGATTCTGATTGGTCTTCATTTGGAAATGCGCCTGTTATGAGCTTCGTTTTGTTTCCCTCTCCCTCAAATTCACATGTTGAAGCCCTGACCCCCGTGCTTCAGAATGTTGCTGTACTTTGAGATAGGGCCATTAAAGACATAATTGAGGTGGGAGTTCCTGCTGTGGCACAATTGTTATTGATCAGCTTGTCTCTGTGGAGGCCCCGACCTGGACCTGTTGTATTGGGTTAAGGATCTAGCATTGCTGCAGCTATGGTGTAGGTCACAGCTCTAGCTCAGATTCAATACTTGGAGTGAGGCTGAAAAAGAAAAAAAAAGACGTAAATGAGGTTAAATGATATCATAGGTATGGGCTGGTATTTGTCAGGATTCCTCAGAGAAACAGAACCAATAGTGTACATACACAGAAAGAGACTTATTTTAGGAAATTCGTTTATGTGATTGTGGAGGCTTGGAAAGTACAAGGGAAGGAGGCAGGTGGGGACTCAGGAAAGAGTTGCAGTTTGAGTTCAGGGCACACCAGGAAGAGCAGGGGCTGCAGATGAAGTCTGCTGACAGGATCCCTCTCGTTTGAGGGAGATCAACTTTTCTTTCTATGTAGGCATTCAACTGATCAGATGAGGCCCACCCTCATTATGGATGGTCAATCTACTTTAAATTCATAGGTTTAAATGTAAATTACTTTCAAAAATACCCTCACAGAAGCATCTGGAATAATGTTGAATCACTATCTGGACTCTGTGACCCAGCCACATTGACATATATAATTAACCATCACAGGGCTCAAATCCAATCTAATTGGTCTCCTTATAAGAAGAGCAAATTTGGACATATAGACAGGTACCAGGGATATGTGCATGCAGATCACATAAGCACAGAGTGAGAAGATGGCCATCTGCAAGCCAAGGAGAGAGGCCTTAGGAGAAATCAAGCCTGCCAATATCTTAATCTTAGACTTCTTGCCTCCCAAACTGTGAGAAAATACATTTCTGTTGTTTAAGCCCTAGTCTGTGGTATTTTGTTATGGTAGCTCTAGCAAACTAAGGTACTGCCCAACCACAGACCCATCACTGGATAAAGCATAAGGGGGATGGGGCACTGTTATTGGCCAGGTTGAATCAGGTATTCACCCCCAAAGTTGGAAAAGTAGGGAATGAATGATTGACAGTCCCAAAAGAATCACAAAGATTAAAAGAGAAAACATTTCCAAAAATGCTACAAAAAGCAGTCATTTCTAAAGCAATCAATTGCTCCTCATTATGATGTTTTCACTGAGAAAACCTTAGAGACCATGGTAATGGAAGAGCAATAAGTGTACCAGAAAGTGTACCATTTTTTAAAAAAGGAAAGATAAGGGGCGAGACAAAAATCAAGGCCTCTCATTGAAATAGTCATGCCAGGAGATGCTAAAGTTGTGTGCCAAGACAGGAAAAAGAGACACACATGAGTGACATATAATACCACTTGGGCTTTTAAAAGAAGAGATGTATATATAAATGTACCTCACTAATGAGAGATCTTCCAAATATGTAAATACATGCTCTAGGGGCAGCAAGAAATGTCTTCTAAAACATTAACTATCAGCGCTAAGAATAGGATTTCCAGATCCTTAAGTAGAATCATGAAAATAGCATAGGTTCTTTTGGCTTATACTTAGTGACCATTCTGCTCATTGCCAACTTCTCTGTGTTCAGGTTCTAAAAAGAGAGGTTTTGATTGGTATACTTGCTTCCATCTAATTCACACTATGCCTGTTGGAGAAGAATTTCCCACAGTCACCTCTGAGGTGTTTTGTCATCATACTGTCTGGCCACTGTATGGTTGCTTTCAGCTCATGACCAAGCTTGGTTCAACCATGTGACCAAAGTCGTAGAGACAGTTTATTTACTCAGAGCATGAAGCATACATCCTAGCAAAGCATCCAGGAAATATAATGCTACTTTCCTGAGGCATCAAGGCTGCCTGCACAATGAAATCAGCACTGAGTAGCTCAGAACCCAAGTTGATGATAAATGACCATTACAATGATAATGATGGTGATTGCGATGATGATGATGGTGTTGCTGTGATAGTTATCACTAAAATATCTCTTTGACTTGCTCCACTTGAAGTGTTTTCTTTTATTTAATCTCCGAAACGACCCTACCAAGAAAGTAGTATTATTAAACCAATTTGGTGGGTATGGAAGATAAGCAGAGTTTAAATAGATTGCCTTCGTCCTCAAAATTAGTAAATATTGAAGAAGGCAAAATAGTATAGTGATCAAAAGCCTAGTTCTAAAAGTGCTTTAGCTGTGGTGAACAGGCTCAATGGACCTTGATAATTTTTTTGGTGTTTTTCCCAAAAGTACTTCAGAACTTGCCCAAGGATCATTTCTAGGAAGCACACCATTCTGAATTCAAGAAGGGATGACATCCTGCAAAGAGAGGGAGTTGTTATGAGTCCCAGAGATGAAGGCTATTATTCCAAAACTCTCCTGTTTCTTCAATTTTTTCTGAGTGGCTTTCACCATTAACTTAAAATGAAACATTTTAAACTCAGGGTAGAGTAACCACTGGCTTAACCATAGGGTGGTGAGTTTGAGATTTCCTTCCTCTTTTGAAAGTGCTCACTTTCTCACCTATGCTGGAAGAGTTTAGATTCCTCATTTGATGATGCTGCATTTGTATCTCTGAGAATTTACAGCTTTTTAAAAATATGACTTCAAAGTTTTTGACCCTCTGAAGCCACACAAGAGACACACTTGAGAAACATTTCCCTTTAGGTGACAGGTTCCACTAACATGTGTTTCCAAAACTATTGAAATCACTATCTCCATCATTTGTTATTTCATGGTTAGGTTAATCACACAACAATAAATGAAATGTAATAGTTTCACATCATTATAGATAGTGTGTCAGTGAAATCTGGTAATAATGATACCATCCAATAAATTTTATTTCATTATGCGAGCAAAATGAGATTCTGCTGTGTAGCACTGAGAACTATGTCTAAATGCTTACATTGCAGCATGACAATGGGAGAAAAAATTATGTGTACAGGTATGTGTAGCTGGGTCCCCATACTGTACAGTGGAAAAAATAAAAATAAAAGAAAATGTTGGCTGAGTGGAAAATGACTTGTTTTCACAGAAGTTCTCATGTATTAATTAATAACTCATGTATTAATTAATAACTAATAACAGGTAGTATCTATTGTTAAATAATCACAAATACTTCTACAAAACAGAGATAGAGTACCCTGTGTGCTGTAGCTGAGTAAATCACTAACTTTGACCATATCCTTGACTATTTGTTGAGCAAGTAACTAGGGAAAAGAGGATGATTCCACAGGGATCTGTGAAGGTCTTGGAGATCAGTGTTTCTGGTCATTGGGTTTCCATCTTTGTTCATTGCATCTTCCTTTTCTAGTGTGTGGACTCTGAATAGCAGCTCCATCTCCTCTGGTTTCATTGAAACCACTGGTTGTTTTTGAGCAGGGTCATTTCTTTCCTGAAACTCCTGTGGAACACAAGGAGTTCTCATGGATTCTCTTACCTCCCAGTTCCTAAATGTAAACACAGTAACTATGGGGAGTTTCCAAGATTTTTGCTCTGTTGTTTCCCATGGAAATCAGATGGGGAGTAAAATTGTGGCCAGTTTCACCTGCTCACCATACACACCAAAACACATATGCTTCTTAGCTGTGGAAATAAGTACTAATAGATTAAGGAACAAGAGCAAGGAAGCTTGTGGAGCTGGCAGCAAATGAGTTGTTCCCTCTACACTAAACGCATTACTTAGGCACATAAAGAGCTTTCTTCTGCTTCCTGTAATGTGCCTCTAATGGGCTAGACTGGTTTAGAATATTGGCATAGGCTGTCAATTTTTGATGCTAAACTAAAAGTTACAAAAGGATCAAACACAAGGATCATTAGAGTGAAAATTATACTTTTCCCAGAAGTCTCAGCTGTTAAGTTCCACTTCAGTTCCACAGTCTGTTCTTAGGGCAGTGCCAAAGACAAATTAAGCCACAAACAAAGGGCTTATTTAGGATATGAGGCAGAAGCATATGGGCAGAGAGGGGAGTGTTTCATGAGAGATGGGAGAGAGAGTTCTGAGAAACCTGATGGGCAGTTTCCAGGAAAAATCTCTTAGATTGTATTCTCAGAGATAAATACCAACTTCACTTTCTTTCCATTTTTCTCTCAAAAATGTCCTAAGGTTATTCTGTTCTAAGGGTTCAAATCAGATTATGAGTACCACTAAGGACATGGCATAAGCTTTCAGTTTGACTTTAAGTCAGGGGAAGCCACTGAAGCAGAGAAGTGACAAGATCTAATTTATGCTAAGTTAACCTCATTCTGGCTGTTGTGTAAAGAGTCAGTTAAAAAGGGCCAAAGAGGGGAGCAGGGAGAGGAGTGGGGAGTGGGGAACTTTGGCAGTGGTCTTGATGTTAGCTTCCAGCCAGCACTCTGGAAGGCAATTTAACTATAACTCAAACATCTCTGTGACTCTGCCTGCCTCAGTCACTGAGCCAGGCTTTGTCAGGTTGGAGAATGTTCCCCAGGCTGCACTAGCAGAGCATTCCTTCTCCTCATCAGTTTTTGGGCAGTTTGCCTCTGAAAAATCATTTCTCAAGAAATTGCTATTTCTATCTTTTAAACAGAAAGAGAACAGAAAAGAATAACTTGGCACGCTTATGGGCAAAAGTCGTAGGAAGACAGTAAAATCTCTCAGCATGAAAATAATTACCCGAAATCAAAGGCATGAAAGTGCTGGCTGGCTCCTGTAAATGTGTTTTGCATCATGTAAATCATGTTAAATTTGAAAGTTGTGAAATGATATTTCACTGAGAAGGCTACATGTAATTTTTACCAAGTGAATGTTTTTTCTCTCAGGCACTAGGCAGGGGTCACCTCAACCTATGGTCTAAAGTGAGAGGCATTGGCCAGGTTAGTGTATCCGTGAAATGCATTAGATAAGGAGCTGTCTCTTATGTCTGATGTGTATCTTTTTAGTTATATTAGACTGACATTGTTTAATAGCAGATATTATGGAGCTAATTCTGCATCTCCTCACTGATTGTTAGAAATTGGTGGCTGTTGTCCAGGGAAATGGATTTCTGACATTTTTTTTTCCATTTTACAAGATTATTGTAAAAAGCATCTTTGCTGCTATACTCATTATGAGATATTAAAGGACTAATCGCAGAATTACATTTTTCACTGGTGTTTTTTTTATCATCCTTTATTATAAAACTTTTGGCCTTTTTTTTTTAACTTGAGAAATAAACTCTGTAACGACTTGAGTTCTAAGGTCCTATATGGTGTTTTGGAGAAGAAAGACCTTCTCTCCTCTTCCCTTTTACATGCTTCTTCTATATCTGTTTTCAGAGTCAATCCAGCTCATTATGTATATTCATTCATTCAATAATTATTGAACCTCCATTATGTACAGGGTCTGTGGTAGGTGCTACTCAAGTATTAACGACAAAATGCATCCAATCCTTACATACCTGGAGCTTTCAAGACTATTGTAAAAGGCATCTTCGCTGCTATAATCATAATGGGATATTAAAGGACTAAGTTCCAGAGTTAACTAAACAAATAATTACAGTATTGTGTGATACATGCAATGAAGGTTTGTAGAGAATGCTGTGGCACTGTGAAGGGTTGGGAACTAATTCTGCCTGAGAGAAACAGTTAGGTCTTTGTAAAGGATGTAATGTTGCATAGACTCTGAAGAAGAGTGCTCTGGGTATGTGGATGAGGGAGAGTATGGGTTGAATTGAGTGCCACCTATAGGGTGACACATGGCTCATGGAAAGGTTTTGTTTGTTTTTCCACTAACAGAAAAAGAAATAACAAATTTGTGAACCCAGATTATTTCCCTATGTTATTGGGGAAGTCAATGCATATCTCCTTCAAAGGGTGAGCACAGCTATATCCATCCCTTCCACTTTCCTTTGTCATATCCTATCTGGTCTTTGGGGCTTTGCTTCATGAGGCTTCTTTTGAGCACCTGTCAGAAAGTAAATTGTCCTTCCTTTCAACTTTGGAGCACTCAAAGTAATCGTATATAAACATTTTATTCATAGGTTCTTGATCTAAAACATCTTTGCAGCATTCCCAAACAGCAAGCAGAATTCCTTATACCTAATAATCATATTATAGCTATCGCCTGTATGCCAGATACTGTGCAATTTTCACTTCATGAATTCTTATCTTTAATTCTCACAATTATCCTATGAGGTATGCAGTATTATCACTAACCTCATTTTACAGTCTAAAGCTCTGTTCAGAAAATAACTTGCCTCAAATCATTCAACCAGAGAGTAGCAGAGCTAGGATTAAAACTGTCTTACTATGAATGCAATGCAGCTAATCCCCCCACCCCCCATGTTGAGTGAATGCATTTATAGACTGTCACTATTTCAAGGTTGTTGCAAATTCTTTGAAGTTTTTTTCATTTGGGGTTGTATTTTATGTCTCTTTCCTTTGAATCTGGGTGGAGTGTGTGACTGCTTTTTTTTTTGTTTTTGTTTTTTTTGTTTGTTTTTTTTGTTTTTTTGGTCTTCTTAGGGCTGCACCCACAGTATATTGAACCTACTTGAAATCCACAGCAATGCCAGATCTGAGCGGTGAATGCAACCTATACCGCAGCTCAAGGCAACGCTGGATCCTTAACCCACTGAGCAAGGCCAGAGATAGAACCCATGTCCTTATGGATCCTAGTTGGGTTCATTACCACTAAGCCATGACAGGAACTCCCTGTGACTGCTTTGATTGATTGAATATAGTGGAATTGACGCTATGCCAATTTAGGGACCCAACTCTTAAAAAACAAGAATTTTACTCTCTTACCTCTTAAAACATACTGTCTTAGATCCTCAGCCACCATGTAAGAAGTCTGATGCTCTGTTGAAGAGATTACCTGGACAGACCCTGAGACTGCATGGAGAGGGAGAGGCTCCTAGTTGAGCCCAACCTTCCAAGGAATAAGGCACCAGGCATTTGATTATAACTGTTTGGACCCACTAGACTAGCCCAATAGCTCAGTGACTACCACTGAGTGACCTCAGTCATTGCTTTGTAGAGCAGAAGAATCACTGAACTGAGCAGTTCACAAATTCATAAGATACTATCATGTGGTTGTCCCTTGAAGTCATTGAGTTTGGATGGTTTCCTATGGAGAAGTTAACAAGTGAAATAACCTATTCTATCTGGAAACTTAGGAACTCAAAAATGTTTTCCTTGAGCACCCCCTTATGGCAGTCCTACATGAGATGTCATGGAAGAAAGAAAAAAAAGGTGGTTTCTGATTTTTAGGATCTTGTTACTTTCTTGGCCCATGGTGGTGGTGAGGAGGGAGGTATAGTGTATCTAAATATTTTAGGCTATGGATAAATGGCACTGAACAAAACTCCCCAGTTCAAAGTGACAGATTTCTGCCCTTTGCCCCATTATGGTTTGAAAATCAGAAGGGATTTTAGAAATCATTCATATTAATTATTTATTTCACAAATAAAGAAACCGAAGCCATGGAAGTTAAATCTGTACTTAACATGCATTTAACCAAATTTTTCTTTTTTAATCTTAATATCTCAAAAAAGAATTATACTTTCTGCCATCCTTCTCTCAGCTTTCGATGGAAGATCCAAATGCAAAATAGGACTAGCAGCTGGCTGTGGAGGCTAAAACATTTCACACTCAGTTGCTAAATCATTCAAGCAGGAGTCATTTGTCTAACATACATGTACTTGAATAAATTAGTGCTTTTGTGAAAAATGTGTTTGTTAGCTAGTGGTTACTAATAATTTCTCACACTCTCATTTGTTTGAAATATAATGAAAAATAACCATAGTTATATTAAATACCGGTATCTGTATCTAGGACTAACAGATTGGAGGAAATATAATTACAACTCATTGCCATATCATAAAATCATTATAGTGATTCCTGCTCAATGGTGGCTGGTTTATTTCAAAATGGGAATAATATAGACCATTCGATAACATTTTTATTTACAAATATAAGTTTTTAAGTGATAGACCCATTAGGAGAAACTGGTTAAAGGACACACTGGCTCTCTGTATTATTACTTACAGATGCTTGCAAATCTACAATTATTTCAAAATTAAACATCTTAAAAGAATGAGTGATACTCTCCATTGCTACACACATTACCTTCCTCCATTAGACTTTTCTGCTTCTGTAAGATGAAAACAAAAAATAATACATTCATATATATATAAATATATTTATGGCTGCACCCAGGACAAATGGAAATTCCTGGACCAGGGATTGATTCCAAGCCACAGCTGTGACCTATGCCTCAGTTGAAGCAATGCTGAATTTTTTAACACATTGTGCTGGACCAGGTACCCACCCCTCCATAGCAACCTGAGCTACTGCAGTCAGATTCTTAACCCACTGTAGAAACTCCCACATGTGTGTTGATTTGAAAGTCTTTGGTTTGAATGGATTTCAACATCTTAGGAACCACTACATCTTCATAGGACATCTCTGAAATGCTCCAGTAAGCAAAGGACACTGTAGTATCCACTACTATAAAACTCAGGGACAAATAATATATTTTGATTTGATATAGTGAATAGTTTCACTACATTAAGGCTAGTGGGTTGATTTTTGCTCGTGTGGCCCAGAAAATAAAAAAGAATGCCCTATAGTCTAGCAGTTAAGTGTATAGACTCTAGAATCAGGCTGTTGCCTTAGAATCTTGGTTCTTCAGCTTTCTATCTATATGATCATGACATATAGATTTCTTGATATTCCTTTGCCTCTGTTGTCTCATTTAAAAATAGAATCAGTAATAGCATTCACTGCTTAAAATTCCTGAGAGAATTGAATCACTGAATACGTATGCCTGACATTCAGTGAGCTCTCAGTAATGGGAAACTGGGTGTAGGGGTAGTGTGGTTATGATTCTGCCACCTGAAAATGGTTAATCGAGAGAAGCAGCTGAAATTACAGGTGCTTTCTACCCTGAGGCTCTGTTATACACAATTCCTGTCAGTCCTAACCAGGTGGTGGAGTTCATCAGCAGTCTCAGCCCTCCAGGTCATAGGGTGAACTGCCTGCCATAGATCTTCCATTAATTGTGCCTGTTTTGTAGTCCGGATCCCTGAGTACCCATCAAGTCACAATCTTCTCAAACCCATCTTATTGCTATGTTGATTCAGTCATCGCCTCTTGGTCTGTACCTAGATTTTCTTTGCTCTGTACTTGGTTTCCTGCTGGAAAAAAAATTTTGTCCCTGGATCCCTGACCCTCTACCCTGACCTTCCCATCATCCTCTTATATGGAAGTGAATTCTGTCCCTTCAGCGCCAGCCACAAGGTGGCATATTGATATAATAATTACTCAGAGCTGTAGCACTTGTGCCCATCTGGATTAGAGCACTGTGAATGTGGCTGGCATGCAGCATAGGGGCCATTTAAAGAAATGTGTTTTATAATCTGGGGTGTGTGATACTATGCAAAGAGGGGCTAGATGACCTTATGGAGCCAAGCCCCAGAACGAATTGTAGTTTTCTGGTCCAGAAGATCACCATTGAGCACCAAGAAAAAAATCATCCCTGTGACTCTCACCACACCTCCTTAGAACTGAAAAAACTCTCTGATCAGATATGCCCTGTATTTCTGTTTCAGATGAATAGTGGTGCAACCTGATGATTTTTGTATGTGATTGAAGAAGGAAAGCACAGGGTCTGCTATTCCTAGGATTTCCCTGGGGTTTTCTCTGTGGGGAATTTTCCCATTTTTGGTAGAATTAGTTTAAAGAGGGGATGTAGGGGCTTGGGAGTTTGGGGATCGGCAAAAGTAGGGGTATTGTTAGAGATAAAATTAAAGCATGTTATTAAGACAGTGGAAATGATTCAGTAAATCTGTATAAAGCCCAAAGTACAGAGACAGAAACATACTGTTCAGTAATTATAAGCAAGTATTTTTTATTATTCAAAATTTGTTAGCTGATTTGAATATATTAATGGGGCACTCTTACCCCTCCAGAATATCTGACGTATTTTGAAGAGAAAATAAAATCAGATGTATCTCCAAGGTGAGGAATTTGTGATAATGTAGAAATAAAAATCATCAAAAGCAGTAGAAATAAGTAAACTGGTGTAGAAATAAAGTTTTCCTTTCAAACCATGCTCTGGCTTTAAACTCAGACACAATAAAGTAGAAGAGAACTTGAATTGATATACGTATTCATTCAAAAGTTAATATGATCTGGTAAAGTCCTTTGCAACTTTTATGGCTTCAATACTAAATCAATTCCTCCTTGCTAAATGGAAATTGAGGACCTTGTAAACATCTTGCAATTGGCGTCAAGCAGGAGATCATCTTTCAGTAGTTTCAGAGCTCAGGGTAGGGTCAATCAATTGATTCAATTGAGATAGACAAGCATTTAATTTGTATTTTTCAAAACTTCAATACATTTTACTTTCACTTTTTTCCTACTTAACACTTCTATTTTTGTTCACTCCTTATCCACAAAGATAAACTTTTTATATAGAATTAAAAAAAAAAAAACCCTCTCTTCTAAGGAAAAGCATTTATGAAAGCACATTGATGGGAATGTACCTAAACAGGCATATACTTTCTAATTAGCTCTTTTCAGCTGTTCGCGTTGCATAATTAGAGCTCATTGAGGCCAATTCAAATGAAGAACTGTCTTCTTTATTTTTTAAAGTATCATTTAAAGTGGTTTTGGAATTGATATTATCCTAATTACCTTTTCTTAGAAATAAGCTTATGAGCTTTCATCATGAAAGAGGAGAGAGTGAGATCAGTGTAGTGATTGATGCAGGCTTGTTGTTGCTCTTTTCTTTTGTTTGCTTTTAACTCTCAGATTTATTACCTGACCTTTGTACCACAGCTGTGTGTGTGTGTGTGTGTGTGTGTGTGTGTGTGTGTGTGTGTGTGTGTGTAGCATATAGATGGGGAAGAGTTGAAGATGAGTGGTTAGTGAAGGCTAATCTGGAGCTCCTTCTCCAGATACTGGAATCAGGTCATGGGGCAATATTTAAAAACCAGTAATTGGTCACTTAGGTTATTTTGACTTCATTTTTGTACCTCACAGATTTAAGACTGTGATGTTGCCATCTGTCCATGGCACGGTATTGTAGGAGAGGCGCTTAAAATGTCTGTAACCATCTGCACTGTCCCTTTGAACCTGTGCTGGGAATTGGATGGGAAGAAATGTGGACAGATTTTCAGGTAGAAACAAGAAGTACATGCTGAGCTGTCTGGATCCTTGTTTTCTCTCTCTGAAACCTGGATGATATATGACTACTAATGTAACCAAGCAGAGCTCTTGGGCAGCTGGGCACAAAGGCCTTTCTGGGTCCTCCATTTCTTTCTTTCTTTTTTTTTTTTGTCTTTCTGCCATTTCTTGGGCCGCTCCTGAGGCATATGGAGGTTCCCAGGCTAGGGGTCGAATCAGAGCTGTAGCCACCGGCCTACGCCAGAGCCACAGCAACGCAGGATCCGAGCCGCGTCTGCAACCTACACCACAGCTCACGGCAACGCCGGATCGTTAACCCACTGAGCAAGGGCAGGGACCGAACCCGCAACCTCATGGTTCCTAGTGGGATTCGTTAACCACTGCGCCACGACAGGAACTCCCCTCCATTTCTTATTTTTGCAAAATGGACCTCATTCAGCCTCCAGGCCTTCCCTAAGTTCTAAGAGGCAGGCACAGACAATTACTTGACTATTCCTCCCTTGTCTTTGCACCCCCTCCCATGCATTCTTTCTTTGGGGCAGTCTTTGTCATTGGAGCTGGCATAAGGAGATCTTGGCATGATCCTGGTGGTGATCTTCTGGGTTATTGCCTAGAGTGACAGTGTTTGTGAAAAGGGCATACTGATCACAGATTAGAACACACTAGGAAAGGTCCTGAAAAACATCTTTTTCTAATAATCTTTAACGCATAGGCATTGTGCTCAGGAACCCCACAGGGCCCTACTTGGTTACACTAACGCATTGAAGAAGTTATGTTAAATTAATAAATTAAATAAATACAAATAAGTGAATGTGGTAAAAACTTATGAAGAAATGACCAAGCTACATTCTAATCAGCTTTTTAAATTGGCCTAATTAATAATGAGACAAGGAGGTAGAGAATGGGGGCTAAATGCTTTCTATGTTCTGTCTAGTAACCACAGACTTTCTCTTCATCCTGCAGGTAGTAATTTATAAATGTACTTCCTCTCCCATTAATCATTAATAATAGCTGTCTTTTTTTTTTTTTTCTGGCCACATCCAAGGCATATGGAAGTTCCCAGGCTCAGGGCTGAATTGGAGCTGTAGCTGTTGGCCTGTACCACAGTCACATCAATACAGGATCTGAGCTACGTCGGTGACCTATACCACAGCTCATGGCAAAGCCGGATCCTTAACCCAGTGAGCAGGGCCAGGGATCAAGCCCACGTCCTCATTGATATTAGTTGGATTTGTTACCACTGAGCCACAATGGGAACTCTTTTTTTTTTTTTTTTTTTTTTTTTCAAATGGCCACACCCATGACACATGGAAGTTCCTGGGCCAGGGATTGAATCTGAGCCATAGCTGTGACCTCCACCACATCTGCAGCAATGCCAGATCCTTTAACCCACTGCACCGGGCCAGAGATCAAACTGCCTCTGCTGTGACTCAAGCCACTGCAGTTGGATTCTTAATGCACTGCACCACAGCAGGAACTCCAGTCATAGCTGTCTTTGACTACTCTGATTTTCAAAGGTCAGAGTGGAAATTTTAATATAGTACCTGGGCATCTATATTAATATCTTTTTTTTTTTTTTTTTTTTTTTTTTTTTGTCTTTTTGTCCTTTTAGGGCCGTATCTGTAGCATATGGAAGTTCCCTGGCCAGAGGTCTAATCAGAGTGATAGCCGCCGGCCTACACCACACCCGCAGCAACACCAGATCCGAGCTGCATCTGTGACCTATACCACAGCTCATGGCAAAGCCGGATCCTTAACCCAGTGAGCAGGGCCAGGGATCAAGCCCACGTCCTCATTGATATTAGTTGGATTTGTTACCACTGAGCCACAATGGGAACTCTTTTTTTTTTTTTTTTCAAATGGCCACACCCATGACACATGGAAGTTCCTGGGCCAGGGATTGAATCTGAGCCATAGCTGTGACCTCCACCACATCTGCAGCAATGCCAGATCCTTTAACCCACTGCACCGGGCCAGAGATCAAACTGCCTCTGCTGTGACTCAAGCCACTGCAGTTGGATTCTTAATGCACTGCACCACAGCAGGAACTCCAGTCATAGCTGTCTTTGACTACTCTGATTTTCAAAGGTCAGAGTGGAAATTTTAATATAGTACCTGGGCATCTCTATTAATATCTTTTTTTTTTTTTTTTTTTTTTTGTCTTTTTGTCCTTTTAGGGCCGTATCTGTAGCATATGGAAGTTCCCTGGCCAGAGGTCTAATCAGAGTGATAGCTGCCGGCCTACACCACACCCGCAGCAACACCAGATCCGAGCTGCATCTGTGACCTACACCACAGCTCATGGCAATGCCAGATCCGTAACCCACTGAGTGAGGCCAGGGATCGAACCCACAACCTTATGGTTCCTGGTCAGATTCATTTCTGCTGTACCACGACAGGAACTCCTATTAAAATCTTTTCATATTTTTCACTGGAGTAGCATTCTTGAGGAAATGGGGCATGTGTTTGCTTAGCCCTCTAAGTAACAGTTTATATTAGCCCTTCCTTTAGAGTGATGTAGCTGGGCTTCCATCTTTTTCCAGCCATTGAGAAAGGGAAAATAATTTCATAAAGACGTACAAATAAAATAGAAGGCTACATTCATTTCAGTAGGGTAACTTGAGAAAGGAAGCAGTCATTTGAAATCAATCTGGTTTTAAAACCTCCATTAGCATTCAGAATTTTGAAATTTAGGTAATTAAATTTCCAGAACCTTTTGGGTGCAATGTAAATTCCAACACTTTCTTGTGAGGAGGAATAAAAAATAATGAGCAACAGTTTCAGATAGGGATATATATTTGTGTGGGGGGAAAAGGTGTCTACACCAAGGGTGCTGGGTTGTTGGCTTGAGATCTTGTGAGCTTCCTGAATGAAAGCTGAACTGGCAACTGGTACAAAGAGGTCAAGAAGAATTGAAGAAAGCAGTAGATCACCCCCAGTTGGCAGGTAGCAGTTTCAATAAGCAAGGGGACTTACATACAAGGCTTGTCTTGGGTGGCCACAGGATGAGTAGATCTCTGCCCCATCTGCCAGAATCTTAAAAGTGCACATAAAGGACTTACCTATGTTCAGTCATGTGTACCATCCAGATGGTTTCAGCAACACATTGCTCTCTCAAGACTGTGTCTTTGAAATTGGTTCAAAGTGGGAATGCTGGCAGAATGTACCTTCCAGGGGCAGGAGAGGAGGTTAGGAATCTTGAATTACCTGGGTCCAGCTTGCTGATCAACTGATTGTCACAACCTCTCAATGACCTCCTCCAACATGGGTGCATTTATGTACATGAGGAGTTGACTTCATTGATACAGTGTTATGTTTATAGGAAAAGATAGAGGAGATATAAGTCAGAATCAGGTCGCAGAAGCATAGATATTGGAAAATGCCGAACCTCTTGAAGGTGACTGAAGTCTGGGGTTAGCACAGCCTGCCTTCCCTCTCTTCCTTTATCCCTTCCTCCATCTCTCTTTCTTTCTTTTTTCTCCCTTCCTTCCTTTCCTCCTAGTTTTACTGAGGTATAGTTGACAAAATTTATGTATATATTTAAGGTATACTGATGATTTGATATATGTATACATTCTAAACTTATAATCAAGTTAATTAACAGATCCTTCACTTCCCCTAGTTACCGTTTAGCATAGCTTTTCAAAGATCCTGATTATTCTTTCTAACTCACTATGAAATTCTCAAGTAGGGATATTATTGGAATAATTTGAGGACTATCATGTTTAGAGTCAGAGCATTGGATTAATTGGCATCTAAAAATTTTTTTATGACTGAGATTAGTTAATTATCTACATATTCTGTCTATTAAATGTTATGTATACTTCATGTTATAAAGAGCAAATTAAATTTTTCTAGATATATTTAGGGATTTTTTTCAGAAACAATGGATTGTAAATGTGGTAGAGTTCTATCCTAGGGTTAGGAAAACATATTTTTATGGAAACAGTAAACAGTATGACTGTAATGGTTTTCCAATTTCTAGCCATTTTCATTTTCCCATTACGAAGTGAAAAATCAGATACATCTTAATGTAAATATTACCTGTTTTGATCCCTTTGACTTGTGAAAAGGATTTGTTTTATTATTTTTTTTTCCTCAGTCCACTTTTGCTGCAACCAATATTATGCCGAAACGCTCTGATATAACAAACCATGTTTTTCTCTCTGGACCATGAGAGCCATGTCTCCACTTTGATTTGGAAAATAATGTGAAGACTCTTTCAGAAGCAGGATATGCATCTACATCCCTAGGTGGAAAATAGACTGATATTGGTGATGCAGTGGCTCCCAAGCTTCATTTTGAAAATGAGCATTTTTAGTTTTGGTGAGATAAAGGATTTTTAAAACTTTATTGTCCAGAATTCAGGAAGGTGGATGGACAAAGTCTGTATTTGGTTCGACCATGAGTAAATAAGAGAGGAGACCAGGGAAGGTAACAGAAATGGGGGAAGCTGAGTTAGGAAGAAGAGACAGTACTCTGCTGGCTGCAGGTACAAGAAGAGATCTCAGGAACAAAAGAAGACTGTCTATGTGTAAAGTTGATCATATAATAAATGACAAGATTACTCCTGTCTTTTATTCTGATCAATTCTAGAATCACAAGTCTAGAAAAGTAGATATAAAAGAGACAACAAGAATACAAATGTCCCTGCAATACTTCAATAAAAACATGGCTTATAGGAATCCTGTTCCTAAGTATACTCTACCAGAATTCATAAAGTTTTTATTATGTCTTTTTTTGTATATAACATCTTTATTCAAAATAGACCCAAACTGAAAAAACTCAAATATTTATTAATATGCAAGAGGGTACATGTAATGTAATATTAGTCCATAATAAAAAAATAAACTTTTGTTGCATACAATATAATGGATAAATTACCAAAAAAATGCTAAGTGAAAGAATCCAGCATAAGAGTACATTCTGTTTTTTTTTCATTTAAAAAATTTGATGTATAGTTGGTACAATGTTGTATTAATTTCTTCTGTACAGCAGAGTAATTCAGTCATATATGTGTATGTATATATATATATACATATATGCATTATTTTTCAGATTATTTTTACCATGTAGATTATCACAGTATATTGAGTAATTCCTTGTGCTATACAGCAGGTCCCCATTGACCATCCATTCCATATACAATAGTGTGCATATGCCAATCCTGAAGTTCTAATCCATCCTTCCCCCCTGCCTTTCCCCTTTGGTAACCATAAGTTTGTTTGCAAATCTATGAGTCTGTTTATGTCTTGCAAATAAGTTCATTTGTATCATTTTTTAGATTCCACATATAAGTGATATATGATATTTGTCTTTGTCTGGCTTACTTCACTTAGTATGATAGTCTCTAGGTCCATCCATGTTGCTGGAAATGGCATTATTTCATTCTTTTTTATGGATGAATAATATTCCATTACATATATGTACCACATCTTCTTAGTCCACTGATCTCTTGATGGACATTTAGGTTGCTTCCATGTTGTGGCTACTGTAAATAGTGCTGAAATGAACAGTGGGGTGCATGTGTCTTTCTGGACAATTGTTTTTTTTCCTGATAAATGCCCAGGAGTGGGATTTCTGGATCATTGGTAATTCTATTTTTAGTCTTTTTAAGGAATCTCCAACCTGTTCTCCATAGTGGTTGTACTAATTTACATTCCCACCAGCAGTATAGAAAGGTTCCCTTTCCTCCACACCCTCTCCACCATTTATTGTTTGTAGTCTTTTTGATGATGGCCATTCTTGACTGGTGGGATTTTCATTTCTCCAATAAATAGTGCTGTTGTGCCTCTTTTCATGTGCTTTTTGGCCATCTGTATGTCTTCTTTGGAGAAATATCTGTTTAGACCTTCTATTTAGATCTTTTAATTGGGTTTTTTTTTATATTAAACTGTATGAGATGTTTATATGTTTTGGAGATTAGTTCCTTATTGGCCACTTCACTTGCAAGCATTTTTTCCCATTATGTGGATTATCTTTTCATTTTGTTTTTGCTTTCCTTTGCTGTGCAAAAGCTTTTAACTTTAAATAGGTCCCATTTGTTTATCTTTGTTTTTATTTTCATTACTCTAGGAGGTGGATCTGAGAAGATATTGCTGTCATTTATGTCAGAGAGTGTTCTGCCTATATTTTCCTCTAAGAGTTTTATAGTATCTGGTCTTACATTTAGGACTTTAATCTACTTTGAGTTTATTTTTTTGTGTATGGTGTAAGAGAATGTTCTAATTTCATTCTTTTACTTGTAGCTGTCCAGTTTTACCAATACTACTTATTAAAGAGACTGTCTTTTCTCCACTGTATATTCTTGCCTCTTTTGTAATAGATTATTTGACCATAGGTGCATGGGTTTATTTCTGGGCTCTCTATCCTGTTTCATTGATCTGTATTTCTGTTTTTTTGCCAGTGCCATACTGTTTTGGTGACTGTAGCTTTGTAGCGTATATAGTCTGACATCAAGGAGCTTGATTCCTCCAGTTGTTTTTCTTTCTCAGGATTGCTTTGGCTATTTTCAGTCTTTTGTGTTTCCATACAAGTTTTTTTGTTGTTGTTCTAGTTCTGTAAATAGTGCCATTGGTAGTTGGATTGGGACTGTGTTGAATCTGTAGGTTGTCTTGGGTTATATAGTCATTGTAACATTATTGATTCTTCCAATCTAAGAGCATGGTATATCTTTCCATATGTTTGTATTATCTTCAGTTTTCTTCATCAGTGTCTTATAGTTTTCAGAGTATAGATCTTTCCTCTTAAGGTGGGTTTATTCCTAGGTATTTTATTCTCTTTAATGCCATGGTAAATGGAATTGTTTCCTTATTTTTTCTTTCTGATCTTTCAGTGTTAGTGTATAGGAATGTGAGATTATTGTCTACTAATTTTATATCCTGCAAATTTACCAAATTCATTGGTGAGCTCTTGTCATTTTCTGTTAGTATCTTTAGGATTTTCTATGTATAGTATCATGTCATCTTCAAACAGTAACACTATTACTTCTTCCTTTCCAATTTGGATATCTTTTATTTCTTTTTCTTCTCTGGTTGCCATGGCTAGGACTTCTAGAACTATGTTGAATAAATGTGGAGAGGACAAACCCACAGCTAACATCATGCACAATGGTGAAAAGCTGAAAACATATTCTCTAAGATTAGGAACAAGACAAGCATGTTCACTTTTGCTGCTTTTACTATATTTGTTTTGTATAGCACCTGAAGATAGAGCTCAAAATTTTTACCACAACCCTTTGAGGGATATGTACCATTATTATTCCATCTTAAAGGTAAGAGCATCAAGGCTTAAAGAATTAAAAATGAAAGTAATACCTTTGGATCTAGATTTATAAGATTATTAAGCTCTTAATTATTGTTCTGAATTGCTAAGACACTATTAGTATGAAATGATTTATTTTAGGTAATTGAAATGAAAATACTGTTTACATTTAACATGATATTTTGTTGAGAATAGTGGTAGCATTCAAATGCTATATTTCATGCAATTAATAATTTGTGTGTTTTTCTTGTCACCAAGTGCCCATAGAATTAACCAAGCATTAGTGAAGAAGCTTTGTTATTTAGAGATGTTTGTTGGCAAGTAATCATATGAGAGCCTGTGGAAAAAGTCTGCAGTTTTAGCAGAAAGGAAAAGATTTAAAAAGAAAACTCTATTAAAAAATCATCAACTTCTTGCTTAAGGTAAAAATCTTCCAACATGCTGGAAAAATATATTACAAATGAGTGCAAACCATCATCTAGACTTTTTCTCCGTGTTTATGCCTGAGGCCTTTTTATTTGATCATTGTTTTAATAATGGACTTAAACCAATGAACATGCTGGTGAAAGCTGCAGTACCTGTGGTATAAAGTATATCATCTGAAGAATGACTTTTTTTCACATCCAGGTGTAATACATCAAGGAAGTCAGTTTAATATGGGTAGCATTAATATATGGTTGAGGCTTAGGAAATTTTTCAGGGAAGTAAGCACAGCCAAATTAAACTAAATTGGAAGAAAGAAATTCACCAGAGAGAAGAGCTCTTTCCAAAGTATGTTTGGTTATACTATTATGGCCAAAGTTTTATTCTCAAAGAATTACATTATAAGTAGAATTAGTCTGTCATTTACATAGTTATGTATTAGGCTGTGCATTTAAGATCAGGAAATAGTTTATCTTTTGTTAACACTGTGATGGCTAGGCTTTGAAAATTTTTTTTGTTTGTTGGTTGGCTTTTAATTTTACTGGAATATAGTCAACTTACAAAGTTGTGTTAGTTTTAGATGTAAAGCAAAGTAAATCAGCTACACACATACACATATCCATTCATTTTCAGATTCTTTTCCCAGGTAGGTTATTATACAGGATTGAGTAAATTTCCCTGTGACATACAATAGGTCCTTGTTTCCTGTATTTTTATATATAGTAGTGTGTATATATCAATCTCAAGCCCCTAATTTATCCCTCCCCTACCATATTTCCCCTTTGGTAAACGTAAGTTCCATTTTGAAATCTTTGAGTCTGTTTCTGTTTTATAAGTTTTATTGTATCATTTCTACTAGATTCTGCTTACTAGTGAATATGATATTTGTCTGACTTCATTTAGTATGATTATTTCTAGGTCTATCCATATTGCTGCAAATGGCATTATTTCATGCTTTTTTTATGGCTAATATCCCATTGTATATATGTACCACATCTTCTTTATCCAGTCCTCTGTTGATGGACAATTATGTTTGTTCTATGCCTTGGCTATTATAAATAATGCTGCAATGAACATTGTCATGCATGGAACTTCTGAAAAGACAGATGCTATATATGGCACCAGAGTGAAGTATGTTATTGACGATAAGAATATAGAGAAATAGGATTCATTTTTTATCTCCTGTAGAGCTGGCACTCACAGAGCAAGTGTTCAGTAACTAGTGAATGGATGAAGGAATGGAAAGGGATGAAGATGGGGAAAGTATAAGATGCCTGGTGCCAGGAGTCAGAATTCATAAGCATGATCTACAACTCCAGAGCAACTATTTTATATCAGGGTTGGATATATGAAATGGCTGTATTTCAGGATTTGTATTTTATTTTACTATACATCAAGCCAACGTAATTTTTATCTGGATGAGATTTTGAAGGTCATCCACTTTAGTCCCCATATTTTTCAGATGAGAAAATAAAGGGTCAGAGAAGTTAACCATATATGGCCACTCTTTTAGATCATAGAAGAGCTGGAATTAGAATACCAATTTTCTGACCTTCCCTTCAGTACACAGACAATATTTTATCCCCAATACAGATTTTCTTCCCTTTCTAAAAGTTCATGTAACACCACTCTGATCTTATGAAAGACATAATTTAGTATCTGTTTTTCCTAACTGAAATCCAAAGAAAATTTTCACTTGTGTGAAAGAAAAAAAAAAAAAAAAGCCATTACTGTACTAATGCAGATCCTCTCTGAAAGCAAACTAGTGAAACTCAAATTTTCAAAAAGTGGGGATACTCTTTACTGCTCCACTTCTGCTTTTGAAAAGTTTCACAGAAATGCTCTATTTTCTCATAGTGGGGAAAACCTATAATATGAGCCCATGGCTAGACATTAATGGAATAGAATAAAATAGAATTTACTTTTCCTCCAGTTTCACATGTGAAAGGACAAGCAACAGTGTAGGAGAAAATCTTTGCAAATTATACACACGATAAGGTACTTGAATCCAGAATATGTAAAGAACGCTTACAACTCAATGATGAAAAGATGTATAACTCAATTTTTAAATAGGCAGTTGATTTGAATACACTGCCATATAAGATATATGAAATGGCTAAAAAGCACATGCTCAATATTATTAGTCACTAAGGAAAGGAATGCAAATAAAAACCACAAATACCACTTCACACCTATAAGGATGAATAAATAGAAAAAACACAATAAAAAGTGCTGGCAAGGATGTAAAGATATTAAAACTCTAATATATTGCTGGTGGAATTTTAAAATGGTATAAACATTTTGGAAAACAGTTTGTCAGTTCTTTAAAATATTAAATATAGAGTTATTGTATGACCCAGCAATCCTACTCCTTGGTATATACCTAAAATAAATATAAACATGTCTGCACAAACAGTTATATAGAAAAGTTCATAGAGACATTGTTCATAATAGCAAAAATAACCTAAATGCTCATGAACTGATGAATAGATAAATGAAACATGGAATAGCTATACCTTGGGATGTTATTCAGCCATTATAAGGAATAAAGTACTGATATATTCTACAACATAGATAAATCTTGAAATATTATGCTGAATGAAAAAAGCCAGACACAAAAGACATTTTGTATGATTCCCTGGAACATAAATGAAGACCACCCAAATGAGAACAAGCTAAAGTGTTTTATTTAGAGCTTTTTATAGCAAGGGTGATGTCTACCAACACTTGCTTTTGGCAGAGACTTGAAGGCAGGCAGAGAAGTGGGGAAGCTTTATAGTGAGGAAAAATGGTGGCTTCAAGTATGTCCTGACTGGAGCTATTGACATGGGAAAGTTGTGGGGAGGGCTAACTAGAAGTAGAACATCCACAGTAATTAATGAGGGCTGCATATTTGGCTTTCTCCAGGTGACCCTAATTTGAAAATGGGAGACAAAAATTAGAAAAGTATAAGTTATTAATCAAGTCCTGGTCATTTTGGGCCTATTATTATGGGGTTTATTATCTAACTTCCTGGACTGGTACTTTAAGATAGTAGATTGACTTCCAGGTCTGATTGCTACAGGTTGGTTATCAGAGTTCTGTTTTTATATGTAGTTTGTCCTTTGTTTTTTTTTGAGTATTCAGTCTCTCAATTCATTATATGAAATGTAAATAATAGGTAAACACATAACGACAGAAGGTACATTAGGAGTTGTCTAGAACTGGAGGGGTAAGATATTGATTTAATGAGTGTAAGTTTTCTTTTAGGGCTGATGAAAACATTCTAGAATTAAATTATGGTGATTGTTGCACAATTCTGAAAATATACTAAAAATAACAGGTTAAAAATCTCTATAAGTGTATGGTTGATAATGACTCTCATATCCTCATTGTGAATCAAGAGCTATGGAATAATATGCATGCTCTTGGTATGATGATCAAGACGTGTGGTTCAGTTGCATTGAAGGGAGACAGAGGCACCACCTTGAGTTCACTGGGAGTTTCTGTTTTTCAGGGATCACCCCAACTGGAGAAATAATGGCTCCTTCATCCATTTTCAGATGTCTTAATTCAAACAATGTGTGTTTGTGTTAACATTTATCCAAGAAATTATAAATTGCTTACTTGACAAGTTCCCGTAATGTGACTGAGATAAAAATACATGGCTTATACGATCCCTTTTCCTAGGTGACTAACACCTATCGAGTCCTCATTCTGTCTCAGGTACTGCATTGAGAATATTGCATGTTGTGTTTCCATAACCTAGATGGAACCTAGGCAACATAGATACTATTACTATCCCTAGTTTACAAATGAGGTGGGTGAGGCTGACTTTCCTGATCGTATAGTTAATAATTAGTAGGGCTGGGATTTCATCATAGCCCTTCCTATTTCAGAGGGCACATTATTAACCATGAAACCTTTGTGATATCTTGATGGTTGGTCTGAGGATGTCAGAGTATTATGATTGTTGATTCTAGCCCAAATGTCAGCTCTTACCTCTTGGGACACTCCTGGTTCTAAAGGTATAGAATAACAGAAATGCTTTTCATTGGCAAGGTTTTGTGGTACCTTAATTAACTTGACTCCCCTTCCTTGAAAAACAAAGAAGGTCCATCTACACCTGCCACCAGCCCCTACCAGGTACCCTTTATTGGCTGCTTAGCTAATCCCAGAGAAGTTAAATATTTCATTGTTAACTTTTACCATCAAAACCTTTCAGCTTAACTCTCCGCTCGCAGAATCCTATGGGTTAGATGTGAATCAGTTGGAGAATTAAGTAATTAGTTGAAATGTGTATCTCTAGGTCCCACTCCTGAAAATTCTGAGGTAGTTGGACTTGTTTGTGCCACAACCATCTTCTTTTATAAGTTCCTCCAGTGTTTCTGACTTATGGTTTTGAATCATGATGATAAATGTTGGTGTATATAGATTAATTTGTCAGAAAATATCATCTCCATACTTAAAAGTAGAGTTGTATTAAAATATATATAACATTAATATGAGCAGATATAAATAATCAAATTTAATATAAATTTTAATGTGCATACTTTTAAATATATTTATTCCTTTGATGATATCAGCCATATGTTTTCTTCTAGTTACAGATATCTAGCTTGCCTGCT
Source organism: Sus scrofa (assembly GCF_054392235.1). NCBI lineage: Eukaryota > Metazoa > Chordata > Mammalia > Artiodactyla > Suidae > Sus > Sus scrofa. The sequence goes on along the minus strand of NC_139396.1, from coordinate 142,473,187 downwards.
GAGAACATTTAATGTTTCTCTAAGCATTTTCACCTATCAATTTTATTTATTTGAAATTCAAAGGATCCAAATGAGAATAAGCATCATCCTGCCATTTTAAAACTGAGGAAACTGAGGCCAGTCGAGGTCAGATGACCTTTCTAGGTTAATGTGGTTTGTAACTATTGATCTTGGCTCTGTTTATGTCAAACGCTGGTTTCAAACTGCAATCAAAATTATCTCAAATAGATAGAGACCTCTTTAAAACACCTTCTTTAACTCTCAAGACAGAGGCCACCTACCATATCTTAGATTAAGGAGGGTGTCATTTAAAGACACTTTGGGTATCAGATTCACCATGACGCCATAACCCAGAGAAATCCTTCTATAGGTAGCACATGCTACCTTTGATGTTCCTAGCTCTTTTTGATGTCCCTGGTCAAGTCCTGGCCAGAAGATCTTCTAGTCCAAATCACTTGTTTATTCACAGATACAGAGCCCAGGAGGCAATGAATGGTCTGTCAGTAGCAGCTCAGTGAGTTAGTGACAGAGACAATGCCAGGGGCGTCTATCTCCTGAAGCTCCATGATAGAGTAAAATGAGTCCTGGGATGGGAATCCAATAGTCTAAGCTTTGGAATGTATCTCTGCCCTTCACTGACTTTGCGACCTTAAGCAAGTCACTTAATATCTCTGAGCCTCGGATGCCTCATCTGTGAAATGGGGATAATAATGCAAATCCCACAGATCAGTTTTTCAAATTACTGTCATTGCAAGGCATCTGGCCTGATTTAGGTTATGTTCTCAGTGAATGACAGTTTTCTTCCATGCTCAGTTTCCCTTTTGGTTCAAAGCTCTTTTTTCATGTGAAGTCCAACACCAAATAACTTGTTCTATGACCATTACTAGGCATATTATTTCTTATACTGCCACATTGTAAAACAATGTCATAAATGCAAACCAGGATCCAGGGTTGTAGCCTTTGACTCTGTAAATTAAGATCTTGATATTAACAGGAGTTTCTGCAAGTGTCTCTGGATTGTGTTAGCCAGGAGCAGAAGGGAGAATAGGCAGTGAGCACTGAATAAACCTTTTTTCTTGCTTATTTTTGCTCTGGGGAATAGTGGAAGTAGGGTCCCCTGTGAGATGAATTCTTGCAGAATCACCAGCACCCTTGGATTTTAAGTGCCATTGGGCAGGCAGTGTTGCTACTTAACTAATGTTTCTGTAGCTGATAATATTATAGCTGGCACATAGTAATATAAAATTTCTAGTACAAAATATAGTTAATATGTATGAATGAAAGGAACCTCTAATTAAAAAAATTATTGGAGTATTGTTGATTTACAATGTTGTGTTAATTTCAGGTATATAGCAAAGTAAATCAGTTATGTATATACATATATTTATTCCTTTCCAGATTATTTTCCCATATAAGATTATTACACAATATTGAATAGATTTCCCTGTGCTATACAGTAGATCATTGTTACTTATCTATTTTATATATAGTGGTGTGTATATGTTAATCTCTACCGCCTAATTTTTCACTCCCACTTATACTTCCCATTTTGTAACCATAAATTTGGTTTCAAAATCTGTGAGTCTGTTTCTGCTTTGTGAATAAGTTCTTTTGTATCATTTTTATCAGATTCTACATATTGGTGATCTCATATAATATATGTCATTCTCTGACTTACTTAGCTTAGTAAGATAATATCTGTGTCCATCCATGTTGCAACATGTGGCATTATTTTGTTATTTTTATGGCTGAATAATATTTCATATACGTACTACATCTTTATCCATTCCTCTGCTGATGGACATTTAGGTACTCTCCATATCGTGGCTATTGTGGATTGTGCTTCAGTGAACATTGGAGGGCATGAATCTTTCTTTTTGAATTATTGTTTTCTCTGGTTAAATGCCCAAGAGTGGGATTGCTAGATCATATGGTAATTCTCTATTTTAAGGAATCTCCAACTTGTTCTCCATAGTGGTTGTACCAATTTACATTCCCACTAACAGTGTATTAGGGTTCCTTTTTCTCCATACCCTCTCCAGCATTTGTTGTTTCTAGACTTTTTGATGACAGTCATTCTGACTGGTGTTAAGTTGATACCTCATTGTACTTATGATTTGCATTTCTCTAGTAAAGACTGATATTGTACATGCTTTCATGAGCTTTTTGGCCATTTGTAGGTCTTCTTCGGAGAAATGTCTATTTAGATCTTCTGATCATTTTATAAATTGGGTTGTGGTTGTTTGTTTTTTTGATATAAAGTTTCATGAGATGTTTGTATGTTTTGGAGATTAATCCATTGTTGGTCACTTCACTTGCAAATATCTTCTCCCATTCTGTGGATTGTCTTTTCATTTTGTTTATGGTTTCCTTTGCTGTGCAAAAGCTTTTAAGTTCAATTAGGTCCCATTTGTTTACTTTCGTTTTTATTTCCATTACTCTAGGAGGTGGATCTGAGAAGATACTGCTGCAGTTATGTCAGAGAGTATTCTGCCTGTGTTTTCCTCTAAGAATTTTATAGTATCTAGTCTTACATGTAGGTCTTTAATCCACTTTGAGTTTCATTTTGAGTTCATTAGAGTTAGAGAATGTTCTGGTTTCATTCTTTTATATGTAGCTGTCCAGTTGTCCCAGCACCATTTATTAAAGAGACTGTCTTTGCTCCACTGTATATTTTTGCCTCCTTTGTCAAAGATTGATTGACCATACATACATGGGTTTATATCTGGACTTTCTCTCCTGGGTAGATCTATATTTTTGTTTTTGTGCCAGTACCACACTGTTTTGATGACTATAGCTTTGTGGTATATACGGTCTGAAGTCAGGGAGCCTGATTCCTCTAGCTCTATTTTTCTTTATCAGGATTACTTTGACTGTTTGGGGTCTTTTGTATTTCTATACAAATTAAAATTTTTTTTGTTCTAGCTCTGTGAAAGATGTCATTGGTAGTTTGTTAGGGGTTGTGCTGAATCTTTAGATTGCCTTGGGTAGTATAGTCATTGTGACATTATTGATTCTTCCAATCCAAGGGTAGGATATATATATCTTTCCATCTGTTTGTGTCATCATCAGTTTCCTTCAGTGTCTTATAGTTTTCAGAATATAAAGAGTTTTAAGAGGTCTTTTCCTCTTTAGGTAGGTTTATTCCTGGGTATTTTATTCTCTTTAATGTAATGGTAAATGAGATTATTTCCTTAATTTCTCTTTCTGATCTTTCATTGTTAATGTATAGGAATGTGATTATTGTGTATTAATTTTGTATCCTGCAACATTATTGAATTCATTGATGAGCTCTAGTTGTTTTCTGCTACTATCTTTAGGATTTTTGATGTATAATATCTGCAAAGAGTGACAGTTTTTTTTTTTGTTTTATTTATTTATTTATTTATTGTCTTTTTGCCATTTCTGGGGCCACTTCTGTGGCACATGGAGGTTCCCAGGCTAGGGGTCTAATCCGAGCTGTAGCCGCCGGCCTACACCAGAGCCACAGCAATGCGGGATCCGAGCCATGTCTGCAATCTACACCACAGCTCAGGGCAACGCTGGATCTATAACCCACTGAGCAAGGCCAGGGATCGAACCCTCAACCTCATGGTTCCTAGTCAGATTTGTTAACCACTGAGCCACGACGGGAACTTCCAAAAAGTGACAGTTTTACTTTTTCCTTTCCAAATTAAAGGATCTCTTAATTTTAACTCTTAATAATGCTCTATATTCTGTTATCGGCTCATTTATTTTATTTTGATTAGTCTTTCCCCTCTAGCTATTTTGTAACCATCTCAAAGGCAAGTTCCAGTAAAATTAGCAAACAGGTAGCTGCAACTTCTAAATTATCTTCTAGTTACAGAGCCTAAAGTTACAGGGCCTATAGGACACACATCACAAAAAGAATCCTCAATACCTTTTAAATTAAGTTAGTTATCATTTCTATATGGCAGATGAAGAGAAAGGGAGATTAAGTAATTTGCCTTTGATAACATAGCCTGTTCATGGCATAGGTAGTGGTTGCATACAAGTCCTGCACCCTTCGCCACTATATTTTTTTTCTCTATTCAATACAGTGTTTTGCAGAAGGTTTACACATTACAGGCATTAAATGTAATCCATGATCAGTGGAGCTGTTGTACCACATCAACACATTTCCAAAAAGCAGTGTCTGAAGATGGACTTGATAAACCCTAAGATGACAGGGAAGATATTTTGACACAGGGAATATCTTTGGCATTACTTCAGTCTCATGACTGGGTTGTTCCCCTATTAAAGCCCAACTTTCTCTTGCCCTTTTAACAGTGTCAATAATTGCAGAGCAAGGGCAAGGCCATTCATCTGCTGATGTCCTCTGCTAGGCCACGTGGCCATAAGGGGACTCAGCATCTTCCTGTCCCACAAACATTAACAATGAATGTGCTTGATACTTGAGGGCCTCTAGGCACATGCTCCTAGAAGGCTGATGTTCCTTCCATGTTTATATCCTCTTCTATCTTCTAATTCATTTAGCTCATGAACTATATCAATGCAATTTGATATAATTTCAAATTAGATCAGCCTCTGTTAGAAATGCTTTGAAAAGGACATCTCCAGCCTGCCCTATTATAGATCATTTTTATAAATAGTTGGCATCAGATAGTTTCCTTTGGTTTCTTCTTTTCTTCTTTCCTTCCCTCTTTTTTTCCATCTTTACTTCCTTCCTTTCTTCTGCTAAATATTCTTTCTCATAAGCCTAATGTAGGTTACTACTATTATATCCTTTTTGTAAGTAGGATATTCTGGACTCAAAATGCTAATTAATTGAGAGTTCCCATTGTGGCTCAGTGGTAACAAACCCAACTAGTATCCATGGTCTGTGAAAATGTGGGTTCAATCCCTGGCCTCGCTTAGTGGGCTAAGGTATCTGCTGTTGCCATGGCTGTGATGTAGGTCTCAGACACAGCTTGGATCCTGAATTGCTGTGGCTGTGGTGTAGGCCTGAAGCTACAGCTCTGATTCAACCCTGACCTGGGAACTTCCATATGCTGTGGGTGTGGCCCTAAAAAGACACATGCGTGTGCGCACACACGCACACACACAATTAAATAATTTACCCAAAGTTACTCAGGTACAGGCTGAGCTGAGATTCAAACCTGATCTGTGTGACTCTAGCATTCTCACTGTTAAATATTGTACTCAACTCTTTAACTCCAAAATAGGTATCAATTTAAAAATGGACAGTTTGACAAGCTATAATGTCCAGGAATGGTACCTGTGTACTAACAATGGTCAGGCTCTAATTTAGAAACTACAGTGGGTAGTGGGAGAGAACTAGGCCCACTGACAGCAGTGGGATCAGAGAACACTAAAGAAGAGAGGCCAGTTGTATCACTTAACCCCAAGTATATAACTTATGTGAAAGTATTTGAGGAAGAAAATGATGTTACAGAAAATTCCTAGGAGACTAATAGGCAATTGAAATAAATGTATGAAATCCAGAAGGGAAGGCATCCTTGGTAGCTTATGAAGAGGCTCTCATCTTTGGCAACAGGAATGCTCAGAAACCTGAAGACCAGGTACTGAGTCAGACTGGCTAAGCTCCAGAGAAGATTAAAAACACAACCAAGGGAGGTTTGCTTTGCTAAGGACCTATACAAAGGGACCTTTTCAAAGGAGGTCTTGCTGCCAGCTCCCAACAAATAGACTTTCGTTGTCAGCCCATTCAGAATTTGCTTCACTACAAAAAACAACCTCTCCTAAGGATATGACCAAAAGCCTGCACATTTTTTCCCAACATGGAACAACTCAGACAAGCCATACTTACTCCAGCACTTCTGGTGGAGTTGGCCAATTTTGCATTACTTTTATTATAGTTAGACCTCTCCCTTTTACCAATATCACTTCCTCCAACACCTTTCCACAGGTGTTGATCACAAATAGATATCCAACATGCCAAATTCCATCTTATTGTCTGTTTTTAGTATACTGACTTCCAGTAAACCCCGAGAATCCCCAAATCCAGCTCTCCTTAGCTTTCCCCGACGCTAAGAAGAAATCCTCAGTCAGAAGGGTGGAGTATCCTAAATAAGCAAAAGAGGACCCTTTCACAAGATATCTGTTGTGCACCAGGCTATTGCACCGTTGCCACAATCGGACCTACCACCCAGAGACCTCATTCCTCTTTTTCTTGAATAGGTTCTGGTGCCCAAATATTGTTTTCTGGAAGCCGACAGATGAAATACAAACTGTAGGAAACTTAATTTGCTAAGGCATTATTATGTTTGGATTGATGGCTTATTCACACAGTGGAGAGGGAGAGATAAAAACTTTCCCAAATCTGGCAGCTTCAGAATACTTAAACATCCGTGCCTGGCAGCTGCCAAATTTCAGAACGAAAACACCACCAATTCCCGGTCTTTTGGACTGCATTCATTAACTAGTTCTAGAGAATCACATGACTCTGACCCAACCATTGGCATGTGTGATAATGAAACACAGTCACCCTGGGCAGTTGCCACAGCTGCCTGGGGTTGGTGTGACTGGGTTGTTTTATAAGGAGGATACCTCCAAGAGGGGCAGGACTTGCAAATGGTCCATCCCATTTCTTTCTTGGAGAATGGCTATCCTAACAACCTTGCTGTCTTCTACCATAAAATGCCACTTGGGGAGGTGTGTGTCATCTTTAGAGTTGCTACGACTCAGGTACTCAGGCTTCTACCATTTATAGCATTAAGTCAGAGTTAATAGGTCTCTGTTTGACAGATTTAATGTCCAGCAACTCCTGGGGAAAATTTATCCGAAAGGCTGAAGATGAAAGAATTTGCCTGTCTGCAAAGAGAAGTGAGTGAAACATTTCCACACAGAATCTTCAGCAGGTTACAACCCATAAATCTGTCAGCAGTCTTTACCCGCCATGTGCATGAAATTATGCAAGATTCTTTTTTTCTTTATTGTCATTTTGAATTATGCACTCTGTTATAAATAGATCAACTCTACCTAGGCAGCTAGCTGAGCCTTGGAAGACAGGGATGTGTTTTATTTTCATGTCAACCTGCTTTAATTCAGTGTTTAGGGTGACATATAATCAGGCATCAAGCTAAAAAAAGTCTGCTTTAAGTGAAAACTGCTTTCCATCATGACCGATGAGATGTAATTGGTGCTATTGACAGCACTGTGGGCTGCATTGATTTTCCCATCAGGCTGAAACCTTGATGATAGTTTTTTTCACCCCAACTACTTGATTAGTTATGAACCATCACAAAGGAAAAAATTATATAAATTTCAATGTCATTCATAGCTATGCTGCTGTTCCAAAAGAAACAAACTTGGACATCAATTATCTGTACAACAACATAATAATTACCACTTAGTGACTGTTAGGCAGAGTTGCCATGTACTGCTCTTCAGAGACCTACTCTAGTTGCCAGTTGTTTGCCCAGCAGAAAGAGCACATTTTTCTTATTCCTATAAATGTTGTATGGGTTTATAGAAGGCCTGCTGTTATCGACCCACATGCTGAAGGTTTAGTGCACATTTAACTTATGTGGAACTCATATAAGGTAGATATTATTACCCCCAATTTACAGCTGCAGATGGTGAGTCCTATCATGTGGATACAACTCATCTAGGGTCAGATGAAAGGTAAATGGGGACTTAAGTCCTGGTCTGTGAAAATACAGAGTGATTATTTCCCCTCAGCTGTGGAGTCTACACTGCACCACAGAGATGCCTTTCTAAGGAGAGGAGATGTGTCTTTTATTAGTCGGATTAGATAGATAACAGTTGCCTTACTTGGAACTCCCCAAAGCTATGGTAGATAGTTTTGCTTATGGTTTTCCTGGCTAATCCCAAGGCATTAGCCAGTATGAAGTGAGACTCTAGGAAAAGAAATATTTGCTTTGTTGGCTCCTTCAGATCTTTGCTTTTAAAATTAATATAGGGGTCTGTTTCTATTTGGAAAGAAAGGAGAACAAGTCAGTACAAATGAAAAGGATAGAGTGGAAACCATGGAAAAACTATACAGAGATTTCATGGGAAATCTAGGAAGAGTTGAGCACCCAGCCTCAGGAATTGGGACCTGGGCTGGAATGTTGCTGCTCTCTCCACCTCCTCTCTTTCTTGTGATCTAACTAGTTCTCTTTAAACATTTACTCTGTTAATTTCCCATGATCTGCATCCTTTTGGACTTTACATCTTTATGATTGGGTCTGTACCTGGGCAGGTAATCTCCACTTTCATGGATCTCTTGGTTCTACATCTGGAATTGGAATTTCACTTGTTTAAATTCCTAGGAGAAGGGAGAGGGTGGATAGTAATGTGATCATGTGGTATTTCAGCTCTGCAGGGTACAGTGTGGTTAGACAACAGAAGGGCTTCAGCCCTTGCACATCGGCTTTGAACTTACTCCAGGATCTAGTTCCCACTCTCTGCTTCAAACATCTTTCTCTGTTTATTCCTCTTGATGGTAGAGCCATGAGCATCACTCCTTTTTCTGATAAGGATTGGCAATAGCATGTTAAGTGATCCTCTAAATTCAGATGTGGCACTCCTTGACAGACTGTTTCCCACACACATTTTTGAGCCCATCTAATCATTCCCAACTTTTTCCTGTAAGACTTTGCTTGTACTGCCACTATTATTGCCACTACTGCTACCATTATTACAACTACTAGTTAACATGCATGAGCATTTATATAATATCAAACTGTGTTCCTTTTTTTTAATGTGTTTGCTCATTTAATCTTCATGAAAATATTACGTGGCAGCTAATATCACTGTCTCTGTGTTACAGATAATAATGTGAAGTTTTGATTAGAAGAACTATCTTACCTAAGCCAGCACAACATCCAATGTGTCACAGGTGTATCTGACTCTAGAGCTCATACTCTTAAGCACCACATTACCCTTGTAAGTGACTGGAAACTAGCCACTTAATACCTAATACTGACTGAATATCTTATTTATGGCGAACTGCCTTTCTGTTTCTTCTGGTATGATATATACCCAAGCCTTGTCTCTTTAACTAGTCTTTGAGGCTGTTGTGGAAAGGAACCCTAGACAATGTGTCTCTAGGATCTTTTGTAACTCATTCTAGTTGGAAGCACAACTAAAACTCCTATACATTTATTGTATGTCTGCATTTTACACTTTCTTCTGCTTTCAGTCTCATCAAGAATTAGCCGTAGAAATAAATATTTTTATTCTGGTCAACTCCAATTGACTTTCCAGGTAAGAAGACTTAGAATTATGTTTCTGAGCTCTAGACCCCTGAATATGAACAAAAATTCTCAATGATATGACACTATCATCTAACTCTTTTATTCTGATCTGGCAACGATAGAAGCAGGAAATCTGATTGCCTGGTCCAGGCAGTGTTGGTAATAATTTGCTTAAGAAAACTGCGCAATAATTAAAAGCATAAAACTAGCCAAACCAACATAAAACACATTTGGCCTGGATGCACTGAATAGTGAGAAAAACTAGCACCTGCCTCTCTCCACATACAATCTTTGCCCAATTAACCTCTTTAAAGGAAGAATCTAAAGATTTTTAAATCATTTTTATCTGGTTGGAAAAAAATACTATCCTTCTTTACCTCCTCCCAACTCTACTACCCTCATAACAAGGTGGGCTAGAACATGCTCAGATCTCTCTGTTCCATAATTGTCAAGATAATAGTAATGCAGGAAAAACAATAATGCTTTAAACCATTAGCTGGTGTGTCCTTAGCCTCATTTAGCCATGTGATGTGTTTGAGAAATAGCTGTTAAGGACCAACATATGGGATTTTATTCCAAAGCACAAGGTTCAGGGACGAATAGGAAATAGTGAAGACAGAGTAGGATCAGTGTCCACAGATTTCTCCATCAACTGCCCTGTGACACTTGACTTTGTACTTTAACCAGTCTCTGAGCTGCAGTAGAAGGGATACTTGAAGCTGAAGCCCAGGGTTTTGTGCCGACTCTGCACATTACTAACCATGTAACCTTAGGACCTTAGGCTAATTATTTAGGTGGTTTTGTTTGTTTGTTTGTTTGTTTTTTGTCTCAAAACTTAAAAATTTCCTAACGGGTAGAATGGGTTAAATAATCTCGTACTATTTTCTTATAAGACTGTTGTAAGGATCTAAGAGGGCAATAAACCATGAAGCACTCTATGCGATTAGAAATCCCAGGGAGCTCCCATTGTGGCTCAGTAGGTTAAGAACCTGACTGGTATCGATAAGGTTGATGGTTAGATCCTTGGCCTCACTCAGTGGGTTAAGGATCTGGTGTTGCAGCTTAGGTAGCAGAAGCAGCTCAGATCCCATATTGCTGTGACTGTGGCATAGACCGGCAGCTGCAGCTGATTTGACCCCAGCCTGGGAACTTCTATTTGCCGCAGGTGCTGCCGTACCTAAAAAGAAAAAAGAAAAAAAAAAATAGAAATCCCAAGTATTACTATTATCATTTTATTATTTCAACCTACTCTACTGACTCTCAAATGGTTTAAGAATTCGGAAATACTTGCAGTTCTCTTGTGGTGTGGTAAGGATCCAGTGTTGTCACTGTAGCACCTCGGGTCACTGCTGTGGCTTGCGTTTGATCCCTGGGCCAGGAAATTCCACATTCCGTGGGTGGGGCCAAAAAAGGAAGAGAGAGAGAGAATTTAGAAATACTTGTTTTCCCCCTTGGTCAATAGCAACAGACCTTGACTTTTTTCTGAGGGAAATTTTTTACTCTTAAAACAAAATTAAAAAAAGATATATATATCCTCCTACCATTATTTGACATCTTAAATGACAGGACATCTGGACTCCCTCCCTCTTTATGCTATTATTTATCCTATTTTCATCTCAAGCCATACAGGTTGCCTGAAAATAGTCCAAAGCATTTTGATAAATTCCACTTCCTCTGTACACAGTAGAATTAAAATTAAAAGAAGCCTTCACTGATGACCAAAAAGAATATTTGGCCCAATGCAGATGTTTTAGAACCAGTGAATTTTTATGCTCCCCCCAGTTTTACCAACAGCGGGGGCTTATTGTGCTTATGACTGATAAGGAATTCAGGTCATCAGTGTTCTCTGTCCCCTTTAATCTGAACTGGTTGATAAAATTGCTGGTGGCCTGTTACATGGTATGTCAGACCATGGGCTTCAGTGCCTTATCAACCTGGACTTTAATTCTAAAACCACCAATCATTAGTCACACAGCTTGGACAAAAATGTTTAATGGTTGAATCACATTCTCCTTGTCCTCCTAAAAAATGGGTGTTAATAAAAACCATCTTACAAGATTATTGTGGGTTTGAATGAGGTGTATACTCAGCATATCTTAACACATAGTGTGTCCCCACAAGTTTTAGCTAGTATAATTTTATCATTGCTACTCTTAGGTCAATAAGTAAACATAAAGATAATTTGACATGATAAAAATCTTTGTATGTTGAGGACACCCAGGCAGCTATGATCTTCCAAACAGCTCCCTAGGACTCTGCCCTGCTCCGGTTTTTCCCAGGACTCTACACTTAAGTGGAACAAATAAAACAGAAGAAATTTCCTCAGTGGCTTCCTGAAGGTCAGGGCCTACTCTATGGGGAGCTCTTCTCAATGAATTAGGCTGAACCCAGGGGATTATCTTTGCTTTAGATCAGAGCCTGAATCACCAAAGCTGAATCTGATTCTTGTCTAACTCACAAAGTCTGTTCCTGTGGAGAGGGCAGCCAGGCTGATCTCTGGCAATGGATAGAACTTCTAGTTTTTTTCAAGTAATAGCTCATTTATAATTGATAAGAACCAAGGACATCTCTATCATTCACCACCTAATATAATGAAATATCTGCTTAGCTAAAACTGTGGTGCCTGAAATGTCTATAGATTCTAAAATGCCTGTTGATTCTAAAGGCTGTCATTATGGACCACATGTAGCATGTAGTAACTAATTGTTTAGTTAAATAAGCCAGACATAAGCAAAGAAAACACTTGGTTAAACTTTTGGAAGAGCAAAATAGCTACTAAGGCCTGAGTCTCCTTGCTTGCCCCCACCTCCTCTAATCTGCATATTTAATGTCTCCGCTCAGCATGGAAAAACAGCTAGTGTTTAATTGCTTATTATTGATCCTTTATCTGAGAGTACCTAAAACACCTGAGGAGTAGAAAGATGTGACTGTTTCAATCGGCACTTAACCAAGAAAACTGGGATGAGATTTGCGTGAATGCCAGGCCTTCTTATGTCATTTCTGCTGGGGTGGAGAGCTCTTGGAAAAAGATCATCAGAAGAGTTTGAATAATTAGGTAGGGCAAGTAATGATGATGAATTTATCCAAAGCTTCAGGTGGTTCACTTCCATGACTGTGCTCGGCCATCACAGTAAAGCCATGGAGATGGGCAGCATGAGGTAGGTAGTGCATTTCTCCTTGAAGACCACTAACAGACAAATTGCAAGAAAATCACTAAGGTTTGGGGGTGGGGTTGGAGTGGGGAGGGAAGGAGGATGGGACAAGAGTGGTGGCTGTTTGTTAGAAATGAAAATTTATGAGATCCCTTTGGAATGGCTTGTTGGATTGATACATTTGCAAATAACATATCAGAACTCCTTGGCTTTTCCTCTCAGGTAGTAACTACCTGCAGATAGGTTCTCTGCTGTTCTTTCAGAGGTGGCTTTTCCCTTTCTTTCCTTCTCCAGTGTGTGTCTGTGGGGTGGGTCTTGACCTGGGGGGTGGGGTGGGGCTTGCCCTGGCCCAATACTTCTGAGTGCACTGAGAGTCTTTCTGACTCTGGTGTTCAACTGGCAGATCTATTTGTTTTGCTTGTATTTGTTTTTATACTAGGCTATACTACCCCTCCCCCAAATGCTGCTTTGATTTTATCATAATATTTTGAACTCTCATTGACCTGCTCTTTTGTTCAGAACTTAGGATGGGACAGAGGGCTGTTATTTATTGGGTCTCCGGAGAACACAATCTATTTAGCTAGCCTTTTCCTACTTGAACTTGCCTACTATTCACTCATTAGTACAAAGCAATGCACTGACATCTGCATACTTCCTTTGAGCTGTCTGTCCCCAGCCCATTTACTGTACTGAGAGAATCAACTATTTTATTTGATAGTGACTTTCTTCTAGTCACAATCTCCCACTGAGGCTAAATTATCATTTTCTTGCAATCCTCCCTTTCTCTGATATTTCTCTCAAAATAGTCCCTCTCTCCTCAATCCAGGATTTATTTTTAAAATTTGTTTGGTTTTACTTAGTATAGATAAGTTTGTTTGTTCTTCAAGTATGATGCTTTTTCTTTCTTCATTAAATGGTACTTTGAAAAGATGTCTTTTAATTTATGTCAAAAGAAACACACACAAGAAATCTTTGGCAGGAGAAGTCTCTTCCTTTTAAGTCCCAGGGCAAAAAAAAAAAAAAAAAAAAAAATTAAATTCCACATCAAGGAACTTTTCTATTACTTGCCAGCTAATTCGTTGTTCCTTCCATTCAGCTTCCAGAAATTGCTCCTTGTGATGTTTTTGAAAGCTAATGTTACTGTGCCTTACATAGTAGTTTGTCTATTATTATTCCTCTTGCCAAATTGAAGCCCTCGAAAGGCATGGATTGTGGGGTTTTCATATCCTTTCTATACACCTGGGCCCTAACCCAATTCCAGAAAAAGTATGTGATCTGGAACATCAAAGGCCTCATGCATCTGTCCCCAGGGCCAACATAAACAGGCCTGTGAGTGGATGCTTAGAATGTGGAGTGCAGAGTCTAGAACAGAACTATGGACAGCAGCTCACATGAAGTACCCCTAACTCAGAGAGAGGGAGGGAAGAGATGGGGCATCTCATCCTGCTGCAGCCAAGCTCATAGTTACCACAGCATTGCTGACCAGAGTGGCATCTATCCACTGGAATGGAATAAATGAAAGGTAAAATTGGAGTGATTAAAAGTTCCCCTAATTTGAAAATAATTTTCCTTAATTGCAAACAATTGGAAATAGTCTTTGGGAAGAGTACTAAGTCAGAACTGACAGTGTTTGCAGGTTCAACCAATTTGTAGTAATCTGATTTTATACATGGATGTTCATCTGACAAAAAGAAATTCATATAAAGTTTGTGTCGTTATTTACAGCTACTATAGCTGAGAAAAATATTTGTATTTGGTGCTGATCAGGCAGGAACTAGGCAGCAAGCTGTTTATGTCTTAATTACAAGATCATATTAAAACAAGTTGTTTTAATTGCAATTAGTGTAGAATTATTTATAAACTTCCATTATATGCATTTATATCCTATAATACATTTTATTCTAGCCTAGTTCTGTATGTGCCTTGTTATATTGTGAAGCACAAGATCATTAACTTACAATTTCACCTACCATCTCGTTTATTATATTTTGTTCTCTGTTTAGTATGAAGGTGTTAAATTCTCCTCTTCAGTTATATGTTATCACTTAATTTCTATGTGAATCTCTTAAGCTCTGATTACAGGTAGTTAAGCAAGTGTGACCTGTGGTGTAAACAGTTGGCTTTCCTTAAACATGAAGAGTGGGTACGGAATGGGTTCTGCTCTTTGCTTGTTTCTCCCTTCTCATATTTGTCCCTGGTTGGTAGTGATTCTGGAAGCTCAGTACATTTCACAAGTACTGACACATTGGAGTTCTTGGCACCTTTACAGAGACCACTTGGAATATAGCAAAGTGAATTGTAGATAAACTCTGTAAGCAAAATGCTACTTCTGTGTCTGAGGCCAGCATATTACTAAGCTTTGGGTTGTCTGGTTTGGTGAGCTGAGTATGGTTAATATGTGTTACAAGTCTAGGATTGTAGAGTGGAAATCCCCATGTTGATAATAAAACCTAGTTAATAAAATATACATGCAAACTTAGTCAGGAGCAACTATCACTGGGGGCTCCTGGGCTCAAACAGGTGGATAGATTAACACAAGTCTGTCTCCCTTGCTAGCAGAGTGACCAGAATATTTATATGAATAGGAGGGAACTACTGTTTATTGAGTTTGCACTATCAATGTGTCAAGAACTGCTGACCTGGGCATTTTTCATTTGATATCTCAATCTAATTTCCCAACTCTCAAAGCTAGGTATTATTATTTTTTAAAAATCATTTTACATCCCTCCAAACTGAGGCTCAAAGAGGGACAGTTACTTGTTCAAGATCACACAGCCACTAGATAGCTGAGCTAAATTTCAAACCTGTCTCTCCTGGACTCTAAAGGTCTCTGTAGTACACTGCACTCCAGTTGTCCTTTTGGCATCATTATATGCAATTTTCTAAGGGTCAGTTATTCTTTCTGAGGATTAATTTTATAAGTTCTTTCTTCTACGTAGCCCTATGTTTCCCATATAATTGTTTGTTAAATCTGTTCACATGGGAGGCAAGCAGAAGAGGGAGAAAGTGCAGAGCAATGAAAGTCTAGTTATTGTGCACTCCTGGGGAATGAGTATTTCAGAATAGTCAGGTTTTCTCCCCACTCCTCTTCCTTCCATCCTTCATTCTCTCTCTTTCTTTCCTTTCTTTCTCTCTTCCAATGTCCTTTTTCCCTCAAAATTAAAAACAAGATCCTATTTGATTATTTTTCTAAAATGAATTTTACTATCTGTTTAAACATAACCATGTTAAGTATGTATTTATTTTTTTAAGTGACTCCATAATGGCTGAGACATTGATGGAAATATTATATGCTTCCCCCGCATCCACAACAATACAAATGACATATAATATGCTCAGTAGCTGTTTGGTTAATAAATGCCTATTTTGTTCATTATTTATTGGCCTGGGACTTAATATAATGTGCCTGTAAGGATATTGGGAAGTGTAAGATTATTTGTTCCTTATGCTAAAGATCTATGTTCATTGTTCTCTCATCTATTTTCTGCAGTTTTCAGTATTCTTCTTCATGTCAGCTCTTACAATGCTATTGTCATTTATTGCATTTTTAGCATATGTCTGCCAGTAGGAAGCATCTGCTACATCTAATAGGAAAGCTATAGTGAATTAGGGAAACAGATGCTCTTTGTTATTCAAATTTTATAAAGATTCCTAGCCTCTACTAAGTGTGGGGGAGGGGGAGGCAGATATGTTTAAGTGGGAGTTGGTGGCATCTTCCAAAGGGAAGGAGGTTTGAGTACTCAAGGACCTCTTTCTTAGATAGATTTTTGGCCTAGATCTGTTTTAGAAAATTGACAAGTAAGTGATCATCGAAAACACTGTTGATGCCCTGACTACATCCCCTCTGCCCTTGCCTTTTCACTGCATGCTGGCCCAACTTCCCACTGCCATATCTGCCTCCTGTCTGTCTGAGGCTTTCCCTGACCATCAGAGCCTCCTCTGCCTTTATGGTCTATAGGCTAGGGAATGTAGGATGTGATAGGGAATTGTCACTTCTAAGGAAGGGAAAAGGAGCCCCTAACTGATGGGATTGGCACATAGGTACCCCAGTTCCCTTCTCACTCCCAGATGGGATAACGCCGAGGTGTACATTCCCCACTGGTTCCTAGACTTTCACAGTGTGATTATACCCTAGATGTTCATAATGCTAAATTGCTTGATAGCTCACTGATACTGGCTTCCTACCTTTTGTAAACTGGTTACCATTTGCCCCTCCTTGTGTTTCTTGAAATTTCCTTCCAACAGGCTTTGCACTTAGATCTTTGTCTCAAGGTCTACTTCCTGGAGGTATTTAAATTAAGGCACAAAGTTACAGATAAGTAAAGTGTTACAGTATTTACAGAGAATATCTTTGGGTTTTTGTCCTTTTTCCATTGTATGTTCTTGATGCTTTTATCATAAATTAATCATCCATGTATGAATGGGGTTATTTCTTGGCTCTTAATTCTATCATTGATTGTTGTGTCTGTTTTAAAGCCAATACCTTACTGTTTTGATTACTGTAACTTTGTAGTATAGTTTGAAGTCAAGGAGTGTGATACCACCAGCCTTGTTCTTTTCTCTAAAGATTGCTTTGACTATTTAGGAATTTTTTTGGATCCATATCCATACACATTTTAGGATTTTTTTTTTTAATTTGTTCTGTGAAAAATGCCCTTGGATTTTTTTCAATAGGGATTGCACTGAATTTGTAAATTACTTCAGGTAAAATGGACATTTTAACAATATTAATTGTTCCAAACCATGAACATGGAATATATTTCTGTTATTGTGTCTTGTTCAGTTTATTTCATTAAAGTCTAGTTGTTTTTAGTGTGTATGTCTTTCATCTCCTTGGTTAAATTTTTTCTTAGGTATTTTATTCTTTTTGATACAATTATAAATAACATTGTCTTTAAATATCCCTGTGATAGTTTCTTATTAATATATAGAAATGCTATGGGTTTCTGCATAATGATTTTTTATTCTGCAACTTTTCTGAATTTATTGATTCTAACAGTTTTTTGGTAGAGTCTCTCTCTCTATATATAAACATGCCATCTGCAAATGGTGACAGTTTTACTTCTTCCTATTTGTATGTCATATCTTTCTTTTTCTTGGCTAAATACTGTGGCTAGGACTTTCTTTTTGATTTTTTTTTTGTTAGAGTATAGATGATTTTCAGTGTTGTGTCACTTTCTGCTATACAGCATAGTGACCCAGTATTACATACATGTACATTATTTTTCTCACATTATCTTACATCATGGTCTATCCTAAGAGACTGGATAGAGTTCTCTGTGCTATATGGTCATACCTCATTGCTTAACCATTCTAAATTCCAACCCCAAACTCCCCATCCATCCCACTTCTATCCCTTCCTCTTTGGCAACCACAAATCTATTTCATGGGCATCCACATTGCTGCAAATTGCATGATTTTGTTCTTTTTTATGTATGAGTAGTATTCCATTGTATATATGTACGACATCTTCTTAATCCCTTTATCTATTGATGGACATTTAGGTTGTTTCCATGTCTTGGCTATTGTGAATAGTGCTATGATGAACATAAGGGTGCATGTATCTTTTTGAATGAATGTTTTGTCTGGATATACACCCAGGAGTGGGATTGATGGCCCATGTGGTAGTTCTACATTCAGTTTTCTGATGAATCTCCAGGCTGTTTTCCATAGTGGTTGTACCAATTTACATTCCCAACAACAGTGAAGGAAGGTTCATACTATGTTGAATAAAAGCAGCAGTAGTAAGCACCCTTGTTTTTTTCCTGATTTTTCTGAAAAGATTTCAGCTTTTTTATCATTGAGCATGATGTTAGTAGTGGGTTTGTCATCTATGGCTTTATAATGTTGGAGTATATTCCTTCTGTACCCACTTTGTAAAGAGTTTTTATTATAAATTAATGTTAAATTTTGTCAAATGTTTTTTCTGCATCTATTGAGATAATCGTAAGATTTTTACCTTTCCTTTTGTTCATATGGTGTATCACAATGATTGATGTTGAGCTATTTTTTCATCTCTGGAATAAATTTACTTGCTAATAATGTATGATCCTTTTATTCACTGTTGAATTTGGTTTGCTAATTTTATGGAGGATTTTTGCATCTATGTTCATCAAGGATATTGGCTTGAATTTTTATGTATTCTTCTCCAGTTTGGGTGTCAGTTTAATGCTGCTCTTTTAAAATTATTTTAAAAGTGTTCCCCCCCTCAATTTTGTTTTGGAAAAGTTTGAGAAGAATAAGAATCATATCTTCTTTGGATGTTTGGTAGAATTCACCAGTGAAGCTTTCTAGCCCTAGACTTTTGTTTGCAAGAAGTTTTTTTGTTTTTTGGTTTTCTTTTTATTTGACCTCCTTACCAGTAATCAGTTTATTCATACTTTCTTTTTCTTCCTGATTCAGTCTTAGAATATTGTATGTTTCTAGGAACTTATCCATTTCTTCTAGGCTTTCCAATTTGTTAGTAAACTATAACACTGAAGAAAGCCATCAAACCACAAAGAAAAGAGAAAGTGAATAAATGGACCAAGAGGAACTGTAAAAACATCCAGAAAATAATTAACAAAATATAAGTAAATATAAAACTATTAATAATTTACATGTAAATGCATTAAATTCTGCAATTAAAAACAGATTGGCTGAATAGATTAAAAAAAGATATTTTATGCCTGCCTAGAAGAGACTTCAGATTTAAAGACACACATGGACTGAAAGTGAAAGGATGGAAAAAGATAGTCCATGCAAATAGAAACAAAAAGATGCCTAGTGTAGCAATGCTTATATCAGAGAAAATAGACCTGAAAGTGAAGACTGTTATAAAAGATGAAGAAGGATATTACAGAATGATAAGGGGGTCAGTCCAACAAGAAGATAATACATTTATAAATATAAATATATTATATGTATGTAAGGTACATGTATGTATAATATATATAATTTCTGTATATGTACATTATACACACACACACACACATTATATATGCACACACACACATACACACCCAACATAGGAGCAACAAAATATAAAAAGCAAAATTAACAGACCTCTCTAAATGGAGAAACTGACAGCAATACAATTATAGTAGGAAACTTTAGCACTCCATTTACATCAATGGATACATCATGCAGACAGAAAATCAATAAAGAAACATCAGCTTTAAATGACTTATTGGACCAGATAACTTCAGTAGATCTTTACAGAACATTCTATCCAAAATAAGCAGAGTATACATTCTTCTCAAGTGCACATGGTACATTCTCCAAGATACATCACATCTTAGGTCACAAAACAAGTCTCAATAAATTCAGGGTGTTTGAAATCATATCAAGCATCTTTCCTGACCACAATGGTATAAAACTAGGAATTGATTACAAGATAAACAGGAACACCACTAAAATGTGGAGATTAAACTTCATGCTACCCAACAAATGATTGATCATCAAATCAAAAGAGAAATAAAAAGTAGCTAGAGTAAATGAAAACAGAAATACAACATAGAAAAATATATGGAATGTAGCAAAAGTGGTTATAAAAGGGAAGTTTTTAGCGATATAGACCTACTTCAAAAACCAAGAAAAATAGTAAGTAAACAATCTAACTTTACACCTAAAGAATCTAAAAAGAACAAAGCTCAAGTTTTGTAGAAGAAATAAAACAATAAAGGTCAAAACAGAAACAACTTATAGAGAGGCTAAAAAGACAATAGAAAAGACTGATGAAACTAAGATCAGATTCTTTGAAAAGATAAAACAAAATCGACAAACTTTTAGCTTGACTTGCCTAGAAAAAGAGAGGGCTCAAATAAGCCAGAAATGAAAGAGAAGATGTTTCAACTGATACCACAGAAATACAATGAATTTTATACTTTAAATGAGTGAATCATATGGTGTGTGAATTATATCTCAATTGAGCTGTTAAAATGCTCATTGAATATTTGAATACAAATAATAACAATGTATTATATAGTTTATAACTTTTGTATAAGCAAAATGTATGGCGACAAAGGTGTAGAAAGCATAGAGTATGGGAGTCTAGAATGCAAAGTGTGCTAGTATGTTGCTGAACTAGATAGCAGAATGTTCAGTTTTAGCATTCATTATGGTATCTGTGCTCTACTCTGTGCATTGTTTAGCAGCATCTCTGGCCTTTACCTTCTCTCCAGCTGATTCAAGCTACCGATCCCATCCTTCCCTTTCCCGCTGACTTCCCCTGCCTGCTTCCTTTTGTGCCAACAAAAAATGTTTCCAGATTTTGTCAACTGTCCCTAAGGGGCACAATATTCCCAAATTAAGAATACCTGTTATGTAGTTCCCATCATGGCCCAGTGGAAACAAACCTGACTAGGATCCATGAGGATGTGGGTCCAATCCTCGGCTCAGTAGGTTAAGGATCTGGTGTTTCTGGGAACTGTGATGTAGGCTTAAATCCCATGTTGCTGTGGCTGTGGTCTAGGCCGGCAGCTACAGCTCTGATTCAACCCCTAGCCTGCGAACTTCCATATGCTGCAGATGTAGCCCTAAAAAAAGCAAAAAACAAAAACAAATACCTGCTATATATGAGGCAGTACAATAGGATTTGAATATGATGTATTACTTTCCTATGTCTACTGTAGCAAATTAGCACAACTTAGTATTGTAAAAGAACGCAATTTTATTACTTTTAGTTCTGGAGCTCAGAAACCCAAAATGTTCTTACTGGGCAGCAAATGTCAGCAGGATGGTGTTCCTCTTGGAGTCTCTGAAAGAATCCGTCGTCTTGAATTTTCCAGCGTTTAGATGCATTCCTTGGCCATCCTTCTTCTATCTTTAAAGCCAGAGTGTGACATTTTAAAGTTTCTCTCACTTTTGTCCTTGACTTCATAACACTTCTTTCCCTCTGACCTTTTCCTTTTCTCTTATAAAGATTCTTGTGATTACTTTAGTCTCACCTGGTTAATATAGGATTATCTTCTCAATATCCTTAACGTAGTCACATCTGCAAAGTCTCTTTTAAGTGCACATATTTACAAGTTCTAGAGATTAGGACATGGACATCTTTGAGGGGAATTATTCAGCCCATCACAGTAGACTTTGATATGTTAAAGAAGTACACTATTACTGCTAAAGCTACAATTAGAATAATACTGTTATGTATTTAATAATGTGCTACAGATCTCTGAGATCCTGTTTATGTTGCATTTCCTCTTTATTATTTAGATTGGATAATTTTTCTTGATCTATCACAGAGATGTTACCCTTTCCTGATTTTTTTTTTTTAACCACTGAGATCTCTAATATAGTTAATAGTGTTCTTGAGTATTTTGAAAGAAGAAAGCTAACATCCTCAGTCAGGCTCACATAGCTGCTGATCCTTACTTTCTACCCTGCAGTAAAATCTCTATGTCATGGAGCTAGGACTAGGGCAGAGAGGGGACTGGAGCTGCCTGTTCTCACAACCTGCCTTGCCTGTGCAGAATAAAACTTCTGCAATATGGAGCTTGACAGTATGATGGAGTCCCTGATTTAAACACCACATGTTCCCACTGTTCTTACCAAGATTTATTCAATTTTCTTGAATAATTGTTTCTCAAACTGTTGTGTGCTGGAGAATTATCAGAGATTTTAAATGGTTGTTTTTGAAAATTTTGTCGAGTTTTATACAACTATTTGGGAGAGAAAATTTGTCAAGCTCTTTATATAGTCATTCCGAAAGTCTCACCTCTGGAGTTCTCTTGTGGTGCAGTGGATTAAGGATTCAGCATTGTCACTGCAGTGGCTCAGCTGCTATGGCATGGGTTTGATTCCTGGCCCAGAAACTTCCACATGCTGCAGGCATAGCCAAAAAACAAAAACCAAAACACCAAAAGTCTCACTTCTATGTTGTCTCTTTATGATTCTGTCTTTTTTTCCCCATGAGGCTGATGAGACAAGATGAGACTTGAACTTTCCTTCTATTAGAAACACTCCCTGTTGCAAAAAGGACTGAGTTATTAGGTTGAATCAGATCTTCTTTATGTATTGAGGCAATCTCTTTCCTTTAATTTCCTTGGAGAGTTTTACTTAGGTTTGCAATCTATCACCATGTTAAATATTTTAACATTTCAGAGAGGGCATAATGCTATGTCTAAAGAGGATGCTCAAACTCTTTGTTTCTGGAGTTACACCTTATAGGAATCAGGATAAAAGAAACCCGGGAATCCCAATGTTACAATCCAGTTCACAAGTGAACTAAATACCTTCTTTGGAAAAAACCGAAAAAATCTATGACTATAAAAGCAATGCATTTTTGTTTTACAAGAAAAAGAAACCTACCTAAGCAAATTTATGTAAATAGAAGAATGAAGTTGTTTTAAAAATTTAGAGATCCCACAGCTTTCTTGGGAGTTAGATTAGATAGCTGAAAACCATTACAGAATTTTCTCTGCAACTTAGTGTGTCTCTGACTCTGTCAGATTATGTCTTCAATTTCACCTTCTGTCTCTGTGTATCTCTCTCTCTCTCTCTGAGACCACATTGTCTCTCATTTCTGCTTCTGTCTGTTCATGTGTCCCATTGTTCTTTTTGAAAATAAGCACTGTTTGCTTTAATCCATCTGCTTTATCCCTTCTATTCCTTTCTTTGTCCAAACCTTAGTTTTTTATAGGGCATAAACTCTTAACACTATCTGAACATTTAGGTCAGACACTTATATCAATATAAAATTTTAGGGAAACAATGCTTTCTATATAAAAAATACTGTTGTGCTATTTTCCCACTGATAGCAGAATATTTTTCTTCCTTTTTATTAGTGGAGATAGGTGTGTTTTGAGTAACCCACACTTTCTGACCTAAATCTCTTTGTAACTGTCTACTGTCTGAAGAGGAAAGCAAAGCTAAGTGATCCAGAAAGAAATTGTATTCATAACACTGATTTTACCAGCAAAAGAACTAATGAGACTTAAGAATTAATAATTGCTACAAGAGAATTTCAGACAAATTATTCCAAGTTTGGTTTTAGAGACTCCCAGCAGCTTCAGTAACTTTAGTATTCTAAGCCTGTTCATATTCATGACCACGTTTTTTCTGGTTAAAAGTAAAGTTTCCAAACCATATGGGCAAAGACATTCATTGTGATTAATGATAAACCTTTTTTCCTTGTTGATTTCAGGTGTGCAAAAGGGAAAACAAATACTCTTGTGCTGAAGGCTGGTCAGTGGATCATAGACAGTGATAGGATGGTCATATTATTCACCTGTGTCTCTGCTCCTAACCCTCCCATCTCATGGTCACCAAGTGGATGTTCTGAGCAGCGGTATGACTTCATTGTCTTGTTCTGCTTTCTCAGTCTGTTGGGGAATGGAGGCCCATCTGTCACTTGCTCTTATCATCATTTGATTCCTCCAGGTACTATCTGCATTCATCTCTTAACTGTGTAATCAAGAACATGTGGTGTTTTGGCTATGATGAGAAAAAGGGATGGAAATTGAGTCAGGTATACATGGGTTACAAAGATGAAAGTAGACTTGATACTTAAGAAGAAATACCTGACATCTTTGCTTAGAATAAAGAAGTGAAAAATATATGAACTTGGGAGATCTCAGGCAAAACATAAATGCAAATCTTCACTTATTTGCTGTGTGATTTTTGAGGAGATTACCTATCTCCTGGAGCCTCGGTTTTCCTATTTTTGAATTGTGGATGATAATACTAACCCAGAAGTATTGTTTGGAAAATTATTACCATGTTGAATCAGTGCTAACCTGTGGCTATAGAGGGTAAGAACTGATGATGGGAAAAAAAGAACTGGGGTTAAAATTTTTGTCCTTTTGTTCAGAATTGATCACTTGCTTGGATTGAGCACTTGGTTTTAAGTTTCTCTAACGACTCTCTTCTATTCTTGTTGGTTTGCCCCAGTTGTGGGGATTTTCTGCCTTCTGGCATGAGCTCTTCAATTTTACAAACTCCATTCTCATTTATAAAATATTTATACCAGGAGAATGAGAAATCTATTTACTTGTCTTTAGCACAATTAAAATGAAGTTTGGTTCTCTAATTTTTTAAATAAATATTTCCTTGGGTATATTTTATGAAGTAAGATTTACTTGTTCTAGAGTTTAAAATAATTTCAAAGAATTATGTATTATTCCAACTTTATTTTATGAATTACACCTTAAGATTAATACTTTTTGAAGCACATCACATATATTATTTCATTTGATTTTCATGATAGCAGAATTATTATTTTTGCTTTTCAAATGAGAGAGATTATGAATCAGGGAGTAACAGAAACAAAATTGGGACTTGTGTCTATTGATTTTTTTAACACATCCATTTTACATATCATCTCCCATCAATGTTAATTTTTTTAATATGGTAATAATATTGTTAATGAAAATAGGGAGTTGTTTTTTCTGCTAATTTATGCCTCACGTATTTCTGATTCTCACAGGAAAAAAAGCCCTGCTTTACTCGAACATATATGCATTTATGACTTTCATATCGTTATTTAAAGAAAAGAACTCTTCTCCATTTTCCTCTGAAATTGTCTCTCCTGCTCTATGAAGTATTTTTCAGTACTAGGATTTCATAACTTTTGATAATGATATAAGAATGAGTATTCAACCATGACTTTTCTAATTGGCTACAAGCATAATCCAGTATCCTCATTTTACTTTTTTTGTCAGAGGAGTTAATTGGGCTGGTATAGCTACCAGCTAACTATATTGGTTTAAGCAAATATAACTCTAATTTCCTCTAGAAACATTCCTGCACAGGATCAGTGCAGGCAGAACAGCCAGGAGAGAGGTAGCGCCTCCTGTAACTTCAAAAGATCAATTTGTCTCCCATTTTTCGCTCATGACACACATGGAAAGAAATATAACTAATTTATTTTAACATATCTTACTCTTTTTAAGTTGAACCAGACCAATAAATAAAGAAATAATGAATTTTACGGTGCAGTCCAGTTTAGCAAAAAGCAGAGAAGGGCACCTCCATTCTACTTCCCAGCACTTCGTATACCAAGTCAAGAACTTTAAGAATTAACACAGAGAGGGGATTTTTATTGTTATTCTTGGTAATCAATATATATCTCTTTTTAAAAATAACCTTATTTATTCAGACTGTAGTGACTTCATACTGGGTAGATTTTGGTCACTGTTTACCTGAGTTATTAGGAGGAACTTGATTCTGTTAATTTCTAGCCTCACCCCCTCACACACCTGCGCTCAGGAAAGTCACAAAATACCTTTCAGCCTCATTGTTTTGCCTGTGAAAGTAGCTTTACTTACCTCTTGAAGATTGATAATTATTAAATGAGAATGTCAACTTAAATTTTAATCACTGCATATATTTAAGAAAAATTATAAAACAACAAACAATAATGTAGACAGATATAAAAGGGTGAATTTATCATTTCAGAGGACAAGCTTTGTTCATTCATGCAAGGATCATTGTTTACATCCTAATAATAAAGAGACTAATGCCAGATCTTCCTTATTAGTTTGTTAAGGAATGCTTGTTGTGTGGAGCATTTTCTTGCTACACTTTGTTACCAAATTCAAGTTATTTCATCTTTTAAATAGTCCTCATAATTTTGAGTTTAGAAAACTTCAGATTGATTGTCATTGTAATCAAAATTAGCGAGCTGGTGTATTTGCTGTTTTCAATGCCTGATTTGACAACCCTTAACATTAAATATCTGTGTTGAAGAACAAATTTCCTCTTACTTTTGGAAAACAAAAAATACTCTCTTGAACTTCCTCTTCTGAGATGAGCCCTAAATAGATATGAGAAGAAATAGGGTAATGGTCTCTTTGCTCCATGATCATTATTGGTATAATGCTTCAGGGTGGACAAAACACTGTCATACATATGTTAAAAGACGTGAGTTTGATCACTCACTCTGAGGTGATTCTTTTTTTTTTTTTTTTTTCTTCACATCATTATGGTTTTTCTTATTTCTTTTTTTTTTTTTTTTTTTATTTTCCCACTGTACAGCAAGGGGGTCAGGTTATCCTTACATGTATACATTACAATTACAGTTTTTCCCCCACCATTTCTTCTGTTGCAACATGAGTATCTAGACATAGTTCTCAATGCTATTCAGCGGGATCTCCTTGTAAATCTATTCTAGGTTGTGTCTGATAAGCCCAAGCTCCCGATCCCTCCCACTCCCTCCCCCTCCCATCAGGCAACCACAAGTCTCTTCTCCAAGTCCATGATTTTCTCTTCTGAGGAAATGTTCATTTGTGCTGGATATTAGATTCCAGTTATAAGTGATATCATATGGTATTTGTCTTTGTCTTTCTGGCTCATTTC
This sequence comes from Sus scrofa, assembly GCF_054392235.1. NCBI lineage: Eukaryota > Metazoa > Chordata > Mammalia > Artiodactyla > Suidae > Sus > Sus scrofa. Next base: position 142,446,573 of record NC_139396.1, on the reverse strand, counting down.
ACTCAGTATGAGATTCTCTAGTTCCATCCATGTTGCTGCAAATGGCATGATGTCATCCTTTTTTATGGCTGAGTAGTATTCCATTGTGTATATATACCACTTCTTCCGAATCCAATCATCTGTCGATGGACATTTGGATTGTTTCCATGTCCTGGCTATTGTGAATAGTGCTGCAATGAACATGCGGGTGCATGTGTCTCTTTTAAGTAGAGCTTTGTCCGGATAGATGCCCAAGAGTGGGATTGCAGGGTCATATGGAAGTTCTATGTATAGATTTCTAAGGTATCTCCAAGCTGTTCTCCATAGTGGCTGTACCAGTTGACATTCCCACCAACAGTGCAGGAGGGTTCCCTTTTCTCCACAGCCCCTCCAGCACTTGTTATTTGTGGATTTATTAATGATGGCCATTCTGACTGGTGTGAGGTGGTATCTCATGGTAGTTTTGATTTGCATTTCTCTTATAATCAGCGATGTTGAGCATTTTTTCATGTGTTTGCTGGCCATCTGTGTATCTTCTTTGGAGAAATGTCTGTTCAGGTCTTTTGCCCATTTTTCCATTGATTGATTGGTTTTTTTGCTGTTGGGTTGTATAAGTTGTTTATATATTCTAGAGGTTAAGCCCTTGTCAGTTGCATCATTTGAAACTATTTTCTCCCATTCTGTAAGTTGTCTTTTTGTTTTCTTTTTGGTTTCCTTTGCTGTGCAAAAGCTTTTCAGTTTGATGAGGTCCCATGGGTTTATTTTTGCTCTAATTTCTATTGCTTTGGGAGACTGACCTGAGAAAATATTCATGATGTTGATGTCAGAGAGTGTTTTGCCTATGTCTTCTTCTAGGAGTTTGATGGTGTCCTGTCGTATATTTAAGTCTTTCAGCCATTTGGAGTTTATTTTTGTGCATGGTGTGAGGGTGTGTTCTAGTTTCATTGCTTTGCATGCAGCTATCCAGGTTTCCCAGCAATGCTTGCTGAATAGACTTTCCTTTTCCCATTTTATGTTCTTGCCTCCCTTGTCAAAGATTAATTGACCATAGGTGTCAGGGTTAATTTCCGGATTCTCTATTCTGTTCCATTGGTCTGTCTGTCTGTTTTGATCCCAGTACCACACTGTTTTGATGACTGTGGCTTTGTAGTATTTCTTGAAGTCTGGGAGAGTGATGCCTTCTGCTTGGTTTTTGTTCCTCAGTATTGCTTTGGCGATTCTGGGTCTTTTGTGGTTCCATGTAAATGTTTGGATTGTTTGTTCTAGTTCTGTGAAAAATGTCATGGGTAATTTGATAGGGATTGCATTGAATCTGTAGATTGCTTTGGGTAGGATGGCTATTTTCACAATATTGATTTTTCCAATCCAGGAACATGAAATATCTTTCCATTTCTTTACATCTTCTTTGATTTCTTTGATTAAGGTTTTATAGTCACACCTGAGGTGATTCTTAAGGTATTGTTGGGACTAGGGACCAATTTATGTTTCAGGAATGAGTCAGTTACCCTGGAAGTCAACTATTCTGCTTATCTTCAGACTATTCAGTGTGCTTCGTATAAGTAGTGGTAAACTTTTCCCCCAAATCTGTTCCCAAACATAAATTAGTTTAACCAGGTTTTGTGATACAAATTGCTGATGGAACAAAAAGATAGTTTTTAACTATGCTGTTGATAATAGTTCTTGTGAATAGTTCTTGTAAATATGCAGTAATAATTCTTATTTTTTTATTAAAACAATGGACAGTAAAAGCACATTGTATCATCAGCAAATGTAAGGTATACATTCTCCTTCTTCTTCTGCTGCTGCTGCTTCTCTTTCTTCTGGAGGTTGAGGGCAAGGATTGACAGCAATGGATGTGGTACTTGGTAAAACTTCAAAGAGGGAGAAGGAAATGCATTGAGTATTGTGGGGTATGTGGAATTTAAACAGAACAAAATGTTGGAGACAGGCTACTCAAACTGAGTTCAGACTGGGACCTCAGGACTAAAGTTATTAACAATTTTACCTGATTATATATGTCATGGTATTTTTTTTTTCTTACTCTATCTTTACAGGAAGTTGTACTCAATTATATGGCTGATGTAAGGCCTTCCCTTGAATTTATAGCTGTAATGGGTATTTAATTACTTTGTCTGACCAGTAATCCTCCATTTTCTGCAAAGAGTAATGCAATTTTTTTAATCGAAAATGTTACCTTCCAATACCATTTGGTTTATAAAGATATGACTTCTAAATAGATAGTGTTTATTATATTACACAACCTCTTGGCAAAGTTTCCTTTGTTTTAAAGATGGAGTGACTGACACAAGCTGTGCCAATGAGACCCTTCTCCATGTTTTTGAGACTGAAAACCATGAACAGCATTAAATTATAAAATGAAATAATTTAAAATTATTTTAAAAATTGAAGTATAGTTGACATATTATAATAATTTCCTGTATAACCTAGTAAATCAATATTTTTATAGATTAAAACTTTTTCCTTACCAGAAAAAATAAAAACAAATAAAAAATACCCTCACTGAAATATTTGGACAATTGCTAAACTGACAGGAAAGTGCATTGTTAGATTTGGTAACTTGTAAAAACACTTCAATGTTCTAAAATGAATAAAAGGAAAATGAAGTTCATAGAGAACTATTGCAGAAAGCTTGGAAGTAAAATTTTATACAAATAAACTGAGTAAAATTCTCTTAATCTCAGGTAAACCACTCTAAAAGTAACTAACAATTATAGTAAAATAAATGCCAAGAAATATAAATGATATCTATTTAATAAAAAGAAGGCAGTAATGGCAGATTAGAAGGACAAAAAATGCATAAAACATGGAGAAAACAAACAGCAAAATAACAGACAGAAATTCTCCATTTAAAATAAATTAATTAAATAAAAAGGCAGAAATTGGAAAAATAAGAAATATGATCCAACTAAATATGTATGAGACACAATGAAATTTAAAGACACAGATAGATTGCAGCTAAATAGGTGGAAAAAGTTATATCATGCAAACAATTTAAAGAAAAAGATATGTAATAGCTATACTAATATAAGTCCAAGTAGACTTCAACAAAAATGTTGTTATTAGTGCAAAAAATCAAATTTTATAATGATCAATGGTTAATCCATCAGGAAGATGAAACAATTATAAACAGTTATGCACATAACAACAGAGCCACAAAGTACATGAAAAAAATCCCAAACTGTCAGAATGGAAAACTGCAATAATACCTGAGACTTTGATATTCATCTTTTTAAAAAAAAAATTAAAGTGAAATTCATATAAAATAAAATTAACCATTTAAAGTGTACAATTCAGGGACATTCAGTACATTAAAAATGTTATCAACAACCGCTTGTATTAATTTCCAAAATACTTTCATCATCCCAAAGAGAAGCCTAATATTCTTTAAACAGTTATCCTCTATTCCACTATCTTTTTAGCTCTTGTCAATCACAAGTCTGTTTTCTGTCTCTATGCATTTATTGATTTCAGATATTTAGTAACAATGAAAATGCATAATTTTTGACAGTTGGGTCTGCCTTCTTTCACATACCATTATGTTTTTAAGGTTCATGAATATTGTAGCTTGTATCAGTACTTCTTTTCTTTTCTGTGGATGAGTAATATTCTATTGAATGTATACACTGTAATTTTTTTAACACTTTATCTGTTGAAGAACATTTTGGTTATTTGCACCTTTTGGCTTTTATTAATAGTACTGCTGCCATAGACATAGATAGACATGTATACATTTGTTTTAGTACCCATTTCCAATTATTTTGGGTATATACTTAAAAGTGGAATTACTGTGTTATGTAATAATTCTATGTTTAAGGTTTTGAGGATCCATTAAAATGTTTTCTACAGCAGCTAAACCACTTTACATTCCCACCATTCCCACCAGCAATGGACAGATGTTACAGTTTCTCCACATCCTTGTCGATTTGTGTGTGTGTGTGTGTGTGTGTGTGTGTGTATTTTAGCAGTCATCCTTGTGGGTAGAGTGGTATCCTATTGTGTGTTTTATTTGCATTTCCCTAATAAAAGTGTTGAACATCCATATGCCTGTTTGAAATTTGTTAATTTTTTTGAGAGATGTCTATTCAAGTTCTTTTTCCCTTTCTTTCTTTCTTTCTTTCTTTCTTTCTTTCTTTCTTTCTTTCTTTCTTTCTTTCTTTCTTTCTTTCTTTCTTTCTTTTTCTTTCTTCCTTCCATTCCTTCCTTCCTTCTTTCTTCTCTTTTCTTTTCTTTTCTTTTCTTTTTGGCTTTTTAGGGCCTCACCTGTGCCCTATGGAAATTCCAAGGCGAGGGGTCCAATCAGAGCTACAGCTGCTGGTCTACCCCACAGCCATGACAATGCAGGATCTGACCCCCGCTCTATGACTTACATCACATTTCTTGGCAATGCGGGATCCTTAACCCACTGAGGAAGGCCAGGGATAGAATCTGCATCCTCATGAATCCTAGTCAGGCTCATTACCACTGAGCCATGACAGGAATTCCTCTTTTCATCTTTTTAAATTGGGTTTTATCTTTTTGTAGTTGAGCCATAATTTTTCTTATGTATTTTGGATACTAATCTCTGATTAGATACATGATTTTTAAATATTTCCTGCTATTCTGTAGGATATTTTTTCAGTTTTTGATAATGTCCTCAGATGCACAATTTTTAGAAAAATTTGATGAAGTCTGATTTTTCTATATTTTATTCTGTTGCTTGTACTTTGGTGTTATGTCTAAGAATCCACAGTCAATCATAAGGTCATGAAGATTTATCCCTATGTTTTCTTTAGAATGTTATGGTGTTAACTCTTATGTTTAGATCATTGATCCATTTTGAGCTAATTTCTGTATAGTGTGAGGCTGTGTTGTTCTTTTGCATGTGGATATCTGGTTGTATCTCCAACATTTGTTGAAGAGACTATTCCTTTTCCACAGAATGGTTTGGACGCCCTTGTCAAAGCCAATTGGCCATAAATAAATGCGCTTATTTATCTACTCTTAATTTGACTCCGTTGCTCTTTTTGCCCATCCTTATTCAGGTACCACAGTTTTTTGATTATGCTAGCTTTGTAGTAATCGGGAAGTTCTGAGTCCTCGAACTTTATTCTTTTTGTTTTGCTCTTATTTTGGCTTTTCAGAGCTCCTCACAATTCCAAATACATTTGAAGTTTTTATAGTTCTTCCACTTTGGAAAAAAAAAAGCCCTTGGTATTCCATATAAATTTGAGGATTTCAGTTCTTTCAAATTTTGAAAAAATGGCTTCTGGGTTATTGATGGGGATTGCACTGAACCTGTAGATGGCTTTGGGTAGTGGTGCCATGTTAACAATACTACGTTTTCTAATCCACAAATGTGATATGTCCTTCTATTTATTTAAGTCTTTTTAAATGTCTTACAGCATTATTTTATAGTTTTGGATGTACAGATCTTTCATTTTGATCGGATTTATTTCCAGTTATTTCATTGTTTGGAATTTTGTTCATTTCCTTTTTGGATTATTATTGCTGGTATACAGAAACACAGATGATTTCTGTGTATTGATATTGTTCTCTGGAGGTTTTCTGTATGTATTTATTAATTCTAGTATAGGGGTTTTGTGATTCTGTAATATTTTCTATAAAGGGTCATGCCATCAACAAATAGAGATAATTTTATTCATTCCTTTATGATTTGGATGATTTTTATTACTTTGTTCTTGCCTATTTACTTTGCTTAAAACTGCCAGTACAATGTTGAATAACTCTAGTAAAAAGCAAGTATTCTTATTTCTTCTTTTTTAAAGTAAAACACTTCCAGACTTTCATCATTGAATATGATATTACCTGTAAATATTCATAAATGTGCTTCAGTCTATGAAGCTGTGTTCTATTACCTGTTAAATAGGTCTAGTGCACACACTGGGAGATTTCGTGAATGGCTAGCAAAAGTGGTTTGATGAATTAGCTGTGTTATTTGGGTATTATGAAAATAAAGAGCTGCTGTATGGCTGTTCTGGGCTGTGATTTACCTGTGAGCTGGGCTCTGTTTGTACTCACCACATCAGGGGATGTGAGCCCTGAGAACAATGACTCTGCTCATAACTTATGGGCTGTATAGCATAATTCAGGGAAGGGATAGGAGCTTGAAGATGAACAGGAAAGAGCTCAAAGAGTGTATTTGAAGTTTATATTTATCTGTTCTCATAAAAAGCCTGGTTTGATAATCTCCCCTGTGCACAACCTGAAGGTGTTTATAAGGAGCTTACTGCAAAGATTTATCTCCTTTGTCACTTGCACTGTCATTTTCCTTGGATTTCATTTTAGGTAGAGTCTCAAGGGGTGCAAGGCACAATTTGAAGTTACAAATTACTAATTTTAAGCTGAGGCTATGACCATCTGCAATTCAGAGGAACATGCCAAAGAAATGCAGTAGATAACTTCTTGCAGTGATTTAACCTCTCCTGACCTTCCAAAATATGTAACTAGTATCATAATTAATAGGTGATAAATACAATTATCCTCTAGTAGAGAAATCAAGTCATTTTCAGTCACCTTTAGTAGCCTGATTACTTATCCATACCAACTGGAAAAGTAAGCTCCATATTAAAAATCAAGATTTCAAGTTCCCAACAAAGTCGGTTTTCTTTAATAAAAGGCTTTTTCCACCAAGAAGGCTATCTCCTTCTTGATAGATACCCTGATATTTCTTGACATTTCATGACATCATTGTAACTAGCAACATCTTCAGAATCATTATAATATTTGTGGAAAAAATATGGTTTACCATATAAGATAGAGTACTTTACATATATTTTTTCATTTAATTCATACAAAATATCCTGTAAAAGTACCTATAAAGGCACTATTATTATTCCCATTTTACAGGTGAGCCTTAAAGAATTTGAGTAATTTCCCCAATTAGCTAATAATTCCAGAGTCATATTGCCTGTATTTCTGGAGTGAGAATCTGATGCTCGCTTCTCATCTAAAAACGTCTTTATGAAATTTTCAGTGCCTGCCGCAGTCATAAATTAATTTCTTACTCAGTCCTTGAGAGACAGTAGCATCACCCAAAATAGAACAAATCAATAAATGGACAGAAGAGGTTTTCTTGATTAAGCGTAACAAATCAATATCAAATTTGGGAAGGAAATCTAGTGTATTCATGTCCATTATCTCTGCCATAATAATCAGAATTTATTACTACTTTCAATGACTAAATACTTTTCAATTGATTTTTCTTTAGCAACAGGGTTTCATAATATGTGAAAAATGTTTATTTGAATTTTTTCACATTCTGGGTGCTTTTTATTGTCTTATAAATTTTGCTACAGAAATCCTGTCATCATTTCAGAGCTTTAACAAACTCATAACTTTCCCAAGGTCACCTTATGGTACAGTTAGGATTCCTACCACATCTTGTGAGAATAAAGACCATGTGCTTAATCTATAAGCCACATGGCCTTTCTGATGCTGTTGATATTATTCCTCAAAACCTTGATGTGAAGATTAAGAAGGCAAGAGAATGACATTGAGAGGAAAAAAGAATGGAAATTTGGGGTCAGATGTGGGGAAACAAAATGGTGGAGGAGAATGAAGATGGGAAGAAGGACTTGTAAACATCATATGTTTTCCTTTTTTTTTCTTCTTTATAATGGTGGATTTGGACACAGCTTCAGAGCAGAAAAATAACATGATGCAATGATGCTTAATTTAGAAACTTCTTAGTCGATTCTTGTTTCCTCATTAATTGGCTTAAGTTAGAATTAATATTCATTGGAGTTGGTATCACCCAATACAGGAAACTTTATGAGCTAAAGAATTGAGGGAGTAATATCAAAAAGAAATTTTATTTTAAATAAGGATATGAATAAACAAGTAGAAAAGATAAAAATGCTTGTGTCAGGGAGCTGAATTTGGGGAAGTGGGGTGCATTGGTGCAAGACAAAATGAAGTATTTTTGTTTTATTGATTAAAAAATTGGTGGTGCAGTGGGTTAAGGATCTGGCACTGTCAATGCTGTGGCACAAGTTTGATCCCTGGCCTGGGAACTTCCACATGCTCTGGGTGTGGTTAAAATATTGATAAAATTTGTTGCTTTTAACTGTGGTTTTTACCACAAATGTTATACACCATTATGAAATTTGAAAAAAAAAAAAGTCTCACAAGCAGCTAAACATGGATAAGGAGCATAGTTAAAGGGAAAATAAATACCTGTTCCTGCCTTTCTGAGAGGAAACTAGAAAAATGACCTAAAGATGTTGCACTATAAGATATAATGAGCGATGTCCCAACAAGTACTGGTTCACCATCAGGAAGAGGTTAATTCTTGGCACATAGGATGCTCTTTACATGATAATTGAAATGATATTAATTAACTCTCTATTGGTCTGGTGAGTTCCCTCAGCCACCAAACATCTTTTAGGCATACTTTCCCCAGTTGAGGAAGATGAGTACTCTCAGAATCAGAAGATGTTTCACGTGATAGGGACTAAAATTTATCTAACAGAGGAAATATGCTCTCAATAAACTATCTCAAAACAAGTAGAGATGATATTGTGGTTCATGTATATGCTTACTTTTTTTGGCCTATTTTTATCATGTAAATTCAAGGCTGAGACATTTGTCCTGTAAGATTTGGAGTCAGTCAAATCCCATTAATTTCTTGAGGAGAAAGCAGCGATGGTTTTTAAAGCATAGATGCTGGTGTATAAACACCAACTGAAAGTAGTTTAACTGAGCTTGCTTTGTCTTTCTCATGCAACATACGTTTTTCAAAGACAAAGTAAAATGCAGGAAAAGAAAGCAAAACCAAAGCAAACCAAACCAACCAACAAACAGAAAAAACAAAAACAAAAACAAAAACAAAAAACAAACCGGTATCAGGCAGATAGCTACTTTGGGGCTAAATAAAATAAAAGTTGTTTATGTAGTTGTCGAATCCTATTTCAGGGAAGTGGGTAGCAGGTGTGATATTAGCAGAAATGGGTGTTTCTTTCATGATATTCCTATGGTGAAAGAAGCACTCCCTCAGAGCATCTGCATCATTCTGACTCATGACAGGTATCTGCCCAATACAGGTACACACATTTCTTCAAGAAAGCCTCTGATGGAGAGCATGATACTGCCTTTTAGACAAGTGCCAAAGATACTGCTGAGAAGCGGGAAAGAGAGATGAATTCTACATTCTGAAAATGGAGACAAACTTTATGAGAAAATGACTGGAGGCACCTATGACTAAGGACTGAAGAGCACTAGATTGGGTTCTTGAGGGTCACATTTTGATCATGTGTCTTATGATGTCCTTCCTTTATTCCTTGAAATAATGGGGACGGAATTGCAGAGTCAGCAACTTTTTATTGAATACCTCTTCTCTGGGAACTTTATTTTCCCGATACACCTCTTAACTGGATATTCTAATAACCTCTCTATAAATGTGGAGCGAGAGGCTCAAACAAATTAAATAATGGTTACACAGCTAAAGTGTGACAGAGCAAGAATTCAAACGGTGTTTTTTCTTTTACTATAGCTTTTATCTTACTCTTTGCACAAAGCTAGGAATAAAGGGAAGGAAGGTGGGTATAAATCTATGTTTATGCTCAGCCCTTCTAGTCTCACCACTCACTCTGTCTCTGTCTTTCTCACCTTAGCCCAATTTGGAAATCTTTTCACTTACCCACTTTTCTACCAATGGGGTGACTGCCCTAGGTCAAATAAAGAGACTGATTAGATCATTCAGAATGACTACTACAATAAACTTTGTCTTTAAAAAATCTGCCCTTGGAGAAGCAATTTAATTTCTTTCTAAGGCAATTGGAAAATAGTTTTAAATTATCTTACACTAACCAGAAATGTAGTGGTCTGTATTAAGAATGATTGGAGCAAAATAAGGGCATCCAAGAAGAGCCTGTGGCTTCTGAAAGAGCAGGAGCTATACCCTCTAGAAGCAGAAAGGAGCTGCCTTTGACTCTGGAATTAAGTGTTTAAAGGGGTACAAGAAGTAAAGTTACACTGCTTCTAAAATCTCTTAAGTGCCACTTTGCAAACACAATGCCATCCTTCAATAAGTTTAATTTTCCCTCTGTGACTGTCCCCTCTGGCTCTTTCTATGATTGAGCATCAGATGAAGTAGTTGGCTCATCTATAGGCCATGCCATCTGAAAAGTTTTGTATTTGAGACATTGGAAGGACACCCAAGCAGCTTACACGACCCCACTGTGAGGGACACCAAGTCTGAGGATGGGAATATGAGTAGGTTTAACATAGTTAGCTCCTCCAGGGAGCATACTTCATGCACACAATGGCAGAAGGCTGAGTCTCTCACCGATTATCTAGTTACCATATTCTCTCTCTCTCTCTCGCCATAAAATTTCCTCCTTCCTTAAGTAGGTATAGTTGCAAATTTCCATAGCATGCAAAGCTGCTGCTGCCATCATAATGAATGAGAGTCTTAATGCCCACATTTGAACTCAGGCTTAGTTTTCACCTTAGGTATACAACTTGAACTCTACAAGACTTAATTTCCTCACCTATAAAATGGGGATAATAATAGTACTAATACTATTGAGTTGTTTAAAAAGGATAATAAATGTGACTTGCTTTTCACAGTGCCCATCACTTGGTAATTTCTCAATAGGAATTCCCTACTAGTGCCGTCTTGCTGTGCTTATCCATTGGTGAAGGCTTCTGATGCCCACTGTGGCCACCTCTTCCTCTCTTATGTCTTCTTAAACTGTGTTTCAATGATTTCCCATTTCTGCCGAATTTAACATAGGTTATCTAAAGGATGATTTCCTCTCATTTTGCCTAAGCCCTGCTGCTGCTGTAGTACTTTAACGATGTCTGCTTCGCTATTTGGAGAACCATATTTTATGTGAATATTCAGTGATCTGTACTAGTTTTATACTCTAGGTGGGCATTTTCCTCCCTGATCTAGAAAGACCTGGTAAATATCAATCAATAACTTGGAAAAATGAGTGGAGTTAGAGTGGCTAAGACGACTGTTACCTTTCTAGGTGATCCTCTCTCACTTTTTTCATTTTTCTGTTTTACACAAATACATCTAGTCTTTGTCCCTCTTGTCTTTTACCTTTCTCAGCTCATGTTAAGCAGGGAGAAGGATTCTTAGGATAGGGCTCAAAACCTGAGAAAACCTGGTTGAGTGGGTTGTAGCATTTGTGATACTATGCTATGTGCTAATAAAATAAAATAAAAATCCAGCAAATATTGTTACTTTGAAAATAAGATGTTGAAAGAGATATTTGAAAAAAAATGAGTCTGTTAAAGATATAAGCAGCCAAATGAAATTTAGATATAACAAAAAATTAGAAACACAACATGCTCTTGGCTGGGAAACAGGCAGTATGTATTAAGGGATAGTGCCATAGTGCCATCCATCTTAGTATATTGAACAGAAGTTTACTTTTTTTTTTTTTTGTCTTTTTATTGTTGCGCCTGCAGCATATGACAGTTCCCAGGCTAGGGGTAAAATTGGAGCTGCAGTTGAAGGCCTATGCCACAGCCACAGCAACACCAGATCTGAGCTGCTTCTGCAACCTACACCACAGCTAATGACAATGCCAGATCCTTAACCCACTGAGTGAGACCAGGGATTGGATCCATATCCTCATGATTACTAGTTGGGTTTGTTGCCACTGAGCCACAAAGGGACCTCCAGAAATTCAAATACTGAAAGACTCATGAAGGAAAATGAAATGAGAAATCTAGTTACAACCTAGGGCTCTAGTTTGATGTATACTATATGGACAGGATCAAGGGAGATGAGGAAAAGGAGACCAAGGGAAAATCTCTATGTTCAGTGATTTTTCTTTCTTTTTCTGACCATATTTTTATTCTTTTGTTTATCTAATGGGAATACCAGAAAAAAATATATATATATATGTTTCCAGAAGCAAATCTTGAGTATATATTTCTAGAATTTCTTTCTTCTAGGAATATTTAGAGACAGTGTGCAAGGCAGTGTGATAAACTTGATGTAGGATGAAGCTGAGTGGTCTTCAGGCTGGTGGTTGATTTAACCCACAACTCAGCCTCACTGCCTGATGTCTCTTTGTGCTTGCAAGTAATCCTGAATCCAATTAGTATGCAATGAACTTGGACAGAATTGGCTCAATGGTAAAGAAGGGAGATAAGAAATTTCACTCTCAGAAGATAATGCAAACAATGACATTGAGGAAATGTCATTGGTAAAGATCAAGTATGAGCTGTATTGGGGATTGAGGATCTTTGTTTACCAAGATCTCAGTGACTCTTGACCTGCTGAACATTGCCTTCTGCTATGATTAAATTAAATATATTTACTTTTCTTGAGAAAAGAGAGAGTGCAAAGGTGGCAGAGAATATATATAGAATAATTAATGCAGGCAAAATCAACCAACAGTATTTTTGGATGTTTTTCTTATGAAGAATATCTGAAGAGAGTTATTACTTCCTTATGTGTTTGATTATATGTTTCCTTGAATGCTAAAAATGTTACTTGAATATTTAATAATGATATAGAAGAAATGCAAGAGCTTCTCTACAAGATGTACTTTGGTTGCATTCTAGGATTAGGACATTTCATTTACTTGCAAAAATTTTGACTCGGAAACAGATTATTCATTTCAATATTCAGCTGGGGGTCCAAGACGTCATTGATAAAATTGTGGTTAAGGTCTATATGCAGTAAGAATGCTTGGTAATTAGGTGATTGAAGGGAGAGAAGAATATTCTGCAAATTAAAGAATTATAAGTCTGTTTAGATTCTGTTGTGAAAGAAAATTCACTTTTTTATGTTTAGAGTTGAATATAGACATATAATCTAAGTGGATTCCTAATGTCAAATGGAACAAAATATATGAAATAAAAACAGAAGTTTCAAAATACACATTTTAATTTACTAATGGATATTAATAGCTTTGAATAAGACTAGCTTTTCCACTGATAATAAATCATTGACCTCAGCCGACATAATTGTGACTAATGTATTTGATTATTATTCTTTTCTTCTTCAGACATTAGGTAATCATCAGTTTCTGACTGTGACTCACATACTTTATGCATTTGTCACCTGTCTCTGGCATCTGAGGATGATGCTGTTGAGGATGGTTACCACCTACATGTGCAGTTAGAGCTACAAGTTCTGGTAGGTCTTCAGTTGTTCTTTCTATGCTATTGAGTGACTGTCTTTTTTTTTATTTTTAAGGATTTTAATTTTTTCCATTATAGTTGGTTTAGAGTGTTCTGTCAATTTCTACCATACGCAAAGTGACCTGACACACACACACACACACACACAATCTATATCTATATCTATATACTCTTTTTCTTATATTATCCTCTATCATGTTCCATCATAAGTAACTAGACATAGTTCCCAGTGCTACACAGCAGGATCTCCTTGCTAATCCATTCCAAAGGCAATAGTTTGCATCTATTAACCCCAGATTTCAAGTCCATCCCACTCCCTACCCCTCCTCCTTAGCAACCACAAAGTCCATGAGTTTCTTTTCTGTGAAAAAGTTTATTTGTGCCATATATTACATTCCAGATATGTGATATCATATGGTATTTGTCTTTCTCTTTCTGACTTACTTTACTCACTATGAGAGTTTCTAGTTCCATCCATGTTGCTGCAAAAGGCATTGTTTTGTTCTTTTTTATGACTGAGTAGAATTCCATTGTGTATATATACCACATCTTCTTAATCCATTCATCTGTTGATGGACATTTAGGTTGTTTCCATGTCTTGGCTGTTGTGAATAATGCTGTGATGAACATGCATGTATCTTTTCCAAGGAAAGTTTTGTCCAGATATATACCCAAGAGGGGGGTTTCTGGATTATATGGTAGTTCTATATTTAGTTTTCTGAGATACCGCCATACCGTTTTCAATAGTGGTTGTGCCAGTTTACATTCCCACCAACAGTGTAGGAGGACACCCCTTTCTCCATGCCCTCTCTAGCATTTGTTATTTGTGGACTTTTTAATGATGGCCATTCTGACAGGTGTGAGGTAGTACCTCATAGTAATTTTGATTTGCATTTTTCTAATAGTTAGTGATCTTGAGCAACTTTTCATGTGCCCGTTGGCCATTTGTGTATCTTCATTGGAGAAATGTCTATTCATGTCTTTTGCCCATTTTTCAATTGGGTTGTTGGTTTTTTTGCTGTTGAGTTGTATAAGTTGTTTGTGTATTTTAGAGATTAAGCCCTTGTCAATTGCATTGTTTGAAACTATTTTCTCCCATTCCATAGGTTATCTTTTTTTTATGGTTTCCTTTGCTATGCAAAAGCTTGTCAGTTTGATTAGGTCCCATTGGTTTATTTTTGTTTTTATTGCCTTTGCCTTGGGAGTTTGACCTAAGAAAACATTTGTATAGTTGATGTCAGAGAATGTTTTGTCTATGTTTTCTTCTAGGAGTTTGATGTTGTCTTCTCTTATGTTTAAGTCTTCAGGCCATTTTGAATTTATTGTTGTGTGTGGTTTGAGGGTATGTTCCTGTTTCATTGATTTACATGCAGCTCTCCAGTTTTTCCAGCACTGTTGCTGAAAAGACTTTTCTCCCATTTTATATTCTTGCCTCTTTTGTTGAAGATTAATTGCCCATATTAATCTCCAAGCAGGAGGTGTAAGAGGAAATATTATTAAAGGGATAAGCAATGGCCACAAATAATGAAAGACAAAAAGACACTACAAATCTTACTTAACTGGCTAGTTACTGCTCTACTTTATTTTAGAGAGAGCTTCAATTAAGTGCTCAACACTTGTGGTAAGCAGTTTTTGTTTCTCAGTTTCCTTCAAGTCAGTATAAAGAGGGGAACTTTTGAGTTTTATAATGTATAGTAGTATATGCACTATAATCATAATTCTTTTATTTTTAAAATTTTATGGCTGCAACCACAGCACATAGAAGTTCCAGGACCAGCTGTGGCAGTGCTGGATCCTTAACCCACTGTGCCAGGAGGGGAATTGAACCCACACCTCTGCAGCAACCTGAGCTGCCACAGTCAGATTCTTAACCCACTTTGCCACAGTGGGAATTCCTATAATTGTAATTTTTATTGCATCTAGACCAAACCACTATGATGTAGGCAGAAGACCAGAAATGAAGAACTCCTTATGTTCTGATGCCAACAAATTCGTGGACATGGAGAACAGACTTGTGGTTGCCAAGGGATAGGGGGAGAGAGTGGGATGGACTGGGCATTTGGGATGAATAAATGCAAACAACTGCATTGGAGTGGATGGGCTGTATAGGCCCTGCTGTCTAGCACAGGGAACTATATCCAATCAATTGTGATAGAACATGATGGAAGATAATATGAGAAAAAGAATGTATGTATGTGTATATACATACATATATATGTATGTAAAACTGGGTTACTTTTCTATAGAGTAGAAATTGATAGAACATTGTAAATCAGCTATAATAATTTTTAAAATATTTTCTGATACCTTATATTAGTATTGAGGCATAGCTGAAAAACAGTGTAAAGTATAGCAATAACCAAACCTCTGTAATATGAAATTAAGAGTTTTAGGATAGTTTTAGGATAGTTTGGGCCAATTGAGAAGGTAAGTATCAAAGCTGGTTATAGCAACAAACTTCAAAGAAGAAATTTTTACCCAAGATTGAAAGACAGTCTCTCAAATAAAAATCGTTAAAAAAAAGAGAAATCAGTGGCATTTCTATATACAACCAATGAAATAGTAGAAAAGGAACACAAAAATACAATACATTTTGAAATCACACCCAAAAAATTAAATACCTAGGAATAAAACTGACCAAGGAGGTGAAAGACTTATATGCTGAGAACTATAAAACATTAATCAAGGAAATTAAAGAAGATTCAAAAAAACAGAAAGATATTCCATGATCCTGGGTTAGAAGAATTAATACTGTAAAAATGGCCATACTACCCAAAGCAATCTTCAGATTCAATGCAATCTCTGTCAAATTACCCATGACATTTTTCACAGAACTAGAACCAAAAAATCCAAAAATTTATATGGAACTATAAAAGGCCTAGATTGCCAAGGCAATCCTGAGGAACAAGAACCAAGCAGGAGGCATAACCAAATGAGGCAAATATTTCCTCTTGTACTTCAGTAAACCAAATGAGGCAACCACATAGCTGCTGTGATTTGCCCAGTTTGGAAATCTTCTCTTATTTATTTTATTTATTTTTTCTTTTTAGGGCTTCACCTATGGCATATAGAAGTTCCCAGGCTAGGGGTTGAATCAGAGCTGCAGCTGCTGGCTTACACCACAGCCAGAGCAACAATGGATCTGCAACCTATACCACAGCTCACAGCAATGCTGGATCCTTAACCCACTGAGTGAGGCCAGGGATTGAACCTGTATCCTCATGGATACTAGTCAGATTTTTTACCACTGAACCACAATGGAAACTCTTAGTCTACTCTATTTTAAGTTTGTGATTTGATCATAGTCCATTTTGGTGTTTGCTTACCTACTTAGGTACTATTTACTATTTTACTCTGTTAAGTTTTGAGGAAAATCACAAGATTGCTGAAAGCACTTATTTGTAATTGAGGGTACATTGATTTATGTCTTTTCTTTCTTTCTTTTTTTTTTTTTTTGTCTTTTTTCCATTTTCTTGGGCCTCTCCCACGGCATATGGAGGTTCTCAGGCTAGGGGTCCAATTGGAGCTGTAGCCACTGGCCTACGCCAGAGCTACAGCAACGCGGGATCCGAGCCGTGTCTGTGACCTACACCTCAGCTCATGGCAGTGCTGGATCCTTAACCCACTGAGCAAGGCCAGGGATTGAACCTGCAACCTCATGGTTCCTAGTCAGATCTTCATTAACCACTGAGCCACGACGGGAACTCCAGATTTATTTCTTAATTTCTCTCCTCTCCTCCACTTTGAATCATGACAGCTTTCTTCCATCATTGTTCTTGACATTAGGAGCAGCTCATGGTTATTTTTCTGCAAACACTCTGTTCTAGAATTCCTTCTGGGTTTGTTCTCAATAACTCAGCCAGGAAAAAATTTATGGTGGCAAAAAGTCCTAAATGGTGCCAGGGGCTAAAGCAACTGAATTTTCTTATTGAGCTATAATATTAGACATATAAATGCACCAGATTTGGGAGTACATCCTATGTGCCAATTAGGGATATGATAATAAAGAAGGGGAGCAGGGTCTCTCCTCTTACAGTTTTTATCAAGTTAGGAGTGGGGTTAAGGTGGATGGTAGACAGATTATATACAGCTTGAAATAGATGAATATATTAACTTCAATGCTATGAAGTAAACAAAAAAAAGATGACATGGAAGAGTACGGTGGCAACTACTCTAGTTTGGATGGACCAAAAAGACCTCACTGAGATGCTGACAGGCCACCTGTGCTTGTCTACCAGGAGATCCTGATCTGTCCCCTTCTCTTCAAACCCTACTTCAGGGCTGAGGGTTAGCAACGGGCGGCAGGGGAAGGCCTCAAGGATGGAGTAGGATGAACTTATTCATTAACTATTAATTTAAAATGCTGAAATTCAACTGTTTGTCTTAATTATTAATAAATCCTCATTTAAAAATGGTTATATCAAAGTAACCCATTAAAGAAACCAGGCAAAGTTCGGAGTACCTGATGGGCAAATGGAGAGAACAGCCCTTGAGGAATCAATGGTGAAAGTCAGAGAATCAGGCCAAGAAAGTAAAGGGGATTAAAAAGATCATAACCACCATATAAATGTTCCCATCCTTCTGGAAATATTAGAGGTGGATTATATAGTTCATAGTGCTGTGTGGAAAGAAGACAAGCAACACTTAGTTGTGTTCTTTGACTTTCCTGAAGGCAGGAGTTAAAGATGGAAACCAGAGGAGCCTGAGAAGCAGCCAGCCTTGGAGAGGAAAGGGAGCAGATTAACCTGGATCATTTTCTGACAGGGTTTTCCTGGTAAGTTCCAAGTTTTAGTATTTCGATCGGGCCTCAAAATGATGGATGGTGCTTCACAGAATACACTGTAGCCCTAGGTCTTAGACAATAATCCAGGGTGAGAAAAAGATTGTATGTGTATATGCATGACTGAGTCACTTTGCTGTACAGCAGAAATTGGAAAAACATTGTAAATCAACTATACTTTAATTTAAAAAAAAGAAAACAATCCAGGAAAAGGAACAAAGAATAAATTGCCATAGGTTGGGTCAGTGGACCTTGTGGATTTAGAAAACTTCAAAGATTATGCGTAGCCTCTACATTTGAATCTCAACATTTGACATTCATTTTACATTGTTTTTAATAAATGTAAACATTACTATTTATTGCTTTCACATATATCTAGATACCCTGGACAGTGATAAAAAGGGAAAGATACCAGCCAGATATATCCTATATATCCCTAATTTAGTGAATTCATGATAAATTATGTGAGTGGAACAGCTGCGCTTGGCTCTATCACATGCCTGCATGTTTCTTCATGGCAGGGACTGTGTCACTTAGTTCTGTGCATAAATCAATCCCTAGCACAAGGCTCAGAGTATCTGAGGTGGTGAATGAAGAGCTATTTGGATGGGATGACTTCTAACTATAAAAATGGCAGGAGTTCCCGTTGTGGCACAGTGGTTAACGAATCTGACTAGGAACCATAAGGTTGCAGGTTCAATCCCTGGCCTTGCTCAGTGGGTTGAGGATCCGGCATTGCCTTGAGCTGTGGTGTAGGTTGCAGACGTGGCTCAGATCCTGAGTTGCTGTGGCTCTGGCGTAGGCCAGTGGCTGCAGCTCCAGTTGGACCCCTAGCCTGGGAACCTCCATATGCTGCAGGAGCGGCCGTAGAAAAGGCAAAAAGACAAAAACAAAAAAAAAAAAGGTAGATGCAAGGAGGGATGACTACTTGAAGGCAGGGGCTGTGTTAGTATTTAATTTATTGTGTCCCCACAAGGCACATAGTAGATGCTCAAAAAAATGATTTAATGGATTAGGGATTTTTAATTTACAAAGCTGTGAAAGTTGTCTTCAAATGCCTGATGGATTTGTCTCTGGGATATAAATTAGACTTGTTATATGTATTGCTAGAGGCTTAATCTAGAACAATGAGTGAAATTTATATATATGAGTGTTCAGTTAAAAATGAGATATGCTATATAATGTACTTTCTGATTTAGTTGTGTCTTCCAGTAAATCTATAGCTCCCTGTGGTAGAGATTCTTCTCCTAGCTGTGCTTCTAGTACATAGTACAATGTCAACTGGATAGTAGAAATTTAATGAATTTTTGAGTTAATGCATAAATGAATGATGATTAGAGCTTTTCACATGGAAGTAGCAAGCTACCTGTTATTAAGGATGTTGTACTATTGCCTACCTGCCTATACATCATAAGCCTTGTAGCAAAGATTGAAGAAAAAATGCTGAGCTAGGTAACACAAAATGATTATTCTAATCATGGAAACTGTGTTAGGGTTCTCTAAGAAAATAGAACCCTATTGATAATGATATATCATGATGTGATATATCATTTTGTATTATATGTATATACACTCAGTACACTCAGGATACATACACACACGTGTGTGTGTGTGTGTATATATATATCTACACACTCAATATATAATATATACTCAGGATACACATAAATAATCTCAGGATAGCTCTCTCGCTATTGCCAGGATTTCCAAAGAACATGTTTCTTTCTCAGGCCAGTGTTAGAAGCATCCCATTTACCCATATGAGGACAAGACAATAAATTTTTTTACTAAATGTTGCCTAATTATAGAGCTTCTACGGGGAATTCAAGGCAGATGATAATCCCAAGATTCAAGTTATCAAATGCACCTTAAACATCTCAAATGTATCTTAAAGGTCTCTATGAACCATCTGTTGCTTTGATGTGTGTGTGTGTATGTGTGTGTGTGTGAACATATGATGTTTCTCATGAACAAAGCAGGAGAACCATGAGAGAAATCATGACAGTGTCATTGCTGGAGTCTTCTTTGGGGACAAAAATCACATTAACTGTAGTTTCTTTCTCTCTGGAAATGTTCTGATTTTGGAGTACAGAATTGGAGCAACTATACAGTGTTGCTTGTTTCCTTAGAAAAGCTGCTTTACTCTTAAAATGGCCCTTACTGAGGTTTTTAAATCAGCCTGGAATGATGATGTTTCATTTTGATGTTTACTTGTTCATTTCATCTTCTATTTCTAGAGTTGATGGGCAGAAATGCATATTTACTGTTTTCATTTATCCTTAATTTAACATTTTTCTTGGCTATTGGGACAAATTGGAATAACCATTTTCAGTTGACAATGAGCACAGAATACTAATATATCTTCAAAAATAAAAATACGGAAATCATTGCGCAGGTGAAATTTTGTAACTTGCCCAAAAGAACCTTCGTTACAAAATTTTACAAGATCTCTCAGAGTGAAAAGAGAAAGGGTAAAGAAATAATAACAAATAATGTATATGTAGCCTTTTATATCATCTAATCTTCCCACTTTGCAGATTTGTTAGAGTAGAATTAAATTATGATTTGTCAGGAGGGAAAATTGATGTCCAGTGTGGCCAAGTGACTTTCGTAAGGTCACATGGTAAATTAGCCCTCAGGCCTAGAACTGTAATGCTCTTTTGACTTATGGATATTTTCAAGATCCCTGTGAAATATGGAAAGATCTATCAAACTTTTTTTCCAGAGCATGTGTGTGTGAGTGTCAGTGTGTGTGAAAGGTTACCTGAATTCAAAAAAAAAATTTTTTTCAATTGACTTCAGGTCATTCCTAGGCCCCTCAAATTATCTGTGGACTTTGTGATAAGGACCCTTCATCACCTGAGGGTCTCCTGCTGATTTAGGTTAATAACACATTATTAAAAGGGCTAGTCAGGGAGAGTGTTAGAAATCAGGTCATGTTTCTGAAAGTCATTGGCAAAATGTATTGTAAACACCATCCTGTGAACACAGTTAAGCTCTTGTCCTACCACATCTGTAACATAAATCTTGGATGAGAGTTAAAAACTTCATAAGGCTGATATCTTCAGGCTGGGATTCCTGGATATAGGTTAGTGGGTCAGAGCAGGGCTTTGACAAAGTTTTCACCAGCCTACAGGGAAACTAAAAAAATAAAATGGACAAGTGAATTTTTCACCTAAGGTAATATTTGCACCCACCTTACCTGTGGAGGTCAGGAGAATAAGCTTTGTGGGCAGACTCCTTGGGTCTACAGCCTGGCTCTGCCATGGGGTTAGATCAGGCAATACATCTAATCTTTTTACATTCCAGTTTCCATATCTATAAAGTGGGAATAATAATAGTATCTACTTCGTAAGGTGTTGTTTTGATGCAATGGGTTAGTAGACAAAAAACACTTAAAAGAAGAAGTTCTCAGTCAATTTTAGCTAATATTAAGAGTGGATGGCCATGAAAATGTATATATCCTAACATGGCAAAATATTTTGCAATCTTGTGTCAATTTCCACATTATTATTATATTTAGGTTATACCAGTGATGAAAGCCCATATGTGTAGAATGTGAAAGGGAGAAAAAGAGGGAGAGGAACAGGGAGAGAAAAAGAGTAAGCAGAAGTGAGGAGAAAAACAGCTCTTTAGTTCTTTTCTGAGAAATAATTCCTTTGTCTAGAAGTGTGTAGGAGGACGAGGATTAGGTAAACTGGATTCCATTAGAAACCCCTTTTATTTCAGGCCCTCGTATTGAATTTACTCCCTGTGTCTGTTTCCCCTTACAGTTTCGGCTTTGAAGTCATCACTCTTGTCTGTTTTGCTTGCTGCTGTTTCCCCAACATGCAGAAAAGTCATGGAGCTCAATAATTATATATTGAATGAAAGAGGGACAATTGATGAAACCATTAATGCCAAAGTCTTTGATATTAAATTGTTTTGGTATTGCAAGTGTTCTGTCCTTCCTTGGCCCATGAATCCCTCTAGCTAAGGGCAAAGCCTCTACCCAACTCAGTTCAGGAGCCATCACTGGGGAGCATGGCTTGAGTCTTCCCTTGGTCTGTAAATTCTGTATTATATATATAAACTACCTTTTTATATCTATATCTATAGCAACATCCATTTATCCTCTCTCTGTCTTTCTTACTCTTGTTCTGTCTCACCAGTAAATTAACTGCCTGCAATTCGTTAATTTACTTTTAATGTCAGGATGCTTCCATCCATAAGATTAAAAGGTATTTGTCTTAAGGCAAAAAAGGGATGAACATAATTTGGCGGTGTGAGAGTCAGTGTTTTTAAAACTCTTCACTTATGTGCAAGAGTAATTAATGTTTTTCTCTCTTCAAAGAACAAACTTCTCATTTCTTTTATCAGATATAATATGGAATAAATAAATGTCTTACATTCATTAATGTCAAGAGGAAACCATTTAAAGGCAGCAGTACAGGCAACCTGACAAGTACTTGGGTGTGGTTGGGAAACTTTCACAGTGTGGAGATCCCATCCATGGTGCTCTTCAAAATTACAGGATTTGTGTCAATTATATCTCACCTGGTGCAAGCTTATATTTGATAGATGGTAGCAATATGAACTCAGATAAACTTTAGCTTTAAAAAAGAAGGAAAGGGAGTTCACGTTGTGGCTCAGTGGTAACGAACCGAACTAGTATCCATGAGGACACGAGTTCGATCCTTGGGCTTGCTCAGTGGGTTGAGGATCTGGCGTTGCCCTGAGTTGTGGTGTAGGTCACAGATGCAGCTCAGATCCTGTGTTGCTGTGGCTATGCCATGGTGCAGCCCCAAAAAGAAAAAGAAAAAAGAAGGAAGGGAGGATGGAAGGAAGGAATAAACTATCTGGACCTTAGTCCCAAAAAACTACATCCTGAGCTTCTTAATACTGTATAGTTATTAACCTCAGTGCACAGTAAATTAACCAATATCCTTACTATTTATATTTTATTTAAGGAACAATCAGATTTCCAATTCATCTATTTAATGAGGTCTGTGGGAAGAGATGGAGTTTAGAAAGTCAATCTTCCTTTGGTCCATACACTCTTCTGTTATTCTACACAATGACAGTAACTTGAAATTATCATTGTTGCAAATGCTCTGAGATGAGGGTCAATTTGTCAATTTAAAGAGAGTATCTTTAAATAAACAGAAACTAGAGAGGGAGGCTTTGCGAATAAAAATTCGCTCTTTACTGCAGCAAAAAGGCATAAGTACACAAGTTTAGGGAGAGGTGCTGATTCTTCTGTGGGCATCCATTTAATAGATGACATCTCCATGTATTCATTGAACAAGGCATGAAGAAGGCAGTTAAAGCAAGGAAGTGGGTTAAGTGAGCAAGACAAATTCATCTTTTATTTAGAGTATGATTTCTTCAGTATAAAACCCTTAAGTTAAATCATTTATTATAACAAGCAAGGTGTGTTCTGTTTTATTTGAAACTTTTAATATATTTAGTACATATATTACTTAATATCTAGTTATCTGTATATCTATACAGATAGGAATTCTTAAGCAGTTTTTGGCTTATGTTAATTTGTTACAATATTAAGAGATATTAATTGACAGGGAAAAAAGCTATGCAACATTAAATCATTTTTATCCAGATTCTCCCAACGTCAAATAAATAATAGGCCATCTTTGTATTGTGAATCCTCAAGAAGGCTCGTTCATGCAAGACTTCCAATATTATTTGAACATAAGACCCACTCGCTCTTTATTCTCTGTAGAGTGTTTCATGGCAGGGGGTGAATAGTTCACAGAAAATGTTTTGGGAAATGCTGTATAGATTTTGGCTCTTTTCGTTGGAAGGTTAAAGCTTTGCTGGTTGGGAATCACTAGCCAATGATGCCTAAGTTCGGAATATCCTTTTAAAAAAGCCACTCTGCCCCTGCACAGGAGGGTGTGTATTTTTTATTGTCATGGTGATAGGGGACAGACTGACTTCTCAGCTCCCTCCCTCTGGGTTTAACAGGCTGTTACAAATCAAACATTACAGTAATAGGACTGCTTTCTTTAATCATCCCAACTAATTACAGGGAAGAGTGAATCAATCGTTAAACATCACTAGCTCTGCTAATAAATCATAAAATCATTTGAACAGAGTTTTAAATCCTAGAGAAAAAAAAAAGAGAGATGAACGTTTTAATGAGTGTTCCTGTTGCCAAAGGCTTATCAGGTCGTGACTTAGGAGGCTCTGCTCCCATGCTCTGACTCAAGGTAGCATTTCCTGAGCATTTATCACATGGTGGACCATGTGCATAGGTATCTTTGGGGTATCACATTAGTTCTTCTGATAGCCCTCCAAGGCAGTTCCTGGTATTCTCTTTTTACAAGGCTTGTGGAGCTCAGAGAAGTTGTTTGCTTAAGTCCTAGAGTTAATCAATGGAGGAACTGGGATGAGGAAGAAAGTTCTGGTTCTGTATCACCCTCTTTCAGCCTTCCCAATAACACCCTGACCAAACCTGCATGGACTTCTTAGTGTCTGAGAGAGAACATGAGAGTGATGCACAGGATATTTGCTTTTTTTTTTTTTTTTTTTTAAAGAAAAATGAACTGCTCTAGGTGCTATGAAACAATGTGGAGGAGAAAAGCATAAGACTAAATAACTAAAAGTAGTAAATACAATAACCATTAATATGTGTTTTATTAGGAAACAGATTTTTAGGAATGTGCTTTTATAACTCTTTTCAATTAATTTTTATGATGACTTTGTGAAGATTTATTTTTTATCATCGCACTTTACACATGTGTACTTACAAGTACTCAGCAGGTAATGATTATTTATATAATATGTCTAAGATCACCAGATTTAGGATTTGAACCCGAGCAACCTGATTCCAAGGTCATATAGGAAGCCTTCTTTTATTTCACCCTTAGTAGGAATAAGGAGGTCTGACTTCTTGTGCTAGAGCTGCCAAGGATTCAGGCTTGGGAACTCAATCTAAACCAAAATTTACTTATTTTTTTTTTGTTTGTGAATTCAAAGAGCTTGACTAAAATCGATGATGTCTAGACAGACTCTGCTCTTGCAAATGCATATTTATCTTCTGAGCTTTCATTAAAAATATCACTTAGGGCCTTGAATAGTGTCTAGATGACATAATCACAGGCACAGTTTGTTACTGTATGAATATGTAGCCACTCTTCCCCAGGTCTCATCTCACCCAAGTCAAAGATTAAAAAAAAAAGATGTATTTATTCAAGGAAAGATATGATTAAATACAAGGAGAAAAGAAGAAACTAAACAAAATTTATCTAAGGGTATTGAGACAATTTTATATTCTTTGTTTTACTTTATCTTGTAGTCAAATTTTTGGTGATAGACGAATTACTTTTATTATTGTAAAATAAATATAAAAGAGAAAAATTCAAAGATTAATCTGTTATTTTACTTTGCCTCTCTGCAGCATCCAAGTTTGGCTTTTTATATTATTCTCATTTCTATTGAAATACAGTACATTGTCCTCAAGATTTTTCCAATATGTGCTTTGTCCCCTATAATTATATTGTGACTCCTGGAAACTGGGGCCACAGGAAAATTCTTGGCATGACACTTCATATCTTACCCTTGTGTTTAGTTAATGTTTTCATATTGCAAAATACTGTGTGTCAATTTTTAAAATGAAAATACCTCCTTAATTATTTTGACTGAAAAGAACATATTTGCCAATTTGTACATAAAGCTTTTTCTGTGTTTTGCACTATTTTCACAGGGTAGACTTTCATAATTAATATTATGAACTTTGTCTTTTGACACTTTTAAAGCATGGATTACATTTTCTAACAGCTTTCCTATAGCATTGTGTACTCTTAACACAGATACATGAATGCCAGCTGAATTTTTCTAATCATTGGTTATTTCCACTTAGAAAATATATAGCCAGTGTGATAAGCAAAAATAGTATATCATGTTTGTTTTAATTAACATTTTTGAAGGTTGGGCACTTTTCTATATACTTAATTTCCTAGTACATTTCCTCTTGCAATTGTGTTTTTATGTTTGATGTCTATTTAGCTTGGCCTTGGGTTTTTGTTTATTTGCTTCTGTTAGTTCTTATAGAAAAGCATTTTGGACCTTTGATGTACTTCCTAGAGATAACTTGTTTCAGTCTGTGTTCAATTAGTTAAAATGGTATTTTAAATTTTGCTTAGCAAAATATTTTCAGTTTTCTCTCTTGCTTTCATAGTTATTTCATGTTTTTATAATTCTTATACTTTTCAAGGATAACCCAGTGTCTACTCTAGAATACTAAAGTGTAAAGCACAATTTATAGTCAAGAAATAAAATAAAACTTTAATTGCCTGGAATAAATAGTGAGTGCTTAGGTTATGGAAGTGATTCACCTTCTCCAGTTAATAAGGTATTCTTTTAAATTTTTTTTTCTCACTCCAGTTAGTTGAAGTGAAACCAGTCAATATTTTACTGAAAATATAATATCCCTGTACTTTTTTTAAAAATTATTATTTCCCAATATAATTTTTGTTTCTACTGTACAGCATGGTGACCTGATTACACACACATGTATACATTTGAAAAATTAGTTGATTACTGACTCTTTTCAGGCATGGTGCTAAAAACTTGTATGGAAAAATATTTAATTTTTGCAGCAACCCTCCCGGGTCAGTCTTATTTCAGTTTTATAGATGAGGAAACCTAGGCGTAAATGCTTAGATCATATTTCCAAACACATATACAATTAGTAAGAAGAGCCAGAATTGAATCTCAGACACTCCCAAATTCTAGCAGTATCAGCCGCTTTGCAAAACTGCCTTCTAGTACTTTGATAATTTGGGGGATGCTGAATAGTGTTCTGAATCATCACTTTTTTAAATTTGATGCAGTAAAGATAATACTATCTACCACAAAAATGATGCACACTACCATTTGATTGAGAATGATAAAAACATAAGAACACTAGCCTATGACTGCTTTTTTAAAAAAAAATTATTGAAGTATAGTTGATTTACAATGTTGTGTTAGTTTCAGGTATAGAGCAAAGAGATTCACTTTTACATACGTATCTATTTTTTAGGTTATTTTCCCTTAGAGGTTATTTCAAAATATTGATTATAACTCCCTATATAGTAGGTCCTTATAATTATCTGTTTTATATATAGTAGTGTGTTTATGTTAATCCCACACTCCTAATTTAGCCCACTCTCACCTTTCCCCTTTGGTAACCACAAGTTTGTTTTTTATGTGCGACTGTTTTTTTTTTAAATTTCTTTTTTAAAAAAATTTTAATTGGAATATAGTTGACTTATAATGTTGTATTAGTTTCAGCTGTACAGCAAAGTGAATATAATACATATAAATATATCCATTCTTTTTTCCTGTAATATATAGTAGGTTCTTGTTAATCATTTATTTTAATCAGTAATGTGTTTATGTTATTACTACCTTCCAATTCCTTCCTTACCCTAATGGTTTCATCTATGGTAACCAATTCTTACCTATGGTAAGAATGGTTTTGAAATCTGTGAGTTTGTTTCTGTTTTATAAATAAGTTATTTTTAAATCATTTCAATTATATTCTACATTTAAATTATGTCATGAATTTATCATTCTCTGATTTCATTCAGTATGACAATCTCTAAGTTCATTCTTATTGCTGCAAATGGCATTATTTCATTCTTTTTATACCTGAGTAATAATCTATTATATATATTATATACCACATTTTCTTTATCCATTCTCCTGTCAATGGACATTTAGGTTGCTTCCATGTCTTGGCTGTCATAAATAGTGCTACAGTGAATACTGGGATGCATGCATCTTTACAAATTATGGTTTTCTCTAGATATATGCCCAGGAGTGGGATTGCTGGATCATATGGTAGTTCATATTTTTTTAAAGGAATGTCCTTACTGTTCTCCATAGTGGTTGCATCAATTTAAATTCCCACCACAGTATAGGAGGGTTCCCTTTTCTACACATTTCTCCAGCATTTATTCTTTGCAGACTTTTTTTTTTTTTTTTGTCTTTTTAGGGCTGTACACCCAGCATGTGGAGGTTCCCAGGCTAGGGGTCAAATCTGAGCTATAGTCACTGGCCTAAGCTGTAACCACAGCAAAATGGGATCTGAACCGTGTCTGCAATGTACACCACAGCTTATGGCAATTCCAGATCCTTAACCCACTTAGCAAGGCCAGGGATCGAACCTGCGTCCTCAAAGAAACTAGTCAGATTCATTTACACTGCACCACAATGGGAAATCCTATTTGCAGACTTTTTTGATAAAGGCCATTCTGACTAATATGAGGTAATACCTCATTGTAGTTTTGACTTGCATTTCTGTAAAAATTAGCAATATAGATTATCTTTTTTAAAATTTTATTTTATATAATGATATTTATTTTTTTCCATTATAGCTGGTTTACAGTATTCTGTCAGTTTTCTACTATAGCGCATGGTGACCCAGTTACACGTACAAGTACACATTCTTTTTTTTCACATTATCATACTCCATCATAAGTGACTTAGACATAGTTCCCAGTGCTACATAGCAGGATCTCATTGCTAATCCATTCCAAAGGCAATAGTCTGTATTTGTTAATCCCAAGCTCCCAATCCCACTCCCTCCCCCTCCCCCTTGGCACATGCACCCACATATTCATTGCAGCACTATTCACAATAGTCAAGACATGGAGACAACCGAAATGTCCATCAACAGATGATTGGATTAGGGAGATGGTGTATATATACACAATGGAATACTACTTAGCTGTAAAAAAGAATGAAATAATGCCATTTGCAGCAACATGGGTGGAAATAGAGACTCTCATATTGAGTAAAGTAAGTCAGAAAGAGAAAGAGAAATACCATATGATATCACTTATATCTGGAATCTAATATATGGCACAAATGAACCTTTTCACAGAAAAGAAAATCATAGACTTGGAGAATTTTATAATTTTCATTACTCTAAGAGGTGGATCAAACAAGATATTGCTGTGATTTATGTCAAAGATGGTTCCGGCTATGTTTTCCTCAGTAGTTTTATAGTATCTGGACTTATGTTTATGTCAGTAATCTACTTTGAGTTTATTTTCTCTAATTTCATTCTTTTACATACAGCTGTCCAATTTTCCCAGCACCACCTACTGAGGAGACTGTCTTTCCAGCACTGTACATTCTTTCCTACTTGATCATAGATTGGTTGACCATAGGTACATGGGTTTATTTCTGGGTTTCTCTCTTGTTCCATTGAGCTATATTTCCATTTGTGTGCCAGAACCATATGGTTTTGATGACTATAACTTTGTAGTAGAGTCAAAGTCAGGGAGCCTAATTCCTCCAGCTCCATTTTTCTTTCTCGGGATAGGTTTTGCTATTCAGGGTCTTTTGTGTTTCCAAACAAATTTTAAGGTTTTAGTTCTAGTTCTATGAAAAATGCCATTGGTAATTTGATAGGGATTGCATTGAGTCTGTAGATTGCCTTGGGTAGTATCACCATTTTGCCAATATTGACTCTTCCAATCCATGGCATGGTTTATCTTTCCATCTGTGTTGTCTTTGATTTCTTTTATTAGTGTCTTATTATTTTAAGAGTACAGGTCTTTTCCTCTCTAGGTAGGTTTGTTCCTAGGTATTTTATTCTTTTTGAAGTGGTGGTAATGGGATTATCTTCCTAATTTCTCTTTCTGATCTTTCTTTGTTAGTATATAGTAATGTCATCAATTTCTATGTATTAATTTTGTATCCTGCAACTTTACCAAATCCATTGCTGAATTGTAACAGTTTTTTGGTAGCATCTTTAGGATTTTCAATGTATAGTATCATGTCATCTGAAAAAGTGACAGTTTTACTTCTTCTTTTCCTATTTGGATGCCTTTTATTTCTTTTTCTTTTTCGATTGCTGTGACTAGGACTTCCAAAACTATGCTGAATAAAAGTGGTGCGAGTGCACATCCTTATCTTAATAGAAATGTTTTCAGCTTTTTACCAATGAGAATGATGGTAGCTGTGGGTTTTTCATATATGGTTTTTATTATGTCAAGGTAGGTTCCCTCTATGGCCACTCTCTGGAGTGTTTTTATCAGAAAAGGGTATTGAATTTTGTCAAAAGCCTTTTCTGCATCTATTGAGATAATCATTTGGCTTTTATTTTTCAGTTTGTTGATGTGGTGTATCACATTGATTGATTTGGAGATATCGAAGAATCCTTGCATCCCTGGGTTAATCCCACTTGATCATGGTGTATGATAATTTTAGTATACATTTGGATTTGGTTTGCTAGTATTTTGTTGAGTATTTTTGCATCTCTGTTCATCAATGATATTGGTATGCAATTTTCTTTTTTTATGATATCCTTGTCTGGTTTTGGTATCAGAGTGATGATGGCCTCATAGAATGTGTTCAGGTGTGTTCCTTTCTCTGCTATTTTTTGAAAGAGTTTCAGAAGAATAGGTTTAACTCTTCTCTGAATGTATGATCTAATTCACCTGCGAAGCCATCTGGTCCTCGACTTGTGTTTTTTGGAAGTTTTTAAATCACTTTCAGTTTCAGTGCTTGTGATGGTATATTCACATTTTCTTTTTCTTCCTGGATCAAATCAATGAAATTAGAAATGAAAAAGGAGAAGTTCCAGCTGACACCACAGAAATACAAAGGATCATAAAAGACTACTATAGGCAACTATATGCCAACAAAATGGACATAGAAGAAAGTGAATGCTTTTTCACAGATGCTAGATTATTTTCTTCATTGAAGCAGCAGTTCCTGAATTTCCAGTGCACAGTTGCCATAGGAAAATTCAATGATTAGTTTTGGTGGTTTGAACATTTTATTGCCAAGTTCTTTATTGTAACCCCAGCTCCAGTGTCTTAGCTATGGTTCAGATTTGAACTTTAGGTGAGAATTGGGATCTACTGAGAGGTTCAGTCCAGAGTAGTCATGTTCTCATACTGACTTAATCTATTTCTCAGAGTAGCCCACTTTTCTGGACCCTATCCTTATCATACATTTTGTATTCTTATGATCAATAAGAATAACATATTTCAGTGTAATCATTTGTTTATTAATTATAAATTTAGAGAAAAAAATGCTGATCTCTTTGCCACAATTACCTGTGTTCCCAAGATGCTGACTTGGCTGAACATTTATCTAGCCACCTTAGACTCTGAAGAGAATTTTGTCTTGATTGCCATACCAGTGAAAGCAAGTAGGCAAGCTCCCTATTGACCCTATCAATAAGGTCTTAATAACCAGTCGAAGTTACAGGAAAACTATAAACTCATAGATTGTCACTAAGGTAAGGGCTGGGTGTGGAGCTTGGAGTTAGGCAGATTATTTGACTTATGACACTGTGGAAATTAGAACAATTTAATTAATATGTATGAGCCTCAGTTTCATCATCTGTATACAGGGAAAGAGTACATAACTCACAGGATTTTTATGAAGGTGTAAGGGAATTATACATCCAGCACTCTTGGAACAGTTCCTGGACTGTAGGAAGCCCTCAATAATGGTAGATATTACTTCATCATCATCATCAATTTCAAATATTTGCACCAACCTTCAGTTGCTGTTCTGACACAATAGAAGTAGACTGGGCAGGAGATTTTGCATCAATGAAGTCTTCTGTGCCACTTAACCCATGTGTTAGTTAGAGAAGGCAACTCAGTGAGGGGGAAGTGGGTAAAATAAATCTGAGAGTCGTATTAAAAACTTTAATTGCCTTGGTTTCACTTTCTGTTCTCTTTGAGATTCAGTTCATTGACATGTACAGGGTAAAGTAGGACACTGAAGGTAAATGTCAATTCCTAAAAGTATAAGATGTTGATAGTTATTGATAATAATGATACAGGAGAAATGTGTCTATTCCCAGAGAGTTATTGCTTCCCCTACACGTGATTATCCAGATCCATATATTTATTTACTTGATCAGTTTAGAGCTTTTATTTTAGAAGCAACAGAAAACTTGACAAAAATCATCAGAAAATAATTTATTTGGTCTAAGTAACTAGAAGGTTCAAAACTGGCTAGCTCCATGTAGGCTTAATATTCAGGCTCAAATGATGTCATCTAGACTCTGTCTTCTTCATCTCCTGGGTCTTACCTCTATGTTGGCTTTAGTCCCAGGGTCTATATGGAGGAAAGATAGCAAACAGCAGCCTCACATTTATGTGTTCCCATGTTCAAAGTTATTGCCAAAGCAAACATCTCCTTTTTAGTCACTAACCCGAAAGGCCGAGATGAATTCTGAATACTTAATTCAATCACTGTGGATAGTAAAATCAGATGATAGGCCTAGGTCACCACCAGTAACACCAAATACATTCAAAGAACGTGAACTGGAGTGGTACTTCTTGAAAGGAAAGTCAGTACTATTTTGACAGGTAGAAAGTGACTCTATACCAGCCATCAAAAATAAAATCAAACATGTTCTTTACTTTATGCAGAGAACTTTTCTGTACTACCTCCAACTGGTGAGTCTAATCCTTCCTTCCAGTCTCATCTAAAGTGCCACTTCTTCCATAATGTAAACATATCTTGACTCATGTCCCATTATCCTGGTACATTTGTTCCTTTCCTCAATTTAATCCAAATGGCACTTGTGTTTCTCATGTGGACTTTATTATAATGTTGTTTTTCTTACTTATATGGGTTTGAACATTTGTCTTTAACTAACTGAAAACTTATAAAGGTCAAAGACTCTATCTCATCATCATAGAATCCTTTAAAACAACCAATACAGCAGCTTACACTCAGGAGATAGAGTGTAGGAAATACTTTCTGAATTAGATTCCAATAACAGTTCTCTGTTTCTAAAATGCAATTATATTTCCACTGGAACAGTAAATAAAACAAAACAAAAGCTGAACTCCAACTCTATTCCTTTGGTGAAAATTGTCCTAGATCTTTGATTTGAAATATTGTGAAGCCTGATCTCAGACTTGGTATTTATTTGAATACAGAGATTTGAGCTCATGTGATAAATAAATGAAGAACATCTCTTCAATTATAAAGCAGAAGCTATTGCATGTAACTGCCTTCCAAGTCACCATCTTAGCATGGTGATTTTTTAAAAATGTGAACTGAACAGATTCTTAAATCAAGGAGATAAGAGGCTGGAGAGAAATGTATGTTTGAAAAAAATAATGTTTCTTTGAGAAGGTTTGGGCTACTTAGAGTTTTTATGTGATTCATAGTCATTGGAAATACTATTCCTTCCTAGAAGTTTGTGTACCACAGACAATAGCATCAAAGAAATAGGTCCAAAATCTTCATTTGAAGTTTTATTTTTCTTGTGACATATGTCAATCCACAGTGGAATCAATCCTCATATGTAATAGAGATGAACAAAGGAGGTTGAACTGTTATTTAATTTCCGTACTTTTAACTTGTGATTTGTCTCCTGGGGGGTAAAATGTAGCTCTGAATTGGAAATTTTTTATTGCTTTTGTGAGTTGACTTTGATTAAGATATTATAAATTGACATGTATTATATGTGCTATGTATTTTTATTTTGTGGTGAAAATTAAGGCATTCCTGAAATATTTATTGAGTATGTACTATGTGCTGAGCACTAAATTGGAGACAAAGAAAGGGAATTATATATTTTTTCTTTTAGAATGCACAGTTTTATTAGGGAAATTATATGTGCATATTACCCCTAGCCTGGGAACTGCTATATGTTGCAGGTGTGGCCCTAAAGAATAGCAAAAAAAGTGCATATCATACATGATAGAAAATCAATGCAAAGAGAAAATATAGGTAAAGAGAGACTTTAAGGGATGCAATGCTTATATATGGCTATGGGTTAATAAAAAGGTATCCTTTAGAAGGCTGAGCTGCTTTGAAGCTAAGTTTTGAAGATGGGATAATAAAAGCTGACATTTATTCAGTAAATACTGAATAAATAAAAGGCATGTGGTGTCTTTCTAAGTACTAATAAATAAAAGGCATGTGGTACTTTTCTACATACTAATTTTTGTAAAATTGTCATATTCACCTCATGAGTTAGGTGCTACTATTATACCTGTAAAATAGATGAGCAAATGAAGGTACAGAAAGACTAAGTAACTTGATGAAGAACACAGAGATAGTGAGTGTAAAAACTAGGATATAAATTCAAGCAGCCTGACCTCAGAGCCTGTTTTTAATGACTCTACTATGGGAAAATCCAAGTATGAGTAATAATATAAGTATGATAGCAAGGACAGAATATGAAGCAGGTGGGGGTAAGAAGACGGGGCCGAATCTTACTGTAACAAAGTTTCCCTGCAGAATGTGTTGAGAAAGAGCATTAGAAATGACAATTAGCATGAACTACCAAAGGCTGTATAAACTAAGACGTTTGGGTCTTACTTAAAGTAATTTAAAAATATCGGCAGGGTTTGAGCAGGTTAGTCCATGATTGAACTACCAGAACTAAACCCTAAGACAAGCATGTGAACCCAGTAGTTAATTTGATACATGATCCCAGGAAGGACTCACATGTTTGGCAAACTTAGAAAGCTAAGAAAAGGGTGCATATGGTATATACTAGAATGTTGTGAATTCCACTTTGGACCAGACACCAACATATCCCCAGATGGAAGTATAGGGCAAAGAGCAAGTACACTTATACTTCAGTTTATTGCACTTCATAGATATTGCATTTTTTTCACCAACTGAAGGTTTTTGACAACCATGCATCAAATAAGTCTATCAGAACCATTTTCCCAATAGTATTATATCATTTCATGTCACATTTTTGTAGTTCTTGCTGGTACTTCAAACCCTCCACCAGCAAAAAGATTATGACTTATTGAAAGCTCAAATGTTAGCTAACTCAAAGTTTAGTGATTTTTAGCAATCAAGTATTTTTCAACTAAGGTATATACTTTGTTTTTTAAGACATGATCCTATTGCATATCAGAGATTACATTACACTGTAACCATAACTTGTATATTCTCAGAGAGATCACACAATTCATGTGACTTGCTTTATTGTGGTATTCACTTTATTGGCTATATTGCAATGGTTCGGAACTGCACCTGCTGTATCTCTGGAGTATGCCTATAGTAAGCACACATCAGGGAATGCTCAGGACTGAAAAAATAGCTTTAGACACAATCTATTTCAGAGGTGACATCTACTCCTACATTCTTAGGAACTCATCTGAGATATTTTTCTCTCAGAAAATGTAGAAATGGTCTAACTTACAAATCTTGACCTTTGTTCCTGATAATAAGCTTTATATACCATGACAAACTGGGTTTAACACCAAACTGCAAAGTTGGTTTAATATTACAAAGTTGTTAATATAACACAGTTTTGATAGAATAAAAATGAAACCAAATTATCATTTCAATAAATGGATAAATAACATTTGACAAAATCCAACAACCTTTCATAATGAAAATAGTCCACAGGCCATCCAGCTTCCACTGACATGTAAATAGATAGTAAGTTGTCACTCCTACCCACACTGCAAGAAAAAAGCCAAACAAATTAAAAAAAAAAAACAAATCAAAACAAAAATTGTCAGAGTTTCTTGGTGGCTCAGTGGGTTAATAATCCAGCATTGTCACTGCTGTGGTGTGGGATTGATCCTTGGCTCTGGAACTTCCACATGCCAACGAATGTGGCCAAAAAAAGAACAATGGATCTTTGTAGATTCTTCAGATAGCTGATGTCACAGGACAAACTTTCACCCCAAAAAATGTATAGACAGGTGAATGCACAAAATGCAGAATACAGATTAGCTAGTTTACCTGAAGCAGAAGATGCTGGAACCAGCTACTGGTAGGAAAATTTAAACAGTGACTTCTGTAGTGAAGCTAAATATGAACTCCTAAAGGCTAACTTGAAAATTAAAAATCTCTTAGAGAGCAGTCAAGGAGGGGCAGACTTTCTTGTGTTTTACCTCCTAGAGCCCCATCAGATGAAGCCTCACAGAAAAGATGGGAGAAAAATCTTGTGTTTGAACAGGACAAGGAGAGAAGTAACCATTTTGAATTACACCCATGGGAAAAGTAACCTTTTAAGTAAGCCAGAGAATTCTTCACAATGGCAATTTACCTGGCAAGGTAAAAGACTTCACCTGAACTTCATCTAACTTAGGGGAAGGAAAATTATGTAAATCCCACCTTTACTATTCTCCTTGTGTCACTAAAGTGGGGAGGTCCAGGGACTCAGGCCTACTGCTAAGATACAGGGGACTAAGATACAAGTCCCCTGTATCTTAGCAGTGGATTATAGCTGAAAGAATTTCAAAGCTCAAACTCTACTTGCCAATGATTTTCTAAGGCAGCTCAAAGACAAGAGAGGGAACAAAAACAAGGACACTAGATGAAGTTGAAGCCTCTGATAACTACAGCCACAGTAAAGAGTAAGCATAACCTAACTCCTAGCCAGATGAACAAAACACTTCACAGTGTAACTGGGTCACCATGATGTACAGTAGGAAAAAAATTGTTTTTGGGAAATAACAATTAAAAAAATAAAAAGGCAAAAAAAGTCTACCTACCCAGTTTCTCTTCCTCAATATATCATGCCCAGTTTTAAACAAACAAACAAAAAATATAAGTCACGCTAAAAGGCAAAGACACACACACACACACACACAATCTGAAGAGATGACACAAACATCAGAACCGGACTCAGTTGCAACATAGCTGTCGACTTTATCAAAACAGGAATTTAAGATAACTATAATTAATATGCCAAGCACTTTAATGGAGAAGTGAATAGACTGAAAGAAACAATGAATAATGTAGGTAGAAAAACAGAAACTCAAAGAATCTGAAGAAACATCAGGAAAATAATACTGTAATAGAAATAAAGAGGATCTTTAAAGGACTTATCAGTAGACTGAGTCAGTGAGCTTGAAAACCTGTCAATAGAAAACTTCCAAAATTGAAATGACAAAAGAAAAAAAGAATCAAAAATATGGAGCAGAATATCCAAGATCAATGGAACAATCACCAAAATAGATACATACCTGTAATTGGACTATCAGAACAAAAAGAAAAATGCCAAAAGACATTTGAAATAATAATGGCTGAGAATTTTCCAAAATTAATGATAGAAACTAAACTACAAATCCAATAAGCTCAAGTAAGATATATGTATATCTAATCTATATCTATATCTATGTCTATATCTATACACACACACACACACACACACACACACACATATGTATACTTGAGCATATCATGGTCAAACTACAGAAAACCAAAGACATGATAAAACATTGAAAGAATCACATGGGTGTAGGGCAGGTCATACCACACATGTAGAGCAACAAAGTTAAGAATGACATTAGATGTCTAATCAGAAACTATGCAAGCAAGGAAAGAGTAGAACGGAATATTTAGTGTTGAAGGAAAAATCCATCCACCATAGAGTATTTTATCCATTGAAATTATCTTTCAAATGTGAAAGAGAAGTAAAAACTTTCTCAGAAAAACAAAAATTGAGGTAACTTATTTCCAGTTCACTTGTCTTTCAATACTTAAATACGTACTTAAGAAAATTACATAGGTCAGAAATTCATATGTACAAAGAGAAAGAACCTGAGAACAGGGAAAAATGAAGTTAAAAGAAACAATTTTCTTATGTTTATTTGATTCAATAGATAACTCTTCATTCAAAGTAGTAATAGCAACAATTATTGGTTGATTATAACATGTGGGTAAGTGAAAGGAAAGACAGCAGGGTTATAAGGGATAGGAGGAAGGAATTGGTAATACTCTGCTATAAGATACTTGCATTACTCATTAAGCAGTACAGTTTATTTGAAAGTGGACTTAGAGTAGTTACGATGTATATTGCAACATCTAGATAAACCACTTAAAAGTTTTTAAAAAGTATATGGGTATGCACACATAAAATCTTCAGTTAACACCAGGAAGCCAGACAAAGAAGGGACGATAAAAATAAAATGAAACAAAGATCAAATGCAATGGATACAAGAGTTACAAACATAGTATATATGAAAAGAAATATATCAAAAATTAAATAAATAATTAAATATGAATGATTTAAATACATTGCTATGGTCTGAATGTGTTCTTCAAAAGAAAAAAAATCATTTATTGAAATTTTCATGCTCAGTGTGATGGTAATAGGGTAAGTTCTTGAGATATGCTTAGGTCATGAGGATACAGCCACAGAGAGCTCTCTAGCTCCTTGTACCATGTGAGGACATAGTGAGAAGGTGCTAGCTGTGAACCAGGATACATTTTCTTGTTACTTCTTTCACCAGGTTGTGCCACACTAGTAGCTTTATTGGATTTCACAACTTCTGAAACTGTGAGAAGTAAATTGATATTGTTTATAAGCCACCCAGCTGTGATTTTTTTTATAACAGTCCAAATAGACTAAGACATGCATCAATTAAAATATAGTGTATTAAAAAGGAAGAGCCAGAGTTCCCGTCATGGCTCAGGATTTCCCGTTGTGGCTCAGTGATTAATGAACCTGACTAGCATCCATGAGGACCCGGGTTTGATCCCTGGCCTCACTCAGTGGGTTAAAAACCCAACATTGCAGTGAGCTGTGGTGTAGGTTGCAGACATTGCTTGGATCCTGTGTTGCTCTGGCTGTGGCTGTGGCTGGCAGCTATATCTCTGATTCACTCCTAGCCTGTGAACCTCCATATGCCGTGGGTGAGGCCCTAGAAAGACAAAAGACCAAAACAAAAAAAAATGAAAATCCACTATATGTTGTTTATAAAAAACTTTAAAAAAACAGATTTTTATAAGGGGTGGAGAAGAATATACTATTTAACACTAATCAAAAGAAAACTGGAATAGCTATACTAATTTCAGAAAAAGCAAACTTCAAAACAAGGAATAATATCAGCCTAAAGAGGGTTATCATGATAGAGTCGTTTTTTAAGAATACATAATTCTTACATGTATGCATCTAACAGTAAGTGTCAAAAATACAAAAAATGATAGAAAGGCAAGGAAAAATAGACTAATTCATTATTATCAGAGGGAACTTCAACAACCCTCTATCAGTAATTGGGAAAATAGGTGAGAGAAAATCACCAAGGATATAGTGGAATTGAATAGAACCATCACTTAACTGGATCTAATTGACATTTATAGAAACTTCATTCGACATCAGAATATGTATTCTTTTTAAGATCACATGAAACATTCACTGAGATAGACCCCATTCTTGGGCATAAAATGTACCTTAACAAATTTAAAAGAATGGAAATCATACCAAGTACATTCTGAGATCAACAATGGCATTTAACAAAAAATCAATAAACAAACCAAAAGCTGGGAAAATCTGAAAATATTTGGAGATTAAACAATATACTTCCGAATAACACATGGATCAATTAAGAGATTTCAGGAGAATTAAAAAAAAATTTGAGCTGAATGAAATGAAAATACAACTTATCAAAACTTGTAGGCTGTAGCAAAAGTACTTTCAGGGAAAAATTACTGCACTGAATGTATATATTTGAAAAGATTTAATATCAATTATCTAAGTTTCTATGCTAGGAAACTAAGTAAACAAAAGTAATATAAAGCTAAATGAATTATAGGAATGTAAATAATAAAAATTAGAGCAGAAATAGATGATATTAAAAACCAGAAAACAATAAAGAAAACCAGTGTAAAAACCCATATATTTGGAAAGACCAAAAAATTTGATAAACCTCTAGACAGGATATTCAAG
Organism: Sus scrofa; assembly: GCF_054392235.1. Classification (NCBI taxonomy): domain Eukaryota; kingdom Metazoa; phylum Chordata; class Mammalia; order Artiodactyla; family Suidae; genus Sus; species Sus scrofa. The sequence goes on along the minus strand of NC_139396.1, from coordinate 142,407,049 downwards.
GCGGGGAAGAAAGAACAGACACAAACAACTATTATCAGAATGGTAAGAAAGATCATCACTGTTAATCCCATGGACATTAAAACATAATAAAGAGATTTTATGAACACTATGCTGCAAATTTTTGGTAATTTAGGTGAAATGGACTAATTCTTTGAAAGACTGTCAAAACTCACACAAGAATAATTAGACAAATTGAGACTTTTATCTACAAAAGAAGTCAAATCAATAATAATCTTCCCTAAAATGAAAGTACCAGGTTAAGATGGCTTTAGTGTAAAATCTATCAGTCATTTAAGGAATAATTGCTATTAAGTCTCTAATTTTTTTTTCAGAAAATACAAGCAGAAGGAATACTTCTTAACTTACATTATGAAGCCAGCGTTAAACTAGTAACAAAACAAGATAAAGACATCACAAGGAAGGAATCTTACAAACAGATATCTATTGTGAGCATATATAAAATCATCAAGAAAATATTAGCGGATCAAATTCAAATCCAGCAACTTATGAATAGATCACTTGCAATAATATAAATGTTTAGAGTCTGAGTTGATGTTGGAGGGTATACAAGTATGCAAATTTCTCAAAAGTAATCAAACTATACATGTGGACACTTTATTGTATCTAAATTATACCATAATTCAAAGGGTGTGTAATTGAGTTAAATTTGACAAATTCATGGAGTTCCTGTCGTGGCGCAGTGGTTAGCGAATCCAACTAGGAACCATGGGGTTGTGGGTTCGATCCCTGGCCTTGCTCAGTGGCTTAAGGATCCGGCATTCTGTGAGCTGTGGTGTGGATCGCAGACGCAGCTCAGATCCCACATTGCTGTGGCTCTGGCGTAGGCTGGTGGCTGCAGCTCCGATTCGACCCCTAGCATGGGAATCTCCATATGCTGTGAGAGTGGCCCAAGAAAATGGCAATAAGACAAAAAAAAAAAACAAAAAACAAATTCATATACCCAATTATATACAAATATGTATATTTATTTTTTTACTGGTTATGACACATTTTCTTGTTTTTTGACGTGACTATTCATTTTGTGTTACCTGATGTGCTTACCCAGATTTCTTCAGTTATACATGCAAAATTATGTACAAATTATTGAGAGTCTGGATTTTCTTCTCTTGTTTAAAAAAAGTTCAGTTTTGTTCTGGAAGATAGTTAATTTTCTGATGGATATGTTGATCCTCTCATGACTTGATTTCAAATCTTATTACGACAAGTCTAGAAATTCTGATTTTCTAGGTCTAGAAGTGTTTCAGGAGTTCCCGTCGTGGCGCAGTGGTTAACGAATCCGACTAGGAACCATGAGGTTGCGGGTTCAGTCCCTGCCCTTGCTCAGTGGGTTAAGGATCCGGCGTTGCCGTGAGCTGTGGTGTAGGTTGCAGACGCGGCTCGGATCCCACGTTGCTGTGGCTCTGGCGTAGGCCGGTGGCTACAGCTCCGATTCGACCCCTAGCCTGGGAACCTCCATGTGCCGCGGGAGCGGCCCAAGAAATAGCACAACAATAACAAAAAAGACAAAAGACAAAAAAAAAAACCAAAAAACAAAAAAGAAGAAGTGTTTCACCCCTAAGATTTGGACATTCCAATGTGTTCACTTGACTTCTCCAGGGGATCAGCAAAGACCATCAGGACCACCATACTTTCCATCTTTGTCAGTCTCCCTTCCTTGCATAGCTACCTGGCAGCTTTTCTTTGCCAGTCTTCAGAGTCTTTCTTTGCCAGTCTTCAGAGTCTTGCATGGCTTAGCATATGGTCAAAGACCTAATAGGATGTCTTTAAATATTGGAAGTTCCTTTTAATGTGTGTGCAACTTTCTTCTCTTTACTACTGTGTCCTACACATTCCAGTCACTTTAGTAACTCAGTTTTCCATTTCTGTATCCTCATTTCAACAAGACTGTCATGTTCTGCCTGAACTCTTAACTCTGTTTTTCATAACGCAGTCTTGAAAGTAGTCTAAGTCAGAAAGCTGGAGGAGTTGAGGGCCTCATCTTATGTGTTTCCCCTCTGTCAAAGAGCTTCCCTCTTTGACACTTATAGTCCAATGTCTAAAAGAAGTTGCTTCATATAATTTGTCCAGTTTTATAGTTGTTCATGGTGGGAAGGCCAAAGTTAGATCCTTCGTTTTGGGTAGAAGTCATTATAGTTATATTTAATGGCTTCCAGTGGCTGATGGTTATTTCTTTTTTTTTTTTTTTTTTTCCAATATGACTTTTTTTTTTTAATTTTTTATATTACTCAATGAATTTATTACATTTATAGTTGTACAATGATCATACAATCCAATTTTTTGGCATTTCCATCCCAAACCCCCAGCAAATCTCCCCACTCCCCAACCTCTCTCTTTTGGAAACCATAAGTTTTTCAAAGTCTTTGAGTCAGTATCTGTTCTGCAAAGAAGTTCATTCTGTCCTTTTTTTCAGATTCCACATGTCAGTGATAGCTGTTGATGTTGGCAAATCATTGTCTGACTGATTTCACTTAGCATGATAATTTCTAGGTCCATTCATGTTGCTAAAAATGCCAATGTTTCATTCCTTTTAATGGCTGAGTAATATTCCATTGTGTATATGTACCACATCTTCTGGATCCACTCCTCTGTTGATGGACATTTAGGTTGTTTCCATGTCTCAGCTATTGAAAACAGTGCTGCAATGAACATCAGAGTACATATGTCTTTTCGAGTCATGGTTTTCTCTGGATAGATGCCCAGGAGTGGGATTGCTGGATCAAATGGTAGTTCTATGTTTAGTTTTCTGAGGAAACTCCATACAGTTTTCCACAGTGGTTGCACCAGTTTACATTCCCACCAGCAGTGTAATTGGATTCCTTTTTCTCCACACCCTCTCCAGTACTTATTGTTTGTAGACTTTTTGATGATGGCCATTCTGGCTGGTGTAAGGCTGTACCTCATAGTGGTGTTGATTTGCATTTCTCTAATAATGAATGACGCTGAACACCTTTTCATGTGTTTTTTGGCCATCTGTATGTCTTCTTTGGAGCATTGTCTGTTTAGATCTTATGCCCATTTTTTGATGGTTTTTTTTTTTTTTTTTTTTTTTTTTTGGTATTGAGCGGTAGGAGGTGTTTATAAATTTTGGAGATGAATCCCTTGTCAGTGGATTCCTTTGCAAAGATTTTCTCCCATTCTGTGGGTTGTCTTTTCATTTTGTTTAGGGTTTCCTTTGCTGTGCAGAAACTTTTAAGTTTAACTAAGTCCCATTTGTTCATTTTTGTTTTTACTGTCAGTACTCTAAGAGGTGGATCTGAGAAGATGTTGCTGTCATTTAGGTCAGAGAGTGTTTGGCCTATGTTTTCCACTAAGATTTTTATAGTATCTGGTCTTATATTTAGGTCTTTAATCCCTTTTGAGTTTATTTTTGTGTATGGTGTTAGGGAGTGTTCTAATTTCATTCTTTTCCATGCACCACTTAATAAAGGGACTGTCTTTTCTCCATTGTATATTCTTGCCTCCTTTGTCATAGATTAGTTGGCTGTAGGTGCGTGGGTTTAATTCTGGGCTTTCTATCCTGTTCCACTGATCTATATGTCTGTCTTTGTGCCAGTACCATGCAGTTTTGATGACTGTTGCTTTGTTGTGTAGTCTGAAGTCAGGGAGCCTGATTCCTCCAGCTCCATTTTTCTTTTTCGGGATGTCTTGGCCATTCTGGGTCTTTTGTGCTTCAAACAAATTTAACATATTTCTTTTGAGTTCTGTGAAACATGTTCTTGGTAATTTGATAGGGATTGCATTGAATCTGTAGATTGCCTTGGGTAGTATAGTCATTTTGATAACATTGACTCTTCCAATCCAAGAGCATGGTATGTCTTCCCATCTATTTGTGTCATCTTTGATTTCTTTCATCAGTGTCATTTAGTTTTCAGAGTACAGGCCTTTTGTCTCTTTAGATAGGTTTACTCCTAGGTATTTTATTCTTTTGGATGTGACGGTAAACAGGATTGCTTCCCTAATTTCTCTTTCTGATCTTTCACTGTTGTACATAGAAATGCCATCAATTTCTGTGTATTAATTTTGTATCCTGAAACTTTGCCAAATTCCTTGATGAGTTCTAACAGTTTCCTTTAGGATTCTCTAGATATAATATCATGTGATCTGCAAATAGTGATAGTTTTACTTCTTCCTTTCCAACTTGGATTCCTTTTATCTCTTTTACTTCTCTGATTGTGGTGGCTAGGACTTCCAGAACTATGTTTTGGTGAAAACAGACATCCTTGTCTTCTTCCTGATCTCAGTGGGAATTCTTTCAGCTTTTCACCATTGAGAATTATGTTAGCTGTGGGTTTGTCATATATGCCTCTTTATTATGTTGAGGTAGGTGCACACATTCTGAAGGGTTTTTATCAGATATGGGTGTTGGATTTTGTCAAAGGCTTTTTCTGTGTCTATTGAGAGGATCATGTGGTTTTTCTTCTCCAGTTTGTTAATGTGGTGTATCATATGAATCGATTTGCAGATATTGAAGAATCTTGCATCACTTGGTCATGATGTACAATCCTTTTAATGTATTGTTGAATGCAGTTTGCTAGTATTTTGTTGAGGAATTTCACACCTATATTAATCAGTGAAATTGGCCTGTAATTTTCTTTTTTTGTGATATCTTTTCTGGTTTTGGTATCAGGGTGATGGTGGCCTCATAGAATGAGTTTGTGTGTATCTCTTCCTCTGCAGTTTTTTGGAATAATTTCATAAGGATAGGTGTTAGCTCTCTTTGAATGTTTGATAGAATTCGCCTGTGAAGCCATCTGGTCCTGGGCTTTTGTTTGTTGGAAGTTTTTTAATCACAGTTTCAATTTCATTTCTTGTGATGGGTCCATTCATCTTTTCTATTTCATCTTGGTTTAGCTTGGGAAGATTGTGCTTTTCTAAGAATTTGTCCGTTTCTTCTAGGTTTTCCATTTTATTGGCATATAGTTGCATATAGTAGTCTCTTATGATCCTTTGTATTTCTGTGATGTCTGTTGTTATTTCTCCTTTTTCATTTCTAATTGTATTGATTTGAGTCCTCTCTCTTTTTTTCTTGATAAGTCTGGCTAAGGGTTTATCAATTTTGTTGATCTTTTCAAAGAACCAGCTTTTCGTTTCATTGATCTTTTCCACAGTTTTTTTTTTGTTTCTATTTCATTGATTTCTGCTCTGATATTTATGATTTCTTTTCTTCTACTAACTTTAGGTCTTGTCTGTTCTTCTCTCTCTAGCCGCTTTAGATGTCAGATTAGCTTGTTTATTTGGGCTTTTTCTTCGAGGTGGGCTTGTATTGCTATAAACTTTCCTCTTAGAACGACTTTTGCTGCATCCCATAAGTTTTGGAGTGTCTTATCTTTGTTGTTATTTCCTTCTAGGTATTTTTAAACTTCCTCTTTGATTTCTTCAGTGATCCATAGGTTGTTTAGTAGCATGTTGTTTAATCTCCACGTGTTCGTGTTTTTGGCATTTTTTTTTCTTGATTTCCAGTCATATAGCGTTGTTGTCAGAAAAGATGCTTAATATGATTTCAATTTTCTTAAAGTTACTGAGGTTGGATTTGTAGCCCAGGATATAGTCAGTCTTAGAGAATGTTCCATGTGCACTTGAGAAGAATGTGTATTCTGTTGCTTTTGGATGGAATGTCCTATAAATATCTATTAAGTCCATCCGGTCTAATGCTTCATTCAGGGCCTTTGTTTCCTTATTGATTTTCTGTCTGGTTGATCTGTCCATTGCTGTAAGTGGGGTGTTAAAGTCCCCCACTATGATTGTGTTATTGTTGATTTATCCTTTTTAGCTTGTTAGCAGTTGCCTCATATATTGTGGTGAACGTATGTTGGGTGCGTAGATATTTAAAATTGTTATATCTTCTTCTTGGATTGATCCTTTGATCACTATATAGTGACTTTCCTTGTCCCTTAAAATATTCTTCATTTTAAAGTCTATTTTGTCTGATATGAGTATTGCTACTCCAGCTTTATTTTGATTCCTGTTTGCATGGAATATTTTCTTCCATCCTGTCACTTTCAATTTGTATGTGACCCTAGAAGTGAAATGGGTCTCTTAAAGACAGCACATATATGGGTCTTGTTTTTGTATCCATTCAGCCAGTCTATGTCTTTTGGTTGGGACGTTTAGTCCATTAACATTTAAGGTAATTATTGATATGTATATTCTTATTGCCATTTTATTAATTACTTTGGATTTGTTTTTGTTGCTCCTTTTTCTTCCCTTCTTCTCTTGTTCTCTTCTATTGCGGTTTGATGACTATCTTTAGTGTTGTACTTAAGTTGATTTTTCTTATTTGTTTGTGTTTCATTTGTAGATTTTTGGTTTGAAGTTACTCTAATGTTTTGATATAGGAGTCTATATATATATATGAGATTGTTTTAAGTTGTTGGTCTCTTAATTGCAAGTGCATCTCCAGTGTCATGCATTTGTACCCTCCTCACGATTTCTGGTTTTGGTGGCATGATTGTGCATGGATGATTTTGTATCTTTATTGTATGTATGCCTTTATTGGTTAGCCTTGTCATTTGTAGTATAATTATTTCCTTTTGCTGCCTTTTCTTTTCTGCCTAGAGAAGTTCCTTTAGAATTTGTTGTAAAGCTGGTTTAGTGTTGCTGAATTCTCTTATCTGTACTTATCTGTGAAGCTTTTGATTTCTCCTTCAAATCTGAATGAGAGCCTTGCTGGGTAAGGTAATCTTGGTTGGAGGTTTTTTTTTCCTTTCATCACGTTGAGTATATCATGCCACTCCCTTCTGGCCTGCAGAGTTTCTGCTGAAATATCTACTTATAACTTTATCAGGGTTCCCTTGTATGTTATTTGTTTCTTTTCCCTAGCTGCTTTCAATATTTTCTCTTTGTCTTTAATTTTCGTCAGTTTGATTAATATGTGTCTCAGGCTATTCCTCCTTGGGTGTATTTTATATGGTACTTGTTGCCCTTCCTGGATTTGAGTGAGTTCCTTTCACATGTTAGGGAAGTTTTCGGCTCTTATCTCTTTGAATAATTTGAATAATTTTTCTGTCCCTTTCCATCTCTCTTCTCCTTCTGGCACCCCTATAATATGGATGTTAGTGTTCTCTGAGACTCTCTTCATTTGTTTTAAATCTTTTTTCTCTTTTCTGTTCCGCATCCATAATTTCCACTGATCTGTCCTCCACCTTGCTTCTTTGCTCTTCTGCCTCCTGTATTCTGCTGTTGGCTGCTTCTAATGAAGTTTTTATTTCAGTTATTGTATTTTGCATCTCTTCTTGCTTAAGTTTTATATCTTATATCTCTTTGCTCAGTGTTTCCTATAAATTATCCATTTTTTCCTCCAGTTTATTTGCAATTCTTGTATCATCTTTAGCATCAACAGTCTAAAGTCTTTTTCCTGGAAGCTGATAATCTCCTGATCACTTAGCTGTTTCTCTTGATTTTTTCCTTTCTCCCTCATCTGAGTTATAGTTCTCTATCTTTTCATTTTTATAGGTTTTTGGTGTGATGACCTTTTTACAGATAATAGAGTTGTAGCCTCTCTTACTTCCAATGTCTGCCCACCTTGTGGCTGATGTTTGTATGGGGGCTTGGTGTAGGCTTCTTGATGAGAGGGACTGATGCCCGACCTCTGATAGCTGATTCCTATCCCTCTGGTGGGTGGGGATTTGTCTCTGTGTGAGATTAGAGGAAGCTGTGTGCCTGGGGGTTCTTTTAGGCAGCCTGTTTACTGATGGGCAGGGCTGTGATCCCACTGGATTGTTGTTTGGCCTGGGGCTTCTCAGAGCTGATGGGTGGGGCCAGATTTTCCCAAAATGGCCATCTCCAGAGAAAGGCACTTGCTGAATATTCCCAAGAGCTTTGCCTCCAATGTCCTTTCCCCACAACAAGCCACATTCACCCCCTGTTTTCCCCAGAGGTCCTCCTAGAACTGCAGTCAGTGCGACACAGATACCTGTGGAAACTTTGCTTTGTCTTGGGACCCAGTGCATATGAAAATCTGTGTGTGCCGTATAAGAATGGGGTCTCCATTTCCCCCAGTCCTGTGGAGATCCTGCACATAAGCCCAATTGGCCTTCAATGCCAGATGCTCTGGGGGCTTTCTCCCAGTGCCAGATCCCCAGGCATGGGGACTTGCCATGGAGCTCAGAATTTTCGCTCATGTAGGTGAGTCTCTGTGATACAGTTACTTTCCAGCCTGTGGGGCTTCCCACCCAGGAGGTATGGGGTTGCTGGTATTGTGTAATTGCCTCTACCTCTTGATGTGGCCTCCTCTTTGTCTTCTGGAGTAGGATATCTTTTTGAAAGTTTCCAGTCCATTTGGTTTAAAATTGCTCAGCATTTGGTTGTAATTTTGTTGTTTTTATGAGAGAAGTTGAGCCCTAGTCCTTCTTTTCTGCCATCTTAAGCCCATCTCAAGGCTGATGGTTATTTCTAACTTCCTCTTTGAATAATGTTATCAGGGAGATTTAATCTTATCTTGTTACTTGCAACACTAGTTTTTCACCTTCCCCTGAGAAATTATCACCAGGATAATGGATTTGATTATTTGTCCACTTGTTATACATGTTATATATAATTTTTACATTGACTGTAATGCATAAGGAGAAAATAGAATATTATTGATGTGATAAAGTGAAAATGATTAGTAAATGGGTTGACCATACTAATTGTATGTGAGTGGATCAAAAAGACAACAGTATATTAGAGTTATAAATTTATTACATGACTAATCAATTTATATTTACAGTTTTGTCATAAGAGATTAGTATAAATTATGATGACTATTTTTAAATACCATGAATCTTGAAAAATAGAAAATAGATGATATGAAACAAAAAGATAATTTATATTTCCATTAGAGATGAAATATCGAGTATGAAAATATGCACATTATATAGTTTATGTTCCATATTAGATTATGTTTATTAGTTTAAAAATACCGCATCTCATTAGGGCATGCACAGAGAATTCTGTTAACAACAACAAACTCTCACATTCACCCATGACATTTATGCCTTAAAAAGAACCGTAAGAGGGGATATTGTTTTCTCAGGCAAGCATAGCTGATAGGGATAGAATAGGGATAGAAGATATGGTCACAGAAAAGGGCAACACTGCCGTTTTAATAGGGGTTGTTAAACTTTGATAAATTCCTTTGCTAGGTAAACATTCTTAGAAATCTGTGTGCATTTTCCAACAACATATCTATATTTTAGCCTTATCCAGAGTGTAAATAAATAATATGCAAAAATCTGGAAATTACTTTCAATCATGTACAGATACATGGCTGTACATTTCAGATAAGGAGGGGTTTTAATACTTACAGTTTCTCCCAACTATTAAAATGAATAATATCTAACTCAGAAGATTTATATGAAATTTAAATGATCCCATATAAAAATGCATCTTGCAGATTACCTTGCAGAGAGTCATAATTTAATGATTGTCGATTCAATGAAGAGTTGCATACAGGTACTATCATTATCTTTATATTAATAGGTGTGAAAATGTGGCTCAGAGAGTTTAAGTACCTTGACAAAGGCTTTACAAGCAGGAAATGATAGGTTTTGGATTCTAAAACAGGCCACCAGACTCCAAAAGTCCATCTAGCCTTGAATTTTAAAATATTCAAATAGGCAGTTCCTGTTGTGGCTCAGTGGGTTACAAACACAGCTAATATCCATGAGGATGTAGGTTCAATGCCTGGTCTTGCTCAGCGGGTTAAGGATCTGGCATTGCCGCAAGTTGTGGCATAGGTCACAGATGCAGCTCAGATCCAGTGTTGTGGCTGTGTCGTAGACTGGCAGCTGCAGCCCAGATTTGACCTTTATTCTGGGTCCATATGTCTCAGATGTGCCACCCCCCCAAAAAAAAAATAAAAGCAAAAAATATTCAAATAGTGTAACATGGAATCCTATATGCTAAGACTAAGAAGTCATTAAGTAAGGGGCATTTGGCTTTTTCCTTCCTCCTCCATTTATTCAAGAGTATTGAATAAATTGTGAAGTATTTCATTTTTAATAATCAGTAACTGAGGGCCCACTATATGGAAGGAACTTGGTAAGGCACTGTGCAAGAACAAAAACATAATAAAGACTTATTATCCAAAAGAATAGGGCTTTGAAAGAGCTGTAATCCAGGCAGAGGAAGGAAATTCTTCTCACTTGATCCTCTTCGAGGCTTCCTGTCTCATCTCAGGAGGGAAGAAGACATAATCAGCAGGGATGGATTTTTAAGCAAACATATTGGAAACATGAAAGGGGTGAAAGGAAGGCATGGAGAAGGCTTTTATTCCTGGAGAGATGTTTATGGATGTAACAGCCCTGTGACATAGGGTAAATAAGAGACTGAAATTTAATTGGAAGATTATATAACACTTCCCATATCCCACATCTAACCACCACACCAATAGGGGTCTAGTACAATAACAATGGATTACAGGAAAAAGTTTCAATATATAAACTCTCTCTGAGGAGCAGTACCTAGGGAAGCACAAGATCAAGAGAGAAATCACAATAAGGACATTTGAAGACACACCGAACATTAAAAACATCGCAACTGCTAACCAGTTACACATAGATCTTCACAACAAAGGAGTATTTACTTCTGTTCCTATTAACCAATATAACATGCATGGCTTTTAAGACAAGTATAAGACATGACAAAAGGCAAGAAGAAAACACTGACTGAAGACTGAAAACAACAATCAGAACCAGATTAAGCTGTGAAACATGTTTTAATTATCAGAGAGGAAATGCAAAGTAACTTGATTAACATATTAGGATTCTAATGGAAATATAGACAATATGTAAGAACAAATGAGTAATGTAAGCAGCGATTTAGAAACTCTACAAAAGAATCAAAGGGAAACACTAGAGATCAAAACATTGTAACAAGTAGGAAGTTTTCCTTTGGCAGACTCATCAATAGGACTGGACATTGCAAAGGGTAGGAAAAGTGACCTTGAAGACAGGTCAGTGGACACTTCTCAGACTATAATGTAAGGACAAAAATATGGAAAAAAATCAGAACAGAGTATCCAAGAACTTTTGGACAATACCAAAAAGTGTATTAGGTTTGTAATTAGAATGCTAGAAGGAGAAGAGGGAACTGAGAGGAAGAAATAGTTGAAGTGATAATGGCCAAGAAATTTCCAAAATTACTTGCATCAAAGTACAATTCTAAGAAGTTCAGAGAATATTGAAAAAATTGACACTTACCACATATCATAATCAAAGTACAGAAAATTGAAGATAAGGAAAAAAATCTTGAAAGGAGCCAGAGGTGGGGAAGCATTTCAACAGTGTAGGACCAAATATAATAATTACAGCATACTTCTCATCAGAAACTATGAGAGAAAGAAGAGAGTGAAGTGAAATATTTAGAAGTTTGGGGGTATAGAGAAAAAAAATTACCACACCAAATCCAGACTTCTATATCCAGTGAATTTATTTTAAACTTAAAAAGAAATAAAGATATTCTCAAAAAAATTAAAACCCCAAAAGAGAGGGAAGTTATAGTCAACAGGTATGCCCTGCAAGATATCTCAAAGATTCTTTAGTCAGAAGAAAATGATATGGGTCAAAACTTAGATATACACAGAGAAAAGAAGAGCATCAGAAAATGGGTAAATGTAGGTCAGTTTTTTTTTTTTTTTTTTTTTTTTTTTTTTTTTTTTTAAGGGCCGCATCTGTGGCATGTGGAGGTTCCCAGGCTAGGGGTTGAATCAGAGCTGTATTTGCTGGCCTGCACCATAGCCACAGCAATGCCAAATCCGAGCCATGTCTGAGACCTACACTGAAACTCATGACAATGCTGGATCCTTAACCCACTGAGCGAGGCCAGGGATCGGCCTGCGTCCTCATGGGTGCTAGTCAGATTCATTTCCACTAAGCCACGATGGGAACTTCTAAAATATTTTATTTTTCTTATTGTTAATTGGGCATTAAAATAGCTTTTTAAAGTAATGCTGATGATAATAATAATGATACAGTGTTGAATAATTTATTAAATGGATAAGTAAAATGAATGACTTGTCTCACAGGATGGGATGGAGGAATTGAAAATACTTTGTTATAGGTTAGCTGCACTACAGGTAAAGTGGTATAATGCTATTTGAAAGTGAATTAGGATTAGTTAAAAAATGTACACTATAAACTGAAGGGCAACCATTAATCTTAAAGAGGTATAATTGTCAAGCTAACATGATAAAAATGTGTACACTGGAATCAACCAGTTAAATAACTGGATATTGGTTGATCACAACCAGGTTTCTCATTGTTGGAGTGGGAATTTATAGACAGTCCAGGGGAATAGGCTAAAATGATACATGTGGCAACCTGTTAGAGTTGGAGCTATTGGAATGAACTCATGTAGCTTAATATGGAGATGGATACGTGTAGAAATACTTATTTGAATGTGTATGTACAGTATACATGTATATCACACATTTCCATCCTGTGTCAGCTCCGAGTACCTGGAAGCAAAAGCCATTGTAGCAACGAGCAAACCTAGTACACAGATCGTGATTTCTAATCCTATTCTCCTTGGGGAACCAGAACTCCTTGGGGAAATGGAAATGTCTGATTACAAAAGTGCACTGGGAATATATAAGATGAATTTGGAGCATCTTGTAGTGCTGGAAAGTAAAGAAGTGCTTAAAAAAGAAAAAGAAATATTTATGAGAAAAACGTCAAGGAACAGGAACCAATTGAGAGTTCCAGTGGTCAAAACCAAAATAAATATGGGCAACAATATAAATTAATTTATGGAGTTCCCATCATGGTGCAGTGGCAACGAGTCTGACTAGTATTCATGAGGATGCAGGTTCAGTCCCTGGTCTTGTTTAGTGGGTTGGAGATCCAGCGTTGCTGTGAGCCATGGTGAAGGTCACAGATCTGGCTTGGATCCCATGTTGCTGTGGCTTTGGCTTAGGCTGGCAACTGTAACTCCAATGTGACCCCTAGCTTGGGAACCTCCATATGCCGCAGGTGTGGCTCTAAAAAAAATAATAATTTGTATTGTATTATAACTTAAAGTAAAAAATAAATATTCAGAGCATTTTTTCATGTGCTTGTTGGCTACCTGTATATCTTCCTTGGAAAAATGTTTATTCAGGTCTTTTGCCCGTTTTTCAATTGGGTTGTTGGCTTTTTTGCTGTTCAGTGTGTAAGTTGCTTGTATATTCTAGAGATTAAGCCCTTGTCAGTTGCATCATTTGAAACTATTTTCTCCCATGCTGTAAGTTGTTTTTTTGGTTTCCTTTGTTGTGCAAAAGCTTTTCAGTTTGAGTAAGTCCCTCTGGTTTATTTTTGCTCTTATTTCTGTTGTTTTGGGAGACTGACCTGAGAAAATATTCATAAGGTTGATGTCAGAGAATGTTTTGCCTATGTTCTCTCCCAGGAGTTTGATGGTGTCCTGTCTTATATTTAAGTCTCTCAGCCATTTTAAGTTTATTTTGGTGCGTGGTGTGAGGATGTGTTCTAGTTTCACTGATTTGCATGCAGCTGTCCAGGTTTCTCAGCTAGACTTGCTGAAAATACTTTTTCCCATTTTATGTTCTTGCCTCCTTTGTCAAAGATTAATTGACCATAGGTGTCTGGGTTTATTTCTGAGCTCTCCATTCTGTTCCATTGGTCTGTCTGTCTGTTTTGGTACTGGTACCACACTGTCTTGATGTCTATGGCTTTGTAATATTGTCTGAAGTCTGGGAGAGTCATGCTTCCTGCTTGGTTTTTCTTCTTCAGAGTTACTTTGGAAATTCTGGGTTTTTTGTGGTTCCATACAAATTTTTGGATTGTTTGTTATAGTTCTTTGAAAAACGTCCTGGGTAATTTGATAGGGATTGCACTGAATCTGTAGATTGCTTTGGGTAGTATGGCCATTTTTACAATATTAATTTTTCCAACCCAGGAGCATGGGATATCTTTCCACTTCTTTACATCTTCTTTAATTTTCTTGATTAATGTTTTATAGTTCTCAGCATTAAGTCCTTTCCACAGAAAAGAAAATCATGGACTTTGAGAATAGACTTGTGGTTGCCAAGAGGGAGGGGGAGGGAGTGCGGTGGATGGGGAGCTTTGGGTTAATAGATGCAAACTATTGCCTTGGAATGGATTAGCAATGGGATCCTGCTGTGTAGCCCTGGGAACTATGTCTAGTCACTTATGATGGAGCATAATGATGTGAGAAAATAGAATGTGGACATGTATGTTTAACTGGGTCACCATGCTGTACAGTAGAAAAAAAATTGTATTGGGGAAATAACAATTAAAAAATGCTTAAAAGCAAAAGCTTTTAAGTTTAAAAAAATAAAAATAAAATAAATATTCTCTATAATATATAGTAAATAAAAATAAATATAACTATATGAAAATAAATATATTTGAATAAATGAGGGAAAATAAATAAATCACCTATGCTGAAGAACTCTCAATCATTTATGTATGATTCCTTTATTCCCTCAATAGATGGAACATAGCACCTCATTCCTTAAATGTGGAGTTTGCAAACAGTATGAAAGTGAGGATACAGTATAGAAAGGGGAAGAAGAATTATCTTTAAAGTAGAGAAATCTGACAAACACTCTCTCACCCAGTTGATCAATATTAACTAATCAAAATGACAGTTCATGTTGTTAGTATATTTCCATTAAATCATGTGATGAAAATGACAGTTTATCTCTGTGATCTTCCTCCTGCATATATATAACCATTATGTAATCATAAGAACATACAGGAAAACTTCAGCAGGAGGACATTCTGTAAGGCATCTGACCAATATGTGTCTAAATATCAAGGTCATCAAAGAATGAGAAAAGTCTTAGAAATCATCACAGCCAATGGAGCAAAACGAGCCTCAGCTACAGAATGTAATGGTATCCTGGATCATGGAATAGGAAAAGGACACTAGGTAGAAACCAAGAAAATAGCAAAAAACATGGACCTTATTTAATAACTGTATCAGTGCATTAATGTGACTGATAACCTGAATTATGTACAATCTTAATAATTGAGGACACTGGGTGTGGAGTATATAGAAACTTTCTGTATTATCTTTATGATCTTTCTGTGAATCTAAAACTGTTATTTTTTTTTTCAAAATGAAATCCACTGAGTAGAAGAGAATAGATTTGTGAATTACAGGTCCATTAATATCCAGATTATTTAAAAACTGCTTAAGAATCAATTTTAAAAAGACAAATAATCCAAAAGAAAAATGAATTTACGATTTGAATAGTCACTGTCACTTCATTAAAGATTACAAACAACCAATGAGTATTTAAAAATTGTATCAGCCCCATTAGTCATCAGGAGGATATAAATTAAAATTATAATGAAGTTCCACTGCATAGTTGATGTAATGAAAAACACTGATAATAACAAGTATTAAGAAGAATTTGAAGCAACCAGAACGCTCATCATTGTTGATTTAGTGTATTATATACAATATATATGTAGGCAACACAAAAGACATGTACTGGAACATTCAGAGTAGCACTATCTATAATTGCCTAAAACTTGAAAATATTCAAATTATTATCAATAGCAAAATGGACTAAGGTATCAGACATTCAAATACAGCCTTGAGACTGGAACATCTAAACAATAGGTAGCAATGTGCATATAAATTACACACATAATATTGAAGAACAGAAGCCAAAGATAAATGTTTCAATGCTGGGACTTCCCCTGTGGTCTACAGGATAACTTCAGGGCATTGGCTTTGCAGTGGCTCAGGTTCTGGGCCCCCCTTTTGTCCTTTTTTTTTTCTCCAAAAGTGTAAATGCTATAGGATTTCATGTCTATAAAGTACAAAAACAAGCCAGAAAAAAAAAAAAAAGGTACTTGCTGTTAGATGTCAAGATAATAGTTTCCTTCAAACATGTGGTGACTGGAGCGGTCCAGATGTAGAGCAAAGTGTGTCAATTATACACATACAAATATCTATTCTTCTTTACCATATAGGTTATTATAGAATATTCAATAGGTCTCCTTGTACTATACAGTAGGTCCTTGTTATCTATTTTACATATAGTAGTGTGTTCTCATAGAAATAGAACATTTGAGCCTTTATTCAGAGATATTGAAGAGCCCAATATGTAATATTGTCAGTGCTTAAGACACTTATCCCCTACATTTCACTCTTTTAAAGATTGCTCTGAAAATAGGCAACACTTCCTTGGATATACACATCCAAGACCCACAGTTAGAGGTCTTCCTGGTGGGACATCGTGTTGGGCAGCCCTTGGCCCAATCTGAGACTGATAATTCATTAATTTTTAGCACTATTGAGGCACTAATATGAGTTGTGACTTTCTAATCAGTTCTGGGCAGGGAAGAAGCAACTTGAGGAAGGGGATATATCTGTTGGCCTGTTTTTAAATGGTAAATTGTTTTTTAATTGTTATATAACTTCCCCGGTTCTTGGAAAACAAAGCTCATTTTATGCTGATGTAATTAATACCAGAAAAAGATAAATAACAAAACCTGGGATATATGATCAGAACTATTTTCAGATGGTGTTTTATTTTATACTTTTTCTTCTGGTTACTTCTTTCCCTTTAAAGACCATATTTATTCATTGTATTCAGGTCTCTGAGCAGGTGATTGACAAGTGCAATGACTGTAGGAAAGAACATTGCTCTGAGAGGAAGAAAAATCCAAGGAGTATTGGATGCTTTGGTTATGTATACACATCTCCTATGAAAGATTAGAATGTCACTCCAGTCAAACAGCAACAGTAAAGGAAATTGTATGTTTGTCATTTCAGAGTAGGCAGCTAGAGGGATTTGGAAGTGATCTTAGTTGTGAACCAGGAGCTGAGGAAGTGAAATTAGAAGAAATTCTGATTTCCATTAAGACCAAGAAAAGCCTCACTCAGCTCCTGATGACAGGGCCTTACTCAGACCCCCATTACATGTTTGACCCTTTAGGAAGCTCACACCCCAGCATGGATGATTCGTTTTTAGCAGCTGGGCTTGCCATGTGCATGCAAATCCCTGACTAAGTTGTTTGGGAAACACTTCACTATTCAAAACAGGTAGGAACATTCCTGGGGGAAGCGTAAAGAAGAGAGTCAATGCATTACTGCACCCTGTGAGGTCAACATAATCAGGAGACAGAAGCTATCTTTAAGTTAAAGAGCAGGTTAGAGGAGAGACTTTCGTGGTGGATGTAGAGGGATTCAGAAGCACTTGGCGAATTCTCATTTAACTAGCTACCCACCTTAGGAGTTCCTGATATTCTTACCCAAACTGCTTTTTAACTGCATTTCAGGTTTTATAGCAACATTGCTCAAATTATAATTTTCTGAGGATGTGAACCTTTGTCATTCATTGCACAGCTGTAGCAGTCCTGCTGCCCCCATCACTGTGAATAAATGGAGTAGCAGACCCTCTTTGAGAATGAATAGCAGCTACACAGTAAACTCAGATTGTGCTGCAGCACTTAGAGTCCTATACGCAAGCACACCCAGCCTTTCCCTGCTGTATTTGAATCCTACCTGGTCTTTAAGACACCCGTCTTCCATGCCGACACCCTGGACCATCTCTATCACAGGATAGTTTCTACCTTGTTACAGACATAGCTAATCATATTATCTCACGTATCGTAACTTCCCTTGAATTGTTGTCATTGTATGAATATTGATATGTTTATACGAATATTTTTCTATGTGTATTGAATTCTGTATATCGCATTTCTATGGTATTGTATTATATAGTTCAGCAGGTTCCTGTCTGTGTGTCAAATCAGATGCCTCCCCCTCAGCCCAGTGCTCCAAGTCATGCCACTGAACCTTTCCCACACAAAGTCCAGGTTTTGAGTTGCCTCCAACTCTGGGTCACTATGTCAATGGTGGGGCTTATAGTGAGATTTTTTTCTACCTGTTTCCATGTGGGTCTTTTCTCTTTTGCCCAGTGTGAAGTTGCTCAGCAAATTTTCAATTAGTTTTGGTTTTTTTCCTAGAAAGTTGTTCCATATGTAGATGTAGATTTTGTATGTTTGTGGGAGGAGGTGAGTTCAGAGTCTTCTTACATTGCCAGCTTGAAGTAGGACAGTGTATATTTCAATGTGTATTTTAACATGTATTTCTATATATTTTTTATTTGCTTTTTCTGTTAAATTTTACCCTCCATAAAGTTATGAGATGGTGTATTAGAAACAGCTAATACCTGCATTAAGTTTTAGGGTTCCATAATCACAAACTCATTTCATTTCTGTGTTCCACATATTATGAAATGGGAATAATTAATGCCTTCTTTAAAGATGAAACAACTGAATCTCTGATAGGGGATTTCCTCATGATTATAAAGCCAATAATAATTCAGAACTTCTGAGTCTAAATGGCTTACCCCTATTCCAGCTAGTGCCTTTTCTATGTTTAATTCCTATCTTTGGATCAAGCACAGGGGCTGACTCATATAGGTACTTAAAAAATGGTTGTGATTATACAAATAAGCATAAAGGTACATTTGGTCCTGACAAATGAATTGAAGTTTTCCAAGTGAATAAATAGGGATGGACATTATACAATATGAGATCAATATGGGCAGAAGCCAGGGAAGTGAAGAGATATAGGAAGAGTGAGGATGGCAGTGTGCCTGGAGTGGAGAGACAGGATGGGAAAGTGGAATTATTACCAGAGCAGGCTGTAAAGATATGCATGTCTCTCTGAAGAATAATTTCTCTCTCAAGTACAGGGTTAATTCTCTACAATCCTGTTTACCAGAGAGCTATACAATCTACTTTTTATAATGGAATTTAAAAAACAAACTATGAGAGTCATTGCTTATTATGTTCTTCTTATAAATCTCAGCCCAAAAGTAGGTGTTTTATGGATGTCATAAAGCTAATGGACTAGAAAAATCCTACAAACTGGACACTATTATCCTCATTTCACTGATGATAGATCTAATGGCAAGAGAAGATAAGCAACCCACCTCTGGCCACAAAGCTTAGAGGCAGAGAATCCAGGATTTTACATAAGATCAACTCTAAAACTTCCTATGATTTTGCTGGCAATAATAAGAGGGGGGACACAGATGCACATGACCCATGTTGGAAGCTGGGGACCAGTTGTGAAAGAGGGAAATTAGAGACCAGTAGACTAGACAAGCAAAGAAGTTATAAGGTCCTGAACTAAGGTCGAATCAATGAATTTGGAGAAAAAGATGAAATTCGAGGGATGTTTCTAAGGTTGACAAATGTGTGCCCTTTTCCAATCCAGCCACTATCAAGTTACACAGCATTAAAAAAAAAATGTCATTTTCCTTCCATCTCTTTGTGTAGAATTAAGTAAAAAAATCAATATGGAAAAAAAAATTCTGCCAATTTTTCCAACCTCCTGTCCTCTCTTCTAAGATTATCAATCTTCTTCCATTTTTTTTTTCCAGTGTGATGAGGTCTCTCTGATTTCAGAACCTTTGCATATGCTCCTTTTGTCTGGAATTAACACACTCTCTTTCAATTAACTCATTTATGCTACACTCTGAGCTTAAATGTCACTTCTTCAAAGAGGTATTTTTTGATCAGGAATCATTTTCTATTGGTCAAATCTGAGTCTAAATAAAAGTAAGCCTAATTTGTAGTAGTGAACTACCTGTCCCTAGCAGAATTTATAGAGGACCTCCCAAAGTCTTGTTGGAAATTGTGCAAGCTGTAACAAAAGAGGAACCAAAGAACTTAAAATATACTGACACAGTAGGACATCCTCACTGAAGTGGTGAAATTTTAGCTGGAGGCTAAGAAAGAGCCAATGTAATAAAAGTAGAAGGCTTGGTGTTGAAATGAGGGGATTGAGAGAAAGAGCATTCAGAGAAGAGAGTGGACAGAGGACCCAGGGTGCAAAGAACTTGATAGACTTAAGAACCAGGAAGAAGAGCAGTGTAGCTGGAATTATACACACGGCAGCAAGGTTACAGGTAGATTAGCAATCAGGATTATTGTTCAGAAGTGGGCCTTGATGCCTACACTGAGAGCTTCCCTCAGTGCCATGGGGTGCAGAAGCTCAACCGACCTTCGTCTTAAAATATAGGAATAAAACTGTTTTCTCTTGAAGAAACTCAGAGTTTAGCAGTGACCTGTGGTCCCAGCCGGTTTCATCAGCCAAGTTACCATCTACCCAGGCTGATGGAGAATTCAAAGGAGTCTCTTGCACAATCAGAACATGAAAGAGATTAAATCAAAATGTGTCTGAGGAAAAGGTCAGGGATGTGCTGATATATCTGCCCACACTTCCCACATGAAAGAACCCTTCAAACCCTGTCCTGTAAAGTGCTCTTGTTCACTTCAATATTGTTCTTGGCTGAAGGAAAAGCTCATGGGGTTTGTGGAAGTTGGCTCTTTCAATATAGAATGTTTCATGCTCCTTATAAAAATGTCAGTGGGTTGATTCAAAAATATTTTTATTGGCGCCTGCACTGGTGAGTCTGCAAAAGACTCTGTACAAGTTGATTCTTTAGAACATGCCAGGCTTCCTCCAGGGAAGAACAAATAAAATTCTCAGGTCTGAATCTAGAGAACTTTCTTCTCAGAGCTCTTTGCAAACACATTATTTTACAGCAAACCTGAGACAACTAAAATTGCCCTAGCCTGTCAGGAAATATTCATTTTCTTTATTTTCTTGTTCTTTCTTTCTTTTCTTTTCTTTTTTTTTTACTTTAAAAATATCAAGTAGTTTCATATGTTTTATATTATAATGATTTTTGTTTTAGGGTGACAGAGACATCACCAACCTGCACCCCTAAAATAGTTTACATTTTAAAAAATTCCCTGAGCTACATGAGCTAAGGCTTTTTAAAAGGAAGGGTTCATGTGGAAAATAGCAAGAACTCAGATTTACTCCTCTTAACAGTGCAATGTATGTTGCTTCTTTGACAAGAGGTAGAAAAAGCACTGATCTGTCAACTTATTCTGCAGCCTGGAAATGAGGCCATTGATGAAGACACTGATGAAGCCACACCAATCACTTTACTCAGTCCCCACAGGGTCAAAGCTTTCAACTAAGTTTCAGTAGAGTTTATTTTGAAGCCAAATACAGTTGTCACTGAGGAGGGAAGGATGATGACAAGCTGGGCTATGGCAGTGGAATGAGATGAGAAGCCATGAGGTCAGAAGTCAATGTATGGGAATCACAGAATGGTCTTCTGGGGATCAAACCTGCACAGATGTGAGCCATGTTCTTACAGATAACCCATGCTTTCTTGCCCACTGGCTGACATATTTACATCCCTTCTCAGGAAAACTCTGATGGTCAGCCCTACGTGGTTTGCTTTTGGCTTTTCAAATAACCTTTTATTTTTTCTCATGGAAAAGAACAATAATAATTACTATTAGTTGAGGAATAGCTCTATTTAAGATACTGTTGTGCTAAGCAGCATAGATGAATTATTTTATTTAATAATTTAAGCCTGAATATTTTCATTGCTTCTCTTTTGCAGACATGGAAATTAGGGCTTAAAGCTAGTATGGGATAAAGCTAGTCCTCTTCATTAAGTTTTTATCACATCCATAGCTAGGTTGGTGATGAATGAAAAGCAAACAGGCACTTGCAGTTGTGAGGACTGAGTGTAAAAAGCAGGTCTCATACTCTAGTGCTCAAGAGTGACCCCTTTGAGGTTGGTTTCCTTTTCTGTTAAATGGAGACAAGTGGATGGCCATTCACAGCTTCGAAGTACTTGAATAATCATATCTGTGAAGACAGAAAAATTTAAGATATAGCCCATTGGGCAGGTTAGCAGACTCATACATCTGTGATAATCATAGATATTGAGAAGGGATTCACAGAAGGCTTAAGTCAATAGATGTTTATTTCTTCAACTGCAGGATATATATACAGATGTTCATTATGTGTGTTGATGCTCCCATTACATCTGAACTATTTCATTGTAACAAACAAAAATGTAATGCTAGCAAAGAGAGCCCGAGTCAGTGCCTCCAGTTTTCAGGCTAAACACTTGTTTAATATTTCTTAGTTTTGCTTCTCTTTTAAGGATCCTACGTGGAGGGAGATACTCTCTCAGCTTTGAGTTGATCTATCTTTAAAGCATTGTGCTTAAGAGTTGATGTTACGTGCTTTATCATTAAATAACTCTTTAATTACGTAGGTGTGATTCATCTTTCTCTAGCTAGAGTGTATGCTGGAGATCAGGCACCATATCTTGGTCTTTCTTCTTCTTTTTCTTTATTTTCTTCTTTAAAAAATTTAATCATAGCACAAAGCACACTTAAGAACAACCAAGATGGAAAGTTCAATGAGGGCAAGGAATCTATTTGTCTTTTCCTAATGGATCTTCAGTGCCTGGGATAGCACCTGGCACATAGAAGGTGCTTAAGATACATTTCCACATTAGCTGGCCTGTTTGATTCTATGCACTTGAACTTTATAAAATCTCACAATTAAGGATGTGTTATTCTTGTCAAGGACTGTCCTTCAAGTTTCAACCTTTAGCCCCGATGTTAATTAAACGGGAAAAAGGCAGATGGAAAGCATGGCTAAGAGACTATGAAAAAACACCACCATCATTAATTGCATTAATAAAAATAAATTACAAGAATGTGTGCAAATTCTCTTTCAAAATAAAAAGGAATGTCTTAGAAGGCTTCATGTAGAGGGATTGTTTTCCTTTCTCTAGAGCATGCTTTTAATGGCATAAATATTTATAGATTCCACCTCCTCTTCTTTTGGCAGCGTGTTGAGGTAGTGTCTGTGGTGGTTAGAACAAGGATTCTGGAGTCATAAGAACCAGATTAAGAGTTCTTGCTTTCTGGAGTTCCCGTCGTGGCGCAGTGGTTAACGAATCCGACAAGGAACCATGAGATTGCAGGTTCGGTCCCTTACCTTGCTCAGTGGGTTAACGATCCGGTGTTAACGTGAGCTGTGGTGTAGGTCGCAGACACAGCTCAGATCCTGCGTTGATGTGGCCCTGGTGTAGGCCGGGGGCTACAGCTCCGATTTGACCCCTAGCCTGGGAACCTCCATATGCTGAGGGTGGGGACCTAAAAAGCAAAAAAAAAAAAAAAAAAGTTCTTGCTTTCTGTTGAAAAGCTGTGTTCTTTTTTTTTTTTTTTTTTTTTTTTTTTGTCTTTTGTCTTTTTTTTTAGGGCCATACATGTGGCATATGGTGGTTACCAGGCTAGGGGTCTATTCAGAGCTGTAGCTGCTGGCCTATGCCACAGCCACAGCAATGTGGGATCCAAGCCGTGTCTGCAACCTGCACCACAGCTCATGGCAATGCCAGATCCCCAACCCAGTGAGCAAGGCCAGGGATCAAACCTGTGCCCTCAAGTATACCAGTCGGGTTCGTTAACAGATGAGCCACAATGGGAACTCCGAAAAGCTGGACTCTGTAAAAAATGTTACACAAATGACTACATCAGTTTCTTTTTCTTTTTCTTTTTCTTTTTTTTTCTGTTTGGTATAAACCTTTACTTCTTTTTTAAAAATTTTAATGATTTTTATTTTTTCCATTATAGCTGGTTTACAATGTTTATTATGTTACAAGTGGTAGTGAATCTGTTTTCTACAGCTATTTACTACTTGACACTATAATATGTAAAACACTTAGCCCAATGTCTAATATGAAGATAAGCTATTATTATCTTATATTACCAATAGCAATTGTTATAGAAGCAGCATGGGTTCTGTGTGTTTCTGTCATGAGGTGAATATGAAGCAGTAGGTGAGATTTAGATGTAGATGCTAAGTAATTTAGAAGACCTTGACTCGTTAGAATTTCCCTACGTTTGTGCAATCTTTTCAAGAAGCCAATAATCACATCAGAGTTATTTGGTTGTCATGATTGTATCATCCTCCAAAATCAGATCATATGTGCTGACAGAAGAGTTTGTTCTGATATAAAAATACACACCCATGCACACAGACAGAGGTTACCAATCCTTAATAATGGATTTGGGTATACTATTATTGAACAAGATAAATTGAGAAGAGTAAAATTATCTACAATTGTGACTGTTTTAGAAAATCGAGGATGCATAGCCAAAATATGCAGAGTATTAATAAAAGAGATACTTCTCTCTGTATTCAGAGCCATCAAAGACCTACTTTGTGGAAGACATATTTTTCTTTCTCTCTCTCTCATCTTCTTTTTGTTGTTGTTGTTTTTTAGGGCATATGGAAGTTCTGAGGCTAAGGGTCTAATTGGAGCTACAGCTGCCGGCCTCCCCACAGCCACAGGAATGCAGGATCTGAGCTATGTCTGTGATGTGCACCCCAGCTCATGGCAATGCTGGATGCTTAACTTACTGAGTGAGGCCAGGGATCAAACCTGCATCCTCATGGATACTAGTCAGATTCGTTTCCTCTGAGCTACAATGGGAACTCCTGGAAGACATATTTTTCTTTATCCCAAGTCTAGAAACTCTTTTCTTCCCCAATCATCTCTTCATTTTTGGTGACTATTTTATTAGCCAACAACACTGCCACATTATTATCTTTCTACATGAATTGTTCCAAATAGTTGTCCTTTTCTCAGCCCTTGGTCTTGTTCTATTCCATGAACAGATTGTTCCGTTCTCTCTTCCCCACTTGCATTACACTGTGTGGTATTAAATTTTGTGATTGGTGATTCTTCCCAATTTTTTCCTTCCTTTCCTTTCTTTTCCCTACCCTTCCTTTCATGAATAATTAAGTTGTAAATTAATGAGAGGAGTACCTGTGCTGGAAGGTAAAGGAAGGCACAGTGACCTGGGACAGGGAGTCAGAGTTGGAGAAGGTTAGAAGGGTCTGCATGTGTTGGGTGGTTGGAAAAGCCCAGATTGGAGTGTTGGATATCAAATGGATAAGGAATAAAACCTCCCCTGTTGGGAATGGTCCTCATGAATTGTCGAAGCCCTGTTGGGTAAGTTGGGATTGGAAGAGTTGAAAGATTGGTCACTTACAGGAGGATTAATAGAAAATAAGAAAAGTAAATTAAAGATAATGAGGGCCTGGTTGCTCACTGTCAGAGAAGGGAGACCAAATATCAAAAGAAAGAAAACTACAAGGGATTCTTTCAGTTTCGGTAGATTGGAATTATTTTTTCTTTTTAGGGGTGCACCTGCAGCATATGGACATTACCAGGCTAGGGGTTGAAATGGAGCTATAGCTGCCAGCTTACACCACAGCTGCAGCAACACCAGATCCGAGCCACATCTGTGACCTACACCACAGCTCACAGCAATGCCAGATCCTTACCCCACTGAGTGAGGCCAAGGATTGAACCTGTGTTCTCATGCATACTACTTAGATTGTTTCTGCTAAGCCACAACGGGAACTCCAGTAAATTGGAATTTGAAGTATCAGTATGACTTAAAGGAAGTGTGTGTGTGTGTGTGTGTGTGTGTGTGTGTGTGTGTGTGTGTGTGTTGTTTAATTTTATTCATTTCTTTTCTTGGTCCATTGAGAGGTTCTGGGAGCAGTGAGAAATCAATAAAAATCAGCACACCCTGTATCCATATCTTGTTTTCTTAGTGTATTATCCACTAATGGGAACCAGAGAAATCTTTTTGTGCCAGAAATTAGGGAAATACTCAAAGAATGATGAGGACATGTCAAAACACAAAAGCCAATTAAGAGAGGCCTCTCTGTGCTAAATTAAGCATAATTTGATCATCAAATAAAGAATGCTAGTGGCAGATTATAAATCATTGCATAAAACAGGAAACTATGTATCTAACCCTGATAAATGAGCAATTATGAAGAGCAAAATAAACTTTGCATAATTTCAACGTAAATATTCACACATACACACAAAAAAACTCTGGAAAATAAAAAAAGAATTAATTTTGCAGTGGAGAAGCACCACTTACCATTTGTAATAGTAAAGTGAACATTATCAGTAATGAGACAAATTTATTTTTATTTTTATTTTTCTATGGCTTGGTGTGCAACTTTATTCCCAAGTACTCCATCCAGGGTTGCTGTAGGAGAACATTCAAGTCAATATCATCTCGTAGGTAAAAGTAGACACAGAGAAAAAAGAAGGAACAAAGTGAGAGAATGTGGAACAGATAAAAATAAGAATTTACAAATGGGGAGCTAATGGACACCTTGTTTCAAAATTTCATTTCCTAAATGGTGAGTGCTGACCTTGGTGAGCAACTGAAGGCTTCTGTATGGTCCCCACCAGAGCTCCTGCAGGGGGCATCGGTGAGTTAATGATTGGAACAGTTAGAGATTTGCCATCACAGCCTCTGGGAATGCAAGCTAACAGTTCTAACTGGCACCTCCAGTATTGAAGGCACCCTGAAGTAGTGTCCCTGATTTGCTTTCCCTCATGCTGTCATTCTTTTTTCTTTTTCCAAGAAATTTATTATAGTTGGTTTACATTGTTTTGTCAATTTCTGCTGTACAGCAAAGTGGGCAGTCATACATCTAGACACACTCTCTTCCTCATTTTATCTTTCATCATGTTCCATCACAAGTGACTGGATATAGTTCCATATGCTATACAGCAGACCCTCACTGCCAATTCATTATTAGTGTAACAGTTTGCATCCATTAACCCAAACTCCCAGTCCATCCTATTCCCTTTCCCTCCCACCTGGCAACCACAAGTCTACTGTCCATATCTGGGATCTGTTTCTGTTCTGTAGGTAGGTTCATCTGTGCCATATTTTAGATTCCACATGTAAGTGATATCATATGGTTTCTGTCTTTCTCTTTCTGACTTACCTCACTTAGTATGAGAATATCTAGTTCTATCCATATTGCTGCAAATGGCATCACTTTGTTCTTTTTATGGTTGAGTAGTATTCCATTGTGTACATGTACCACATCTTCTTAATCCATTAATTTTTTGAAGGACATTTAGGTTGTTGCCGTGTCTTGGCTATTATGAATAATGCTGCAATGAACATAGGGATGCCTGTGTCTTTTTGAATGAAAGTTTTGTCTGGATATATGCTAGGAGTGTGATTGCTGGATCATATGGTAGTTTCAACCCACATATTGTTTTCCATGGTGGTTGTACCAATTTGCATTCCCACCAATAGTGCAGGAGGGTTCCCTTTTCTCCACACCCTCTCCAGAATTTGTTATTTGTAGTCTTTATTAATGATAGCCATTCTAACTGGTGTGAGGTGGCACCTCATTGTAGTTTTGGTTTGCATTTCTCTAACAATGAGTGATGTTGAACATCTTTTCAATGTGTTTGTTGGCTATCTGTATTGATTTCCTTGATTAATGTTTTATAGTTCTTAGCATGTAAGTCTTATACATCCTTAGGTTTATTCCTAGATATTTAATTTTGGGGATGTGATTTTAACAGGTATTGTTTTTTATATTCATTTTCTAATGTTTCATTTTTAGTATATGGAAATGCAACCAATTTCTGAGTGTTGATCTTGTATGCTGCTACTTTGCTGAATTTGTTGATCGGTTTGAATAGTTTTCAAGTGTAGTTCTTAGGATTTTCTAAAGATAGTATCATGCCATTTGCATACAGTGACAATTTTACCTCTTCTCTTCTAATTTGGATACATTTTATTTCTTTTGTTTGTCTGATTGCTATGGCTATGACTTCCAATACTTTGTTGAATAAAAGTGGTGAGAGTGGGCGTCCTTGTCTTGTCCCAGATATAATCAGGAAGGCTCAGCTTTTCTCCATTGAGTATTTATTATATTGGCTGTGGGTTTGCCATAAATGGCTTTTATTGTGTTAAGATACATTTCCTTTATACCCACTTTGGAAGAGTTTTTATGATAAGAAGATGTTGGATTTTGTCAAATCCTTTTTCTGCATCTATTGAGAGAAAGATATTATGCTGCCCCTTCTCCTCTGCCCTCCCCAACAATGGTGCCTTGCTTCTGCTGTGTGCCCTAGCCTCCTTCTGTGCTCCTTCAGCTGTGGCACTCTGCTCCACAGTACACAGTGCACAGCTCCCTAGTCCCTCAGGCTGTCTCCAAACTGCCAACTCTAGTGATCTCCCTGGAACTGACCTCTGGAGCCTGAGTCTCAGTGCCCAGACCCTGACTGAGAATCTCAAGCTGTGGTGTCCTGGGGCAGTGGCACTGATGATCTGTGTGGCCCTCTTTCAGCTTTGCCCTCCTCAGTCCTGTTGCTCCACTTTCCTCTGAGGCTTTGGGGTGGCCTCCCAGGGTTCAGGTTCCTTTCCTGTTTCACAGCTTCTTCTCAGGAGTGCTAGTCCTGTCTTGATTCCTTTTTTCCTCTTTTCTCTCTCTCTCTCTCTCTCTCTCTCTCTCTTTATTTATTTATTTATCTATTTATTTATTTATTTTTGTTCTTCCCAGTTATATGGGGGACTTTTTGCCCTTTTTGGAGGTTTAAGGTCTTCTGCCAGCATTCAGTAGAAGTTCTGTGCTAATTGTTCTACATGTAGATTTTGTTTTTTAAATTTGTTTGTTGGAGACATGAGCACCACGTATTATTCCTCTGCCATCTGTTCCCACCTCTGTAATGAGTCAAATTTAAATTATTAAGATGACAAAGGAAGAAAACAGAACAAAACATGCATCTAATCATGCAGTAACAGCAGAAAAACCCATGAGCGAAATACCTGACCTGTAATCTTCAAAAGTGTCAAAGTTATGAAATCAAAAGACAGGAAAAAACCTTTTAGTCTGACGTGAAATAAATGGGACATGACAAAGACAATGAATGATTCTGAATATGAAATTTTGGTTATAAAGTCATTCTTGGGACAGTTAATATCTGAGTATCACATGGCAGTATATGTATCAATGTTAATTTGGGCTGATCATTAGTTAATGGTGACCATTATGTGGTTATGTAGGAGAAGGTCCTTGTTTAAAGGAATAACACAGTGCTGTGTGGAGCTGAGGTCAGAAACTCACTCTCCAGTGGTTCAGGAAAGAAAAAGTTCTTTTGTAGTCATTTCTATGGCTATAGAGAGTACTTTGAAGGGCCAATGTCTCTTTCATAAATCATGGTCTGTTAACAACTCCTTCTCTCTCTTTGGAGTTGACAATCAGGCAGATCTCTGTTTACCACTGCCACTTTTAAATTATGTAACTTGAGTAAGAATACATGTAATCTTTCCAAACCTCAATATTTTAACCTATGAATTGAGGATAATGATAAAAGGAAATAGCATAGGATCTGCTCCATTTTAATCATTCTGTTAAAGGTATGGCATAATTGTCTTGTTGTTCAATATTTCTGTGTCCAACTGAATAGATCTATTTTACGTATTTAAACAATTTTAAAATATTCAATTATTTTGATATACCTTCTGCATCTACACATATTTTTTCATCACATATGCATTTATAAATTATCTTTCATATACTTTAGATTGTTTTCAAATTTGTTGCATTGTGACTAGCTTTACAACGGACATCTCTGGGTCTATATATTTCTTTGTTCACTTCTTCACGTATTCCCTTACAATGCAATTCTAGAATGAGCTGTAACTTCTCATGATGAAAGACATGCTAGTCTATTTAAAATAGGGATTAGCCAATGTTTTCTCTAAGAAGACAGATATTTTAGGGTTTTCCTACTGTATAGTTGTTGTCACAACTTCTCAGCTCTGTCCCCATAGCACAAAAACAGTCAGAAACAAGTCAGGCTTATGTAGGCCTATAAAATATGATTTATGAAAGCAAGTAGGAGGCCATAGTTTTGTTACTAAAATCATAGAAGAAAGAATCTCTGTAGTATTTTTAGTTTCAAAATACTGAAAACCCAGTAGGAAGTTAACATTTGTTTTATAATAACCTGAATATAGAAATTCTGCAGTGTGATGGGGAAATGTCACTGGCTGTGGATGGAAGCATATTTGACTCATCTGGTAGCTGTTACTCCTGTTATATGAGGTCCTCCATCCAATATTTCTCCTGTCCACACCAACCCTCCAGCAGAGAAGAGCCTGGAAGAATATCGTTGTGGTGCTTCGTTCTCTGATGTAAAAGAGTGATCAGCTTATAGTGGATTTTATATGTCGTTTTTAAATTAGGAAAAAGGAGCATGTGGTGCATGAAGTACTGGTAGTATTTTTTTTTTTTTAAAAAAGAGGGGCTGTATATTTAGCTGCCTTTTAATGGCAGATTAAAGTCTCTAGTTTTTTCAAGATTAAGCCTTTCTACAAACCTTTCTGATGCTTTCTTATCTATTTATTTGCACTATCTGATAATTATCTGCCTCTTTTTATCTCAGGGTGGTTTGCATTTCTCCAGTTGATATCTAGGCTTTATGGGAGCCTGGAATGTTTTCTGATCTGAAGCTGCAAGTTATGGAGGAAGGGGGTAGGTAGCAATATATCTGATACAACCTGGACTCACAGAGCTTAGAGGCAGAAGGTCAGAGTTTGCTGTGAAGGGGATTACCAGCATAGATCATGCTGAGTTAATGTTCCTCTAATGCACTGCATATTGTTGTGGTAACTGGAGGCTCCTGGAACTAGGAAGAATTACACTTCAGTGAAAAAAAAAAAAAATTGATAGACACTATGTTCACAATGGCTATCTGGAAGCAGGCCGAAGATATCATGAGTTGGTTTCACAATTGATTATAATATTAGCCACATAAACACATGAATAGGACCTACTATTTGCCAAGCATTATTCTATTTACATATAAGTCATTTAATTCCTACAGCAACCCTGTGAGATAAGTGCTTCTGTTAATATGTAAGTGCAGAATCTGAGGACAAAGAGAGGTTGAATGACTGCTCAGTGTTACTTATAGAGTCTGCAAGGATGAAAATGGCAGCACTGGTGTTAGAATACAGGTGATCCGTGGAGTTCCCGTCATGGCTCAGTGGTTAACGAATCCAACTAGGAACCATGAGGTTTCGGGTTCGATCCCTGGCCTTGCTCAGTGGGTTGAGGACCAGGTGTTGCCGTGAGCTGTGGGGTAGGTTAAAGACGCGGCTCAGATCCCGCATTGCTGTGGTGGTGGTGTAGGCTGGCAGCTACAGCTCCAATTAGACCCCTAGCCTGGGAACCACCATATGCCGCAGAAGCGGCCCTAGAAATGGCAAAAAGACAAAAAAAAAAAAAAAAAAAAAGTATACAGGTGATCCTGAGTCACATCATTTCAACAAAATTATTTCATATTAAATTAAACACACCCTACATTTCCACAGGATCCCCAAGTGCCATACACATCTCTTGGAAATGGGGTTCTGGCACAGCTGATGATTAACATTTGGAAGCACCCTATGTGTGGGCTTCTAATACCATACTATAGAGTCCACATTTTATTTCAAATTTCCTGCAAAATGGTTCCTATTTATATTCTCCTTAGACAGGTGAAGAGCCCAAGGCTTATTAAAAACATCCAGTTTTTCTTTCTAGATTCAACCACCCCTAAGTGGCTAGACTGGTATTTATTTGCAAGTCTGATCTTCAAAACCCAAGAATCTTAACAAATATGCTATACAATTTCAGAGATAAAATCATGGGAAGAGCACTGGATTGCAATTAAGTTACCTCAATTTTAGGACCAGCTCTTCTGTTGTATCATTAGGAGGTAATGGGTAAGTCATTGCCTTTCCCTGGGCCTAAGTTTCCTCCTACTCTTCTTTCCATTAAAAACAATATTGTATGATTCTATGATTTTTTATGTCAAAACATGCCTGAGTACTTTTTCAAATTCTAAATTATTCCAAGCTATATCTCAGTCCCCAGAGCTTAGTATAAATAAAGAAATTTAGACAACCACTGCTTTCAGTCATTGGGATAAAACACTAAAATATTAAAAATAGAACACCTACTTTGGAAAAATAAGTTAATGCCAGTCTTTGATAGAAAGCATGTTTATTTCTTTAGGCCTCATTTTTCATAGCTATATTCTGGCTACCTGATTGCCAGTACTCAAAGCCTTTTTTTTTTTTTTTTCGGATGTCCCACATGTGATGCACATAGTAGAAAACCACAGGGGCCCAGAGCTCTCCTCTGCCAAGTTTCCATGCAAATCCTGATCTTTATTTCAAAATATCCTTCAATGCTGTTTCCTATCCCTTTAGTCAGGCAGTCCAACAAGAAATGGAGAGCGAGTGGATCTCTTGCCATTGTTCCCTCTGCATTTTGCAGGATCCCACCCCACTATCTCATGTCCGATAAATCCTCAGGGTCTTTTCCAATTCCTAGCTAAATGTAATATTATAATTTCTGTTGTCATCATAGAAAAGCTTTCCCTGGGATCTTTATAGATCTACTAATTTGCAGTCTCTTTCTTCCCCAATACCTTACTTCCCCAATGCATACACCCTGTTAATCTATTTAGGACTCATCCTACAGATTGCTGGAATCTTAAAATACAACTCATTCCTTGTACCATTTAAATTGAAATAGCTCCTTAAACTTTTTTTTCTTTCTCTTTCTCCTTATTATGGGTTTTCAACACAGTTAATTGAAACCCAGGTCTTCTTTGCTAAAAGTCCATGATATAAAGACTGAAAATGTCAGATAGTATATATGCTTTCTTATGATTCCTTGGTTTTAGGATATAAACATGTGATCTATTCCATGCAGTGGGTCCTGAGGGAAAGTGTATTATGATAGGGGATGAGAAGGTCTTTGGAAAAGAGATACACATGGAGATTTTTACACCTTCTTCCTGCATATCTATGGTTAGGCAAGTATATGATGCATGGAATGGGGGCAGCCCTTTTGTGATCCTGAGGGCATATGCCTGGGGATTAAGATCAACATTATGAAGATGCTGAGTGGTAAGATGGAAGCTCCTGGGTCACAGATGACATCACCATGCTTCCTAATTAAGCAAATCTGGAACACCTTGTATCTTTCAGTTGAAATGTTGAAAGCAGTGATCTTAAGACACTTTACTCTATCAGTTTTCACTAAAAGTGTTTTGATATATTACACAAATCCAAATTACCTACTTGTACCATTTTTACATCCTCTGTCTAATGTAACATGTTTTCTTTCATGATCCTGGTAGATGTGTTGCTTCAGAAGGACACTAGATGGCAATATATGCTCCTTAATTTATGGTGGGGGAAGGGAATTTGAATTTAAGATTGAACTGTCAAAAGTACACAAATTGCTCAACTTAATGTGAAAAATACACCAGTGTTTTATTTATTTTGTAGCTCTATAATATTTATTCTTTTAATTAAGCAGAAATCAAGTCAAGGGAAATAGTTGAACACCAGGAGTCACTGGACAGGAAACTCTAATATCCCACCTAGTTTTCGGGAACAGAGAACACCCTATCTCAGAAAAGACTTTGTGCAGAGAAAGGTAGAGACATGAAAACCTCATTTATCCCCTGCTGTTTATGTCAGGCAGCCTACTTATTATGTTTGTGGCACAGATGGTAATGCCGAGTGCCATGTGTAAGGTACATATGTCTCAATCTGGAAAGCATTACATTTTCTTTTGAGTCTAAAGAAAAAAAATAAGAAATATTAGCCACATATTCAAATTTGGCCCAAATGTCATCCTTTGGATGACTTGTTTTTAGTTCTAAGAGGTAGTCTCAAGGAGTGAGTGCAGTTTTTCCATTCTTGACAGTACTTTGCCTGTGAGTTTACTTTAAACCAGCAACAAAATGCTGCTACATAAAACACAGCTTCTTGTAAGTATATGTATGCTATCGGATGTTGTTTGTGGCATCTGATATTTATAAATGGTACATCAATGTCTCATTATTATCAGAAGATTTTGTGTGTGTCTATTCCTGGGCTAATATCTATCTATTTATATTAAGCATATGCCTTGTACACTGATCACCCTTTGGATCATGCGTGCATTCTCTATAGTTGTAGTTAATCTTTTCAGACATGCTCTTATATGTTATTCATAGAATGATAACTTTTTGAACCCATTTGGTTATTTATGTGAGTGAAATACAGTTTCTATACACACACACATACACACATATTTCTTTTTTTATAAGAACATGGCTAAAAACAGAATAGGAAGTCATCAGTAGGTTATTGCTCTTGTCTTCCAGTGGCTGGGCTGCTGATTTTGCTGGCAACTCTTGTTTAATTGCTTTGCTTGGCACACCACACTCCAATTGAAAAATAAACAGCTTGTTTCAAAGCATATTCCTCATAACTAATGAGGAATTAATTTGCTTTAAATCTTAGGATAAGTAAAAACTAGAGAATCTTAATCTTAAATATTTCTAGAATAACAGTGTTTAATGTCATTGGAATGAGTGTGTGTCTTAGTAAATATTTAAGACATGCAACTGGTTTTACTACTTTTCTCTTTGATGTAGAAATGAAACTTTTTTTCAAAATAATATATGCTCAGTCTCTCATTAAGATGTGGTGGGAAATCAAGACCAGATGCTAAAATTTCTTGGCAATTTGAATGTCCTCCCCAGGAGGCTTTATGAAAGGCAAAGTGTTAGTATAAGACATTTTAATTGACTGTATTCCTAAAAGGATCAGTCTCGGATGGAGACGTATTTATACTTTTCATCATTAATTGCATAATTGGACTCATTTCTGTGTTTGAGATTACTAAAGGATTTCTTACATAGGAGCTGGATCCAAAACATTCAATTCAATGAATAGTCAATAGGAATGAGCATCCCCACATCCAACTCAGTAGATTAGCAACAGAATTGAAGTCAGACAACATTTCTCACGGAAGAATGACAATAACTAACATTTTACAAGAGCCTAACCACTGAGTGACAAGAATTTAAAGTAAATTTTCTCTAATCATTACAATACTTTAAGAAATAACTGTTTATGGGAGTGAAAATGAAGTCCAGAGAAATTAAGTGACTTGCTGATGATGGAATTTGTCTTATTCTTCACACACACACACGTGCACACGCACACACTACAAGAAAGATTATGGGGTTGGACCCATTTTAAGTTATTTATTTTCTAACTATTTGTGATGAAGAACTATAATTATATTTGGAGAACTAAATAGTGTATATACCACATTGCCTAGAACATATTAGAACATAGCAGGTGCTTGATAAACATTTGGCAAAAGATTGAATGAATGCCGTAGCATTGCAATAAGCTTTTTGTGTATGTGGCAATGAAAAAACATTTATTAATACTGTACAGAAATATTATGTCAGTATTTTTAGATAATATTTTAAAATGTGCTTTAAAGAGATTCTTCAATCTAATGAACAGAGAGAGGAAGAAATAATATTATATTTTCTAATTTCAGAGATAAAAATTACTACCAAAGATACATCCAACTTTAGATACAATTTGCTAAAACTCACCGTGAAAAATTTTAAGAAAAGTTATTACTTTTTATTCCTCAAAAAGGATTTGTGTGAAGACATTGTAATGCTTTCCTATCCTTAATAAGCCTCTTTTTAGAATATTTGTTTTATGAAACTACAGTGAGAAAAAACACACTGTAATGAAGCAATGCTTATGTTCCAAGAGTTGAAGACTTCTAAAGTTTCTAAAGTTCTTCAGGTGGAAAATAATACGCAATTGAATTATCCAGGGCACCATAGTTTTATTACTGCTAATAAAATAAAAGAGGATATTCCTTGAGAGAAATTCAAAATCAACATTTAGGACAATTACTTACTAGCTTCTATAAAAAATAAAATTAGTTATATTTTGAAAAAAATAGGAAGCGTATAATGAAGTACCTGTTTTAAACTGATTCTTAAGTCAGACAACTTTTCTGTCTAGGTGGAAAAAATAGTGAAAGGAAATATTTAGCTTATTTTTGATAAAATATTAGCCTAGTGCCTCTTTATGAAATTATTAATATTTGTTTTAGAAAGGTTAATATTTGTGATTTCTCTATTCAACAGTGTGGTTGAAAAGTAAATTATTTTATTGAAGAGTGCATTTATTTGCACTTTCTGGTTGTATACACAAAAGATTTATATTTCATTTTAAGACTGATATGTTTTTAAAATATGAAATAGAAAAAAAGTGTTTTAAAAAATCAACATTCTCTCCTTTACCTTTATAATTACTCAGCTATCAGTTTTCCTCTTCGGGTGACTCAAAATACATTAAATACGCTATTGTTTTATTCCTTTTGCATCATCTTTAATAACAACTGTTTCTTGAGGATAAACATATTTGAGAGAAGCATAAGTAGGGGATTAGAAAGAGATGAAAGCCCTTTTGTCAAAGGGCTTCTACCTAGTGGTGGCAGAGCCTTACCAAGGGGGGCTTATTCTACCTGTCTAGCAGGAGACCAGCCCTCTGCTCTCTGCTCTGGAAAACTGGAACTTGTCTTCTGCCAGATTCTAAGCTGTTCTCAGTCCCCAGTTAGAAGAATCTCACTGATGTTCTTGAATGTGTTTCTTGTTCTTGAGTATTTAGATTTGTAATCCCTCCCAGATGTTTGTGTAAGTATCTTTGTATCTCCCCCAAGTAATCAGGGAGTTTGGATATCTCCTCCTGAGATCCTTACAGGCTTGTGTAAAAGGCCCATTTGCATTCTTTATCCAATTAAAGTTGGATCCAACTTTGTGATGGGGAGGATTCTACTCAGAGGGGCAATAGAATGAATTGACTCATGGCTGCCCTGCAGAAAATTGTCCTCCTTCTTGAGGAATCTTCCTCCTTTTATCTCTAGATAAGGATGCTCCAGCCTCTAAAGTTGGAGTTGGATTTTATGTGGAGTTGGATTTTATTTTAAGATGTGCCAGAGTCCTTATAATTTTGAGATGAGAGCAATACAGTACTCAGAAGGCAAGCCATAAGAAAGAACGGAAAAGAGAAGTGACACAGAGGGTTAAGATCCAGTATTGTCTCTGTGGCGGTGGGACAGTGACAAGTGCACCTTGTCCCTGGCCTGGTGCAGTGGGTTAAGGATCTGACGTTGCTGCAGCTCTGGCATAGGTCACAGTTGTGGCTCAGATTTGATCCCTGGCATGGGAACTTTCATATGCCACAGATGTGGGGGAAAAAAAAGGGAAACATATTTTCTGTTGGAGTAAATAGATTTTTTAAAAGATTAAGACCAATTAACAGCTTTCTTTGCATAAGAGAAAAATCAGCATAATTACTGAGACCAACTCAGCAGGTTGGGGCTGAATAATGGGTGCTGTGAAACAAGACACAGAGACATTAATCTTAAGTAAAGGTGGGAATCGGGGGCCTCAAGGTCTCAGGGACCAAGAGCACCACCTCAAGAAACCACACTGCTTTTATTGTGCTCTTTAAGATTGCATCAAGTGAGGAGGGGGCTATAGGTGCAGTATATAGTTTTTTTTTATATATTATTTTATAAGCTCTTTTATTATTTTAAGTCACTTAACTTGTAGATGGTTGAGCTTTTACTCTGACCTTTAGGCACATAACAATCATTAGCATTTGAGTTAGCTATCTATGCATAGCATTCCAGAGAATCCTCACTGTGCTTCACCTGGTGTGCCTAGGTTTGCAGCTTGATTCTCTTTGCTAATGCATATTCTGCTAAGGACACCTCATAGACCACTTGGGGCCATGAGGTTCCTCTTTCTCTTATTCTTTATGGGACATATCATGCTTGTGCAAATGGCATGCCTATCTGCACAGGTCCAGTGTGACTAGACCAACGCATTATGTCCTCATTCAGCTGACCCTATGAATAACTTATGCCTTTAGGTCTTTGTTCTTAAGCTTAAGTAAGTCATTTACCAGCACTGTGATTGTTTTTCAAGCAGGACTATGGGGTAAAGTAAGGCAGGACAAGATGGAGTTTTCAGCATAGAAAATAGAAGCAAAGAGGCTAAGAAAATATTGTAGAAACATGTCTCATGACACATAATGTCAGAGGTTATATTGGTTCAAAATGCCTTTGTTTCTAAGGAATAAAAATCTTCATTGTTCCTGAAGTGGCTTAAACACTTAAAATATTCTTTTTCTCAAGTAAAAAGGATTTCACTTGCCAGCAGTATAGAGCTGGTACAGCTTCTTAGTGATACCATCAAGAAGCATTTTCACTGTTCATCTGTCATCCTCAGTGTATGGATATTCATCCTTGTAGTTATCACTTCATCGTTCCCAATGGTTGCTGTGCCTCCCGTTCTTATGTATACATTCCAACAGGAAGGAGAAGTAAGAGGAAGAGGTAGTAACAATATGCTTGTTTATGTCCCATTGGTCAGGACTGTGTCACATCATCTCCTTTCTCCCATCTACTAAGAAGGCTAGCCACGTGCATTTATATCTTTTTTTATCTCTTCTATTTTAGAGGTAGTGAACAGAGAAGGTGATTGGGAAATGAATGGCAGATCAGCCACCCCAAAATGTCTGCTGGAGAAAGTGTGTGAATACCCCTCTGCTCATTTTTGGCATGTAGGTAACGTAAGTCAGCACTGCATGCTTTGATGAGTTCCACAACAAGAGGCCTTTCCCGTCCTCAATATCTAATAAAGCTTCTTATAAAATTTTGTGGAGAATTTTTATTAAGAATCTCAAATCCTCTCAAAAGTGTACTCAGTTGTCAGTGCCTCTGTAAGTACACACCTATGAAATTATCCACGTTTCAAAGATTGTATATTGTCACTGTTCTCGTTTCCTTTCTCCAAAGTTTATTTTAATGATTATTCATCCAAAGGCCAACTCCGTCAATTTGGTGAAAATTATCACAATGACCTGTTTGCTGTTTTGCGTCCTTCGCTTCTTTAGTGGACTTTTTCCATCTGCCTTTTTTGTAGTTCTCATTTGAGCATTTCTAAGTTCCCAGTGTCCCACTTTGGGTAGCAAAACAATTTTTGACTTGAGACAGACACAAATGTCTGGATGATTTAGAAGAGAACTTGCCCTTGTCCATTAAATTCTCTTCCCAGGATGGCTCTCTCTCATCAGTGAAGATGTGGGATGTTATAATTGACAGCTAAACCTTAACTGAGCTGCAGAGTCAGGAGTGAATCCCATCCCTTGAATTGGCTGAAATCTCCTCCTCCTCCTCCCCATGTACATGCTTATTTCAGTCTGTGGCCACCTCCTGCTCTCTCAGCCTCATTTTCCTTCCAGAGCCGCTGTTTTGGGCTCATGTGGCTGGGCTTTGACTGCATGGATCACTTCTGTTGCTCTCTCCTCTTGAATTTGAGTATCAATGACTATCTCTCAGGGTAGGGGGAAGACAGCAGCAGTGGAGTTTCTTGCATTGTTTTGACTCCTTGGGCTTTCAGACTTCTCTGTGTCCAAGATACAATGGGAAAACATGTTTTTGAATTTAAAAACAAACAGGAAATATGGAAAAAAATCTCTTCCCAAACCAAAAACAACCCAGAATCTGTAAAGCCAAGGGATGTCTTTTGTGTGAATTAAAGCAGCCAAAAGGAGTAAGACAATGCAGTTTCAGAGTAGGAAGCATTTCTTATGATAAGCCTGAATCCGTTTTTGAGAGCCAGGTTGGGAGGACATTATCCATAGAAGTGTGTGTAGGTTAAGCCCGGAGTGACAGAGGAAATGGATCAGTTCATCAAGGTGCAGGCAGACTCAGCTGTTCCTGTTCCACCCACAAGTGTTCCATCACTCACTTCCTGCCTCAGCACCACCACACTCTGTTTTCCTCTTCCACAGCTCCAGATACAGAGAGGTCAGGTGTCAAGAGGCTCTGGCTTCAAGGTATAGTTAGTAGTTAACAGTTTACTTAAAGCCATAGGCAGTCTAAGTATATCTCTGAAAATTTAGAAAGTGCATTAAGAGAAACAATGTAAAAAGCATTGAGGCTGGGGCTATAAGTATGGAGGCAGCAGGAGGTGGCTTTGGCATCAGGGTGAATAATCCAGGCTCGACCACTGCTTCCTGGTAGCATGGGCAAGTGACAAAAAAAAAAAAAAAAACAAAAAACAAAAAACAAAAAAACTCTGCATGTTAGTTCTCTAAATCTTTCTAGAAATCATATGGAGGAAATAATATCTCCTGCAGAATTTCTGAAAGGATCTAATGATTTAAGGAAAAGTGTACAAAGTATCTAGTACACAGAACATGGTCATAAAATGGTAGTGATTGTTATAAAATTCCTGAACTATGAACAAGAAAACTCATGATTTAGACACCTTGCATAGATGATGGGATTAGCCAGACAGGTGCGATTTTCATTTCTGTTTCTACATAGAGATTTCTCTGCACTGAGTGGGGAAATCAGTTGTTTGAGAAATGCTTTCTGGAGACTCATCTTTATTCCTGCGGAGAAAGGGAACCGTGTGAAGACTTTCTACAAATGCCATCATTTCTGAAGTGTGATTAATTATTCATTAAGTAATATTTTATTGATGAAGTATGCATGCTATTTCCTTTATCTCATTTTTTCTCATAAATTTAATTGTTGAGTTTAATTATAATTACTTTATAATTACTGTATTTGGCATTAATTATATCACATCAAGCTATTAGCAATATTATTCAGCATAGAACTAATCAAATCATGAACACACATTGCTCACAGATTACCTCTAATACCTTGTTTCTTCCTTTTTCTCTTTTCTTTCTAACATATTTGAAAAGGCTCTTCGCTGACTTATTTTCAGCCCTATTTTCTTAGAAGCATACAACACCCACAAATGTCTTATGGAATCTTATTTCCTAAGCACAACCCTCTCCTCTCTCTTACCAACCACTTGGACTCATTATTCATTGGTCTTTTTAGCAGAAGGGGCATTGAATTGTCAGGGATATTCCTTAGGCCTGGATTCTTGCTACAAAATATAAATCTCCATGTCTGTCTTTCCACATACAAATTTTACTATCTGAGACTGGACTTTTAAAAAATATTGTTATTTTATGGGTCAGACTCCTGTCAGAGGAGCATTATGTAAAGAAATCTGTCACTATTCTTTGAACTGGGTGACACATTAAATCATTTATGAGACAATTTCTAGCAAAACCTTCTGTTTTTCATTTTATAATTCTTTTCAAATATGTCAAAATATTTTAAGCCCTAAAACAGAAAAACAGATCATAGATTTCAGTGTGGCTCTCATTTTCCCATTCGTGTGTGTGTTGTGTGTATATTAGAAACAAAATACTTATAACAAAATACAGGAAATCCTTCTCCATTACCTATTACTTCCCAGTAGCAATCTCATTTTTATTTATTTTAGTTGTTTCTTTAGGTATTTATGCTTATTTGTATTTCTAAATGTATTTGTAATGCTTTTTTAAACATAACTGTTTTGTCAAATATGTGTACTATCCATTGATATACTGTAGAATAAAGACACATCATTCTTTTTTTTTTTTTTTGTCTTTTTGCCATTTTTTGGGCCGCTCCCATGGCATATGGAGGTTCCCAGGCTAAGAGTTGAATTGGAGCTGCAGCCACCGGCCTACACCAGAGCCACAGCAACGCGGGATCCGAGCCGCGTCTGCAATCTACACCACAGCTCACGGCAACGCCGGATCGTTAACCCACTGAGCAACACTGGATTGTTAACCCACAGAGCAAGGCCAGGGATCGAACCTCATGGTTCTTAGTCGGATTCGTTAACCACTGAGCCACGACGGGAACTCCAAGATACATCATTCTTATACAGGACCTTATCCCTGCTTAGTTGTTCCCATTCTCTGAATAGAT
The DNA here is from genome assembly GCF_054392235.1 of Sus scrofa. NCBI lineage: Eukaryota > Metazoa > Chordata > Mammalia > Artiodactyla > Suidae > Sus > Sus scrofa. The sequence continues at coordinate 142,365,640 of NC_139396.1, read as the reverse complement.
TTATCCTAAGTTCACTTGGGATAAATATTTGCTGTGTGCATTATTATAACTATGTATATATTATTCATCACAGACATAGAATCATATTCTTTCTTTAGGGAACATTTTATTGTCCTTAATTTATATCTGTTATTTTGATCAAAGTTTCAATATGCCTATAATTAATTAGTTTCAATGCATATATCAAATGCCTATTTATCAAATTTTCCCCTGCAACACTCAAATATATCTATATAGCCATTAAAAAAAAAAAAAAGAAAAAGAAAACTTCCCTGGAGCTCTCTCTCTCTCTGTTGCAATCAGAAGTGGTTAGTTTTTAGGTTTGTTTTATAGTTGGTGTTGCCTAGATTCTTCCTTCATTTATAAGCTTTATTTGGGTAGGCAATAGCTCTTGAGTAGATTCCCAAGACATATCTTAGAGCAAAACACAAAGTCATTGAATGTATGAAGTATCTATTTTCACATTTGATTGAAAAATAAGCTGAATATATAATTCTTAGTTAAAAGTAAATTTCTTGGAGTTCCTGTCGTGGCGCAGTGGTTAACAAATCTGACTAGGAACCATGAGGTTGCAGGTTCCATCCCTGACCTTGCTCAGTGGGTTAAGGATCCAGCGCTGCCGTGAACCACATGTGGTGTGGGTTACAGACGTGGCTCGGATCCCATGTTGCTGTGGCTCTGGCATAGGCTCTTGGCTACAGCTCCGATTCAGCCCCTAGCCTGGGAACCTCCATATGCCACGGGAGCGGCTCAAGAAAAAAAGGCAAAAAGACAAAAACAAAAAAAAACAAACAAAACAAAAAAAAACGAAAAAAAAAAGTATATTCCTTGCAAGTGGCATGTTAAGTACAACCGCAAATTCTTTCCTAATCCTTCTATTGAGAGGTGATTACTTTCCCTTGCACCTGGGGAGACCTTAGTGACTCACCTGACAGATAGAATGTGTAAAAACATATTTTGGAAATTGTGAAGCTAGGTCATTAAAACCCTTATGGCTTCCATCCTATTGTTCTGAAAACTAGCTCTAGGGAGGCTGTGCTCTGAGCCCACTATGTCATGAAGAAGCCCAAGGTCGCCATGAAGAGGCTGCCTGGAAAGAGACATGATTGTTAAACAATCCTCAGCTGATCCAAGCATCCAAGCCCAGATCTCAGATACTAAGTAAAGAAGTCATTTTGAATATCTCAAATGCAGTTGATATTACTGGAGAAGTAAAATAAAACAATCCAGCCAACAACAAAAACTGAGGTCCTAGACTTATGACACTAGTCAACTTTTCCCTGGTGTTTTTAGCTGTTTGAGTCTCTGGTTCTGTTTGAGTCTCATTTGTCAAAGAGAAGGACCATCACCACTGTGCCCTACCATGCATTTATAGGTGTAATCAAATGATATATATATACACATACACACTTCATTTTTATATTCTAGATGATTTACAATATTCTGTCAATTTCTGCTGTATAGCAAAGTAACCCAAATATGCATATGCATATATATATGTATATGTGTATATATATATATACATTCTTTTTTTCACATTATCCTGCATCATGTTCCATCATAAGTGATCAGATATTGTTCCTTGGGTGATACAGCAGAATCTCATTGCTTATCCATTCCAAATGCAATAGTTTGCATCTACTAACCCCACATTCCCAGTTCCTCCCATTCCTTCCCCTTCTCCCTTGGCAACCACAAGTCTGTTCTCCATGTTGAAATGGTTATTATATTTATGCCACTAAATTTTAGAGGGGCTTTTACTCAGCAGTTGATTGATAGCCTACCTCTGTTTTTAATACTGTGATTGAAAAAGGCTTATGTTGTTCTGAGTTCCTACTCTTCACCTCTCTGAAAGCCTTTAGGATTTCTCATTACTCTGATATTCTGAAATTGTACAAAGATGCACATTGGTTTTCTCATTCTAATTATTGTGCTAAGCACTCTGTGGATTCTTTAAAACTGGAAACAAGTGGGTTTTGTCTTCCACTATGTTGATGTGGTGTTATCACATTACTTTATTTTCATATGTTAAGTCATTCTTGCATCCCAGGAGTGAATCCCACTTGGTCATGATGTATGATCCTATTGATATGCTGTTGGATTTTATTTGCTAGTATTTTGTTGAAGATTTTTGCATCTATTTTCATCAGAGATATTGGCCTGTAGTTTTATTTTCTTGTGCTATCTCTGCCTGGGTTTGATATCACAGTAATTCTGACCTCATGCAATGTACTTGGAAATGGTCCCTATGCTTTGATTTTTTTTTTGGAAGAGTATAAGAATGTTTGGAATTCACTCTTTGAGTGAAATAATATGTGACAAAACTATAGTAATCAAAACAGTATGGGCTGGCATTAAAAAAAGACACAGATCAATGGAACAGAATTGAAAACCCAGAAACAAAACAAAACAAAATGACCAGATGTATTTGTGGTCAACTACTCTTTGAAAAAGTAATGAAAAATACTCAGTGGGGAATGGTTAATCTCTTCAATAAGTTGTATTGAAAAAAATGGATATTCACATGCAAAAAAAATGAAATTGGACCTCTGTCTCACACTGCTCAAAAAAATTAACTTGAAAAAGATTAAAGACATAAATGTAAGACCTGTAATCCTAAAACTCCTAGATGAAAACAAGTTGAACTCCTTGACATCAGTATTGGCAATGATTTTATTCATGTCTGTGATACCAAAAGCACAAGCTACCAAAGCAAACAGGCAAATGGAAACTGCATAAGCCTAAAAGGCTTATATAAAACAAAATAATCAACAAAGTGAAAAGTCAACCTATGAAATAGGAGAAGATATTTTAATATATACATATCTTATAAGAGGTGACTTTCTAAAATATAAGGAACTTCTACAATTCAATAGCAAAAAACCTATCAAATTTAGTCTATTTAAAAATACACTAAAGACTTAAGTAGACACTTCTCCAAAAAGAGATTTTAAAAATAGCCAAAAGGTATGTGAAAGATGCTCAGTATCACTGTCATCAGAGAAATGCAAATCAAAACCACAATGAGATTATGTCACCCCTGTTAGAATGGCTATTCTCAAAAAACCAAAAAACAAGTGAGGATGGTGAGGATGTGGAGAAATAGGAACTCTTAAACATTTTTGATGGGAATGCAAAATGCAGCAAATATGGAAAAGAGTATGAAGGTTCCTCAAAAATTGGAAAGTAGAATTATCAGCATCCTCACTTGTGGGTATCTAGCCAAAGAATAAAAAAAAAATTCAAATCCAGGTCTCAAAGAAATATTACTGCTTCCATGTTTATTGCTAAGCTATTCCTAAGAGCCAAGATGTGGAAACAACCTAAATTTTCATTGACAGATGAATGGATAAAGGAAACAAGAAAATGTATATACACAGTGGAATATTATTCAACACTGAATAAGAAGAGAATCCTGCAATTTGTGACGACATAGATGAACCCAGAGGACATTATGCAAAGTGAAATAAGCCAATCACAGAAGGATAAATACTGCATGATTCCACTTATATGCAGTACCTAAGATAGTCAAACTCATAGAAACAAAGAACAGAATGGTGATTGCCAGGGTCTGTGGGGAGGGAAAAATGAGGAGTTGCTAGTCAACATGCATAAAATTTAAATTATGCAAGATGAATTATTTTTAGAGATATAATATACAACATTGTGCCTACATATAACAATACTGTGTTGGACAATTAAATTTGTTAACAGTAAGTCTCATGCTAAGTGATCTTACCAAAAACAAACAAATAAATAAATAAACAAAAGCCCCAAACTGTAAACAGAAACTGGTGAGTTCAGAGAAATTCTCTGATTAACTTTGTTGTTCATTATCGTTTTAAATTAGAAATTTTTATTAAATTCTTCATTCCAGGGAGTTCCCGTCGTGGCGCAGTGGTTAACGAATCCGACTAGGAACCATGAGGTTGCGGGTTCGGTCCCTGGCCTTGCTCAGTGGGTTAACGATCCGGCGTTGCCGTGAGCTGTGGCATAGGTCGCAGATGCGGCTCGGATCCAGCGTTGCTGTGGCTCTGGCGTAGGCCGGCAGCTACAGCTCCGATTGGACCCCTAGCCTGGGAACCTCCATATGCCGTGGGAGCGGCCCAAGAAATGGCAAAAAGACAAAAAAAAAAAAAAAAAAAAAAAAAAAATTCTTCATTCCACTATGTCCTTTTGAAAAAGAAATTTATTCAAGCCTATTCTTACTTGCTTGATCCTCTGCATATATTATTCAGTGTCAGCATAATGGTAACCAAATAGTCATCTTATTTAACTTAATTTATCTTAAAGCACATTGCGATTTTAATTTCTTGGCTTGGTTCCTACCCCATTTTTACCTTCTCCTGATCCGAATACCATAGTCATCAAGGCCCAACTCAAGCCTCATGTCATTAGTAATTCTTCTTACATTTTATCTCTATTTTTATCTCCCTGTTTTTTCCCTCAATTCCTAAAGGTTAGTACTTCATATTTATCTCAGTTACATGCATGGAAGCAAGAACTTCCAGATGAGTGCTTCCCCAGAGAAATCTAAGGCAACCCAAATATATAATTTAAATCTACTTGTAGTCATCAGAAAAAAAAAAGATTAGGTGACAATAATTTTAATTGTGCATTTTATTTAACCCCAAAAAATCTATAAACTCAAAATGGCTTAAAGACTTAAATATAAGACAAGAGACCATCAAATTCCTGGAAGAGAACATAGGCAAAATATTCTCTGACATCAACCTTACAAATGTTTTCTCAGGTAAGTCTCCCAAAGTAACAGAAATAAAAGCAGAAATAAACCAGTGGGACCTAATCAAACTGACAAGCTTTTGCATAGCAAAGGAAACCAAAAAGAAAACAAATGACAACTTACAGAATGGAAGAAAGTAGTGTCAAATGACACAACTGACAAGGGCTTAATCTCTAAAATATACAAACAACTTATACAACTCAACAGCAAAGAAGCCAACAGCCCAATGGATAAATGGGCAAAAGACCTGAATAGACATTTCTCCAAGGAAGATATACAGATGGCCAATAAGAACATGGAAAAATGCTCCACATCACTGATTATTAAAGAAATACACATCAAATCTACCACAAGATACCACCTCACACCAGTCAGAATGGCCATTGTTAATAAGTCCACAAATAACAAATGCTAGAGGGGGTGTGGAGAAAAGGGAACCCTCCTGCACTGTTAGTGGGAATTTAAGCTGATACAGCCACTATGGAGAACAGTATGGAGGTATCTTAAAAAAACTGTGCATATAACTATTATATGATCCAGCAATCCCACTCTTGGGCATATATCTAGGCAAAACTTTCCTTAAAAAAGACACATGCACCCTCATGTTCATTGCAGCACTATTCATAATAGCCAAGACATGGAAACAACCTAAATGTCCATCAACAGACAGTTGGATTAGGGAGGGGTGGTATATATACACAATGGAATACTACTCAGCCGTAAAAAAAGAATGACATAATGCCATTTGCAGCAACCTTGGTGGAACTAGAGACTCTCATCCTGAGTGAAGTGTCAGAAAGAGAAAGACAAATACCTTATGATATCACTTATATCTGGAAACTAATATAAGGCACAAGTGAGCCTTTTCACAGGAAAGAAAATCATGGACTTGAAGAATAGACCTGTGGTTGCCAAGGGGGAGGGGGAGGGGGAGGGGGAGGGGGAGGGATGGATGGGTTGCTTGGGGTTATTAGAGGCAAACTATTGCCTTTGGAATGGATTAGCAATGAGATTCTGCTGTGTAGCACTGGGAACTATGTTTAGTCACTTATGATGGAGCATGATAATGTGAGAAAAAACAATGTATACGTGTATGTGTAACTGGGTCACCATGCTGTACAGTAGAAAATTGACAGAATGCTGTAAACCAGCTATAATGGAAAAAATAAAAATCATTATATAGAAAGAAAAAAAATCTAAAAAGTTACTATTTTTAACCTATGAACAATATAAAAATATTAATCAGACATTTTTACGTTCTTATTTCAGCAAAAGTCTTCAAAATACAATATATATTTTATAATTCCAGATAGTGTGTTCTAGATAGTACTCTTTTGAATTACCGATAATTTACTTTAAATAACTTTATTTGTATAGTACAGGAATTTGTGTGATGAGATTTGTTCTAATGTTTAAATTTTGCTTCTTCTGATGTTTCTTTGCTAAATGGCAGCTTAGGAACTACAAGCTCTTTAGTACATAGTGGCATGCATTATGTCAGACTTGTCAGTTTTATCTTTCCAACTACACTATGAAATTATTGTTTATCCTGTATCCCCTTACTACCTGGCATGATGGTTAGACTATTTTGAGTGTTTGAGCTCTCTCTCTTTTTCACTCTCTCCCCTCTCTCTATCTCACTTTCTCATTACTTTCACTCTGTTCTGAAAAAGCTTTTCAAATAAATTGTGTAACATAAAATAATATTAATGCTGTTGTAATTATAGTAATCAGAATCTTTTAGAACTTTAATTTGGGGCTTAAACTTCATAAATTGTATGATATTTATCAAGGTGCTTTCAGCTGAAATACTCAGTGGTTGTTTCTTCTGCAGGAAAAAACCAGTACCGTTTGCTTCAGACTTTTTCTAGGGAACATTTGCAAACATTCCAAACTAAGGAAATTTCCTTTGTGATGACTTAAAAGAACAAAAACAAACAAATAAAAACACACCTTAAATTACACTCCTACATGCTTATGGTGATTATAATAATTAAATCTCAATGAAACAAAAACTTTTAAATCAATTTCAGTGTTCTCACTTTGTTATTGTTCCTCAGAATAATATGGATGCCATCAAACAAATCTAAATGGAGAAAGGACATTTATTTCCATTGGTTTTTTTGAGTCAAATGAGACTTTATGATTCCATTTTAAATTTTAATTACTTTTTCACTTTATGTGCTTTTAAGCATAGCTTTAAAATATCTTCTCACTAAGTAACTAAAATGTTTTAATTTTTAAAGTAATGTGCATTATAAAAATGCATCCAGAATGCTCTTGGACAGGGTCATTGAATGTTCTACTTAAATACTTTTAAACTTATTTAATTGCTCTTTAATTTTATAGAGTTTTAGGGTAGTCAGATACAAGATATTATTGCAAATTGTCTATGTCCCATTTTCAAGACTTTTAACAGAGAGATTTTTGTGGAAGTAAAATAAATTTTCAAAATGTAGAGAACTTCAATAAGCTATCTAATGAAAGCCATGGGTACAAACTGTTGAACCCTAATAAAAAGAGAAAAGTTGATATAATCAATGAAGTAATTGGGAGTATGGATGGATAAAAAGAGAAAATGCTAATTTGCACCCAGTACATTGGAGGATTCCTGTTAAGATGCAATATTAACTTTCTAATATGCATATTCTTGACCAATTGTCCCTTACAGCTAGTTTATTTTAAATGATGCATAGTAGGCAGCTGAAGGGGAAGGGAATTTTTTTTGTTTTTTGTTATAAGAAAGTAAAATGAATCATCAGATTTCTAGCCATGTATTATATCAGAACAAAACTGACTGATTTCTTCCTAAAGACTATGCAGAATAAGAATGTGACCAATACCATAAGGGAAACAAACATCTCCTTTGGACCCTTGGATAAAGATAGGATCCCTCTTTCACGTGCCTCAGTAAGACATCATTCAGTATTCATTATATACCACTAAGAAAGGTAATGGGAACAAACTGCAGAAAAATACATGATAACTAATGGGAATTGATCTGAAATGAGTATTGAGACAGGATAGGCTAGGAGATGAAGCAAACAGAATATTAGTCCTGACTCCTAACACTTATACAGTACTTATGTGCTAGATAATGTCATCAGTTACATGTGTCATTTACTTCAACTTAACCTGTAGGATAGATAGGACCTATCTTATTACACAGGTATACCCTAAAGATATTATGTTTGGTTCCAGTTCACCTCCATAAAGCAAATATCACAATAAAGTTAATCATAATAGCTTTTTGTTTTCCCAGTGTATATAAAGGTTATGTTTACACAATATTGTAGTTATAAGTGTGTAATAGCATTATGTCTAAAAACAACGTATATATCTTAATTACAAAATACTTTATTGCTAGAAAATTCTAATCTAGCAACAGTGCTAATCAGATGATGATCTGAGTCTTCAGTTGAGTTGTCATGGTAACATCAAAGCTCACTGATCGCAAATTACCATAACAAATAAAATAATTAAAAACTTTGAAATACTGTGAGAATTACCAAAATGTGACACAGAGACATGAAGTAAACTAGTGACATTGGGAAAATGGCACTTACAAGCTTGATGACACAGTTGCCACAGACCTTTAATTTGTGAAAAATGTAATATCTGTGGAGACTGACAAAGCAAAGCAAAATAAAATGAAATATACGTGTATCCACTTTACAAGTGAGGAAACTGATGCACAGAGATGTTATGTGACTTTCTTTAAACTACATAACATTGTAAGCTACAAATTTGAGGTTTGAACCCAGAAGGTCTAATGGCGGAGTTTGACCTATTAACCTTCTGTGTTGTGATTGGCTATCTGCTGAGTTACAAGTAAATTGTACTAATTATATTTCTAAAAGTCAGGTCAAAAATATACATTTAATTCAAATTCATCTCTATAATCACGTACATTGACCTACATTCTTATACATATTTCTAGTTACTGCATCTGTAATGAAGAAGAAATGAATTGAATTAACTCCTACTTGTGAAGGCTTCAGCAAGGATGTCAGTTATCAAGAATAGTATTTCTCAAACTTCTTAGCAGAGGATTATTTAGGACTCTTGTTAAAAATGCGAATTTTAGAACCCTGACTTCAGAAGTTCTGATTTAAGCAGTCTAGTTTTAATATGCCCTAAAATTGGCATTTTAAATGAGCAATCCAAGGGGGTCCATGTACAGTTTTGAAAAATTATTTTATTAGATACTCAACTGCTTGGATGGTCCATATACTGCCCTCAAAAAATTGGCACACTTATTCAAACACTTTCCACACTCCAGGGTCATTGTTCATTTACTCTTCATTCTCTCCTTCTACACTCTGAGATTTTTAAGGGCAAGGATTGCATTATACCACTCATGTATCCCACTGGATCCCTAGATGCAGTGTATCCAATGTGTCTAATAGATACACTGACCTTCCCCTCATAAGATACTTAAGAGTATGTGCTGAAGGAATGAACTAGAGATTCTGTAGAATAAATGAGTGAATAAATGATTATGAGATGGTCTTAGAGTACGCAAAGTGATGAATTGTTTTCAGATGACTGGGTTTAGTATACCTCATTGTCTCACTTAGTTGAATATGTGTAGACAAAAAAAGATAAAATGCTTGTTTCAGTGATCTATTTTGCTTAGAAAGCTTTCCCAACACTTACTGGTTTATGTTTCTTTTTACTTCTCTCTCTGTTGTTATTTCCCAAATTTAACCTTTCCTTTCAAATTCTATTTCACTTCAGAGTTTCTTGGAACTTGCTCATGAACTAAACTATGGCACTCATGAAATTGGATACACTTATTTGGCAATTCCTTTGGGACAGGTCAAGGCTCCATACTGTGGTATTTACATATTGTTCTTCTTGAATGGCAGACGGAGTCTTGGGCTTTTGCATTAATGTCTTTCACCCTAGCATAGATCCTGATCAATGATGGGTTCACATCATTCATTTTAACAAATATGATGGCATGATATTAAATACCAGAGAAAATTTAGTATGTAGAGGAGTTTTCAATTTTTATAGTATTTTCCCACACATAATCCCATTTTGTTCTTGAAATAACCATTTGAGATAGATCACTTGATGTTATTCTTATTTTTTCAAAAACTACTAAGCCTCAGAAGTAGAGTGATTGCCCAAGGTTAAACACCTGCCTTGTGACTCAGTTGGGACTAGAACCCATTTCATAAAATTGGAGAGAGAATACAATCCACATTCTCTCAGAAAGAACTCATTTGATTAAATCAACATTTACTAAGCCAATCCCCAGTGATGGGTAGTGAGCTACGAACTGGAAATTCAAAGATGAATAAGAAATTCTACTTGCCCTCAAGTAACTCAGATTATTATAGGAAATAGACTTGTAAATAAGTACATTAAAGTCAACATAATAAGTCATATTATAAAGGCATGAACTTAGTACAGGTTGCAGAGGAAGGAGTAAAACCTGCCCAGGATGAGCAAAAAAAAGTTTTTTGTTTTATTTTTAAGTTTAGTTATAAGCATGGGAAAGATAATTTAGATTTGGGTGCCAGCAGAGAGCTATACACAAAGAATGTAACTGGGCCACTCTCTTACACCATATACAAAAATAAGCTCAAATTGTATTAAAGACTTAAATGTAAGATCTGAAACCATAAAACTCCTTGGAAAAAACAGGCAATTTGCTCTTTGACATTAGTCTTACCAATACTTTTTTGGACCTCTGAGGCAATGGCAACAAAAGCAAAAATAAACAAATAGGACTGTATCAAACTGAAAAGCTTTTGCATAGTGAAGGATATCACCAACAAAATGAAAAGTAAGCCTAGTGAATGGGAGAAGATATTTGCAAATGATATATCTGATTATGGGTTAATATTCAATATATACAAAGAAGTCGTGTGTGTGTGTGTGTGTGTGTGTGTGTGTATAAAATATCAGTGTTGTCAGTGCAGTGGCTTGGGTTATTGCTGTGGTGCAGGTTCAACCCCTAGCCCAGGCACTTCCACATGCCAGGGAAAAAACAGCCAAGAAAATCCAAACCAAATCAAAACAAAACAGAAAAATGGTTGTGGGGGGAGGGGTGGGCTGGGGGTTTGGGATGGAAATGTTCTAAAATTAGGTTATGATAATGGTTGTACAACTATAAATATAGTAAAATTCATTAAGAAATAAAGGGATAAAAAATGGAGAAAATATCCTTAAAATAATGAGTAACTAAATAAACATTTTTCCAATGAAGATATATAAATGGCTAGGATGAAAATATGTTCAACATCACAAATCATCAGGGAAATGCAAATCAAAACCACAATGAAATATCACTTCACATTTGTCAGAATGCTCATTATCAAAAGACAACAATTAACAAGTGTTGGCAAGCATATGGAGAAAAGGGGACCCTCATACACTGTTGGTGGGAATGTAAATTGATGTAGCCACCATGGAAAACATTATGACTCTTCTTCAGAAATTAAAAATTGAACTAGCACACAATCTAGCAATTCTACTTTTTGGTATTTGTCTAAGAAAAAGAAAAATACCAATGTGCTCCTATGTTCACTGCAGCATTGTTTACAATAGCCAAGATATGGAAGCAACCTAAGTGTCCATTGATAGAAGAATGGATAAAGAAGTGGTGTATATAAACAATGGAATATTACTTATCCATACCAAAGAATGAAATCCTTCCATTTGCAACAACATGGATGGACCCTTGAGGGTATTATGCTAAGTGAAATCAGTCAGATGAAGAAAGAAAAGTGCCATATAATTACATTCATATGTCAAATTTAAGAAATAAAACAAAAGAACAAACAAAACAGAAACAAATACATAGACTCAAAGAATAAACTTGTGGTCACCAGAGGAGAGGGTTTGGGCAGTTCCTGGAAATAACTAAAGAAGATTAAGTACAGCATTCTAATTATAAGACAGATATGTCAAGGGGATATAATGTACAGCATAGGGAATATAGGCAATAATATTGTAATAAATTTGTATGATGACAGATGGCTGTTAGACTTACAGTATTGATCAGTTCATGATGTATATAAATGTCAATTATCTGGTACCTCTGAAACTAATGTATATTAAATACGATTTAATAAACATTTTTTTAAAAAGACTATCATTTCTTTATAAGCTTAGACCAATGAAGACTCTAGGCCTTTTCTTCAAATGCCTCTCAAATTTGAGTGAGCACCTCCACCATAGACTTGTATTGCATTTTAAAAATTTTACTTCAAATTTAGTAATTTTATACTCATAGTTTATAAATTATTCTTGCTTATTTTTGAGATTTGACATGAGTCACATTCACTCTACTGGCTAGGGAATAAGGTATAAATCATTAATTTTGACCTAGGTTATTCCTGAGATGATGACCTGGCAGTGTGACCACTGACAGTGTGGCACATTTTAATGATACCAAGTACATTAAAATGCTTGATGTGATTATTTGAATCATCACTCCCATGACTTGAGCAAGGTCATGTGATTTCCCAGTGCCTCATAATATCTAAGAAAATATTCAGATATTTTTGCATCAGTGCATACAACAATGCCTGGAAGATCAGACAGTAATTTCCTTTTCTGAGGTACATTATTGCATTATTTCCTGGTTGTTCTAGTCTTAGAATTTTGAGATACTGTTAATTCTGGGAACACAGTCTCTGGATTTAGCAAGATAGGTTTGATTCCAAATATGCCACATAAAACTTTCAGAAAAACTGGGAAAACACTCTTACCACAGCCAGACGATATTTAGGTGCTAGGCTTGTACATATCCTTACATATCACTTATTTCCACAATTTTCAACCTCATTAGGCAACTAATATGAAAAATTCTAGGGAAAATTTGCCAGTGTATAAAGTGTTTAAACTAACTTTTCTGAGTAAGGATTTAAATTTTTACTCAAATAAGTCCTCCATTTACTAAATATGTGAAATTGAAAGTTTGTTACATTTCTCTGATTTTCATGTCTTTTAAATCCTTTTTTTTTTTTGTCTTTTTGTCTTTTCTAGGGCCACTCCCGTGGCTTATGGAGGTTCCCAGGCTAGGGGTCTAATCGGAACTGTAGCTGCCGGCCTATGCCAGAGCCACAGCAATGCGGGATGGAGCCGTGTCTGCAACCTACACCACAGCTCACAGCCATGCTGTTTCATTAACCCTCTGAGCAAGGGCAGGGACCGAACCTGTAGCCTCATGGTTCCTAGTCGGATTCGTTAACCACTGCGCCATGACAGGAACTCCAATGTCTTTTTTTTTTTTTTTAAGCATTTTTTTTATTACTCAAATGAATTTATCACATCTGTAGTTGTATAATGATCATAACAATCTGATTTCACAGGATTTCCATCCCACAGCCCAGGCACATCCTCCCACCCCCCAAACTGTCTCCTCCAGAGACCATAAGTTTTTCCATGTCTGTGAGTCAGCATCTGTTCTGCAAAGAAGTTCCATCTGTCCTTTTTTCAGATTCCACATGTCAGTGAAAGCATTTGATGTTGGTGTCTCATTGTATGGCTGACTTCACTCAGCATGATAGTTTCTAGATCCATCCTTGTTGCAAAAAATGCTGGTATTTCGTTCTTTTTAATGGCTGAGTAATATTCCATTGTGTATATGTACCACTTCTTCTGGATCCACTCCTCTGTCATGGACATTTAGGTTGTTTCCATGTCTTGGCTATTGTAAATAGTGCTTCAATGAACATTGGAGTACATGTGTCTTTGCGAGTCGTGGTTTTCTCTGGATAGATGCCCAGGAGTGGGATGGCTGGATCCAATGGTAGTTCTATGTTTAGTTTTCTGAGGAATCTCCATACTGCTTTCCACAGTGGTTGCACCAACTTACAATCTCACCAACAGTGTACTAGTGTTTCTTTTTCTCCACACCCTCTCTAGCACTTATTGTTTGTAGACTTTTGGATGATGGCCATTCTGGCTGGTGTAAGGTGGTACTTCATAGTGGTTTTGATTTGCATCTCTCTAATAATGAGTGATGTTGAATATCTTTTCATGTGTTTCTTGGCCATCAGTATGTCTTCTTTGGAGAATTGTCTGTTTAGATCTTCTGCCAATTTTTTGATGGGATTGTTTGTTTTTTTGGTATTAAGCTGCAGAAGGTATTTATAAATTTTGAAGGTTAATCCCTTGTCAGTTGATTCACTTGCAAAGATTTTCTCCCATTCTGTGGGTTGTCTTTTCGTTTTGTTCAGGGTTTCCTTTGCTGTGCAGAAACTTTGATCCAATGTCTTTTAAATCTTAAAATGAGAATGATAATTCCTGCTTTGCCTATGTCATAGATCAGCTAGTTTAAATAAAAACTATAGTTTATAAAATGTATACACATACCTATTAGTTTTGCTACATCAAAAGAGAAGCACGGTAATACATGATCACATGATAAATAGATGGTTTAAACAATTTGTGTTCTAGAAATGAGGAGAATAAAATATTCTAGGTAGTTGTATAAAAATCAATTTCTATTCACTCAAAAATTACCCAAATTAGGACAAATCATACTAGGACATAATTTTATTAGGCTATGTCAGTCGTATGATTATGTTGGTCACAAATGAGTAGTCTAACACTAGATATTGTCCAAGACTGTGGATATCAAATGTGTTTCTTGTTGAAAATTTCTGAGAGACTTCTTAAAAGACTGGGCTCATAATGATTTTGAAGCTGCCTTATTCCCTAACAGAGAGACATTTTGTACTAAATTAGAGTTTGTATAAGTGGCTACCTTTTTTTGCACCTCTTCACTTTCAGAGGTTGAGTCAAATTCTCCAGTCTTTAAATGTGGGCTCCTTTGATATTTGATTAGGCTAGTAGAATGTGGTGAAAGCACATTCTAAGATAGATGCCAAGGGACTTTGTATGACTCTGTTTTTGCTTCTACAACTTTTACAGCTATCATGATTTGAGCAAATCCATGCTCTCCTTCTATAGAATGGGAGCATATATGTGCAAAGACCAGCTCTCCCAACTGAACTCTCAGTACATCCAGCCCTGAGCTATCTTTGGTGCTGACTGCAAATGTGTGAGTAAGAATGAGCTGGAACATGTAAGCCCAGACCAGATTAGCAGAACTGCCCAGCTTGCCTGCACACTTATGAACTAGTAAGTGCTTTAGGCCACTGAGTTTTGTAGTGGTTGGTTATACAGCAATCCATAGTTGTTATAAGCAGTGATGTCTGCTATGGGTAGAATATAAGATTGATGTACATTTCCCAAGACAATCATAGTTACCTTCATTCTTTTGATTCTTCCACTTTTTCCTCTTTCCCAAGTTCACAATTCTGATTTCATAGTGCTGAAATTCACAACATTTCTTAGGACAGTTGGGACCTATTGTTCTCAGAATTGCAAGGTGGGGATAGGAGCTGAATGCTCAGGCTTTCTGTTAGGACAGTATATGTGTCTGTTTAGGACCATGGGTGGAGCTCATCAAGAAACAGTGGGTACAACTTCCTCTGCTAGGGCTTTATTTAGATATTTTTAAGCTCATCCCAACTTCTTGGCAAGTACCAAAGGTGCCACTGAGTGAAGGAGCAGAGGAAGATGAACAATTCCACAGACCCCCTATTGAGTTGATGAGAAATGAACTCTTTGTGCCCTAGAGGTAGCACTGCATATCTTACTGAAATTCTGAATGTTTCTGATTTTGTAAGTGGTTTCTGCTCTTAGCAATGGGCCTACTCATGCCAATGAAGATTTAGTGACAATGGCAGCTCTATCTCTAAATCTTAACTCTATAATTATGATGGCTTTTGAAAGTATTTGCCTTAACTCTGGATTCAGAAAATAACATTTTTCCTTTCTGAAACAGATTAAATGAGTGATTGGAGTAGATTAAAAAAAATCACTTTCTGCATGATATTTTGTAGATTAATGAATGTATTGAAGAATTCTAATGATAGATAGGGAAATTATTTCCACTGTAACTTAAAGAATTAAAACTATTCTATCTTAAATTAAAGAGGTCTAAAATTTGTCAAGCTTATCAAAAGTGCATGAGCAATGAAGAAGTGCAAGTTTATAATCCATTATGGAGCACATTAATTTCTTAACATGCATAATTTTTCTGCTTCATTACTATTGATATGATCCTTGGTGGAAACAGTAATATTGGAAAAAATAAATATGGGTCAGAATAATAGCTTTTTAGGGGAATGCTGAGATTTCTCCACTTAATTAATATGTTGTAAATTAATTTTATTTCCCTGGCATTGCTCTCTGTTAGCCTCTGTTTTCTAAGTTAGAAACATGATCCACTTTGTTCAATAATGAAATCCAGATTTAAACTAAACTCAGTGAAAATATTAGCCAAGTCTGCAACATTGTTGAACAAGTCATTTAATAAAGTCAAAAAAGCAGCAAGGAAAAGATGATATCAAACTAGGAAAAAAAATGCTCAAATTAAGTAAATGAAACTATTTTGTGTGGTAGCCTGGAAGCAAAGAAATTTGCATGATGAGCTTGTAAGCCTCAGAAAGGTGATTTCCCTGCAGAATGTTAACAAAATCCAGTTGTCTTTGTTTTATTCCCTGTGAAAAGTTAGGAGGAGAGAGAAATGAACTCTTTAGTTTCAGGCTTATCATGTAAATTTTTTTGCTTCCAGGTTGAGGGGCTATATAAAAGATAAGGTTTGCCTGGTTGGTAAAATATTTCTCTTCTTCAGTTGTTCCAGAAAGTAAACACTTTTTCAAGTGGAATTAGTCTTAGACCAAAGTGCCTATCAAGGGTATAGCTGTAAGACACTTTATTAAATTCTTTGAAAGATGTAAGTTGATCCCTGGCAGCTCCTCTCAAATAAAGGGCTTTCTAAGTTCCTAGAGGCATTATTCACAGCAGCCTGGCACAACCCATGCAGAGGGAGAGTCCTGTCTCTGAAACTTCCCTGTTATTTCTCTTAGTACCATTTTTTGTATGTCTAATTTCATCTTGGTCTCTGCTTCCCAAACAACGTTATTTAAATTAAGCAGAAAGATATGTTCTATTTCCCAAGAGATACAAATAAAAAAATCTAAAATTGTGTCTCAGTGATTCAGGTGACTCTGGCTTGGGTCATGTGACTAACCCTAAATTAATCACAGTGGCCAGGGGTATGTGCCATTCCCATCGGTCGTTCTGAAAGGAGATTTCAAGGCCTGATATACAGATTCTTTCCCAGTGTCTTTTTCAGACCCGCAGCTCGTGGGTTGTATTCTGCTACCATGCTGTCAGCCTCCAAATAGCAAAGATAGTCCTTCTGCTTCTTGGCTTCTCACTACTTTTCCTACCTCTTTTCTCTGGGCAAACACACATCTCCTTACAAACGCTCCATTAGTTTTGATGTTTGTCTGGGTGCTCTGGGGTGTTTAAAGGGTTTCTCTAAGATCTGCTGACATTTCCTGATTGCTTGCTATGCGTGATTTCTGTTTTTCTCCTGGGCCATCATTTTTGGAGAGGCATCCACTTTGTCAATATCCTTTAGCACTGTTTGGATTTGTGGATGTGCATTCATGCAGGAAGGGAGGCCTATTGAGGTGAGTAGAATCTCACTGATATGTTTTGTCAAGTACCAGGGAAATTTCCTGGTAAACAGCCAAGTAGGCTTAGACAGGCAAGCTGCTCCTTTCATCGTGGGATTAATAGGACAGAACTGGTGGGGTAATGGAGGAGATACTCAGGTGAGAAAGAAGGGACAAGTTGTTGAATGTCTAGGTTAGACTCTTACTTTTTAATCTTTCTGACAGAACATAGAATCTTGAATATTTTACCTGAGGCCAAGAAACCAGTGTCATCACTCTAGCTGGTATCTCAGGAAAAGGCAGCATCTGTGTCTATTCCACAGCTTGCCAGCTGTTTGTTACAAAAACTCTCAGGTGCCCTTGACTGGTAGAGACATCTCTGCCTATATTATAGGAATGTCAAATACTGTCTCAGAGATGCTATTACTGATGCAGTTTTTCATGGTTGGTGCAAAATTCTGAAAGCATAATGGTGAGTTTAAATTCCTGGATAGCTCCAGGCTGTAACTCAGATTCTCAGCAATTGCCTTTATAACTCTTGTCACTTGATCACAGTGAGGATTGTAAAAGAAAGGGAATGTAATATAAAACAAAAGATGTCTCTTTCGAGTTCCTGCTGTGGTACAGTGGGTTAAGGATAGTGCATCTCCTCTGTGGTGGCTTGGGTCACAGTTATGGCTTGGATTAGATCTCTGGCCTGGGGATTTCCATATGCCATGAATGTGGAAAAAAAAAGATGTCTCTTTTCTCTTGCAAACTTTCACCAGCTTCTTTTGCTATCTTTAAATGATCCTTGTCTGAATTAACTACCACATTTGTGATTACAACATATTAATTTTCTAATACTACCATTTATCTCCTTCTTAAAAGCTGCTGTTCTCTTTGTAGCAGAGAATTGACTTAGGAAGGTCAATTTTTAAAATGTACAACATTATGAAATATTTGTATTGTTATTGATCTAAGCCTCTCATGAAATATTTTTCATGTTTCATAAATAACCAAGAAAAATGATTTGCTCTGCAGGCCTGTGACCAATATGTGAAGCTGGGAGCCTCATTTTTGGACAGACTAGGGAACAAACTAGAATTCTTTTTGCCACTTCACTTATTGGTCATTTTCCACAATATTTCTATCATTACTATTCCTACTTGTATCCTTAGGGTGCTAACACTAAATTCACCTCTTAAAGGTACCAGTGGTAGTATGGTGGTCTGATATGTAGATTTCAGTGTATTATAGCTTGAAGAGTATTGAACTGGATGTCCAGAGTCATACATGCTGCTAACCATATGGTGACCCTCAATTCCCATGCCTACAAGAAGAAGATGTGTGGTTTTATGGCCTTTCCCCCATAGGGATTTATTCATTTTTAATTGATATGTAGTTGACCTATCACACTGTGAAAATTTAAGGGGTACAGCATAGCAATTTGGCGCATGTATGTATTGCACCATTATTACCACTGTAGTGTTAGCCAACAGCTCTCCTTTTATTCCTAACATTGCTCTGGTCCTGGACTTCTGTAACTTTCTAGTGAATGGCTTGATGGATTCCAGAGGACTTTTTAAAAAGTTTTCACTTTGTTAACATATTAAAGGGCATCTCTAAAAGTTTCCATGTCTCTAAATTTTTTCTTCAAAAGGATAGACCTTATTTTAGGTGCAAAATTTAATATCATCATCATCATTTTCTTCTTCATTATCTTTATCATCAACATTATTACCATCACCATCAACATTCACACTTCTTCAGTGTATTTTATTTTATTTTTTCTCTGTTAAGGTCACACCAGTGGTATATGGAAGTTCCCAGGCTAGGGGTCAAATCAGAGCTGCAGCTACTGGCCTACACCACAGCCACAGCAATGCCAGATTTGAGCCACGTCTGTGACCTACCCTGCTTGAGGCCAGGAATCAAACCTGCATCCTCATGGAGACTATGTTGGGTACTTAACCTGCTGAGCCACCATGGGAACTCCTTCTTCAGTGCATTTTATGTTCTATGCATATTGCTAAAGGCATTAAATATAGTTTCACATGTGTCCTTACAATAAGAGGTACTAGCACTATTCTGATTTCACACATGAGAAAAATTAAACTGAATGGGAATTTGCCAAGGATGAAAAAGTAGGAAATGATGGAACCCAATTGTCAAAGTCAATTTGGTTTGACTTTGAGGTGAATGTCCTTCATTACTCCTTTATCACTCCGGTATGGACACAATTAATGCGCTAAATTATGGAACTTTTTATGAGGCCCATTATCCAATTAAGCAATAGAGCAAGGACATGTTATTCCATTTTATGTATTGGTTCCCTATAACTGTACATACTCATAGGATACATTAATACCCATCCTTAAATTTTACCTCTATCCAGTGAAAACAGCCTCGAGATTTGCCCATTATAAGTTTCCCAAAATCAGGGCTTCAAACATCAAAATGCTTCCCTTTGTTGCCCCTTTGTTTTAAGTCTTTCTTATTAAGATACTTTGTTGCTCTGTTTTTATGGTTTCTATGGTTAAAACTTCATTTCTTCATGCCTGTGTTCTATTATTCCCATATATTTCCAGGATTGAATATTCCATTAACTCATTACTTTTAAAAATATTTTTCACAGTAATCATCAAATAAAAGGTCAAAAATATAGAGGCATCTCTAGGCTGATCTCCAAGGAAAATTTGTTATTTTTTTCCTGCCAAATTTTTGACCATAGAAGCAGTTATTTTAACATCTTAGTTTTGTGTCTTTACCAGATAATGAGTTTATTTTTTCTGCACCCATCAGACAAATAGAAGGCAGATTCCACGTCAGGTGTTTAAAAGATCATGGTGGTAAGAACAAAAACAACAGCAATGTAATAAATTTTGGGCTCTAACTTTATGGAAAAGAAATGTGTAGTTTACTTAGCTTTACATTTCCTCACAATAGTCTGATGAGATTAGATGAATTATCCCCATATTACAGAAGACTATTCAAAATAACAGATATAATTGTTGCAATCCTCCATATCTAATCCCAGTATTTAGTAGGCATAGCCTGTTGAAGGTGAGTAAGGGATGGTGGCTGTGCATTGAATTAGATGACTTCCCTTTAAGAATTTAATCTCCAAAATTTATAAACACCTTCTGCAGCTCAATACCAAAAAAACAAACAATCCCATCAAAAAACTGGCAAAAGATCTAAATAGGCAATTCTCCAAAGAAAACATACGGATGGCCAAAAAAACACACGAAAAGATATTCAACATCACTCATTATTAGAGAGATGCAAATCAAAACCACTATGAGGTACTACCAGAATGGCCATCATCCAAAAGTCTACAAACAATAAGTGCTAGAGAGGGTGTGGAGAAAAAGGAACACTAGTAAACTGTTGGTGGGATTGTAAGTTGGTGCAACCACTGTGGAAAGCAGTATGGAGATTCCTCAGAAAACTAAACATAGAACTACCATTGGATCCAGCAATCCCACTCCTGGGGCATCTATCGAGGGAAAACCATGACTCGCAAAGACACATGTACTCCGATATTCATTGCAGCACTATTTACAATAGCCAAGACATGGAAACAACCTAAATGTCCATGACAGAGGAGTGGATCCAGAAGAGGTGGTACATATACACAATGGAATATTACTCAGCCATTAAAAGGAATGAAATACTGGCATTTTTAGCAACATGGATGGACCTAGAAGTTATCATGCCTAAGTGAAGTCAGTCAGACGATGCAATACCA
Organism: Sus scrofa; assembly: GCF_054392235.1. Classification (NCBI taxonomy): domain Eukaryota; kingdom Metazoa; phylum Chordata; class Mammalia; order Artiodactyla; family Suidae; genus Sus; species Sus scrofa. Next base: position 142,344,660 of record NC_139396.1, on the reverse strand, counting down.
ACATCAAATGCTTTCACTTACATGTGGAATCTAAAAAAAGGACACAATGAACTTCTTTGCAGAACAGATACTGACTCAAAAACTTTGAAAAACTTATGGTTTCCAAAGGAGACAGGTTGGGGGGGTGGGGGGCATGTACTGAGGGTTTGGGGTGGACATGCTATAAAATTTGGTTGTGTTGATTGTTGTACACCTATAAATGTAATAAAATTCATTAAGTATTAAAAAGAAGAAAAAAAAAAGAATTTATCCTCCAGTACTTGTGGAATCAAAAAGATACATAGCAAAGGTCACCAAAAATATAGCTTTTTATTATTCATAAACCTGGATCATTTAGACTGAAGTATAGGGAAAAAGAGAATTAGTGAAAGCAGATTTATTTATTTATTTATTTATTTGCTTTTTAGGGTTGTACTCACGGCATATGGCGTTTCCTGGGCTAGGGGTCGAACTGGAGCTACAGCTGCTGGCCTACACCACAGCCACAGCGATGCAGGATCTGAGCCACCTCTGTGAGTTATACCACAGCTCGTGGCAATGCTGGCTCCTTAACTCACTGAGCAAGGCCAGGGATCAAACCTGTGTCCTCATAGATGCTAGTCAAATTTGTTAACTGCTGAGCCATGACAGAAACTCCAAACTCTTGGATATATTTTGTTTGTTTGTTTGTTTTTAGGGCCACACCTGTGGCATATGGAGGTTCCCAGGCTAGGAGTCAAATTGGAGCTGTAGCTGCTGGCCTACACCACAGCCACAGCAACACGGGATCTTAACCAAGTCTGCAACCTGCACCACAGCTCAGGGCAACACCGGATCCTTAACCCACTGAGCAAGGCCAGGGATTGAACCTGAGTCCTCATGGATAACGGTTGTGTTCATTAACCACTGAGCCATGATGGGAACTCCAGTGAAAGGAGAAGTTTATTGTAGGTTTGGGAAAGGACAGTACCTAAAGAAAAGACATGAAGGTAAGAAGGGAACACAACACACACTGTGGATTTTCCAATTATACTAATCTGTCATATGCTGATATTAGGAAGATGGGACTGCTTGATTTGGAAAAACATATATTCTTTTGTATAATATCCCTAAGTTTATTGTAGGTTAGAGACTTTATCATAACTATTCCTCCCACATAAGCTCTATGTAGTTTCTATTATTATCCAAATTTTGCATGTGGGTCAGACTATGTTATAGGATATAGATACATAACATTCTTAAGTTTCCCATTTCCGTATATGTGTGTGTGTATATATACACATACATATGTGTGTGTGTGTATATATACACATACGTGTGTGTATGTATACATACATGTGTGTGTGTGTGTGTGTGTGTGTGTATGTACCATCCAAGTAGGAAACATAGAATCAAGTGTTAGAAAGTGGGAGTTACTTAATGATTTCAATCAAGCCTTACCTGAGGGCATTTTCCCTGTTGATTTGTTTGCTTGTTTTTGCTTAAGGGCTTTGGGACTCAGTTTAAATTATATTTTTGTCATCCTAATGAAGAGAATCCTGATTTTAGTGTTGAAAAAAAATGGAAGAGACAAGGTTAGATTGATGTGTAACTCAGGGACTCTCTGGCAGAGGGGCTGAAAAAATTATTCAGGGTGACCTTATTTTCCTTTTCATTCGGTAAGAAGAATCTCTCACAAATTTCTAACTAACCTAAGTTATTAGGTAAGGCAAGAGAAGACATATTTATTATGACACATCTAGAACAAGTACTGTTCACTTTGACTGAGTTAGAGATATTAAAGTGGGGGAAGCTGGGAAGAAATGCTCTTTTCCATACCCAAACATCATTGATTTTATTTGCACTGGCTGCTTTCCAGAGAGCTGCTGCCTTCCTTCTTTCTCATGTCTTTTTCCCCCTGTTTATCAATTAGTCAGTCAGTCAGTATGTTTTCCTGACACCCCTTTCCTTTCCTTCTCCCTTATATTTCATTTCAAGGAGATAAACCTTCAGAGAGAGAAACTTCTAACCTTGAACTTCAGCAAATGAACCCATGATGGATGACTCTGTCAGTTATCTTCTTACAGGAAAAGATGCGGGTTTTATGTTATTTCCTAAATGCTACATTTTCAGTTCCTTAGCCCAGGCTCAAAGAGAAAGTAGTTAGGTTTCCTGCTTAAATAGAGATAGCCTTTTCTCTTTTCCTGTAATGATCATAACTTAAACTAATTAAAAAAAGTTTGAGGTAATAGGTAAAATGGAGATAAAGTGCGGTTTATAATGAGAATGGCCCTTTATCACTCCCAACAGATCTCAAACTCTGTGTAGGCATTCATGAAATAAAGACTTTAGGACTCATAAACACACACATGCGCACACACACAAATAAGATTTCTAGCAGTAACTGCTCCTTATTTTGGCTGCCAGGGACTGTGTGCAGTATGACCACATAGGTGTTTTTGTAAGCAGCTGTTTGGGAACCTCTGTAGGGATTAGAGGAGACTGAATGAAGGATGGGAGCAGCAAAGTTCCCTGTTGATGGGTAAATCTGCCTTCACATGTCCTCAAAATTGTAGAGATGTTGGAAGCAGCCACCCAGATTGGATCCCCAAGAGGAGCTGCAGATAGTGGAATTAGTCAAATCAGTTTAAAAATAGAAATGAAGAAATGACTCAAGGTGGAGGATTTATAGATAAACTGGTGGGCATCTGTCTTTGATAGCTGATGAAATTGGGGCAAGAACAGATGCTTTGACCATGCAGCTGGGAAAACCTTCCAACAGGTGAGTATGAAGGCTTTAGAATGGGTAGCAGAGGATCATCTCTCAAGATCTGCAAAAGAGATTTTTTTTTTCACCCAGTGAGAAGTTAATCTCACAATTTATTCTCATCACAGATACCAGGAGTTGAGGTAAATGTTTTTGATAAAGGTAATTTTCTCTTTCTGCTTCTGACTTTACTGCATAGGAGAGAGATAGAGGGAGAGGTGAAATAGAACAAGATTTAATGAAAGGGAGAGGCTTGATAAGCAGAGATATGGGTGGGAGTAAGACTTTGAGCATGGTCTGAAGCCTCAATGTGTGTTGTATTATGAGGGTGTCATGTTAAAGATCAGATTCTGATTTAAGAGTTCTGATTTGGGGCTGATATTCTGTATTTCTATCAAGTTCCTTGATGATGTCAATGCTTCTGGTCTATGGACTACACTTAGAAGAGCAAGGATAAGAGAACAGGTATGTATTCAGGTGAAATATAGTAAACATCAACAAGTTTGAAGGGGAGAAAAAGAAAGATATGCTGCAAAGTGGGAACCTGAATCCTGAGATCAGGAAGGTGATGAAGCTGAGAGTCAGTATTTCCAATGAGTTTGCCATCTTCCTTAAAGCCAGGAGCATAGTTGAGAGCTAGTTATTAATTGCCTGCTAGTTACATGAGTTGGCTTTGGTGACAGTTGGCAGTAACCACCTTATTCTCCCTCGATTCTCAGCTTTGTTCAATTCATGTGGGGTGAGGTGGCTGTGCTTTGGAGAGTAAATGCTGCACTGAATAGAATTGTAGAAAAAGTATTCTCTACGTTTGTTTTCCTCTGCCTTTCAGGATGACTGGATAAGAAACCTTTCCATCACTCATCACATACTTGAAAACCTTCTCCAACTTTGTTGTCTTAATTACTTAAAATTAATTTCTTAATCTGTTTTCTTGGAGGAGCCCATTGAAAGAATGTTCCCTTTAACATACCTGCCAAATAAAGGATCTGATGCTGAGATCATATGAAAATTTCCAGTTACCTCAACATAAATTCTACATTGATCCATTTTTCTTTCTCCCTGTAATTTCCTTAGTTGAGGTTAATTGACCTTCCCATAAATGAAAGCAGAGATGCAGTAATATTTCTCCACATGATAAAAGAAACTGTTGGTTGTCTTTCTCTGTATTTTTCCCTTCCCTGATGTTTGGAAAATAAATGGTGTCATCATGTTTACAGTAGTACCAACATGGATGTGGATATTTTATTATTGGAGTCTCATATTGACAAATTTCTTAAATGTGCTGATTTATGTTCCTGTAAATCACCAGGCTAGAGTAATGAAGAATAAGTATTCAGGAGAAGGAATGGACTTAACAGATGCTAAAAGGAACATTAGTCATTGTCCTTTTCCTGAAACTTTAGTCATCTCCTACAATTTAACTCCATTCTCAATTGCAGCTTAGAATGATGTTATTCAGCTGTTTCCAGGAAAGAAATGGCAACTGGATTACATCTCATGTGCTGACTGGAATTGTTTATAAGTGGCTGTTCAGAGTATGTGTTAAAAAGGATCACAAGGCCTTGTACCGACTCAGAGATTTCTTGGTTTGTTGACTGCTGACCATCATGGACTTAGGGGAAAAGAGTGACGGGATATAAGCCCTACAGTTTCCCAACTAAACATTTGAAAACAGGGAGTTCCCGTGGTGGCTCAGTGGTAATGAATCCAACTAGTATCTATGAGGATGCAGTTTTGATCCCTGAGCTGGCTCAGTGGGTTAAGGATCTAGCATTGCCATGAGCTGTGGTGTAGGTCACAGGTGTGGCTCAGATTCTGCATTGCTGTGGCTGTGGTATAGGCCAGCAGCTGCAGCTCTAATTCAACCCCTAGCCTGGGAACTTCCCTATACCACAGGTGCAGCCCTAAAAATATGAAAAAAAAAATACACTAAGGATGAAAACTTACGTTCACACAAATATTTATAGCAGCTCTATTTATAATGGCAAAAATGTGGAAGATAGCCTTTAGTAGGCGAATGGATAAGTAAACGGTGGTACCTTCAGACAATGGAATGTTATTTGGTGCTAAAAAAGAAATGGACTATCAAGCTGTGAAAAGATGTGGACAAACCTTAAATGCTTATTATTAAATGAAAGAAGCCCATCTGAAACTGCATGGTTCCAAGTATATGACATTCTGAAAAAGACAAAGCTATGGAGACAATAAGATTAGTGTAGGAAGATGAATAGACAAACAACAGAGGATATTTTTAGGGCAGTAAAAATATTCTCTATTATATTATAAGACAGATATATATTATACATCTGTCCAAACTCTTGAAACTTACAACACCAAGAGTGAATAGTAAATAACTATAGACTTTGGGTGATTATGACATGTCACTGTAGGGTCATCCTTGGTAAAAAATGTATCATTCTGGTAAGTTATGTTGAAAATATGCAAGTGTGGGGGCAGTGATTACATGGGAAATCTCTGAACCTCCCTCTCCACTTTGTTGTAAGCCTACAAGTACTCTAAAAATTAAAATCTTTAAAAAAAAAACCAAGAAAATATAGACCAGGAAGCACCTAAGATTTTAAAACCTGTGATAGAAATCAGGTGACTTAAAGCCTGGAGACTGGGAGAGTTCCACTGTCCCATAGTGGCATTGAACCCTGAAGAACACAGTTGGGATATACTTTCAAAGACCTCTACAAATCTGGGTCATGGAAGAAAGGCTCAGTAGTTACTAATCACTTATTCTGTGCCATGCATTCTTCCTCTCAATTCTTGCCAGTCATTGGACAGATGCTGTTCATATCCTGGCTTATTTATTCTTCACAACAGTCCTGTTGGGAAATGTAATTACTCATAGGAATCAACTCTTGGAATCATTAGTATATTATCATAATGATGAATATTAGCTGCATAAATACAAAATTACTAGATAGTGCTAAGTACCTGTCATCACCATACTTTGAAGTTTAGCTTTTGGAAAACAGAGGCAGGAGAAAAAACAGGTATAGAATTTTTCAGGTTCTTTTTCATTACTCAAGATTAGACCCTTAAATGAAAATTAAAAAAAAAACAAAAAACAAACATGTTATAGAAAAATATGTAGGCAGTGGAATGCCCTGTTGTTTTTCTTTACATTCAGATATCATCGAAGTCCACTGCCCATAAATATTTCATGGAAGTCACTTGTGTTTCTAATTTATTTTGAACCTCACTTGTCTTTTGCTATTTTTAATAGCTGATTTTAAGAGCTAAAAGTAGTATGTGAAAATTAAAATAATAAAATAATAGTGATGGAGGGGGGGCTTCTTTTGTCAGCCACTTCTCTCCTTCACCATGGAAATATTATCTGCAGGATAGGGGTCAAGTTGATTTATTTTTATTAAAATTTGCTTTGCAAGACTCTCTATTATGACAATTGTGTAAAATTATATGTCCACTTTCAACCCATACCTTGAAAACTAATACACAGGTGGTCAACAGTTCACATACATAGGCTCAGGTCATGTAAACATGTCTTTAAATTCAGATTATAGCCAGAACATCTTAGAAATAAAATCAAAATATGAGTAATAGCCAAATGCTTCTACACATCTTCACATGAGTCCTTTCTGGAATAGAAAGAACATTGCTTTTATCCCCCATGGTGTGCTCAGCTATGGCTGCACTGCTACTTCATCTAAAAGATGGTGAGGTTCAGGGATGAAGTATTTGATGGCAGAAAATGGAGTCATTTTCATGTATTTTTTTTTACTTTAGAATCAAGATGTTTTTATAAAAAGAAATGGCAGCGAGATGTCTAGATATGCAGATATAAAGCATCTAAAACCTTTAACTATAAGTGTAATTGCAAAAATACTAGAACATAAAGATAAAATGAACTGTGATAGAATTGAAAGGAATAAGGACTTGAGACTCACAAAGACTTACTCAAATCTCGTGTCCACTTCTCAGCTGTTTGATGTTAGACATATTGATGAATATTGCTGAAACTGTTTTCTCAGCTTTGAAATGGAGAATTAGGAAAATGCCTAAAGCCAGTCTTATGAGGCAATCTTGGTGCCAAGGTGCAGTGGGGCATCAGAATTGGATGTCATCATCTACTGTGTGGGCAAATATTGATCTATTTATGTAATGGCTAATTGTTTCTTCTGGCAGCAGATTGGGATGATGGAGAATCTGGAAAAAAGGAAGGGGGTTGCATTGAAGAACAATTAATATTTGATGTTATAAATTATCCCTTCATTAATAAACCCTTTTGATTAAAAAATAACAAATCAGACTAGATCAACTTTGAATCTTTTAATTAGAGGTGAGCAGGTATAAGTTGTTGCTGTATTCTGATACTTTTAAAATTAGCATTTTTAAAATATACTTTTTCTTTTTGAGACAGTGTGTGAAGAGGTTAAAAGGAAGATTGATTGCTGTTTTTAGTCTTGAATCTCCTACCTTTAGGTGTGTGTTCTAGGATAAGTTCATTAACTTCTCTAAACCTCACTTCCTTCACCTAAAAACAAATATAAAAATCTTAAAAAATACATGAACATACACACGCACGCACACTTTCAGACACAGGAAGACCAAAACTGTAAGTTCACACTTTTCTGAGGAATCTAAAATAGTCAAACTCATAAAAGCAGAGAGTAGTTGCCATAGGAGATTAGGGGGAAATGAAGAGGTTGACTAAAGGGTATGAAGTGTCAGTTATGTAAGAGAATGAGTTTTGGAGAGCTAATGTACAGCATGGTAACAATAGTTAGTGATACTGTATGTATACATAAAATTTGCCAGAAGGATAGATAGACATCTTCTCACCCCCGCCCCCCAAACATAGTAACTATGTGGAGGTGATAGATTAAGTTATTTGGCTATTTTTACAATGTATACATATATCAAAACATCAAGTTGTACACCTTAAACACATGCAGTTTTTATATATGAAAAATATCTCAATAAAGTTGGTAAAATGTATTTTATATTCTCTAAAGATAAATAACAAATATATGTCATGCACATTTTATTTTGTTTTGTTTTCCTGAGAGAAAGTAATGTCTCTCAAGATAGCAAGTTGACTCCCTATACTACCTCACTCCGTCCAGCATACTGTGTCTTCATTGTTGTGTAGGCAGTTTGTCATAGGCGACATGAAGTCACTGGGAAATGCAGTTCATTTTCCAAGGGGTGCTCATTTTGCTCAATGATCAGAGAGAAATGTTATATTGAACCAAAAATGAGTAAATGCAAATTTGATGGCACTTTAAGGCACACTTGAAAGCTATGTCTTGGTTTTATTTGACCATTTCATGTGGTTGCCTGAGGTCTCCCGAGAGGACTTTAGTGAGAACCACTGGTGGAATGACTCCTTTTTCTGGGACTCTCTATGGGTAGAGAGGTTCCAGCTACAATAAGTTGGCTCTTATCCTAATTGCATCACTCTTCTTATTTACATACATGTAGGCTATGATCTGAAATTCTAATATGGGAATTTTTTTCCCCCAAGAATTTGACTATTCACAATTTCAAAAGTGCTTTGGTGTTTCCTACCTCAGTATCTTTGGTTATTCTGTCCCCATGTGTGAGGAACTCATTTTCTGTCACTTAATTCCTAATGTATGCATTCTCAAATCCTTCCAATTCTTTAAGATCAATATCAAATTTTAAGTCCTTCACCCATGTGTCCTTCACACACAGACACACACACACACACACACACACACTTCTTTGAAAACTCTATCTTTGTACCACTTTCAGCCATAACATATACACGGTCAATACCTATCAAGTCTCAATTCTATAAGAACACTATGCCAGCCATCAGAGGTACAGCTTTGATAAAAAGAAATAGCAAAGTTGCATCTCCTCTGATTTACCCAACTTTAACCTATTATTGTTCGTAATTATTATTTATTTAATTTTGTCTTTTTTTTTTCATCTTTTTAGGGCTGTACCCATGGCACATGGAGGTTCCCAGGCTAGGGGTCTAATCAGAGCTGTAGCTGCTGGACTACACCACAGCCATAGCAACACCAGATCCAAGCTGCGTCTGACCTACACCACAGCTCACGGCAACACCAGATCCCTAACCAACTGAGCAAGGCCAGGGATCAAACCCACTACCCCATGGTTCCTAGTCATTCGTTTCTGCTGCACCACGACAGGACCTCCATAATTACTTTATTATTTTAAACTCTTTCTTACAATTACCTCTAAAAACATAGTGTAGTGGAAAGAACGTGAATTTAAAATTATTTTAAAATCAAAGCTCTAGCAGTAAAAATCTGTGACCATAAAACAATCACTTAACCTCTCTGAATCTCAGCTTTTATATCTTAAAATTTACCGACAGTGATACCTGTATCATGATCCATTAATCATGATGTATGTTAAATTAAAAAAATGTATTCCATAGTCTGATCTGTTGAATAGCCAGTGAACCACAAATATTACTAGCCTTCTTATCTCTTGAGAGCTGTATCATCATAGCATTCAGCAGAATGATAATCAAATCTTGAAAACAAGATACATAATAAGCATGAATATTGATGAATATACTCTAATAAGAAGTGACATATAGACATAGTCAAGCAAATTGAAAGTTGGAGAGTAAGACGGGGGATGGGGAGGGAGTATCAATGAGTGTTTGTAATGTGGGGCTTGGGGTGATTCGTTATGCAGAAACTGAGAGTTCAAACTGGACCTAATTTTGCTATTTATAAAAGACCAGGTTATATACTGTATCCTTAGATATTGCCCTTCTCTATTCAATGATAGTGGAAAATGTGTATATTCAGAACCATGACCAAAACCATATTTCTTTCATAACCTATCATATCAACATCATTTCTTTCAGAATCCCATGCTATTTTTAGCAGGATACCACAGCTATGTTGGAGGGAGTTCTATATGGCACCATCATGAGAAACTTTTTATCCTCAAATCAGTGTCATGTCCCCAGCATTTGAATATTTTTTTCCTGAGGTTCTCTAAACACCAACCTTCCTCCTTCCCTAGAATTAATTTTTGACCAGGAAATACTGATTATTACAGCCAAATTCTCTTTGTGGTCACGGATATTACACTGAATAAAAACTAACTTCGTATCAAGAAAATATAAAAGAGAATAAAATAGTGGCCTTAAAGTACAGAGTCCTTAGGGTCATGGGTTGAAACTAAACTAATTGGCTTTCTGAACAGAGCCCTTCTCCAGAGGCTTCAATGACCTTTCATTTTAATGAGTATTTGTCAAGATTAGAGACCTTCTTAGCTACAGACACCCAGGTATAGTGCAGAATTGTTAAAGGCATAAGCTAGAAACATTTCAGTAAGTCTGACAGAGAATAGAGTATTAAGAAGATACACAATTATTAGAGTCTATTAGCATTATTTCAACTTCCTTCATCCTTCCCCAAAACTCAGGAAAAGTAGCTTTATTTGCATTTTATGAATAGTGTAAACTGGAGTTCATGGTGATTATAATTTGGTTATTCAGTCAGTTTGTGAATTAGAACTCATGATTTCTGGACTCCACAACTGGAATTTGTACCCATTAGCCAAGCCATTAATAAGTGCTTCTGATGCTTTGTTCACTTTTTATAACTTATCACCCTTAAATTGCCTATTATTCTCTTATTCTTCCAATAAATATTCCCTTAATCGCCTGTATTGGAGGAGATCAAATGAGAACATTTGAAGACTCTTCTATTTAGTTAAGATGTGTACACATAAGAAGATCATTAACCTTACATGTGCCAAATTTTTCTTTAAAAATACCTGCTTCAAAATCCTTGCCAGTGGTATTATGAGAAGGCTTTTTGGAGGAAGTAATGATTAAGAGGTTTGACATAAATTTTGCCTCTTCCAAGGGTATTTTTGTAGCTCCATAGTATATAAATGTCTTTTTAAAATTTGTATGGTCTAGTGCATTCTATGTATTTCCAGAGGAATTAATATTTATACATTTTAAGCTTCAGTAAGACGTTATGGAGGGGCAGTAGAGGTGAGTGTTTTTAATTAAATATAAGCTGTCTGACTTCAATTACTTTTCACATACCACTTAACCAGCATCTTTTTTTAACAACTTGGACTGGGCCAGGAACTGCCAACACTCAGCAATTAGTAGATGTTTAGAAAAAAATTTTAATGAATGTATAAACGAATGACTAATTGAATGAGTGCACTGTGTACAGTGGATCCACTAATAGTGGACATACCCATATGCCCAGATGGAATACCTGTTTCCAAACCACAAAACTCCTGAATGTTATTACCTTGAGGCCATAGACTGAGGATATGTGAATTTGGCACTTGAATCAGGAGACCGAAAATAAATTTCCCTTCAACTCTAGACCACTTTACTGATAACTTTTATTTATGAATCTCAAATTATTAGCAAGGTATCCTAGTTCTACAGGTCCTAAACACATTTTTTTTTATTAAATACATAGTTTTAGTTCCCATTTGTGGCTCAGCAATGATGAACCTGACTAGTATTCATGCAGATACAGGTTCAATCCCTGGCCCTTCTCGGTGGGTTAAAGGATTCCACTTTGTTGTAAGCTGCAGTGTAGGTCACAGATGTAGTTTGGACTTGGCGTTGCTGTGGCTTTGGTGTAGGCTGGCAGCTGTAGCTCCTGGGAACTTCCATATGCCATGGGTGCAGCCCTAAAAAGAAAATAAAAACTGTGTATACACATATATTTGTATGTATATACACACACACACACACACACACACACACACATATATATATATATATATATATATATATACACACATACATATACTTTAAAAAATAACAATAAAGGGAGAAGAGTGTTAGTGTGGCTCTGAAATTTTTGCTCTAAATATTGTCTCAAGAATAGGAGTTCCTGTTGTGGCTCTGCAGAAATTAATATGAAGTTGCAGGTTTGATACCTGGCCTGGCTCAGTGGGTTAAGGATCTGGCATTGCTGTGAACTGTGGTGTGGGTCGCAGAGGGGGGCTTGGATTCCGCGTTGCTGTGGCTGTGGTACAGGCCAGCAGCAACAACTCTGATTCGACCTGTAGCCTGGGAACCTCCATATGCTGCAGGAGAAGCCCTAAAAAGATTTAAAAAAAAAATCACTGAACTAGAGGTTTTTGAAGTTTTTTCTGCTGTTATGTTTGCTTGTATGTTTAGTATTGTGGACCTGAGCTGATTTGGATTTGTCATTCTTGGAGCAGTTGTGGTAGAGCTCAGCTTTCCTGGAGAGTGACTGAGACAGCTTAGGTTGATGCGTGAGTGGTTGCCAATCACAAGACAGGGAGGCTAGACAATACCAAAACTGATTCTTGTTTTAAGGGAGACCAACCCTACTTTAATCTTGCTTTTCAGTTTTTAACTATGTGCATATTTTTCTGGTGCTGAATTTGGGGGAGTGAGTCATGAACATATAATATTAGTCTGTGCTATACTCTGGGAATACCAGAAGAAGAATAAAAAACTTACTCAAAATCCTTAAGAAGCTCATTCTAAATAGGCTGATTAATCAGGATACAAATGAGAGACTCTTGCTAGCAAAAGGAAAGGACAGCTATAGATAACAATGCAAAACTTTTTAAAGGTTATGGTTACTGGCAATTAGAGGAAAATCCTTACAAGAAATGAAACCATAGTCTTATGAAAGGGTATGAATTGAGAATAAATGTCCATTTGAAGTGCATGTTCAGAATTGATTCAATATAGAGAACCAAGCATAAAATATAGCCTCTTTCATTTAGTCCAAATCCTTTGAAATGCTAGAAAGGATATTCAAAAAAATCCATAAGTATTTTTGAATATAGAAGGATAACCTTCAATGGATGAATAGCTGTGAAGAATCCTAAGCATATCAAAAGCAAAAGGGGATAAATTGAAAAAAGGAAACTCAGCCTGGCATATGCATTCAGGGACTGCTGCAGGAAAGGGTGGCGACCTTCCCTATGAGTCCTCCAAATCCAGTATTTTACCCATTTTATAGGTATGGAAATTGAGGCCCAAATTAAGTAGTTTGATCAAGTTATGTAACAACATATCATTTTCAAACCCAGAAGTGTCTTACTGTCAAGCCTCTGAATTACTTGTTCTTCTGGTTGCCTCTTCTCTCTGTCCCACACTTAATCTTGCATTTCTCATTGAGTCCTTATAGCAATTCTATGAGTTTTCTCTCCTCTTACAAATGAGGAAACTGTGTGTGCACTTTGGATCCGTTATTTCAATTAGACTATGCTTTTTTGTTTCTTTTGTTTTTGTTTTCTTTTTTTCTTATGGTTGATCCAGGGATTACACTACACCATGCTACAGAAATGCTGGATCCTTTAACCCGCTGTGCCATTGGACTGGGGATTGAACCTTCACTTCCACAGCAACCAGAGCTGCCCAGTCAGATTTGAAACCCACTGAGCCACAGTGGGAACTCCTAAGAGTCTGTTCTTAAAAACTACTCTTTGTCTTTCTCTCTATAATAACATTAGTATGGAACGAGGTAAAGATCCCAGGCCTTCTAAATCTACCCTCTTTACTCTTTTAATTGGAGAAGTTAATCTTCATTCTGGATTTAACACATTTTTATAGATGTGTGCCTCATGCTGTCATATTGTAACCTCATTTTACTAGTGAAAAAATATTATTGTTGTGAACATTTATTTGTATCTGTGTTTTACATCCTAGTGTCTAGCCCTAGCCTTTCGTTCAGTTATAATGCCTGATTTTATGTAGCCTGACATGATAAAAGTCAATCTGAAGTATAATAGTTATGATTTTTTAAGGGAGCACTAAGGACTTATGAAGTGGGGTTTATGTGTTTAATTTTAAAGCATGATGTAATGATGACTGAGTGACAAGGAAAATCAGCATCCAAGAATTGAAGATGCAAATTTTTATATGAGGTTCCTTGCCTAAGGAAACCCAGCATATGGAAAGCCAGAGTTACAAACCTGAGGCATGAGTGGGTGGTTATCAGTTTTTAAGAAGATCTGCTGTACAATGGAGTTAAAATGGAAGGCTTTTTAAGTGGCAACTTCAGGTTTTTAAGTGTTGGTTTATAGTCCATGGTCAAGGGGAATATCCAAGGGAGATGTAAAAAGCATTGAGTTAAATGAAACAAACTATTGCATATGGAATATAAATTTTAAAGATGTGGTAAATTTTTGAAATAATCAATAAAAAAGCAATATAGGAAATGCTTTTGATTCAAAACAACTTCAGCCTAACAGTTGAGGCCATTTAGTCAATCACAAATTGAGTTAAGCATTTTCAGTTTTTTTTTTTTTCTGACACTTGCAACTGTTTTCAATAGCTACTGCACTACTTTGCATTTGTATTAACAGGGTTCAAATTTCTCCACATTTTCACCAGCACTTCTCTCCCCACCTCTCCTCCCTCCTTTTTTGATAATAGATGGTCTACGGGATGTGAGGTGATAATGACTACCATATGATCCAGAAATTCCACTTCTGGGTATATACCCAAAAGAATTGAAATTAGTGTCCTGAAGAGATATATGGATTTTATCTTTATTGCAATATTATTCTCAAGAGCCAATATATGGAAAGAACCCATGTATCTATTGACACATGAATACATAAAGAGATTTATAGAATACATGCAATGGGGTATTATTCAGCCTTAACCCTGTCGCTTGAGACAACATATATAAACCTGAAGGATGTTATACTCAGGGAAATAATCCAGTTATAGAAGGATGTGAACTACATGATTCTAATTATATGAGAAATCTGAAATAGTAAAATTCATAGAAGCAGAAAGTACAATAGCAGTTACCAGGGTCTGAGGTGTGTGGGGCAAAGAGAAGTTGTTGTTCAATGGAGTTAAAGTTTCAATTATGTTAGATGTATAACTCCTAGAGAGCTGCTTACAAAAGATTTCCTACATGTGCAATTCAAAATTTGTTAAGTGTGTTGATAGCATGTTAAGTGTTCCTACCAAAAAAGTAAACAAATGCAAACAAAGGAACACAAGGAAACTTTAGGAAGTGTTGGATATAACTGTTGCCTTGATTGTAGTGATGGTATCATGGTATTTGGGTGTGTCGAAAGTCATCAAATTGCACACAGTAGATATATGCAGTTTTTGTGTATCAATTATACCTCAACAAAGCTGTTAAAAAAGGGTTATTCATAATGTGTCATTTTTATTTTTATTTTATTTTTTAAAGTTTGTTTATTTTTTTCCACTCTACAGCATGGGATTCATGTATACATAAGTTTTCCTCTCATTGTTCTGTTGAGATGTAAGTATCTAGACATAGTTTTCAATGCTACACAGCAGGAGCTCATTGTAAATCCATTCCAAGGTCAATAGTCTGCATCCATTAACCCCAAGCTTCCAATCGTCCCACTCTCTCCCTCTCCCCCCAGACAGCCACAAGTCTATTCTCCAAGTCTATGATTTTCTTTTCTGTGGAAACATTCATTTGTGCTGTATATTATATTCCAGTTATAAGTGATATCATATGGTATTTGTTTTTCTCTTTCTGATCATTTCACTCAGTATGAGAGTCTATAGTTCCATCCATGTTGCCGCAAATGGCATTATGTCATTCTTTTTATGGCTGAGTAGTATTCCATTGTGTATATATGCCACCTCTCCCTAATCCAATCGTCTGTTGATGGACATTTGTGTTGTTTCCATGTCTCGGCTATTTTGAATAGAGCTTCAATGAACATGTGGGTGCATGTATCTTTTTTAAGGAAAGTTTTGTCTGGATATATGCCCAATAGTGGGGTTTCTGGGTCATATGGTAGTTCTATATATAGATTTCTAAGGTACCTCCATACTGTTCCCCATAGTGGCTGAACCACCTTACAGTCACACAACGGTGCAAGAGGGTTCCCTTTTCTCCACACCCAATCCAGCACTTGTTATTTGTGGACTTATTAATGATGGCCATTCTGACTGGTGTGAGGTGGTATCTCATGGTAGTTTTGATTTACATTTCTCTAATAATAAGTGATGTTGAGCATTTTTTCATGTGCTTGTTGGCCATCTGTATATCTTCCTTGGAAAAATGTTTATTCAGGTCTTTTGCCCATTTTTCACTTGGGTTGTTGACTTTTTTGCTGTTCAATTGTGTAAGTTGCTTGTATATTCTAGAGATTAAGCCCTTGTCAGTTGCATCATTTAAAATTATTTTCTCCCATTCTGTAAGTTGTCTTTTTGGTTTCTTTTTGGTTTCTTTTGCTGTGCAAAATCTTGTCAGTTTGATAGGTCCCATTGGTTTATTTTTGCTCTTATTTCTATTGCCTTGGGAGAATGACCTGAGAAAATATTCATGAGGTTTATGTCAGAGAATGTTTTGCCTATGTTCTCTCCCAGGAGTTTGATGGTGTCTCATCTTATATTTAAGTCTATCAGCCATTTTGAGTTTATTTTCATGCATGGCGTGAGGGTTTGTTCTATTTTCATTGCTTTGCATGCAGCTGTCCAGTTTTCCCAGCAATTCTTGCTGAATAAACTGTCTTTTTGAATTTTATGTTCTTGCCTGCTTTGTCAAAGATTAATTGACCATAACTGTCTGGGTTTATTTCTGCATTCTCCATTTGGTTCCATTGGTCTGTCTGTCTGTTTTGATACCAGTACCACACTGTCTTGATGGCTGTGGCTTTGTAATAGTGCCTGAAGTCTGGGAGAGTTATGCCTCCTGCTTGGTTTTTGTTCTTCAGAATTACTTTGGCAATTCTGGGTCTTTTGTGGCTCCATATAAATTTTTGGTTTGTTCTAGTTCTGTTAAAAAAATGTCATGGGAAATTTGATAGGGATTGCATTGAATCTGTAAATTGCTTTGGGTAGTATGGCCAATTTTACAATACTAATTTTTCCAACCCAGGATCATGGAATATCTTTCCATTTCTTTACATCTTCTTTAATTTCTTTGATTAATGTTTTATAGTTCTCAGCATATAAGTCCTTTACCTCCTTGGTAAGGTGTACTCCCAGGTATTTAATTTTTTGGGGTGCAATTTTAAAAGGTATTGTATTTCTGTATTCCTTTTCTAATATTTCATTGTTAGTATACAGAAATGTGACTGATTTCTGAATGTTAATATTGTATCCTGCTACTTTGCTGAATTTGTTAATCAGTTCAAGTAGTTTTTGGGTTGAGTCCTTAGGATTTTCTATGTACAGTATCATGTCATCTGCATACAGTGACACTTTTATCTCTTCTCTTCCTATTTGGGTGCCTTTTATTACTTTTGTTTGTCTGACTGCTGTGGCTAGGACTTCCAAAACTATGTTGAAGAGCAGTGGTGAGAGTGGGCATCCCTGTCTTGTTCCAGATTTGAGTAAGAAGGCTTTCAATTTTTCTCCATTGAGTATTATGTGTGCTGTGGGTTTGTCATAAATGACTTTGATTATGTTCAGGAATGTTCCCTCTATACCCACTTTGGTAAGAGTTTTTCTCATAAATGGATGTTGGACTTGTCAAATGCTTTTTCTGCATCTAGTGAGATGATCATATGGTTTTTGACTTTTCTCTTGTTAATGTGGTGTACGACATTGATTGATTTGCGTGTGTTGAACCATCCTTGTGAACCTGGGATGAACCCCACCTGGTCATGGTGTATGATCTTTTTGATATGTTGTTGGATTCGGTTGGCTAAGATTTTGTTGAGAATGTTTGTGTCTAAATTCATCAAAGATATTGGCCGATAGGTTTCTTTTTTGGTGGTATCTTTGTCTGGTTTTGGAATGAGGGTGATGGTGGCATCATAGAATGTCTTTGGGAGTGTTCCTTCTTCTTCAACCTTTTGAAAGAGTTTAAGGAGGATGGGCCCCAGTTCCTCTTTATATGTTTGATAAAATTTGCCTGTGAAGCCATCTGGTCCTGGACTTTTATTTGTAGGGAGTGTTTTTATGACATCTTCACTTTCATTTCTAGTGATCAGTCTGTTCAGTTGGTCCATTTCTTCCTGATTCAGTTTTGGCAGGCTGTAAGTCTTTAGAAAGTTGTCCATTTCTTACAGATTGTCAAATTTGTTGGCATATAGTTGTTAATAGTATTCTATTATGATTTTTTGTATTTCTGCTGTATCTGTTGTTATTTCTCCTTTTTCATTTCTAATTTTGTTATTTGGGTTATTTCTCTCCTCTTCTTAGTGAGTCTAGCCAGGGGTTTGTCAATTTTGTTTATCTTTTCAAAGAATCAGCTCTTTGTTTTATTAATTTTCTCTATTGTTTTTTGAATCTCTATTTTATTGATTTCTGCTTTGATCTTTATGATTTCCTTCCTTCTGCTGACTTTAGGTCTTTTTTGTTCTTCTTTTTCTAATTCATGTAGGTGTTGGGTGAAGTTATCAATTTGATATATTTCTTCTTTTTTTGAGGAAGCCCTTATTGCTATGAATTTCCCTCTGAGTGCTGCTTTTGTAGCGTCCCTTAAATTTTGAGGGGTTTCATTATCATTTGTCTCAAGGTGTTTTTAAATTTTCTTCTTGATTTCCTCATTGACCCATTGGTTTTATAGTAGCATGTTGTTTAGTCTCCATGTAGTAGGTTTTTTCTCATTTCTTTTCCTGTGGTTGATTTCTAGTTTCATGGCATTGTGGTCAGAGAAGATACTTGAAATAATTTCTATCCTCCTAAATTTATTGAGGTTAGCTTTGTGTCCCAATATGTGGTCAGTTCTTGAGAATGTTCCATGAGCATTTGAGAAGAATGTGTATTCTGCTTTTTTTGGATGTAGTGTCCTGAAGATATCAATTAAGTCTAATTTTTCTATTGTTTCCTTTAGGAGCTCTGTTGCTTTATTGGTTTTCTGTCTAGAGGATCTGTCCATTGATGTGAGTGGGGTATTAAGGTCTCCTACTGTGATTGTATTCCTATCAATTTCTTCCTTTATGTCTACTAATATTTGTTTTATGTATTTGGGTGCTCCTATATTTGGGGCATATATGTTGACGATAGTAATATCTTCTTCCTGAATGGATTGCTTAATCATTAAGTCGTGTCCTTCTTTGTTTTTCTTTATGGCTTTCTTTTTAAAATCTATTTTGTCTTATATGAGTGTTGCAACTCCTGCTTTCCTGTCATGCCCATTGACATGAAATATTTTTTTCCCACCCCCTCACTTTCAATGTATATGTATCCTTTGTCCTAAGGTGAGTTTCTTGTAGGCAGCAGATTGAAGGTGTTTGCTTTTTTATCCAATCAGCCACTCTGTGTCTTTCAATTGGAACATTCAGTCCATTGACGTTTAAGGTGATAATTGATAGATGATTATTTATTGCTATTTTAAACCTCTTTTTCCAGTTGATTCTAATTCTCCATTCTTTCTTTTTTTTTTGGTTGGATGGTCTCCAATTATTTTCATTTTTTGTGAATGTAATGTTTGGTTTTGATTTGTGGTTGCCCTGTTTTTTAAGTATGTTAACCCCTTCCTATAATTGTGTGTTTTAGACTGATAGTCCTGTAGGTCAAACACTTCATTACCATACTAAAGTTTAAAAAAAATAAATTAAAAAGAATCTATTTCCTTATTTCCCTTGCCCACATTTTATGATTTCAATGTCTCTTTTTTTCTCTTATTTTTATTTTGTTTTAAACATGTTCATAATTAGATCTGTATGCTGGCTTATTTGAGTGACTGCTCTCTGATTGTGGTTTCCTCCATCCTAGTTCTTTCTCTCTCTCTCTCTCTCTTTTTTTTTTTTTTGATTTAGAGAAGCTCTTTCAATATTTCTTTTCGAATGGGTTTTGTATTGCTGTATTTTTTTAGATTTTGTTTGTTGGAAAATTTTTTTAGTTCATCTTCTATTTTAAATGATGTTCTTGCTGGGTAGAGTATTCTAGGTTGCATATTTTTTCCTTTCAGCACTTTAAATATCTCTTGCCATTCCCTCCTGGCCTGTAGGGTTTATTTAGAGAAATAAGCTGATAGCCTTATAGGGGTTCCCTTATAAGTGACACTTTGCTTTTCTCTTGCTGCCTTTAGGATCCTCTTTTTATCACTAACTTTTGCCATTTTTATTATAATATGTCTTGGTGTGGGTCTATTTATGTTCAACTTGTTTGGGGCCCTCTGTGCTTCCTGTATCTTGAAATCAGTATCCCTTAGATTTGGGAAGTTTCCAGTGATAATTTCTTCAAATATATTTTCCATCACTTTATCTTTTTCTACTCCTTCTGGAATTCCTATTATATGTAGATTGGCCCACTTTATATTATCCCATAGGTCTCTTATATTACTTTCATGTTTTTTCATTTGGTTTTCTGTCTTCTGTCCTGTTTGAGTGATTTCCGTTGTTCTATCTTCCACTTCACTAATTCGTTCATCTTCATTATTTATTCTGCTCTTTATTGCCTTTAGCTCAGTTTGTATCTCTGCAAATGAATGTTCTAGTTTTTCTTGGTTCCTCCTTATATTTTCTAGTTCCTTTCTGAGGGAGTCTGCATTACTGTTCATATCTTCTCTTAATTCCTTCTGTATTTTCACTATCTCCCTATTGAACTCCATGTCTGTCAGACTGCAGATGTCTGTTTCATTGTTGACTGCTTTAGGTGAGTTTTCCTGTTGGTTCAACTGGGGGTGGTTTCTGAGCTTATTCATCTTGCTTGTTATTTTCTTTTTCTTGGTGGAGGTGTACTCCCTGTGGCCAGGCAGGGTTTGCCCTGGCACTGCTGTGGAGTATTTCCCGAAGGCTGGCAGTGTTGGCTGGTCTTCTTCGAGGCAGCAGGGCATTTCCTGAGGGTGGGTGGGGCTAGCAGGGTCACTCTGAAGCAAAGGAGGACTTCCCAAGGGCAGGCAAGACTGGAAGGTCCACACCGTGATGGATGCAGACTTTCATGGCTGGGCATAGCTTGCTCTGGCGTTTCTGGCTGCGGAGCTCTTCTAGGGGTCTGGTGGTGCTGGGCACTGCTCCGCAGGAGTGCAGCACCTTCTGAGTGTGGGAGCTGCTAGCTGGGCCACTGCGAGACAAAGAGGCATTTCCCCAGGGCAGCTGGAACTGGCAGGACCACCCCACAATGGAGGCAGACTTCCCATGGCTGGGCAGAGCTTTCTCTGGTGTTTCTGGGCTGTGGAGCTCTTCCAGGGGGCAGGCAGTGCTGGGTGCTGCTCTGTGGGAGTGTAGCTCCTCCAGAGGGCAGGCAGGTCAGGATGGGGAAAGCCCCTGAGGTGGTCGGCTTCCCACGAGTGGTGAGGCCCGCTCTCTGGGATGCCAGGTGGCCTAAGGTCAGGTGCATGCAGGGTAGGGGAGGGGGGATGCACTGGGTAGCACTGCTCTCTGCTAGCTAGTAGGCAAGCATGCTTGCTGACGTGCAAGGAGTATTCTATGGTGGCCCATCCCTCCTCCTCTCCCTTCCCCAACACCGGCACCTCGTCTCTCCTACAGGTCCAGCTCTTCTCCCAAGTTCCCTCTGTTGTGGTTTTCCACTCCCCAGCGCTTAGCGTATTGCTCCCTCCAACCATGATGCTCTGCTTCCTAGTACCCCAGGCCGTCTCCACACTGCCAACTCCAGCCTGCTCCTGGGAACTAACCTCTGAAGCCATGGTCTCTGTGCCCAGCTCCCACCCGAGCATCTCAGTTTTTGGTGACTGTGCCAGTAGGTCAGATGATCTGTTCGGCTCTCACTCTGCTTTTCAGATTTCAGACCTACTGCTGCACTCTTCTCAGCGTCTGGAGATCCCTCTGACGTGGTTGATCTTTCTGTCAATTAGGTGACTTTCCATGGTGTGGGTTCCCTTTGTCCTTCACAGTTCCCTTTCAGGAGTGCCTATCCAGTCCCAATTCCCCTTCTCTCACTCTCCTCTTTTCTCTTGTTTTACCCAGTTAGGTCATGAGATTCTTGCTTTATTGGAGGTTTAAGTTCTTCTGCCAGCATTTCGTTGTTGTTCTGTGCGAGTCATTTAACATGCAGATGTGTTTTTTTGTGTGTGTTTGTGGGAGAGGGCGAGTGCATCCTCCTACTCTTCTGCCATCTTGCCTTCCTTCCCATAATGCGTCATTTTTACTCATAGACTAGAAAAAGGAAAAGTATAGGGTTAGACAGGCTTCAACGGGACCTGATTTAGGGATTAAATGATATCTTCAGTATACTTTCTATATTGAGTCTACCTTTGTGTTGATCTCATTCTTGGAAGGTTTTTACCCTGACATGTAGTAAACCTGCCAAGCTACATCACTGTGGATTAAATCCAAGAGAAATTAAAATAATGTGTTTCTTCTTGTCTATGCAGCCAAGTTCTGAAATTAGCACTGATTGCCTGCGTTTGAGTTCCATGATCAGTCCTGGTTATTTTTTTCTCTCTTGAGGAATGTGCTGTGATGATTGGCTTAGACCTACTTCCCATGCCTATTTTTGAAGCTAGAAGGAGGATCAGACAAAAGTTGTGTTTTGAGAATCCAGTGGCAAAACTTAAAAAAAAATACAAGTTTCCACTGTGGTCAACATAGAACAATATTCAGCTTTGACATAAAATATGAGCAAGCAGATAATGAGGTCATACACAGCTCAGCATCTAGGATAAATGCTGTTATTATTCTTATACTAGGGGTGGGATGGGAGCATGGCCTTGCTACAAGAAGTAGATAGAACACAGACATAGGCATAAGCATTTCTTCCAGCATGATAAAAGCTTCTTCTGCCTTTGGCATAGTTCCATAAGGACATCCAACACATTCCTTATTACTTTCATCTGTCAGTTCACACATGAGTCTCATGTACTGTCTCAATGCCTAATGCAACCCTAGAACTTGGAGTGACATGAACTATGAGAACACTTTGGCTAAAGATTGGAGAGAGAATATTCTTTTTTTCTTTCTTATATTGCAAGATGAACATATATAAGACAAGTGGTTAACACAGTGTGGGTTTTCTAAGTGATCTGGTATATAATGTAAGAATTATCAGAGTTCTCATTGTGGCTCAATGGGTTAAGAACCAAACATAGTATCTGTGGCATAGGTCACAGATGTGGCTCAGATCCAGTGTTTCTGTGGCTGTGGCACAGGCCTCTGTTGCAGCTCTGATTTGACCCCCAGCCTGGGAACTTCCATATGCTGCAGGTGAGGCTGTAAAAAGGAAAAAAATTATTAAATGCAATCCAAAACCCTGAAAAAGAATGTGATCAAGTTTTATACTGACTTAAAATATGTGAGGCTGCCTGTTCCCATATAGCTACATAGTCTACAAAACTAAGCTGTGCAGTTGATCCTACTGTACACACAGGTGACTGAAGAGGATCCACTTGGGTTTCTAGAGTTGGGCTGTAGCCCAGTGAGACCCAGATGGAAAGACAAGGTTAAGTAGAGAAGTCTCTGAATTTCAACATGTTTCTTTGTATTTTTCTTTCTCTTTATTCCAACTTTTTTTGCAGAATTTCTAAGGATCTTGGTTGCTGTCTTAAATGACACATTCAGTCTTTGCTCAGTTGTCGTCTCCTTATAGAAACCAATCTAAACATTTCCAGGTGAGTCTGAGGCAAAAAGACAGGGACACTGAGAGTTAAGTGCTGGAGCTAAATTCATGATGTTGTGGAATCACATGGATGCATTCTAGTATGTCCAGTAATTTCTTTTGACCCAGGTTAACCACAATGAAGCTTTGAAATCCTATGTTTTAGAACTTGCCATGCTGCTTCTTTGAAGAATTTTTTGAAGTCAGTTATTCATAATTTTCCATCTAATTTTTCATTAGTCCTATTCACTATATTCATCACTGCCACCTCACATTTACCTATATTTACCTTCCCCTCAGATAGTAAAATTCGTTTCTCACCCAGATATTCATCTGTATTTTAAGTCCGATCAAATTATTCTCCTCAAATAATTTGGTTTCACCCTTGTCACACCTATCCTTGAAATGCTGGGTACTTACCTGAATTACTCATATTAATACTTAATCATATTTATTTTGTTTCATACTTCCAAATATTTTATATGCCTAAGACCTTAGTCAATATATCATATGAAGAGGCTAGGAGTAATACTCTGAATTCCTCAAGTACCCAGTTGTTGGAATTATTCTGATTCTTCCCTCATCACTATAGCCATTTCTCAAGTTCTCACTTGTATCTCCCTATTGATTTCTTTCCTTTTTTTTTTTTTTTTTTGTCTTTTTGCCTTTTCTTGAGCCACTCCCACGGCATATGGAGGTTCCCAGGCTAGGGGTCTAATCGGAGCTGTAGCTTCCGGCCTTCACCAGAGCCACAGCAACGCGGGATCTGAGCTACATCTTCGACCCACACCATAGCTCATGGCAATGCCGGATCCTTAACCCACTGAGCAAGGCCAGGGATCAAACCTGCAACCTCATAGTTCCTAGTCGGATTTGTTAACCACTGCGCCATGACAGGAACTCTTTCCTATTGATTTCTTAATGCAGTTGTTCAGTACATATATAATTTCAGTGTGTAGCACTTGTTACAGGGGCAGTTTCCTCCCCCAAATCAAGAGATGTGTTTCAATTGATTTTGAGGAAAATAGTAAATGTATCTTTGTGATTCTAAGGAAGGTGAGTCAAATACCAAACTGAAAAATACAACAGTAGATACTTAAACCTCTTCTATTTATAGAACTTTAAGGTATCAGAAAGCATTGTCTCAAAAAATGCCTATATTTTACTTCTTCAGCCTGAATTTTCTGTGGCCACACAGCCCCCAAATATCTGCTATAAGACACAAGATCAAAACTGCCCAAAACTGAAAAAGGAGAGAGGGAGATTATTGATGAAAATATGAAGTCTGCAGAAACTTGGCTGCCTGAGACTGGGGACAAGTGAATGACCCATATTTTTAGAAGAAGTAAATTTTCCAGCCTGATGTTTTAGTAGTGGCAAAGCCACTCAGAATACCCACTCAGGTATACAATCATTTGTTCAAGAATTTCATCAATGTTTGGAAATAACATCAATTGTCATACTAACTAGTTATTGATTTATTTAGCAAATTATTTCTACTTTGAATTCCTGAAAAGATGGAGTATATAAGTCATAAAATAGGCTGTCCCACCCATGACCCAAGCTGAGTAAGTGACTAAATCACCAATCATGTGGTGGTCTTCACATTTCCCATATAAAGAAATTTGTGGAAAAGAGCTTGGGTTAGGGCAGGATCTTGATGCAATTCAGTGCGACAGCTAGTGTTTGGTCATGAGTCAATCCTCATCAGCAGTCTGGTAAGACAGTCACTTAGAGCGACTTCAGTAACTGGGGGTTTAGGAGTCACATGGGACAGGGTGGGTGGATATTTTACACAATGCAAGGAGCCCCGCACTAGATGTTGAGTGGTCTAGGTTCTAGTGCCCAACTATTAAGAATGCCAATGGTGGAGTTCCCGTCGTGACGCAGTGGTTGGCGAATCCGACCTAGGAACCGTGAGGTTGCAGGTTCAGTCCCTGCCCTTGCTCAGTGGGTTGATGATCTGGCATTGCCATGAGCTGTGGTGTAGGTTGCAGATGCAGCTCGGATCCCGCGTTGCTGTGGCTCTGGCGTAGGCCAGTGGCTACAGCTCCAATTTGACCCCTAGCTTGGGAACCTCCATATGCCGCGGGAGCGGCCCAAAGAAATAGCAAAAAGACAAAAAAAAAAAAAAAAAAAAAAAAAAAGAATGCCAATGGCAAATATTTGTTAAGTACTTGCCATGACTCTAGTAATGTTAAGCAATTATGTTCTCCTTTCCCTCTCCTGATACAAAATACGTATATATATATATATATGATTATGTCAATCCTTTTTATTTCATAGGGTTGGATTAAATTTTATGTTAAATGGAAGATATGAAACTGCCTATAAAAGTATGCAATACTCTACCATGGGGAGCATGGAAAATTTAAGTGTCTCTGGTGGCCAGGCAGGAAATATGAGTTCAATCTAAAGGGAGGTCCAGCATATTACTGTGTGGGAGTATAGACCCAGAATTGCAAGATATCTAATTTTTAAAGAAAATCCATGACTTCTTAGTTCAACTGATACTTTAAAACTATTACATATAGGATTAAATTAAAACAACAGTAATATCAATGAAAAAGAACTGAGGTTATGAAGGTCAACAAAACCTGTTTAGAAGCTGCTGGGATTAAGATATCTGTACCATGTAAGTAGGAGATCTTTTTGTTACAAACAGTTATTGTACTAGAAAACAAACAGAAACAGTCATTGTACTAGTAAAGAAACACAGTTATTATACTAAAAAACTAACACAAATAGTTATTGCATATATACTAGTTACATAAACTTTGGTAAGACATATGACCTCTTAGGACACAACTGCCCCAGCTATAAACTATTCTCCCAATTCCCTGTGCACTATTCCTGCCTCAACTCTAAAATATCATATTTTCCTAATAAAACCCATGGTGTTGAATTTGCATAGATCATATGATAGTTGAGGAGATATAAAACACTTAGATTAAAAAAATGGAAAATTTGAAGATTCTTTTGTGGCAGATGACAAGCAACTTCAAGTGGACCTTTATATGCATCTTTCTTTTGCTAAATGAAGGTGATAAGATTAAATAAATGCAAAATTTTAAATGTGTCCTGGTGGTCAGAGACTAGAGAATATTCGGACACATAGAATTCTAGCAGTAGGATGTATTTGGCAAGGACTAGGTAAACATGAATATGGGAAATGGGGATTGATAATTTGGTGAACAACATATGAGTCAACAAGAAAATACTTGGACAATTATGATTTTAAAGAGATGAACAGCTATCAGGCACAAAGAGGGGTTGATTTTTTTTCTGCATGACTCTAGAGGTTTGAATTTATATCAGCAAATGAGGGATGCTGGAGAGAAATTTTGCTTGGGTAGAAAAAAAAATCACTTCTTAAAACTGTTGTATTTAGTCAGAGATGCTTCAAGAAGCATTTTTGACTTCATTGTTTAAAATATTTAAACAGAAGTTACAGAAACATCTGGCAGCAATATTGCAAAAGGGAATTGAGCAATGGAATTTAGGGTGAGATAAATAAGATAGTGATTTTCAAGTGTGACTGCCCACCAGTTTCACCTAGAAGGGTTATTAGTCATGTAGTAAATATAGTATCTAATTCACTGACTATGGGGTAAAGAATGCAAAAACAAAACAAAACAAAAGACCAAAAAAGCAAAACCCTGTATTTTCTTTTATCAAGCAGCTCCAGATGATTCTGTTGAATCCATTTATCTGCAGAAAGACTAGAATTGATTTCCTTAAGCTTCTTGTATCCCCAGGATTATCAAAAAAGAAGAAAAAAAAGTGATCATTAACACCTATTGAACAATCTATTTGTTGCAGGTATTGGCTACTTGCACTATATTTGTTTCATTGTAAGTTCACTCATCCCTATAGCTTTATAGATGATAAATTTGAAGCTTCAAAAAGTTAAATAAATTGCAACCATGAGGTGTGGGGTAAGTGAAAGAGCAGAAATTTGAATTCGAATATTTTACTCTAAAATATTTTAAATCATGGATATATACTGCCCATGCTCTTGGAGACAGGGATCTGGCAAGGCATTGGGTGGGGTGTTACTCCTAGGAAGAGATTAATGCCTTTGCCAGATATTCAAGTATCTGCATCTGTAATGCCTTCTCCCTAGAACTAAATAAGTACAACTGCCACCTTACCCCTAATCACTGAGGTGGCATCTAAGAGACAAGGGCAAAGATAAAATGAGACAACAAAAAAGTATTCTTTTTCAAATGAAAAATACTATTTATCTGATTGATGCCCTAGGCTGACTGTCCACATTTAATGAACACTGCTCTTAGACCTACACAGAGCTCTGTAAGGAATATGAAAAAACAAACTTAATAATACAAACAAAAGCAAGAGGACTCGTTTTAGAAGGAAGCACGGGCAGTGCCTGCAGTGTTAAATATTTTAATTTTCAGTATCTCCATAGGTGCAGCAAGGCAGAGCAATGTCTATGTGATTAAGCAGGAAATTTTGTTCACTTCTTTAATTTATTCATTTCTCCAGGATAGAACAAGGTAAATGTGAACGGATTCCTATTCATAACAAGATGACCAAATTTTGCTAAATTAAAAGTATCTCTAGGTTGTAAAAGCTGGTCTTGGCCTTGTTTTTATCCTCAATAAATCAATGTCCAATCTTTTTTGCTTCCAGCTCTTTTAAGAGATGCTTGAAAATGCCTGGAGAGAAGGCCAGTGATGCATATAATGTTGCAAAATTATAAATAACAGAGGCAAGTTCAATATACACGTACGCATATCACATTCACATAGACTAAAAGCACTATAAATATACTGTGTATGATTAAATAAATAATTAAATTTAAAGATAATGATCTTTCTAGAAAGCACAATGAGGCCATTGTATTTAAAGTTCTGCTACTTGATTGTTGATTGTTTAGGGCCTGCAATTTTATAGGTATTATCAACAAAGAACAAGTGACTCCTTAGACACACCATATTTCTCTTTTCTAGCAAGGTCTTGGGATATATTGAAATCTTCTTTATGGTGCAAAATAGATGTTGGTTCCTGAGATAAACTGAGAAAAATCCCTGCTAATGAATGTATATGCAGGGGAAGAAAGCAAGGAGACAGAGGGACCAACTAGGAGAATGTTATCATGGAGTTGACTTTGAGGCTCAATTTAGAGACAGGATTTCTGCCTGTCACCATGCAAGGCTTACATAGTAAGGCCCCAGTAATTGTTGTCTTTTTTTTTTTTTTAATGATTTTTATTTTTTCAATTATAGCTGGTTTACAGCGTTCTGTCAATTTTCTACTGTACGGCAAGGTGAACCATTCACACATACATAAATACATTCTTTTTCTCACATTATTCTCCATCATGCTCCATCATGAGTAACTAGATATAGTTCTCAGTGTCTATTGCCTTTGGAATGGATAAGCAATGAGATCCTGCTGTATAGCACTGTGAACTTTTTTTTTGTTTTTTGAACTGAATTAAATCTGGCGACCGACTGGCTAAGTGGGAAATTAAATCTGACTCTGGGTTGAAAGTCAACATATTCACGATAGAGAACCCAGGAGGGGTGGGGATTTGGAAGTACATAGAAGTTGGTGATTTAGATTTGACTGAATGATTTTTGCCAACCATTTGTAAATGCTTCAAAAATTCAGATAAAAAACATAAAAGAAGGTATTAAGTGACAAATTGCAAGATGCCAACTTTGCGAGAGAAAGATGATCTCCATGTGTAAGGAATATGGATATTTTAACATGTGCCTTCCAATTGGCACTTAGGTGTAAGGAATGAGACTTGGAGCCAGTCTGGCTTAATAGTTTTAGTTTCCGCAAGTCACCATTGCTTGTCACAACCCATCACATAATGCACTAAGTTGAGGGAAGTTCTTTGTCCTGAAAGAGAAAGACATAGAAGTCAGAGTTGGAAAGCATACATAGGCATCTTCAAGTCAAGTTTAATTTTACCGTAATGATGTCTATCAGCAGAGTGAGCATTTCATTCTATCAAGTCTTCCTTGATATGTCACCTACTAACATAATTATCATCCCTTAAAAACTTATCATATTTTCGAAATGTACAGACTCAGAAAGGTTTCCTAGGGACAGATTTACATAGAGGTGGGTAAAATATTTGGTTTACTCCTTATTGGTTTAAAGTCTTTCACCTCATGAACTTCCATAACTTTCATAAGAGAACAGAGAGACACGTTGATGCTTCTCATCACTAGAGATTTAACTGTCCATAATTTAAAAAAAAATATATCAACTTAAATAGTCATTTCATATTTCTAAGCCTGAAAGCATAATCACATCTCAGTCACAGATGTAGTGGTTGTAGATTACCATGTCTGTTTCTCTCTCTCAGCATGGTTTGTTGTCTTGTCTTTAGTTTTCTACCTGCTGAAACTGGAATACTGGTAAGCCTATTCCATGGATAGTGATGGGAAAACACATTTGACCTTCTATTAGTGGTCCAAATTAGCTTCATTGGAGATCACATTAATGTTTTCTCTGGGGTTATTTTTCTGGCCTTTTTCCCAGAAAAAACTAAGAAAATCAGTTTTATTCAAGCCTTGGAGAGAGAATTTATGGTTTTTTCCAAACTTTTTTTTTTTTTTAAATGGCCACATTCATGGCATGTGGGAATTCCTGGGCAAGGAACCTCTTGTCAGTGGTGCTGTGGCGACACCACATTGTTTAAACCACTGCACCAGGCCAAGGATCAAACTCACACCTCTGCAGAGAACTGAGCCACTACAGATGGATTCTTAACCCACTGAGCCACAGTGGGAACGCCTATATTTTACTTAAAAATCATTTCTCTAGTTCAGTGTGCCTGGTTAGTTTACTCCTTTGGGTATATAATAAAATGATATTCTTTCTATTCTACATTGTGTTTTTTTTCAGAAAGGAAATATTTTTGATTCCTACCAATAAGGATGTCCTTCCCAGACTTCTAATTAATTAATGGTTTTGCATTCACAGTTAGGCCACCTATTTCCATGGTTTCTCATGCCATTCTCAAAAGCGGGTATGTGCTTTCCTATTTGGGTCATGAAGAACATTCTTATCCTGAATTTAGTCATACAATTTCTTGCACTTATTAGACCATGTTGTGAAATCAATTTCAAACCCTTTTTGCTGTGCCGTGTGTCATAGGACATAATCTCACTTACAAAGATACTAAGAAGTGCTGGTTGTTTGATGTAAAGAATACAGCTAGGATATTCTAGCCAAATTGCAAACTTACAGGAAAAATCTGTATTACTTGTGTCCACAAAAACTGCACTAGTAATTGCCAAGTAATCCTGAGGAATCCAAGAGGAATTTCCATTGTCTAGATGTGGAAGCAGGGATTTATGAAGAAGATTTTGCTCAGAATCTGTGAAAATTATCTATCTATCATCTATCTATCTATCTATCTATCTATCTATCTATCTATCTATCTATCTATCTGTTTGTATGGATTTGCATGTGTGTTCAAACCTCACCTAACATTCTCTAAGTGAGTTTTAATGTTATCACATTCTCAGAAAAATTAAAAGGAAGGGAAACAAATGTCTTCCACAGTGAAAACCAGGCTTTAAACTGAAGAAGTTCTCTCAAGGATAAGACTATCATATTCTTAATTCTGGATGTAATCATCTTTCTTGGAAGAGAAATGTGGCCAAACTAATGAGAATCTGCTTTGAAGTTCCAGATGGGAAAAATTGCAATATGTCTCACATTCAGATTTGTTGCTTTTGGAAAGGTGAAAAAATAGGCAGACTTATCAAAATGAGGTCTTCAACTTTCCATCATTGATTTTGTTGAGGGTAACCTCTCATATTCACCACAAATTTTGGCCTCATAGTGGCAGTTTTTTGTACCATATATAATCAGTGGGCACTGTTGAAGAAAAGCTCTATATAGAATTTTTGAGGGAAATGAGTTTGTAACTACATACAAAATCAACTATTTTTGTTATGAGCCAAGGCTTGGATAGACGACAGTGATTTAAAACCAAGATCCTGGTAGGCTGTCTGGGTTAGTAGCTCTTGATGTTAGTCAGAATTCAGCTGGCTGGCAGTACATTCCTTCTAGTCACTGATGTAGAAGGTACTTGAGTTAAATAATATTACTGAGCCACAATCTCTCCATTTTAGACAACCTTTCACACTATGAGACTGTTCATCCTCTACTCTGCCCTTGATGTTTCCAAAATTTATGAAAGGAAACATGTTCGCTGAATGTTGTCAGAGGACCAGGTGTGGGTACCAGTGATTCAGAAGTGAACTCAGCCCAGTGCCTGCCCTTAAGATGCTTGCAGTCCTCTGAGGAGAGACAAGCAGATCAACTATTATCACATTGTTGGTAAGAACTGCTACATTGTATGTCCAGGATATAAGTGGAACAAAGAGGAGACATGAGCACGGGCTGGGGTGTGACAAGGATAGTCAGCACAGGATCTTTGAAAATCTGTGGTCTGTATATTGAAAAATTAATAGGGGATTTATAGAAGAACAAAAGACGATGCAAGAATAATTAATAACAATATCCAGCACTTGTGGAGTGCTTGCTAGGCATAAGTTACTACACTCAGTACCCTCCATCACCCTATGTTAACTACTACTACTATCTTCACTTTATAGGTTAAAAAAGTAGAGAATGTTGGGAGGGATAAATGATAAACATGACATTCAAACCCATCCATGTTACAAAGGTCTGCTCTTTACCAAGGCTCATACTTGACAGTGGAATGGAGGGGAATCAAGTAAAGGTGACAGGTTATAATTTTCACATTTTGGTGGTATGGGTATATAAGAAAGTAGAGAAGAATCAGAATAATAACTCTACTGAAGAAGTAGCAAGAGGATATGTCAGGTGACATCATCTAAGCTGTACTTCAGAGTATAGATTTTACCTGGAAAACAATGAAGTGTCATTGAAGCATTTTCAGCAGTGTTTTCCACTAGGATCAACTAGAGTTCAGCTAAGTTATTCTACCATTCATGGATGAGCTTCCCCAGATGTGTGGGGACAGATTGGCTGCTGGCTGATTTAGGGTAATCTTGGCTGGGACAAGAATGACCTTACTACTTCCATTCACTGCTTACTCCTCAGCACATAGTCCAGTATGTTCTCATTATGAAGGCAAAGATACAAGGGCACAAGTGGAAATGAACAACCTCTTTTATAAGATTCTGCTTGTGTAACATTTGCTAACATTGTCCAAAGAAAGTCAGATGAATGGGCACAGAATTGAAAGGCAAGAGTTCATCCTTTGCTTCTTGATGGCAAAGGGCAACATTAACAAAGGTGGGACGAATAAATGAAATCAGGAATGCCATTAATCTTCAATAGTTTTTCAAAGTGAGTCTATCAACTTTTACTCCTTCTGGTATTGTTTGAGAGTCATAGATACTACTCTTCTTACCAACAGTCGTTTTGTTTTATTTTGGTTTTTTTTTTTTCACTATTTAAAATTCTTTCTCTTCTCCTTTTCCTTCTTCCCTCCTCTGTCTTCTCCTCTCCATTAGTATTGTTATTATCTTAGTTCTTCTGAGGGATGTATAGATATTTGACATGGTTTTGCATTTACCTAATAACTAAATAATCTAAATGTATTTTCATAGCTTTAGTGGCAATTTAGATGTCCATTTATAATATAAAATGCCTATATAAGTTTTTTCTTTGTTTAGTGGGAGTTTTTGTCCATTCTTCTCCACTGAGTTGTGTGGCATTATTTATAGGTATAAGTTTTATTTATAGGGCTGGATATAAGTTGCTTTTCCCACTTTGGAGAACTTTATACATGCGAAATTTATGTAGACACATGCACGTGCACACACGCAGAGTTCTTCCTCTCTCTTTTTCTGGGTTGAATTTTCATTTTCTTAATGGCTTCTTTGATGACAGAAGTACTGAATAAATTCATTTTGCATTGCATCAGGCATTTTTAGCATTTTGCTCAGCCCTGGTCTGGTAGATATATCTGACCCTGAGTGGAAGAGAGCATCCTTTCTCCATAAAGATTTTGTGGTCCAGGTTAAGAGTCAAGCATAACATTCTTGAAAGGAAGCAACATAAAACCAAATATAAGTTTGAAAAACTGGAGCATTTAAAAACCTAATTTAGAACCATGCTTTTTAGACTAGTTTCTCAAATGTGTAAAATTTACTCATCCTTCTTGAGTTTCAAATTCCTTGAAGAAGGCATTTTGTTAATTCCTTAGACCCAGAACCATGTGAGGCAAAGAAGACAGTTCACTGGTTAAGGTCATGTCCCAGCTTGGGGAGGGGAGGGGGAATACCCCTGTCTTAAAAATGTGTGAGTGAAAGAATAATATTATCTATATCATTCTGTAGTAGTTAAGAAAGAAAGAGAAATACACATAAAGCTATAAAGCTATTTGAAGCTAGGCTGAATGTTTTGACTTAGTATTACAATTTCCCAACAAGTAATATTTAACCTGTTCAAGTATCCTGAGTTTTTCATGAACATTTATACATCTATTTCTTATTGCAGAGCAGGGAGAAAAAACCTCTAGGATAATATTATGGAGAATTTCACACAATGGCAATCTGTTAGGAAAGCCCAATCTGCATTAAGGTGAATGGAACCTGAAAAGAATTGTTGGAAGTCACTTCACAAAGGAAAGCTGCTGTTCACAAGAGGAGAGAATTTGACACCCAGGAACATTCTCACTATATGCACAGCCATCTCACCCTCAGGTATGAGGTTTTTCTTCAAGGCCAATTTCAAAGTGTTATTTTAAATGAAAGTTTTATTCAATCTGTAAGGCATTGAGATTGCAGCAGGTAGAACTCAGAGAGAGAAAAGTCTTCTTGCAATAACACAGGATTTATTCACCCATATCTCTGAGATACGAAAAGGAAATTGTCCATGGGATTATATCATTAACTTGAAGCTACTCCAATCTCGTGGGTTTATTTATTTATTTATTTATTTATGTATTGGTCAGTGTGTTTTTAAGGAATGTCATATTTGGAATAAAAAATATATTGAGAAGATGCGTAAAATTTTCTCTTTGTTAAAAATGGGACTTCAGAGAAATTTGCCTCTTCATGTGGTAGACTGAATAATGACCCCTCCACACACCATTGCCATGTTCTAATGCTCAAAACCTAAGTATATGTGACAATACATATAAAAGAGACTTGCCTGATATACTTAAATAACAGATTTTGAGATGGGGAGATTGTCTAGTCGGCCCCATATAATTAGAAGAGTCCTTATAAGTGGAAGGCAGTAGGTAAGAAAGAGAAGGTTATGTGAGGATGCAAGCAGAGATAGGAGAGATGTGGCCTCCTGATAAGCCAGAAGCTGGAAAAGAAAGGGATGGATTTTACCCTAGAGCTTTCAAAACGAAGCAGCCCTGATCATACTTCAGCCTATAAGACTCCTCTCCAACTTTTGACTTCCAGAAACATAAAAAATTAAATGTGAAATGTTTTAAGCCACTAAATGTTTAGGACTTTGTTACCAGGAATATGAAATTAACATAATGTATAACAAGCTTTATGGATGAGATAAAGAACAGAGTTAATCTCCTCTTCACTTTATCAAAATCTGTAATCCCCCAGCCTAAATCCACCAGTGGAAATAGCAACCAGCTCTCACCAGAGAATTTTGTGCCATAGCTTTCTGTAACTGGATCATAGTAAGAGAGGAAAGGGCTCCAACACCCATGCTGAAAGCTTCTCTGTGACCAGTCTCCTATATATATGTCAGGGAACTCTATTAAGAAATTAAGTTACTACTCAAATAATGAACAGAACTTGAGTCATCCCTATGAATAATGTATGAGTCTTTTTGTATTAGGATATGAGCACATGACCTTCTAGTTCTGAGAGTGGTGGTTATCAGAATTAACGTCCCACCGTAAGTAAATATGACACAGTATATAATACATGAAAAACTTTCCTTCAGGCATTGGACAACACACAGCCCAAGGTGTGACCCTTGAATGAAGAGAAACATATAAGGTAAGCTCCATATTTGTGTGAACTTTGTGCTGGGGAGAATCTCTGAACATGGAGAGACGAAGCCCAAACACAGAGTGGTGATTTTGCTGGGCAGAGGAAACAAAGATAAGAGATTAGATCTGAGATACTCACTGAAATTTTCAGGGAAAGGAGTTGGAGCAGAGGGAATTGTACAGAGAAGTAGACCCAGAAGCCTGTGCCAGGTTCCGTTGCATCTCTGGCTGAACACTAAGCATTGAGTGCATAAGACCAGGTCCTTTGGGATGTGACAGAGAAAAGCTACTGGGAAGCTGTGAACTTATTGTAGATGTAATAGTTCCCACAGTGCTAGGTGATATTAAAATTCCAACCTGCTAGAGTGGAGGGAAATTACTAAGTAATCCAGGCATTTATTTGAAATTCCAGAAAAGCCACATTTTAAAATTAAAGTATAGTTGATTTGTAGTGTTGTACCAATTTATGCTGTACAGCAAAGTGACTCAGTCATACGTATACATAAATTCCTTTTTAAATATTATTTCCCATCATGGTTTATCCCAGGAGATTGGGTAAAGTTCCCTGTGCTATACTCTGGGACCTTATTGTTTATCCATTCTAAATGTAATAGTTTGCATCTACTAACCACAAATGCCCGGTCCATCCCGCTCTATCCCTCCTCCCCTTGGCAACCACCAGTCTGATCTCTATGTCTGTGAGTCTGTTTCTGTTTTTGTGCCATATTGTAGATTCTACCTTTAAGTGATATCATACGTTGTTTGTCCATCTCTATCTGACTGACTTCACTTAGTATGATAATCTCTAGTTTCATCCATGTTGCTATGAAATGGCATTATTTCATTCTCTTTTATGGTTGAGTAGTATCCTATTGATTATATATGTACCACATCTTCTTTTTTTTGTTTGTTTGTTTTTTTTTTTTGCCATTTCTTGGGCCGCTCCTGCAGCATATGGAAGTTCCCAGGCTAGGGGTTGAATCGGAGCTGTAGCCACCAGCCTCTGCCAGAGCCACAGCAACACGCGTCTGCAACCTACGCCACAGCTCACGGCAACACCGGATCCTTAACCCACTGAGCAAGGCCAGGGATCGAACCTGCAACCTCATGGTTCCTAGTCAGATTCGTTAACCATTGAGCCACGATGGGAACTCTGACACATCTTCTTAATCAATTCATCTGTTGATGGACATTTAGGTTGATTCCATGCCTTGGCTATTGTGAATAGTGCTGCTATGAACATGGGGCAGCAAGTATCTTTTTGAATTGTAGTTTTGCGTAGCTATATGCACAAGAATGGGATTGCTGGATTATATGGTAGTTCTATATTTAGTTTTGTGAGGCAACTGCATACTGTTTTCCATAGTGATCGTACCAATTTACCTTCCCATCAACAGTTTTAAGAGGGTTCTCTTTTCTCCCTAACCTCTCCAGCATCTGCTATTTGTAGACTTATTAGAAATATCATTAATGAGGTGCCACCTCACACCATTCTGACTGGTGTGAGGTGGTACCTCCCTGTAATTTTTATTTGCCTTTCTCTAATAATTAGTGATGTTGAACATCTTTTCATGTGCCTAGTGGCCATCCATATGTTTTCTTTGGAGAAATATCTACTTAGGTCTTCTTCCCATTTTTCAATTGAGTCGTTTGATTTTTGTTGTTGAGTTGTATGATTTGTTTGTATACTTTGGAGATGAAGCCCTTGTCAGTTGTCATTTGCAAATATTTTCTCACATTCTCTGTAGGTTGTCTTTTCATGTTGTTTATGGTTGCCTTTGTAGAAAAGCCACATTTTAGGAGGAAGTTTAACTAATCTGATCTAGTGCAGATTAGCCCTACACTAGACCCACCCTAACAAAGCCTAAAATCAAACCTCAGTGATGTCGAAACTAAACCACTATTTAACTGTCTATCAGAACAATACTCAAAAATCTTTAAGGAGGAATTCCCATCATGGTGCATGGTGCAGTGGAAACGAATCTGACTAGGAACCATGAAGTTGCAGGTTGGATTCCCGGCCTCTCTCAGTGGGTCAAGGATCTGGTGTTGTGGCTGTAGTGTAAGTTGGCAGCAACAGCTCCAATTAGACCCCTAGCCTGGGAGCCTCCATATGCCGTGGGCACAGCCCTAAAAAGACAAAAAGACAAAAAAAAAAAAATCTTTAAGGAGATAATTTAATTCAGACTCTCAACGATTTGACATTTGCAATGTTTGAATGGCTGTCTGGAAACTTCACCATTATAGGTTCCTTTCAAGAAATAACTTACCACTGCAACCAGGCCAGTTAGCTGGGAGCCTCTGGCTGCAGCACTTTCATGATCCATCTTAGCTTAGGAGCCAAAACTCTTGTAGGTCAGCCTTTAGCTGCTAGAAGGCTCTCAAATAAATTCTTGGGTTTGTAAGTTATGTCTTTCCACTCTGGCTAGTTGGAATTCTATTATCTGTCAGCACTGTGTGACCTCTGCATCCTCCAGAATCCCCATTTCTACTAGAACCATCTACTCATGATTAAATTCTTACTTTTCATCACTTTGGATATCAGATAATTTCCAAGTATAGCTTCTTCTTCTTCCCTAGTGTCTTATCTTTCTGACTACTTCTCTTGACACACAAAACTTCAGTTTATATAATCTTGCAGTTTGCACTGTCATTATTTCTTCCCTAGATTATTGTGGAACATCATCCCTGTACTTTTAAAAGTGCCTGGTGCTGTTTTGTATTCTAGGAAACTGGGACTTTTCTAGTTACCTTCATCCAACATTGTCTTAGGAATATTTCAAACACAAAAACAATTTAAAAATTCTGCAGTGAATACCCAGTTATCTACTGCCAATATTATTTAATTATTATTTTATAGTACTTCTTGAAGATTCATCTATCCATCTTCTGAGCCATCATTTTTTTGTTACATTTCAATATAAATTCCAGATATC
Source organism: Sus scrofa (assembly GCF_054392235.1). Classification (NCBI taxonomy): domain Eukaryota; kingdom Metazoa; phylum Chordata; class Mammalia; order Artiodactyla; family Suidae; genus Sus; species Sus scrofa. Next base: position 142,306,624 of record NC_139396.1, on the reverse strand, counting down.
AGTAATTATATCTGAATGTCATATTTAATGCATATCATTAATTAGAGAATGATATTTTTCAGTTGCTTTTTTCCTTAAGACTCAAAATTTAGGTACAATAAGGTGTACACATTTTGTACTTTTTAATTACATCATGGAATATCTGTAGTTTATGCAGGTGATGGGGAAAATAATAGCAGAAGAAATAAGCAAAAATAATGATTTTTCCTTTATACAAAAATCATAGTTCACAAATACACATGAAAGGACCTACATGAAATTATTTGAAATAGTTACAAAAATATTAGCTATAATTTGGGATGGTAAATTTAAGGAGGGTTTTAAATAAGTTTACTTAAGTGACTATTTCTTGTTATTTTTGTTAGCGTGTAACATAAAATTTTTTTGTTTTTTGTCTTTTTGCCTTTTTTCCAGCTGATCCCATGGCATACAGAGGTTCCCAGGCTAGGGGTCTAATCGAAGCTATAGCCACTGGCCTACGCCAGAGCCACAGCTACATGGGATCCAAGCCATGTCTGTGACCCACACCACAGCTCACGGAAATGTCGGATCCTTAACCCACTGAGCAAAGCCAGGGATTGAACCCTCAATCTCATGGTTCCTAGTCGTATTCGTCAATGACTGCGCCACGACGGGAACCCCTAGAGTCTAACTTATAAAAATTTTTAGCAGTAAATTAAAACAAGAGGTATTGATCATACCTACTTGAAGGAAATGAATATGAAGATTGGAAACACAGAAACTGGGAATTTAACAAAGACCTTAGGATGAGGGATATGGGATGGGAGAAATGATTTGCTTTTAAATCCAGGAAATCATATGAATGACCAATTAATACATGCTACTTTAGTTTTATTAATTTACTTTTAGTCTACTTACTTTGGCACTGCATGTTAAATATTTGAAAGATGATATAAGCAAAAAATACAAAATTATAAATATCTAGATGTAAAATAGAGGGGTTTCTCAACTATGTTTAATTATATTGCTACTATTGATATTACCATCATTGTTGTTACTAGTACTGGGACTTTTATTTGCCAGCATTTGTTGAATCTTTTAATTTTTCAACTCTCTGTACCAAATAGATCTATAAATATTATCTATAGGTTAATTCAATAGATAAGAGAGAGCTCTATACACCTCACATTTTTAAACCCTGTTTTATTAATAGGTTGCTTAATTTATGTTAAGTTACAACTAAATAATGCTGCCTTTCAAGTAGCATACGCACTGTTAAAACTCAAAAGATTTGGATATAATCACAGGTACTAAGAAATTAAGCTGCCAGATATTCTAGATAAGTTTATCTCATAATTAAAACCCAAGAATTCCCAAGAATTGCCCTTCTCAGTTGATAGTAAAATTGAGGGAGAAAAGTTGTTCAGTTCTGAGAGCAATGGCTTTTCCCCTGCCCCAGCCTGCCTCCCCAGTTCATCCATAGAAAACCCACATTTTTCTTCTAATAAGAATATTATTACATGCCCAGGTAGTCCAGAGAACCCTGTAGATTAGATCATAGTAAATGCCTGCTCTTTTCTTAAACTTGAGAGCACTCCCATTTACCTTTGCCTTTAAGAGAGAATCAGAAAGGGACCCATAGTAAGAGAAAAGTTCCTTGGAAAGAAGTATGGCTTTTTCTATTTTTTAAATAGCAATAATTGCTTTTAAATAATTATGAAAGTAATTGACATTTAAACCATTTGAAAAACACAAAACAAAACACGGAGAAGAAAATAAAAATTATTATAATATCCTCACACAGAGATGAATGCCTTATGGTATAAATATTTCTGGTTCTGAATATATGCATATCAAATAATGGGCATTTATATGATATGCAATGACATATAATAATACATATACTCTCCAGCTAGCTAACTAACAGTTTTAAAGAAAAATAGCATAACTTAAATTATCAGTAGGAGTTATTATCGTGGATTACTTTGAATTTCATTGAAAGAGTGTTGTCCTATAATTTGTGTACATTTTTTTCAGACAATTTTTTTTAGATTAGTTTTAGGTTTACAGCAAAATTGATAGGGAGATATAGGGATTTCCCATACACTCCCTACCCCTAAACATGCGTAGCTTCTCCCATTATCAACATCACTCACAAAAACGGTACTTTTTTTTTTTTTTTTTAACAAAGGATGGAACTGTAGTCACACATCATACTTACCTAAACTCCATAGCTTACCTTAGGATTCTCTCTTGGTGTTGTATATTCTATGGGTTTGGATAAATGTAAAATGACATATATCCGCATTATAATACCATACAGGGTGTTTGCACTGCCTTCAAAATTCTCTGTGCCCTGCCTATTCATTTCTTCCTATGCCTCCAGCTGGCAAATATTCATCTTTTATTGTCTCCATAGCTTTACCTTTTCCAGAATGTCATATAGTTGGAATCATAGAATATAGCCTTTTCAGGTTGGCCTCTTTAATTTTTTCCTCCATATATTTTCATAGCTTGATATCTCATTTCTTTATAGCTCTGATTAATATCACTTCCAATATGTATGTATATTCAGGGAAGAAACTTCAACAATGGTATTTATTTTAACAGAACACATTAATAATAAATGTGGGCATTTAAATCAACATATCTTAGTGAAAACTTGTATTAAATATATTTGCTTGTCATATTTTTAAATGTTAATCTATTATAATATTTATTTTTCCATATTGATGGTAGGAGCTATTTGTATATTTAGTACAACTCTTTTCTCTCATTTATATTTCAAATATTTTTATCTGATTATTTTAACATTTGTGTTGGTAAAAGACATTGTTTTTCTTTGCTTATGTATTTGTTTTAAGGGTGGAGAGTGATACAATAATTCTTTCCAAAAGAATGTTTACAACCATATCTACAACACAAAAATTCAAAATTCACTTGCCCACATCACTATCTTATTACAGAATTCATAGAGTTGAATTGGTGTTTGATTGTTTTCACCCTTCAATCAGGCATATCTGTTTCACAATTTAAAGTTTTCTCTGCCCAACATTTAAAGAGGTTGGTGTTCTTGCATGCCAAAAAGTAAGTCTATAGGAAGAGTGCCTATAAAGTTTCTTTCAAGGTGCTTAGCGAGATAGGCTTTGGAGAAATAGAAAATTTGATCTATATTGATTCTATGTCCTTTGAGAAACAGGCAGCTTGGGCTTGATTAATGAGCATTTCCCATCTCATTTATGTCCCAAATCCCTGAAATTGACATCTGAAAATTCTTGTATATTGTTCCAGAGTAAATTATGTTCAGTACCTTCTCCAATTGTGGTATCTCCTTGCCTCCAAATGGCCAGAAGCTGTATTCTTAGCCATGTAAGAAACAGCCAGTTTGGGAAGAAGGGAAGGAAACAAAAACAAAACAAAGCAAATCAATCAAACAAACAAAAAACACTGAAATATGATAACTATGTTCTGTATCTTAGATTGCATCTGTATTGAACTGTTTTTGAGATAATTTTTCTTGCATCCCTAGACTCCCAAGGGGTTTTTGTTTTGCTTTGTTTTTAATATTTAAAATAGAGTAGCAATATCAGTATTTGTTAATCAAAAGGTGACTGAAGATTTTGTGTCATTACTCTGAAATTAAAAGTGCATGTTCTGGAGTTCCCATCATGGTGCAGCAGAAACGAAACTGACTAGGAACCATGAGGTTGCAAGTTCAGTCCCTGCCCTCGCCCAATAGCTTAAGAATCTGGCATCGCCATGAGCTATGGTGTAGGTCACAGATGCAGCTTGGATCTGATATTGCTGTGACTGTGGTATAAGTCATTGGCTACAGCTCCAATTAGACCCCTAATCTGGGAACCTCCACATGCCACAGGTACAGCCCTAAAAAGTAAAAAAAAAAAAAAGTGCATGTTCTATTTCATGAATTTATTCCCCAGCATCCACAGTGATATCTACAATTGAGAATATCAGAAATGTAAGGTATCTTAAAGATATGTTAATGAAATGACTTCTATAAAAAGAATATACATTAATATCATCTGGGAATATTCTTTTTTTTTTTCAAAATACACACATCAGCCTTATCTTCTAGAACAAAGATTGATAAAAACTCTGTAAAGGGTCAGCTATTAAATATAGGCTTTGCAGTCCATTCAGTCTTCATAGCAATGACTCACTTTTGCTATTCTAGACAAAAAGCAGCCATAGATAATACCTAAACAATGAGGGTAGCTGTGTTCCAATAAAACTTTATTTGTGGAAACAGATGGTTGTCCAAATTTGGCCCAGGGCTGCAGTTTGCTGAGCTCTGCTTTACCAGGTCAATTTGATGTGTTAGTAATTTAACTGACCGATCGAAAAACAACATCATTTGTCTTCAGAGGATGATTTTAGAAACCAGAGTCTCTGATGCATCACCCACAATGTCTTGAATAAATTTAAAAAATCCTGGACATGAGAAGAAAACAGAATATATCAGCACAGTGAAGAGGAACAATACTCTAAAGTAAGAGATTCACAAATTGCTCAAATGTTGAAATGAACAAATCTTTTAAACTAACTTTGATAAAGGAGTTAAAAGCACATTGGAAACGATGAATGTATGGGTAAAGGAGTTTAGGGGAGATAATGAAACACAAAAAAAGAATAAAATTTAATTAGCACTAAAACTACATGAAATGAAGAATAAACATAAAGATCAGACAACAGGGAACCAAGTCAGACTTGGGTAAAAGTGAGGTGGGCATACCCAACAGAGGAGACAAATTAAACAAATTCATGACAACATTTGAAAGAAGTCTATGTGATAAAAACTGCACAGAAATGGAGTGACATCCACTATCATGCAAGAATTCAGTGGTGGAGCTTGTTTTCAAGGTCAGTATTCTTTCCACATCTTCCTCCCTGGTTTTAAGTATCCCAGTTCTGCCTAACACCCAGCTACAAGCCTCTTGAATGGAATACTTGTCTGATTAATTGCCCTCTGAATAGGTGCTCAGAGCAAATGATCATCCTCACTTTATATTTGCAGCCACATTTGTTTTTTTATTCATTGTCGCAAATTAAAACAGTTATGATCATGGTAATAACATCATTTGAATAATCAAATGCAGTTGAAAAGTAAATGCACCAATTTAGGCTGGACATGAGCTATTGTAATGTGTACTTACGTTTAATATCCGTTATGTTTCCCTGGATACCTTGATGGACTGAGCTCTGCAATTTAGTTGTATAGGCAAATTTTCTTGAGAGAGAACAATCAACTTGTAAACTGATGATTATAAACAAATTATGCTAGGGCTCAGGTAATGAAGGATGGGCAATTATAATTGCATTCAAACTATTATCATTTGCAGAGCTATATTGGGATAGTGTCAGTAGATATGAAATAAACTGGATTTAACAAAGCAAATCTGTTCTTTTGTGCATTTCCTATAGTCTTGCTGGATACCACAGTATATTATAAAGTGTTGATGTTTCTGTTTTGGCTGCTTTATAAAATCTCATATTAGTTGAAGGTAGTGTCTGCTAAAACTTTTTAAGTTTTCTGTATAGAAAAGGCACAGTGTGTTTGGAAGGTGGAACTCCAAGATTCCTTTTAAAGAAAACTATGCATTATCAAAGACATTGCTTTCATCTACATTGTATATTTATTTGAGATCCTTTGGAACTGAAGAGCAGAGTGTGACATGCTGTAGTTGCAGCTCTCCAGATTACCCTGTAGGTGTTGCAAGTTTTGGAGACCAGTTTACTCTCCCTCTGACGGTAATTGAGCTGAATGTATAAACACACTCCAAATGATTAAACCAGGGGTGGCACCTGGGTCTATAAGGATTTTCACCAGTAATAAAGGACTCAACACTCTCTTTCCAGGCATTATTGTTCTGTGTAGAAAACAATAGATCAAATCGGTCTACATTTATTTTCCCTGCAAGACCTATTACACATTTGAAAATAAGTATATGGCAGTAACTAATTTACTGTCTAATTACTGTATACAGTGAAGATATTCAACTTGAGGCTATTAGAGTAACAATTCTGCAAATTGCATTTGTTTATTGAATTTATTTATATATAATTGCTAAAAGTTGGTCTTAGCAATTACAATAGATGGTCTTAGCTAAAGCTAATTAAAGCTCATGGGCCTCTTAGAAAGGGTGTGTCCCTTCATGTAACCAAGCCATCCCTGTGGATGGAAAGGATGGACCACCCTATAGATTCTTGATATAAATAACAAACTGAAACAATTATACATTGTCCACAAATAAACCCTTATATGCTCTACCTGTTAAGTAAGAGGGATAAAATAATAATTGAAGTTTAAATATTTGGCATTCCATTTTTCTAGACGATCCCTCAGAACAAAAGCATCTTTGTGCCTGGGCTAATTGATAATAAACCCACACAATTAACCATATCCATATGAGTATCTAAGTCCATATCCTTAAGAGATAGAAACCAAAATTAGTGATTATTATCAATATATGTTATTATGTACCTGGCACCAAGCTGAGCATCTTAACAAACATAAACCTATTTGATTTTTACAATGGCCCTATGACAGAATTATTACTGTTTTTCCCAATTTTATCAATGAGGAAACTGAAACTTATACATATTATTAAATAATTCAGTTGCTCAATAAAGTAAGGGAGATTAGAGTACCAATGTCAAAATCCATAGTTTAATGCATAGATCTGAAAACTAGACTGAGGGTCAAATCTGGCCCACTGCCTATTTTTGTATGGCCTATGAGCTATTTTTAACTGACAAAGAAATCCAAGATGTTCAATATTTCCTTAGCCATGAAAGTTATACTAAATTTAAATGTAAATGCCCACGAATAAAGTTTTATTGCAATACAGCTAGACTCATTATGTATTTTCCATGCCCATTTCCCACTACAGTGGGATAGTTGAGTAGTTGCAACAAAGACCATAGGGGTGCTCTCATCACTTTGCACTGCTGCTTAGAACACTACACCTCGGAGTTCCCGTCGTGGCGCAGTGGTTAACGAATCCGACTAGGAACCATGAGGTTGCGGGTTCGGTCCCTGCCCTTGCTCAGTGGGTTAACGATCCGGCGTTGCCGTGAGCTGTGGTGTAGGTTGCAGACGCGGCTCGGATCCCGAGTTGGCCGGTGGCTACAGCTCCGATTCAACCCCTAGCCTGGGAACCTCCATATGCCTTGGGAGCGGCCCAAAGAAATAGCAACAACAACAACAACAAAAAGACAAAAAAAAAAAAAAAAAAAAAAAAAGAAAAAAAGAAAAGAAAATGCTTCTGCTGCCAAAATTAAAAAAAAAAAAAAAGAACACTACACCTTGAGTGATGCAGTTATAACTTCAGCGTTTTGGCACCTCACATATGACACTAACATATGCATAAAATATCAAAATATTTTATTCATTTTTTATTACTAGTGCATAATCAACAATGTTAAAATAGCAAGAAGAATAAAAAATAATGTGATTTAAAGGCACAATAGAATGTGTATAGTTTGTTACTGAATTAGAAGTTGAAATACTGCATTTATTATGTGATGGCATTATAGCTATTTTAAAAGAATTCAGTATACATTGACTAGCAAACTAAGCACTCATCACAATATCCCTACATATAGGAAAGCAATGTTTATAAAAAAAAAAAAAGAAAATTTAAAGCATCTCCTCATGGCAGATTTTCTTCACAAAATTAAAAATAATATTACAACTAAAGTGTTTGAGTGATTCATTTGTTAGCCAAGAAAAAAAGTTTGGCAATTTTGGATTAATTATACCATCTTTGATTTCAACAGCAAAAGAATGTGTCCAGAGAGAAATAAAAACTATTAAAAAATGATTTGCTTCCTGTAAAAAATAAAACTGAAGAGTTGTGGATATTAGGAGCAATTCAGTAGTCAATTAAAAATAAACTGGATGATTTTAAGTTGTTTTCATTGACTACCGGTGAGTTAACAGATTTTCTTATTTCCAGGAGTCAATACTGAGTTTGAAGTGATTAAAGGATTACCTTTTATGAAAAGCCTGTATGGAATAACTACAGGTAAGAATATTTTCAAAGAAATTGACAAAATGCTAATTCATTAAAACCTGAATTGGAATCTGCTATGATGTGTTATAACTGATGATGGAAAAAGTTTGGGTGAAGCATCATAGAAAGATTCAGTTGGACAGACATACAAAGTTTATATAAATGTAAGTTATTTAAAGTTATGTTTATTATATTATTCATCAGCATATACTGTGTGGAAAATATTTTAATCTATTGTGTCAATAATATCAGTGGTGAATTTCATCAGCTCTAGTGGATTTAACATTGTCATTCCATGAATTTTTATCAGAAATAGAAGCTGAATATCTTTAATTTGGCTTTACTGCAAGAAGGTTAATGGTTTACAGTGGTGAAGTTTTATTGTGCTTTTTGATGTTAGAACCAAAATTTAACATTTTTAAACAAGCAATGGGCCAGATTTGACCTCAGTCTGGTTTTCAGTTCCCTGGTTTAGAATATGGATTTTGATGTTGATACTCTTGTCACAGTCATTATTTTTAAACATGGACTGACTTTAGAAACTAGCTTCTTAGAGAATCAATATAAAATTTCAAGGTAAAAGATAACATATATACAACTTATATTGGTTTAAAGTCTATTCCATAAAAACGAGTGTTATTTGAAATACAATTAGTGTCAACAGTCTTATAACCTTCTCATGCTGACAAGAGTTAAAACAGTAACATTATCATTATCACACAGATTTTCAGTACTTAGTCTAAAAATTTCCAAGCTTCCACTGTAGTTCCAACAGTGTGTTTCAAATCTCACTCGAAGTGAAATATCTTTTTCTATATTTCAAAATCAATTTAACCATGAAACTGAATAGCTTCCACCTAACCTTCAGTTGGAAATGATTAATCTGCAATATTATGACAGGAAAATATCAAGAGAAAAATCAAATAGAATTCTTTAAATGCCTTCTAAGCAAAAAAAAAAAAAAAAAAAAAAAAAAAAAAGCCCTTGATTCAAACTGTATAAAGAGTGACATTATCAAAGTGGCAGAGTAAAAGACACCAGCCTCTGCTCCTTAACAAATGTGGACAATTAGTCATTCATTGAAAACAAAACAAAACCAAGAAAAAGCTCAGGAATCTACTTAGGAAACTTTAGCAACATAATGGAACAAAAAACCTGAGAATAACCACACAAAAAGTGAAAGAAGAGCAGCTTCATTTTGCCTGCATCATTTCATCCCCCAGGCAGCACTGCTCAATATCAAGAGGAAACTTTCCAGCTTGAAGGAGTTCCTCAGACCTGGAAAAAGAAAATGAAGTGAGTGACCAGTTTCTCCAGTCTTTTTGTGCACCAAACAAAAGATCTGCTTTAGTTTCACCCCATCCAGACACCCACCAAATCTGAGATATTGAGACATGTCTAGCAACAAAAAGAGTAGAGCAGGGGCTATTGTATGAGCCATACAGCAGAAGCTGGATGGTTTCCAATGGTGAGCTCTGTAGGAAATTTCAGTAGCTTTTACCACCAAAGAAACCAATGGGCAGCAAAGCATAGTGGACCCACTGCAGATTTCACCATGCTTTGTCCTATATGTATTCATGTTCACAAACATCAGTTATTCAGTTCCCTCTCAACTTTATCCTTGCCACCCCCATCAGAGCTAGGGATTCACACTGGCTTCTGTGGCTGCATGGGTGCAAGATGCCAGCCTAGACCCCAATGGTGGGTTCCCACTATTATGTACACTCTTGGTACTAGCCCCTCAAACTCTATAGCTGTACACCATCAGTTTGACCTCCATCACCAGCCTCTACTGTGGTACACATACTCATGGCAAGATCTTACTAGTACAAGGTGCATACCAACATTCCAGGCCCTCACAGCTGCTTGTGTGCCCAGATTCAGCCCTATCTCCAGTTATTGGCCTACAGCACCAGTTTCACCTGCAGCTAGCACCCCTAGGTGTGCATATTCATGCCTTTGGCTCAACTCTCAACATTGGCCTCCACTGGCCTGTGCCTGTGGAAAGACCCTGCAGCCATGGTACTGCACACCAACATCTAAGGCCCCACAGCTATTCATTGGCCTACCTCAGGGCCAGTATCCTATCACTGCCTTCACTTACTGGTTCACCTATAGCTGGGCCGTCTATATATGCACCTGCAACTCTCCAGCACAGCTCCTGTCATAAGCCTCCACTATAGTCTGTGAACCCAAGGCAAGACCCTCAACCACATGTATGCACACAATCAGCCCTGGCTTTCATAGCTACCATTGCACCAGCAGTTGGCCATAGCTCTTGCTGATGTCCCTGATCTCCATGGTCATATGAGTGTTTGCAACAGGCCCCTGCCACTACACAGACACTTGCAGTTGGCTCCCACAGCCAAGGTGTGCACACAACTGACTCTAGCAACCACCTCTGCCTGGCCTGCTCTCAAGCCACTGGAGCCAGAGTGCTTCATTCAAAAATGGCAATACTCTTGAGGACAGCACCCCAGATGTACTGATTCATCAAAGATATATTTGGCTCTCTCAGAGACATTCCTTGTAGTGGAGTTTGATTAATGGCTAGGGTACTCTTTTCTGGTGATACAACATGAGAATTCCTGGGCAAATAAGACATTGGAGTAGAAAGAGGAATGTAGAGCCAATGCTTAATTCCACCTGCTCTGTCATCCTGAGTCAAGGGTTTGTGGTTTCTGAGACAAGGTCAGGTTGGTATCTCCACAAGGTGTTCACTGGGAGCTAAATAATATTAAGAACTACTTGTATTGTGCTTTGAAATTCAATGCTACAGGCACCACGCCTTACCTTCCCAAAATAATTTTGATTGTCTCACCAGGCAGTGCAAGCAGATGAACCCAACTCCTACCCACTAGATCCCATTTGTTCTGATCATACTTCTTTGTTAAATAGAATCTTTTCCATCTACATGTCTCAGAACTTCTCATTTTGGCACCAAATTCTGGCTGGAGAGGTTATGCAAACTCAGCATCCCAAACCAGATGGCCATTCTACTATTAGGAGATAGGAGTTTTTCCAAATTTATCTATTTTCCTTTTATTCCCATCAGTCTATAAAGTAACCTACCGTAGAATTTTAATGCATGAGTTGTAAGGAGAATAGAGAAGTGAATGTCAATATTTCCTCTAGAGAGAAGCTTATGATTTTATTAAAATTAGCATTCATTTCTATACATTACACAGTTAGAAAATGATTCAAGAAATTGTCATATCATGTAATAAAGAAAACACTTTTGCAATTCACATCTTCTGCAACTCACTTACTAACAAGAGTGTATCCTGACCCATTCACAGTTGACTGGAAGAGTAGGGGATATTTGAACTAAACTGAGATAGTAAAAAGTTCTTCTCCACTACACTGAAATTTCTCTGAGTTTCTATTGGACACTTGTACTGAAAGGATATGGAAAGGCTAAGGCTAAGTCATGAACATAGTGTAACAGAGAAAACGTGTGAGAAAACTGAATAAAGAAAATGTACAGAAGAAGGTTCATATGGCGAGGGGAACCAAGAAAGGAGACAGAGGAAGGGGGAGAGAGAGAGAGAGAAGCATCCTTAGTTCCTAAAAGTTTTTCTCCATTGTGTATTCTTGCCTCTATTGTAAATTAGTTGACCATAAGTGCATGGGTTTATTTCTGGGCTTTCTTTCCTGTACCATTGATCTGTATTTCTGTTTTTTTTTGTTTTTTTTTTTCCCCTGTTGCCATACTGTTTTGATAGCTGTAGCATTGTAGTATAGTCTGGAGGTGGGGAGCCTGGTTCCTCCAGTTCAATTTTTATTTCCAGGATTTGCTTTGGCTATTTGTTTCTCTTTTTGTTTTTGGTGTTTTGTTTTGTTTTGAAAACAAATGAAATTAGAATACTTTCTATACCATACATAAAAATAAACTCAAAATGGATTAAAGACCTAAATATAAGACAAGATACTATAAAATTCTTAGAGGAAAACACAGGCAGAACTCTCTCTGATGTAAACCACAGTAATACCTTTTTAGATCCACCTGCTAGAGTAATGAAAATAAAAACAAAAATAAACCAATGGGACCTAATTATACTTAAAAGCTTTTGCGCAGCAAAATAAATCATGAACAAAATGAAAAGACAACCCACAGAATGGGAGAAAATATTTGCAAATGAAGCGATGGACAAGGAATCAATCTCCAAAATATATAAACAACTCATGCAGCTCAATATCAAACAAATAACCCAATTGAAAAATTTTCAGAAGATCTACATAAACATTTCTCTGGAGATGACAGCCAAAAACAAACAAACAAACAAAAAACAAAAACCCAAAACACACGTACATGAGAATATGCTCAAGATCTCTAATTATTAAAGAAATGCATATAAAAACTACTATGAGGTACCACTTTACACCAGCCAGAATGGCCATCATCAAAAAATCTACAAACAATAAATGCTGGAGAGAGTGCAGAGAAAAGGTAACTCTCCTACACTGTTGATAGGAATGTAAATTGGTACCACTACTATGGAAAACAGTACGGAGTTTCCTCAAAAAAAAAAACCTAAAAATTGAACTACTGTATGATCCAGCAATTCCAATCCTGGGAATGTAGCCAGAGAAAACCATAATTCCAAAATATACATGCTCTTTGATGTCCATTACAGCACTACGTACAATAGCCAACACATGAAAACCACTTAAATGTCCATCGACAGTTGAATGGATTAAGAAGATGTGGTACCTAAAATCAAGAGAATACTGCTCAACCATAAAAAATGAAATAATGTCATTTGTAGCAACATGGATGGACCTAGAGATTATCATACTAAGTGAAGTAAGTCAGACAAACATGTGATATAACTTATATGTGAAATCTAAAAAAGAAGATACAAATGAACTTATTTGGAGAACAGAAATAGACTCACTGACTTTGAAAACCAACTTATGGTTACCAAAGGGGACAGGTGGAAGGGTAGGTTGGACTGGAGTTTGGGATTGGCATATACACATCTGGTATATGTAATGACTGGCCAATGGGGACCTGGTCTATAACACAGGGAATTCTACCCAATATTCTGTGATAATCTTTATGGGAAAACAATCTGATAAAGAATGGATGTGTGTACATGTATAACTGAATCACTTTGCTGTACAGCAGAAATTATCACAAAATTATAAATCATTGTTTCAATAAAACTTTAAAAATTAACAAGAAAATCTTGCAGATCAAGTCCCATATAAGATCCAGATACTTGACTTGCTTTTGGATTTGAGGAAATATTTTGGGTCCTTTAAGTATATTCCCTTCACTTGCAAAAGCTAGTTGATTGGTGTTTGTTACTTTCAATCAAAGGAGATGTGACTACAAGTTCTACCCTGCAACACTTACGGCACACTAACAAACATTCACAGAAATGTTTGCTCAGCCTAGAGCAGTGAGGGATACTTTTGCAAAGGGGCAGTGGGGGGAGAGATGGGCCTTAAGGACTGAAGAAAATTCATATAGAAAAGGAAAAAAGGGGGGCATCCAGTGAGAACAGCATAACCAAGAGGAAAAAGGCAGGAATAGACATACTGTGTACAGGAAACCAACCTGGATTGTCATGGAGGATTTATAAATGCAATAATAGTACGTTTAGGCTTGAAAAGCAGAATTTGTTGAAGACTGTGTTTGTTGACCCATGTAAGTTTTTCCTCAAAAGTCGAAGATGTAACAGTGAGAGACTTAACTTTTTAAGGACCATTTTAAATTCCCAATTAGAGTACCTTCTCTTTCTCTCTTCATATCTCTTAAGGGATACTTTACCGCTTTCCCACCATTCGAAGCCTGTTTACTGAACTATAAATGTTTCTATAATTGTCATATATCCCCTATTAAAGACTACATTGAAGATTACATTCCTTCAAGTCCAGGGGGACTTACATAGTATATGATACTGAGGGTTTGAATCAAGTTTCTCTAAATTTCAAGGTGCCAGGAGACCCCATATTACATCCATTTTACAAAGACATGTGTAGGTACTAAGCAGCCTTATACAGAGTAAGTGATCAAAATATTTTATGAATTTTAAAATTTCATTTCTTTCCCTCTCCCACAAATTAGGTGAACCTGAGGATTTCTATCAGCATTTTAATGGCATTTTGTTCTTAAAAAATAGAACTCTGAAACATATACAGGGTTCTTCTATCTCAGAATTATTTTTATGATATATTTTAAAACAAGCATATAAAAAACACATTGGACTAAAATATTTTCATTTAGCTGCATCTAAACTAATCTCCAGTTTAATACTAAAAATATACTTAATCACGATATATTTGAAAACCATGTTATATTTATAATGCAGTTTCCAAAATAGACACATATGGCATATACATTTTACAGTGCAGTAAATTATAGATTAAAAAAAAAACAAAAACCTCAAGTTGATGCTTTCAAGTTATCATCCTGGTGCAAACAAAATTTGCCTCTAAAAAAGATTCTTTAAATATTTGGTATGTCGAGGAGTTCCCATGTTCCATGTTTTGTATGTTGAGTAAACCCTGTGGTTCAGCAGGTTAGGAACTTGACATAGTGTTCATGAGGATGTAGGTTCAATACCTGGCTTCACACAGTGGGTTGGGGGTCTGGTATTGCCACAAGCTGTGGTGTAGTTTGCAGATGCGGCTTGGATCTGCTGTTACAAGACTGTGGCATAGGCTTTTAGCTGCAGGTCCAACTCGACCAGGAGCTTCCCTATGACACAGGTGTGGCCATAAAAAGAAAAAAAATGTATTTTGAAATATACTTTTTTTTCTAAACATTTTTTAGAAGACATAAATATATCTAGGTCATTTCCTGATAGGCATTCAAGTACATTCCATCTTTGTTTACATCATTTCTGTGCAATAAGACCATTCATGATCTTTCTTAAATAACCTAATGATTAGTCCATGAGATGATATATCTAATTTCATATTTACCAAAGGGAAAGAGACTTTTTAAAATATTTTTTTATTTTTTTTACCATTTATTTATATATATTTATATTTTTTCTACTGTACAGCATGGTGACCCAGTTATACTTACACATATACATTCTTTTTTCTCACATTACATACTCCATCGGAAGTGACTAGACAGAGTTCCCATATGATATCACTTATATCCGGAATATAATACACGGCACAAAGGAACATTTCCACAGAAAAGAAAATCATGGACTTGTAGAATAGACTTGTGGTTGCCAATGGGGAAGGGGGGAGAGTGGGAGGGACTGGGAGCTTGGAGTAAATAGATGCAGAATTTTGCCTTCAGGATGGATTAGCAATGGGATCCTGCTCTGTAGCGCTGGGAACGCTAAAAGAGATATTTTTTTTCTTTTTAAATATGACTTTCACATCCTTGTGAACAACTCCTCACTTTTCTTTCAGTATCTTAAAGAAAATCCTGGCAAACATTATTAAATAGTTATTCTTGTGCAGTCAAAAGAAAATAGTAGGAAGATGATGTCAGTTAGAATGGTGGAGTAAGGACTTTCATAATTTCTCCTGGGATAATTGTAAAAGAAAAAAAAATTAGCGACAATTGTTTAACATTTCAGCTACCAGACTTGGTGATAACAATTGGAACAACAGCACACTGACCAAAAGAACAAAAGAGAAATCTGAGAAATGGGATAACCATAGAAGCTTAGTAATCTAATAGTCTATAAAATGGCTAATGTAAAGTCCTATGTACATGTGCAAGAAAGACTTGAGAACGCCATAAGTCCTCATCTCTGGTTGACCTTGAAGGTCTGGGCAAGCAGGGAGTGAAGGCCAGGGCAGAATTGTAAACTGCCCGCCCGAGCATTGAAGGTATGCCCCAACATGCACACAGAGCCCTTTGGCAAATAGTTTGGGAAATTATTCATTCTGGGCATTTAGGGAAATATCTGGTGCTCATTAACTGAAACCAAGTTAACTGAGCAGGAAACTACAGTGGCCACAGAAGACTTTACAAAATTAAATCAACAAAGTCATGAAGCAAATAAACAGTATGAAGAAGAATAAAAACAACTGGTAGCAACAGCAATGTGTCTATGGGAAGGAAGGAAAATCTGATATCCAGAGTAGTCACAATATATTTAAAACATTCAGTTTTCAACAAAACAATTATAAGAAATACAAAGAAATAAGAAAGTATGGCCCATACATGGAAAGAAAAGCAATCACTAGAAATTGTCCTTAATAAAGCTATTTATAAAATTTATTGAAACTCTATTTATTGCCTATTCTGATTTTATCTCAAAAACCCAGGAATGCCATAAGAGACTTAACCTTCTAAGAATCATTTTTTATTTCCCAAATGTGTGTCTTATCTCTTCCTGTATTTTAAATATATTGAAATAACTAAAGAAATCCATGTGTGAAAGACTATAAAAATGTGGGTAAAATGTATCACTGTAGAAATAACATCAAAAGTGGGAGGCTTTATGCTTCGCTTTCAGTAATAGATAACAAAATAAGATAGAAGATCGACAAGGTAATAGGAAATAAGAAAGACACTGTAAACCAACTAGACTGAGTAAATATTTGTAAAGAACTACTATCATCTGAATATTTGTATACCTCCCAAATTCATACGCTTAAATTATAAATGCCAAAGATAATGGTTTTAGGACTGGTGGACTTTAGGAAGTGCTTAAATCTTGCAGGTATAGTCCACATGAATGAGATTATTACTTTATAAAAGAAACCCACAGACATCCCTAGCCTTTCCACCATGTAAGGAAACAGAAAGAAGGAGCATGCTAAACCATAAATGGGCTCTCACCAAAACTCAAAAACTCAACCATGCTGGTGCCTTGATCTTGGACTTCTGAGCCTCCAGAACTGTGAGAAATATTAATTTCTGTTGTTTATATGCCACCAATTATGTGGTATTTTTTAATCAAGTATAATTGATTTACAATGTTCCTTCAGTTTCTGTATACAGCAAAGTGACCCAGCCACCATACAGTCCCCCCCTTTTTTTTCATTTTCCATCAGGGTCTTACTCAGGGGACTGGATACAGTTCCCTGTGCTATACAGAAGGACCCCATCACCCAACTGTACTAAATGTAACAATCAGCATCTACCAACCTCAAACTCCACATCAGTCCCCTTCTCCTTCCTTCCCACTGGCAAACATGTCCTCCATGCAATGATCTGTTTCTGTTTTGTAAATAGATTGTTTGTGCCATACTTTATACTCCACACTGAAGTGATATCATAGGGTGTTTGCCTTTCTCTTTCTGACTTAATTTCATTTAGTATGAGAGTCATTAGTTCCATCCATGTTGCTGCAAAGTCATTATTTTGTCCTTTATATGGACAAATAATATTCTTTTACACATATGTACCACATCTTCTTAATCCGTTCATCTGTCGATGGACATTTAGGTTTGTCCATGTCTTGGCTATTGTGAGTAGTGCTGCAATGAACATATGGGTGCATATATCTTTTTCAATGAAAGTATTCTCTGGGTATAAACCCAGGAGTGGGATTGCTGGATCATATGATAGTTTTATATTTAGTTTTCTGAGGTATTTCCATACTTTTTTCCATAGTGGTTGTACCAGTTTACATTCCCATCAACAGTATAGGAAGGTTCCCTTTTCTATACACCCTCTCTAGCATTTGTTATTTGTAGATGTAGAAGATGGCAATTCCTGTGTAAGGAGGTACCTCATTATAGTTTTGATTTGCATTTCTCTAATAATTAGTGATATTCAGCATTTTTTCATGTACCTGCTGGCCATCTGTATGGCTACTTTGTTTTTTTGTTTTTTTTTTCCCTTTTTTTTATTACTCAAATGAATTTATCACATCTGTAGTTGTATAATGATCATAACAATCTGATTTCATAGGATTTCCATCCCACAACCCAGGCACATCCCCCACCCCCAAAACTGTCTCCTCCAGAGACCATAAGTTTTTCAATGTCTGAGAGTCAGCATCTGTTCTGCAAAGAAGTTCCGTCTGTCCTTTTTTCAGATTCCACATGTCAGTGAAAGCATTTGATGTTGGTGTCTCATTGTATGGCTGACTTCACTCAGCATGATAGTTTCTAGGTCCATTCTTGTTGCAAAAAATGCTGGTACTTCGTTCTTTTTAATGGCTGAGTAATATTCCATGTGTATATGTACCACATCGTCTGGATCCACTCTTCTGTCGATGGACATTTAGGTTGTTTCCATGTCTTGGCTATTGTAAGTAGTGCTGCAATGAACATTGGAATACATGTGTCTTTGCGAGTCGTGGTTTTCTCTGGATAGATGCCCAGGAGTGGGATGGCTGGATCCAATGGTAGTTCTATATTTCGTTTTCTGAGGAATCTCCATACTGCTTTCCACAGTGGTTGCACCAATTTACAATCCCATCAACAGTGTACTAGTGTTTCTTTTTCTCCACACCCTCTCTAGCACTTATTGTTTGTAGACTTTTGGATGATGGCCATTCTGGCTGGTGTAAGGTGGTACCTCAGAGTGGTTTTGATTTGCATTTCTCTAATAATGAGTGATGCTGAATATCTTTTCATGTGTTTCTTGGCCATCTGTATGTCTTCTTTGGAGAATTGTCTGTTTAGACCTTCTGCCCATTTTTTGATAGGCGTGTTTGTTTTTTTGGTATGGAGCTGCAGAAGGTATTTATAAGTTTTGAAGGTTAATCCCTTGTCAGTTGATTCACTTGCAAAGATTTTCTCCCATTCTGTGGGTTGTCTTTTTGTGTTGTTCAGGGTTTCGTTTGCTGTGCAGAAACTTTGAAGTTTGATTAGATCCCATTTGTTTATTTTTCTTTTTATTGTCAATACTCTGATAGGTGGATCTGAGAAGATGTTGCTGTCATTTATGTCAGAGAGTGTTTGGCCCATGTTTTCCTCTAAGAGTTTTATAGTGTCTGGTCTTATATCTAGGTCTTTCATCCATTTGGAGTTTATTTTTGTGTGTGGTGTTAGGGAGTGTTCTAATTTTATTCTTTTCCATGTGGCTGTCCAGTTTTCCCAGCACCACTTGTTGAACAAGCTGTCCTTTCTCCATTGTATATTCTTGCCTCCTTTGTCATAGATTAGTTGGCTGTAGGTGCATGGGTTTAATTCTGGGCTTTCTATCCTGTTCCACTGATCTATATGTCTGTCTTTGTGCAAGTACCATGCAGTTTTGACGACTTTTGCTTTCTGGTATAGTCTGAAGTCCAGGCGCCTGATTCCTCCAGCTCCATTTTTCTTTTTCAGGATGTCTTTGGCTATTCTGGGTCTTTTGTGCTTCCAAACAAACTTTAAAATATTTTGTTCGAATTCTGTGAAAAATGTCCTTGGTAATTTGATAGGGATTGCATTGAATCTGTAGATTGCCTTGGGTAGTATAGTCATTTTGATAATAACTCTTCCAATCCACAAGCATGGTATATCTTTCCATCTATCTGTGTCATCTTTGATTTCTTTCATCAGTAGCTTGTAGTTTTCAGAGTACAGGTCTTTTGTTTCTTTAGGTAGGTTTGCTCCTAGGTATTTTATTCTTTTGGATGTGATGGTAAATGGGATTGCTTCCCTAATTTCCTTTTTGGCTTTTTCATTTTTAGTATATAGAAACACTGTCAATGTTTGTGTATTGATTTTGTATCCTGCGACTTTGCCAAATTCGTGGGTGAGTTCTAACAGTTTTGTGGTAGAGTCTTTAGGATTCTCTAGGTATAGTATCATGTGATCTGCAAATAGTGATAGTTTTACTCCTCCTTTCCAATTTGGATTCCTTTTATCTCTTTTACTTCTCTGATTGCTGTGGCTAGGACTTCGAAAACTATGTTGAATAGTAGTGGCCAGAGCAGACATCCTTGTCTTGTTCCTGATCTCAGCGGGAATTCTTTCAGCTTTTCCCCCTTGAGAATGATGTTTGCTGTGGATTTGTCATATATGGCCTTTAACATGTTGAGGTAGGTTCCCGTTATGCCCACTTTCTGAAGAGTTTTTATCAGAAATGGGTGTTGGATTTTGTCAAAGGCTTTTTCCGCATTTATTGAGAGGATCATATGGTTTTTATTCTTCAGTTTGTTAATGTGGTGTATCACACCCATGGATTTGCGGATATTGAAGAACCCTTGCATCCCTGGGATAAATCCCACTTGATCATGATGTACAATCCTTTTAATGTATTGTTGGATTTGGTTTGCTAGTATTTTGTTGAGGATTTTTGCACCTATGTTCATCAGTGAAATTGCCCTATAGTTTTCTTTTTTTGTGGAGTCTTTGTCTGGTTTTGGTATCAGGGTGGCCTCATAGAATGGGTTTGGGAGTATCCATTCCTCTGCAATTTTTTGAAATAGTTTCAGAAGGAGAGGTGTTAGCTCTTCTCTAAATGTTTGATAGAATTCGCCTGTGAAGCCATCTGGACCTGGACTTTTGTTTTCTGGAAGTTTTTAATCACAGTTTCAATTTCAGTTCTTGTGATGGGTCCATTCATCTTTTCTATTTCATCTTGGTTTAGAGTGTACTTTTCTAAGAATTTGTCCATTTCTTCTAGGTTTTCCATTTTATTGGCATATAGTTGCATATAGTAGTCCCTTATGATCCTTTGTATTTCTGTGATGTCCATTGTTACTTCTCCTTTTTCATTTCTAATTTTATTGATTTGAGTCCTCTCTCTTTTTTTCTTGATAAGTCTGGCTAGGGGTTTATCAATTTTGTTGATATTTCAAAGAACCACCTTTTCATTTCATTGATCTTTTCTATGGTTTTCTTTGTTTCTATTTCATTGATTTCTGCTCTGATCTTTATGATTTCTTTCCTTCTACTAACTTTAGGTCTTGTCTGTTCTTCTCTCTCAAGCTGCTTTAGATGTAAAGTTAGCTTGTTTATTTGGGCTTTTTCTTGTTTCCTGAGGTGGGCTTGTATTGCTATAAACTTTCCTCTTAGAACGGCTTTTGCTGCATCCCATAGGTTTTGGAGTGTCATATCTTCGTTGTCATTTGCGGCTAGGTATTTTTTACTTTCCTCTTTGATTTCTTCAGTGATCCATTGGTTGTTTAGTAGCATGTTGTTTCGTCTCCATGTGTTTGTGTTTTTTGCAGTTTTTTTCTTGTTGTTGATTTCCAGTTGTATAGTGTGGTGGTCAGAGAAGATTCCTGATATGATTTCAATTTTCTTAAAGTTACTGAGGTTGGATTTGTAGCCCAGGATATGGTCAATCTTAGAGAATGTTCCATGGGCTCTTGAAAAGAATGTGTATTCTGTTGCTTTTGGATGAAATGTCCTGTAAATATCTATTAAGTCCATCTGGTCTAATGCTTCATTCAGGGCCTGTGTTTCCTCATTGATTTTCTGTCTGGATGATCTGTCCATTGCTGTAAGTGGGGTGTTAAAGTCCCCCACTATGATTGTGTTATTGTCAATTTCTCCTTTTAAGGTTGTTAGCAGTTGCCTTATATATTGTGGTGAACCTGTGTTGGGTGCATAGATATTTAAAATTTTTATAACATCATCTTGGATTGATCCTTTGATCATTATGTAATGTCCTTCGTTGTCCCTGAAAATATTCTTCATTTTAAAGTCTATTTTGTCTGATATGAGTATTGCTACTCCAGCTTTCTTTTGATCCCCGTTTGCATGAAATATTTTCTTTTATCCTCTCACTTTCAGTTTGTATGTGTCCCTAGAAGTGAAGTGGGTCTCCTGAAGACAGCATATATATGGGTCTTGTTTTTGTATCCATTCAGTCAGTCTATGTCTTTTGGTTGGGGCGTTTAGTCCATTCACATTTAAGGTAATTATTGATATGTATGTTCTTACTGCCATTTTATTAATTACTTTGGATTTGTTTTTGCTGCTCTTTTTCCTTTCCTTCTTCTCTTGTTCTTTTCTGCCTATAGAAGTTCCTTTAGTATTTGTTGTAAGGCTGGTTTAGTGTTGCTGAATTCTCTCAGCTTTTGCTTATCTGAGAAGGTTTTGATTTCTCCTTCAAATCTGAATGAGAGCCTTGCTAGGTAGAGTATTCTTGGTTGGAGGTTTTTTCCTTTCATCACGTTGAGTATATCATGCCACTCCCTTCTGGCCTGCAGAGTTTCTGTTGAAAAATCTGCCCATAGCCTTATCGGGGTTCCACTGTATGTTATTTGTTTCTTTTCCCTAGCTGCTTTCAAGATTTTCTCTTTGTCTTTCATTTTGGTCAGTTTGATTAGTATGTGTCTTGGGGTGTTTCTCCTTGGGTTTATTTTGTATGGTACTCGTTTTTTTCCTGGATTTGAGTGAGTGGTTCCTTCCCCATGTTAGGGAAGTTTTTGGCTATTATCTCTTGGAATATTTTTTCTGTCTCCTTCTCTCTCTCTTCTCTTTCTGGCACCCCTATAATACGGATGTTGGTGCATTTCATGTTGCCCCAGATTTCCCTGAGACTCTCCTCATTTGTTTTCAATATTTTTTCTCTTTTCGGTTCTGCATCCGTAATTTGTACTAATCTGTCCTCCACCTTGCTTATTCATTCTTCTGCCTCCTGTATTCTGCTGTTAGCTGCTTCTAGTGAATTTTTTATTTCATTTATTGTATTTTACATCTCTTCTTGTTTAAGTTTTATATCTTAAATCTCTTTGGTTAGTGTTTCCTTTAAGTTATCAATCTTTGAGTCCAGTTTATTTCCAATGTCTTGCATCATCTTCAGAATCAACAGTCTAAAGTCTTTTTCCTGGAGGCTGAGAATCTCCTCATGGCTTAGCTGATTTTCTCGGGTTTTTCCTTTCTCCCTCATCTGAGTTATAGTTCTCTGTCTTTTCATTTTTATAGGTTTTTGGTGTGGTGAACTTCCTCCAGATAATTGTTGTAGCCCCTCTTACTTCTGGTGTCTGCCCCCCTTGTGGCTGAAGTCAGTATGGGGGCTTGGTGTAGGCTTCCTGATGGGAGGGGCTGATGCCTGCCCCCTGGTAGGAGGAGCCGATTCTAATCCCTCTGGTGGGTGGGGCTTAGTCTCTGGATGGCATTAGAGGCAGCTGTGTGCCTGAGGGGTCTTTAGGCAGCCTGTTTACTGAGGGGTGGGGCTGTGATCCCACCTGGGTTGTTGTTTGCCCTGGGGCTTCTCAGCAGCTGGCTGATGGGTGGGGCCAGATTTTCCCAAAATGGCCACCTCCAGGGAAAGGCACTGCTGCTGAATATTCCTGAGAGCTTTTCTTCCAATGCCTTTCCCTCACAGCAAGCCATGTTCACCCCTGTTTTCCCAGGATGTCCTCCAAAAACTGCGGTCAGGTTTGACCCAGATTCCCTTGAGACTTTGCTTTGCCCTGGGACTCAGTGCACATGAAAGTCTGTGTGCGCCTTTTAAGAATGGGGTCTCCGTTTCCCTCAGTCCCGTGGAGCTCTTGTGCACAAGCCCCACTGGCTTTCAATGCCAGATGCTCCAGGGCTCTTTCTCCCTGTGCCAGATCCCCACACGTGAGAGTTTGATGTGGGGCTCAGAACTCTCACTCTTGTAGGTGAGTCTCTGTGAACCAATTAGTTTCCAGTCTGTGGAGCTTCCCACTCAGGAGGTATGGGGTTGTTGATGTCGTGAAATCGCCCCTCCTACCTCTTGATGTGTCCTCCTCTTTTTCTTCTGGAGTAGGGTATCTTTTTTAAGGTTTCTGGTCCGTTTTGGTGAAGAGTGCTCAGTCTTTAGTTATGAATTTTGTTGTTTTTAGGAGAGAAGTTAAGCTCTAGTCCTTCTATTCCACCATTTTCTATGGCTGCTTTGGAGATATGAGTATTTAGTTCTTCGCCCATTTTTTTTTTTTTTTTAATTTAATGATTTTTATTTTTTCCAGTATAGCTGGTTTACAGTGTTCCCTCACTTTTCTACTGTACAACAAAGTGACCCAGTCACTAACATTCTTTTTCTCACATTATCCTCCATCATGCTCCACCAAAAGTGACTAGATATAGTTCCCAGTGCTATACAGCAGGATCTCATTGCTTATCCATTCCAAATATAGTAGTTTGCATCTATTAACCCCAGATTCCTAGTCCATCTCAATCTTCTCCCTCTCCCCACTCCCTTAAGCCCTTGTCAGTTGCATTGTTTGAAACTATTTTCTCCCATTCCATAGGTTGTCTTTTTTTTTTTTTTTTTATGGTTTTCTTTGCTGTGCAAAAGCTTGTCAGTTTGATTAGGTCCCATTGGTTTATTTTTGCTTTTATTTCTATTGCCTCGAAAGTCTGACCTGAGAAGACATTTGTAAGGTTGATGCCAGATAATATTTGCCTATCTTCTCTTCTAGGAGTTTGATGGTGTCTTTTCTTATGTTTAAGTCTTTAAGCCATTCTGAGTTTGTTTTTGTGTATGGTGTGAGGTGTTCCAGTTTCATTGATATACATGTGGCTGTCCAGTTTTCCCAGCACCACTTGCTCAAAAGTCTGTCTTTTTTGAATTTTCTATTCTTGCCTCCTTTGTTGAAGATTAATTGACCATAGGTGTCTGGGTTTATTTCTGGGTTCTCTATACTGTTCCTTTGATCTGTGTCTGTTTTGTTACCAGTACCACACTATCTTGATTACTGTAGCTTTGTAATATTGCCTGAGGTCTGGGAGAGTTATGCCTCCTACTTGGTTTTTGTTCCTCTTCTGCCCATTGTTCAATAGCATTGTTTGTTTTTTGTTATTGTTGTTGTTGAGTTGTAGAGGTTTATATATTTTGGAGATTAAAACTTTGTTGGTTGAGTCATTTGCAAAGATTTTCTCCCATTATGAGGGTTGTATTTTTTTTTTTTTAAATAGTTTCCTTTGCTGTCCAGAAGCTTTTGAGTTTAATTAGGTCCCATTAGTTTATTTTTGTCTTTACTGCAATTCTAGGAGGTGAAACAAACAAGATGTTGCTGTGCTTTATGTCAAAGAGCATTTTGCCTGTTTTATTCTAGGAGTTTTATAGTTTCTAGCCTTCATTTAAGTCTTTAATCCATTTTGAGTTTATTTTTGTTTATGGTGTTAGAAAATATTCTAATTTCATTCTCTTACCTGCAGCTGTCCAGTTTTCCTAGCACCATTTATTGAAGAGACTATCTTTCCTCCACTATATGTTCTTGCCTCTTTTGTCACTGATTAATTGACCATAAGTGTTTGGGTTTCCTGGGCTTTCTATCCTGGTCCATTGATGTATATTTCTGTTTTTATTGCAGTACATATTTTTTTGGTGTTTGTAGCTTTGTAGTATAGTCTGAAGTCAGGGAGCCTGATTCTTACAGTTCTGTTTTTTTTACTATTGCTTTGGCTGTTCGAGATCTTTTGTGTTCCATACAAATTTTAAAGTGTATTGTTCTAGTTATGTAAGGATTGTCATTGGTAATTTGAAAGGGATTGCATTGAATTTGTAGGTTACCTTAGGTGGTATTTTTATTTTGACTATATTGATTCTTCAAATCCAAGAGCATGGTATATCTTTCCATTTATTCATGTCATCCTTGTCAGTGTTTTATAGATTTCAGAGTACAGGTCTTTTGTCTCTTTAGGTAGTTTAATCCTATGTATTTTATTCTTTTTGATGTGATGATAAGTAGTATGGTTTCCCTAAATTTTCTTTTGGATCTTTCACTGTTACTATAAAGAAATGCAATTGATTTGTATCCTGCAACCTTATAAAGTTCATTGTTAAGTTCTAAAAGTTTTATGGTAGTATCTTTAGGATTTTCTATTATAGTATAATGTCATCTGCAAACAGTGATGGTTTTACTTCTTCTTTTCCAATTTGGATTCCTTATATTTCTTTTTCTTTTCTGATTGTGATGGCTAGGACTTCCAAAACTATGTTGATTAACATTGGTGAAAGTGGACATCCTTGTCTTGTTCCTGATTTTAGTGGAAATGATTTCAGTTTTTCACTGTTGAGAATGACATTAGCTGTGGGTTTTTATAAATGGCTATTATTATATCAAGGTAGTTTCCCTCCATGCCCACTCTCTGGAGAGTTGTTGATCAGTAATAGGTGTTGGATTTTGTCAAAACCTTGTTCTATCTTTATTGAGAAGATCATACAGTTTTTATTTTTCAATTTTTTGATGTGGTTTATTACATTGATATAGTTGCAGATATTGAAGAGTCCTTATATCCCTGGGATAGATCCTACTTGATCATGGTATATGATCTTTTTAATATATATTTGTATATGGTTTGTTAATATTTTGTTTAAGATTTTTGCATCTATGTTCGTTGATGATATTGGCCTGTAATTTTTTTGTGTGTGTGTGTGTGGTATCTTTTTCTGTTTTTGGTGTCAAGGTGATGGTGGCTTCATACAATAAGCTTCAAAGTCCTCCTTCCTCTGCAATTTTTTGGACCAGTTTCAGAAGAATAGCTGTTAATTCTTCTCTGAATGATTGATAGAATTCAGCAGTGAAGCCATCAGGTCCTGGACTTTTGGAATTTTTTAAAATCACATTTTAAATTTCAGTGCTTGCTATTGGTGTATTCATATCTTCTGTTTCTTCCTGGTTGTACCTTTGTAAGAATCTGTCCATTTCTTCCAGGTTGTCCATCTTATTGGCATACAGTTACTCCTAGTAGTCTTTCATGATCCTGTGTATTTCAGTTGTAACTTCTTTTTAATTTCTAATTTTATTGACTTGAACCCTCTCCCTCTTTTCTTGATGAGTCTGGCTAAAATTTTAAGAATTTTCTTGAACTTTTCAAAGATCCAACTTTGGTTTCATTGATCTCTATTGTTTTGTCTCTATGTTATTAATTTCTGCTCTAATCTTTACGATTTCTTTCCTTCTACTAATTCTGGGCTTTATCTATTCTTCATTCTCTAGATGTTTAAGGTGTAAATTTAGATTATTTATATGAGTTTTTCTTTCCTGGTTTTTCTTTCCTGGTATTAGTCTGTATTGCTATAAACTTCTCTCTCAGAACTGCTTTTGCTGTGTCCCATAGGTTTTGGATTGTTGTATCTTCATTGTCATTTGTCTCTAAGTATCTTTTAATTTCCTCTTTGATCTCTTCAATGATCCATTGGTTTTTTAGTAGCATATTGTTTAGCTTCCAGGAGGTTGTGTTTTTTTGCTGTTTTTTTCTTGTATTTGATTTCTAGTCTCATAGCATTTTGGTCAGAGGAAATGCCTGAAATAATTTCAGTTTTTCAGAATTTACCAGGCCCTGATCCGTGGCCCAAGATGTGATCTATCCTGGAGAATGTTCCATGTGCTTTTGAGAAGAAAGTATATTCTGCTGCTTTGGGGTGAGAAGTTCTATAGACATCATTTAATTCTACTTGGTCTAGTGTATCATTTAAAGCCTGTGTTTCCTTGTTGATTTTTTGTCTAGATGATCTGTTCATTTCTGTACGTGCATGTTATAGTCCCTCACTATTATTGCATTACTGTCAGTGTCTCCTTTTATGGCTGATAGTAGTTGTCTTCTATATTGTGGTATTCCTATGTTGGGTGAATATATATTTACAACTGTTATGTCTTCTTCTTGAATTGAACCTTTAATCATTATGTAATGTCTTTCTTTATATCTTGTGACCTTCTTTATTTTAAAACCTATTTTGTCTGATATAAATATTGTTGTTACTCTTGCTTTTCTATAATTTCCATTTGCATGTAATATTTTCTTCCATCCCTTCACTTTAAGTCTCTATGTGTCCATAGATCTGATGTGGGTCCCTTGTAAGCAGTATACATATGGGTCTTGTTTTTGCATCCATTCATCCAGTCTGTATCTTTTACTTGGAGCATTTAATAATTTACATTCAATGTAATTATGGATAAGTATGTACTTATGGTCATTTTCTTAATTTTTTTTTGGATTGCGATTTTGGGTCTTTTTTCTTCCCTTCCTCTTTTTGTTGTCTATATTATTTGATGACCATCTTTAGTGTTATGTTTGGCTTGCTTTTTCTTATGTGTGTGACCATTATAGTTATTTGATTTGCAGTTCCCATTATATTTTGATATCTATATTGCCAAGACCAGCTCATCAGGATGGGGCTGAAGAATGGGTGCTGTGAAACTTAAGGAAAAAAGTTAACATAAAACAAGACACAGAGAAATTTGTCTTAAGTAAAGGTGGGAACTGGGGGACTCAAGGTCTCAGGGACCAGGAGCACTGCCTCAAGAAACCACACTGCTTTTATTGTGCTCTTTAGGGATTGCGTCAAGTGAGGAGGGGGCTATGGGTGGAGGATATAGGGTTTGTTTATTATTTTATAAGTTCTTTTATTATTTTAAAAGTCACTTAGCTGGTAGAAGGTTAAGCTTTTACTCTGACCTTTAGGCACGTAACAATCATTAGCATTTGCGTTAGCTATCTATGCATAGCATTCCAGAAAATCCTCACTGTGCTTCACCCCAGTGTGCCTAGGTTTGCAGCTTGGTTCTCTTTGCTACTGCATATTCTGCTAATGACTGCTCATAAACCACTTGGGGCCACGAGGTTCCTCTTTCTCTTATTCTTTATGGGACATGATCATGCTTGTGCAAATGGCATGCTTATCTGCACAGGTCCAGCGTGCCTAAACCAAGGCATTATGTTCTCATTCAGCTGACCCTATGAATAGTTTATGCCTTTAAGTCTTTGTTCTTAAGCTTAAGTCATTTACCATCACTGCGACTGTTTTTCAAGCAGGAAGATGGGATAAAGTAAAGCTGGACAAGATGGAGTTTTCAGCAAAGAGGCTAAGAAAATATTGTAGAAACATGTGACACTATATGTGTGCAAAATTGTTTCTGATTGCTGGCCTCTAAATTTCAAGTGCATTTTTAATGTTCCACATTTGTCCTCCCCTCTTCTCATGCTTGCTAGTTTGGATATAATATTTGTCAGTGGGTGGTTTCCTACTTTTGTATTATCTTTGCCTTTATCAGTGAACTTTTTCTTTTGTAATATTCTTGTTTCTAATTGTGGGTTTTCCTTTTCCGCTTACAGAAGTTCCTTTAGTAGTTGGTGTAAAGCTGGTTTTGAGGTGCTGAATTCTCTTGGCTTTTGCTTGTCTGAAAAACTTTTGATCTTTCCATCAAATCTGAATGAGAGCTTTGCTGGGTAGAGTGTTCTTAATTCTAGGTTCCTCCTCTTCATCACCTCAAAAATATCTTGCCACTCCCTTCTGGCTTGTAGAGTTTCTGCTGAAATATCAGCTGTTATCCTTATAGGGGTTCCCTTATATATGATTTGTTGCTTTCCCTGTGGCTTTTAATATTTTTTCTTTGTATTTATTTTTTTGTAAATTTTATTAATATGTGTTTTGCTGTGTTTTTCCTTGGGTTTATTTTGTATAGAATTCTCTGTGTTTCCTCAACTTGAGTGTTTCCTTTCCCATATTAGGGACATTTTCTGCTATAATCTCTTCAAATATTTTATCTGGCCCTTTCTCTCTCTCTTCTTCTGGAATTCCTATGATGCAAATATTGGTACATTTAATTTTGTCCCAGATGTCTCTTAGACTCTTCTTAGTTCTTTTCATTCTTTTTTTTTTTTTAATTCTTTTCTGGGCCAGTCATTTCCACCACTCTGTCTCCACCTCCTTTATTTGTTCCTCTGCTTCCATTAACCTACAGTTGATTCCTTCTAGAGTATCTTTCACTTTAGATATTGTGCTATTCATCTTGCTCCTTACATCCTCTAGCTCTTTGTTAAACATTTATTTTAAGTTCTCTGTGTCTACTTTCTTTTTCCAAGATCTTGGATCATCTTTACTATCATCACTTTGAATTCTTTTTCAGAAAGGCTGCCTATCACCTCATCATTTAGTGTTTTGTGTGTGTGTGTGTGTTTGTCTTGTTCTTTTGTCTGAAAGCTACTTCTTTGTCATTTCATAATGTCTGCCTTTCTGTTTATCATCCCCTTAAGAGTAGGTAGATAGATGCAGTAGCAGGTGCCCAGTCCCGGGGTTCTAGGGGTGGTATCAGTTCACATTTATTCAGAGCATGTGTTGGGAGGAGCAGTATCACACTCCCTTTCCTGGAGCTGGGTGGCTGCTAGGGATCAGGTCTGCGAGGAAGGTGGCAGTGATACCCAGTTCACAGGATTGGTTTTATAGCAAGTGGGGGAAGCAGTGTCTCCTACAACCCCTTCTGCTACCAGACAGCTTTCAGGACTATTACCTGTAACTTGCAATGTCAGCAGTTGCTCCTGCAGCCGCTCCTTCTCCAGGAAGGCTCTAGGGACTGCTCTCTGTAGCTGTAGGGACAGTTGCTGCCATTCACTCCCCTTGCTTGGCCACTCTAGGGATCTCTCCCTTCAGTCTCATGATGGAGAGGGGGCTTCTCCTTAACTGTTGCTAAAAGGCTTTCTCTGTGGCTGCAGGATGTGTACTTCTAGTGGTCCCTTCCCCACCTGTCTGCTAGCAGGTGTGTTCTCTGTAGATATTGTGGGTCAGAAGTTGGACTAGTGGGCCTTCTATTCTCCCTTAGTATGGAATGAGTGCCATTGTCATGGGCCTTATCAGGACCACTACCAGAGGCCCTATAACTTGTTCTTTTCTCCAGTGGGGCAGCCCACAGCTCAGCAGAGAGCATACGCCAGTGGCCTTCTCTTGTCTCTTTTTGATGCAGATCAGACACCACTAATGTAAGCCCCTGCAGGGCCTCTTGGTGGAGCCATGGAGTTTACACTTTTCCTGGTTGGGCCGTTTACATCTACTGTGTAGAATGGGCACTGGCAGCCTTCTCTTGGCTCTTTTGGAACTGGTGCCGCTAGTGTGAGCCTCTGCAAAGCCACTAGGCAGATGGGTGGAGCTTGTGTTTTTCCTGGACTAAGAGTTTGTGGCTCCTGCACGGCAACATGTGCTGGCAGCTCTTCTGGTACAGCGCTGCTGGCACAAGCCCCCAAAGAGCCACTGGCAGAGCTACAGCACTTGTGTTTACCCTGGTTGTGTAGTTTGCCGCTCTTGCAGGGAATAGGTGCTGCCAGTGGCTTTTCTGACATAGGATGGGCGCTGCTAGTGTGGGGCCACCAGCAGGAACTGGGAGCTTGTCTTATTCTCCCAGACAGTTACTTTGCCTGCTCCAAGAACTCTGTAGCCGTAAGCGTGGGCTGCTTCCTAGCTGTTGCTAGGCAGCTGTTCCTGCTACTGAGTGACCCCTAGAGCTGAGGCAGACAGTGTCCTAAAGCCTGGGAAAGCATACGCAGAGAACAAGGTCATAGTGGTGGATCCTGATCCTTCCTTCCAGTACTCCCAAACAGTGGCAGCTAGCTTCTAAGTCTGACTGGGTTGCCTCTGCTTACATGCCCTCAATTGTGGCTACCCTATGCTCTAGTCCCTCCAGGCTATTTCCATGCTGCTAACCCCAATTTTTTCCCACATAGCCAGGTCTAGCTCTCTCTTTGAGTCTGATGTCTAAGGCCAGAGTTTTAGTTCCAACACCTGCTGGCATGCCCATAGCACTGACAGATTCTGGAGGATTGTTTCTGTTTTAACTGTTCCACACCAATTGTCTAGAGTTCCTCCTCTGTCTTGACTGATCTCCTTGCTGGTGGGGAAACTTCCCAGGGTTCAGCAGCTTTTCCTCTTTCCAGCTCCCTTCTGGTGGTGCAGGACCCTTCTCTCTTCCTTTAACTTATTTTTCTTCTATATTTTGTCCTATCTGGTTTCATGAACTTTTTCTTGCTCTATCATAATCCAGAGTCTTTTGTCAAATTTTAGCAAATTTTCTGTGTGAATAGTCCCTCATGTAGATGTATTTTCAGTGTATTTGTGGGAGTAGGTGAGCCTTATGTCCTACTACTCTGCCATCTTCCTTCTCCTCCCTATGTGATATTTTTTGATAGCCACCCAAAAAGAATAAATACAAATGCAACAATTACATTACATATTCTTTTCAAGTTCACAAAAGTCATTCCTCAGTGTAGACCATATGCTAAAAAATTAAACCAATCTCAGTATAATAAAATGATTATAATCATAATAAGTATATTCTCTAAGAAAAATGAAATACAATAAGAAGTTAACAGAAGGAAAATTTGACAACTCACAAATATGAGAATGTTAAATAATTTCACTAATAATAAATTAATCAAGGAGGATAAATTATAAAGTTAGAAAATATTCTAATATAAAGGAAAACACAAGTGCAATGTACCAAAGATTATGGGATGCTACTAACACAATTCTTAGAGGGAAATTTATAGTGTAAAAGGGATATATTAAAAAATGAAGGTCCTCTTTATAACATTACTCTGTAAGAAACTAAAAAAAATGTCTATTTTTTTTACAGCAGTTCTGAGAAAGTAGTACAAATTTTTGTCTCAGAAGTATATGAATTGGTATAACAAGTAGTTCAAAATGTGGCAATGGAATTGAGTAATGTAGTGAGGCTGAAAGAATTCTGAAAAGTATATTAGACAAAACCTAGATGGTCTTGCGGTGATTTTTAGTAGGAATATGGAGTTTAAATATGCCTCTGGGGAGAACTTAGGGAGAAGTTAGGAGGACCACCTTATTGGAAAATGGAGGAAAGGTGACCCTTGTTATAAGTTGCAGAAAACGTGGCTTAATTGTATTCTAATATTGGTCAGAACTTGTAAGCATTTAACTTCCATGTTTAGGTAAGGATATTTCCAAGCAGTGTGCATAGTGCAGCCTAATATCGCCTTGCTACTTATTGTAAAATATGAGATGAAAGAGATAGATTGAGGAAGGGACTATTATGTAGAAAGGAACCAGAACTGGTTTGGAAAATTCTCAGCCTATCTATCTACATTACAAAAGCAAGGATATGACCAGAAAATATTTTGCTAAAAAATTAAACATATGGTATATGACTTTGGTCAACATTTCAGCAGAAGCCAGCATAGAGATGGTGTGGATCACTTTGACTTTATACCCATGGGAGACCAACAAAGTTTTTAAGATGTGTATATCAATAGAAACACTGCCAGATTGGACTGAAGGAAACAGAAACTGAAAAAAATGAAGGAAGGCTGCCAGACGTCCAAAATTATACTAGAAGGAAATAGGTTGAGAAGATAAAGTCATATCTGCCTCTGCAGATCCAGAGGGCAGGGCTTCAGTTGTTTCCATGGGCAAAGAAGTGGGGTGACCAGTACCTTCACTGTTGAGAGGGCAGTGCTATCTCAGAGTGCTGAAGGGGGTAGACTTCTGCCACAGGCCAGAGCATGGGGCCACTCCTCAACACCCTGAGAACAGAGCATAGAGACAAAGAGAATTATTCTTAGGACTAGGAGTCTAATGGCATTCCCCTTACTGATTTTCAAATTCGTTTGGGGCATGTTACCTTTTATTTCTTCCAATTTATCCCTTTTGGAATATGAATTATCTATTCTATCTACCTATGTTCCACCATTGCATTTTAGAAACAGGTAATTTGTGTTTTAGTCTCATTGGTCCACAGATGGAGATAAATTTTTCTTCAGGATGGATCATACCAAATTTTATAGACCTTGGACTTTTTGTGTTTATCATACTTAGATGAGATTTTAGACGTAGAGTTGATTCTGCAGTGGGGTAAGATTTTGAGAAATGTTAGGATGAGATGAATGTATTTTTTACATGGAGAAGATGTGAATTTTGGAAGGCTAGATGCAAATTTTACTGGGTTGAACAGTGTCCCCACCACAAAATTCATGGCCACCTAGAACACGTAAATGTGAACTTATTTGGAAACAGGATCTTTGCTGATGTAATCAAAGTTAGGATTGATCATAATGGATTAAGATGGACCCTAAATCCAATAAACAGTGCCTTTATGAGTGGAGGGAGACTTGGGCATGGAGATGCACCGAGGTAAGAAGACCACATAAAGATGGAGACAGACATTGGAGTAATATAACTATGAACCAAGAAATACCAAAGATTGCCAGAAACCAACCCCTAGAAGTCAGGAAGAGAATGGGAAAAATGACCCTGACAACAGCATGATTTTAAATATACAGCCATCAGAAGTATGAGGGAATCAATATATTTTGTTTTAATCTATAGTTTATACTATTTCATTATAGCAACCTTAGAAAATTATTAGGCATTCTGTAACCAAAAAAGAAAAAAAAAGAATCATATCTCAAAAGTAACTAAAAATCCAACATTGGCATTAGGCATGGCTTAAAGTAGGCAAGGACAGGAGCCTTCTCTTTGCAAATTACTTAAGCCATTTATGTACTTTTGTTCTGACCCATCTACTCCAAAGATACTGATGTCTGTGCCATGATTTCTGTGATTTCACTGTCATTTCTTTGCTTCTTTTTCTTATAATTTCACTATCCTTTCTTTGCTTTTTCTGCTATCAAAAACATTGGCAAGAAATTCAGCTTTTAGGAGTTCATTTCTATGCAAGTCTATTGAATACTTAGGAATTTACTTATGAAAATATTTCAGATATTTTACTAGGAACTAGGGATAAAGCATTGAAAGAAAAATGAACATATTTTGTGCCTGCCACCACTGAATTTTCAGCCTAGTTAAGGATTGGCAGAATTTCAGACAGTAAACAAAACAAGTGTAATATTTTTGAAGACCTATTACATGGGATTGAAACAAGCCGGAGTAAGCTTGAAAAGAGCATAATGATAATACATTTTCCTCTATTTCTCTTTTATTATATACCTACCAGTTATCATATTTGAGAGGTCAATTTCTTAAGAAATAGTCCATTTAAAATAAACACTCATTGCTAATCCATTCCAAAGGCAATAGTTGACATCTACTAACCCCTATTGGTCCCCAATCCACCCCACTCTCTCCCCCTCCCCCTTGGCAACCACAAGTCCATGATTTTCTTTTCTGTGGAAAGTTCATTTGTGCCATATATAAGATTCCAAGAGATCCTGCTGTGTAGCACTGGAAACTATGTCTAGTCACTTATGATGGAGCATGATAAGGTGAGAAAATAGAATGTGTACATATATGTGTAAGTGGGTCACCATGCTGTACAGTAGAAAAAAAATTGTATTGGGGAAATAACAATTTAAAAAAATAAAAAAATAAATAAACGCTCAGTTAATCCTTACCAGTCAACCATCTGTACTAGATTTTAGACCTTCAGAGATATTAAATTTGTCTTCAAAATAATGAAAAAAAAAAGAATTTTGGTAGATATTCAAACAGTTGCATTAGGTTGAAACTATGCTACAAATACTGATGGTTTGTGAATTCATTCAGCTATAGTTTAAGATGTAGAGATGTTCTGGTGGCCATTCCCACCTGAGCTAGTCAGTTTCACTGTTTCCAGACTTTGCTCTGGGTCATAGATGACCATTACTAAACATCACTCCTACTCTAAACCATTACATATATGATTTATGTATATATAATTTATTTATGTATAAGTATACATCTATCTAACTATCTATAGATATATATATATGGAGAGAGAGATAAAGGGAAAGAGAAAGAATGTGATTTTCAAATTCTAACCGATGGCCTAATCATTACATGGAATAAATAAGAGTGGCCATTGCTAACATCTCAGGTGTTTTGATAACAATGAGATCTCACTGTTTCACACTTTAAGATTATGTGATATTCTCAATGTGATAAAGCTTTGTAAATAAGAATCGTATCAAGTTTGTGCATAATAATTGTAATTTCATGGCTTACCAAACAAATTATTTGAGCTATCATTTATTTATGAGCAGTATTTAGTAATAGGGGTATTCTAATTAAGACTCTGAGCCTATTAATTTTAATTATAATCTTTTTTTTTTTTTTTTCTTTTTAGGGCCTCACTCACAGTATATGGAAGTTCCCAGGCAAGGGGTCAGATTGGAGCTGTAGCTGCTGGACTATATCCCAGCCACAGCAATGTAGGATCCTAGCTGAGTCTGTGACCTACACCACAGCTCACGGCAATGCCAGATCCTTAACCCACTGAACAAGGCCAGGGATCGGATCTGCATACTCATGGTTACTAGTCTGGTTTGTTACTGCTAAGCCACAGTGGGAACTCCCTAATTATACTCTTTCTAATTAAACCCAATAAACTATCTTCTGAGGAAGTACAGGAAGTCCTCAGTTTAGGATGGTCTGAATTATGAAGCAATATGTAGTGAGTAGAAACTGCACTTTAAATTTTTGACTTTGATCTTTTCCTGGGCTACTTATATGCCATAGGATAGCCTCTCTCATGATACTCTGTTGGGATGCTGGATAGCCTCAGCTCCCAGTCAGTCACACAGTTGTCAGGGTAAATAACCAACACACTTGCAATCATTCTGCACGCATACAACCATCTTGTTTTTCACTTTTAGTATAGTAGTTAATAAATTACATGAGATATTCAGTACTTTATTATAAAATAGTCTGCATGTTAGATGATTTTGCCCAACTGCAGGAAATGTAAGTGTTCTGAGAATGTTTAAGGTAGGTAAGGTTTTGATATTTGATAGGTTAGGTGTTAAATGCATTTTCCAATATGATATTTTCAATTACCGTGGGAAACCCTATCATTAAGTTAAGAAAGATTTGTGGTTTAATTTTTTGCTAGACCCATCATACTAATGAATCCAAATAAAACTCATTAGTGATGAATCCAGATAAAAGCCAGTGTCCTTTTTCATAGTTGAAATCCAATATAATCTTAATAATCCATGACTCTAACAAGCCCTCTTCCATTTGGGCTTTCCAGTAATTTCTGTCAATTGCCATGATCTTTCTGTCTTCCTTGAGTGCCCCAACTTTCTGTATCTCATGGATATAGAGATACAGAAGACATTTTGTCTTCAATAGCATTGTCATACCTTTGTTGGACTATGATTTCATTATAGCAGAAATCCTTTTGCCATGAAGCCTAAATCTTTAAATTACCTAGGTCCCTGACCTTCAATTTGAATCCTACTTTTCCCAGTTGACCTCAGCAATGCAGTAAACAGTCTCCTCTAAAGATTTCTCTTTATGGCAGTCTTAATAGCGGTTATATCAAGAAATAATCTTATAAATGTTTGAAAAGGAACTACTTTGTGGGACTGTGTGTGAGGCAGGTGGCTGTTTTCCTTGTGGTCTTCCAAGATGCCTCTGGAATAAACAGAGGCACAGAGATTAAACAACTCTTCTAAGTATGCAGAGCAAGGAAAGAGGGAGCAAAATTTCTGGCCTGCGTTGGCTAGAATCTAGAGTTCAAGATCAAGGATAGATTGTCTAGAAAATTAACTTCTAGACAATCTATCCTTGATAATAGGGTGTGGAGAGCATTTTTAAATCATGTTCATTATCTCTGCCATTGGAGTTATGGTTCTAGTAACTATGATATTGTCAATCAAATTAGTGCATAATTTTATTTCCCTATATTGAGCTCTGAATATATCAAAACTTCTAAATGATTCACATATCTCCAATAATTTCAGTAAAGAAAAACACCTTATGTGCAAAGTGAGGATAATGAGAGCCATGTGGCACTATTAGGTTACATGGCTATTTATCTGTGGCTGAATTGCTTTTTAACATAGCTATTTTAAAAATAGTCTTTTTTTTTTTTTTTTTCAAGGAAGCAGTGTGGCTCACTACTTCACATCTTTCTTTTTAGAAGAGAAAGGCCTGAGACAGGAGTGGTGATCATTATCTCTCTGTGTGAGAATAATTCCTTACTTGACCAAATTTTGGTCAAGGTCCTGAATCTTTTTTTTTTTTTTTTTTTTTGTCTTTTTAGGGTCAGACCCATGGCATATGGAAGTTCTCAGGCTAAGGGTCAAATTGGAGCTGTAGCTGCAGTCTTACGCCACAGTCCCTTGGGATCCAAGCTGTATCTGTGACCTACACCACAGTTCATAGCAATGCCAGATCCTTAACCCACTAAGGGTTTGAACCTGTGTCCTTATGGTTACTAGTCAGGTTCATTGAGCCACAGCAGGAACCCCAAGGTCCTAAACCTTCTAGACCCATCTGTGCATTTCTATGTAAATCTAGTTTTAGCAAAACCCCTAAGTTATTTTAACTAGAATTCCCCCTCTTTACTCTTTACTGCCCCCTAGATGATGTCTGATCCCCCTGGGGGGGTCTTCAGCAAGAATCCATGAAGTCAGTTTAGCCAGAAATCTCCTTAACCCTTATGTTTCCTCTTAGTAACTTCCCATCTGCTGACTCCCACCCTGCTGCCCGGCTATGAATTTCCACTTGCCTTCCCTGTATTTATAGTTGAGTCAAATTTTTCACCCCTACTGCAAAAATCGCATTGCAGTGGTTCCTATACCTATCGCCATGGTCCTAAATAAGTCCGCCTTAATATTTTTTTCTTTTTCTTTTAAGGATACACCTGTGGCATATGGCAATTCCCAGGCTAGGGGTAGAATTGGAACTACAGCTGCTGGCCTACTCCACAGCCACAGCAAGGCAGGATCCTAGCTGTGTCTGTGACCAACACCAGAGCTCATGGCAATGTTGGATCCCTGACCCAGTGAGTGAGGCCAGGGATTGAGTGAGGCTGCATCCTCATGGATACTAGTCAAATTCATTTCTGCTGTGCCACAGTGGGAATTCCTGCCTTAACATAATTAACAAGTGTCATTGGATATATTTTTTTTTCTTCAACATGCCAAGGTTTAGTTCTGGAAATCGCAGCAAGAGTCATTATTGCTTGTAGGAAAGAGAGAAGTGAGCCCAGTTGTCCTTTCAGCATGGAGGGCCCATTCCCAGGTCAAGGCCACAGGAGATACTGCGTTTCTGCCAGCTCATGCCTTTCATTGGCAACATTATGTCTCTTTAATGGGGACCAGTATATAGGAGAACCTGGGGAGGTGAAAAAAAAATGCTGAACCCTAGGAAACCAAGAATAAACTTCATATATCATAGGTTACAATATTGAGAGTATTAAACAAACAATAGTTCCAGTAATAGTAGGCAACATAAATATGCCAAATGCCTTCTCTAGAACTAATTAAAAATATTGACCAATCACTAAATAACACAGCTCTCCCCAAGACCATACTATTCTGGGAATAGTAATAAGTATCAACAACTTTCAGAGAGAGCTGACCTAAGTCATAGCAAAGTAATACATCTCTGAATCTTGTTCTATAAGCTGTGGGAGCAGGAATTAGATGAGAGAAAAAATAGTTTATTGGTTCAAACAACTTTTGATTTGACAAATAAAAGAGAAAAATTAGACCTAGATCTGTCAAAATCTGAAGAAAGAATATGTAAGTTTTTTATAAGAATCTATTATTAGAAAGCAAAAAAAAAAAAAGTCAAATAAAATATAATTGAGTTTGTGAGCTACTGTAAAGTTTTTGAACTTGCAAATAGGTCAATTGCCAAAAGAAAATTATACCTGAAAGAAAAATCTACAGGATATTACAATTTAATAAGAGAAAATTTTATGCATGTAATATAATTATGTTTATCCCATGCCCACTCTGGATACTGAACTATTCAATTTTATTCCTTAAAGACATTTTCCTGTTTTGATTTTTGTGTAAGCAGAGATCACAAATCCACTAGCAAAATAAATATTACAATGTGTTTTAGCCCCATCCATTATGATAATTCTAGCAAACAGCTGGTGTCACTTAAAAAGTAAGAATAATTAGGGGGTATAGCTCAGTGGTAGAGCATTTGACTGCAAAAAGTAAGAATAATTAAAATATAACACTTGGGCAACAGCTCCTAACTTAAGATGGAAAATCCCACCTTCAACATTAATTTTTTTTTTTCTTTTTAGGGGCTGCGCCCATGGCACATAGATGCTCTCAGGCTAGGGGGTCAAATCAGAGCTGCAGCTGCCAGCCTATGCCACAGCCACAGCACACAGGGATCTGAGCTGCATCTGTGACCTACAGTATAGCTCACGGCCACACCAGATCCCTGACCCACTGATTGAAGTCAGGTATTGAATCCACATTCTCATAGATACTAGTCGGATTCATTTCTGTTGTGTCACATAGGAACTCTCTCCCATTCAACATTTAAATCAAATATTTTCTTTTTCCTAATACAGTTAATGATTAAAATATTATCATTTGCTTTTTCACCAACATGACTTAATTGAATGAAATGTGTACAATTATAAGAATTGTGAAATTGAGAACTGGCAGCAAAGGATTTTTGTTGAACTTCTGTAAATGAAATAGTGAAAGGAAGGATATGCCATCTAGATAAAGAGAAGAATGAAGTATAGGAGTAGAGTCTGAATAGTTTTAAACCTCTCTCCTCAGCTTTGGTTGTTTTTTGGAATGTTTCATATAAATTGGTGTTCATATGACACAATTTTATAACTCCCATCTTAATTCCCATTGCAAACAGTGTTTGCATAAGGTTTTGAAATTTTCAAAAATGCTTCATTACTATTATTCTTATTTTTGTTATTATCATTGTTATTTGAGCTGCACATCTACCTTATAGGAATGCAAGGAAGATGCATAGAGAGAGACAGAGACAGAAATAAGTCAGTTAAGACACAGAAAAATAGGAAACTTGGAAAGGTCATACTACAAGTTAATGGCAAGATCCAGGACTGAATTTACCATTTATTCATTAATTATTTGGAGTAAGCATTTCCTATGCTCATACCTATCATTATTTAAAGATAAATTAGTCTAGTTTCTAATTACACAGATGTAAAAACTAAGTCTGTGGGAAAGATAACAAACCTTAAGCTTTAGGAAAGGACTAGGTCAAATATGGAAAGTCTAGATTCATTACTTAACTTTGCAGATGATTTTATAATTAAATTCATAGTCAGTGTTTCCTGTCATATCTGCACTTGCTGTGAAACAGGCTTCAATGCACAGACCTGGCTTAGTTCTGCCTCTCTAGATGGCTTGGCACTGAAGCAAATTTCTAAAATGTCAATGCCTATGAAACCAGTATGTTGATAAAGGGCAACAACTGACATCATCAAAACACAACTTTATTTCCATTTTCCACCATCCCTTTAAAATGTATTCAAGTCAGGGTGATTTTTCTATGCCCTTTGATGAAAACTTCCACACCACTGCCTTTTAATGCTCACTTTTTGACAGAGATCAGAATGTCCAATTCACCGTATTAATTAAAACTATGACTTTTATTTATCATTGTTATAACCTCACCTCTCCTTGTTTAGTAATAGAGAATGGAAGCCTGCAGTAGGAAAGAGAGAATGATTGGCTTCTTATTTAATTATTTTAATCTCTTCTTTTCTAATCTCACCTGACCTTGCAGGGCACATTCTGACACCTACGGAGTTGGGAAAGGGTGAGTGTGAAGCAGTCAAGGAAAGTGAAATCTTTTATTTAAATGGCACAATAATAGTAAGTTGTTTCCATGGTCTCTGAGCTTCAAAGATGTTTGAAGCTAATCTTTTTTTATGGTGCTGCTAGAAACTCTTAATAGTTTGTGTCTTTTCTTTCTAACTTTAGCTCACGTGACCTGGGTAAGAAGATGTATCATTGTATGGATGATAGTTTTCCCTGAATTAAGCATCCCT
The DNA here is from genome assembly GCF_054392235.1 of Sus scrofa. Taxonomy (NCBI): domain Eukaryota; kingdom Metazoa; phylum Chordata; class Mammalia; order Artiodactyla; family Suidae; genus Sus; species Sus scrofa. The sequence goes on along the minus strand of NC_139396.1, from coordinate 142,265,355 downwards.
AGAAATACAATTCCATCCCTGAGTTTTTTGCTGCTGGTAGTTGTTCATAGCTTGTGGTGACCCAATTGGACAAGACCCATAATGAACCCAGGCTGGGTCTTCACCTTAAAGATGGCCCTCCAACTATCTGTAGGAAATAGCGACACATCCATTGTTCTTTTTAGTTGCCTTTTTAAAAGTTTTATCAAAGTATAGTTGTTTCACAATGTGATAATTTCTGCTGTACATCAAAATTATTCAGTTATATGTGCACACACATCCATTATCTTTCAGATTCTTTTCCCATATAGATTATCACAGAATATTGGGTAGAGTTCTCTGTACTAGAGAGTGGGTCCCCATTAGGTTCCAAATACCTCAGTATGCATATTCCAGTCCATCCCTCCCCCTTGTTCTGACCAACTCTTAGAGGTAGGATGACTGCAAAGTAGCAGCCCTCTCCTGGATGTCCAGTAAAAGAGAACTTCTTGAATATTCTTTCTGTCTTTTGTAGGGGTCACATCACCCTAGACATAGCGTGGCCTCTTTCACTAGAAATGAGATGACACCTTCCTTCAGGTGGTGAGCTAATCAGAGTACAACAGCTCTTTTTGCAGAAAAACTCTTCTCAAACGTTTCTTACCAAAGCCTCTTTTCTTTCACTTATCAATCCCTTTTTATATATTCTGTCCAGCTGAGGACTCCAAAAGTTATAGAATTTATTCACAGAATTGCCTTGAAACCTCACTTTGGAAATTTTTATGCCTTCTGTATAGGGGTCTAGTAGAATGTCATTGTTAATATCTTGCAATATGTGATTTATAGTCAAGAGTATAAGTACATGGGTCTTAGGGAAGCAGTTCTTGCAGCCAACTAGGTGTGTATTAGATGTTGAGCTAATAGATAGATAAAACCAAATTCAGCCAGGGTATTGATCATTTATAAGCTAAAATGGAAGATCTCACCCCAATCTAGAATTTGCAATGGAGATGATTGGGAAATGAAACATATTCACAAAAGATTATATGGGGATTGCTCAGTCATGATTTTGATTTACTTCCCCAAACTTTTACAGTTATAATTCTCTAATCAGGTGGTCTCCTCTAAGTCAAATTAAAATTTTAAGACATTTATGGTTGTTCTTTATAATTTTCAAAATAAAATTTTGAGAAGCAATATTTTTTATTTAACTTGGGATGTCTTCATATTAACATGTATTTGCCCATTATTTACCACTTGGAAAAAGTACTCATTTTGAAGCCATCATTTGATACCACCATTATTGATAAAAACTGCAAATATAGTTTACAGATCATTGCATTTACATTTTTATTTTCCCCATCATAATTCCTTGTATTCCAGTAAGCTTTCCAAAGCCAAGTAAAGAGTTATAGTGACAGTGATGGGTGAGCATATTTTGCGCTTTGTCAATTCAAATAAAATCCTAGCTAGTAAACTGCAAACTATTTTTTTTTTAGCAAAGAGTAAAATTCAGTGATGTATGTAAAAAAGAGACCTGTGTACACGATCACAGGTAGTGTTGATGGTGTTTTAAATAGTACTCCCTTTTTAAAAAAAATCTATTGTTTCTTCAACATGCCTTGAACATGTCTAATATTTTTATACTCAGTTTTCTATCATTGGTTGTATTTGAAACTGATTTGAAATAAAAAACATAAGACATATTATGTGACTGGATGCAAGACAAAGCTACATTATCCATCAAGAATGAGAAGACCAACAAGGGGAGGAAGAGGAGCAAAGTGAGAAGAAAGATGTCACCTTATGCTCGAACTGTATAATTGTATTACCAGTGGCCATGCTGTTTACTTGTTCATGTCCTTTCAAGCACTGTAGCAGATTGAAATGACAAACACTTATATTCCTTCAAATACTTTATACAATCATATTTGCTTGTAGAAAATAACTAAAAATGACTCACAGTGCTTAAAGAGGGCTGGAAATAGTAAGTAACCAGTTATTGTTATCTGATAATAGTGAAACATGGATTGTGGGAGGGACTGCCTGGGTTCTAACCCTGCCTTCTCCACTAAACAGTTGTGTGACCAGGGAAGTTACTTAAATTATTTGAGTAGTATTATTACTTAAATAATAGTACTTGCTTCAGGCAGTTTTTTTTTTTTTTTTTTTAATGAATGAGATAGTACATGTAGAATATACAGTAAGTTTCTGGCATGCAGTGAACTTTTGATAGTCAACTTTTAGGAGTGATATTTTTGGAGATTGAGCTGCTATACAGGTATCACTCAGATCACCATTCTTTAGTGACCATCACTGGGGGCCAGATATTAAGAAAGGCACTGCAATCAGAGAAGATTGCAGGCAGTCAATCTCTGTTCTAAAGAGGTTTCCATCTTGTAGAGAAGATAGACAAAACACAGAGTCAAAGAAAATGGTTTCAAATTTTAATACATTTTATAGACAAGATGGGGATGAAATAGGACAAAACCAGTGAGAGATTTATGTTAGCTATGGTGTTATAAATGATATCATTAAGAAGGGAACATTTATTATTCCCAGCGATCAGCTTAAAGATGAAAGAGAGCTGTGTGAAGAATGTGAGGGCTAGCACTCAAGGAGGAGAACAGCATGAGCAAATGTAATAAGAAAGGAAAAATTTTCTTGGAAAAATGGGAAGAACTTATAGATCTGGGGGGCTGGAGGAAAGACAGCATCATGCCTTGAAGATAGAATCAGGGTTCACCTCACACAAGATCCCAGAGACCATTGTAAGGATCTGGGATTTCATTATGTGGAATGGGAACTTGTTGAAAAGTTTTTAAGCAAAAGTGTGGTGTGATGTAGTTTGCATTTAAAACCTCTCTTCTGCTGCTTTATGGACAAGTCTCCCCAAACGCTTTGCATCCTAATCAGTTAGTGAAGGAGGCAGTATTTGAACCCAGGTTGTCATCCCCACAACCAAGTGCTTAATCATTGTGTAGTGCTGCTTCTGCTTCTGTAAGGCTTATGTCTGGGGTCTCTCATGAGCACATTGTGCCATTTTTAGTTACTTTGTACAAAAAAATCTTGAGTGTACAGAGTATTTGAAGGAAAAAACGTACCTGTCATTTCAACTTGCTATAATGTTGAAAAGAAGTAACATGCTAACTACTCATGTAATTCTGTGATGTGGGCATTAGACAACATAATTTTCACTTTGTAGCTCCTCTCCCTTTTACAGGCTATCTTCTTTATAACCTGATTTCTTCATCTTACACTAAATCACAGTCTTGTAATTACAACAATGTTTTTATAATAATTAACAAAATACTTTGTTTCCAGTGGGTGCCATGAAAGTGTCTTACATTTCAGATCAATTACAAATAGAACCAATGATAAAAAAACTGTGGAGACTAAAGATACTGGATGTGCTCAGAGCATATCAAAGGAATGGCAGAATTTTTTTTTAAGGAGTACTCTTTAAAATACCATTGGCACTACCTGTGATTGTGTATACACAGATCATTTTTCAGACATCACTGGATGTTAATCTTTGCTAACAAAATAACTTGTCATTTATTGCTTGCAGTTTATTTGAACTGACAAAACACAAAACATGTTTGCCCATCACTGTCACTATAGCACTTCACTTGAATCGTGAAGAGCTTAATGCAGGAAAGAGAAAAATGGTAATGGGTAAAACAATCACAAATCTAATGATCTATAAACTGTATTTGCAGTTTTTCAACAATAATGATGCTATGATCTAAGTGACTTCAAAAGGAAGAAAAGCACTTTTTTAACCAATTGGCAAATAATCAAATGCATTTATAAGAAGACAAGTTAAAGAAAATACTTTAAAATATATTTTGAAAACTATAAAGAATGACCAAAAATGATGAAGACCTCAATTTGGTTTAGCACAGATCATTTGATTACAGAAACATAATTGTGTAAGCTTTTAGAAGTAAATCAAAATCATGAAAAAAAATGGAGTTCCCTGGTGTAGTGGTTATAGGACCTGGTGTTGCCACTGCTGCGGATCAGGTCATGGCTGTGGCGCAGGTTCGCTGCCTGTGCTGGGAACTTCCACATGCCATGGTCATAGCAAAAAGGAAAAAAAAAAAAGAAAAGAAATCATGACAGAAATCCTTATATAAAATGTTTCCTCCTCAGTCATCTCCACTCCAAGTGCTAGACAGGGAATTTGAATCATTGCTTTTGTTTTAAGTTATAAATGTACTGAAATCATCAAATTAAATAAATAATTGAAGGTTAATAAAATAAATATCTTTTTTACACAAATTTAAGTCCACCTAAAATATCTTAATAAATGTAATCATTTATCCTAAGTCCATTGCCCTATGGTGCTGCTAAGATAATGTAACCCACGTGGAAGGCAACTGTAGTAGAAAGGGCTTTGGAGCAAAGCAGTGGTGGAGGCAGGGGGTACACTGACATAGCTGCTGTTGTTGTCTAGTTGTAATTCACTAGGCTGGCCAATTCTTACTTAAAAAGACAGTGACTTTAAGATGTATTTTGTTTCATGCATAATTGACAGATCCATTGTAGGAATTACATGACTATACTCACTTCTTGGCTTGCAGCATCAATGGTTTTCCCATCAAATGCTTATTCATTTTAATTCCACTAATGAAGTCTATTGAGGAAATTTTGAAGGCTAATGGATTAAAAAGATCTCTGATTAGACTATTTCACTTTCTGATATAATTGGCAAAAGGGGTTGATTTGGCAAATTTGTGATATTTTTATCTGTTTATTGGCACAGGTCAATGGGTGATTGAGAGGTATAAAATTAAATGTAACAATGTCAAAAAATTGAAGTCAACTTGATCTATATCTGATTAGCCCTTTTATCAAATGAATAACTAACATAACACTTTAAAAATACTCTAGGACTCAGTAAATTGATATTTAATTGATCTCACACACCCCTCATCAAAAACATTGGGGCCAGTGCACTGGGAAAGATGGGAGATCTAATCTTTATGGAGACACACACAAAAAATCAGCTACATTTTTACCAAGTTTTGTAGAAAGTGTTTCATATTAATAAACAATTTGGGCTTATGCAAGGTTAAAATAATCTGGGATTAGATAATTAAGTGCATTCATTCAAAATCAGCTTTGTCCCTTAGCCTATAAATCCACTGATATCTTTTGTTCCCACTTTTGTCATTTTCAGCCCTATAATTGAATAGGAATCTGTTTGTATTTTTATAAACTTTCTCCTGTCCTTGAGAAACTCCCAAGCACTTACTCAGACTGAGAAACAAAGTTAGCAAAACATGGAGAGAAAACCTTAAGCAAATGATCCTACGAACCTCTGAACACCATTCAGAGAGGAGAGAGGAATGGTGGCCCTACAAAGAGCCTTTGTTGATTCTGATGGAGCAATGGGGAAAGGTTATTGTTGCTCTTTTCTGTCTACAGACAGCAGCTAGTCAGGCAGTGACTCTTTCATTTTAGGGTACAATCCTGGGTTCCAAGAATAAAACAGTAGCCAAAGGCAGCACACACTCCTGTGAACTTCCCAGAGTCATTCATTGGCAATAGGACAATTTCTCATTCTTCTTTCCACCAGTTATCAAAGGCTGAGAGATCTTCCTGTTCTTTCTTTACTTTTTTTTTTTTGCAATAATTTTGGGAAAGAGGATTGTTGAATAACACCACTTTATGAAGATTTGTAAAACAATTAAGTGTATCAATTTCTATTAGTGTTACATACCAGCTCCAAACTTAGTGGCTCAAAACAACCATTCATGTAGCTCAGGAATGTGCCCTTGTGTAGAGCCTGGCAGGATCAGCTCTTCTCTGTTTCTCTTGACATCTGCTGGGGCTGAGCATCCCCTTCTGAGATAGCTTGATCACAAGGCTCAATCACTTGCCAAGTTGGCACTGGCTGTCATCTGGGAGCTCAGCTGAGGCTAGGTTTTGAGGGCCTATATTCCTCTCCCTTATGGCAAGGTGGCAGAGCTCCAAAGCAAGTGTTTGAAGAAAACCTTGCATAGTCTTCTGGCATCTAACCTTAGAGTTTCTTGTTACTTCCATCACAGTCACATGCTACCCAGGTTAAGAGAAGGGATAGGTGGAGCATGTGGGGTTTGTGAAATTGTTGCAGTCCTTTTCAGAAAATACAATCTGTCATAACTTTTTTCTTAGACATTACCTAAAAGTCTTCATTTGTTATGATTAACAATAACTATCTTGAGGTTTACCATCAGAAGCACAGGGACTAGATTTTCTGTAAGAAAACAAAGCCAGGAATTCCCGTCGTGGCGCAGTGGTTAAGAATCCTACTGGGAACCATGGGGTTGTAGGTTCGGTCCCTGGCCTTGCTCAGTGGGTTGGGGATCCGGTGTTACTGTGAGCTGTGGTGTCCGTTGCAGACGCGGCTCGGATCCCACTTTGCGGTGGCTGTGGTGTAGACCTGCAGCTACAGCTCTGATTAGACCCCTAGCCTGGGAACCTCCAGGTTCCGCGGGAGTGACCCTAGAAAATGCAAAAAAAAAAAAAAAAAAAAAGGAAAACAAAGCCATATTAGACATTGAAAGTGGTATGATTTTATTGTAATTGTTATTTGTGTTTTGGGCATTATTTTTTATTGATTAAATGAGATATATTAGGATTCTAAGAACTTCAAAGACTTTAGAAGGCGCTTACTTTAGTTTTCTACAAGCAAACACACACACACATGCAGGACCTCACATTACCCTCCCTCTACCACATGCACACACAAAAAATGCTTTGCATTTATAGGGTGTCCTCCAGTCTGGGATACTTAGTTCCTGCTCTGGGTCTGATCAAGGTGTCAATTACCAAAGACGAAGAGCAGAAAGGACACCATCCCTACCTACGTTCAGTATACACACCATTAACACCGACAAAATTCCAGCTGGAGCCCTTGAGACATGCTCCTGGTCGGGATAGGCGGCAGCAAAGAAAGAAAAGGTGGGGTAGGGTGTGGGGACACGTGGCCCCAGCACCAGAAAGAGGAGAGCCTGGTGGTTGGGGCTGCTGCGCCTGTAACCCCTGCACAGCCAGGTCAGCAACTCCCTCATGTCAACCGCACCACTAGCGCACAGCCCCTCCGCTGGCGCTGCCATCCACCTCCAACTCCTGTGGCCATAGGTCGTCCCCTTCAAGTGGCCACCAGCCTCAGAACTGTCTTCCAGTGCTTTCAATTTGAATGGAGTCAAGGTCTTAAGCACCCTCCCATAGGACTGCGAAGGGGAGATCGCTGCAGCAAGATTCAGGTTTGGGGAGTTACCCTCGTAGCTCAGTGGTTAAGGAACCCGACCAGGATCTAGCTGTGGTGTAGGTCGCAGACATGGCATGGATCCTGAGTTGCTGTGGATGTGATATACCGACAGCTGCAGCTCCAATTAGACCCTTAGCATGGGCACGTCCATATGCCTCAGGTGCGGCCCTGAAAGGAAAGGAAAAAAAAAAAAAAGGATTCAGGTTTGGGACCTCTCTCCTGTTCAACGTAGGGAAAAGTTGGGGGACGGCAGCACCACCCCTCCAGCCAGGCTGCACGATTTCCATCATCATTGAGCTTGTGTTCCTCCGCGCAGAGAGAGGTTGCAGCTTCTGCAGCCCCGGCCACACTCCAGCTCAGCTCTGAGCAGAACTCTAGGGCTTGGTGGGATTTCAACTTTTGGGAATCCAGGGCTCTTACCCTACTTCTGCTTTGCCCACGGCGCCCTCTAGAGGCAGCGAATGGGAAGAAGGAAGGGAGCCTGAGCCTGGGCAAAAATGCCTTGAACAAAGGGAGCGGGGCAAGGACAAAACCACCAAGTTCGTGGTGGGGGAGCTAAAGTGGACTTGCTATGAGTTTGCTCCAGCAGGAGACACCGCTGGAACAAGCCATGGTCCACTGGTTTGGTTTAAAAAATGCACAGTGGGTTTCCCTTTTGGCTTAGTGAGTTAAGGATCCAGTTTTGTCACGGCTTCACAGCTGTGGCTCTGGTTGCAGCTGTGGCAGGTTGGATTCCTGGGGAAAAGCAGATGAAGGGTGGAAAGGATTAAAGTCAGCGGGGGATCAGTGGAGTTGGATGAGGGTTTCTGAATGAGGGAGAAGCTATGAACTAGAGCTTATACCCATATTCTTTAGAAATGATAATATCTGCTAAACAAAAAAAAAAAAAATCCCCATCCCATCTTATCCCCATCTCCTTCAAAATCCAAGCGTCCAGGAAATTTCTAAGCAAGAAGATAAATTTACTTCCTCTTTATTTCCTGGAAACTTAAGATTATTCAGCATGATACCTTTCCCCAGATTTTCATTTATAATGTAATTCCCAGAAACCTTTTTGGAATAGTGCTACTTTAGTTATTTGAACTCATCGTTAGATTTTTGTTTAAAGTTGTGCACATTTTAAAACAATTTGTTCATTTTTATTTCTTTGGTACATAGGTATATATTAAGTCAAATCATGATAATGGCATTTAGTATGATACCATCCACAGGGTTTACCCTACAATTTAACCTTTATGTCAGAGGTTATGATTTTATATCATTCCCAGGACTGGTTTAATCAAATAATTGAATCAGATATTCTTTCCATTTGGGTTTGAGAGACTTTTGCCTTCATTTCCTAACTTAATCACCATATCTTTTATCATAACCCTGAAAATTAATCCTCCAGTTTGAACTTGAATCTTCTTATACTAATTGAGTAACTTTCCTGCTACTTTAAGTAATTAATACAAGTTCTATATTTAAGCAGAAAGTTTAAATTCTTCAAACATGTAAGACTTGTTAAGCCAAGATTCAAAGAACTTTGGGTTTGAATTATTTCTACCTTTCATTACTGTCCTAGTTGGGAAACACTCCTTTCACCTCTCTATTGAAATAAAAATCTTGGAAAGACCAAGGAGAAGAGAGTACATCTTTGGCAAATCAGAAACTCCAGCTAAGAAATGGAACAAAATACTGCTGTGTTTTTGGCTAAACATACTTTAAATCCTAGTGGGGCTTATTTGGTTTAGGACATAGAGAGAGGGTGATAGAATGACATTTCTGAGATAAATAGTAAATTATAGCATTTGTTAAACCTGATATTTTCAAAGCATATTTATTAGTGAAATTTCTTTTCTTTGAACTCTTACATTCAATAATGACAGCCCCAAAATACACAAAGAGGTGGTTTTATCAGTAAGTGCATACACAATAAAAAGGAAGAACTAATTTTGTTCCCCTAAAATAATATGAAAGTACTGTTCTACTTTTTCTGTATATCTTAATTACTGTGCTATTTCTCTGCCTGGACAAAGATTCTGTCTCTTCAGAAACGAAAACACTGCACAAATAGCATTTCTGCAGCAAGCAAACATCGTGGCAGATAAAAGTGAGAATGAAACACAGATTTGGGAAGCAAAATTAAAGGCCACCTTTGAGACACATGCTTCTCTTTACTTTGGAAGGGAAAGATGCTCAAAAGACATACATGAGACAAAGAAACTTCCATGTAATGTTTAACATGAAAGAACAGCTTCTATTCTGAGGTATAGGTAAGTAAAAATAGGGTGTGAATGTTCCATACAAGAAGACTCATGTGTTTTGTTTGTTTGTTTGTTTTTTTGTTTGTTTTTTGGTCTTTTTGTCTTTATAGGACTGCAACTGTGTCATACGGAGGTTCCCAGACTAGGGGTCTAATCAGAGCTGTTGTTGCCAGCCTATACCACATCCATAGCAACACCAGATCCAAGCTGCCTCTGTGACCTACACCACAGCTCACGGCAATGCCAGATTCTTAACCCACTGATTGAGGCCAGGGATCAAATCTGCAACGTCATGGTTTCTAGGCGGATTCGTTTCTGCTGCTGCACCACGACGGGAACTCCGATTCATGTGTTTTTAAAGTTCTTATGATGAAATAATTTTAAATTCATGGAAGAGTTGCAATGAAGTTGGAGAGATTTCTCTACCTTTCACCAAATTTCACATTTCATATTGTACATGTGTAATAAATTATCTGTTTGAATCCCTTCCTGAGATTTCCCAACATAATGAGAATGACTTTAATTTGCACTCTTTGCGATGTAGTATTATATGAGTTTTGATAAGTGCATAGTCATGTGTCCACCACCTACTACCATAATGAAGAGTTCTATCATCCTAAAATTTTCTCTGGGCTGCTATTGTGTAGTCAGCTCTAACCCCTTCTCTCAATACTTACCGTCCACCAATCATCATTCCATCTCATAGTTTTGTGTTTTTTTAATGTCACATAAATACAGGCATGCATGTGGCATATAGCCTTTGGTGTCTGACTTCTTTCACTTAGCAAAACACTTTCAAGGTCCATCTATGCTTTTGCATGAATTAATTACCCATTCTTTTTTTATTTCAGAGTGTTGTTCCATTGTAAAGACATACTATAATTTGTTTATCTATTACCATGTTCAGAGATATCTTGGTTGTTTTCAGATTTTATGAACAAACCTGCTATAAACCCTGTTCAGAGGGTTGTTACAGAGATGGTAGTTTGTGTTGGGTATAGAAGATTTAATTTCAGCTCGCCACGTAGAAACACTAATTGAGAGACATGAAGGTTGGAAAACTAATGAACAAAAATAAAAGAAAAATGAATTTCAGCCTAGATCTTACCACCCATTGCTGGAAAGGATATTCTGAGTCTCAATTTCTTTATCTGTATAGGACTATTGCAATAATCAAGCAAGATGCTGCACATAAAACATCTTGTATGTGGCTGTGCTTTGTTGGCCATCATAGTAACTGAGCTGAGTTCATCAAGCACTTTTTGAGCACACCCAATATGCCAAGTGCTGCATTGGTAGAAATAGCAAAAACAGATGACACAATTCCTAGATGTAAGCCCAGTATTTTACGGGAAACAGATCTGAAAAAGGAGAAACACAGGAAGTGTGGTAGGAATATAACATAGAAATGCAAATAAATAGCTTCATTGTGCATGTCTGGCTAACCAAGAGCTGGAGATGTGTAAGGAAAACATACAGATGTCAATCCTTAGAGTTAGTAAGGTATACTGGAAGGAGTACGGACTTTGTGGTTAAAGAGAATAAATTCAATCTTTTTCATGTGGCTATTAAATAAATCATCTTGAGCAAGTCTTTTCACTTTTCAGAACAGAAGGATTTGAAATAATCAATGCATAAAAAGTACTTGACACATTCACTTGCTCACTTATTCATTCAACAGATATGAATGGACATTGTTTAATGCAATGATTAGATAGATAAGGATAGGAAATAAAACCTTAAATACATGAAATGAATAATTAATTTTGGATGTTGATAGATCATGTAAATTTAATGAATAGAGTGATGTGGTAGGGAGTGACAGAAGAAGAGTTGTTAGATTGGGTGGATGAGGAAATGCTTTCTAAAGAAAGAATATTTTAGCCAGAATGTGAATGATGAAAAGTTGTCTGTGTTCAACGGACAGTTACATAAACATAACAAATGATCATTACAGAATCCATGTTTTTTAATCTTAAAAGGGAGATATCAAATTGTCAGATCATAGAGGGCTTAGAGAGCATTATAGCCAGTGAATATTTTATCTTTAATTCTGAGGAGTGTGTTAAAATGGAGATCCTAGGGCTCCAATGCCCAATTGCCCTCTTAGCCCAGCACAGAGCCAAGGTGTACTTTCTAAGTTTGGCAAAATTATCCAAGCCCAGCTTCATCCAATTTAGGTTCCAAAGAGGCAAAAGATATACTGTTGCTGTGCTTCCAGCAGCCTGATTAAAGGGAAAGTTGACAGCACCAAGATCCTGAAGGTAGAATCAGAAAGAATACTCTGAACTTAGGCTGCTGTTGACCATGAATCCAGCTCTTCTAATTGCAGCCATTTCTTCTCTGCTGGCCTCCTTGCTACCGATCAATTCTAGGAACACACCATGGATCACCATTGATTGGATAGTTAAAAATATCTAATCTTCTTGGATCTTGCCTTGTACCAATGATGTCATCAATTTAATCAAAGAGATTTGACTGGGATATATAGCCCTTGCTACGTGTTATCAGGTTGTTGCTCTAGAAGATTGAGTCAGTTTACATTACTGTCAGCATTGGCTCAGGGTACCATTTAAAAGGAGTAAAATGAAGGTTTTCATTCAAATTTTTAGCTTGAAAGAACTGATACTTACTTTATGTGCACACTTTTATTTAATATCCAGCTTCACTTTTTCTCCTTCAAATAGTGTAATCATTTGCGGGGCTTTGAAAGTAACACCTACAGCAACACCTGCAAAGGTTCTGATTCAATTAGTTGGTGGGGGTGTAGAAGTCCCCAGATGAATCTAATGTATAGCCAGGCTTGGAAATTACTGATGTGAGTATGACTCATTAAAAAAAAGAAAAAACCTTGCTGTTGTACGTGCATGAATTACTATACGTTTCAACAGCCTATTGAGGGATATTTAGATTAGGTTCAGTTTAACAGCATCTGGCATAGTTATCTTCTCTCTCATATGGACGTATGTACTAATGCAATTGTCTGACCGCAATTCTCTGATTGATCAGAGGAGTGCTTCTAAAGTGGTGCGATATGCACCTGTTGACTTTGTTTGTCTTGGCTTGAAGCTAGTTTTGATCATTAGGAATCATGGCAAATGATATAGGCTTAGACTTGATCCTAGAAAAGGCGGGTAATGACCCAGTGCAGGTGTGTCTGCTCAGGGCCAATCTGCAGGTTAACATGCAGCAGGCCAGCAGGTTCCATTATTTGTGCTCATTTAAGCTCATTACCATGGCACTTGGTGCTCAGATTTTTCCAGTAGCTCAGTCGGCCTTTTGACTTGAGTAAGGGTGTCACCAGTTTTCCTGCTTCGTAGATTTGTTGTTTTGTTGCCTATAAAGTGGGGGCATCTCATGCAAGATCCCAAGGAAGCGAAACATGAGTCAAATAAATATTGGATCCTTCACTGTGCGCCTGGATACTAGGTAAGAGGAACTATTGAGCTTTACTGTTCCATTTCACCAAACTTGATTTTGCATGAAAGTATGACCTGGCAGGATCTTATTCCTTAAAATATCTGCCTCTGCTTTAAAAACAAACGAAACTCTGAAAGAAATGCAAAGAAAAGAGATAAATTTTAAATTTAAGAAAATTGAATTTGTATCTAGACTCCTGGTTTCTATGAAGGCTGGTGCCTATAAATGATACTTTATTTGAAAAGAAATACTGGTTGCATAAAGATAGGCTAGAAATGGTGTTGTTTTTTTTTTTCTTTCAGTTTTTCTTGATTCCCCTGTACTCACAGTCTCTTCTCTGCTGAATCTACCTGGAACCAGAACTCTAGTTTTAAATTCCATTCTGAGCTCCTTTTAGAGGAAAAAGCAGCGCTTTTAGGCACAGTGGTCATAACTGCTGTTAAATAAAATGTGTTTAAGGGAAAATTTATCCTTCTTATCCTGGGCAAGGTTGAATCTGTTTTGACTGTATTCACTTTTAACATTTATTTACTGAGTGCTTGATATTATACAAAGCAGGTATAAACTAGCAGTCTGGTGGGAAAACAGCTGGAAGCACCACAGAACATAAGTACATAATTCAGAAGAAATCCCCCCTTCCTCTCTTTCTGCTTTTAGTCTCCTTTTTCTACTTCTTCCTCCGCTTCCCTTGACTCTGTCCTCCCTCTCTCTGGCCCTCTGTGAGGAAGTACACTGGCGATTTCTGGAGATAAAAGTATCTGAGTCTGAGGGGAAATGATGTCATGCACACCCTTATACGAGTGCACCAGGAATTCTCAAACTTGCAAGAAAGAGAAAATACAGTTGTCCTGAGGTAAGAAGCTGACAGCTAGGTCATGGAGCTTAATTGTTGAGGGAGGTGGGGGTGGGCTAAACGAAGAACCAGGGTGGGAAGATGGTTGCATGGGATGGGTGTGGGAAGGAGAGTAGATTCAGATGTGTGAGATTATACCTCATACATCTTGTTTTTAAAATTAGGCTCAGAGTTCCCGTTGTGGCTCAGGGGTTAACGAATCTGACTAGGAACCATGAGGTTGCAGGTTCGATCCCTGGCCTTGCTCAGTGGGTTAAGGATCTGGCGTTGCCGTGGGCTGTGGTGTAGGTTGCAGACACGGCTTGGATCCCACGTTGCTGTGGCTCAGGTGTCGGCCAGTGGCTACAGATCTGATTCAACCCCTAGCCTGGGAACTTCCATATGCTGCGGGAGCGGCCCTGGAAAAGGCAAAAAGACAAAAAAAAAAAAAAAAAAAGGCTCTTAGAGTCATAATTCTTGACTGAAGAAATGAAATGCAAGTACATAGTAGGAACTGTCCTTAGACATAGCACTTGGCTCAAGTCGTGAGCTGAGGCTGAGGAAACTTCAAGTTTACAAATGAGTCACTGCATAGAGGGGTCATGAGAGCTTTTAAAAATTGTTGTAACAGCAAATTGCTCTGTCTCAAATCTCCCCTTGAGGCATTATCAGAGGTGGACCTTTGGATTAAAAGGACCATGTAATGACCCTAGAGGGAGAGGGTGCACAGATGGAAAGAAACTTTTCTCGAAAGTGCCATTTAGTAAATATTTGAGGCTCTGCGGGCCAGATGGTCTCCATCACAATTATTCAACCCTGCTCTTGTAGCTCAGAGGCAGCTATAGTTTGGATGTGGCTGTGTTCCAATAAAGCTTTATTTATAAATATAAGTTAGGGCCAGATCTGCTGCAGGGCTGTCCTTTGCCACCCCCTGCCTCAGCAGAAGAGCACATGCATTTCTGGTAGGTAAGAGGTAGAGCTATTAATCTCAGCTTTGCCACTCTCTCTCTGAGACATGATGTTGGCCAGGTCACAGTGCATCACTGCATGTATTATCTTTTATAAGGAAAATAGTGAAAGCTGTTTCAGCTCTCTGGGTTGTGGTGAGAAGGCATGAAATCACAACTATGGATATTGGGGGAGGGGGTTTAAAAGCTGCAAACAATCCTAAGGAGGTGATATTTTATTATTTGGCTTTGGCAGTAATGAGTAAGATTTGATACTGAATGGTAAAAAAAAACCACACACTATCTTACCCCCAAAGTCAGAAGCACATTTCCTTTCCTCCTGCGTCGCTATCCAGTCTCTGTCCTCTCTGGTCCTGATGACCCAGTTTAGCTCTAGAAACATTAGCTTTTCCTCAGTGCCCCACAACCAGCACCTAAACTCTCCAACTCAAAGGGAGAACTAACGTGTGGCCATGTGGCTCTCATGCATTCCTAGCTCTGTGCTGCAGCTCACCTTTCCTGTTGACAGGAACAGGCATCTTATCTGCTTTGATTGCAGCTGTTAGCATGGAGTGGTTAAACTGTACTTAGAAATAAATGGTAAAATAACAGGTGACAGGGAAGCTTTTTAAAGATCCCATTTTCTTTGTGTTTAATGCTTCTCCAGCTCTGAGGGAGCAGCAAGGGACACATTACCCCTTGGAGAACAGGGCTGGAAGCAACTGCTTCTGGTCCCTCAGCATGTATTTTAAGTAAGGATTCCTCTGCTCCTTGGTGGGGTGGGGCTGCCTTTGAAAGGGTCAGTGCTCCCAGGGCCACTGTCACCTGCTTTTCGTGGAGGGAGGAGAACAGCAGTGTATTGCTAAGCTACAGGGAAGGATCTGCTGTTTGCTGGCCGGGTCCTATGTTTCTAAAGGAGAGGTTTGTAACTGTTGATTGCTCCTAACAGTGTCTCTTCTTTGGGCCTCCTTGGGGAAAGAACTAAGACTGCATCTCTGCTTCCTGCTGTAGACTAAACCTGTCTCAAGGCCCCTGTGTGTAGGTGGAGAGAAAGGTAAGGGTGATGTGTCAACTCACTAATACTGGGAACACTGATATACCCTTGAGGTTCTGAGGGGGGCAGCCTTATTCACTCACCCTCTCTTAGTTGGAGGCCTGAGTGGAAAGGGAGCTCTCAGGGGAAAACCAGGCACTTACTAAGGTCCCGGAGAGGACCTGAACTAAGAAGCCAGGAAAGTCAAGCATTCAGGCCAGCATCTGCTCCACAGTGGGTGTCCCATAACTACTTGCTGATGGAAAAAGATGAATGCCCCACCCACCAATCTTCATCTCAGTGGGAGGAGACCAAAGTGCCTGGCCTAATAACATCCTGGTCATTAGGAGGGCCATTCCCTGGTTAAGGACATCCTGGTCAGAGAGTGCTGGCTGGGTCCTAGTCTGTAAGAGTCCACAACTGCCTGTTAGCCACAGCCAGCTGTATTCAATTCATGTATTATTTCTTGCATTTATTCCTTCCTTCGGTATTCGTTGGGTATTTTTTGTTTCCGTGCTGGTGATGCAGGAATGCATGAGACAGTTGCAGTCCTTAGCCTTGTGGAATTTACATTCTAGCTCCAACTATCTGGACTCTGCAAATTATATGACCTCCATAAAGGTTCTCCAGGCCAGGTCTTAGGGAGATTTTTTTCTCTGTGCTATGAGACAGTACCATTGTTTTTATCACAGGGGATACTCAGAAAGTAGCATTTCTCATCTGTAGAGTGGGCATGATAATGCTTTCTTCACATAATCCATTAGACTCAGGTGGGACAAATTTCCACTTGATGTTCAGATCAGAAAGTGTCACACAGATTTAAAATATAGATATCATCCTTTATATTTGTGTTTAATACATGTATTCTTTGCTTCACATTTATGTCTCTTGACCTCTCCACCTCACCTATGCCTCCACTGTGATTTTAAAACACTCTTGAGGAAACACCAGTGTCTTAATCTCTTGTTTCCTCCACAGCAAGTAGTGCTGAAAAGAGAGAGAAAAGGCCACTCAGCCCATGTTCTGTCACCCTGTTAGTGAAATCTGGCATTATTCACCCTTGGGTCTCCTAGGTACCTGGTTCTTCTACTAATATTTCACAGGGTTCCACAAATTTTTGTTTTATATTTTCTTCCAGACTTTGACTCACTTTGTTTCCTGCTCTTGATTTCCAGTTCCAATTGTAGTTCCTTTTGCTGTACATGCTGCTTTATCAACATTGTGGATTTTAGCCATTAGAACACCCTCTCCTACTTGAGGTCAGAAATAATTCCCACAGTTAAATTAATTAGGTTCAACTTAACACAAGTTTGTGAGATCATGAGCTGTGTGATTATGCCTAGTTAATCAGTCAGTCAATGCATTTTTTTTTAAACAAAAAAGATATCATATTCTAATACTATTTGGTGTCTTCTTCCAATGCCCCCATGTATCCAAATACCATAGCCATTTTATGGAATCACTAAAGCATATTTTGTGATTTAGGAAAGTATTTTATTAATTTGTTATGCCAAAACTGATAATTGTAGTCTTGGGTATGTAGGTTCTATAATTTATTTATTAGACACAAAGTGGTAATGAGAAGGTTTAGTGCTATGTCATTGACTCTTGTCTAACATTTTTCTTAGGATGAAATGAATAATTTGAGTCAGTAGCTCCAAAGGTGTGCATAGATTTATAGAACTTGATATTGGGTACCTCTTGCTGGATTATTTCTTGAAGTATTTTGCTTTGAATCTTTTTTTCCTAACATAATGACTTGAGATTAGTTTTTAAATTATCTGAGTGTTATAAAAAGCTTTTTATATTTTAAAGTTGCTGAAAGAATGTTGTGAAGAAACAACATGGTCAACTGAAGAAAGTGGAGGTAAAACTTAGAAACAGCTTTCAGGGCTGCCATGTTGATAAGAGTTTTAATGTGAATCCCTCTGACAGAGTCCTTGTTTTGTCACTAATATTTGTCTCAAGAATCATATCAGACTCATTATTTGGAATGGGATCCTTTTCTCTCATTTTTGAAAAACCAAGATAGCACCTATATATTTTTTTTTAATTTTTTTTTTTTATTTTCCCACTGTACAGCAAGGGGGTCAGGTTATCCTTACATGTATACATTACAATTACATTTTTTCCCCCACCCTTTCTTCTGTTGCAACATGAGTATCTAGACAAAGTTCTCAATGCTATTCAGCAGCATCTCCTTGTAAATCTATTCTAAGTTGTGTCTGATAAGCCCAAGCTCCCGATCCTTCCCACTCCCTCCCCCTCCCATCAGGCAGCCACAAGTCTCTTCTCCAAGTCCATGATTTTCTTTTCTGAGGAGATGTTCACCTATATATTTTTTTTAAAGGTAGTGTGTTGTGTCTGTGTGTGTTGATATGATTATAGCTATAGCTACGTACATTGTTTCCCTTCTTGAATCTTCCTCTTCCACTTCAACAGTCATACATGGCAATGAAAATTGAGTATATGTATATTTTAATTACCTGTACCATGAAGACTTCTAGGAACTCTGAAGTTTTTCAAATGCCCTCCTTCTCCCTTCTTTTCTACTGTTCCCTCCCTCCTGTGCTTCCTTTTTCCTCACCCTTCCCTTCCTTCCTAACTTCTTTCTTAGGAAGTTACATATTTCAGCTTGGTACTTCATAGTAGACTCTGGCATGAACTTTGGAACAATTTGGGCCCATAATTTTATAATTAGAGGACCATCGATTACTATGCATGATGA
This sequence comes from Sus scrofa, assembly GCF_054392235.1. Classification (NCBI taxonomy): domain Eukaryota; kingdom Metazoa; phylum Chordata; class Mammalia; order Artiodactyla; family Suidae; genus Sus; species Sus scrofa. The sequence goes on along the minus strand of NC_139396.1, from coordinate 142,246,927 downwards.
TGATAATGTTGCAAAAAATAGCAAATTGGAGACTTTTGCACACCATGGAGACACAAAGATAAAGGCAGCATGACCTGAGAGAAACTTGGTCAACTTTATAACTTTGAGCTTCATTTCCTTATATTGTAGAATTGGAAAACATAGAAAGTTTTTCTTCTTTCCTTGCAAAGAGGCTTTGTGCTTAAACTGCCCATTAGCCTTTAGTAGTTTATGCAGCCTTGGGTTGGGGGCAGGAGGAGGACCAGAAACTTTAACATCCTGATGCCATGGTAACTCTTGTCTCTTTTTGCATCATCCAGCAATAGCATGGTGGTCCTTTACTGAGTCAGGGAGACAAGCCACAGTTAGGAGTCTGACACTTTGTTCTATTTATCTTTCACTTTAAGAAATTTAATTTTATTAAGAGTATAGCTGACTTAAAATGTTGTCTCAGTTTCAGGTGTACGGCAAAATGAATCAGTCATATATCTTTTTTCCCATATAGGTTATTACAAACTATTGAGTAGATTTTCCTGTGTTATACAGTGGGTTCTTGACTAGAGGCCCAGCTGGTGGACATGAAGTGTGAGCAAGAAGAAAGTCTTTTAAGCCAACTAGATTTGGGAGTTGTTTGTTATTGCAATATAACCTAGCCTGTCTTTGTTTTCACAGCCACATAGGGGTATGTGTATGCATGCATGCATGCATGCATGAGTGTATGTGTGTATAAGGGGGAAGAGATAGAAGTGGAAGAAATAGAGGAAGAGGAAGGTGGACTGTTCTATTTTGTTTTGTTTTTTTTTTAACTGAAAAAATAACAGGCAAATTTAGATGTGTGTTCTAAGCTATTGGGACTCATCAGCTTTATTATGTTAAGCTTCAGTTGTATTATGTTACTTAATTCATTAAAAAACCAATTTGTCACACCCTATGCATAGCCTCATTTTATAAAACAAGATACTGAGACACGGTTTGGTTAAATCTCTCAATTAAGATCTCACAGTAAGCAGAAAACCAAACCTAAGGCTGCCACTAAGGTTTACATTTTAATTACTAAACTATATTACTTTTCTGTGGCTTGAAGTTGTTTAAATAATAATTGATCACCAACCTGATATTGGCTATTAAATCGTTGCATTTAGGAATTCTGATTGAGCCAGAATATAAACATTACTTCTGTTCTTCGGGCTCCACTCTGCATGGTAGAAACTAAGGAGATGAACAATCCCCAGTATATTTTCAAAGAGCATATATCTTCTCTTCCAGAAAAGAGAAGCTAAAAAGACAACACAAAAACTCTACAATGGGGTAAATTATAAATGCCGTAAGAAAAGAATATACAAAAGGCTGTGAAATTCTAGGCTGTGAGAGATTTCTTCTGGAGAGTATGAACTAAAGTCCTTTTTTAATAATGGTTAGTATGAGTTTGGACAACAAAAAATGCACAAAAGAATTGTGAAACTAAGCATTAAAGAGTCTACAATATAGGGAATTCTCATTGTGGCTCAGTGGTAACCAATCTGACTAATGTCTGTGAGGTTCAATCCTTGGCTTCATTCAGTGGGTTAAGAACTGGGCAATGGTGAGCTGTGGTGTAGGTTGTAGACATGGCTTGGATCTGGCATGGCTGTGGCTATGGCATAGGCTGGCAGCCATAGCTCTGATTTGACCGCTAGCCTGGGAATATCCATATGTCGCATGTGTGGCCCTAAGAGAGTCTATAATATAGAATTAGAAAGAAATATTTTATCCAAAGTGTTGTCATTAAATAAATGAATATGGAGCACTTTATTCATTATAAAGGCAAATTAATAAAGGCATTGATAGTTAAGAGGTTTGTGAGGATGAGATTAGGTGATATTGGCGGATGAAAAGAATTCACTTCTAGGTCACTATGACGTGCCTAAATTACCCATGGCAGTACCAAAGTCCTGGTAACACTTCTCAGGAAACTTTTAAAATCCAGCCTATAGCTTTTCAAAATCACAGACATGGAAATTAGCATCCCTAGAAACTACAAATAGATGGAAGTGAACACTAGAGCTGTAATTTCAACTATGGTCTGATCCTAGGTTATTTCCCATGAGGAAAAGGTGCTGTCTTTTATCAGGAGCTATCTCTGACTTCCAGAAAATAATTAGGAGTAATTTTGTGGTTTTCCAAGATCAAAAGGAAGAGGAGCTCTTGGCTTGATGTTTTTGTTCGGTGAAGACAAACTATCACTTTTCAACGTGGTAAATCTTTTGACACTTATGTTTGACTGGAACTTTCTAGGAATTCCCCACCTAGGGCACTCCCACAGTATGGGCTGTCACTGCCTGTTAAGCCTGCTCTCTGGTGGAGACATAACTTGAAGCATCCGGATTGCTTTGATTCTCCTCTTTGCCTCCTATGTGCCCCTGCTTTCTCCTTAGCAACACCTCAGGGACAAGTCTGAAGAGGGAAATTTGTCCTGGTGGGTATGATTTTACTGGTCAGTCTAAAGACAACTCCACAGCAGTGAGGTAGATAAGGGCGTGGGTGCTAAGCACAGACTGCCTGGGTTAGAGTCCCAATTCTACCTCTTATTAGCGCCAATGACAAGTCTTAGTGGATCTTTGAAGCAGTTAAGAGTATACATGATCTTTTGAGGCAGATCTGTGATCAAGTCCCAGATCTAACTCTGAATAGCCAATTTTCTTTGGCTAAACCACTGGTCTTCTTGGACCCCAGGGCTGTGGGGTCCTGGCCGACTTGACTTGGGCTTACACAGTTGTTTGAGAGCAAATAATGCAAGGGGACTTCTAAGTCAAAGTAGGTAGTGAAATGCTGTGGATATAACTTGTGGATTCTATGGAGAAAGAGTATTTATCAGGAAGTTTTATCCATTTGGCAGAGGCTGGTTTCTGATCTTCAGAGACTGGTTTCTAATCACCACTATTTTCCCTTCTGACAAGTACATATATACTAGGCCTCTCTCAGCATCCAAAGCTCCAGCCATGTGAGTGTTCTCCTGTGTCTAATGACTAGACTAATCAGAATTAATCTCTAGTTCCAGGGACTTCTGGCACTGAAGTCTCTGGAGGAGCCAGATGTGTGTGTGTGTTTGCATTCGTAGGGCCCAAGCTCTAAAGTTCTGATCTGCCAGCCTAGCTGCTGTGGTCATTGTGGTAAAGTGCTGCTAGGTCTTCTTGACAGCTAAAGAAATGGTGAGAGTTGGATTTGGATTTGCAGTAGAAGATTTGGGTCATAATGAAGAATTCTGGTCCCTAAATGTGCACCAGATTGTTGGACGAAGCAATACCTAAATTATGTCCTCCACAGAGATACTGGATTGGGTGAGGATTTCTGCCTGTGTTGTGTTGGAACTTCGAAAGTGTCTGTAAAGAGATGACGGTTGGGCATACATTTTGATCTCTCTCTCCCCATGAGCCAGCAAACAATAATAGTAAGAAATCTCCTGGGGAAAATGAAGTTAGTGTATTCCGTGAGAACATATTTGGTGTTGTCCATCAGCCTACAGGTCATAAAAGTTGGGACTGATATTATTGAAATCTAGGAGAATATTTGAGCTCTTGTATTCTTTCAATACTTTGACAACTCTAGGATAGTGAATAGTGAGAGTTGTGGAGGGTGAGAAAGGAAATAAGACAAGAGAGAATTCAATTGCAAAGTTTGTCTACCTCTATGACTTTACTCTTTGTCTTGAAAATTATTTGCAGAATATGTATTTGGGATAAGAATAAAGGCATATGAAACCATTTACTGAAATTAACAGATGAGTTGGCTGTCTCTATATAATCTAAGTCTTGGCAAATAGTATTTTTCCATTAAAGTGTATCTACTTCTTCCATACTGTAATCTTGATGATAGTCTCACTTGCCTTTTTGGATTACACTCATATATTTCTGTCACATCTTTGTTAAATGAGAATTATGTGAATGGTTACTCATTCCTGATTTATACTTTGCTCCGAGAGAAAGAAAAGACAAGATTTCAAATAACTCTAATGGACATGACAGTGAGTAATGGGTAGGCATATCAGTAATATAGAATGATCTCTTCTAAGGAAATACCAGTAACCAACCAAAACATTTTTTACAGTTTGTGCTAATGGGAAGATAAATGTACCCCAAATGGGTTCCATGAAGCAATAGATTCTAGAAACAAATTTTAAGTAAAATAAATACATTTGAAAAATATTGAATTGACTTTTTGTTAGTCCTATGGGACTACCAAAAGGGTTAATACAGTAGTGTGAATTAAAAATCTCCTAGTTCATTTTTTCTAGGTCATCTTACATGCTAATTGTTCTGTGAAACCCATTGGAAATGGCTTGTTTAGATGGATATTTATCTTATTGTTTTATTCATACTGATAAATAAGATGGGCACTCAAACCTCACAGTTTGAGGGTGACAGTTTTCATCTCAGTGGTTGCATCAGAGATAGTCTTGAAATGAATCAAAGACAGTTTACTACTCAACAGTAATTCTTTGTTCTTTCCACAAAGTTATTTGCTAAAAGACCATGGCTTTTTTTTTTTAGGGGATGTGGTTTTAATTCTATTACATTTTTCTAGCTTTTTACTTTCCATGCTTCTCTTGCATGTTAAACAGGTTCGAATAACCCAATTCTAGACAAAGAGAAATGAGGGAAATCTGTTAGGAAGTTTCTGGGAAATTTCTAGTAGAAGGCAGATTGGAAGGAAGAGCATTTAGATATCAACTCTTACCCTTCCTTCTTGCCTTGAACATCTTTGGCATTGTGTGACATGCCACCTTGAGAAAGTTGGAGGGAAGGTAGGAAAAAGCCAACAAGAAGAGTAGAAGCTCTGATTATATTGTTGAGGCACTGCACTAATTCTGGAACCATCAGCCTCCAAATGACTTGTAACATAAGTAAGGAATGTCCTTAGGTTTAAGAGGCAACTCATCAACTTTCCCATGGCTTGCAAGTGAAAACACCTTAACTAATTCATAAAAATATACTTTATTTTCTTTTGTTCTTAAATGTTGCTGTTTCTCTTTTATTTCTCAAATTTCTGCTCCTCAAATTGAAAATATTTCCAGGAAGTCAGGATTTTTCTTTGAATATTGCTGTAAGTACCGAGTTAATTTTCATTTTCTTTTCCCATTTAAAAAAAATTTATTGAAGTATAGTTGATTTACAAGTTGTGATAATTTCTTCTATACAACAGAGTGATTCAGTTACACATATATACACATCCATTCTTCTTCAGGTTCTTTTCCCGTATAGATTATCACAGAATATTGATTGGGTAGAGTTCCCTGTGCTGTACAGCAGGTCACCATTGACCAGTCATTCAATATACAGTGTGCATGTGCCAATCTCAAATCCCCAGTTCACCCCTACCCCCACCCCACCTGTCTCCTTTGGTAACCATAGGTTTGTTTACAAAGTCTGAGTCTGTTTCTGTTCTACAATAAGTTCATTTGTATCTTTTTTAGATTCCACATATAAGTGATATCATGTGATGTTTGTTTTTCACTAACTTCCCTTAGTATTTCTAGGTCCCATCCATGTTGCTGCAAATGGCATTGTTTTAGTCCTTTTTATGGCTGAGTAATATTCCATTGTGTGTGTGTGTGTGTTTGTGTGTGTGTGTGTGTGTGTGTAAACACACCACATCTTCTTTATACAGCATATATGTGGGTCTTGTTATTGTATCCATTCGGCCAGTCTATGTCTTTTGGTAGGAGCATTTAGTCTATTTACATTTAAAGTAATAATTGATATGTATGTTCTTATTGCCCTTTTGTTAATTGTTTTGGATTTGTTTTTGTTGGCTTTCTCTGACCCTTTATCTCTTGGCCTTTTATCTTCCCTTTTGTTCTCTTCTCTTGTGATTTGATGACTATCTTTAGTGTTGTGTTTGAATTGAATTTATTGTAGATTTTTGGTTTGTGATAACATGAGGTTTTGATATAGGTGTCTATATATACACACAAGATTGCTTTAAGTTGCTGGTCTCTTAATTGCAAATGCATTTCCAGGATCCTGCATTTGTACCCTCCTCTTCTCACAATTGCTGCTTTTGGTGGCATATTTGTGTGTGGATGATTTCCTACCTTTACTAATCTTTGCCTTTACTACATTTTTTTTTCTTCTCATAGACTGGTCAAGAGTGTTTTCTAAGAGTACTCCCCCTTACCCCTGCATCCCACCCTCTAATAAGAAATGGACAACAGAAAAAAATATGATGATATATATTACACAAGTATAGCTAATTAATGAGAGCCAATATTCACTTTACCATTGTAATTACTGCTAGATTAAGTTGTAGGCATCCTCCTGCACTTCAAACAGTTTTAGTAGCGAAGACTAAGCTTGCATGGGGCCTTTGAGGAACACATCCGCTGAGTTGATTGAGGTTTGCCCTTTATTCTCTCTGTGGTTGCTGTCTTTCCTAACAGCTGGGGAGCCTGTTGGCAAGAGGATCATCAGGAACTGGGTTGCAGTTTCTCCAGGTCCTAAGGGGAACACTACATAGTGATGTATAATTTAAAATTCAAGGAATGCAAACAGAGATAAGCTAAAAAGCAATTGTAGGCTACTTAAGAAATTTTAATTCATGGCACATTTTGTGCATAGTGGCTAATGTATCCCTTGCCACCTCTTACTAAAATTAAGTAACACTCATATTCCTAACCCTCACCCTGGCACAGAATTGTCTCTTTCTATTTAGTATATATTGAAATAACTTAGAGTAAGTCTATCTGCTTTTTAAGAGTGAGAAGCTGGGGAAAATAGAAGCAAATACTATGCAGTGGTGCAGCTAGTGTATTTGACATTGGAACTCATCATTTTTAGTATCCCCCATATGACAAAACAACTTGATTAATAATCATTACATTAAATGAGCAAAAAAATAATGGCTCACACAGAGTTAATTTCTTTTATTGAATTTTACATGTTTAATCATAATATTAAAAATTGTATAGAAAGTAAAAAGGAACAAATTAACACTTTTCAGTGACGTTTATGTATTTTTTTAAAAAATCTTACATCTACATATGGATATATGATAACATTGAATAAAAACATAGTAGTTGTTTTAAGATTTGACTGCTGCAAATTTGTCAATGACTATGTAAGTTTATTTTTTATTTGCATACTTTTACTCATTCTACAATCCATTTGGTACTTGGCTACCTTTGCTCAACTTTAATCTGATAAACTTTATTTTAATGTCAAAAATTCCTTCTACATGAAGCAACTGATATGTAAATTCTGAAAAAAATATAAATATCCTTAGGAAAAATTTTAAACCTAAAAGTAAGTTTACCATAGAACCTTTCAAAGGTTCTCTGTAGTTTAAAAGTCTCTACTAAAATAAACTTACCATAACAATTTAAAATGTTTATTTGTAATTTATGAAATTTTTCTTCTATGCAAATATTCATGGAAAATGTCTAGATAATAGCAAATATTGAAATTTGATTCGTTTATTTAGAATAAATGTCTAGTTATCGGCATAAGCATTAAAAGAATACAACAAATATAGCCCACTTGATTTCTTCTGACAGTGTAAAGTGGTTACTTTCTTACTAGGACCTTTTAAATCACTGCCAAGGTGTTGGTTTGCAAACTCTAGAGGTTTTCAGGGGAAACCTGAAATTGACCTTCAAACACAGTGGACAAAAGAGACCAAAGAAAGTCAGGCCATTGCAGATTGATAGGTGGCAAATTTAATTATATGAGTCTTGTCCTGAGCAGCCATAAGAATGAGATCTCTGCTCCCATCATAATCTTCATATAGAGGCCTTAACTGGGTTCAGTCACATATACTGTCCAAATAATCTCAACAAAACATTGTTCTCTCAAGGCTCTGTACTTGAAAAGAGCTCCGACTATGGGAACAATGGGCGGAGTGTATATTGCTAGCATAGAAGAGGGGATGAGTCTCCAATTGTCCAGGGCCAGCTTCTGGGTCAACCAGTGGTCCCATCTTCTTTATGACCTCCTCCAAAGCATGGCATTTGCTTTTCTTCCTCTCCATGTCAGGATATCCCACACTGTTGCTTCTCAAAGCTGATTTTCCAGTACTGATTCACTGCCGATTTCTTTTTTAATTGCCAGTAGCCCCGTGTGCAAGTACTTGTGGTGGTGGTGAGTATGAAGAGTACAAAGAATAAAAAAGACTATAGGTCACACAAAAAGCTGTTGAATATATGTGACAGCACAATTTCTTTAGCAGTTTGTGACTGCTAACTTCTAGTGATGACCATATATAAATGATCAAATGTCGTATGAACTTCCAAAACTTTGGGTGTTTTTCGGTTTTGAGAAGCTTATTTATTTTTGGTTTGTTTCATTACCCTCCTAATTCTTAGCAGAGACTTAACTTCCTTATAGAATATGGGCATCTACCATTTATTAGCCACCACCTCCAACCCAGAAATCCACCACTCTAAGTTGAAAAATCAAAGCAGTGCTGCAGGCACAATTTCTTCTCAGTGACTGGATTTGTATAATAATATCAGTGAACATTTACAGGTTATAAATTATGGAGTGATAGAGAATGGGAGGAGGAGTCTTTATTTCCCAAGGGGATAAGACAGTTATTTTGATCTTAATATTGATAATTTTGCTGTAGATCTGGAAGCAGAATTTACTCAGCAAAAGGGGCATGAGGACAGTAAGTCTTTAATTATGTCCCCAAATAGGCTTTGTCAAGACATTCTCAAGAGAGGAAAAACAGCATGATATAATGAAAAGAATAACAGATAAGGGAAATATTCCTGAGTGCTTATTCTAGCTCCATCATTGATGAGCTCTGTGACCAAATAAATCAACTTATATCACTGAAAACCAGTTTGTTCAATATTATATGAAAGATCTGGACTAGACAATCTCTAGAATCTTTGCCAGGTCAAAATTCTATGAAGAATTTTGTCTATGAAGACTTTTTGTCTTTCAATACTCCAAGCAAGGCAACTGCCTACCTTCCTCATGAAGGCATACCTCAGCTCATGGAGTCAATGAGCATCTTGCATGTTCCCAAGTAGATTAGGGTGTGAAGGAGAAGGAGATGCATGGTAAAGGAGAATGTGAAATGATCCTCATCTGTACTACTTAGTCAGTTGGTCTATCATTTGTCCTTGGTATATGAAGAATGGGTGGTATATTGGTTAAGCATACAAGGCTCTGGAGTGCTATGATATGAACTTGTCCTATGATTCAGTGTTCATCACTTACTGTCATATGTTGCATGTATTATTTAATGTCTTTGGCTTAGGTTTTCTCATCAGTGAAATTAGGATGACTAATATACTTGTCTCATTAGGTAGTTGACATAAATTGAGAAAATCCATAGAAATAACATCTTTCTCATGCTTTTTCATGAATATTTTATCTCTAAGACAATTTTCCAGGGTGATAACTGTGCTTATGTTATAAAGCTTCTCTTTGATTCTTTGCATTGGTTTCAGTTAAGAGAGCTCCGTGAATTGCTCTTTCAGTTCTGACAGGTTGTTAAAGAATAATACATTTCCTTTATTCCAAAAATATTTATTTAGCACCTTACTGTGATTCCCACAGTGTAATGCAATAGTGAAACTGAGGAATGTTTGTAAATTCAGTTTCTCTTTTGACTAATCAAACATCTATCCACTTGATTTCATGTTTATTTTATGCCTGGCAGAACCCAAGTGTTCGGTACCATGGAGAGCTCCTGAATGTGCGAGAAACGGGAGGAGGGCTAGGTGGACCCCAGATGGGCTGTCCTTTTCTTGCAGGGATTCTGGGATGTTCACTAAAAAAATCATAAAAGCTGAGAATGTAAACAGGGCTGAATCCTATAGGAAAGCAGCATTTTGATTTGTGCAAAATTATTATTACTTTTTTTTTAGGATGAAAGAGCCCCTGCCTCCCAGGTTTAAAGATCTCTAGGTTTTGTTTTTTTTTTTTTTTTTTTTTTTTTCCTGCCGATGTTTAGATCCTATCGTTAAATTCCCATTCTTCAAGGCTATCAATTCTGTTCCATTTACTGCCCTTCCTCTTTTCATTACTATGTAAAGAATGCTCCAAAACATGCATTTAAATTTTTATGTAGTACTTGTTTTATTATACTAATAAATTCTCTTTTTGTTTGCCAAAGGCCTGTAGTAGAAGTGAAGAGTTTATATGTAAATTAAGGAAACACTTTGTCATTTTAATGATACAGAACTATATATAAGAGCAAAGAAGTGTGGCTGGGAAAGGAGTTTCTCTTCAGTTATTTTCATAGATCAATCCTTCAGCTTTGTTGTCTCCAAAGCTCCAGTGTAGTAGAATACCTCCCCACTCAAGAAAAGGGGGGAATCAGTTCTTTTCTGCATGAGACTTAAATGCCCTTTCCTACACTACCATGATATAAGTAAAGACACACATAGTTGAAGCAATTCAAGCTTCCCATGAAGAAGTTCAGCCTTTACATTGGTAGGGGCATTTTGAAACCTGGCTTTATATTAAAATTGATGGGGGGGTGTTAAAAACTTTCTGGTATCTTGCCCTCATCCAAGAAAAGAATAAGTAATTTAAAACTGGTAGAAATGTGGTTTTATCATCAGTATGGTTTTAAAAGTATCCGGGTGATTCTGTTTTTTTTTGTTTTTGTTTTTTGTTTTGTTTTTTTTTTTTCAGTCAAATCTGGAGAAACTGCTTTCCTAGGAATTTTTTTGAAAGCAATATCAAATATTTAGTTTTAAGAGCATTGCTGAATCAAGTAGAATTTTCTCTGTCCTTTCCTTTTTTACTTGCAAAAATCAGGCACATACATTATCATTCAATGATAGTTTCACTAACATAGACAGACAGACATACTTGGAGACACACATGGGTAGCCCCAGAAATACCTACACACACATAATCACGTTCCAGGATGTCAACTGGCACAAGCACAGAGAGACATACAACATTCACAACATAGGTACATAGACGCACATGCACACATACATGAACTAGCATGCACAGATACAGATAAATACAACACAAAAACAGACATACAAGTGTAATTATACATGAAAATACTGATTTATGTAGACAGAGCTCTAAGCACAGAGATGTGCCTGCAATGAAGATATCCAAGGGTTTACACACAAAATCATGTAACAGACACAGAGAGACCAGACAGGAAACCATAAACTGATTATGAATAGAGAGATACATTCAAACTGACCTTGGAAATTTTTACCTGGTTGTTTTGTGCATTATCATTGGGGATCAACTACTGCCTTTCTATGGATGTGATTTGGCCCAGCTTAATGCAAACTCCCAGATCCCTCCCTGAGATGGGTATTATAGAATGTAGGATGGCAACTATAACCTCAAAAAAGGAAACCACTCAATATCGATGAGAAACAAAATTCTAGTAAGTTTTCCCACTTGGGAGTTCCTGTTGTGGTTCAATGGGTTATTTTAGAACCCAACATTGTCCCCCCAAGGATGCAGATTCAATCCTTGGCCTTTCTCAGTGGGTTATGGATCTGGTGTTGCCAACAAGCTGCAGTGTAGGTTGCAGATGCAGCTGGGATCCAGTGTTGCTGTGGCTTAGACCTCAGCTGCAGCTCAGATTCAACCCCAAGCCCAGAAACTTCCATATGCTGCAGGCATGGCTATAAAAAATAATAAAATAATTTTAAAAACTTAAAAAGAAAAATTGTCCCACCTGATATGGAGTTCTAAAAGACATGAATAGCAGACTAAGAAAGCCCCCCAAATGATAATTAATAAATAGTATTTGAGTGGCATCATATATTTCCCAATTGCTTTCATACCTTCAAACTCATTTTATTATATCTGCATTCATAGACAGCTTTATAGATTTGATTTCAATCATAGCCTGTTTTCTGAGCAACTCAGATGGGTAAATTTATTATCTTCATATTTCACATTCTCACAGATAAAAAAAAAGAGTTCAAGGAGGTAAAGTATTCTCTTTAAGGATATCCCAGGAAAAACCCAGTCCCTAGTTCAGTCTATTTACCATTAGAATGAGCTGTCTTGAACCTGAGGAGGTATAAAAGGAGAGAACATAAATACTCCAGAACCAGCTCTCATAATAAAACAGGATTATGCATGTTTCAGCTAGATTTAGAATCAAGTATTTACCCCCAGAAGACAATGGGTGGTGCATACAAAAATATGTGCAAGTGCACTTTCTAGCACACAGCTTGATGCTGTTATAATGGCTTTAGAATCTACCACATTCTGGTCTGTAGTATATTGAGATGATCTGGACTTTGGAAGGAGGTTTCTTTCATTTGCTCTTTTCTTCAACCATGTGTCTGAATGGAGATCTGGATGGGAAGGCATGTGGTCATACAGACGTATCCTTTTACATTGGACTGTAGGAATTCCTGTGCACTCAAAGGTGTGGTTATAAGATCTTCTGCCAGCTAACATGTACCTGTGGGTTAATTGAGCAATTATCATGTGCCTTTCCCTGAGACTGGATCTGTGCTAGATGCAAATAAGAATCTCTGTATTCAAATGTTGAGTTTTTATTTGAGACAAGTAGTAATTAGAAATTAAAATTATACAAAGATAAATCAAAGAAAACAGAAGTCCAAAGAGATTAATTCAGAGTGTAGATAAAAATGTGTTTACTTTAAGTGAATTGCTTTAAAATAAATTGAATCACTTGCCAACATATAAGAATAAAGATTTAAAAAATATAAATACAAATTCCTAATGATAACTTTATATAATTTCAAATAATTAGCAACTTGAGGCTGGCATTCCCACATGAGGAATTGATAGTAATGGCTCCAGCCTCTGTATTTTAAACTGATCTAGTTCAGTTCCACTTCAACCATTTGGGTTACATTCCTGGCACTACAAGTCTCTGAGTTTACCATCTCTGAACAAGAAATAATTAAGTCCAGACCCAATGACTGATGTCTTAAAAGGGTCCAGGGAGGAGAAGGATCAGTGAGGGCTGGGACAGTCAAGGGAGACCTCATAAAAGAAGTGGGAACTAAGTTGTCTCATAAGCAATCAGGACTTAGGCAAGAGGAGGAATTAGCACAGGGTACTTGAGAGCAGAGTTCCTGGGAAGAGGCAGAAGAACGTGCACGCAAATTAAGTTCCAGATTAATTAAAGTTCTACAAATGAAAATCAACATTTAAAACTTTAAGAAGACAACATAGGAGACTATAGTGATGATATCAGAATTTGGAAAGATTTTCCCCCCAAACAGAAAAAATCACAAACCATAAAAAATTATGCTTGACCTTTTTCAAAATTAAAATTGTGATGCAAATCACAGACTTGAAATACAGTGAACTTCTTACAATGAATAAAACTGGCAAATAGTTATATAAAGTATGTACAAAGACATCCAACAAATCAATGTGGAAAAGGCGGGTTAACAAAGGGAAACAATGCAATGAAAATACCATTCAAGAAAGAGGAAACAGGGAATTCCCTGGTGGCTCAGTGGGTTAAGGATCTGGCATTGTCACTGCTGTGGCTCTGGTTGCAGCTATGGCACAGGTTCGATTCCTGGCCTGTGAACCTCTGCAAACATAATCAATGAAGATATGAAAATATGCTCATCTCTTAATAGGATTATACAAATTAAAACAATAGTGAAATGTCATGCTGTAATGATTGTATTTTCAAAATTTCAAGCATTTGACAAGGATGTGAAAAAAAGCTAACTCTTATAGACTGCTGGTCAGAATATGAATTGGTAAAATCCTTTTGATTGTAAGTTGACATATTTTGTGAAGTTGAATATTCATTATATACCTTTGAACAAGCTATATATATATATATGTGTGTGTGTGTGTGTGTATTCACACACACAAATCTCTGGATAAATCGTATTTGCACAAGGAATCACTTGGAAGAAGCTCCAATGTAGCATTACATGTAAACCCCCAAATAATTAGAATTTAATGTTCTTCAGCAAAGCAGCAGCTAAATAATTGGTGGTATATACACTCAAGGTAAAAAATCTATACCAACCTATACCATGAAAATGAATGGACTAGTACCACATAGTTTACCTTAACCAAATGAAAATCTAAGATTAAGAAAAAAATAAGTTCCAAACAATACATAACATGTGCACTATTTATATCAGGTATTAAGCCATGCAGAACACAACAAATAAACCAATAAAAGATTGAACGAACATCTGTGGAGAGGAAATATTTTGGACTAGAAATAGGCTCTGGGGAATAAGATAAGACTGGCTTGTTCTGGCTCAGAGATTCAGGGATGCCTGGAGTGTGAAAGCATGTGGAATACAGTCTCCATCTCTGGAGCTTTGAGAACCACTCTGCTTTCATTTCCTGATCAAGCAGCTATTGCCACTGTCCTCTTTTCAAAGCTGTTACCTGGGGGGAGATAGCCATTATAGATTCATGCGTAAGACAAGATTCATGTATGGTTAAAAAACATTAGCTGAAGAAAGATGTAAGTCTTTGCAGAGCAGCCAGCTCTGAGAGGTAAAGGAAAAGAAGAGTCACAAGCCATTTTCATCCTTCTTTCAGCTATGGGGAAGGTTCAGAAACTCAAGATCATTCAGACAAATAAATATTACCTACTGCCTGGATATATTTTTTAAATTAATTAATTAATTAATTTGTCTTTTTGTCTTTTTAGGGCTGCACCTTGGCATACGGAGGTCCCCAGGCTAGGGGTTGAATCAGAGCTGTAGCCACCGGCCTATGTCAGGGCCACAGCAACACCAGATCTGAGCTGCATCTGAGACCTGCACCACAGCTCACAGCAATGCCAGATCCTTAACCAATTGAACGAGGCCAGGGATCGAACCCACAACCTCATGGTTCCTAGTCGGATTCATTTCCGCTGCACCACGACGGGAACTCCACGGCTTGGATATTTTCAGTGGTTCTTCCTGCCCTTTGTGGCTGCCTTCAATCTGCCATCCTCATCCCCAATGAATCTCCTAGCAGCATAGCTCTCAATTTATGTCCAGTTCTATCAAATCATCTGAGTAAAGCCCAGATTCTGTACCCTCTGAAGTCTAGCTCTAGCTTCCCTTGCTGGTCTTAGCACCAGTTCACTCCGTAGATACCTGCCTGTATTGTACAGGCTTCTTTGTGAGCACAGGGGACTTGAGGACAAAATGGGCAAGAATGCTTTCCTAAGAGTTCTCTCCTTCCATGGGGGAGACAGACAACAAACAATGACATTAAACATGGATGACTGCACACAACACAAATGCATGCATTTAATGAAACAAGTATGACAGTGTGAGATGGGAGCCATGAGATGGGTTGGTCAGGGAAGACTGAGGAGATGACATCTGAGCTGAACCCACAGAGAAATCAAGAACCATGTAAACATCAGCAGGATTAATGCCTCAGTTTTCTTTCTTATACTCTGACCTAACTAGTCACTATGCCCTAAATGTGTTGTATTCTTCCTGACTGCTGTGCTTTGACCCCTGCTCTTTCCCCTTCTAGAATGTTTCCTCTGATCTCTGCCTGTGGTTGCTCCATGCTGTTTGAGATACTACCCTCTCCATGAAGCATTATGGAACCACCCCTCCCCCAGACAAATGCCATCTACTTTATCTCTCAGACTTCAGTGTTGATGGTGGGATCTTCTCTCTTTTAGTTAAGATTACATGTGACAAAAGATTAGTTGAAATAAGAATAAGCACATGATAGTGAAATGTATTGGTTTAAATAAACAAACCCTAGAATGAGCAGGGGCAGAGTCTGTGTCGGCGATACCTGTATGTTGAGACCTGTCAAAAGGGGAAAGGATTCTCTGAGTTGCCCCTGTGCCTGCTGTAGTTCTTAAAAGCATCACCCAAAGGTGCTCCTTTGTTACAGTAGCAGCAGTTTCTTCCTGTGGCAGCAGCTGAATTCTGCATGAAGTTTTTCCAGAATGTACAGAATCAGCTTCTTGGTGCCTGCCTTGCCATCCTGTCGCTTTGACCCCCACATCTCCCCTAGATACCAGTTCCAGCTGCTTGGAATCCACCTGAAGCAGTCTGGGTCCAAGATCCATGTGATTCCCTCTTCCAAGTTCAAAGACACCTCATCAGGTGGCAAACAGCCTATCCTCAGAGGTCTGAGTCAAGACCCATGATGTGCCTCTCTGGAAACTTAGTTTCAGCTCCTGTCTTTATTTTTAAGTTGTAATAACTTCAGCTTCTTCCCTTTGTTCCTCAGCCCTAGGGGCGGAAGTGCTTCCACATTTGATATTTCCATTAAACCCAAAAGTCCTTTTTCTTTTAACACTTTCAGTTACCTAGTTATAACTCTATAACTAATTAACAAGATTGATGACCAAACTCTCTCTGTTGAAATAACAGATGTGGTAGTTTTGCTTCTCTACAGGTCCTCACAAAACTGACATAGCATATCCAAAATTTCTCAGAGCTAGATGGTGTCATGTAGAATAGATACCACTGAGGCTTCTAAATTTCCAGTAAAGCCTTGATGCCAGCTATTTACACACACACACACACACACACACACTCACACACACTAATGAAGAGTTAGATAAACTCCTGTGTTCTAATGACAGACATATCACATGTTTGGGATGTAGTGGTCCCTGAAGTTACCTGAAGAGAGCATTAAAAGCACCATTAAGATACTTTGGCCATTCTGAGTCTTGCCATCAGTTAATGGACAATGTCTGTCCCTGTCTACAGATTCTTTCTTAGATCTTAATTCCTTCAAGTGTATTTTGTTTTGGAACTCAAAAGCCTCACCCTGCTTGCCCTTCTTCCTCTCTTTTTTAACTGGTGTAAACATTTAACCTTACACTGATTTACCCTTTAACTAACCTAACACAGCTATCTTAACACTGCCTCAGCCCACAGCCTTTTGTTTGTACCTTTACGGCATATATCATATGTAGCACTTCTTTATAGCTGGGAGAGGATAAAGACAGTGACATTAATTGAGAATGTTTGCAGTTGCTCCCTCTCCCTGCTGATATGTATGAAGGAGTTAACTGTTGATTTCTATGTCAGATTCTAGGTCTTTATGGTGTAGAATCCAAGTAAAGAGGATTAAAAAATTTGAAAAAGGACCACAGGCTTAAGTTGATGTGAATGACAAATAACTAAGCCAGAGAAGGCAGAGGTGAGAGGATAACATAAAAGCCTATTTGGGCTTATGGCTAATTTGGAAAAAGATGGTTTTATATTTGTATTTTTAAGGACATTTGGAAATGAAGGTAAGGAGAATCAGATTTTGAAGTTCTGCAGCCATGTATAAGGGAGGGAGGTTAAATATGAGAGAATTTAGGGTTTGCTGAGTTATGTATGAGATCCTTATTTGGTATAAATACATAAACTTCATGGAAAATAAACATTAAATTTTAAAGATTTATGGTTGATCACACTGAGGTTTCCTAAAATATGACTCTGCTAGGATTGAACCAAGAGCTGTTTGATTTGCTATGTTTTATACTGTTTCTGGTGTTTTTCTAGCTTGCCTCCCCACCCCCAATACATTGGATGTCTCTGGAATGCAAAGTCATCTCCCACAGTGCCTAAGTCCATGCCTTGTACATGCTGCTCATTTCATGGTTGCTGAAAAAGGACTTTTATTATCACCCTCATCATCTAATGTATATGTGGATCATTTATTGTCTCTCTATACTCTATGTCAAGATTTAGTTCCCACAAGAAGCAATGCATGGGCATGGCTACCATTTCCACTTTTCAAGAGGAAACTAAGGATTCTTGTTAAGTAACTCGCCCAAAGCCATCCTTCTTCAAAAATATTGTTAGCAAAAATGAACAACCAAGAAACTTGTACCCCGGCCATTGCATTCATCAGAACATTTTTGCAAAGTGCAGCCCTCAGAAAGTCATCACGCTAGCCTGCTCTTTCCTACTAATTGAATGCCAGGATGGACTCGTTAGTTTTAAACAAGTGTGTCTGTGGTCATTTCCCAGGATATTTCAGCCTGTAGGTTGGAAACAGTAGAACCCCCTTCATTTCCTTCAATTATTGGCAAGTTCTTCAGAAGCAAGTCTGCCGCTGCTTCTCTCCACAATCCCTAAAATGCTAGAGATGGCCCCGAGGAAATGCACCTGTCTACCTTATTCTTTTGGGGGAATGATTATCTCCTGTTATTTTTTTTTTTCCTAGCCACCAGGAAATTTACTTTTGTGAAGTATTGGAAAAAGGACTTTGTGAACTGGTATAGAGAAGCTGTTCATGGTAAACGTTGTAACATTGTGCTGAAATAAGTAGTTGAAAAAATTGAGGGAAAAATAAGAGACATAAGAAGCAGCCTCTCTGCTGGACATAATGACCTAACTCAGTGGAGGGAAGGTCACAGGGGAGGTGGGAGGCAGTTTTCTCAGTGACATGCGGGCACAGGTTATTACTCAGGAGCACTTGCTCTCCTCATTAGTACCCCTGCCTGTCTCCAGCTCAGAGATTCAGCTTTACTTTCCTTTGGCAAAGGGAGAGGCATTTCAAGATATTTGGCTCACAACATCTGGAAGAGAACAAACCCTTAATATGTGGTGAGTCAACAAATAAAAAAATCCAGGAATAAACTCACAGAGAATAGTTAAGATCATATGGAATATTAACAGAAATAACAAACACTCACTAACACCACTATAATTTATTAAAATATACTGTGTGCCAGACCCTGTGCTAAGTGCTCACCATTTCCTCACTAATGCATCCTAGTAAACACACAGGTAAATAACACTGCTCTATTTGTGTCATTAATGAAGCTATGGAGTCTTAAGGGGACTCAGAAATGTGTTCAAATTTGATAGGGTGGTAAATTGTCTGAGATTTGAACTCAGGTCTGCCTGACTACATAAAATGTCAGACTTTAGAGAGACTGAGAAGGTCTTGTTAGTTTTATTTCAGTTACACAGATGAACAAACTGAGGTTCAAAGAGATTGACTACCTTTCTTATTAGGGAGGAAGGTTGTCAGAGTCACTTTGACTTAAGTTTGACTCCCAAATTTTCCTTAAAGCTGCATTATTTTGGGTGTTGGCTTAATGTCTGAAAGTGGGCTTTTGGAGCCAAACTTATTATAATTTTTATAGAATGGGATAAAAATAACAATGATGGGGTTGTTGAGATCATTCAAATGAGATAATGTATGTAAGCTCCTTGACACAGGCTGGTACTTAGAAAACTATAAATGTTTCACTTTCTATTTCTCAGTGCATTGCACATCCAGGCCCACACAATGAAAAGGTGATTGTCAGTGGATGTATGAAGTCGGATAAGGACCGAAAGAGGCTGCTGTTGGAATAGCTATAGTTCCCAAGTGTTCCTTGAGTGTTGACACTGCATATTTGTCTCATCATCCACCCAACTCAGTCCTGGGTGTGCAGTAGGAGCTATATAAATCCATGGTAAACTAAGTAGAGTTTGGATCAGAAACAAAATTGAATTTAAAGTGTGGAGAGAAAAAAAAAAAAAAAGGTATGGAGACTTTAAACATTTTCCAGGAGACAATGCAGATTTTCCTGAAAAGGTCACCTCAGGGACACGGTCAAATTTTTGTCTAGAGTGGTAGGTGGAGAAAAGAGTTACAATTAAAGTCTTGATACTATTTCTAGCTGTTAAAATACTGATGTTTCCTCAAAAGGCAGGGGGAAGTAACTGGCTTTTGGAATATATACCAAATGTCTTGTCCTCTGCATCTAACTATACTGTCTCATTTAATTCCAGTTAATGCAAAACAGACCACCCATCATGGAGCTTAAAATGATGACATTTATTTTGTTCCTAAATATGAGGGTTGAGTGGCTCAGCAGGCATGGAATTTCTCATTAGGCTAGAGTTAAAGGCTGGCTCCAGCATCATGACAAAACTTCCTCAACTATATATATATATATATGGCATCCTGGTTAGAAAGTTCAGATAGCTGGGGGCTGTTCCTCCCTCAGCCCTACTCTCTTCCTTCCTTTTCAAGTAGGCTTTCTCAACGATGGCCTCAGGGCAGACTGAATTCTTGCATGGCAGTTGAATGAATATGCCCAGAGTGAGTGGACTAGCAGTGACCTCAAGATTTTTTTCTATCCTAGCCTAAGAAATCATGCAACATCACTTTGGCCACATTCTGTCAGTCGAAAAAAATTTCACATGCCATTGATTTTAAAGGTTTCCATCTTTGATGCGAAGAGTGTCATGTGGTTTGCAGGCATTTTAAAACCATCAGAGGCCACCCTCTTGAAAAATGCAATATATACTCACTACCTCCAAAATGTCTATTGTGACATCAGGCTCAGGGTCAATGTCCGGTATCCCATCATGAAAGCCAGATTCATGAATGATAAATGAAGCTTCATACGGATGGATACTTTGAAGTGTGGTTTCCCATGTTCTGGAGTAGAGATCTTCGAGTACCACTCTTCTCATTCAGAAGCCTTTGGATTTAAGAAACAAGCTACCTGCAAAATGTCTTATTTTCAGAAATGCTTTTACTTTCATGGGTTTGGTATCTTTCTGAGATTTCTTTTTTTTATTATTTTTTTATTTCCCCAATACACTATTTTTTTCTATTGTACAGCATGGTGACCCAGCTACACATACATGTATACATTCTTTATTCTCACATTATCATGCTCCATCAGAAGTGACTAGACATAGTTCCAAGGGTTACACAGCAGGATCTCATGCTAATCCATTCCAAAGGCAATAGTCTACATCTATTAACCCCAAGCTTCCAATCCATCCCACTCCCTCCTCCTCCCCCTTGCTGTTCTCCAAGTCCATGATTTTCTTTTCTGTGGAAAGGTTCATTTGTGCAGTATATTAGATTCCAGATGTAAGTGATATCATATGGTATTTATCTTTCTGAGATTTCTTAGAGTAATAAAATGAGCTCCCAAAACTTCAAAAATAGAAACAAAAAGAAACCTCAACAATATGAGGTGGTTCATGCCAAAGGTTTCTTTTGCACATGGTCTGGGACTCAAAATTAGGTGATAGAATAGCTGAGGTTCCTTGAGTTTGCCTCCCTCCCCTCCCCCACTCCCTTGCCCCTTCCCCCTGTACTATCTCCATATGATATTTCCACATGACATCCCCAGGTAGGCTGACTTATTAAATACATGATGCTACACTCGTATAATCATTTTACAATCCTCAAAAGTTGTGCTTTTAGAATCTTAATTATATATGAAGATACCTAGTACCTAAAACATTTGAAATTAATCAGGGTACTGATTATGTATAAAAGATTATTCCATGAAGGAACTAGACAGAAATATATAGAATGCAATAATAATCTTTTGAGTGTCATATTCTGGGCTATTGAAACTCTTAATTTTCTATATTTATACATTTTCTACAAAATGCTTTATATTAATATTCAGGTAATACGTAAAAATAACACAGAGGCTCATAAATAATTTCCCCAAGGTTCAAATTGCTGTGAGCTTTCAAGTTGAGGATTAACACCTGGTCTCTCTTAATTCTCAACCTGTAGCTTCTCCTCTCAATGCTATGCTTTCTATAGAAAGAACTGAAGTCAAGTTTGCCTTAGTTAATATCAATTAATCTATACATATTCTCTGTCTGGCTTTGGATATTCAAGTCTTGTCTTGTCACCCACACTTATTCAGCAGGACATTAGGGAGGTGTGATGAGTATGGTGTCTGCCTTAGGGTAAATATTCATGTTCTGCATCCCTTGGCCTTTGGAGAGCAGAGGACTTGATGTACTTTAGATGTTACCTATGTAAAAAGGATGTGTGCATTTAACTCATATATCTTAACTGGCCTCTTGGACTAGGTTTTTTTTTTTTTTTTTTTTTTTTTCCCCCTCACACAACCATCTTTAAATGGAACCAGTCTTCAGCATTTCCTGTGCATGATCCTAGAGGTCTGTACCAAACTCTCTTCCTTTCCAGATAGTTTGAAATGGTAAATATCATCTCCATTTTATGGATGAGGAAAGGGAGGCTAGGAGGCATTAAATGAATTGGCCTTTTTTTCACCTTTCTTTCCGGGAAATTACTTTGCCCAGAGGTACCCAAATGATGATGATACACTATAAATTATGTCATTGATCTTTTTAACCCCTCCCCCACTCCGTTGCCAATGGAAAGAAGTACAAACTTTTGTACGGTCTGTGATATTTTTCTTGACCTATTTCTACTCTTCTTAAATACAATCTCATACCACTGCATACTGAGTTCTCTAGTCAAAATTATTTGTTAGTAATAATAACTAGTAACAATAATTATTTGTTAGTAATAATAACTGTGGAGCCCTTACTATAAGCTAGGCACTGGATAAATGCTTTATATAAATCATATTCATTACAAGTATGTGAGGCGGATAGGATTATAATCAGCATTTTATTGATATAGTCATTAATTCTACAAATATTACAGCATGTCCTATCTGTCAAATAGTACTAGATAATAGAAATGTAGTTATCAAGTGGGCAAAATCCATTATGTAGTTTTTATAAAAATGGCTAATTAAAAATATTTTATCTAGAGTATCTTTTAAAAATAATCTGTGTATTTAAAATTCTTCAAAAAATTCAAGTTTAATCTAAAATCAAAGCTTTTTTTTTTTTTCCTTTCTGGTTAGTATAAAAAAAGAGAATGCCTCATAAACCATAAATTTCTCCACAGATCTAGATGCATGGAAAACTAAGCTTTCATCACAGGGCAGGGATCAACTTGCCTAGGCTAACTTGCATTGATTCTCTATACAGGTGCCAGTTTGAGAAGCTGGCATTAATTTGTGATGAGTAAGACAATCAAAAGACAAAAAAAGAAAAAAATGCAGCCTAAGCTTGTAGCACATTGTATTATCTCTGCAAGTGCCTCCAGGAAAGGTTGTCTTGCTCTTGTTCACATCACTCATTTTCTTCCCTTACTCTAGCCTTACCTGATTTCCTGCTGGGTCTCACATGCCACTTTCAGTCTTTGAAGATGAAATGCTAGGGCAGAGTCTGATATTTATCTTCTTGAACAAGACTATCAAATGTCAGAAAAAGTGAAAAACTATTATTCTGGATTAAAATGCCTGTACTGAGCATTGACTATGTTGTTGTCACATGTGGGCAACCAAATCATCAAAACCATGTTGGTAGAGTGGGAAGGCAGGTCTAGCATTGTCCTTTGTTTCTGGGGTTAGAATAATAGGGTGGCACATGATTCCACTACTTGACATAATCATCTTATTTGATACTCTAAATAAACCAATGAGTAGATAATATTATCTGTATTTTCCATATAAGGAAGCTGAAGCTTAGGTTATGTAGTTGGCCAAATTTGCAGTCTTTAAGGGTTAGTGGTGAAACTGAACCCATGTCCACTTGAGTGTAAGGCTTAGCTCTTAACCATGGCACTGTACAAAGGATGGCTGATGATCAGTACTCTGTGGCTGTGATCTCTGCACAATACTCCATGATAAAATTATAATGCTGACCACCTAAAACTATTCCTAATAAGTACAATGGAGAACTACAAAGCTCCCCCAAGGGAGTTTAATAAACTGTTGTAGATTGAGTTTAAACTTCTACCTCTTAAAAGATAATTTTTTAAAATAACCCTCATATTGCCAATTCTTTAATTTATTGATTAATAAACTTTACTTTTTTAATATAGCAGCTAATAACCTTTGCAATTTTCTAATAATTTAAATGTAACATAAATGTCATTGTTGTTGTCTTTGCTGTTATCTCTAAAATATCCCGGCAGTTCCAATTTCACAGGTGTATAGAATCCTTCAAACTTTTGGACAATCGACTTTCTTGCTGTATGGAGTTGGATGTGCTCTGATATCGATTTTCCTCATATACCGTACTTTTGTTTCTTCAACAAACCAATTTTTTAACAATACATTTATTAAGTTAACATTAATCCCATCTCAGTGAGAACTTGACTGTGCTTCCAACTTTTACACCAATGTGAAGGTTCAATTTGTTTTCAAATTATTAAGTGCTGCATTCTGCTCTTTAAAATTAGATAGTAGTTAAAATTCTTTTACTTATTCATTTATTTGGCATCTTCCTTTTTCTTCATGTTAGATCCCCTGAAGGTGTGTGTTTTTCATGAATGATCTGAAACAAAGCAGTAGTGTAGAAAATTATAACAGTTCAATACCTTTATTTGGCAAAAATGGAACATCCTAGAGGTATTATTAACTTTACAGTAAATTAAAAGTGCTATAGCCTCCTTAAGATGAAGGTGCACTATGACTTTAATAATTTTTTTCTTTTATTTTCCCACTGTACAGCAAGGGGATCAAGTTATCCTTACATGTATACATTACCATTACATTTTTTTCCCCACCCTTTGTTCTGTTGCAACATGAGTATCTAGACATAGTTCTCAATGCTACTCAGCAGCATCTCCTTGTAAATCTATTCTAAGTTGTGTGATTTTAATAATTTTCTGGAATGAGATTGAGATGAATAAATTCTTTAAAGATTCTTACCAAGCCAAAGATTCAATACAATTTGAGAAGCAAAGAAAATGGATGTCTTTTTAGGATGTTGGATAAAATTTTAAATGTTGGAACTTTTTAGAAAAAAAAATTTGTTGAAAACATTTTATATGACAGTGACTTGTTTTATTTCATCTTTTTATCATTTCCAATTGGTGGCATTTTTGTTGCATTCTATAGATAAGGTTGGGAGTGGTTAAGTAACCATCCAAGGTAGATTAGGTAGAAAACTGCAGGTGTCGGGGTCCATATGTGCAAAGACTTAACCTAGAAAGGAGGCGGCTGAAAGTTGGAAAGATGGTAAGAGTGGTTTGAGCAGAGTCCAATGAGATAGACAGGCCTGGTGCATGGAGGATCTTCCAGGAAATGCTAAGTATTTGGAGCGTCAAACATTACACACTGGAAAGATCACTCTTGCCATTGTATGATAAAGATATTAGAGCATGCAAGTGCCAGAGCCTTTAGAAGGTTCTTTGAGTCACCAAAGCAAACATGATGGTGGTGCAGACTAGGGAGTTGTTAATAGAAAGGAGACTACTTGGTTGGAGAGGGATTTTGGAGATAAAATAATAGAAATAATTTATAGTTGTATGGGGATGATAGGAATGTTGGTGGTGAGTGTATTGAGCATAATTTCCAGGTACAGGCTTGCTTTACTGTCAACATTTGTTGAGATTTGTAATGCTAGGAAAGAGAAATTTTCAGAAAAAAAGATTGTCAAATTTGTTTTAGGACATACTATTTTGATTGCCTTTGAGACATGCAGAATAGGTAGTTGGATGTACAGACTTGGAGGTCAGAGAAATTGTTTGGATGGTGATTTAAGTGAGCGAAGAAAAGTAAAGAACACACATTATTTGTGTTCTTGCAGTGACTCCCAAACTCTGCTCAACCTCAATCAGAAGCCTTTTCATGTTTATCCTAAACTCGATTCACTTGTAATATGCATCAAAATCATCTGGATAACAATGCAAGGAGGCATATACAAGAGTCACTTCCCAGTTTAAATCTCATCTCTGTCATTTCCTAGGATAATGCTTATAATTTAATCTTTCTGTGTCTGTTTCCTCATCTGTAAAATTGGATATAATAGTTAACTTTTAATGTTTAGTGCAAATTAGGTAATTCATGCAATGCTCCCAGAAGAGTTCTTAGTACATCTTAAATGCCCAATAAAGATTATCTGCCATCATTAGTCAGCGAGTTGTTAAAATGAATATTCCTGGAGCTCAGACTAGGAGTTACATATTCACTACTTTTGAGAACCATCAAGCTCCAAGAGAGGTAATCATTCATGAATTAGTCAGTGCTCCTGCTGGGTTGTCGAGAATGGATTTGAATTAAGTCATTTTGGTTAGAGTGTTTCTCTGACCCAGAGGTGTGTTCTGAGGGAGCTTTTAAAATATCCATTTCTGGATAACCACGAAAGACTTCCTAAAGTATGGTATATGAGTCAAGAGCCACAGGAATAGGTATTTGAAAAAAAAAATTGTGTATACTTAGTGACATACTGGCCCACAGCCTAATTTTTAAACAATTAAATGACAATTTAGATGATGTCTTATTTTTCTTTTGCAGCTTACATATCTAGATGGCCAAAAAAATGTGTTTCCCCTTTCAGAGTAGAGAATTCTTGCTAATGATAGGCTCTCTGTGTATGTACTAATCACATCTCCAAGCCCATTTGCTTCTCAGTATGGCCGTGTGACTATTTCTTGCCATTGGAATGTGAGTGGAAGTAATATAACTTCTGGGGCAAAGCTATGAAGAAATAGCCATTCATATTCAATATTATATTTTCTGTCTTGCTGACTGGCTCCAGAGGATGATGAAATCCTAAAGGGTGCTGGAAGCAAAAGATGGATGAAACCTGGGTCCTTGGACAATCATGTGCAGGAAAAGTGCTTTCCAACCCTGTATCACAGGCTAGAGAAGGATACAAGTAAAAGTCCTTTGCAGTTAAACCATGAAAATAGTGGGGCATGTTTGTTACAGAGCTTCTGTTACACTCACAGTTGTCAACATGAGGGATTTCTCTCCATGATGGTTAAATTTTATATTTCAACTTGGTTGGACTATGGTACCCAGTCCTTTGATCAAAATTAGTCTATATACTGCTGAAAGATATTTTACAGGTGGTTTAACACCTATAAACAGTTTACTTTGAGTAGGAATATAGTAGATAATATGGTTGAGCCTCATGCAATCAGCAGAAAGCCTTAGGTACAAAACTGAGATTTTTCTGGGGAAGGAATTCTGCCTCAAGACTCTAAGATAGAAATTCTGCCAGAGTTTGCAATGGGCTGGCCTGACAGATTTCAGAATTTCCAGCACCCGTAATCTGTATATATAGATACATATACATCCTATTGGTTCTGTGTCTCTGGAAAACCCTGACTGATACAAAGTCTATATTCTTCAGAAGATGCTTCATAATAGGTGTTTTCATCATTATAAACACATACATATAGTTTATAAGCTGTGGGTTGGGATTGTACTAGACCCTGAGGAGGAAAATACTGTCATTTGTATGGTGTTTAGAGTATACCCCATTTATGAATAAATGCTAACATTCAGTCATTGTTGGTTTTATATTTTATTTTATATTGCTCACATATGCAGTCATTTTTAAAATGTGCATTTTGAAGACTCATTTTAATATTTCAAAATTCTTTTTAATATTGGTAACTTTTTGCTTAGCATCATTCCTATTTTAGCTTAAAAGAGTTTTAGTAGTTGATTTTCTTTAAGAGATGGATTGGATCTCCATTTTGTAGCTCCACATACAGCCAATTACTGGGTCTTATAAACTGAAAAAATATGCTTCTGCACCATTATTTCAAATATAATTTTAAAAATCCTTAGACACATGGTATAAACATAAATATTCATAATTTACTGTTCTTTTAAATACATTGGTTAAATTTACATGGAGATAAGAATTAAAATTTATGAAACGCTATTTTCTGTTTGTGCTGATGGCTTACTGCCAGTCATATTTATGGTTGATATCCTAGGACAAAGTGGACTACATTCCTCCACTGGACTGAGAACTCATAATTCCTATCCTCTTGAAGACAACACAGTTAAGTTACAAGCTAGCTTCCCAATGACTTGGAGAGATGATTTGGAGAGGGGCTGGGGCTTGGAAATTAGAATAACATGAAGTTAATTCATTTGACTTCAGAAACTTATAATCAACCTGTCTCCTCTTAAAAGAGAGCTTATAAATGGAAGTTTTCATTATTGAGGCTGCATGTCTGGTGCCAGCTTTTGATCAGCACCATCTAAGCTCTTCTCTATTAGGAAAAGACAATAATCTCTTTGCTCAGAGGTTTATTGCATGCATGTAGATATGCACACGTATACACATACGCACACACATGCCTACCCCCTTTGCAAGGCTCCTTTACTCATAGCCTGATTATGAATAGATATAAGATCCCACTTTTTAATTTTAGATTTACTTTTAAATTGCTTTCCTTTGGAATTGGGTAACAGGAACTACAGTTTTCTTTCATTTATTTTCAAAGTCATGCCATTAGCACTGCTGGCTTATTGGTCTACTTTGATCCCTCAGGGAATAATGATTCATTAATAACAATAATGGGCTCTGCTCAAACTGAGTCTTGATGGACTTTGCAACTTATAGTATCTTCCCTCCAAATTTTTGCTCTTCTGCCTTTCCTACACCATGTGTATGACCTTGGCCCAGCAACTTAAAACTTCCTGAATATCCATTTCTTCAGCTACTAAAAAAGGGGCTATAATACCAAAGTTCATAAACATCCTCTCCTGATTAAGTGGAATGATAATTTTCCTTTTTTACTGCTACATCTATTTCTTTTCCCATCACTATTACTTAAGTCCAGGGAGGACTAGCAATAGGTATTTTATAGTCTCATAAAGTGACCTTTACAATGGGGCCAGTTTAGCTTTAGGTAATAGACTAAGAACAAATTTAGGGAGGGTGGGCACAAGATCTAAGGAAAAAGGGAATAGGGGTCAATAAACAAGTCATATACAAACCAGTAAGCAAAAGTATCGCTCACATTCATTACTATTGAAACCTTGGGCTTTAGCTGCATCTCAGGTGCTCGTTAAACTCTTGGATTCCTTATTCTCACTCAAGACGCCTGAATCAGAACCTTGGGGGCTAGCCCTGAGAACCTGTTTTTTTAAAAAACTTCCGGAGTGATCCTGAAGTGTACAGAAGTTTGAGAACCACTGGCTCAGGCTATGCCTATTACTTGCATAGTTTTGAAGGAAGTATAAATATGCAATAATGCAGCTGCCACTGTTAGGGAATTTTATCTTTGAAATAGTAATTGACAACCTTTACTCTCCCTCTCCTCACGTCTCCCTCCCCGACAGGTGCACGTGGGAAGGAGGAACAGGGGTAGCTCCAGCTTCCTCTAAAGACCTGGGGCAATATAAGATACAGCCTTAGCACAAAAACAAGTGTTCTTTAACTATTTTTGATAAGTAGGTCATTGCTTCTAAACAAATAAAACAGATAACAAAATCAAGGGCGTTCTAGAAGCTTTAGGCCTCAAACTCATCCATGGGTCATTGGGAAGCTCAGCAGCCTTACAAATATCACCAGTTCTGCAAAGTAGGTGAAAAATAAAGTTTTTAACAAGTGAAGAATATGGATAGCATAATATCTTTACTGCTTACAGGCAGATAGCTAGTTTGAAGCATCATAATAACCATTTACACTTTTATATGTTTAACAATTGCAGGATATATTTCTTTTTCACTGCTTGAGCCCCATTGATCAGTGCTGCATTATTGATTTTTGTTTTAGCATTGGATAAGAATCATGCAATAAATGTGTCCATAAATTCAATTTAAACTCCTCAGAGTCAGGACCAAAATCCTTTCGGTTTTGAGAGACTTTCTCATTTTTGCATGATTCTGGTGTTGCACGGAGACTATAGGGAAGGCAGAGAGGAAAGTCTCATTTTGAAATTTACTCCATGTGATTCTGTAGCTACGTGTTCATATGCATACAAATGTACACTCATATATACACACAAATATATTCTTCCTGTGTGGAATCTGTTATATTGGGAAAGAAAGACTTACAACAGGACTGTTTTATCTGATTTTGTAAAATAATAGGCTAAATTCTGATAGTTTTCATCACTGAACTACCTTTCTCTCTTTCTTTCTTTCTTCCCTCCCTTTCTTCCTCTCTTTTTGCCTGTCTACCTGCCTATATTCCTTCCTGTAAGGAAAGACAAAGATAAGAAAGATCTTTTTGTGATGTTTGCAGGGACAGATTTAAAGCTATGGAGTTGTCTCTGGAAAATATAATGGGTATACATTTTAGTTGACCATTTTTTCTTCTCTATTTTCATTGAGCATTTACCATGTGCATGTGTCAGGCCTGGACTATGTACTTTACCTATATTTCCTTTCAGAAGAGCTCAGTGAAATATAAATAGATGAATATGAAGAGACTGAATGAATTGCTCAAATAACCCAAGTACACTAGGAAAGCATGTTCATTTATTCATTCATTTATTCATCTTCCAGATACTTACAGAGCACGTATTATATGCCAGTATTCTAGGTGCTGAGGATAGAGCAGTGATCAAAACAAATAGTTCCTGTCTTGTTAGGATCCACATCCCAGTGGGGAAGACATTTTAAAAAGGACAAAGAGAAAGGACAAGAGCAGACATGTTACTTGGGATGCAGTGGTCAGGGACGGCCTCTCTGTGTACATGGCTTTTTGCACAGAGACCTGAATGAATTGAGGGGAGTGAGCCAGAGAGGCATCTGGAGGTGAGATTTGTTAAAATGGCATATGCTCTCCTGTAGAAGTTGGCCCTGGCCCCCGTCTGATGTCCCATATGCTTCAACTGTCCCCTTATACTCTAACCTAACTGAATATCTCTTACTCTTCACTGAGTTCTGTGTTTCTGAGGATTTTACTCATCCTCTTCTCACTTTCTTTTGCTTGAATATTCCCCCACCCAAATCTTTTGGGTTATATCTAGCTGTGATAGTTTCCTTTGGCTGGAAATGCCTTTAAATACTCACCACAATCAGAACAATTTTCTGGTCTCTTCTCCTGCCTGGAGGGCTGGATGAGCAATGGGGCCATGATGTGAGTTACTAAGGGTCTACTACTGCTGTTGATCTATAGAAGTTATATGCAAGTCAGTACTTGCTTCCTCAGTGTCACTGATCTTACTTCAGTGGAGGAGATGCCTTGCTTGAATTTGACGATCTCTAAATCTAGAGTCAAACACATCACCCCACTGTGTCAGGATATATGGTTCACTTATTCCTGTGTCTTTATGTCCTTGTGCTGGTTTCTATGTTGGAAAGGGATGATTTATGAGAAAACAAACTTATTCTTAATATATCAGAGCTCCGCCCAATTTCATGCAATTTCTCATAATCTGTATGGACCAGTTACTCTCAAATTTATTATTTAAAATGTTACTGAATAAATTGCTACTTGGACTCTGTCACCAGTCAGATTGTTTTCTCTGGCTAACATGGTGTTTTCACGCCTGCCCTTTGGCCTGAATCTCTCTTCCTCGAGTGCCTGCTGTCTTGGGAACATGTCTTTGAGTCTTGTGAGCAGGGATGAGCAGTAGTGTCTGACTCAAGAGACAAGTTCTCTCCCATTTATTCTATACCTAGCTTGCTGGTTGGCTTTGGGAGAGATCTCAAAATATTTGAACTTGAAGATCTTTATCTGAACAATGGGACAATAAACCTGATTTATATAACTCAGAAAATTATTATGGTGTGCTTCAATAGACTAAGTAATTGTGGAAGATGATGTTCTTATTTCCTGGATGTGGATGTCATTTCGACTTTAATCCTTTGGCTTTAGCCATGCTTATATTATTATCATCATTGATATTGTTGTCATTGTTATCATCATGGTCACTAAAGTAATATATGCATAGTAAAACAAATCTAATGATAACAAAAGCTCTGTGATGATGTCCTCACCCACTGAACTCCAGCTGTAATCTCACTCTCTGAAAACAATTTGAATCAATATTTTTTAGGTTTATATCACAACATGAGTGTCATCTTTCTATCTCTCTATTTCTTGGTTAATTTTGTGCATTCATTCAATTTAAATATTTTCCCATAGACCTTTTTCAAAATGCCCTTTTCCCCCTATATCAAACACAAAGAAATTGAGTCTGAAGAAAATAGAGACATATTCTTCTTTTATGTCTGAGATCTAGGAACATTGCCCTGATACTGAAGGGCAGCCTGCTGCTCTCAGAAACTTTGGGTCCTCTGAAATGATGCCTTCAACAGGTTGTGTAATTATCCTCTTATGAGACAAAATATGAACAACCAGTCAGAAAAATTCTGAAAAGTAAATCACCAAACTGTATGAGAAATGGGCTGTATATTATATTAGCTACAATTTAATGGTTTTTGAGCTTTAGTACATCTGAGGCTTAATTTTTTTTTTAATTTTGTACCCTTACTTATCAATATTAACACATACATTTGGGCTTGAATTCATGCAACTGTCAAAATAAATGAGATGAAACACAAGTTTCATTGTTTCTCCTGTTGCCTTGGCTTTGTTTTACAAACCAATTATTCATAACATGTGGCATTTCACTGTTTTCCTTAGGGCTATGGATAAAGACTTGGCATAAATCAATGCCTTATTTTTACCTGGAATTGCATAAGAGGAGGATCCCTGGAGAACTGGAAGAATTGGGGGGAATAAATGTTTTTCATGAGCATAAATGAAAGGATGGTTTAAATTATGCAAGGAAAGATTCAGGGAAAATTAATAACTGTTGTGGAGAAAGTAAGATAACCCTATTTTCTGAATATTACACATCACAAAGAATTAAGTATTTCACCTGGATGCAACCAAAAAACTCTCGAGGCACAGATTTTAATTCATAAGTATTCTTCGCTAGAGGAAAGCTTAGCAAAAAACAGCTTTATCAAATTAAAATAATGGTCTAGCATAAAATATTAATTAAGGAATAAATTAGTTGGTGTAAAAGTTGTCCCTTTAGCCATCTGTTTAAAAACTTCTCTTGTAATAGAGGCTTAATTTCTCTAGGAATTCATATAAAAATGACTAGTTTCATGCACAGGAAGAAACATATAATGTGAACAACAATGCTCTTTTACTTGAATATATATATATATATTTTACTATTTTCAATGTTTCATACTTAATCCCTAATTTGAATCTCAATAGAACTCCATGAAAAGGGGCTGATATGTGTGTCCATATTTTGTAAATGTGTAAACTAAGTTTCTCAGACTGAAGGTCTTTTTCATAGTCACACATGAATCACTGGCTAAGACTAGACTAGAATCCATTTTTCTTTATCTCTAGTCTCTATAATACTTTTATAAGAAATAAAGTTCCATTTGTAGCTGGAAAAACATAGTATCACATTCTCTGTTTTTTATTAGCCAATCCTTTAACCATGTTCAAAGTTACTTGAATTTCATTTCTCCAAGTTCTTTATAAGTTCTCTTACACCACCATATCTCCATAATTGATGAGGGTATTTAAAAGCACCTTGTTTTCCTGTATTGATTATCTAGTTTGTTTTCTCCTTCTCCTCCTCCCCTTCTTCTCCCTGCCCCTTCCTCCTCCTTCCCCTTCTCCTCTGCCTCCCTCTCCAAAGGTTGTGAACACCCCAAACCAAGACTGGAGAAGGCAATGTCATTTAAGTCTTAAGAGCGTGGGTATATAATTTAATCATATCTGGAATCAAATTTAATTCTGACACTTTACATGGATGATACTTAATAAGTTACATAAACTCTAAACTTCATATACCTCATCTGTAAAATAATACCTACCTATAATTTACATTATATTTTTGAACTCTCCATATATTTCTCATTTTTGGTGGGTTGTCAATTGTGGGAACTCACTTTTTTATTCTCAGAGTTGTGTGTATGACCTGAACTGGCCAATAGGGAGATACATTCTTGAAGTTTTGACATTTGGCTGAAGGATAGGCATTTGACCCAACCAACATTAATCAAGACATCTTCCTTGTTTAAAAATACAAGGGACTGTTTCCCTAATTTATCTTTCTGATATTTCATTTTAGTGTCTATAAATGCAATAGATTTCTGTGTATACGTTTTTTACCCTGAAACGTTACTGAATTCATTGAGTTCTGGTAATTTTCTGGTAGCATCTTAGGATTTACTATGTATAGTATCATGTTGTCCACAAATAGTGACAGTTTTACTTATTTTCCAATTTGGACTCCTTTAATTAATTTTTTTAAATTCTCTGATGGCCATGACTAGAAGTTCCAAAAATTTGTTGAATAAAAGTGGTGAGAGTGGACATTCTTGTCTTTTTCCTGACCTTTGAAGAAATGTTTTCAGCTTTGCACCACTGAGAATGATGTTAGCTGTGGGTTTGTCATATATGACCTTTATTATGTTGAGGAAGGTTCCCTGAATAACAACTTTATGGAGAGTTTTGATCATAAATGGCTGTTGAATTTTGTCAAAAGCTCTTTCAGCATCTAGTGAAACGACCATATGGTTTTTATTCTTCAGTTTGTTATGTGGTATATCACGTTGATTTTGTGGATACAGAAAAAATCCTTTGCATCCCTGGAATAACTACCACTTGGTCATGGTGTATAATCCTTTTAATGGATTGTTGGATTCAGTTTCTTAGTATTTTGTTGAGAATTTTTGAGTCAATGTTCGTCAGTGATAGTGGCTGGAAATTTTCTTTCGTGTGATATCTTTGTCTGGTTTTGGTGATGGTGGCCTCATAGAATGAGTGTGAGAGTGCTCTTTCCTCTGCAATTTTTGGAACAGTTTCATAAGGATAAGTGTTAACTCTTCTCTAAATATTTGACAGAATTCCCCTCTGAAGCCATTTTTTATTCTCAGAGTTGTGTGTAAGACTGTTGTTTTTTGGAAGTTTTTATATTGCAATTTCAATTTAAGTGCCTTATTGGCCTATTCATGTCATTTATTCCTGGTTCAATCTGGGAAGATTGTACCTTTCTGAAAATTTATTTATTTCTTCTGGGTTGTACATTTTATTGGCATATTGCTGCTTGTAGTTGTCTCCTATGATCCTTTGTTTTTCTGTAGTGTCAATTGTAACTTCTCCTTTTTCATTTCTAACTTTATTAATTTGATCTTTTTTTTTCTTGTTGAATATGACTAAAGGTTTATCAGTCATTTTATCTTTTCAAAGAACAACCTTTTAGTTTCAATGACCTTTTCTATTTTTTCTCATTTATATTTATTTCTGCTCTGATCTTTATGATTTCTTTCCTTCTACTAACTGGGTTTTGTTCTTCTTTCTCTAGTTGCTTTAGGTATAAGGTTAGGTTGTTTATGTGAGATTTTTTTCCTCGTGTCCTGAGGTAAGATTTTATTGCTATAAGCTTCCCTCTTAGAACCATTTTTGCTGAGTCCCATAGGTTTCGGATCACTGTGTTTTCATTGTTATTTGTCTCTAGGTATTGTTTGATTTTCTCTTTGATTTCTTCAGTGATCCATTGGTTGTTGAGTAGCTTATTTTTTAGCCTTCACATATTTTTAATAGGGTTTTCTTGTAATTTATTTCTAATCTCATAATGTTGTGGTTGTAAAAGATACTTGATATGATTTCATTTTTTTCTTTACATTTACCAAGGCTTGTTTTGTGGCTCAGCATGTGATCTTTCTTGGAGAAAGTTCCACTTGGAAAGAATATATATTCTGCTGTTTTTGGATGGAATATTCTATAAATGTCAATTTAGTTCGTCTAGTCTAATATGCCATTTGAGGCCTGTGTTTCTTTATTGATTTTCTGTCTAGATTATCTGTCCATTGATGTAAGTAGGGTATTAAAGCCCCCCACTCTTATCGTGTTACTGTTGATTTCTCCTTTAATGGCTGTTAGCATTTGCCTTATATGTTGAGGTGCTCTTACATTGGTTGTATATATATTTACAAATATCATATCTTATTCTTGGATTAATCCTTATCATTTTGTAGGACACAATTTGATGTAAATCACAGCAATATCTTTGGATCCATATTTTAGAGTAATGAAAATAAAAGCAGAACTAAACAAATGGAACCTAATTAAACTTAACAGCTTTTTGCATAGCAAAAAAACCATAAACAAAATTTAAAAAACAAGCTACAGAATGGGAGAAAATATTTGCCAATGATGCGAATAAGAAGGGACTATCTCCAAAATATACAAACAGCTCATGGAATTCATTACCAAAAAATAAAAACAAAAACAAACAACCCAATCAAAACATCAGCAGAAGTTCTAATAGACAGTTTACCACATAAGACATATAGATGGCCATTAAGTAGATGAAAAGATGTTCAAAATTGATAATCATTAAATATGCAAATTAAACTAAAATGAGGTATCACCTCACACCAGTAGGAATGGCCCTTGTTAAAAAGTCTACAAACAATAAATTCTGGAGAGGCTGTGGAGAAAATGTAACCCTAGAACACTATTTATTGGAATATAAATTGCCTTGGCCACTTTGGAGAACAGTATGGTATCTTGGTTGAGATCTCAGAACCATAAAAGGCCATTAGGTAAATAACAAGAAAATTTTAATAAAATGAGAACTTTAGTTAATAAGAATGTATCAATATTTGTTTAGTAATTGTGACAAATATCATTAACTTAAGATGTTAATAATAGATGGGATATGTCAAAATTTTCTGTTATCATTGCATTTTTAAATTTAAAACTTTTGTTGTTAAACATTAACTTCTAAAAGTTAAAAAGTAAAGATGAAATTTGAATTGTTACTTAAAGAAAGTATACAAATGGCAAATAAGCATATATAAAGATTCTGAACATCCTTAGTCGTTAGAGAAAAGCCAAAACCACTGTGAGCTACCATTACATAGTCCTTAAAATAACTAAACTTTAAAAAGAAAGGCAAAGCCAAGTGTCGAAAAATATGTGGAATAACTTACACTCTCATACATGACTGGTGGCAGTGAAAAATAGAAGAGCCATTTTGAAAAATATTTAACAAATTTTAAGTGTAAATATATGCCTAACATAAAACCAAGCTATCAAATTCTTAGATATTATTCAAGACATGAAAGTCACACAACCACTGAATTTTCATAGCAAACTTATTCATAATATAAAAAATTGGAAACCATCTCAATGCTCATTGATGAATGGATAAAAAAATCAGTGGCACATTCATACTGTAAAATTTTACTCACCTGGGAAAATGCTGTAAAAACACAGGTGAACTTCAAAAGAATTTTGCTGAGCAGAAAAATCAGGTGTAATTAAAAATTGACTCAATTACACTCTGCTTGTATAAAGCCCAATTTAAATATAACACACCAATAGCTAAAGAGCTTAAAAGTAGATAGGAAAGGATATACTATGCTAACATTAATCACAATAAACCTGTAGTAGCTGTATTAATCTCAGAAATTGGATGTTAGAGCAAAGAATATTACCATAAATAAATAGAGTCATACAATATAAATGAATAATATATCATAACCAAGGAAGTTTATACCGGGAAGTTAATGTTAGTGGCCCATTTAAGAACTAATTATTATAATTCTCCATGTTAGCAGATTTAAATCTAAAAAAAAAGAAAAATACATATTTACTTCAAAAAGTGCCCCCCCAAAAAAACAAATTTGCCAAATCACAGGTGTATTCAATGAATAAAAGTGATCAGCAAATCAGGGTTGTAAATTGTACTCAAACTAATGAAGGGTATTAAAAAAAAACTATGGGAGTTCCCGTCATGGAGCAGTGGTTAATGAATCCGACTAGGAACCATGAGGTTGCAGGTTCGATCCCAGGCCTTGCTCAGTGGGTTAAGGATCCGGCATTGCCCTGAGCTGTGGTGTAGGTCACAGACGCAGCCCGGATCTGGTGTTGCTGTGGCTCTGGTGTAGGTCGGCGGCTACATCTCCGATGAGACCCCTAACCTGGGAACCTCCATATACCGCAGGAAGCGGCCCTAGAAAAAGCAAGAAAAAAAAAAATCAAAAAACAAACTATGGCTAAAATCAAATGAAATGATGACCATCTGATAGTTTTCCTTCAAAACTGAAATTACAGCAGGGGTTTTTACTCTCACCACTTCTATTCAACAACAGAATTGTAAAATAATACAAGAAAATCAATAAAGTTATCCAATTAGAAAAGGAAAATTAAAAACTGTCATTATTTATAGAGAATCACACACAACCTCAAAAATAAATAAAAACTTCTAGGAGTGATATGTGAGTTTTGTAAGGTTATAAGATCAAAATACAAATATCAATTATATTTTTACATACAATGAATAATTTTTGTTGAGATACTTTTAAATAAATCTGATAAAAACATATGAAAATGCTATATACTGAAAACAACAAATTACAGTGTACAGAATGGAGAATACCTAAATAAGTAGATATGGATAGTGCAGTTATAGATCAGAAAACTCAGTATTAAGTTATCATTTCTTTCAATTTGATAATAAATCCAATGAATATAATTTGAAAACTTAGCTGTTACTGCTGCTTCTCCTTTTTCTCTTTCTTTTCCCCTTCTTTCTACTTCTTCTTTTCTAATTCTTCTTCTTTTTTTAAAAAAATTTCCTTCCCAGAAATGGTGGAAAATCCAACCAGGTAGAAAATAAACTTTGGCACTTACTTGAATCGTCATTGTTGTTTTCAAATAAAGTTTTGAAGTGTGGGTTGCCATGTTTTTGCATAAGGGTTAAAGTAAAGATATTGTGGAGAAGTATATAAATTTAATGGATCAAAGCAAACAGCAGTCCAGAATTTAGTCAAACAAAATGTATTTTGGGAAAAGCTCCAAAAAAAGATGTCAGCGGATATTAAGTATTCAGTCTTGACAGACAATAAGTTAAGGAAAAATTCTTGACATCTAAGCATTGTTATTTGAACTAGATTTAATTTAAAGGTATATGTCAGCCAGAAATTTCTTATTTAGAGAACTTTATGGAATTAGAGGTGACTGACTCGAGGAATAAAGTGATATGAGTTGCAGCCTTGATAACTAGCTGAGCTTACTTGACATAACAGGTTTGTCACCTGCTCAAATTCAATTATATTTTATTTATGATTTGCTACTCACTTCTGTTTAGAAATATCACCTTTGTAGATTAACTATGGTATTAGAGAAAATATGAAAAGCTGCTTTGAAGAAATATGTTGTGAATTCTACTTATTGAAATTTAGTGTATTTGATTCCTATTATTATCTTAAATGACTATTTTGTCAACAATTAAAATTATATAGTTATTAATATTTTTATGATATAAAATCCCATAGCCTTAATGTTTATCCTTGGAATAGCACTAAGTGCAGGCTTCTTAGCTATGATAACTAATGCACAACCCCAAAAAGGAAAAATGACAAATTAGACTTAATCAAAATTAAAACTTTTCATTGAAAAAGACTTTAAGAAGGTAAGACAAACTATACATTGGTATAAATTATCTACAAACTATATATATCCAATAAAATTCTTACATATAAAATATATAAAAACTCTTAAAACCCAATAGTAAAAATAAATCCAATTTTAAATGGACAAAAGAAATGAACAGTTATTTCACCAAAGAGAAGACATTAGAGAAACAATCCACGCATTGTTGGAGTGCCAAAAGAAGAGGAGAAAGGAGCAGAGGGCTTATTTAAAGAAATAAGGACTGAGCAGTGGAATAAATCAGTGAAAGACAAATACTATATGTTATCACTTACGTGTGGATGCTAAAAAATAAATGAATGTAACAAAACAAACAGATTCACAGATGTAAAAGACAAACCTAGTGGGTACCAGAAGGGAAAGAGATTGTGGGGGCAGAGCAGGGGCAGCAGATTAAGGGGTACCATATACTATGTATAAAATAAATAAGATGAAAGTATGTATTATTGTATAGCAAAATAGAGCCAATATTTTACAACATCTTTAAATGCGGTATAGGATCACTATGTTGTATAGCTGAAAGTAATAAAAAATTATAAATCAACTGTAATTTTTTAAAAAAAGGAAGACTAACTTCCCAAATCTAGGGAGAGATTTATGCATTCAAATTCGCAAAGCTCATAGATCCACAACGTCAATTAAATATATAGCCTCCAGGACATATTACAACAACATTGTCTACAGTCAAAG
The DNA here is from genome assembly GCF_054392235.1 of Sus scrofa. Classification (NCBI taxonomy): domain Eukaryota; kingdom Metazoa; phylum Chordata; class Mammalia; order Artiodactyla; family Suidae; genus Sus; species Sus scrofa. Next base: position 142,207,401 of record NC_139396.1, on the reverse strand, counting down.
ACAAAGATACTTTTTTAAAGCAAAAAGAGAAAAAAAAAAAATCCTCACCTATAGGGAACTGCCAGAAGGCTATCAGCAGAATGCTTAGCAAAAACCTTGCAAACTGAGAGAGATGATATAGTCAAAGTGCTGGAAAACAAAACAAAACAACCTGTCAACCAACAATACTTTACTCAGCAAAGCTGTCTTTCAAAAATGAAAGTGGGGTAAAGACATATCCCCAAATGCAGAAGCTGAAGGAGTATGTCACTACTCTATCTGCATTACAAGAAATGCTAACGGTAGTTGTTCAAAGTGAAACAAAAGAACATAACAACATGAAAATGTAAAAATTACAAATGTTACTAGAAAGGCAAGAATGAATTTAAATTCAGAATACTCTAATACTGTAATAGTGGCATGTAAATCATTTTTGACTCTGGTATAAAAGTTAAAGGACAAAACCATAAAAAATAACTATAGTCACAATAATGTGTTAATGGGTATGCTATAATATAGACAAGAAATTGTAATGTCAATAACATAAAATTTTCTGGGAGAAGTTAAAGTGTAGAATTTTTGTATGTTGAAATTATTATCAGCTTAAAATTGACTATAATATCTGTAAGTTGTTTTATGTAAGCCTCCTGTAACTACAAATATAAAACCTATAGCAGAACACAAAAGATAAGGACTAAAGAACAAAAGATTAGCACTACTAAAAATCATCCAGATTTTGCCTTGCTGCTGTTACTTCTTTTTAATTTAACCATTACTTAGGGATTTTTTTTTTCAGAAATACTATTACTAGATCAGATTTTGGAACTCTAGATAGTTCTAGTTAAATTGACGAAAATTCTTTCCATGGGTTTTAGATTTCAATAGGTACCGTTAGAAAACAGCAAGACATATGTTATTTTCTCCATTTGAAAAAAGTGAAACAGAAAATTTAAGGAAATTATGCTAGGATAAAGTCATTCAATGACAAAGCCAGGTTTACCAAAAAAAAAAAAAAAAAACAAAAAAAACCAAAACTTTAGTTCTTGTGATTTTTTTCACTAGCCCAGAGGAATTTGTAGATCTTTTAATGTTTGTTCATTTTATTTTGCTTAAAAGTGACTATTGATTACTTTCAAATTTTTATAGTATTTCTAAAATTGATTACACCAATTTTGAGGGAGGATGTTGAGAGGAGAGGACTTTATTCACCGTGCTTGAGGAATAGTATTAAGTGATGATAAAACAATTCAAATAATAACAATGGATAGTATGTTTTAAGTACTCTACTTAAAAAATAGGCACAATGGTGGTATAAAATGATTTCTTACACAAACTTTGACTAATTTACTACATTATTTCTCATTTTCAGATGAATAAGTCTTAGAAAAGTCAAACAGTTAGTAAGATCAATATCATAATTTTCAGGTTTGGAAACCAGAGTGCTCTTATCCTTAAAAACCATATTCCTATATCTTCCTATTGATACAAAATGGTACAGAAAGCTAGGTGATTATGGATTATCAGTAACAGATTTTGAGTGGTGAGTTTTGATTTTTATTCATTTTCCCAAAGTAGGTGGATTATTTGGTTAAATCCTCAAGACTAACCTTTTCTTAAAAATCTCCAATAAATCTGTCGCTCTGTTCTATATAGGTCGATTAACAAAAATCCATATTTTTCTTGAAGAGATGTGTGTTTTATAGACTTGAATGACCCTAGCTTGTGTCATATATATATATATGTATATACATATATATATATATGAATAGATACACAGTCTATTTCAGCTGTGGATTGGTAGGTGACCCCTGTGTCTGAAAACAGGCAGTCATAATTTTCTTGATGCAAGTCTCTTTCCTTCTTTCTTTAAGGAGAATGGCTTTGTTAATGGTTTAGATCTGATATGCTATCCTTAACAGTGCCAGTTATTCAAAGGAGAGGTTAAAAAAAAGCACTCTTCTCTTTACTCTCTTCAGATGGCTTCTTAATTGGTTTATTATTTTTGCAGATGTTGTAAGAGAAACTTCAGAGTACAAGCCAACAAAGCATCAAAGAAGGTAATAAAAGTGGACTTTTTCATTGAGTATTCATTATGTAAAAAAAAAAAAAGTTCTATATCAGTTGCAAGTTCAGTACATTATGAGCCAAGTATATTGTGATTTTGTAAATTCATGTCAATTATTTGGGATATAAATTGATCTTTTTGCTTTATGGGAGATGAGGGTCTTTGGAAATTAATTTAGTAATAGTCATAAATCAAATGTTCCTTCCACTTCATTTTCAAAAAAGTCATGTAATTATATTCTTTTGCCTTTTTATGTGATTTCTTAGTTTTTAAAGTGTTTGACTGACTATTATCCTGGGAAGAAGGCCAGCCAGGTACTCTTATTCTGAGAACTATGTTGAGGAAACTGAAGTCCAGAGAAGAAAAGTGATTTATTATAATGTCAGTCAGTCAGTCTTCTGACTCCTAATCCTCTATACATTATTCCAGTATCAGAGAATCTCTGGAATACAGGATCCCTGCTGTAGATGCAAGTAAAAGGTGTTTTACTTACGACACCTAGGTCTATAGGAGTACAATAGAGTGATCTTGTATGGATTCCTTTTTTTTTTTTTTTTTAATTTGGCTCCAAAATACTTTGTTTTGTGAAAAAAGCATTGGAAGTTTTTACTGGAATCTTAATTGTAGTGTTTGAAATAGGCCAGATAATTCATAAAATTCAGTGTCTCCTCCTAGCTAAAAATCTTTCCCATACCTTTCTTGAAGGATCATTTTCCTGCCTTCGACAGAAAATTTGTAGAGATATGGTGATAATGTATTTCCATGTTTTTTTGAAATTTCTGAGTTCTAGACATTTTCTTCTTAGAGTTAGTCAATTTTGTTTCCTTCCATTTAGAATGGTTTCAGGTTTGCCAGTGGTCTCAGGTATGAGCAGATACATTGATTCTGTGACAGAATAAATTATTTAATTGATTTTATATTTCTCTTGGACTCAAAAATCTTCTTATAAACCTTCATCTATTGATACCATTGTCTTATTTCTGCTAGCTCATTTTTTTTCCCCTAAAAGTACTTTGACCTTCTAATAAATTGCCATATGGAAGGGTGTCCAAATTTCTCACCAAGCTTGTCAGTTTCACTTTTTACTAAACTTAAAATTCTTTGAGATGTGTCAAGCCATGACTGTTCTCAAAGTTAACAGCCTACAAATAGGTATGATACAGTAGGAAGGGATAGAACTTACTTAAGTCGGTCATTTGGGAAATGGCTGTCTAGGTATTCATATTTCAGCATGACCTTAGTTGTTCTGCTTCTTTGTACAATAGAAGGAGATGGCAACACTGGTACACAGGTGTAGAATGAATGGGGGGAGAGAGATTGGGAACAGGGCTTTTCCTCAAAAAAAGTTATGAGATAGAAGGTTTCAGTAATAAAACTTATGGTACTGTCAGTGGACAAATCTCATGGTTAGTTATAACAATGAATTGAGATATTATATCTAAGAAAATTATATACCTCATTAACTGTTAGAGGGAAATAGACGCAATAATAGCACCGTAAAATAATTGCATGCTTAGGGCCACGAGAGGTCAGCCAGAGTCCAGTCAAGGTTATCTGAAAAACCAATTCATATTGATCTATGTGCCTACTCTGCCTCTCTAAGGGACATTCTTTCCCTGATATTAATATTATAAGGATAAAAGCCGTAAGTGATGGGACAAACCACGATTAGAATTGCTAGGCCCTGAAGTCCATCGAGCTTCACTTTTTGGGGCAAAGTCTGCGGTAGTGAGTGCATGCTTAATTAGTAGATAAAGATGAGGTCACAAGAAGGAAAGACTTGTACTGAGCCCACGAGCTTGAGATCTTCCAGGGTGTAGAAGATCTACTGAAACATCTGCTAAATTTAGTACATAAATTATCTGTTTTGGGAATCTCTCATCTCAGGATTTTCAGCATGATGTCGTTATTGCATGGAAGGAAATTTTTGAGGGAGCAGCCACTTTAATGTGAGGATGTATGACTAGAAAAGATGACCAAGATGGGTAACTTATTTTAAGGAGACTTGTGTTAGAAAATGATCTCTTGAACTGGATCCTGATATGAAGCACTTGACTGTGCTATATTTAGTTCAGAATAGATTTAGGAAACAACCATGCCAGTTTGAGAAAACTGGATTTGGAATATATTTTTACTGATTTTTCTTACTATAAGCAGAGTCAATAATTTATTGTAAAAAATATAGAAAATAAAGAAGGAAAATGGAAATGTATGTCAAGAAAAACACTCAACCTTTTTTTTTTCTGTAGACCCATTGTTTTTTTTTTTTTTAAACATATGCATAGGTGCTTCATATGGAGCTAAATTTTATAAAATTGATGTTCCACAGTCTCCACTCTTTTATAAACTGGTTTCTCACTTAACATTTCATGCATGAGTTCCCTTCATGGCTCAGTTGTTAATAAACCTGACTAGTGTCCATGAGGATGTGGGTTCAATCCCTGGCCCTTCTCAGTGGGTTAAGGATCCAGTGTTGCCATGAGCTGTGGTGTAGGTCGCAGACTCGGCTCGGATCCTGCATTGCTGTGGGGTAGGCCAGCAGCTGCACCTCCGATTTGACCCCTAGCCTGGAAACTTCCATGTGCTGTGGGTGCACCCCTTAAAAGATAAAAAAAAACATGCATATTTTATGTTATTAAATATAATTTGAGATTTTTATTTTTTAAAATTGAAGTATTTATACATAGCATTATATATTTGTTATATAATATAATTATTAAATATTTGTATACATTGCAAAATGATCACCACAGTAATTCTAGTTCATATCCATCAACTTACATAGTTATAATGTATTTATTGTGATGAGAACTTTTTAAGATGTACTCTTAGTAACTTTCAAATGTGCAATAAAGTATTATTAACTATAGTCACTGTGCTATATATTACATCCCTGTGGCATTTATTTTTATAGCTGGAAGTGTGTAACATTTTGTTCCCTTCCCCCATTTCTCCTATCCCCTACCTCCTGCCTCTGAAAACCACCACTTTTTTATCTGTATCTATGAGCTTGGCATTTTTTGAATTTTGATTTTGTTTTCATTCCACATATATAAATGAGATCATAGGGCATTTTCTTTTCCCTGTCTGACTTATTTCACATAGCATAATGCCCTGAATTCCATCCATGTTACAAGTGGAAAGATTTTATTCTCTTATGGCTGAATGATATTCCATTGTGCGTATGTGTGTGCATGTGCGTGTGTGTGTGTTTCTTTATCCATTCATCCACCAGTGGATGCTTAGGTTGTTTCCATATGATGGCTACTATAAATAATCATGCAATGATTATGGGGTCATATATCTTTTAAAGTTAGTGTTTTCATTTCCTTCAGATAAATACTCAGAAGTGGAATTGCTGAACCATATGGTAGTTCTATTTTTCATTTTTTGAAGATCTTCATATTGGTTTCCATAGTGGCCTCACCAATTTACATTCATATCAATAGTGCACAAGAATTCCCTTTTTTTCCACATCCTCCCAACACTAGTCATTTCTTGCCTTTTGATTGTAGCCATTCTGATAGGTGTGAGATGATAGTTCATGTGGTTTTGATTTGCATTTCTCTGATTAATGAATGTTGAGCATCTCTTCATGTGCCTGTTGGTCATCTGTCTCTCCTCTTTGGAAAAGTTTCTATTCAGATTTCTGCCTTTTTAAAATTGGATTGTTCCCTTTTTTTGCTACTGAGTTGTATGAGTTATTTATATATTTTGAATGTTAATTCCGTATCAGATACATAATTTGCAAACATTTTTCATTCGGTATGTTTTCTTTTCATGCTGTTGGTTTCCTTTGCTGTGCAGAAGCTTTTTAGTTGGATGTATATAAATATTTGTTTTAGTTGCTTTTGCCTTTTGTGTCAGATTAAAATCATTACTTTAACCTATGTCAAGGAATTTACTACCTGTGTTTACTTCTAGGAGTTCTATGGCTTCAGGTCTTATGTTCAAATCTCTAATTAATTTCCAGTTAATTTTTGTGTTTGACCGAAGATAGTCTGGCTTATTCTTTTGTAATTGGCTGTTGATTTTTCCAGTACCATTTATTGAAGAGACCATTCTTATGTACCATATTTATTTTGCCAATACTCTATTGGTCTCATATTTTTTCTGTTATAAGCATGCCATGTTCATATGTATTTGGTATTTTAAAATAATTTTCCATAATTCCTATTTGTAGAAATATTGAGATAAATGGCATAATTTTTTTAGGATATTAATGCATATTACCAAAGGCCTATTCTTATGCTCTATAGATACGAATCCTTGCCTGTACTAGGGCAAATAAATATTAATGAAATTAAAGATTTCTCTAATCCTTGATACCTACAGCTAATATCCTGGAGCAGGAACTGGAAAGTTGGGAACATTTGAAGGTTCTGACACTGGCTTGCTACATAATATTTGCTAATCTTCTTCATTCCTATTCTTTATCCTGTTCCTTAGTTTTCTCCTCTGGAAAAGGGAGGAAATAATAATCCCAACCATTTGTATTTCAACAAGATGATATAAAAATAAATGAGGTCATCACCTAAATCCCTTTTAGACTTCAAATAACTATAAAAGGTCTATGTAAATTTTAACACCTGATGTATTATTTAAGATAAAATAGGAGATACACATTTTATGTGACTGAAAACTTGACAACATCCAAGTTTAGAAGTAGTTTGTTGTTTTAGAGGTATATGCCAAGACCTGTGCTAAAGTTTTCATGTGAGGTTAACTACAAATTTAGTATACTTTTCCTCATGATTTAGATGGGTATACTGAGGTTAAAATAATTGAACCAAAGCTAAGGCATGCTTTGGCTCAAATGTATGATGTTTGACTCTAATGATATGTTATTGCTTTGAATGTTTTGAAATAAAACCATAATTTAATGCAATGTACCATCATCTCTTAAATACCCAGATTTATTGTCAATTCTGGGTTAATTTCCAGCATCTTCCTGAACACTTCTATTACTTTTATATGTACCCAAGAGTTCAAGTGAAGCTGATATTAGTCTAAGTAAACTGTTAATAGTTTAGTAAAACTGTGGATAAAAAAACAAAATTAAAAGTTCTTCAAAATACATAATAAAACCATAATTTGTTTAGTCGAGGTTTAAAGTTCAGAAGGGTCTTAGACATCATTCCCATTCTTTTATTTTCTAACATGCATAATAAGACAGGAAAAAGAAAGTGAAACAAACCAGATTAGCTCTACTCTTTAGTTCCTCTTTCACATCACAGTGCTTTTCAAGCAAGTAATTTTTCCTCTTGGACAAAAGCTGATTAATTTTCTTTCTGGGGGAGAGTCAAGCAAGTGTGTGATGATGTATGCACAGAGGTGTTTCACTTATCATAGTTCACAATACCAAAAAATTGGAAACAACATAAATTTTTGTGAGGAATAGATTTGTTTAAAAAAATGGAGTTCTGAAGAAATAATTTTGAGGATGTCACCAAGATGCAATAGAGAGAACACTGAATTTCTCTCCTCCCATGGACATATTTGAATATACATCTACATATGCATCAATTTTCTGTGAGAGAAAGCCAGAAACTAGGTGAGTGACTCCTGTGCATCGATGACTGAAAATATACCTATATCAAAATAGTTAGGAAAGGTCAAGACACTCTTCCACCATAAACCCCATCTCCAGCACAACACCTTACAACCAGAAGGGAACCCCACAAAAGGAAATCCTAGGAGCGATTGACTTTAATGGCAGATTTTATTACACATTTAAAAAGAGAAAATAGCAGCCCTTTTCAAAGTCTTTCAAAAATTTGGGAGGAGGAAACACTTTCAAATTCATTTTAAAAGGCCACCATTACCCTGATAACAATGCCAGATCAGGTATATTTGCCTATAATTTTTGTGTCCTTCTGAATATATATTCAAAGACACACAACAAACTGAAGTCAACAGTGCATTAAAAGATAATACACTATAATCATATGTTCATCTAATAGATACAGGAAAAGCATTTGACAAAATTCAACATATTTCATGGTGAAAACTCAATACATTAGGTATACATAGAATATGCCTCAACATAACAATGGCCATATATGATAAGCCCACAACTAACATCATACTCAACAATGAAAAGTTGAAAGCTTTTCCTCTAAGAACAGGAACAAGACAAGTGTGCCCTCTCTCACCAATTCTGTTCAACATAGTATGGAAGTCCTAGCCAGAATAATTGGAACAGAAAAAGAAATAAAAACCATCCAAATTGGAAAGGAAGAAGTATAATTGACTGTTTTCAAATAACATGACCATATATATAGAAAAACCCTAAAGACTCCACTAAAAATCTGTTAGAACTAGTAAATAAATTAAGCGAAGTTACAGGATACAAAATCAACATATAGAAATCAATTGCATTTCTATACAGTAATAATGAACTATCTGAAAATAAATTAATAATCCAACTTAATTGAAATGGAAGGATACCAATTAATAATATAAAACACATTGAAGGAGTTCCTGTTGTGGCGCAGTGGTTAACGAATCCGACTAGAAACCATGAAGTTGCAGGTTCGGTCCCTACCCTTGCTCAGTGGGTTAACGATCTGGTGTTGCCGTGAGCTGTGGTGTAGGTGGCAGACGCGGCTCGGATCCTGCGTTGCTGTGGCTCTGGCTTAGGCTGGGGGCTACAGCTCCAATTCAACCCCTAGCCTGGGAACCTCCATATGCCGTGGGAGCGGCCCAAAGAAATAGCAAAAAGACAAAAATATATATATATTATATATATAGAAATAGGGAGTTCCTTTCATGGCTCAGTGGTTAACGGACCCAAATAGGATCCATGAGGATGCAGGTTTGATCCCTGGACTTGCTCAGTGGATTAAGGATCTGGTGTTGCTGTGAGCTGTGGTGTAGGTTGCAGTCATGGCTCAGATCCTGCGTGGCTGTGGCTGTGGCTGTGGCATAGGCCAGCAACTGTAGCTCTAATTTGACCCCTAGCCTGGAAATTTCCATATGCTGTGGGTGTGGCCCTAAAAAGCAAAATATACATATATTTAAGAAGGTGAAATATATGTACACTGAAAACTATAAATTATGAATGAAAGAAATTGAAGAAGGCACAAATGAATTGAAGGACATTCTCTGCTCAAAGTTTGGAAGAATAATTTTTGTTAAGCTTAAATTCGTAATACCCAAAGCTATTTACACATTCAATGGCATCTTTATCAAAATTCCAGTGAGCTTTTTTTGTGTGTGTGTGTTTTGTCTTTTTAGGTCCGCACCTGAGGCACATGGAGGTTCCCAGGCTAGGGGGTGAATCAGAGCTGTAGCTGCTGTCCTGTACCACAGCCACAACAACAAGGGATCCAAGCCACATCTGTGACCTACACCACAGCTCATATAGTACTGTAGTCCTATTTATTGAAAAATATCTGTGAATAAGTGGACTATCACAGTTCAAGTCCTTGTTGTTCAAGGTTTAGCTGTATATTGCAAAGCTATACTAATCAAAACAGTATGACAATGGTATAAAAACGAGGCAGTTAATAATGGAACTGAATAGAGAGCTCAGAAATAAACCCATGCATATATGGTGAATTTTCAATAAAGGAGCCAAGAATGAAAATGGGGAAAGGGTGCTCTCTTCAATAAATGATGTTGGAAAAACTGGCCCCTTATATTATAGCATACACAGAAATCAACTCAAAATACATTAAAGACATAAACGTAAGGCCTGAAATTGAAAACTTCTCAAAGAAAATTGGATGAAGTAGAGGGTAATCTCATTGACATTGGTCTTCACAATAATTTTTTGGATTTGACACCCAAAGCAAAGGCAACAATGGCAAAATTATAAAAGTGGAATTATATCAAAGTAAATCTTTGGCATGGAAAAAGAAAGTATCAACAAGATGAAAATAGGTTTGTGAAATTGGAGGAATATTTGCAAATCACGTATCAAACAAGGTGTTAACATTCAAAATATATAGGGAACACATATAACTCAATAGCTTAAAAGCAAATAACACAATTAGAACATGGGCAAAAGAATAAACAATTCTCAAAAGATATAGTGATGGACAACAGGTATGAGAAAAGATTCTCAAAATTAGTAATCATTAGAAAAATGCAAATCAAAACCACCATGAGCTATAGAGTGGCTATTATTGAAATGACAAGAGATAACAATGCTGGTGAGGATGTGGAAAAAAATGACACTGTCAGTGGGAATGTAAATTCACATGGCCATTATAGATAACAGCATGGAGTTTCGTCAAGAAATTAAAAACTTCTTACATGATCCAGTGATACCACATCTGGGTAAATGGATGGCTTTTAGACAATCAAAAAGTCCATACTAAAAGAATTTTTAGTATGTGAGAATTCTTGGCTGAAATTTTTCACACAAACTCCAATTTGATCACTAATCCCAGATTTTAGCTTGAGGCCAAATGGTTTTGTATTCCTCAAAAGTTTCCTTGATGTCTTTTTTTTCCACCTAACACTCTTGATATCCTCCAAAGGGATCTTACCCTTCAGAATAGAGGTTTTTTTTTTTTAAATATTTGTCTTTAATATTTTGTATTGTTTGAATTATTTTTAATAAATAGGTTTCTTTTGTATACATAGTAAAGTGCTTTAAAACAATATTGAAATTTAGATGGTGTGTGCTTTCCTACATTTCAAGGTGTCTGGTTAAGTGCTTCACCTGGCCTTTTTATGGCCAGGACATCTTTTCCTTTATTTATTAGTTTTGTAATCTTAAATTTGTAATTTTGCCCAGGTAAATGGAATCATAAAGGTTTCATTTATTTCTTTCTTCTCTCATTAAAAAAAAAAATTCTTATAGTTGCTATACATGATGTTTGAGTGACGTTCTCTAAAGTTGCATAAAACCCACTATGTAAAGAGTAATAGAGCTGAAATTTTGCCTCTTTTATAAATAAGTTTTGTATCAACATCCTTTACTGAGAATATTTTCTGATTTAATGGCATTTATTATTTGGTATAGTAATTTTATGAGAAAAGCTATGCTTTTCAAGAAAGAAGCAGCTGACAAATAAAATAAGATGTAAAGGGAGTTCCCATCGTGACGCAGTGGTTAACGAATCTGACTAGGAACCATGAAGTTGCGGGTTCGATCCCTGGTCTTGCTCAGTGAGCTCTCTGGTGTTGCCATGAACTGTGGTGCAGGTCACAGATTCCACTTGGATCCCGTGTTGCTGTGGCTCTGGCGTAGGCCAGTGGCTACAGCTCCAATTAGACCCTAGCCTGGGAACCTCCATATGCTGTGGGAGTGGCCCCAGAAAAGGCAAAAAAAAAAAAAAAAAAAAAAAAAAAAAAGACACACACACAAAAGATGTAAATATTGGTACTAATTTTCAAAAGATTTCCTGTGTTTTTTTTTGGGTCATACTTAGAGAAACAGTTTATTTTCCAATGAAAGGGAAAAGAAAGTGGGCTTATAAGAATCATTGGGTATGGGGTTGGTCCACCGATCATTTGATGGATGGAAGAAATTGGGGAGTGAGATCGGAATTCCTTTCCCTTAAAGTTTATTCTTGGTTCACTTGAGGAATTATTTTAACATCAACATATCTCCTCCCACCCCGATACCAAGGGTTAGGTGACACAAGCAATAACTGACCATTATTGAGCATAAATCAAATGCATTATCACTCTCCCCCAAGCTTTATTGAGATATAATTGACGTATGATATTTCATAGGTTTAAGATGAGCACATAATGATTTAAGTGTGTAATGTGAAATGATTACCATTATGTGCTTGGTTAACACATCCATTACCTCACACAGAACTCTCTTTTTGTAAGAGCTTTTAAAATCTATTTACTTTCTTAGCAACGTTCAAATATATAATAAGTATACAATACAGTATTGTTAAATATGGTCAGTGTGTTACACATCACATCCCCAGAACTTACTATTGCTTTTTCTTCCATGGAGGTAAGTTTTACAAACTGAAAGCAACAGAAAAGTATTGTACAATTCAATGAGTTCTGATAAATGTATGTACTTTGAACCTTCACCCAATCAAGATAGGTAATACTTCCATCATGCTAGAAAGTTCCTTAAAAACCTTTTTTAGTTACTCCCCATGCTGCAAGCAAAATCTGTTCTGATTTCTATCACTTTATATTAGCTTCTCCTTGTTCATATAAATGGAATTATATATTGTATATTATCTGTCACCAAAGGTATTTTCTGAGGTTCACCTTTATTGTAGAACTCGTCACTTATTTGTTCTTTTTTTAGCAGCTACATATTATTTCATGATGCAAATATACCATAATTGTTAGCAATTCTCTTATTGATATACATTTATTTACAGGTTTGAGCTACTGTAAATAAAGCTACTGCAGCATAATTTCACAATTCTTTTCAAAATCAAATGGTTTCACATCTTAGGTAAACATTTAGGAGTTCAAATGAAAGGTCTTAGGGTATAGAAGTTTATTTTATCTTGCAAAGAAACTGCCTAACACAAAAAGTCTAGTTATTCCACATCCTCAATAATATTTGGTATTTTCCAGCTTTTACATTTTAGCCACTCATGTGCATATGAAACTTTATCACACTGTGGTTTTGAGTTTCCCAGATGAATAATGATGTAGTGTACCTCATTTTCTTCATCTGTAGGATGTGTTAAAAATGCTATGTGTTATTCTCTTGTGAGGATTAGATGAGGTAATATGTATACAAACAGTGTCTGATACCTAATGAGAGCTTAGTGAACTATAGATTGAAGTATTCCTCTTCAGATCGGGCTGCAGCTCTGTCACCCCCCTCTTTCATTTCCCATTGTTTATAATTTTTTCTGTGCTCAGCCTACCCCTAAGAGAATTGATTATTTCTGGGTCATCTGTAGCTTCAAAGCATAAGTGATACCCTTTGAAAAAGCATGCTTTTACACTGTGTGCCAGGACTGTTTCTCTGGCTTCTTATTCATTCAATATTCACTTTGGGAAACACAGAAGAGTTGAGGCAGCTTACATGGGCAGCATTATCAACTTTTTTGCTTTTTTTTTTTTTTTTTTCAACAAAGTAACTTTTATTCTTTTATTCAGATATTTCTGAATATAAGCTGTACAGCATTTCTTTGTTTCCACTGCATTTCAGTCTGTCCTGTTATTTTGCCTCCTGAAATGTACTATATGCTGCATATCTCACTACCTTTGCATTTCGTGAAACTGTATATACTCTATGATCACTGCTAAAGCAGTGTAACACCATAGTTATTCAAAGTCTTGTTTCAGATTTGGGGACATTGGGTGTTAGGAATTCAGAAAGCTCTCTGTCCATGAGTCTAGATGGAGATTCCAGTGAATCTTTCATTAGAATAAGGCTTTTTCTTCAGACATTGCTGTAACTAGAAAGTGACAGCTGATGAGAGGAAATTTTTTGCTGAAACAGCCTCTGTCCACCAGTGTCAAATAGAAAGGCGAAGACAGTTTTGAATGAAGGAAAAAAAAAAAGCTTTATTGCTTTGCCAGGCAAAGGAGGCCACAGCAGGCTAATGCCCTAAAGACTGTGCCGTCCTTTGGGAGAAATAAGAAATACTTTTATAGTCTTGGGAGTAGAAAATACGGCCACAGCTAAGGATTAGGTTGATGTAAGCTTTTACTCTTCTTCAAAGTTCATGTTTAGTGGCCATGGTCAGGTTCTGGTGATCCTAGAATGAAGAATGCTTCATCAGGTAGTTATCATCTTTCATTTGTTGGGGTTTTAGTTTTGAAGAGCTCAGATACCATTATGTATATTCCTTGAAGAGAAACTAGGACCCCCCCCTCCCCCGCCGCCCCAGCAGGCTGCACTCTGGTTTCCTGACTGCCCCTCCCTTTCCCTGTATCCTCTCCTTTCCCTGATTAAGAGCTCTTTTTTAACCTGCCCTTTGGAATGCAGGGAAGGTCATAGAGGCTGAAGTTTATTCCCTAAAAAGAAGAAATGGGGGAAGCAGAAAGGCTTTTGTTCAGGAGTCCCATGGGGTCCTGGTTGGTTTCAAAGTAATTGAGAGAGGAAGTAAAATGGTGAATAAACCCAGTTGGGTGACTTTTGTAAAAGGGGCCAAGGACAGAGGAAGTACTGCGAAATAGGAGAGGAAGAGCTCTCTGATTGTCTAGAGGAGATACTGCAAAAGCACAGAGAATAATTGTTTAGTGACTGTATATAGAAGGGAGAGGAACATTTTATAGTCATGCACCAGAATCTTCCTCTAGTGATACAAAACTATTTCAGGAAGGGTGACCCTGTCCAGGACCCAAGAGTGGGCTCTTACCTAATACTTGTAAATGAATTGTCAGAGGAGACACACATGCTGACAAAGCAAAAGACGTTATTGGGAAAGAGTGCTTGGGCAGAGAGCAGCAGGGTAAGGAAGCCCAGGAGAACTGCTCTGCCATGTGGTTCACAGCCTCAGATTTTATGGGAATCGGGTTAGTTTCTGGGTTGCCTCTGTATCTTGCTTGGCCCTTACTTTATCTGGCCCAGGGTCCTTCTTGGTGATGTGAACACCTCTCAGCCATGATGGATTCTAGCGCCAAGGATCCTGGAAGGTTGGTCGTCTACTCCCTCCTATTGGCCCCTCCCAAATCCTCCCAGTTAGTCTTCAGGGCAGCACCAGTTCCTTATCAGGGCCTCCTGCTGTGAGACAACTCATGCAAGTGGCTATTGTCCTGCTTGGCCAAGGTGGGCAGTTCTGGTCACTGGTTCTCTAACAAAACCACTTGTAGAGAATCCAGGCTAGAGGAAGAACATCTTGCATCAGGGGACAATGAAAAAGAGAGACAGTGATAACATTATAGGGAGCACAATTCAGACCCATAATTACAAGTCCACTCTGGAGCCAGGAGTTTGGATATTTTCCTGCTGTGTAACTTCAAGGCAAGTTACCTCTATGAGTCCTGGTTTCTTCACTGATTATTGAGGTTAATATTAGTTTTGTTGCAGAAGTAATTGGCTGCTTCTATACACCAATGCCAAATAGAAACACAGACTTGGAGGAATCAGAAAAAGTAGGTTTCATTGCCAAGCAAAGAGAAAACACAGTAGGCTAGTACCTTAAGGACTCTGTGCTGCACCTCCGCCACCCCTTGGAGGAGGCAGTGAGGGGTCTTACAGTGTTTGAGGAGCAGGGCATTTTCCTGACTGGTGAGTGGTGAGGTAATTGAGAGTCAGGGTCATCAACCTTCTGGTTGTAGCCAGTCTGGGCTCTACGTGCTTATGGGCAGCATGCAGTTGACTTCTTCCATGTGGTGGGAGCCTCAGCACCTGCAAAACAGCTCCAAGGACATGGCTCAGAATATTATCTATAGTCCTCGAAGAAGAACTGAAGGTCCTTGACATTGCTGAATGGCTAAATTATTGTTATTCTGTCTTGACTGTTTTCCTTTTTCTTTGTATTTTCTCACTTCTCTGATTAAATTGGTTCTTTGGCCAAAGTTTTCCTATAGATTTAAAAAAAAAGGGCAAGTGGAGGACATGATGGGGGGTGTGTCCACTCTGGGGAGGCCTCACAGGGTTTTGCTCCATTACAGTTTCTACTTAAAGTAGAAACACTGGGGTTTCTGCTGAACGGAAGAGATAATGCATGTAAGTCACCAAGCATGTGGGTTGGAATGTAGTAATTGTATGATGCATTTTGTTACCAAAATTTATGTGTTTGAGGGTCTCTTCTACCTTAAATGCTATACCAGGACTTTTCACACATTATTATATTTAATTATTGGTTTTATTCTCTGGATAGTTAGGTGTTATTACTTCTGTTTTGCAGATGAAGAAACTAAAAGAAACTAAACATCTTGTCATGTCTTATATGTCTTGTATATTTTTTCACCATATTCAAGGTTGAATCAAATATAAAACGAGCTCTCTGTTACACATTTATAACTACCTGCCTTTGTTATGGATAGCAGCATCTCATCAATTCAGGTTAGAAATTGGAAGAGAAGAGAAAGAACAAGGGGGAGGGTACTGTGTGGGTTAGATAAATTTAAATATCTAGGTAGATAGATATTTAGTCTCCAGATGCTATAAAATACCAAACTAATTGCAGGAAGAGGAAGCCATCCAAACTGATTTATTGGTGAGGGATCCAATATTTAGTTCTTATTCAATTGTCCTTCCTTTCAATACTAGTGAAAAATAAATCTACATAGATTACCTATTTTAGCTTTTAGTTTAGATTTATACCTATCTGAGGCATTAAACAAAGTTGGGTTTCTTTACCTGTGAACATCTCTAGTGATGAACATATCCCTTAAATTTATAAGTGTGGCTTCTGATCCCTTTAGGATGTATAGTCAAAGAGATGCCAGATAAACTTCAAAAACATAGATTTTTAAAAACTCACCAGAGAGACAACGATGTAAATAAAACTAAATGAAAGTAACTCCTTCAACGGATAAGACTTTTTCTAAAGAGAATAAATCTATGGCTATTTTCATCCCAGGGGACATGGCAGGTGGCAGCAAGATCCCAACATAGATTAAAGAGAATCTATCCAATACTTAATGTTTGTGTGTTTTAAAAATAAACTTTTAATTTTAGGATAGTTTTAGATTTACTGAAAATGTAAAAATTACTACAGAATTCCTGTATGCCCCTCAATCTGTCTCTTTGATTGTTAGCTTCTAACTTTTTATGGCTTATTTATCAAACTAAAGGACCAACTTTAGTCAAATTTCACTAGTTTTTTCCTTTTATGCTTTTTCTGTTCCAGGCTCTCATCCAGATTGTATTTTATTATCATGTCTCTTTAAATTCCCCTTGATTGTGACAGTTTCTCAGATTTTATTCATTTTGATGATCTTAGAAGTTTTCAGGAGTACTCATCAAGTATTTTATAAAATGCCCCTTAATTTGGGTTTGTCTGATAGTTTTCTCATAAAATTTAATCTGGGTTATGGGTTTCTGGGAGAAAGACTGTAGAGGTGAAATACCATTCTTATATATCAAGAGTACATGTCATCAACATGACTTGTCACTGATGATACTGACCTTGGTTATGGGGCTATATCATTCCTGCTCTTTCCATATTCTGCCTTTTGAAAGCAAATTGCCAATATAGCCCTCATCAACCCTTGTGTGGGTTTGGGACTTAAGCACCACCTGTGGAAGAGAAAATTATCCTGTGTGGGAAATTGTCTTTTCTCCCATTCATTTATTATTTAATCATTTATTTATACCAATACAGATTCGTGGATAGTTTATTCTTTGGGTTTTGATCCATGACTACATTATATACTTTGGTAATCATAGTTTCAGCTATCCCCACTGGGTGCTGTTCTAGGCAGGTATCTCTAATCCTTTGACAGGCCTATACGCTTCTGTTTCTTGGTCACTTCTTCACTTTCCGGTATACAGTGTTTTTAACATTTTATTTTGAAATATTTTAGGTGTCTGGAAAAACTGCACAGATAGTATAAAGTTATGTTACATTCTTCACCCTATTTTCCCTATTGTTAACATTTTACATGGCTTGTTAACATTTATCAAAAGTAAGATGCTGACATTGGTATAATACTATTAATTAAGCTAAAGACTCTCTTGAGATTTCCCCAGATTTTTCTCTGGTGCTTTTCTTTTCCAGAATCAAACTAGGATACCCTATTTTATTTTGTCCTTGTATCACCTTAGCCTGCTCCTTCTGAGATGCTTTCTCTGTCTTGTCTTTTATGGCCTTGTCACTGTTGAAGACTAGTGGCTGGGGACGTTGTAGAGTGCCCCTCAAATTTGGTTCATCTGATGTTTGCCCACTATTAGGCTAAGGTTGTGGAGGTGGTGGAAGAATACCACAGAAATGAAGTGCCCTGCTCATCATATTACATTAGGGAATACAGAATATTAACATGGCTTAATACTGGTGTTGCTAGCCTTCAGCTCTTGGAGTCTGCCAGGTATCTCGCTATAAAGTTCATGTTTTTCTCTTCACATACTCTGTTAAAAGCAAGTTACTAAGCTGTGCCCAGGAGAAGGAAACTAATTTACATATCCTGAAGTTAGAAGTATCAAATAAAAACCAACTCAGAAATGAACAGTTTTGAGGAAGACTTCTGTTCTTACCTCTTGCCTCCTCAGAACAGAAACCTACTGTAGCCTCTTGCACAAAGCTTCTGATGACTAATCGGGAATAACTGCAGGAAATTTGGCAGGTGGAGGCTATAATGGCAAAACTTACCCCTAACAATGCATGCTTTTGGGTAGTGCCCTTGGCCCTTGTCAGATCAGTGGAAGCTTTTACCTGCATACAAAATCGCCTCTCCCCTTTGCAAACATGATCTATTTTTAATCCACATCCCAGATGAGTTTGTCCACAAGGAAACAGTAAACTAGAGAAAAAGAACCCATAGTACTTTGTAATCTTTCTCTCTGTTTAATTGAACCAGACAAGTTTACTCTGGAACTATAACTTTTCATTGCTGTACCTCTCTCCCTCCACTGTTCCTTCCTTGCACTTCTGTTCAGACCTCTCTTTTTATTGACATTTGCTGAGTTTGCCTATGATTGTGTACAGATAAGCAACTTGACCTTATATGGCAATTATTTAAGGTGTTTTGCCACAGAGCGTTTTCTAATATTTTCATCCAAGTGTGGATCTTTTAAGTCTCCATTGTGTGGTTCCTGCCCATTGCCCATTGATGAATATCATAATTGAAAAATGTAATGGTCATAAAAGGCCATAATGGTGAACAGTCTTTGAGGAAAAGAATAAAGCTGTTTTGAGTGAATATTAAGCTTTGGCATCAGTGTGCAGTGTTGTTCCATATAAAAGCGACAAGTTATTTAAATGTCCACACTAGGGGGTAGAGTATTCAAAAACAGGTCCCATATTATAACAAAATCTCTTTGCTAGCAAACTAGAGTTAATAGACTGCTGGTGTGTTTAATGAGTCATGATTAGTTGCAAATTATTTATTTTTTTCATAAGCTCTGCTATTATGCATTTGCTGAATTTGGAGGCCAACCCAGTTAAAGCCTGTTATTTAACATCAACTGCTTTTTAGTGCACTTTTGGGGCCCAGTGGACTGCACTCTGCTTATCTCTACAGTCTCTAGAAGGTATTGATATCTCTTCTTTTGTGAACACTCTCTTTTCAGAGGTTTTTTTTTTCTTTGTTCCTCCTAGGACTCTAAACCCTTTCCAGTGTGAAATGGCCTGGGTTTGCAAACAAGGTTTAAGGGTAATAGCAGATTGTACTATCCCCTCTTAATGCTTGTTATGCTTGACTAAGCTTCCAATTATGTGACTCTATTCAATTTTTTGTGAAGAGGGACCAGAAATGACATGGTGTTAGTGAACCTCACCTGCTTCAAGAAAAAAGTTCTAATCTTTGAATATATAACAAAGAGAATCTTTTGATAACACTTAGGCACTGAATTCTCTGAATTCTGAAGAAGACAGTGGACTTTTGAAAAACTCCATCTCCAGACCTCAATTAGAGGCACTGAATCGTTAAGAATTTAACTTTCATGTGTGAAGGTGAGGGTTTTTTTTTTTTTTTTTTTTTAATCTGCCAAGCTTTAGTGAAATTGAGGCTGTGAATTTTATTCTGATTCATAAAAGTTCAAACATTCTTTCAATATGTGCAATAAAGTGGCATAATAAAATAGTTTAATGGCTTTATGTTTTTCCCTTTTTTCCCCTTTACGTGCTTCTCTTAGCTCAAGACTGGCTGCCCTAGTTCACAGGGAGCACGCATTTGAGAAGAAATAGGGAGTAGTATAGACTCTGGAGCTAAGTGACATGGGTTCAATTTTGTTTCTTCTGCTACATAGTCGTGTAACTTTTGATAAGCTCTTAAACTCCCTATACATTAGTTTCTTTATCTTCAAAACAGGGATAATGAGGGTGGTTCTGAGGGTTGAATGAGTTAATAGTAGAAAGTCTTAGAACAGGACATGATACAAAGTGCTTTAAGCCTATAAGTAATATTATATGTAGTATAATATATAGTGTTTTGGTTACACTGTCAGTTGAGGTACTGTACCCTTCCCTAACCATGGGACTTGTTATACTTTAAATAAAGTCACACTTAATTGTCACATTTGAAATAAAGCAATATATCAGGCCCCCATACTTTAATAATACAATTAACTACCATCACCCGCTTAATTTAATCATTAAATTTAAAAGTTTTATGCTTTAGTATCCATGCTGAAATTTGGGTAAAGAAATGTTGAAGAAAACCTGTGACATCAGATTTTTTTAAAGGGCTTTATGTGAACTGTAATATTGTAATTTCGCTAAGCATTTATAAAATAAAAAATGATAACAAAATTCTATGTTCATGTACTAATTCTGTGCAGAAATATAAGCCAGGGAAAGTTGACAGTGTTTGTTAGATTGTAACAGAATAGAACAATTCCTTGTGTTATCAATTGTATAGTGAAGAAATAAAACACTAACTTAATGTGTATTCAGTTTAAATGCTTATATATTTTTAAATTTCCAAGAAAAGAAAAAAAAAAATTTGTACATTTGGGGAAAAAAAATCTGAATTTTCCCAACTCTCTCCTACAAATTTGAATTTTGGGCAGGTTGAAACAGAAATAGCCAGAGTAGATGCATATCAAGGATAGTACCCTAATGTATCTGGCTCATTTTACATTTTCTCTGTTACTTGTATCCTCAAAGTTGCCTAGTCTCTGTCTTGTTATTTCTTCAGACCACTTCATCTTTCCCTGCACACAAATGAATACTTCAGAAGGTATTTAGGAATCTCTGCTTTTACTTATGCATGCTTCCTGGAAGTCTCAAATACTACCTTAATTATCTGAAAGGTCTTTCCAACCGTAAATAGTATCTCCTAGAAATGCCTATTTTCTTTTATCATGTTGTTTTCAAAAGACATTTTAGTACTTCAAGGATGTATTAGAGCTTTATGTACTAGTCATAATAGGAATCTGCCTGGATTATTTGTAAGATATGAACATAAACCCTAATATTTTTTTTTTACTTATTGCGGTCTCATTTCCCCTCGCCTTTGATATAAATCATTTCACCTCTCAATCTTCCACATGATATTTTTTCCTTAAGTTCAATGAGCACTAGAGTGGAGATATTGTTTCTCCAATAAATGCAAGCAGAAGAGAATGTAGTTATGATTAAAGATATGTTATATTTTATTACCTATGACAATCTCACTGAAAAGACACATCAGTCTCTGATACTCTGAAATCCTTGTGAATATGTGTGTTATTTAATATTTAGAGTATTATGTACTCAACTAATCTTCATCAAGTCACTGTGTTAGGATTTGTTCAGTAAGGCAAATGGGAATGACAATCTTTGCTATCAAGGAGCTTTTTTTTTTTTTTTGACTTGAAGCAAATTTACTTCTGGAGTCCCCCAGCCATACCCCAATGCATTTGTAATTATGCTTTCACAAATTTTTAAAAGCTACTTTAAAATTAAACTCCATAGCAGTTTAAATTATGTTTTGTACCATTTCATGTCTCTTAAACATATTGAGACATATAATGGTTAAGAATATTATTTATTATGATAAATATTTGTGTAGTGAATGTGTATCCTATTGTTGTTGGGAAGACTGTTCTATGAATGTTAATTTGATCAAGATCATTGATAGTGTTGTCTTCAATGTCCTTATATTTTGTCTACTTGTTCTATCAATTACTAGTTACAACTGCAGATTTTTTTTATTCTTCCTTTTAGTTCTATCACTTTTTGCTTCTAGTACTTCGAAACTCTTTTATTAGATGCATACATATTCAGAATTGTGACTTAAGGGATTTATTCATTTACCATTATTAAATGCTATTAAATGTCCTTTGCATTTTAATGACAATGTGATCCTTTTAATGAAGTCCACTTTGATTTTTAATTGAAGTATAGTTGATTTACAATACTGTATTAGTTTCCAGTATATAGCATAGTGATTCAATATTTTTATATATTAAACTTTATTTAAATTATTATAACTTAATGCCTATTTTACCTGTGCTGTATATTTTTGAATTAGTTTTTGTTTACTTATTTATTTTATGCATAGTTATTTGCATCTCTTAATCCCATATCCCTATCTTCCCTCTCCCCACTGGTAACTGCTAGTTTGTTCTCTATATTTAAGAATCTCTTTCTGTTTTTTTTACATATATATATGTTTTATTTTTTAGATTCCATGTATAAGTGATAGTATAGAGTATTTGAGTGATAATATAGAGTATTTGTTTTCCTCTGACTTATTTCACTGAGCAATCATAATACTCTCTTGATACCTCCAAATTGTTGCAAATGGCAGAATTTCATTCTTCTTTATGGCTGAATAATATTCTATTGCACATACATACACTATATCTTCATCTGTTCCTCTATGGATGAACACTTAGGTTGCATCCAAATCTTGGATATTGTAAATAATGTTGCTGTGAACATTGGGATGTATGTATATTTTTGAATTAGTTTTTGTTTTCTTTGGATGTACACTCAGAATTTGAATTGCTGGATCATAATATAGTTAAGTTTTTAGTTAATTAAAGAACCTCTGTGCTGTTTACATAGTGGTTGCACCAATTCACGATCCCACCAACAGTGTACTAGGATTCTGTCTCTCCACATCCTCACCAATATTTGTTATAGTGGACATTTGATAATAGTTATTTTATCAGTAGTAAATATCATTGTAGTTTGGATTTGCATTTCTCTGATAATTGGAGATGAGCATTTTTTTCATGTGCCAGTTGGTCATCTGTCTATCTTCTTTGGAAATAAAACTCTTAAGGTCTTCTGGTCATTTTTGACTAAATTTTCTATTTTTTGATATTGAGTTGTATGAGTTGTTTATTTTGATGCTAACCCATTATTGGCTAAATCATTTGCAAATATTTTCTCCTATTCACTAGGTTGTCTTTTTGTTTCATTTACTGTGCAAAAGATTTTAAGTTTAATTAGATCCCATTTGTTTATTTCTGCTTTTATTTTTTATGCATTAGGAGTAGATCTAAAAAATATTGCTAAGGTTTATGTCAACAAGTGTTCTGCCTATATTCTCTTGTAGGTGTTTTATTGTTTCAGGTCTTTCATTTAAGTCTTTAAACCATTTTGTATTTATTTTTATATGTGGTGTGAGGAAATGTTCTAACCTCATTCTTTAATATGCAGCTGCCCATTTTCTTGAGGCACTTATTGAAGAACTGTCTTTTCTCAATTTTATTTTCTTGCCTCTTTTTGTCATACATTAATTAGCTGTAGGTATGTGGGTTTATTTATGGGCTATCTGTTATGTCCCAGTGATCTATGTGTTCATTTTTGTGCCAGTACCATACTGTTTCGATTACTGTAGCTTTGTAACATAGTCTGAAGTCAGAGAGCATGCAACATACAGCTTTATTCTCTTTCTCAAGATTACTTTGGCAATTTGAGATATTTTGCAGTTCCATATAAATTTTAGGATTATTTGTTCTAGTTATGTTAAAAACTATTATCATGAGTATTTTGATGTCAAATACTGTACTACATTAAGTTTGTGCTACATTAAATCTGTAAATTGCTTTGCATAGTGTGGACATTTTAAAAATGTTGAAACTTTGAGTACAAGAACATCGTCTATCTTTCCATTTCTTACATCACTTTCAAAGTCCCTCATCAGTATTCTGTAGTTTTCATAGTTTATGTCTTTTACCTCCGTGGTTAATTTTATTCCCAGTTATTTTTATTATTTTGATGTGATTTTAAAATTATTGTTTTCTTGCTTTCTCTTTCTGACAGTTTATTATTAGTGTATAAAAAAGCAGGTTTCTGTATATTAATTGTATATTCTGCCACTTTACTGAATTTATTTATTAGTTCTAATAGTTTTTTGGTGAAGAATTTAGTGTTCTATGTATAACATCATGTCATATGCAAATAGGCAGTTTTAACTCTTCCTTCTGATTTGGATTACTTTTACCTCTTTTTCTTGTCTGATTGCTGTGACTGGGACTTCAAATACTATTTAAATAAAAGCGGCAAGAATGGTCATCCTTGTAAAGATTTTGTTTTTCACCAGTGCGTATAAATGTCAGCTATGAGTTTATCATGAATGGCCTTTATTTTATTGGGATGTGTATTCCTTCTATACCAACTTTTTATGAGTGGTTTTTATCATGGATGGATTTGAATTTTGTCAAATATATGTATTGATACCCTTGCTTTTCTGTTGTGTCCATTTTCATTAATATATTTTTCCATTACCTCACTTTGTTTTGCCTTTTATGATTTCTTTCCTTCTACTAACTTTAGGTCTTGTCTGTTCTTCTCTCTCTAGCTGCTTTAGATGTAAAGTTAACTTGTTTGTTTGAGCTTTTTCCGGTTTCCTGAGGTGAGCTTGTATTACTATAAACTTTCCTCTTAGAACGGCTTTTGCTGCATCCCATAGGTTTTGGAGTGTCGTATCTTTGTAGTCATTTGCTTCTAGGTATTTTTTAATTTCCTCTTTGATTTCTTCAGTGATCCATATGTTGTTTAGTAGCATGTTGTTGAGTCTCCATGTGTTTGTGTTTTTTGCAGTTTTTTTCTTGTTGTTGATTTCCAGTCATATAGCGTTGTTGTTGCAAAAGATGCTTGATATGATTTCAATTTTCTTAAAGTTACTGAGGAGTGATTTGTAGCCCAGGATGTGATGAATCTTAGAGAATGATCCATGTGCACTTGAGAAGAATGTGTATTCTGTTGCTTTTGGATAGAATATCCTATAAATATCTGTTAAGTCCATCTGGTTTAATGCCTCATTCAGTGCCTATGTTTCTTAATGATTTTCTGTCTGGTTGATCTGTCCATTGCTGTAAGTGGGGTGTTAAAGTCCTCCACTATGATTGTGTTATTGTCGATTTCTCCTTTTAGGGTTGTTAGCAGTTGTCTTATATATTGTGGTGAACCTATGTTGGGTGCATAGATATTTAAAATTGTTATATCATCTTCTTGGATTGATCCTTTGATCATTATGTAATGACCTTCTTTGTCCCTTAAAATATTCTTCATTTAAAAGTCTATTTTATCTGATATGAGTATTGCTACTCCAGCTTTCTTTTGATCCCCGTTTGCATGAAATATTTTCTTTTATCCTCTCACTTTCAATTTGTATGTGTCCCTAGAAGTGAAGTGGGTCTCTTGAAGACAGCATATATATGGATATTGTTTTTGTATCCATTCAGCCAGTCTATGTCTTTTGGTTGGGGCGTTTAGTCCATTCACATTTAAGGTAATTATTGATATGTATGTTCTTATTGCCATTTTATTAATTACTTTGGATTTGTTTTTGCTGCTCTTTCTTCTTCCCTTCTTTTCTTGTTCTCTTCTGGTTTGATGACTATCTTTAGTGTTGTATTTGAGTTTGTTTTTCTTTGTTTGTGTATCAATTGTAGATTTTTGGTTTGCAGTTATTCTGAAGTTTTGGTATAAGAGTCTATATGTATATGAGATTGTTTTAAGTTGTTGTTCTTTTAATTGCAAGTTCATCTCAAGTGTCCTCCATTTGTACCCACCTATTCTCATGATTTCTGATTTTGATGGTATAATTGTATACGGATAATTTTGTATCTTTACTGTATATATACCTTTACTGGTGAGCCTGTTTTGCCTTTTAATTATTGTACAAGTTTATTTATGTTGCTGATAATCATCCTTTCCTATATATTTCCCTTTACTAATAGGATTTTTTTCTTTCCTTTAGATTATACCTTCTTATTGTTGCCTTTTGTTTTCAACTTAGATAAGACATTTAACACTTCTTTTAGGTTCAGTTTTGTATTGATGAACACTTTTAATTTTTGCTTTTTTGAGGAGTTTTTAATCTTTCCTTCAATTCTAAATGATAATCTTGAAGGGTAGAGTATCCAAGATTGCAATTTTTCCCCTTTTAGTGCTGTAAATATATCATGCTACTCCTTTCTGTCCTGCAAAATTTCTGCAGAAAAAAAATAGCTGATAATTTTATGAACTTATCTTTTATATTACCCTTTTCTATTCTTTTGCTGACTTTAGAATTATCTCTTTATATTTAACTTTTGCCATTTTATGTTTTCTTTTTTGGGAGGACACACCCATGGCATATGGAAGTTCCCAGGCTAGGGCTCGATTTGGAGCTGCAGCTTCTGGCCTACGCCACAGCCACAATGTCAGATCTGACCTGTGTACAACACAGTTCATAGCAACGCCATATCCTTAACCCATTGAACGAGGCCAGGGATCAGACCCATGTCCTCATGGATACTAGTTGGGTTCGTTACCAATGAGCCATTTTGGGCACTCCCACTTTTGCCATTTTAATTATGATATATCTTGGTAAGAGTCCATTTGGGTTCAAATTTTGGGGGATTCTCTGTGCTGTACCTGGATATCTATTTCCTTCTCCATGTTTGAGAAGTTTGTAGCCATAATTTCATTCAAATATATTTTTGAACTCCTATATCTCTTCTCCTTCAGAGACCCTTATAATGTGAATGTTGCTACCCTTGATGTTTTCTCAGAGATCCCTTAAACTGTTCTTTTTTTTTAATTTATTTTTTTCTGTTGTTTATATTGGGTGATTTCCATTGTTTTGTCTTCTAGATTACTTAATCATTCTTCTGTATCAGCTAGTATGCTATTAATTCCTTCTAGTGTGTTTTTAATTTCAATTATTATATTCAGTTCTGGCTGAACTGAACTGGTTGTTTTTTAGATCTTCCACTTCCTTGATAAAATTTACACTGAGTTCATCTATTCTTTTCCTTCATTCAGTTTGGATTCTTTTTACTAGTGATTTGATTTCTTTATCTAGTAAATTTCTTATCTATGTTTCATTATTTATTTTTAAGGGGTTTTTCTTTTGCTTTTTCAATTGAGAACAATTCTCTTTTGCTGAGTTTCTATGAAATTAGGTGGAATAATTACCTATTGTACTCTCGAGGCGATGTCCTTTTGTGGGAACAATCCTACAGTCTATGTGTGTCCAGTGTCTTTGGTGGGAGTGCTAAATTTGACATGAACAAGAACAAGTTGTGCTTTGCCCTAGGGTGGTCTGGCAGCCATCACCTTGGTGGTAGGTAGGTGGGCCTAAGAATGGAAGGGCTAGGGCAGGAGCCAGATGTGAACCAAGGCTTCTCCTCTGCTCAGTGGTGGTTATTTCCCTGTCTTGGGTGGTTTCAATTCCCAAGTTGCTGGACCAGAAGCCACAAGCTTTAGGTCAAATCTGACTCCATTCTTTCTAAGTGTATGCTCTGCCCCCTCCCATTACCAGCAATCTTTCCCCAGAGGAGAGCAGTGTTAGAACAAGAGAAATCTGTGTGGGCACTCAGCATGGACTGGGGTGCAGACTATGGCCATCTGGTTGGGTCAAAGACTCAGATTGCTTCTGATACACTGCCTGTATAAATGTCAGTAACAGCCACCACCACCCTGCCAGATGCTGCTTTTTGTCTGAGTTACCTCCGTGTCTCACAGCCAAGCCCTTGCACTAGTGTGGAGCTGTCACAAAGCAAGTGAGGCTGGAGCATTCACTAGCTCAAACTGGGGCAAGCACATAGGCAGTTGTGAGAAATTGGTCAATATCTGGTTGAGTTTTAATCTGTCCTCTCTGCCGTGGTTTGAGGGCAAGAAAGCATGCACAGGTTCCTCAGAAGCAGAGTCCAGGCTTCTCACAGCCCTCCTATTCTTCCTACTAGCCCTGCAACCAGACAAGGTAGCAAGTTTTCCCCATGTCAAAACTCAGGGCTGGGGTATCCATTATTTGGCTCAAACTGTTCACTCCCCAGGGAAGATCTCTACCCATGTAATGTTTCTTTTTCTCTGAGTCCCCTCCCAGAAGCACAGGTGCAAAACTGTTTGCTTCTCTTACCTTCATATCTGGTTCCATATGGATCTTTCTTACAGTCTTGGTTTTGTAGGAATCTTTCTGCAAGTTTCTAGTTTGTTTCCAATGAAAATCATTCCACATGTAAATGTATTTTTGATGTGTTCCTAGGATGAGGTGGGTTCTATATCCTCTACTCTGCCATCTTGATCTCCACCAAAGGGCTTTTAATCTTTGTGGAAATATATGTAATCTGGTATGCTAATACCATAGCCTTCAAGTTAAAAATAATAATAATAAATATAAGCATGAAAAGTCTCCCAAAATGTTTGGTTCTGGATTCACAATATCTGCCAGACTTGACTGCTTCTCATTCTAGAAATTAACACCCCATGTTTTCCCTAAAATTCTCCTTAATTTTAATTTTATTTTATTTTTGTTGAAGTATTCAATTTGGCCTATCACTTACATCATCTATACATTTCCAGAATTCTTTTCTCTAACCTGTAACATTGATTCATACAGATGTTAATTTATCCAAATTGTTTATACTCAGAATATTAGAATACAACTATTTAATAGGGAGTCCTGGGAGTTCCCATTGTGGTGCAATGGAAACAAATCCAACCAGTAGCCATGAGGATGTGGGTTTGATACCTGGCCTTGATCAGTGGGTTGGGGATCTGGTGCTGCTGAAGGCTGTGGTGTAGGTCAAAGATGTGGCTTGGATCTTGTGTTGCTGTGGTTGTGGTGTAGGCTGGCAGGTACAGATCTGACTCGACAGCTAGCCTGGGAACTTCCACATGCCACGGGTGCAGCCTCAAAAGCAAAGAATTTTTTTAAAAAATTAAAAAAATAGAATAGGGAGTCCTATTCATGGAAGATTTCATCTAAAATACTAGGAGGATTCATTGATATCTGATGGGTCTGTCCAGATTTTCTTCTCACCTCTTTGTACTTTGCTTCTCCGTGTATCTGCAGCAATGCTATGGTAAGTGGGGATCTATCAACAAATACAGATGGTAGTATATATTTGAGTTTTGATAAAATACTAGCGTGAAGTCAGAAGGCACCCATGGAACCTAGAGACCCTTCTCAGGAGATGAGAGAAGCAACTAACGAATGACATGTAAAATGACAGTCACAAAAGATGCTTTAATCATAGCGTACTGTTATGGAAAAATATTGGAAGACATTGTTTTAAGCCTTGGTATTTTACTGATTGTTTTTTGAGCTGTGATTTTCCTATGTATAATTACTAATGAATAAAGCTGGGAAGGTTTTTTTTTTTGGCCTGCTTGAGACATATGAAGTTCCTGGGCCAGGGATCAGATCTGTGCCACATTTGCGGCAATGCTGGAATCCACTGTGCCAGGCTGAATATCAAAGCTGCTACAGAGATGCAGCAGATGATCCCATTGCGCCACAGGGGGAACTATGGAAGTTTTTTTATTTTTTAAATTTTTAAATTTTTTTGTAATTTTTTGCTTTTTTTGGGGGGAGGGGGGAGGCACACATTGGCATATGGAGTTCCTAGGCTAGGCATTGAATCAAAGCTATAGCTGCTGGCCTACACCACAGCCACAGCAATGCGGGATCCGTGCTGTATCTGTGACCTACACAACACTCATAGCAACACAGGATCCCTGACCCACTGAGCAAGGCCAGGGATTGAACCTGCATCTTCATGGATCCTAGTCGGGTTTGTTAATCACTGAGCCACCGATAGAACTCCTGGAAGTTTTTTTTTTTTTTTTTTTATAAAATTTATAATTGTGAAACCTAGAACTAGCTGTTACTTCATCTTGAATCCATTCTTTGAAACATGAGAAATATAAGTCCAATCTCCTCTCAAGGTGAAGTGATTTTCTCCATATTTTCTGCAATATTAGAATGTAGAAGGAGTCTGTGATTCCAAGATATCTTCAGCACCATCTAAATAGCCCGAACAATACACCTTTCTAATTTCCTTACTCTCCACTTTCTTTTCTTCATTCCTTTGAAATAATGTTTGTCTTAGGAAGTAGAGGCCCCAGAAGGTAGTTCTGCAACTTCAGCTCTCCACTTATTATCACTAGAAAATAAGCCAATTCTGTTCTTTCCCCAGAGCACCAAAAAGTTTCTTTTATTTTCATCTTTAAAGGAAGATGAATGTGTTGGCAGACTAATCATTACTGCCATTAGGAAATAGGTATTCAAGCTAAAAATAATGGGGAAGGTGAAATCTGCACATATTTCAAATGAGTCTGGACAAAGCCCTGAAGACAGTGCTGAAGAGAACAATATGGTATTGTCACTAGGGCCACATCAGGTGACCTCTCTTTAATGGGTCCTTTTTATACCTGTACTTCTAAGATCATATTATGATGGAAATGGGCTTGGCAAATGATTTTCAAATGTACCCACACATTAAAAGTCATTTCATAACTGTTTCTAGTCTGGCTATTTAAAAGTATCACCTTCAGAGAAATTTTGCCATCTATCACCCTTAAACAACTTGCAGTTATGATAAATAGAGTATTTGCTACATAATTCCTTATTGAATGATATCAGGAAGTCATGCCCATTTAGGAGCTTAAGTTGTAGTCTGCATGTTTCCCTAATTAGGAATAGACTCCTTCTTTTTTTCTCCATGCTGAGAAAAAAAAAGAATCTTCTCTAAAAAAACAGTTACGTATGGTTTGAGGTTGTTGACTTAAAAAATTGCACAACTTAAAAGTTGAGAGTTAAGTTTAAGTTGAGACAAAATGAGGACTAGCGCCCAGGAGGCAGCATTTCAGACAGCTCTGAAACACCACTCCAAAGAGGCAGGGGGAAATGTCAGAATGTATGTAATTTTGCTGAAGAGGGAGATACATGCAACCATGCACACATTTTATAGAAGGTTACTAGTCTCGTTAAGGCTACTGCTAGTCACAAGGAGCAGATGTGAACAGGAAGGATTTTATGTTATTTTTCGTCTTTTTAGGGCTGTCTCCAAGGCATATGGAGGTTCCCAGGCTAGGGGTTGAATCAGAACTGCAGCTGCTGGCCTATGCCACAACCATAGCAATGCAGGATCTGAACCGTGTCTGTGACCTACATCACAGCTCACAGCAATGCCAGATCCTTAACCCACTGAGGGAGGCCAGGCATTGAACTTGCTTTCTCTTGGGTATTAGATTTGTTTCTGCTGAGCCATGATGGGAACTCCCAACATGAAGAATTTCAGTGCTTTTTTAGATAACAAGGAAGAATTGGGCTCATAAAATCTTCTCCTGAAAATAACTATCCAAAGACCTGTTTTGCTGGTTTTCCCAGAGCACAGAGTGCCTCACTCCTAAGCTCCTTTCAGGGGGTGTTGTGGGTTGGCAGTGGCAATGGCTCATGATTCAATCCATGGAGAGCCATGCAGGTGGCAAGTGCCCATCTCCAGTCACAAGGTCAAATGTACAAATACTTTTTTAGGAAACATTAAATTAGTTTAATAGGGAGTTCCTGTCGTGGCTCAGTGGTTAATGAATCTGACTAGAAACCATGAGGTTAGCGGGTTCGATCCCTGGCCTTGCTCAGTGGGTTGAGGATCTGGCATTGCCGTGAGCTGTGGTGTAGGTCGCAGACGCGGCTCGGATCCCACATTGCAGATGCGGCTCTGGAGTAGGCTGGTGGCTAAATCTCCGATTTGACCCCTAGCCTGGGAACCTCCATATGCCATGGGAGTGGCCCAAGAAAATGGCAAAAAGACAAAAATAAAATAAAATAGTTTAATAGGAGAGCAATAAATTTACTTTTTTATATAATGTCAGAAACTTAATAGCAGCCAGTTGATATGTAAGTTCACTGTAAGGAATAGACACCTCATCAAATGAAATTCTAAAATCCAGTTCTATATGTAAATTTTATGGAGAGGGTAGAAAAGAGCAGAGCTTGGCAGCAGAGGCGCTGGATGTCACTTTCAGTGAGACATCGGTGAGTATTTGGAGTCCCATCAATAACTTCTCTTATTTTTATCTTGGCAATATCTCCTGCTACTTTGCTCTGATTTAATCAATGTAAATTATTTCTCTAACATCAGGATATTTTAAAAAAACTATCAGCAAAGCTTACTGAATAGTCAAGTTTTTTTTAAAGAATTTTATAAACCTTGCTATACAGTGGGAAAAAAAATAAATAAGAAAAAAAAAAGCTGGAGGATAGAGGGTCTGAAGAAAGAGGAAATATGGAAGAGAGATCGGAATGGTGTGTGTGATATTTTAAGCCAGGTTTTCTCTAATCCCATCTCTTTTGTAATCTAGTGTTCCACTCACAAAATAAAGTTTTCCTTCTCTCAATATAAAATAAATAAATACATAAAGTGTTTCTGTTTAAAAGTAAAAAAAAATAATTTTATAAAGATAAATTCCTGTAACAGTAGTCAACAGGTTTAAATGCACATTGTCATTTTTATTACATTCATGGAGTTGTGCAACCATCACCACTATCTAATCTTTCATTTTCCACATTACAAAAAAGAAACCTTCCAGCCATTAAAGAAACTCCCCATTTCCCTCTTTCCCCAACCATAAGCAGACACTAAATTTGTCTCTTCTGAACATTTCATATACAGAGAATCATAAAATATGTTGTATTTTATGACTGTTTATTTTCACATGTGTTCAAGTTGCATCTGTCTTGTAGCATGTATCCATACTTCATCTTTTCATTGCCAAGTAATATTTCATTGTGTAGATGGGTTACATTTTGTTACCCATTCACCAGTTGATGGACATTTGGATTGTTTACCCTTTTTTGTTATTATGAGTAAATCTCATAAATACTTGTATACAACTGAGTGTATGAATATGTGTTTTTATTTATGTTGGAAATAAATTTAGGATAGAATTGTTGAATTACATGGAAATGCTATATGACATTTGAGGAACTGTTCACTGTCCGAAAGTGGTTGAACTATTTACAGGCTAGTGGGTCAAATCAGCATCTGGCTGCAGCTGCCAGCCTACACCACAACAATGTGGGATCTGAGCTGCATCTGCGACCTACACCACAGCTCACAGCCACACCAGATCCTTAACCTACTGAGTAAGGCCAGGGATCAAACCCACATCCTCATCAATACTAGCTGGGTTCTTAACCTGCTGAGCCACAACAGGAACTCCTGATGTAGAGCATCTTTTTCATGTGCTTAGTGACTATTCGTGTATCTTTGGAGAAATGACTATTCAACTGTTTTTCCTATTTTTAATTTGAATATTTGTCTTTTAAATTTGATTTGTAAGGTTTTTTATGTATTCTGAATAGAGCTTCTTTATTAAATATTATGATTATAAATATTTTCTCCAATTCTGAGGGTTGTTGATTTTCTATTCTCCTTTGAAACACAAAGTTTTGTGTAGTCCAATTTATTTATGTTTTTCTTTTGTTACTTGCTTTTGAGAGCCTCCCTTTTGCTTTGGCTTTTGATTATTTATATTATATCTAGACATAGATCTCCTTGAATTTATCCTAACTATAGCTTGATAAACTTCTTGAAGGTATAGATTAATTTTTTAATTAAATGCAAGGCATTATTACTTCAGGTATTACTTTTTTCTTCCCTTTGTCTCTTCTCTCCTTCTATGACTTCCAGTAAGTGTTTTGCCACATTTGATGTTGCACAGGTAGTTTAGCCTATTTTCATTTTCCGTCTTTTTTCTGTCTCTCTCTCTCTGTTCTGCAGGCTAGATAATCTCAATTGAATTGTCCTTAATTTTGCTCTTTCTTCTGCCAAGACAAATCTGCTGTTTATTCCTTATGGTGAATTTTTCATTTCAGTTATTGTAGTTTTAAAATCAAAAATTTCTGTGTGCTTCTTTTAGAAATATTTTTTCTTTATTGATTTTGTGTATTTTGTGAGACTTGATTCTGATATATTCTTTAATTATATAGACAGGTTTTTTTTTTTTTTAGTTCTTTAAACATATTTGTTTTATCATTGTTGTTTATTTTGTACTTAAGAGGAGAAAAACGCTTCCAGTAATTTATTGGAATTTCACTGAATCTGTGCCGTTTGGTTATAATAAGGCAGAGAGTAGAATTTCTTAGAAATCTAGACTCTTGTCATTTTTCTAGCTATATGTCTCCAGATCAGTTGCCTCATCATCCAAACATTGCTTGGAGTTTTAAGTGACATGTAATCCATTCATCTGTCAATGGACATTTAGGTTGTTTCCTAAATGGCTGTAAAAAAGGAAAGCTATACATTTCATGTGTTGTTTTGATGTTAGGATTCATCTTGGCAGTTTCAGATGATGTTCTTAATTCTTTGTGATTATCTAGTGCAGACCAGAGACTCGGAAGGTAGGTCCCCCCATGTCGAGGAGAATTATATCTGTATATATATAGAAGGTATATGTGTACACATATGTGTGTGTGTGTGTGTGTGTGTGTGTGTATTTATTCATTCCTTCTGGCACCAGAAACATGTCTCTAATGCAGAAGGAATGGAGGGGGTGTAACCCAAATATGTCAGTGTCAGGGCTGGGGGAAGGTGTGGCGGTCAAACAGAGAGTGGAGGACTGATGGCCTACATGGCAGTGGTGGAATCAGGCTGAGGGACAGAGTTAAGTTCAGCCATGATTCAAGCCCTTCCATTTGCCAACTACTGGTGACAAGAACCTGTAGGGACATGGGTGGGAGCTGTGAGATGATCGGACATAGCAGTGGGATGGCAACCTTGGCGGAGAGTTCTGGGGCCATGTGCACTGGACCAGTGCTTTCAGGGAGGTGGCTGTGATTTCAGGCAGGGTGGAGAGGGCTAAACATATTTGTAATAGCCAATTTAAAGTCCAACATGTAGGCTTCCTCAGCCAGGTTTATTGACTTCTTTTCTTCCCTGTGCTGTTACTAGACTTTCCTGTTCCTTTACATGTCTTATAACTTTTCTTTTGAAACTGGATGTTTAAAATAATACAATGTGGTAATATTAGAAACCTACCACCTCCCTCTCCAGAGAAGATTGTTGTTGCTCTTTGTGATTGCTTCTATTTTTGCTCATCTTTTGTTTAGTGAGTTCATTGGTAAAGTTTGTATTTCCTGTTGTGTGTGGCTACTTATACCTATATCTTATAGTGGTTAGCTGGTAATTGGACAGAAAATTCCATAAGTAACTTAATCAGAAAATATTCTAGCCTTTTGCAAGTGTCTTTGTGCTGTTTGCTATGTTGGGACATGGCAACTTTGTCTTGGTCTTAACCCCCTGTTTGTGCAGAACCTCAAATCAGACAGAAATGAGATTAGGGCTTTCTCACTCTTTACTTAAGAATGTGCAAATCCCAATACATGTATGTAGCCTTCAAGATGCCAAGAATATGTTAAAACCTTTCAAATTTCTTGTTAACATTTGATTTCCCAGATCTTTCAAGTTTTTTTTTTGATTAATCTATTGTTTGCCCCAACTTATATATCACCACTTCAGGCAGCTATGTTGTCAAACAGTTTCCACTTATTTCTTGAACAAATTCTAGATATAGGCATTTTCCTACTGCACGATCATGGAGGTTAATGCCAAATACTGACACACCCTTTGAGTGTGTTTTTCACTCACACCCTTTTTCTCGTGTCTGTCGGACACATAATGACAATAGTTTGGGGCTGGGGCTTTTTGAAAAGCTCCGATTCTGATATGGTCCCCTTAGTAGCTAATTTTCACATCATCCATGATTTCAAGGCTGCTGGTGTTTTGTTGTTGTTTTAAGCAACTGTAGAGCTAGAGAGAAAGCCTTTGGAATATGGAAAGTTAAAACACATCAGATTGCAGTTTTTAGTTCAGCATTTTTCTTGAATAAATTGCTACTCTAATTCCTGAAAGCATTTATTAATTTTTATAATCCTGAAACACTTGATATTGACAATATTTGTCAGTACTTGTATGGGACAGCAGATTTTTCATGGGTTCCTGACTCACTGTTTTGAAGTACTTCCTGGACAGTGAGACTCGTAGAGTTCCAATATCATCTTGACTGTCTGGCACACCAAGTCAAAAACAAGGGACTCAGAGGTCTGATAGTTTACCTGATGAGTTTTCTGAGATTTTCAAGGAAACAGGACCATCTCTACTTCCTTTTTTAGTTAAACATGGGAGCATGAAAATTTGTCCTAGGTATTACTGTAGTTATTCTGATTCCTCCCATCTCTTGGGAGCTCAGCAAAATATTCATATTTTATAACCCCAAGAGAAGAGATCATATTACCACTAGGAAAAATATTGCTTAAGAATACTATAACTACTTTAAAAGAAGTATAATCTATAAAATATCGATTCACTATGTTGTATACCTGAAACTAAGATAATATTGTATATCAACTATATTTTAGGTTTTTTTTTTAATTATAGCAGCTTATGGAAAAATATAAACCCTGCCATTTCTACATTGGGAATTATACTTTTAACTAGCCCTACCATGTTTCTTCCCTGGATAGATTTTGTTACATCAGAGAATGTGATTGCTAATGAGCTTTTGAGATGAATAATTCTAAATTAAAAAAGCATCCTGCTCTTCATTAAAAAATCATCAAGGTCTAGCCTCCTGCTTTGGTAATTATACCCTAATACATGCTATTCATTATGGCAACAGTCCCTTCATTACCTTTGCTTATCAGTACATGAATATCTGTTGATACCCAGAGCTTGACTCCCAGTTAATTATTGGAAGCTTACATTAACATAATACATTCTATTTCAAGGCATTAAGTATGGTGAAACTTTTTTCATGAGTCTCTTTACCTGTAAGTGAGATGCAGCCTGGGATGAAGAATGCTGGGACTTATACTTTAACTAGAGCATGATTTTAATGAACACATGCTGTACAAATAAAATAAAAGCAGCAGTGAAATTATCATTATTGGGAAAAGGTACATGTGTCCATCTGATGCAGGTTATATTTTGCGACCCTCCTTGACTTCTACAACTTTGAGTAGAATTAATGGAAGAAGCAATGGAACATAGTTTCATGAGAATATCACAAAACCATGTGGCTTCCTTTACATGTTTAGTTTGCAATGACTTCTTTAGAATTTGCTGTTACTTTAACAATGTCTTTTGTTGTATAACACATGTTTACATTTTACAAGCAAACTGAAAACTTAGTAAAGGAATTCTCTATGTTTTTTAGTGTTTAAATTTCTTCAAGAATAATCAGAACATCACACAGGCTCAAAACTAGTTTCTTCGCTAACTAGAACTTTAAGAAAATCAGAAAAAGAATGGTTTTGGACTAGTTAGATAATTAGACATTTATATTTTCTGCAAATTATGTTAATTAACTTTAAGTTATGCAAAAATGCACCAATTGGCAAAACTTCATGGTTTAATCAATATTAGAGCTCACATTACTATTATAAATAGTGACCACAATAAATTTAAACCATACACTTTCTATACTTTTAGGAGAGTTATCAGACATAAAACAGATATGCCTGACCTTAACTATCAGAACTATTTTTATGAGAACTGTTGTCTTGCCTAGTACCCCTATAGTAATAGTATTCATTGCCCTAAAATAGCCCATAGTAGGCATGGCCACTCTCACCCAATGAGTAATAAACTAAAATGAAGTTAAAATTTTGGCACTTACACAGGCTTGACAAAATTTGATTCCATAGACTTGCTCCCTTGTTTAAAGCATCCACACACCATGCACAAAAATAAACTCAAAATGGCTTAAAGACTTAAATGTAAGACAAGACACCATCAAACTCCTGGAAGAGAACATAGGCAAAACATTCTCTGACATCAACCTTACAAATGTTTTCTCAGGTCAGCCTCCTAAGGCAACAGAAATAAAAGCGAAAATAAACCAAGGGAACCCAATCAAACTGAAAAGCTTTTGCACAACAAAGGAAACCATAAAAAACCAAAAAGACAGCCTATGGAATGGGAGAAAAATAGCTTCAAATGATGCAACTGACAAGGTCTTAATCTCTAAAATATATCAACAACTTATACAACTCAACAGCAAAAAAACCAACAAGCCAGTTGAAAAATGGGAGAAAGACCTGAATAGACATTTCTCCAAAGATGCACAGATGGACAACAAGCACATGAAAAAATGCTCAACATCACTGATTATAAGAGAAATGAAAATCAAAACTACTACGAGGTACCATCTCACACTAGTCAGAATTGCCATTATTAATAAGTCCACAAATAACAAATGAGAGGGTGTGGAGAAAAGGGAACCCTCCTGCACTGTTGGTGGGAATGTAAATTGGTACAGCCGCTATGGAGAATGGTATGGAGGTACCTTAGAAAACTATACATAGAACTATCATATGACCCAGGAACCCCACTCTTGGGCATATATCCAGACAAAACTTTCCTTGAAAAAGACACATGCACTCGCATATTCATTGCAGCTCTATTCAAAATAGCCAGGACATGGAAACAACCTAAATATCCATTGACAAGTGAATGGATTAAGAAGATGTGGTATATATACACAATAGAATACTACTCAGTCATAAAAAGGAAAAAAATTATGCCATTTGCAGCAACATGGATGGAACCAGAGACTTTCATACTAAGTGAAGTCAGAAAGAGAAAGATACCATATGATATCAGTTATATCTGGAGTCTAATATATGGCACAAATTAACCTTTCCATAGAAAAGAAAATCATGGACTTGGAGAACAGACTTGTGGAAGCTGGGGTTAATAAATGCAAACTATTGCCTTTGGAATGGATAAGCAATGAGATACTGCTGTATAGCACTGGGAACTATATCTAGTCACTAATAATGGAGTATGATAACCTGAGAGGAAATAATGTATATAAGTATGTGTGACTGGGTCACCTTTGATGTATAGTATAAAATTGATGGAACACTATACACCAGCTATAATGGAAAAAAATAAAAATCATTAAAAAATAAAATAGTTAATCTAGCAAAAGTAAACTGTAACAGGGCCAACAAGAACTGAAATCCATTATATCAGGTCTATTTAGAAAAAGAGTTATTATGCCTATTCTTTTGAAAATTGCAAGCCCAATTTGGTCTGGAAGCAATTGAGACCTAGAATGAATGAGTGTAACCTAACTATCTGAATGTTGTTGCCCTACTTCCTAGGGACCCTGTAGTCAATATTATTGAAATCACAAATTCCTTGCAATCTGAAAATGGTAAATACTTGGCATTTATTCTGTTCAGTATCAATTTCAACAGCTTCTCAGCTGCAGTTTGCCTTCTCCTTCCATGGAACACAATATGCCTTTAACCAATTACCCTAAGATAGGTAATTAAATGAGTACAGGGAAATTAAAAAATATAAGATGTCCTTGAAGTCAATAGAATACTTAGATCCAATTCTATGTCACACATTTTCGGTAGGAAACATTTAGTTATTTTTTCCCCTTTTGCCCAGATCTTTTCAGGGCTTCCCTTCTGAGGGTCATCAAGACTCATCACCTGGTTTCAGTCACCAGCCTCATTGCTAACTAGGGGAAGTGGTGAAGTGAAAGGTAAAGAAGGCTCTTTTAACTGGGGTTAGGAGAGGAAGTTCTCCCATCTCTATCCATCAGCATCATTTACATGTCTGTGAAGGTGCAAGCAAATTTCCTTGTAACAGCATCACTTACTTTCTACCTTGTTCAATGACCATTTCCTACTCTATGATCCACTCTACAGTTTCCAAATATGATAAAAAATAAACACATCAAGAAAGTATTCTGTTTGACATTGACACCAAAGAGCTACAGATCCAGTGCTGTGAAAACACTGAGAAGGAGAAAAGTAGCATTTCCATGAGTATGACATTTGTGAAAGACTTCATAGAGAAGAGAGTTGAGCTACATTTTGAAGAATGAGTATCAGTTCCTCTGATTTGGAAGAGAGGAATTTGGAGCATCTGAAGGATTTGAGAAAAGCATGGCTAATTGGTAAGCAGCAAGGATTTCATGCCTGGGCATCTGTCTGTGACCTAGGGGACCAATGAGCAATAAGAGTTATAAAGGATATAATGGGGGCCAAAGGGGCACAGTTAAACAGAGAGCATGACTAAGTCCATGTAAGAGGTAAAAAATCCAGTATCAGTGCAGTAGTTGTTCCTGATGT
Organism: Sus scrofa; assembly: GCF_054392235.1. Taxonomy (NCBI): domain Eukaryota; kingdom Metazoa; phylum Chordata; class Mammalia; order Artiodactyla; family Suidae; genus Sus; species Sus scrofa. The sequence continues at coordinate 142,167,539 of NC_139396.1, read as the reverse complement.
AGTCTTTAACACTGGACATCTCAGAAATAATAGGTTATTCCATCTCCTTGGGAAATATATCTCTAGGGAGAACTCTAAAAGTTAAAATCCTTTGGTGAGCCATCTTTCTCTCTACCTAAAAAGGCTTCACTGTTGCTGTCTACACTACCATATGAATGTAGGTGCTTCCATTTTCTCAGCACACCATTGGGCCAGACTGTCGGTAGAATTCTAGGTCCATTTAGTGATGTTCCCTTTCCTATAGTCTAATGCAGCAAAATGCAAAAAAAAAAAAAGTGATTTCAAGAGGCTTAAAATATGATGGTCTAGTTAGGTTCTTAAATGCATCAGGGTAAACTGAGGAAATGAATAAGGAAGAAGAGAAAGGGAATATGACAGCAAGAGTTGCATATGGAATTGTTCACCCTCAAGGTTAAAAATACGATTTAGAATTAAGGTGGGAAATCTTTTAAACCTACCTGAATTGTTGGATCCTGGTTTTGTCATTTATATATATTGTGTGTAGGAAAGTTAATATTTATAAACTTGTTTTTCTTTCCATCACTATATTGAGGGATAGTAATGATATTCCTCCATAGGATTATGGTGAGTTTTTGATATAGAATATACAGAAGAGCTATTCCAGTGCTTAGTGCAGAAATGACAAACACTATAGGTCAATTGCATAGCTTGGTTTGCCAGCTGATTTCTTCTAATAATAGGGATCTTTAAAAATGTTTCCTCCAGGAGGAAGATTAAAACACACAAACCAAACCTCAATCTCATTGTGGTTGAGTCTTATTTAGTTTCAGGGTCATCTGATGGCCCCTGTGATAAGTTGAAACATGTCATGCTTTGGCTATAAAATAAGTCCTAACCTTGGCCTAATGTTATAAATTAGATTTGGACATAGGTGAAATTTGCTCAAGAGAAGTTGTGGATATTATTTTGGAGTTTGGGATGTAACTCAGGGCTGATTTGACTGTGTAAGAGTAGGTGCTATAGTCATCAATTTATGGATTGTGGTTGGTGTCCCTGTTGTGGATAATCCATAGAGAAGAAATGAGTTTCATTCAGTTTAGAAGATCTCCTTCCTTTTTACCATCTCCACTCTGTGATCTCAACTGGATGTGCCCTTTGAACCACTTTGGCTTTCAGCCACTTTCCTTAGCTACTGTCTAATTCATAAACACCATAGGCTGCCATTTCAATTTTATGCCCGCTTTCGCCATGAAACCATTTATCCTGGCCACACGCTAAACTTGCCCTTACATCTCTAATCTGATTCTTAAAGACAGTATTTTCTGCTCAGAGAATTACCCTAGCTAGGCATCTTCTCTAAATCTCTGACCCAGAGAATGCTAAAATTCCTAAATCCTGATAGCTTTACAACCCATAATGTTCCTTTTTTTTTGGTCTATGCTGTAAATGCCACAGGCTCTTTATCTGGCCTCATGTAGATTATTGAAATTCTCTCTAAATAATTTCCTTGCTACCAGTCTCCTTCTTTAATCCATTCTCCACTTTGCTTGCAGTAGAGTGTTCTTTCTAAAATGCTAATGAAATCATGTGGTTCACTTGTTTGAAATCTCTTCTAAAATCCTCATTTCCTTCATAAGGTCTTGCTTACTTATATGTCAATATTTTCTGCATCTAGCCTCCTCTTTTACAACATGCCCACAGACACACTATGCTGCAGCCATGTCAAGATATATGGAAATCCCTTAACTCATAAGGCTTTGACATTTATGCCTTTGTGTCTGTGCTATGCAGATGCATGTGCATTAAACCTCTACCCTAAATCCCTGTGAATACTGCATTTTTATCCCTTAGTCTATATACTATAATTACAAATTTATTTTTCTACTATGCCCTCTAATTTTGTAAGCATTCATTTTCTTAATAAATTTTTGATGCAGGGTTTTTTTTTTGTTTAATTTTGATGAAATACCTATTTTAATGTGATTGCATCTTGTGGACTTTTAAAAAAACTCTGTCTACCCTCAAGTCATAAAGATGGTCTTCCATGTTTGTTTATTCCTAAAAACTTCATGGTTTTATCCTTTACATTTAGGTCTATAATCCATCTCAAATTAATTTTTGTGTATGATGTGAGGTAGTGATCAGCGTTCATTTTTTCCTCCGATGTCTACCCAGTTATTTCAGCACCATTTGTGAGAAGAATGTTTTTCCAAATTGATTTCTTTACTTTGATTGACATTTTGATGTCAGATAGTCCTCCAAATTTGGTTTATTATTTTCCAGGTTGCTTTTTAAAATGCTTATGGAGTTGTTTGCCCGTTTCCATAAACATTTTAGACTCAATTTACCAATCACTGCAAAATCCCCATTGAGGCTTTATGGATTTATGTTGAATCAATAAAATAATTATTCCTTAAAATTTCCGTTGACCTCCTAAACACAGACTTTTTTAGTTTGTATTTTGCTTAACTTCCCTCCACGGATCTCTTGTGAATCTTTCTGAATGACATCACTTTGTACTCCTGCTGTGACTGCTCATCCTGATTAATTCCCTTCATTCCTTGCTTATTTTTTAATGTCAACTTAGTTAACAGTTCTTATTTCTCACTTTGAGCATTTCTCAATATTTCTTTAAACTGTCCATTAATTGCATCTATTTCAGTGTTCCCTCTAAGATAGCTATGTGAATAAGTATGACTAAATAAAATATTTTATTACTCATCTCTCCAATAACTGCATTTGCAACTGAGTATGGGGACGTAGATTGAGAATGCTGTGCTAACCCTTCAAGTTTTAAGTTCTGGGGGTCTCCACATTTCATTAATTGGGAATTTCTATAGATTTTACCTTCACCATTTTCTCTCAGATTTACATCTGTACTTCCATTCTCACTTAATCCTCTGTAGATGCAAGATCTTCCCCCCTCTTTGTTTTAACTTTGGCCTAAATACCACATCAATTTCCCTAAAGCCGAGTTCTCACCATATCACTCTCTTGAGTAACATCCTTTGATAACCCCCATTACTTGCCTAAAGAAGACACAAACACCTAAGTTTTAAGTTGCAAAAATACTAAGCATGTGTTATCTCATTTAATCATAGAAACTGTATAATTATTTTATACTTACAGATGAGAAAATTGAAATTTAGAAATGCTAAATGGTTTCCTAAAGTTCCAGATGTACTAAGTGACAGATATTCTCACCCACTCAGATAATGACGTCACTGTACTCTCTTTTAAAGTAAAAGTCATAAAAAGGAAGATGGTCACATTAGGAAAAATATATAAATACATGAGTTGGGATTTCTGTTAATGTTTATCCTGTGAACTCTATCTGCATTTAGTAGCTGAAGAAAGACTTATTTTTTCTTGATCTTTTTTTTATCATGAAAATCAAATCCATTGTCTTTCTTTAGCCTCTTCTATTTCAACAAAGACAAAAGAGTGCAGTTCAAATTGATGGTGCAATAGTTAGGAGAGCTAGGAACATAAATGTATATAGAGTCATGAATAATCAATAAACTTATTGTTCTCTTGACTGCTCTTCCTCTTGGCTTTTGCTCAATTCATTGTACTTAGGCAATTTATAAATTTTCAAGCAGTGTCTTTTCTTAGGGATACATATTTTGTAGTCAAAGTGAAAAGATTTATACTTTCTTCCTATGATTCTTAGTTCATTCTAACTGTGATGAGCCAGACCTGAAAGAAGAAACGGGGAGTCTTTAAAAGATCATAGGCTGATATATTTAGACAAACCTATGCCGTGTAATGTGACATTAATGGAGCTGAGCTCCAAAAAAGCAAATGAATCATTCCCTTAGAGTTTGCCACCTTCAGTAAGAGTCAGAGGTTCCTTTTGTTGTAAATAACAAGATAAATGAAAAATGAATAAAGTCAACTGAAAGCAACAAATTTTAAATAGAGCAACAGCATAGTTTTTTGAAAATGGATCTATCCTTTGTAAGCAGAGACAATAGAATTTTCAAGTATGAAAGGAGTCAAGAATTAAAGTGAAACCCTGCTTATTAAAGAGTGTCAAGGAGACCTGTACTCTCTTAGACAAGTGTGTTTTCTTCCTCTCTAACAAAGAGAAAAGTCAGCCTTGAGACTTGGAGATGTGGGGATAATTGTGCAATACAGATAATTTTGTCGAAATGTGTAAGGGACGAAAACCATAAAATGACCAGGTAGTAATAAAATGGAATAAGCTATGGGGCTTAATTTTGGGCAATGGTCATTGCATATGTGGATTTGGAAAGGCTTACACTTGAGGAGCTGTAGGAAAAACTGCTTCCAGCATCACGCAACAATGGCTTTGAATGACCAGTAGAGAAGGCATTAGTATGTGTATATTTGTCTTAGTACTAGGCTCACTACCACCATTTGGGAGTTTGAAATAATTGAAAGAGGGAAATATTATTCCGAAGAGTAGTTTTTATAAAACAATATTGTTCTGAATTTTTCTCCCAGGAGGTAGGTGATGGGTTTCTTCAGACCAGCAATTTTCAGGAGAAAATTGTTTCTTCCCTCCTATAATCGTGCATCTGGAGGGGTTGCTGTTATTAGCATGAATGGCTTACAACTTTTCATAGGTTTTTAGGAAAAGAATAAGGCTAGTTGTGGGGACTGAGAGTTGAAGATAAAAGTGGTGGTAGAGTTTCTTGTTCTTTTCTCATAAAAGTCTTGTTCAATATTATTAGATTCTCTAGTAGACAGCTTCTAAAATGATAGAGTAATAGCATTTAGTCCAGTTTTCAATCTCTCTAAAACATCCTTGATAAGTTAATGTTGAACATGTATTTCAATATTTCAAACACTGCTCATTATCTATTGGAGAAATACGGTCATTTTGACCCAGACAATTTTATTACTAAAATCCTTCTATCCAACAAAAATCCATCTCCTGTGACTCTTGACCATGGTTTAGCTCTACCCAGACAGAGAGCTGCTATACAACTTTTCTAATTTTTCACTAATGTTCAAATTTAAGTCTAAAAATACCTACTTTCTTCAATTGCATCTTTAATGATATGTTATTAAAATTCTTCATCACATTTCTCTTAATGATATAAACCTTCTCTAAGATGTCTATTCTAATATGGAAGCCCAACTACTATTATATGCTATTTTAAGTTCCATGCTTTCTATAGAGTTTCTTATAACCATTCTAATTTTCATTGGAGATTCTCTTTTTCTGAACCCAAGAAAGTCTGATTTAAGACCTATATAACATAAGCTTTATGATGTCTGTATTTTAAATACTAGTTCCTATAAAATAGAACAACAAACACATTCAGGAGATTTGTACAAAGCTCCTGAATAAAGGAGTTTCTTTTTTGCTCATCCAAAAATCCCATGTGGAATTTGCTGGTTATGTTTCTTCTGGGAATCATGTCTCCATTCAGTAACTAAGGAATCGAGGCTCTTTTTACCTGGGTAACCATCACCACCCTCCTAACAACAGAGCTTCCATAACTATGATAGAAGGAAAATCATCAAAATAATAGGATATGGGAGTATTTTTAAAAGCCAAGTTTTTAAAAAAGTATATATCATTTCCATGCTTATTATGCTAATCAAAGTTACTCATATTGCCCCACTTATTGACAAAGTGCTTTAATGTAGTCTTCATGTGTGTTTGGAGGGTAAATTAGTGATTTGATGAATATTTAGTGTTTCTCTGCCACACGTTGCCCTTTACTCCAAACACATATGATTCATTTTGAGGATGCAAGATGACTACAGGAAATGTGAGTGAACAATGAAGAATATTAATACTTTAGAAAGTTTTTTGGAGGAAGTAGAATTTGATTTAGCCATTGAATGATGAGAAATATTTTTAAAAGTGATGGCAAATGATGCCATCATTTAAATCATAGTTAAAGTGTCTCACATAGGTGATTGTGCAGAGAAATGAAAGTGTCAGGTGGTTTCTTGTTGGATAGTTGAACTTCCTAGATGTTTATGCTTAGCATAGATTGACCTAGTATCAAGCATAGCACATGCTCATCCTAATTAGACAGCAATTAACTTCTTTCCACAAACCCCTTTAGAATTAAAAGACATATTGATGGTTGGGAGTTAGTACTACATTTGGTGTAATTACTTGCCATTTTAATATTTCATGTACCTTTTATGAAAATGCATTTCTTTACATAAGATGACTTTACTTACCTGGCTTAATATAATTTTTGGCAAGCAATCTGCTCAAAATGCCTTTATATTTTCAGCCTTCAATGAAGAATATTAACACTCTCTTCTGAATCCTGAATTTTTTCCAGTTTGATCTTCTCCTATATATTTTATACTCTTTGAAAACAGAAGTTTGTCTATTTTAATGTCCTTAGCACATTGAGGAAACTTTATAATTGCTAGTGATTTAATAGTGGTTCAAACAAGAATTTTTGGCCCTGTGATTCTTTGGATCTTTAAACCCTATGACAGAGTTCTTTTCCTTCTCTTACTTGGGCTTTTATAACCAGAAGAACAAAAAAAGCCCTAAATTTAGTCTATAAATCTTCTAATTCTTTTCATCTTTACTATTAGACATTGAAGGAGCAAAAAGCTAAATTTAAGCGATGAGGACCGTAGTTCAGCTCTGGTCCCTGTAATAAATCTTCTGAGGTATGCTGCAGAGCTGACCGTGAGTAAATGGCTTGTCTATACCACCAGCAATACACAAGCTAAATACTTTAAATTCTGATACTTTATTCACACATTGCGCTGCCAAAATGGATATCTCTGATTGACTTTAAGCTCTGATTACATGCATTCCCCTTTGCCCAAGCTTTAGGGGAAGTTGATTGAATTTCAGGATCTTGTTTGCCAAGCAGGGAGCTTCAATAGCAAAAAGAAAACAAAGAAATATCACCTCAGTAACAATTAATAGGGAGTTCCCATTGTGGTTCAGCAGAAACAAATCCAACTAGTCCCCATGAAGATGTGGGTTTGATTCCTGGCCTTGCTCAGTGGGTCAGGGATCCCGCATTACCATGTGCTGTGGTGTAGGTCACAGATGCTACTCAGATCCCTTGTTGCTGTGGCTGTGGTGTAGGCCATCAGCTGTAGCTCTGATTTGACCCCTAACCTGGGACTTCCATATGCCATGGGTGTGGCCCTAAAAAGCAAAACAAAACAAAACAAACAACAACAACAAAAAAACAATAGAAAATTAGTTTGTTTTTAGAAGCATATTTCATAGGGAATTTTAAATCTGTGTTAAATTGCATGTTAAAATCATATTGTGATGATTGATTTTTTAAGGTTAGAAATTATAAAAATGAACATATTTACAAAACAACAATAGACTCAAAGACGTAGAAAACAAATTTATGATTACTGAAGGGGATAGTGGGAGGTGGTGGGAGATAAATTAGCCATTTGGAATTAACATATACTGACTACTGTATATAAAATAGGTAAACATCAAGGACTGACAAAACAGCACAGGAAACTAACTATACCTTTGTAAAGACCTGTAATAGAAAAATTCTGAAAAAGTTATATATATGTATAAGTGAATCACTTTGCTGTACACTTGAAACTAACACATTGTAAATTAACTATACTTCAGTCTAAAATTAATTTTGAAATAACTGAATTATAATGGAGGGGAATGGGTCAATCTAAATTATGAAATAATGGAATTAAATTTTTCTTATTCCCTAACCTGAAAGGTACCTTCTCTGCTATTCAGAGAGGTCCAGCTTGCTGCTTCTTCATCTTCACAGAGTGGTTTCATTCACTATCTTGAGAAATTTGAAAAAGTGCCAATGAGCTCCCTATTCTAGATTGACTCACTGAGGCATCCCATTGGAAGGCCTTGCCTTGATTTTGGGGTCAGATTCTGAGAAGTTGTTTGTGGACTTGGGGCTCTATTTTTCCCTGCCCTGATGAAGAGCAAGGATGGGGTTCGTGAGAATGAGATAAAGTGGTCAAAATGACAATCTCGCCAATCCAAATAACTACTGTTGTTCCAGTCAGGGTAACGTAAGGAAACACCTGTGAAGATAGGGGCCCTTGTGGGAGTAAAGAGTCTTTTGTTTTATTTTTTGTCATTTTTAGAGCTGCACCTGTGGCATATGGAGGTTCCCAGGCTAGGGGTGGAATCGGAGCTGTACCTGCCAGCCTACGCCACAGCCACAGCAATGCCAGATTCAAACCACTGTCTGCAACCTACACCACAGCTCATGGAAATTCTGACTCCTTAACCCACTGATCTAGGCCAGGGATTGAACCTGCATCCTCATGGATCCTGGTCAGATTCCTTTCCACTGAGCCACAACAGGAACTCCAAGAGTCTTTTAAAAGTCTATGCTTTTTCCAGAAAACAAAGTTTTGAGATAGTTAAAAGAATTAGGGAAGGGCTTCACTTGAAACACCCTCAAGGATTTATTGCTATTCTTACCCCACCTCCCAGGGACTAGAAACAAATTCACCCAGCCAAGGCATATGAAATCAGACCTTGAAACGCCTTCTTGAAACTATTTCTTCTCCTGCCTCAGCTCAGCAGCTCTGTTCTTCAGTCAACTGAAGTTCTTTTAAAAAGTTCTGCACATCACCTCAATGTTGTAGTCAAGAGTCTTTGCCACTGCTGCTTCTTGGCAGGCATTTCTGGGATGTGGCAATATGCTCATTAATTTAGAAGCATAGATAATGGATAAAACCAATTATCTTAAGACTTCACATCCACACTGTTTGTGTTATGATGAACAATTAAATGTCTTTTTACAAAGTCCGAGTCAGGAAAAACACAGCAGCCATAATAAATAGAGGAAGATATATAGAAAACAGAGATTAAATAGAATGAGGAGGAGGAAGGAGCAGAGACATTGCCTGGAGCCAAGAATCTGGTGAGAAAGTAGAGTATTTTAATATCTGAAGAATCTGTAACAATCTGAAATGTAAGATTAAGGAAACTTCAATAATTAAAAGCTTATCAGGATCTCTAATTCAAAAAAGATTTTAGTCAAGGCAGGGATAAGACAATAATACAAATGGTCAATATTGACAGAATGGTTAATCCGGAGAAGGCACAGTTTTACATGTATTTGCATACATTAACTAATCCTCACAATAAAAGTGTAAGCAGGATGCGTCTGGCATATCTATTTTATATATGAGGAAATCAAGTCTTAAAGAGGTGCAGAACTTGCTCAAGGTAACCCAAGTGATAAGGTAGTACAGAGCTAACATTTAAACTCACAGAAGCTTAATTAAATACTTTATATATGGTGGCTAAAGAATCACCCAGTGCAGTTCTGTGAGGGAAGGTTGAGAGTAAGAGAAGCAAAAAAAAAAAGATACTGTGGCCATTTAAGAAAGAAATAAAAGAAATATGGTGGGATCAGCGTATCTCCTGGTCTAGTGTCCTTCCTCTGCTCCAATTTCACTTTTTGTCCTTTTCCAAGAAGTGGAAGTTAAAATACAATTCAGAGGAGATTTTAAACCTAGGCCTTTTATTCTAGTAACAGCTCAGATCTTGTTTCTATAGGTTTTATTTTCACACAGGTATTTCTCTCATCCACTTTATCTAACTTTTCTTATTTCTTCCATATATGAAAACCTGTATGGTCCATAGATTGTTCTATCCCAAAATCAATTTCTGTCATTTCCTGAGTCTCTCATCTTCTTTCTGTTAATAACTAACAGAACATAATTTAACTCTTCAATTTCTTCTTGGTAAAATTTTTCATTTTTTTCTTTCATTAACACTGCTATCAGATTGTATTACTTTTAGTTAACATATTATGACAAATATAGAACAGAGAAGACTGTTGTAAAGAGTTTTGGAATACTTTTAAAGGTGAAGATATGCAAATATTCACCAAAATTTCAAAGCAGATATTTAAAAAAACAAAACATTACATGTTGATTTCATTTCAGTACCTAAAATAAATTTAGGACATTTTAAGTCATCAGTTCAAAGAAAGGAGATACAAATTAATACTCACTTCTCTGTGTAAAATAACATATAACTCACCTTTCCAAAAACTGATCTTGTGTAGTTATCAATTTTATACAGTACACCAAATATCTCATATAGGACAAGAAAAATACTGTGTTTTAAATAGTTCAGTTCAGAAAGTCTATAGATGAAATTAACTGGGATCTCACAGGAAGAAAGAATTTAAAAAAAAATTAACTGTTTTTTAGTTAGCAGAAGGTACAAGCTAGTGAATTATGAGTTGATATTTAAGACACAGGAGGCAGAAACTACCATGATTTTCTAAAGGGTCATCTCTAGAACCCCTATGTGAAAATTACCTATATGCTGTTACAACTCAGAGCGCAGATCTCCTTATCAGATCATCTCTTTTATACAATTTGAGATGTTTGTGCACAGCTGGATATAGGGCTCCAAAGACATTCTCTGGGTGTATTTTTTTCTCCTTCTCCACTTTTCAGTGTTAACTTAGTAACATTTTTTCCAGGTTAACTCCTCCTGGAATACTCCCCCTCTTTGTCACAAGTTGGCTTGTCAGTCATGCCTAAGGCTAATTTCTCTTGGAGTCATATCCAGCAGAAGAAGTGAATCTGTTCCCTGCATAGCTCAAATAAAAATCCCAGCCTTTAAATTTTTTTTTAAATCACTACAATAGGCAATGGGTAACCCTGCATCTCTTAGCTATATGAAAAACTTAATCATATTTTGTGATATAGAAAGATGACTGATGAAAGTGTTTAGGTTGGGGTTGGGAGAGGGAGAAAAGACTGGAAGTTTGTGACTGCTGAAAAAACTAGGTGAGAAGTGAAGGGAGCCTGAATTAAGTGGAAATGAGGAGAGCAGGCGGCAGAGTCAAGAGACATTCCAGAGATACAATGGACTCAATTCAGTGTCTCATTGACGACATTTAGGTATAGCAATAAAAGGCACATATCTAGATTTGGCAATTGGTGGATTTAACTCCAGGTATACCCACATCCAATTGTCAGGTTATTTCATCATATTTTGTCTCTTGCATCTCTTAGCTATGCTTACCAATCATTTTTCTTCTAGGGAAGTTTTCTTATCCAACAGAAACCTAGAGATCAGATTCCTTTAATGATTCTGGTGTAATTATTTAGGCCCTAAACTAATCATTTGGTGAACATGTTTATTCTATATGTTAATTCCTTATAATTATACTAATACCATCTTTGACCAAAACAGTGTTGAGGGAAGGGGTAGTTACAGTGTACTCTTCATAGTCTGCATATATGTTCACACTTATGGTAAGTGGATGATTCATATGTCTCATATGATTGAGACATCCACTCAAAAAGAACAGAGGGAGATAACTTCACTAAAGAAACTGTGTAATCCAGAGCAAACCCATCCAAACCTATTCCAGACCTTCATTCTAATAATTGTCTTTATCTGTGTGAGAGTGAGAGGATTGGGGTAGATGGAAAGTGGGTTAATTAACCAGGAAAATAGCATGGAAAGGACAGCAATATCATGAAGGCTTCTCAATGAAATATGAAAGCCAAAAAGGGCTGCTAAAATTAGATGTCATGATAACCTTAGAAATAAATATTAGTGTAGAATAGCAGCTGGGCTTCTCAAAGAATAGATACACAAGGATAATCTTCAACGATGATGGAACAGGAGTTCCTGTTGTGTTGCAGTGTGTTAAGAATCGACTGCAGCAGCTTGGGTCACTGCAGAGGCGTGTGTTCGATCCCTGGCCTGGTGTGGTGGGTTAAAGGATCCTGTGTTGCCCAAGATGCAGCTGTGACCTGTGCTGCTGTGGTGGAGGTCACAGATGCAGCTCAGATTCATTTCCTGGCCTGGGAACTTCCATATGTGGCACATGCGGCTATTTAAAAAAAAAGCTATTTTAGAGGTGGGAGATGAGAGGGCAAGATGGCAGAAGAGTAAGGGGACACGCTTGCTCTCTCCCACAAACACAACAAAAAACACATCTACAGGCTACATGACTCGCACACAACAGCGATCAACTGCTGGCAGAAGAACCTAAACTCCAATAACGTCAAGAATCTCGTGACATAACTGGGTAAAATGAGAAAAGAGGAGAGTGAGAGAAGGTGAATCCGAACTGGACGGGCGCTCCTGAAAGGTAACTGTGGAGGAGAAAGGGATCCCACACCCTGGAAAGTCTCCTACTCAACAGAAAGATCAACCAAATCGGAGGAATCTCCAGATGTAGAGAAGAGTGCAGCATTAAGTCGGAGTTCTGAAAAGCAGAGTGAGAACTGAACAGGTCATCTGAACTACTGGCACAGTCACAAAAATTGAGACGCTTGGGTGGGGGCTGGGCACCAAGACCTCGGCTCCTGAGGTTAGTTCCGGGAATGGGCTGGGGTGGGCAGTGCGGAGACTGCTTGAGGGGGTCTAGGAACCTGTCTGTCAGGTTTGATGGGGCAGAGACTGCCTGGGAGACTAGAAAGCAGAGTGTCATGGGGGGAGGGAGCAATACGCTAAGGGCTGGGAAGTGGAAAGCCATATCAGAGGGAACCTGGGAGAAGAGCTGGATCTGTAGGAAAGACAAGGCACCAGTGTTGAGGAGGGGAGAGAAGAAGGGGTAGGCCCCTACAGAATATTCCCCATACCACAGTGAGCTCAATGGCCCACCAACTATCAGAAAGCTGTGCTTCCCAGTGCATTCCCCCTCTCCCTACCCCTCACACACGTGCCAGTCCTGGGGCTGCCTGCCATCCCAGAGGGCTGGCCTCAACAATTGCCAGGAAGCCTACAACCACTGGGGCTTTCCCTGCCCTGGTCTGCTTGCCCTCTGGAGGGGCTACACTCCTGTGGAGCAGCACCAAACACTGCCAGCCCCTGGGAAAAGGCCTGCTGCCTAGAAGAGATAGAACAAGCTCGGCTTGGCCATGAAAAATCTGCCTACATTCTCAGGCAGTCCTTCCAAGTTGGGCTGCCCTGGGGAAGAGCCTCTTGGTTTCTCAGCAGCCCAGCTAGCCATTCCAGCCCTTGGGGGGTGCTGCACTCCTGCAGAACAACTGCCAGCACTGCCAGCCCCCTACAAGAGCCCCACAGCCCAAAAACATCAGAGCAAGCTCTGCCCAGCTGAGTGAAATCTGCTTCCATCACGGTGTGGACCTCCCAGTCCTGTCTGCCCTCTGGAAGTCCTCCTTTGCTTCAGAGAGACCCTGTCAGCCATGCCTTACCTCTGAAAAAGCCATGCTGCCTCAAAGATGACTGACCAACAAGGCCAGCCCTCAGGAAACATTTCACAGCAGTGACAAGGCAAATGCTGCCCAGCCACGGAGAGTACAACTCCACCAGGAAAAAGAAAACAAGCAAGATGAAAAAGCTGAGAAACTACCCCCAGTTAAACCAACAGAAAACTCACCTAAAGCAGTCAACAATGAAACAGATCTCTGCAGTCTGACAGACCTGGAATTCAAAAGAGAAATAGTGAAAATACTGAAGGAATTAAGAGAAGATATGAACAGTAATGCAGACACCCTCAGAAAGGAACTAGAAAATATAAGGAGGAGCCAAGAAAAACTAGAACATTCATTTGCAGAGATACAAACTGAACTAAGGGCAGTAAAAACCAGAATGAATAATGCAGAAGAATGAATTAGTGATGTGGAAGATAGAATAATGGAAATCACCCAATCAGGTAAGCAGACAGAAAACCAAATCAAAAAACAGGAAAGCAATACACGAGACCTATGGGATAATATAAAGTGGGCCAATCTACGCATAATAGGAATTCCAGAAGGAGTAGAAAAAGATAAGGGAATGGAAAATATATTTGAAGAAATTATCACTGGAAACTTCCCAAATCTAAAGGATACTGAGTTCAAGATACAGGAAGCACAGAGGACCCCAAACAAATTGAACCCAAATAGACCCACACCAAGACACATTATAATAAAAATGGCAAAAGTTAGTGATAGAGAGAGGATCCTAAAAGCAGTAAGAGAAAAGCAGAATGTTACCTATAAGGGAACCCCCATAAGGTTATCAGCTGATTTCTCTACAGAAACCCTACAGGCCAGGAGGGAATGGCAAGAGATATTTAAAGTGCTGAAAGGAAAAAAATACGCAACATAGAATACTCTATCTAGCAAGAATATCATTTAAAATAGAAGGTGAAATAAAAAATTTTTCCAACAAACAAAATCTAAAAGAATACAGCAATACAAAACCCAGGTTAAAGGAAATATTGAAAGGGCTTCTCGAAACCAAAAAGAAAGGAAGGAAAGAAAGGGAGGAAAAAGAAGAAAAAAAAAAAGAGGAAGAACGGGATTGAGGAAATCACAATTAGAAGCAGTCACTCAAATAAGCCAGCATACAGATTTAATCATGAACATGTTTCAAACAAAATAAAATTAAAGAGGAAAAAAAGAGTCATTTAAATCATAAAATGTGGGCAAGAGAAGTAAGGAAATAATAGACCCTTTTGTTTGTTTGTTCATTTCTCTTCTTAATTTTAGTATAGTAATGAAGTGTTTGAACCTACAGGACCATCAGGCTAAAACACACATTTATAGGAAGGGTTAGCATACTTAAAAAAACAGGGCAACCACAAGCCAAAACCAAACACTGAATTAGCAAAAAATGAAAAAACAAAACAAAACAAACCACTCAAGCAGAAAATAACCAGTGACCATCCAACCAAAAAAAGAAAGGAAGAATGGACAACCATAGAATCAACTGGAACACGAGGTTTAAAATGGCAATAAATAATCATCTATCAATTATCACCTTAAATGTCAATGGACTGAATGCTCCAATCAAAAGACACAGAGTGGCTGAGTGGATATAAAGACAAAAACCTTCAATATGCTGCCTACAAGAAACTCACCTTAGGACAAAGGACACATATACATTGAAAGTGAAGGGGTGGGAAAAAATATTTCATGGCAATAGACATGACAGAAAAGCAGGAGGTGCAATGCTCATATCAGACAAAATAGACTTTAAAACAAAAGACATAAAGAAAGACAAAGAAGGACACTATTTAATGATTAAGGGATCCATCCAAGGAAAGGATGTTACTATCGTCAACATATATGCCCCAAATATAGGAGCACCCAGATACATACAACAAATATTAACAGACATAAAGGAAGAAATTGATGGTAATACAATCATAGTAGGAGACATTAATACCCCACTCACATCAATGGACAGATCCTCTAGACAGAAAACCAATAAAGCAGCAGAGATCCTAAAGGAAACAATAGAAAAATTAGACTTAATTGATATCTTCAGGACACTACATCCAAAAAAATCAGAATACACATTATTCTCAAGTGCACATGGAACATTCTCAAGAATCGACCACATATTGGGACACAAAGCAAACCTCAACAAATTTAGGAGCATAGAAATTATTTCAAGTATCTTCTCTGACCACAATGCCATGAAACTAGAAATCAACCACAGGAAAAGAAATGAGAAAAAACCTACTACATGGAGACTCAACAACATGCTACTAAAAAACCAATGGGTCAATGAGGAAATGAAGAAGGAAATTAAAAAATACCTTGAGAGATAGGATAATGAAGATACAACCTCTCAAAATCTATGTGATGATGCAAAGCAGTGCTCAGGGAAATTTATAGTGATACAGGCCTCTCTCAAAAAAGAAGAAAGATACCAAATTGACAACTTAACCCTCCACCTAAATGAATTAGAAAAAGAAGAACAAAAAAGACCTAAAGTCAGCAGAAGGAAGGAAATTATAAAGATCATAGAAGAAATCAATAAAATAGAGACTCAAAAAACAATAGAGAAAATTAATAAAACCAAGAGCTGGTTCTTTGAAAAGGTAAACAAAGTTGAAAAACCCCTGACTAGACTCACTAAGAAGAGGAGAGAAAGAATTCATAAACAAAATTGACAACCCCCTGGCTAGACTCACTAAGAAGAGAAGAGAAAGAACTCAAACAAAATTAGGAATGCAAAAGGAGAAATCACAATGGATACTGCAGAAATACAAAAAAACGTAAGAGAATACTATGAACAACTATATGCCCACAAATTTGACAATCTGGAAGAAATGGACAATTTTCTAGAATCTTACAGCCTGCCAAAACTGAATCAAGAAGAGACAGACCAACTGAACAGACCGATCACTAGAAATGAAATTGAAGAAGTCATAAAAACACTCCCTACAAATCAAAGTCCAGGACCAGATGGCTTCACAGGCGAATTCTATCAAACATATAAAGAGGATTTGGTGCCCATCCTCCTTAAACTCTTTCAAAAGATTGACAAGGAATACTCCCAAAGACATTCTATGATGCCACCATCACCCTAATTCCAAAACCAGACAGAGATACCACCAACAAAGAAACCTGTCGGCCAATATCTTTGATGAATTTAGACACAGACATTCTCAACAAAATCTTAGCCAACCGAATCCAACAACATACCAAAAAAATCATACACCATGACCACGTAGGGTTCATCCCAGGTTCACAAGGATGGTTCAACATATGCAAATCAATCAATGTCACACACCACATTTACAAAAGAAAAGTCAAAAATCATATGATCACCTCAATATATGCAGAAAAAGCATTTGACAAAGTTCAACATCCATTCATGATCAAGACCCTCACCAAAGTGGGTATAGAGGGAACATTCCTGAACATAATCAAAGCCATTTATGACAGACCCACAGCAAATATAATTCTCAGTGGAGAAAAACTGAAAGCCTTCTCACTCAAATCTGGAACAAGACAGGGATGCCCACTCTCACCACTGCTATTCAACATCGTTTTGGAAGTCCTAGCCACAGCAATTAGACAATCAAAAGAAATGAAAGGCATCCATAAAGGAAGAGAAGATATAAAACTGTCCCCGTATGCAGATGACATGATACTATACATAGAAAACCCAAAAACTACTTGAACTGATTAATAAATTCAGCAAAGTAGTAGAATATAAGATTAACATTCAGAAGTCAGTCGCATTTCTGTGTACCAGCAATGAAATATTAGAAAAGGAATACAAATTCAATACCTTTAAAATTTCATCTCAAAAATTCAAATACCTCAAGAATACACCTGACCAAGGAGGTAAAGGACCTATATGCCGAGAACTATAAAACTTTAATCAAAGAAATCAAAGAAGATGTAAAGAAATGGAAAGATATTCCATGTTCCTGGGTTGGAAAAATTAGTATTGTAAAAATGGCCATACTACCCAAAGCAATCTACAGATTCAATGCAATCCCTATCAAATGACCCATGACATTTTTCACAGAACTAGAACAATCCAAAAATTTATATGGAACAACAAAAGACCCAGAATTGCCAAAGCAATCCTGAGGAACAAAAAAACCAAGCAGGGGGCATAACTTCCCCAGACTTCAAGAAATATTACAAAGCCATAGTCATCAAAACAGTGTGGCACCGGTATCAAAACAGACAGACAGACCAATGGAACAGAATAGAGAACCCAGAAATAAACCCAGACACCTATGGTCAATTAATCTTTGACAAAGGGGGCAAGAACATAAAATGGGAAAAAGAAAGTCTATTCAGCAAGCGTTGCTGGGAAACCTGGATAGCTGCATACAAAGCAATGAAATTAGAACACACCCTCACACCATGTACAAAAGTAAATTCAAAATGGCTGAAAGACTTAAATATAAGACAAGATACCATCAAAGTCCTAGAAGAAAACATAGGCAAAACACTCTCTGACGTCAACATCATGAATATTTTCTCAGGTCAGTCTCCCAAAGCAATAGAAATTAGAGCAAAAATAAACCCATGGGACCTCATCAAACTGAAAAGCTTTTGCACAGCAAAGGAAACCCAAAAGAAAACAAAAAGACAACTTACAGAATGGGAGAAAATAGTTTCAAATGATGCAACTGACAAGGGCTTAATCTCTAGAATATATAAGCAACTTATACAACTCAACAGCAAAAAAGCCAATCAATCAATGGAAAAATGGGCAAAAGACCTGAATAGACTTTTCTCCAAGGAAGATATACAGATGGCCAACAAGAACATGAAAAAATGCTCCACATCGCTGATTATAAGAGAAATGCAAATCAAAACTACCATGAGATACCACCTCACACCAGTCAGAATGGCCATCATTAATAAATCCACAAATAACAAGTGCTGGAGGGGCTGTGGAGAAAAGGGAACCCTCCTGCACTGCTGGTGGGAATGTAAACTGGTACAGCCACTATGGAGAACAGTTTGGATATACCTTAGAAATCTATACATAGAAGTTCCATATGACCCTGCAATCCTACTCTTGGGCATCTATCTGGTCAAAACTCTACTTAAAAGAGACACGTGCACCCGCATGTTCATTGCAGCACTATTCACAATAGCCAGGACATGGAAACAACCCAAATGTCCATTAACAGATGATTGGATTAGGAAGATGTGATATATATATATATATATATATATATATATATATATATATATACACATACATACATAATGGAATACTACTCAGCCATAAAAAAGAATGACATAATGCCATTTGCAGCAACATGGATGGAACTAGAGACTCTCATACTGAGTGAAATGAGCCAGAAAGATAAGGACAAATACCATATGATATCACTTATAACTGGAATCTAATATCCAGCACGAATGAACATCTCCACAGAAAAGGAAATCATGGACTTCGAGAAGAGACTTGTGGCTGCCTGGGGGGAGGGGGAGGGATCAGGAGCTTGGGGTTATCAGATACAACTTAGAATAGATTTACAAGGAGATCCTACTGAGTAGTATTGAGAACTGTGTCTAGATACTTATATTGCAACAGAACAAAGGGTGGGGAAAAAATGTATACATGTAAGAGTAACTTGATCCCCATGCTGTACAGTGGGTGGGGGAGCTCTTTCAAAGCATGCAGAAATATGGGGTATAAAATAATTTTCAGTGAAAATCATGCAGAAATATAGGGTATAAAATAGTTATTTTCACTGAAAGTCTGCATTCTAGTGCCCTCAAGAATGGATTGTATCAAGATATCAAATGGAATTAGTAAAGATAACACAGTATCTCTTGTAATACACCTCAAACTCAAGTAACCATCATTCACATCTATTTCTTCAGTGTGCTTATTTTCTGACAAGAGTTTTTGATTGAGTGTTTGATACCACTTAAAATTGAGTATGGACTCTTTGGTCAGATTTGCACACCAAGCTGCTTTGAGTGTAATTGGCTACCTTCAAATATAACTCATTTGTGATGTCTTTCAGTTCATGCTCCAGGCCCTGGTTTAACCATTTGGATAAACGGGCATGCATAATTTTCTTCTTTGGAAACATGAAGCATATGCTCTAGGATCTCATCCAGGAAAGACCAATTCAGGGCTGATTTCCTGAGGCCTTGAAGTTTCTTCATATAGAAAAATCAATCCTAAGTAGGTCAGAAACCACAGGGCATAATCCATGATGATCATGGTAGAGAACTTTCACATTTCACTGTCTATACATCAAGTCTCTGTGACAAGTTCATGTTACCAGATTTACATGTTTTACCTTATTCCTTATTCACAACAGCCCGGTGAAGTAAGGGCTACTGTTATTTCCAATTTATAGATGATGTACTTGAGATACTTAGAGAATTAAAATGTTGCCCCAGTATACACAAACATGACAATACTAAAGGTAACAAAATTTATGCTGGGTAAAAAAATATCTGTTTCTAAGGTTGCAGCATCTGACGATTTCTGAAAAATGAAGAGCAGCAATAGGATTTGCAAATCCCAAGGTAGTTTTTCCTCAAAGTAGCTTATACCTTCACAGGTGATAATTTTAAGATGGCCGACTGTCTCAAATCCGAAACTGTACTCTAGTCTCGTGTTAGGTCAATGTCTTAGTGAAATAAATTTTAGGAGAGGCCATTTCTCTTACTCAATACATGCCTTTTGTTAGCAGTATTATGCTGGAATAGTTTAATAGAAGTTATTATGGAAATAATTCTGTACCTCTTTTCTGGTTGTTAGAAAATTGGTGCCTTCCATCTTTAGAAAATTATTTTCTGATATAATTTCGTTTTTTATCTCTGCTTTGGGACTTTTAAACTATTTTAAAATGTGTATTTGCAGCTAGAGTCATCATAGGAAATGAAAGGTCTACATTTTAGAGTTACATTCATCCCCCTCTCAGTGAAATTTCTCATCATTCTTTATTGTAATCCTTTGGGTGTAATCTGATATGTCAAATAAACTTCAAAGCAACTTAAACAGCTTCTAAGATTCCACTTAGTGTTTTGATGGAGAACAAAGTCTTTCCCATATTTTTCTTTTTACATGTCCCCAAGTCTAAGATGAATGAAGTATGAACATTAGTTAATTATTGAAACTCTATATGCCAGGCACAGTTCTATGTTCGAGACAGAGAGTGGTGAATAAAACTATTTTAAAATTTCTGTACCTTTTATTTTCTTAAACTGCTTTCAGTCTCAGGGGAAGTGTTCAATATTTTACCATTGGATATGATGATTTTTATAGACCTTTTGTAGTTTCCTATATCACATGAAGGCAGTTTCCTCTCAGGTCATCAAGCATTTTCATATATAAATGAGCATTAAAATTCCACGAACTAATTTTTTATTATTCGTAATTATTATACATTTTATTCTTGATTTTGTTAATGGAGTTAATTAAGTGTATTGATTTTTAAAATTGGAAAAATTCTTAAATATCTAGAATAAAAATGACAATCATAATGCAGTATGACTTACTATTGGTTGGTCTTATTCAACATTTTTGCATTTGTATTTATGGGAGATACTGGTTTTAATTTTCCATTCTAATAACAATTGCCAGATTTGAAAATCAGTAGTATTTGGCTTCACAAAATCAGTTGGGAAGTGTTCTTTCTCTATTCTAGAAAGAGTAATTGTAACATTGGTATTATTTCTTTTAAAAATATTTGTGAACATTTTTCTGTGAATCCATCTTAGCTAGGAGTTATTGGTTTTATTGATATTATTTCTGCTGTTGCTGATTTGCTTTTAAGTTTTTAATTAGGAATTTAATTTCTTTAACAAGCATGGTGTTATTCCATTTAAAAATTATCAATTTTCACAAATTTTGTGTCTCAATAAATTTGACCATTTCATATTGAGGGGCAACTTTATGATACCAAGCTATTGATAATAGCCTTTGAGTATCTTTGTAATGTCAGTAGAATCTATGTTGATATGCCTTTTCATGTGTTATATTGTTTTTATTTCATTAATTTTCACTATTTTTCTTTTTTGTGTTTAAATTTATGATTTGTATGTTATCCAGCTGATAGTTGGAGCACAATGAATATCAAATGATTTCAGTGACCTAGAACAAATTTCTCTGTCTGGGCTTTGAGAACTGATAATTCTCAGGGCTTAAACTAAGGCCCTCTTTGTATTCATTAGTTTTTCTACATTATCATTTGAGGACTCAAATTTATACTTCCAATGCAGATCCCTTTTTTAAAAGTTATCTATGGTTGTATAAAACTTTTTACTTTTCTTTTTGACCTAATGTTACAAAAGCACCTCTCAGTGCTCTAAGTCTAGAATAGATCTCATGAGTATTACCTCTCAAACAAGTCCTCTTCAGTAGTCTGGTGGATATACCAACTTTAAATTCTAAACTTCTATTTAGAATCATAGAGGTTTCCTTGCTGTCTTTCTTTATGGTTCTATCTAGGGCACTGCTAATTACCAGTGATTTTACCATCTAAGTATTTCTTGAATCTATTCTCTTTACTATATCTGTATTTGTCATTATTTTCCTCACATGGAATGTTGCAGATGCCTCTTCATTCTTGCCCTCCTCCAATTTCTTAACAGATTGACTGTTCTTTCAAAAAGTAAATCTAATTTTGTTACTTCTTTGCTTAAAATTTGTGATAACTTCTCATTTATTGTAAGAGTATACCCCCAAACCTTAATAAGATTGTATATCCATCTTCTTTTTTACAAATTCCTCTCTTTTATACTCTATTTTCCATCTACAGTAGAACTAAGCTTATTAGTTCCAAAAGAGACTTACATAATTAACCCCAATATACCCATTACCCAGCATCGGTTCTTATCAACTTGTCAATCTTTTTTTTTTAGGCCTGCACCCATGGCATATGGAAGTTCCTAGGCTAGGGATCAAATCAGAACTGTAGCTGCTAGCCTATCCCACAGCCACAGCAATGCAGGATCTGAGCTGCGTCTGCAACCTACACCACAGCTCATGGCAACGCTGGATCCTTAACCCACTGAGCAAGGTCAGGGATTGAACCCATGTCCTCATGGATACTAGATGGGTTCATTACCACTGAGCCACAATGGGAACTCCTCAACTTGTCAGTCTTAATTCACTTATACACACATGTAACCCTAACCTGCAGACTATTCTGAAACAAATTCAAGATGTCACATTATTTCATTGATATACACACCAATATGTATCTCTAGTTTAACATTTCTTTTTAAAAATTACAAAATCATCTTCAAATTTAAAATTATTAGCAATATTCAATATTTTCTTTGTAGAATCATATATGTGGTTAATCTATTTCTTTCATGTTTTAATATGGATCAAGATAAGTTCCATCTATTTTATCTTTTAATATACTGATTCCCTGTACTTTTTAAAATCAATTCTTAAAAGAAATCTGGATTACTTGCTCTGTAAAGACTCCTGCAGTCTGAATCTTGCTGAATGCATCCCTGTGGCATTGTTTAACGTTCTTCTTTTCTCCTATATTTAATTTTAGAGGCTTTTTTAGATTCACATTCAATTTTTTGGCAATATATATAATAGATGGTTTATGTACTTCCGCTGGGAGATACCAATCTCTGAGTGTCTCCATTTTTTGAAACACAATATTTGATAATTAATTATGTACGCCATTGTTGCATTACTGCTAGTTTCACACATTAGATTAAAATTTAACATGTCCATGAAATAGTTCTGTATCATTTACCATTGTAACCTCTATGACTGGCATAGTGTCATGCACAAATAATATTTTCAATACATATTTAATTAAATTGATATTTATCTGTGTTATAGTTTGCATTGTTATGTTTGTAGGATTCCAAACTGCTTTTGGTGTGGTGCCTTGAGAGGCCTGTGCATGTCACTTTCCTAGCAAGGTGTGAAGTTCAGAAGCCTTGGCATATAATAATCCCTCTCCAAACCTCTGCACTAAGAGGACCAAACTCTGGCATGGCTTCTGGCAGCATTAGTCTATGTCCTTAGGGAGACCACTGTCCCCCCATTACAATGAGAAAGCTGAGAAAGCTCAAAGCTTCCAGAATTTACTGTTTGTTCTAGCCAACACCTGACAATAGGTTCCTGATCCCTCTTTATTGGAACATTTACTAAAAAGAACTTACAATTATTAATAGTTCTTCTGCTTCTCTGAGATATACATATATCTCCTACAACTTAGGAAGGTCTTTCTCAAGGACCTGAAAGTCATTCCTTTGAAATATAACTGTCAGGAAGGATAGAGGCTGTCTCCTAGCCTCTATGAGAGGACAGGATCTTAATTTCAGTAATGGCCAGCTAGTAGAATCACATTTACACTGAACAACACTCACCCTACCCGCCTCCACACCGTTTCTTCCTTCTCTCTTTAAAAGGCCCAGTCAACCATGCACAAATCTGGTGGAGTCCAGCCCCTTCCCCTACAGGCAGTTTACTGAATAAAATCTGTTTTCACCACATTAATTAATGCCTCGCTGTGTTTACCTTTTACACGGGCTAAAATTATGTCACAATGTATGTTGATAAAATTCTGATAGGGTTCTAAGTCATTATAATTCACCCCATCATTTCATCTGCCACAGAGACCTATGAGCCAAGGAGGCATCTTAAAGCTTATAAAGCTATGCACGTGCATCTTTCTGAAGCTGAGTGTTGGAATATGCCCAGTATGCTCCTTAGCTATGGCACTTTTTTACCCATTCAAACTATGCCAAAGATATTTTTTATTTCTTAACTCTGCTTAATGCTAATCTTACTAAATATAAGCTGACTGAGTCCCCTTAGAAAAAAGTTTCTAATATAAGAGCCACAGTTTGGCTTAGAGTTAAGGAAGCTCAGTTAATTCTAATGGTGTTTTTCCCTTTTTATTCAGCATGCATGAATAATTTCCCTAAATACAGATTTAAGTAAAGCTTCTGTGTCTTTACTACTCTTACTTTATTTTCTGTTATTTCAGCCACAAATCTGATTATCTCCTAACTTCCACTTGGAAATAACTTATACTTTTGCCTTCATTTTCTCAGCTTGCAATAGAAGTTTTGCGTACAAAACAAGCCTAGTACTATACAATTGCGGCAATTCCACATTAAGTTGATAAATCATTCAGGCAGAACTCATTTATCAAAAATACATTTACTTAAATCACAGTTGCTTTCTGTGCAGAGGCCCTAGATTTGTTATCCAGGGCTTACTAAATAATTTATTGAACCAAGATTTGTTTGAATGTAGCAAAAAACAGCCCACAGTAAAATCAAATAAAAGTCCTATTTCTGGGAATAGTACATTGGAGGAAATGTGATTGCAGCTCATTATCATATCATAAATGTTTAGTTCAATAGTTAAATATTTCCTGAACGTATTTCAAAATAAATATAATAAGCAGAATTCAAAACATTTTGTTCTAACTCTTGATTTAGAATTTATTGGTATTGTTTACTACTGCCCACACCTCCTTCCTAGGTTTTACTTTTGCTGATAAATAGAAAATAACAATTTCATATGATGGACAAGGTACCTTTATTTTTGACCTGAGTTCCTAACTGAATTCTAGTACCCAAGACAACACTACATTCCCCCTTACTCCAAAATACTCTAATATTCAAAGGAAAAACCATTTCTGAAATTCATGAATCACACACAGAATCTTTATTAATACTTAAGAGAAGTAAATATGTCCTGATTAGAAACAGTGTATAGTAATAGGGATAGTTCTGGATTGGGATCTGTGGGCTTATTCTTTGTTTATCCTCAGATTATGGGTCACGGCAGCCATGGGTAGGCATTGTTTTAGGTACAGTGGTTAGAAAACAGGCTCTAAAGTTGGGTGGTTCTGTCCAAACTGCTCATTTCCTAGCTGGATAAAATTGAACTTAGAAGCTTTCTTTGTCTCTGTTTCACCATCTTAAAATAGAGATTATATACAATCTCTCTATATAAAACAGTAATGACCCCAGCTGGCTAGGTAGGTGTTAGGAAGCTTGGCAGATGTTGTTCCATTAGCTGAAAACATATCACTATAAGAAGTATCATTTCAACCTATAATGTTGTAAGAGTGTTCCCTGAAGACTTCCTACTACACAGTTGAACAAGGGGTCTGGCTGCTGCTCCCTGAAATCCATCCCTCTATTTGTGCTGAGGCTACACTTTTCCTGACCATTGATGGAACACAGAAGGTATACTAAGGCAGACTTTTTTCTGTGAGACACAGGACTCCTCTGACTGCTGACCCCTGGCTCAGGGATTCACAGATGGCCTTGGACATTCCTGGGACTCTCTAGGCTGTTCTGCCCAAACTTCTTTCTCCTTCACTCAGGGACAGAGTTACAGCCCCAGGCTTTCAAGTTTCCCTCTCCACCCACCCTCTTATTTCCCCTTACACACTTATTCTGGTCTTGCTGTATGGAGGAGTAACAAGTAGCTCCTATTCTATTATCCTCTCTGAACTGAAATTGTTGCATTTCCTACCTTCAGGTCATGCCCTGCCTACTTTCTGCAACATTTCTCCCCAGGGAAGAACATTGCTCTTCAGTTTCCAAGCAAGCCGAAACATAGGCCCTGGGTTGAATCATGGTGCCAAAAATCTGGAATCATTCTTGTTCATTCTTGTTTATTGTGTGGTAGACTGTGGACCACCAGTCAAAGCAACCCTAGATTCGTGTCATATCAGCTTGATTATGTTTCTCTTGGCTTGCCTATCCTGAATGTGAATTTCCCATTGAAAACAAAGTCTGCCTCTGAATCCTGGTGAACTTACCTGATTTTTGACATGCTACATATCCCTTGACATGTTCTCCTTCCACAGAGGTGAATGCTATTCCTGAACTGGAAGCCACAAACTGATGTCTTATAGCAAATGGACCAGTTACTCAGATTCATGATGCTTCTTTGCTTTTATTTATGAGCTCTTCTATATTAAATCTCTGAATGTCACAACCAGTCTAAATCTTGTATGAGTTGGCCATATGTAGTAGATCAAAGTGCTATCCATGACCAGAAATCAGCCTTTTAGACAGGTCAGTTTCTCTAGGCCAGTCAAGGCTTAATCCTTGCACTGACCCCCTTTTAATTGAGCCTCCGGCATGCTTCAGAGCTAAGACTATATGTAGTGTTTAGGAATTTTAAAATCTCTTCTTGTTATCAACAGGGCAATGTGGGTAAGGGCAGAGGGAGAAACAGAAGGGATTTGTTTTAAACATTTATGTTTACTGAAACAGCTAAAGATGCGAAAGATTTTTCAGGGTGTTCAAGTTGTAAAAATGAAGTTTTTATTAGGGATAAAATAGTGTTTAATAAATGAAATATTTTAAAATATATGTTAATCCCAAAGCTCAGTTTATGGTGAGTTCTCAACCATTTTTCCTATTTTTATTTTAAAAGCAATGTTTTGTTAGTCGATTTGAACATTCAAGTACTCCCTTTTCCATCTCCTTAATAACTGACATTTTGTGAGGCAAGTATTTAAACTCAAACACATATCTATAGTGAAGCAGCTATGATTCAAATAACAGCATCCAGTTCCCTTTAAGAATGCTTAGGTGGAGTTTAAATAATTCCTTTCAAATGATTCTCTTGCCTTGCCTCAAGTCAGGAATAGTTAAAGTAAACTAAATTTGAAGTTATGTTTTTAAATTTAGTTAACTTAATATTGTCCTTTGTAACATTTAAAACTTCAATACCTATGAGAAATAAATTATTTCATAGGAAATGGGAATTAAAGATTTTAAGATCTCCAGCAGAAGTGAAATTAGGAGATCACCCTTTAAGTCTTCTGAGATCTGAATTATGTCAATTTTCTGGCACAAATATAGGCAAGTGTACTATTTGTTTCTTTTTTAGACCTGATAGAATACCATTTATTCTCACTTTTAATTTTTAAAAATCTTCACAAAACTCTATTTCTGTTTGTGTGTATTGACAAAGTTTAAGCTATTAATTAATGAAAAAAAAGTGTGTTAAAAATCTATTAGTGAGGGGATATTGACATAAATATATCTAAATGCATATAATTTCTCAGCAGATTTTTATTGGCAGGTCTAGCATAATTAAAGCATACTTGAAGGAATAAAAAATAGCCTAGTTTTTTTAAAATCATAGTTTAACTTATTTTTTAACACTGCTTTCATCTTCATTATTTATTTGACATGAGCTGTGGCTAAAACAGAGTGTGGCTATAGAGTAACATTCTGAAACCTTCCAGTTATAGGAAAGACATTGCCTACTATGAATTCACCTAGGGCACTCCTACCCATTGTCTTCTCTACAACTTCCTTCCCTTTTGTCTAGGTTGACTGGGAATTCCACAGCCATTCTCTGCCCTTGCAATTCAGTATCTCTTTGAGATTTCTTCATAGGATCCACTGAGAGAAGCATAGTTCTAAAATGATAATAGAAGGAGACAATGATTCATATTAAATTCAATGTTTTAAATTATATTTGGTTAAATGTAGTTATGTTTACTTTTGAAAAGATAATGCATTTATATGTTCGAGTTGATTTGTACAAATATTAGAAAGAAAATTTTGCCTCTCACTACTTACCTCCAATCCAGCTATTCAGTTTTCTTCCCTAGAGGAAACCAGTTATTAGTTTCTTTTGTATCCTTCATCAGGCATTCTTTTCCTCCCACTTTTTAGAGACATGTATATTTATTGTATTTTTTCAGTTAAAATGTATATCTTAGAGATAATTCCATACAATATACATAAAAATTTGTGATTTAGAAAGACATGTATGGAATTCCATTGTATGGCTGTATAATGATTTACCTGGTTCTATAAATGGGCATGAACAACATGAAGGAAGTCAAGAATTTATTTTCTGGTATGGTTGAATGCACCCCTAATAGACTGATCCTCCTAACAACTGTAAACTCTGGACAAATAAACAAAATCTAGACATACAAGGACATGAACCCAACAAAGCACAGTATAAAGGAGGATGATATTTTCATTTAAATTGAAAATGTCAGCACATTTTGAGTTTCTACTTTTTTTTCTCTTTTAAAGTAAAGGTAGGTCACAAATGGTGTGATGGAGAAAAGCTAATGCTCTAATTAAAAACAAATACAAGCAAAATACCAGCATTTCTCTGGCCTAAAAAAAAGTGGTGGAAATCTTGGAGTAACTTTAGCTCATAGACATTGGAAAGTGATGAATTCCAGAGACAAGAGAGTCAGAGAAATGAGAGAAATAACAAAACTCTTATCTATGTTTCTGATCCAGAAATGTACAAATGTATAGCAAACAACCAGCTAAGCCTAAAATAACTGATTCGAGATTTTTAGCTGCACAGAAGACAATTCGAGGATAAGCCCAAGTTTATTACATTATACACTCACACACACAATTACAAGGTATATAAAAGAATAAACATATGGAAAAATTCACAATGTTTATAATATACAAAAATACTCAACATATAAAGACAAAAATGTACCTCATTTTCAAGAGAAAAGCCATCAATAGACAGTGACACTGAGATGTTGGAATTACCCTAAAAATATTTTATTACAGGTCATTATAAAATGCTTACTGAAATTAGAAGCAAAATTACTATGATAGATGAAAAGAAAGAAAAATCAGCACTCAAATATAAACTGTATAAAAGAACAAAATAAAATAAATTGAAAAAAGTTTTAAATGTAAAATTAAAAACATACTGGATGGAGTTAATTTCAGAAAGGACATAACCAAAGGAAAGAGTAAAAAATTAGGAACACAGATCAATAGAAGTTTTAAAAACTGAAGAATAGAGAAGCAAATAAAAATATCCAAAACATTAAAAGACTCATGGTCCCTTAAGAAAATATCCAATTATATAATTTGTATGTGATTTGAATCCCAGAGAGAAGAAAGAGAAACAAAGAGTGTATCTAAATAAATAATGGGTGAAAAGTTCACAGATTGGAGAAACATAAATTTAAAAAATTAAAAGGCTTAGTGGAACTCAAAATAAGTTGATCTGCTAAATAATGAAAAGTCTTGAAATCAGCCAGATAAGAATCACCCATTACTTATGCAGACTCCTGACTTTTCACTAGAAATTATGGACATTATGTGGCAATGGAACAACAACTTTACTGTGTGTTGCAGGAGCATATATTGTCATCTCAGATTTGTATATCTGGCAAAAATGAAAAAATAAAGATGTTTTTATGGCAATTTTTATTCAGAATATCTGAAGTACAGATGTTTTAAAGGGAATTCTTCATGAAGAGTCAAATACTAGAAGATAGTTGTTCAGAAAATAAAGAATGCTACATGTTGTAGTAGATCATAATTCTGGTAAAGTGTACTGATGGTCTTGAAATAAAGAACAAATTCATGACAGCTGAAAAGCATATATATGAATAAAAAATTGGGAAAATTATGACATAGGAAAGATTTACTTTTTAATTTTTATTTTCAATATAATATTTTGTGTAATTTAATTAACCATGAGTGGCATTATTTTATTGTTAGGGGCAAGTGAATATCAGAAAAAGTCAGTTTAACCAAAATAACACATCACCAAATAAAACATAAAAGTATAGAGAATAATGAAAGGAAATCTCTTTTTCAATTAACTATGTTATTATGCCCAAATTCACTTGTCTGAGGTCTGTGTTATTGGTTTAGCTTCTGGAAATTCACAAAATATGTCAGACTGTGCATTCAAGGTTAAAAAATAAAGGAACTGAAATAACTTATTAACCACATTATGAGTCAACTCTATATTATTATTATTTTTTTTGATAAAAAAAGTCTGAATTCCATAAAAGCCAGAGACTCTGAGCAGTTTGAAGTGCCTAATTCAAGTGAGGATATAAAGAAACCTATTTCTTGATATTAATTGCAACATTTGCAAATAAATTTAAGTGTTCAAAAACAGTTGGAATGCATGAATGATTTAAGAAAAGGGATGAGGAGAAATAGGATGACCAATATCAGGGGAAAGAACTAATGCTCACAATCTAGAATGCTTTCACAATGATTTAATATCACAACTTTGATGCACAAAAATGATGCAATTTGTGAATCATACCTTGCCCCACAATATCACTAACTAAAAGAATTTTAGCTCCAAAATGGACTTAAAGGATTATGCAGTCTAACCACCGTGTTTTATACAGAGAATGTGTTTATATAGAAAAAGAGCTAAAACATCAACTTTGTTAGTAAATGGCCCTGAATGCCAGACCTGAGTCTATAGTGGACATGGGAAATAGTCTGAGAGGGGAATTAGTAAAGGCCAGAGGTAAGTTCTGGGTAGATTAAGCTAATCACAGAGACCTTCGTTTCTAAGAATTAAGATATCTTCTCTAAGGAAAGAACTATGAATTATTTTCCCTCCAAACAATGGAGAATATTTACACTAGATATAGGTTCTGTCCAGATGACCTCTTGTGAATGCCTTGATTTTTTAAATTTTGATTCTGCTTTTTTTCTAAATAGCAGATTCATCTATTTACTCATCAAATCAACATCTAGTATATTTTCCTACCTAAATGACGTGGGTGCAACTTTATTAACTGCATTGTTGCTTGTAACCTAATATGATTGAAAATGTCCATATTTTCATCAATAGCATCTAGTTAAATAAATTATGTTTCATCTAAATATTACAGTAGACATTTTTTAAAAAATATTTTGTTAAAAACAATTCTCCACATGCTGAGAAAAGAATTCTGTAAGGTTTATAGTTAAAAGAATAAACTGCAGAATGTTATGTAGCAGGTTACCATTAATGGAAACAGAAGGTAAAGCTTTTTATTCATATAGTTTTCTATTTGCATAAAGAAACTTCAGAAGGGCACAGAGAAAGAAATGGCAGAAAGAAATGGCAGTGTTTAAAATATGAAAGAAAAACATAAACTGAGTAAATAAAAGACATAGGAGCAATACCTTTTGCTGTATTTTTTTCCTTTAATTATCAGAAGTTACTAACTAAGCAAACATTGTATATGAAAATGTGCCTGTAAGCAAAACATGTCAAGTGGGGCTTCAGTTGTTCATGAGGCCAGGCTCTGATCCAAAGATCAACACAAAATCTCAATAGAAAGAGGCTGAGGAATTTGTGTATTCATGTAAACTGTGCACTATTTAAAGACACTAATCCTTTAAAATCCCTTTAGGATAGTCTAATTTCTGCATCTCACTACCAGGGAAAGCCAGTTGTTTTCCCACAACCAAACTCATGCCTCTAGTAGTGAAAGTAGTTGTACTTACTTGACCAAGATGTCATTTTGTGATGGACTCTCCCTCATGCCCAGCCCTCCTAGATCAAGGGAGCAGACAAACCAGTTTCCCAGTTTCATGCATTCATGAAACTCATGGAGGTGTCGCTATCTCTCTTCATTGCAACTAAACCAATTGATATGTGTTGTCTATCACTTACTTTTCCTATTAAACTAATCTAAATTACATTATAATTTGTGAAAACTCACTATTAAGGATTTGCTCTTATTTCCTCTATTTTCTGGAGGGGGAAACTCAGGCTCATTGGCCTGTAGTCATTCAGCTAATGGTTGGCCAAGCTGAGAATCAATTCTAGCAGGTCTGATTCTAGAGTCATTATTCTTAATAACAGTGTTTCCCACATACTTCTAGAGAAGATCTGACATTCTAGAGACTCCAGTAGTATTGAGTCCAAAGCAAATATTTTGTGCTCACCTCTTGGATCAGTCCTGATTCTGCAGACTGAGTAATGGGAAAATTTTTACCAGGCCGTGTTCTGAAGCTCCTTGAATAACTCAACTCCTGTCCCTGGTATACATGGAAGAAGCACCCTTCCTGTGCTTACCCTGAATTAAGCTCAATAAAATATATTGGGGAAAGTATAAAAGTTTCATTAGATGCATTTATATTATTCTTTGCCTCTATAATACAGGTTGCAGCAGAAAATGGGGGAGGGGACTTTATTTGTTAGAAATCTATATGGGAATAGGAAGGATAATTGATCTTACTTGAGATATTATTTGTAAAATTTTCTTCACTTATTTTTAAAAATTCACTTTGGGCTGTCATTCTCAAATGAAGAAATAGCCTTGTACTTAATGAGAACAAGGGGAGAGAGAGAAAACACATAAATATTCCTGGTTAGTTTCCCACTCTCTATCACATCTAGCAATCTAAAATGTGTGGAAGATAAAGTAATGCTAAAGACTGCCATCATCATCTATTCTTTTTCAGACTCTTTTCCATTCTAGGTTAGTAGGAGATATTGAATGTAGTTCTCTGTGCTACATAGTAGGTACTTGGATTGTTTATGTATTTTATATATAGTAGTGCATATATATTAATCCCAAACTCCTAATTCATCACCCCACTCCTGTTCCCTTTGGTAACCACAAAGTTGTTTTCTGTCTGTGAATATATTTCTCTGTTTTCTAAATAAGTTCATTTGTATCATTTTTTAAGATTCCACATATGTGTTATCACACAATATTTGTCCTATGACTCTGTTCACTCAGTATGATAATCTCTAGGTCCATTCATGTTGCTGCAAAGGACATTCTTCTATTTCTTTTTGCTGAGTAATATTCCATCTTTCAGTGTACATTTCATATCTTTGCTCTTGTAAATAGTCAGGGGTGGTGCTGTTAATCATGGCTCTGCAATGAACAGTGGGCTGCAAGCATCTTCTTGAATTTGAGTTTTCTCAGGATATATGTTCAGGAGTGGGATTGCTGGATCATATGGTAGTTCTATTTTTAGTTTTTTAAGTAACCTCCATACTGTTTTCCATAGTGGTTGTACCAGTTTACATTCCTGCGAACAGTGTAGGAGGGTACATTTTTCTCCACACCTCACCAACATTTACTATTTGTAGAATTTTTAATGATGGCCATCTGAGTGGTGTGAGGAGATAACTCATTGTAGTTTTGGTTTGCATTTCTCTAATAATTAGCAATATCAACCATCTCTTCATGTGCCTGTTGGCCATTTGTATGACTTTGGAGACATGTATATTTAGGTCTTCTCTTTTTTTGTTTTTTTTTGGTTTTTTTTGTGTGTGTCTTTTTGTCATTTCTTGGGCCGCTCCCTCGGCATATGGAGGTTCCCAGGCTAGGGGTCCAATTGGAGCTGTAGCTGCCAGCCTACGCCAGAGCCACAGCAATGGGGGACCGAGACGCGTCTGCAACCTACACCACAGCTCACGGAAACGCCAGATCCTTAACCCACTGAGCAAGGGTAGGGATTGAACCCGCAACCTCATGGTTCCTGGTCGGATTTGTTAACCACTGTGCCACGATGGGAACTCCAGGTCTTCTCATTTTTTGATTAGATTGCTGTATGAGCTGTTTGCATATTTTAGAAATTAAGCCCTTGTCAGTACCATCATTTGCAAATATTTTCTCCCAGTCTGTAGGTTGTCTTTTCGTTTTGTTTGTGATTTCCTTGCCATGCAAAAGTTTTTAAGTTTAATTAGGTCCCATTTGTTTATTTTTGTTTTTACTTAAACTTTTCTAGGAAATAAATTAAAAAATGCTGCTATGATTTATGTCAAAATATTATGCCTATGTTTTCCTCTACGTGTTTTATAGCATCTGGTCTTATATTTAGGACTTTAATCAATTTTTAGTTTATTTTTGTATATGGTGTTAGATAAGATTCTAATCAATCTCAGAGTTTTTACAAGGGCCCAGATTACATAGAAACAGCAAAAATGGGAGTTCCCTTCGTGGCTCAGTGTTTAACGATTCCGACTAGAAAACATGAGGTTATGAAGTTGCGGGTTCAATACCTGGCTTTGCTCAGTGGGTTAACCATCTGGCATTGCTGTGAGCTGTGGCATAAGTTGCAGACGTGGCTCGGATCCCGAGTTGCTGAGACTCTGGTGTAGGCCAGCATTGGAGCTACAGCTCCAATTAGACCCCTAGCCTGGGAACCTCCACATGCTGCGGGAACAGCCCTAGAAAAGGCAAAAAGACAAGAAACAAACAAAAAAACCCCCACCAAAACTACCTAGTTATAGCTGAGAATTTCACTATGTGTAGTAGGAGATATGGTATACCATTTCTCACAGTGTGGTTTGGAGACTAGATAGTCACTCAGAGAATAAGTTGAGAAATAAATTTTCTATGAATTCTTCACCATGAAATTCTGATTCTAAATAAGTTAGTCTGAGGTGGGGCCTGGCAATCAGAATTTTAAAGTAAATTCAATAGGTGTTTCTTACTTTGATATTTTGTGCCAAAATTTGAGAAACACTCTTTAATGTAGATATATTATCATAGTATGTGTTCTTCTAATGTGTGTATATGTCCATTAATAAATTATATAAACAGAATATTAATATGAACAAATTATTGCAATAAATGGCATTTAAATCATCTTAATTTCTTAAGTATAAATATTCTGCCCTTGTTGTAGGCATGTTCCAGGTCATTTTATACTTCAAAACATTTTTACATCAGATTTTTACCATTAAACTTCATGAAATACAGAGTTTCCATCATGGCTCAGTGATTAATGAACCTTACTAGCATCCATGAGGACATAGGATCAATTCTGGCGTCGTTCAGTGGGTGAAGGATTTGGCGTTGCCCTGAGCTGTGGTGTAGGTTGCAGACTCGGCTCAGATCCCGCATTGCTGTGGCGGTGGTATAGGCCAGCGGCTATAGCTCAGATTCGACCCCTGGCCTGGGAACCTCCATATGCCACTAGTTGTGGTCCTAAAAAGACAAAAACAAAGCCAAAAAACAAACAGAAAAAAACAAAAAAAATCTTTATGAAATGCAAATAAAAGCAGAGGTACCACTCTCACATATAGCTGAAGAAATTGAGTGCCAGCAATAGAATTGCTTTTATAACAAAGTCAGGGGTGGTGCTGTTAATCATGGCTCTGAAACCAGAACTAGAGTGTCATCTAATAGGCTCCTTGTGGAGTGGGCCTGTCAGTTAAACGATGTCCAAAGAGACCAACCCCCTGTCTCCACACACATTTCAAGTAGCAGGTCACATTCAAGATGCCTGAAGTCAAAACTAAGCTATCTCAGCTTGGGAAAGACTTCTGTGAGCCTTTTATTGTTCTTTCCGGAGTTAAAATCTCTTCTAAAAAAAAAAAAAGGTATTATTCCACCAATGTCATTATTACATCTGCCCATCTAGCAAACCCAATTTTGACTCTCTTTTGGGTCACGTTGTCTCTTAGGGCCACAGGATGAGGACCTCATTGGAGAGCCCCCAGAAATTACCCATTTCAAATAAAGAACCCTGTGACAAAGAATGTACAGCTTGAAGGAGTTCCTGTTGTGGTGCAGTGGAAATGAATCCACCTAGGAACCATGAGGTTTCAGGTTGAATCCTGGCCTTGCTCAGTGGTTAAGGATCTGGCATTGCTGTGAGCTGTGGTGTAGGTCGCAGACATGGCTTGGATACTGCATTGCTGTGGCTACAGAGTAGGCCGACAGCTGTAGCTCTGATTAGACCCCTAGCCTGGAAACCTCCATATGCTGCAGGTGCGACCCTAAAAAGAAAAAAAAAAAAAAAGTGAATGTACATCTCATGGTGATGGCCAGTTATAGACAGAGCAAGGCCAAGATGCACATCTTTTGTGGACCACAGTGGAGTGGAGGGAGCCCAGAAATGAAAATCAAGCAGACAGGACTGAATTCTGCATAAGGTCTTTGTGACCTTAGCAAGTCACTTAACCCTCTGAGCCTTAGTTTCTTTGTGAAATGGGAATAACAACAAATGTCTCCTAGGGCCATTGATTGACTTCAAGATAACATACATGAAAAGTGGGTTCTCTCTGAATGCTGTTTCTCTTCCCCTACTTCACACCATTTTTGATTGAGTCTTTGTTCCTCTCATCCAGTCTAACAATTATAATACTATTTACCAAATGGTATAATGTCATTTTTAAGGTACTTGGATGTTTTTAAAACAATGCCCCACTGACTAAATTTAGTTCTGAGAATGTAAAATAATTGAGATATAATGCCCAACTGACTTTCTCAGCTGGTTGCAGACATGACTCAATCAGTGGCACTGTGAAAGGAAGAGCTTAAGAGAAAATTTTGCTTTGTTTCCTGGTGATCGAGCTTAGCCAGCCCCAAATCTAGCCTGGGTCATATGTCCTACACTTTCCCCTAAGGAATCATCCATTGCTCTGGAGGTCATAGGGGCCCCATCAAAGAGAGCCAAAAGGAAGATGAAGATACTGATATTGAGAAAGATAATTATGATTTCAATAGATAATGTTTGGCTGGTATTTTTTATAAAGAATTAGAAGGATCTTTCTCACAAAGATAAAACTGAACCCCAGACATTGTTCCTGTTTTTTTTCCCAGAGGACCCTCATCTATATGGTAAGTACCCATCAAATGAAAGTACTATTAATTGAAGTATCAGATTTTATACTTTATATCTCTTGAATTTCTAGAAATAAGCTATTTGTCTATTTTGTAAAGATCATATATTAATATTTGATTATTTTTGTTTGGTTTTCTTTTTGACACCAAGTAATATATTAGTAGAACAGTTGATTAAAATTAAATAGTTCACTCACTAGATCTCAAACCTTAGAACTGGAGGAAGATGCAAAATGATATCAACTGTCCCAGAATTTAGACAGAAGTGAAAACAGTTCAGGGACTACTGAGGGCAGTGTGAAATTTTGTAGTAGAAATAAAATGGAAGGAGGTTTCTAGTCTCTGCTCTCCAGCTCTGACTTCATTTCCTAAGTTGGATATTCAGTTCAGGAAAGGAAAATTCACAGCCTTACATACAACACTGATGCCCAACATAGACAGAAATCCCAAGCAAGGAGCTCATGCTGCTGCATATTCATGGATGCAAATCAGATCCCATTGCTATAGCATTTGCTCTGAGATTTCAAATCTGGGTATTAACAGGGATTCCTGCAACTTTCTATGAATATAAACCAGGTGGGAAATGTCAAATATGCAGTGAGTGCATGTAGAAACTTTTTCCCCAGCCTGTTAAAAAAAAAAGAAAATGAGCTTTTTAGTAAGAAGATATTCATCTTTCCATTTGACTTTTCTTGTGATCTAGGGTAGTACAGGGCTTCATTATGGAAAGAAAACTGGGGGTCCTGGGCCATGGACTCTTACAGAGTCACTAGCAGCCCTGGACTGTAAGCACCACCATATAATTACAACTATATCCCCACCTGTGCCTGGCTCTTTGTACTAATTATCTACTACTGCGCGCGTGCACACACACACACACACAAACTTAACTACTGCTTTAAAACTTAGGGGCTTAAAACAACATTTACATCTCACATTTGCTGTGAGTCAGGACCTAGGTGTAGCTTAGATGAATCCTTTAGCTCTGGTTCTTTAATGAAGCTACAGTTAGTTCAAGGCTTGTCTGGTAAGTATCCATGTCCTAGTTCACTCAAATGGCTGCTGGAAAAATTCAGTTCCTCAGGAAGTATTGACCATTGTCTTTGTGGACCTCTCCATACAGCATTTCACAACAGAGCAATGTGCTTCATCAAAATGAGCAAGCAAGAGGAAAGTAAGAGGAGCAAAGGGGGTGAACCAGTAAAAGATACAGTGCTAGTAAGATGAAAACCATAGTCATTTAGATGTTGTATAATTATGCATTTTGTCGACAATTGTCCAAACTCGTCCAACTGAAGACTTGAGGTCAATATTTTAAAAGGCTCATATGAGAACTTGCTGAACTATCTTTACAATTAATTATTCTGTAAATATAAAACTATTCTCAACTAAAATTTTATTAAAATAAGTAATCTCTTTTGGTTACACTATATTAAAAAACATTTAAAATTAACAGTAATAACCTAAAATGTGCGAGGGAGGAAAAGTAAAAGTGTTGAGTTTATGAATTCTATTGAAGTTAAGTTGTTGTCAGTTTAAAATAGGGTGTTATAAGGTTAAATTATTTTTATCTAAATCTCAGGATAACCACAAAATAACATCCTATAGTAATTACAGAAAGGAACACAGTAAAGAAGTCAAACATACTGATACCAAATGACAACAAAATGAGAAAAATGACAGCAGGGTAAGAAACAAGGAACAAAAGATTTAGAAAACAGAGTAGTTAACAAAAGGGCAATAGTAAATCCTTACCTATTAATAATTATTTTAAATGTAAATTGATTAAGTTCTCCAATTAAAAGACAGAATGACTAAATGGTTAAAAAAATAAAAGCAAGATCCAACAAGATGCTGCCTACAAGGGACTAAGAGTGAAATCAAGGAAATGATAACCAAAAATAAATAAATAAATAAATACAATTAAATAAACCAGGACTTGTTATACTCATGTACTCATGAGAGAGAAACTAAAACTTCAAACTAAAAATGATTAAAACAGATGGTCATTATATAATGATTAAGGGGTCAATACATCAAGAAGGTACAATAATTGTAAATATTTATGTGCCCAGCATTGGAGGACTTAAATATATAAGGCAAAAATTAAAAGAGCTAAAGAGAAACATAAACAGTGATATAATATTTTCATATTTGGGGATTTTAATACTCCCCTGTCAAAGATCATCCAAACAGAGAATCAATAAGGACATAATTGATCTGAAGAACATTATATACCACATGGACACAGCAGACATATACAGAACATTCTATCCAAAAGCAGCTGAATATACACATTCTTCTCAAGAATATAAGGAACATTTTTTGGCTAGACCATGTTAGACCACAAAATAAGTCTTAGAAAATTCAAGAGGATTGAAATCATACCAAGTATCTTTTCTAACTACAATGACATATAAAACTATAAACCAACAACAAAAGAAAAACTGGACAATTCAAAAACATGGAAATTAACAATACTTTTCTGAACAACCAGTGGATCAAAGAAGAAGGTAAAAAATTAAAAGTTTCTTGAGACAAAATTGGAAATGCAACATACTGGAACTTATGGGATACAGAAAAAGCAGTTCTAAGAGGGATGTTTTTGGCAGTAAACACCTACATTAAAGCAAGAAAGATGCCGAATAAACAAACTCTACAATTTAATGAATTAAAATAAGAACAATTGAGCTACACATTTTGCAGAAGAAAGAAAATAAAAAGATTACAAGAACAACAAAATGAAATAGAGAACAAAAATGATAGAAATAATTTACCAAACTAAGAGTTGGTTCTTTGAAAAAATGAGTAAAAATGACAAACACTTGGCAAGACTAATAAAAAAGAGAAAGGACTGAAAGCAGCAAAATTATTAATGAAAAAGAAGACATTAGAGTGGATACCACAGAAATTCAAAGGATCATGAGGCTACTATGAACACCCAAATGTGAGCAAACTGAACAACCTAGAAGAAATAGAAAAATTCTCAGAAACATACAATTTAATAAGACTGAATTAGGAAGAAGTAGAAAATATGAACAGACCAATTACAAGTATGGAGATTGAATCAGTAATTTATAATTTCCCAATGAAGAAAAGCCCAGATTATTTTATTGATGAATTTTATCAAACATTGAAAGAATTAACACCAACCTTTTCAATTCTTCTAAAAAACTGAAAAAGAGGAAACATTTCCAAATCATGTTGTGAGGCCAGCATTACGCTGATACCAAAACTAGAAAAAGAACACTGCTAGAAAATAAAAGCTACAGACCAATATCCCTCATGAATATAGATGCAGAAATTCTCAATAAAGTATTAGCAAACTGAATTAAGAAGCACATTAAAAGGATCATTTACCATGACCAAGTGGGATTCATCCCTGGGATGGATAGTTCAACACTCATAAATCAATTAATGTGATACATCAGGCAAGAAAAAGAAAGGTGTCAGAATTAAAAAAGGAAGAAAACATTTCTCTTTGCAGATGACATGATTTTATTTGTAGAAAATGCTTAAAACAACTGAAAAACTGTTAGATTTAATTAATCAATTCAGCAAATATATATATGATTATTATTCAATCATTAAAAAAAAACAAGGAAATCTACCATTTGTGACAATATGGATGGCCTTGGAAAGAATTAAACCATATGAAATAAGTCAGACAGAGAAAGACAGATGTTATACAAACCTACTTACATGTGGAATCTAAACAAAAAAATAAGCAATTTCATAGAAAAATAGATCTGACTTGTGGTTAGCAGAGGCAGAGGTGGGGGAAAAGGGTAACTGGATTGTGGTTAAAAAGTACAAACTTCCAATTATAAATAAGTATAGGAAAGTAATGTATATCATGCTAATAGCTAACACTGCTCTCAGGTGATACTTAGGAAATTTCCTAAAAGCTCTCATTCACAAGGAGAAATATTTTTTCTTTTCTTTTTATTGTATTGTACCATTCCACTAAAATTCTCACATCAGTCCTACAAAGTGGGAAGTGTCATTTGTCCTTCTTAAAGAGAACGAAGTTGGCGCTTAGAGAGGCTGAATATTTCCCCAGGTCACAATGTTAATCAGACTCCAATCTGATATTTAAATTCAGGCAGTTTGACTTCAAGACATGTGAGTCTGTAACTATTACACTTTTGTGTTTCTAAAATCTCGAGCCTCATAATCTGGAGAAATGTTTGAAAACAGAAATATGTGTGGACTATTTGCAGTGTCTCAATATGCTTACATTACCTTGAGGCTCAAAGCTAAAATCTCGAGTATTACCCTCAGAACTGGATGCTTATTTTTCTCTTCCTATTTCTTTTTCTTTCGCTATTATTTACTCTCAAGAATGATGGCTAGGAGTTCCCATCGTGATGGAGCAGAAACAAAACCGACTAGGAACCATGATGTTGTGGGTTCGATCCCTGGCCTCGTTCAGTGGGTTAAGGATCGGGTGTTGCAGTGAGCTGTGGTGTAGGTTGTAGATGCGGCTTGGATCTGGCATTGCTGTTGCTCTGGTGGAGGCTGGCAGCTGTAGCTCAATTAGACCCCTAGCCTGGGAACCTCCATATGCTGTGGGTGTGGCCCTGAAAAGACAAAAAAAAAAAAAAAAAAAAGACAAAAAAAAAAAAATGATGGCTAGAGCTTTTATATTTTTTTCTGTCCAGTTTGGAATTTTGAGCTTTCATATCACATTTATGTGGTCCCTGGTACCCCATATTTTAATAGCATTACAGTGGACTTTGCAGTATTTTATTTTAGCACACATTTGAGAGAACATATGGCAAATTACCAGCTTTTGTTATTTTTAAACAATGCTACACTTAGATGACTATAAAATTTAGCAAAGTCTGTGCTTGGAAATCCATACCTCCTTTTATGTACCAAGTCCCAGGTTTCCCAGAAATGTCCTTGCATGTAGGAAGGAGACCTAGGATACTGATTCACAGAGAGGAATTACTAATTTAATGTTTTTCCCACTTAACATATACTTACCAAATCTAGACACTGTGCTAATATCTTCTGATATCCTCTTATTTATTACTTACTTCAGCCTCACATAATAGATATTTTCATTCCATCATCATCATCATCATCAAACTATGGGTCAGAAAAAGTTAGTACCTTGTCCCATGGGGTTCAGAATCAGACCTCTTTAGTTCTAGATAATCACTACCTTTTGCCTGGTGCAGGTTGTGCATGGTCATCAGCTGGAGGCATCCCCCATTGCCTGCACACAAAACTGGTCTGATAGAGAGTTAGCTGGGATCCCATGTCATTACCCAGATTGCCTTCCGTTTGGGTTGGATATTTAAGAATATTGAAGGTGCACAAAGGATGATGGGAAGTCCTGAAAACTCACTCTTAGTGATGGAAGAGATTTCTGTCAGACACTTAGATAATCCTCAGGCCCAGTTCTCCTTTTAGCTGAATTAGCATTTTTCCTTCTACCAGACACAGGAGGAATCCCTCAAAGACGGGACCAAGATACCTTATGTGAGGAAAAAGGGAGCGTACTTTTGCTAAGAACTTAGTGTGTTAGGTCATTTGCTAGACTTTTTTTTTTTAGCTTTATCTCACAGGAAACTTATTCCTATTTTCCTT
The DNA here is from genome assembly GCF_054392235.1 of Sus scrofa. Taxonomy (NCBI): domain Eukaryota; kingdom Metazoa; phylum Chordata; class Mammalia; order Artiodactyla; family Suidae; genus Sus; species Sus scrofa. Next base: position 142,125,510 of record NC_139396.1, on the reverse strand, counting down.
TATCATGCCTAAACATTTTTAAATTGAGGTAGAAAAAGAAGATAGAAAATATAAAATTAAGATAACTCAGTTTAGTGGAACTTTAAAATTCTTTTTTTTTTTTTTTACATGACTATCAATGCTTACTTGAAATTTTTTCCTGAACTTGGTAACTTTTAAACATAGGTAGGGATATTCCAATCCTGAAAATAAAAGCATTTCCTCTGACTTGTCTTTTGGGTGATACTTTTAAACTAATTTTCAGTGTTTACTTAAAGCATTCTTTTTAGCTGTCATGTTCCCTGACTTTGAGGATGAGAATCCTATGGTTCTGAGTTCTTTTATTTCTGACTTTCCTGAAAATTGCAAAAGGAACACAGTGGGACTAACCAGCTCTCAAGTGTCCTAGGGTATGAGTAGCTTAGCAATTTTTATCAGTAGACACCTTAAAGGGAGTCAAGGAATGCAAATAACATCCCCATCCTATTTCTAATTTAGATTGTATTAATTACAGCAGGCTCACTCTCCTCCATGTAAAACACCATGGGAAGGTCTGCAGTACTTTTAGAATTGCTATCACTCCAGGCCTCAGACCACTGCCCTCTGTTAACACTGAGTCAGAGTGGATAAGTTCCTCTCAGAGTTAAAGTCCTGGGGAAATATCTTTTGAAGGGCTTTAAGATTAACTGATTTTCCTGTCTTCAGAGGAAACAAGTGAACACATCAACAGCAGGACTTCAGCTGGTTATAACCCACAAATCTGTCAGCAAAATTTATTCTCTACGTTCCTAAAATTAGGCAAAATTTTCTTTCCTGCTAGTCCATGTCATTTTGAATTACGCACTCTACATCATACAGAGATCAACTATTTCCTAGCTGGTTGTTTATCTTTTAGAAGTCTGGGTTATGTTTTCTTTCCATGTCATCCTACTTCTGATTTGGTGCTTAGGGTGAATTTCGTCATTTATCAGGTTAAAAATTAATCTGAAATAGATAAGAGCAAACCACTTTCCATTATAACCAATGAGATATAATTGGTTCCTTGACAACTCAATGAACTGTATTGATTTTCCTAACTGGCTTAAAACTTTATGATTCTTTTAAAATTTTCATCCCAACTATTCTAGCAGTTATTTAACATCCTCTAAGGGGAAATATATTAGTTTCAACTGCCTTAAATGAATCTATGTCCTTTGCCTGATATAGTCACCTGCAGTAACATGCTTATTATCATTTACAAAATGCCACAGATTCAGGATCACATTGCAGATGTATCATACACAGCAGCACAGAGCTGAGGGGGTAAAAGGAAGTTGCAATTGAGTCTGATTTCCATTTGACAAATTATCCAACCAGAGAAAGGACTAAAATTTTCAGCTTCATGATAAGAATTCTATTGGAAGCTATATAGATAGTATTAAATTTAGTCTGTCCCCAACCTGTGCAAGTTGGATGTTTCTATTTCATTCTTACAGATGCGGAAACCTAGGCTCAGAAAAGTGAAGTAGCTAGCCTAGGATAACACGGTCAGTAAGTGGAGGAGGCAGATTCAAATCCTGATCTGCAGGGCTGCACAGCCCCCTGCTTATTTCCTCTGAGCCACAAAACCTCTACTGCTCTATTTCTCCTCACTCATCTTTTTTCCAGATCTACCCCAGTGTGTCTTTCCTGAGCATGACTAGATTCAAAACGGCTTCCTCATGACTCTCTCAAGTGGTATGGATACTTTTGTTTATAGTTTTTTTTTTTTCCCCCCCAGATCATTCTTATAGCATTGATCAGTGTGAAGTGAAGACTTAAGAAAACCAAGTTTGTGGTTTGGTTTTTCATCCAGATTTTTGTTTGCAGAGTGCACATAGGGTTTCTCTTCTACTTAGGTCTGCTTTTATGACCAGGAAGATAAGCTCAAACAGAAGGAGTAGGAAAAGGGATTATTTTATGTCTATAGAGAGTTTTCAGGACAATCCAAGACGACGTCAACACTAGGCTGAAGGAAGGTCAAGAATCACATCTCTAAAAGGGCAGTTCTGCTGTGTGGTATGCTTAATCTTACTTTCCTCTGTCTTCTTTTAGTAGATCCTCTGCACATATGCTCCTTGCTGCTCTATTTCTCCTCATTCATCTTTTTTCCAGATCTACCCTTTCAAGCTGTGTGTTCAGGTAGTCTGCTAATTGCTGTCTCAACCTCAGGATCACTGGCCTTTGAAATTCCACTGTCAGAAATTCCCCTCTGTGTCTTTTGGTTTAGATTTCTGAGTTGGAGGACTAAGAGCCTTTGTTCATTTTTCAAAGCAAAGGAATAGCAAATTTATGGGTAGCCCACCCTTACTCAGGTGTCTATCCCTCATCCGATTAAGGTATGGGAGTGAGCCAAGTGGGGTTACATATTATTAAGGTAATCACTCTATGGGATCTACAGGTGGGAGGAACTCTGATTAGGCGCATGGGCAGCAAGTACCTACATTTTCATTTCAAACAACTTCCAGCCACTCTGGCATCAAGATATACTTATCTTCTGATAATCAACTTAGCAAGGGGGCACTGGCAGTCCCAAAGCAGGGCCAGGGACCAATGGCTATAGTTTTCTTCCAAGAAAGAAGTTGTTATGATTAAATTTGATGGTAATTGTAGTTATTAAATATCTTCTCTGTTAGCTATAATTATTGATAACATTGATCTGATGTAGTTAAAAATCTTCATGTATCCGTGATTCCCAGGTAACCATATCTTTTGAACAGCTTTATGGGACCCTTTTCCTGATTTGTTTTTTTCCCAAAGAAATTGATCTTAAGTGAAATTTCCCCAGGGGCTTCCTGACAGCCAGGGCCTACTCCTCTTCAATGAGTCAGGATAAGCACATGGTGTTATTATTGCATTAGAATGGAGCCTGTATTAGCAAAGCAGAATCTGAACATAGACTAATCCAGAAATCTAGTCCTTGAAGAGACAGCAACTTGACAGATATCTAGCAAGAGAAGGCCCATCAAATTTTCTTCAAGCAATAGCTGATTTATAATTGATAAGGCCTAAAGCAATCCCCATGACCCACTGCCACGGTTTACTAAAATACCTTATTAATTAAAATACTGATGCATGAAACAGTTTTTAACTTTGTGGGCCAAAAATAAGTAGCAGAGAATAATGACAAATGAAGTGAATTCTCAAGCATTTTCCTTCCTTTTTAATTTTTTTTTAATTAAAAATTTTTAAAATTTCTTGTGTTTTTTCATGACTGCACCTGTGGCAAGTGGAAGTTCCTAGGCCAGGAGTTGAATTGGAGCTGCAGCTGCAGGTCTATGCCACAGCTATGGCAATGCTGAATCTGAGCCGCATCTGTGGCCTATGTTGCAGCTTCCAGCAAGGCCAGATCCTTAGCCCACTTAGTGAGGCCAGGGATTGAACCATATCCTCATGGAGATTATATAGGGTTCTTAACCCAATGAACCACAATGGGAACTCCTATTTTCCTTCCCTATTTAACTAAGCCTAGGGTCTCAAGTCAAAAGAGATGTTCATTATCATACTGAGCACTAGCAAATCAAGGAACACTCCCAGGGAAACCTCTGCAAAGAGGAAAGGAAGCAGATTCCAATGTCTGCCATTCTGCCCTCTGTAGACTGACTCCTCCATACAGATGGGCATGTAAGGGAGAAGCACAGTTATCTATTGGCTCCTTGGACCATCCTTGAACAACCACATATCAGGTCTGGGGAGAAGTAAAATGCTATTGCTTCAAAGATTACTGGGTCAAGAAATCATATATATATATATATATATATATATATCTCACATGTGACCTGAGCTTTCTGGTGGCAAAGATTGGGTGTCAAGAATATCTGAAGCTTTCTTTAGTGTGGTTGTCCAGGTCCTCCATAACTCAACTTTGTAGCCTCTTCCTTCATGTGGTCCACCTGATTTCTTGGCTCCAGCCACACTATGTTCACTTTCATCTCTGTGCTGACTTTCCTTGGTCAGGAGTCTGTCTTATCAGCTCCTATTTCTCCAACTGACTCCTCCCACTCTTTGAGACACTGTCAGCTTCTGCTCTGTCAGTGTCGCCAGTCACCCTAATGCATTAAGATCAATGGGCTTTACCTTCTTTAAACCTTTAGTATTTTTTTTTTTGTTTTTTTTGTTTTTGTTTTTGTTTTTTTTTTTTTTGTCTTTTGTTGTTGCTGTTGTTGTTGCTATCTCTTGGGCCGCTTCCGTGGCATATGGAGGTTCCCAGGCTAGGGGTTGAATCGGAGCTGTAGCCACCGGCCTACGCCAGAGCCACAGCAACGCGGGATCCGAGCCGCGTCTGCAACCTACACCACAGCTCACGGCAACGCCGGATCGTTAACCCACTGAGCAAGGGCAGGGACCGAACCCGCGACCTCATGGTTCCTAGTCGGATTCGTTAACCACTGCGCCACGACGGGAACTCCAGTATTTTTGATAGTTGCATTTTATGATGATTAAGTGTGCAATCTGTAGAGTCAGTTGGTCTGGGACAGAAAACTGACTGCCGTTTAGTAGGAAAGAGACCTTGGGAAGATTTCCTAATCTCTCTGCCTCAATTTCCTCATAGATAAAGTGGGGATAATTATAGTAATTATATATCATCTTGGTGAGGATTGGAAAGCTCATATTGTTTTTAATGTATCATCTGCAAAAAAATGACTTTGCCTTGATGTGGGTATATTTTTAGTAGATAGGCTGTACTTCATTTGAGGGCAGGGATGGTATATTGTATGTCTTTGCATCTACAAAAATGCTTGTAGTTGGCAGACACTAAAATAAATATGAATTGATGACTTAATCGTTCTAGATGGGCACTAAGAGATTGTGATGAGGTGTGAATTAGCTTTCCTTTCTTTCTTCCCATTAACCAATCAATATTTATAATGTAAACAGACCCATGGATGAATGACTGATGAGAATGTAGGGAGAACAGTGAGTGCTATGACTTGGCTAACACAGGAGCAATGGGAGCACATGGGGGCGGGGGGCAGGGGACCCGAAGAAATCCCCTGGCAAAGAACCAGAGCTCACAATTGCTGTAGCATTTCTAGCAAGGGTGTTATCCATCCAGTACTAGAGAATAGATGGGTAGTGAGATTACATGACTGAGAAAAAAATATTACATGATGGGAAAAAAATTATTTCAGGAGAAGACTGTGTCAAAATTTACAGTATTTCTTGAAATGAAGGAGGGATTCAAGTTTACCCAGTTCATTGCGATGCTGATACTCATCAAAAAGATAAGAGGGAGAACGAACTATTCTTATTGATACAGTTGAGATTCCTATATACTTCTACTCCTGCATTATTTTGAAGGAATATTCAGAACTGCTTCAACTGACTCAAATAGTTTTATTTGGTGACAGTTTAGGCAAGAACCAGGCAGCAAGCCATTCATGACTTAATTACTAGGCTGTATTAAAATACAGCAATTTAACTGTAATTAGTGTTAAAATAATTTATTTATAAAATGCCAGCGTACGCATTTGTAGTTGACGATACATTTACTTTCAGCCTGGTACTGTGTGTGCCCCATTAAATTATAAAATGCAAGGTCATTAACCTGCAATTCCATTTGCATTTTATTAAATGGCATTCCACCCCTTCTCTGGTTGAGACAGAATTGTTAGATAATTTATCTGTAACCGTTTAATTTACCCGTGATCTTATTACTGCTAATTAAGCAGGTGTGACCTGTGCCGAAAGCAGTTGGCACTCTTTGTACATCTGGCCAGGATCCAAAATTGGGTCAAGTCTCTTTAGTGCTCTCATTTTCCTCTTGTTTGCCTTTGGCTATTAGTGATTATGGTGGATCAGTATGTGTTTTCATGTTTGGGATCATTAGGGTTTGGGGGGCTTAAAATGAGCACTTGGCATGTGACCAGGTGCACTGCGAATAGACCATGGAAGCAAAGCACTTCTTCTGCTTCTGAAGCCAAGATGATAGTTAAGTGTTGAGTGGTCAAGGCTGTTGAGCTCAGCATTATGGATAATGAGACTGGGATTTGCAGATTGGAACTTCCCAGGTAGGTTTTTTTCCACAGACAAAACCTGTGTTTCCTGAACACAGGCAACATGTACTCCTGTTTCAGGCCAGGGACATATCTTACTGGGTACATGTGAACTAGAGATTGGACATGCAATATGACTTTCGTTCATGACTTTGGCAGAATAGGTGAAGAATGAAAGAAATAAAGGGAGCTGTCACTTATGTTGCTCCTGTTGATGTATTATTAACACTCAATTTGAAAGCTCTTAGCTCATGCTCAGGTAAATTTCTCTGCAATGCTCTCAGAAAAGTGTTACTATAAACCCAGTGTTACAGGTAAATAAATTGGGGCCCAGAGGAAAAACATAACTTGCCCAAATGTGTACAGTTACTAGGTAGCTGAGCTAAAATTTAATGTCAGGGCTGAAGAACTCCAAAGCTCTTTGTAACAAACCACAATTTAAATAGCCTCTGGCACCACCATGTGCAGAGCTAATTCCCTGAGCTTTGCTATCCTGTCTGAGGATTAATCATGTTTGGTCATTATCGTCCTTCTCTCTTTGGCTCACTCTCTCTTGATCATACTATTACTTGCTAAAATTTTCACACTGAAAGAAAGAAGGAGCAAGCATAGAAAGTATATAGGTCAAATATCATCAGATTTCAGATAATGGTAACTTTTGATCAATGAAGCCGCATGTACCTATTTAATATCCAAATAGGAATGAAGAAAAAGAAAGAGCATTTTCAATAAAATTGTATATAAGTTATACAGCATGATGCTTCAGTGTATGTGTACATGGTAAGATGATTACTTCATTCAAGCTAATCAATATAACCATCTCCTCTTAGTTACCATTTTTGTGTGCTTCATGAGAGAACCTGAAATCTACTGTCTTAGCAAATTCCCAGTATTCCATACAGTATTATTACCTATAATCATCATGCTGTACATTAGTTTTCTAGACTTAGTCAATCTGCATAGACTTTACTATAATTTTATACCTTTTGACTAATGTATCTCCATTTCCCCTACCTCCTTGCCACCACTGGTAACCAATATTGTACTCTGTTTCTACGTATTTTGAGTTTTTAAGATTTCACATAATATGAGATCATGCAGTGTATTTCCTTTTGCATCTAGTTTATGAAAGAGATGTTTTTAATTTTTTTCAAGTGAGTATCATGTATTTTTTAATAGTCATATATATGTGATATCTTAGATGGCCAACAAACACATGAAAAAATGCTCAACATCGCCGATTATAAGAGAAATGCAAATCAAAACTACCATGAGATACCACCTCACACCAGTCAGAATGGCCATCATTAATAAATCCACAAATAACAAGTGCTGGAGGGGCTGTGGAGAAAAGGGAACCCTCCTGCACTGTTGGTGGGAATGTAAACTGGTACAGCCATTGTGGAGAACAGTTTGGAGATACCTTAGAAATCTGTACATAGAACTTCCATATGACCATGCAATCCCACTCTTGGGCATCTATCCGGACAAAACTCTACTTAAAAGAGACACATGCACCCGCATGTTCATTGCAGCACTATTCACAATAGCCAGGACATGGAAACAACCCAAATGTCCATCAAAAGATGATTGGATTTGGAAGATGTGGTATATATACACAATGGAATACTACTCAGCCATAAAAAAGAATGACATAATGCCATTTGCAGCAACATGGATGGAACTAGAGAATCTCATCCTGAGTGAAATGAGCCAGAAAGACAAAGACAAATACCATATGATATCACTTATAACTGGAATCTAATATCCAGCACAAATGAACATCTCCTCAGAAAAGAAAATCATGGACTTGGAGAAGAGACTTGTGGCTGCCTGATGGGAGGGGAAGGGAGTGGGAGGGATCGGGAGCTTTGGCTTATCAGACACAACTTAGAATAGATGTACAAGGAGATCCTGCTGAATAGCATTGAGAACTATGTCTAGATACTCATGTTGCAACAGAAGAAAGGGCGGGGGAAAAATGTAATTGTAATTTATACATGTAAGGATAACCTGACCCCCTTGCTGTACAGTGGGAAAGTAAAAAAAAAATAAAAAAATTTAAAAAAATAATAATAAATATATGTGATATCTTATTTTACATATATTTTTTATCACATATATGTGATATTTTATTTTACTTATATATCATGTGCCTCCACTGTAACACCTTAAACTCATAAGAATTGTGATTTTGGCTCTCTTGATTATTGTAGAATCTGTTCTCAACTAGAGCAGTGCTTGATACATAACCAGGTGTTCTATGTTGAACAGTGAATGAATATTATGACTATTGTTAATTGTGTAGTGTGGCATTTGGGCAGTGTCTTCTAGGGTTTTGAATGCGTAGGATTCTTTTCCTATTTATTAAACATCCATTTTTCTTGTCATTTGTGTCTACTTTTGTACAATGTCTCTCTGTACTTACATGTTACTTCCAGTTGTTATTTATTTAGCTTTCTGACTATGCCTGCCAAAAGTAGGTTCTTTCTGATTCTAATATCAATGCTGGATTGAATGGGGAAAATAGATACTCAAATTAAAAAAAAAAAGAAGATTAAACATAAGAGAAGGCTTCAGGATTTTGTCTATGAATAATCAAATCAGTTTAATGAATCTGAATTTGTAGCATCTGATTTTGGTACTGTTAAAAAGACTAATATTGTAGTTTGAGGTTCTCTTTCTCGCTCTCTCATTTTTCCCCTCTTCCAATCCATGGCAAATCTCAGTTTTCTCAAAAGGACACTGATAGAGCTCTTCTTTATAAATCGAAAGCCTTGTTGGTATTTTTATTGATCCTTCCAAAAGTCTCTCCCCAATGTCATGTTTATAAACTTTTCCCATCAATTTCCTATTGTGTCCCTCCAGGGTGTATTATGTTAAGTGAATGTTACAAGCTTATGTTACAAGTTTTCAGAAAGTTTAGGTTATTGAGGGAAGCATAAAATTACTGGCAGATGGAAGTGAATGAGTCTGGAAAAGAAATAAAATAGAAAACTTTGAAGAGAGTCCTAATTGTATCCATTGCTGCTGCTTTATGAACCTAGCCCTCAGTGGAAGAGTCTCATGGCAATGGTATTAAATATTGAGTCCCATTTCCACATGCTCAATATAAAATTTAAAGACCAATGAATGTAAAGATCATTCTCTCAACCCTACACACAGTGAGTCCTTTTGGTATGCCCATAAATGCCATCCAATAGTTTTGCATTATTTTAAATTCTGATATTAGTTAAACAGATCAATATTTGATTTTTTTTTTTTTTTTTTTTTTTTTTTGCTTTTTAGGGCTGCACCTCTTGGCCAGGGCCAGTGGTTCCCAGGCCAGGGGTTGAATCGCAGCTATAGCTGCCCAACGCCACATCCACAGCAACTCAGGATTGGAGCCCCGTCTGCGACCTACACCACAGCGCACAGCAATGCCAGATCCTTAGCTCACTGAGCAAGGCCAGGGATTGCACCCGCAACCTCATGGTTCCTAGTCAGATTCGTTTCCACTGCATCACAATGGGAACTCCTAGTATTTGATAATTTCTTAAACAAAATCCCAGACATGGACCTAAAGCTAACCTGGGGTTAGGGAACTGGCAGAGAAGTTTTGAGGCTGATTGGTGAGAAAGCTGGCAGTTTGGTGTTGCAGATGCTTGATGTTTCTAAGTAATTTTCAAGTTATCCTCAAAGTAGTATTATGGGAAGAGATTAGTGTGAAGATCAGGATGCCCGCATTCAAATTCTGGTTCCCACTTGAGCTCTGTCCTGTAGGCAAGCACTTTCTTAGGGTCTCAGTCCTAGGACCAGGTCAGGGTGAGGCAAGCAAGATGCCTTAGGGCACAAAATTTAAGGAGGCCTTTAAAAAGAAACACTCTCATGGTCATTTTTTAAAGTGTGATGTCAGCCCTGAGGATTAGAGCCTCCTTAAATTTTGCACCCTAAGCTCCTCACTTTCTTCACCTTCATCCAGGCCCTGCCCAGTTCCTCTTCTTTGCAATGAATGGTTTGACCTCAATTAGTAGTTCCCAAAGTGGGACCTACAGAACAAGAATTTTTTGGCTGCTTTAGAAAATGAAGTTCTGTAAAGGTGATTGAGTTCATAAAATGTAGTATATTACATTCCCACCTTGGAAAATTACAATACATCATATATTATTTACTCTGCTCTGAAATACCCTACAGAATGTATACCTGTTTAACTTGATGTAATTCGTTGTTTCTAAAATTATTGATGATCAAAACTTTTTGCTCTTCTCTGCTTAATAACTGAAAAAAAAGTGACATCTTAGAAAAACTATGCATTAGGCACTCTGGCGCAATTTCTAAATTAATCCTCAGAACAGCCTCTGAGATGGGCACAAGTACTATCTACAGTTTATAAAGGAGGAAACAGTCTGAGAGGGAAAAAGTAAAATCGTTGAAAGAGATGTTTGTGCTTTACCAACGTATTTCTCTGTCATTATGGTGGACTTCACATACATAGAGAAGTTTTCCTGTGTTTCTTATTTCTTTCAACATTAGCACAACATTTTATTTTCAGAATAATGAAAACTATTTTTGCATAAATGAAGTAACAGCTTTGGTCTACACTTGTCTTCTTTTTCTTCCTTTCTTTCTTTTTTTTTTTTTTTTTTGTAAACTTCTTGCCTTAACCAACTTGTAATGCAGATTTTATTTACCTCTAACCCCCCAGCCTGCCATGCCATCATGGTTTTTCAGCCTTGACTGGCTCAGCAGGCTTCTACATACTCCTGAGCAATGTGAATTTCAACCCCAGAGTTGCTCAGCTCTGCCACTCAAATCAATACACAAAATTGTAAGATGGTGACATTGAATAGCACTTTGTATAGAGTGTGAAGAGGGAAGCAGGTGATAGAGTGAACAGGTAGCTATCTCCAGAAGTCCCTCTGTAAAGGAAACACCTCTTCTATGGAGTGTCATAATCTACACTGGAAGTTCATTACTGAGCTCCATTTTTTTTTTTTTTTTTAAACCAGAGACTATCCCATAACCCAGACATACAATGGTGGAAAGATATACATGATCCATGTTCTCTTATAATTTATAATCTGGTAGTCTTATATTCTGCACAGAAGCCCAAGTAAAAATAATGATTAAATTGTTAGTTGAGAAAATCACTTCCAATTCTCTACTGCTCAGCACTCACTGTCTTTTGTGATTGGCAGGACACATCAATTTAAGGGGCTGAGAGATGCTTCAGTTGCATCCACAGAGAGTAGTTGTATTTATATTTAGAAACTCAATCCCTCAGCACTTCTTTTAGTCCGTGAGGTGTGGGTTCAAATACAGTTTCCATTAGTCCATTTTCAAGGAGGCTGAATATACATTTTGGCTTCAGTGACACTGACATGTAAAATTCCCTCGGGACTTGAAGTGACTGCTGAACTGCAGGACTCTGCTTGAGAGAAACTAATGCAACTCAAGTTGACTACAGATCTTTTTCTGGGTCCAAATCAGAGAATTTTGCTGACTTCCTCTAGCAAGTGAGTAAATAATTGGCCCCAACACATATTTTCTAGAGCTATATTTAGAGGGCTGAGTCAGCTCAATATTTATCACATTTTCAATTCCTATTTTGAAATGAGATCACCCTCTTGATTTTATGCTCTGTCCTACCATTACCATCCTTGTATGTTAGGGAATGTCTGTCTGGTGGGGAAGCTTGCTAAGTATCTGTATATGGGACCAAGTTGCAACCTGGCAAAGAACTCCCTCTCAGGGAGATGGGGTTATCCTTATAAAGCTTCATCATCAGGGAGGAGAATGTTGTTTCTTAGCACAACATGGAATATTTAGAGCACGCTTCCCTTAAGGTTCTTATATTTCCTTCTCCTTGTGTATAAGTAGATTTTAAGAGCTTGAATAATACAGAGCATGCATTACTCATTTTGAATTCCTGGTATCTACCATAGTGCCTGGTTCATAGTAGGAACTCAGTATTTTTAAATAAATATAAATGGCAGGGTTATGGTTAGACTTAGGGTAAGGACTGAAATTAGAGTCTTTTTTTTTTTCCTGGATACTTGGCAGTTCTCTAGAAGTTTACATGTGTGATATACTTTATTAGCTGCAATAAAACTCTTTGAAGTAGGTGGTAGTATTATTATCCTTACTTTTCAGATGAAGAAATGAAAGCTCAAAAAACTAAGTGTTTAAGTTCACATGGCTGGCAGAGCATCTAATCTCAGGATTATGTGGCTCTAAATCTCATGGTGCCTCCTAAATATTCTTGTGCTGACTTTAACCTGAACCTCTCGCTAAATATTTAGGACACAGTACAAAAACGGAGACAGTTTGCCAGACTCAACAATACTTTAATGCTGGAGAGGGTGTGGAGAAAAGGGAACCCTATTACACTGTGGTGGGAATGTAAACTGGTGAAACCACTGTGGAAAACATTAATGGAGATTCCTCAGAAAACTAAAAATAGAATTACCATTTGATCCAGAATATCCCACTCCTGAGCAACTATCCAGAGAAAACCATGACTCAAAAAATACATGTACTGGAGTGTTCATCGCAGCACTATTTTCAATAGCCAAGACATGGAAACAACCTAAATGTCCATCAACAGAGGAGTGGATAAAGAAGATGTGGTACATATACACAATGGAATATTACTCAGCCATTAAAAGGAAAAAATAACAGCATTTGCAGCAACATGGATGGACCTAGCAATTATCACGCTAAGTGAAGTTAGCCAGTGAGACACCAACAGCATATGCTATCACTTATATGTGGAATCTAAAAAAAGGATACAATGAACTTCTTTGCAGAATAGGTACTGACTCACAGACTTTGAAAAACTTATGTTTTCCAGAGTTTCCGTCATGGCTCAGTGGTTGATGAATCCAACTAGGAACCATGAGGTTGCAGGTTCAATCCCTGGCCTTGCTCACTGGGTTAAGGATCTGGCATTGCCGTGAGCTATGGTGTAGTTCTCAGACAGAGCTCAGATCCCACGTTGCTGTGGCTGTGGTGTAGGCCGGTGGCTACAGTTCCCATTAGACCCCTAGCCTGGGAACCTCCTTTTGTCGCTAGTGAGGCCCTAGAAAAGACAAAAAAAGAAAAACTTATGTATTCCAAATGAGACAGGTTGGAGGGCGGGAGGATGCACTGGGGGTTTGGGATGGAAGTGCTATAAAATTGGGTTGTGATGATCATTGTTCAACTATAAATGTAATAAAATTCATCGAATAATTAAAAAAATAATATTTTAAAAATTGATATAAAGTAATGAAATCAAAATAGCATGGCAATGAAATGTTCTGCATGCTGAATATTAGTGCGCTTAGAATTCCTAGAATTCTGAGTCTAAAGATGAGGACAGGTCTTGAAGATTATCTAATCAGTTGCCCTTTTGCTCCTACTAGATTCTAGGAATGACAAGTACTTTGCTGTAGTTGATGGAGTAGTATACTTACTTGGGCAATGTGGAGTAAAAGGAAGCCCTCTTGATATTATTTCACTGTCTGAATTCAGGTGTAACCGAAAATCTATCTCCAGATTTCCTTCCACTTCCTAGTTTTGTTGGGCATTAAACAAATTTTCTCCTGTTGTTTGTTTTATTTGTTAAGCTATTTTGGGTTGGATTTTTCTTACTTTAAATAAAAACATTTCTGGTAAATATAGCATATAGTCTACATACCAGTTCTAAGTCTATGGTTTTACCAAGACCATCCAGTGAAACGGTGTGATGGCTGGGACTAGAAATGCATGCATATTCTTTACATCTAAGCCTGAAATTGACATGAGTCCTTCTGAGTTTTAATTCAATAGATTGGGACTGGACTCTGGGTCACCCAAATTATTTTTCCCCAGATTTATTGAGGTATACTTGGCAAATAAAATTGTCATGTATTTAAAGTGTACATTGTGATAATTTGACATATGCATACACTGTGAAAGGATTCCTCCCATCCAGTTAATTACATCCTTCACCTCAAGGCATATATATGTATATGGCAAATACATATGTATATATATTTGATGAGACATTTAATTTTTTAATCCTAGTTAATTTCAATTATTCAAAAGATTATTATAATACTATAACAGTGTTCTATAGTATAATCAACTATAATATGATCAACATTCAGTAGCTTATTCCTAGGAAGCAGAAACTCAATATAGATAGACAGCAGAGTAGTAAAATTACTGTGGAGACACAAAAGATTAAATTGCAAAAGGGAGCTCTTCAGAATCAAAAGGAAACATTAGCAAAGCAAACAAGGAAAACAATGGAGTTTTTAAAATGCAATCACAAATGAAGATATATGTCTTGGAATAAGAAAAGCAAAAATACTTGCAACAAAAATAAAAGAAAAAATAAAATGATTGAAGGAACATTAAAAGCATGAAAGATTTCTATTCTTTTTTTTTTTTTTTTGATTTTTGGCTTTTTGGCTTTTCTAAGGCCTTTCCTGCAGCATATGGAGGTTCCCAGGCTAGGGGTCTAACAGGAGCTGTAGCCGCTGGCCTACACCAGAGCCATAGCAACATGGGATATGAGCCGCATCTGTGACCTACACCACAGCTCATGGCAATGCCAGATCCTTAACCCACTGAGCAAGGCAAGGGATCAAACACACAATCTCATGGTTCCTAGTCAGATTCATTAACCACTGAGCTATGATGGGAACTCCCCAAAGATTTCTATTCTTTACAGAAGAAAGTAAATGAAATGGAACAAAAAGTCTAGTTACTTCTTCTGGTTAAAGAGGATCATTATAAGCAACTGAATGAAATTAAGAAATACTATACTGCAATACCAGATTGATTTGGATCGATAAAAGAAAATTGTGACAAGTTAGAACAAAGTGAAAGAACCCAGGAAGTTCACCATGTAATACTTGAATTGGCTTCTTACCACCAGCCAAAGAAGAAAGACCAAACCAAGGATGGAAATTGTAGAAATAAAAATAATCTAGTCTTTGATCATATATATCACTGAGTGTCCAAATCTATGGACACAATAAACAGACCAACTGTGGACTCCCCATTATGTGAAAGAATAAATTTCCTTATTACTTGAAATTTAAGTGTGCTTTTCTAACAACTTATTACCAGAGTACCCTAACTTATATTGGCACTTTGTGTCTTTCACTACAGAATATTTGGTCTGTACAAACTAATACATGCTTAAAATATAAAATATATTTTATAACATCTATAGGATAGTTTACTCTTTTAAATTATAGTTGATTTACAGTGTTGTGCCAATTTCTGCTGTACAGCATAGTGATACTTCACTTTTTAAAGGTCTTCTGTTATTTATGAATAAATTCCTCTGACTCCCTGGAAAAAAATCTATCATACCATGTATTTTATAGTATAATGATAGAAAATATAATCAACTATTGTCACCATGTTATATTAGATCCTCAGAACTTATTCTTCTTAGAGCTGAATATGAACCCACTTAAATTCTTACTTGTGTTAATTGTGTGTGTGTGTGTGTGTGTGTGTGTGTGTGTGCATGTAGTGACTACATTGAGACCTTACTGTAGGGAGAAATAAGACATCTATGGATTTTCATAATTGAATTTTGCTGCACCAGCACTTATACTAAGACAGACTCTCTCACATATTATTTGGACAACTTTTTCACTAATACCTAAGTATTCAGCATCCACTGAATTGAAAATGAAAACGTTAAGAAAACACATTTATGTGTCTGTTTAAGGGGTTTCTGGAGTTCCCATTTTGGCTCAGCAGTTAAGAACCTGACATAGGCTCCATAGGGATGCAAGTTCTATCCCTGGCCTTGCTCAATGGGTTAATGATCTGGTGTTGCCACAGCTTTGGCTTAGGTCGCAGATGCACATTGGATCTGGCGTTGCTGTGGATGTGGTGTAGGCAGGCAGCAGCAGCTCTGATTTGGACCCCTCGCCTGGGAATTTCTATATGCCGCAGGTGCAGCAGAGTTTTCTGACATTTGGATGTATTCTCATTTATTTGGCCTTCAGATACTTCCTGTAGTTTTTGGCTTAAGTCTATTAATCCTAGAGAATTATACCATGTATTCTTATTGGGGAGTATGATGACTAATTTTAAGTAAGAATATAAAGTCACCTGAAAACATTTAAGGTGAAAGTAGCAATTTACAAACTCCTTTATTATATTTTGGAATATTGCTGAGCTCAATTTTTTTCTCTCTCTTCAGCAGATTTGGTATGTTTTCATGATTAATTATATAAGCCATGTTTCATAATTCAGTGAAGTTGTCATAACATTGTAGGTGCATAATCATTTATCACCCAAGCAGAGAGGCACCTCTCTCTTTCCCTAGCTTTCATTATATAAGTTTTATATAAAAATATAATCTGATAATTATTCAGCATCAAACATCTCAGGATAAGAAGCTGAACTTAAAATCATCTAAGCCTTTAATATATGGGTCATATTACCCACTTTAAAAAGAAAATATACCATGTGATAAATGATTTTTGTTTACTGACTGGTAAATGTACTTATTAACTTCATGGAAATGAATGTATTTAGTGTAAAGTGGTGCCATACCATAATTTTGATTATTTATATAATTTGACTTAAATGTTTTCACATTTTCTCCTGGTCTTTACCCCTATGTTTTTGATGTAAACATATTTACCAAATGCCATTGCTAAATATATTAATTTAAATGCATGAAATAATTACAGAAAATTCAAGATGATATGATACAGAACATATTTTCTAAGTTAATTACCAAATGTGTAGCCCAAACACCAGGTGCACTGAGGCTGGAGTTGAAAGCAAGTTAGGTTAGCGTTCTTAACCTAGGGTTAGGGTAGGCTTCAGTGAAATTTTGTGCATGTGTCTACAATGATAGGTACATATACTTTCTTTTGTTAAGTGTCCATAGCTTTCATATTATTTTCGATGAAGCCTATACCCCTACCTTCTAAGTTCTACTGACATGATAGTTTCTCCATTGGCAAAATCAAAGTACTGGATTTTATTTTCCGTAAATTTCATTCCACTTCTCAAATTCTGACCATTCATCTTGCATGTTCTCTGAGTTCCTTCCTTCCCTCCATTTCTCCTTCCTTGTTTTTTGCTGTTATTTTTATTTTTTTCCTTTGCAGGAAATGATGTAGTCAATCTCCCTCATTTTACAGACAAATAATAAGTTCTACTGAGGTATAACTACTTTCCAAAAGTTGTAAGGTTTTTCTCTCTTTTTTTTGGGGGGGGGCAGATGTGGGAGTTTTGAAATCAAGTTTTCCCAAAGGAATGTTTTATATCAAGTTGTTAGGAAGGAGCAGTGAGAATAAAAATACTCAGACAAAAAGATGAGGGTCACGATAGCAGAATTGGCATGGGCAATGAATTCACTGTGCCATAGAGAGAAGTTTGTCTTTTTAATAATGTAAAGGAACTGAAAAATAGAGATCCAGGAAATGGAGGCAGAAATTGTAAAGTAATAGAAGCAATCAATGCAGAGAGGGTCAAGGCAGAAAACAGAGCAGCACAATTGCCTGGAAGAGGTGGCAAGACATAATGTCCCAAGGCTTCTACAAACAGACTGTGTTAAATTACGTGGGAGAGGCAGCTGCATTCAAAACCCAAATCTACTGCTCTGCTGCCTCTCTTCCATCATACTTTTTACACACAGGCTTCTCTCTCTGCAACAACAAATTCAATAACTACTTAAGGGGCTCCAGCTGTGGCTCCTTAAGAATCCAACATAGTGTCCGTGAGTGTGAGAGTTCTATCCCTCGCCTTGCCTAGTGTGTTAAGGATCCAGTGTTGGCACAGACTGTGGCATGGGTTTCAGATGAGGCTTGGATCTGGTATTGCTGTGGCTGTGTCAGGCCTGCTGCTCTAGCGCTGATTCAATCTAGTTCCGGTAACTTCCATATGCCGCATATGGAAGTGCAAAAAGGAAAACAAACAAACAAACAAAAAAACCCCCCAAAAACCCAAACACTTAAGAATCTGGAAGCTTCTAGAATAAACTAGCATAAAGGAGGATAATTGGGGCTTTTGTGATGAGGGAGCTTTGGCCTGTCATACCAAATGAAGAGATAAGAGATAAAGATTAAAAATTTAAGTCAGGAAATTACATGGTGTTCACTGAGCATCAGATCAAAGCCTTGCCTGTTATTTCCACACTGTAGAAAGAAGGGCATATGCTTGAGTGCTCTAGTTTCTGCTTCTCTGTGAGCCATCTCCATCACGGAAGGGCTCTCATGAAGCATTTAAGACCTGCTAACTGCCTGGATGCCTGAGACACTCAGAGGTAAGACCTCTGAATTCTTTCTTGGGGGGAATTTCCACCACCAAGGTTTAGGTAGATAGTCTGAGGTCATTAACAAAATGAAACAAATGGTGTGGGGGGAAAGGGCATGAGATTTCAGAGGCCTGATAACACAAATTACATCAACTCAGTAATTTTGTCATTAATCAGTTTCCCCATATGACAAAATGAAGATACATATGCACTGGATTTGGTACAGAATTTAATTTAGTTATGAATATGGCAGAACCGTGTAAAGCTCTATACAAATGTTAGCTTACTTACTTATTTAAAAGATAAATGTGTGTCCCTGGAACTTGCAAGGCCCAGAGATCATTTGGAGGTTAAGCCTGCATACAGTAAACAAATCAGTGTACAAATGGGGCACAGTGGGGACCTTTCCCCCTGCTCCTTGCCCTGCAGAGCAGCTGGAGACAGCCAAGCATTGTGAGCCAACTCCTAGCATGAGGCCCATAACCAATCCTCCAGGTCAGACCCTTTCTCTCTGGGAATATTTTCCAGTGAAATGTTATTGCTATATCTTCTCTGGGCAGGAGGGATTGAGAGCAGGAGGCAGTGGAGGCTAATCCAGGCTGAGTGAACAGCTCCTGAGCTTGGTGGTATAGAAATCATCTGACCTCCCATCCTCCTGTCTTTAATGGGAGGAGATAAATTAGCTTCTTTGAGAAGAAAAGCAAAGGACTTAATGTCAGAATTATTAGGGGTCCCTCTGTTTACATCTCTGAACAGCATGATTAGACGAGATCTGGACTTGGAGGTGGGAAGTTTGTTTTCCAGACTGGCCACGCCATTAACTCTCCTTGGGATCTTCAGGAATTCATTTCACTTCTCTGTTTCCTCTTCTGTAAAAATGGGATATAAAGGGAGTTCCCGTTGTGGCCCAGCAGAAATGAACCCGACCAGTATCCATGAGGATGCAGGTTAGATCCCTGGCCTCATTCAGTGGATCAAAAGGATCTGATGTTGCTGTGAGCTGTGGTGTAGGTTGCAGATGCGGCTTGGTTCTGGCATTGCTGTGGCTGTGGCATAGGCCACCAGCCATAGCTCCAATCTGACCCCTAGCCTAGGAAACTCCATATGCCATAGGTGCAGCCCCCCCAAAAAGAAAGATGTAAAAGTACATCCTAGTTTCCTTATGAAGTGTTCTGAAATACATTTGAAGTGTTTAAAAGGCACAATGTTATGAAGAAGTAGGTATGCACACATACACACTCCCTTACATTGTGTGAAAACAATACAACTTTATTTATGAGACATTAGATGATGATATCTACTTTTGACCCAAATAAATAGCATTGCAGGAGACATGATTCCTCAAGTTGTGCCTTGGGGGTGAAATGTCAGAGTTGAAAGACTGTATGCTTAAAATTAGGCAGACTTGGGTTTAAATCTTTGCTCAATCTCTTAAATAGTCCTGAATGATTTCCCTAAACAGCCTTGGATTAATTTAAGTTGGTTCACCTATAAAATGGCCATAAGAATGCCAGAACTGGCATCACGGAATTTCTAGAAGGTGGAGAATATGTGATAGACCTCTATACAGTATCTGGCCAACAGCAGATTATTATTAATGATTAACTTCATTCTACCCACTCTGTACAATATTAAAATGGAATTTGTAAGTAGTTTGAATGTAAAACTCTTTATCAGGCATCCGGCTTCTGTTCTTCTTTAGGTTTTTGACCTGCATAAAGTACATAAATGTGGTTTCACATGGACATTTTAAGGCACAATTAAGAAAATAAATAGCACATTAAAGACTACATTAAGCTGTTCAAGTGAGAGAGGAGTAATTTCCCTGTGAAGATTCACTTCCCCTTAGATTTAGGAAAAATTTAAAAGAAAATGAATATAGTAACAAGCACATCTGCAATAGGAAATGTGAAATGTAGATTAGTAATGTAGTTTTTTTTTTTTAATTCTGTGTGTTATTGTTAACACATTGTGCATTTACATTGGGTCTCAGTTTCCTTCTGCACAGTGTGATGCAGTTCAGCATAAGACCCTTTCCAGCACCGACATTTTTGGGTTCTACATTTCTCTGATTATATTTCTGCATCTTTGCCTGGGATTAATTCACCCCTAGAAAAAGAAGCTTGAGTTGAGCACTGGGAACAGGCAGGAGGCAAAGTTTACACAGAAACATGAAGGAATGCTTGCATTTCCAGCCTCACCCATGTCTCCAACACATAGCCCTGCTAGTGGTCACCTGATCAGGAATCTGCTTAATGAACATCTGCAGTGGCACATCACACTGCATTTTGACCAGCGGCCCTCCCACAGACAGACCTGTCTCTTTCAGGGAGGGGAATCTGTTTATGCTTTTCTCTTAGTTGGAATTAGCACAGTGGAAGCTCATAATCCCAGTGGTGGTCAAGAGCGAAAAAGATATTTTGCATCAAAAGCAGCAGATAGATTTAACCTGATGCATAATTTCTACAAGGTATGGGCTTTCATATGGGTATAGCTATAATAAATTTTTTTTTATTTATAAAAGTGCTCTCATCTGCTGTGGTAGCCTTTGTGGAGGCAGAATGTATCACTTTTCATCTGGAGATCAAAAATATGATGTAGGAGACTTTCCACTGCTCATGGAAAAAATGCCAAGGTTTAACAGTTTTCTCGCAAGCAGTGTGGTTTGAGTGGCCAGACATCAGCAATGGGTGCTTTCTTTTTGTTCCTTCCTTGTACTGAGTTCAGTGATTCTCTCACTTCAGGATACATATGTATTAGCCTCAGGGCTGTAATTTCCAACTGCATATATTATATATTATGAATGACTCAGGGGACTTTCCAGGATGATTTTAACAACATGCAATTTTCATATTATGTACTGAATATAGAACCTATTCTTAGTAAAAGAAGTAATTCTCTTTTGTTGTTTTTCACTGTAAAAATGGACAATTCTTAAAATCATTTATAATAATGAGTTAGCTAAGCTTGGATGTGGGCTCTCATATACTTTGGCTGAGTCTCAGCAAAACATTTTCATTAAGTAATTGGTCAATATCTATCAACTTTAAAAATGTGCATTTTTTTTACTTTGTAATTCCATTTCTAGCAATTGTTCTGCAAGACTTTTATGCATGTGCCAAAAGATGTATAGAAGATGTTTATTGTTGGACTGATTGTTTTAGCAAAACAAAGCCATTATTTAATATATATCCTTAGATATTGTCATACTGTACTTTTGATAAAAGTGTAGTCTCTTACCTTGATCTACAAAGCCCTGAAAGATCAGGCTTTTTGTTACATCTGCAGCCTTTTCTTATGTTCTTTCCTTCTTGTCATCTACACAACAATAATTGGTATTTTTCTAGTAACTCCACAAAAGTGGAGTAAATAATAAATGATAATACATCTAGACAATAACAAATTTGAAATGGATATATCTATAAAGATGAAAAGATCTTCAAGACAGCATCATCCTAAAGAGGGATGTGTGTGTGTGTGTGTGTGTGTGTGCGTGCGCGCACGCACATGCTTGCTTGTGCATAGCTTTTGCTCACTTATACTTCCACATCAGAGTTGTGAACCTGCTCCTTCAGCTATGCTGAGTGGAAAAGCTGAAAAAACTACCAAAATTATTACTTCCAGGCATAATCCCTTTCCCTCTCCTTCTTCATAGAAATCTTAAAAACATAACTAGATTACTTCTCTTGTGGGTCCTGGAGAATGCTTTCATAAGCCTGTCTTAAGTTTTATTATACTTTTTTAATAGCAAGTATTTATCAAATGTGAATTTGTGCAATGTCATGTGCACACTTCCAAGGCATTTATTTAGCTCATTCATTCATTTCAGGGACTCATGGAAGTAAGTAGTCAATATCCTCATTTATAGTGAAGATAAGCAAAGTTAATTAACTTACCCTGGTCGGACAACTAGTAAATGATAAAATCAGCATTTATACCTAACTCTAACTCAAAAATTCATGCTTACAAGCACTAAACTGACTGAAAATAGTGGATAAATGGTAAGGCTTTTCAACTTAAATCCAACTGATTGTACCTTCTTCCCTGCCCCAAACCCCACACTAGGTAAAGCACCTGAGAGAGAAAGGGACAGTTGGCTATATTGTTCTTAAAGATACAAAGAGCTGCAGTTCTGCCCTTCCATATCTGAGACAACCAGAGACTTCTTGACTTTATCATAAGATGTGGTTCAAAGTCATAGAAATATCTCAGCACTCTCCTCAGAGCAGAGGTGACCAGACAGACTATTGGTTCCATTCTAGTACCATAAGAATCACAGGGACAGAAAAGGAACCCAGTGCAGCTCATCTTCTATGTCTATATCAATTTCTAGGCACCTGAGCTCATACAGAGGACACCTGGGTCAGCTTTGCTATCTCTCATTGTTCTAGAACAGTTATAATTAATAACTGCAAAGTCAGAGCTGTTCATGATTTATGGACTAGAGTCAGAAAGACCACTTGCATATATTGTTTATACTCTTAATTTAAGGACCCTAATTGCATTTCTTATCCTTTTCTTGCTAGATTTTGGTCATTATTTATATGGCAACATGGATCATCTTTGTCCTTTTGGCTTGGATTTTGTGAACAGTTGTGCTAAATAAAGACAAAACTGTGAAAAGAAACAGTTCAGAAAGGTTCAGAAAAAGTGGAACTATCCGGTCTGGGCCTCTTGATCCCTTGTCATGGTCAGGTCATCCTGGAGTTATGGGTCCTCTGTGCCTCCAGTTTCACATTGGTAATGAATCTTTCTACCTACTCTCTGTTTTGCTAGAGACTTTGTAGTTTATACCCATGTTCGCTTGTTCTTGGTTTACAAGATTTATTTCATGGATACTTTAGCAATGGAGAGAATGCTAATGTTTACTCTTACGAATTTTGGCAAATATTAAATAGACTGCTTCAGAAAGGAGTGTCACCTTGATATTGTGGCTCTATGCTGTTGAGTATGTGCTGCACTTGTCTTTAGGATACAAAGGAAAGAAGTTTACTTAAACTAATTTGCCTAAACAGGATAGGAAGTGGGGTAGGGGTTATTTTAAGGATACAGTGCTATTGGCGATCTAATGGGTATGGAATTAGAAGCTGGAAAACTATAAGGAGGTAAAAATAGTGACTTCTTCTGTCTTTCTGTTTGTCTCTGGTCTGATCTCTCCTGGAGTGTCTTAATTTCTCTCTCTCCCATTCTCTACCTCTCTCTGAGTCTCTGGTGTCCTTGAGATATTGTTTCTGCTTCTGTTTTTGTGCCCCTTTCTCCTATTTCTCAACTTCATCCTCTCTGCCTTTTTCTCCTCTCAAAATGTGATTTCTTTGAAATATTGCATGTGTGACCTCTTACATCAGATGCCTGTTCCACCTAGCAACAACCTCAGAGCTCTTCATTCAGCTGGGAACCCATTTTCTGGGGCTGGGGGCAAGTTAAGGAGTAACACACAAGCTTATAATAATGTATTTGCCAGGATGATCCCTCTGAATATCTTCAGTAGGATATGGTGGATAGGATAGGTCCGAAGCCAAACCTTAAGGATCCTGAGCTCCATCGAAACATAACCTATAACAACCAATATATGTAAATTTGGTTCTTTCAAACACTATTACAATGAGCAAGTCTATATCGTGGATAATATCACCCTAAGAAGGTGTACCAAGTGCTAATGAAAAGGTATAAAAAGACACTAATAAGCCTATGCCAGATAATGCCCCTTTATTATTTTGTGTTTTCCCTGTGCTATATAGTAGATCCCTGCTGGGTATCTATTTTATGTATAGTAGTATGTCTATGTTAATCTCAAACTCCTAATTTTTTTCCCTCTTTCCTTCCATTTTGGTTACCATACATTTGTTTTCTATGTCTGGGGGTCTATTTCTGTTTTGCAGATAGGTACATTTGTATCTTTTTTTTTTAGACTTCTATATAAGCCATTATATTTGTCTTTGTCTATCTTACTTCACTTAGTATGATAACCTCATGTCATTATTTAATTATTTTTTTATTTCTGGGTAATACTCAGTTCCATTATAAATACCACATCTTATTAACCCATCCATCTGTCGATGGACATTTAGGTTGCTTCCATGTCTTAACTATTTGTAAATAGTCCTGCAATGAATATTGGGGCACATGTATTTTCAGTTATGGTTTTCTCCCAATATATGCCCAAGAGTGGAATTGCAGGATCATACAGTAGCTCTATTTTTAGTTTTTTAAGGAACATTTATCATGTTCTCCACAGTGGCTGTACCAATTTACAACCCCACCAACAGTGTAGGAGGGTTCCTTTTTCTCTATACTCTCTCCAGCATTTATTATATGTAGAAACATTTAGATGATGATCATTCTGACTGGTGTGAGGTGATACCTCATAGTTTTGATTTGCGTTTCTCTAATAATCAGCGACGTTGAGCATCTTTTTATCTGCCTTTTGGCCGCCTATATGTCTTCTTTGGAGAAATGTCTATGTAGGTCTTCTGCCCATTTTTTGATAGGGTTGTTTGTTTTTTTGACATTGAGATATATGACTGCTTTTATATTTTGGAGACTAAGCCCTTGTTGGTTGAATCATTTGCAAATATTTTCTCCCATTCTGCAGGTTGTTCTTTCATTTTGTTTCTGGTTTCCTTTGCTGTTCAAATGCTTTTATGTTTAATTAGGTCCTATTTATTTTTTTTTAATTTCTATTACTCTAGGAGACGGATTCAGAGAGATCCAGCTGTGATTTTTGTCAAATAATGTTCTATCTTTCCCTTTAGGAGTTTTATAGGATCTGGTCTTACCTGTGGGTTTTTAATCCATTTTGAGTTTATTTTTCTGTGTGGTGTTAGAGAATAGGGTTTTATCTTACTCCTTCATTTGGAACATACTCCTTTGCTGTCTCATTTTTTCCAAATTTCTATTTGTATTTTTTATGTATGTGGGAGGTTGGTTATCTTTCTTGACTTTTCCAAGGTGTCCCATCGGTTCACTCCCCTCTCATCACCCAGTTGCCAGGGGCCAGCAGGTCCCAGGGTTGGTTCTATCCCATTAGAATTGTTACGGTTTAACAATTACTTTTGTAACTTTATTTAATGTCAAAAATAGCACTAAAAAATATCTCTTAGCATAAGGGGGGGAGTTGCCTGAGTGAAAATTTAAGCAAAAATATGATCATAAAATCAAAGACATGGCCTTCATTTTTTAGGGATTAAGTAGAGGTGTCTTCTGCAGAAATCAGGACAAGAATGTCAATATAATACCCTTTAAATGTCAGCATCATTTTGTATTACTGTTAAATCATTAAAACAAACTTGAAAATTCCTGTTGTGGCTCATTGCTAACAAACCCAACTAGCATCCATGAAGACGTGTGTTTGATCCCTAGCCTCACTCAGTGGGTTAAGGATCCAGTGTTGCTGTGCACTGGAGTGAAGGTCACAGACACAGCTTGGATGTGGCGTTGCTGTGGCTGTGGTGTAGGTCACTGATGCAGCTCAGATCTGGCGTTGCTGTGGCTGTGGTGTAGGCCGGCAGCTGCAGCTCTGATTCAGCTCTTAGCCTGGGAACTTCCATATGCTTTGTGTGCAGGCGGCCTCCCCAACACACACACTCACAAAAGACAAAAATCCTATTGTTAGTGGGACACAAAATAGAAACAGTGAATGGAACATGGAGTTCAGAGCCAGTTGAAGAAAGTCTTAATTTCCTCTTTGTGGCGGGTGAGTCACAAACTCTCTGAACTAACATTTTTTTGTCTATTTCATCTGGAAAGTGGAATTAATGACATGGTTCTTCTAAGAATTCAGTGGAGATGATAGATCTTAATCAGATATAAATTACAACATGAAGTTGGAACAATATTTATTCTGAAACTATTGTAAACTATAATAGAATGAAGTTTAGTTTTACATAATAAAAATCTTCCCTTTTTATTACGTAAAGTGATAAGAGTAAGTGATAATAAAAAATTGTTTTAACCAATGTGCTTTAATATCCTTAAGGTGGGTAATCAGACTTCTTCTTCCTCTAGACTATTTTTTTTCCTGTGAAAGAGGTTTTCTAAATTAGAAAAAAAAATAGTAAAGTTCATGACCTTGTGGTGGAAATTCAAATCCTTTTCATGATCGAGTGGACACAGAGGTTCTGTGTACAGAGGTTCTTTAAAGAAACAAAAGTTACAGAAGTAAGTGTTTAACCATAACAATTCTAATGGGATATAAGCATAATACAATAACCACAATTTACCCTTATTATTAGAGGAGTTAATTGAACTTGGACTTCTACCAGTTAAAGATTTTGTTTTAAAAAAACAGTGCATTGAATTTCCTCCATATATAATTCTTTACAAGTGGCAATGCAAATAAGGAGCAAGAATATAGGATTCTAGGTAAACCTTAA
This sequence comes from Sus scrofa, assembly GCF_054392235.1. NCBI lineage: Eukaryota > Metazoa > Chordata > Mammalia > Artiodactyla > Suidae > Sus > Sus scrofa. The sequence continues at coordinate 142,098,898 of NC_139396.1, read as the reverse complement.
AAAGATGATTTCATTCCAGTTATCTGCTCTTTCCACATAGATAGAGAAGAAAACACTGCCGCATTTTAAAATTAAAATATTTGTATATATTAATTTCCTTTCCAATTGAAAGAGGCAAACAAAAATTTTAACAAGACAAACTTTACACTGTAATCATTCCCAGATGAAATCTAGAGAAATGGTCTTCCCATATTCCTACTAGAATCTAAATGAATCCCTATGACAGAATGTGTCTCTGTGAACTGTAGGAATGCATCCAGAAGAAGTTTGCTTACACCCTTGGATTTTTAGTTTATTGGGATGTTACACCAATTATCTCTCTTTTCAATATCAGTATTGAGGTAAAATCTACATAACCACAGAATATATCTATTTTGTTTGTTTGTTTGTTTTTCTTTTTAGGGCTGTGCCTAAAGTTCCCAGGTTAGGAACTATATGGAAGTTCCCAAGCTAGGAGTGGAATCTGAGCTACAGTTGCTGACCTATGGTACAGCCATAGATGCAGATCCAAGCTGCATCTGCTACCTATACTGCAGTTCTCAGTATATGTGGTTTTGCCACATCCTTAACCATTGAGCAGGGTTGGGGATTGAACCTACATCCTCTTGGATACTAGTCAGGTTTGTTTCTGCTGAGCCACAACAGGAATTCCAGAATGTGTCCATTTTAAATTTAAATTTCTATGAGTTTTAATAAACATAAATAGTTATGCAACCATTATAAAACCCTGTTTTAGATAGTCTCCATCACTCCCAGAAAGTTCTAATTCTACTATAAAAAAGAAAAAACACTTTTTGTTATTCAGATCCTACTGACTTAGAATTACTGGCAATTCAGCAAAATGGGAACTTTGTATACATATGAAAGATGATATTGGCAAGTATAAAATATCTTCAAGCTTCACTTTATTCATCTGTGGAAATGGTTAATGATCTCTGTTTAACTTTACCCATAAACTAAGTGATTAATATCTCTATTTAACTTTACCTGTAAGTGTTTCTACCACTTTGAATGAAGAATAGAAATATTAGTTTCTTATGGTCTCTTTATTCTCCCTGCTTTTTAAGTACAATTGTATTAATTTTATTTATAATTACATAATTATATTTCCTCCATGTGCTTCTGAGAAAGATTAAGATATTATATTTACTCCTACTTTTGCTCTTTCTGATGTCCTTTTCTTTCTGAAATTCCTTGACTTCTTCTGTCCTCCCCTTTTTCTTTAGAGAACTACATTCAGCCTTTGACTGAATGTAGTTATGCTAGCAACAAATTCTTTGTTTTCTTTTGTCTGAGAGTGTCTTAATATCGCCTTCATTTCTGAAGGATATTTTTGCCAGATAAAGAAATAAAGGTTGATAATTCCTTTATCTCAGTACTTGAAAAATATTTCATTTCCTTCTGTCCATATGTTTTGATTCTGATTGGGGTTTCCCTGCATGTGATGTGCCTTTTTTTTTTTTCTCTGACTTCTTTAAAGAATTTTTTCTTTGTCTTCAGTTTGCAGATAATTAATTATTATCTTTGATTTTATTCTATTTGGAATTCACTTAGCTTCTTGAATCTGTAGGTTTATGGTTTTCACTATATTTGGGAGGTTTTCAGCCACTATTTCTTCTAACAGATTTTCAGTCTTATTCTCTTTCTCTCCCCTCTGCTACTGAGATCCTAATGATATATATGAATGTTAGCTCTTTTGTTACTGTAACAAAGTTCCCTTATACTCTGTTAATTCTTTTATGATCTACTTATTCTCTGTTACTCAGATTTGGTAAATTGTATTGCACTGTCCTCAAATTCACTGATTCTGTCCTCTGCTGTTTCCACTTTACTTTTGAGGCCCTCCGGAAAGTTTTGTTTTCATTTTATTGCTTTTTTCCATTCTGGAATTTCCATTTAGTTATTTTTTTATAATATATTTCTTGACTGAAATATTCTACTTATTCATTAGCTTCAAATTAATTGGTTATTGTGTATTAAGGCACATTTATGATGGGCTGCTTTAAAAAACTTGTCAGATAATTTCAATGTCTGATTCATTTCAGTCTTGGAATCTGTTGATGATCTTTTTTCATTGAAGTCGTAATCTTCCTGGATTTTGATAAGATGACTGATTTGTTATTCTATCATGTAGTTTGGCTGTTACATTGGGAGATTCTGAATCCTGCATTACCCATATCGAGGTGTGGTATGAGAGCAGGTGAACATATAAGTACAGCTTTCTGCTGCTCCCCCCACCCTCCGCCCCACCATCCTACTGGCAAAAGTTTGATGCTGCTTCATTGCAAATGGATCAGGTGTAAGTTTTACTCCCACCTTTGTCCACTAACACTTCCCCGACAAAAGCAGGGTGCCAATTTAAGCTCCCTATAACCCTCAGGTGACTCAAAAAAAGGGGAAAACAGAGAGCTAACTCATATCACTTTATTGCTACAGGTTGAGGGTTGAAGCTCTGCTCTCCACTTGGCTTTATTGATACTCAGGGAGGGGAGAAAGGAAGCAGAGTTCCAGAGTTACTGCTGGCAGGGGAATTGGAGTCCTTCCTACCTCCACTGTGCACGAGATGGGGATTGACTCCCTTCTATGCTCTATTAGCACTACTTAGACATGGGATGTGGAATACCACCATCTTCCAATGGACAGAGGGTTGGAGATCAGTTCCCCGTTCATTCCCGCAGACACCAGTGGACAGAGGGCACCGGAAGTGCCCTGGGGAAGCAGGGCACTTCTCTGGAGGTGGGGAAGAAAGTCAATTCCCAGAGTTGCCATTGTGGCTCAGTGGAGTGAGGACCTGATATTGTCTCCATGAGGATGAAGGTTTGATCCCCAGCCTCCCTCAGTGTTGCCATAAGCTGTGGCATGGGCCATAGATGTGACTTGGACTGGGTGTTGCCATGGCTGTGGTGTAGGCCCCAGCTGTAGCTCTGATTTGACCCCTAGCCTGGGAACTTCCATATCCTGCAGGTGCAGCCATAAAAAGAGAAAAAAAAAAAAAAAAAAAAAAAAAGGTAAGTTCCCACTCAGCTCCATTGAAACTGTGAGATTGGTATGTGTGTATGGATTTTCTGCTGCTGTTTGTCTGGAGTAGACTGGGTATTAGTAGTTTTTCTTCTTACCCATCCATTTTCTGGTCCTTTGGCTAAGGGAGAAAGGATTTTCTAGGGAAAACAATCATGTTTATGTGTCTGTCTGCAGTTCTGGGTTGGATGCTTCTGCAGTGTTCTGTCCAGGATATATGGGAGCCTATAAGAAAATCATTACCATGTGATTTCTCTAAGCAGTCTACCTTTCCACCTTCAAGGGTCTTCTATGCTAGCTTATTATCTTATGTCCAGGGTTTTTTGGTTGAGCTGAAGGAAAAAGGCCACTCCCTCTTGGCCAGAACCAGAAGTCCACTGATGGGGCACTTTTAAATTACAAGGTCCAACATAGATGTAAGAAGATATTTTCAAGATTAAATCCAAGAAACAATAATCTAACAAGTATGTGGAAGAGAAATTACATTGCTTCAAAGATTAAGCTCTTTTTAGTCTCTCTGGAAGCATTATTTTCATCCTAACAATAAATATGGTAATGACAGTGTTTCAGAATTAGTTAACTAAAACTGATTCTCTCCATGGAATGGTTCCTGTTAGCATTTTGCTGTACAGATTGTGCTTATTGCACCTTTCAAATGTATTTCAAAACTCTTATTTTTCAGAAATTCAAAATGTTCATCACTTCACTAACCAAATGAGTATGCTAGTCATTTTCAATGCCTAAACTGACAAAAATGAAAAATCTGTGAAGTAAACTCTTCCTTGGTCTTGTTTGAAAAAATCTCCCTGTGGGATCTGAACTTCGTGTCTTATAAGTTATCCTCTAATTAGAGATGGTAAGGAATGGGCTCATTTTGTTCTTAATCTGAGTTTCATTACAGTATTGAGTTCTATGATGACAGAGCATGGTCCCTTATAGCATAAATACAACATTTTTAACCTCCTGGCTTGGTATCATTTATTAGCATTTTATCAAGTGCCTAGGAGTCTATTTACAGCTCATAAAATTCAGTATTCCTGCAATTCATTGGTTCTGCTTGTTGTGGTTGTTCAGTGTGCCATGTTTAAGAAATGCTAAGCCGCATCACACTATGATTTGTTTCCAAACATGTGTTTATCAAGGATGCACCCAGAATTATACTACAAGCTCTAATGGATGGACTAAAGTAATTGGTAATTAAAATGCTATTGATAATGATTATTATAGACATGTATAATTATTATAAAACCTGAAAGGAGTTTACAGTTGCATAAGGGAGATGAACTGAATGCACAAGTAAGGAAGATGAACTGAATACACAAAACTCTTAAAGATGCCACAAAAATTACAACCAGAACCCATGAGAAGTTCTGGTGTCTGAAATGAACCACACTATTGGTCTAATCATGAGGCAAGGAGCCTGGGCTTTTGTACCTCCAACTTAGCCACTATATATCTGCAGACCACCTGGCCTTTTGGTGATAGAGGGTAATGTTGCAGGTAAGGCAATTTCTGTTTGAGAATAGTTCTCAAGGATAGGTGATTATTGTGAGGTCTTAGCCAACAACACTTATGGGAAATGTGGGATGGATGTTCCTGCATATGTATGATGGGTTGCATTGTCTTCTGCCCCATTTCGCATGCTGAAGTCCTAACTCCCGTTATTTCAGAATGTGACTTTATTTGGAGATAAGGTCCCAATAATATTTAAAGGGAGGTCATTAGGATGGGCCATATCCAATATGACCAATGTACTTATAATAAAGAAAATTAGGATACAGAGAGTGGCAGGCAAAGAGGAAAGACAATGTGAAGAGACACAGGGAGAAACAGGCATCTTCAAGCCCAGGAGAGAAGCCTGAAATAGATTTTTCCCTAGTGTTGTCAGAAGGAAGCACCTCTGCTCACATCTGATCTCAGACTTGAAGTTTCCAGAACTGTAAGACAATACATTTCTATTTTTTAAGCCATTTAATTTGTGGTGCTTGGTTATAGCAGCCCTATAAAACCCAATATATCCAGATTTAGCTAATGTCTCTTTTATGAGCATTTGGTACATAGAATCGGGAAGGAACTTGAAATCTGCATCTCTCTGAGAAGTACTATAAAACTTTAGAGTACTTGTTACTCTTGAGTTTTGGACATGTGGAGAAAGATAGTTTTTGACAGGAGCAAAAATGAATAACATCCAGAGAGAAGTAGACACGAGAGAGAGAAGGAACATAACTTTCAATATCTCTATTTTATTTGAGGTTCTCTTTTAATATTCCTAGTACTTATCAAAAGACATTTTCTCTTCAATGCATCTTTCCTCACTTGTAAGTGCATGTACCTTTGCACACACAATCAATGAGTATGAAAAAGTATTAATTTTAAATTCAGCAATTTGGCTACTGAATTTGGAATTGAATCCATTGATTCAGATCCTAAAATGTCTCCTACATTATCTTTGTTCCTATTTCTAAATAGGCACCAACTCTGGCTAGGTTTTGTCCTGTGGGCACAGTACTTAATGAATTGCATGTGAGCTGGATTTTAACTTTGAACACTCCCTACCCCCAGCTTGTTTTCCTTGTGCAATAATCAATTACCAGCCATCATAACAGAGAACCTGGCTGAGTCCTAGCATGGAGGTGCTAAATTCCACTTTTGTTGAATGCCCCCTCTCTGTCTTTCAAACACCAAATCCTTGTTTTCAATCACCTGAACCTCTTGGGATACTAGCCAGGCTAACAGGTCAATACATCAAGCTTATCAATCTTCAATTCATGGGTATGCTATTACCTCCTTCCCATGACCTCTCTGATAACCCATAAGTGAGGAAGGGTGGACAGTTGTGAAAGTGGTTGCCAGGAGGAACAAGTGGGATTTTTGGCTTGGTCTAGTGTTTTCTTTTTGGTTGTTGTTTTTAATATTCTGAGGGGAAAAAGACAACTTATTTCCAATATTATCAGCTTTTTTTTTTTCACTATAATATTAAGTTTGGACACCAGATAATAGTCCCTGGGAAACTGGAAATTGCTTTAATTTTTTTTTCTGCAAGTAAATTCAATTTTTCTGGAAGTAAATTAAGTCATAATGAAAACATAATGCTATCAGAAGGAAAAAACATGCCTGGATAGGACTCGTCTAGCTCCACGGACTGCAAATGTACTCTCCTACAACACAGGATGCCAAGTAGAGGGGTACGTGGCAACAGGCAAGGTGATTGTAATTCTCAGCTACCAAGGCTAGAAGATTACCCCAAAGAGATGATTTCCTCAGAAATTTGGGAAGATGCCAAGTACAGGAAGATAACCTTCAGCAAAAATAATTCTCCAATTTATAAACATTTTCATGAGGATAAAAGTGTAATTTAGAAAGTCAGCTTAGGAAAGGAGAAATCCAACTTAAGAGATATTTAGTATAGAAGACATATTTAGTTAAGGTGGAGCAAATGAAATTAAATGAAACATTTCTACAGATTAACATTTTTCCAATTATATTACTAGGATTTAAAAATCAAAGAGGTAGGGAGCTTGGGCTGTGACTTGCCAAGATGGGATCTTGTGTATAAAACTTTTATGGGCTCTAAAAGCAGGTGTGCCACATCATGCTTTATGGGCTGCACAGGAATGGCACAGGATCCTGAAGATGGACCGGAGAAAAGCCTCTGACATGTTTCTGAAGGTAATATATATCTACTCTAATCAGCAGTCTGCTTTAGAAATCTTCCCTGTGCCCTCCCTGAAGAACTGTTTTTAAAATAACCACTCTAAATGTTCAACTGCTTTGTCCTCTGCACTGTCGTTTTCCTGAGATTTCATTGCAGGTGAAGTCTCAAGGGAGCACAATAAATATTAGAAGTTACCCATGACTAAATAGACGACCTGCAGCACTGAAACACAAACAAGAGTACCCTTAGTATTTCCCTCAGCAAATGACTCTGATAACCTTTCATGCTATTTAACTCAGGTTGTGTTAGCAGGTGATGGGTCCAGTTATCCTGTGGCAGAGAATAAATTCACACAGTGGGTTCAGTGATCTGAGTAAATATCTGTAGCAATGGCAGAAATAATATCTTCTAAAACATTTATAAATACCATTAAGTTTTCTTGGAATCAGCATTTTTTATATATTCCATGACATCATTATCACCAACCTCATCATTACCATCTTCCTCATCATGAAAAAAATAGCAAAAATAAATATATGTATTTCATACAAACCAGGCACTGAGCTAAGCACTTAAATATATTATCTCATTTAATTATTTCTAAAACACACATGCACAACAGAGAGATTAAGTATTTTACCAAAGGCAACTCATCTAGCAACAGCTGAGCCATGAATATATCGAGTTGAGTTGCATTTTTAAAATAAGTCTGAGGCATTAACCACATGCCACACCACCTCTCACCTAAAAGCATATCTGAAATCTTTAAAGTTCTCAGATTAACGTTGATTAATTTCTTCCTTTGCTGCTTATGTTAGCCCACAGAGGGTGGACCCATCCTTTTAATACCCCAAGTCCTTTTTTGTTTCTTTTCTACAAAAAATTGTCAGTACAAGGGAATTGAAAACATTTTTTTGGCATTCATAAAACACCAGGCTTTTACATAGATTATTTTATTCACAAAGCAATCCTGAAAGGTGATTATATTCGCTTTGGAGTTGGTGGGATTGAAGCTTAGAGAGGTGAAGTGGCTTTCTCAGGGTCATACTAAAATATCAAAGACTGGATAGAAACTCAAGTCCATTGGGCTAACCTCTCAAAACATATAGGCCAGAAGGAAGTGAAATATTTTTCAAGTACTGAAATAAAAGAATAATCAACCTTGATTTCTTTTTTTTTTTTTTTTTTTTTTGTCTTTTTGCCTTTTCTAGGGCTGCTCCTGCAGCATGTGGAGGTTCCCAGGCTAGGGGTCTAATTGGAGCTATAGCTGCCAGCCTACGCCAGAGCCACAGGTTTGCTGGATCTGAGCCGCGTCTGTGACCTACACCACAGCTCATGGCAACACCGATCCTTAACCCACTGGGCGAAGCCAGGGATCGAACCTGCCTCTTCATGGTTCCAAGTTGGATTTGTTAACCACTGAGCCATGACGGAAACTCCTCAACCTTGATTTCTTTATCTGGCAAAAATACCTTCAGAAATGAAGGAGATATTAAGATATTCTCAGACAAAAGAAAACTAAGAATTTGTTGCTAGCATAACTACTCTGAATCAGAAGCTGAATATATATTTCTAACATAGTTGTTGTCATTCATGACCCCTTGGTGTGAAACTGGAGATAAGGTCAAGATACAGAATAAAATGTGGCGTGGGGGGGAAGGGGGTGTTGTAGCCTAGAGCAGCAAAAATTTAGCAGAAGCAAAGAAGTAAAGCTAAGGAAAAGGGCATTGTAATGGGTTCAGAGGAAAGCAGCAAACATGGCTGGTAGGCAGGGAAGAGAAAGCCAGAGTTGAGGGGCAAAAGCAGTGCAAGATCTGGTTCATTATGTGTTTCAGGCAGACTCAAGAATGAAAGCAAAAGGGAAATAAAGAATGGCATGATACAGTGCTGCTCGTTCCAGACTATGGCTTCTGTTGCTCCCTCCAAATCCGTTTAATGGCTTAAGTAAGACTCAACTTTAAACTAGTTGTGGGCATCCCTCAGAAATCTGTTCTTGCCTGAAGAATTGGAGAGAAGGGGCAATGATGTGCAGGTTTTGTTTGGATGGAGGTAGATGGAGTCACACGGCTGCTATATTCCTGTTTCCATTGTTGCCATTGCCATTGTGACTGCTTTAAAGTATTCAGCACAATTTGCTATTTCAACAGTGTATTTAAAGTAATTTAATAGAATTTACTGTTTGTGGGCTTTTTGATGACAGTAATAGTGATGGATGTGAGCTGATAACATAGTTTTGATTTGCATTTCTCTAATAATTATGATGTTGAGCATATTTTCATGTGTTTTTTGGCCACCTGCCTGTCTTTTGAGAAATGTCTGCTTAGAACATCTGCCCACTTTGGATTGGGTTGTTTTGCTTTTGATTTTTGGTTTGTTTTGTTATAGAGCTGCATGAGGTTTGTTTTGTTTTGTTTTGTTTTCTATTTTGGAGATTAATAACTGTTGGTCACTTTGTTTGCAAATATTCTCTCCTATTCTGTGGATTGTCTATTTGTTTTGTTTATGGTTTCCTTTGCTGTGACAAAGCTTTTAGGTTTAATTAGGTTTATTATTTTTATTTTTATAGGTCTAAGAGGTGGATTAAAAAAGATACTGCTGCAATTTATGTCAAAGAGTGTTCTGCCTATGTTTTCCTCTAAGAATTTTATATTATCTGGTCTTACATTTAGGTGTTTAATCCATTTTGAATTTATTTTTGTGTATGTTCTAATTTCATTCTTCTGCATGTAGCTGTCCAGTTTTCCTAGAACCACTTATTGAAAAGACTGTCTTTTCTCCATTACATATATTTGCCTCGTTTGTCATAAATTAATTGACCATAGGTGCATGGGTTTATTTATGGGCTTTCTATCCTGTTCTATTGATCTTTATATATACATTTTCTTTTTTAAAATTTTTATTACACTTGATTTACAATGTTCCATCAATTTCTGCTGTACATCAAAGTGACTCAGTTATACATATGCATATATATATACACACACCCATTCTTTTTCTCACATTATCCTCTATCATGTTCCATCACAAGTGATTGGATATAGTTCCCTGTGCTATCCAGCAGGATCTCATTGCTTATCTACTCCAAATGAAAAAGTTTGCATCTACTAACACCAAACTCCCAGTCTATCCCACTCCCTCCCCCTCCCCCTTGGCAACCACAAGTCTGTTCTCCATGTCCATAGGTTTCTTTTAGATGGGTTCATTTGTGCCATATATTAGATTCCAGATATAAGTGATAACATGTAGTATTTGTCTTTCTCTTTCTGATTTACTTCACTTAGCATGAGAATCACTAGTTCAATCAGTGTTGCTGCAAATAGTATTATTTTGGTTTTTTTTTATGGCTGAGCAGTAGTACATTGTGTATTTGTATCACATATTCTTAATCCATTCATCTGTTGATGGACCTTTAGGTTGTTTCCATGTCTTGGCTATTGTGAATAGTGCTGTGATGAACATAGAGGTGCATGCATCTTTTTCAATAAACTTTTTGTCTGGATAGATGCCCAAGAGTGGGATTGATGGATCATTTGGTAATGCTGTATTAGTTTTCTGAGAGACCTCCATACTGGTTTCCACAGTGGTTGTACCAATTTACATTTCCACCGACAGTGTAGGAGGGTTCCTTTTCGCCACACCCTCTCCAGCATTTGTTATTTGTGGACTTATTAATGATGGACATTCTGACTGGTGTGAGGCCATTCTGACCTCATAGTAGTTTTGATTTGCATTTCTTTAATAATTAGTGATGTTGAGGATTTTTTTCATGTACCTGTTGGCCATCTGTATGTATTTTTTGGAGAAATGTCTATTCAGGTCTTCTGACCATTTTACAACTGGGTTGTTTTTTTGTTTTGTTTTGCTTTTTTTTTTCTTTTGAGTTATATGTGTTGTTTTTATATTTTGGAGATTAAACTCTTGTCAGTTGCATTGTTTGAAACTATTTTCTCCCATTCCATATGTTGTCTTTTTTTTTTTGTTTTTATGGCTTCTTTGCTGTGCAAAAGCTTGTAAGTTTGATTAGGTCCCATTGGTTTATTTTTGCTTTTATTTCTATTGCCTTGGGAGACTGATGCAGAAAACATTTGTATGGTTGACATTAGAGAATGTTTTGCCTATGTTCTCTTCTAGGAGTTTTATGGTGTCTCATCTTATGTTTAAGTCTTTAAGACATTTTGAGTTTATTTTTGTGCATGGTGTGAGGGTGTGTTCTAGTTTCATTGATTTACATGCAGCTGTCCAGTTTTCCCAGCCCCACTTGATGAAAAGACTGTCTTTTTCCCATTTTACATTTTTGCCTTCTTTGTCAAAGATTAATTGACCATAGGTGTCTGGGTTTATTTCTGTGTTTTCCATTCTGTTCTATTGGTCTGCATGTCTGTTTTTGTACTAATACCATGCTGTCTTTATTATTACAGCCTTGTAATATTGGCTGAAATCTGGGAGAGTTATGCCTCCTGCTTGGTTTTTGTTGCTCAGGATTTCTCTGGCAATTCTGGGTCTTTTGTGGTTCCCTATAAATTTTTGGATTGTTTGCTCTAGTTCTGTGAAAAAGGTCATGGGTAATTTGATAGGGATTTCACCAAATCTGTGGATTGCTTTGGGTACTATGGCCATTTTTACAATATTAATTATTCCAATCCAGAAGCATGGAATAGCTTTCCATTTCTTTGATTCCTATTTCATTTCCTTGATTAATGTTTTATAGTTCTCAGCATATGAGTCTTTCACCTCCTGTGTCAGGTTTATTCCTAGGTGTTTAAAAGGTATTGTATTTTTACATCCCTATTCTAATATTTCTTTGTTAGTATACAAAAATGCAACCAATTTCTGAATGTTAATCTTTATCTTGCTACTTTGCTGAATTCATTGATCAGATTGAGTAATTTTGTGTTGGGTCCTTAGTGTTTTCTATATATAGTTATCATGTCATCTGCATAGAGTGACAATTTTACAACTTCTCTTCCAATTTGGATAAATTTTATTTCTTTTGTTTGGTTGCAGTGGTTAGGACCGCCAATACTATGGTGAATAAAAGTGGTGAGAGTGGGCTTCCATGCCTTGTTCCAGATTTTAGTGGGAAGGCTTTCAGCTTTTCTCCATTGAGTATTATATTTGCTGTGGGTTTGTCATAAATGGCTTTTATTATGTTAAGGTATGTTCCCTCTATACCCACTTTAGTTAGAGTTTTTATCATGAATGGTTGTAGAATTTTTTCAAATGCATTTTCTGCACCTATTAGGTGGTCATTTGCTTTTTGACTTTTCTTTTGTTAAGGTGGTATATGACATTGATTGATTTGTATATGTTGAAGCATTCTTGCCTCCTCCCAGTTTCCTTGGCTGTAGTGCTCTTCTCCCCAGCCTGTGGCACACAGCTCCCTAGCCCCTCAGGCTAGTCTCCACACTGCTGGTGCTAGTCTTCTCCCTGGAACTGTTTTGGTCTGGATGCTTGCTTTGTGTAGGCTGTTATCCCTGTGCTGGTGTATGGCCTAAATGTGCTTCCAGGGAGATGAAGACAATGGGCAGGGCTGGTAGCAACTGCCTGGTTGCTGGGCCCTTGACAGTGGCACAGACTGATGGGGAAGTGGCACAGGTTGCTCCTGGTTGCAGGGCCTGGGAAGTGGCAGTAACCTTCAGGCAGTTGTATGCAGTGCCCAGAACCTTTGGCAGTGGCAGCAGCAGAGCATGTGCTTTCCCAAGGGAGTGAGCGCAACAATGGTAGCCCTTGGTTGCAGTGCCCTCCTCTGCACTTACCCCTGAGTTGACTGGGGCTGCAGTCACCAACCCATAGTTGTGGTGGGCCACACCCAGCTCTGGAGTCTGGGATGGCTATGGTGGTTTCCCCCCACCACCCACAGCCCTATATGCAAGAGTTTCCCCTCTGCCCATAGCCTATGCAAGAGGCACCCAGCTGCCCCAGATTCTATGGTGGTCTCCCCTTCCTCCTCTTACCCTCCCCAACAAATGCTACCTTGCTTCTCCTATAGGCCCAGGCCTCCCTCTGGGTTCCCTCAGCTGTGGCACTCTGCTTCTCAGCCTATGGTGCACCACTCCCTTGCCTTTCAGGCTGGCTCCACACAGCCAACCCTAGTCCTCTCCCCGGATCTGACCTCTGAGTCTTAGTTTCAGTGCACAGCCCCCACCTGAGTGTCTCAGGCTTCGTGTCAGGGGCAGTAGTACCTATGGTTTGTGAGCTCTCTCCTTTGCCCTCCTCAGTTCAGCTGCTTCACTTTTGTCTGATGCTTTGAGGTCCCTATATCTTGGCTGATTTCTTCATCAGTTAGGTGGCTTCCCAGGGTGTGGGTTCCATTCCTCTTTTTGTTTTCTTCTATCTCACTTTTTTCCACCTTTTGTTCTACCCAGTTATGTGAAGGTTTCTTGCCTTTTTTAGAGGTTTAAGTTCTTCTGCCAGCGTTCAGTAGTTCCTGTGCAATTTATTCTACATGCAAAAAATTTTTTTGATGTTTTTGTGGGAGAAGGTGAGCACCATGTCTTACTCCTCCAGTATCTTGGTCCCACCCCTATATATCTGTTTTTGTGCCAGAACCATACTGTTTTGATTACTGTAGCATTATGATATAGTCTGAAGCCAGGAACACTGATTCCTCCAGCTTTGTTTTATTTTTTCAGGATTGCTTTAGTTATTTGTGTTTTTTTGTGTTTCCACACAAATTTTAATTTTTTTGTTCTAGTTCTGTGAAAAATGCCATTGGTAATTTGATAGGGATTGCATTGAACCTGTAGATTGCCTTGGGTAGTAAAGTCATTTTAACAACATTAATTATTTGAATCCAAGAGCATGGCACATATTTTCATTTGTTTGTGTCATCTTTGATTTCTTTACTCAGAATCTTATAATTTTCAGAGTACATGTTTTTTCTTCCTTAAATGCTGAAGGAGGGTATGAGGAAAGGTAACCCTCCTACACTGTTAGTGGGAATGTAAGTTGGTACAACAACCATGGAGAACCACATGGAGGTTCCATAAAGCACTAGAAATAGAACTACCATATGATGCAGCAATCACAGCCCTGAGCATGTATCCAGAGAAAACCATAATTTGAAAAGATACAGGCACCCCAATGTTCACTGCAGTATTATTTACAATAGGCAAGACATGCAAGCAACCTAAATGTCCATTGACAGGATTGGATAAAGAAGATGCAGTACATATGCCTAATGGAGTATGAACATCCACAAAAAAGAACAAACTAAAGCCATTTGTAGCAACATGGCTGGACCTAGAGATTGTCGTACTAAATGGAGTAAGTCAGACAGACAATTGCAAATACTGTGATATCACTTATATGTAGGATTTAATAAAGAATGATACAAAAAACTGATTTCACACAGAAACAGGTAGTTCCTGTTGTAGATAAGTGATAATGAACCAGACTGGTATCCATAAATACATAGGTTCGATCTCTGGCCCTGCTCAGTGGGTTAAGGATATGGTGTTGTTGTGAGCTCTGGTATGGGTTGCAGATGCAGCTCAGATCCAGCATTTCTTGGTGCAGGCCAGTAGCTATAGCTCCAATGACTCCTAGCCTGGGAACTTCCATATACCATAGATACAGCCCTAAAAAGCAAAAAGAAAACCACCACCACAACAACAAAAAAACAGAAACAGACTCTAAAACCAACTTATGGTACCAAAGGGGAAATGTCAGTGGAGGGATAAATCAGGAGGTTGGGATTAACATATAACTACTACTATATATAAAATAGATAGCCAAAAAGTACCTACTGTATACCATAGTGAACCCTATTCAATATTCTGTAATAACCAGTATGGGAAAGGAATCTGAAAAAGAATGAATATGTGTATACATATAACTGAATCGCTTTGCTGTGTATCTGAAAAAAATGCAACATTGTAAAGTAACTATACATCAATCAAAAATTAAGGTAATACAATAAAACAAATTATAAAACATCCAATAAATCAAGAAGTAAATAAGCAGGTTAGCCAGAAGAAAACAAAAAGCAGTCATTCAACAAAGAGCTTTCTGTTCCTAGATGAACTGGGAGGAGGCCTTTGATAAGTTTTTTCTTTTTTTTTCTTTTTATAATGATTTTTACTTTTTTCCATTATAGCTGGTTTACAGTGTTCTGTCGATTTTCTACTGTACAGCATGGTGACCCAGTTACACATACATGTACACATTCTATTTTCACATATTATCATGCTCTATCATAAGTGACTAGACATAGTTCCCAGTGCTACACACCAGGATCTCATTGCTAATCCATTCTAAAGGCAATTGTCTGTATCTATTAACCCCAAGCACCTATCCATCTCATTCCCCCCCCCCCCTTTCCCTTGGCAACCACTAGTCTATTCTACAAGTCCATGATTTTCTTTTCTATGGAAAGGTTCATTTGTGCCTTATATTAGATTCCAGATATGTGATATCATATGGTATTTGTCTTTCTCTTTCTGACTTATTTCAGTAAGAGAATCTCTAGTTCTATCCATTTGCTGCAAATGGCATTATTTTGTTCTTTTTTATGACTGAATAGTATTCCATTGTGTATATATACACCACATCTTCCTAATCCAATCATTTGTCAATGGACATTTGGGTTGTTTCCCTGTCTTGGCTATTGTAAATAGAGCCGCAATTCAGTGCTGCGGGTGCATGTGTCTTCTTTAAGGAGAATTTTGTCCAGATATATGCCCATGAGCAGGATTGCTGGGTCATATGGTAGTTCTATGTATAGATTTCTAAGGTACCTCCATACTGTTCTCCATAGTGGTTGTACCAGCTTACATAGCCATCAACAGTGCAGGGGATTCCCTTTTCTCCACACCCCCTCCAGCATTTGCTATTTGTTGACTTATTAATGATGGCCATTCTGACTGGTGTGAGTTTTTCTGAGTCATGAATCTTGGCTGGGGTTACAGAGAGGACTAGATTTTTCTGATATTTTCCCTTGACACCTAGTAAGTTCTACATATGTGTCTACTGAATTTACCTTGACTCTTTGAAGAAATATATAACATCCAAACTAGTTCTTCCTCACCACCCAATTATTTTTCATCAATCTTTACCCCATTTTAGTCACACAGATATCATCTGGGAATGGGAGTGAGTTTTATAATCTGGAATAAACTCTAATTTGAATAATAAATTTGCTTTAAATAAAGAGATTCAGAATGGAACATAGATGGCATTACGATCTATCTAGAATCCGTTCCTTGACCAATTCCCACCAAATAAACTTAATCAAATATTGAACCAATGGATCACTGATCCCATCTACCCCTTGATAACAGATATAATGCTGATTTTCTTTTTTTTTAATTTTATTGGATTATAGTTGACTTACAGTGTTGTATTAGTTTCAAGTGTACAGAAAAGTGAATCAGTTTTACATATAGGTGTATCCACAATTTTATCCCATACAAGTTGTTACAAACTATTGAGTAGATTTCCTTGTGCTATACAGTAGGTTCTTATTGATTATCCATTTTATATAGCAGTGTGTATGTTATTCCCGTCCTCCCAATCCCCTGCACAGTTATCCCTATAGCATTCATAAGTTTGATTTTGAAATCTGTGTTTCTGTTTTATGAATAAGTTAATTTGTATAATTTTGTATTAGATGCCACATATGTGTTATCATATGACATTTGTCTTCCTCTGACTTACTTCACTTAGTATGATCATCTCTAGTTCTATCCATTTTGCTGCAAATGACAGTATTTCATTCTTTTTTGTGGCTAAATAATATTCCATTGAATATGTGTACTACTACTTCTTTTATCCACTCTTCTGTTGATGGACATTTAGGTTGCTTTCATGTCACACCTATTGTAGATAGTGCTGCAATGAATATTGGGATGCCTATGTCTTTTTAAAATATGGTTTTCTCCAGATAAATGCCTAAGACTGGGATTGCTGGATCATATGGTAGTTCTATATTTAGTTTTTAAAGGAACCTCTGTACTGTGCTCCATAGTGGTTATATCAATTTACATTCCCACCAACAGTATAGGAGGTTTCCCTTTTCCCCACACCCTCTGTAATAATGCTGATTTTCTTAAAATATTGGTTAGTTATATAAAGCTGCAGGCTCACTTGAGAATGTTTTGTCAACTCTATCCGTCATTCAAAAAAGCGTATATGTAAAAAATAACATTTATGTATATTTTGAAGACAAAGTACACACATTCACTGCTGGTATAATTTGTTTTGAAAATAAGATTTTTTCCTAATGTGCTATATTGATACATTAAGGATCAGTTTGAGGATTATAAACATTATGTGTTCGCTTATGAAAACTTTTGTTCATGTGAAATGTTAAGCAAACTTAAAAGCTGCATCCAGCTGAAAAGAGCTGTAAAGGATACAAACACATGCACCATCTCAAACATCTATAGCTACCTATGTTCACTGTATATGTCATGTCCTAAGTCCATGGACACCTGGTGTTACATCATTTTGTCTGATTTCAGACAAAAAGTATACTTAAACAACTCTACAATAACTCTCAAAGGTATACCCTTTACTGTCTGCTCCTCTAAATAAACTTCAGATAATTTTAAGTAAAGTGCTATATTTATTGGAATATTATGCATTCCATTACCATTTGATATATGTAAAACTGTGCTACAGGTTTATTATGCTCCTATATACTTACTTTTTCACTCATGAAGTTTTTACATCTTGTGCCTATAAGCTCCTTTATCTCATAAGCCCTATGGTGTTTGTTGCATGACTTTGCATCATATAGAATTCTTAAAAATACTTATAAAGACAATGTAAAATGCATCTCTTAAAACAAATCAAACAAAAAGTTACTTTAAGCTCCCAAATGTATGAATGTATCATTGTGGGTGTGTGGAATCTTATTACTTTGAAGCGATGGGGAGCATTGGGTGGTGTTACTAGATCACGGGGTGGGAGATTGCTCTATAAACTTCAGATATGTGAAGTTTAGATATTGCTGTGTGAAGTTTAGATATTGCTGTGTGAAGTTCAGATATTAAAAGTGATAAACAACTCCAGACAGTTCATCTGTATGTCATTTATCACTTCTGATTCAAGCAAGACATCTGCCCATTTAGAAGAAAGACTTTCTCCCCCACAAATCCTGACAAAGCATGATACTGATAAATAGGCAATAAACAAACTATTACTGAGCAAACAGAGGATGAGCTAGGCAAACTTAGAAGTGGCCAAGGTCTTCGAATTGAGATAAATTGTGTTGAAAATACTCTTTTACCCAATGTTTGAGAAACAGATAACCAGCATTGCTCCCAATGGCAACTGTGAAGAGCTGCAAAGGAAAAGGTGTCAATACATATTTGTTGAAAGAAAGTAAAGCCAAGGACTATCCATGGTATATTCCAGTCTACACTTCATAGATTTAACATATATTTTTCACAATAATTTTATTAGAAATCTTTTTTTTTTTTTCTAGGGTCACACCTGAAGCATATGGAATTTCCGAGGCCAGAGGTTGAATCGGAGCTGCAGCTGCTGGCCTGTGTCAAAGCCACAGCAATGCTGTATCTGAACTGCGTCTGTGACCAACATCACAGCTCACACCAATGCCAGATCTGAGCCATGTCTGCGACCTACACTGCAGCTTGTGGCAATGCTGGATCCTTAACCCACTGAGCAAGGCCAGGGATCGAACCTGCCTCCTCATGGATACTAGTTGGGTTTTTCATCCACGGAGCAATGGGAACTCTGAGAAATCTTTTTATATGCCCTTCTTATAAATGTGAAATATGAGTCTCAGATAACTTAAACAACTTGCCTTAAGACACACAGTTAATTGGGATTTGGGGTTAATAGATGCAGACTATTGCCTTTGGAATGGCTAAGCAATAAGATCCTGCTGTATAGCACTGGCAACTATATCTAGTCACTTATGACGGAGCATGATAATGTGAGAAAAAAGAATGTATACATGTATGTGTAACTGGGTCACCGTGCTGTATAGTAGAAAATCGACAGAACACTGTAAACCAGCTATAATGGAAAAAATAAAAATCATTATTAAAAAAAAAAAGATATGCAGTTAATATGTGCAGACCAAGATTCAAACTACTACTACTACTACTACTAATTCTTCTCTCCAAATGACCATGATAAAAATAGAAGCAAAAAGAGGGGGTAAATTATCCACTTACATGGTTATATGTCTATGTCTCTGTCAAACTTCTAATTTCTTGTCTGTTACTCTTGGCCTTTTATTATTGTTCTGCGATCTCACCATGTATGGACATTTTACCATTTATTTATCTTTAGGCAAAGAGTAGATATGTACCAACTTGATAAAATGATCTTGAACCATTCATAATACTTAGTACCCTTGTAAAAATCTTAAAAACAAAGTCCTGGAGTTCCCGTCGTGGCGCAGTGGTTAACGAATCCGACTAAGAACCATGAGGTTGCGGGTTCGGTCCCTGCCCTTGCTCAGTGGGTTAACGATCCGGCGTTGCCGTGAGCTGTGGTGTAGGTTGCAGACGCGGCTTGGATCCCGTGTTGCTGTGGCTCTGGCGTAGGCTGGTGGCTACAGCTCCGATTCGACCCCTAGCCTGGGAACCTCCATATGCCGCGGGAGCGGCCCAAGAAATAGCAACAACAACAACAACAACAACAACAACAACAACAACAAGACAAAAAAAAAAAAAACAAAAAACAAAAACAAAGTCCTTGCAAAGGTTGATGTGCCTTCTGAATGAATTAGAAGATGGTTTCAAAGTTGGCTTTTCTTACACAACTTGTGAATATACATCCCAATATTATGTTTGATTAGGAGCAAATGAAGCACCAAAGACTAGCTTGTGGCTTCTCAGCAAAAGGAAAGGTGGTGATTCCTCACAGTATTTATATATTGCACAAAGGATGTGATTTGTGTCATGGGATATGATAACTGTATTAGCCCTGTGAAAGAACCTGACACTTTTTCTTTGGTACAAGTCACAATAAGATTGAAAATTGAGCTTATTTGCTTACCAAGATTGCAGTGACCTTCTGCCTTCTATTAACGTTAAGCCAAAGAGATGGGGTCTTTTCTTTAATCCTTTAAAGTATTTTTAGAAAGAGATCTGATGTGGCTGTGACATTATAGAAGATAATGAATTCACTGGTAAAGTCAAAGGGAAGCCATCTAAAAATAGTCTCAAATGCTTTAGTTATAACTTTATATGATGATGAAAGGGAATACATTCTATTAGAGTATATATGTAATTTAGAAACTGGAAAATGTTTCTGAAATTTATTTTAATAAGATACAGAAAAGTTGTAGATGGATCTCCAAAGATGTACTTTGTGTCTTTATCTTACGCTTGAGCAATTTGAGTAACATTCAACAAATCCTAAGGAAAACAAAAATACGCAACTTATCATTAGGCAGTGCTTTTAAAATATTGCAAATAAATAGTGACATTTCAGTTACTGTCTATAGAGGAAAATATCATATAGTAAATTAACAAATTGAGTGAAGGGAAAACAGTAAATTAATGTATTAGGAATCTGGTTAGACTATTTTTCACAAGTTAATTCAGTAGTCTATTTTTTTGATTAACTATAGAAGTAGAGACTAATTGGGGTTCTGTTGTAAAATGTATAAAATTAATATACAAGTGAAGGAAAACAAAGCTCTTTTACCATTTAATAATGGCCATTTATGACTTTAATTAAGCAGAGTACCTGATAATAAATGACTGACCTTGTATTTGCTCATTATTTTTCGCTGTTCCAGACTTTAGTCTTTGATGTTAGATTGTGACAAACATTTGTGATTCACTTGTCAGGGGCTCTTGTTTTTCAGGATGCCAATGTTGATGGAGGCTTTTCTGTCTGTGTGCCAGTGCAGCTACAAAATACACACCTTCAAGTCAACCTTTAGTACTAACCTTCTTTGACTGTCCTCCAGGCTGTGATCAGAGCTGAGCTGCTCTTTCAGAGCCTGTCATTTTAGTTTACTTGACGTTTGAATTCCTAGTTGGCTGAAAGCCCTTGTTCAATTTAAACTGCTCCCTATCTTTTAAGTTCCTACCACATAGACCTGGCTATTTCTATATCTTCACACCCATGTCCAACTAGGCATACCTCTAAACTGACATGCAAACATCAGGATACCTCTGGTCTTTTTTTGTTGCTGTTGTTGTTTTGTTTTGTTTCTATGGCCACACCTTTAGCATGTGGAAGTCCCCAGGCTAGGGGTCAAATCAGAGATACAGGTGCAGACCTGCACCACAGCCACAGCAACACCATATCCAAGATGCATCTGTGACCTACCCTGTGCTCACTACAATGCTGGATCCTTAACCCACTAAGCGAGGCAAAGAATAAAACCTGCATTCTCACAGACACTATGTAGAGTTTTTAACCCACTGAGCCACAATGGGAACTCCTAGGATACCTTTAAGATATTGTCTTCTTTATGAGCCATTGCATAGCCCCTCTGGAAATAACTTGAAATCTGTTTGTGCCATGAGACTGGATGGTTTAGGACAGCTGGGGAATGGAAGGTGGTCTGGGACAGGGCCCCACATCATTGAGACTGACACATGCAGCATTCAAAAAGTCATCCTGGAGTTCCCATCATGGCTCAGTGGTAACAAACCCAACTGGTATCCATAAGGATGTGGTTCAATTCCTAGCTTCACTCAGTAGGTTAAGGACCTGGCGTTGCCATGAGCTGCAGTGTAGGTCACAGATGTGGCTTGGATATGGCATTGTTGTGGCTGTTGCAGGTCCTATTTGAGCTTTAGCCTGGGAACTTACATATGCCACAGGTGTGGCCCTAAAAAAAAAGCCATCCCAACTGCATTAAACTCCACCATAAAATTCTTAAGCTGAAATTCAATGCTTCAAGGGGAGTTAACTTCTAGTTAGTAGGAATCATTTTGTTGCAAAAGACCACTGCACTTAATCAAAATCAGTTTCCACAGGCCTTCTGGACCCAAGCGACAACTGTGGAAAGCATTTTTTTCTATTGATAGGTTATCTCTCTCCTCCCTTCAATTTTCCTCATCCTTTTATTTTTTAATTTTTTTTAAAAATTAAACTATAGTTGATTTACAATGTCATGGCAATTTCTGCTACACAGCATGGCGACCCAGTCATATAGATAGATAGATAGGTAGATAGATACATTATTTTTCTCATACTTATTTTCCATCATGTTCTATCCCAAGAGACTGGATAGAGTTCCCTATGTTATACAGTAGGACCTCATTGCTTATCCATTCTAAATGTAATTATTTGCATCTACTAACTCCAAACCTCCAGTCCATCCCACTCCCTTCCCCTTTCCCTTGGTAACCACAAGTCTGTTCGCTACCTCATCCTTTTCTAATTGGCTCTACTGTGTAAGAGCCTCATTTCATATATCAAGTCATGCATTGCTTCCACATTCCTGCTTTTCATGATATATTTTTGCTATTTCAAAGATAGGGATTGGTTTTAAATGTATCTCTCTACTTGGAATTCTAGCTGCTGAAGCTCACTCTCAGCCCAAAGTCCCGCAGGCTCCTCTGACTTAACGTGCCCTCTCATGAATGAGGTTCCCCAAAGCACCTCCTCCTCATGGTTCATCACCTGGTTAGAGGAATCACCATCTCCTTTATCATTCATGCCAGAGAGCTTCTTCCCTCCTCCCCATTACTAAATTAATCACTGACACCTATCAGTCAGACATTCCTCTATTTTCCCAGCATGTCACTCCACCCCCTCCTCACAATGAGGGGTTTCTCACCTGCTATATTTCTTGCCTAGATTTCTACAACAGCCTTCAATCTTCTTTCTCTGCCTTCAGCCTTGCTGGAGCCATTTCAGCTGCTTGAGGGCACAGAAAGTCCATCAATAAACCTCTCCTGATGGAATATGTTCAGTGGGGATGGGAAAGGGAAGGCCACAGGCATCTGGCCATGCTCTGTCTAGGTCTGCTGGGGGTGAGAGCTGGAGCAAAAGAGAGTGCTAAGAGAGTTGAGTCTGAGCTGCAGGTGGCTGAGGCCTTCAGCCTGGAAGTCCAGACATATTTTCTTGTCCCAGGAACCAAGATCCATCAGAATATTTTTTAGCTTCTGAAAGGCAAAGGCAAGTTCTGGGTTGTCAGGATCACAGCACCAGCCAGTAATACATCAATGCTGAGTAAGAGTGAAATATGAAATAGAGCATGTGCTTGAAGCAAGAACAAGCAAGAGGAAGAAATCATCTGAAAGAAAGACTACTCTAGGGCCTTTGGAGGGCTACTAGGAAACTCTTTTGCAATTATTTTCATTATGTACTTATCCTTGGTTCTTGAAATTCCACAAAAAAAAAAAGATTTCTTTCTGCATCCAAAAGTACATCTTTCTGAAAAAAAAAAAAAAAAACTTTTTTTGCAGTTATGTATGATTTATACATGTATCATTATGTATCTATATATCATTAACCATTCTTCTATTCTCTTTCCTTCCCTACCTCCTTTCCTTCTTTTCACTTATCATAATGTTTATAAGGTTCATCCATGCTATAACATATATCAATATTGCATTCTTTTATATGGCAAAATAGCAGATCTACCATATTTTGTTTTTCTATTTATTGGTTGATAAACATCTGGGTTATTTCCACTTTTTTGGCTATTATTCATAATGCTGTAATGCTGTTGTGAATATTCTTATACATACATTTTCACTTGTTTTGAATATATACCTAGAAGTGGAATTGCTGGCTCATATGGTAACTCTATGTTTAAAATTTTGAGGAACTACCAAACTGTTTTATAACATGGCCACACCATTTTACAACCTTACTAGCAATGTATGTGGGTTTCAACCTCTTCATCTTCTCATCAATGCTTTTTTTTTTTTTTTTTTTTTGATCATAGCTCTCTTAATGAATGTGAAGAATCACCTTCCATACTGACTGTTAATCACAGCTATGATCTTAGAATCTAAATCATCATTTTTCTATGTTTTCGGTCATTCAGATCTCCTCTTGAAGAAGTTACAGTCAAGCTCCCCCTGATGGATTTACAGTAACTCTTATATAAGGAGAAGTTTAATAATTACACCAAAC
Organism: Sus scrofa; assembly: GCF_054392235.1. Lineage (NCBI taxonomy): Eukaryota > Metazoa > Chordata > Mammalia > Artiodactyla > Suidae > Sus > Sus scrofa. The sequence continues at coordinate 142,075,191 of NC_139396.1, read as the reverse complement.
ATTTACTGAACCTTTGCCCTGGACCAGGCCCTGCTAGAAACATATGTTATTTCCTTAGATCTTCACAACTACCCTGTCCATACTCACAGGAAAAATTTGACTGTGATAACGTATTACTCTAAAAGTTGTTGAACAAAACACAACTATTTAAAAAATCTGTTTATAAAACCCATGTTCCCAGTGCTCTTGATTTTTTTCAGATAGGTTGTTCCATTTCTCCCACAAGTGCCCTTCAAATATTTCCTATTATAAAGGAATTATTTTACCAGAAACCTCAGCACAATGCAAATACACATGGCAGGTTCATTAAGCCCACAGAACCCCTGAGGTTAATGCAAGGGAGAAAGGGGGAGGTTTTAAAACACCACTCACCACTTTCAGAAATTTCTCTCCACATAACTTCTAGTCGGTGGGTTTCTCGATAAAAGGTAAGGTGTAGTGGTATTGGAAAGGAACGAAAGAGAGTGCTTGAGCAAGTAGTTTGAGGATTGAACACCCAAGATGGAAGGAAAGCTCATGAATTGAGAGGTAAGAGGATACCCTTCCTCCATAAACGAGGACAGATTATTTTCACTCCTGTAGGTTGCATACAGGAGAATAATTATCCAAAAAGGTTTTCTCATTTTATACTTTTATTCTATAAAAATGCAAAAGTCAATATGTGCAAAACCACTTAGCAAAATGCCACCATGGGGTTCATAGTTTGTAATTTTAAAAAACAGCAACCAAAGCCTGCTGTACCTCATAAATTATGCAATAAAGGGTTTTGAGTAAGGAGTAAAACCTACACTCCCAGCAGGCAATATATCATTTGACATTTTTCATAATAATGAAACCTAAGACCTCAGTGGGGCAAACCTAAAACACATTTGCATGTCAAAGAATAGGTTCTATTTAATTTGTTTAGGTTTCTTTGTTAGCTGTTCTGTTTCTTATGGAGTAATATCAAGGTTACAAAGAATATAAAAAGTGTCTAAATGGTTGAAAGGAGGTAGGAATCCTGATGGCAACAGCTGATTTTCTAACTAGACAGTGAAAGAACAGAAAATTGTATGCAAGAAGTAACCTCTCCCCTTTGTTTCTTTAACGTGGTTTTATATCCAGAGGCAAAAAGGAAACCAAAGTATTGGTCAATTTACTCTTATATAATGTATATTTTCCTGGCTGTGCATAAATTTAAGGGCTTACTTTCTTGCCCTGAGGAGTCTTACCTAATTGTCACTTTTTTGACCTTTGCTCGGGAGAAACGTGATGATGACAACAATCTCCTAAAGTTTAGCACTTCATGGATTATTCATCTAATGCTGTTCATTCCTCTCTTGAGGAGAGAGGAGAAGCTGAGGCTGTGATTTACAGTGAAATTGAGTTTCACAGGTTCAGAGTTGGAACAGAGGCAACATGTCATGTAAATTTTGGTTAGCTTGAAAAGCTCCGAGGATATTAAAAACCAAGACAAACAATATACTTATTATAATTTAAAAAAATCAATCCTTTCTACTTTATAATTGGTTTTTATTTCTCACTTAGTAAGATAAAAAGTAGCTTTAATGGCTGGTAAATCAATATATAGGGACAAAAAATGTTTTCTGTGGACTTTCCTCATCTTAATTAATGTCATAAATCTCTTTTAATTGAGAAAAGCCTTTGAGATAGACTAATTTATGTCTAAAACAGTGGTTTTAAGTTATCAAAAGAGCGTCATATGGACTCACGGCCAAATAATCCAGGTGGTTCTAACAAGGTATAGGAGAGAGAACTGGATTTTTCAAGAGTTTCATTTTACAGAAAAATATTTCCCAAGATTTGGATTTTGTTGAACTGACCTTTAATGCACAGGAGATGTTTAAATACCATTTGGAGACATGTGGGGTATGACTCTGTTTGTCTAGGTCTGTTCTCTTGAGTATTGCCCTGCTAAGGTAAGAGGTGTTCCTTTAGGGGTAAGGCAGAGTGTGCCTAAGTGCCTGACATTTGCCAGGAACTCAGATATTTGCAAGGGTATGTATGTAAGTGCACAAATGAATGGATGAAATGAAAGTACGGCTAAACCTGGTTTCTTGGGAGCAGCAATGTTGATTTGCACATTGGGATGGCGTTAGTAGAGATTTAAGCAGTTGGACACTCATAGATAGTGAACTCTAGGGTATGGAACAAGGACTCACTTGTAGAATTTCAGTTGACCTATAAATGAATTAACTTAAAATGTGAATTTGGGTGTCATTTGTTTTGCTGCAAAATTAGATGGAATCATTCTTACTCTTCCATCATTTCTCCTACTAATCTCCTTCCTCATGGGCCTTCATTGTCACATTTTTCTAGTCCTGGTGTTTCTAATACAGCTGGAATTTCCATTTTGATTTTGTCTACCTCTTCTGTGTTACTTTGGGTAGATTAGTTAACTTCTCCTAGTTGAAGTTGTTCATTGTTAAGAGAAGGGGGCAGACACCTACTTCTCAGTACAAGGTTTTAATGCAGCAGTACACATCTATGCATAGAAATATGTAGCAAAAATAAGCTACCATCAATAGCAGCAGCAGTACCAACACCACCATTAAATAGTAACACAATGAAGGGGAAGTTATGCATAAATATGATAACCTAATCTGAACCAATCACTGTCTTCTCTGACCACAGGGTGTTGCCTCTCAGACGGTAAAATGCCTTGACTGAGGGTTTTCATTTGTTTTTTAAGGTTATAACTGCAGCATATGGTGTTCCTGGGCCAAGGATTTAATCTGTACCCCTGCTTCCACGGGAACCTGAGTCCCTGCAGTTGGATTCTTAACCCACAGAGCCACAGTGGGAACTCCATTGACTGAGGTTTAATTATATATTTACTTAAAAACTTTTCAGTGAAGGGAACTGTAAACTTCAGCATAATGTCAAGTTGTTGGTTGTTTCTGTATATTTACATGGCAGTAAAATATTATTCCATTAGAAAGCAATATATTTTGATAGAATCATGTCAAACCCTCCTTGACAAAATATAAATCTCTTAATATGTCTGTAAAATATTACTAAATAACTGTTACCTATGTTACAATATGAATATCTCCCACACTATAATATAGTCTTTCTTTTTTCAGTTTTGGTAAGATTATTTTTAATTGGGAGAAAATAAATTTTTAAAGTCTATTAGAGTAAAGTGAGTATATCAGAACTAGTTACCAAAGCCATTTTAAATGTTTTATTCAGCTAAATGATTAATGCTGTTTTTAATATTAAAAAAGTATTGGGAGAACTGTTAGAATTCAGAATTTCTTTTGAAGTCTAGGAGGCTGAAGAAGAGATCACATGTGGCTCAAATACCCTCTCCCTTTCCATGTCTTAGCCCCATGCATCTAATATATAATTCGCCAAAGTAAGATGGTACATAGAAATACAAACTCCACATTTTAAAGTAAAAATTAGTTTAAATTTAATAATTTCACAGGCACTTTTTTAAATTTATTCATTTGCTTTTCAGCTTTATTGAGGTTTAATTGACAAAATTGTCAGTCTTATAATTTTCTCTATTCTTAATCTACTGAAAAAAATTTCACATTGGACACTCTTCAGTAGCTTCTTTATTTTTTTTTTTTTGTCTTTTTGTCTTTTTTGTTGTTGTTATTTCTTGGGCCGCTTCCGCGGCATATGGAGGTTCCCAGGCTAGGGGTGGAATCGGAGCTGCAGCCACCAGCCTACACCAGAGCCACAGCAATGCGGGATCCAAGCCGCGTCTGCAACCTACACCACAGCTCAGGGCAACACCGGATCGTTAACCCACTGAGCAAGGGCAGGGACTGAACCCGCAACCTCATGGTTCCTAGTCGGATTCGTTAACCACTGCGCCACGACGGGAACTCCATTCAGTAGCTTCTTACTTTCATTTTTTTCCCCTACTTTTGGCAACAATCTTTTTTTTTTTTTTTTTTTTTTTTTTTTTTTAGTTGAGGTATAGTTGACATCCAACATTGTATTTCAGGTATGCAACATAATGATTAGATTTTTAGATATATTGCAAAAGACTATCATACTAAGTCTTATTCATATCTATTACCATGCATAGTTACATTTTTTCTTCTAAGAACTTTTAAGAGTTACTATCTTAGCAGCCTATAGATATATAATATAATATTATTAATTATAGACCCCATTACATCTGCAAGAGTTACTTATTTTATAACTAGAAGTTTGTAACTTTTTTTTGTCCTTTTTTTAGGGTCATATGGAAGTTCCCAGTCTATGGGTCAAATTGCAGCTATAGCTGCTGGCCCACACCAAAGCCATAGCAACATGGGATCCTAGCTGCATCTGCAATCTACACCATAGCTCCATGGCAATGCCAGTTCCTTAACCCACTGAGTGAGGCCAGCGATTTAACCAGCATCCTAATCGATCTTAATTGGGTTTATTACCGCTGAGTCATGACAGAAACTCTGAAGTTTGTAATTTTGACTCCTTTCTCCCATTTTGGGATACCCCTGTCCACCTCTGGCAACCACTAATCTCTCTTTGTATCTATGAGCTTGCTTTTTTTTTTTTAAGATTGTACGTATAAGTGAGATCATATGGTGCCTGTCTTTGACTTATTTCAGTTAGTATAATACCTCAAGACCCATCCACATTGTTACAAATGACAAGATCACATTCTTTTTTAGGGCAGAATAATATTCCATTGTATTGTAGAGAGCATCTCATTTTATTTATCCATTCATCCAGTGATGGATGGCAATGACTCAGTCTTTGGTAACAACATTCTAAGAGGTTTGTTGAATTTCTAAGAAGAAAAGCCCATGATAAAGGGTCCCAAACTTAGCAATTTGTGCCTACAAACTTAGTTGCTAACTTCTTGCGGACTGATAGCTATCTGGTCATTTGTCATATCTAAAGAGTTCACATTGATGATTTGGTATAGGAACACATTGTAACAGGATTCCTATCATCTCACCAAAGATTTAATTAACATATTGACACTTCATATATTTGCCTTTTTTTGTATATGAAATACTTAAGTTCTATTCTCTTAAATTTCAGTTACATAGTACTGTATTCAACTGGGGTCACTATGTTATCAATGAGATCCTCAGACCATATCCATCTTATAACTGAAACTTCGTACTCTTTCACCCCACTTCCCATTACCTCCCCGCAATTGCTGAAAATGACCATACTAGTCTGTATGGGTTCAATTTTTTTTTTAATTCCATACATAATGTGATACCATGTATTTTCTTTCTCTGACTTATTTAGCATAATGCACTCCAGATTCCTCTATATTGTTGAAAATAGCAAGATTTCCTTCTTTTATAAGGATGAATAATAATTCCATTGTGTATATGTGCATCACATTATCTTTATCCATTCATCCATTGATAGACAATAAAGTAGTTGTTATGCCTTGACTATTGTAAATACTATGATAATAATGTGCTAATACAAGTATCTCTTCAAAATAGTAATTACATTTTTAAGATGTATTTTAGATATACAGCTAAAAGTGGGATTGTTGGATCATATGATAGTTCTATTTCTAAAATGTTGAAGAGTCTCCATACCATTTTCCACAAAGATTTTACCAATTTATATTCCCACCAATGATGTGTGAGTTCTTTTTTCTTCACATTCTCACTAACATTTATTATCTATCATATTTATGATGATAGATATCCTAACATGTGAAATAATATTTCATTGTAATGGCCATTCTGACTGGTGTGAGGTAGTACCTCATAGTAGTTTTGATTTGCATTTCTCTAATAATCAGTGATGTTGAGCATTTTTTCATGTGCTCATTGGCCATCTGTATATCTTCTTTGAAGAAATGTCTCTTCAGGTCTTTTGCCCATTTTCACTTGGGTTGTTGGTTTTTTTGCTGTTGAGTTGTATAAATTATTTGTATATTTTAGAGATTAAGCCCTTGTCAGTTGCATTGTTTGAAATTATTTTCTCCCATTACATAGGTTATCTTTTTTTTTTTTAATACTTTCCTTTGCTGTGCAAAAGCTTGTCAGTTTGATTAGGCCCCATTGGTTTTATTTGGTTTTTGATTTTATTTCTGTTGCCCTGGGAGACTGATCCAAGAAAACATTTGTATGGTTGATGTTTAAGAATGTTTTGCCTATGTTCTCTTCTAGGACTTTTATGGTGTCTTGTCTTATGTTTAAGTCTTTAAGACATTTTGAGTTTATTTTTGTGCATGGTGTGAGGGTGTGTTCCAGTTTCATTGATTTACATGCTGCTGTCCAGTTTTCCAAACCCCACTTGATGAAAAGACTGTCTTTTTCCCATTTTACATTTTTGCCTTCTTTGTCAAAGATTAATTAACCATAGGTGTCTGAATTTTATTTGTGGGTTCTCTATTCTGTTCCATTGGTATGTATGTCTGTTTGGGTAACATTACGACACTGTCTTGATTACTGTGGCTCTGTAATATTGTCTGAAGTCTAGAAGAGTTATGCCTTCGGCTTGGTTTTTCTTCATCAGGATTGCTTTGGCAATTTTGGGTCATTTATGGTTCCCTATAAATTTTTGGATTGTTTGTTCTAGTTCTGTGAAAAATGTCATGGGGTAATTTGATAGTGATTGCTTTAAATATGTAGATTTCTTCAGATAGTATGTCCATTTTTTTGATATTAATTCTTCCAATCCAGGAGCATGGAATATCTTTCCATTTCTTTGATACTCTTTAATTTCCTTGATTGACATTTCATAGTTCTCAGCATATGAGCCGTTCACCTTTTTGATCAGGTATATTCCTAGGTATTTAATTTTTTGGGGTGTGATTTTAAAATGTATTTTTATATTCTGTTTCTAATATTTCATTGTTAGTATACAGAAATGCAGCCTATTTCTGAATGTTAATCTTATATACTGCTACTTTGCTGAATTAATTGATGAGTTCAAGTAGTTTTTGGGCTGAGTCCTTAACAGTCTTCTGTATATAAAATCCTGTCATCTTCATAGGGTGATGATTTTACCACTTCTCTTCCAGTTTGGATCCATTTTATTTATTTTGTTTGAATGATTGCTGTGGCTAAGACTTCCAATACTATGTTAAATAAAAGTGGTGAGAATGAATATCCTGGTCTTGTTCCATATTTTAGCAGGAAGACTTTCAACTTTTCTCCATTGAGTATTATATTGGCTGTGGGTTTGTCATAAATGGCTTTTATTTTGTTAAGGTATGTTCCCTCTATACCCACTTTGATAAGAGTTTTTATCATGAATGGATATTGGACTTTGTCAAATGCTCTTTCTGCACCTATTGAGATGATCATGTGGTTTTGACTTTTCTTTTGTTAATGTGGTGTACAACATTGATTGATTTGCATATGTTGAACCATCTTTGTGCACTTGGGATGAATCCCACTTGGTCCTGGTGTGTGATCTTTTTTATATGTTGTTGGTTTTTTTGCCTAAAATTTTACTGAGAATTTTTGTGTCTATATTCATCAAAGATATTGGCCTATAATTTTCTTTTTTGGTAGTATCTTTGTCTGGTTTTGGTATTAGGGTGATGGTGGCTTCATTTAATGTCTTTGGGAGTGTTCCTTCTTCTTCAGTCTTTGGGAAAGTTTCAATCTTTGGAAAAGAAGGAGGGACATAAGTTCCTCTTTGTATGTTTGGTAGAATTCACCTGTGAAGCCATCTGGTTCTGGACTTTTGTTTGTAGGGACTGATTTTATTACATACTCAATTTCATTTCTAGTAATTGGTCTTTTCAATTTATCTATTTGTTCTTGATTCAGTTTTGGCAGGCTGTAAGTCTTTAGAAAGTTGTCCATTGCTTCTAGGTTGTCAAATTTGTTGGCATATAATTGTTCATAGTATTCTCTCATGGTTTTGTGTATTTTCTGCAGTATCCATTGAGATTTATTTTTTCATTTCTTATTTTGTTTATTTGGGTTTTTTCTCTCCTCTTCTTGGTGAGTCAGGCCAGATGTTTGTGAATTTTGTTTAACTTTTCAAAGAACCAGCTCTCAGTTTTATTGATTTTTTCTGTTGTTTTTTGAATCTCTATTTTATTGATTTCCTCTCTGATCTTTATGATTTCCTTCCTTCTGCTGACTTTAGGTTTTGTTTGGTCTTCTTTCTTTTTCAGTTTTGCCTTCTAATTTATGTTCTCAATGAATTTTATTACATTTATAGTTGTACAAGGATCATCACAACCCAATTTTATAGCATTTCCATCCCAAGCCCCCAGTGTATTCCCCCACCCCTGCAACCTGTCTCATTTGGAAACCATAAGTTTTTCAAAGTCTGTGTGTCAGTATCTGGTCTGCAAGGAAGTTCATTGTGTCCTTTTTTTAGATTCCACATATAAGTGATAGCATTTGATGTTGGTGTGTTGCTGACTGACTTCACTTAGCATGATAATTTCTAGGACCATCCATGTTGCTGCTAATGCCATTATTTCTTTCCTTTTAATGGCCGAGTAATATTCCATGGTGTATATGTACCACACCTTCTTTATACACTCCCTTTGTACAATCAACTAATCTATGACAAAGGAGGCAAGAATATACAATGGAGAAAAGATAGCCCCATAGATAAGTGGTGCTGGGAAAACAGGACAGCCACATGTAAAAGAATGAAATCAGAACACTCCCTAACACCATACACAAAAATAAACTCGAAATGAATTAAAGACCTAAATATAAGACCATATACTATAAAAAGTTTTAGAGGAAACATAGACCAAACACTCTCCAACATAAACCACAACAACATCTTCTAAGATCTACCTCCTAGAGTAATGACAATAAAAACAAAAATAAACCAATGGGACTTAATTAAACTTGAGTTTCTGCATAGCAAAGGAAACCCTAAACAAACAAACAAAAAACAACCCACAGAATGAAAGAAAATATTTGTGAATTAAGTGACAAGGGATTAATCTCCAAAATTTATAAATACCTTCTGCAGCTCAATACCAAAACAAAAACAAAAACCAAAGAACCCCATCAAAAATGGGCAGAAGATCTAAAGAGATAATTCTCCAAGACTTACAGATGGCCAAAAAACACATGAAAAGATGTTCAACATCACTAATTATTAGAGAAATGCAAATCAAAATCATTATAAGGTATCACCTTACACTGGCCAGAATGGCCAACATCAAAAAGTCTACAAATAATAAATGCTGAGAGGGTGTGGAGAAAAAGGAACCCTATTACACTGTTGGTGGGAATGTAAATTGGTGTAACCACTGTAGAAAACAGTATGGAGATTCCTCAGAAAAGTAAAAATAGAACTACCATTTGATTGAGCAGACCCACTCCTGGGCATCTATCCAGAGAAAACCATGACTCAAAAAGATACCTGTACTCCAGTGTTCATTGCAGCACCACACACAATAGTCAAGAGATAGTCTTCTTTTCCTAATTCATTTAAGTGGTGGGTTAAGTTGTTGATTTGAGATTGTTCTTCTTTTTTGAGGAGGGCTGGAACCCCTAGGAATTTCCCTCTAAGCCCTGCTTTTGTGGCATCCCATACATTTTGAATGGTTTTGTCTTCATTATCATTTGTTTCGAGGTATTTTTAAAATACCTTTTGGTTTCCTCATTGACCAATTGTTTTTTTAGTAGCATGTTGTTTAGTCTCTATGAAGTCAGTTTCTTCTCATTTCTTTTCCTGTGGTTGATTTCTAGTTTCATGCCATTGTGGTCAGAGAAGATACGTGAAATAATTTCTTTTTGTGTGTGTGTATCTTTTTTTTTTTTTTTTTAGGGCTGCACCTGCGGCATATGGAGATTCCTAAGCTAGGGGTCCAGTCGGACCTGTAGGCACTGGCCTATGCCAGAGCCACAGCAACGTGGGATCTGAGCTGTGTCTGTGACCTATACCACAGCTCACAGCAATGCTGGATCCTTAAGCCAATGAATGAGGCCAGGGATCAAACCCACATCCTCATGGATGCTAGTTGGGTTTGTTAACTACTGAGCCACGACAGGAATTCCTTGAAATAATTTCTATACTCTTAAATTTCTTGAGGTTAGTTTTGTGCCCTAGTATGTGGTCAATCCTTGAGAATGATCCATGTGCACTTGAAAATAATTTATATTCTGAATTTCTTGGATGTAATGTCCTGAAAATGTCAACTAATTCTAAGTTTTGTGCTGTGTTATTTTGGATCTCTGTTGCCTTATTGGTTTTCTTTCTAGAGGATCTGTCCATTGATGTGAGTGGGGTGTTAAAGTCTACTACAACTATTGTTTTCCCATGATTTCTACTTTTATGTCTGTTAGTATTTATTGTATGTATCTGGGTGCTCCTGTATTAGGGCCATATATATTAACGATTGTAATATCCTCTTCTTGAATGGATCATTTTATCATTGAATAGTGTCATTTTTTGTCTTTCTTTATGGCCTTCATTTTATTTATTTATTTATTTATTTGTTTGTTTGTTTATTTATTTATTTAATTTAGTCTTTTCTAGGGCTACACCTGCGGCATATGGAGGTTCCCAGGCTAGGGGTCTAATCGGAGCTGTAGCCACCATCCTACACCACAGCCACAGCAACACAGAATCCGAGCTGCACCTGACATACAGCACAGCTCACAGTAATGCTGGATCCTTAACCCACTGAGTGAGGCCAGGGGTCGAACCTGTAACCTCATGGTTCCTAGTCGGATTTGTTAGCCACTGAGCCATGATGGGAACTGCTATGGCCTTCATTTTAAAATCTATTTTGTCTGATATGAGTATTGCAACTCCTGCTTTCTTGCCTTGTCCATTACTATAAAATATTTTTTTCCCATCCCGTCATTTCAATTTATATGTGTCCTTTGCCCTATGGTGGGTCTCTTGTAGACAACATATTGTAGGCTTTTGCTTTATTATCCAATTTGCCACTCTGTGTCTTTTGATTGGAGCACTCAGTCCATTGACATTTAAGATAATTATTGATGATAAGTATCTATTTATAGCCATTTTAAACCTTGTTTTCCAGTTGATGCTATGTTTCTCCTTTCTTTTTTTGGTTGGATAATTTCCATTTATTTTATGCTTTAGTACTTTTATTTTTAGTTTTTATGAATGTAATGTTTCATTTTGATTTGTGGTTGCCCTGTTTTTTAAGTATGTTAACCCCTTCCTGTATATGCTTGATTTAGCCTGATAGTCATATAGGCTCAAACACATTATTTAAAAAAACAGTCTAGATTTTCTTACTTTCCTTCCCCACATTCTAAGATTTTGAAGTTCTTTTTTAATGATTTCATGTTTGTCCTTTTGCTGTTCCTTGTGTTTATCATCACTTTTACAGTAGATTTTTTTCCCCTTTTATATCTGTATACTGGTTTATATAAGTGATTGCTTCCCAATTGTGATTTCCTCCATCCAATTTCTTACATCTTTTTTATTTAGAAAAGCCCTTACAGATTTCCCAGTGGTTAATGAATCCAACGAGGAACCATGAGTTTGTGGGTTCGATCCCTGGCCTTGCTAGTGGGTTAAGGATCCGGCATTGCCATGAGCTGTGGTGTAGGTTGCAGACACAGCTCAGATCCCACATTTCTGTGGCTCTGGCATAGGCTGGGGCTACAGCTCTGATTCTACCCCTAGCCTGGGAACCTCCATATGCCATGGGAGTGGTCCAAGAAATAGCAAAAAGTCCAAAAAAAAAAAGCCCTTTCAATATTTCTATTAGAATGGGTCTGGTATTGCCGTACTCCTTTGGCTCTTGTTTGTTTGTTGGAGAAATTCTTTATTTCCCCTTCTATTGTTAATGACATTCTTGCTGGGTAGAGTATTCTAGGCTGCAAAATTTTCCCTTTAGAACTTTGAATATATCTTGCCACTCTCTTCTGGCCTGTAGCGTTTCTGGAGAGAAATCAGCTGATAGCCTTATGGGGGTTCCTTATAACTAACGGTTTGTATTTCTCTTGCTGCCTTTAGGATCCTCTCTTTAACATTTTCCATTTTTATTATATATGTCTTGGTGTGGGTCTATTTGGGTTCACCTAGTTTGAGGCCCTCTCTGGTTTCTGTATCTCAATATCTGTTAACTTTAGATTTGGAAAGTTTTCAGACATAATTTCTTCAGTTATGTTTTCAATCCCCTTGTCTTTTTCTTCTCCTTCTGGGATTCCTATTATGCATAGATTGGCCTGCTTTATATCATCCCACAGATCTCTTAGATTGCTTTTGTGTTTTTTCATTTGGTTTTCTGTCTGCTGTCCTGATTGGGTGATGTCCATTATTCTATCTTCCAAGTCACTCATTTGTTCCTCTGAATTTTTCATTCTGCTCTTTAGTGCCTTTAGCTCAATTTGAGTCTCTGCAAATGAATTTCTAATTTTTCTTGGCTCCACCTTATATTTTCTGGTTCCTTTCTAAAATATCCTGCATTTCTGTTTATATCTGTTCTTAATTCCTTCAGATTCCCCCTAATTCCTTCAGTGTTTTCACTATCTCCCTTTTGAACTCAGTGTCTATTAGACTGCAGAGGTCAGTTTCATTTTTTGCTGCTTCAGGTGAATTATTCTGTTCTTTTAATTGGGAATGGTCCCAGAGCTTCTTCATCTTACTTAAGTTTTTCTTTTTCTGTGAGTTAGGAAAACCAGCTACTGTATTCTTGGAGGTCTATTTTCATCCAAGAGCACCCTTTGTATTTTGTGGGGGTTTACTATTTATTTTTGGCATGGGAGTTTGGATATTTGCTGTCTCTTCAGTGTGAGCAGGCTGTTATCCACAGGGTGCTGACTGTGTTTCCAGGGAGAAGGAGGCAGTGGGTAGGGGTAGTAGTCAGTGACTGGTTGCTTGGCTCTTCACAGCAGCAAGGACCTGCAGGAAGATGGTTCAGGCTACTCATAGTTGCAGGGCCCTGGGAAGAGGTAATGAGCCTTAGGTCGATTTAGGAGGTGCCCGGCACATTTGGCAGTGGCAGCAACAGGTTGTGTGAATTTCCAGGGGAGTGAGAGCAACAACAGGTGGTGTTCGGTTGCAGTGCCCTCCTCTATGGTTCCTTCTGAGGTGATTTGGGTCGCAAGTGGTGCCTATTCATTGACCCCTGTTCAGGCCATGGCCACCTCTGGATTCAAAGATAACTGCAGTGGTTTGCCCCTGCCACCTGTAGACCATGCAAGAAGAACCTGGTTCCACTTAGCACATGCAGGAGGTGCTGTACAGGCTGCTCCTAGTTTCAGGGTCCTGGGAAGGTACAGCGATCAAGTGTGTAGGTGCTGCTCAGAGAGTTTGGCAGTGGCAGCAGCAGGGTGGGTGTGTTTCCCAAGGGAGTTAGAGCAACAACATGTGGTGTTCAGTCACAATGCCTTCCTCTGTGGTGCCCTCTGAGGTGATTGGTGCCTCAAGTAGTGCCTGTTCAAGGACTCCTAGTGGTGGTGGGCCATGCCTACTTCTGGAGTCAGAGATAACTGTGGTGGTTTTTCCTTACCACCTGTAGACCATGCAAGAAGCACTCCACCCCACTTAGCCCATGCCGGAGGTGCTGCACAGGCTTCTCCTAGTTGTAGGGTCCTGGAAAGGGACAGTGATCAAGCATCTTGGTGCTTACCCAAGCATTTGTCTGTGGTAACAGCAGGGCAGTTGTGTTCCCAGGGGAGTGACAGCAAAAACAGGTACTGCTCAGTTGCACTGCCCTCTTTTTTGCTAACCTGAGGTGATTGGGGCTGCAGGTGGAGCCTATTCAGAGACCCCTAGTGGTGGCATGCCATGCCTCCCTCTAGTTTCTGAGATGACTGCTATCGTTTGTCCCTGCTGCTTTTAGATCATGCAAGAGGCATAACATCAGGCTTAGGCCCCCACTGCCCTCAGCCCACACAAGAGGTGCCTGGCCACCTGTAGCCTGCAGAAGAGCCAGCTGGTCTCCTATAGCTAAAGCAACTGGCCTATCACGACCTGTATCCTTTGCCAGAGGCACCCCACCCTCTGAAAGCCAGTACTTTACAGGGAGATTCCTGTGGTGGTCCACCCCTCCTCCTCTTGCCCTCCCTAACAATTGTACCTCTCTTCTCCTGTGGGCCCAGACCTCCCTCTTGGGTTCCCTCTGCTTGGTGTTCCATTCCCCAGCCCATGGCACACCGCTCCTTAACCCCTTAGGCTGTCTCCACACAATCTAAGTCCTTTCCCCAGAACTGACCTCCAGTGCCTGAGTCTTAGTGCCCAGCCCCCACTTGAGCCTCTCAGATTGTGGTGTCTGGGGCTGTGGTGCAAATGATCTGTGTGGCTCTCACTCTGCTTTTCCCCCCTCAGTCCAGCTGCTGAGCTTTTCTCAGTGACTTTGAGGTCCCTCCATCTCAGCTGGTCTCCCTGTTGGTTAGGTGGCTTCCCAGGGTGTGGGTTCCTTTTCTCTTTCACAGCTCCCTCTCATGAATGCTAGTCTGGTCCTGATTCTTTTTTTTTTTTTTTCCCCTCTATCTCTGTCTCTTTTCTTTTTTTTTTTTTCTTTTATTCTACCCAGTTATGTGGAGGGTTTTTTTGTCCTTTTTGGAGGTTTAATTTCTTCTGCCAGTGCTTAGTAAATGTTCTGTGTGAGTCGTTGTACACGTAGATGTGTTTTTTGATGTGTTTGTGAGAGAAGGTGAGCAAGATGTCTTACTCATCCACTATCTTCATCCTTCCTGGCTCTCAGTCTTTGAAGCATCCTGTTTAGAAAACCAAGATGTGCCTGTTCCTTCCTCCTTAGTTTAATCCCCATTCTCTTTTCTCATTTACCTTTTCACCTGTTCTGTATTATTCCTGTGAATTCTCTGGATTGTAGACTATCGTTTGGAGACTTACAATGTCTACTGGAAAATTCTATGCCATTTCAGTTCTTTGTCTTAACACATGCAATTAGCTCCATTCTATTACTGCCATAATTTTTGTTGGAACATCCCCTCTGGAAAAGGTGGGTAGTTCCAGCTGATCTGGGACATCATTACAGATAAGTACCTAGATGTAAAGATGATGTTTTCACTGATGTTGTTTGATCTTGGCAAAACCAATATTTCTAAGTACAATTTTGGTCAATGAACATCATAGAAATAAGATTATATTTACTTTCTAATAAATAGAAGCAATATTTAATGAACTTCTGGGGCAAGATCCATGACCCATTTTTTGACATCTGCCATAAGTAGGCTAGCTAGGAACTCAGGTCCAAATAGTCACAGTATCACTGCTATTTTGATGTTTTCATCCCCATAGAGGAGTACAACTGAATCATTTTTCAGAATCTAAATACACCTGGATTTTGTCTGAATTTCTCAGTCCCTATAAGAAAACTTTGATTCTTAAATATAAAATCATAATGTGGGCTCACTGTACTTGAGAATCTCAGGCAAAAAAGGAAAAAAGTAATGTGGCTTCATGGTTTAGAGCCTCCAGCACCTAATAGATGAATGTAGACTTAATTTATATTATTAATTACATGATTGAAAACCAAAGATTTTCGCTCTGACTTTGGCTTTCCTTTAAAATCCAAATCAAAGCTAAATATCATGGATCCACTGTCTGGACCGGAGAATGAGGACTTTTCAAGTCCTCCAGAATTCCTGCTCATACCTGGAAAATGACTGATCATACCTACCACATTGATGTACAAGGAGCATCCTTCTCTCAGGATAATCTAAGTAGGTCTTTGGTCACCTGAAATCAAAATCATACTTTTCAACACCAAGAACTGCAACTTATGCCCCTACATGTGGTCCTTTGAGACCATCTCAGCCTCAACAAGTGAATGATGACTTGCTGGTGAATCATACCTCTTGAAAGAAGAAAGGAGCAAAGTCTCAGGAAATAGCTCCATACAATGAGGGACTTGAGCTCTTTCTAGCCAGTTACTCTATGTAAAGTAAGTCTCCAGTGAAATTTGACGTGCCAAAATGGCAAAACCTGCTGAAATAACTATCTCTTACCAGTTTTATGTAAATCTGAAATTTTGTGATTAAACTACATAGTTTTTTTTAATTTGTTTACTAATAGATATATTTATTTAAAATGAAAACTGTGGAGTTCCCATCATGGCTCAGTGGAAACAAATCTGACTAGTATCCATGAGGACACAGGTTTGATCCCTGGCCTCGCTCAGTGGGTTAAGGATCCAGCATTGCTGTGAGTAGTGGTATAAGTCACAGACACGGCTCAGATCTGGTGTTGCTATGGCTGTGGCGTAGGCCTGTAGCTACAGTTCTGATTTGACCCCCTAGCCTAGGAACCTTAATATGCCATGGGTATGGCCCTAAAAAAATACAAAAAAAAATGCAAATTGATGGCACAGTGGAAATGGGGTGAGTTACAAAGTATAAATGTTTAGCTCAACTGATGTTATTCCAAATTAAGCCTTTCTAACTGTTCATCTTGGGACAAGTTCCCTAACTTTAAAAAGTTGTGTTTCTTACATTTAAACAAAAGACAATTCTGTCAATCACCCAAGGTTATTTAAATATTAGCTACCATAAAGCATATAACATATTTAGAATAGGCCCTGGTTCTGCAGTCTCCTCTTGTACCACACTCATAGGGCAAACAAAAGAAACCCTGGAGTCTGTATCCTCAGTCTTTGTAGCATTTGTACCTTTCTGAAGATACATCTCCTCTATCCAAAGCAAGGAGATGAGTATGAGGCCACCTAGTAGAGAGGTTGAATTGAGACTGTTAAAATGAGAAAGAAAGGACAAGTATATTCAGGCCTTAGAAACACAGATCAGGACTTCAGATCAGTGTCAGAAGATATAAGACATACTGTGGCTCTCTACTGTCTTTGTGAGCCAAAGCTACTTTCAGAGCTAAAGGACCCAGCAGTCCTGCAGCTTCATAATAACTGACTGTGCCTTGGAACACTGTGGCTAAGCCTGTATGGAAAGCAGGATGGTGGAATAGAGCACTCAGTGCATTCGGTTCTGTCTCCGAGATGGTGGCTTCTTCCAAAGGAATTACATTCTCATATCTCTTTAAACAAATGTAAAGAACTATGCATGTATATGTATCTGTATAACTTACAGGTTATTGGGTACTTGCTATGTTCTGGGCTCTTTAAGTTCTTTACTGTTATCTCATTGAATTCTCATGACCACTCCGTGAATATAGACACTTAGCAGTACCCATTATGCATGGACATAAGACGTGTACTACAAAAAGAAATGAATGATTACTCAAGATCAATTGGACTGAAATGACAGTTTTGCTGGGTGTTAGATTTGTTGCAAGCCATGCAACTTTCAGAGAGCTAGTTGGAGGGTCTAACCCTGCTCTGTTCTGACACACCATCAACATCACCATCAGAGGCTATAAATTGGTGCCCACAGAGCCATGGGTTGTAAAGAGCTAAACAATTTAATGTAGAGATGACTCCCAGACCCACAGAACATAGGCCACCAGAACAGGAAGGCAGCCATGATATAAAAGAAGTAAGTTCTTATCACAAGTCCCAGGCCTTAATAGCCCTTGTTCTTTTCCTCATCAGCTGTGCAACCTAGGAGATTTTCATAACTTCCATGAACCTCCAATTCATCATTGGTAAAGTG
Source organism: Sus scrofa (assembly GCF_054392235.1). Classification (NCBI taxonomy): domain Eukaryota; kingdom Metazoa; phylum Chordata; class Mammalia; order Artiodactyla; family Suidae; genus Sus; species Sus scrofa. Next base: position 142,057,738 of record NC_139396.1, on the reverse strand, counting down.
AGAATAATGAAGTCTTAGCTCAGTGAGGATTACTTAAAATCACAGATAGAATACATTTCTTGGTGTTGTGCCTGGAAATAAAGGAAGCTTTAAATAGATGGTTAACTCTAATAATATTACTATTAGTAGCTTTTGTAGGATTAGTGTTGCTGCTACAAAATATGAAGAATTACTTGGTATATTGAGTGCCAAAATTATGGGTAGATGCTGACTTTTTAAAAGCTTATTTTTTTTTAATTCCTCTACAAGTCAAAGGATGGCAGAGATTGTCAGAAACCTACCATAAACTAGAGATACATGAAACAGATTCTTTTTCAAGCCCTCAGAAAGAACCAATCCTGCCTACACCTTAATCTTGGACTTTTCTAGACTCTAGAACTGTGAGAGTATACACTTTTTGTTGTTATTCTATTTTAAGCCACTAAGTCTGTGGTTCTTTATTAAGGTATCTCTAGAAAACTAATACAAAGGGGGATGGGATTGTCAGGAATTGTTGGATTGGAAGTCACTTTTTTTATCCCTAGATTCCTTTGCAAAGTAAACCGTTGTGTGTGTAAGAAAGACATTTGAAACCAAAATCTCTTAAAAAGTGGAAAGTCCTAAATATATTCAAAGCTGTCTCACTCTGAGGATTTAGTTTTTGCTCTGGAGAAAGTTTCAGATTTTTTATTTCAATTGAAAACCTTTTTTTCCAATTTGTGATGTATTATGAGTCCAAACAAGTAGAGCTCATTGAAGAAAATTACTTTCCAAAAAGGTATATGATTCATTCATCCACATGTTTGAGCTATTTACAGAAAATTATCTATGGGACTATATCATCCATTTAAAAGCCGCTGCAATTGTTTTTGTGTCAGTATTATTTTAGGACATGTAAGAGCATTAGTTGGAAAATCATGTTCAAAAAAAGTGACTCACTCATTCCATTATGTTAAAAATGAGATTAAAAGATTATTTGATTCTTTGTTTGTAACTGTTCCAATAGAGGGAGTTGAAAGAGAACCACCCATCTTCTGCTATATTCAAAGGCTATAGTTCACCCCTAAATTCTTCATTAAAGTGTGTTATAAAGTCAAATGAAAATATAAGCCACAGCTATGCTTGGCTTACATGTCATGAGAGAAGAAGGGTTTTAAACTCATTTCCTGTTAACTGCTTCTGAAAGCCAGGTTATGATGGTTGAGTCTCTGAGATCTGCATGGATCTTAGGAAATTTCTTCAAATGTCACATGGAACTAATGTAATGCCTGTAATTTGCATAAGAAACAATTTATCTTCTTCCTACAGTGTAGTGATTAGGAGTTTATAGCCAAGAGCTTTCTCTTAAACTGGAAAAATACTAAATATATCTAAATTTATATCCATCAATCACCCTTACTCATCATAAATTTTAAATCTCCTAAAAAAAAAAAAGTTCCTGTCGTGGCTCAGAGTTCCCATCATGGCTTAGAGTTCCCATCATGGCTTAGCAGTTAGTGAACCCGACTAGCATCCATGAGAACGCAGGTTTGATCCCTGGCCTCGCTTAATGGGCTAAGGATCCAGCATTGCTGTGAGCTGTGGTGTAGGTCACAGACATGGCTAGGATCTGGCATTGATGTGGCTGTGGCATAGGCCAATGGCTACAGCTCAAATTGGACCCCTAGCCTGGGAACTTCCACATGCCATTGGTGTGGCCCTAAAAAAAAAGACAAAAAAAAACATAAAAAATAAGTAAATCTCCAGAAGAGTCATTATGAAAAGGGCAAACCAAATGTTAAGGCAAATTTCCATGGAACAAATTCAGTCAGAGACTAACAGGTCAGAAAATTCAAGGGGAAAGACATTTTATCCTGATAAAGATTTTTAGACATCCTGCAAGAGGTTGTTTGTGTGGGGGGAAAAAAAAGTGGACATGTTCTCTCTTTAAAATAAATACTTTTAGTATGGAAAATTAAAGTCCACATGCCCACACTTGTCAAACACTTCACAAAATTGTTTTGTCACAAAATAGTGTAGGTGTTTGATTTCTTAACTATATTTCCTGACAAATAGCAATTCTTTAGTTTCTTTTTGCCCAGCATTTATTGAAGTATATCCAAAATAATAATTTCACAGAAAAACTTCCCAAAAATATTTTTAAAGATTCTTAGTAAGATAGAATTAGGGGGGAAGAAAAAAAAATCAAACTCTATTAATTTGAAGACTTTGGAGATATAGGCAAGATAAACTATTTATATATGTGTGTATATATATATGCACATATATTGTTTATATTATTTATATATTTAGATATTATGTTATATATATTTAAGTTATATATATATTTCTTTTTTTAGAGCAGTACAACAAAATGAAGAGGAAAGCATAGCAATTTCCTATAGAGCACCAACACCACTCATGTGTAACCTACACTGTTATCAGCATGGCATACCAGAATGGAATCTGTCCCCAACTCTGTGCAACCACTGATCTTTTCATTTTCTCCATAGTTTTGCCTTTTTTATAAAGTGTTGTAGTTGGAATTATGCATCACGTAGTCTTCTCAGATTGGCTTGTTTCACTTAGTAATATGCATTTAAGATTCCTCCATATGTTTTCATGGCTGGATAACTTGCCTGTATGAATCACAGATGATTTACCCACCCATCTACTCAAGAACATCTCAGAATCTTGCAAGTTTTGGCGATGGTGAACAAAGTTGCTATATACATTTATGTGCAAGTTTTTGTGTGCATGTAAGGTTTCAACTTTGGATAAATAGCAAGAAGTACAATTGCTGCATCTTAAGGGAAGAGTATGTTTAGTTTCGTAAGTAACTGCCAGCTGTCTTCCAAAATGGTTGTGCCATTTTACATTCACACTAGTACTGCCTGAGATTCCCAGTTACCCCACGTGTTGTCAGTATTCTGGATTTTGGCCATTCTAGTAGGTATTTCATTGCTGTTTTTATTTGCATTTCCCTGATGACATATGATGTCAAGCATCATCTCATATGTTTATTTGCCATTTATATTGTCTTCTTTGTTGAGGAATAAGTTAAGGCCCTGGCCTATTATTTTGTGTGTATGTGTGAAACTCTGAATTTAATTTTTTAAAATTTTATTGTAGTACAGGTGACTTACAATATTGTGTTATTTTCAGGTGTACAACAAAGTGAATCAGCCATACATATATATCCATTCTTTTTCAGATTTTTAACACTAGAGGCTATCAGAGAGTATTGAATAGATTACTGCAAGCAATATAGTACGTCCTTGTTAGCGATCCATTGTGTATATGCAATCCCAACTTCTGAATCCACCCCTCCCCACAGTTTCCCCTTTGGTAACTGTAAGTTTGTTTCAAAATCTTTGAGTCTGTTTCTGTTTTTTGAATAAGTTCTTTTGTATAATTTTTGTATGAGATTACACAAATTAGTGAACTCATAGATATTTGTCTTTCTCTGATTTACTTAGGATGATAATCCCTAGGTCCATCCATGTTGCTGCAAATGGCATGATTTTATTTATTTATTTATTTTTTTGATGGCCAAGTAATGTCCCATTGTATATATATACCATATCTTCTTTATCCATTCCTCTGTTGATGGGCATTTAGATTGCTTCCATGTCTTGGCTATTGTAAATAGTGCTGCAATGAAGATTGGGATGCATGTATTTTTCAAATTATGGTTTTCTCCAGATACATGCCCAGGAGTTGGATTACTGGATCATATTATAGATCTGTAGTTTTTAAAGGACTCTCCACACTGCTCTCCACAGTGGTTGTACCAACCTACATTCCTGACTTTTTGTTGTTGTTGTCTTTTTGCCATTTCTTGGGCCACTCCCACAGCATATGGAGGTTCCCAGGCTAGGGATGGAATCAGAGCCATAGCCACTGGCCTAGGCCAGAGCCACAGAAACGCAGGATCCGAGCCGCTTCTGCAACCTACACCACAGCTCAGGGCAACGTCTGATCCTTAACCAACTGAGCAAGGCCAGGGATCAAACCCGCAACCTCATGGTTCCTAGTCGGATTCGTTAACCACTGCGCCACGATGGCAACTCCCATTCCTGACTGTTTTTAATTGTTTCTTTGTTTGTTTTGGCTTTCTTATTGGTGAGTTTTAAGAGTTCTTTAGTCCTTAATTGGATGTGTCTTTCCCAAGTGTTACTCCCAGTCTGTGGCTTGTATTCTCATTCTCTCCATATTGTCTTTCACAAAGAATAAATTATTAAAATTTTAAAAAATTGAACTTTTATTTCTTTCATGGATTGTGTAATTGGAGTGGTATCTAAAATGGCCTCATCTTACTCAAGATCATCTATGTAATCCTCTATGAGTTTTACAATTTTGTGTTTTACAATTAGGTCTACGATCCATATTAAACTAATCTTTGTGAAGGGTGTAAAGTCTACATCTAGATTCTTTTTTTTTTTTTTTTTTGCATGTGGATTTTTAGTTGCTCCAGCACCATATGTTAAAGAGACTATCTTTGCTTCCTTGTATTACATTTGCTCCTTTATCAAAGACCAGTTGATTATATTTACGGGGGTCTATTTCTGGGCACTCTATTCTGTTCTATTGATCTTTTCATCCTTTCTTTTTACCAATACCATGCTGTTTTGGTTACTGTAGCTTCAGATTGGGCTTTTTCATTGAGATGTTCAATCTCTCTTATGTTTACTTATGGAAGTTATATTAAGTTTACACCGAATGAAATATGTGACGTGTTTGTTCCAGTTGTGCAATCACTTTGTGTCCTATAGCCAAACATCCTCTTGAATGTTCACTCAGTCATGTAGAGAAAGTGGAAAAGAAGTATCAGGCTTTAAACAAAAAATATGAAGGAAAGCAAACCCACAAGCTTCCTTTATGTGAAACTCTGCTTTGAATTATAATTTTTTACTATTTTTAACTTCTTTGTTGAATGAAAGTTTCAAGTTCTGTAATGCTTTACAATTTTCAAGAACTTCAGACACATGATTTAATATAATTTCATGATAATCCTTTTTTTATCCCCAACCCCTAAAATACCCCCACCTCTCCCTCTCCCCACTGGTAACTACCAGTTTATTCTCTATTTGTGAGTCTACTTATTTTTTTATATACATTACTTTTTAAGATTCCACATATCACTGATATACAGTATTTGTTGTTCTCTGACATTTCACTTAGCATAACAAACTCCAAATCCATTCACATTTCTGTAAATGGCAAAAATTCATTCTTTTTGTGTTATATCTATCTGTCTATATACCTATCTACATGTATACCATATCTTCTTCATCCATTCATCTATTAATGAACACTTAGGTTATGTCCATTCTTTACAATTTTCAATAATGCTGCACAAATTTACATTCCCCCAGCAGTATCGGAGGAGTCCCTTTTCATCCTTGCCAAAATTTATTATTTGTGGTTCTTTTTTTTATGATAACCATTCTAAAAGGTGTAAGGTGATAGCTCATTGTGGTTTTGATTTGCATTTCCCTGATGATTAGGGATGTTGAGCATCTTTTCATGTGTCTGTTGGCCATCTGAATTTTCTCTTTGGAAAAATGTCTATTCAGTTCATCTGCCCCCTTTTAAGTGGTGTTTTCTTTTGATGTTGAGTAAGATATTCATATATGTTGGATATTAACCCTTTATAGGTCATATCATTTTCAAATCTTCTCCCATTTAATAGTTCTTTTTTTTTTTTACTATTTTGAAAGAAATTTTATATTCTTTTACTTTTATCTCTGATGTACAGATGACTTCAAATTTCTACATACACAAAAGAGGAGCATCAATATGACTTTTCTAATCAATAGCAAACATAGTAAGTTAGTGTCTGTATCTTAGCATGAAGATCAGCTCAAACTTCTCCATGTAATCTTCCCAAACAGCCAATATTAATCATTAAAAACATAGAGCTTCAGAGGCAGAAGGGATGTAATTGTCCTTTTAATTGAAGAATAGCATAAACAAATAATTAACTTCACCTGGGAAAATACATTTTCTTCCAAAATACAGGAACTCGAGTCCCAGATGCACTGAATCACAAGTTCTATGATTAGTTTACAGGTAAATGTGAAATGAAAATGCCCATGTAATTTACCTGCACACTCTACTCCACAATAATGAATCACTGACTGATTCATACCTTTATTTATTCAAAGGCACTACACTCAGTACTTGATACATTTTTTTTTCTCTAAGCAACCCTAGGAAGTTAAGAAACTTAACCCAGTATCATACTGGTAGTAAGTGTCAAGGAGAATCTCAGTACTCAATCTGAAGCCTGAAATTTCACTCTTAGCTACCACAATATTATGCCACATTATTAGATAATTTCTCCACAGATGGCATAGAAAGAGTTGAAATTTATATCCTTGCCTTTTTCTTGAAAGCCCTATTCATGTTTTTGTCTAGATGGACTTATTTTTAAAGATAAAAACATGAGATTTGGAACCATAATTTTGAATGGAATTTTAGATCGTCCATTTTCTTATCATATTACCTAGATCATGTTCTTACCTTACCTAAGACTCTTCTCCTTTTTATTGTTGGCATTAACCTATATGTGTTTGAAGATTAAATGGAATAGCATGTGTAAAGTTCACAGCCTACTATAGCATGTGACAGAAACTCAGTGTTATCAATTTCATTTTCCTTTCTTCTTGTTTTTACTCTCCTTTATCATGCTCAGCAACAGTGATAACACGTCCACTATGAGCAAACAATTATTGTATGTTAATAGCTCCCATTTACCAAGCTGTACACTACTGTATGGTCTACGTATGTACCAGGATGTGCTGGTGAACACACATCGCATGCATGCTCCTCAGTTCTGATCAGCATGTTCACTGTGTATACTGGACATAGCATACAATGTTCCATGAGTGAGAAGAATAATTTGAGCCTAACACTAAGCTGGAATCAAGGAAAATTAATAGGCCTTGAAGTAATTCTCTCTTCTGAGAAAGTAAATGCAGTCTGAGCAGTTAAACTGATTCAGTACTGAAGGATGACCAAACAATGTTGTAAACACTGAGGATCATTTTTGAGGCAATATATTGCTTTAAATCGTGATACTAATTGTGAAAGTGCTACTCTGAGAGAAGTGAAAACCCCTACTGGTGTTTTTCTCCTGCTAATTGCAGTGAACATATCTAGAAAAAAAAAAAAAAAAACCTAAAGCAAGTATCTGAGAATTCTGGAAAGTAAACAAAAGGAAGTTGATTATGGAGTGGACTTAAAACTTGGAGCAGTGACTACATGAGGGAGAGTTTCCTTTTTTTCCCTTTCTTTCTCTTACAGCTTTGCCCCAAGTGCAAGCCCCAGCAGCTAGAAAGGAATATGAAAGAAAATCTCACAGTAGAGATTCAGAGAAAGAAACAATTCTGTGTATTAACTCACATATCTCTCAACTTAACCTCTGATTTGTGCACATACTAATTTTAAAAAGGCTTACTAAATTTGAAACCACTCCCATGAAAGTTAGGGTGCTAAATTAATCATGTATATAGCAAATTCAATCCAGCAAATGTCAGAAGGGTACCAAGAACTAATTGAGACTTGACTGTCTTTTATAGTTATAACAGTCTACTCTCAGTGGATAACAACTTCAATTGTGTATAAAAATTCTAAACCTTTATTTCTTCCCCTGACACTTTATTAGCATTGCAATATAGGTATTTTTTTCATGTTGTATATTAACATTTTTTGTAGATATAGTAATTTTTTTAAAAATTTTATATTAGAATCATGTGATTTACACACCACCATTACAACATTATGGTACTTCATTTTTGCCTATATATTTACTTTTACCTGTGATTTTTATATTTTCAAATGCTTTTATGTTGCCCTTTATTTTCCTTTCAATTCAAATTAAATAACTCTTTTTAACACTTCTTATAAGGCAGGTCTAGAAAATCTTTATCTCTCCCTGGTTTTGTAGAGGATAGTTTTTCAGGGTATACTAGTCTTGATTTGTTGTTTTGTTTTGTTTGTACTTTGAATAACTATTATCATCCAACATCATTCTGGTCTTATGCAAGGAGGAGGAAATGAAGAGTTGCTACTCAATGGGAATGCATTTTCAAGTATATATGACGAATAAGTTCAGAAATCTGCCATACAGTATTGTGTCTATAGTAGTTTAAAATTGTATTAGCATTTAATATTTGGTTAACAGAGTAGATATGTTAACTGTTATTTCTACAAGAGAAAAAAAATTGAAAAATTGCCATTTATATCATGCTAACCATAGAGCAGTGCTTTCACAGAGACAGACACAAACCAAAACAATAAAAGCTGTCAAAAAAAAAGTGAGATGCACAACATGTATCCAAATCCCAACCTAATGGCTAATCCATACATGTGGAAACCAATTGCAAGACTAATAGAGCAATACCAGATCCTTAACTGTACCAGACCATGGACTGAACTGGTGCCTCCATGAAGACAAGCCATATGATTAACCTACTCCACCACAGTAAGAACTCCCACCACTTTGAAAGCAAATGTTATAGCATTATCTCCAGTTTAGGTTGAGTGAAATAATAAACTATATAAAGTTAAATATTAATATTCTACAAAACCCAAATTAAAGGATAGAAAAAGAAAAAAAGAGTGATCATCTGTATTTTAAAGAATTTAAGAGGAAAGTAATAGTTTTTTGAGTTTACCCAGATAATATCATTTCAGACACTATCATTTCATTTCTGAAAACTCAAGTTTCCTTCACATATCATTTGCCTCCAGTCTGTAGAAGTTATTTCTTCATTCCTTGCAGAGAAAATATAAGGGTGATAGTTTCAATTAAATACTACTTCTTCAAAGAGTGTGTATTTTGCCTTCAATCCTAAGGATATTTTTACTCAATATAGAATTTTTCATTGATAGTGTTTTACTTTTTTCTTTCAGCTCTTTAAATATGTTGAGGTACATTGTATTTTTGTTGCCATGCTTTTTAAATAAAACAATCAAGTCATTTGAATTATTATTCCACTGTGCATATTAGTTTTTTTCTGTACTTTTTCTTTTTTTTAGGCTTTGTTTTTAAATAAAACAATCAAGTCATTTGAATTATTATTCCACTGTGCATATTAGTTTTTTTCTGTACTTTTTCTTTTTTTTAGGCTTTGTTTTTTATTTATTTAAAAAATTTTTAAAAATTTTTTCCTGTTCTTCAGATTAGATCATTTGCATTAATCTGTCTTCAAGTTCACTGATTCTTCTTTGTCATTTTCATTATATTATTAATCTCATCAAGATATTTAATTGTAATTTTTAAATTTATATTTTGGCAAGTTCCCATCATGGCTCAAGAGAAATAATCCAACTAGGATGCATGAGGATGAGGGTTCAATCCCTGGCCTCTCTCAGTGGGTTAAGGATCTGGGGTTGCTGTGAGCTGTGGTGTAGGTCACAGATGCAGCTCAGATAAGGTGTTACTGTGGCTGTGGTGTAGGCCAGCAGTTGTAGCTCTGATTCGATCCCTAGCCTTAGAACCTCCATGTTCTGTGGGTGTGGCCATAAAAAGACAAAAGAATTATATTTTGGTTTTTTATATAATTTCTATTTCTCTGAGATATCCTATAATTTAATTTCTTCCTTAAGCACATAAAGGGAAAACAGTATATCATGCAGACAGTATGCATAAGAACTCTGTGTTAGATATATAGACTTCAAGATAAATAGTATTATCAGAAAAATAGAATGGTATTTCACAATATAGAAGGAAGCTATAAGCTAAGGAAGCTAAAATGCATGAACCAAAAAAAAAAAAAAAAAAAGAAAGAAAGAAAGAAAAAAGGAATTATATTAAAAAAAAAATCCCCAATCACATTTGGAAATTTTAAACCCTTTTCTCAGCATTTGGTAGAATCATCAGATGAAAAGAGAATAGAAATATAGAATATTTAAAAAACCAACAATCTAGTTTTCATTTATAGAACAGTATTTAGAAGTGTAGAATATAACCCCTTTTTTTAAGTGCACAAGATATTTGACTCAAATAAGTAATTTTCTAGTCAATAAAACAAATTTAAATATATTTAAAAGGATTGAAATCACTAAATTATTCTGACTGTAATAAAATTAGCAATGATGTACACAGGAATATACTTCATAAGTAATAATTAATGCATTTCTAAATGGTTAAATATGAATTTTCAGTTGCTACAGGAAACATTTAGAGATGAGAGATTCATAAAATTCTAAGTATTCTGTTGTTGTTGTCTTTGTTTTTTTTTTCTATCATGAGAGTCAGATAAATGCTTTTGGATATCTGGCTTTAACAAAGAGCAGGAGAAACAACCCCAGTTTGGCCAAGGCTTTCTCACACTATATTTAAAATAAGTTCATATATGACATTTTATAGAAGTAGAGAGTACGTAGACATATGAGGTAAGTAGGCTCTGCTTAACTCAAAGAAACAACTCTGCAGTAAACAAATTAACAATACTTAGAGTACTTGATAATATTTTTAAGCCTTTACATGAACTGTTCTTTCAGTACACATAGAACACTTTGGGTTTTGTAGCTATGATTAATGTCATTTTAGAGATAAGCAATTTGCAGTTCAGAGAAATCATGTAATCATAAAGTAAGCAGGTGAATTAGGATTTAAATTTATGGGTGAAAAGATAAAGAAAATAGGGTGTACAGAAAAAATAGAATATCATTTCAGCCATATAACAGGAAATAGTGCCATTTGAGACAACATAGATTAAACTGGAAAATCTAATACTCAGAGAAGTAAGCCAGGCACAGAAAGATAAGTATAGTGTAATTTTACTTATGTGTGGACTCTGAAAAAGTATAACTCCCAGAAGGAGAGAATAGAATTGTTGTTCCCAAGGACTGGGGGTGGGTAAGGAGGAAAATGGGAAATAGAACTAACCTGCAGTTATAAGACACTTTAGTTCTAGATGTCTCATGAACAGCCTAGTGACTATAGTTAATAATACTATATTTTATACCTGAAATTTGCTAAAAGAGATTTTTTTTTACAGGTTGGAATTTGATTTTATTTCAAAATGATAAATAAGCAGAGGCATAGTTCTGACCATGTACTACTTTTGAAAGGCTTGTGCATTAGAGAAACAGTTCTACAAGGGCTCCAGTCAGACCAAAATGTACCAAACTCGTGATTGGTGGAGATAGCCTCTTTAATCTTCAGTGATTTAAAAAGTTTCTCCACCCTAATTCTGAATATCATAGAACGTAAAAACTACTTTTGTCATTTTTTTCCCTTTGAAAATGTTTTTTAGCTGCAAATAGGCCTCTTGTTTTCCTTACTTCATTTTTGTGACCTTAGCAGTTATATGACAACTTACTTAAAATTAGAGAGGGGAAAAAAACAAAAGCCCCTCAGGGACACTGCTTATCCATGGAAGGCTCACCTAAATAAAAAGGAGTAGATCTTAAGTGTTCTCACCACACACACACAAATGGAACTATGTTAGGTGATGGATGTATTAATTAGCATGACCGTGGTAAAATTTTACAATAAATACATATACCAGAACATGACATTGTACACCAGTGAGTACAATTTTTATCCATCAATTATACATCAATAAAGCTAGAGAAATAACACTAAAGGAATTTGATTCAAAGTTCTGGGAACTAATCACTGTGCTATTGGAGTTCCTCATCTATAGCACATAATATGTAAGGAATTGAGAGAGCATCTGCTGAAAGATGATACAGAGAAAAAAATGACAATGGTGAACTGAAAAAGCCACTTAGTGCCTTGCTTTTCCTGCCAGAATCCAAAAGATTATCTACCATGTGCTGAATCAGATATGCAAGCGATGGTAGAACCCTTTGAATAGGTCTTATGTCCCAGAATTATGATGATTCTCTGTCAGAAGTTTATGTTTCCCTCTTCCAAAACAATAACTGCCCTCTTAGGAAAAAAAAAGGAAATCTATCTATAACCTATATTCTGAATGAAGAAGAACTGGCAGGTGATATTTTTAAATTCCATTTATTTCAATTTGCCACATCTCAGAGCAGAGACAATGTTTCTTAACATTGTGGTAATTAATACATGATGTGTAATGTCTCATTTTATTCAAGGTATAGTTATTAAGCTTCTGTCAAGATGTAATAAAAGAAAATTAAAATGGCCAGGGAGGCATAATATATGGCATTTTTTTTTTCCTTCTGAAGCATCGTAAATAAGTCAGTGCAGTGTTATCCAAGCCATTTGGGAATTGCACATGGTATTATTAAAAAATTGTTTGACTGAGATGAATTGAACTAGCAGAGGTAGTACAAGTTAGAGGTATCTTTCAAAGACTATGGAGAAACTGTTGCATATGAAAGGAAGTGGAATTCACATCATCTGAAATTAACCCAAGTTAACATCCTGGGTGATAAGGATTGCGAGAATGTCTACTCCCTGCTGCTCACTTCCTTTCTTCTCAAAGTTAATAAATACAGCATCTTTTAAGGCTCATTTCCTGAAGATTGTACCCACATCAAGTGGAGGTAGTGTCTAGACTACAGAGTAGAGCCAGCAGTAAAATCCTTCTTCCACCAACAGCTAGAAGGGTCATGATCTCAACCAACCTATGGCAGTTAATTAGGTCTTTATCCCTATCAAGAATTCCTGCTCTTAAATATTTTCTTACAAATATATGCATAGGGTACATATTTTTTTCTTCTTGTAAATCCATGTTTTCCTGCTAGGAACATATAGAATAAGTGAGAACAGGATAATGTATGGAGAAAAAAAGAGATGTAGGAACAGTAACACTTCTTTTAATATTTGCTAAGATGGGAAAAAGGGAAGAACTGTGAATGATTTAGGAAAGAATCTGCATAAGGCCAGTGCTAGAAAGAGAGAGAAAGAGAAAGGAAAGAAGCAAAGAAGGGGGAAAAATGTATAATCTTTTAGAGAGGGCAGATCATGTGAAGACAATGGGAAAGCTGACGAGCTGGAAGCAGGGTAGACATGGGAGGCAGAGGGACGACTGCCCAAATTTGAAAGAATCTTGAGCAAGCAAGAGCAGATTTTGCAAAGCTTTTTGAAGATAAAGTATAAATATGGAGGAAAACATATAAAATACATTTACAGCGCAAATGATTTTAGAAACTGAACAATCCTATACAATCAGTGTTAAGCTCAAGAAAGTAAATGCTATCAGTTAATTCTAGCTCCATAATAGTCTACCTCACTAAGAATAACTGCTATCCCAAAGTTTAAGGGTATAGATTGGTTTTCCCTGCTTACATATTCTGTTTGAAAGTTGCATTTGTGAATTTCATTCCTATTATTGTATGTTATAAATCTTTAATTTGTTTTGTTATATACTGTTGTATTTAGTAAATGCATCACAGTACATTTATCTACCCCACTGCTGATGGGGATTTGGGGAATTTCTCATCCATGGGTATTACAAATAGGGCTTTAATGAATATTTTAATGCAGATATTTTGGTGAACACATGCATGTGTTAGTCTGGGTAAAACTAAAAGTATAAAGTCTGTCTCTTAGCATGGGTAAGTTAGATTTGTCATCTATATTAATACTTCCAAATACCAAAAAGGCTGCACTAACTTGTACTCACGATAGTAGTGTATGATCTTTTATATATACATAAAAATGTCATATATATATATATGTCTTACAATTTAATAATTCTCATGGGTACAAAGTAAGAGCTGATTATAATTTTAGTTTATATTTTCCTGACGAAGTGAGATGTCTTTTTCTCAGATTTTTATTCATCATTTGAATATTCTTTTATAAAAGTGTTCAAGGTGATTTTTCTTTTTACATTGAACTATGTTTAATACAATTTTACTAACTTGTGGATATTGTTACATATTTAGAATATGTCTCCATATTATATGTATTTTGTGGGGGGGGATGTTGGTGAATGGCTTGCTTTTACTTTTCTTTTTTTCTTCTTTTCCATTATAGCTTATTACAAGATATTGAAAATAATTCCCTGTGCTATAGAGTAGGACATTGTTCTTTATCTATTGCATATATAGTAGTTTTTATCTGCTAATCCCCAAATCCTAATTTATCCCCATCTCCCTTTCCCTTTGGTAACCATAAATTTGTTTTCTATGTCTATGAATCTGTTTCTGTTTTGTAAAAAGTTCGTTTGTATAAATTTTTAGATTCCACATATAAATGATATCATATATTTCTTTCTCCTCTTACTATGATAATCTCAAGGTTCAGCCATGTTGCTGCAAATGACTTTATTTCATTCATTTAATGGCTGAGTAGAATTCCATTGTGTATATGTACTACATCTGTTTCCATTCATCTGTCAATGGACATTTAGGTAGCTTCCGTGTCTTGGCTATTGTAAATAGGGCTGCTATGAACAATGGTATGCTTGCATCTTTTTGAATTAGAATTTTCTCCAGATGTATGCCCAGGAGTGAAACTGCTGAATCATATGGTACGCTATTTTTAGTTTATTAATGAAAACTCAATACTGTTTCCATGGTGGCTGTGGCAATTTGCACTCAATTACAGTGAAGAAGGGTTCCCTTTCCTCTACACTGTCTCCAGCATTTTTTATTTGTAGATTTTTTGATAATGGCCATTTTGACCAGGGTGAAGAGATACCTCATTGTAGTTTTGATTTGTATTTCTCTAGTAATTAATGATATTGAACATGTTTTCAAGTGCTTATTGGCTATCTGCATGTCTTCTTGGAGAAATGTGAATTTAGGTCATCTTCCCATTGTTTTTAATGGCTCGTTTGTTTTTTGTTACTGAGATGTACAAGCTGTTTTTCTATTTTGGAAATCATGCCCTTGTCCATCACATCATTTGCAAATATTTTTACCCATTCTGTAGGTTGTCTTTTCATTTTGTTTATGGTTTCCTTTGCTGTGCAGAAGCTTTTAAGTTTAATTAGGTCCCAGATTTTTATTTCTGCTTTTATTTCCTTTGCATTGGGAGACTGAACTAAGAAAATATCACTATGATTTATGTCAGAGAATGTTTTATCTATGTTCTCTTCTAGGAGTTTTATGATGTCATGTCCTATATTTAAGTCTTTAAGCCATTGTGAGTTCATTTTTTGTGTGTGATGTGAAGGAGTGCTAGTTACTGAGTCATTCGGGCATGCTTATATTTACTCTTTGAAGTGAGTGTTTTTCAAGAACAGGGGAAGAATTATACATTTAGGAGTTCCTGTCATGGCGCAGTGGGAACGAATCTGACTAGGAACCATGAGGTTGCTGGTTCGATCCCTGGCTTCGCTCAGTGGGTTAAGGTTCTGGCATTGCCATGAGCTGTGGTTCAGGTTGCAGACGTGGTTTGGATCCTGCATTGCTGTGGCTGTGGATGGCAGCTATAGCTCCGATTCGACCTATAGCCTGGGAACCTCCATATGCCATGAGTGTGGCCCTAAAAAGCAAAAAAAAAAAAAAAAAAAAAAGAATTATACACTTATGAAAGACTTAAAGGTTAATCTCCTTTTCCCTGGTCTGAAGTCCCTCCCAATGCTCTCTAGCTTCTGTGTTTCCTTTAATTGTACTTCCAGAAGTACTGCCAGTACAGGGCTTTGAGACTTCTGTCTAGTCTGGGCTCTTGTGCTGGGTGTAATTCACACAAAAATTGAAGCACCTTTTCCTTTTATCACTACATCTTCCTTTTACTGTAGATGACTTAAAAAATATGTAAAATTCTGTGCTGTATCCTCTTGTTCTCTGTTTCCTATTATGTATTCCTGGCATGGGGATGGAGAAACCAAAAAAAAAAAAAATTAATAGAAGTACTTTCATTTCCTTCTTGGAAATATAAAGTAAAGAATATCACTTTACTTTAGGGTTAGATGCAATGTTAAACATTTCCTCCCTTTTCCTTTAAGCATCACTTTTCAAAGAAGGAAAAAAAAGCATGCTCTATCAATTTTTTTAAGGAGTTTCCCAAGTCTCCTCATCTTCTAGAAGCCTGTGGAGATACTCTTACTCACTGCCTTCTCCATATATGCCCTGTGAAGTGAGTGATTCTTTAGGTTCCCCATCTGATGGGCCTGAAGATTTCACAGCCCTCAGCTCCAACACTTTGATCTCACATTTCACATGCAGCCACGTGCTTGGATTGTGTTAGCTTTTGTCATCTCTTAAAACAAGCAAGAAGAAAAAGTAGTGGCTTAAAACAGCGAACATTTATCTGGCTCATGGTTTTGTGATTTGTGGCTCAGCAATCTAAGTTAGACTCACCTGTGTGGTTCTGTGTCTCAGTGCTGCTTGCTGATCTGCCCTGTCTCACTCCTGTGTCCATGGTCAGTGGCTAGGTTGGCTAGGGACCAGATAAACTAAGATATCTCAGCTGGGTTATTTCATCTCTGTTCCACATGTTTCCTCATCCTCCACCTGGTTAGCCTGGGCTTACTAAAACAATGAAAGTACAGAGATTTCCATAGAGTGAGCAAAAGTGAACAAAGTCTTGAAAATTAGGCTTAGACTCTGCACAATACTGCTCTCCAACACTGCCACGGTCTGTTTTGAGGTCATCCTAGATTTAAGGATGAATATATAAATACTCTCTGATATTTCTCATAAGAAACTCAATAAATTCAAATTCAAAGGGGGGACATATGTTCTGTTTTTCAAGTTTTTGTTAACTGTGACCCTCATAGCCCAAACCGGGAATCTGACCTTCCTCATATTGGGGTGCATAACTTAGTTTCCTTTCAAACCTAAAGCTACCCCCAATACCTCAAACTGAAGTCCTCTGTTATTATTAAAAGTTTAATACTGACCCACTTAGAGGCTCAATCCAATCTTTATTCCTTGCTAAATCTCTGATGTTTCTTGAAATGCCAAACATCATAGCTAGCCTGTTTTGCTGGACTTTTTTTTTTTTTCCTTGTATAATTTTTTTTTTCCCATTTTTCTTTTTATGGCTGCATCTATGGCATATGGAAGTTCCTGGACTAGGGGCTGAATTGGAGCTGCAGTTAGGGCCTATTCCACAGCAACACTGGATCCAAGCCACATCTGTGACCTATGCCGCAGCTTGTGGCAATGCTGGATCCTTAACCCACTGAGAGAAGCCAGGAATCAAACCTGTATCCTCAGGGACACTATGTTGGGTTCTTAAGCCACTGAGCCACAATGGGAACTCCCCTCTGTGACTTTTTTTCTTTTCTTTGTAGAAAATGTTTCTACTGTTAAATGAAGGCAGGATAAAACTGAGATTTCAAATTCTTATTGGCTCCTAGAGTGGAAAAAAAATGCTAAAGCCTCTATTTTAATAATATTCTTGTAAAAATATCTGCCTTTCTATCTTTACAAATACACAGACACATGATTATAAATATATATATATGTATACAGGCATAATGTACATTTGCTTACATGTCTTGAAAATTAAAATATAGACAAAATTTATATACATATATTTATGTATTTTCTTATATAAGTCTAAAATATTTTTTTACAAAATTTAAAGCAAATAATGAACTCCTGAAATAGTGCTACAATGAAATGTCATATTTAAAAATTGGGCCATGTTTACTTTATTGATAGCAAAATACTTCAATTAAGTTCAAAAGAGAGAGTCAAAGTCACTTCTGTAACAATAGCAGTTTTCAAACCCCTGTCTTCATTCTGAGTTTCTCCCAATGCATGCTCTGTTTGCTGGACATATCCACTTGGGTGTTGTCTGATGGCTAGAAGATGATCCAAAATGGAACTCATCATTTTCACCTTCAAATCCATTCCTATCTTTGATTCCAATTTTTACATAGCTCCAATATCTACCTAATTATCTGAACCTGAAGAATCCTCTTTGGTTTCTCTTCTTCCACATTCCCTAGTCCCAATCAATGGTAGAAACAGGATGATTCTATGTGTCCCAAATCCCTGGAAAATATCACCTTTATTCCTAGTTCAGGCTTTCACTACCTCTTCTATGCAGTACTAGGTTGCCTAGCTGGCACCCCGCCTTCAAATCTTATCTCCTTGTGAAAACATAAATAAACAACAAAATAGGGGTTTTGGCGCCACTGTAACTGGCAGTTTAATGTTAGCCATCTCATCTCATGTTTCCTTACTGTTATCTGGGGAAACTTAGAAGTAATTTATCTTGGACTCCCTGAGCCTCAGTTTCTCTTTCAGCAAGATGAATATAGTTAAATGCACAGTTGATGCTCTGTGAGTTCATCCTACACTTTATAAATTTAATTTTTATAAAACATAGTCCTGAACACACCATTCCCTGATGCAGGCGTCTTTCATGACTTCTCATTGTCCTCAGAACAAATCACACACTTATTTAGCTTTTAGAGTCCTATGTCATTCTTCCCTAAATTTCATGTCTAATATTCTTTCTTACCAACTCCTTAGTTGACTCTGTTACAGATTGAGTACCTTGCCATTGCCCATCCACTCTTTCTGACCCTGCTTTCCATTTGTGCCTTGACCTGACCTGGAATGTTCTGTAGCCTGACACTGGCTCTAGAGTCAGACTACAGAGTTTCATATCCCAGTTCCATCACTTGCCAGCTGTTTACCCCTGGGCAAGTGACTTAACTACTCTGTGCCTTTTGAAATAATAATAAGACCTACGCCATAAGATGATTATAAAGATTAATATGATTATTAAGGCATTTAGAATGGTACCAGATGATAACATGTTAGTAAAAGTTATTATTCCATAGACACAACTTTTAATAGCCTTCAAATAACAACTAAACTACATCCTTTAAAGCCTTTCCTGTGCCCTCAACTAGATATAAACCTCTATTCTAAACTCATCCTTCATTTGTATGCAGCTCTTGCTATTTTATATTGTATGCTATAATAAAATGCATGCATTACTTCTACTAAACCATATACACCTTAAGAATAATAGCTCAATCTTTCGTCTAATATACCACTAAACACAAAGTAAAATTTTAATGTAGAATGAATTAATTTTTCTCACATCCCATTAATAAAGCACACCCAAATATAATCAATTTAATTGTCATTTAAAATATATCTCATCTCCTAACGGCTGTAGAAAACCCCAACTTTATACCTATATTTTTTATTTCTATGAAAAAAACATGGTATACAGCAACTGTATAAGTTATATCAGTTTAATCTAATTGATGTGCTTCAATCAGAGATCAGAATTCTAATAAAAAGTTTCATTTATAGCATATGGAACATACACACATATAAAAATGAGAGTTCAAGGCCTAAAAACTGGCATTTCTGGGTTTTGTGTAATGTTTAGGTAATACATAGTATATCTAAGGACCTTAAAAATCTTATTAACAAAACAAAATGTTATGTTTATCCAAACAAATATCTACCCAAATTCTTTATATGCTTCACAACTTAAAAACTGGTTTAGTATACTAAGACCACACATGAAGAAAGACAGTTTTTTCAACAAATACTGCTAGAAAAATTGGATATCCACATTTAAAAGAATGAAGTTACCTATATAATACAGAAAAATTAACTCAAAATGGATTAAGCCTAAGACTTAACACTATAAAAGTAATGGAAGAAAACATAAGGGAAGAGCTTAATGACATTTAGTTTGGTTATAATTTCTTGTATATGACACCAAAAGTACAGATAAATAAAGCAAAAAGTAGGTAAATGAGACTACCTCAGACATAGCACTTATACACATTGAAGGAAATAATAGAATGAAAAGGTAACCTACACAATGGGAGAAAACATTTACTAATCTAAATCTGCTAAGAGATTAATATCAAGAAAATATAAATACTCCTATACCTCAACTACCAAAACCACAACAAAAATAATTTACAACCCAAATGTCCATCAAGAGATGATTGGATCAGGAAGATGTGGTATATATACACAATGGAATATTACTCAGCCATAAAAAGAACAAAATAATGCCATTTGCTGCAACATGGATGGAACTGGAGACTCTCTTACTGAGTGAAGTAATTCAGAAAGAGAAAGACAAATGCCATATGATATCACTTATATCTGGAATCTAATATACAGTACAAATGAATCTTTCCACAGAAAAGAATATCATGGACTTGGAGAATAGACTTGTGGTTGCCAAGAGGGAGGGGGAGGGAGTGGGATGGATTGGGAGCTTGGGGTTAACAGATTGCCTTTGGAATGGATTAGCAATGAGATCCTGCTGTTTAGCATGGGAACTATGTCTAGTCACTTATGATGGAGCATGATAATGTGAGAAAAAAGAATGTATACGTGTATGTGTAACTGGGTCACCATGCTAAACAGTAGAAAAAAGAATATATTGGGGAAATAAAAAAATTTTTTTAAAAGAAGAGTAGTTGAAGAACTATTTCTACAAAGAAGATATACAACTGTCCAACAAATACATTAAAAGGTCCTCAACATCAAAAATCGCTATAGAAATACCAATCAAACCTCATACCCACCAGGATGGCCACTATCAAAACTACAAAGAGACCAACAAACAACCCCAGAAAATGACAACTATTGGAAAGGGTGGAGAGAAATTAAAACCCTTGTGCATTACTTGTGGAGAAGTAAAATGGTCCAGCCAGTACAGAAAATAAAATGGAAGGTCTTCAAAAAAGTTAAAAATATAATTATATATGATCCAACAAACCCACTTCTGGATATATTAAAAAAAAAGAGTTGCTGTATATCCATATTGATTTTAACATTATTCACAATAGCAGAAGTGGAAGCATCTCAAATGTTTATGGATGGATGAATGAATAAATAAAATGTGGCATATACATACAATGGCAAATTATTCTATTATAGGCTTCAAGTTCCCTTCAGCGAGATTAAACCCAACAGCCTTTAGCCATGTCTCACTGTAATGCCCTTCTCCCATCTTGACCAGCCTGAGCTGCTCACTCCCTACTAGAGGAGAAACATCACCCATTCCTCACCCCATCTCTGTATAACCTGTTCCCCATGCAAATAAGGTATCCTGCCCAAGACCAATAAAAAGAACAAATTGGGTCTCCACTCAGGTCTGAATTACGAGGTAGAAAGACTATTGCCCTCTTTTTTAACCTGCATGGATGTGAGTCCTCTCTCTCCCTCTCTGAAAATGTACTTTTGCTTTAATAAATTTGTAAAATGTGCTGCCCCAATGCTTTGCTATAGCAAGATGAGGTCTGAGGAAACTGACTGTATCAATTCAGCCTTAAGAAAGAAGGAACCCCTGTAACATGCTACCACATGGGTGCACCTTGAGAACATTAAGTGAAACCAGCCAAAACAAACAAAAAGACAAATGCTACATGAGTCCACTTATACAAGATATCTAAAGTAGTCATGTAACCAAGCAGGACCCTATAGGGTTTCCTGAGGCAGGCTCTTCCCCCACATCCTCTGCTTTAGCTCTTCTCTGAAGTACCTAAATAATAGTATCTGATGCACATTTCCTGAGTTGTTTTACAAATGTGAAACCCTCCCCCTACCAAATGGAGGATGTTAACTACTTGATGACCAGGAACCTAAGGATTGAAAATGTTAATGCCTATGACAGCCCTGTTACCTCACCACCAGACAATCAAAGACCTGTGCACAAGCTGATGACTTACCTAGAACCCCCCCAACACACACCTTCACCTGGTTTTAAAAAAAATGCTCTGTAATTTTATTTAGGAAATTTGGGCTTTTTAGGGGCACAAGCCACCCTGTCCTTGCATGGCCCTGCAATAATTTTTTCTCTGCTTCAGACTCCAATGTTTTGGTTTGTTTGGCCTCATTGTGTGTGGGGCACATGAACTTGAGCTTATAGTCACATTCACAGTAACAAATTTAAATGGTGACTACTGAGGGCAGGAGAGGGGAAACAGGAGTTGTTCAATGGATATAGAGTTTCATCTTCACAAGATGAAAAGCTGACAGAGATCTGCTATACAACAACATGAATACACTTAACACCATTGAACCATACACTTAAAATGATTAAGGTGGTAGATTTTATATATATTTTTACTTAAATTTAGAAACTTTAAAAAAATGTGCTCTGGGTACACAAAAATTAGTCACCTTGTTAAGATGTTATTTTGTAAGAAATTGCATGGAACACCTCTTTTAACTACGATATGGTTTTCCTCATTTATTCACTCAAAAACTCAGATGTTTAGGTACAAGTCACCGCCAATTCCTGACACCAGGCCCTTCAGTAATTGAAAGGAAACTAATGTTATTTTATAACATAGAAGAGATTGGTTCAGACTTTTACATTTTCTCTTATATTTCACTCTTCCATAACCTGTTTCTAGAGACACCTCTCTTGGATTTACTTTGCCCTGATGATGTGATCGAGCCATCAATCTGTATCTTGCAATGTTTGCCTACAATATGCATGGTAGGGCTGAGATAAGAACAGAGTAACTTGCTAGGACATAATTTATCAGGCTGGACAGGTCAGTCCTCAAGTCTTTGGGAAAAATGAAAGCTCCCTTAAGGGCAGGTGGAGCTATGTTTGCAATCTTACCTTTTCTTCAAGGGCATGTGAAGGGGCCAGTGCAGTGTCCACAGAATAGGAATATATGAAGTGCCTTACCAAGTTAAAAAGCTCTGTCAGCTTTGGCCAGATAAAAACTGCCTCTTTGTTCCAGAAAAAGGTTTTCTTTCTCCATAAGTGAATTGATCTCTTGGAAAAAGCCCTGATTCTTAGGAGTACCCCTGAGGATTCTTTTGGCTGAAAGGGACAGAAAGGCTATTGTAGCTGGCTTAAATGATGAACACATTTATTGTTTTGCATAACAAGAAGAACTGCAGGAGCAGACAATTCCTGGGTCATTACAGCTTAATGAGACCAGTTTCCCTCTAACTTTCAGCTCTGCCAGCCTTAGTGTGTTGGCCACTTCCCTGGCCACATAATGTGTACTGCAGTTCCATCTGGCACATGCTGATAATAAATACTGTGCCAAAGAATGAGGCTATCTCATCTCATGGGTTTCTACAAAAGCTAAAAATAAAAAAAAACATCTTTATCCATAGCACACCCCCAGCAGATCTCCCCTTACATTTTATTAACAATCATGGGAATATCTGGACATTCATCAATAGTAGAAAGCAATTCATCCTGTAGAAAAACAATAATGTTTTCTACACTCTGCTATTAGCCAGCTATACAATTTAAGATACATATATTTTCCCACTGCGACCCAACGTTTTTCGTTTTCCCTGTTGAGATGTAGTACTTATCCTTAATTACACATTTGCTTGGGAAATCTAATCTTATGTATATGCTGGAGTGTAAGATTCTATGTTAGACAGCAAATTATTCAAAGATAAGTAAGTGATTTCTATTACCTTTGAGGATCTTAAGTGACTAGGAAAAAAAAAATTTCTGTGTCACTGGATTCAACCTGAGAAGACAGATCAAGGGCTACTGGCAAGGAGAATAATATCTGGTATATCCTGAGACTAAAACTCATGAAACATTAGAGTCAGGAATTAGATGGAGAGAGACACCAGGTTCTAAGGGCATAATGTAAGCCTTAGATTATACTCCCCCCCCAAAGCTAACTAGTCCTGGAATTTTCTACAATTTGTACAGTAATATTTTTTCTCCTAATTTAATTTGGACATTTGGAGCCAGATTTGTTGTGAGGGAGTATCCTATGCATTATAATGTATTTAGCAGTAGCTTTGTTTTCTATTACCTGTACCATCCCCCTTCATGTGTGACAAACAAGTATATCTGCAGATATTTCCAAGTGTACATTGTGAGGCAAATCTTATCTGGCTGAGAACCACTGGTCTAGACCCTTGCAAAAGAAGTTAGTGATTACACAGAGAGAACAGACTTTGCTGTCCATGATTGGAATTATCAAATAACACATCATTCTGAAATATGTTCTCTTTCTATTGAGCAAAAATATAATTTATACTAATTAAAGATAATAACAGGGGTTCCCATTGTGGCTCAGCAGGTTAAGAACCCTATAGAGTCTCCATGAGGATGCAGGTTCAACCCCTGCCCTCACTCAGTAGGTTAAAGGATCTGGCGTTGCCACAAGCTGTAGTGTAGGTCGTGGATGCAGCTTGGATCCAGCATTGCTGTGGCTGTGATGTAAGGTAAAAGCTGCATCTCCAATTCAGCTGGCCTGGGGACTTCCATCTGCTACAGGTGTGGTCATTAAAAAAGAAAAAAAGAAGAAGAAGAAGAATAGGAGAAAGACAAAGACCAGACAAGGTAAACCTGTCTGGAGATTGGACTATCAAGTCAGGGACCTAGCAGCCATCTAGACTGGGCTATGATTAAATGCCTTACAGGGATCTAAGATCTGGGCTATACTTAGAACCAACAGGTTATGACAGCAAACAAAGAGAGCTTGACAGACCGCTGGTCTGGCCACTAGCTCATCATTGCATTACTTGAGGCAATGGTGTAATGGAGAGCAAGCCAATGAAGCTTCAGGGAAGAAAATGAACTAGAATTTGTTAAAGCCATTTAGGGGCTGTGCATGTTTATACTTTGTCTCATTTAGTATAATATACTATTAAGATAGAGAGTATATAGTATGCCTTTGAGGTAGTTGTTATTGTTCTCATTTTAGCAAATGCAGACTAGAAATATGGAGAAGTTAATAGTTTCCCTCAAATTGCCTAACTAGTAAGTAGAGGAATAGAGATTAGAGCTCTCCAGAGCCTTAGTTCAAGCTGTTGGGACACACAAACCAGTATCTTTCAACTGGATTATTTCCATCAATAGGTAAGACAATTAGGCATTTGTTATTCTTTTAAAAATACATATAAGAACATTATCTTTCCTGAGAGATCAGGAGTTTGTCCAAAATGAACTGAGATAGTTGTTCCTCTAAAGGAAATGGGAAAACTTTTCATGAGTCTTAACCTGCAGCTGTTGAATTTCATGTGTATTCAAAATAGCATATTTAATATAAATATATGTACATACCCTCAGAGTACATTTTAATCCTTGCACTAACCTTCTCCAGCTGCCATAACTAAATACAACAGTCTGGATGAATTTAACAATGAAAATTTATTTTCTCATGGTTCTAGATACTAAAAGTTCAAGATCAAGGTGCCAGCATGATCCGTTTCTCTTCCTGGCTTGCAGACGGCTGCTTTTTGGCTCTATCTTCACATGCATTTTCCATGTTGTGTGGGTACAGGAGGAGAAGAGATGGTGAAGTGAGAACTCTCTAGTGTCTCTTCTTACAAAGACACTAATCATGTCAGTTTAGGATCCCACCATTGTGACATAATTTCAACTTTTAATTTCTTTCTTTTTTTTTTTTGTCTTTTGTCCTTTTTAGGGCTGCACCTACGGCATATGGAGGTTCCTAGGCTAGGGGTCTAATCAGAGCTATAGCCACTGGCCTACGCCAGAGCTACAGCACTGCCAGATCCAAGCCACGTCTGCAAATTACACCAAAGCTCATGGTAATGCCGGATACTCAACCCACTTAGCAAGGCCAGGGATCAAACCCGAAACCTAATGGTTCCTAGTTGGATTCATTTCTTCTGTGCCACAATAGGAACTCCAACTTAATTATTTCTTTAGAGAACCCTATCTCAAATTGCAGCCGCACTAGAGGTCAACACATTAAAATATGAATTTTATATGGACATAAACATAGATTGTCAGTCTATAACAATTCTCCATCAAACTATATACATAAAAAGATTTAGAATTGAAAGCCAGACATGTCATCCTGACTGGGCCTTATGATCGTCATTACTCTTCTTTGACTTATGTTTCCCATCTTTTATTTGAAAAAAAAAAATGGAGAGAAATATATCCTAACTGAATAAAAGCTCTTTTTTTCAAATGAACTTGAAAGAAAACAAAAATTAAGATTTTTCCCTTTGCTCCTTTGCAGTGGGTGGGGATGAACTAAAATCATGCCAGCCTTCATAAAGACTATAGATAAATAGTCTACAGAAGGTGTCACAGATGCAAATGCTTATTAGGGCTGGGAAGGTTGTGTGGATGAGAGAAATGACTGACTATAATACATAGATGGATTTGAGGTCTGTTACAAAGTGGAAGACACATAGAACTTAGTTAGAGTAGTACACCTGAGAGGCAGTTTTGCTACCTCATTATAGACACTGGTGCTAGAGACATACTAACTGGCTTCAAATCCTAGCTCCACTTACTGTGTAGTCTTGGGCAGTTAGTTAATCTCTTTGTACCTCAGTCTGTAAAATTAGAATAATAATAAAACCTACCTCACAGGACTGCTGAGAAGAATATGTTATGATAGTCACATGATCAGTGCTCAATAGATGATTGCTTTAAAATAAATCACATTTTCCTCATGATGGGGCATAATGTGAGAAAAAGAATGTATATATATATATATATATGTAAGTGTGTGTGCAGTAGAAAGTTGACAGAACACTGTAAACCAACTACAATGGAAAAAATAGAAATAATTAAAAATAAAAAATAAAAATACAATACCTTGAATAAACTAACTGGTGTGTGAAAAGCACACTAGAAAGAAACATTAGTAGAATAAATTATGCAGAACAGATAATTGAGTTGGAAGACAGATTGGTGGAAATACTTCTGTAGAACAGAATGAAGAACAAGGAGTGAAAGGAAATGAGGCCAGTTTAAGAGACCTCTGAAACAATGTCAAATGCAACAACACTTGCATTATAGGGGACCCAGAAGGAGAAGAAATATAGAAAGGGACTGAGAAATATTTGAAGAAATAATAGTTGAAAAATTCCCTAACATGGGAAAGGAAACAATCATTCAAGTCTAGGCAGCTCAGAGAATCCATACAGGATAAACCCAAGGAGGAACATGTTGAGACACACAGTAACAAAACTGACAAAAATTAAAGAGAAAGAGACAATATTAAAAGCAACAAGGGAAAAGCAACATATTATATACAAGGGAATCCCCATAAAATTATCAGCTGATTTTTCAGAAGAAAATCTGCAGGTCATAAGGGATTGGCATGATATATTTAAAGGGAAAATCCTACAACCATTAATAATCTACTCATTGGAGTTCCCATCATGGCGCAGCAGAAACAAATCTGACTAGGAACCATGAGGTTGCTGGTTCAATCCCTGGCCTAGCTCAGTGGGTTAAGGATCTGGCATTGCCATGAGCTGTGGTGTAGGTCATGGACGCAGCTTAGATCCTGCATTGCTGTGGCTCTGGTGTAGGCTGGCAGCTATAGCTCCAATTAGACCTAGCCTGGGAACTTCCATATGCCATGGGTGCAGCTCTCAAAAAAACAAAATAATAATAATATACTCAGCATGACTCTCATTTACATTTGACAGGAACAGCAAAAGCTTTGCAGACAAGAAAAGCTAATGAATTCAGCACAACCAAATACATCACTGAAATCAAATAGGAAATTAAAAAATACCTAGAAACAAACAAAACCAAAACTCAATGATCCAGAACGTATGGAGTGCAGCAAAAGCTGTTCTAAAAGTGCAGTTTATGGAGAAAAAGCTTACCTCTTGAAACAAGAAAAATCTCAACCTAACTTTACATTTAAGGCAACTAGATAAAGAACAAACAAAACACAAAATTATTAGAAGAAAATAAATAATAAAGATCAGAAGTAAATGAAAAAGACAGTCCAAAAACAATAGAAAAGATCAATGAAACTAAAATCTGGATCTTTGAAATGATAAAATCTATAAACCTTTAACTAGATTCATCAAGGAAAAAAAAGAGAAAGGGGCCAAATCAATCAAATTAGAAATAAAAAAGAAAAAACAACTGACACCACAGATAGACAAATGATCACAAGAGAAGACTTACAAGCAAATATATGCTAACAAAATGGACAAACTAGAAGAGATGGACAAATTCTTAGAAAGGTTCAATCTCCCAAGTCTGAACTAGGAAGAAATAGAAAACATAAACAGAACTATTACAAGTACGGAAATTGAATCTGCAATTTTAAAACTCCCAACAAAAAAAAAGTCTAGTCTAGATGACTTCAGAGGTGAATTCTATCAAATACTTAGAGAAGAGTTAACACCTGTCCTTCTGATATTATTCAATAAAATTGCAAAGGAAGGACTACTTCTGAACTCATTATATGAAGACACATCATTTGTGATACCAAAAGTAATGATACAACACAGAAAGAAAATTACAGGCCAATATCACTGATGAATGTAGATATAAAAATCCTTAACAAAATACTCTCAAACCAAATTCAACAATACACTGAAAGAATCATCAGCATTATCAAATAGGATTTATCCCAAGGATGCAAAGATTCTTTAATATATTCAAATCAATCAATGTGATACACTATGTTAACAAACTGAAGAATAAAAATCATTTGATCATCCCAACAGATGCAGAAAAAGCTTTGGACAAAATTCAACACCCATTTTTGATTAAAAAAAAATTCTCCAGATACTACCTGGAATATAGAAGGAAAATACCTCAGTATAATAAAGGCCATATATTACAAACCTACAGTTAACATCATTCTTGATGAAAAGTATAAGCATTTCCTCTAAAATCAGGAAAAAGACAAGAATGCCTACTTTTGCCACTTTCATGTAATGTAATTTTGAAAGTCCTAGCCGCAGCACTCTGAGAAGAAAAAGAAATAAAAAGAATCCAAATTTGAAAAAAAGTAAAGCTGTTAATGTTTCCATATGACATGATAATATAAATAGAAAATCCTAAAGATGCTAATAGAAAACTATTAAAGCTCATCAATGAATTCAGCAAAGTCTGAGAATACAAAATCAATTAACAGAAACCTCTTGCCTTTCTATAACAATGAAAGATCAGAAATAGACATTAAGGAAACAATCTCATTTACCATTGCATCAAAATTAAAAAAACACCTAGGAATAAACCTAATTGAATTTTGAAAACTATAAGATGCTGATGAAAGAAATCAAAATTGACAAATCAAAGTTGACAAAGTTGACAAAAACATGGAAAGATATACCGTATCCCTGGATTAGAAGAATCAAATATTGTCAAAACGACTGTACTTCCTAAGGCAATCTACAGATTCAGTGCAGTCCCTATCAAATTACCAATGACATTTTTCCAGAACTAGAACAAAAAAATTTTTTAATTTAGGTGCAAACACAAAAGACCCCCAAATAGCCAAAGCAATCTTGAGGAAAAAATAAACAAACCAACAAACATGGAGCTGGAGGAATCAGGATCCCTGACTACACACTACACTACAAAGCTACAGTCATAAAAGCAGTACAGTAATTGCACAAAAACAGAAATACAAATAAATGGAACAGGAAAGCCTAGAAATTGTAGTTCCCATTGTGGCACAGTGGAAACAAATCTGACTAGGAACCATGAGGTTGTGGGTTTAATCCCTGGACTTGCTCAGTGGGGTAAGGATCAGTGCTGCTGTGAGCTGTGGTGTGGGTTGCAGACGAGGTTCAGATCCTGCATTGTTGTGGCTGTGGCATAGGCCAGTAGCTACAGCTCCGATTAGACCCCTAGCCTGGGAATGGCCACAGGTGTGGCCCTAAAAAGACAAAAAAAGAAAGCCTAGAAATAAACCCAAGCACCCATGGTCTATTAATCTATAAAAAAGGAGGTAAGAATATACAATGGAGCATAGATGGTCCATTGAATAAGTGGTGCCAGGAAAACTGGATAGCTCCATGTAAAGGAATGAAATTAGAATATTTTCTAACTCCACATAACAAAAATAAACTCAAAATGGATTAAAGACCTAAATGTAAGACCAGCTACTACAAAACTCTTAGAGGAAAACATAGGTAGAACACTCTGTAATATATCACACCAATATCTTTATAGATCCATCTCCTAGAGTAATGGAAATATAAACAAAAATAAACAAATGGGACCAAATTAAACTTAAAAGCTTTGTACAGCAAAGGGAATCATAAACAAAACAAAAACTCAACCTATAGAATGGGAGAAAATATTAGCAAACAAGGCCACCAACAAGGAATTATCTTCCAAAATATACAAACACCCCATCAGTTCAATGCAAAACAAAACACACAATCAGAAGATGGGCAGACAATCTAATTAGAAATTTGTCCAGAGAAGATATACAAATGGCCAAAAGGCACATGAAAAGATGCTCAACATCACTAATTATTAGTGGAAAGCAAATCAAAACTACAATGAGGTATCACCTCACACTGGTCAGAATAACCATCATCAAAAAATCTACAAAGAAATGCTGGAGAGGTTGTGGAGAAAAGAAACACTTCTATACTGTTGGTGTAAATTGTTAGTCACTATGGAGAACAGTGTGGTAGTTTCCTAAAAAACTAGAAGTAGAGCTACCATATAATACAGCAAACCCACTCTTAGGCATATATCTGGAGAAAATCATAATTCAAAAAGATACATGTACACCAACATTCACTCTAGCACTACTTAAGATAACAAAAACATGGAAGCAACCTAAAAGTCCATCAACAGAGGAATGTATAAAGATGTAGTGTATTTACACAATGGAATATGACTCAGCTTTTAATAATATGAAATAATGGTATTTTCAGCAACATGGATGGACCTAGAGATTATTATACTAATTGAAGTAAAGCAGACTGAGAAAGACAAGTGTCATATATTTCTTATGTGTAAAATCTGAAAAAAAGAGATACAAATGAACTCATGTACAAAACAGAAATAGACACACAGATATAGAAATCAAACTTATGGTTACCAAAAAGAAAGGGGGAAGGGATAAATTAGGAATTTGGGATTAACAGAAACACTGCTATGTTTAAAACATATAACTAACAAAGACATACTGTATAGCACAAGGAAAAATAATACAATATATACAAAAATAATATATATACATATATATATATATATATACACAACTCAATCACTTTGTTGTACATCTGAAATGAACACAACATTGTAAATCAAGTACACTTTAATTTAAAATAAATAATTTGGAGTTCCCGTCATGGTGCAGTGGTTAACGAATCCGACTAGGAACCATGAGGTTGCGGGTTCGGTCCCTGCCCTTGCTCAGTGGGTTAACAATCCGGCGTTGCCGTGAGCTGTGGCGTAGGTTGCAGACACGGCTCGGATCCCGCATTGCTGTGGCTCTGGCGTAGGCCGGTGGCTACAGCTCCAATTCGACCCCTAGCCTGGGAACCTCCATATGCCTCGGGAGCGGCCCAAGAAATAGCAACAACAACAACAAAAAGACAAAAGA
Source organism: Sus scrofa (assembly GCF_054392235.1). Lineage (NCBI taxonomy): Eukaryota > Metazoa > Chordata > Mammalia > Artiodactyla > Suidae > Sus > Sus scrofa. The sequence continues at coordinate 142,026,662 of NC_139396.1, read as the reverse complement.
CAAAAAAATAAAATAAAATAAAATAAATAATTTGCAGGAATGCACTTATTTTTTCATTAAAAGTCTGATCTCCTGGACTCTGACCAACTGAAACTCTGAATTTAAGGTGGGTGCCTATGTGTTTCTGTGTGTGTGTGTTTGTACACTATGTACAATACACATATGGAATTTTTCTTAAGTTTTTTTTTTTTTTTTTTTTTTTTTTTTTTGCTATTTCTTGGGCCGCTCCCGCAGCACATGGAGGTTCCCAGGCTAGGGGTTGAATCGGAGCTGTAGCCACCGGCCTACACCAGAACCACAGCAACGCGGGATCCGAGCCATGTCTGCAACCTACACCACAGCTCACGGCAACGCCGGATCGTTAACCCACTGAGCAAGGGCAGGGACCGAACCCGCAACCTCATGGTTCCTAGTCGGATTCGTTAACCACTGCGCCACGACGGGAACTCCGGAATTTTTCTTAAGTTTTAATGAGATATAATTGACATATAGCACTGTATAAGTTTAAGGTATACAGAACAATTATTTGATTTATATACATCATGAAATGATTACCACAACAAATTTAGTCACCTTTATAATCTCATATATATGAAAAATAAAAAAACTTTTCCATGTATGAAACCTCTTGAGATTTACTCTTAATAACTTTGATTATATAATATCCAGCAATGTTAATTATATCAATTGTACATTATATCCTTAGTACTTATTTACTTTATAACTAGAAATGTATACCTTTTAATCAAAATAATTCCCCCTTCTCTCACCACAAATCTGGTCTCTTTTTCTATGTTTTTTTTTTTTTTAAGTATAATTGACCTACAAACTTATATTTGTCCCTGTGAGATGTTTCTATACATTATAAAATGATCACTATAATAAGTTTAATAACCATCTGTCATCATACACAGATATTACATTATCACTGATTATATTCCCTACACTGTACATTTCATAACTGTAGTTCATTTATTTTGTAACTGAAAGGTAATACATCTTAATCTCCTTTACCCCTTTCTCTCATCTGCTCAACCCTATTCCCTTGAGCAACCATTTGTTAGTTCTCTGTTTATATTTTGTTATGTTTATTTACTTGGTGTTTTGGGGGGGGTCACCATGGCATGGGCAAGTTGGGCCAGGGATTGAATCTGCATCACAGTAGCAACCCAAGCCACTGCAGAGACAATACCAGATCTTTAACCCACTGTGCTACAAGACAATTCCTGTTTGATTTTAAGATTTCAGCTTTGGTTAAAAGATTCCATCTTTTAAGATAAAATATACCCTTTTATCACTATTTGAGAAGCCACTAAAAATTTGAAAATCCTGAAAACATGAATTATAATGGAACTGAACAAAGAGAAAAATTTCTAGGCTAGAAACAACTGAAAAATCTATGAAGATTTTACTCAAAAATAAAAACCCTCCATTTTGACCAATTTATAAGAAAAAGAAAAAATAGGAGCAATAAATGTCATAAGATTAATTTATTTCTATCAATAGTCCTGCCTGAAAAAAAGCATATAATTAAAGAGGCTAAAATCACATAGTAATCAATGAAATAAAATATTAAAGATTAAAAACAAGCCATCTGTGAGAAAATAGCAAACAATGAGGCAAATGAGAATAAATGATATCTGAACATTAACAATTTTATATTTATGCATTTGGATTTTAGGTACAAAACAAATACCAGTTTAATGTAGGAAAAATAATAAATCAGGATAAGTAAAAGGAAGAATATAAAAATTAGCCACTATGCCTCAGACAAACATAATTAAAATTTCAAGGTAGTTTTCATCTTTCCTACTTATACTTAATTATTATTTCTTATCCAGCAGGCACAGGCATGGATTTGGAAAGATAAAACTTAAGAAATAAGAGATGTTTATGGGAGAAATAATACAAGAAGCCCTTTCAATACACTCTCGCTAATATGGCACTGATCTAGACATTATGCCAGCAAAATTCAAGGCATTATCTTGTTTTAGGGGAGAAAAGAAAATTGATGAAATATATTCATAGAGGCAAAGACGTTAAAGTTGGGAAAGACCTAGGACATCGTATCTTTTTACCTCACCTTTTCATAACACACACACACTCACGAATTCAAGTAGGAATCACCGATTTTCACACAGACCAAAGCTGAGACCCTACATGAGTGAGCACTAGAGTTCAGAGCTCCTGACTCTCCTGAGTATGACATCATGTCATGCCTCAGGGAGTGGGCCCATTTCTTGGGATGAAAACTGTGAACATGACTCTGGGAAAAGCTGGTATAGACCTGCTGAGGAGTTCTCATTCAGAATCTATAGTCTCATCAGCAAGACGCAGCACAGAACCCAGAAACAACTCCTAACTTACAAAAATTCCACCCAAAGGCCAGGCATCTCCCATGCACCTAGGTAAGTCACTCTGTCTTTGCTTGGGGGATTGGATCTATGGCATTTGATGGGCCTGGCCATTCTTTTACTTTTTGGTCTTTTTTGTCTTTTGTCTTTTTAGGGCTGCACCTGTGACATATGGAGGTTCCCAGGCTAGGGGTCTAATCAGAGCTGTAGCTGCCGGCCTACCCCAAAGACATAGCAACGCCAGCTCCAAGCCGCGTCTGTGACCTACACCACAGCTCACGGCAACACTGGATCCTTAATCCACTGAACAAGGCCAGGGATCCAACCCGCAACCTCATGGTTCCTAGTAAGATTCATTTCTGCTGTGACATGATGGGAACTCCGAGCCTGGCCATTCTTATCACACACTCCCTCTGGGTTTAATTATGGTTCTACATGTGAATTACAGAAAAAAATCAAGTCTTGAGAATCACTAACATTGGTAGTAAAATCACAAACATTTTAAATCTGAAATTACACAAAGAAAAAGGAGAGTGGTAAATATTCAAAGCGGTGTCCACACTACTAAAGAATTAGTAGACATGAGGAGTTCCCATTGTGGCTCAGTGGTTAACGAATCTGACTAGGAACCATGAGGTTTCAGGTTCGGTTCCTGGCCTTGCTCAGTGGGTTAAAGATCTGGCGCTCCAGTGAGCTGTGGTGTAGGTTGCAGACGCTGCTTGGATCCTGCGTTGTTGTGGCTCTGGCGTAGGCCGGCAGCTACAGCTCCGATTTGACTCCTAGCCTGGGAACCTCCATATGCCACGGGAGCGGCCCAAGAAATGGCAAAAAGACAAAAAAAAAAAAGAATTAGTAGACATGATATAGGGACACTCCTGTCCTGTGATTCAGTCTAACATTTAATGAAAACCTACCATGTGATGGGAAATATGCTAGGAACATCCCAGTGGCACTTCGTTTAGTCCTTTTGACAATCCCCTGAGGCAGGTCTGGTTATACACTTTATATAAGGCCTGTAAGGCTTAGAAAAGTTAACTAACACTCAATGCATAAAGGTTGTAAATTGAAGAGCTGGGATGGTAGCCAATGGATTTAATTCTCCCCAACATCATGCTCTGGCTAAACTCAGACAGCCCTTCTTGGTAATTATGAGACAGAGAATTACTAGATTGACAGACAAAATAAGAGCTATTAAAAAAAAAGGTTAAGTAAATTGCTTCAAGTGCTATGAAATCACATATGCTAGAAAGATGCTGCACAAACTAATACAGATTGTAACGATTTTTGCATCTTGATTATTATCCAGGAACAGGGTAAAACCTTTTTCCAAATTATATTGCCACAAAATCCATGCAGTGTCACTAACAAGATATGGCTATTATTATCCTCATTTTACAAATAAGAAAATTGAGAATCATAGTTCCTAAATAACTCATCTCAAGTTATACAACTTGTAATTTAAAACAAGTAACATGACAAAATGAGTCTGTCCCTGATTATGGTACATGTTTACATTTCAATGGAGGTTGCCACTGGATAAATCATCATGTCAAAGTAGGAAGAACATATTTTCAGAGTATAGAACATCCCTAAATTGGCTTTACAAAAAAAAAAAAAAAAAAAAAAAAAAAAAAAGGATGTGCTATCCTAATTTCATTCCATATTGAAAGCCTTGTCAAAGGCCAGAGCTGGCACACAAACCTGAATTCAGGTACATTTATCTCAAGACATCAACAAAATGGAAGTTTTCAATTCCCATCCTAGACTTTCCACCATTTCTGAAACAAGAGCATAATCATGCTAGATGTTTTCAGGATGCCAGTCACATTTCATTCTGCAAATGGCCTTCAAACACACATACAAAATATCTGAATTCCATTCTCTCTAATTCCATTCTTTTTTAAAAATTATTTTTCCTACATACTTGCAGCATTGCATTTTTTGGGCCAAGAAACTACCACCCTGAAAACCTTGAACTTGGAAATGACCTTCAGGTAAGGAGAGGGGCTTAAGAAGGCAAGAACAGGTTTTTAAGGATCCGAAAATTCCTAGAAGCTAATAGCACGTTTTTACCCGAATGAGATAACTGCTGTGGCATATATGGATTCTAAAGAACCCAAAGAGCTTAAAGATCACTACTCTAGTCAAAACTCACTGGGTGACCCTGGGAAAGTCATTTGATGATTTTGTCAAATAGAAGCAATGCAATATTTGAAGGATGCACCTTTAAAGTGATGACTATTTTATGAAATAGAGGGCTATGTAAAAATGAACAGTTATTAACTCTCATCTCCCTGGAGAGAAAGCTTATATAGTTGTATAGACCATGTCATGAAGGTTCTTCTGGGCAAGTTCCATTGCACTTATCTTATTTAGAAGCTCTACTTTGATGCTTTAATCATTTTTCTTCTATGCCAGTCTTTTAGTATTCTGTACTCAATGCATTACATAATTTTTTTGTCTTTATGTTCCAAAATCCAAAAAAATGTGGGTTAGGAATAAATGCTATACATGGAAATAGTTAACACTGCATTTCTGCATATTGATGTGTGGATGGGAGTTCAAATGAAAAGTCAGCCACCTGTAATTTTCCAGGTGGTACACAATCACTTCCAGGTAGGTTAAGGAACCTCTGATTTTTAAATCAGAGAATCTGATCTGAGTAGAAAGGGACAGTTATACACTTGCTCTGGAGGTATCTTCCAATAGAATTAATATTATTAAATGTCAATTAATAGAATTCATATCATTAAATGTTTCTTACATATTGCTTCTAAGTATCATCTGAAAGCTAAGTATTGCTTTGATGTCTATAGAGCATTGTGTGTAAATATGCTGTCGCTGTAGAAAAATCAGCAAGGCCAAGTGTGATTGTGTCTTGGTGTCTGTTACCCTTTTAGAAGAGCTTTTATTTGTGGGACAAAGTCACATTAATTGGATTTTTTTCCCCTGGGTAGAAATATTTCGTAATTGGAAGACATCCCCAGAGCAAGTGCATAGCTCTCGCTTTCTACTCAGAAGAGAGTGTCTCATTTAAGAACAGTCTCTACTGAGGTACCTTAATCTTCCTGGGAGTGATTGTGCACCACCTGAACAATGCCACAGCGAATTTTCTGCAGAAACTACATAATCTGGCATTTAAAAAGAAGAATTTTTTTAATTCATTTGGCCTGAGCAAACTGAATATTCTGAAATCTAGTTAAGAATTTTGCAGTCAAGATGAAGATGATCTAGAAAGAATAAAGAAGGTCTTCATATTAAATCCCTGTATAAATAAGGATCCCTACCCTACTTGACTGAAGCAGGGAGCACATAGCTGTCTTTCCTCACCATTGACCAAGAAGTTATAATTTCTTGGAGAAATAATTTGAATGTAGGAAAGGTAGATTGCTCCAACAACTGGATAAAGAGACCCCTCACATGCAGACAAAACATGTTCTAAATTAATGGGATCCTAGAAGATCAAGGTTAGACTAAATAAAAAGACCTTGCATGTTATGTAGTCCAACTTCTACCTATGCTTTAATCCTTGCTACATACTCATGCTGTGCACACATTTGGGTGATGCTAGAATACCTACACTAATAGTGAGATCACTACCATGCGGTTGAACAGCTCTAATCCTTTTTTATTTATGTATTTATGCAAACATTTATTTACAGGCTACTTTTTGATAGACATTCTGTTACACAGTGAACCTGATACACACAAACACATATTCAGAGGGCCCATATGCTGGCAGGAGATGCCACTAAACTAGCAATTACAATAGCACCTTCTTCCTTATATTGAACTAAATTCTCAGCTTAAAACTTGCTATTTCTGAATTAATCTCTTAAAGGCATAAACAACGCATAACACAATATCCTACAGGCCAGACCCTTTGGCCTCCAGGGTTTCATCAGGCTTCTTTTGTGTAGATTAAAAATCCCCACTTCAATTCATGTATTCCTTATTTCATCCATTCATTCAACAAGTATGTTTTCATTATATATCATGTACCAAGTCCTGGAGAGATAGCAGAAAAATTGTAGCCACTGTCCTTGTCTTCAAGAGTCAGATCATCTAGTGTTCCTTAATCTTTCATTGTTTTGAGATAAACAAATTCCCAAATATCTCTTTACTTACTCCTTGAAATATAATCTACTGTAAAAAAATAGTATAAGACACAGCCCCTGCCTTTAGACTGTAAGGTCTTTTTTTAAAAATAATTTATTAGAGTATAGTTGATTTACAAGCTTTAGCACAGCAAAGGAGACCAAAAAGAAAACAGACAACTTACAGAATGGGAGAAAATAGTTTCAAATGATGCAACTGACAAGGCTTAATCTCTAGAATATACAAGCAACTTATATATCTCAACAGCAAAAAAGCCAACAACCCAATTGAAAAATGGACAAAAGACCTGAATAGACATTTTTCCAAGGAAGATATACAGATGGCCAACAAACACTTGAAAAAATGCTCAACATCCCTGATTATTAGAGAAATGCAAATCAAAACTACCATGAGATACCACCTCACACCAGTCAGAATGGCCATCATTAATAAGTCCACAAATAACAAGTGCTGGAGGGGGTGTGGAGAAAAGGGAACCTTCCTGCACTGTTGGTGGGAATGTAAGCTGGTATAGCCACTATGGAGAACAGTATGGAGGTACCTTAGAAAACTGTACATAGAACCACCATATGACCCAGCAATCCCACTCTTGTGCATATATCCAGACAAAACTTTCCTTGAAAAAGACACATGCACTCACATGATCACTGCAGCTCTATTCATATTAGCCAAGACATGGAAACAACCCAAATGTCCATCAACAGATGATTGGATTAGGAAGATGTGGTATATATACACAATGGAATACTACTCAGCCATTAAAAAAACAAAATAATGCTGTTTGCAGCAACATGGATGGAACTAGAGAGTCTCATTCTGAGTGAAGTTAAGTCAGAAAGAGAAAGACAAATACCACGTGATATTGCTCATGTCTGGAATCTAATACACAGCACAAATGAACCTTTCTACAGAAAAGAAAATCATGGACTTGTGGTTGCCTGGGGGGAGGGGGAAGGAGTGGGAGGGATTGGGAGTTTGGGGTTAAGGGTTGCAAACTATTGCTTTTGGCTGGATTAACAATGAGATCCTGCTGTGTATCACTGAGAACTATGTCTAGATACTTACACATAGCACAACAATGGGAGGAAAAAAAAATATGTATACATGTATGTATAACTGGGTTCTCATGCTGTATAATGGGAAAAAAACTGTGTTAGGGGAAATAACAATAAAAAATAAATTAAAAAGAAACAAAAAAACAATGCTGTTTCAATTTCTGCTGTATACCAAAGTGACACAGACACACACACACACACACACATATTCCTCTCATATTATCTTCCATCATGGTCTATCCTAGAGACTAGATAGAGTTCCCTGTGCTATACAATAGGATCTCACTGCTTACCCATTCTAAATATAACAGTTTGCATCCACTAACCCCAAGCTCCCAGCCCACAGACTGTAAGGTCTTGTAAAACCATGGGTACTTTCTGCTTCCTTGTCTGTGTCATGAATCCCCAAGGCAATTAGCTATATAGCAGTTATTTATCTATAGCATCACTCTTATAGACACCTAAAATATGTAATTACCATTGCAGTTGTTATAATTAACTTATAATTTTAATAGAACACATATCAAGTATTTGCAATTAATATTAAATATGCATTGTATATAGATACAATTTCTCCCATGATGGGTAAGTCAGAAATCCCATTTACCAAATGCAAAAACAGTGATGCTCTATTCCTTTTCTTGGGATTATTTTTGAGAACTTGAGATCTCTCAGTTTTTCGTAGACACTAATATAGGTCCTAAAGAGTGCAGGGCCACAGAATAACTCCTGAGCCACACTCCCAATCATACTTCTCTTCCCTCTGGTGTTGGCTTCAGCTCAAGTTACTGTGACTTATTTTTTGCTTCTGAAGTCTAAATGATACAATTGAGTGGTCCCCTGCCTCCTTTTAATTAAAGGCACAAAGTTATCAGGAAACTCTCCAATATACTCAGATTTGAAGAGAAGTTTTCTTTAAGTTTTTCCTTGGTTACTCTTTTTTATCCCTTTCATGGACAGAGCCCTTGCCTTTCTCCATTCAGTTTTCTAAAGCACTAAATTTTCTCAAGCCTTCCTCTCTCTGCAATATAATTATACAATTTTTTATGACTGTTCTCTCATAAGGATATTTTAATATGACATATACAAAAATAGTTGAATTTTTAGTAATTTCATTAACAAGTTATAAGCAAAGAGGACATTATTAATATTTCCCTAAACCTCACGTCATTGTCATCTTTTACCCCTGAGAAGGGCTTTGACAGAATTAGAGAGATCAGACATCATTTGCGAGATAGGACACATGTAACATCCTCAGAGATTTCCGTGACTATTCAATCCAAAATTGCATCCATCGCAAGTCTCTCTCTTATGGTAATAGTTTTATTTTCTATAGAGAATATTCCATGACTTGAAATTGCATTACTAATCTGCTTCTTTACTTGTTTATGCCTATATTTCCCCCATCACAGCTCCACTCCCATTCCTAACTAGAAAATTAGTTATACAAGAACAGGCACCATAAGGGTATTATTGGTCCCCGTATTTCCATATGGCATATAATTAATAGTAAATAAAGGTATACACACACACACATACACACACATACACACACACACACCTTAAATAATGAACCAGGAGAGATTTATTTTTCACACTGGCTTATAAAGGACTGACTTGTTCTAAGCAAACTGCTCATTCTTAGATTTTACATTAACTGGTTGTATCTAATGTTTTCTAATATCTATCTACTCAACAATAAAAATGAACATACTCTTTACTTTCATTTAATAAATAAATTTGCTGAGTACTTTTGAGACTCTGGATAAAGATGGTAACATAGGAGGTTCCTGAATTTCCCAATTCCCACAAGCACATGAAATACATACCTGCAGAGAAATTCCCTCTGAGAGATACCTAGACATGGTTTGAGTGAATCCTGCACATCAAGAGACTGAGAGTACCCATATAGAAATAAATAGCTGTGAATGAGACATGCTTTCACTGTAAGTGCTATCCCTGGCACAGCACTGTATAGTCAGGAGGGAACATCTGGACTCCCTGAGGAATGAAGGGTATGGACCACACATCTAACACCTCAACTTTTAAGGCTCCCACCCAGGAGATGAAGTCCCAAATTATCCAGTTCTAAAAGCCAATGGGCCTTTTGTTCATGGGTCCCAGAAGAGTATAGCAAAGGGGGAAGAAGTTGTTAACAGAAGCATGAGTATTCAGTGTGGCTAAGCCCCCAAGGCTAAATGCAGAGAAAAGGGGTGGGGGGAGGAGAGCCCATCTTCCAGTTTTCCTGGAAGGTGTTTGACTACATATTTTACAAGCTACTGCCTCAGGGTTCCAACATCTAATTTGCAAGCATCTAAACACTGACTGTGATCCTCTGTGGAGCTTAAAAGAGCCTGTGGGCACTTCTAATACCACCTCTCTCTGGCTCATTCCAAAAATAAAATCAAGTCATCAGCAAATTTCTGAAAGGAGATTATCCACACATCTAATACTCCAACTTTTATGGTCCTGATAACCAATGGGGCTTGCAATATCAAGTCCCACAGGAATATAGTGAACAAGAAAAATTTTATTTTTTATTTATTTATTTTTTTCCCTTTTATGGCTGCGCATATGGCATACGGAAGTTCCTGGGCTAGGGTCAAATTGGAGCTGCAGCTGCCAGTCTATGCCACAGCCACAGCAACACTGGATCTGAGCTGCATCTGCAATCTGCTCCACAACTTCAGGCAACACTGGATCCTTAACTCACTGAGCAAGATCAGGGATCAAAGCAGTGTCCTTAGGGACATTACATCAGTTTCTTAACCCCTTGGGCCACAATGGGAACTCCTAAAAAAGTTTTTAAATGGGTGCAGGAAGTTCTCCCTCCACCATGGCTCTATACCCAAGCTTGGTGTATAACTTCCACATAGTAAAAGTCATATATGACAATACATAGCTAATATAATACACCATGGCAAAAAAAATAATTTTTTTTTTCTCTGAGAACAAAGATAAGGATGTCCAGTGTCATCACTTTAATTCAATACAGTAATATAAGTCTTAGCCAGAGAAAATAGGCAAGAAACAAAAAGCATCAAAATCAGAAAGGAAGAAGTAAAAATATCTCTGTTTATAGATGACATAATCTTATACATATAAAACACTAAAGACTTGACCAATACACTGTCTGTACTAATAAAAGCATTCAAAAAAATTTTAAGATACAAAAATCAACATATAATCAACATATAAAAATTAGCTATGCTTCTATACACAAACAATAAATTATAAAAGAAATTCAGAAAACAAAATAACAAAATAATTAAAAATAGGAAGAAGGATCAAGATGGCAAAGGAATAAGATGTTGTGCTCACCTTCTACCACAAATACATAAAAAAAAAAATCTACATGTAGAATGATTCATACAGAACATTTACTGAACACTGGCAGAAGAACTTAAACTTCCAAAAGGGGCAAGAAACCCTCCACATAACTGGACAGAACAAAAGAAAAAGAGAGAGAGAGAGAGAAAAGGATTCAGGATAGGACTAGCATTCCTGAGAGGGAGCCGTGAAACAGAAAATGAACCCACATCCTGGGAAGCCACCTAACTGATAGGGAGATGAACTGACATGGAGGGACCTCAAAGTTGCTGAGAAAACCGCAGCAGCTGGACTGAGGAGGGCAAAGCAGAGTGAGAGCTGCACTGATCATCTGCATCACTGCTGCAGAAACTGAGGTCTGAGACACTTGGGTGAGGGTTGGGTGCTGAGACTTAGGTTCCCAAGGTCAGTTCCAGGAAGAAGACTAGGGTTGCCTGTGCGTAGATAGCCTGAGGGGCTAGGGATCAGTGTGCCATGGGCTGGGGAGTGGAATGCCACAGCCAAGTAAACCTGGGAGGAGGTCTGGGCCCAAAGGAAAAGCAAGGTGCTATTGTTGGGAGGGCAAGAGGAGGAGGGGTTGACTACCATATGAATCTCCCTGTACATGCAGGGGCTCTCAGGGGGTAGGGCATCTCTGATGCAGGCCATGGGTGGCAAGAGGCCACTTGCTTGAGCTATGGGTGGTTGGATACCTCTTGTTCAGGCTAAGGGCATCAGGGGGCTAAGCATGATGCAGGGCCTCTTACATGATCTACAGGCAGCAGGAACAAACCACAGCAGTCATCTCAGAAATCAGAGGGAGGTCTGTGAACAGGCTCCACCTGTGACCCCAGTCACCTCAGGGGTCAGCAAATAAAAGAGGACACTGCAACCAACCACCACCCATTTTTGCTCTCACTCCTCACAGAACACACCCATCCTGCTTCTGCCAAGAACAAAAGTTTCAGGTAGCACCCACACATGCATGATCACTGTCATTTCCCAGGACCCTCCAACTAGGAGAAGCCTATGCATCACCTCCTTAATGGGCTAAGTGGATGGGGTGTTTCTTGAGTGGTCTACAGGTGGTAAGGGCAAACCACTGCAGTTATCTCTGACTCCAGAAATGGGTGTGTCCCACCACCACTAGGGGACCATGAACAGTCACAATCTGTGGCCCCAATTACCTCAGTGAGCACCACAGACGAGGGCATTGCAAGCAAACACCACCTGTTGATGCTCTCACTCCCCTGGGAACACACACAACCTGTTGCTGCCACTGACAAATGCTCTGGGCACTGTCTAAATCTGCCTGAGGCTCATTACCACTTCTAAGGGCCCAGAAACTAGGAGTATCCTATGGCACCTTCCTGCAGGTCCTAGCTACTATCAAGAGCCCAGCAACCAGGCAATGAGTACTATCCCTACCCACTGTCTCCTTCTCCCTGGAAACACAGTCAGCACCCTGGGGATAACAGAGCAAATATCCAAACTCCTATGCCAAAAATAAATAGCAACTCCCCACATGATACAAAGGGGTACTCTTGCATAGAAATAGCTCTCCAAGATTACAAGAGTTGGTTTCCCAAAATTCACAGAAAAAGAAAAATATAAACAAAATGAATAAGCTCAGGAAACATTCACCATTCAAAGAAAAGGAAAATTCACCTGAAGCAGCAAACAATGAAACAGACCTCTGCAGTCTAATAGACACTGAGTTCAAAAGGGAGATAGTGAAAACACTGAAGGAATTAGGGGGAATCTGAAGGAATTAAGAACAGATATAAACAGTAATGCAGGATATTTTAGAAAGGAACTAGAAAATATAAGGTGGAGCCAAGAAAAATTAGAAATTCATTTGCAGAGACTCAAATTGAGCTAAAGGCACTAAAGAGCAGAATGAAAAATTCAGAGGAACAAATGAGTGACTTGGAAGATAGAATAATGGACATCACCCAATCAGGACAGCAGACAGAAAACCAAATGAAAAAACACAAAAGCAATCTAAGAGATCTGTGGGATGATATAAAGCAGGCCAACCTATGCATAATAGGAATCCCAGAAGGAGAAGAAAAAGACAAGGGGATTGAAAACATAACTGAAGAAATTATGTCTGAAAACTTTCCAAATCTAAAGTTAACAGATATTGAGATACAGAAACCAGAGAGGGCCTCAAACTAGGTGAACCCAAATAGACCCACACCAAGACATATTATAATAAAAATGGAAAATGTTAAAGAGAGGATCCTAAAGGCAGCAAGAGAAATACAAACCATTAGTTATAAGGAACCCCCATAAGGCTATCAGCTGATTTCTCTCCAGAAACGCTACAGGCCAGAAGAGAGTGGCAAGATATATTCAAAGTTCTAAAGGGAAAATTTTGCAGCCTAGAATGCTCTACTCAGCAAGAATATCATTAACAATAGAAGGGGAAATAAAGAATTTCTATACAAACAAAAGCTAAAAGAATACAGCAGTACCAAATCTATTCTGAAATAAATACTGGAAGTGCTTCTACAAATAAAAACGAAGTAAGAAGATATAGGGTGGAGGAAATCAGAACTGGAAAGCAATCACTTAAATAAGTCAGTATACAGATATAAAAGGGGAAAAAATCTACTGTAAAAGTGATGATAAATGCAAGGAACAGCAAAAGGACAAACATGAAGATGTTAAAAAAGGACTTAGAAATCATAGAATGTGGGGAAGGAATGTAAGAAAATCTAGAGTCTGTCTTTTCTTAAATAATGTGTTTGAGCCTATATGACTATCAGGCTAAAGCAAGCATATACAGGAAAGGGTTAACATACTTAAAATACAGGGCAACCACAAATCAAACCAAACATTACATTCACAAAAATTAAAAAGAAAAATATGCAAGCATAAAATAAATGGAAATCATCCAATCAAAAAAGAAAGGAACAAAGGGAAAACACAGGATCAACTGGAAAACAAGGTTTAACATGGCAATAAATACATATTTATCAATAATTAACTGAAATGCGAATGGACTGAATGCTCCAATCAAAAGATGAAGAGTGGCAGATTGGATAAAAAAGCAAAAGCCTGCAATACTCTGTCTACAAGATACTCACCTTAGGGCAAAGGACAAATAGAGGTTGAAAGTGAGGGGATGGGAAAGATATTTCATGCCAAAGGACAAGACAGGAAAGCAGGAGTTACAATACTCATATCAGACAAAATAAACATTAAAATGAAGGTCAACAAGAAAGATGAAGAAGGACACTATTTAATGATAAAATGATCCATTCAAGAAGTGGATATTACAATCATCAATATATATGCCCCCAAAATAGGAGCACCCAGATACCTACAACAAATACTAACAGACATAAAGGGCAAAATTAATGGCAAAAAATGATAGTAGGAGATTTTAACACCCCACTCACATCAATGGACAGATCCTTTAGACAGAAAATCAATAAGGCAACAGAGATACTAAATAACACAATACAAAACTTAGACTTACTTGACATTTTCAGGACATTACATCTAAAAACAAATCTGAATATACATTCTTCTCAAGTGCACATGGAGCATTCTCACGGATTGACCACGTACTAGGGCACAAATCTAACCTTCAACAAATTTAAGAGTATAGAAATTATTTGAAGTATCTTCTCTGAATACAATGACATGAAACTAGAAATCAATAACAGGAAAAGGAAATGAGAAAAACTGACTACAGGGAAACTAGACAACATGCTACTAAAAAACCAATGGGTCAATCAGGAAACCAAAAAGGAAGTTAAAAAATACCTCAAGACAAATGATAATGAAGACACAATTATTCAAAGTCTATGAGGTGACCAAAAGCATTGCTTAGAGGGAAATTCATCACGATACAGGCCTTCCTCAAAAAAAGAAGAAAAATCTCAAGTTGAGAACTTAACTCACCAACTAAATGAATTATAAAAAGAACAAACAAAACCTAAAATCAGCAAAAAGAAGGGAATCATAATGATCAGAGAGGAAATCAATAAAATAGAGATTCAAAAAAATGATAGGAAAAAATCAATAAAACCAAGAGATGGTTCTTTGAAAAGTTAAAAAACATTGACAAAGTTCTGGCCAGACTTACCAAGAAGAGAGAGAAAAAAACCCAAATAAACTAAATAAGAAGTGAAAAAAAAATCTCAAGGGATGCTACATAAATACACACACACACACACACACACACACACACAAACCCAAAGTGAATACAATTATATGCCAATAAATTTGAGAACCTAGAAGAAAAGGGCAACTTTCTAGAGACTTACAGCCTGTCAAAACTGAATCAAGAACAAAGAGATCAACTGAAAAGACAGATCACTGGAAATGAAATTGAATATGTAATAAAAACAGTCCTTACAAAAAAAAGTTCAGGGCTATATAGCTTCACAGGGGAATTCTACCAAACATACAAAGAGGAACTTATACACATTCTCCTTCAAAAGTTTGAAGAAGAAGGAACAATTCCCAAGATAGTCTATGAAGACATCTTCACCCTAATACCAAAACCAGACAAAGATACTACCAAAAAAGAAAATTATAGGCCAATATCTTTGAT
This sequence comes from Sus scrofa, assembly GCF_054392235.1. Taxonomy (NCBI): domain Eukaryota; kingdom Metazoa; phylum Chordata; class Mammalia; order Artiodactyla; family Suidae; genus Sus; species Sus scrofa. The sequence continues at coordinate 142,011,252 of NC_139396.1, read as the reverse complement.
GAATATAGACACAAAAATTCTCAATAAAATTTTAGCCCACCAAATCCAACAAAATATAAAAAATATCATACACCATGACCAAGTGGGATTCATCCCAGCTTCACAAGAATGGTTCAACATACGTAAATCAATCAATGTCATATACCACATTAACAAAAGAAAAATGAAAAACCACATGATCATCTCAATAAATGCAAAAAAACATTTGACAAAGTCCAACATCCCTTCATGATAAAAACTCTTACCAAAGTGGGTATAGAGGGAATATTTCTTAACATAATAAAAGCCATTTATGACGAACCCACAACAAATTTAATACTCAATGAAGAAAAGCTGTAAGCTTTCCTACTAAAATCTGGAACAAGGCAATATAGTACTGGAAGTCCTAGCCACAGCAGTCATTCAAACAAAAGAAATAAAAGGTATCCAAACTGGAAGAGAAGATGTAAAATTGTCACTTATGCAGATGGCATGATACTACATATAGAAAACCCTAAGGACCCCATGCAAAAACTTCTCAAACTGATCAACAATTTGAGCAAAGTAGCAGAATACAAGATTAGCATTCAGAAATCAGTTGCATTTCTGTATGCTAAAAATGAAATATTAGAAAAGGAATACAAAAATACGATACCTTTTAAAATCGCACCCCAAAAAACTAAAATACCTCAGAATATACCTGATGAAGGAGGTAAAAGATATATCTGCTGAGAACTATAAAACATTAATCAAGGAAATTAAAGAGGATTCAAAGAAATGGAAAGATATTCCATGCTCCTGGGTTGGAAAAATTAGTATTGTAACAATGGCCATAGCACCCAAAACAATCTACAGATTCAATGAAATCCCTGTCAAATTACCCATGACATTTTTCACAGAACTACAACAAACAATCCAAAAATTTATATGGTACCACAAAAGACCCAGAAATGCCAAAGAAATTCTGAGGAACAAAAAACAAGCAGGAGGCATCTCTCTTCCAGACTTCAGGAAATATTACAAAGCCACAGTCATCAAGACTGTCAAAACAGACATACAGATCAATGGAACAGAATAGAGAACTGAGAAATAAACCTAGACACCTATAGTCAATTAATATCTGACAAAGGAGGCAAGAATATAAAATGGGAAAAAGACAGTGTTTTCAGCAAGTGATGCTGGGAAAACTGGTCAGCCACATGTAAGAAAGAGAATGACAGATACCATATGATATCACTTATATATGGAATATAATATATGGCACAAATGAACCTTTCCACAGAAAATAAGCTAATGGACTTGTAGAACAGACTTGTGGTTGCCGAAAGGTGGGGGAGTAGGATGGATTGGGAACCTGGGGTTAATAGATGCAAACTATTGCCTTTGGAAAAGATAAGCAATGAGATCCTGCTGTCTAGCACTGGAAACTATATATAGTTCACTTATGATGGAGCATGATGGAGGATAATGTGAGAAAAAGAATGTATATATGTATGTGTGATTGGGTCACTTTGCTGTACAGTAGAAAATTGACAGAACACTATAAACAAGCTATAAGGGAAATATTAAAAATCATGTAAAAATAGGCGACAGGATTAAGATGGCAGAATAGAAGGACTGGAGCTCAAGTTCTCTCCTAAAAACAACAAAATTCACACTAAAGACTGAGCACACGTCACCAAAATGGACCGGAAATCCATACCCTACTCCAGAAGAAAAAGAGGAGGACACATCAAGAGGTAGGAGGGGCACCTTCGTGATATAAACAACTCCATACCTCCTGGGTGGGAAGCTCCACAGACTGAAAACTAACTGGTTCACAGAGACTCACCTATAAGGAGTGAGAGTTCTGAGCCACACATCAAACCTTCACATGCTGGGATCTGTCACTGGGAGAAAGAGCCCCTGGAGCATCTGGCATTGAAGGGCAGCGGGGCTTGTGCGCAGGAGCTCCACAGGACTCCAGGAAATGGAGACCACATTCTTAAAAGGCGCACACAGACATTCACATGCACTAGGTCCCAGGGCAGAGCGAGGTCTCCACAGGAACCCAGGTCAAACCTGACTGCATTACTTGGAGGACATCCTGGGAAAACAGGGGTGAATGTGGCTTGTTGTGAGGGAAGGACATTGAAGGCAAAGCTCTTGGGAACATTCAGCAGTTGCCTTTCTCTGGAGGTGGCCATTTTGGGAAAATCTGGCCCCACCCATCAGTCAGTGCTTAGAAGCCCCAGGGCAAAGAACAACCCAGGTGGGATCACAGCCCCACCCCTCAGTAAACAGGCTACCTAAAGACACCTCAGGCACACAGCTGCCTCTAATCCCATCCAGAGACTAAGCCCCACCACCAGAGGGATTAGAATAGGCTCCTCCTACCAGGGGGCAGGCATCAGCCCCTCCCATCAGGAAGCCTACACCAAGCCCCCATTCTGACTTCAGCCACAAGGGGGGCAGACATTGGAAGTAAGAGAGGCTACAGCTCTATTATCTATAAAAAAGTCACCACACCAAAAACCTATAAAAATGAAGAGACAGAGGACTATAACTCAGATGAGGGAGAAAGAAAAAACCCCAGAAAATCAGCTAAGCCATGAGGAGATTTTCAGCTTCCAGGAAAAAGACTTGAGACTGTTGGTGCTGAAGAAGATGCAAGACATTGGAAATAAACTGGAGGCAAAGATGGATAACTTACAGGAAACACTGACCAAAGAGATTTAAGATATAAAACTTAAACAAGAAGAGATGCAAAATACAATAACTGAAATAAAAAACTCACTAGAAGCAGCTAACAGTAGAATTCAGGAGGCAGAAGAACGAATAAGCGAGGTGGAGGACAGATTAGTGCAAATTATGAATGCAGAACAGAAAAGAAAAAAGATTGAAAACAAATGAAGAGAGTCTCAGGGAACTCTGGGACAATGTTAAACGCACCAACATCCATATTATAGGGGTGCCAGAAGGAGAAGAGAGAGAGAAGGGGACAGGAAAAACATTCCAAGAGATAATAGCCGAAAATTTCCCTAACATGGGAAAGGAACCACTCACTCAAATCCAGGAGACACGAGTCCCATACAAAATAAACCCAAGGAGGAACACACCAAGACACATACTAATCAAACTGACCAAAATGAAAGACAAAGAGAAAATCTTGAAAACAGCTAGGGAAAAGAAACAAGTAACATACAAGGGAACCCCAATAAGGCTATGGGCAGATTTTTCAGCAGAAACTCTGCAGTACAGAAGGGAGTGGCATGATATACTCAACGTGATGAAAGGAAAAAACCTCCAACCAAGAATACTCTACCCAGCAAGGCTCTCCTTCAGATTTGAAGGAGAAATCAAAAGCTTTTCAGATAAGCAAAAGCTGAGAGAATTCAGCAACACTAAACCAGCCTTACAACAAATACTAAAGGAACTTCTCTAGGCAGGAAAGAAAAGATCAGCAACAGGAAACAAAAATTCCACAAATGACAAGGCTCACCAGTAAAGGTATATATACAGAAAGATACGGAATCACTCATGCACAATTATACCATCAAAATCAGAAATCATGAGAAGAGGTGGGTACAAATGCGAGACACCGGAGATGAACTTGCAATTAAGAGAACAGCAATTTAAAACAATCTCATATACATATAGACTCTTACATCAAAACTTCAGAATAACTGCAAACCAAAAATCTACAATTGATACACAAACAAGGAATCTCTGAAGAAGAAATATATCTCATAGTAAATAAGTACATAATCCACCATGAAGGGGGTCATTTGACATCATTCTTGGAATGCTGAAGTCTTCTTAGATCTGATTCTGATTTCCTCTCCATCAAATAACTTATGATAACTATAATTAAATAATGCCACTGTACAATTAAATAATACAGTTCTACAATTGTATTATTAATAACCATTTCTCTCCATGGTACAATGTAAAGTCTATAATGTCTTGTTTATCACATCACCTAGAATGGTGTAATGCCTTCATTGAAGAATCAATGAGATGGAACAAATTGTGAGGACATATTTATATAGTTACACTGTTTTTTAACCAACTTATGCATTTATATTTTACTTATTTTCAGAGGGTGTATTATTTTTGTTATGCTTACCAGTTGTTATTCTTTTTACTATGCTATATAAAATATTTAATGGTATATAAGGCTTTCTTCTTTATAAATTTTAGTTGCATAATATAACAATTTAATATGATGCTAATTTTTAAAGAAAAATTGAAATGTAATAGATAAAACTAAGTAGTAAAGATGAAAGCCATAAAATTGGGATAAAGTATAGAATAAATTTCCTATTTGTCTCCATTCTACTTCTCCAGTGGGAGTCACTTAATCTGTTACTTAAGATCCATGTTATAATAATCTGTGTGAATGTAATTGTGTGTAAATGTATGTATTTTATTCTGTAAAAAAATAAAAATAAAAATTATGTAAAAATAAAATAAAATAAATTTTTGAAGTTTAAAAGAAAATAGACTGTAAGCCAGCACATCAGGAAAATAAGCCTTGACTAGGCAAATTGAGACCCATGGTCACAGGAGAGTGACACAAACCTAAGGTTGCTAGACAAGACAGAAATACTAAGCCCCAAGAAGACCTTCCCACAGAGAACAACTTGGATTTAGATGTGTAGGTGTTTGGCATTTCTGTGACTGGGTGGAAGTTTCTTAGACTCCAAAGTTGGAAATCCAGACATCAAGTGTTCAATCTTAAAGAGAAAGAGTAAATGACTACTTCTGACATTCATAAGCAATGAGATACAGAGCATTTATAATGACACCGAGTATATCTAGTGAGAAGCAACAAACAGAAAAGAATAACAAATTGTAAAATTATACCTTTTCTTTTCTTTATGTCAAGGGAAATTAAAGTTTTTTCTTTTTTGCTGAAAGATGATAATATTTCTTGCATTCACTGCTGTTAATGCTTTGCAGCATAGATGGCATTTATATACAAGAAAGAAAGGCTTTTCTTCTCCTTGAAAAGGGTGCACATCTCTAAACTAAAGCAGATAATTTTTAAGAAGGGAATGCATGGCTAATGAATCCTGCATTCATCAAGCAGCTCTTCCTCGTCTCATCCTTCTCAGAGTGAAAAGTATGTCCTTATTTTGTTTTACCTGAAGAGGAGAATTGTTTACCTAGGAATGACAAATATTTTTATTTCATAAATATCCTCTGCCTTATAAACCCAAATAGAAATTTAGATGAGAATGGAGTGGGATACTCCATGAGCCATCTCCAGAAATTTGGCATGGTTACACATGCTTATGTAAGACTAAAAACTACGTGATGTGGAAATACAGGCTCTCGGGCCATATCTACCAAAAGCCAGGTGTCTGCCTTTGCTTTTTGTACCGCCTGGACCTCAGTTTACTCAAAATGAGAGTTAGCCTAAATGGTGTTTAAAATCCTGTACATCCATGGGCCTAAGAAGTATGTAAACAATTCCAGCATATTGTTATCATAGCATTCCTATGTGTGGATAAGGTTAGTGATGTTAAGCTCTTGGTAATCCAGAGGTCTAATAGGCTTTTAATGCGTGAGTAGTATTATTCCTGAAGAAATAAAAGCATGTGACTCTTACCCTAATAGTGATAGTTGCTTTTAGAAGTATGAGATATACATAGACTACATAATTCCTTAAGTATTTTCTAGCGAATACATTTGTTTTATTAGAATTATATAGGCTGTAGGAGTTCCTGTTGTGGCTCAATGGTTAATGCACCTGACTGGTATCCATGAGGACTCAGGTTTGATCCCTGGCCTTGCTCAGTGGGTTAAGGATCTGGCATTGCCATGAGTTGTGGTGTAGGTAACAGATGAGGCTCGGATTTGGCATTGCTGTAGCTGTGGGGTAGGCTGGCAGCTGTAATTCAATTTGACCCTAGCCTGGGAACCTCCATATGCTGCAGGTGTGGACCTAAAAAGACAAAAGACAAAAAAAAAAAAAAAGAAGAAAAAGAAAAGAATTAATAGGCTGTAAAATAGTATCTATCTGCAGTGACCTTTTCTAGGAAAATTTATAATCAATAATCTTTCTCCATCTCTCTAGCTTAATTTCGCTTACCAAGCTGTTTATTCTTGGATAATCATTTTATCTCTCTAAACCTTAGTTTCCTCTTTTGTAAAATGATAGATCTGAATTATAGCACTGTTTCCCAATGTGATTTTTATGAAATGCACCATAAATAGCAATTATGTTGTCAAATGTTTGAAAAATGCTATATTCTGTATTTCTTCCTAGAAATATTGCTTTCACATTTATATAGAAGTTATGAGAAGTATGACAGGAAGAAAGTTGTTTAATTTTCCCAGTTTATCTCAGACTAACTATGAATTCTTTTTTAATGAATCATATCAATTAATAAAGAGCCATCACATATTAATTTTGTATCCTACAGCTTTACCAAATTCATTGATGAACTCCAGAAGATTCTTGGTGGCATATCTAGGGTTTTCTCTAGTGTCATGATATCGGCAAATAGTGACAATTCCTTTTATTTTATTTTTTTGTCTGATTATTGTGGCTAGGACTTCCAATATTTCCAAGTTGAATAAAAGTGGCAAGAGTGGGAGTGCTTGTTTTATTCTTCATCTTGAGGAAATGCTTTTAGCTTTTTACTGTGCACTATGATGTTAGCTGTGGAGCTTATCACATACAACCTTTATTATATTGAATTATGCTCCCTCTAAACCTACTTTCTGAAGAGTTGTTAGCATAAATGAATTTTGAGTTTTGTAAAAAAAATCTTTTCTTTATCTACTGAGATAATTATATTGTTTTTGTGCTTCAATTTGTTAATGTGATGCATCCACATTGATTGATTTGCAGATATTTAACCATCCTTGAATCTCTGATATAGATCCTACTTGACCATTTTATATGATACTTTCAATGTATTGTTGGATTCAATTTGCTAATATTCTGTTGAGGATTTCTACATCTATGTCATTAAGTGTTACTGACCTGTAATTTTCATGTTTTTGTAATATCTTTTTCTTTCTTTTTTCTTTGGTCTTTTTAGGGCTGTACCCATGGCATATGGAAGTTCTCAGGCTAGGGTTGAATTGGAACTTTACTGCCAGCCCATACCACAGCCACAGCAACATTGGATCCAAGCCACGTCTGTGACCTCCAGACCAGCTCACAGCAACACTGGATCCTTAACCCACTTAGTGAAGCCAGGGATCAAACCTGCATCCTCATGGATACTAGTCAGGTGAATTACTGATAAGCTGTTATGGGAACTCCTCTTTTTCAAGTTTTGATATCAGGACAATGCTGGCTTCATAGAATGTAAATTTTTGGAATAACTTGAGAAGGATAGGTGTTAACTCTTTTCTAAGTATTCATTAGAAAACCTGTGAAGTCATCTGGCTCTGGACTTTAGTTTGTTGGGAAATTAAATACAATACAAATAGATGGAAAGATATACCATATTCATGAATTGGAAGAATTAAAATTGTTAAAATGACCTTACTACCCAAGGCAATCTACAGATTCTATGCAATTCCTATCAAAATACCAAGGGAATTTTTCAGAGAACTAGAACAAATAATTTCAATTTTGTATGGAAACAAAAGATCTCAAACAGCCAAAATAATCCTGAGAAAGAATACAGCTGGTGGTGTCACTGCTCCCTGATTTCTAGCTATAATACAAAGCTACAGTAATCAACATAGTATGGTTCTCCCATGGACACATAGATCAATGGAACAGTATAGAAAGAACACAAATAAACCCACATATTTATGGCCTAATCCTCAGAAAAGAATACACAGTGGGGAAAACACAGTCTTTTCAATATGTGATGAAGGGAAAACTAGACATTTTCTCACACCATATACAAAAATAAACTCAGAATGGATTAATTACCAAATGTAAGATCAGGAATCATTAAACTTCTAGAAAAGAACCAAATCAGAACACCCTTTGATATAAACCACTGCAATATATTTTTGTATCTGTCTCCTAAGGTAAAGGAGAAGGAAACAAAAGGAAAAGTAAACAAATGAAACCTAATTAAGTTAAAATATTTTGCTTAGAAAAGAAACCATCAAAAAAATGAAAAGGCAATGTTCCAATAGGAGAAACTATTTGCAAATGATATGACCAATAAGGGGTTAATATCCAAAATATATAAACACTTTATACAATTAAACACTAAAAAAAAATACTAATTAGTAAATTAGCAGAATTCCTGAGCTGTATTCTTTCTCAGGATTATTTTGGCTGTTTGGCTGTTTCATTTTCAAATGAAAACATACAGATGGACAAGAAGCACATGAAAAAATGCTCAAAGTCATTCATCATCAGAGAAATTCACATCAGAACCACAATGAGATATCACTTTGCACCCCTCAGATTGTCTGTCATCAAAAAGAGCACAAACAACGAATGTTAGAGAAGATGTAGAGTAAGGAGAACCCTTGTACACTGTTATTGGGAATGTCAAATGGTGCAGCCACTGTGGAAACCAGTACAGAGGGTCCTCAAAATAGTAACAATAGAACTATCATATGATCCAGCAATTCCACTCCTATCCAGAAAAATCTGAAAATAGTAATTCAGAAAGAAACAGGCACACCAATATTCAAAGCAACATTATTCACTTACTGTAGCCAAGATATAGAAGCAAATTAAGTGTCCATCAACAGACAAATTCATAAAGACGATATGGTGAATATATGCACCACACATACACACACAGGAATACTACTTAGCCATAAACAGAAAGAAATTTTGCTATTTGCAACAACATAGATGGACTTGGAGGATGTCAGGGTAATTGAAATAAATCAGACAGAGGAATATAGATATTATATATTATCACTTATATGTGCAATCTAAAAATAAACTAATGGATATTAAAAAAGATTACAAATATAGAGAAAAAACTATTGGTTACCAGTGGGGAGTTGAAAGTAGGGAGGGAAATGTAGGAGTAGAGGATTAAGAGGTACAGACTACTTTATATAAAGTAAATAATCCACAAATATATATATAACACAGCAGATAGATATAGCCATTATTTCATAGCAGCTATAAATGGAGTATAATCTATAAAATTTTTGAATTACAATATTGTATACCAGAAACTAATATGATATTGTAAGTCAACTATACTTCAATTAAAAAAAGAAAAAATATACTGTTGTCAGAAGATTTTTAGGGCAGTGAAAATATTTTACGTGATATTTCAATGATAGTTCCATGTTGTTATACTTTTGATCAAACCAAAAGAAAACAAAATACCAAGAGTGAGGGCTAATATAAACTATGGACTTTGGGTAATGAGATGTGTTTATGTGGTTCATTAATTGTAACAAAGGTAACATTCTGGTAGGGGATGTTTACAATGTGGCAAGGGATGCATGTGGGGGGACAGAAAGACATATGGGAAATATCTGTACCTTCCCTTCAATTTTGCTGTGAATCTAAACAGCTGTTAAAAGTAAAGTTTTCAGGGGAGACGGGATAAAGATGGAGGAATAGAAGGACTGGAGCTCAACTTCTCTACTAAAAACAACAAAATTCACACTAAAGACTGAGCACACGTCACCAAAATGGACCAGAAACCTTAAAAACGACACCCTACTCCAGAAGAAAAAGAGGAGGACACATCAAGAGGTAGGAGGGGCAATTTCATGATATAAACAACCCCATACCTCCCAGGTGAGAAGCTCCACAGACTGGACACTAACTGGTTCACAGAGACTCACCTATAAGGAGTGAGAGTTCTGAGCCACACATCAAACTCTCACATGTGGGGATCTGGCACAGGGAGAAAGAGCCCCTGGAGCATCTGGCATTGAAGGGCAGCGGGGCTTGTGTGCATGAGCTCCATGGGACTGGGGGAAACGGAGACCCCATTCTTGAAAGGCGCACACAGACTTTCACATGCACTAGGTCCCAGGGCAGAGCGAGGTCTCCAAGGGAATCTGGGTAAAACCTGACTGCAGTTCTTGGAGGACATCCTGGGAAAACAGGGGTGAATGTGGCTTGTTGTGAGGGAAGGACATTGAAGGCAAAGCTCTTGGGAACATTCAGCAGTGCATTTCTCTGGAGGTGGCCATTTTGGGAAAAATCTGGCCCCACCCGTCAGCCAACCGCTGAGAAGCCCCAGGGCAAAGAACAACCCAGGTGGGATCACAGCCCCACCCCTCAGTAAACAGGCTACCTAAAGACACCTCAGGCACACAGCTGCCTCTAATCCCATCCAGAGACTAAGCCCCACCACCAGAGGGATTAGAATAGGCTCCTCCTACCAGGGGGCAGGCATCAGCCCCTCCCATCAGGAAGCCTACACCAAGCCCCCATACTGACTTCAGCCACAGGGGGGCAGACATTGGAAGTAAGAGAGGCTACAGCTCTATTATCTATAAAAAAGTCACCACACCAAAAACCTATAAAAATGAAGAGACAGAGGACTATAACTCAGATGAGGGAGAAAGAAAAAACCCCAGAAAATCAGCTAAGCCATGAGGAGATTTTCAGCTTCCAGGAAAAAGACTTGAGACTGTTGGTGCTGAAGAAGATGCAAGACATTGGAAATAAACTGGAGGCAAAGATGGATAACTTACAGGAAACACTGACCAAAGAGATTTAAGATATAAAACTTAAACAAGAAGAGATGCAAAATACAATAACTGAAATAAAAAACTCACTAGAAGCAGCTAACAGTAGAATTCAGGAGGCAGAAGAATGAATAATCGAGGTGGAGGACAGATTAGTGGAAATTATGAATGCAGAACAGAAAAGAGAAAAAAGATTTAAAACAAATGAAGAGAGTCTCAGGGAACTCTGGGACAATGTTAAACGCACCAACATCCATATTATAGGGGTGCCAGAAGGAGAAGAGAGAGAGAAGGGGACAGGAAAAACATTCCAAGAGATAATAGCCGAAAATTTCCCTAACATGGGAAAGGAACCACTCACTCAAATCCAGGAGACACAACGAGTCCCATACAAAATAAACCCAAGGAGGAACACACCAAGACACATACTAATCAAACTGACCAAAATGAAAGACAAAGAGAAAATCTTGAAAGCAGCTAGGGAAAAGAAATAAGTAACATACAAGGGAACCCCAATAAGGTTATGGGCAGATTTTTCAGCAGAAACTCTGCAGTACAGAAGGGAGTGGCATGATATACTCAACGTGATGAAAGGAAAAAACCTCCAACCAAGAATACTCTACCCAGCAAGGCTCTCCTTCAGATTTGAAGGAGAAATCAAAAGCTTTTCAGATAAGCAAAAGCTGAGAGAATTCAGCAACACTAAACCAGCCTTACAACAAATACTAAAGGAACTTCTATAGGCAGAAAAGAACAAGAGAAGAAGGAAAGGAAAAAGAGCAGCAAAAACAAATCCAAAGTAATTAATAAAATGGCAATAAGAACATATATATCAATAATTACCTTAAATGTGAATGGACTAAATGCCCCAGCCAAAAGACATAGACTGGCTGAATGGATACAAAAACAAGACCCATATATATGCTGTCTTCAAGAGACCCATTTCACTTCTAGGGACACATACAAACTGAAAGTGAGAGGATGGAAGAAAATATTTCATGCAAACAGGGATCAAAAGAAAGCTGGAGTAGCAATACTCATATCAGACAAAATAGACATTTAAATGAAGAATATTTTCAGGGACAACAAAGGACATTACATAATGATCAAAGGATCAATCCAAGACAATGATATAACAATTTTAAATATCTATGCACCCAACACAGGTTCACCGCCATATATAAGGCAACTGCTAACAACCTTAAAAGGAGAAATTGACAATAACACAATCATAGTGGGGGACTTTAACACCCCACTTACAGCAATGGACAGATCAACCAGACAGAAAATCAATAAGGAAACACAGGCCCTGAATGAAGCATTAAAACAGATGGACTTCATAGATATTTATAGGACATTTCATCCAAAAGCAACAGAATACACATTCTTCTCAAGTGCACATGGAACATTCTCTAAGATTGATCATATCCTGGGCTACAAATCCAACCTCAGAAACTTTAAGAAAATTGAAATCATATCAAGCATCTTTTCTGACCACCATGCTATACGACTGGAAATCAACAACAAGAAAAAAACTGCAAAAAACACAAACACATGAAGACTCAACAACATGCTACTCAACAACCAATGGATCACTGAAGAAATCAAAGAGGAAATTAAAAAATACCTAGCCGCAAATGACAACGAAGATACGATACTCCAAAACCTGTGGGATGCAGCAAAACCCGTTCTACGAGGAAAGTTTATAGCAATACAAGCCCACCTCAGGAAACAAGAAAAAGCCCAAATAAACAAGCTAACTTTACATCTAAAGCAGCTTGAGAGAGAAGAAGAGACAAGACCTAAAGTTAGTAGAAGGAAAGAAATCATAAAGATCAGAGCAGAAATCAGTGAAATAGAAACCAAGAAAACCATAGAAAAGATCAATGAAACGAAAAGCTGGTTCTTTGAAAAGATCAACAAAATTGATAAACCCCTAGCCAGACTTATCAAGCAAAAAAGAGAGAGGACTCATCAATATAATTAGAAATGAAAAAGGAGAAGTAACAATGGACACCACAGAAATACAAAGGATCATAAGAGACTACTATATGCAACTATATGCCAATAGAATGAAAAAACTAGAAGAAATGGACAAATTCTTAGAAAAGTACAATCTTCCAAGACGAAACCAAGATGAAATAGAAAAGATGAGTGGACCCATAACAAGAACTGAAATTGAAACTGTGATTAACAAACTTCCAAAAAACAAAAGTCCAGGACCAGATGGCTTCACAGGCAAATTCTATCAAACATTTAGAGAAGAGCTAACATCTCTCCTTCTGAAACTATTTCAAAAAATTGCAGAAGAAGGGATACTCCCAAACTCATTCTATGAGGCCACTGTCACCCTGGTACCAAAACCAGACAAAGACTCCACAAAAAAAGAAAAGTACAGGCCAATTTCACTGATGAACATCAATGCAAAAATCCTCAACAAAATACTAGCAAACCAAATCCAACAATACATTAAAAGGATTGTACATCATGATCAAGTGGGATTTATGCCAGGGATGCAAGTGTTCTTCAATATCCACAAATCCATGAGTGTGATACAGCGCATTAACAAACTGAAGAATCAAAACCGTATGATCCTCTCAATAGACGTGGAAAAAGCCTTTGACAAAATCCAACACCCATTTCTGATAAAAACCCTTCAGAAAGTGGGCATAACGGGAACCTACCTCAACATGATAAAGGCCATATATGACAAACCCACAGTGAACATCATTCTCAATGGTGAAAAGCTGAAAGAATTCCCACTGAGATCAGGAACAAGACAAGGATGTCCGCTCTCGCCACTACTCTTCAACATAGTTCTGGAAGTCCTAGCCACAGCAATCAGAGAAGTAAAAGAGATAAAAGGAATCCAAATTGGAAAGGAGTAAAACTATCGCTATTTGCAGATGAGATGATACTATACCTAGAGAATCCTAAAGACTCTTCCAGAAAACTGTTAGAGCTTATCCATGAATTTAGCAAAGTCGCAGGATACAAAATCAATACACAGAAATTGATAGCGTTTCTATATACTAACAATGAAAAAGCAGAAAAGGAATTTAGGGAAGCAATCCTATTTACCATTGCATCCAAAAGAATAAAATACCTAGGAGTAAACCTACCTAAAGAAACAAAAGACCTATACTCTGAAAACTACAAGCCACTGATGAAAGAAATCAAAGATGACACAGATAGATGGAAAGATATACCATGCTTGTGGATTGGAAGAGTTAATATTATCAAAATACTACCCAAGGCAATCTACAGATTCAATGCAATCCCTATCAAATTACCAAGGACATTTTTCACAGAACTTGAACAAAATAGTTTAAAGTTTGTTTGGAAGTACAAAAGACCCAGAATAGCCAAAGACATCCTTAAAAAGAAAAATGGAGCTGGAGGAATCAGGCTCCAGGACTTCAGACTATACTACAAAGCAATAGTCTTCAAAACTGCATGGTACTGGCACAAAGACAGACATACAGATCACTGGAACAAGACAGAAAGCCCAGAATTAAACCCATGCACCTACAGCCAACTAATCTATGACAAAGGAAGCAAGACTATACAATGGAGAAAGGACAGCTTGTTCAATAAGTGGTGCTGGGAAAACTGGACAGCCACATGGAAAAGAATGAAATTAGAACAATCCCTAACACCATACACAAAAATAAACTCCAAATGAATGAAATACCTAGATATAAAACCAGACACTATCAAACTCCTAGAGGAAAACATAGGCCAAACACTCTCTGACAGAAACGACAGCAACATCTTCTCAGATCCACCTATCAGAGTACTGACAATAAAAACAAAAATAAACAAATGGGACGTAATCAAACTTAAAAGTTTCTGCACAGCAAAGGAAACCCTAAACAACACAAAAAGACAACCCACAGAATGGGAGAAAATCTTTGCAAGTGAATCCACTGACAAGGGATTAATCTCCAAAATTTATAAACACCTTCTGCAGCTCCATACCAAAAAAACAAACAATCCCATCCAAAAATGGGCAGAAGTTCTAAACAGACAGTTCTCCAAAAAGGACATACAGATGGCCAAGAAACACATGAAAAGATGTTCAACATCACTCATTATTAGAGAAATGCAAATCAAAACCACGATGAGGTACCACCTGACACCAGCCAGAATGGCCATCATCAAAAAGTCTACAAACAAGAAGTGCTGGAGATGGTGTGGAGAAAAAGGATCCCTGTTACACTGTTGGTGGAATTGTAAATTGGTGCAACCACTGTGGAAAGCAGTATGGAGATTCCTCAGAAAACGAAACATAGAACTACCATTGGATCTAGCAATCCCACTCCTGGGCATCTATCCAGAGAAAACCACAACTCACAAAGACACATGTACTCCAATGTTCATTGCAGCACTATTTACAATAGCCAAGACATGGAAACAACCTAAATGTCCATCGACAGAGGAGTGGATCCAGAAGAGGTGGTACATATACACAATGGAATATTACTCAGCCATCAAAAAGAACGAAATAGCATTTTTAGCAACATGGATGGACCTAGAAACTATCATGCTAAGTGAAGTCAGCCATACAATGAGACACCAACATCAAATGCTTTCACTGACATGTGGAATCTAAAAAAAGGACAGATGGAACTTTTTTGCAGAACAGATGCTGACTCACAGACATTGAAAAACTTATGGTCTTTGGAGGAGACAGTTTGGGGGGTGGGGGGATGTGCTTGGGCTGTGGGATGGAAATCCTATGAAATCAGATTGTTATGATCATTATACAACTACAGATGTGATAAATTCATTTGAGTAATAACAAAAAATGAAAAAAAAATAAATAAAGTTTTCAGAGACCCCCACTGTGGCACAGTGAGTTAAGGATCTGGAATTATCTCTATAGTGGCTCTGGTCACTGCTGATGTGCAGGTTCTATCCCCTGCCCAATGCACTGGGTTAAGGATCTGGCTTGGGAACTTCCATATGCTCTGAGTGCTGAAAAAAAAATTTTAAGTGATAAAACAAACAAACAACAAACCCAACTACAGTTTTGTTACAATATGAGATTTCCCTATTATGTATTGAAATGTATAAATCTTCACTTTTTCTCTAATTTAGGAAAAAAACAAAACAAAACAAGTTTAATAATTAGTATATTGCCTCTTTCTCTCTACCCACTCTCAGGTGTGTTTGCATGTCTGCATAAAACTTTCCTACGTTTTAAGTATCAGAGAACAGAAAGAAACATGAGGTTGGAAAATAATCTCCTCATATTGTGTCTGGTATCATGATACACTAAGTAAATTAACCTCTCTCTGTGTTAGTTTTCTTATTTGGAAAATGAATTTAATAGATGCTTACTTAGGAGGATGTCTTATTTTGAGGATATTAAAAATGTGCAAAGTTGGGCTCAACATTAAATAGCTTCTTATCCTAAAGAAGAAAAGATAGAATGGAGAGCTGTATTTAAAACAAAAAAATCATTAACAATTTAGAAGTATTCATACTTTCTTTCATTAATTTCTAAAATAAAAGACCTATGGAGTCCCCTATGATTTTCAGGAGATAATTTTATGACAGAAATAAATAAAGTTATTGCATCAAGCTTGTTATTTTCATCCAAGCAGTAATTAAACTAAAATTAATGATTATAAAACAGCTTAAAAAAGGGATGGCAGACACTAAAAGATGTCACCACCATAGCAGATATTTAAAAATATAGGGTGATATTTAAAGACAGTTCTTACTTTTGAAAGCTGAAGCTACAGTCTCAGATATGTAAACAATTCTTCCAAGAGACATAACTTAACCTTAACCTGTCCCTTAATCTTTTCCACATGATCTGACACAATTGTTGGCAAGAATGGCAGTGAATCTCCCTATAACACATCCCTTGTTTTCTCTCTCGAGGAGAATCTGTTTCAGTCTGTCCCGCTATGTTCTTTAATAAAGGACTTTGCAGAAAATACTGTGCTCAGTAAGTACAAAATAACTAATACAACATGACCCCTATAACTGATCATACTTAATTTTTTTTTTTGGCTGCATCCTTGGCATGTTGACGTTCCTGGGCCAGGGATCAAAACAAAGCCACGGTAGTAACCCAAGCCACAGCCATAACAATGCCAAGTCCTTCCGCTAGGCCACCAGGAACCTCCCCTGATCATACCTTATAACGAGAGTCACTGTGCATTAAAAGAAAAAAGTACTCACAACATAGAACCAAAAACGCCTGTGTGCAGCCTTTGTGCTACTGTAATTTGTGTTTAAAAAATTGGTCTTGAATGGGATCATTTGTCCATTCATTGGATTTCACTACATCTTGGAAAGAAAAATGAAGACTACAATGAAGGGATATATACACTCTGTGCTTGCGGTGTTGGTTTTGCCCCCAAAACAGTATTTCTCCCATCCCTAGCTATACTCTGGGAGTCAGACTTTCTGTATACTTTTGCTTCAAGCTGCATCTTCATTTTAGATATTTTTCTCCACCATTAAATGCTGATCCTATGGTCCAAATTCCCTTGTGAGCCTTCCAATTAAACTATATCTCTTTCAAGAACAAAGACTACATCATATTCTTCTTTCGCTGGTCTCTTAGCCCTTAAAAGAGAGGGTAGGGCAAGCAAGACGCTCTGTAAATATTTATGGCATTATATGAAGAAATGGGCATGTGGATAAATAGCTTCTAATTTTATTTTGTAATTATTTACAAACCTTTTCAGAATTAGCTGCATACAGAACTTCACATTATCATTCATATGCATTTCATATTTATTACTTACAAATTGATACCTAAAACTTATACAGTGCTGTTTTCATGTATACCAAATTATATTTTTTCCTTCTTCAGCCTACTTTGACTCACTTGAGAGATTCTAATACATTTCTTTTAACTGTTCAAAAATATTTTATTGTAAAAATGTAGAACATTTCATTTATATATTTTATACTGAGAGACATTTGGATTTTTCCCTCCTGGTTTACTTTTAACAGAATGCCACTATGTACATTTTCACATATGTTTTAGATTACACAAATAAGCAGTTTTCCCTAGGGAAAAGCCCTAAGAAACAGAATTGCTGAGCCATAAAGTGTACATACATTCAACTTTATTAGAGGTTACCAGACACCTCTTCAAAGTGACTATCCAATTTATACTCCTATGAATCCTCATTTTATATAACTTCAGTTTTCCAACACTAAGTTTGGGAGGCACTAACTTCTCCAAGAAGATAGTCTTTGTTCCCAGGCTTGCTCAAAGAACTGTCTCTCAAACTCCTAAGAAACTTCCTGCATGTTTAAGAAAAGAGAATTGGGCCTGCCATCCTCTGAATGGGTTCTGATTATAACTCACAACTTGAAGTCACAGTGGTGCTCAGCATCCAGGGTCTTAAGTTTCTCTCCTCCTTATTCTCAATTGTTTGCAGCTCACTTACTGTAAACACAGATTCCAGCATAATTTAAGGTTATCATTAATGGCAAAGAAAGACTCGTGTTTATCTAAATTGATTTAATAGAACAGATTGCATTTCCATCTGTCTGCTTCTGAGCTTCCTGTGTTATGAGGTTTGATATCCTGTTACATCATGCTGAGGTATAACAGCACTGCAGGGCAACAACAGGACTGCTGAGAATGTGGTCACTGTGGGTTACAACTTATTATATTTACTATCTTTATGTTCAACTTATTAAATGTTACAGTGCCTCAGAATTAAAGTTTACTGAAAAAAGAAGACTTTGCCATATTCAGCCCATATTTCAAAGGGAAGCTTGTATTAACAGTATTTCAATGAAGCATTTGCTCAAAAATAACCCAACCAGGGGTTCCCGTTGTGGCTCAGGAGAAACAAATCTGACTAGCATCCATGAGGATGCAGGTTCGATCCCTGGCCTTGCTCAGTGGGTTAAGGATATTGTGTTGTCATGAGCTGTGGTGTAGGTCACAGATGCAGCTCAGATCTGGTATTGCTATGGCTGTGGTATAGGCTGGCAGCCACAGCTCCAATTCAACCTGTAGCCTAGAAACCTCCATAAGACACGTGTGCAACCCTAAAATAAGAGACAAAATAAATTAAAAAAAAAACAACCCACTTAGAGCTATGGTCACTACTGGTAGGTCTTTCTCTTCTAATAGTTACTTTTCACCTCAGTATCCTCAGAAAATAGTAATCTCTCAAGAGAAATGAAGATTAATTTATAATTTTATATTTTTATTGTCTGTTTGCTTAGTTTATGTGCATTTATAACTGACTTTTCAACCAATGAGAATTTTAGGTGAAAGAGCAGTTTTTTTGCTGGTTGCTACTTATTTGCCTTTAAAGAAACTGTTTTTACTGGATAAAACGTGAATAGAGAGAAATGAACAATTCATAAGTACGCAGGTCAATGCATTTTTACCAGGTGAATGTGGTTTGTGATCAGAGCAGAGATCAATAACCATATCACTATGCATACCTACATAGGCTCCCTGGTTCTCTCTTCCAGGCACTCTCCAACCTCCAAACTGTTTATCTGGGGTTAAAATGCATATCATGCATCAAATAAACCTTTCAGATATGATATCAGTAAAACCCAGAAAGAAGAAATAATTCATTCAAGGTCACATGAAGAGTACAGGCGTAAACACCAGAACTCCATTGTTACATGTACCTTCAAACATCAGAGGAGAAGTGACAACAAAAGTCAAGCACATGTCAGTTATGTACCCTCAGACTTAACTTTCAGAACCTGTGCTGAACTTTGGACATGTCAACTAGTACTTTTGCCTTTAAGCTGAAAGGTCTATTCTACAACATTATGTCAGTTATTCGATATTCTAATTAATAGTGGCTTATTTTGTGACACAATAGAAAGAGCATAAAATATTGGACACCAACATCTTAATTCAAGTTTCACTATGTACATCTTACTTTTGTTACCTTAGCTTGGTAAGCTTTGCACTTCAGAATTTTGAATTCTATATCTCATCCTAGAGACTGATGAGAATAAAAATTACCTTGGAGCATTGCTAATAGAATTCTTGAAAATGTAATCTCAGAGCTTTATTCCTTAAAGCGCTCAACTATATTTAATATCTGTAATAGGAATATTCATCTTCCTTGTGATCATCTCAAACCCACACCTTAAAATCTTACTATAAGGCTAATATTCTCTATTTTTAGCATCTATATCTTTTATGATAATATTATCTGTGCTTGGACAAACAATGATACTGCCCAGCAGGCATGTAGGAAGGAAAGTTTCTCATCTCCAGGTGAGGGCTCAGTGGATGGCAGGGCAGGGGACTTTCACGTATGGGATAAACCGTGGATGGGAAATTCCTCTGGAAACAGTGAAGGGAGTCACCTTCATAGGATTGTCAGCAAAAGCTATGGTTGGCTGGTGAGCATCCAGAGGCAGTGTCCAACTTCCTCTCTGAGTGCTTTATGGACCACTTACCTGAATCCAAGTGGAAGCCTGACCTGCTGGGGCCCTGAGCATTCACTTTAGGACCATATAGCAATGCCTAACTTCCAGAGATGGCTCCCTGCTGCTTATCCATATAAACATCTGAATCAGGTCACAGATATTTGTGTATGGCTCATTTCTTTCTTTTTTTTTTTTTTCCTCATGCCTCTCCTTCCAGCCTTCCTGACTTCCCAATAACATGGACATATACTTAATCAAGAAAGTCATTAGAGACTGACTAGAAGGACAAAGTGGCATTTGCTCACAGAGCCTAGGATAAAATATTCATTTCCCACCTTGGCTGCCCCTGCAGTGCCTCTGGGACATATACACAGGCCAGAGAAGGGAGATGTTCCAAGAATTCTGAAGCCCCCCCACAGCCTATTCTCTTCTGGCTGATTCAGCTGCCTCTACGGCTCAGTTCAGAGCACGCTGAAAGCCTGCGGTCTTTCTCAGGCTTTGCCATGTGGACCCTTCACCTACTGAG
The DNA here is from genome assembly GCF_054392235.1 of Sus scrofa. Lineage (NCBI taxonomy): Eukaryota > Metazoa > Chordata > Mammalia > Artiodactyla > Suidae > Sus > Sus scrofa. The sequence goes on along the minus strand of NC_139396.1, from coordinate 141,990,761 downwards.
AGTTTCTTCTCATGGCCTCTGACCATATTGCCTTTCCTTTCAGAAAACTGGGCCACCTCAGGACACCACCATTCTTCTCTCTGAAAAGCTTATCTCCTCATAATCTTCTGTCTTCCATCTCACTTCTAAAATCAGGAGGATGAAATAGAAAGGGCCTTGAATTTGGAGTCTGAGGATCAGGAATGTATCTAAATTCTGCCAGCAGTTTATTGTGTGTCCTTGGGGAATTTAATCACTCTCTTTGAGTCTGAACATGTCTCAACCCACTGTGTAGTTAGAAGGTGTGAATGATGAAAATGTAAGGTCTGACACTTAAAAGTACCTAAAGTAAACATCAATCAAGTCACTTCTCTGCTCAAAATCCTACAATGGTATCTACTGCTCACATGTATGAAGTTCAAATGTCTCCACCTGACGGTGCTTGGTTCCTCCAAGCACAGACTATTTATCTGATATGAGATTTCCTTTTCCCTACCATATACACTCTTTCACTTAGGCCAAATGCCTGCACCTGTGAAGTATACATTCTAAGCTCATTTCAATGGCACTATTATGATTCATTATCCCCTCCAGGTGGGAGAGCATCCTACCCTACCCTCTCTGGACCTCTGGTCCAAATCCTACCCATCTTTCAAGACCCCAATTAAATTGTTACTCTTCTATAAAAGTTCACTCAAATAGTCCAGCCAGCACCAGACTATATTCTCTGAATATTTTTTTAACAATGGTCAGAACACTTTATATGAGATCTATCCACTTATCAAGATTTAAGTATACAATATTATCAACAATAGGCACTATGTTGTAGAGAAGATCTCTAGCACTTACCTTGTAGAACTGAAACTTTACACCCTTGGACAACTCCCCATCTCTTAGCAACCATCTTTCCACCCTATACTTCTTTGAGTTTATTCTGTCTTATAAACAATTCCAAACATAGCCTTACTTACACCAATTGACTAATTATTTAAGATGTGTTCATTTTATCTGTCACCATAATTTTATTTTTAGAACAAAGACATAATCAATTACATGCCCCCCAAAATTAATATTTCATTCTGATAGAAAGAAGTGACTTAGAAAATCTTAATTAAATAGTTCTTTGACTAAGAGACTGGAATTTCAAAGGCTTCAGTCATTCTGGTCATTTCCACAGGTAGATGGTGTCTCTCTCACTCATTTATTTCCTCAACAAATTCTTTCTAGCCATTTCCATTTGCCAGACATTCTTCTGGGAAGAAAGCTATAGATAAGATAAGCACAATCACTCTTCTTATGTAAACTATAATCTAATGAGGGAAATAAGCAAATAGAATAAGTAGGAGGAAACTATTGTTTTAGCAGCAATTCTAGGATTTTTCTTGCAGAGGGAAATTTTTTAGATAAAATTAGGAGAAGGATTTTGGATAGAAGTTGTACCTCCCTGACCCCATCCTAATTGCCCATATGCTATCTAATGGCCAAGTTCCACAGGGAGAAAAATGCCCTAAATAAAAAAAGTGATCAATTGGAGTTTCTTAGACCTACTGGAGAGGCAAGAGATGAAGAGCAGAAATATGCCTTGCCTGTGAGCCCATTCCCAGAAACTCTCCCTCAAATAGTCTTCAATAAAATACGATTTACACATAAATGCTTCTAATTATTCTTGCTGTTTTGCTGCTCTTAATACTGAGCCCTAGCATAAGTTTCATCTCTGGCTCCAGGTAGCACAGGACAGTTATCTCTCACTTTTGCACCAGCTCCAAGCAGGAGAATAAGTGCCCACTCACATCCCTCTCACTTCATCTTTGTACCTAGCAGCTCACCTGTGGAGAAATGAATTTTATTAGGCTATGGCACTGAGCGTTTCAACCCATTTTATCCAGATTTCAAGAGCCCAGACTTTCTCCAGCTGACATTATTACTCAAGCCAATCAGAAATTATGTGCAGAATAAATACTAGCAGTAAATGAAATAATATAAAATGTAGTCTGCAAATGGGAGAGGTTGATGGCGTGGGTAGAGGAAGTTTCCAGAGGGAATGACATTTATATTGAGGCCAGAAGGATGAATAGAAATAAGCAGAGTGAAAATGGATACAATTTTGACATGTATCTAAACATATCAGGAGAAGAACTGAGAGTGAGACACAAAGGGGGTCAGGAAGAGAGAGAAAAAAAGAAGAATAAAGAATAAAGAAGAATAAAGTCCACCTCAGCCTCCTACAGTGTAGCTTAATCCAACTAGTGCAAGTAGTATAATTTCTCTAGAAATGTCCAATAAACTTAAGGGGACATTTGGACTGAAGAATTATTTGGGAGTTTTCTAAAGCATCCTAATTATGCTACTATAGAGACAGTATTCCAGAATTTGGCTCCATGCCCGAGTTATGGTCTTGTGAACTGAGGTAGCAAAGCTAAGCCTTAGAGGAGATGATCTACATGAACAAAAACAGTATCTAATATTAGTGTATAATTCATTTAGGGGAAAGAGCTGGAACACAGAAATATGTGGGATTGGCCAACTGGCAAAGTTGGTCTTTGGTTACCTGTTTCCCAAATCCCTCCCTAGCGGTTCCCAGGGCTCTACATTTGTTCATCATGTGCTCAGATATGTCCAAGGTCTCAGTTTATGATTCCAACGTGCCCTCCATCAAAGCTTCTGTTAATCCTGGTATTGATTTTTAGCTGCTGGAAAATGTAGATAATTTGATAATTATTCTCCCCAGGTCATTTATAGTATGCTTTAGTATACTAAAATATTCTGTGTTGCCTATGTAAGAAGTATTAGTTTTCAAACATGCATGTCAGGTGCTGTGCTAGAGATACGGAGAGGAAGCTTTCACTGGTAGAGGTGGGAGGGGATGCACCACATAGACACATAACTTTTGACTCCTGACACTAAAAATGAGCTTCTTACTGGTGAGACACCTCCACATTCATGACAAACCATGACTACACACATGTACAAATACAAACAGAGATGTATGCCTATTCACACTCCACAGGAAACTAGGACTCCAACCTCACTACACAGTGATCGAAGCATCATGATTTGTGCAAGGAAGATCAGATCTAAAATTATATACTGGAGACTCTCGGCCAAACTCCTTTTCTCCAGAACCCCTAAGAAATTATTTGAAAGAAAATTATAATACATATTAAATAATTTATTTCCTAAACCAATCTTAAGTTTTAAGGCATTTTTAAACTGGCAATTTTTAATAAAGTAATTGTGAAATTAGGCATACATTTTTCACTAGTAAGTAATTATTTTACTTTGAACATACAAAAATGGCTTTTAAAAGATAGGAAATAAAAAAAGGTCATTAAGAGTTTCACTGAGTCAAATGAAAGTTTCAAGTTTTACTGGCAAAAAATAAAAGCATTAATTTTTTATTGGCAAAAAATAACAAGACTGATTAGAATCAGGTTTATGGATTTTCAATAGACGCACATGATGAATTTTGGGGGGGAATCTAATGAGGCTGGATTTTCACTAACATTCTTGTGCAACACAGAGTTATAATTGGACTAAGACAAACCTTATGTCTATCTTTCCTACTGCCCCTCATCTTCCCACATGCCACTTAGCCCTCAGTTTGTCATGAAGGGTTTGGTTCAACTTAACTCCACCTCCAGCTTTGCTAAAGCCCCTATTCATCTCACATTCGAACTAGTCTGCTAGCTGGTCTCCTGTTCTACTCTTGTTCCCTGAAATCATTCTTCAGAATACAAGAATGATTACCTTTCCAAACCCCAAATCCAACCATGGCAGAGGGAGCTCTCTTCTGATTCAAACCCTCTTATGAATCCCTCTGTTCTTCAGATACATGTAAAGATACTTAAGATTGAAGAATACTGTATTTCTGCCCTTCTGAGGTATTTGCATAAGTTTTGCCTCTACCCACTTTAGTTATTTTCCATTAATTCTATTTGTTTATTTTTTTCTTTTTTTAAAATTTTTATTTCTTTATATATATATGTATTTTCTACTGCACAGCGTGGTGAAGCAGTTACGCATACATGTATACATTCTTTTTTCTCATATTACATGTTCCATCATAATTGACTAGACATAGTTCCCAGTGCTACACAGCAGGATCCCATTGCTAATCCATCCCAAAGGCAACATTCTGCATCTATTTACCCCAAACTCCCAGTCCCTCCCAGTCCCTCCCCCTCCCCCTTGGCAACCCTGAGTCTGTTCCCCAAGTCCATGATTTTCATTTCTGTGGAAAGTTTCATTTGTGCTGTATATTAGATTCCAGACATGAGCAATATCATATATTATTTGTCTTTCTCTTTCTGACTTAACTTCACTCAGAATGAGACTCTCTAGTTCCATCCATGTTGCTGCAAGTGGCATTATTTTGGTTTTTTTATGGCTGAGTAGTATTCCATTGTGTATATATACCACATCTTCCTGATCCAATCATCTATGAGTGGACATTTGGGTTGATTCCATGTCTTGGCTATTGTGAATAGGGCTGCAATGAACATGCGGGTGCATGTGTATTTTTCAAGGAAAGTTTTGTCTGGATATATGTCCATGAATGGAATTGCTGGGTCATATGGTAGTTCTATTTATAGATTTCTAAGGTACCTCCATACTGTTCACCATAGTGGCTGTACCAGCTTACATTCCCACCAACGGTGCAGGAAGGTTCCCTTCTCTCCACACCCCCTCCAGCACTTGTTGTTTGTGGACTTATTAACGATGGCCATTCTGACTGGTGTGAGGTGGTATCTCACGGTAGTCTTGATTTGCATTTCTCTAATAATCAGTGATGTTGAGCATTTTTTCAAGTGTTTGTTGGGCATCTGTATTATTCCTTGGAGAAATGTCTATTCAGGTCCTTTGCCCATTTTTCAATTGGGTTGTTGGCTTTTTTGCTGTTGAGTTGTATAAGTTGCTTATATATCCTAGAGATTAAGCCTTGTCAGTTGCATCATTTGAAACTATTTTCTCCTATTCTGTAAGTTGTCTTTTTGGTTTCCTTTGCTGTGCAAAAGCTTTTCAGTTTTATTAGGGCCCATTGGTTTATTTTTGCTCTTATTTCTTTTGGGTTGGGAGACTGACCTGAGAAAAGATTTTTAAGTTTGATGTCAGAGAATGTTTTGCCTATATTCTCTTTCAGGAGTTTGATGGTGTCTTGTCTTACATTTAAGTCTTTCAGCCATTCTGAGTTTATTTTCATGCATGGTGTAAGGGTATGTTCTAGTTTCATTGATTTACATACAGCTGTCTAAGTTTCCCAGCAATAGTTGCTGAAAAGACTGTCTTTTTCCCATTTTATCTTCTTGCCTCCTTTGTCAAAAATTAATTGACCATAGGTGTCTAGGTTTATTTCTGGGTTCTCTATTCTGTTCCATTGGTCTATATGTCTGTTTTGATACCAGTACCACACTGTCTTGATGACTGTGGCTTTGTAATATTGCCTTAAGTCTGGGAGAGCTATGCCTCCTGCTTGGTTTTTGTTCTTCAGAATTGCTTTGGCAATTCTGGGTCTTCTGTGGTACCATATAAATTTTTGGATTGTTTGTTCTAGTTCTGTGAAAACTGTCCTGGGTAATTTGATAGGGATTGCATTGAATACGTAGATTGCTTTGGGTAGTATGGCCATTTTTACAATGTTAATTTTTCCAACCCAGGAGCATGGAATATCTTTCCATTTCTTTACATCTTATTTAATTTTCTTGATTAATGTTTTATAGTTCTCTGCATATAAGTCCTTTACCTCCTTGGTCAGGTATATTCCCAGGTATTTGATTTTTTGGGGGTGCAATTTTAAAATGTACTGTATTTTTGTATTCCTTTTCTAATATTTCATTGTTAGTATACAGAAATGCAACTGACTTATGAATGTTAATCTTATAGCCTGCTATTTTGCTGAATTTGTTGATTAGTTCAAGTAGTTTTTGGGTTGAGTCCTTAGGGTTTTCTATATGCAATATCCTGTTATCTGCATATGGTGACAGTTTTACCTCTTCTCTTCCTATTTGGATGCCATTTATTTCTTTTGTTTGTCTGATTGCTGTGGCTAGGACTTCCAGTACTATGTTGAATGACAGTGGTGAGATTGGGCATCCTTGTCTTGTTCCAGATTTTAATGGGAAGGCTTTCAGCTTTTCTCCACTGTGTATTATATTTGCTGTGGGTTTGTCTTAAATGGCTTTTATTATGTTAAGAAATGTTCCCTCTATACCCACTTTGGTAAGAGTTTTTATCATGAATGGATGTTGGACTTTGTCAAATGCTTTTTCTGCATCTATTGAGATGATCATGTGGTTCTTGACTTTTCTTTTGTTAATATGTTGTTTGACATTGATTTATTTACATATATTGAACCATCCTTATGCACCTGGGATGAATTCCACTTAGTCTTGTGTAGGATAATTTTGATATGTTGTTGGATTTGGTTGTCTAAAATTTTATTGAGAATTTTTGTGTCTAAATTTATCAAAGATATTGGTTGATAGTTTTATTTTTTGGTGGTATCTTTGGTTTTGAAATTAGGGTGATTCTTATTTTACATTTTCTTTTTAGGGCTGCACCTGCAGCATATGGAAGTTTCCGGTATAGCAGTTGAATCAGAGCTGCAGCTTCCAGCCTACACCACAACCATGGCAACACTGGATCCGAGCTGGATCTGCAACCTATGCTCTTGTGGCAATCCTGGATCCTTAACCCACTGATCAAAGCCAGGGATGGAACCTGCATCCTCATGGATACTAGTCAGGTTCTTAACCTGCTGAGCCACAATGGGAACTCCTCTATTAACTCTTTTAATCTGAGTTCAACTATTACTTCTTCAAAGAAGCCTATTTTTGAACCACATGTTTATGTCATATCTTTCATTATATAATCTCTTTCACTAGTTACTCTCTTTAATAGCCTATAAGACAGCAGTATTGCTTATTTATCTCCTCTTTTAAAGATTACTGTCTTTCCCCAGGATTTGACTATACACTGCATTTGGCAGGTTCAAAGTCTATTTATGCTCATCATTTTAATTACTAAAGTAATAAAAAAGGAATACAAACTATGCATTAAAGTCATAACAATAAAGTCATATTTTGAAATAATTTGAAAATAAATGAATACATGAGTGAATGGAGATTGGGTTAGTGCTCTCAGTGGCTTGTAATTAAGATGGAGATATTGATATCTTACTAGTAATAATTGGCTCTGAAGCTCTTCCTATATTTTAGGAGGACTATCATCATTTTGGTATCAATATTAAAGGTTAAGTGCATACTCTCTACTACTATTCTGCAGTCATTTACTGTTTAAATGGTGTTCATCATTTCTTGGGACATCTTTTAATAATTAGAATAAAATAAGTATTCATATTTTTGTCTTTTATTTACTCAGTGTATATTTCATGAGAGTCATTTATGCACTGGACACTCTGCTAGGTTTGGGGAATAAAAATACATTAAATATTTAATTATTGGCTATGTAAACATTTGCCACTTCTTCAACTATCCAACATTTCTATCCCCCTTTTTTTTTTAGGGCCACACCCGCAGCATATGCAGGTTCCCAGGCTAGGGGTCCAGTCAGAGCCACAGTCACCAGTCTATACCACAGCCACAGCAATGCAGGATCTGAGTTGCATCTGCGACCTACATCAAAGCTCATGGCAATGCCAGATCCCCAACCCACTGAGCAAGGCCAGAGATTGAACCTACACCCTCATGGTTCCCAGTCCCACTCATTTTTTCTGCACCGGGAGGGGAACTCCTATATCACTTTCTTATATTTGGCAAGTTCCTTTAATGCTGAGTATTGCTGTGAGGACACTCATGCTACTAGCTTCTCCTACAGATAAGTTACAGACATGTGACCTGAGTTTTGCCCATCAGAGGAGCCCATCTTAGATGTTGATCCTGAAGGCAGAAAGACAAAGCAGAAACTGTGCATAATCCATTCTGGTAATGACTACAGAGATCAGGAGTCACTTATTCAAGCCCCTTTAGAGGTAAAACACCCATTTCTGATAAAAATCCCTCCAGAAACTGGGCATAGAGGGAACCTATCTCAATATAATAAAGGCCATGTGTGATAAACTCACAACTAATATCATTCTGAAGAGTGAAAATCTGAAAGAATTCCCACTAATATCAGGAATAAGATAAGGATGTCCTCTCTTGCCACTTGCATTCAATATAGTTTTGAAAGTCCTAGACATACAATCAGAGAAGAAAAAGACATAAAAGGAATCCAAATTGGAAAAGAATAAGTAAAATTATTATTGCAGATGACATGATAATGTATCTAAAAAATCCTAATGACACTACCAGAAAACTGTTAAAGCTCATCGATGAATTTGGTAAAGTTGCAGGATACAACACAGAAATCAACTGCATTTCTATATTCCAGCAACGAAAGATCAGAAAGAAAAATTTAGAGAAAAAAACCCCATTTACTATCATATTAAAGAGAATAAAATACCTAGGAATAAACCTACCTAAAGAGACAAAATATCTGTACTCTAAAAATTATAAGACACTGATGAAAGAAATCAAAGATGTCACAAACAGATGGAAATTTATACTATGCTTTTGGATTAGAAGAGTCAGTTTTGTCAGAATGACTATACTACCCAAGGAAATCTTCTACAGATTAATGCAATTCCTATCAAATTACCAATGACATTTTTTACATAACTAAAACAAAATATTTTAAAATTTGTTTGGAAACACAAAAGATTCCAAATAGCTAAAGCAATCTTGAGAAAGAAAAATGGAGCTGGAGGAATCAGACTCCCTGACTTTGAATTATACTACAAAGCTATGTATATGTCCAGTAGGGTACTGGCACAAAAATAGAAATATAGGTCAACAGAACAGTATAGAAAGCTCAGAAATAAACCCAGGGACCTATGGTCAATTAATTTGAAAAACGAGGCAAAAACATACAGTGGAGGAAAGATAGTCTCTTCAATAATTGCTGCTGGGATGGAGTTCCCATCATGGCTCAGTGTTAATGAATCTGACTAGGAACCATGAGGTTGTGGGTTCGATCCCTGGCCTTGCTCAGTGGGTTAAGGATCCAGCATTGCTGTGAGCTGTGGTGTAGGTTACAGACATGGCTCAGATCCCTTGTTGCTGTGGCTCTGGCATAGGCCGGTGGCTACAGCTCCAATTGGACCCCTAGCCTGGGAGCCTCCATATGCCACAGGAGCAGCCCAAGAAATGGCAAAAAGACAAAAAAAAAAAAAAAAAAAAGAATTGTTGCTGAGAAAACTGAACAGCTACATGCAAAAGAATAAAATTAGAACATTCACTAACACCATAAACAAAAATAAACTCAAAATGGATTAAAGACCTAAATGTAAAACCAGATACTAAAAACTGTTAGAGGAAAACGTAGGCTGAAAACGTAGGCTGACATGAATTGTAGCTGTATCTTCTTAGATCCACCTCCTAGAGTAATGACAAAAAGTACAAAAATAAATAAATGGGACCTAATTAAACTTAAAAGTTTTTGCACAGCAAAGGACACCATAAACAAAACAAAAAGATAGCCCACAGAATGGGAGAAAATATTTGCAAAAGAAGCAACTGACAAGGGATTAATCTCCAAAATATACTTCCTATAGCTTAATATCAAAAAAACAAAAAATCCAATCATATAATGGGCATAAGATCTAAATAGACATTTTTCCAATGAAGACATACAGAGAGCCAAAAAAAAAAAAAAAACCATGAAAAGACGCTCAACATAACTCATTATTAGAAAATGCAAACCAAACTTCTATGAGGTACCACCTTATACCAGCCAGAATGGCCATCATCAAAAAGTCCATAAATAATAAATGTTAGAGAGGGTGTGGAGAAAAGGAAACCTTTTTACAGTGTTGGTGGGAATGTATATTGGTGCAACCACTATGGAAAACACTATGGAAGTTCCTCAAAAAAATGAAAATAGAATTACCATATGATCCAACATTCCCACTTCTGGACATCTATCCAGGGAAAACCATAATTTAAAAAGATACCAGCACCCCAATGTTCATTGGAGTACTATTTACAATACCCAAGACATGGAAGCAACCTAAATGTTCATCAACAGGAAAGGATAGAGAAGATGTAGTACCCATATAGGAAGGAATGTTACTCAGCCATAAAAAAAGAATGAAATAACACCATTTGCAACAACACGGATGGACCTAGAAATTATTATACTAGGTGAAGTTAGACAGTGAAAGACAAACATCTTCTGATATCAAGTTTATGTGAAATCTTAAAAAAAGAGACAAATGAAATTATTTGCATAACAAAAACAGACTCACAGACTTTGAAAAACTTATGGTTACCAAAGATGACCGGTGGTAGGGTGGGAGGGGTGGACTGGGGGTGTGGGATTGGCATATGAATACGGAGGTATATGTGACAATTGGCCAAAGTAGACCTGCTGTATAGCACAGAGAACCCTACCCAGTATTCTGTGATAATCTATGTAGGAAAAGAATCAGAGGGAATGGATATGTGTATATGTATGACTGGGTCACTTTGTTGTACAGCAGAAATTATTGCAGCCTTGTAAATTAACTATACTTCAATAAAGTTAAAAAAAAAAACCATAATCTACTCTACTTTTCCTACATACCACAGAAGGTATGGCAACAATACTTCTACTTTCTATCCTATAAATGAGATGGAGAGGTACATGGCAAGGGGTGAAAAATGCTCATATTTTGGTTTTACAGTGTGAATGGCCCTATGAATAAATTTTTATTAAATTCAGTCTATCTTGTTACAAGTAGTCAATAATATGCTTTTTATGTAAAGGGCTTCAAAAGTATCTAGCCCAAATTAAAGACTTTATAGATGTATTGGCTAGTTTCGCTATATACTTTAAAATTATATAGTGTTTCATCCTTTTTAAACTTTCCAAGTTCATTATCACTATTAGTTCATTTTTTATTTCCTCCTCAACATTTTTTGTGATAAGGAAAAAGATCTTTGTGTTTAATGAGAAAACTGAAACCCAGGGGAGTTAAATAATTTTGCCCTTAGATTATGGGGGCCTTCTGAAGCAGAAATTACAAGTTCTTTCTGGTCTTCTGACTCCTGAGCAAAGCAATTCTCACTACATATCATCACCCAAGGGCCTGAAAGAACAAGGGTATGGATAGATCTGATAACTGATTTTCCTAGTTTGCTGAGGATGTTTATCTTTAATTCATTACTCTATCCATGGCACATCAAGATAAAAGCCCTTGGTGGTAGGCAGGATTCTTATATGGTCCCCAAAATTTCTGCTCCCTTATGCCCTCTACCTATAACCTCATCCCTTTGAATGTGGATGAGACTTCTGACTATGCTTATACAGTCTGCCTTGATTAGGTTATGTTGTAACAGATCTTGTAGCAGATTAGAGAAACACTACTGCTGGCTCTGCTACCATATTATGAGATGGTCACATGACTAGGCCCTGAGCGTGGACTTCAGGAGCTAAGAATGACCCCTGGCCAATAGCTAGCCAAAAAAAAAAAAAAAAAGAAAAAAATCTCTACAGTCACAAATTGAATTCTGTCAACAACCTGAATAAAGTTAAAAGAGGGCCCTGATCCCCAGATGAAAATTAATCTTTACTAAAATATTGATTTAAGCTTTTAGACTCTGAGCAAAGGACTCAGAAAACCTGTGGCTGCATTTCTGACCCATAGAAACAGTGAGACAATAAACAAATGTCTATAATTTTAAGCCACTAAATTGATGACGATTTGTTAGATAGCAAAAAAACTTTTGCATCCTTGGGGCACCAATCTCAGTCTCAAAGATAATAATGATAATACCTAATGCATTAGAGAGTAACAAATTCATATGTGGAAAGTGTTTTTATACTATATTTGTGCTCAAAGTCCTAATTTCCACACGCTAGGGCATCCCCTCCCATAGTCACATTAGGGATGGGAGAGGATTAGATGACTTCCATGGATAAGCTCCTGGTATTCTGACAACTAGTATTTGTGTTTTTACATCTATTGTGTTTTATATGCATATTGTATAATTCTGAACAAGTTATTCATAGAATATTTTAGAATATTTTAAGTCTTAAAGAAAACATTTTTGTGAACACCAGGAAAAAAGTTTGGACCCAAATTTAAGTGGGGGAAATTATTGTGGATTTGAGTATATTTTTTAAAAATTATTGTAGTTGATTTAGAATATTGTACAGCAAAGTGTACAGTACTGTACAGCAAAGTGACTCAGTTATGCATATATATGTGCATATATATTCTTGTTCATGTTCTTTTCCATTGATTTATCACAGGATATTCCATGTTGAGTGTATTTTTGATACTATTATATGAACATTACTATTATTACCATTCCCAGTAATTATCATCACAGTGCTTCTTGTGGTGGAACACTGTACAGAATAAAAGTCCCTTGCATGAAGACTGATCTGCCTCTGGTTTGCACAGAAACATTATGAGTTTGTCATTTCTCCTCCTATTGACATTGAGGCTATGCAACATGATGGGATGGTATATGTAGACACTATGAAATGATTACCACGGTCAATAGAATTAACACAAATACACTACATCAAAGTCTACTGCATAATCTTAAGTCACTTCACTCTCTGGGCTTCAGGTTTTTCCCCTGAGAAGCAAGGAAGTTAGGCAAAGGAACTCTACGTCTTTTCTATCTTTGAAATCCTCAGTTTCTTAGATCAGATGAAACATTAATTTGCGTTATACTTAAGGCCATAATCTCCTAAAATGTTGCCAAATACACATACACAAAAGCAACATGAAATAAACCATCAAATATGGAGTGAACCTATCATCCAAGAAGTTCTGAAATAGACATTATACCACATACAAGAATCACATAGAAATTCTTCTGAAGAACTAATAGTCTAGTTAAGGAGATGAGACAGCACTTGAGGAAAAAGAGAAAGGAACTGGTCGGTGATTAATGCTACTCAGTAGAGAGGGAAAGTTTTGTTAAATTTTGTAAAATGGGAGGAGGCCCAGGGGAGGCAAAGAATTTTGCATGGATGTGCCAGAGGCTGCAATAAGTTTAGGGAAAAGACTGGGTATGAAAGATGGCAATGACAAGGTATTACAAGGCTCATAGAGACCTAGAGAAGAAATAAGGACAGAAATAGCCCATGTGAAGCAAAGAAAATGGGTTTGGCCAGACCAGGTGGTCATGCCAGGTGGTCATGCCAGGAAAATGGGTTTGGCCAGACCAGGTGGTCTGCCAGGAATTAATCCTGGTCAGATACAAAAGTAACCACTACCAAGTAGAAAGTTGACTGTTAAATATTTTGTGGTTGCAAATTAAGATGGTACCAAATTGAGACAACGCTATGTTTTTTTATTGTTGTCTTATTTTCTGCTCTAGTAACAGAGTTTAGACAGGGCATTTCTACAGACAGTATGCATCAGTATGGAGTTATTAGCGTTTTTCCTTTGGTGAGATGGTCATGATGCTGCCTCTCGTGAAGCAGCTGAGAATCCCTGATAATACACGCTGGCCTCTATCTCAAATTTCCTAGCAGAGAACTAGGCATCTCCTCTGCCTCTTTATACCCTCTGAAGATGCCAGGGCTTCATCAGTGTCATCCCTGAAAACCTTGAGTAAGAGAGGGAAGGGGCAGTATCGTCAGTACCTCATAGGTCTGTTATCTTGAGCCGAAGAAGCAAATTAGAGGGAGATATACGGTATTATGCTTAGAGGTCAAATCCCTTCAATAGGAGTTTCTGCCATGGCTCAGCAGTTAGTGAACCTGACTAGCATCCATAAGGGTGTGGGTTTGAGCCCTGGCCTCACTCAGTGGCTTAGGATCTGGGGTTGCCATGAGCTGAGGTGTAGGTTGCAGACATGGCTTGGATCCGCATTGCTGTGGCTCTAGTGTAGGCCAGTGGCTACAGCTCTGATTCAATCCCTAGCCTGAGAACTTCCATATGCCATGGGTGTGGCCCTAAAAAGTCAAAAAGACCAAAAAAATAAAATCCCTTCAGTAACTGAAGGACTGCCTTGGAACTTTCCTTGGCATTGGGGATTTCTTCAAATGCCCATCAATTCAGCAATCTAGTTATCTCTATGGAGATATGTTATTGAAGCAGTCTACTGTGATAGGTTCTGTTAAGTCACCCTAAAAGGTCAAGGTTTTGGGGAGTTCTGGGTGTAGATATATTGGAGCTTGCCAATATCTTCAGTGTTCACTTGAACATTCTCCACCCCATATGGATAACACAATTCAAAATTGCTCTAGGATTTGGGAGAGGTAAAAAGAAAGAAAACAGGGGTTGGTTAAGATAACTTTCAAACCAAAATGCAGGTCTGAAACCTGAAAAAAAGGAGAAAAGGAAATAATGATCCATTAATAAAATGATCAACTGACAGCTATTCATGAATAAAACACCATTGTGGAAATCCTACAATGACAAAGAATATGGTGAATCAAACTAAAAGTGCTGAAGAGTCTACCTGGAAATGGTTTGAGATTTGTCTGAAAACTACAGGGTCATTAAGAAGAGAAAAACCTCTTATACCTCACCATACCACCGCTCTGATGCAGATCTACATTCCAGGCCAAGAACTAGGCTAGGAAAAAGAATCATGACATTTTCTTACATGGGAATGCATTGAGAAATTAACCAACCAAAGGACCATTGGAACTTGTGAAAGTTAGTTATTGCTGGGAGATCATCAAACATTAGCATTTCTTGGATGTTGTTTCCTACTCAGTCTTCTCACAGACCCACCTCCACTGGGATGAATTATGTATCATCCCTGTCATGCCATGAATCTGATCCTAATACTTCTCATTTGTTTCTTAGACTTGATATGGTATTTATGTACTGAGTACAGTGAGGGTTAATGAAAAACTTACATAAAAATGTTTTAAGGCCTTTTACCAAAGAAACAAGAGCCAAGCATAGTATCATTATCAAAAATACACTTAAAAAAAAAAAAAAAGAATATTCCTCCCTTTACAAATCGCTCCTAGATAGGGGTGCTTCCAGTTCCATAGAGACCATGAAAAAACATTAACACAAGCCGTCTAGCATTAACAAATTCTAATCTTTATCCTTGGGAAAAAAATTGGAGTCACGAGTGATAACTTGATGGTGAAATGTATATAGCATTTCCCTCTGTGTGTCAAACCCATACCATTAGACTTGAGTTATATTTAATTAGATTTGAGTGTATATTTTTTTCAATCTTTAAAAATCAAGGTTGAAAAAAATAAAAATGACTTCTTCTACCACACATATTTCACTGTCTTCTGTATTATCTTGGAGCATGCACGATTCTCTCTACTTGTGTTCAATAACTCAATTGTACAAAAGCTGGGTTCCTCCTGAGATGAATGGGAAACAGAAAATCAATAAGGAAACAGGATCATGTTGATGTTAAAAAATAAATAAAATGTAACATCCTTTAACTTCTAACACTGAGATTTAAAGTGTGTTTAAAAAATTCACATTAGCAGAGTGAATGAAGACACATGGCTTAAATCACTACAAGCCTTAGTTTCCTCACGTATAAAGTTGGAATCAAGAAGACATACATAACATGCTGTAAGTTTTAAACGAAAAAAAAACTTACCATATGTTCAAGAACAAATACTCCATCAGTGACAGCCATTACCAGAAAGCATTAAAGTGTCATGATTAAATGATGGGTTCTGACTCTGATTGTTCTGGCCCCAATTCACACCAGGACACTTATTAGTTGTGGGCCATTGGGAAAGTTATTACTATATTTTTTCCTTATTATGGCCATGCCTGCAGCATATAGAAGTTCCTGGGCCAGGGTTCAAATCAGAAATGCAGCTGCAGGTCCATGTCACAGCTGTAGCAACACCAGATCTAAGCAACATCTGTGACCCACACCACAGCTTTCAGAAAGGCTGGATCCTCACTTAATACACTGAAGGAGGCCAGGATTGAACTGGCATCCTCATGGATGCTATGTTACATTCTTAACCCACTGAGCCACAACATGAACTCCAGGAAAGTTGTTTAATATTGCTGAACTTCATTTCAAGTCCTGTAAAATAGGGTAATGACATAACCTATCTCATGCTGTTAAGGAAATTAAACAAGATGTTATGTGTAAAGAACCTAGAAGTGCCAGACATATATTAATCATTTAGTAAATTCCAGTAAAAATAATCATTATATATTTGCTGTCCCTTCTAAGAATAAAAATGCATTTCACTCACCACTGAACACTAGCTCAAAGAGTCTACACTTTGCAAAAATGAGACCTTTGCTTTAAGTTAAAATGTCATAAAAGAGACTACTGCTGGAGAGGAAGTGTGTCTCTTCTAATAAAAGTCACAGCACCCTCTTAAATTATTTCCAGTACTGTTGTTGACACTCAAACTTCCAGATCTTCTAAGTAAATTCTCCTTAATGTGCATTTCCCTTCATTTCCTCCAGAACCCTGTTTTGAGGCTGAAGCAATCATCTAAAATCTTCAGGGTGGGAGGGCTATCTGACTATGGCATCTCAGACATCTATTGGATTTTTGATTTTAAAATATAAAAGTTCCTAAATAATTAACTTCCCCCAAAGTGTTATTTGATAGCAAAAGTAATATCTGCATGAAGTATTAAGTGATTTTTATTTTTAAAAAAGTCAAGTAATTTGACAGTGTGATAATTACACTGTCAAAGAATACAAGTTTCCATTTTCTCAGAGAAATCTATATTGCATGGTTTCAGTTTCAGAGGCTGTCATCAAACTGGTAAGACTTATTCCTCCTTTAACTGCACCATGGCAGCCATTTTATGGAAAAAGTATATGCAGTGCCTGCTTTTCAGAAGGGTGCCACATCCACGGCATCACTTAAAAAGCCACTCGTATGCACAGTTAAAAGCCGGACTTGCATTCCCAGTGGAATGGAAGAACAGGGTTAAAATATTTTTGTACTAGTCACATGTGATAACATATGTATAATGAGGAACATCCAGTAATAATGGAAACACTAAGGGAACACCTGTCCAAAAGAGTTTTTCCATCATTTGAAGCTCAAAACAACTGTCCATCAAGAAATGTTAGTTTTATGACTAGTTCAAGGTTTGTGAATGGTCTCCCCTTTTAGCATCAGAAATGTCACACATAAATCACAGAGGGAAGTTTCTGTCATGGTGCAGCAGAAATAAATCCGACTAGGAACCATGAGGTTGTGGGTTCAAACCCTGGCCTCACTCAGTGGGTTAAGGATCCAGCATTGCCATGAGCTGTGGTGTAGGTTGCAGACACGGCTCAGAACTGGCATTGCTGTGGCTGTGGTGTAGGCTAGCAGCTGTAGCTCTGATTAGATCCCTAGCCCAGGAACCTCCATGTGCTGCAGGTGCATCCCAAAAACGCCAAAAAAAAAAATCATAGAGAGGGCCAACAATAATCTAGAGTTGAGATCAGGGGATGGACTTAATATAGGATCATCACCTTGTGCCATTTTATGTCAATCTACTTTGTCTGTATTTATTCCAACTCCTCAAAGACTATTTCTGTTTACTACTACAAAAAGGAAGTGATTCAGAAGGTACAATGTTGATGTTTCATTTTGTGCTAGGCCTTGTCAGTAGTAAGCAGTCAGCATATGATATGTACCATTCCTCAGAATCTTTATAACTGAAATGGAAAATTCAAATATGTTCATAAAAGTTTTTTTTAACATTTTTTAAATTCTTACTCTAGGAGCTGAGAATGAACCTCAAGCAATAGCCAGCAAGAAAGCAGGGGCTTCCACTAATTATTAGAGAATTACAAATCAAAACTATGAAGAGATACCATATCACACCATTCAGAATGGCCATCACAAGCAAGTCTACAAATAAATGCTGGAGAGAGTGTGGAGAAAAGGGAACCCTCCTTTACTGTTTGTGGGAATGTAAACTGCTACAACCATTAGGGAAAACAATATGGAGGTTCCTCAGAAAACTAAATATAGAACCAC
The DNA here is from genome assembly GCF_054392235.1 of Sus scrofa. Classification (NCBI taxonomy): domain Eukaryota; kingdom Metazoa; phylum Chordata; class Mammalia; order Artiodactyla; family Suidae; genus Sus; species Sus scrofa. Next base: position 141,972,831 of record NC_139396.1, on the reverse strand, counting down.
CATATGATCTAGAAATCCTACTCCTGGGCGTATATCCATATAAAACTTTCATTCAAAGGGATGCATACACCCCATGTTCACTGCAGAACTATTCACAATGGCCAAGACTTGGAGGCAAACTAAATGTCCATCAATGGATGAATGGATTAAGAAGTGGTACATGTATACAATGGAATACTACTCAGCCATAAAAAGGACAAAATAATGCCATTTGCAGCAACATGGATTCAATTAGAGATTCTCATACTAAGTAAAGTAAGTCAGAAAGAAAAGAGAAGTACCATATGACATCGCTTATATCTGGAATATAAAATATGGCACAAATGATCCTGCCTAAAGAACAGAAACGGACTCATGGACATGGAAAATGGACTGTGGTTTCCAAAGGAAAGGGGGGAGGAAGTGGAATGGACTGGGTGTTCAGAGTTGGTGGATGCAAATTGTTGCCTTTGGAGTGGATAAGCAATGAGGTCCTGCTACATAGCACAGGGAACTATATCATATCTAATTTCTTGTGGTAAAACATGATGGAAGATAGTATGAGAAAAAGAATATATATGTATGACTAGGTCATCATGTTGTACAGCAGAAATTCACACAATACTATAAATCAACTATATTCATAAAAATAAAATTAAAAAATTAAAAAGTAAGATAATATTTAAAAATAAAGTAGGGATTTCACTGCTAATATGACAAAGAATTAAATTTTGCCAATAACCAATGAGCCTGAGCCCAGCTAAGCTCACAGCCCCAGTCATCATCTTTATTTCAGCATGGAGACACACTGAGCGGTGTTCCAGACTCTTCACCTATGGAACTGTAAGATAATATGTGAGTATTTCTTTAAGCTGCCAAGTTTGCAGTGACTAGTTACCTAGCAATAGAAATCTAACATAGCTTTCAAAGAAGTTCATTTAGATATTGGGTTATATAAAAGTAGGAGAACAAGAGTTCTTAGTTTGGGATATTTTCCAGGTAAATCAGTTATCCTACCTTACATATTAATAGCACTATCTTATACTCTCAAAAGTGTTCTTATTTGAACTATAAATTTTATAGTCACTGTCCTTATAAGGTATTTTTACCTTTAAGGTGGTAGAAGGAATCAAAGTGTAGTATGTTTAAGACTTCCAAAGTAAACTCTTATCTACAAGTAATATCCCAAATGTATTGTGTTATTATCTATACATAAGCCTATTAATCAAAAATGTTTTATAAAGGTGTAGTGTGTAATATAACTTCTGGATAAAATAGAATAATCACATTTTCCTCTGCCTAATAATTTCCTTCTCTCCCTATTCTTATGCAACTTTCTTCTCTCGTCTGGGACCATATTACTCAGATTTTACCGATGCATATGCTCAAATATTTTAAAAACAAAGCCTTAGGAGATCTCAGAAATTATTTTGGGTCTAATTAACAGGATTTCAATTGTGATTACTATATGGACTGTCTATACACAAAACGGAAAAATCCAAGTATAGCCTCACTTCAGGCACAGTTGGGTCCTAATGCTCAATCAGTATTATCACAAAAGTTTAACTCTAGCTTTCAACTCTTCTTTCCATTATTTTTATTTTATTGCCAGGTATGTTCTCTTCTCACCGAGACCCCTGAGGCTGTATCCACAATCTTGTGGATATTGGTCATTTATTAAGTGATTACATGTATCCTGAGAACTCCAATAAAAATACCAACATTCACTCTGATGAGACCAAATTGGGTTATAGCTAAATGTTACTGGGTTGGGGTAAGGTGGAATATCCTAACCAGCTAGGTTTGGGTCATATGCTCTGAATTTGGAAATGAATGGTGCCAATCTCATGCAAGACACATGAATGAGGTTGTGAAAGATTTCTTAGGAATAATGAACTGCAGTTTTCAGAATGATAGGGAAAGGTGATGCTTAGCAATCACAGTCAGCCCATATTCATCATAGTCAGTCAGCCTTGCTGTCAGCTGCATTCTACCTTGGATTAGCTATGGAGACCATGGTTGCCATGGTTACTACTGTAACAGCAACAAAGTGAGATATCAGGATCTTAACCAAATAAGATTTTATTATTAACCCCTATAGAACTGTCTCTGACTGGATAGTTCTTTTGGAAGGTTCCTTCCAAGCAGGGGGTTGTGATTCAAGCCTCTTCCATCTTGTGTCTCTACCAGTTTTTTTAAATCATTAAAGAACTGTGGGGGAAGAATAGATTAGAAGGTTGGGATTAACATATACACACCACTATATGTAAAATAGGTAAATAACAAGAACCAGCTGTATGGCACAGAAAAATCTACTCAATATTCTGTAATTACTCTATGGGAAAAGAATCTGAAAAGGAATGGATATAATTGTTTTCACTTTGCTGTACACCTGAAGCTAACACAATATTGTAAGTCAATTATACTCCAATAATTTTTTTTTTTAAAAAAGAACTCTCCAATATTCCATCAGTTAGGGAAAAAATAGAGAATCATCTGTATACATGTATATATTTGAGTGTGTGTGTGTGTGTCTTTATGGAAAATCCTATAAGTCCTGTAAGTACCAAATACTATTGTGAAGAGAATTGTGAAGAGGCTGGAAAACTTATATTTGTGTCCAGTGGAGGAAGTATATGATTTGCTGAACAGTTTCTGACAACTGGCTTCTCCTTGGTTTTTTAGTGAAATAGTTTGCTCTAATCATAATAACCAGCTGTTTGTGTTGTTTTCTATGTTGGAGTCTGTGCCTTTAAATTGTTCTAAGTACCTCAAAACAAGAAACTGATAGCTAAGAAAGAAGAAGGAATCAAGGCTCCCTGACCCTCTAACAAGACCTGGTTTGGACTAGTTGTCAGATATCTTTGTTGCTAACTGCATGCCTGGACTACATGTCTCTGCCCTACTCTAGTGGTCATGTCTCCACATCAGGTGAGAATCTATCCTACTGACAGACTTTATCCCAATTCCATCTCCTAACTGAACACACTTTCTCTTACACATGGTTTCTGTTTGGTGACTTATTTTTACTATAGAGCCCATTAAGCATTTATTCTCTCACTGCAACAATTCTTGTGAACACATCCTTGGTGATGCTTTAGTTTACAGTTTGTCAACCCTATGTAATAATTTCAATTTATAAGCTATACATTTTTCTACAAAGCTTACTGACATTGTCTGAGTTTTGAAGCAATTTTATTTGTATCTACTTTCCAAATAAACTTGAATTCAGACAGTGGGTAAGCAAAAGAAGAAACTTGAAAAAAAAGTCTGAAAAAGGATTAGGGAAAAAATAAACAGAAAGGTGTGAGCTTTCCACCAAGTCATAGAGCTTTACCAAAGATGAAGTAAGACTTGGAAGAGGACAGAAATCACATGGAGAGAATGAGTGTGAGAAAAAGATCAAATGAAAGCCAAGAAAGAATAGGGAGTGAAATAATTATTAAAAAAAACAATAAACAAAACAAAAATTAGAAGGAAATAGGAGCTTTCCAAAAGGGAGCCTTCCTCAGTTTTCCCTGTTCTGTCATTTTCTTTCTCTTCATTGAATTATTGAATTAACAAACATTTATTGAGCTCTTACTTGCTTACTCTTCCATGAACAAGCAGTTTACATCAGTTATCACCTAAATAGTGCAAATTTTGTATAAATTCCAGGCACGAGTGGTGAGTATCAAAATGATGGTGCACATTCCTAGTGCATAGACTTTCATAGGTACATGCCTATTCCTGCTAGAGACCTGAGGAAAAGACTGATGGAAGAAATGGGGTTCAGGCTGAGCCTTTAAGGTCAAGTAGGCTCTGAGGAATAGAGCCAAGCATTGAGGACAGTCTAAGAAGGACAGGGTGAAAAGACAAAGATAGGCATGATTCATTCTTGGAACCTGTACTCCATGAGCCTATTTTAACTAATACAGAAAGAAAATGATTCAAATGACATAAAAACAAAGAAAGGGATGAACAATAAGGAAAAACAAAAGAGAACTAGAAAGACTGATAAGAGAGAAAGGGAAATGGATGAAGGAAAGAGAGAAAGATAGTCACAGACTTTTTAGTGTTGGGATCATCTGATAGCATCAAAAAATGGAATACTAGTAAGAAGAGCTTACCCTCTGCATATACACGGCTACTGTGTCTCCTTACAAGATGGCTTGTGAGCAGAGAAGCCACAGGCTGACCCCCAGGTTCATGCTCTGCCTTGTCAATTCTGAGTACCATAATAACCATGCTGCAAGCCTTAATATAACCAGCTGAAAGGCTGGCGTATAAACAGAACCATATAAATTCTGGAAGAAATGGTGAGAAGTAAACATATCAAATTGATTTTTCTTTTAACTATTCTTCTAGTATTTATTTATTTATTTATTAAGATCTAGACCATAAAAATTGATTTTTCTCCAGTGACGTTGGAAATACATATGTTATTATTGAGATTAATTTGAACCTTTATCATCAAGCTTTATATGAGACAAAATGTGTCTATCATATACATAAACATGGACTAAAACTAGCCCTTTATAGCTGCATCAGTCTTCTTTTTCTTGCTCATCTCTAGCCATGGATTATCTTTCTTCCCAAAGCCTAGCTAACGGAATGACATTCAGGTCCTTAAAAATCCAATGCCAGTTATCACCTCTGGATCTTTGAATACACTGTTCCTTCCAACAGGAATACTTTTAACTACCCACCTCTACCAAATCTACTTACCTAGATAGCTCTATTTAGCATTCAACCAAAGGCATTAGGTCTTAGATTCAATGCTGGAAGATTTCGCTGGAGGACTTGCTCAGTTTCAAAGTACACAACTGATCAATTGATCATGGATCTGCTTCTGATAAAATTGCCTGGAATCTAGCTGAACTGTAATCTGTGTTGATTTTTATTCCCTTTTTGTATCCTCTGGGAAGAATGGGATGGGAATAGGGTTATATTAAAATGGTAAATGAAACTGTAAGCGCCCAAGTTTCAGTCATTTTCTAATGTAGACCTCAAAACCACAGTCTCACAGAATTTACACATTGGCTGAGGCTGAAACAGATGCAGTACTTTGAAATATTATCAACCTGGAAAAACTTTATTTATACTGATGTAACCACTTGGCAAGTCATGAAGAGGTTATCTCAAAATTTAGTCTTAAGAGACAATTATCTTGTCTAATCTGTTTAAACTACCTAAGTAAAGCAGGCTACATGTATTACATGCTCTGCTCAAGATGGCATTCCTTGTCCCTCCTGCTTTTACCCTGCTCTAACCTTTTCTTCTTGCTGCATCCAGGCATTTATGTTCCCTACACCCCACAGCCTGGCACCTTCCAGAGCCCACAGAGGAAGGCTTGTTACCTGGCAGGACTAGTCAATCTCTTTCTCAAAGTTCTTAAGTCAATTGGAAATCTCCTTTCTCTTTTCCAGTAATATTGTAAGGATGTAAACTCAGAATTGTCAGAATACGTGTTCCCCTCTTACAAAAAAAGTCCACATGTGGTAAAAGAGAATAAATCAAACTTATAGAGAAAAATAGAGTAAGCTGGAGGGCTGGTAAACCCTTGATGACCACATTCTAAGTGCCCAATTCTGTACTTACTGTCTCATAGTCTGTTGATGAAGATCAGTAAATTTTCCCTTCTATTGCTTTTTCTATTTTTTTAAATTTTGTTTTATTTTATTTTTGTCTTTTTAGGGCCATACCTGCGGCATATGGAGGTTCCCAGGCCAGGGGTCTAATCGGAGCTACTGCTGCCAGCCTACACCACAGCCACAGCAATGCCAGATCCGAGCCGCATCTGCGACCTACACCACTTACAGCAACACTGAATCCTTAACCCACTGGGTGAGGCCAGGGGCCAAATCCGCAACCTCATGGTTCCTAGTCGGATTCGTTTCTGCTGTGCCACAACAGGAACTCCTCTATTTTTTAAAAAATGAAACTCTGGTATGGTTTCTGTCACTCACAACTTATACAATCCTGTCTAAAAATCTTGATGTCTAATTCATCCTCATACCAGCCCCTGAAACAGGAGCACAGATGACGGTTCTATGCAAATGTCACAGGGCACTCTACCTCTGGATCAGGACCCATGACCTAAGGGCTTCAGGGCTCATCTAGACTAACAGAAGCAAAGCTGTGGATTTTGAAGCTTCTCAAAAATGATGAGAAATAAAATTTGGTTAAATCTTGATTTATTTTCTTATTCCCCATACTGCTTCTTATCATCATTCAGAATTTCCTTCATGGATTAGTCCAAAATTAATAATTATAATTAAAAAATGATTTATAATCTCTCTCTCTATATATATATATATATAATCTCATTAAATATTCACAAAAAGCCCTATGATTAAGCTACCATTATTCCCATTTTATAGATGATGAAATTGAGATTCAGGTGATTTTTGCTTTATAATGTCTCTCTATGGAGTAGTGTAACTTTTAGCATTTACTTGCGCCCTGATTTCAGGATTACTTCAATTGCTGATATCATCTTTGTTAAGAAAAACATAAAAATACCCTAAAATGGGATACTTGCTTTTCCTTCTAAATATATGTTAGTTCCTAACTGGATAGTCATTGTATGCAAAGACCCCAAATAATAATTATGTAGCATATATGTGCCTTTGTATGTATGTACACGTGTCCCATCATGTTCATACAGAATTTACACATGCATCTTAGTGAAACGGATAAAAAAATTTAAAAGGACTTCCAAGGCAAAGAAGTCGTAAGTCAAATTCTGAGTAATTTATAGAAAAGGACCCAGAAAGTTTTGTCTTAATATTAGTCGGGAGCGATTACAAATTGATCGTATGTATATAATCCTCAATTTTTGTTTTCAGCAAATTATCAGAACTACCTCCTTCTCATATCCCCTCTCAGTAGACACATGAAAATCATGGCCAGTTAGCTGGATGTCTTCCTGATTATCCCAGCATCCACGTTGCGGACAGAGTTCATTTTCAGGAGCAGTGACTCAGGGGAACTGATATGACCAGGCCACCTGGCAGGCCTCATGGGGGGAAGAAGACCTTACCCCACACACACCAGATCTGGTGACAGCCGGTGCTCTGCAATCCTAGATGGGATTCAGTAAAGGACTTGGGAGCTTTGGCCAGCCACCCTCATACACACTTGCATTCCTAGCCCAGGAACCTTCAAGATACCTTGGTCTGGGGCCTTGGCTGAAGCCTTTCTAAGGTTCCTCTGCCAAGGCCTTCTTGGGATGTGGGTGGAATCTTGAAGACACTCTTCTCCACTATGATTCAGTGCTTTTCCACCTTTGGGTTTTCTAAGCCTTTCCTTTTCTCCTTCCTCCTAAACTCTGGGTCCATAAATTACACCAGTCTTTTTTGTTGTTGTTGTTGGAGATCACTAGGCCTTGACACTCCACAGGTTTAGACAGATGTGCAATTTCCCGGGAGAAAATGCACTAAGGGGAGTCAATGCTTTCTCCAGTTAGGACTCTTGTAGTAAGTGATTGAACATGTCTCTTACTTTCACATTTGGATTTAACTGTCTGCTTAGACTCCTGGCAACTCAGTTGAGCTGCTGACAACCAGCATGCTTACTCTGAGATGGTTAGAGATTGGATACCTACCACCACCAATACCACCATGTGATGAGATAGTGAGAAGAAAGTGGATATTTGGAAGAGCTCACTCTGTTGGAGAAAGGTCTTTTTATTAGAATGCTTGAGTATTGCTTCCCCCAAGTTGTTGCTGGTCTCATGGCCTCCTTTACTTCTCAGGAAATTGTCCCAGCTCTTGACTACTTGGTACTATGTCCTTGTATTTTTCAGACCTCAGCTTTCCGTTTTCCATTTTGGTCTCTACCCTGCACTGGAAAGCTTACACAGCACCTCGGGTCTCCTATATCTGATTTGCAACTTTCTCTCCGCTCCCCAAGTAGCCATATCCAGCAGACATGTTCCAGTCTGACCAGTCCACCATAGAAGCAACACCCCAAGCATCTTCCTAAAATCACCCCCTCCTATAATTATCAACTTGATGCAGATACTGTATTAGACTCTAGGGTACATCAGGGAATAAGACTGGCACCACTGCTACCCTCACAGGGTGATTCTAGCAGAGGATACATACTAAACAAAACAAGAAATGTGTGCTGAACAGATCATGCTTCTATCTCTGGGACTCATTTGCTCTTTTTCTTCCTCAACATGAGGTACAACATGAACATCAGACAGAGGCAACCATGAGAACAGAGAATCTGGGTTAAAGCTAGACTTCTGCTCTGTTACTTTAGGAGTTTTTTATGGCACAGGGATCTTCCCTGATGCTTTGACAAGCTTCCAGGAAGGATACACCTGCACATTTGCATCACTAAGCAGGGTTTGGAGCAGCATTCCCTCTACTTATTGCCAACATCTGATCCAGGGATTCAGATCTTCAGAAAGGAAGTCAGGTTTTCCTGCAGCTCGTTGTTCCTTCTTGTAGCTATATCTGAAAGCTGCACCAGAGCTGTACATTTGTCCTACAGCCATCTGCAGGATCACTTGCCATACACCCATCTACAGGGTCATCTGCCCTCTCCTCTTGAACCAACCTCCGAGAAAATTTCCATATTCTCATGCTTGCTTGTGAGCTAACTCTGATCTGAGTTTCCATTCAATTCACAGCACATAGACCACATCACTGATGTCAATCTATTATACTAATCTCTATAAAATGGAGGCCCTATCATTTCCTTCAGAGTTTTCTCCAATCCATGGACTCCTGTTTCTGAGGCTCAGCTTAGGGTTAAGACCCAGCCCCCAGGCATAGACTTCAATGATGTTAACTGTGTATCCTCCTATACCTGTGCACACTGCCATCCTTGTTCTGTAACCCCAGAACTTCCAGAGTAGACAGCTGGCTCAGACCATGACCTAGGGTTAGAGCCTTTATGCCAAGCCTGAATGTTGGGGCTGGACTGTCTCTGTGCCCTTGGACCTGGATCCGTTCAAAGGGCCCTGCCCTGAGCTTTTAGCTAGAATCCCAGGAACTCCTCTCCAAGTCCAATCATTACCATTATGGCACCAGGCCAGACTAAGAACACACTGCCTTAAAAATGGGTGCCACCATTACCTCTTACAGTGTGTGAGCTTCTCTTTTAGGTTAAGCATTGATTTCTATCTTCATGTTAAATGTAGACAAATTATGAGAGATAAACCTAGAGAAGAATTTCAGGGTTGACAGGGATAGTTTTAATATCTCAGATTTTTGCAGAATGAGTTACTTTGAAGCTACTCTAAATAAATGACAATTATATCTTAGATCCCTGAATTAACTGGGTGAGGTAAGCTGGGTCAAAACTCACAGTAAAATTTCTACCTTAATTTACCTTGATACAGCGACAAAAGTAGAAATAGGATTATCCCTTGACTGTCCCAAAGCTGTCTTAAACTGGAAAGTTTCCTCCCTGCTAAGATTTTTCTTCTGGGATACAAGCTACCCAGAAGGTCACATTTTTTTTCCCATGTGTCAGGTTAAATGTCACAGTGTAGATTGACAGTGGAGCCAGATTAATTCTGCAACTGAGACCACACACCATGAATCTTTAAGCCTTGATAGAAGAGAGGTTTGGAGACTAGAATGAGGAAGAATACCATGCTTGGCCCCCTCCAGGATAATTCTCCATCTGTATCCCTCCAACCATGGTCAGCCCGTAGATGGGAAAATGTCTCCAGCAAGGAAGCTATTTAAAGAATATATACATTATCTGACTCTTCACATTCTTTAGTCTAAAAGATTGTTAATAATTTGCCTACTTGCATTTCAGCTGAAAAATATAAGAATTGTAAAATTTCAAGTGTTTCACATATATTATGTATATTTATATATTTCTTAATGATTATAATCACTTATTCAAGTAAAACCCAAATTAAGGAAAAAAACTAAAGTTTCATAAAGTACAACCATCTCCTAAGAAGGCATGAAACATTTCTGGATGAATTAATTATAATAAAATCTTTTCAAAATTATTTTTAATTAGTTGATTTACAATATTGTGTCAATTTATGCTAGAATAGCAAAGCGACTCAGTCATATATATACATATATATACTTTTAAATATTATTTTCCATCATGGCCTAGCCTAGGAAATTGAATATGGTTTTCCCCGTGCTATATAGTAGGAACTTATTTATAAATTATAAGAAACTTTTATCATAAATATCAATATGAAGAAAAATAATCATTCATAGGCTATTAAAAATAACTTCAAAATATTTTTGCATATATATATTTCCACATATTTTCCTTACCTATTTTTGTTTAATTATAGGTTTATGCTGTAATATTTATTTGTATTTTTCTGATGTATCATGAAATTCATTTGTTAGAATAAGTAAACCACTATGACCTGATTACAGGGGCTAATAGGGGAAAAGGTACATGAAACCTCAAATCTTTCCTATAAAATTTGAAATACAAAGAAATAAAAAAGGAATTTTATTTCTTAAACTTTAATTAGAACTTTATTCAAGTTCAAATTTCTCTCTGGAGTAAAACCTTAGTTTGGATTTAGAAGTATAACATGGACTGTAATTAGGATTTTTAACTTTTTCTGTGTTGTGGCTATTTTAATTGGTGAGTTGATTTTTTTTCCTCTAGCTAGCATATCTTTTTTTGAAATGGATGTGAAATTGACATAGTGTTATATTAGTTTGAAGTATATAATGCATTGATTTGAGATTTGTATATATTATGAAATGATCACCACAATAAGTCCAGTTAACATCTATCATCATACACAATTACATGTTTTTCCTTGTTATTGAATTGTTCGGACCCACTCTCCTGCTTCTTTCAAATATATAGTGTTAACTACAGTCACCATGCTGTGCATTACATCCTCATGACAATTTGTTTTTTAACAAAACATTTTAACATTGACATATTTCAATAAATTCATTCAGCAGTGGCACATTTAAAGTTAAATTCAATCAAATCAATGAGTTTCTTTTTGAGAAGCTGTCTCATCTACATAATATTTTTAGTTTTTTAACAATATTATCAATAATTCTCTGGTGAATATCCATGTAGTTATATTTCCCACAGAGTTTCAAAAAAATTTTTTCGGTATGGATCAAAATGTTGGAGTAGGAGGATGTGGAACTTAACTACCCCCATAAAAACATCAAAAATACATCTAAATGTGGAACAATTCCTATAGAAAACAAACTGCAAATTAGCAGAAGAACTCCTATACAACCAAAGCTGCAAGAAAGACCTCTGCCTAACTGGGTAGGATGGGAAAAGCCTAGACTACTTGTGAGAAGTGAGAATGCACTGGCCTGTGAACACTCAGGGTGAAAGAGCTATGCACTGGTGGCTTCCATCTTGCTACATTTCCCAATCAAAAGAGGCAAATATTCTGGCCCTGCTTAGTCAGCAAGAGAGTGAGTTCTGGACATAGATATGCAGAGAACTTGGGGCACCTGAGGTATGATCTGGGTGGAGCTGTGATGGCTCTTTTCAATGTGTCCATAGGTTGGTGGAACAAGGATGTGCAATGCCTAGAAGCTGAATGTTGGACAGACAGCCCTGGGAGAGGACTCATCTAGCTATGCATAGACAGCCCAGAGGGCATGGGGTGCAACATGAGTGGGGTGGCAACAGCTACTGTAGGCATACTCAGGTGTTGCAGTCCTCCCAGCTAGAGCAACCTGGTTCTACCCACTCCACACTACAGCTTAGCGATGGATTGCGGGGTGGGGGGGCAGACTTGTCCTAGGAAAATACTGCCCCAGAAACAGTGGAGATCTCAGGTGGCAACATAGCCACCTCAACTCTTGCAGCCAGAACATTTCCAACCCACAGCTCCAGTCCAGTTCCACAGCACAGCTTACACTAGATCTGGGATGAACACAACGAAGAAAAGGACACAACTCTGGACTGCTTCTGAGTGGAACTGTGGATGCCTAAACAGGCAGTGGCTATATACTTAGGAACACCTAAATATATAAAACTAACACTAAGAAAGACATAAAGGGAGAAATTAACAGTAATAAATAATAGTAGGAGACCTTAACACCCCAGACATATCAATAAGTCAACAGAAGTCCTAAATAACTCAATAGATCAGCCAGGCCTAATTGATATTTAAAGGACACCACATCCAATAAAAAAACAGAATGCACATTTAGTCCAAGGATGTGTGGAATGTTGCCAAGGGTAGAATACAGTTCTAGGTTAGGAGTTCCCATCGTGGCGCAGTGGTTAATGAATCCGACTAGGAACCATGAGGTTGTGGGTTTGGTCCCTGCCCTTGCTCAGTGGGTTAACGATCCGGCGTTGCCATGAGCTGTGGTGTAGGTCTCAGACGCGGCTCGGATCCCGCGTTGCTGTGGCTCTGGTGTAGGCCAGCGGCTACAGCTCCGATTAGACCCCTAGCCTGGGAACCTCCATATGCTGCGGGAGCGGCCCAAAGAAATAGCAAAAAGACAAAAAAAAAAAAAAAAACAATTCTAGGTCAAAAAATAAACTTCGACAAACATAAAATTACTTCAAGCATCTTTTGAACGCAATAGTACAAAACTAAAAATAAACCACAGAAAGAAAAATTAAAAAAGAACAAACACAGTGATACTAAATAATATGCTACTTAAAAAAAAAATCAATGGGCCACTGATGAAATCAAACATAAAATACATAACTTATCCCTATCCTTCTCAAACTCTTCCAGAAGATTAAAGAGCAGGGAACACTCCCAAATTCATCCTATGATGCCACCATTACCCTCATATCAAAACTAAACAAAATACTAAAAATAATGAAAATCACAGGCCATTTTTTTGGGGGTTCTTTTTAGGGCTGCACCCATGGCATATGGAGGTTCCCAGACTAGGGGTCCAATCAGAGCTGTGCCACTGGCCTATGCCACAGCCACAACTCCAGATCTGAGCCATGTCTGTGATCTACACCACAGCTCACAGCAACTCCAGATCCTTAACCCACTGAGTGAGGCCAGGGATTGAACCTGTGTCCTCATAGATGCTAGTCAGATTTGTTTCTGCTGAGCCATGATGGGAACTCCACAGGCCAATATTTTTGATAAATATAAATGCAAATTTCCCCAACAAAATATCAGCAAGCTGAATCCAGTAATGCATAAAAATGATCATACACCATGATCAGTTGGATTCATTCTGGGGTCACAATGATGGTTCAACACACAAAAATCAATCAGTGTGAAAAAACACATTAACAAGAGACAAGATATAAACCTCATCATCACCTTGATGGATGCAGAAAAGTCATTTGACAAAATTCAACGTCCATTCATAATAAAAACTCTGCACAAAATTGGTATAGAGCAAACATATCTCAACATAATAAAGGACATTTATGACAAGTCCACAGCATTTATAATACTCAATGATGAAAAGCTATAAGTCATTCTAAAACAAGACAAGGTTGTTCACTCTCATTACTTCTAATTCAATGTATAATTGGAAGTCCAATTGTCAATGTTCGCAGATAACATGATATGCTAGAGAACACTAATATCTCCACATAAAAACTATTATAACTAATCCATTAATTCAGCAAGACAGCAAGATACAAGATTGATATACAGAAGTCTGTTGCATTTCTTTACACTAATAGTGAAATACCAGAAAAAGTCATAAAAATCTCATTAAAATTCCATCAAAAATTAAAATATGTAGAAATAAAGTTAACCAAGAAAGTTAAAGAATTATACTCTGAAAACTAAAATATTGATAAAGGAAACTGAAGATGATTCAAAGAGGTTGAAAGATATCCCATGATCTTAGATTGGAAGAACTGATACTATGGCAATTTTATGTCCATACTATCAAAAATAATCAACAGACTTAGTGCAATCTCTATTAAAAACAAACATGACATTTTTCACAGAATGAGAACAAGTAACCCAAAAATATATATGGAACCATAAAGACTCAAAGTCTCCAATAAAATCCTGAGGAAAAAAAACAAAGCTGTAAGTATGACCCTTTTGAAATTTAAGCTATACTACAAAGCTACCAAAATTAAAACAATATGGTACTGGCACAAAAACAGATATATAGATTAATGAAACAAGATTGAGAGCTTATAAATAAACCCAGAAACCTATAATCAGTTAATCTGTGACAAAGGAAGCAAGAATATGCAAAGGAGAAAAATTCTCTTCAACAAGTGATGATTGGAATGCTGGATAGCTACATGCAAATCAATGAAGTTAGAACACTCCCTCACATCATATACAAAAATAAACTCAAAATGTTTTAAAGACATATATAAGACATGACACCATAAAACTCCTATAAGAGAACATAGGCAAAACATTCTCTGATATAAGTTGTAGAATGTTTTCTCAGATCAATCTCCTAACGCAAAAGAAATGAAGACAAAATTAAACAAATGGGAAATAAATTTAAACCTTCTGCACAGCAAAGAAAACCACAAGCAAGCCAAAGAGACAACTTATGGAATGGAGAAAACATTTGAAAAATATGATATTTACAAGGGGTTAATATCCAAAAATATACAAACAGCTCACACAACTCAATATTGAATAAACAACACGATCAAAACATGGCAGAAGACCTAAATATTTTAGTATTTTTCAACCTTTAAAACTACCCATTTCTATGTTGGATTCCAGGTACATGCTAAATCAGGCATACATTCACCAAGGCCATTAGATATGGGAACTAATTTTTAATTAAACCCTCATTTCAAGTAATATATCAAAGAGAAGAATGCTTTGAAAAAAATGATTTTTGAAAGAAATTTTAGTATCATTTATCCTTAAAATACCTTGTATCTCAGATGACTACACAGGTAGCAGAAAGAACTTTTTTATTTTTACATACAGTTGGTATTATTTCTGCATACTGTTCTCCAAAGTGACACACAATTATGTGTGGTATGTTTATATGAATGTTATATATGTGTGTGTGTGTGTGTGTGTGTTTATAGTTACATGCATATATGTATATATGTTTATATATATATATATATATATATATATACAATTATATCATGTGGATATGCATACCTCTACACATATATATATATATAAGTAAACATAACCAGGACAAAGTGAAATTAGTATTAATCTTAAAAAATTCCTTTCCTTGTGACTAAATGTCATTGATTCCAGGCCATTTAAAATATGTTGATGAGCAATTAAAAGAATGTCATTGACTCTAGGTCATTCTAAGATATACTGATAAGTGATATGAATTCATGTTTGAGGGAGGTTCATTTTAGTAGCACAAATGTATCACATGGAATCTCATGTTCAAACTGAAGCTGCTATGTGTGAGCAAAAATACTGGATGAAGTTTCACAAGAGACCACTGTTTTGCTGATAAATCTTTACAGATGTATACTGGGTGCACAAACACCATAGAGTAGCCAAGATGGCCAAGATGGCTCACTCCTGAAGAGTCACATTGTGGGGTTTTGATATAGTGCCTGAGAGATGGACGGAGCATGTGCACCCACCCACACACACACACACACATACACACATGCATTCATACATGCTATTTTTGCCAATTTTAAATGGTTTTACAACTAGTCTTGCGGGAAAAAATAACCCTAGGAAAATAGTGTGATAAATTGATCAAACCTCTTATCTCCAGAGTCAAAGTGCCTGGTTTTAAATCTTGGTTCTAATACCCATCAATGTGTGATCTTGGGTAGTCAATTATATTAAATTCTCAGAGTCTCAAATCTTAGGTGATTTAAACTCTTTACCCTGGCCTCTTTTTACAGATCAGTATCTATTAAGACCTAACAGAAGAGAGGTTAAAGAGCTTCAATCACCATCCATTCAGACTCAATTATATTCTGAAAGGGAGTGAATGGGGAAGAATTATTCAATCCACAGCTAATGTTTCAGAAACCCCAAGATCTTGGACTGCATACAAAGATCTTTCTTAGGAAATCACCAATTCCTTGTTGGAGGAAACTAAAGAAAATAGAAATTCATCAGTCCAAGCTAAAATAAATATTCATTTTCCACATATTTTCAGATTCCAGACAGGTAAGCCTCTCCTTCTATTAAAGGTTTATTAGGTGCATGTATCTGCAAAGATGCTGTAATGGGTGGGTGGTCTTGGGGGGCAGAGGTTAATAGGTTCTGTGAGAATGAGTCAGTTTAAATCACTCTTCTAAGTGTGTCAGGATGAGACCTAATAAAAAACCACAAGTGTTTCAATTTAACAAACTAACAAATATCTATAACTGAAAGGAAAAAAATGGAAATGTGAAGTAAATAAAACCACCTGCTGTTGTGGGCAGTCTCCTGCTCCCACTCTGCCCAGAACAACTGCACAGAAGCCTCTCCCAGAGCAAGCAATTACCAGACATAGTCTAGAGAAGGGCAATCGATGAGAAGGGCCATATAGAGATGTGAACTTTTCTGTGGCCTGCCTGAGGTCCATGGCTCTAATGAAAGAGTTTTATGTTTTTACAAAATTGAAGAATTAAGCCCCAAGATGGTCAAATGAGAACTTGGCACGCTATTTCCCAAATCTGAGCTTCTCTAGCAATGGTCAAGCTGTGTAGGCTTAGCTTAACTATAATATATGGGGGTTATTTACAGAAAAGGCACTTTGATTTTATGTTTAAATATTCAACATACATTAAAAGGCTGAAGGAAAAGATACATGATGTTTTGGCTGCAAAGTAGAGTTTAGTATTCTGTGTTCCTAAGCCCTTCCGTTGACCAACAGTAAACATATATCTGTCTGATTGAGCATACTTTAATTAGGACTGAAATAAAATTCAAAGCTTATCAAAATCAACCAACTAGCAAACTTTACAAATAGAAAAATGGCTTGCAAAAAAGAAGAAAAAAGAAGAAATGACCAAACATTTAAAAAAAGAATATATAGATAAACAATAAGGATTTACTGTATAACACATGGAGTAATATTCAGTATCTTGTAATTGAAAAGGAGCAGGGCCCTACGGAGCTCCTGGGCATTGAAGAACCTTTCTGTGTCCCCATTTCTGTTTGTAGGAAAACAGGTTACATTTAGCCTCTATGACCTTCCCTGAGGTCTGAAGGGCAGATTCAAAAAGTTGCTAACTAGGGAAGGGAGGGGATGCCAAGATAAGGAATGAGCAATCAAGAAACAGTAACATGGCCTTGGGGCAGTGTCCTGGTTCCCCCTCATGGGAGACACATAACAATATCATTGAGCTCTTGTGCAGAATTAAAATCCCAACTAATGGAAGAGTTAGCTACTTGAGGAAGCATTCTTTATTCCAGAAAGAAGGTCACGGTGTAGCAGCCTCCATGGCCACCAGAAGCAGTCCCAGGACTATAAACACCAGCTTTGAAGAAAAATTCCAGCTTACATCTACCCTGATCCTTCATGTGTAAGGATTACCCTATTTTCCACTCCCAACTGTAAGACCACTTTCTGTTCTCTCCCCAAAGACGGCACAGTCTTTAAGGCACTAGCCTAATGTGGCCTCCTTTGCCCGGCAAAGCAATAAAACTATTATTTTCTTCACCCAAAACTTTGTCTCCATGTTTCTATTCTGCATCAGTGGACAGAGGTTGAGTTTTGGCAATGTAATAAGCTATAAGGGAAAACCATCTGAAAAATATATGTATAAAACTGAGTTGCTTTGCTGTACACCTAAATTAATATATTGTACATCAACTAAACTTCAATGAAAAAGAAAAAATTTGCTTATTTACAAAAATATTAATCAGATAATATAAGAATTACTTTAAAAATCCTAAATACTGATGTTAATGTTTATAAAGTTTTAAAAATGAATTAAATTATTAATGTTTGGCTTAATGAAATCATTTCTAAGGTCAAAACTAAATTGTCTCTTTATATATAGAATGTAGAAATGCAACTGTGAGCACTTGGAACTCTCAATAAATTATTTGCATCAAAAAGATATATATACAGGGGAGTGGCTCTGCGGTTAACAAACCCAACTAGGATCCATGAGGATGTGCGTTTTATCTCTGGCCTTACTCAGTAGGTTAAGGATCTGGCATTGCTGTGGTATGGCCGTGGTGTTTGCTGGCAGCTGTAGCTCCAATTGGACCCCTAGCCTGGGAACCTCCATATGCTGTGGATGGGGTCCTAAAAAAGGAAAAAAAAAAAAAAATATATATATATATATGTATGTATGTATGTATGTATGTATGTATGGAGTTCCCATTGTGGTTTAGTGGAAATGAACCTGACTAGTATCCAAGAGAATGTGGGTTTGATTCCCAGACCCACTCAGTGGGTTAAGGATCTGGTGTCCTGAGCAGTGGTGTAGATTGCAGAAGCAGCTCTCATCTGGGGCTGCTATGGCTGTGCCTGGCAGCTGTAGTTCCCATTCGACCCCTAGTACCTGGGAACTTCCATATGCTGCACCTGTGGCTCCCAACCCTCCACACTCCCCAAAAAGAAAAAAAGAAAAAAAGCATAATTGCAACAAAGATTAGGATCCTATGGGGCCTTCCCCAGGACAGGCCCTTCCTCTATATCCCATTTTAACTCCTTTCTGAAGTACCTAATGCATATTTCCTGAGGTATTTTACCCCTACCCCCACCAAATGGAAGAAGTTAAGGACTTGATGACCAGGAGCACACAGTCCTGGGAGCCTAAGGACTGACAACTTTAACCTTAGTGACACTACCCTGTTACCTCATTGTTAGCCAATCAGAGAATTCTGATCACCTACCCTGCACCCCCCTTCCTCACCTGGCTTTTAAAAATGTTTCACAAAAACCATTGTAAGAGTTCAGGCTTTTTAGGGGCAGGCGCCACCAGTCTCCTTCCATGGCCCTGAAATAAACCTCTCTCTGCTCCTCATTGTGCATCAGGCACAGGGACTTGGGCTACCATAATGAAAAGTAAGTATAGGGTGACCCATTGTAACTAGACTTATGGTGATGAATAGTTTGAAGTTTTACGAAATATAGAAACACCACGTTGCTCAATGAGACCTAAGATAGTGTTGTAAGTAATCATGTTTCAAAAACAAATAAACTCATAGATAGAGATCCCATTGGTCTTCACCTGAGGTAGGGTTGAGTCAGGGGGTGAGGGTGGGCGTGGGTTGAAAGAAGGGTGTCAAAAGGTACAAACTTCTAATTATAAGGTAAAGAAGTACAAGAGGTGTAAGCTACCACATGAAAAATATGATGAACACTTCTGTGTGTTATATATGAAAGTTGTTAAAAGGGTAAATCCTAAGAGTTTGCAGCCCAAGGAAAAAAATTGTTTCTATTTCTTCTTTTTTGTATTTATAGAGATGATGAATAGCCACTAAACTTATATGATAATTATGTCATGATATAAGTCAAATCGTTATGCTGTACACCTTAAACTTTTACAGAGCTGTCAACTATATCTCAATAAAACTGAAAGAAAAAAAATGTGCTCATCTGCATCTCAAAAGTTTGATTTGCATACATCTAAAAGATAACCAAGCAGCACTAGGGTTATTGACAGAGGAGAACAGAGAACACCTATGACCCCAAACCGCCCTCATAGTGAGGCAAAGTCATGAATAATGATTTAGGTAGTTAGCTTAGAAACATGGGCTTTGACGTATTCTTTGATACAGTTTTTGATTAATATCTATGATTTGGGAGTTCCAGGAAATAACATTCTCAGGCCTTGTTTTCTACAGAAAGTATATCTGCTGTACTTCTAGTTGGATGTTCATCTCTAATTCGCCCCTTGTTAATCTCTAATTTATAGGGAAGGGATGATAGGAATGATGACTCCCAGTTTAGGGGAAAGAAGAACGAAGTAGCCAAAAAACTTACAGGGAATATCCATCTCTAAGATACCTATTGGAAAAGGACTGGTATAAGTGAATGGACAAGGCCAAAAGGAAAAAAGAATTTTGTCTGGACTCCATGTTTGTACCCCTGTCCTTAAGAAATAAAGACCCCCATAGAACAATAGTAAGGGGGGGACTCTTCCTCCTTGTCCCAGTGTCTGTGCAGGGAGCTATTTGCTTTCCTGTAATAAAGACTTTTGCTTGCTTGCTACCTGTGTGTTCATGAAATTCACTTTTCGGCTCCATGAACAAGAACCTGGATACTGGTAACATTTTTCCATTGTCCATATTTTAATAGTAATATAAGAAGGTAGATGGACAGGCCTAATTTTTAGAAAATGTAGAGCCCAAGCGGACCACCCAGGTGGTGATATAGATTGGTTTCAGAGAGGAGTTGTGTAGAGAAGTGTAAGATTTCCTATAAATATGTAAATCCAAGTATGTCTGTTTAAGAATCTCTTGAGGTATTTCTCTCCTGACCAGGTTGTAGGCCACTGTAACTAGATCAGTCTGAAGAGATTCTCATTATTCCACCCACTCTGCCATTCAGTACTCTTGCAAAAACTGCATGCCTGGGAAACAACAGAGCTAATGTGTTGGCAGGGGCTATGAGTTAAAATGGATTGTAGAATCTGTCACCCTCTGCCACTGTAACCAGTTAACCCAGCTCCCTGAGAGGCCAAGGTCACAGATGGAGGAGGGGTGGAGGGCGCCTGCCAATATCCTCCTTTTCCACCTCAGTTGGATGGTTATCTCTGGGAACAAAGTGGTGAGTTTTCTGGATTCGAGAGTCATTTTGATAGGGATGGAGGAGGCACAGGTAGTTGTAGAAGTCCCAATAAGGGACCATAGATAAAGAGGGAAACTTAGGGGATGTTGGGAAACCACCATAAGTTAATGATTACTCAAGAAATCCATCGGAATAAGGCAGGCTTGCTTGACCAGTGGAGGTGTGAGAATTGGCTCAGGTCATTGCATGGGGAATGGGGTGAGGCCTGCATTCAGATTCAGACCAAGGGCAAGAGTTTGAGGACCACCCTTTTGCTGATTTGACTACACAACTTACAGGATGCTAAGGAGGAGCTACTGATCAAAAAAAGAGGAAGAAGCAGTCTTTTCCGACCCCCACTCCTCTTGGACGATAAAACTGTAGCCCACTGGATCCTTGTCTGCCTGCTTGCACCTCTCACAAGCACCCTGTCTTAAATCTATTTCTTGCCTATCACTTTGTCTCTTGCTGAATTCCTTCTGCTTGGAGTCATAAAGAACCTGAACCTCAGCAAGTCCAGACAACATGTGAGTGATTCTAATTTAAAACTCTGGGTTCAAGTCTCAATCTGGGTTCTAGCTAGGTTCAGGCCATTAAGTGCTGTCAGTTCCAATGGATATTGGAAAATCAAGATGAAAGAAAAAAAAATCAAGGAGGTTGTTGCAGCAAGAGCATTTGGAGACTGATTTTCTTTGGTAACTCCGGGTTCCTCACAGTGTAAGTATTCTCTGGTTGGACTGACACCCCAGAGTCCAGGGACATCAGAAAAAGGCTGCTTTTTACTCCACACCTCATACATTTGAGGCATTTGTGAGCAATGGTCCTTGGTCATTCTTCCCTTCATGCGTTCGTTCTGGTCTACAGCTGAGAAAAGCTTTTTAGGGTTTAATTTGCCTGGTGGCAACAGAAGGAAATCAAGAAGCCTCTCTATAGAAGCTTACAGCAAGAAGAATGAGAAAATGTAAATTCTAAAGAAGAACAAGGAAATCATCCAGGCCAACCTCTTCATTTTTACAGCAAGGTGCGTGAAAGGTAAAGTTTCATAGAAGGTAAAGTTGCTTTCCTTTCTGATTCTGCATCTTTCCTGGCCATATGAAGAATACAGATGCCCTTATTAGAAATTTAAAACTGCAACATAGCAAAAGGTTTGTTCTCAAGAGTCTGCTAGACTTAAGTTTAAAATCTATGTTTTAAGTTTAAAAACCAACTTATACCAGCTTTGTGACCTTAATGACATTTTGCAGATGTATAAACTAATGTTCAGGGAAATAAATAGTCTGTATAGTATATAGGGTGTACTCAATGTACAGAATATGAATTCTTCATCCACAGATAAGATCATCCTGCAAAACCCTTGGCATAATGCATGCCATCACAGCACAGGGCACTTGACAAAAGAGAGATAATATCAACATTAAGACAGTTATTGTTATTGTAACTAGTAGTACGACATCAAAACATCAGCAGCCCCTTTTCAGTGTAATCAACATCCACCAATAATCTGCCTTCAAAATTTCTTCCTTGTATCTTTCCCAAACACACTCTGGGTATTTATCTTCAGAATGATTCCCATCTCTGAGCTACAGTTTACTCCCTTTTAAACGTCACTCCATTTTGTGCCTCCTCATCATTTGCCAACTTCTGCATTTCCCTGCTTGTAAATTTTGGCCATTAGATGCTAAATTACTGCTGTGAGAAAGTAGTAAGTGACAGTTTGCAACATTTTTTACCATTATGAAACTCAAGTCTATAAAAACAACAAGAATAGGAAAACAGGGTTTGGAGATCATAAGGAATATATATATATATACACACACACAGCACACACACACACACACACACACACACATATATATGGTATTAATCAGTTTGTGTTTATTCAAGTTGGAGGATCAAGAGTGTTCATGTTAAGGAAATAGTCATTTTCAGTGAATGAGTCAGATTATCAGGAAAACAGAATGGCACTGTAGCTTGCCCCACAAAATAGTGGATTTGTTATTTTTTTCTTTTTTCTTTTGTCTTATTAGGGCTGCACCATGGCATATGGAAGTACCTGGGCTAGGGGTCAAATAGGAGCTGCAGCTGCCAACCTATACCACAGCCACAGCCATGGCAACCTGGGATCCAAGCCATGTATATGACCTACACTGCAGCATGTGGCAGTGCCATATCTTTTAACCCACAGAGTGAGGCCAAGGATTGAACCTGCATCCTCACAAATAGTAGTTGGATTCTTAACCCAATGAGCCATAATGGGACCTCCGGATTTCTTATTGTTAAGGCTGGCTTCATTAGCAGAAGTATCATTTGTACCTATTGAGGCACTCCTCAGAACTGCACTTTTGTTAATAAAGTTAACTCCCTAAGGGATCATCCAATGTTAATTTCCTATGCTTGGAATCATTTCAACAGTTTCTGACTTTGGGATAAGGGGATGCTGGACATTTAAGACCTTCAATGATTTGCTTCCTACAGTGAGTTCCCTTGCATCTCAGAAGCAGAGTGAAGGCCCTCAGGTGTCTCCTGGCTGCCTCAGTGACATCTTGAGATCTGGCCTTGGAAAATATTACAAAATAGGGAAACTAGAGGTGGCAATACTAAAAAGCAGAGCTAAAAGTAAAGCCACCTCATGTTGTGGGACAAACATTCAGCTCCTCACTTTCTCTTCCCTCCTCTGAGTAGTCAAACTAATTTTCAGAATTTTCTGGACCTTCTCCTGTTCCTTCTACCCCAGTCTGTTCCTGCCACCTTCCCTACCCAAAGAGCTCCCTTTAAGATTACTGTTAATCTTCCTGTAACTAAATAAATCTAGTATTTTTAGCCCTTCTCTTTTTGACCTATCAGCACTAGTTTATTTAGTTCGAAGGCTAAGACTTGAATGAAGAAGAAACATTTTTTGAGATGTTGCACTCCAGAAACTTACTGGGAATCTGTCCTCTGGGTGTCAGGGTAACAGTCTTAGGGAGGTATTCTCATAAGAACTCTTGGAAGTTGCCTAAAATCCTGCCAAAATATACTGGGAGTATGCTAGCCACCTTGTGCTGCAGAATGGCACCACAAAAGTTTTTCCCTGTAGCAACCTTTTCTGAGAGGAAAGCCAGAGCTAGAAGATGAATCCCTTGCTCCTCCAGTGTCCTTCTAGCTCCTTCTACTGACAAACTTGACATTGATCCAGCTGTAAAAGGAGATGGAGTCACAGGGTTATTGCCATTACAGAGAGTGGACTCAGATGGAAAAGCAGTACATTGGGTACATGGCACATTAACCTAAACAACTTGGTTGAGTTTGGGATTCTCTTCAGCAATTGTCACATGAAAACTGGTATTAAGTTCTCTCCAAAGACTGCAAGTTAAACATGTCTAAGACCAAATACATAATCTTTCTCTCAAAACCTTGTCTTTCTCCAGCTCCATTACCCTGGTTCCCTTTTTTTGAAGCCAGAAACAAAGGATTAAACATTATCACTATTATAACCTCCTTCTCCTTTATACTCCATATCTAATACACCATTAACTCTTCTATATTTCATATCTTAACTCCAGGTCAGATTTCTTAACCTGTGCAGAGATAATGTAAATATAATGGGCCACAAGTAAGAATTTGATGAGTTAAGAAATATCAATATAGTAGACTGAATAATGCCTATCTTCTACAAAAAGAAAAAGAAAAGAAAATCAATATCTGGGAATTGTAATTGTTACTATCTAGTAAATATCTAGTAAATAATTATATTTTGCCCAAAGAGAGGTTTGGCCTTTGCCCTCAGCTTCTGGGAGATAATCTATTTTAGACCTCAAAGGAGACTCTTTGTTTAGGGCTGGTCTGGCCATATTAGATCTTGAAAGATCAATCATGTGATTTAGGGTGAGAGTTTAGGGTATATGGAATCTATCAAACCAGAGACTTAATTTACTCCTGTGGACAATCAATCAGTCATGGCTAGGTAATGGACACTAAAACTTAGATATCACTAAACACTAAATATACTAGACAGTGAAATTCTGGACACTAAAACTTGAATGAGCTTCCCTGGTTGACAATACTCCAGCTGTATCTCACACATCAGTGCCCAATCTTTGTGTCCTGAGGACAATGGAAGCTTTGCTTTGGAAGCCTCCAGATTCTGCCCTATATATTACTTCCTTTGGCTGATTCTGATCCACAATTTTCCCTGTAATAAACCACAACTGTGAGTACAACAGCTTTCCATGATTCTGTGACTCATTCTAATAAATTACAGAAATTGAGAGTTATTTTTGGAATCCCTTGAATTTGCAGTTGATATCAGTCTAGGAAGACTACACTTTCAGACTTTGCATTTTAGCTAATTCTTTAAAGTATGTGCTGTGAGAGGCAAATAAGATAACCACCACACAATAGAAACATGGATGAACCTAGAGATCTTACTAAGTAAATCAGAAATAAAGAATACCACATGATATCACATATATATGGAAATTAGAATATGATACAAATCAACATATCTATGAATGAAAAATAGACTCACAGATATAGAGACAGACTTGTGGTTGCCAAGGGGAAGAAAGTAGGGGAGGGAAGTATTGGGAGTCTGGGATTATCAGAGGCAAACTATTACCTATAGGATGGGTAAACAAAAAGGTCCTACTGTATAGCACAGGGAACTATATTCAATATCCTGTGACAAACCATAATAGAAAGGAATATGAATAAGAATATGTGTGTGTGTGTATTTGTATAACTGAATCACTTCTGTGTATAGAAGAAATGAACACAACATTGTCAATCAACTATACTTCAATAAAATTAAAAAAATAAAGTACATTGGCCAAAAAGAACTTTCAAATGTGGTTAAAAAATTTGATATGGGGAGATTATCCTGAAATACCTAGAAGAGTCTTAAATGCAATTAAATGGATCCTTACAAGAGAGAGTAGTGGAGGACTTGACACACACAAAAGAGGGAATGGAGGTGTTCCTGTCATGGTGCAGTGGAAATGAATCCAACCAGTATCCATAAGGACACAGGTTTGATCCCTGGCCTCACTCAGTGGGTTAAGGATCTGGTGTTGCTGGGCCTGCGGCATAGGCCAGCAGCTATAGCTCCAGTTCGACCCCTAGCCTGGGAATCTCCATATGCCTTGCACTAAAAAAGCAAAAAAAAAAAAAAAAAAAAAAAAAAAGCAAGAAGGGAGAGACTGGGGGTGATGCAGCCATAAGCCAAGGAATGCTGTTAGCCACCAGAAGCTAGAAGAAAAAAGAACAGAGTCTGCCCTAGGACATGCAGAAAGAGCATGCCCTGCTGGTAGATATCTTGAGTTTTACACAATGAAACTGATTTTGGAGTTACGGCCCACTGAATTGGATAGAATAAATTTTTGTTGTTTTAAGCCACCAAGTTTGTGGTAATGTGTTAGAGCAGAAACAGGAAAGTAGTATACCCAGTTACCAGCAGTCTGCGTCATGCTACCATGCTTCATGCTTTCTTTGTAGAAAGGCTCCAAGAATCTCCAAACTGGTCTTCTTAAATGTATTACCTACAAACTAATTACCTCTCACATTATATCCAAAGGGCGAATACTAAAAAAATGTTATCTCTTTCTCTAGTTCATACCACTTTCTCTAGTTTATACCTCTTCAATGATTTCTCATTGTTCCTAAAAAAGATTAAATAAAAATTGTGACAATTTACATGATATACAATTCATGGTCCAGCTACTGCCTATCACTCCAACCTCATCTCATACTTTGTACTCCTCTTTCCCTGTTTTACACAAGCATACAAACCACCTATCTGCTTTATGCCCCTTATACTTGGCACACTTCTGGTCTCTTCTCCCTTTTATCCAAACACAGCTAGAAACTCCAACTCATCCCTAATGTTCCAGATCATTTGTTAACTCCTCAGAGATACTCATATCTCCCGAGGTCAGTCCATTCTATTTTTTTTTTCTTTTTCTGCTAATACAATATACCTCTGAAGGTCAGATTTTTCTTTTTTTTTTGTCTTTTTAAGGCCACACCCATAGCATATTCAGGTTCTCAGGCTAGGTGTCAAATCATTGCTGTAGTCACCAGCCTGTGCCACATCTACAACCTACACCACAGCTCATGGCAACCCCAGATCCTTAACCCACTGAGCGAGGCCAGGGATGGAATCTGTGTCCTCATGGATGATAATTAGATTCATTTCTGCTGAGCCACTACTCCTGAAGGTTGGATTTTAATTTGCATGTATGTTATGTATTTGCTTATGTATGTGTGTGTCTGGTCCTCTCCTCTCAAAGTTCTAGCTTGGAGAGTGTAAGCTACATAAGGGCAAAAGCAATATATGATTATCCTTTCCATTACATTCCCTACCTATCTAGTGTATGTTCAATCAGTTGAATAGGTTGAATACCTATAAATAGAAGGCTGCTGTCCCATTCGTGGCTCTGCCAGGAATTATGGTGCTTGCAACAAAGAAATATCTGTCTTATGTTATTGAAATTTTTATATCCGCAGTCCAAATCCCACTTACTAGGGAGCCCATACTTTCAGGAATAAATCCTTTAAGGAGTACTCTCAGTCTCTGGAAGTTTGGGTGGAGGAAACTGGAATGTAAGTATTGCCTCTGTTCCCATTTTTTCAGATTAAGACATAGAGAATTAAAGAAGGCAGTGGTCCTATCTCAATCATACCCTTATTAGGCGTGGTTTCAAACTCAGCTTTTTATACAATAAAACTACTACATTTCTTTAAAAATTTTGCCTCCACTAACTCCTTCTTACTTATACATATAGTTTTCTCTTTCTCTCTTATATATGTAGATAGAAGATAGATAACAGTCTATGTTTGGAGAATATGACATTATATAAAATACTTATATATACACAATTTATATATATACATATATACTTGCTATATATATACACACATATCTATCTATACATATAGATGCATATAGATAGATATGTGTGTATATATACACATATATTGAGAGATAGTGTATACATATTCTTCCAACTGGAATATAAACATTTTGTGGGATGATAGAGTGTTTTATGATTCTATGTCAAGCCTAGGTGGGACACTAGACAGATGGTCTAGTATTTGAAGAGTGAGTCAAGTATAAATCTGGTGACCAAAGAAGTCAGTCTCAAAATCCCTGATATCAGAGAAAAGGCGGCAATAGTTAGATACTCTAGGACGGAGATGATTTACTCATTGTTGGTGGAGTTAACTGGACTGCCAAATCCCTTAATATTCCACATCTATCATAGCACAGAACATGGCACTGAAAAATAAATATGGCTTTAAATTAAATTAGAATGTTTACAATAAAGAAAAAAAAGATCTTCTTTTAAATCCTAGTGTTAACTAAAGCCAAACATTCCTTGAAAATTTAAAATGAAAAGATCCATTATCCTTTTACTAGCTTCTAGTGTCAAGAAGAGATAAGAAAATAGACTTTCAGTTTCATAGATTGAAAGCAAAGTTTAACCTTCTAGAAGCCACATCAGGTTGAATTATTAAAGGACCTTATTTACATTGATTTCCTTCTTCAGTTGGCTCCCTGGGTGGGGTCCTGCTCTCTTTACTTTGGGGATAATGGGCTGATATAAAATCTCAATATTTAATAAGCAATGATTTCTTTTATGTTCAAGAGATATCAGAAAAGCAAAGGAAATAAGGCACAGATAGCTTTAGAAAAAATACTGCTTAGAAGGAAAAGAAGAAAAAAAAAGCACATCCCCCCTGCCACCCTTGATTGCACCTGTGATGTTCAATAATCTGACCTTGATTCAGAGCCATTAGCAGTGGAATTATCAGATGTAAAATGTTGACTTCTAGGAAGAAACTGCAGGGAAACTTTCTTGACTTCAACATTAACTGTATACTTGAATTGTGAGTGATTATGAATAATACTCAGAAGAGTCATGGACTTTTTTCTCTTGAATAAGAGTCCCCAATGGGCCATAAGGATTACTACAAAGAGCCCACTTCCAATTCTGCAGATACTCCCTGTATAGAAGAGTGACAGCCCATTCCTGCAAAGTTAGGTTAGAGCTTACAAATAATTCCATTCATAATGCATTAGAGTTACTCAATATTGAAGTTACTTTCCACTGAATCCTAAGAAAATTCAAACAGTCCCTTTACCTTGTGAAAATCCATGGCTCTAAAAACCATATTAACTGATTATGAGTTTTTTTTTTTAATAGTTGTGTAGGATTATCTATAGCTTGCATTTAGTTCATGCTACTCATCACTATTTATGAAAGCATTTCATTTTCCATAATGAGTGTTAATTTTATTTTGTGGCTTATATGTTCCCCCTGTAAATAAAGTCAGTCCTTTAGTTTGTCATCTCTAATACTGTTGTTATAAATATAAGATTGAAAATGCACTATTCCAAATTATATAGCCAATTAGCACCAGAAATGTGACAGTTTTGCAGCTGAAAAGAAGAAAAGACAAAAGAATCAAAACTGTCCTAATGTCATTAACCATACCCAAGTCCCAGCTTTAAGAAGATGAGAAGTTGTTCACGCTTAGGAGGAAGGAAACAAACACCAGTGTAGAGAATCATCACTAACTGTAAAAAATGATTTCCAAAATTCATTTTTTTCTTAGTAAATTTTTCCTGTCCATGCTTTATTATGGTGGAAAAAAACAAACAAACAAACCTCTCAGGAAAACTGTCATTTCTCAATCACTGTACTTAATTCTAGAATCAAAACATTTGAAGAACAAACTTCTAGAGAACAAATATTTTAGTTTCCTTATTTTTATTTTGGAGCTTAGAATTTCAAGCAAAATGGCTCACGGTTTCCTTAATTCGGTTGAGGAAAATTAAGTGTCTAAAATCACAAACTTCAAGTAGTCTTAATAACAAGAAATTCTAATAATGCCTGCTTACATTTCCACATTCAACTCCTGTAATGCTGAATCTAGAGCTTTGCTTGGACTCTTTCTAGATCTTTGTGGATACTAGGATCCACATCTGTTAATTAAGACTTAATCAACAAAGCAAAAATATTGTTTATTTTAAAACAAATTAGAATAAAGCAAACAAAATAGTGAGACATGGGCCAGAAAAATCTTTGTTATGGAGATGCAATAAATATTTGCCTCTCTTCAATAGCTTGCATACAAGAAGAGGAGGTTAAGAGTTGGCATTATAGTTGGTTATGGAAGAGGCCTTGATAATGTGCTTTCCTCTCTTCTTGCCTGGTTGGAATCCTCTGCTGCAAGGAAAGGATGAAATTTCAAAGCAAGGAGCTTTCTTTTGTTGAATCTGGGCCACAGGCTGTTAGCCAGCTGGCTCATTTGAAGCTATTCCTGCTGCTTGCATTGATGGTATCCTGACTCCCTAGCCTGGGTGAAATCAATTTTTACAAAATCCTATTATACCATACACTTCTCTTTTTTAATACACATAGAAGTTGTGAATATACATTTAATCCCTTGCATATTTGATTATTTCTTTCTCCTCCGTCAGACTATAAGCAACATGAATGTGAGGTCTGTGTGTTTTTTTTTCACTATTGTGTATCCTAATGGCAATCTCTTAGTTATGTATGGCTGTGCACCCAATTACTATAAGTTCTAGTGCCTTAAAACAACACATACCTGGTAAAATGGTACAGACAGCAGAAACCAGTATGATGATTACTCAAAAAAAAAATTACACATAAAATTACTACTTCTCAGTATATACCCCAAACAGTTGAAAACAAATATTCGAACAGATATTATGTAGCAATATTCATGGCAGCATTAAAATAATAGCCAAAAAGGAGAAGAAATCCAAGTGTCCATCAAGGATGAATGGTTAAACAAAATACGGTATATGCACGTAGTGGAATATTATTCAACCTTAAAAAGGAAGAAGATTCTGACATAGGCCACAACATGAATGAACCTTGAAGAAGTAATGTTAAGTGAAATAACTCAATCACAAAAGAATAATGGATGATTCAACTTAGATAAAGTATCTAGAGTGTATAAGATTACAGAGAGAGATATTAGAACAGCAGTTACCAGGTACTGGGAATTGAGAGGAATGGGAAGTTAGTGTTGAATGATATTGAGTTTTAGATTGGAAAGATGCAAAAGTTCTTTGATGGATGGTGGAGATGGTTGCACAACAATATGATGTACTTAATACCAGGAAATTCTACATTTTAAAATGGTTAGAGTGGTAAATTTTGTATTATGAATATTTTACTGCAATATATACACACACCCCTATTACCTTACACTTTCTGTAGAACATAAATTTATACATGATTTAATCATGTCCAGCAGCTAAGGTCTCTTATAAAGCTTCAAAAAGGTGGAAGCCAGAGTTCCTGTCATGGCTCAGGGGTTAACAAACCTGACTAGTGACCATGGGGTTGTGGATTCGATCCCTGTCTTCACTCAGTGGGTTAAGGATACAGTGTTGCCATGAGCTGTGGTGTAGGTCACAGATGTGGCTTGGATCCTGCCTTGCTGTGGCTTTTGTGTAGGCCAGCAGCTACAACTCCAATTCGACCCCTAGCCTGGGAACCTCCATATGCTGTGGATGTGGCACTAAAGAGACAAAAGACAAAAGACAAAAAAAAAAAAAAAAAAAGGTGGAAGCCAGGGCTAGGCTCTCATCTGAGAATTGACAAGGGAAGAATCTACTTTCAAACACCCATGATTATTTGCTGAATCTGTTGCTATACAGCAAAACAGGGAGCTGGAGGGACACTGGAGGATGAAGGAGGCTGTTGGACTGAGGGTCTTAGTTCCTAACTAGTTGTTGGCTGAAGGCTGTCTTCAGTTACTTGCTATGTATTCCTCTTCACAATGGCAGTTGTCTTCATTAAAGCACATCAGGGAAAACAGAGAATATACTAGCAAGACAGATGTTGCAATATTTTAATGTAATCATGGAAGTGCATTTCTCAATGCTATCATATTATTTTGTTAAAACCAAGTTCCTTAAAGGTGACTGCAGAAGGCCATAAATATTAAGAGTTAGGAAATATTGGGGGGCATTTTAGAACTACGTCTACCACATAGCCCTAGAACTGTGAATGTAAATGCTGGGAATGGGTGATATCTCTAAAGGGAGAATAGACTCTGGCAGCCCAAGAAATGTCGGGAGGTCAGAATAAAACAGAAAGACAACCCCTAGTATTTATTAGGAAAACTGAAATTATAGGCAGGATTGTGTCAGAGGCAACCTCCAAAGGGAAGAATATTATGTCATTTCAGGAAATAATGATCCCCTGTCTGGGCCAGGGGATGCCTGGAGTCTAAGACTAGTGCCAGAGTGGCAACAGTATTTAAGTTCTATAAAATGCTCTAAACCTTGCCTGCAGGGTCCTTACACAACTGTTTGAAGTAAGGCCCAGGTTTTAGATTTCTCTAAATTTATTTCTCTGATTTTTTTCCCACAGGAATTGGGATGAACTCCAAATTGATCAGCTGGTAAACCTCTGGGTTTGAAATTTTTTATTGTAAAATATTTATTAAGACCATTCAACTTCCCATTTTTTTGTCAACAAGATTTAGAAAACACACTTCTGAACCAAGGCCATGGTAGCTGCTCAGGATTGCAATCTGAAGCCTTATTTTTCTGACTCTTGGACCAATTACATTTCTGGGCCATCAGTGCAGCCTTTTTGATTAGGAATTCTATTTTGAGGGAGTGTGGAGAGAAGGTGACAGGGCTGGAGTGGAGAGGGAGATTTTTATTTTTTTCTGTTTTCATGTAGTGAGATCATTATTTTTTGTTGCTGTTGTGCTTATTATAGTAAGATACTAATGGAAAACAAACACCTCACCTGAAAAAAGGAGAAAAATTTTCACAGCAAAATAATGGAGATCCTCTCCTTAACCTAAAGCAGTTTCCTTCAATGTTCTGCATGGCTATCATTTGCTCTAAGTGACAAGAACTTCAGAGTCCAGAAAACAGCTTGCTTTTATTCCAACACATTTTGAAACTTGGAATGACCTTATTCCTCTGAGTAAAACATCCTATGTGAATATGGAATATATATATATTTATTTGCATAATAATGTTCAAAAATTGCAGGTACATATTTGAAATTTGAACATGAGTTTTTAAATACTGAGGGATTTTTGCTCTTCCAATTTTTTCCTGATTGAGTACAAAATAAATTTATAGAGCAGCTATAATTCACTTTCTCTAACTATCATGTATCATCTTTACTGTTAGGTAAAATGACACTCATTTAACTCAGTCATAACTAGATAAGATGGGTCAATGTAAAAGAAGTTCCTAATGGACTGACATTCTTGAATCAACTTTACTTTTTTACTTAAGCATAAAAATAGTTAGTTGGATGTATAATTCTGCCAGTGAAGTTCTGATTAGCATGAGGAGCTGGTACCTCAGATATCCCATGAAGACCATGAATATAAAAAACTTCAAATTGGTGAAACTGCTATGGAAAACAGTGTGGAAGTCCCTCAAAAAACTAAAAATAGATCTACCATACAATCTAGCAATCTCACTCCTGGGCATCTGTCTGAAGAAAACCATAATTCGAAAAGATACATGCACCCCAATGTTCATTGCAGCACTATTTACATTTCAGCCAAAACACTGGAGCAACTTAAATGTCCATCTATAGAGGAATGGGTTAAGAAAATGTGGTACATATATACAGTGGGCTATTACTCAGCCATAACAAAGAAGGAAATAGTGCCATTTGCAGTAACATAGATGGACCTAGAAACTATCATGCTCAGTGAAAGAAAAACATCATATGACATAATTTATTCATGAAATCTAAAAAAAAAAAGGATACAAATGAACTTAGTTGCTGAATAGAAATAGACTTTGAAAAATTTATGGTTAACAAAGGGAACAGGTGAGGGGGAGAGAGTGATGGACTTGGGGTTTGGGATTGGCAATATGCACACTGAGGTATATGGATAATTGGCCAAAAGGGACCTGTAGTATAGCACAGAGGACTCTACCCAATATTCTGTGAAAATTTATGTGGGCAAAGAATATGAAAAAGAATGGATATGTGTATATGTATGACTGAATCACTTTGTTGTACAGCAAAAATTATCACAACCTTGTAAATCAACTATACTGAAATAAAACTAAAAAAAAAAAAAAAAAACTGATCTAGCTGAGTCTCACCTTTGACAACAAGTTTATTTCCAGTCTGTTTTGTTGGTTCCAAATCCACTGTTGCTCAAAGAATCCTGCATAGGCAAAAACCTGAGAAATACTAATTAATTATGAAGATTTTTATAACAGAGTCTGATATTTTAGACAAAGTAACTTCTTTTCTCAAAATGATGATGACCATGTAAAAGTCTCACTTTATTGGCTCTGCCACTGTTATTCTATTGTTCCCAAAACTACAAATATAAAAGCAACAAACATTTTCCACCTTTCCATCTATTGATTCATATCACCCCTCACTGCTTCGTACATATTCCTTTTTCTAAAAAGATCACTCTTTCCAGCATGACAAACATGGTCTTTTAACTTGAGGTTATTTTCAGTTTTAAAACTCATTCCCTGCTTACAGGGACATTATCTCTCTTATATTTCTTGGGACATCTTAACTTGCTCATCAATCTTGGAATGCATTTGAGAAACCAAATCTCTCAAAATGTATTTGGCTTTTGAGATTTCCAGAAAATTTTCTCAACACAAGACTCATTTTCCAAAATTCTTGTTCTAGTAACCACACAACTCCAGGAGACTTCTCTCCTGTTGGTCTCTGATTTACCTGTCACTACTTGGTGAACTTCTTTGTAGAAACAAGTGTTTGAGTGTAACCTAAAATTCTGTGCCTGCCAGTATATGATTTGGCTTTCAAAATTGACCTCTTCCTTTGTTTACTTTCCTTCTTATTCATGTATCTTAAACATCTTCCCAAAAGACCCCCTTTCACACTTTGTCTTGATTCCATGAGGCACGTACTATGCATAGTTCTTACATTTGGTGAAGACCTATCTCATTCCATTCACTTCCTTTAGAGGGAGAATAGAACTACTCTTTATGCAAAACGTATTATGGCACCTGTATATTTTTGATGGCTCAAAACAACAAATTCAATAAGCCATGCAAGTGAGCAATCCAAATGGCTTATCCTTTTATTCACAGAAAGTCAAATTGGATGGCTTATTGCTTTTGAGTTTCATTACACTGGTTTATTGTAAATGATGATCACTTTTAGAAAAAAGGAATATATGTTATAAATTTAAATTCACTGCCATATCCTTAGCTAATTTTTTTACATATGATATTTTTGTATAATGATTTGCTATATTGCAGGGCATTATATTTAACTCATTAAGAACACTTTTTCCAAAAACAAGGGTAGAATTGGTTTAGAGTAAGTATGTATGCAAGTTTAATTCTTCAGTTAAGTCAAAAATTATCTAGAAAGGTAAGAACTGAGACACACACACACACACAGACTCATATCAGGTTTTCCATAATATCTTCATGGAAAACTAAAAGTTTGTAACTTTTATACATAATTGTACATTTAATTGATATATATGGTTATATACTTATGTATAATTATACACATAAAATGTATACATATAGTGTATGTATATGAATATGTATACAGTGTATATATATCTCTGAACTTGAACTTTGGAGATTCATTCCAATTTTATAGAAAATTATAGTCAAAACCTGAAAAAAGCTTACTTGGAAGAATGATTCACTGCTGCCAACAAAGC
This sequence comes from Sus scrofa, assembly GCF_054392235.1. Classification (NCBI taxonomy): domain Eukaryota; kingdom Metazoa; phylum Chordata; class Mammalia; order Artiodactyla; family Suidae; genus Sus; species Sus scrofa. Next base: position 141,937,606 of record NC_139396.1, on the reverse strand, counting down.
TCTTCCACTCAATAAATTATTCCATCCCCCCCCCCAAATTTATCTTCTGTGCTCTGCTTTATAGTGCTGGAACTAAGACTACAAATTACATTTCTCCTTAATTAGATGGCTTCATATTAGTCCCATAAGAAAAGGAATCAAGAGAAAGGGAGAAGGAATTGTTCTTTCCTATTTTATTTGCTCTTTTAATTAATAATAATCTCTCACTCTGTAATAGGCAGTGTTGCAGGCTCTAGGTTCTCTTCTTATTTCCCAAAATATCCTTCCTGTGCCACTTCAGTGGCAGCAGAACCATCCCCGTAAAGGTTTCTGGAAATGGTTTTGTGGTTACATAGTAATAAACACGATGCTGAGGTCTTAACTAAAGGAACAAGGGGAATTGGAAATCTGTGGTATATAGTTTCATCACAATTAAGTAAGACACCAACTGTAGGCAAATATGCTAGTACATCAAATGTTTTGGGCACTAAGTAGTGTCTGCACTTGATAGTTATGGTAGCAATAAAGACAATAAGGGCTGGGAGTAAGATGGCCTTCTTGCACTGGAACACTTTCCAAAAGAAGTAATAAGCTTGAGGCTTTAATCTCTGTGATCAACACAATGTTGCAGTAACAGCTTCTATCTCCAATGATGGCTGGAAATTAATATCTTATTTCTTGGAGCCATAGGAAAACATCTTTGAAAAATAAATCTAAATTTTATTGTATGGATTGCATAATCACTGGACAATGAGATTTACGAACACAAATCCTGTTATGTTAATTGTTATGTAATTGGAAAGAAGAGCTTGAACCTTGGAAAAGAGACATCTGGATGAACTTAGAAGAAGCTAAAAATCTTGAAATCTTAGAATCTCTCAGTTTCTCTCTTGCCATCAGAACAGTTTGCCCTACCATCTCTGAGGAAACTCACCCTGTATTGACTGAATCTTTGTAATAACTTCATTCCCTACATAAAATTCACTTGGCTAAATTCCACAATGATTTCTGTTTTTCTAAGTGGACTGTTCCTGTTGTAATATTCTAATACACATCCTTATTCTCATTAAAATATAATGAACTAATGAGAAAACTTTGATAATGGTCATTATCCATTATAATTCATTTTTAACTTTGTGCTTTTCTAATAAAACATAATAAAATATTTTTAAATCATTTCCATATATCTCAAGGCAGAGTTAATCTTATGATGTGAATATGGCTCACATATACAGATTTCTGACTTCATATCTTTTCTTATCTCTGACAATTTGCAGTCATACCTGTAATGGCATGGCCAACAATTTCAAACCAAACTTAACAGTATCTACCTACCCTAAACCTGTACATTTTCTTGTGTCTCCTGTCAGGTTTAACTTCTCATTTATCAAATCAGTTGACAAATTCAGTTCAGCTCAGCCAAGACTTTAGGACTGTGCTGTGTGAGGAGTATGGTACAAGACACAAATCCTGATATTGAGCCAAACTTCCCACCCATGTCACCCCATCCGTATCTTCTACTCCATCTTAATGATCTCCTGAATGGTCTTCATGACTTGTTTCTCTCTCTCTCTCTCTTTTTTTTTTCCTATAAAGATTATGGTTGTTTGTAGTATTCTAAACTGTTATCTCTGGAAAGCCTACTTAAAATTTTAGCATAAAAAAAGACATCAACTTGGACCAAGATTGTGGTAAAACAAACACCCCCCCAAAAAAGCAATTACCATATACCCTGTCTTAGATGCCATTTGAATTACTATGATTTTAATATTCCTGTAGTTGATGGACTCAAAAAGTCCAAATATACAGAATTTTATAATGCAATAGTTCCAAATCTTCTTTCAAGAAGTTTTATATCTCTAGATTTAGTGGTAGGTTATTTAACTGAAATATATTTACTCTGCCATCATGTCAAATATATCTATATGTCTATTTCTTTTTATATCTATGTATGTTGTATGTAGTTCACATTTGCCTTGGAAATATGCAATTCTGTAACATAGTATATACATCCCTGATGCCTTCTAATGGCATTTCCAAGCATCTCTGTTTGATAAAATACCTGAAAGCAAGAGAAGTTTTTTTGTCGATTTGTTGATAATGAATAAAAAGTACCAGGCTGAACTTTATGTATCCAGAGTCCATTTTCACATATCAAAATTTAGTGTCCTTAACATTACAAAATGTATTTTACATTTCTACTTTCTAATATTGGAGAAATAAGTAAACTAAAAAGAGGAACAGAGCTGAGCTGCCTGATACTTCAACCTCTGAGAGATTGAAATGTCTAACACCAGATCTTGTCTCATTTGGGAGACTTATTGGTTTCAGACCTTTGAGGGAATATTTGTTAAATTATTAACGAACCATTAAAGCTAACCTAACAGAGATTTCAGTGGTTACATACAACAAAGCTCAGATTTTTCATATTTAGATAAGAGTCACTAAATAACAAGTATAGCAACAAACAGCAACAACAACTTTGGAGAAGGAAAAGAATCTTGATTCTAGAGTTGCCATATGGTATTAGGTAAAATGTCTAGTTTTCAACAATGACAAGAACAGCAACAAAATATGAGGTATACAAAGAAACTAGAAAGTATGGCCAATGCATAGAAAAAGTAAAAACAGTCAATAGAAACTAGCCCAGAGGAATCACAGACATTGGACTTATTAGACAAACCAGCATCTTTAAGAAAATTCAAATGAAGAAAATAACATCTAAAAAACTAAAATTATTTTAGTTTTGTATGAGCTTTGTATGACTATGTCTTTGAAAATAGACACTACCACTAAATAAGTAGAATGTTTAAAAATGAACTGAATAGAAATTCCAGAGTTGAAAAGTCAATAATGAAATGAAAAATTCAACAGAGGGGCTCAAAGGCAGACATGAGCCATAGGGAAAACAAAAATCAGTGAACTTGAGTGTAGCTCAATTGAAATTATTCAGTTCAAGGAATAATATGAAACAAAAAGAAGGGAAGTGAAAAGACCCACAGAGACCTACAAGAGGTCATCAAGCATACCAGCATCTGCAAGAGGGCAGGAGGGGAGGAAAGAAAGAAAGGGGTAGAAAAACATTTGAAGACCTACTGGCCAAAAGCTTCTCAAATTTTCTGAAAAAATATTAGTATAAACCACCAAAAATTTCAGCAAACTTCAAGTGGGATAAAGTCGAATCAACCCTCACATAGATACATCATAAATTGTCATCATCAGAATCCATGCAGACCAGAAGGCAATAGGATGACATATTCACACTGATGAAAGCAAAAGGCTCTTAAGAATTCTATACCTAGTCAAACACTATCAAAAAGGGAAGTTAAATCAGACATTCTCAATATACAAAAACTGAAAGAATTCACTGCTAGTAAACTTGTCACCCAAACAAATACTAAAATGAGTCCTGAAGGCTGAAAAAACAACTAGAGAGAAATGTGAATCCACACAAATAGATAAGTGAGTACAGGTGAAGCTCATTACAGAACTAGACTAAATGCCTTCGTTATAGTGAAATCACTCCATTTTGGAGCAAACTTCCTATACATAGAACTTAATTCTACCCAACCAAGTTATCTTGCCCTATTCATTCAGCAATGTTTCTTGGGCCACAAGCAACAAATGTAACTTCTATTCCCTTTGAAAGCCTCACAGTTATTTGAAAACATTAACCACTCCCACTTGGGACTTCTCTCTATAGGATGATTGATTCCACACTAAAGTAGCAACCTCTTTAATGTTTGCAAAATATGTCCCACCCACTCTTAGAATACCTGCTGTTTGTACTGTTGTTCCTATTCTCTGATATCTGGCCTAACATTTGAATTGTGCAGTGCTTTGCTATAATCACTCTTTCCCTTGAGTTCTGAGCATAGAAAATACCCTTGTCTCTAAGCTACCATAAATTGTTCCTCATGTAAATTTTATCAATGAATTTTTTACCTCCTCATTGTAATCAGGGTTAGGACCATGACTTTTATTAAGGCAATTTAAAATTCTTAGTAGTTTAGTAGCCTGCATAACATTGGAAAAGTCACTTAAACATACTGAGATATCATTTATGCATTTGTACAGTGAATAGGACGGCAGTTTTTGGAAAACTAAGGAAAATGAATGCAAACTTTAAAAAAAATGCTTAATAAATGTCCATTATTGAATTTATTGCAGGCTAGGAACTGGAACAAAGATCTCCTAATTTCTAGTGAAGAAATTTTTCTGTTGTGCCCCATTTTTCACATCTAAATTTCCTTAGGTGCCTCCCTCATTCCCTATCTCTGCCGCTTTACAAAGTAAAAGTTTTGTGGAAGGGAGAGATTCTGAAATGTCTCATATCCAAGCACTCACTGAGCAACTGAAAATTTTCAACATTCTGTGTCAACCGAATCCACCCACAAAGATTTTTATATAGGAGTTCTTGATTGTCCTGTGTGGGTGGGGCTCACTGAGTCATACATTTAGTTTGATCCTAAACAGGACTAGATGATTTTGTGTCCAATTAGTCATGACTGGTAAGGACTAAAAAAAAGAGCATAATCAAATGTCATGCTTCACTAGGTAAATCAATGGCTGTGGAATTGTAGCTTGTGTCCTTTTCAAATGTTGCTAAGAGCCTTGCGCATTCACTGGACATCTAAGTGGGCAGCTTACCTCTATTAAATCAATAATTCACAAAATTTACCTGTACCCTAAACCTAGAGCACTCAACCCCATGCTTGGTGGTAGCCAGATGTCACATTTTCAATGTTCCATCTTCTTTCTCAAGTTTTAGATATCTGATCCTAAATTTTTAATATACCACTTACTGGAGTATGACTAACTATGATTATGAAAATTAAGATTCAATGAGCAGAGGGTTTTTTTTTTTTTTTTAGATAGCATTTCCTAAAGCCTCTGGAGTTTCATTAAAAAAAAGTGTCTGAAGCATACATGATAGCATTTTTAGTATTTTTAAAATTTATTTTCTTAAATTAAAAAATTTTGGCCTTACCTGTGCCATGAATTTTTCACATGAATATCTCCCTCAAATCATTTCACTTTTTTAGGCTGGATATACACAAAATAAGACCTGAGAGAATAGAAGGGATTTCATGGGATATGGACCAAAATGAATCAAAGGGGTTGAGATGTGAATGTTTAGACTGAGTCTGAAGAAGAGTGTATATTCATACCTGAGTTAATCAGAGGTGTACAAAGAGGGTGGTGCAGCAAAACACTTGCATTACAAGGACACAAATCTGATCCTGGAGTAACACATATTTGCCTATATGTGTATAAGCAAGGAAATAAATATTTTGTAGATAAAATACATTACTTCAAATGAAATTACTCCCTCCACAACAGCATTGGGAATTTTTTGGTGAAAGTAGAAGTTTCATTTGAATTGATCTAGAAAGACAACATTTTTCTGAAGCATTGTACTTAATCTTCAAAAACACAAGGGGGTTTTGTGTTGTGTTTTCACATATAATGTCTGAATATATGAGCATCTGAATGATCTATTCACGTATGCTTTAATATAATAACACATTCCCAGAATACTGCTAAATCAAATTTATCCAGCAAGATAGATCATATTTACCCTGTGTCTTATGGCAAATTACGGCAGACCACAAGTGTACCAATTTGAGTACCATCTTATTAGGTATCTAATTGTTGCTGTACTATACCTGTAGAGGAAAATAGTAATATACATAGCACGATATGACATATATTTCACAATTTTAGAGAAATTTCAATTTATGTAAAAATATAGAGAGTTATTTGATATAATTTTGTGGATCCACAAAATCAGGACTGGAAATTTTGAGCTTAATAAACCTTTTAAATGCTATTCCCCATTCTAGGAGCTTCAGTTTTAGGGGCTGAATTCAAGGAAGCAGGGTCAAAACTACAAAGAAAAAAGGGTATCTGTTGGTCACTGAGGCATAAGGAAATATTTTCTGCCAGAAAGACACCTTTCATGGGTAGTTTTTTTCTCCACACCCTTGAGTTTCTCTTAATTCCTCTCTGTATTATTTTCTTATTGCCACTGAAATAAATTGCTCAAAATTGTGCTTTAAAACTATATATATATGTATATATATATATATGCATGTATATTCATGATTTTATAGTTGTAAAGATCAGAAGGTCTAAGGGATCTTATAGTTAAAATCAAGGCATCAGCAGAGATGGGTTCTGTCTGGAGGCTCTAGGGAGACTGGTTCTTTCCAGCTTGCAGGGGCTGCCCACTTCCCTTGGCTCTTGGCCTCATCTCTCAGAACTTTGCTTCTATTTTCATGTCTCCTCTGCCTATGACCCTCTTGCCTCCTTTTTTAATAAAGACCCCTGGGATTACACGTTATCTATTTGAATAATCCAGTATAATTCCCTCATATCAATATCCTTAATTTAATAACACCCTGCAAAGTCTCTTTCCCAAGCATATGTATTAATCACTTAATTTTGGACAAGCACTGCTGAAAATAAAAAGGAGATTGTGCCCTACCTGAAAGGAACATGAAGGAACATGTGATTTTATAGAGGAAAAAATGGAAAAATGATAGACTATGACTTTGAAAAAAAAAGAAGAGGAATAGTAAAATTTGTGTGAGGTTAAAATAGGGAGAAATCATCTCATCATGCCATACAATACTTATGGTCAGTCAGTCTGTCTGTCTCTGTCTCTTTCTCTCTATATAACTTAACATAGACAAGGCCAGATTTGATCACCAGTCTTCGTTTTTTTTTGTGGCAGAAAAGCTAAGTGGGACAGGGTGCTTCTTACATGGTCTGCAGGTGGCAGGGGCACACCACTGCAGTTATCCTTGATTCCAGAGGTGGGCGTGGCCCACCACCACTGGGGAAACCTGAACAAAAATCACTTGGTGCCCCATTCACCTAAAGGGCACCACAGAGGAGGCCATTGTGACTGAACACCACTTGTTGGTGCTCTTGCACCCCCGAGAACACACCCATCCTGCTGCTGCCACTGCCAAACGTTCCAGGCAGTACCCACATGCCTGATCTCTGTCACTTCCCAGTATCCTGCAACTAGAGGACCCTGTACAGCACTTCATATGTGGGATAAGTGAGACAGGTTGCTTCATGCATGGTCTGCAGGTGGCAGGGGAAAACCACAAAAGTTATCACTGACTCTAGAGATGGTCATGGCCTGCACCCAATAGGGGTCCCTAAACAGGCACCACCTGCAGTTCCAATCACCTTAGATGAGGGCGTTGCAATCAAACACAAGCTGTTGTTACTCTCACTCCCCTGGGAACTCAAGCATCCTTCTGTTGCTACTGCCAAATACTCTGGTCACCTTGAAGATCTGCCTAGAGCTAATTACCACTTCCCAGGGCCCTGCAACTAGGAGTAGCCTATGTCACTTTCCTGCAGGTCCTTGCTGCTGTTAAGAGCCCAATGACCAGGCACTGACTGCTGGCCCTACCCATTGCTGCCTTCTCCCTGAAAACACACTGAACATCCTGGGAATAATATCCTGCTCACACCAAAGAAAGACAGCAAATATTCAAACTCCCATATGAAAAATAAATACTAACACTCCCTAAAATACAAAGGGTTATTCTTGCATAGAAGTAGCCTTACAAGACTACAGTTTGGCTTCCCTGAACTCACAGAAAAAGAAAAACACAAGTAATATGAAGAAGCTCAGAAACCATCCCCAGTTAAAGGAACAGGAAAAGTCACCTAAAGCAGTCAACAATGAAACAGACCTCTGCAGTCTGACAGACATTGAGTTCAAAGGGGAGCTATGAAAATATTGAAGGAATTAAGAGAGGATATGAACAATATCACAGATTCCTTTAGAAAGGAACTAGAAAATATAAGGAGGAGTCAAGAAAAACTAGAAAATTCATTTGCAGAGATGCAAACTGAGCTAAAGACACCAAAGAGCAGAATGAATAATGCAGAGGAATGAATTAGTGACATGGAAGATAAAATAATGGAAATCACCAATCAGGACATTGGACAGAAAAGCAAATGAAAAAATATGAAAGCAATATAAGAGATCTATGGGATAATATAAAGCAGGCCAATCTATGCAGAATAGGAATTCCAGAAGGAGAAGAAAAAGAAAAGGGGATTGAAAATATATTTGAAGGAATTATGGCTGAAAACTTTCCAAATCTAAAGAATACTGATATCAACATACAGGAAGCACAGAGGGCTCCAAACAGGTCGAACCCACAGAGGCCCACACCAAGACATATTATAATAAAAATGGCAAAAGTTAAAGGTAAAGAGAGGATTCTAAATGCAGCAGGAGAAAAGCAAAGCATTACTTATAAGGGAACCCATACAAGGCTATCAGCTAATTTCTCTTCAAAAACACTACAGGCTAGAAGGGAGTGGCAAGATATATTTAAAGTGCTGAAAGGAAAAAATTTGCAACCTAGAATACTCTATCCAGCAGGAATATCATATAAAATAGAAGGAGAAATAAAGGATTTCTCCAACAAACAAATGCTAAAAGAGTACAGCAATACTAAGCCCATTTAAAAAGAAATACTGAAAGGGCTTCTCTAAATTAAAAACAAAGAAACAAACAAAAAACCAATGAACAGAAGAAGAATTGGGATGGAATAAAGCACAATTGGAAAGCAGTCACTTAAATAAGCCAGCATACAGATTTAAATATGAAGATGTTAAAAAAGACATCAAAATCATACAATGTGGGGAAGGAAAGTAAGAAATAATTCATTCTTTTTTTTATTTTAATGATGTGTTTGAGCCTATATGATGATCAGGCAAAAGCAAGCAGATATAGGAAGGGCTTCACCTGCTTAAAAAACAGGGAAACCACAAATCAAAACCAAACATTACATTCACAAAAAAATGAAAAGTACTCAAGCATAAAATAAATGGAAACCATCCAACCCAAAAAAGAAAGGAAGAAAAGAGAAACATAGAATCAACTCGAAAAAAAGTTTTAAAATGGCAATAAATACATATCTATCAATAATCACCTTAAATGCCAGTGGACTAAATACTCCAATCAAAAGACACAGAGTGGAAGATTGGATAAAAAAGCAAAAAGCTTCAATCTGCTGCCTACAAGAAACTCACCTTAGAGTAAAGGACATACATGCATTGAAAGTGAGGGGGTGGGAAAAAATATTTCATGCCAATGGACAAGAAAGGAAATCAGGAATTGCAATACTCATATCAGACAAAATAGACTTTAAAACAAAGGTCATAAAGAAAGGCAAAGAAGGACATTATTTAATGGTTAAAGGATCCATTTAAGAAGAGGATATTATAATCATCAATATATATTTCCCAATATAGGAGCACCCAGATACCTCCAACAAATACTAACAAACATAAAAGGAGCAACTGATGGGAATATTATCATAGTAGGAGACTTTAACACCCCACTTACATCAATAGACAGATCCTCTAGACAGAAAATCAATAAGGCAACAGGGATCCTAAAGGACACAATAGAAAAGTTAGACTTAATTGACATTTTCAGGACATTACATCCAAAAAAATCAGCATATACATTCTTCTCAAGTGCACATGGAATATTCTCTAGAATTGATCACATACTGGGGCAAAAAGCTAACCTCAACAAATTGAAGAGTATAGAACTTATTTCAAGTATCTTCTCTGACCACAATGGCATGAAACTAGAAATCAACCTCAGAAAAAGAAATGAGAAAAAACTTACTACATGGAGACTAAACAACATGCTACTAAAAAAAAAAAAAAGGGTCAATGAAGAAATCAAGAAGGAAATTAAAAAATATCACAAGACAAATGATAATGAACACACAACCACTCAAAATCTATGGGATGCTGCAAAAGCAGTGCTCATAGGGAAAATCATAGCAATACAAGACATCCTCAAAAAAGAAAATCTCAAATTGACAACTTAACACCTAAATGAATTAGAAAAAGAACAAACAAAACCTAAAGTCAGTGGAAGGAAGGAAGTCATAATGGTCAAAGAAGAAATCAATAAAATAGAGATTAAAAATACAATTGAAGAAATCAATAAAACCAACAGCTGGTTTTTTGAAAAGGTAAACAAAATTGACAAACCTCTAGCTAGACTCACCATAAAGAGGAGAGAAAAAACCCAAGTAAACAAAATAAGAAATGAAAAAGGAGAAATCACAATGGATACTACAGAAATAAATAACCATGAGAGAATACTATGAACAATTGCATGCCAACAAATTTGATAACCTGGAAAAAATGGACAATGTTCTAGAGACTCAAAACCTGCCAAAACTGAATCAAGAAGAAACAAATCAATTGAACAGACTGATAACTAGAAATGAAATTGAATATGTCATAAAAAAATTCCCTACAAATAAAAGTCCAGGACCAGATGGCTACACAGGTGAATTTTACCAAACATACAAAGAGGAACTTACACCCATCCTCCTTAAACTATTTCAAAAGTTTGAAGAAGGAACACTCCCAAAGACATTCTATGATGCCACCTTCACTCTAAATCCAAAAGCAGACAAAGATACCACCAAAAAAGAAAATTATAGGCCAATATCTTTGATGAATATAAACACAAAAATTCACAAAAAAATTTTAACCAAGCAAATCCAACAACACGTAAAAAAGATCATACAGGAGTTCCTGTCATGGCTCAGTGGTCAATGAATCTGACTGGGAACCGTGGGGTTGCAGGTTCGATCCCTGGTTTCGCTCAGTGGGTTGAGGATCTGGCATTGCTGTGGGCTGTGGTGTAGGTTGCAGATGTGGCTTGGATCCTGCGTTGCTGTGGCTCTGGCATAGGCTGGTGGCTACAGCTCTGATTAGACCCCTAGCCTGCAAAAAAAAAAAAAAAAAAAAAGAGACAAAAAAAAACATACACCACCACCAGGTGGGATTCATCCCAGGTGCACAAGGATTGTTCGACATATGCAACTCAGTCAACATCATACACTACATTAACAAAAGAAAATTCAAAAACTACATGATCATCTCAATAGATGCAGAAAAAGCATTTGACAAAGTCCAACATCCATTCATGATCAAAACTCTTACCAAAGTGGGTATAGAGGGAACATTTCTTAGCATAATCAAAGCCATTTATGGCAAACCCACAGGAAATTTAATACTCAATGGAGAAAAGCTGAAATCCTTCGCATTAAAATCTAAAACAAGACAAGGATGCCCAATCTCACCACTGTCATTCAACATGGTACTGGAAGTCCTAGCCACAGCAATCAGACAAACAAAAGAAATAAATGGCATCCAAATAGGAAGAGAAGAGGTAAAACTGTCACTATATGCAGATAACAGGATATTGCATATAGAAAACTCTAAGGACTCAACTCAAAAACTACTTGAACCAATCAACAAATTCAGCAAAATAGCAGGCTATAATATTAACATTCAGAAATCAGTCGCATTTCTATATACTAACAATGAAATATTAGAAAAAGAATGCAAAAATACAGTACATTTTAAAATTGCACCCCCAAAAAATCAAATACCTGGGAATACACCTGACCAAGGAGGTAAAGACTTATATGCCAAGAACTATAAAACATTAATTAAGGAAATTAAATAAGATGTAAAGAAATGGAAAGATATTCCATGCTCCTGGGTTGGAAAAATGAACATTGTAAAAATGGCCATACTACCCAAAGCAATCTACGTATTCAATGCAATCCCTATCAAATTACCCAGGACAGTTTTCACAGAACTAGAACAAACAATCCAAAAATTTATATGGTACCACAGAAGACCCAGAATTGCCAAAGCAATTCTGAAGAACAAAAACCAAGCAAGAGGCATCTCTCTCCCAGACTTAAGGCAATATTACAAAGCCACAGTCATTAAGACAATGTGGTACTGGTACCAAAACAGAATATAGACCAATGGAACAGAATAGAGAACCTAGAAATAAACCCAGACACCTATGGTCAATTAATCTTTGACAAAGGAGGCAAGAACATAAAATGGGAAAAAGACAGTCTTTTCAGCAACTATTTCTGGGAAACTTAGACAGCTGTATGCAAATCAATGAAACTAGAACACACCCTCACACCATGCACAAAAATAAACTCAATATGGCTTAAAGACTTAAACGTAAGACAAGACACCATCAAACTCCTGGAAGAGAACATTCTCTGATATTAACCTTATGAATATTTTCTCAGGTCAGTCTCCCAAAGCAACAGATGTAAAAGCAAAAATAAACCAATGGGACCTAATCAAACATACAAGCTTTTGCACAGCAAAGGAAACCAAAAAGAAAACAAAAAGACAAATTTAAGAATGGGAGAACATAGTTTAGAACGATGCAACTGACAAGGGCTTAATCTCTAGAATGTGCAAGCAACTTATACAAGTCAACAGCAAAAAAACCAACAACCCAATTGAAAAATGGTCAAAAACCGGGATAGACATTTTTCCTAGGATGATGTACAGATGGCCAACAAGCACATGAAAAAATGCTTAATTATTACTGATTATTAGTGAAATGCAAATCAAGACTACGAGATGCCACCTCACACCAGTCAGAATGGCCATCATTAATAAGTCCACAAATAACAAGTGTTGGAGGGGGTGTGGAGAAAAGGGAACCCTCCTGCACTGTTGGTGGGAATGTAAACTGGTACGACCACTATGGAGAACAGTATGGAGGTAGCTTAGAAATGTATACATAAAACTACCATATGACCAAGCAATCCCACTCTTGGGCATATATCTGGACAAAACTTTCCTTAGAAAATACACATGCACTCGCATGTTCATTGCAGCCCTATTTACAATAGCCAAGACATGGAAACAACCCAAATGTATATTAACAGACGATTGGATTAGGAAGATTTGGAATATATATGCAACAGAATACTACTCAGCCATAAAAAGAATAAAATACTGCCATTTGCAGTGACATGGATAGAACTAGAAATATCATAATGAGTGAAGTATGTCAGAAAGAGAAAGACATATCATATGATATCACTTATATCTGGACTCTAATAGAAGGCACAAATGAACCTTTCCACAGAAAAGAAAATCATGGACTTGGAGAAAAGACTTGTGGTTGCCAAGGGGGAGAGGGAGGGTGTGGGTTAGATTGGGAGCCTGGGGTTAATAGATGCAAACTACTGCCTTTGGAATGGATTAGCAATGAGATCCTACTGTATAGAACTGGGAACTATGTCTAGTCACTTATGAAGGTGCATGATAATGTGAGAAAATAGAATGTGTACATGTATATTTAACTGGGTCACCATGCTGTACAGTAGAAAAAAATTGTATTAGGGAAATAACAATTAAAAGAAAAGGCAATAACCTGAAAATAAAATAAAATAAAATAGCTAAATAAATCATCCCAGATCATAAAACTAAATGATGAACTGGGATTAAAAACTTATCACATGATAATTATTATTCCATCTTCCCTCTCAAAAAAGAATAGGTATTAAAAAATCAGAAAAATCACATTAAATAGACATGTGATAATTCTTAGATCTTTTAGAATATAACAATGAACAAATTATGCTGGCCCACATCCAATTACAAATTCAAAGCTGACTGAGTTCAATATTTGAATTATGAATCACACAACCCTGCTAATGTAGAGACATTGTAAACCTTAAAATGAATATCACTGTCCCTTAAGCAATCCTCTTCCATTTTTTCCCCTATGTAATCCCATATTGCAGGAATAAGTAACATTTAAATATGCCACAAAGATAACTATTTTTCTACAAAGCGAATGATGTGACTCAGGCCCTGGTGTCATTACATAAGTCGAGCTCCATATCCCTTGTGCAGCTTTTTTTCTTATTTTCACTTTTTCATTTGCTTGATCACTTGATCATTGTTAAGCAATAAATAATTTACATAAAAGAACTTAGGTACATATAATGAAAACACAAATGAGTTATATATAGTGAAGTGGAGCATGTTTCTATGAGAGTATAAGGGAAGATAAATGTAGCTCTACAATAAGCATCCATATTCTCTGTACTTTGATCTTTGCTTTTTTCATTTTTACTGAAATTTTTTGTATGGGAAATAATAATGACTTTGCCCACTAGTCTTTACTGCTGTATTGTCAAGGGCTAATCTTATCTTTAAATGAAGTGGTGAAAGATACTTTGTATTATAGTAGCCTGCTGGTGTTCACTGTTTCAGAGTTTTTAATATTTTCTAGAGACACTGAGAGTGAACACTTAGGAAAAATCACAGCTATGCTATATGATTGTTGTAAAGGTCAAATAAGACAATGTATGCAGAATGCCTGGCCAAGGATAAATAAAAACAATCATGAGACTGTGAAGGAGCAAACTGAGTAGCTATTGAATGGGCCTACCCAGTGGTCCTACCTTTCCATCTCAATTATTTTTTTAAAAAATTAGCATCTTATTGAAGTCTAGTTGATTTACAACATTGTGATAATTTCTGTGGTACAACAAAGTGATTCAGTTATACATATATATACATCCATTCTTTTTTGGATTCTTTTCCCATATAAATTATCACAGAATACTAGGTAGATTTCGCTGTGCTATTCAGAAGGTCCCTGTTGACCAGTCATTCCATATACCACAGTGTACATATGCCAATACCAAATCCCCAGTCTATCCCTTCCTTCCATACCTGTCCCTTTATCAGACTAAGTGAAATTTGTCACACAGTAAAATACAAACATCATATGATATCACTTATAAGTAGAATCTAAAAAAAATGAACTTATTTGTACAACAGAGACAGATTCACAGACTTTGGAAAAAAAAAACAACTTATGGTTGATACCTAAATTAATTTTAGTTCCTCTGTATGTTGGAGACTCTAGAGTATATGGGTAAGACTTGTGAAGTCAGACTGCTCAGACTTGAATCACAGCTCCACTATTTACTATCTGCATAATCATTAACATATTAACTTTTCTAATCGTTTGATTTCTCACAGGTTAACCGGGTTATCATAACTACACCTAATTTATGGGAGTACTGTGAAGATTTGAAAAAAGGAAACATGCATAAAGTATTCAGAATAGTGAATGGTACCTAAAAAGGGCTTAATTTTAAGCAGTATTACCAAAACCAGTGATCTGTACAAGCATCTGAATCTCTCTCTCCAGAAAGCTAAGGTCAACCTTCATGTAATAAATGCCAGCATGGTGACAACAGGCTCCAGATTACATGATATCTAATTTCTATGACTTGTTTTATATTAAACTATTGTCCATCCTGCAGTGTACTTCAAAGTCTGCAGTAATTTAAAGAACCAGCACAGTGAAGATGCACTAAATGCCAACAATGACCAATTAATCACAAAACTATTTCTAAATTCTGGAAAGTCCTTGGAATACTCCTCAACACAAATCTAGATGATGACTTCATTAGTATTCTATTGCTGCTCTAACAAATTGCCATAAAATGGTTGTCTTAAAATAACAAATTTATTCTCTTAGAGTTCTGGAAACAAGAAGTTTGAATTTATGGGGCTAAAACCAGGGTGTCAGCAGAGGTGATACCTCTGGAGGCTCCAAGGGAGAATTTGCTCCTTGTCTCTTCCAGCTTCTACTGGCTGCTGACATCCCTTGGCTGTGGCCCCATTACTGCAATATTTTGCTTCCATTCTCATGTCTCCTACTTCCTCTTCTATAGTCAAATCTCCCTCTAGCCCTGTTTTAAGGATACTTTGATTCTATTTAATTCTCACCTAGATAATCCAAGATAACATCTCCATGTAAAAATCCTTAATTTATCCCATCTGCAAAGTTTCTTTTGCCATATAAAATAACACTAGAACAGGTAACAGAAAGTACTATCTGAATATCTTTGGGAATGCTTATTTGGCCTACCACCACCATAATTAGTTGATAATAACCAGTGTATGAGACTTAGAAGTAATGGACTTGAAGTCAAGATGACAAATTTGGGTAGGAAGACAACAGAGAATGACTGATGTCCCCTGAGCATCTGCTATGGCTGCTCCCTGTTGTTAACACTCATCTTCATTATCCCAGTAAGATGATTTGTAAGAACATAAAGTTAGCTCATTTTCAAAATTTATCAGTGTAAAAGCTTGAATAATAGAGTATATAGATTTATACAGGTGCTGAGGTAAAATTGACAGGAGAATTTATCTTCACCACTGGGTGGTGGAGGAAGGTACACAGAGTGAGAGTTGGCACTTTAATTTATGGAAAAAGGCTACCCCCTTTTTTCAACCATTTCTAGAGAGATTAATATATATTAAATGCAATAATTATAGAACACAAAATAAATAATCATATTATATTTTATGTAACTTGATTTGGGGGCATAATCTTTGGGTAAAAACTTTTATTTGAAAACAAGAAGAGAAAATACTATCGTGTTAACTCTAATAAACTAAAAATTGACTATTTAGGTGTAAAATTAAAGTATATGTTATGGAAGAGTCTGTGACACTCTGTCCTAATTAAATGTGGAGTAAAGAGTACTGGATGACTTTGTGATAATGACTCTCTCCAGTTTGCATTCACTAATTCCAGCAATTCTAACTTAAATACACTTGATTTGAACTAAGCCAACAAGGGGGAATACTTGCCCAACACTCACCAATTGTTCTTTAAATAGCTGAAAAGCATGGGGTTTGTGTAACTTACATCTATATAGTTAATTTTTCTTTATCAATAATTTTAAAAAATCTGCCCATCTCAGAATGGTCCTCTAATCCATAGGATTGAAGAACTAGAAGAAGTTACTATTTTGATGCTAAACCCACAACAGTTACTTGGACTATATGTCAGCACTAAATTCAAGTTGAGTCACCTTCTCTCTATGTCTGTGAGTCTATTTGTGGATTGCAGATAAATTCATTTGTGCTACATTTTGGATTCCACATATAAGTGATATCATATGGTATTTGTCTTTCCCTCTCTGTCTTTATGCTGCAAATAACATTATTCCATACTTTATGGCTAAGAAGTATTTCATTGTATATGTGTACCTAATCTTAATACATTCATCCATTGATGAACATTTGAGTTGTTTCTATGTCTTGGCTATTGTGAATGGTGCTGCTATTAACATAGAGGTGCGTGTATCCTTTTGGATTATAGTTTTGTCTATATGCATATACACCCAGTAATGGGATTTCTGGATCATATGGTAATTCTATTTTTAGTTTTCTGAGGAACCTCCATATTGTTTTCCATAGTGGTTGTACCAATTTACATTCTTACCAACAATGTAGGAGGGTTCACTTTTCTCTACATCCTCTCAAGAATTTGTCATTTATAGACTTATTAATGATGGCCATTCTGACTAGTGGGAGGTGGTACATCATTTTAGTTTTGATTTGCATTTCTCTAATCATTAGTGATATTGAGTATCTTCTCATGTGCCTATTGGCCATCTGTGTGTATTCTTTGGAGAAATGTCTATTTAGGTCTTCTGCAGTTTTTTGTCAATTTTTCAATTGTGTTTTTTGTTTCTTATTGTTGTTGAGTCGTGTGAGTTATTTTTACATTTTGGAGATGAAGTCTTTATTGGTTATATCATTTGCAAATATATTCTCCCATTCTGTAGACTGTCTTTTCATTTTGTTTATGGTTTCCTTTGCTGTGCAAAGGCTTGTAAGTTTGCTCAGATCATATTTTTTTTTTTACTATTTCTATTACTTTGGGAGACTGACCTAATAAAATATTTGTATGATTTATGTCAGAGAGTGTTTTGCCTATGCTCTCCCAGTATGCTCTCTTAAAACACTCCTAAGGGTTTTAAGATGTCATGTCTTATATTTTTAAGCCATTTTTACTTTATTTTTGTGCTTGATGTGAGGGTGTGTTTTAATTTCATTGATTTACCTGCAGCTGTCCAATTTCCCCAGAACCACTAACTGAAGAGACTATCTTATACCCATATTATATTCTTGGCTTATTTGTCAAAGATAAATTGACCTAAATTGACCATAGGTGTTTGGGTTTATTTCTGGGCTCTCTATTCTGTTCCATTGATTTGTACATCTGCTTTTGTATTAAATACCACACTGTTTTGATTACTGTGACTTTGTAGTATTATCGGAAGTCTGATAGAGTTATGACTCCTCCTTTTTTTTCCTCCCTCAGTGTTTACTTTGGCAATTCTGGGTCTTTATGTTTCTATATAAATTTTTGGATTGTTTGTTCTAGTTCTATAAAAAGGTCATGGTTAATTTGATAGTTATTGCATTAAATCTGTAGATTACTTTGGGTAGTATGGCCATTTGAACAATATAAGTTCTTCCAACCCAGGAGCATGAGACATCTTTCTATTTCTTTTATTCCTTTTTAATTTCCTTATTTAATGTTTTATAGTTCTCAGCATATAATTTTTTTCACTTCCTTGGTCAGGTTTATTCCTGGGTATTTTATTTTTTGGTGCAATTTTAAAAGGTATTTTTTTTAAATTCCTTTTCTTATATTCACTAAATTCAAATTGAGTCAATCACCTTCTCTCATATAATGCTTTGGAAATTTCTATGAGACTTTGACAGAACAAGTTTTTATATAGGTCTAGGCATGTATGGGCTGATAGCATGTACATTTCATAACTTAGAGGTAATGATAATTTGTCTGGAAAGGTTGAGAGAAGAGAGTTATAGACATGCATAGTGTCAATGAGAGGGTATATCCAAATATATTAGAAAAAATGAAATTTTCCCCAGTATCTATTTCCTTCCTCATGCTTGGCCATATTCTTTTTTCAGTAACACTGGTTAGATGAAAGCTGGTTAGAAGAAACCATGGAATCTTAAGACCACTATTTTATTCCTTTGAAACATGCCTTGCCGTTTTTTCAAGACTAATGTATTTATTAGCCTTCGAATAGCTACCAAAAGTTATCAAACACTCTATTCTTCACCAGATACATTGTTTAGATATAAACCCAACTTCATAAGGAGACCTATTTCTTAAAACTAATGAGTAATTTTACATAGCTTCAAGTTAGCACATGAGATTAGCTTTTTCTCCTGGACTAACATGCCATTATACCAATCTTTCCAAAGGCAATTGGAGAGACATACTTTTACCAAAATACTTTATTGTACCCATCCAAAAACCATGAGATAAATAGTGATATTTACACTTTAGAGATGGATGAATGTAAACTCATAGTAATAAATAAGGTCAATGTTAAGTAACTAGTAAGTTACATATTTAGAATGTTAACACAGGGTGGCCAGAAATCAAAAGGTTGTTTACAAGGGACCATTATTTTTCTCCCTCTTTCTCATAGATGAGCAAGCATTTTCAAGACCACTGGCTTATACATAATAATGGGCATCTTCTGTGCAAAGACCTTTAAAATTTATTTGGGAAGTTTTCTTATACCCCTGTAAAATGCTTAGAGCCACACTCCAGAAACTTAGAGGCATGTGATTCCTTCTATTTGGGGAAAATTACCTCAAATAAAAGAGCTCTCTTGGATATCAAATGTATTTTTTGTAAGTGACATAGGAAATAGCTCTCTTTACATTTTAAAGCCATTTATTAATGATTTCTTCTTCTCACTTTGCAAAAATAAAATTTCTCTAGCTTTACCAGTTCTAGTAGAGGCAGCATTATCTGGACACTGGACACTGAAGCTAAAAATTGAGTGGCCCATGAGTTTTAAAAGTGAGATCTCCAGCAAGGTCCAGGATAATAATTCTTGAAAGGTAGGAGAAGACATTTTTCTTTGAAGACCTTCTTATCACTACTCCAACTAAAATGACAACTAAGACTTCTTGAGAATTTTACAAGAACCATACAAAAAACCCTAATGTGTTATTTTGCTTAATCTTCATTATAATTCTTGGTAGACTATAGTTGTTCCCATTTGTCATATCTTAAAGACTCAACAGCAAGATTCACAGATTGTCAAAGGCACTGATTTTATAATGATTGTACATCACACCAAAGTTTTTCTTCCTGATTTACTTCACCACTGTATTATATATACTTCATTAAAACTAATAAAAAGTAAATCCCCCAATTTTTTCTCCAATTGCTCCATTTCTACCATCTCTCTTACCTTTCAAATGAAAACTATGATAGAGCCAACTTGTTCACTTATGCTAGCCTATGCTTCAGCCACAGCAAAGCCAAATCTGAGCAGTGTCTACGACCTACACCACAGCTCATGGCAATGTTGGATCCTTAACCCACTGAGTGAGGCCAGGGGTTGAACCTGAGTCAGATTCATTTCCACTGAGCCACGATTGGAACTCCTCCTCTTTCTTTCTTATATCTCTCTCGTAACCCCCCTCCTCCCACTACAAGCTCCCTCTCTGTCTTCTCCTCTTTTGATGAAGTAAAGTCAAGAGAATGTGGTAAGTTAAAAGAAGTATACCTATTCATTTTAATGCCTTCCTTTAAAAAACTCAGCTAATATATTGATTTCTGTGATAAGAAAACATTTGTGTTTCCAGCTTGAGTGTGAGATAAGAACTGAATAATATGTCATTAAATATATATATTTAATATATATATATATAATCATTCTGTTACTTGAAGAAGATAACTTTCTACATCACTATCATCGGGTTATAAATCCACTCAGGATTAAAGAGTTCTCTTTTTGAGATGAAAAAATAAGGATGTAGGGAAAGAGAAAGATTGAGAGGTTGACTAATTGGTTAACTAAGGAGAGGCAGAGAGAGAAAGAAGTACATATGCTGTTTTGAAAGCAGCAATATATGAAATGATGTCTATAAAAGAAATCATAAAGCAGCCACTGCAAGTTAAATAAATGGTATTTAGTTACTGAAAATGTAGCTTTATATATCTTTTCCTGGCTTCTTCCATACTTTAATATGTCTAAATAAAACAAAATGGAACTCAGTCACTTCAGAAGTTTCATTATAAATGTTAGTCTTTGCCTTTTTTAGCTTTCTCCCAGAGCTCTTGAATTTCTTTGTTAGGCTCAGAAATTTGCAAGGTTGCAAGATCCCATTTATGGAGGTAAAAATCCAGACTCTTTGTTTTATTGGTTAGGTAATTCAAGCCAAATAATTTGTTCCTCTGCAATTAAGAAGGGAATAAAAGACATTCCTTATCAGTTAGCCCCCAGATTCTCTGCTGACAGGCACCTGCCCCTCACTTCAGGCACATTATGACCATTCTTCCATTTTCAAGTCTATATTATTTGAGACTATAGTCATTATGACTATCTTATCTCTATCTCCATGTGACAAAAATTTAACTAACATAGCTTAACCTAACAATGTCATATCATTAATAAATTGAAAACACAGACCAGGTATACAATATATAAACTGTGTTTGTGCCCACATGAGTACACACATGCATGTGTGTGTGTGTATCATACCTCTGGATGACACTTTTCTTCAAAGGAGAATATGTATCTATTGTATCTATTCCTCTTTATTATTACTACTACAAGCATTGTAAAGCCAAAGCTTACATGCAGGTAGTGCTACACTTGTACGTCTGACAGTCCAGTTGATGGACTCAAGTTCTATTCCTTTTGCCATTTTCATTTTGTGCCACAATAATTAGAAAAACTATATTATAAATGTACTCTTTTAGCCCTTCTTTCCTCACAGTGAACAGAATGTAAAGGTTTCTGTTCTGCTTTTCAAATGTGTAAATCTAAAATCATAGAGAAATGTTTGGAAGCAGATTAAATGAATATATACAGGAAATAAAGCACATGAAAATTATTTCTGGCAGTGTTCCCCTATGGTTCTGATCTCTGAAAATCTTTGTTTGAGTTAGTATCAAGGGAAGTTCCCAGTAGAGTAAATCACTGGATGGGCATATACCCATCAAAAACTGTCTAAGGGTTAACTTCCCCTCTCTGAGTAGTGCTTCTAGAAAAAAACAGGTCTATCTATTAGCAAAGAAATGCATATAAGGAACATGTTTGGTTCATCACTAAATATAGCTGTTATAAAGAAAAAATAGTCACATATTTCTTTTTTATTATTTGTATTCACATTTTGTAACCAGCTCATTTTTTTTTTTTTGCATTTTCTATGTATAGAATACGAGGACTAAGTATTTTAGTGATTTTATGAGCCAATGGAATATTCAGGTCCTCAAAGACACATAGGAATTAAATAGCACAGTAAAGGAGTGGCTTAATTGGTAGCTTCTTAATGGAAAAAAATAAAATAGCTTGAGCATTTATGGAAACATTTTCAAATATTAAGTGTTGGCAATGAAAATTTTCACACTGTTTTCTAAGTTGATTTTTATGAGATAGTAAGATATAAAAATAATTTTTAATTGAGGTAAAATTGGTATAGAAAATTACATAAGTTTCAGATGTAGATTATAATTCGAATTCTGCATACATTGTGAAGTTATCACCACTGAAGCTCTAGCTACCCCCATCTATTACCATACAAATGACCCTCTATATCCATTCTGAACACTAACCAACACCCTGATTTTCTGGGACATCAATGTGTTTTCTGTATCTATAAGTTTGTTTTTGTTGTTTGTTTGATATATATTCTTCACATTCCACATGAGTGAAATAATACTGTATTTGTTTTTCTTCATGTGACTTGTTTCCCTTAACGTAGTATCTTCAAGTCCATCCATGTTGTCATAAGTAGAAAGATTTCACTTTTTAATGGCTAAATAGTACTCCATTATGTTTGTATATGTTTGTATTTAAGTGTATACACACACATCTCGCATCTTCTTTATCCATTCATTTTTCAACACACACTTAAATTGTTGTCTTGTTTTGCCCATTGTAAATAATGCTGCAATGAATATAGGGGTACATATATAATTTTGAATTAGGATTTTGATATTCTTTGGATAAATGCCCAGAAATGGAATAGCTTACATGTGGTAGTTCTATTCTTAAGTGTTTGAGGAGTCTCTATACTGTTTTCCATAGCAGTGGCATCAATTTACACTCTTACCAACAGTGCATGAGGGTTCCCTGTGCTCTTTCTCTACATGCTGTATAATACTTGCTGTTCTTATCATTTTTTATTACTCAATGAATTTATTAGATTTATAGTTGTACAATGATCATCACAATCTAATTTTATAGGATTTCCATCCCACACCCCAAGCACATCCCCCACCCCTCAAACTGTCTCCCCCGGAGACCATAAGTTTTTCAAAGTTTTTGAGTTAGTATCTTTTGCAAAGAAGTTCATTGTGTCTTTTTTTCAGATTCCGCATGTCAGTGGTAGCATTTGATGTTGGTGTCTCATTGTCTGTCATTACTTAGCATGATAATTTCTAGGTCCATCCATGTTGCTAAATATGCCAGTATTTCATTCCTTTCAATGGCTGAGTAATATTACATTGTGTATATGTACCACATCTTCTTGATCCACTCCTCTGTCAGTGGACATTTAGGTTGTTTCCATGTCTCGGCTATTGAAAATTGTGCTGCAATGAACACTGGAATGCATGTGTCTTTGCGTGTCATGGTTTTCTCTGGATAGATGCCCAGGAGTAGGATTGCTGGATCCAACGGTAGTTCTATGTTTAGTTTTCTGAGGAATCTCCATACTGCTTTCCACAGTGGTTGCACCAATTTACAATTCCACTGACAGTGTAACAGGGTTCCTTTTTCTCCACACCCTCTCCAGCACTTATTGTTTGTAGACTTTTGGATGATGGCCATTCTGGCTGGTGTATGGTGGTACCTCATGGTGGTTTTGATTTGCATTTCTCTAATAATGAGTGATGTTGAACATTTTTTCATGTGTTTTTTGGCCATCTGTATGTCTTCTTTGCAGAATTGTCTGCTTAGATCTTCTACCCATTTTTTGATGTGGTTGTTTGTTTTTTTGGTGTTGAGCAGTAGGTGGTGATTATAAATTTTGGAGATTAATCCCCTTGTCAGTGGATTCACTTGCAAAGATTTTCTCCCATTCTATGGGTCGTCTTTTCCTTTTGTTTAGGGTTTCCTTTGCTGTGCAGAAACTTTGAAGTTTGATTAGGTCCCATTTGTTTATTTCTGTTTTTACTGTCATTACTCTAAGATCTGAGAAGATGTTGCTGTCATTTATGTTGGAGAGTGTTTGGCCTATGTTTTCCTCTGAGAGTTTGATAGTATCTGGTCTTATATCTAGGTCTTTGATCCATTCTGAGTTTATTTTTGTGTATGGTATTAGGGAGTGTTCTAATTTTATTCTTTTACATGTGGCCATCCAGTTTTCCCAGCACCACTTATTGAACAGGCTGTCTTTTTTCCATTGTATATTCTTGCCTCTTTTCTCATAGATCACTTGGCTGTAGGTGCATGGGTTTAATTCTGGGCTTTCTATCCTGTTCCACTGAGCCATATTTCTGTATTTATGTCAGTACCATATGGTTTTGATGGCTGTTTGAAGTCAAGGAGCCTATTCTTCCAGCTCCATTTTTCTTTTTCAGGATGTCTTTGGCTACTCTGGGTCTTTTGTGCTTCCAAACAAACTTTAAAATATTTTGTTCAAGTTCTGTGAACAATTTCTTGGTAATTTGATAGGGATTGCATTGAATCTGTAGATTGCCTTGGGTAGTATAGTTATTTTTATAATATTCACTCTTCCAATCCAAGAGCATGGTATGTCTTTCCATTTATTTGTGTCATCTTTGATTTCTTTCATCAGTGTGTTTAGTTTTCAGCGTACAGGTCTTTTGTCTTTTTAGGTAGGTTTACTCCTAGGTATTTTATTCTTTTGGATGTGATGGTAAAAAGGATTGTTTTCCTAATTTCTCTTTCTGATTTTTCATTGTTAGTATATAGAAATGCCATCAATTTCTGTGTGTTGATTTTGTGTCCTGCAACATTGCCAAATTCCTTGATGAGCTATAACAGTTTTCTGGTAGTATCTTTAGGATTCCCTAGGCATAGTATGTCATCTGCAAATAGTGATAGTTTTACTTCTTCCTTTCCAATTTGGATTCCTTTTATCTCTTTTACTTCTCTGATTGCCGTGACTAGGACTTCCAAAACTATGTTCAATAGTAGTGGCGAGAGCGGACATCCTTGTCCTGTTACTGATCATAGCAGGAATTATTTCAGCTTTTCACCAATGAGAATGATATTAGCTCTGGATTTGTCATATATGGCCTTTATTATGTTGAGGTAGTTTCCTTCCATGCCCACTTTCTGAAGGGTTTTCATCAGAAATAGGTGTTGGATTTTGTCAAAGGCTTTTTCTGCGTCAGTTGAGAGGATTATATGGTTTTTATTCTTCAGTTTGTTAATGTGGTGTATCACACTCGTGGATTTGCAGACATTGAAGAATCCTTGCATCCCTGGGATAAATCCCACTTGATTTAAATCCCACTTGATGTGCAATCCTTTTAATGTATTGTTGGATGCAGTTTGCTGGTATTTTGTTGAGGATTTTTGCATTGATGTTCATCAGTGAAATTGGCCTGTAGTTTTCTTATCTGTGGTAACTTTGTCTGGTTTTGGTACCAGGGTGATGGTGGCTTCATAGAATGAGTCTGGGAGTGTCCCTTCCACTGCAGTTTTTTGTAATAGTTTCAGAAGGATAAGTGTTAGCTCTTCTCTCAATGTTTGATAGAATTTGCCTGTGAAGCCATCTGGTCCTGGACTTTTGTTTGTTAGAAGTTTTTAAATCACAGTTTCAATTTCAGTTCTTATGATTGGTCCATTCATCTTTTCTGTTACATCTTGGTTTAGTCTGGGAAGATTGCACTTTTCTAGGAATTTGTCCATTTCTTCTAGTTTATCTGTTTTATTGGAATATAGTTGCATATAGGAGTCTCTTATGATCCTTTGTATTTCTGTGATGTCTGTTGTACTTCTCCTTTTTCATTTCTAATTTTATTGATTTGAGTCCTCTCTTTTTTGCTTGATAAGTCTGGCTAGGGGTTTATCAATTTTGTTGATCTTTTCAAAGAACCAGCTTTTCGTTTCATTGATCTTTTCTATGGTTTTCTTGGTTTCTATTTCATTGATTTCTGCTCTGATCTTTATGATTTCTTTCCTTCTACTAACTTTAGGTCTTGTCTGTTCTTCTCTCTCAAGCTGCTTTAGATGTAAAGTTAGCTTGTTTATTTGGGCTTTTTCTTGTTTCCTGAGGTGGGCTTGTATTGCTCTCACCTTTCCTCTTAGAAGGGCTTTTGCTGCATCCCATAGGTTTTGGAGTGTCGTATCTTTGTTGTCATTTGCTGCTAGGTATTTTTTAATTTCCTCTTTGATTTCTTCAGTGATCCATTGGTTGTTTAGTAGCATGTTGTTGAGTCTCCACGTGTTTGTGTTTTTTGCAGTTTTTTTCTTGTTGTTGATTTCTAGCTGTATAGCATTGTGGTCAGGAAAGGTACTTGATAAGATTTCAAATTTCTTAAGGTTGTTGAGGCTGGATTTGTAGCACAGGATATGATCAATCTTAGAGAATGTTCCATGGGCTCTTGAAAAGAATGTGTATTCTGTTGCTTTTGGATGAAATGTCCTATAAATATCTATGAAGTCCATCTGGTTTAATGCTTCATTCAGGGCCCGTGTTTCCTTATTGATTTTCTGTCTGGTTGATCTGTCCATTGCTGTAAGTGGGGTGTTAAAGTCCCCCACTATGATTGTGTTATTGTCAATTTCTCCTTTTAAGGTTGTTAGCAGTTGCCTTATATATTGTGGTGAACCTATGTTGGGTGCATAGGTATTTAAAATTGTTATATCTTCTTCTTGGATTAATCATTTGATCATTATGTAGTGACCTTCTTGTCCCTTAAAATATTCTTCATTTTAAAGTCTATTTTGTCTGATATGAGTATTGCTACTCCAGCTTTCTTTTGATCCCCATTTGCATGGAATATTTTCTTCTATCCTCTCATTTTCAATTTGTATGTGTCTCTAGAAGTGAAGTGGGTCTCTTAAAGACAGCATATATATGGATCTTGTTTGTGTATCCATTCAGCCAGTCTATCTTTTGGTGGAGCATTTAGTCCATTAACATTTATGGTAATTATTGATATATATGTTCTTATTGCCATTTCATTAATTGCTTTGGGTTTGTTTTTGTTCCTCTTTTTTCTTCCCTTCTTCTCTTATCTCCTCTTCTGGTTTGATGACTATCTTTAGTGTTATATTTGAGTTGATTTTTCTTATTTGTTTGTGATCAATTGTAGATTTTTGGTTTGTAGTTATTCTGAAGTTTTGATATGAGTCTCTATATATAAGAGATTTTTTTTAATTGTTGGTCTCTTAATTGCAAGTGCATCTCCAGTGTCATTCATTTGTACCCTCCTCTTCTCACGATTTCTGATTTTGGTGGCATAGTTGTGTGTGAATGATTTCATATCTTTTACTGTATAAATACCTTTACTGGTGAGCCTTGTCATTTGTGGTATTTTTGTTTCCTGTTGCAGCCTTTTCTATTCTGCCTAGAGAAGTTCCTTTAGTATTTGTTGTAAAGCTGGGTTAGTGTTGCTGAATTTTTAGCTTTTGCTTATCTGTGAAGCTTTTGATTTCTCCTTCAAATCTGAATGAGAGTCTTGCTGGGTAAAGTAATCTTGGTTGGAGGTTTTTTCCTTTCATCACATGAGGTATATCATGCCACTCCCTTCTGGCCTTCAGAGTTTCTGCTAAAAAATCTGCCCATAGCCTTATCGGGGTTCCATTGTATGTTACTTGTTTCTTTTCCCTAGCTGCTTTCAATATTTTCTCTTTAATTTTGATCAGTTTGATTAATATGTGTCTCAGGGTATTCCTCCTTGGGTTTATTTTATATGGTACTTGTTGTGCTTCCTGGATTTGAGTGAGTGCTTCCTTTCCCATGTTAGGGAAGTTTTTGGCTATTATCTCTTAGAATATTTTTTCTGTCCCTTTCTCTCTCTCTTTTCCTTCTGGAACCCCCATAATATGGATGTTGGTGCATTTAACATTGTCCCAGAGTTCTCTGAGACTCTCTTCATTTGTTTTCAATCTTTTTTCTCTCTTCTGTTCTGCATCCATAATTTCCATCAATCTGTCCTCCACCTTGCTTATTTGTTTTTTGCCTCCTGTATTCTGCTGTTGTCTGCTTCTAATGAAGTTTTTATTTCAATTATTGTATGTTGCATCTCTTCTTGTTTAAGTTTTATATCTTGTATCTCTTTGGTCAGTGTTTCCTGTAAGTTATCCATCTTTGCCTCCAGTTTATTTCCAATGTCTTGCATCATCTTCAGCATCAACAGTGTAAAGTCTTTTTCCTGGAGGCTGATCACATAGCTGTTTTTCTTTTCTTTCTTTTTTTTTTTTTCTTTTCCCTCATCTGATTTATAGTTCTCTGTCTTTTCATTTTTATAGGTTTTTGGTGTGATGACCTTTTTACAGAAAATAGAGTTGTAGCCTCTCTTACTTTCAATGTCTGCCCCCCTTGTGGCTGAAGTTGGTAGGGGGGCTTGGTGTAGGCTTCCTGATGGGAGGGGCTGATGCCTGCCCCCTGGTAGGAGGAGAGGATTCTAATCTCTCTGGTGGTCTCTGCATGAGATTAGAGGTGGCTGTGTGCCTGGAGGGCCTTTAGGCAGCCTGTTTACTGAGGGGTGTGACCCCGCCTGGATTGTTGTTTGCCCTGGGGCTTCTCAGCACTGATGTGTGGGGCCAGATTTTCCCATAATGGCATCTCCAGAGAAAGGCATGCTGATGAATATTCCCAAGAGCTTTGCTTCCAATGTCCTTTCCCCACAACAAGCCACATTTACCCCTGTTTTCCCAGGAGGTCCTCCAAGAACTGCAGTCAGGTCTGACCCAGATTCCTATGGAGACTTTGCTTTGCCCTGGGACCTAGTGCACATGAAAGTTTGTGTGTGCCTTTTAAGAATGGGGTCTCCATTCCCCCCAGTTCCATGGAGCTCCTACATACAAGCCCCACTTACCTTCAATGCCAAATGCTCTGAGGGCTCTTTCTTCCATTGTGAAATCCCCATGCATTAGAGTTTGATGTGGGGCTCAGTACTCTCACTCCTGTAGGTGAGTCTCTGTGATACAGTTACTTTCCATTCTGTGGGGCTTCCCACCTGTGAGGTATGGGGTTGCTTATATCATGTAATTGCCCCTCCTACCTCTTGATGTGGCCTCCTCTTTGTCTTCTGGAGTAGGATATCTTTATGAAGGTTTCCAGTCCATTTGGTTGACTATTGCTCAGTATTTGGTTGTAAATTTTGTTGTTTTTAGGAGAGCAGTTGAGCTCTAGTCCTTCTATTCCACCATCTAGTCCCATTTCCCTCTCCCTCTGTTCTTGTCATTTTGATAATAACCATTTCAGTGGGGTGATCTCTCAGTGTGATTTTCATTTGTATTTTCCTAATAATTATTGCTGTTGAGCACCATATTATATGTCTGCTGGCTATCCATATATTTTATTTGGGAAAATCTTCATTCAAATCTTATGCCCAATTTTAATCAGATGGTTTGTTTTGCTGTTGCGTGTATTACTTATATATTTTGGATATTAACCCTTTTTTGGATACACGATTTGCAAATATCTTCTACCATTCAGTAAGCTTTTCATTTTGATGGTTTCCTTTACTGTGTATAAGTTTTTCAATTTGGCATTCCATTTGTTTATTTTTTTTCAATTATTTCCTTTGCGTTTGACATCAGTCACACAAAAACATAGCTAAGACTGATATCAAAAAGCTCACAATCTACATTTTCTTCTAGGAATTTTATGGTTTCAGGTCCTATGCCCAAGTCTCTAAGCAATTTTGAGTTAAGTTTTATATATAGTGTAAAATATCGTTCAAGTTTCATTCTTTTGTATGTTGCTGCTCAGTTTTCCCAAAACCATGTAGTTAAGAGGATGTTCTTTCTCTAATGAAACTTCTTGGCCCTTTGTTGGAAATTAATTATCCATAAGTATGTGTTTATTTCGGATTCTCAGTTCAGTTACATTGATCTGTATGTCTGTTTTTAATGAAAATATTATTTTGTTTTTATTACTACAGCTTTGTTGTACAGTTTGAAATCAGCATAACTCCTGCTTTATTCTTCCATCTCATGACTGCTTTAGCTATTTAAGATCTTTTGTGTTTTCACAAAGTTTTAAAATTTTTTCTTCTAGTTATATGAAAAAATCCACTGGAATTTTGATAGGGATAACATTTAATCTGTAGATTGCTTTAGGTACTATAGCCAATTTAACAATATTACTTCTTCCTATCCATGAGTACAATATATCTTTACATTTATTACTGTCTTCAATTTCTTTCAATGTCCAACAGTTTTCAGAGTACAAATAACCTCCTTGGTTAAATTTATTCCTAATTTTTTTCTTTTTGATGCAGTTGTAAATGGGATTATTATCTTAATTTCTCTTTCTGACAATTTTTTATTACCGTATAGAAGTTGTACATATTTCTGTGTATTTATTTTGTATCCTGAAACCTCACAGTATTAATTTATTGGTTCTAACAGCTTTGCATGGAGAATTTAGGTTTTTTTTTTTAATATATATATACCATATGTCACCTTCAAATAGTGTTAGTTTTACTTCTTCCCACCAGCAGTAGTGGGTGAATTTCTTATACAATGGGCCAAAAATCCTCTATATTCCTAGTAGATTAAACACATCAAGGAGGTTTTGATGTGATGACCTCAGTAGGCCCCCTTCAGTTCCTTAATGTCACAGTAAAGAACAAATATCAAATTAATAAAATGCTTGTAAAATAATGTATGTTAGCCAGGGAAAAACAGGTAAATGAGGCAAGAGAACAAGCAGGAGATTTATAGAAAGTCTTTAGAGCATTGGGATAGGGTTAGGGAAGCGTAAACATAAACTTTATGACTCAAAGAGGCTGTGACATATGAATGAAATGACTGAACTGTATAGTGTCATTTGTTATTTGTGTCTACCTAAAATTCACCTTTGGTTCTTATGATACTGTCTTTCTGATTTTACTTGGTGAATAAACTATGTTGTTAACATAGGTAGGCATTGGCTATGGATATTACATGTAGCTCATATATGTCTAATCAGAATATCACATCTTACTAGCTGTGACATGTAAGTAGAGTCAGACCAATCAGAAAAGTGACATTTAATTCTTGGCCTTCTGTTTAAAATGTTTGGAAGGAAATATATTTTTCTGCTAGATGCAGAAATTAGCAAGGTACAAACCTGTGGCTTTAAGGGGTCACTATGATGGGAAAGCCTGTTTAAGAATGAAGCCAGGATGCGTACACACACACACACACACACCTGTGCAACAGCACATACATGCACAAATCTAACAAATGAAGAGAGACCAATTGCTAATAAACCCATCAAACCCCTATTTAAGCAAATAAATAATCATTTTTGCTTCAAATTAGTTTGGGTTATATTTCTATCGCTGACATTCCTTAGAATAGTCATTACATTTGCAAATTATTAAGCATGTGTCTTACTTAGTTTCTCTTAAAATATAGAACCTGACAAAATGGCCCTTACAAATCCATGAATATAGTGAATTTATCTTGGGATATAATCTTAATGAAGAAATGTAGAAAAAAGGGTAGTAACAATGTACTAGGGAAAGCTAACCTAAGGTTATGCTACCAAGTTTACCATTAACAGGGACCACTGGTCATCTGTGCTGACAGGAACATTTCCAGTATTGCTCATCTAGCAGATGGAATAGGACAGTAGCTACTGGCTGTACACCCAATATAAATTATAGGGTAAATGTAAAATAAGCACTATTTAATCTCTTTTTCAAAATTGTGAAAACAGGAGAGATTCTGAGTTCTATAGATCTGGTCCATCAAGGGAGCAAAAACAGAGAGCAAGACCTTATTTTAGCCAGTATTGTCCTTGAGTATCTTTTGTATAAATTAATGTAATTTGCACAATCAACATTTGTGCTTTCAAGTAATTTCAACTTATCCTTCTGATGAATAACTACAATTATAATGAGACCCAAATTTCTTTTCTATTAATTCATGAGATTAGTATAAGAGGAGTAAGAAAGTAAATGGGCCAACCCTGCTGACTCTCCTGATTCCACATTACAGCAGTGAATGTACTGACTATTCCATGTGGGTAGACTTAGTTCTTCAGGTATAATAGGAAATAGTAATTAATGAGTGAAAGAGAATCTACAAAACTACTTTTCTTTGGTGCAATGGAAGAAAGAGCTAGGATAATGACATTAACTCAAATCAATTGATTGTACATGCCTAGAAAATTCTTTTATGTGAGTTTCTGAAGCCATAATATGAAGAATAACTCCATCTTTCATTAATGGATAAGAGAAGGCCAAGCATTAGCAGAGATACCCTTTACTTGCCATTCCTGAAAATGGGCTGAAAGGGATATTGTCTCAGGGAGGAAAGGGTGAAGAAAAATTTTAATGGCTCTCACTTTGAATTTGTCAAGAGTAGCTGCAATTTACCAATTCTGCTATATTTCCAGACAGTATTTACAGATTGGACAGGCATGATGTCCTGCATGGATCTTATATCCTGGCACAGGAGACACTCTAAGGCAAGAAGTGAGAAATACATGGTCTAGGGCCTAAAGCAAGGTACTACCAGGCTATACCACCAGGAAGTGCATCACAATAGTGGTCACAATAGCTGTGGCTATGGCATATAGTCACAGATAAAGAGAAGTTCAATCAAGGTGTCATTTGTGGCAACTGGATGGAATGAGAGCTTCTCATACTAAGTGAAATAAGTCAGAGAGAGAAAGACAAACACCTTATGATATCACTTATAGGTGGAATCTAAAATATAGCACAGATGATCCTATCCACAAAACAGAAACAGATCACTGATACGGAGAGTAGACTTGTGCTTGTCAGGGGGAAGGAAGGAGGGAGTGGGATGGATGAGGAGTTTGGGGTTGGTAGATAGAAACTGCAACATTTGGAATGGATGGGCAATGGGCCCCTACTGTACAGGACTGTATGTGATTGGATCACTTTGCTGTACAACAGAAACTGAAGAAAAAATGTACATCAACTATACTCTAATACAAAAAATAAAACCTATATATGAGCTAAAAAAATACACTCCAATACCTACAATTTATGACATTATAAATACACACCTTGTTCTGGTGAATCAACAAATTCCATAGGATTTTACCAATATGGGAGAGCAGCACACTTGCTGTGAGAGTTTAAAAATATATGTAACAATTTGTTACAAATACAGATTTAATCTTTGAGCATAAATCACACCATTCAAGCTTAAGGTACAGCTGCTCTCTAGAGGAGAGGTGATGAAATAAAAATTAACAATGCAGCATACTAATAAAATAGGGAAATCCCAGTATTCCTAATAACTGATAAAAGCCTGACACATACTTATTCTTATCTTCTGCCAAAATTGGTGTTTTTCATAAGTTTTAGAGAATAAAATCAACAGATATGAAGCAGAAAAAAATGGTAGATGTTAAGAAATTAAGGTGACTCATAATGGGCTATAAAATTGTACCCCTTTGCTGCCCATGTACTATTGATGAGCTTGCAGTACTTTAGAACGCTTTAATTTATGATGAAACAGTTTTATTTCTTTTAGCAACAGCAGATATAATTTCCTTATCTATCATTAGAATAGTTTAATACCTTCATTAATTCACACATCATAAAGCAGAGAGTGATTTTTATACCTACTCTAATCATTCACTGTTCCTGTTCCAGAAAAGAAAGCACTGTTTTCTGCTGATTCCAAAGTCAGACTTATGGAGTTCCTGTTGTGGCGCAGTGGTTAACGAATCCGACTAGGAACCATGAGGTTGCGGGTTCGATCCCTGCCCTTGCTCAGTGGGTTAACGATCCGGCGTTGCCGTGAGCTGTGGTGTAGGTTGCAGACGCGGCTCGGATCCCGAGTTGCTGTGGCTCTGGCGTAGGCCGGTGGCTACAGCTCCGATTCGACCCCTAGCCTGGGAACCTCCATATGCCGCGGGAGCGGCCCAAGAAATAGCAACAACAACAACTACAACAACAAAAAGACAAAAAAAAAAAAAAACAAAGTCAGACTTAAGTTTGGTATCTTCATGATCCATCACAATTAGAGTGGGAAGATAAAGAGACAGGGCTTCTGTTGTGACTGTCTTTTTTTTTTTTTTCCCTTTTCTTTTGGTGGGGGGGGGGGGGCTGCCGCATCCACAGCATATGGCATATGGAAATTCCCAGACCAGGGGTTGAATCAAATTGGAGCTACAGCTCCCAGCCGATGCCACAGACACAGCAATGTGGGATCTGAGCCCCATCTACAACCTACACCACAGCTCATGGCAATGTAGGATCCTTAACCCACTGAGAGAGGCCAGGAATCAAACCTTCATTCTCATGGATACTAGTCAGGTTCATTACCACTGAGCCACAACAGGAACTCCACCACTCTTTTTTATAGCCATGATTAGGGAGGTTGTTAGGCTTTGGAACAAATCAGAAGCATGCACTGCTAATTTCCACTGTTAAACATCCAGCATTGATTGCAATGTTGACTCTTGGGAGGAGAAAAGTTGTTTCATCACCAAATACATGGGGGACCTCTGGAGGTGCTCCCTTAATCCCTTACCTCTTATCTCAGCAGCAACGCCTTTCATGAACAAAGCACATGAGCTGTGCATCTAGTCACAGCTCAATAGAGAGCTGAGAGTGTTGGTTGGAGTCATTGTTCCTAGAGGAAACATGACTATTACTTTATTCCATTCATCTATGAATAAATCATCAGAAGCCTTTCTCTTTCCCCTATGCAGAGCACCTTTACCTTGTATTCAAAATGTACTGGAAAGAGGGAAGGGGTATTTGTGACTTTGAAATAATACTTTACTCAGTCTTTAAGTGAAATAGGCCCCAACGAAGCAAACATTTTGGTGAGTTTCTAAAACTGCTGTGATACAAAAACTGGTATGTACTATAAAGAAAAATCCACTGGTGAACTGAGGGACTGGCCACTTTCCCTAATTTAAAAAACAGAAAAGCTCAGAAGGTTCAGGGCCAAGAGAAATCCTAATAATTTGGTTTCATCAACAATTTTGAGAATGATGCATTCTAGCTATCTTGTGAAATAATATGGAACAGAACACAAAGAATGTAAGATTAAGAATTTAATAATGAGGAGTTCCCGTCATGGCGCAGTGGTTAACGAATCCGACTAGGAACCATGAGGTTGCGGGTTTGGTCCCTGCCCTTGCTCAGTGGGTTAACGATCCGGCGTTGCCGTGAGCTGTGGTGTAGGTTGCAGACGCGGCTAGGATCCTGCGTTGCTGTGGCTCTGGCATAGGCCGGCGACTACAGCTCCGATTGGACCCCTAGCCTGGGAATCTCCATATGCCGCGGAAGCGGCCCAAGAAATAGCAAAAAAAAAAGACAAAAAAAAAAAAAAAGAATTTAATAATGAGGAAATGGGATAAATAAAGGAGGAAATATAGCATAATGGAATGGAAAACGTATAATACTCCCATCCTCTATGCTAAGATATAAGTAATCTACCAAAATCATGCAAAGTTTTGAGAAAATCTCAAAACTTCCTGCAACATAAACCTCTAAACAAACATTCCCAACCTTTCAAAATAATTCTATGTGTCATCTCCAATCTATAATCATGCACAGTTTTATCTCACACACTGAGCCCCAATATAATGGGTAAATATGAAGGGGACATTAAAAGTGAGCTTCAAAAGAAAACAAATGATTTTCATCAGCTACCTGAAATGTTCCCTTTCACCATTGTAGACTACTTAGTATCTATTTGTCACTTTGTTTTGTATTACCATGTACATATGATATTTTATAACTGACACAATACTTTCATGCATAACACCTTCTTTTATCCTCACAACAACTATATGGAGTAAAACAAGGTGAATATCATTATTAATAACCTAAGATTTAAACATTTTTAAAACTAAAAATAAACCAATGAACAAAAAATGAACAAAGCAGCTACTTTTTTGGGTCTATATATATTTTTCAAAACTGGTTATTCAAAAAAATGACCAGTTGCTAAAATGAAGTTTAAGAGTAAATCATTATTACTGGGGTCTATTCCAAGAAAAGCATCTACGAATTCATTGGCTGCAGGCTAGAAAGGGTCTTCCAAGTTTTCCTGAAGTTTTATGTGGATCGTATTTGTAACTAAGAGCTACTCTGTCTGACCTAGCAATTCTGTCTCCACATAAATATTATCTTAAGATGCCGAGATTGGAGAAGACCAGAAAATGACACAATAATATTTCGTGGTGGGGAAATGCTCTTCTTACTCTCTAAGGCATTTTTTATATACTGAAACAGGGTATTTATTCTTCCGGTTGTCTATGTGACTGAATGTAAATATTATGCATAGGTAACTCCTATGCTGTAATAAAAACAAAATTATAGATCTAATCCAGCAACTGTGGCTTAGTTATGAACAAAGTAGATATCGGAACTTTAAAAATGAATTATAATTCTATCAAAT
Source organism: Sus scrofa (assembly GCF_054392235.1). NCBI lineage: Eukaryota > Metazoa > Chordata > Mammalia > Artiodactyla > Suidae > Sus > Sus scrofa. The sequence continues at coordinate 141,901,337 of NC_139396.1, read as the reverse complement.
TATTGGAGACCGACCCCGTAATACAGGATAACATATCCTATTATAGGTAAGAGTTCACATTCTGGAGCCAGACTTGTTCCACGCTTTGTTTCCTTGCAAGGTCACTTAAACTCTCAGTGCCCCCATTTCATGTTTTTGTTTGTTTGTTTGCTTTCTGAAATATGATGAGACTGTACATCGCTGGGCTATTTAGGACTAAATAAATGAGTATATATAAAGTACACAGAATAGCCACTGATACATAGTAAGCACTATTTAAGCATCTGATGTTATTCACCTGATTTTTATTCTTTCTAAGCATAACCCAGTGTCCATATTAACTCTCATGATTCATCATCCCCTTCCTTGTAGAAAATGTCCCTTCTTTCTTTTCTAATGGAATATTTATATTTGGAATAGTTTTCATAGTGTTCTGATGTGACAGAAAATGGCTATATTCTTGTCTGAGAGAAGGTCAGATGAGAGATTTGTTTCTTTGTCACATCCTTGCTCAAAACAGGCTTTGAAGGAATTAATCAGTTTACTTTTTCTTAGGATAAGATATAACAATAAATTTGATGCTTCATTTATATATCATGTACCCAGAAAATAATTGTCTTCTCTTCAATACTATAGTACCTAGTCCTTTAAATAAAGTCACTGGAAGTGACAATTTACCTTGAATATGAAAATCAAGATGCTTATATGAAACTTCAACAGATCTATTTTCCTGTGATATACTGTATATAAATTAGAATTTCTCATCTGCTGCTCCATGCCACACTCCCAGTGTACTTACATATGATCAAATGTGCTTTTCGCTCCCATAATTTTCAGATGTTTGTATATTCTGGCTTTTCCACGTTTGGCCTCTTGAATTTTTCTCTAGAAAACAACTTGTTAGTTCATGAAATTTTTGATAATGAGTCTAGAAATGAGGCCTGGGAAATTTATAATCATATGTTATGTTCAACTACTCCAAAAATTCCTAAGTTTACAGTGTAATTAAGTAAACAAACAGAATAGAATAGAATATTTAAAGACATTAAGAGCATATAAAGAGACTTTTAAAATATTTTATTACTTTAAAAATTAAACCACTTTGGCCAGCTAGTAAGGATATTAAAGCTGTGCTTAAAAATACATTTAAATTAAAATGTGTATATAAGGTATAACACAGTCCCTTTTAATGCCTCATCCAGCTCAGAAAAACTTAAGGGAAGTGAATGACTTCTGCACATTTAGACATGGCTTACGGCATCCATATTATGCTGGAGGAAAAATAACAGTGTTTGCAGCTCAATGAGAATACCAAAATTGATTAAAGAGTCTTTTCATTGGAGCAAAATTGATTATATCCATCATGAGCAAGTGAGAATTTAATTTTCTAATAAGATTTTTATTAGCATTAAAAAAACCCTGTTGCCTCCCCTACAAAGGCTATTTCCACATCATTAAAAATGGTTACATTTGTTCCCTTAAGAAGTTGGAAGCATTCTTCTTTAAACTAGAAATGAAACTGCAAAAAGTCATTCCTTTTGGAAAAGCTTTGAAAACATCTTCAATATTTCATAAAAATGAAGGCACTATGGTGAATAGACTTCTGGCTTATGGTATTGAATATAAAGACTTAAAAGTTGTCACTCCATGCTAAAAATAAATTTTAAAAGATTTAAAAATGAAAAATCAACAAGTTTTCTTAGATCGGCCTAGAAGTGATGTCTCAGAACAAATTGCTGCCTCCAAATTGGAGGGAGACAGGCAAATAGAGAAAGTCACAACTTATTGTCACAGAAACCCGGGAATAAAAACTTGTACATGAGCCAGAGTCCAAGTAAGAAAATCAGATTTTTTTTGTTTTGTTTTTTGTTTTGTCTTTTTAGGGCTACATCTGTAGCATATGGAGGTTCCCAGGCTAGGGGTCTAATCAGAGCTGTAGCCGCCGGCCTACAGCCACAGAAGTGCCAGATCTGAGCCGTGTCTGCAACGTACACTACAGCTTATGGGAATGTTGGATCCTTAACCCACTGAGCGAGGCCAGGGGTCAAACCTGCAAACTCATGGTTACTAGTCACATTCGTTTCTACTGCACCACATCGGGAACTCTGAAAATCAGAATTATGACAAATTGCTGGAGGCTCAGCACAGAAAACTCTGAGGGTTAAAAATTCCAAAGGAATCTAATAATAGAGGGGACTTTATGCTTTTGAGAGTTTTATCTATAGGAGTTCTAATAGGCCCTCATGGTGACTATCAGGTACAAATTTCCTCTCACTTCCAGCAGGCGAGGAAGAAAGGAACTTTGAAATATCTTAGAGCATTCTACTCTTAACTAGACTTACTCTCAGGAGAAACTATTCTACTAGATCCTAAACTCTTGGGGTTTCATCAGTGACTAAGGGAGGAGGGGACAGATAATTAACTCTAAATTTCCACATGAGGGAAAAGAACCACCCAACCCCAGCCTCTCCAATTATCCTTCCTACTTAAGGAGAGGGAAATACTGAGAAGAGCACTGATGATGTTCACAGTCAAGGAGCATAAGCCCACCAAAAGGCTGAGACTTAATCATAGGACCAAAAATGCTCCCCCTACCCACCCCTCTACACTACTAAAGACCTATTTACTACATTTACTTTTATCCAGTGAATTATATCTGCCTTTGTATACAATATTACAAAGAACATATAAAAGGAAAAAGAAAACAAATTTTGAAGAGAGCTGACTGAACATCAGAACCGAAGGACGTATAGCAGAAATTGGCAGAACTCAACTATAATGATAAAAAAAGTACCAAACGCAGACATGGCAGGCACAGTGGAATTATCAGACCAGTAATTTATAAAAACTATGGTTAGCATGCTAAGGGTTTTAACAGAATAAGTTGACAACATGCAAGAACAGATGGATAATATAAGTGGGAAGATGGAAATTCTAAGAAATAATCAAAAAGGAAAGCTGAAGATGAAAAACTCTGTAACAGAAATGAAGAGTGTTCTTGATAGGCTCATTAGTAGACTAGACATTGCTGAGAAACAAATCTCTGAGTTTGAGGACACAATAAACATTTCCAAAAGTTTAAAGCAGAAATAAAAAAAAATACTGAAAAAAAGAATAGAATATCCAAGAACTATAGTAAAATTACAACAGGTATAAAATTACATAATGGGCATAGTAGAAAGAGTACTCATGATTAAATTAATTCATGATTAAAAACTCTTACCAAAGTGGGTGTAGAGGGAACATATCTCAACTTAATAAAAGCCATTTATCACAAACCCACAGACAATATAATACTCAATAGAGAAAAGTTGAAAGCCTTCACACTCAAATATGGAAATAGACAAGAATGCCCACTCTCATTACTTTTTAAAATTTTATTTTTTCATTTTTGGCTGCCCCACAGCATATGGAGCTCCCAGGCCAGGGATCAGATCAGAGCCTCAGTCATGACCTAAACCACAACTGTGGCAACACAGGATCCTTTACCCACCATGCTGGGATGGGAACTGAACCTGCATCCCAGCACTCCCAGGATGATACTGATACCCTTGTGTCACAGCAGGGGCTCCTCACCACTTGTGTTCAACAAAGTATTGGAAGTCCTAGAAGTCACAGCATTGATAAAAACAAAAGAAATAAGAGGTATCCAAAATAGTAAAGAAGAGATAAAATTGTCACTATATGTAAATGACACAATACTGTATTTAGAAAACCCTAAAGACTTCACACAAAACTACTCTATCTGATAAAAAATTCAGCAAAGAGTAGGATAGAAGATTAACATTCAGATATTGGCTGCTTTTCTGTATACTAACAATGAAATATTAGAAAAGGAATATAAAAAAATACCTTCTAAAATAACACCAAAAATACCTAGGAATAAACCTGGCCAAGGAAGTGAAAGACTTACATGCTGAGAGTTACAAAATATTAATAAAGGAAATTAAAAAGCATTCAAAGAAGTGGAAAGTTATCCCTTGCTCCTGGATTGGAAGAATTAATATTGTTAAAATTGTCAAACTACTCGAAGCAATCTATAGATTGAATGGGATTCCTATCACCTGCACCCCTATGTTTATTGTAGCACTATTCACAATAGCCAGGCCATGGAAATAACATAATTGTGCATCAACAGATGAATGGATTAAGAAGATGTCTCTCTCTCTCTCTCACACACACACACACACACACACACACACACACACACACACTGGAATACTACTCAGCCATAAAAAGAATGAAATAATACAATTTACATCTACATGGATACAATTAGAGATTATCATATTAAGTGAGGAAAGTCATAAAGAAAAAGATAAATGCCATATGGTATTACTTATATATGGAATCTAAAATATGGTATACATGAATCTATCTACAAAACAGAAAGAGACTCAGACAGAGAAGAAACTTATGGTTGCCAAGGGGAAGGGGGCGGGAATGAGATGAATGGGGAGTTTGAGGTAAGTAGATGAAAACTATTACATTTATAATGGGGGAACAACAAGGTCCTACTGTATAGCATAGGGAACTATATCCAATGTCCTGAGATAGACCATGATGCAAAATAATGTTAAGTATAATATATACGCCTGACTAGTGACTTTGCTGTATAGCATTAATTTGCACGATATTGTAAATCAACTATGTTTGAATAAAAACATACAAAATATATAAAATACATATAATGGGAATACTAGAGAGAGAAGAAAGTGTGAAAAGAAAAGAAGGAATATCTGGAGCAGTAATGACCAAGAATTCCCTCCCAATTAATAGCAGACACCAAATCATAGATATAGGAAGTTCAGAGAACACTAAAAATAAGTATCAGAATAATGCATTTATATCAGTATATCTATATCATATCCGAAATTCAGAGACTCAAAGAAAAATCTAGAAACTATCATGCTAAGTGAAGTCAGCTGTACAATGAGACACCAACATCCAATGCTTTCACTGACATGTAGAATCTGAAAAAGGACAGACTGAACTTCTTCTCCCTCCTCCTTTCTGTCCTCACACAACTTTCCTCAGGAAGATACTGACCTAGATGATATTTATCCAACACAGATTAAATAAAACAAACATAACGACACACAAAAATAAATTCATTAGAATCCAGGAAACAATAGCTACACTCAGCAGATACAAAACACTGAATGTAATCTATTTTTCAGTAGGAGGTCAGAAGACTCCAGAATGTAGATCTCCAGGAAAATAAAACTGCAATCAATGGATTTTAAGGTACAGTTCAGAATTTGAAAAGAGAAATATTGACTGGCATATAAGAGGTCAGGTGTAGTTCACAGAAATCTGTGCTTTGAACTAAGCAGAATCTATAGCACCACATCAAAGTAAACAGTGACTGCTTAATTCACTAAGCATTATCATATATGTGCTGAATATTTCCAGGCTAACTTGGTTAAGGTGATAACTTAGCTGAGCTAGAGCTGTGTATCACAGAACACCCACCTCTGTATGATACCAGGTTAGGGTTGACAAAAAGAGAGTATAACAAGGGAGTTGGAAGGAAGACATGCAGCAACTGCCATTAATATTAGAAGGCTGTCTTGGGCAGATATGCTTATGTACAGATACAGATCAGCATGTCCAGTTTGTATTTGATTCCCTCTGATTTGTAGACTGCAGACCTAGTTTCTATCAGCCCTCTACCAGATGGACATCTGCAGAACCACAGAGTGGTAATTCCATTATTGTGTACCTTCCTATCACTGTCCCCATGAGCTCACCCTTCTAGATATTTTAGCAGTTGGATTTGCCTGGCCTTTCAGATTTCTAAAAGCTCTGATTTGTTCAACTATGCCAGTGCTTCAGAGAAACAAATTAGTGATAATTTAATCCTCTGACTCTCTAATTTCTGACTTTTCTCTTTCCAACTCTTGCCACAGACCTAATATCTAAAATTGGTTCTTTAATCTCATAAAGAGATTTGTTTCTCAGCAATGTCTACTCTTTCTCCATGACTAAAGATTCAGATTTAGGTTTTGGTATAAGAAGGGGTTCAATGGAAAGGAAAACTTAAGGATAGCAATGTGGAATTGGCTTATTGAACTAATAAGATTTAGCTGGGCTAATGACACCACTGCTGGGGACAAATAGGACATTCCTAGTGTCTGTAGGCCTTGGCAAGAGTTAATAAAATGGAGACTGTTAGCTACTTGGAGTAAAGTCCTTTCAGAAGGCAAAGCTTTGGGTGATCAACTAGCTGTTACCACAGAGCCTAACAACAGTTAAATGGAAATAAAGAGTATAACTGTGGGTGTGTGTAGTTGCTTCCAAGAGAGCTGATGTACTTGTAGGGGAAAAACTTGAGCTCAGCTTTATTCCCATATAAATATTAGAATGAGAAACCAGAACACTTCTATTCAGCCCTGAAAATAACCCATATATCCTTTAGTCACAGTGTTAAGATTACTAAAATTCTAAAGCCCAAGATGAATACACTTTATAGGTTCTTGTGTTAATATTAGAATTCTGTTGGGAAGGAGTAGAACATTGGAAATTGTAATAAAAATACAATGGAAAATTCAGATGAGACTAATTACGCTGAAGTTCCAAATTTTGCCAAATCTTAGATACCAATAGAGGCAGCTCATTCTGTCCTATACAAATGGATTCGTTTTTACCTTTTCCGAAGAACTTGGAACAGGTTTTCCTGAGATAGGTAATTGTGAATTAATAGGGATCCTGCTCAAGATTCCTAATAACCACACAATATCTCATTACACTGAGATTTGGAACCAGATTTAGTATCAGTAGGCCCTAGGAGAATGGATATGATCTGAGCCCTGAGAAGAGGCTGTAAATCAACAGGAATATAAGATTTTGCTAATTTACTTAATCAGAACTGGAATACAAATGGAAATGAAGTATGAGAATTTTGGATCGGAATGGAAAGAATACATTGTTGAGTTAAAAAAACTGTTCCAAATGGGTATATCTGCTAAAATTCCTGGATTTAATAAGCTTGAGTAGTGAAGAGTAGGTCTAACAGGCTTCCTAGTTCGATGTCCACAAACTGAACTAAGAGGTGGTCTGCACTGAATCAAGCTGAGATGTCAGAATGTACATGGTTTTCTTTACCTCAAACTTATAATAGCTGAGTTGACTTATAATAAAAAATATGCTCAACCCAGAGGATAGTGAATTTTGCCTTTAAGGATAGACGGTCAAGACATGGTACTACTTTAATTTTTGGACAATGACTAATAGTTTGTCTGGATACTCAAATATTTATACAGCAGACAATGGGAAAGCTAGTGACCAATGGATCTGGGGAAGAGGTATGTCAATGATCACTAAAGAGTAACCTCAGCTGAAACTCTCAATAATATCAATAATCAAGTATATAAGATAAAATATTTAACCAATGTTAGTTACCCTCTCTCCCCAGGTCTCCCTGCCCTTGCCCAGTTGGCCCATGAAATAGTTGGCCATGGTGACAGGATTAAAATTTATACATGGGCTCAGTAACTTAAATTTCACTTCATAAAGGCCAACATGGCTACAGTTACTTGTGAGAATTCAACCTGCCAATAGCACAAATTAGCATTTAGCCCACAATTAGCCATGGCAACCATCCAGCCACTAAGTGGCTAATTGATTACACTGGACTATCTCCACTATGAGACAGTACTTTATTCTCATTGAAATAGGCATTTATTTTTAATATGTATTTTCCTTCCTGACTATCATGATTTTCCTAAAACCCCCAATTGAAGTCTTATTATCATGTATACCACTTAACATTGCTTCTGACTAGGGAGCTCACTTTATAGAAAATAATGTAAACTACTAGATTCAAATAAATGCAATTCATTGCTCTTAGCAACTTCCCCATCATCATCATGAAACAGCTGAATTCACAGTTTAGGTAATAGCATTTTAAAGATATGATGATAGATAGCATCAGAGGATAATGCTTTTGAGGCTCTGAGTTTGTGTCCTTTAGGACATGCCATATTATCTGAATCTCTAATAAACAATAAATATTTTTTCTCCTACTTCTAGAAGTCATGGGCCCAGGAATTAAGGGAGGAAAATGATGGGTGTTATTCAAACTATGGCCCAAATAGCCCCTTAGAAAAGTTTTTCCTTACTAATGCACAAGTGCGATTTCTTCTGCTTTAGAGAATTTTGTCTCCGGTGGATCCTCAGAGGGATATTTCCAATAGGTAACAAAATAAAATCATTCTATTAACTGGATCCTGAGTCTGCCACTTAACAACTTTGGGCTTTTCATGCTAATAAATTTATACTCAATGAGGGAAGTAAATGTACTGGCTGGAGTAACTGATACTAATGAGCAAAGAAAAATTGGATTTTTTTTTCTTAAAAAAGAGAGACACGGAAAAACATGATTGGGATGTAGTGTGCCACTTAGTACCTCTATGTTCTATTAAGTGTTACAAATAAGCATCAAAAATAAAATATAGGCAGAACGTCTAACAGCACAGGTATTAGAGGAATAAAAGTTTGGGTCTTCCCACCAGGCATGGATTCATGACCAGCTGAGGAGCTTTCTCAAGGCAAAGGGCATATGGTATGACCTTGGAAGAAAGAAGATTTGAAACCAGGTACCAGCATGTGAGGAACTGCACAAAGTAAGCCCTTTAGTATTTATGGATATTTCTTTATGTTTTGATATACATATTTGTGTATGTATAACTCAATTTTAGGAAATATTCTATTCATCATTCATACAAGTGGTGCTAAGAATGCATAATAATAATTAAACTTAAATCTCAGTGTTGCAAGGTCAGAACATAGGTAGGCTTGTTTTATTGTTTCATTTTATTGCACTTCACAGATACTGCAATTTTTTACAAATTGAAGTTTTGTGGCAACTCTGCAATGTCAGGTGAGGGTTAGCATTTTTTAGCAATAAAGTAGTTTTTAAATTAAGGTATGTGCATTGTTTTTAGACATAATACTATTGCACTTAATATACTGAAGTATAATGTAAACATAATTTTGTATGCATTGGAAACCGAAAGAACTCATGTGACTTATTATTGTGGTTTATATAACCCACAATATCTACAAGGTGCAGCAGAACATAAGAAGATTGTGGATAAACTAACACAAGGAAGGAATATACCCAAAGACGAATAAATATGAAAAATATGACAAATGGTAGTTTCTGTGCCTTCTTGGGAAGAAAGAATGCTTTAAGTTTTGCCAAGAAAAAATTGTATCATTTTACACGGAGGCATGATTTTCCTACAGAGATTATTTAGAAATGGATTGTTCTAACGAAGTATGTATAGATGACAGGTTAAAAAGAGATTTTTAACTCTGGGTTGTACGGTATCATCTTAAATAAGCTGGGAACTTTATTTCCCAGAATGACCATGTAGTGGGTTGAATGGGGCCTCCTGAAAGAAATGACCACCTGGAACCTGTGAATGTGACTTGACTTGTAAAAATGTGTCTTTTTGTACATAAAATTAAGTTTTGGATCTAAAAATGCATTCATTATCATCTAAGTGGACACTAAATTAAAATATAAGTGCCCTTCTAAGAAGCGGAGACGACAAAGAAAAGAAGAAAAGACAAGAAGAAAAGGCCATGTGAAGTCAGAGGCAGGCCTTGGACTTAATGCTGTCAGAAGCAAAGGAAGGCCTGAAGTTACCAGCAGCTGGAAGAGGCAATGGAGTATGTCTCACCCAATACCTAGGTTTTTGACTTCCAGCCTCCAAAAATATGAGGATAAAAAGTTCTGGGTTTTTTTTTTTTTTTGTCTTTTGTTTTTTTAGAGCAGTTCCATACCAGCAGTGTATGGAACTTCCCAGGCTAGGGGTCAAATCGGAGCTGTGGCTGCCAGCCTACACCACAGCCATGGCGATGTAGGATCCAAAACACATCTCCGACCTACATCACAGCTCACAGCAAATGCCAGATCCTTATCCCACTGATCAAGGCCAGGGATTGAATCCACACCCTTATGGTTCCTAGTCGGATTCGTTTCCACTGCACCATGACCGGAACTCCAAAGTTCTGCTGTTTTAAGCAACCAAATTTGTGGTAATTTGTAAAGCAGCCTTGGCACACTAATAGAACCCTTTAGGTTTATACTATGGTTTTGGGTTATAGTTGGTGAAAACATAAACTTGAAATTGACTTGTAAGGAAGAAGTAACAACAGAAATTACTCTCTAAATTCACATACAGTGATGAAGGAATGAAGAAATGCAGTGACAAAAAATTTGTCCTGACAGGCAAAAGTGCTGACCAATAGTGGCCTCCAAACCACTAGTAAATGTGTGGCTGTAGACACAAAAGTGGCAATTACACAATAAAAATATCTTTGCACAGAACTCTCCACAAACTTTCCCTTCCTGGGCCCACTCTAGCAGCTGGATATATTTTTCATGAAAGCACTGACTTTCCCACTCATGTTAGGGCTTTGGGTGAACCAGAGGTGAAACTTCCTTATCCATAATTTGTATTCCTCCTTCCATATATTTACCTCCCAGTACAGGCTGCATTTTAAACACTAGAGGAGGACATTAACATTTATAATCAACACAAATTTACATATTTACTATGGCAACTTTCTAAAAAATGAGAAAAATTTGATGTTTTAAAAAAATAATCCATACAAAAACTAGTAGAGGTGACTTTTAGTCTCTAAGTGATTAAGTATAAATTGTATTTTAATTTAATTTATGCTAGAAAGATAGAATCATAAAGAAATTTAAAAATCATCAAGCCTAATTACTTGATTTTATAAACCAAGGCTCATAGATGATCAAATTGGACATAATAAAACTTAGTTTTGCACAGGAAAGGAAACCCTAAACAAAATGAAAGGACAACTTGCCTATGAGGAGAAAATGTTTACAAATGATGTGACCGATGAGGGCTTAATTTCCATAATATAAAAACAGCTAATAAAACCCAATTATTAAACATGGGCATAAGATCTAAATAGCCCTTTCTCCAGTGAAGACATACAGATAGCCAATAAACACATGAAAGATGTTCAGTATCACTAATTATTGGAGAAATGCAAATCAAAACACTAATGAGGTACTACCTCACTCCAATCAGAATGGTCATCACCAAAAAGTATACAAATAAATGGAGAGGAGTTCTCGTCATGGCTCAGTGCTTAACGAATCCGACTAGGAACCACGAGGTTGCAGGTTCAATCCCTGGTCTCTCTCAGTGGGTTAAGGATCCAGCATTGCTGTGAGCTGTGGTGTAAGGTCACAGATGTGGCTTAGATCCCGCCTTGATGTGGCTATGGCGTAGGGCGGCAGCTACAGCTCCGATTAGACCCCTAGCCTGGGAATGTCCATATGCCATAAGTACGGCCATAGAGAAAGGCAAAAAGACAAAAATAAATAAATAAATAAATAAATACATGCATGCATGCTGGAGAGAGTGTGGAGTAAAGGAAATTTTCCTACACTGGTGGTGGGAATATAAATTGGTGTAGCTACTATGGAGAACAGTATAGAGGTTCTTAAAAAAAAAAAAAAAGAAATAAAACTGAAAATAGAGTTTCCATATGAGCCAACAATCCTCTTCCTGGGTCTATATTCAGAAAAAAGCTGTAATTTGAAAAGATACATGCACCCCTATGTTCATAGCAGCACTGTTTACAATAGCCAAGACATGTAAATAGCTGAAATTTTCATGGACAGATGAATGGATAAAGAAGACACACACACACACACACACACACACACACACACACACACACACACACACGAATATTATTCAGCCACCAAAAATGAATGAAATAATGTCATCTGCAGTAACATGAATGGGCCTAGAGATTATCATACTAAGCAAAGTAATTCAGAAAGAGAACTACAAATACCATATGATATCACCTACATGTGGAATCTAAAATATGTCACAAATGAACTTTTCTATGAAAGAGAAACAGATTCGTAGATATAAAGAACAGACTTGTGGGTCCCATGGGGAGAGTGGTGGGGGGAGGGATTAGCATAGGCAAACTATTATATATAGAATGGATAAAGGACAAGGTCCTACTGTATAGCACTAGGAACTATATTCAATATCCTATAATAAACCAAAATGGAAAAGAACATGAAAAATAGTATGTATATATATGTATAACTGGATCATTTTGCTGTACAGCAGAAATATAATCTTGTAAATCAACTATATATCAATAACATCAATTTAAAAAAAAAGAATCAAAGATGGTGAAGTAACATTTCAAGGTCATAAATTAAGAGATAGGATAGAACTTAAGTTTTCTGAACACAGCTTTATGATCTTTCTACTACTCATAGTTTTTCTGACATAAGCCTAATTCAAAGATACCTACAGATCACACGATTCTATAACAGCAGATGACAGTCTGCTTATCTTATGACAAGATACCAGTCCCAGGGAGGGTGAAAAATAGCACCAGGGCTCTTTATTTTCCATTTCATCTTTAGTCTATTTTGGCTGGAAAAATCTAATAAATAATGAGTCCAGGCTATCAGTAGATATTATGGGTTGAGGAGTGTCTCCCCCAAAATATATTTTAAAGTCCTAATCATCAATATGGCAGAATGTGACCTTATTTGAAATTAGGTTATCAAGTTAAGATGAGCTGTTGAGGAATTCCCTCATGGTGCAGCAGGATTTGGTGTTGTCACTGCTGCAGCTCTGGTTGCTGCTGTGGTGCTGGTTCTGTCCCTGGCCTGGAAACTTCCACGAGCTGCTGGCATGGCCAAAGAATAAATAAATAAGGAAAATGAGGTGTTGAGTTGAGCCATAATCTGATATGACTGCTGTTCGTTTTTTTTTTTGGCTTTTGTCCTTTTAGGGCTGCCCCTGTGGCATATGGAGGTTCCCAGGCTAGGGGGTCTAATCAGAGCTATTGCTGCCAGCCTATGCCAGAGCCACAGCAATCCTAGATCCAAGCTGCGTTTGCGACCTTCACCACAGCTCACGGCAATGCCAGATCCTTAACCCACTGAGCAAGGCCGGGATGGAACCCACAACCTCATGGTTCCCAGTTGGATTCATTTGCACTGCACCATGACAGGAACTCCTGACTGCTGTTCTTATTCAAAAAATAAAAAAAAAGGAACATTTGGAGGCAGAGTCATATACTGGGAGATTGTCTCATGAGCATGAAGGCAGACATGTGTCTTCAAGGCAAGAACAAAGTCCTAGAACCAGTCTTTCTTCACAGACTTCAGTAGGAAACAACCCTGTTGATATCTTGATCTTGGACTTCTAGTCTCCAGAGATGTGAGACAATAAATTACTCTACGTTTGTTACACCATGTTATGGAAGCATTAGCAAACTAAAACAGAGGGAAAGAAAAGAGCAATGATTCTTCTTTGAATGACAGAAGTCTTTTGATCCAAGAAGGAGGCATCACAATACACTTGGATTGGTTTATTTTTATTAAAAGAACAAGACATAGGAATAACTAAGGTATTAAATATCATTTCAAGTCTGTTAAAAAGCAAAGTAAGCATATAAAATAGATGGACACAAAAGGGAAATTCTGGGCTAAGCATGTTTATGATTTGATGAGTTCTATGCTAAATGATATTATTAACACGATAGTATATTAATGCCTTACTATAACAATTGTAAAGTGACATAATTAAATTCCTACAATAAAGTGTATAAGAAAAAATAATATGAAAAAAACTAAAGCAGATCGTGTATCAATAGAATTGTTGCTTAAGGGATAATAAATCAAAATATGTACCAAAAAATTTAGGCCTATTAACAACCTTCTCAGTGCCCATTTTCACAGTAAGAAGGAGGAGCCTCAAGAGACTAAACAGTGACCCCACCCCACCTCCATTCTTAGTTCTTGTTCTTCTGATTCTAGTAATTATGCAAAACTTCTGAATTCTAAGTCTTCTGTTGACAGGTATTTTTCCTTAGTTATACCATTTACTAAACATGCATTATACTAAGCACTTCGTATAAATTGTCCCACTGAATATTTTTAATAAGTCAGCAAGAAGTATTATGAACTAGTTTTAGAGCTGGAAGATTGAGGTTCACCAGGGTGAGGTAATTTGCTCATAGTTACACAGCAGAAAGAGGTGGAGTCTAGGATTTAAACCTTTATAGACATCTTCTTTCTGTTGTATTTACAATAGTTTCTCTAACTCAGCTTCTAGATGCAAACATAGCAAACTACTTCTGGCTTTAAATTAAATGGCTCACTCTAACACTACCCAACAGAAATATAAAATGAGCTGGACAGATAATTTAAAATTTTCTAGTGGCCACACTGAAAAGAATAAAAACAAAGAGGTGACCTTAATTGCCATAATATGTATTATTTAATGTAGTACTACAAATATTACCATTTCAATACATAATAGATATACAAATATCAAAATATGGAGGTTGTTTTATATTTACAGGATGCTAAGACTAGCCACATTTCAAAATGCTTGATGGTCACTCATTATGGGATATCATACTAGTTGGTGTAGCTCTAGGCTAAGCCTGCAACAGGGATTCTGATTATACTGCCTCTAATATGTGATTTCTTTGAAGAGAAAGGCAGGGTGGGTGCAGGTTGGGGCAGAATGCTTGAGAAGTCTACCACTGACTACAATGAACCCACCTGTGCCTTGATTAGTCTCTTAAGCCATTCACAGGAATAAAATGCACAAACATCTGAGAATATATAAGGTCAAAGTAAAAATGTACCATGCAAAGTTAAGCCAGCAAGTAGTATTTTATTTAAAACTACTGCAATAAGAGAAAGATTGAGTTCAACTCTACTGAAACAAAGGGTTGGGGAGCTAAGAGCTGTGTGGGGGAAATATAGGCCATCTGTGTTTGGTCTTACCCAAAGGAAAAGCAAGCTTTGAGCAAGGTACCCACCTAAATTAGGCTTCTATTTTCCCATATAAATTGGGAGATGGGAATGTTATCTTCCTTGATCATTTTACAAAAGAATGACTCTCAGGTCCTTGATAAAGACATTACCAGGGTCCTAAAATTGGCAAGAGACTTTTTATGTACATTTCAAAAGCGGCAGAGAATAATTTGCAACTTTTCTAAAGTAGATGTTTTAAGAAAAGGGAGGTGAGGGAAAGATATATAGTAAAATTTCAGTAAAGTCAAGAATTGCATGCTCAGTGAGGAGCATGGCTGATAACCACAAATCTTCTATATTGAGTGTAAGTTAACTCAATTCACTTTGGTAAATAATTTGCTACACCTATGGGAACATACAACTATACTGGCAGTTGGGAATATCCTATTGAAAATTAGATAGAAAAGAGGGGCAAGAAATTAGTCAATGAGGGCAAGAAAAAATAAAGAGCTCCAAAGAGTTGTATTTCTATCAAATTGACTGAAGTGTCCTTTGGATCTAGATCCCTAAAAATCACTGTAGTGGGATAAAAAGAAACAATGACATGATTAAGGTCTTTTTAATTCCTTCATTTAAAAATTATCATAAGGGAATCCCCTCATTGGGTTGGGTAATTCAATATCATTTCAGGAAAATATATAGCTAATGAAAATGAATCAAGGATTTAAACCCAGGTTCATTTGAACCCCAAACCTGTTAACTTAGATCCTGAGTATCTTGTCGTTCGGAACTTTTATTACATTACAAAAACAAAACACTGTAATGAAAGATTAAATAAAATAAACCCCAAACTATTTTTTTAATTTGCAGAGAAATATGTCTAATTATAATAGAAAAACATATAAACTGAAAAAAGCTAGGAGTCCCTGCTGTGGTACAGTGGGTTAAGACTTCAAATGCAGCAGCTTGGGTAGCTGCAGATGGCACAGATTTAATCCCTAGCCCAGGGCAGTGAGTTAAAGAATCTGGCACTGCTGCAGCTGTGGTGTAGGTTGTATTCTGATTCAATCCCTGGCCCAACACTTCCACATGTCACAGGTGTAGCCATAAAAAAAAAAGCTAGAAATACTTGATTAGAACTTTATTAATTTCTCAACTATGACATCTATATAATGAAAGGATAAATGGTATGTGAATGTATTTTGTAGAAATTAAAAAAAAAGAGGTTTGAGTTTTTTTCAATAACAACTTTCCTTACTTGGATAGAAGAAAACACATTAAATATTGTTGGGAAAAATCACTAGCACTGTAGGTTGGCCAGTGCCACTCCCATTTTCCAACCACCTGACACAATTACTGAGCAGTTGTGCCAATTTTGAATGGTTCATATCTGGAGTCCAGTTTATTTGGGAAACAATCTCCTCAATGTTTAAGTTCCTAAAGTCAGACATTTTATCACTTGCAGCCAAAGACATTCTAAATTGACATAATCTCTAAACCTAATCTATTTACAACTAAATATCTGAAATCATAATGCTTTTCTTTTTATATTTTCTTCAAGAGAGTTAGTTACCTCTTAGTTTCCCATTTGTCCCATAATGATGAGAGGGTCATTCTCTCCTCTTGTTCTCCTAAATTTATGGAGGGTTGATCTGTGAGCACTCTATTGTTCACACTCATTCTTGAGGGAATACAATGTATAAACACAATTATCTCTTTTTACAAACCAAAACTTCAGTGTTTCATGGTTGGAAGGAAGTGTGAATCGCCATATAGTGCAAGTCTTAAGACTTGGATAAGGTCAACGTTTGAGGGCATGACTTCAATCACAGTATCTAACCAGTCCTTCTCTCCTTGTACTCTCCCTCATCACTAACTGTGTTGAGGAATGCCTGATACAACAGTGATATGAAAAGATTTATGAGTCTATAAGTAAGGTGTAGATTGTTTGTGTTTACTTATTTTATAAAGTATAGCAGTACAATGAATCCTAGTCTTTTACTTTTTAATGGCTGATATTGCTTAATATCATGTGTGTTTTTTTCTTGGAATAGACTTCAATTTTACACACAAACACATCATTCTCACTTCTGAGTTATAATTAACCATCTTCAATTGAACAGGAGCCAAGGATATAAATAATTCTTACCAGATTTTGAGCTAAATTTGAG
This sequence comes from Sus scrofa, assembly GCF_054392235.1. Lineage (NCBI taxonomy): Eukaryota > Metazoa > Chordata > Mammalia > Artiodactyla > Suidae > Sus > Sus scrofa. The sequence goes on along the minus strand of NC_139396.1, from coordinate 141,884,381 downwards.
CATAAGTATGCCACAGTGGATTTTGATGGCATATATACAAATTTGGGATTATTGGGGAAGAATCAAGCACACTCACAGAAAGAGAGAGAGAAAAAACTTCTAAGTGTATTTAATACACAAAACAAGAAGAAAATGTTTTCCTTTAAATAATAAGATTTGGGGTAGATCCCTTCCAACTGGGTACTTAGTAGGACCCAGAATTCAGAATAGCAGAAAAATCTCTATTTCTCAGAAGTCAGGGACTTTTTCTCCTATAGGTACTAGAGAGTAACTGCACCTCTCCTTAGGGTCTTAATCCATCGTTTATACATGTAAATAATAGTCCTTTTTTCCCTAAGTTAAAAGCCCCTTAGTTACACATGATTCTTAGCCTAGTCATACTCAGAAAAGAACTTCTAATCAAGCTTATATAAATGGAATAAACTAGTTTCCCTTACTATGTTTCAATTCATTCAGTAAGAGTAGTGATTTGGGGATTACACAATAAATACGAAAAAATTGGTTTTTTAAAACACTTTAGTGTTTTTATAGCAGAAAACCTTACCATTTAAAAATGAAAAATAAAGCTTTCATTTGCATTACAAACTACCTAAGCTAACAAATCACATTCTGAGGAAGGCAATTTCATACTTTGACCAAGCTACTGACTCCAAATTCAAGCTTTGGTGCCCACCCACTCTTTCTTCCAAAAACATTAGCAATATTATAAAAAGGAACTAGATTAATAATTCATAAGAAAAAGCTGGGCATTTTCCTTCAGTATTTTATCAGCTAGGCAGACATGCTGTCTTACTTCTGAATCTGTTTTCTATTATCTATTTCCTGTTGTTCCAAAATAAGACTAATTTTATTTCATGCAAACCACTGGGTAGCAGCTACTGAAATAAGGTTTCTCTGAACCTCTCAAGCAACCAACTCCCTTGTTGTTTATCAGGGTTAATAAAATCGTTTCATATAAAATTCAATTTATGAATATTTTAGAGAGCTTTAGGATCCTAAAAAACCCATTAATTTTAGAACACATTTCATAAGGTTTTAAAAAATAAATATTCTAAAAAGGAACTCAAATAGAATAATTACTCTGCCCTCCAATAAATGCTCTTTAGGGAATAAATGCTAATGTTTATTTTTCCTGTGGTTCCAAAGAGAATATTGTCAGTGTTGATTGGTGAAAGCAGTATATTAGTGAAAGACTCATGTGTAAGAAACTTTTCACTCAATTCTTACTGGAATAAAATACCATAACAAAGAGCATTTAAATATCACAATATTGATATTGATGTTTTGCTTATGCCTATTTAACTTTTGAACTTTAAAAAGGGTTCTGCATGTTTTACAAATAGAGTTTAACATGCTGACATTGGCATTCATTGACTATTTCATTAAATATTAAGTGAGTGAATAGCACTATGCACTTTCCTAGTTGCTGTTTAATTCAAGAGTAATGCTTACATTCACAATTTTCCTTTGGAAATCAAATATAATATGTTTTCTGACCAAAGGCAAAAATATCTTTAACTAATTATTCAGGACAAAATAACATGTTTGAATAAACCCACATTCCCTAGTTAAGCTATGAGAAAGGAGGCAAGAATATATACTAGAGAAAATACAATCTCTTCAGCTAATGGTGTTAGGAAAGCTGGAAAACTACACGTTTATCAGTGAAATTAGAACACTTCCTCACACCACACACAAGAATAAAACCAAAATGTTTTAAAGACTAAATATATGACATGAAACCATAAAACTCCTAGAAGAGAGTATAGGCAAAACATTCTCAGATGTAAAATATACCAATATTTTTTTTTAGATCAATCTTCCAAGGCCAAAGAAAAAAAGCCAGGAGTTCCCATCCTGACTCAATGGAAATGAACCAAGTAGCCCCCATAAGGATGTTTGTTTGATCCCTGGCCTCACTCAGTGAGTTAAAGGATATGGTGTTGCTGCTGCGGTATAGGTCGCAAATGCGGCTCAGATCCTTCATTGTTGTGGCCATGGAGTAGGCAGGTGTATCTCCAATTTGACCCCTAGCCTGGGAACATACATATGCCACAAGTATGGCCCTAAAAAAGCAAAGAAAAGAAGTGAAGGAAGGAAGGAAGAGAGAAAGAAAGAAAGACAGAAAGAAAGACAGAAAGACGGAAAGAAGGAAAGAAAGAAAGAAAGAAAGAAAGAAAGAAAGAAAGAAAGAAAGAAAGGAGAGAAAGAAAGAAAGAAAAGCCAAAATGAACAAATGAGAACTAACCAAACTTAGAAACTTTCACATAGCAAATCATAAGCAAAACAAAAAGACAACTGATGAGATGGGAGAACATCTTTGCAAATAACAAGACTGACAAGGGGTTAATATTCAAAATATACAGACAGGGAGTTCCCGTCCTGGCTCTGCAGAAACAAATCTGACTAGTATTCGTGAGGACACAGGTTTGATCCCTGGCCTTGGATGTGGCTGCAGATGTGGCTTGGATCTGGCATTGCCATGGCTGTGGCTTAGGCCAGCGCCTAGAGCTCTGATTCAACACCTATCCTGGGAACCTGCATATGTTGCAGGTGTGCCCCCCAAAAAAACACAAATTACAGACAGCTCATACAACTCAGTATCAATAAAACAAAACAACCCAATTAAGTAGGCAGAAGATCTAAATAGACATAACTCCAAAGATATATACAGATGACCAAGAGGCACATGAAAAAATGCTCGACATCACTGATTATTAGAAAAATGCAAATCAAAACTCACAATGGGGTAACACCCACACCAATCAGAATGACTATCATCAAAAATGGCTACAAACAATAAATGCTAGAGAGGGTATGGAGAAAAAGGAAATTTCCTATTCTCTTTGTGGGAATGTAAATTGGTGCAGCCACTATGGACAATAGTATGGAGTGTCCTTAAAAAACTAAAAATAGGGGAATTCCCATTGTGGCGCAGCAGAAATGAATCCAACTAGTATCCACGAGGATGCAGGTTGAATCCCTGGCCTCGTTCAGTGGGTTTGGGATCCAGTGTCACCATGAACTGTGGTGTAGTTTGCAGACATGGCTCGGATCCTGTGTTGCTATGGCTGTGGTGTAGGCTGGCAGCTGTAGCTCTGATTCAACCCCTAGCCTGGGAACTTCCATATGCCACAGGTGTGACCCTAAAAAGCAAAAACAAACAAACACAAACCCTAAAAACAGGGCAGTCATACAATTCAACATTTCCACTCTTGAGCATATATCCAGAAAAGACAAACAATCTAATTACAAAAGATATATTCATAGCAGTATTCATTGCAGCACTATTTACAATAGCCAAGACATGGAAATAACCCAGTGCCCATCAACAGATGATTGGTTTAAGAAGATGTGGTGCATATATATATGTATATATGAATGAAATGTTGCCATTTGCAGCAACATGGATGGACAGAGAAAATGTCATACTAAATGTCATTCTTAAGTCAGGCAGAGAATATCACTTATATGTGAAATTTAAAAAATAATACAAATGAATCTACATATAAAACAGGAACACGCTGACAAACATACAAAACAAACTTATGGTTACCAAAGTGGAAAGGGAGGGGGAAGGAATAAATTAAGATCATAAGATTAATGGATACAAACTATTGTACATAAAATAGATAAGCAAAATATTTAATATATATCTCAGGGAACTATTCAGTATCAATATACTAAATATTTTGTAGTAACCTATAAAGGATAATAATTTGAAGAAAAAAATATGTAAAACTAAATGACTGCTGTATACCTGAAAGTAACACAATATTGTAAACGAACTATATTTAATTTTAAACATTGAAAAAATGTTTGGTTTCCGAAAATAGTTGAGCATGCTGTAGATCCTGAATTGACAATAAAAATAGGGACATATGACAAATTTTAAAAGAATCAATATTCATAGTCTGTTCTAACACTTGTTTTTTACAGTTTGTTTTTTATTACATTGTTTTCTGGTCACAGGAAATTTATCATAATGCCATGGATCCCAAACTGGAGCTCACATGCCTAACTCAAAATCTTCCTTCCCAATAACCAACAGACACTTGGCCAGATTTGGTTTGAAAAAGATATTTATACCATAGACTCCTGCCATCATTAGTTCATTTCTTTTCCCTTCCTCCATGCACTTAATTTGAGTATGACAATTTTTTTCTTTGTAGCGTGCATACACACGTGTGCACATGTATGTTTATGTGTGTGTCTGTTCATTAGCACAGAGTGAATAAGAGCATAGTGTGCCATTAGAAAACATGGATGTTAGGCTCAGTTTGCCATATCTCCAGACGAATTGTTCATCAAGTTACTGAACTCTTTTGGACCTTCTTTTCACAACTCTACAATGGAGATAATAGCTATTTTAAGGGGGAAGGTTAGAGGTAATACATTTGAAGCCCTGGTCACACAATGGAGCCTTAATAATTGGTGGTTACCTGTTTCATGTGAATGCTACAATATGAGCATCCTGGCAAATAGGAGGTGGTGGTATCTAGGTAAATGATAAAATTAAGTCTTCTTTCCCTGTCCCTATCATTGTTTGTTTTTGGGTTTTTTTTTTGCTTTGTTTTGTTTTTTTTTTTTTTTTTTTTTAGGGCCACACCCATGGCATATGGAAGTTCCCATTCTAGGGGCTGAATTGGAGCTGTAGCCACTGGTCTACACCACAGCCACAGCCACAGCAATGCAGGATCTGAGCCGTGTCTGCAACCTACACCACAACTCACAGCAATGCTGATCTTTAACCTACTGAGCAAGGCCAGGGATAAAACCTGATTCCTTATGAGTAGTAGTCAAATTTGTGTCTGCTGAGCCATGACAGGAACTCCTTTTTTTTTTTTTTTTTTTTTATTAAAGGAAATTGCTTAGTGGTTTCAAAAATTTATCAATCTGAAGGTGCTCAATAGTGAATCCTGTATAGTGGGCCATAGATCTTAGAAGGGACCAGAGAAATATTTCAGGAGTTTCCTTCATGGCTCAGTGGTTAACAATCCTGACTAGGATCCATGAGGAGGTAGATTCCATCCCTGGCCTCATGCAGTGGGTTAAGGATCCAGTGTTGCCATGAGCTGCGGTACAAGTTGCAGACATGGCTCAGATCCAGCATTGCTGTGGCTATGGCATAGGGTAGTAGCTGCAGCACCAATCTGACCCCTAGCCTGGGAATTTCCATGTGCTGAAGGTGCAGACATAAAAAGCAAAAAGAAAGAAACATTTCAAAGAGTTCATGGAGGTGGAAGGCATACACTGAAAATTAATGTTTTCTTATGAATTAGTAACTTCCTTTTAGAAAGAAGTCTTAAAATCCCATTGCATTTGTACAATCCTAAAATTTTCAGTGGCAACTTATACCCAAATTCACTTATTTGAAAAAAAAATCATAGGAACACTGAACGCAGTGAACAATTCACAGTAAATTCATATTTAAGAGAAGGAATAGTTACAATGTTCTAGTCAATTACTGATATACAAGATGATATTTACACAAAAAGTGATAAAATCAAGGAAAATTTTAAAAATACTAAGATATAAAGACACAATTTTGATACATAGTTAAAGCTGTTTTTGTGAATATTCCCTAGACCATTCTGTGTTGGTGAACAGGACCAGGTAGAAAAAAGTTGTGTTTTCCAGATCTTGGCAGGTCTAAGTTCTCAGTCCACCTGGATGACCATGCATAACCTAGGCATGTGACATACTGGACTCAAATTTAGGGTGGAAAGAGAACATGTGGGTCTCTAGCTTTGCTTATGAAATATTATGTTGTAATTTAGCATGTTATTGTCTCATGACAGGAAATTTTAATCTCTTCAAGTCACAGAAATGTCCTTGTTTTCTATCTTATTTTCATCATTTCTAGTCACTTATCACTTAAAAGATATATACAATTATAAATTATGTTTTCAGTGTAATAAAACATTGAATATACTTTTGATGGTTCAACTATGTTTCCCATATCTAAAAAATCTTCACTTACTGCAGATCCTCAGAGTCCTAAGTCTCTATTCTATGGTCCTATAATATCGATCTTCTTTCCTAATAGCAAACTAAAGTATAATAAGTTGGGAGAAGGTGAAGCCTTCAAGTCTCTGATGAATTCGAGAACTATAACTAGAAACATTATGCTTTAATTAACAGAATATCTAAAGTAAAATTGATTTAAAATAAATCCATTTATTATCTCATGTACCATGTATAGAGGATTCCAGGGAGTGTTCATTAACCAGAAATATGACACCACTGATGGCCAGGACCTTCTGACTTTCTCATTATCCACCCTTATGTTGTTTTCCACCCTCAAACTCATTCCCACATGGTCACAAGATGGCAAACACAAACAGATGAGAAAATACTCTGTGTTCTTAGATTGGAAGAATTAACATTGTTAAAATGACCATACTACCCAAGGTAATCTAAAGATTCAATGCAACTCTATCAAAATATCAATGACATTTTTCACAGAGCTGGAACTGATAATTTTAAAATTTATATGAAAACATAAAAGCCCCCAACTAGCCAAAACAACCTTGAGAAAGAACAGAGTTGGAGGAATCACACTTCCTCACTGGACTATAGCACAAAGCTATAGTCATAAAAACAATATGTTGCTGGCACAAAAACAGATATGCACACCAGTGAAACAGAATAGAAATCCCAGAAATAAATTCATGTACTTATGGTGTTTTAATCTATGACAAAGAAGGCAAAAATATACAATGGATAAAAGACATTTTCTTAAGGTAGCACTGAGAAAACTAGACAGCTACATGCAAAAGAATGAAATTAGAACATTCTCTAACACCATATACAAAAATAAAAGTGGATTAAAGACCAAAATATATGACTGGCTACTATAAAATGCCTAGAGTAAAACATAAGCAGAGCACTCTTTGACATGAATTACAGCAGTATTTTTGGACCTCTCTTCTAAAGCAAAGGAAACAAAGGCAAAAATAAACAAATGTAAACAAATGGGACCTAAATACACTTAAAATCTTTTGCATAGCAAGGGAAGTCATTAACAAAACACAAAGTCCATCAGTTGTATGGGAGAAGATATTTCCAAGTGGTATGACTGATAAGGGATGGGTTAATGTCCAACATATATAAACAGCTCATACAATTCAGCATCACAGAAACAACCTGATTAAAAATAGGTAGAAGACCTGAATACACATTTCCCAAAGAGATGGCCAACAGGCACATGAAAATGTGCTCAACATAGTTAATCATCAGGAAAATGAAAATCAAAACCACAGTAAGAAATTACCTCTCATCTTTCAGAATGTTTATCATCAAAAAGAGCACACATAACAAGCATTAGCAAGGATGTGTAGAAAAGGGAACACTCCTACACTTTTGTGGGAAATGTAAATTGGTGCAGCCAGTGTATAAAATAGAACAGAGAGTCCTCAAAAAAACTGAAAATAGAATTATCATAGACCAAGCAATTCCACTCCTGGGTATATATCTGAAAACAAACAAAAAAACCCATGAATCTGAAAAAGAATATACACTCCAGTGTTCACAGCATGTTATTTACAATAGACAACATATAGAAGAAACAAGTGTTCATCAACAGATGAATGGATAAAGGAGGAGGCAGTATACATATACATTGGAATATTAACCATAAAAAACCAAAAGTCTGGCACTCACTGCAACATGCATAGATTTAGAGGGCGTTATGCTAGATAAAATAAGTCAGTGAAAGGCAAATACTATATGATATTATATATATGTAAAATATAAAAAGCTACAAAAACTAGTGAATAAACTAGTGAAGAAGCATACTTACAGGTAAAAAGAACACATTAACAGTTACTAGTGGGAGAGGTAAGAGAAGAGGGGAATACAGAGGTAGGGTATTTTTAAAAAGTGGGTTTTTAAGGGATTATATAAAATCATCTGTGTTATAAAATACTGTAGAAATGTAAGATTCTTTTTCAAAGAATTAAAAATTTTTTAAAGTAGAATTCCATACCCAAGTCTAATTCAAGAAGCCAGATGAAATGAAGATATTTTCTTATGTTAAAAAAAAAAAAGTCTTGCTTTAAATGAGAAGCTTGAACATTACCCCAGGCATTGTATATTTCATCCTGTCAATGTTTCTAATGCCATCATCTGTCTTCATGTACCACACCCCATTTATAGCCAGGTTAGCATTCATTCTGACCTGATCATCACTTCTGTTACAGAGTAATGCATTAGCCAGTGTGTCTTCTTCAAGTTTGGCTCATCCCGAGAGGCAGCCTGGCCAGCAGCTGAAAAGCATGTGTCCAGAAGGAAGCCTGGAAGCCTCAAGCATATTACTGCCGCCAGGCTAATCTCCAAAGTCTTTTCTTAGAAGACACCAGCATTTCTTATTAAGCTGTGGAATGTCCACATGAATGTGGATTTGAAGTAAGAATTTAATTTCCTTCAAATTTTCAATATTTTGAACTGAAAACAGGCTTGATTATCTCTTCTTTCTAGACTGGTAATAGTTTAAAATAGACTGGGGGATACCTTCTGTGAGCTAGAAATAGCAGTCCTATGACTATATTCTCAATAAGTACTTGGACACATGCAAATATGAAAGTTACCTTCACAAAGATGCTTGTTGTAATGTTCATAGTAGCAAAAAATAAAATAAAATAAATAAAAATTACATAAACAGCCATCAATGTGGCATTTGCTGAGTCAGAAAACCTTTTTCTCTAAAGGGCTATATTGCAAATATTTCAAACTTAGAGAGCTATACAGATTCTGTCAGTCACTCAAATCTGCTATTGTACTAAATCATGTTCTGCCCAACTCTAGTGACAGAGCTATTAAAAACTACTCTATACTTTAGGTTCCATAAGAGCCACTGGCCACGTCAAAGTACTCTCCATGGATGTAAAAACAACTGCAATAAATGCACTTGCTAACAAAAAGTTATTTTTAAAGGACCAAATGTTAGAATAAGTCTAATGTAACTTGGTCAGGAAAATCCTGAGGCCGTGCAACAAAACTCCCTGAAGGTCATGAACATGAAAACGTTTTGGTACTATTGATCCAGACAAGCAATACAGGAGCAATTATGCTAGCTGATGAAGAATTCACTATTCATGTGGGAAAAGACTAGGGATTTTGAGCTTGTAAAAACGTGTGTCATAGGTTATGTTCACCAAAAGCAGATGGTAAGATGGTTTTTGGAGTAGACAGTATTTGTTAGGGATAGGCATCTATGAAAGGAAGAAGGAAAAAGAAGCTTTAAGGCCAAAAGAAAAGTTGAACTTGGATTCAGGCCTGATAAAAACCTTAGTCACTTGGCAGTGAGTGCTGGCTTGAAATTTCCCATCAGAGCATCCAGCATCAGGCCAAATAGTCTAGATGTTGACAGCAACTTTACAGAGTCACAAAACACAGGCTGCTCTGGGAAGGACAAATCCTTGGGTGAGGTAGCTCTTGGATACTGAAGCAATCTCTAAAGTTGCTGGCAATTAACTGCTGCCTGTCAGCACCCTCAGGACTCACAACAACAACTCCGTCATTGAATGAAGATCTCGAGTGTGCATCTCTATGCCTAGTCATTGCACTTCTTGGGTGGCTTTTACCATGTAGGCTTGGGAAGTAGCTCCCTCATGATTCTGGTGGTTCTTTCTTCCCAGAGGACACCTAAAATAAGAAGGTTAGTAGGACTGAAGCAGAGCACATGGTGCTGCAGCTGATCTCGGGAGGGCAACTGATTTTATATTCCCCTTCCTCTGCTATGAATTCTAGATTCTTCCCATATTCAGATGACATTTCTTTTTTAAAAAAATTTAAAATTTTATTGATGTATAGTCTATTTACAATGTTGTGATAATTTCTGAGGTACAATAAAGTGATTCAGTTATCCATGTAAACACACCCATTCTCTTTCAGATTTTTTCCCACCTACATTATCATAGAATATTGGGTGGCATTCTCTGTACTCTACAGCAGGTCCCCACTGGTCAGTTAGCACTTCTAATGCTATCAGTGGCTCTACCTCATATTGTGCGCCAGAACTTCATTTCTGAGGGATCTGAATACCTTAGAACATGCTCTTCTAAGGCTTGGGTTGATGCATCTATCCATTTAGCATCTTAATTAGATAAGGAAGCACTCGCAGATAATAAAATGGTTAATAATTAAATATATTTATTTATCTATCAACTCACTAGGTAACTGCTGTTTTCTCCCGATGACACAAGTTAATTACCAATACCCATATCATGGTTACCTTTCTGAATTCCTAATTCCAAGGCATAAAAACCTCAAAGTATCCAAGCAGACATCAGTGGGACTTTTGTTGTTTTTTCTTAGGGCTGCAGTAACTTCATTGTTGTTACTGGACCTTGACGAGGAGGTCATTTATCACCTGGACTCCAGGTGAACCCACTACACCAAGGTGGGCAAGTTGATGTTTCAGGTCTTTTACTATCAATGCCAAATCATACCTTTGGCCAAAAGTTCTTAAACCACTGTGTAGAGGACTTCCAGTTACAGCCTGACAATTGCATGGCTTGGAAATTGTCCTTATGGTTATAAAAACAACAAGTTAACAAATTGAAATATAATAACTTTTCTTGGAATGAAAAGAATAGAAGTTGTAGGAAAATCTACTACCCTAAAAGCTAGAGAGACAGGCAAACCCAGGGAGTAAGAGCTGAGATTTGCTTTTTGCTTAGCTGGACAGAAGCCAGTGAAGTTGTAAACATGTAGAAAGATGTCAGTTGTAATTTTGAGGATATCCTGAAGGCTGATATAGATCAGATTCAAAGTAAGAATCTAATGGTGTTCTTATATTTTTGCGTGTTTTACCTATATGAATCACACCAATTTCTCATGGCGATAACCCAAGAAAGATCACTAGAGGCTCTGGCAGGGGAAGGGAAGAATAATCATTGTAAGATACTCCCCAAACACTCCATGATAAAGGTCTACCCTCCAAGTTGAAGGACTTTTCAGAACCTTATTCAATTTAGAGGAAGGACATTCATCCTGTCCTAAAAGTTTTTGCTTTCTTGTTTCCTCTAATGGAGGGAAAAACTACATAAAACAAAACATAAACAAATCACAAAAATATATCACGGACTATGAACACAATAAAAATGAAATTTAATCTTAAATTTATGTACTTTTTCTCTACCTTACAACTTAACACTACTGTAAGACGTCTTTAGTATAATAACAGATTATAACTGAAAGAGATGAAAGATGTAGACCCTCTCAGAATAAGATTTCTGGAGTTCCCATCAGGCTCAGCAGAAATAAATCTAGCTAGTATCCATGAGGACACAGATTTGATCCCTGGCCTCACTCAGTGGGTTAAGCATCTGGTGTTGCAAGTCACAGACATGGCTTGGATCTGATGTTTGACATTGCTGTGGCTGTGGTCTAGGGCAGAAAGTACAGCTCTGATTCAGCTCCTAGCTTGGGAACTCCCATATGCTGTGGAGGTGGCTCTAAAAAAAAAAAAAGATTTCTTAGCCAAGCTCAAACTCAAATTTCAGACAGGAGACAAACAAGACAAACAGAGAAACACAAGAGGGTTTTGAAATATTTGGCATTCATAGCTACAACAAACTTTTAATATAGCCAAACTCCTAGCCAAGTTATCACAAATCCTCATACTGAGGACCTCTTTACCTCAATGACACCAAATACAACATGTTTGGATTTTTATAACAAAAAAATTAACAATATACAGCAAAAGGTAAGAAGAAAACACAGTTGAAAGAGACAAAGCGAGCATCAAAAGCAGACCCTGATATGACACAGATGTCTGATTGGATTATCAGGCAAGGATTTAAAATAACTATGACTAATGGAGCTCTATGTTAATTTCCTAGGGCTGCCATAACAAATTACTGCAAACAGTGTACCTTGAAAGAACAAAAATGTATTTTTACACAATTCTGACAACCAGAAGTCTAAACTAAATGTGTTGAGTTGATTCTCTTAGGGGCTCAGAGAATCTGTTCTATGCCTCTCTCTCTCCTAGTTTCTAGCAGTTGTGAGAAGTCCTTGATGTTACTTGGTTTGTGGCAGTATAACTTAAATTTCTGCCTCTATTTATCACACAGCATTTTCCTTGTGTATTTAAGTCTCTCTTTCTAGATTTTTCTCTTATAGGGATACCAGTCCTAGGCCAAAAGGACTTTGTCTCAATTTGATTATATTTACAAAAACCATATTTCAAAAAAAGGTTACATTAACTGTTTTCAAGTAGATATAAGTTGGGGGGGGGCACTGTATGCTCAGCACAAAGTCTCATGGAAAAATAGACAATACACAAAACATATCAGCAGTATAAATAGAAATTATGATTCCTAAAAATAATAAGAAATACTAAAAAAAACTAATAAAATTGTTTTTGATGGGCTCAACAGACTGAACATAGATGAGAAAACAATAACTTGAAAGCAGTTTAAGAGAAATATCTCATACTAAAATTCAAGGAGAAAACAAAAATTTAGAATAGAACATTCAAGAAAAATGGTAAAATTTCAAAAGACACAACATGAATGTAATTTGAATGTTAGAAGGAGAGCAAAGAAATAACAAATTATAAGGAATCTTTGAAGTATTAGTGAAAGACAACATTCCAAAATTAATGCCAGACACCAAATAAGAGGGGAGAAAAAGGAAAGAAGCACAAAGAAATGAAAACACTGTACCTAAGCATGTCGTATTCAAACTACAGAAAACCAAAGACAAAGAGAAAACTTGAAATAATTCAGATAAGGACAATGATACCACACGAGAGAGTAAAATGAAGTATTTAAAGCACTGAAAAGAGAAAATACTGCTTAGAATTTCATATTCAGTGAATTTGTCCTTGATAAGTGAAAAAGAAATAAAGACCCACTCAGACAAACAGCATCAAAGGGAATTCATCATCAGAAGCCCTGCCCCACAAAACTTGTTTTAAATTGTTTCTCAGGGTGAACAAAATTATACATGATATTAAACTTGGATATGCATAAACAAAGGAAGAGATGGAAAAGGAATAAATGAGCTTTATAGTACAAAAAATGACCATCAATGTATACAAGTTAAAAAATAATTTATGAGTTAGACAACTTCCAGAACAAAATGCGTAATATGGTAAAACAACCTAACTGTTTTACCAATGTATGAAATAACCTTTCCTGTGAGGGAAAAGGGTCTTGACCCAGGTAATTTGTTAAATGACTGAAGTCTATAAAACAAAAAGCAGAATAAACTGTACCTAAGCACTGTACTCTATGAGTTAAAGGTATTTCCTACAGAGGTGTGGGTTAACCAGTCTGAAGCCATTATACACCCACATGATGTATGTATGCACATGCACACACACACACACACACAAAGAAATTGAACAATTAAGTAAATGGATAGCAGATAGTCTCATTATTGGACTAGGAATAGATAAGCAAGAGGAGGGAGCTAAAACTATCCATGTGGTAATGAATTAAACCTGGGACATGAGTATATGTGTCATTTTGATACATATATAGATGTTTAAATATAGAAATATTTACAGATATGTGTATTTACATCACTTAATATATACACATATACACATTCCCTTGTTCTGTCAGCTGAGCCTACTCAGAAGCAATGATACTCTTCTAGGAATGGGTATGTGTTCTACCCAGAGCTTGAATTTATTTCCATTTTTCAACAAAAGTAACAGGGCTCATTGGAGAATTGCTGGAATTTCATTCTAAGACTGAGGCAGGGCATATATAGGATGAGCTTGGGGATCCTTGGGGCATCATACAAAAGTGCTTGAAACACAGACACTCACCCGCATGCACACATGCACACAACACAAACACTGATGAAGACATGACAAAGGAATACAGGAATAGAATGAAAGAGGTCCTAAGAGCCAATATTAGAAAAACATGAACAATAAGGTATATAAAATAATACTGGATTATAACCCAAAATACAAAATTTATGCTTATAATAACAAAAAGACAAGATCAAACAAATAAATGGATAAGAACCCCCTTCCCATGAAGAATTCCAAATCATTTATGCCGATACTCTGCCCTCAGTGAGCTGGAGCTTAATACTTCACTCTTGAAGTATCGTCTGTGCATAGTGACCTCCCTCCAGAGAATACAGTATGAAAGAGAGGGTAAAGGGTGGCAAAGAGTCTCTGCAGGGGAGAAACCTAAAAAATAGGACTTTAGCCTGGTGGTCAACCTTACATCACCCATCATAAATGATACTGATAATGTCTACCTTTGATATGACATGACGAAAATAGAAATTTACCTCTGTGATTTTATTCCTCTAAACCCATAACACCAGTTATGAGAAAAATATTGCACAAATCCCAATTGGGGGATATTCTACAAAATAACTGACCAGTACCCCTCAAAACTGTCAAGATCATTAAAAGCATGGAAATCTGAGAAACTGTCACTCTCAATAGCTACCTATAGATGCAAAGATGACTAAATGTAATTTGGAAGCTTAGGAGGCATACTTGAAGAGAAGAAGGACCTTGGGGAAAAGCTAAGGTAATATTAGTAAAATATAGACTTTAGTTAATAAAAACATATCCACATTTTTTCATTAACTTTAGCTAATGTACCATATAACATAAAAGATAAGGAGGGAAACTGTGTATAGGTTATACTCTGTACTAACTTTGCAGTATTTCTGAAAATTCAAACTCTTCTGAAAAAGATTATTAATATATTATTGAAATATAGTTTATTCCCAATGCTGAGTTAGTTTCCAGTGTACAGTTTATTTATTTTTAATGTTTAGGAATCTCTTCTTTTCAGTGCATGGCTATCAAGTAAAAGGACTAAGAGGGACACATTTTTTTTTTTTTTTCATGTATATAGTCCTCTCCAATGTCATAACAAACACAAGGAATAGTTCTTCCTAAGGAGGTATAGGTTACTTCCAAGGATTTATAGGTTCAGAGGAGGATGGACATGTAAAATATTTGGGAACATTCACCCACACATACCACTATCCCCCATGTCCAAGTTCTAGTTTTTCCTAACCAAGGTACTGATTCTGGCCTAACAGGCCTCCCTTGATTGAGCTTTTAATGTTTTGGCGTGGGGACATCTCCACTCCGATTATGAGATGTGAGACCTATTCCTTGACTTTCTCAGCCTTGACTCTGCAGGAAGAGAGTTTTTAGGCCTGCAAATAAGAGTCCATCTGGTTTTCAACAACCCAGTCTTACCCTCAGCTATTAATTTCCTTTCTCTAGATCATCAATGACACTGAGCAATAACCATCCAACCTTGTTAATCTTATAGCTACTCTTTCCTTCATAGCCTTAAATGCCTAATGCATTTTAGCTGCTAGTGTATCCCTTCCACCAGTACAACTCTCAGCTCATTAGTAGTGAAAACGTAATAGCTGAGCCGTGGTCTCTGCTCCACTTACCACCAATGAGGGTGTCC
This sequence comes from Sus scrofa, assembly GCF_054392235.1. Classification (NCBI taxonomy): domain Eukaryota; kingdom Metazoa; phylum Chordata; class Mammalia; order Artiodactyla; family Suidae; genus Sus; species Sus scrofa. The sequence continues at coordinate 141,868,953 of NC_139396.1, read as the reverse complement.
TCATTGGCAGTGGAGAAGTGAGTGATCCACTGCCAAAGCCCTGTTGTATTACCTGCTTTCTCAGACCACTGCACTTTCACTGCTGACTCAGGTAGTTTGGGCTATCCAGGGGGAAAAAAAAAAAAACAAAAAAACCTTGACGTATAAGATATTAAGAACTAACACTGAAAGAAAGGGAAGAAAACATGACTGGACAATGGGAAAATGTGATGCTAGCCTAAAAAAATTTCAGCCAACCTGATAGGGAGTTCTGGAGTAAATGTTCCCCATAACAGTATCCTAGTCAACCACGCCTCTTGCCCTGTTGAGTGACTGAATGCAGGTTGCCTTGGAACTGCTGGTAATCATGGGTAAACAGCTTTCTACAGCTGGTACAGACTCTGAAAGAGCTGACAGCTAAAGGCTATCTATGGACCCTACTCCTAGGAGCTAGGGAGAAATTTCTTCCTTAAAGGGAGATTTAGGAATATGGAGGATTGAGCCTTTGAAAACAAAGATCCCTGTAGACACCACACACATTACAGAGAAGGTGAATTTTCTAAGGTACTTATGATTTTGTGTTATTTATTATTATCAACAAGGAAAATTTTATAGAAACTCAACTAAACTTACTTTTTATCTATAATGTTTATTGTTTAGTTTTAAGTACAATTAATTAAGAAATGTTCTTTATCTGAGCGTATGTTTCTTTTTTGGTTGGGAAATATATTCCCCTTAGTCACATAATTTATTTTATTCTTACTGGGAAGATTAAATATACGTGAGGGTACGCTTGGACCAAAGCCTACGAAATGAGCCAGGATACTCTTGATCCAAAGCTTACAAATGTACCAGGATTTACAGCCAAAAAAATCTCTTAATGTACTAAATGGACTTCTGATAGAAATTCCAAGAATTCCTGGTTAATATTGATGATGGTAACTTACATAAGTGTTGTGCCTACTCTTTTCTCAGTTCCTTGTTGGGCACTTGGTATGTATTCTGTCAAGCCAGGCTCACTAGACTTTGGAAGTAGGTACTGTTTTTACCATGGTACAAATCAAAAGATTGGTTTTGAGAGGTTAATAATCTTGTCCAAAATAACACAGCTACTAATACTGAGTAGGGACTCTTATACTGTTGGCACTGAATACCTTGTCCACTACCTGATCAGGCTATAACTTTTGACTGGGAATCGGTACATGACAGTTAAGGGTGGGGCTCTGACAATAGACTGCTTGGGTTCAAGTTATGTCTTTGCCATTTTCCAGCTTTCTGTCTTAAGCAAGTTATTTAAACTTTCTCTGGTTTATTTCATATTAACAACTAGAAATAATAATTGGCTATTTCTTATGACTAAATGTAATGCTACATGCATTATTTAATATTGTGTATGACACGCTATAGGTACTAAGTAGGTACATATATATTTATGCTGTTGTTAATGCTGGGGGAGTTTGGTATTCTCTGGCCATGCTTTCTATCCACTGTTTCATTCAAACTCAATTAACCCCAATATTTAACCCTGAAAATTAAGTAACTCACCCTTATTTACAGGGGCTTAAGAAATTCTAAGATGACTTCTTATCAAATAAGCCAGCTGGTCCACAAAAATATTGAGCGATTACTATATGCAGACATTATCTTAGGTATTGGGAATCCAGTAATAAAATAGAAACTAATCTGTTCTCATCAGCATTCTTGTGGTCTTCAGTGTGCATCATGGCATGAGAAAAAAGAATGAGACATATTTTACTTACCCTCATATGTTTCAGATGGAGACACAAGAGGGAATCATTGTGACTTTAAATATAACAATACAGAGAAAGACCACACTCCAAGGGAGAAAGTGTATCTTCCTCTTAGTAGAACCCCCACGGAAAAGAAGAGTGTGAAAAATATTCGATAAAATGCCATTCTATCTGAAATCATAGACATTAAGCTGACTTTCTGTGTCCTCAGTTTTAAAAAAGTATTTTCTTTCAGGTGTTTTACATAAACAAATGCAAAAACAAACATAAGAATCGTGTGTGTACTTATCTCTTAAACTCAAAGGTAGTCTCAGTACAAGTCAAGCCCTCTGTGAACGCCTTCTTGATAATCCACATGATTATTCCTAATGCATAGGTATCCCTTCCATCTAACATTCCAGAAATTAACTGTGTCATCATAGTGATCAGCAGGATTATTCAATTGCTTGAAGTACATTTAATCACACAAAGGAGTCTTTTACATGAATGCAAAATGATCTCATGTCAACCAAAAGATGGTCTGTCTTTGGGCCTGTTAATATCTCTGAGTTCAGAGCCAAGCAAAGTGTCCTAACATGCCCAATACCCTCACTGACATTACTACATTCTCACAAAGGAACAGTTTACCCCTTTCTCATAAAAGAAAACCACATTTGAGAGCTTGCAGAGTCACATGGATAAACAGAAAAACTGGATTTTACACAAAATGCTTCTAAATCCCAAGTCCACAAATATTTCCCACCCATCACTGTTCTTTCCATAGGTGTGTTGAAAGCTTATGTGCTGTAGGTATGATGGACTAATTTTAAATATTCATTTTACCAAATACTATCTGAGATCTTGAGAGAGGTTACTAGTCTCTAAAATCCTTTATATCATAATTTACACATTAGAGGTAATTATAATATGCATGTATAAGATTCCCAAAATATATAATATGATCTTACAAAGTACTTAGCGCAGTACCACATAAAATTTAAGTGTTCAGAAAAAACTGTCACTATTCTTTCACTGGAAGAAAATGATTTAAAACCTCAAAGCAGACTATACTAAAAGCTGAGACGGAGAATTTACAGAGCACACAGGTGACTTTGCCTTCCAAGGTGAATTTGTATCATGGATGCTGTGTGTAGGTGATTGTTGGAGAGAAAGGTTTCTTACAGGAAGAGGGCAGAGATGGCTGTAATTGTGTTCTTGTTTCCTGTGATGAGATCAACCCAAACCAGGAAGACTACCCTCTGATATCAATAACAAAGTACATTGTGTTTTTGTCTTTCCTGCAAGGGTCACACTCCACTCAAGGTTGAAATGACTTCTGGAACTCTGGAGAAAGCTTTGACTTTTCAGGAGAAATCTGAATGGAATAACTGCAAGGAATTCATTAATGGCATCTTCTCCAGATTGAGGACTAAATTAACAGCTCAGGGCTTTCTTCACTTGTGACCAGGGAAGAAACCCCTTATCTGAACCAAAAATAGCTAATTGCACAGTTAATGTGAGCAAACAGTAAATATATGTTCTCCTTTATTTCCAAAAATTGATATCACTGATACCCTAGATCAAAGCAAGCCCAGGCTGGTTCAGGGTATAGATTCCTCCAAAGTAAAAATACTCTTACTGCAGAACTTATGAACTGTAGTTGGGGGAAAAAAAAAGAAAAGATTGTAAAAGTAATTCAAGAAGATTGTTTGAAGGCAAAACTTGTCACTTTTAGGCAGGCAAGGCCAATTGAGGTGCTGTCAGGGTTTCCAAAGAATAATGGGTCATTTGCAAAGAGCCCCAAGAGGAAAGTTCTCAAGATACGTAAGCTGACATTCCTATTCGGTCTTTCCTGTAGGGGTGGGGTAGGAGTTGTTGGACAATAATAAATTCGTCCACCTAAAGCCCTTTTTCTGCTTGTGAGTCCCAGTGCCCAGAAATAGTAAGTTTGAATCAACTCACTGACAGTTTTACATGAGGTTTGAAAAATTGGATATTGCAAAAACCAACTTCTGTAACCCCCACAGGGCTTTCTTTCACCAAGAACAATATTACCCTGAACAAGAGAATTTGAAAGAAAATGGTTTGAAATATTCTTTCATGTGTGAAGCTTGGGAAGATTTATAAGCACCTGACCTTCTGAGAAACATTTTGATTTAATCTTATTCATATTCTGCCTTTGCACGAGGCTTCTTTGAAATTTTCTCAGGATGGGTAGAATATAACTCATGAATAAAATTTGCCTGGCTTACAGGCTATGGCTTGAGCTCTGAGATGCTGCAAGAGAAAACAATTTAATTCTTCATTCTAAGGGTGAGAGTCAGTCAAGTTTCTCCAGCCTCATGATATTAAGGGATACCATTCAATACAGGATCAAATCTCAAACCCTGCTTCTTCCACAAAAACTCACCCCAACCTTGTCTTCTCCCCTGATACTCACATTCACACTTTTTTTTCTGTCTCCCTCCCTATCTCTCTCTGACCTATACCAGCCACCTCTTTCTGTTATTTGAATGCATCAAAGATATTTTCACCTCAGTTCCTATGCAGAAGTCATTCCTTCTCCCTATAAAGTTCTTCTTTCCCTCTTAAAACCACAAATTTCCAGCAATGAGGATGGACATAGAACTAATCATACTAAGAGAAGTCAGACAAACATCATATGATACCACTTACAGTTGGAATCTAATTTAAAAATGATGCAAAAGAATTTATAAAATGGAAACAGACTTACAGATTTTGCAGTCAAAGTTGTGGTTACCATAAGGGGAAACATGGCAGGAGAGAGATAAATTGAGTTGGGGATTAACATAAATACTATATAAAATAGATAATTAACATGGGCCTATTGTAGAGCACAGGGAAATCTACTCAATATCCTATAATAACTATATGGAAAAGAATCTGAAAAAAATGATCTTTGCTATACTCTTGACCTTAACACAACATTGTAAGTCAAATCTACTCCAATTTTTTTAAAGAAAAGATTTTTTTAAAAAAGAAAAATATAAAAACCCCACCACTTTCTTCCTTCATTAAATGGGTCCCCTCAAATCATTTACACTAAACTTCATTTCTTCTGATGGGGTATTCATGATCCCAAAATAAATGATATCTTTTCTAGGACTTTATGCTTTGCTTCATAACAATTGCATAACAAATTTATACATTTGCTTGTACATTTACTTTTTGTTTCTTTCAGCTGATGGAAACTTTCAAGAGATCAGGGACCAAATGTGGGCTGCTTTTTCGTTTGTGTGTTTGTTCTTTGCATTAATATACCTGCTGAACCTAGCACTGTGCCCAGAAAAGTGTGACTGTTTAACAGCTGTTGAAGTAATGAATGAACAGACTTCTTACTCTGTACAGGAAACATAACACCTGATTCCGAATGCCTGATTTGATATGGGTGGTATATGCCTTAAACCATAAGCTATTTTCTTCCCATGGGCAATTCCTTTATAGACTGTTAGAAACATGAGGGTCCTTCTTATTGACTCCTTATGTGCCTAACTCTGCATTTTGGTAAGAGGAGACACAATCAATATTTATTGGTTAAAGTCCTGTTCCAGAGTCAATCTTCAAATATCTAAAAGATCAAGTAATTTAAAAAGACTAAAAAGGAAGGAAAAGTGTACAGAGGATGCATTTCCAAAGGCCTTTTGTGTTCACACAGAAACATCTGCTGGGAAACAAACAAAATATCTGTAGGTCCCATTCTGCTAAATATGTTAGCTTTTAAAAAGGCAAAATCTACCTTCCGTTTAAGTCCTAACTAGTATGGACCTCCATAAGTATTAGGCCAGGAGGCAGCATAAGTGAGAAAAATCCTGACTTGGCTTTGTCATAATTAATTTGATAATCTTGGAGAAATCAAAAACCACCTTTTAGGGGAGTTCCTGCAGTGGCTCGTTGGTAACAAACTTGACTTGTATCCATGAAGATGCAAGTTCAATCCCTGGCCTCACTACTCAGTGGGTTCAGGATACAGCATTGCCTGAGCTGTGGTGTAGGTCGCAGATGTGGCTCAGGTCATGTGTCATTGTGGCTGTGGTGTAGGCCACCAGCTGTAGCTCCGATTCTACCCCTCGTCTGGAAACTTCTATATGCCACACCTGCAGCCTTAAATCAAATCAATCAATCAATAAATATTTAAATGAAAGCAAAACACCTTGTGCCCCTTTCTCATGAAATAAAGCATAATACTATTAAAATTGGAGAAAATTTAGAAGTCGTCTGTTCCTGTCTCCCAGCCACTGAAAAATAGATTCCTGCCTTGATTTTTGATCGAATATTCCTACTTTGCAAGGAGTTCACTGCTGTGCAAGTTAGCCTATTCCACTGTGACTGGCTCTATTAAAAAATGCTTAATAGTGAACTAACATCTATATCTGGTCAGTTTTAAATAGCATCCTGCATGTACTTTTTAGTACTATAATTTCAGATGGAGGAACAATAATTTTCTTTCTCCTGTATACCTCCATCTCACCCCTTCATCTCCCTATCCCCTCAACACACGCATAACACAGACATCTCAGAGGTTCCCAGGGTAATTGATGGCAGTAAGGACCTTTTTATTTTTTCTCCATACCAGCACAAGATAACATGCTGTGTCAATACTGGCCAAGCAAACATACTGTTTTTCTTGTAGCTCATATACTGATAAAAAAATTTGGTCTCTGAATTATGACTATCTGGTTTATAATACATTTATAACTCCTAGTAAATGTAAGCAACTGGCAATTTGCTTAAGATTTTGTACTTGATATTCACAATAGCCAAGACATGGAAACAACCTGTCAGTTGACAAATGAATGGATTAAGACAACGTGGTACATATACACAATGGATTACTACTCAGCCATAAAAAAATAATGAAATAATGCCATTTGTAGGAACATGGATGCAACTAGAGATTATCATAAGTGAAGGAAGAAAAAGACAAATATAGTATGATATCACTTATATGTGGAATCTAAAATATGCCACAAATGAATTGATCTATAAAATAGAAACAAACTCACAAACATAGAGAACAGTCTCGTGGTTTCCAAGCGGGGTGGGGGGAAGGAGTGGGGTGGACTGGGAGTTTGGGGTTAGTAAATGAAAACTATTAAATTGAGAATAGATAAAACAACAAGGTCCTACTGTATAGCATAAGGAACTATATACAGTCTCCTGGGATAGTCTATGATGGAATGAATATTAAAAAAGAATGTACACATATCTATAAAAATATAGTAAAACTAAAACTTAAAAGAAATATTTCTCTGCTTTGATTTCCTGACTTGTAAAACAAAAATAATAATAACAGCGTTTGCCACTGAAGCTTGATTTAAGGCTTATGATACTGAAATAAGGCTCTTAGAACAACATATCACAAAATATGTGCTCAGTGTTGGTCACAGAATCTTGATCCTTATCAAGTAGAAATGAGAAGAACATAGGATAAAAAGACTTGGCAGAAGAGTAATCAAATGGAATACAATATTTTACTTCCTCTTTTCTAGACCCAGAAAGACTTACATTTGGCTGCCAGGGACTCTAGTCCAAGGATACCAGGAGAATTAAGGATCTGGGTGGTTAACCAAAATAGAGCATATAAAGGAAAGTGTTAATTCAGTATAATATTTTCAAATCCTGAACATTTTTAAGAAATATCTGATTTCAGGACTAGCCCTTGGCCTCATAGTGAGCTCCGAGCACTATGAATATTCTATCTGATGACTGTTTTTGCTTGCCTGAGGCCCTGGGCCATGCTGTACAAGGTTGATCAGATATATTATGCTAACTATATGATTTATGGTCAATACCTGTGTTGAGCTTTGAAAGCTGAGATCATTCACATAGGTACTAAATGCCCACATGACTCATCTCCAGTAAAAACCCTGGACAGCAAGGATCAGGGAAGCTCTTTGGTTTGCAATATTCTATATGTGTTGCCATACTTCATTGCAAGAAGAATAAAGTATAAAGTGTGTCCCACATAATTCCACAGACATTTGTATCCCATATATTCCAGACATGGCCTCATGTGCCTTTACCCTTCACTGATTTTGATCTGTATCCACTCATTGTAATAAACCCAACTGTGAATATAACAGGTGTTGAGTTCTTTGGTCATTCTAATGAATCTCTGAATGAAGTTTTGACAACCATTGATAGAACAGATGAGCCTTAGCTCCCATAGTCAGATGCTGTGTGAATTATTTTAACTCAATTAAAATAGCAATATCAATGTGACATGAGTTTAAGGAAACATCGATTGACCATAAAATTGTTATTATTGGTGTTTTATTACTGTTGTTTATATTCACTCATTAGTTATGGCAGGAGATGTTCCTTTTGAAACTGTACTGGTACATAGGGTCATGAAAGTACAATTTAATCCTGCAGATAAATGACTGCTTTGTGCCTATGCCAGGATCCCATGTCTATAGACCAGTTAGCAGGAAAGTTACTTGATAATGGACAGTCACGTCCTCTAGTCAAGTAATATTTGTTTTAGTCTGGATTCTCCAAAGAAATAGAACCAAAGAAAGATACAGTTGACCCTTGAACAAGCAGGGATTAAGGGCATGCATCCTGTGCACAGTCCAAAATTTGCATAAAACTTTTCAATCATCTCTCTGAACCCACAGTCCCACATCTGCAGACTTGAGAAGACAGGAATCGTATAGTCCCATAATACATAATTATTGAAATAAATCCAGGTATAAGTGGACCTGTCCAGTTCAAACCCTTGCTGTTCAAGGGTCAATTTTATGTGAACACACAAACACAGAGTTATGGAAGATGAGAGTCCTACAGTCTGCATTCAGGAAGCTGAAGACCCAGGATACCTGATGGTATAGTTCCTGTTTGAGTCTAAAGGCCTGAAAACCAGAAGAACCAATGATATGAATCCAAAGTCTGAAGGGAAGAGAAGATGTATGTTGTCTCAGTTCAGAACAGAGAAAAAATATTCCTCTTTTTGATTTTTACAGGCCTCCAATGGAGTTGAGGCCAAAATAAGATATAATTCTTATTTTGTGCTCCCAAACTCTCAGTATTCAGAATTTGTTGACATTCTTAACAACGTTCTTATTTTGACCCTAACTCGAGTACTCTGATGGAAAACTGTGTCCTGGATTAAGACACCATTCACACCTTCCAATTACAGTCCTTATAGATGCTGATTTCTGTCCCTCAGCTCTGGTTCCCTCTTCCAACTGAATAATGCAGATCCCTAAATCTCCAAAATGGCATGGGGACTGTGTAAGCCAAGGAAATAGAAATTTCAATGCTTAAGAATCTCCTTACCCTGGGAAGCCTCCCCATGACTAAAGCAACATGAATGATCTCTTTCATCCCAGCTAGCACCTTCTGAAAACTGGTGTTTCACTTTAGTCTCTTGTGAATAAGAATTTTTAACAGCAAATCCAGTATATTAATATCGAAAATGCCTCCCAGTGTACATACTTCAAGAATTTTACACTTACATATGATCTCTATCTTCAATATTCTCCATCTTAGTTAAAAGTGTCATTCTCCACCCTACTGGTTTGAAGGTCTGGACTCATTTTAAAATTCCTATTATCCACTTTTGCCATATACACATGTTTCTTTGACCAACACAGTCTGATCACTCTAACTGCTGTGTCCAGCTATTTACTTCTCACATATTTGAAGAGCCAGGAATTAGTTTAATCAAAGTTAGTATAATTGTGGAGCAAAACACACAGTCTCTGACCTCAAGAATTCAGGGTTAATTAAGGAGGCTATCATAAAAAGCTATAAAATTATAAATTTATATTTTTAATTGAAATTTATAATGATATTAATAATTATGCCATGATGATAATATACAGAAAGGAAATTTAAAAGAGATAAATGAAATATTTACAAACAACTCCAATTTAGAGCAGGGGCTCATAAAATGTTTGGCTATAAGCATCTGAGAATGAAGAGTTCTGCTGATTCACACCTCAATAAAATTAGTGAAAAAAAATTTTTTTAAGTGAAAGTCTCTGGAAATAGTACTAAGGGCAAAGAGCTAATGAAGAAATACTTATTCAAAAAAAAAAATCCATGCAAATTTCATTAAGAATTTCTCCAAGGAAGATACACAAGTGGCCACCTGCACTTCTGGGTATTCATTCAGGTAAATAAAAACATAGGTGCACACAAAAACTTGTACATGAATATTTATAACAGCATTAGTCATAATAGTCAAAAGGTTGAAACATCTCACAAGTCCATCAAAGAATAAATGGGCAAACAAAATGTGATGTACCAATAAAATGGATTATTTATATGATATAACATGGATGCATCTTGGGAACTTATGGTAGGTGAAATAAGCTGGCTATAAAACTCCACATATTATTTGATTCTATTGATATGAAAATCTATAATAAGGAAATTGATAGAGACAGAAAGTAGATTAAGGTTTGCTTAGGGCTGAGGGTGGAGGTGGGAAAATAGGCATTTATAATACATGTAAAGATACCAAAAACACTAAATAACTTAACTGGGTGAACTGTATCTTTGAGTTACATCTCAATAGAGCTATTTTTACAAAATAAGAAAAAGCATCATTAATGAAGAGATACAGATGTGAAGAACCCAAAGCTGAGTCTTGGTAGAGTGTAAAAAGAAGGGAAGAATATTCCAGGAAAAGAAACAGCTAATCAGAGGCACTGAGATTTGTAAGAGCTCATTATGGTAGAACTGGATAAGAACCAATGGTAGAATGTGGTTAAGAGGAGGAATAGCAGAAAATGAGAAAAAACAGGTATGATCGGAAGAAACTTGATGGCCATATGAAGGATGTTAGGCTCATTCCTATGTAGATACTGAAAAACTTTAAGCCAGAAATACACCTGAATTGATAAGACTTTTCAAAAAATATCCTGAGAGAGGTTTATGGAGAAGGGAATAGAGAGGTTGAGTGGAGGTAGGTCCATGGATTAGAAGTCTCCAGTAAATTATCCCTCTGGATTTTTTTTCTTTTCTTTTCTTTTTAGGGCCGCACCGTGGCATATGTAAGATCTCAGGCTATGGGTTGTGTCAGAGCTGTAGCTGCTGGCCTACACCACAGCCACAGCAACGCCAGATCTGAGCTGCATCTGTAACCTACACCACAGCTCACGGCAATGCCAGATCCTTAACCCACTGAGCAAGGCCAGGGATTGAACCTGCATCCTCATGGATGCTAGTCAGATTCATTTCTGCTGAGCCATGACAGGAACTCCTGGAATTTTTTAGATGCAGAAATTTCTCAATATCTTCCATGTTACTGTGGAGAATATAGTGTTCCTCACTGCCAAAAGCTTTAGGTGAAGTAGGACTGATGCAAAATTTAAGGAGGGATTGATTCATTCTTAGGGTCATGCTAGTGTAAAGTCAGCACTTGTAACACTCACAGAGTGATGGCTTTTTTAAATTTAAAAATTTTAAACTTTAGTTAACATACTTAACAATGCCCCCCCCACCAAGTCCTGATATGAAACTTAAAGGATTTGATCCAAAAGAAAACCTACCACCTACCAAATGCATGAACAGAACCAAGTTTCTTTTTTCCTTTTTTTTAGGGCCTCACCCACAGCATAAGGAAGTTCCTGGGCAAGGGGTTGAATTGGAGCTGCAGCTGCCGGCCTGTCACAGCAACAACAATGCCGGATCTGAGCCCCATCTGTGACCTACATCACAACTGTGGCCACAGTGGATCCTTAACCCACTTAGCAAAGCCAAGGATCAAATCTGTATCCTCACAGACACTATATCAGGTTTCTTAATCCACTGAGCCACAATGGGAACTGCAGAAGCATGTTTCTTAACTTCTTTTGGGCTTAGATCCATCATACGCAAAATGAGATTCATGTTACCTGCTTCCTTGCATGGTCCTAAAGCATTAATTTTATAAGATCACAACTGCAAAAGCTCCTGCAAAAACACCAAGGGATTTAAGAAGAATTCAGTGACTAGAAGTTCTTCTTACAATACCTTAAAAATGAGTTATGTAGCTCCCCTGGTAAAAAAAAAAAAAAAAAAGGTTTCAAAACAGAATTTTATAGGATCAGCTCCTTTACTTGGGACATAAATCATTTACCACTTTGCCCAAACTTACTTCTCCAACTGCATTTCCTTATATTGTAATTCCCCATGAAGTCTCTAGGCTTTAGGTAAGTTGTAATTCTCAGAGTGCGTAGCAATGCCTTTTTATAACTCCATGACTTTGTGGACATACAGTTTTTCTGTATGAAATGTCTATCCCTGTTTGTTCACACAGCAAACTCATCTCATTCTACAATAACCTGAAACTGAAATCTCCTTGGTAAATGTTACCCTGTACCTGAGAATTAATTGCCACACTTATCAACACCCCTTAACACTGTTTCTACTTCATTAATTTAGTTAACATGGTATGTTATGTTATGTTACATTATGCTATGTTATATATGTCTATTTATATGACCCCAGCAGATTCCAAAATTTTGAAGGCAGGAATTTTTTTTTTTTAACTTTTGTAACCCTAGCAAGGAGCACATACTTATCAAGCGCTGGTTATAGTCATATTTATTTATTCATTCACAAGCATTTATTGAGTTTCTACATGAGGTAGTTTCTGTGCTTGATCAAAAAATGGTAATTAAAAAGTATAGAAGAAACTACAGTAGAATAAAATGATTTAGATTCAGAAGCTATCATTATAAGCTATTACCTTTGTGCTTTGGGTCTTCATCTTTAAAATAAAGACATTATTAATCTTACCCCAGAGGACTTTCATTAAGGTATACATTTAATGGCCTCCCCAGAACTGCAAAACATTATGGGACTTTAGCTGTCATTTCAGACAAGGTCTTTTGTTTCTAAGGATGTTATTAATTTGAGGGATGTTACAACCTCTATATATTTAGGTAAAATATAATAATGCATATAAAATGATAAATATACAAGACAATTTAAGCTGTATTATAACAATGGTACCACTGCTTAGTTTTATCACAGGTAACAGAGACATAATAACTATGACTTGAGGTAGCAGGTGGTGTCCTGGAATGGAGCCAGGGTTGCCCACATATTCCTACTCTGCACATAAATTCTTGTCTTCTCTCTATCCGCCCTTTTGTTTCAAGGTAGTTTCCAACTCTTAGTGTTTGTCTCTGCTGGGTAAGTCAGTAATTTTACTCTCCAGATCTTTCTAAAGACTGCTCCTGTCATTTCCCAATACCAGTGGATTTCCTAAACAATTTGGCCAAACAATTGCATGCAAATGGCAAGCCCAGGTGTTAAGAGGATGCCTTGCCTTACAGTGAGATCCCCATCCCAAAGAAATAAACAAATACAATAGAGCCAGAGATTTTTGTTAGATCTTCTAATGAAAACACATGCTTTCTCCTACTTTGCTCCCGTGGTCATTGATTCACAAATTAGATTGCTTCCAAATCTCTCCAGTTCATTCTTCATCAATTATGGGCAGAGAAGTAAGTTTTCTGTTGCTGTTTTATTGGTATGATTTTACAATCCTTCATTTAGAAACATACAATTCATATACCTAACAAACATCCCAACTATCTCAGATTTTTCTTTAACTCAGAGTTCTGTTCTTTCCTGCAGAGAAATTGCACTTGAAAATTATCTCCTTGTGTCTTGAATAAGATGAATAAACATGTACTTTAAAGAGGCACCGTCACACAGAAAATAAACTATAAAACAGAGCAATATTTGCAGTTATGAATACATATCATAGGTTCATGTGTTTATTGTCTTAATCAAATGAAATTGATGTAAGACAAGTTTTAATTCTCAAAGACACAAGAATACTGCATAAGAATATTTGGGAACTGTATTTGGATTTGAAAAAATAGCTCAGTCCTTTCTTCTGAAGAGACTTACTTTCTTCCCTGCACAGTACCAGCTGGAAAGTCACAGTATTTGATGGAGTGTTGAGAGGGCTCCTCTAGCACAGCATGAATCCTTTTCTTACTCTTTATAAAACCAAGTCAAAGGAAATTATTTTTCTTTATAAGCCTATCATACAATTTTAAGTCAATGGTAGAATTCATAATAACTTTACTAATAGCAACAGGGTTGAACATTCACATCGCTATACGCTATTAAGCCCTTGATTAGCTACTTTGGATTTCATAATAACTCCTGCTCATTTCTCTAGTCTCTTTTTCCTCCTCCGTCTGTACTTGCTAACCACACTGGATTTTTTTAATATTCTCATGCATACCTTGCTCTTTCCCATCAATAGATACCTGCCCATCTTTTGGTTGTTGTTCTTAATTTGCTCAGAGTTTCTCTCTCTACATCATCACACAACACTCATGCATACCTTATCTTTGTGTAGTGACTGGCTAGTGATTTCTAGTCATTCTTTTGTATTTTTTTTTATAATTTTTATTTTCCCACTGTACAGCGAGGGGGTCAGGTTATCCTTACATGTATACATTACAATTACATTTTTCCCCCACCCTTTCTTCTGTTGCAACATGAGTATCTAGACAAAGTTCTCAATGCTATTCAGCAGGATCTCCTTGTAAATCTATTCTAAGTTGTGTCTGATAAGCCCAAGCTCCCGATCTCTCCCACTCCCTCCCCCACCCATCAGGCAGCCACAAGTCTCTTCTCCAAGTCCATGATTTTCTTTTCTGAGGAGATGTTCATTTGTGCTGGATATTAGATTCCAGTTATAAGTGATATCATATGGTATTTGTCTTTGTCTTTCTGGCTCTCTTTTGTATTTTTAAACATTCCCGCCTTAAAAAGATTGAGTGTACTTGTCACACATTTGTGTTGCATATTTGTAATCTTTGTGCCATATTCATCCTCCCTGATAGATTACAAACTTCCCAAGGCAGAGACAACATCTGTCTTATTCAGAATTCTGTCTCCCCTTCTGCTGCTTCAACATGGTTAAAGCCCCAAGACCTTAACTTCTGCAGAAAGTAAGAAAACAAAAAACAATACTTTCAAAGATTTTTTTGTTAGTTACAAGTCCTGGATTTGTGTAAATATGAAATTTTTTCTTTTCTGTTTTATGGCTGCACCTGTGGCATATGGAAGTTCCTGGGCTAGGGGTTGAATCCAAGCTGCAGGCATATGCCACAGCCACAGCAATGCCAGATTCAAGCTACATCTGTAACCTACACCGCAGCTTGTGGCAATGCTGGATTCTTAATTCAGTGAGTGAGGCCAGGGACTGGACTCACATCCTCATAGATACTAGTCTGGTTCTTAACCCCCCCGAATCGCAATGGAACTCCTGGAATTATTTTTTTAATGAGCTCTTAGATGATAAAGTAAGGTATTTAAATTTTTTTAAAAATCTGTGCTATAAAATACTATATTTAGGCTGTCCAATATACTGCACAAAAACAGAATGGGAAATATCTGACATCAGAACTGTTAAAAAGAGTTACAACTTAGAACAAATTACTTTAATTGGACAGGAAGAACTATGTTGTATACTGTGTATTAGTTTTTGCATTGGTTCTTATTTGCTCATAGCTTAGTTTTCTGACACTTATGCTTCCAAAAGTGTAGATTTGTGGTATTCTCATATTAGTTTGACTTTCTCTTAATCATTGTTACATAACTCTTATTTTTTTTTAAAACCCTGGTTTTCACTTTTCCTTTGTTTGAAGACTTTCATTGCTTTTGATTTGGTGGGAAGACAGTGTGGCTTTGGTATCTCTACATTTTTATTTATGCTTCCTCAAGTCTTTTTTTTTTTTTTAATTCTTGAGAAGTAAATAATTCCAGTAAATGCCTATAAATCCATAGAAAGAAAACTTGCATATATACACAGAACATGCACTTGGTTATTAGGAGGCAATATTGTGCACAATTTATTATTCTGTCTTGCACAGAGCCTAGTATGGGGGCTTTCACATAGATGCCACTGAAATGACTTCACTAAAATAGAAAGTTATTCTACTAGTGCAATGCATTTAGATATAAGAAGAGGGGAGAGAAGGATGAGTACCCCTTGTCACAGGGAGGGCAGAGGGGAAATCTGTGTCATACTACTTGGGATTTTCTAAAACCCAAAGAAAGAGGGGAGGTGTTGTGCTTGTAAGCTTTGTGTCAGATGCCCATGGTTAGAAATCTGGCTCTGTCACTGACTATGAGACCTTCGCTAACTTGCTCAAGCTCTCTGAGCCTTGATTTCCTCACCTGTAAATAAAGAGAACACTATATGCAATCTATATTGAGGAATTCATTCAAACAACATTTATGAAATTTTGTCAGTCATTGTCCAAAGGGCTTTTTGGTATTAGTCATTTAATCCTTACTATAGCACTATTAACTTGTCATCACCCATCTTATATATGAGAGGATCCAAGGCTTAGGGAGATTAAGCAATTAATCACGACGTGCAATAAATGATTGGCCTAAGACTATGCTTTAAAAGTTTCTAGCACGCATGTAAATCTCTTGGCTGTAATGGTCTTTGTTTCATTAAAATATTTCACTGTATCTTGACATAATATTGAAGTTTATTTTTATTAGTGTTTTACCGACACTGGAACAATAGTATATCACATCAAAGGTGAAACAATAATCTATTATCATCCTGATGGGAAGTCCCAATGAGAGGTGAACATTTCTCACAGGTTACACTTCAAGGTAAAATATCTGTGTTAATATTATTTAGAGGTGAAGGTTGATATAGACAATAACATTTGGAAATAATTAAACAAAATTGTACAAAATTTCTCCCATGACTCATTACAATTATCTCACCATGGGATAGCATATGATAATGCAAAGAAAGATAGCTATAATTAATTTCCATATATCAAGGATTTTATTTTAAACTTTCCTATTCAAGAGACGTAACCTTTTTTTTCAGTCACCAGTATTTACTTTGAGGCCTATCCATGGGGACGATCTGTGATATTCTTCTGTACTGTTCTATGGCAGGTGCTTAGTAAGTACTGATTAATTGTGACAATGAATGTTGCCAGCCCTAATTTTTATGGCATGGTTTTTAACATATTTTTTTGTATGCGAATGTGTTCAGTGAGGGCCATATCTTTTGGATAAAATTAACATGGGAGAAAATATGTTTCTCTCTTCAGTTGTAAATACCAAAAAACGTTTTCTTTAAATTATATTATATTTTTTATTTCTTACAGCTCCACGAAGAAGATTAGCAAGTCAAGGACCAGAAAGATAATCTACACTGGAAGCTGTACCAAGACAGGATGAATTCTGCCCATAGAAAATGAGTCCTGTGTAAATCCTTGCTTCTCAAAAGAAGTTCAAATCTAAATCTAAACTAACTGCCATTAGGGGAGTTCCCATGTGGCACAGTGGAAATGAATCCGACTAGGAACCATAAGGTTACAGGTTCAATCCCTGGCCTTGCTCAGTGGGTTAAGGATCCGTCATTGCTGTGAGCTGTGGTGTAGGTTGTAGATGTGGCTTGGATCTGGCATGGCTGTGGCTGTGGCCTTAGGCTGGCAGCTGTAGCTCCGATTAGACCCCTAGCCTGGGAACCTCCATATGCCGCAGGTGTGGCCCTAAAAAGGACAAAAGACAAAAAACTCTAAAACAACAACAACAACAAAAACCTAACTGCTATTAATACTTTATGTTAGGAAAATGACAGGGAAGGTATAATTCAAATCATCCTCCACCATTACTGGATTTTCCTATAACATTTTTTGAAGAGAGGAAAGAAGAAAGGTTACATGGAAAGAAGAAACCATCATATAATGAACACTAGCTATGGCTAGGCATTTCCAAATTGGCTGCTGTGTGGAATATTTCAGTAACTCAAGAATTTAGCATACGGTACCGTAACATAAGAAAAAAAATGATTAGAATTTCTAAACACTGACATATCAAAATTTGGATACAGGCCTCTTTTTTTGTCAACTCTTAGTTATCTTGCCCATATATTTTGATGGATGCTTGAGGTCCTATTGGTGCCATGGGAAAGACAGAACTCCATGAGTTCTAATAGAGATTATCCGGTTAAGGGCTGAGAACTGCTTGGTGACATGAGAGACTGTGTTGTGCATGGAGAGATTGAAACAATGAATTCGCTATAGTAGGGAGAACATGGCTAAGTTTCAAACCAAAATGAACTCAGCCTAGCAAAGAATAAAACCAAATCTCAAAATCTAAAAGGATCCAACAGAAATGTAAATGTTTAACAGAACAAAACATAACACCTTTGAAGGAGAGACTGCATAACCAGACACCCTTGTGCTTGTGCATGATCCTGAGCTCACACTCCAGAGTTCAGTGACCCATCAGGAAGACAAAAACAAAGGAAACAACCCTAAGTATGAGATTTTCCATCAGTAGAAAATCAAAGAAAAAGAGAAATCTTGAGAGCAGTCAAGAAGAAAATAGATTACCTTCTGAGAAAAAAAATATATACATTTTATACTTGACCTATCATTAAGAACAATGGTGGCCAGAGACAAAAAACAGCACCTTTAAACTAGCATAAGAAAAGCAAGTGTGAAACAAGAGTAATTCTACAGATGTACAGAAAAATACATTTAAAAAAAATAGAGTAAAATAAAGACACTTTCAAACCAATAAAATTCTTAACAAATTCATACCAGCAGGTTTTTTTTTTAAAAAACTACAAGAAATGTTAAATCAGTTTTATTAGCATAAAGAAAAATAAGATCAAGCAAAACCTTGGTTTTACAAGAAATAATGAAATACATCAGAAAGGATAAATACATGGATTTTACAAAAGATTGTTTCTCTTTATTAAAATTATTTCAATTTATTTGAAAGGCAATTCTTAAGGCAAAAATAATAGCATGGAATTTTGAGATTTATTACAATATTTATTAAAATATATAAAAGTGACAGAAAGATATTGGTAATAAATGTAATTTTACTAAGTTTCTTACATTTTATGTGAAATGGTACACTACTAACTCTGTAGACTGCACAACTTAAGGATGCTTATTATAGTTGCTACAACTATAAAAATAATACAAAGAGGTATAAAAATTGAGGCATTAAAATGAAAATTTAATCAAAAAAAGAAATAACTCAAAATAAGTTAGTAAAGGAGGAACAGAATGAAAACATAAAAGAAAAGTTACTTGGGAACACAAATGTAATGCAAATAGCTCACTGAATTGCTAATCCTACCATACTAATAAATATAATAAATATAAATGAACTAAATGCTTCAATTTTTAGAAAGATACATTCAGACTGGATAAAAAGTAAGACCATATGTATAAGAGGCAGATAACAAAGGCATGGACAGGGGAAAATGGTAAAAGATAGGCTATGCAGATAAGAAACATAATAAGATGTTGCCTATATTAATATCATGCAAAAAGGATTTATTTATCAGAAAGGTAGAATAATGCTTAAAATGTTCACTTATAAAAGAACTAAAAAATATGGAGAAAAGCCTGATGAGGACAAAGAGAAATAGATAAATTCACAAATGTAGCTGAGGATTTTAACACTTCTCTCCAAGTATCTGATAGAACAGATTTGAATGAACTTGTCAACCAATCTGGCCTAATTTACACTGATGGAGCCAATAACTCAGATAACATAATACTTTTCAAGTGCACATAAAATGATTACCAATTTTTTTTCAAGAAAAAAAATAAGTTTTCAATACTATTTGAAAACTGAAATATTGCATAGTAAGTTCTCTCACCTCAATAGAATTAGAGTAGAATTAGATTGGAAATCAGTAACAGTAAGGCATCTAGAAAATAGCTCAGTATGAAATTAAGCAGTACATTTTATAATAATTTATGAGAAAAAAAGAGATCACAATTATATTAAAAGAGTTTAAAGTCAATGATAGGAATTCAGGTTGTGGCTCAGAGGGTTAAGGACCCTACATTGTCTCTATAAAGATGCATGTTCAATCCCTGGCCTCACTTAGTGGGTTAAGGATCTGGTGTTGCTGTAAGCTGTGGTGTGTGGCATAGGCTGCAGCTGCAGCTCCAACTTGACCCCTGGCCCAGGAACTTCCATATGCCACAGGTGTGGCTGTAAAAAGAAAAAAATCAATGATAAAGATTATTTACCAACCAAATTTGTGAAATGCATAAAAAGAGAGACATAAAAACATATAGCTTCAAATGCATATATTAGTACATAATAGATATATTAAATAATGCATTTCTTCCTTAAATATGTAGAAGATAAAATTAAACTAAAATTAAGCAGAAAGAAGGAAAAAATAAAGACAGAGGCAGAAATCAGTGAAGTAGGAAAATTTTGAAAACAAAAAATTTATAAATCAAAAGGACTAAAATGGATAAATCTTTAGCTAGATTATACAATATAAAAAGAGAGGAGATAGAAATTATCAGTATCAGAAATGCAAGAGAGGACATTAACTCAGATCTTATAGACATGAAAATGTCAATTTAACAGCTTTGATGAAATGGATAATAACCTTAAAACACACAAATTAACAAAACTGACCCAAGAAGTAGAAAATGTGCATACCACTAACCCTGTAAAAATAATAATTTGAAACTTCCCCTCCAAAAAAAAATCCTCTCTAGTCTTTTAAATTATACAAAACTTTTATGTTAAATAATATTAAAACTTTGGCATAAAAATATTAATTTTATAAAAAATATTTTGTGAAATAGAAGAACACATCCCTAACCCATTTCATGACTCTAGAGTAATACTTTTTGTATAAATATTGGTACCGAAACCTGAAAAAAAACTTCACCAGAAAGTAAAATTACAAAATAGTTACCATCATGAACATAGTTTGAAAACTCCTTAATAAAAAATATATTGAAAGGAGAATGCATCTAGACTAAGTAGGGTTCATTGCAAGAATACAAGTTTGTTTTAATATTTAACAATTAATCAGTATACTGCAGCACAGTTATAAAACGAAAGGAAAAAAGTGTGAGAAGGTAAGTAGAAGATCATCACTATAAAGGCAGAAAAAGCATTTGACCAAATTCAATAGCTGTTCATGATAAATGCTGTCAAAAAATTAGAGGTAGAAGTAAACTTCCTCAAACTTATAAAGTGTTATTTATAAAAACCTTTAACTAATATCATCCTTACAGGAGAAACAATAACCATTTTCCTGTTAAGATTAGGAACCACGAAGAATGATTATTTTCTCTATTTCTCTTTTACATTAATTATATCATTATATGGCACAATAAGTACAATTTGCAAGGTCCGTGTGCAAAATGCAATTGCATTTCTATATATTAGGAAGGAACAAATGGAAATTTAAATTATCGATTTGAAAAAGCATTTATTAAAAATATAGCAAAAGGAATGCAAGGCCCTTTGCTGAAAATTATAAAATATTGCTAAGAAAAAAAAATGAAGAACTAAGAGCTACTTCATGTTCACTGGAATAATATTATCAACATGTCTGTTTACCTTATGTGATTTACAAATTCAAAGTAATTTTGATCAAAATTTGACTAGTTTGTCATTTCTATGGAACCAAAATCAGTTTTTAGAAGTCTCCATAAGGTATAGGCTCTTGTAAAACCCAGTTCTTCCTTGTTAAGTCTGTCACAACTAACTGAATCATTTTCCCACAGGAATTCATGCTTACATTAAGCATGCCTGCATGCTACATTAATTAAACATTAAGTAGAAATAATGTTTTAAGCATTAATCACATTCAAAGATCTTTTTTTAAATCAAAAAGACTCTGGAATTAATTGGAAATGAAAGTTAATGTTAGAGTTTTTCCCCCTTCATATCAATCATCCAATCATCAAAAGGCACTTGACTGGTAACTGATACAAACTAGTCATAAATAGAAGATGATTAATCTTTTATTTATACTTTAAGCTTTTCAAAGATAACTTTAAATTGCTAACTATTATTTCAAGCCAACTGAAGTTTATTAATGTATTTACTCAACCATAATTCCTGCTCTTTGAAGCCTATTTCATGCTAAACTTGTCATTACCTGCAGTAGGATTTATTATGTTAAAAAACTACCAAATATTTAAATTTGGGGGCACCTGAATTACTGTGGTTTTCATTAGTAGATTTGAAAATGTGAAGAATAGGAAAATCTTACCAGATACAATAAAAAAACCGGGCCTAAAATTAAATTTATACAGAGCCAGTAGAACATGGATTATGTAAATCCAAGTTGGCAGATATTTTTATTTTCTTTTTATCTTGAAAGTGAAACAAACACACATTAATGAAGCAAAGATGAAGCCATTTCCTGAATAAAGATTTCTCATCTTTCAGAGCCTTGTTGGAAAAGTTAGCCTTCGCACAATCATTTAGACATATTTTACTTTTCTTAACCTTGAACTCATTCCATTAAAGTCACAGAATCTGTTAAGTAACCTAAACAAATTTTGTTGAAAACAATTCTTTGACATGCAAAATGGATTTTTGTCTTGCTCTACCTAAGTCATTATTATTAAAAATGTCAGTAAATTTTGCCTGCTGGGAACACCGATTTTCCTTCAATCTTATTCAAAACTCTGTATTGAATATTTTACAAGCTGCAGTGGATCTTTGCTTTTTAAAATTACAGACTGTGAAACCTATGTTGGTATTTTGCTAAATAGTTTTGCACATATCCGGCATTTACAGAAAAAAAAAATGAGAAAACCATTCTTGGATGATTATAATCTTGTATGTGACTTCCATAATAAAAAATAATAAGGTTTCATCAAGAGAGCAGGTTGTGTCCCTCCACAGTTCACACACACAAACACACACACACACACACTCAGTTTATAAGCTCCTGTTCCATTGTGTGTCACATGGTCCCTCAAATACTTCAAATATTATCAAATCTCTCTCTTTCAATCCTACCCTCCTGCCCTGCCCCCAGGTAACACTGAGAGACTTATTCATTAGGGTCATGTAGCAACAATTTATGTACTGAATTTCTTTTGTTTCAATCTGCCTTACCTATTGGTTTACTATAGCTTTATAAATTTTTAGTGCATGCTTTCAGAATGCTAAGTCTACCCTAAGAACTGCTAAATTTGCAGTTGGAGAAATTAAAAGGTATTCAAGGAGAAAACAGAAAATAGGATTTGTGAGAAGGAAGTAAACAGAGGAACACAGAAATACTGAAATTTCACTTTAAATATTTGGGATTTGTACAATGAAGTTATTAGTGACTGAAAAACATTAAATCAGATAAATATTAAACTAAATATTTATATATACCTATAAATACATCTATATTTCTGAATCTGTCCATTTATTCATATATTTAACCTAAATCTGTATTCATATATACTTTCATATCTATATCTAGGTATTCAAAAACACATATTCACACTAATACCTTCAGTTTCATTCCAACGCCATGCACTTATTCTAGCTTTTGGCATTATTCAATTTTGACTTTCTCCTCTGACAAAAAGACTAATTCTCCTTAATCACAATATTCACTTAAAATTTCATTCCATAAGATACATCAAGTCATTTCAGAATGACTAATGCATAGCATTGTGGAAAATAAGCCTAGTAACTAGAGTCATTAAACACACACGCACTTTTTGTATTTAGCCTGAGGGTATACAGTAAAAGGACTGTGCTCAAGAATTATTCCCCCAACCCCAATATGTTTATATTACTATCTGAAATATGGTTAGATTCATGTGCTTCTTTTCATATTACATTTCCCTCTAATTCTTGCTGTTTCTCTTTATTATTGGCTTTTTCAAGTATATCAAACAGAACCTGATTCTAAAAGCCAAAGTTATTTTTATTTTTATTCTTTTTTTTTTTTTTTTTTTTTTGGTCTTTTGCCTTTTCTAGGGCCACTCCCGCGGCATATGGAGGTTCCCAGGCTAGGGGTCTAATCGGAGCTGTTGACACCAGCCTACTCCAGAGCCACAGCAACGCGGGATCCAAGCCATGTCTGTGAACTACACCACAGCTCACGGCAACGCCGGATCCTTAACCCACTGAGCAAGGCCAGGGATCGAATCTGCAACCTCATGGTTCCTAGTCGGATTCGTTAACCACTGTGCCATGACGGGAACTCCTTATTTTTATTCTTTTATAATGATTTTTATTTTTTCCACTATAGCTGATTTACAGTGTTCTTTCAGTTTTCTGCTGCATAGCCAGGTGACCCAGTCACACATACATGTATACCTTCTTTAACATGCTCCATCACAAGTGACCAGACATAGTTCCCAGTGCTATACAGCAGGATCACACTGCGTACCCATTCCAAAGGCAATAATTTACATCTATTAACCCCAAATTCCCAGTCCCTCCTACTCCCTCCTCCTCCCTCTTGGTAACCACAAGTCTGTTCTCCAAGCCATGATTTTCTTTTCTGTGGAAAGGGTCATTGTGCCTTATATTAGATTCCAGATATGTGATATCATATGATATTTGTCTTTCTCCTTTTGACTTACTTCACTCAGTATGAGAATCACTAGTTCCAGCCATGTTGCTGCAAATGGCATTACTTTGTTCTTTTTTAAGGCTGAGTAGTATTCCATTGTGTATATTTACCACATCTTCTTAATCCAATCATCTGTCAATGGACATTTGGGTTGTTTCCATGTCTTTGCTATTGTGAATAGTGCTGCAATGAACAGGCAGGTGCATGTGTCTTTTTCAAGGAAAGTTTTGTCTGGGTATATGCCCAAGAGTGGGATTGCTGGGTCATATGGTAATTCTATGTATCATTTTCTAAGGTACCTCCATATTGTTTTCCATAGTGGTTGTACCAATTTACATTCCCACCAACAGTTCAGTAGGGTTCCCTTTTCTCCATAACTTCTCGAACATTTGCCATTTGTGGACTTATTAATGATGGCCATTCTGACTGGTGTGAGGTGGTACCTCATAGCAGTTTTGATTTGTGTTTCTCTAATAATCAGGGAGGTTGAGAATTTACTTAGAATGTTACCACTCAGTTCCCTTCTACCTCAGTTCTCTTCCTTGATACACTCCTGCACCTTCCCTTTCTCTCATCCTTTCATCCAGTTCCCCTGCATCCTCACAAGAGCCAATCTCATGTATTTCTAATTTGTCTTTCCCATTTTTCTTTTGGCACAAATGAGTGGGTCTGTATCTATGTGTATAAATGTTTTTTATCCTTAATTTTTTACA
This sequence comes from Sus scrofa, assembly GCF_054392235.1. Taxonomy (NCBI): domain Eukaryota; kingdom Metazoa; phylum Chordata; class Mammalia; order Artiodactyla; family Suidae; genus Sus; species Sus scrofa. Next base: position 141,844,177 of record NC_139396.1, on the reverse strand, counting down.
CAAAAGGTAACATATATAAATGTTCATTTGCACTTTGTTTTTTGCAATCAGAAATACATCCAGGGAATAACTCCTCATATGTTCATGAAGACCCTCCTCATTTTTTATAAAGCTTGTATAGTCCTCCACTGGGTTTGAACTATTCTCTTATATATGAACATTTAATTTGTTTTCACTACATATAAACAATGCTGTAATGACTGTGTGTGTGTGTGTGTGTGTGTGTGTGTGTGTGTGATATTGCTTGAGGTGTATTTTCAGGGTAAATTCCTAGAAGTAGAATCAATCACCAGGCAAATACAGATGTCGTTTTGTAGTATCACTAAATCTCCTTTTCATAGTTCTGTAAAAATATCTCTTCCCACCAGCAATATGTAGCATATGAGAGTGATTTTCTCCCCACAGTATGATAAACAGGACAACAGAAGGTATTATTATATTTATATCCATTGCTGTATTTATCTATATAAATATATATAGATGCCATTGATAATGTATATCAATACTGATTTATATATATTTGATAAAATATATATGTATATATCAATAATATATATATATAATATATATATAATATGTTAAAATAGTGTCTGGTATAGTTTTAATTAAGCAACAAATTTTATTTATTTATTTGTTTATTTATATATTTAATTTTATTTTTGCTTTTTAGGACTGTCCCCACGGCATATGGAGGTTCCCAGGCAAGGCACAGCAATGTCAGATCCAAGCTGTGTCTGCAATTTACACCACAGCTCACAGCAACACCAGATCCCTGACCCACTGAGTGAGACCAGGGATTGAACTTTATGGTCTTATAATCATTTCCACTGAGGCACAATGGGAATTCCATAAGCAACAAATTTTAATAATTGAATCTAATCACGAAGGCCTAGTAGGCGAAGAAGAAATATGGTAAAAGAAAGACTACATAATATTGCTCAAATGATTTCAATTATTTATTTCTTCCCAAATAATAGTTTTATTTGTCTCTCTTCTTTCTTTACACATACATTATTTCATTGCCTTATTGTATTTTCATGTCTTGCCTCAATCAAGGTCACAAAGTTACACTCCCATATTTTCTTCTATACATTTTGTAGGTTTAGCTCTTAAATTTAGATCTATGATCCATTTTGAGATTTTTATTTCATGTGAACTCGTGTATCCTTTCTTTCTTTTTACAATTCATTGGAAATTCCATTGTTCCCCCTTGTTATGTTGGCATGTTTACTATTAATCAATTGACCTTATGTGTACTGACCAATTTTAGGATATATATTTTATTTTCTATATATATATATATATATCATTATATTAATACTATGCAGCTTTGATTACTGTAGCTTTATAGTAAAGGTTTTGAATTTGGTCAGTCTTCCAAGTTTGTTCTTTTTTTTTCAATCAGTTTGACTATGCTAATTTTTTATCACTATATAAATTTTAAGTCAACTTAATGCCTATAATAATTCCTGGTGGGACTGTGATTTTGTTGAATTTATAGATTAAACTGGTGAAAACTATCATCTGAATAATATTGTTTTCTTGTGTGTGAGCATTGTATCTTATTCCACATGATGGTTAATTTTGTGTCAAGTTGGCTGGGTGGTGAAGTGCCAAGATATTTGGTAAAACATTTTTCAGTTGTGTCTGGGAGGGGGTTTAGAATAAGATTAACATTTGAATTGGTAGACCTACTAAACTGATATTCCTAACGCAGATGTGCCTCATCCAGACAGTTACAGGTCTGATTAGAAAAAAATAGCTAAATAAGAATATACTCTTCCTTTTTGACTTCCTCTGAGCTATTTCATCACATTTTTTTCTTTGGACTCGCATTGTCTCTTTCTGACCACAGTGGTATGAAATTAGAAATTACATTCAGAGGGAAAAAATGGAAAAAGTACAAACATGCATAGGATAAACAATGTTACTAAAAAACCAATGGGTCAATGCATAGTTAAAGATGAAATAAGAGGAGTTCTCATCATGGCACAATGGAAATGAAACTGAGTAGTATCCATGACAATGTGGGTTCAATCTCTGGCCTTGCTCAGTGGGTGAGGGATTCTGCACTGTCAAGAGCTATGGTGTAGGTCAAATCCCATGTGGCTGTGGCTGTGGTGTAGGCTGGGCAGCTGTAGCTCTGATTTGACCCCTAGCCTGGGAACTTCCACATACCATGGGTGCAGCCCTAAAAAGCAAATAAAATAAAATAAAATAAAAGTAAAATAAAGACGAAATAAGAAAAAACCTCAAGATAAATGAAAATGCAAACACAAGCTTCAAAAAAAAAAAAAAATAATAATGGAATGTACCAAAAGCCATTCTAGGAGAGAGTTGTAGTAATACTGGCCTAACGTCAAGAAACAAACTAACACAATCAACTACTTAACTACCACCTAAAATAATTAGAAAAGGAACAAAGCCCAAAATTAGCAGAAGGAAGGAAATAAAGATCACAGAGAAAAGAAACTAAAGAGAAACAAAAATGAGAAGCTAAATGAAAACAAAACCTAGTTATTTGAAAACAAACAAATCTGATAAACTTTTAACAAGCCTAATCAATAGGAAGTAAAAAAAGAAATTAGAGTAATAACAATCAATACCACAGCATACCAAAAAAAAAAAAGATTCTATAATAGTCATATGCCAAAAAATTAGGAAATCCAAGAAAAAAGGACAGATTTCTGGAAACACACAACCTATGAAAACTGAATCAGGGAGAAAAAATATGAACAAATTAATTACAAATAGTAAAGTTTAATTTTTAATAAAAAATAAATTCCAAAAAAGAAAAGTCCAGGATTGGATGGTTTCATGGGGGAAGTTCTATCAAAAATATAAAGAAGAGCTTTTGGTATGGAGCTGCAGAAGGTGTTTATAAATTTTGGAGATTAATCCCTTGTCAGTCGATTCATTTGCAAAGATTTTCTCCCATTCTGTGGGTCATCTTTTCATTTTGTTTAGGGTTTCCTTTGCTGTGCAGAAACTTTGAAGTTTGATTAGGTCCCATTTATTTATTTTTGTTTTTATTTTCAATACTCTAAGAGGTGGATCTGAGAAGATGTTGCTGTCGTTTCTGTCAGAGAGTGTTTGGCCTATGTTTTCCACTAAGAGTTTGATAGTGTCTGGTCTTATATCTAGGTCTTTCATCCATTTGGAGTTTATTTTTGTGTATGGTGTTAGGGAGTGTTCTAATTTCATTCTTTTCCATGTGGCTGTCCAGTTTTCCCAGCACCACTTATTGAACAAGCTGTCCTTTCTCCATTGTATAGTCTTGCTTCCTTTGTCATAGATTAGTTGGCTGTAGGTGCGTGGGTTTAATTCTGGGCTTTCTATCCTGTTCCACTGATCTATATGTTTGTCTTTGTGCCAGTACCATGCAGTTTTGACAACTGTTGCTTTGTAGTATAATCTGAAGTCCCGGAGCCTGATTCCTCCAGCTCCATTTTTCTTTCTCAGGATGTCTTTGGCTATTCTGGGTCTTTGTGCTTCCAAACAAACTTTAAAATACTTTGTTCGAGTTCTGTGAAAAATGTCCTTGGTAATTTGATAGGGATTGCATTGAATCTGTAGATTGCCATGGGTAGTACAGTCATTTTGATAATATTAACTCTTCCAATTCATGAGCATGGTATATCTTTCCATCTCTCTGTGTCATCTTTTATTTCTTTCATCAGTGGCTTATAGTTTTCAGAGTACCGGTCTTTTGTCTCTTTAGATAGGTTTACTCCTAGGTTTTTTATTCTTTTGGATGCGATGGTAAACAGGATTGCTTCCCTAATTTCTCTTTCTGCTCTTTCATTATTAGTGTATAGAAATGCCATTGATTTCTGTGTATTAATTTTGTATCCTGCAACTTTGCCAAATTTATGGATGAGTTCGAACAGTTTTCTGGTAGAGTCTTTAGGATTCTCTAGGTATAGTGTCATGTCATCTGCAAATAGTGGTAGTTTTACTTCTTCCTTTCTAATTTGGATTCCTTTTCAAAAAAATGGGCAGAAGATCTAAACAGATAGTTCTCCAAAGAAGACATACAGATGGCCAAAAAACACATGAAAAGATGTTTGACATCACTCATTATTAGAGAGATGCAAATCACAACCACTATGAGGTACCACCTTACATCAGCCAGAATGGCCATCATCCAAAAGTATACAAACAATAAGTGCTGTAGAGGGTATGAAGAAAAAGGAACCCTGTTACACTGTTGGTGGGATTTTAAATTGGTGCAACCACTTGGAAAACAGTATGGAGACTCCTCAGAAAACTAAAAATAGAACTACTATTTGATCCAGTAATCCCACTCCTGGGCATCTATCCAGAGAAAACCACAACTTGCAAAGACACATGTACTCCAATGTTCATTGCAGCACTGTTTTCAATAGCCAAGACATGGAAACAACCTAAATGTCCATCGACAGAGGAGTGGATCCAGAAGATGTGGTACATATACACAATGGAATATTACTCAGCCAGTAAAAGGAATGAAATACCGGCATTTTTAGCAACATGGATGGACCTAGAAACTATCATGCTAAGTGAAGTCAGCCATAAAATGAGACACCAACATCAAATGCTTTCACTGATATGTGGAATCTGAAAAAAGGACAGATGGAACTTCTTCACAGAACAGATGCTGACTCACAGACACTGAAAAACTTATGGTCTTCAGAGGAGACAGTTTGAGGGGTAGGGAGATGTGCTTGTACTGTGGGATGGAAATCCTGTGAAATTGGATTTTCATGATCATTATACAACTACAGATGTGATAAATTCATTTGAGTAATAAAAAATATTAAAAAAATAAAAGATGGTTTCTAACAAATTAAACCTTTATTGTATCTCTGGAAAAACAAAATAAACACCATTGTTTCCTCAAAAAAAAATATACAGAAGAGCTAATGTATGTCTTCTTAAACTATTCTAAAAATTTGAAGACTATGGAATACTCCAAAATTTGCTTTCAGATGCTATCATTACCTTGATACCAAAACTAGACAAAAACACTACCAAAAAAAAGAAAAGAAAAGAAAATGATAGGCCAGTATCTCTGATGAATATAGACACAAAAATTCTCAACAAAACATTAGGAAAATGAATCCAATGTTATATAAAATGACCATACACGGCAATCAAGTAGGATTTATTCCATGGGTTTCAGTATTTGCAAATCAATCAACATGATAAACCACATCAACAAAGGAAGGATGAAAATCACAAGATCATCTGAATGGACACAAAAAATCATTTGATATTTTCAACATCTCTTCACGATAAAACTCTTATCAAAGTTACTTTGTAAACTCTTATCTAAGTTGGTATGGTTGGTACAGAGAAACACAACTTAATAAAGTCAATTCTAACAAACCTACAGCTAACATCATACTCAACAGTGAAAAACTGAAAACATTTCCTCTAAAATCAGGAACAACGATGCCCACAGTTTGCATGTCCATTTAGCACAATGTTTTAAGCACTAGCTGTAGCAATCAGACAAGAAAAAGAAATAAAATACACCCAATTGTAAGAGAAGGAATAAAACTGTCATTATTTGTACATGACATGATACTAAATGTAGAATAAAGTTTTTAGTCAAATACTCTTAGAACTAATAAAAGCATTCAGTAAAATTACATGATGCAGGATCAACATACAGCAATCAGCTGTTTTCAATACACTAAGCATAAGAAAGAGAAAGCAAGAAAACAATCCCATATAAAATCATATCAAAATGAATAAAAAATTTAAAAGGAAGTGAAAGATCTACACTATGAAAACTATAAAATACTGGTGAAGGAATTTATTATACAAAGAAATATAAAGATATCTCATGTTCTTGAACTGGAATAATACTATTTACTTCATACTGAGAGAAATCTACAAATTTAATATCTACCTATCAAAATACTCAAAACATTTTTCTTCTCAGAACTGGAACAAATGGTCCTAAAATTTATATGGTATCACAAAGCACCCAAAATAGCCAATGAAATTTTGAGAAATATGGTGGTGGTCTCTCACACTCCTTGACTTCACACTATATTACCAAGGCATAGTAATCAAAACAGTACATCACTGGCATAAAACAAGACACATAGATCACTGGAACAAAATAGAGGGCCCGGAAATAAATCCACAAAATTATGGGCAATTAATATACAATTAATAAGGCAAGACCATATAATGGAGAAAAGAGGATCTCTTCAATATGTAGTGCAGAGAAAGACTTGAAACCATAAAACTCCTAGAAGCGAACATAGGCAGAAGACTTTTTGACACAAATCATTGCAGATTTTTTATGTATCCTAAGGCAAAATAAATAAAAGTAAAAATAAACAAATGGGACCTAATTAAACTTAAAAGCTTTTTTTTTTGCATAGAAAAGGAAACTGTTGCTTAAATGAAAAGACAATCTATTACTGGAAGAATATGTTTGCAAAAGATATGATCAACAAGCTATTGTTTTATTTTATGTTTGTCCTTTTAGAGCCACACCCATGGCACATGGACGTTCCCAGGCTAGGGTTTGAATTGGAACGACAGCTGCTTGCCTACACCACAGACACAGCAACATCAGATCTGAACCATGTCTGCAACCTACACTACAGCTAATGGCAATGCTGGATCCTTGACCCACTGAGCACGGCCAGGAATCAGAAAACACTTCCTTATGGATTTGAATCTGGTTGGTTTTGTTATCACTGAGCTACAATGGGAACTACACCAAATGGTTGTTATTCAAAATACATAAACAGTTTATACAACACAATAGCAAGAAAATAAACAATCAGATTAATAAATGGGCAGAAGACTGGAATAGAAATTTTACCTGAGAAGATTTACTGATGCCTAACAGGCACTCGAAAAGTCTTAACATCACTAATCATTAGACAAATGCATATCAAAACCACAGTAAGATATCACCTGACACAAGTGAGAAGGACTGTCATCCAAAAGTCTATGAATAACACATGTTGACAGGATGTGGAAAAAAGAAAACCCTTGTACACAGTTGGTGGGAATGTAAATTGGTTCAGCCACTATGAAAAGTAGTATGGACTTTCCATAAAAACCTAAAAATAGAACTACAATATAATACAGCAATTCCACTCCTGAGTATATATCTGAAAGAATAAAAACACTAATTGGAAAAGATGCATACACCCAATGTTCACAGAAGCATTATTTACAATAGTTTAGATATGGAAACAATCTAAATGTCCATCACTAGAGGAATGGATAAAGAAATGTGGTGTGTATATACATATATACTACTAGCCATTAAATATTTTTATTATGTTATTTGCGACAACATGAATGGACTTAGAAAGCTTTATGCTTGGTAAAATAAGTCAGACTGAGAAGGACAAATACTCTTTTATCACCTATATGTAGAATCTAAAAATAAAACACATGAAAGAACAAAACAGAAACAGACTCACAGATATAGAGAACAAACTGGTGATTACCAGTGGGGAGGTAGAAGACAGGGGTCTGGTATTAAGAAATACAAACTATTATCGATAAAACAGATAGGCAACAAGGACATATTGTGCAGCAAAAAAGCAATATAGCCATTGTTTTGTAATAATGTTAAATGGGATCTAAACTAGAAAAGTATTAAATCACTAGTTGTAAGATCTGGAACTAGCATATTGCAAATCAAATATATTTCAATTACAAGTGACACACTATAGCATATGGATCGGATTTTGACCATTCTAGGCCTCACTCCAGGCCTCCTCTATCTCAGTCCTAATTTGACCACACTGCCCCAAGACAGAGGTGTCATACAGACACTTTCATACTGAACTGTGCAACTACTGATAAAGGCATCCCTGACAACCAATGGGCACTACCAACTGTGGACAGAATTTGAATCTGACATTTGTTTAAAACATTCCCACAGTCAGCATTGAAGCAAGACATGGAAATTCAGCTGCCTTAGCAGATGCCACCATTTAAGCCTCCCTACAAACCTGAATCTTTTCTCATCTAATTTGTTTGGAAATAATCCAGCAAAATCACCAGAAAAGAAAGTCCCTGCAGGGAAACAAATACACTCTTCATCCGAATCTTGTTGTTCTTATGCTTGAAGTGAGTCACAATAACCAAAACGACTAGGGGACAAGTAAATGATAGAATCCTTGACACTCAACCAGCTATGAACTTTCAGTCATCTTGTGGCTTTTCAAACAGTCTGACAGTGCAGCAGAGGTAACTAGGGAATTCACATAATTACCACATTAGACAATTTATAGTCTCTAGTCTCACCCATACTTGCTTTGATGGCTGGTTGTTATCATGAGTGAGGTCAGAGGAAAAGGGGTACTGGAGGTAAATTCTGCCATTATCCCCCACCCCCCAAAGCTTAAAGGATACAAAGACAAAGATCACCACACTATTACATTGAGCAATTTATTTATTTAACACCTCACCTTAATCTAGAAAGGACAGCCACAGAGTGTGACGGAATTGTGGCAAGTGGGTTGCAATCCCAATTTTCAGTTCCTTCTGCAGCCAGTGCAAAAAGAGAAACTTGGGTAGTTATAAAATTCACAGTAGAATCACAGGTTAAGTTCATGTTTTAATCCTTAAATGTCTAAAAGACTGTGATGTGGGCTGCAAGAAAAAGGTTTCTTGATGCCAATGAGCCATTCTAGAGACACAGCTGAAGACAAATGGGAAAGGAAGCCAATAACCTCACCTAAGTAATATGAAATTGAGAGGTACAGTATTTTGAGTCTCAAAGAGCTTAGGTTCAAGCAGCAACCAAAATGTCAGAGTTGTTTAAACCAGTCTCTTAAAGCAGTAGTTCTTACTGAAACACAATCAGTGGTAACAGTATGAAAAGAAGAGGGGAGCATTGACTAGACTCAGAATCTGCTCACAGATGGTATCCAACAACAGGATTTTGAAACACACAGACCTGAGACACATGCATCACAAATGTGTGCGACAACCAGAGACCCAGCTAATTTTGTTAGTAAAATAACAAAATTCATTAATCACATTTTCATCACTCAACATCAATCATGACTTTTCAGGGAGGTGATCTGTTTAAATTAAATTATACTAGTATCATGTATCTACTTCCACACTTGTAATTTAATGTCATACATTTTATCATTTTACATCAAGAACCCAGTTAGGTCATTTATATATTTAAATTAGTTATTATTCACAGTGGAAATGGAAGTGATCCCATAATTCCACTTGCCAGTATCCTTTTGATCCTTAATTTACCAGTTTTGAAATTTTTTTCTCTCCCATAGATACTATCACCATCTTAACACTTTGCAACCTCTAACTAAATGATGAATTGGGCAATTTTTCTTTAAAGTTTTTGAAAATAATTCATACTGTCCACCAGAAGAACGTAAAAGTAAAGTACATCTAGTGGAGAGAAGCTTGTGCTCTTTCTATATTATTACTAAACAAATGTTGTTAGAAGTTTTAGCATTCCAGGTGATTTACATGCCTGAGCACAAGTTTTACCTTTCTTTGTGCAGCTTCATGAGCAAAGTTTATAACTGCATCATTGGCTGATATGATCAAACGATTCATATTCTTTTATACAGTCCTCCATTGCCTTAGCTTTCTTTCTATAAGTGTATTTCCTTTCATATAGATCAGAAAAAATAACAACTTTAGTTTAATACTAGAAGGGGCAAAATGTAGAGGGTCACAGAGAAATTGATAAAAAGTCTCATTTGTCAGGACCCTGCAGACTGGCCCCTCACCAGGCTTTTCCCACTGGCACTGTTGACACACATTTTGTGAATGATGTATCTCATTTGTCTTCCTTCCCACCAGGGTGATATTGTCTAAATATAGAGATAACCGAATTCTAGCTTTTCTACATGGAAGAGAAGAGTCAAAATCATTAGGCTGTGGACTTTGCTGAGACTTCAACCACTACCCTCAAGGCCACTTTGCTTTGTACTCACTGAGTCCACCACCAACAGGATATGCATATAAATGATATAGCAGCATTCCCAGGAGACTGAAATTTCAGGGAGATCTAGTCAAGGCAGTGTATATTCTCATAAGTCTCCTTCTGGACTTCAAAAACTATAACTTTTTATTTTCTGGTATTTTCATGTTATGTGAAAATTTCTACCAACATAGAAATGCAAACTTTAAAATGGAGAACTGTCCTTATGTGTATCCTTTTCTACTTGCACTTTTATCTTGTCAGCATAGGATACATGCAAACTAGAGCCCTAAGTTATAATTCCGCTTCCCTGCTTTCGTTTCCCTTCATGAATGTTTCAGTATTTACGCTTCTGCTTAATATACTAAGATGGATAGCCTTGCCTCTTGATAGATACCAATATTAGCTCCCCAGTTGCCAGGATGTTTGCTTTCTCCTCTAATTTTTCTATAATACGTAAAGTTCATTTTCACTGCTCATATCCTTATGGCTCATTTTTCAAATATCTATCTTCCAATATAATATTTTCAAGGTAACCACATTTACCCAGAGGAATCATTTGATTAGTGCACAGCCGGATAGCACAACTGCTGCATGTACTCAGCTCAGTTTCCTCCAACTTTGAGTTTGTCAGACTGGCCCCACTGCCCATTTACCAAGATCTAAGAAAGCACAGGGAAAATGGTGAGGAATTTAAAATACTAAGAAAAAGAAATAACAGCAGGCAACATGAAAGCCCTCAGAAGCATCTTTAAGACTCTTACTTCTTCATTTGCTACTTTGTTTTTAAACAACAGGTTAATTGAAAATGGAAGAGACCCACCTTAAATATGAGTGTAAATGGCATCCCAGACTACAGATGACCATCATAAAATAGAATTCTGTAACCATGGAGAAGACGTCATCAAAATCCCCCAGCAGAAAATGTCAAACTAAATGAAAGTTACTCATTCTTTAGACAACCACCTAAGCTAAGTCCTGGGCTGTGGCAGATATAAGCATTCATGGAAACAAGTTTAAGGAGATGTCAGAGCTGGACAGGCTCTTGGATTCAAGACTTGAATGGGCACAAAGACTTTTACCAATCGAAGACCAGAGGCCGATTTTAACAGCTGCAGAAGTTTACTAAACCCTCTTTAAGTTGGATGCACTTGCTCAGTAATTGCTATCTCATTCAATCTTCCAACAACCTGGTGGTGGAGGAAATTGAGGCTTGGAGATACGAAGGGCTTGCCTAAGGTGACACGGCAAGACAATCAAGAAATGTGAAGTAAAACACTTTTGACTGATTTTGCATAAATGGAGAGAAAGACAAAGAAAGAAAATATTAGAACATTGAAATACCACACTGCCCTACCTCTTGCTACTACTTTCACTGACTCTAGAAGGAAATAAGACCTGGGTTGGCTATTTATTTTCTTAGGGTACTTTTACAAATGCTTCTTATATTGAGAGCATGTTGCAGCTCTGGGCATCATCTTAGTGTTTGAATATATTAATTATCCATTCATCACGGCCTATAAACATAAGCCAAAACAATTCATCAGCCCTAAAAGCAAAGGAATCTTCATTACTCTGGTGGGAAACCGGTGGTATCTTTGAAGGATTGTGCCTTGTTCTCTGTTGTGGCACATATCTTGAGCAGATTTTGGGAGTAATTTTACTTTGGTGCTCATGTACCAACATTTACCTTTAGAACCTAGAATTTCAGTAAGATGACACTCTTCTCTCTAGAATATTTCCCTTCTTACCCCTATTTCCTACTTACAACCAAAGCCACAAGTCATGTCAAGGCTTTTATTACTTTTTGTTATCTTTTATAATAAGGAATGTATAAAGGTGGGGAGTAAAAGAAGTCCCATCTTTGAGAATGATCTTTTCAAGAATTTTTTGGCCATACCTGCAGCATGTGGAAGATCCCTGGCCAGGAATCGAACTTGTGCCACAGCAGTGACCCAAGCTGCTTCAGTGACAATATCAGAACCTTAACCCACTGAGCCACAAAAGAATGATTAAAGTAAAGCAAAAACAATTAAAAGTGCCACCTGATGATGGGTGATTTTGTTTTAAAAGACTGCAATTGTCCTACACTTTTTAATGATCTAATATTATTCTGTATTTAATCTCAAGTGAATGTGCATATTCACAGAAATACAAATAAATGAGAGCTTTGTCATGCAGGGATGGAATAATGAAGATGAAGATGGAGCATGAGTGTAAGAGACCAGTAACAGGCATGAATATCACACACAGACCTGTTTTTTCTCCCCTCCTTGTTCTACTACCCTACAGCCTGGGGCAGTTTTATTGTTGCTGATTTGGTTTGTACTTTCCCTGGAAATACTTTGTAATAAAATACTTTCATGGCATCCCCATCATAGGGTCTGCCTCTTGATACCTACCCAAAGACAATAAACCTTTACTGATTCCTTCTACTCCCTAGCTCATTTACCAAGTCCTCAGACAGTGTTTCTTTAATATCAACACCCTGCACCCAAGTTCTTGCCTAGGCGTGCTTCTGAGTAACCCAACTGAGATATATGTGATAGACTCAGATAACCAGTTCCACGTCAGTATGCTTTTTTTGTGTAATTCATCAATAGTCATGCATATGTTCCCCTGTACCAATTTCCTCTAAGGAGTTTGAAGGGGACTCACTGACTCCAAATCTGACAACCATGGTGTCATAGTCCTACATCTACTTGGTGGGAATTGTTAAGGTCAGGGGCATCCTTTTTATTTGATTTGCTTTATAGATGATTTACTTTCCTAATTATATTTCATTCTAGTTAATGTGAAATCAGTTCTTATTCTCAGACATTGAGATATAACTGAAATGGTTGAAGTTTGGCCAAAAATATATTAGATGGTGGGGGGAGCTAGCCTGGCAATTACCTATTGCTATAGGCAAATGAGATAAGTCCAATAGTCACATCCTGAGAATCCATGGCATGACAAGAGCTGAGCCCTTCCTGTGGGTGGCATCCAGAATGGTCAGCAAATATCAGAACTTTGGTCATAATACAGGCACTCACATCTAGAGGCAGGAGCAACTAGCTGTCTCTTCCCTTTGGGGGTATTCTGTGTTCTTTTTTAAACTAACAGTTGTTATTCTTTTTGCTTTTATTACTTTATCAAATTATTTTAAGCATTTATTTTTAAATGGTAAATTATTCCCATTTTATTAAGCAAAACAATAACAACCTCAGCCATTTCCTTTTCCATCTCCCTCCACCTCACACTTTCCTTACCTGGAGACAATTGGTTTCAACTCAGTAAGGTGTGTGTGTGTGTGTGTGTGTGTGTGTGTGTGTGTGTGTGTGTGTGTGTTTAACTATTTAAGCTAAAATTTCTCTTTATTATCATTGGTCCTTCCAATCTTCAAGACAAAAACTGCATTATGCTGGAAACTGTTGACCAGGCCAGCCTAACATTTTCCCCAGACTGATGAAATTTCAGACCAATTTCTTCTTGATAATAGGCCCATGACTTGTCTTTTCTTAGAGTATTTACATTAAAAAAGAACTTTCAATTGTAATTTCTTTCTGTATTCCCTTGAGATTTAGAGCCTATGCCTAGTTTTACTACCCAGGAATGTCTTTCTCAAGGACCTGGCAATTAGCCTTTGAAGTATAAACATCCAGAAAGATATGCTTTCTATTTCTGTCTAGGGGAGGATAGTGGTCTATTTTTTAAATAATATTTTTTATTCATCCTCCTTCATCTTTATTTTTTATTATTATTTTTATTTTGCTTTTTAGAGCCACACCTGTGGCATATGGAAGTCCCCTGGACAGGGGTCCAATTGGAGCTGCAACGGCAGGCCTAAGCCACAGCCAAGCCAGATCTGAGCTGTGCCTATGACTCACACCAAAGCTCACAGCAATGCAGGATCCTAAACCCTCTGAGTGAGGCCAGAGATTGATGGAACCCACATCCTTAAGGATACTAATTGGGCTCGCTACTGCTGAGACACAATGAGAACTTCTGATAGGAGCCTAATTACTTTGGTAAGTATCAGTGAGCAAATATAGATGATATTAATCACATTGACCAACCTCTTGCCTAAAGTCCTCCAGTACTTTTCCAAGCTCACCCCAGCACTTAAATATTCTTCCACCTTTTGGTTCAGTGAAGTTGAGTTCAACCTCTCTTGCCTACTGCAATAGTCAGGAATAACTTCTACCTTGCCTGTTTAACTCTGTTCAGTGCAATTTTTCTTTGATGACATTCATCTCTATTTTGTTGTGATAACTTAATCTACTAAATACAGAGGAGAGAATACAAGAGTGCACAGGAAGATTTGAAACAAGCAACACCGCATCAAGTAGGTTTTCCTTCCCCTGGTATTCGCTGAAGCTAGCCTTAGGTAAATCAGAAAAGTAGTTCTTTTAGAGCCATCAGCTTATTTTCACCCCCCTTGCATTCTTCTCCTCTACCCTGCCCACTATCCTCATCCGGATATGTCATTTTATTTCTTTCTCAGCCCCGCTTTCCTCTTCTCTTTCAGCCATTCCTTTATCCTAACATAAATTCAGATTTTTGCACGAAATGGCCTATCACCAATCAGAACAGAGACAAAAAGAAATAGGCGGGCTTTGACGTCTCAGTTTTTGTTTTGAATTCTGACTCCACTATGCTAATAAAAATGACCTTTGGGATGTAATTGTATATTTCTGAGCCTCAGTTACACATTTTCACAAAATGAGAATAGTATTACCTAAATTCCATGGAGATTATGTAAAACTAGTATACATATACAGAACACGCACACACCCAACAGAAACAGAAGCCTGAAATAAATGTTACCTTCTCCCATAATGAAAAAATGGTGGCTGAAAAGAAAAAAGAACCATTGAAGGTAGTAACAATTCCTGATAAGTATAGCACAGATTTTAGCTATAAGAATCCTGTCTCTCCTTCCGAAACCTAACACTGATTTACTGTGAAACTTTCTGATTTTGTGCTGCTGGATTTACTAGAGAAAATATCTTCTGTGTAGTAATGGTTACTAATGAACATTAATATCCATCAAGAGCCTGACTTACAAAAAGACACAAGATTATGTTAATTTCTGCCTGTGGCAGATCTTGAGATTGACTTGCTAAAGACATTCAAGATACTTTCAGATGAAAAGTGATAACAGAAGTTAAGGTCCCAGATTCATTCCAAAAAGGCATATAATCCTTAAGTAAGACTTGCAGGGGATCTTTGGTGGGATCTCAGAAGTTTCATATTCTATTAGGGGACTATTGATACTGATGTTGACTGCATGGTAGGAATTTGCTTCTCCTCAAAGGATAATTAGATTTATTAATCACAGTTCTAAGAGTATGGGTAATTCACAGGGAGTGCTACCAACTGTAGCACTGTGACACATTCATGCAGGGCGAAAAAAATGATGCTTTCAATGTTACTTAGACTTTTGGAAATTCAAATATTTACTGTGGCCCCAAGACTCCCCTGAGATGAAATCCTAGGGAACAACATTAAAGTTTATAAAAGCAGATGAATGATTACAGTAGATCTTTTAAAAGGGTTTAATCCTAGGAGAGCATATATGTTTCAAAGCAGAATTATTGGAGAAGGTAAATAACTTCAAATGATATAATAGAGGTTTTCTCACTTCATCTCCAGGGTCCCATTTTTCCTTGCACAATGTCGTGTGGCCCTTAGAGTGTGACAGAGGCCCCTGCTCTCAAAACCCATGAGCTTTGTGGATGCAGTAAATGTACTCAGTGGCCCAGCTCACAGGTAAATCACAGTTCAGGGACAGTCTTGCAGGTGCGCTTTTCCCAGGGCATCCACAGCCCATCTGCATTTGACCAAAAAAATCACACACAAAAAAAGTTCACTACTTCCAAGTGTCTGGAAATAAAACCAGGACTTCTCAGTGGTCAAAATAAACTTGGACTGCCTCCACTTTCTGTGAATGGCAGAATATGGAAATTAATTAATGGTCCAAGCAGGTTTATAAAATTGTGGCATGCTTTATATATTCACATTTCAGAAGTAACAATTTTTTACACACACAGACACACACGAAATATTTTAATGCAACTTTCTTTTTAAGAAGAATTTTAGGAGTAATATAAAATGTTATTTTTTATCATGTAGCATAATGCTTTTCAGTAATGACATTCAAGTTTAAGGTTGATGAATGAACACTTTTTATCAATTTGATTAAGCTGTCTCTACAAATTAATGCATAATCTTGTTTGGATTTAAAATAATCCACAAATAATCTGAGAATGTTCAGATGACACACTACCACCATGATACGTCATAAGTTTGGAAATATGTTCTGAAGGAAGAACCAAAATACTACTTTCTGATTCCTTAAAATAAATTTCACTACCATTTCAAAGACCAGTAACTCCAACTCATCTCGGGTTACAATAAAAACTTAACTCTTTATTTATCCAGGGAAGTTATTAACTTCTTTCCTGTCTTGGAACTGATGTCATAAGCTGATTATAAATCACAAATCTCTCATTACCAAAGCAGGCCAAATAATCATGCAAAAAATGGACTTTTCATTTCTACAAGGCATAACCATAAAATCTCACTGTTCTATATTATATTGATATATATGAATCCTGACCCTCAATTCAATGGCTGTTCAGTTAGGCAAAAATATGAAAATTGCCTGTCTAGTGTGACCCAAGAAATTTCTTAATTACAATATGACATTGAAAAAACTCTCCACTAAGGCATGAAAGGAATGAATTATTACCTACAGTAAATAGTGTGACTTAGCTAAAAAAATGAATTCAAATCCCTGGGTCACTGGACCATTAAAAAAGTGTAATAACAGTATACGTTCATCGGTTTAAGATTTATGTGTAAAATGAAGTTCCAGTGAAGCACAAGGTATGCAATTAATAAAAAAAAATGGGATGATAGTCAAGTCATTGTTATTCAGGGACTTGTTAACAGTGGTTAAGCATAACTACTATTAATAATGGGCATTGTATTTTCAGAAGAAAACAAATTTATTGCAAATTAAACTATTCCTAGAGCAGATGACAACTCTTTTTTAAAATATGACAAAATTCAGTCTCAGATCAGCAGATAACTATATTAGCTCATGCATCCAGTTTTACTCTTGGGGAAAAAGATGTCCACACAAATAAAAGTGTTAATGTTTTGATTCTGATGTATAAAGGGTAGGGTTCCAGGCCCTGAATGATGATGACAACTTTGTAAGCTCATTTGGAGCAAAGAAAGAAAAGCACTATAAAAATGAGATGAAAGGAATCACTGATGAAAACAAGATGTCATGAGTAGCAGAGGATAATAAAATCACCTGCAAATTGCTCCTGGCCTTCTGAGTATACACAAAAAAGACAGCTGCTAGTTCTCTTGGCCTTTGAAGTCTAATATACAATGTCTCTTGTGGCTGCGTGTGCAAGAACTATTTAGAGGAGAGAATTCTGGGAAACGCAGATCCAGCTTAGCTAAATTGATAGAAATGTAGCACACTAATTATAGTTATTATCATTATTTTAATGATTTAGAGTGTATTCCCTCTCTTTGTTTATTTCTCATTAAACACATTAAGCACATTTTCTCTTCATAACAGTGTTATGCATCAGGCCAACAGAAATCAATAGGACATGTTAACTTCCATCATGCAACTTCTAACGCACTGAAGAAATGGAACTACAATCATGTAATTAGTATACAATTTAATAAATGCTATTTTGGTGGCATATACAAAATGTTTGAAAAGCTTAGAGAAAAGCGTGGCTGGCTCTGTCCTGAGAGACAAAGCTTCACAAGGAAGATTATGTTTGTTGGGTAACAATAACAAGTTTTACTTACTTGGGCTGTTAATATGTACCAGTGACCATGTGAGCAGTTGAGTGTATTCTCTTATTTAATCCTATAACTTTCCTGTGAGTTATTAAACCATTTTACAGATTACAAAAAAAACCCTAAGGCACATAAAATTAATGTGCCATAATGATTTCTTAAGATCACAAGTAAGTGAATACAAGGTGAGAAATAAGATATTGCCTCCCTTCTGTATAAGTAAACAAAAGATGTCACAGTCATCAGGGATTTCAGTCACCTCCCAAGAGTGAGCCACAGAGCCCTGAGTATACTCAGGAAGGAAAACAAAGAATACCCACCATCTAACAGCCATCAGATTACAGCCACTCCCAAGGGCGAGCCCTGAGGGAACTCAGGCTGTGAAAACACAGGATATTGCCCCAAATAGCTGAGATGCATATTAAAGGAATGATTTCAGTGAACTCAGACCTTGCATTTTCCCCTATGTAGAAAAGCTCTAAATTCCTTAAGATATATATTTTTCTGTTATTGGCAGGAATTTTTTGTTCCTACTTCCTGTCTTTTCCCATATATCCTAGCTCCTCCCTCAACACCTTGGAGCAGTTTTCACAGGGTTACTTAAGATGCTGCCTCCCAGGCCTAAGCCCTCAGTTTTGTCCACAAAATAAAACATACATCTTGACTTTTAGGCTGTACGTGTATTTTTTTAGTCAACAAGGGCTATGATAAAATCCAGGTTTTTTTTCAATTCTCAAGGCTCTAATGCCTGACCTCCTCAAGGCATCAAGTCATCTTCATGCCTGAAGTGCAGAGAAGGAAGGAAGACACCCAGAGAGGGAGCAGAACAAGTCTGCCTCAGGAAAGGAAAAAATTATGACATGTTGAGGGAATGGGAGGAGTTCTGCCTGTCTAGATCGGGATCTGGAAGAGAGGGGAGCTGAGAAGAAGAGAATAGAGTTTGGGAAAGGGGAAGTCTGGTGCCAGATTAAGTCTTAAATATCTCCCTAAGAAATGAGAAAGGTAAATGGAAGTTACTGGCGTATTTGATGTCACTGTGAGTGACATCAAAGTAGCAGCTAATTCATATTAAATATTTGCCTGGATTTTACATATCCTAGCTTATTGGCCTTATCAGAATCCTGTAAAATTATGACTGTTATTAAGCTCATTTAAAAGATGAGAAAACCAAAGCACAGAAAGTTAAGTAGCTTGACCAAAGTTAGACAACAGGAAAACTACCCAGCCAAGACTTGAATCAGGCAATTGTCTTTAGAACCCAAGCTCTATCCTGAACGTTATAATGAATGCCTCTTACGTCCTGTCTTTATTTGGAAAGAGATACAAGGGTCTGCACAGTATATGGGGACAGAAAGAAATTACGCACCTGAGGGCAAGGTTGTCTCACTTGTCCAGCTCATAAGCATGGCTTCATTGATTAATAGCCCTGCTTCCAAGCTGCCTCTTCCCTTGTACTTTTCCTGTAAGCTTGAATTGTAGCAATAGGGCTACAAAATATATGGCTTGGGAAATGTTTAGATCTAAAGTAGTTCATTCTTGCTATCTTGGCTCTGTTTTCAGTGTGCCAGGAAATCTTTCCATAGAGTAAGGTGACCCACTCCTTCCAGTTTGTCTGCACCTTTTCTGGTTTTAGCCCTGAAAATCCTTTGTGGAGAGAAGCCCTCAGTGCTGAGCAAACTTGAATGGTTAAATGCATTCCTCCTTCTCTGAGTAAACTACCCAGACTTTATTGTTCTTTAAATGTCTTTGTACAAAGATGATTATATAGTCATGCTTAAGATTCTTGTCACATGGGAAAAAGACCAACTTCTTAAGATTTAGAGGAAATCAGCTTTTTGTTTTGGATAATTTTCTGGTCAACTTTCACTGAGAGCTGAAGTAGTCTGACTGGTATCTCCAGAAAACCATACCTGGCCTAGGGAAGGGCAGCTTCTATCTGTAGAGTTATGATTTTGCAGGTCATATAGCAAAACCAGAGCTTTAACCACTGTGAGCATTTCCTCTGCATGCAGCTTCATATATTTTCTTCTGTCATATAATTTGTACACACCAATTAGCATTTTCATTGAGAACATTATTTGTTGCCTAAGCATAGTTTAAATATAAAAAAGTATTGAGCCAGGAATCAATTTATACTTTCTTCTCTTCAGAAGATTTAAATAAGAAGACCAAAGGCAAGTAAACTCTAGCTTCCCTTTGCCTATTCATTTCAACCCTACCCTTTGCCCTTACTTAAAGCTCACTATTTCTGAGTTATTATGGAGATCAATATTGACAAATTTGCTTTGTGACCATCCAAAGACTTATAATTGCAAAGTCATAGTAAAGAAGATGTTGTTTGGGAAATTGAGGGAAACTACAACCACAGTGATGCTTACAACCCAGGCTAAAGATTGTGGGCCAATGAAGACTGATGCATATGGCTGTCACCTGGCTTTGAGGCTAGCGGGGGGCTGGCATCCAATGTGTGGTTATTCACCAACACAGTCTCCATGAGGCTGCATCTTGCCAGAAGGGGCAACATTTTCTAATTCAAAGTTACTGTATGGTACCATATATATTAGACCAGGCCCTGGACTTTTAAATTTTGATGCACAATTATAATTTGCAGGATACAAATTAGTGGCCTTTTTGGTTGAACATGGAGGTAAAAAACAAAAGCTTGAACTTAATCATAAAGGGAATTGACTAAAAGAATAACAGAATCTGAGAACCATTTTGTAGTTGGCTTTCAGAAAGAAGAGAAATATCAAGATGCCTTTTTTCCCTTTCCTGTGTTAGCCTCAAATCTTCTTTCCTACTTTAGAGTAGCATTTCCATATGGCCAACAACACCACTGCCAAGAGTCCCCTAATTTTATGTCTCAGATTTTGTCCCAGTGCAAAACTGTTCCTAATAGCATTCCTGGTGCCAAGTCCAAAAATCCTAAGAAAGGGGCCCATAGCCCCAGCTTGGGTCAGATAATCAAACATAGCCAGCCAGACGATGTTCAGTGAGAATGTGATGTTTTCAGGAACCACACAGATAGGGTGAAGCCTAGAGAGGTTATCTTCCTGGATAAAGAGAAATGCATGGCCCAGAAAAAGGTGACCTAAGGGTTAATTTGAACAAATAAGTGCCCTTGCAACTACATAAACAAGGTAAGGTCCTGCATTAATCAAATATTAGGATTTAACTTTCTACAAAACAAAGCATTAAAAATGAAGAAGAAAAAATATACACATTTAGCCAAAGCCATCAACAGTTCTACCCTTAAACACCAACTGGATGGTTCTCTTACATTTTATTCCATTTATTCACTCAGATCAATTTATGTCTTCTCTTATGATAAGCCTTCACCAGTACAATGCTCTTCACTAAATTCTCTCTTCTTTTCACTTCCAAGGCATTGACATTATTAATTAGTATTGTGATGCACACTTTATCTCCTTTGATCATGTATTGTTGTAAAGTATTTTATTAACTAGATTTTAAAGTTCTTAAAACCTTTTTCATACTTATGAGGCTCAGTAATATTAATTAACAATATCTTTCCTTTTTAACCTGCAGGTTAAGCCACCGTGCTTGATGAACTCTCTGTAAACACATCTGGAAGTAGATCTTGGAAAGATGGAATTTAGCATCACTGATGTCAAGAACATTGAAGAGCTAACTCCATGGAATTTGAGCATATGAGTGCCAGGGTTAACATACTCTTTACTTAGCCTCACTGATATATAGGTACAGTTATAGATATAGATATATCATAGATATATCATTCACATGTATATGTCAGGGAATGATATTAATTGCAAGTGTGCATATAGTGTACGTGGTATAAGTCACAAGGATTTATCAGCCATAGATTGCTGTAAATGAGCATGAAGTGAAAAAAAGAAACATTATTTTATCTCTTTAATTTTCTACTTCATTTCTTATAGAAAGAGGGAATTCATAAAATTTACAGAAGGAGTGCTTTTTATTGTTTCCAGAAGGCAGAGGAGTTTGTATTTCAAGACAGGTTTCCAGTTCTGAAGCTTGTCAAGTCATGCACTGAGGTGATTAGAATACTAGCTCACTAATCTGGATTAATTAAAGTGACAATCAATTTGAATTGGTGGAAAGACAGATTTTTGAGGCATATTTAAAAGGCACAATAACGAGAATCTGATTAACAAAATGTTATAGGAAAATGCTCCACAGAAAATATCTTGTTTAATGAACTCTTCATGAAGATTTGTCATTAGCATATTTATTGTTAGGGTGCCACATTGCAGAATGATGGAAAACAGCTCCTTCCACTGAAGTAAATTAACATATTCTTTTATGCTTGTTACATTATTTTTACTTAATTTAACCTCAAAATTGTTTCTTCTTTTCATATAATATTTTGCAGTTCTGAAACTTTTTAATTTTTTAAAGTTTTACGGAAGTACAGTTGATTTACAAGGTTGTGGAAATTTATTTCTGCTGTACAACAAAGTGATTTATTATACATATGCACAAATTCATTCTCCTTCTGATTTTTTTCCCACACAGATTATCCCAGAATATTGGGTAGAGTTCTCTGTGCTATACAGCAGGTCCCTGATGGCCAATCATTCTGTATACCACAGTGTACATATGTCGATGCCCAAAACTTGTTCTCATTTAAACCTTGCATTAGCTCTATATTAGATAAGTAAGCAAAGTTGTTAGCCCTCCACAAACAAAAATGTGAGGTTTAAAGACACTGCATGAATTTCCAAAGAGCTAAGACAAATGAGTCATTGGATGGGATCAGAAATCAAAAGACTCAAGTTCACTGTCCTATACGAAGTAACCACTGATCTAAATTGCACTGATTTTAGGGCATTGATATCTGAATATGTTAGTGTATACCTTAGAGATATATGCTGATATAGCCATAGGAAAAACTACAGAATTAAATATGTGTGTGTGTGTATATATATATATATAGGTATAATATATCAAAAAAGCACAAATCTCCCTTTATTCTTGGAATAATTCCTTAAGTTATTAGGGATAAAGCTTATGAGGCATTATGGAATTATGGGCTAGGAGCAAATTTAAGATCCTTCTGCTAATTTGTACTAAATTCATTTGTGCTATACATCTTATCATGCTTTTTCTTGACAGGTTACAATTGAAAATTAATGATATGTACATATATATGTGAACATAATACATAAATTTTTATGTATGTGTACAAATATGCATATATAATTCATATAATGTATTATATATGATTATATAAATATATATAATTTGCATATACACAATAATTTATATTTAAATACATTAATATTTTCTTAATTGTCTTAATATACAGAGAAGCAGATAATTGGACTTAATTGATATTTTGAGTTTTACATTCAGCATCAAGTCTGTTGTCTTCTTGTAGAGATATGTCTTTGGAGGAAACTGGATTTACAATTTGCATAAACCAATGTATTTAGCCAGTGTGCAAGTGAAATTCATTCCTCTAATGATATAAATGAAATGAGGTTATTACATTATGGTGATAAGCAATTAAGAGTTGATTTGGCAGAATACTACTTATAAATGTATTTAAAGAAAATGTATCTAAAAATACTACATGGAGGGGCAAGGAGAACTCTTGAAGAAAGTTGTTTTGTTTTAGATAAGGAAGTGTAACATAGGATCCCTCATTTATATTATTAAGAGATAACGAGAATTGTTTATTTTTATTGTTGTTATTTTGAAAATACCAGGAGAATGTTGGGAATGAAGAACTTTGAAGATGAGGTAGGTGATAGATGGGCCCCTGGGCTGAGAAGAGCTAGGACTTGTTAGGCTAAGTAAATTGGGCCTCACTTCTCTTTGACACTTCAAGAAGAAAGTCAGCAGCAGGAGCTGAGTTCTGCTGGAGTGAAAAAAAAAAAGTTAAGATGACCATGTCAATCAATCCAGGAGTCAAGGAGACCTCCTTAACTACACATGCACAGAGACTCCTAGGATGGGTAACCAGACCACTATAATCCTGATAACCATCCACAAAACTCTTTGCTCTGGAATCCGTCTTGGCCAAAAGATGTGTACACATATTGGGGAGGGTTTCAGGTTCCATCAGGTGTGAGAAATAAAACAAGATACTTGGCCAAAAGAAAACAAAACCTTGGAGGAACTGTCCTATATAAGTGATTTAAATCACCTCTCTGGCACATTCCTCATTCAGGAGATATCTGCACCCTACTCCTCTTTTGGGTGTGTTTTAAAGTCTGGCTTCTGTCTTAAATAAACTACTTCTCTGTGTGCACTCCATCAAATTATACTGTATCTATAATAATAAACTTCACCTGCTTTTTAGTCTTTGCCGTTTCAACACAGGCAAGAATCAGAGCAATTCTGCTTCCACCCTCTAGCTAGTCTAGTGGTTAGGATTCCTGGTTTTCAACCTGGCTGCCCAAGTTTAACTCTTGAGAAGAGAATTAAGATCTTACTTCAAGCCATCACTCACTGCTTTCTCTCCAAGATCAAAGACATCTCATTTACTGACCTTATTACCACCAAATTATAAGATGTAGTATCATTAATGGAGCTCAATATGGAATGTTGAATCAAAGCTGGAAATCAGTAGAGACACAACCTAATGCTAACTCTGTGGTTGGTAAGTCACAACCTCTCTAAACTTATTTTTCCTCATCTGCAAAGGAGAATAAATAATCCTATTGAATAAGGATCAAATAGGTTATAAGCACTGTGTGCTTCAAAGATCATAAACTGTAAACTATAAATGACGGAGTTGGAGTAAAAAGGAATTTTTTTTCAAAATTATTTTAAACTATAAAGAAAAATACTTGTCCACTTCACTTTTAATTATAAAAATATACACAACCTCTCCTGCTGCTGCTATAAATATTTTGCAAATATAAATGGATAAAAGTCCATGACCTTAAGCTGAAGAAGAAAACTGTCATACTGATTAGATGGCTCACCAGAAATAGAGAAGGTTTTTGAGAAAACTAAGGGCCATGTCAAAGGCTGAGTGACACTGAACATAGCAAAACAAGATACTCCAGCTTTTAGCTTCCCATCACTCATTATTAACTGAAGCCACAGCTTAGTCTTTATCCAATAATAGAAATAGAAAATCCTCCCAACAACACTTCTGGATTGTTATTATAATCCTCAGTTCTAAAGAGAAGAAAAATAAGGTTCAAGGTGATTAAATAAGCTAAGATCACACAGAGAGTGTGTTAAAGAGAGAGAACTTGAGCCAGACTCTACCTGAGGTGAACAAAACTTATTTTTTCCTCACTCCCTAACCCTGAACTAAGTCAGTCATTCCTTTTATAAAACTGAGAGAATCCCTTCACGATGTGCCTACGTTGAATAACTGTCCTTTTTCTTACTTAGTTCCATGCCACTAGCTCACTTATGAAGAGAAGAATCATAAAGTCCTGCAAACCATCATAACATGGAAGGTCACAAGACCAAGGGGACATGTGGGCTCCCTCTGTTCCTCACCTGGCAGTGGAAGAAGGCAAAACTATAGAAGGGGGGCACTGAACAGCTCGGGATGCCAACCACCTGAGCAGTTTTAGTTGGTGTGTGGAGGAAGTCTGGAGGCTAGAAAGGACAAAGGATAAATATGGTTTGTACACCTTCACTGACTATAAATCCACCAATCAGTTCACCAAACCAAAGAAAGTCCTAGCTTGCCTCTCCAACAGATAAAACTAATAGATATTTAAGAATTTACCATCAAACACAAGGAACCGCTTTATCTAAACAATTTGGAAAAAGCCTATGCCTAGGGCTGGCTGTGTGGATAGACTCTAGTGGGTGTAGTTGGTGACATTTTTAGGAAACTCTATAACAAAAATAGAAATTTTCTGCCTGAAAGCTCTCTTACTTCTGACATTTATTAGTCCATGAGTCACATTAGTTTCCCTACTGGGAAAAATAAAGATGTTTATAAAGCCAGTATTCCAAATGGGATCCCTGTATGGGCCACTTAGCTTTGCTCTTATACTCAGTATCGAATTCCATGCAGGTTACAGACAGTATACAGAAAGAACTATGCCACAAAATGTGGATGAATAAATGCTACCCCAATTATTAGAAAAAAATGAATCAAATACTAATTCTACTAGCCAAGGGATTAATAGAGTTAAAACAGTTTTGTGGAAAAGTTTATTTTCTCCCTTTTTAGAAAGATTTTTAACGTTTAACTAGAAGTGTTCAATCTTTTCTAAGACCTCCATTTGCATATGTTATTTATGATTCAAAATCCTGGATAACTTGGCTCAAGATCACTAGGAAAATTTAGACATGGACAACCCCAGGTAGATGTATAATCTTAGTCATCTGTATTTCTTCTTGACCTGTCCACAGCTCATAGAAGAGAAAGCTCAACTTACTATGTCTCAAGTAGCCTGTGGACAGCTACAGAGCTAATAAGCTACACAGCTAGTTTCCACACCTCAGCATCTGCCCTACCAGACCACTGCACAGTCTGCCCTACAAGGACTGTCATTTTTACTGACAATTACCCTGATTCCTAAGGAAGCTAAGAATTTTTCACATGTTCATTGCTCATTTCTAATTCCCTAATTTGACTTCACATATTCTCTACGACTACTTTTTTAAAAAGTTATATTGATTTATAGTAGTTCATTGTATACTCTGGATAATATCCCCATCATTTATTTAAATTTCTTTCAGAATGTCTTCGAGACAGAATGAATTTGAAAATTCTTTTTGTCTTTAAGATGTACCATTGCTCTCTACATCTTTCATCCTATGTAATCAGCACAAGAATGTTTGAAGATCTCATTTTATGAATGAGGTGATAAAACTTATACTCGATTTCACTGAATTGTTAAGAATAAGATTCTAAGTAGTAATGCAGAAATACAAGTCTTTTGATTCTTTATTGTCTCTTTTGATCAGGAAGATCATGAAGTATTGCAAAGAAAAACTGTACCCCACTAGGCTAATGTGCAAGAAGCCCTTTATTTGAGAATATTGCAAGAGGGAAGGGAGATTGAACTCATCTCCACTGAAAAAAAACAGGATTTTTAAGTGCTGGTTTAAGCTAGTAGAAAAGTTCTGGAGAACATTACCAGGAAAGTTGGTCAATGTGTTTAGCCCAGATGTGTTTGTAAACTGATATACATCAAAGTTAGGTATCTACCTCCTATAGAAACTAGGAGAAAAGTTCCTCTCTTCCTGGATAATTACATTTCAAAGAGTTAGTCTCAGGTCCTAGAAAAATGCATTTATGTGTTATAAAGAGAAATAATTTACAATTAAACATTTTCTAAAGTAAATGCTCTAGGAAAAGTGAGGTCAGGGGCCTAAGATCGAGAAGAAAGCTGCCTAAAATTACCTCAAGCCAATGGGAATGCCAAGATTATCTTGGTCATTAAGAGCATGGATATATTTATATGTTGACTATTACTCTAAGAAATGGCTTATTATAATGTGTGGCTGCTTTATGACTTTTGTTCCAAGACATAGACATTCAAAAATATTTTTTATTAAGCCATATATACATATATTTTTGATTTTTGAAAGTATAGTTGATTTACAAAGTTGTGCCAATTTTGCTGTTCAGCAAAGTGACCCAGTTTTTATATATATGTATATATATATTTTTTCCCTCTTACATTATCTTCCATCATGGTATATCCTGAGAGACTGAATATACTTCCTTGTGCTATAACAGTAGGACCTCATTGCTTAAGTAAGTCGGAAAGACACATACCATATGATTTCACTTATGTGTGGAATTTAAAATATGGCATAAATGAACCTATCTATAGAACAGAAACAGACTCACAGACATGGAGAACAGACTTGTGGTTGCCAAGGGGGATGAGTGTAGGGAATGGGGTGGGCTGGGAGTTTGGGATTAGCAGATACAAACTATTATATTCAGACATTCAATTTTAATTAGCATAATTTTCATAGTTCAGCCCCAGTATGGTAAAGATGATCAAAGGATGACAGCAGACTGGCTCTCTCTTGTTTTTTTTTTTTTTTTTGTATATTTATTTAGCTACACATCCATCTTTATCCCTTAGCTGTAAGTCACTCAGCACCTCTGCATGTTGGCTCTTTCTCTCCTGCTCTAGAAGGGCTCTTTCCACATGGTAGCATGAGGAAAAGCTGGTGGTAAAACACATGGTTACCACGACCCATAACAGAGGTGAATTTCAACTTTGCCTGGAATAGCACAGACTTCTCTTCTCACTGCACCACTCACACCGCCAGCTCTTCTCTTTTAGATAAAAGTGAACCATTTTCCACCACCACAAGTGTTGTCAAAAAATGAGAAAATTGCCTGTGCATTAAAAAAATCCTTCATTAGCTGTTGCCATTTTTGAGCTAGTACTCTAGAGAATTGCTCATGCTACAGGTTAATTTTGGTCTGAAATGATTGGAGGCAGAGAATTTGTTATTTTTGATTATTCCTAGTCACTAGGATTATACAAATTTACAAAAGATTATTTCCAACTAAGAGAAAACCACACATAAGTACCCCCCTGAGGAGGATGCAGCCACTGGGAAGACCATTAGCTGGTTGCTCAGATATAATTTGCCTTCAGTGATCCATTTAGCAGAAGCCTGAGGAGGTGACCATTGGCAAGTGTGTATTTCAATGAGAGGAGTGAAACTGAAACAACAGACAATAATTCATGCTGCCAACTTGGATTTAACCTCCAATCTGTACCCTCTTGAAGGGGTAAATTTATCATCCAAGACAAAGATCTAGAAATGACATCTTGGAATCAATTTATGAGGAAAGGAATTGAGGCCCAATATCATTATATGTTTGGCCCAAATTTACTTTGCTCAGAAGAAAACAAAACAAAGCATATTTCCATTGCTAATCTCTATATTTTCCATTGGAAACTTAATCATGTTTAAACTTAACTCATTTGACACGTTTAAATATAAAGAGAAGTTAGATTTCGCAATGATAAAAGCACCTATCTTCACATAAATACATAACTACTGTCAGTTTTCCTTAAAGTCCACATATACCATATATTTCCTATGCCAAACCCACTTATATCCAGGCAAAACTTTCATTAAAAAAGATATATGCATCCTTATGTTTATTGCAGCACTATTTATAATAGCCAAGACATGGAAACAATCTAAATGTCCATTGACAGATGAATGGATTAAGAAGATGTGGAACACATATATGATGAAATACTACTAGGCCATAAAAAATCCAAATCATGCCATTTGCAGCAACATGGATGCAACTAGAGATTCTCATACTAAATAAAGTAAGAGAAATACAAATACCATATGATATCACTTATATGTGGAATCTAAAATATGGCACAAATGAACCGAACTACAAAACAGACTCAGGTACATAGAGAACAGACTTGTGGTTGCCAAGTGGGGATGGGGGGGAGGGAGTAGGAACTGCTGGGAGTTTAGGATTAGTAGATGCAAACTATTACATTTACAATGGATAAAATGATGAGGTCCTACAGTATAGTACAGGGAACTATATCCAATCTCTTGTGATAGAACATAATGGAAGACAGTATCAGAAGAAAATGTTTATATATGTATGACTGGGTCACTATGCTGTACAGCAGAAATTGACACCACACTGTAAATCAACCATACTTTAATTTTAAAAACACTGTAAATCAACCAGAACCCCCTAGGAAACTGAATTAAGAGCTTTGTGTTTTTATGCAATTAATGCTGAACAGAACCCTCTTTTTCAGATGATTGTAGCATTGTAAAGAGAAAGATGCCTGTTATACAGATGATGAAACTGAGACTAAAAAATGAACTTTCAAGATAAGTAGCATACAGGTAATACAGAAAAAAGCTGGATTTAAATCTTGGTCTCTGTTTCTAAAGTTCATGTTCTGTCATTTCCTCCACATTACCCAGGGCAAGAATTCTTTCTTTCTATAAAGTTAACTCTTGTGATTCTCATTTAATACAGATTTTGAGAAGATGGCATCAAATCAGTTCTCATAAATGGAAAAAGGGAGAAAGGTGGATTTCCCACCCACAATGTATTACTAATATCAGGAAAACATTTTTCACTATATTTTGTGCTTTTGCAAACAGAGAATCCTAGTGACATAATACAGTTCACAAGAGGAACTAGATGTGGAATTAGCCTAGAAACCAGACATTCTGCCTCCAGGGTCAGAATATATTTTACCATATCTGGCTGCTCAGAAGTAGGAAGAGAAAAAGCCTCATGATTTTGATATTAGGGATTTTCCCCTAAGGAAGTTATATTCCCTGCTTCACACAAGACAGTAATTTTGAGGATGGATGGTTTCTCCTTAGCCAGATTCTGGGAACTCCTGGAGTATTTCAAAAATCATCATTTCATGCCTCCTGCTCTCAGCCCCTCTGACCCAGAGAAGCTATAACAGGAACTAGTGAAAAATTCTCAGACTGGAAAGGAGTCAGGCCCTGACACTTTTCTGATGGGCTTCATACTGGAGCTGGAGATTTGGCTGCCTCCAGTTATTCCCTCGGGTAAATGGCCAAGGAAGTACCGTTTGAGCATCAATCTGATTACTTAAAACAACTTTCCCTCTAAATGGTCTCTATACCTCACAAGTCCCAGGGGCAGATGGTTTACTGTTGAATAAACATTTGTAAAATATTTATGAAGTTCTGCTGTATTCTCCATCACCTTAAATCTTGGATACATCCTAATAGTTGTTATTTGGGGTGGCTTATTTGTCATATGAAGAAACATTTTTTTCACCATGTAATCCTGAATGGTAGAGCCAAGACTTTGAAATTTATCCTTCTGCTTTCAATGTTCCATGCCAACCTGCCTCTTACTTAATGATCTTAGTGTAATTGTTCAATCAGTGGTGGCAGAAATCTGAAGAAAACATTCAGAGGCCCTAATTTTCAATATTCCAACTACTCATAGAGAGAATGGCCCTTACTATATAGTGTAGTTTCTTCCACGACAGAGATACATCTCAGTGGAAGAGACCGCCCAACTTACACATGTGTGCCCCTTCATACTGTGGGTAAGGAGGGATCTGGATTCAGTCTCATACTGAATGAATATTTTGTGCTCTTGAGTGACAACTTGTGATCTGTTGTCTCTGCATTTGGCAAGGCTGTGCCCAGCTGCACTTCATTGCTAATGCCCCCAACTACTCTCCTTTATTCTCTTCAAAAATTGTTTCTAATTCATCCAATTAATTCCAGGGGACTTAATTTCTTAAATGGTTTTTGAATTTGTTGTCTTAAAAAGTGTCCTGTTGAGAAATAGGATAGCAGAAAAAAAAAATCACAGAAGCAGGAGACTGTGACTCAGCTGATATGTCCATTTAATGTAGCAGATTTTCCATGCCACTTAACACAACCCAGGTATAAGAGTACTGGTGTATAAAACCACACTTGGAGTTCCCACTGTGGTTCAGCAAGTTAAGGACCTGGCATAGTATAGTTGATGATGCAGGCCTCGCTCAGTGGTTAAGGATCCAGCATTGCCACAGTCTTCAGACTAGGTTACAGAAACAGCTCAGATCTGGTGTTTCTGTGGCTATGGCATAAACCTGTAGCTGCAACTACAATTCACCCCTAGCCCAGGGAGTTCCATATGCCATATGTGCAGCCATAAAAATTTAGGAAAAAAAAAAACCCCACTGTTTCTTCTAGAGAACTGTACTTTGATTTATTCCTTTACTCTTTCCTATTCCTATGATTCTAAAACTCCTGACTTCACTTCACTGGTCTAGTATTATTGGCCCTAAATACTTAGTGACAAGCAAACACCACCTCTGTCCCTTTTCCTTAGCTAATTTACAGTTCCAGTTGAATTCTTACAGATGACCTTCATTCCATGTATGTGTATTCTAAATCCTAACCCCATTATCTTCATAGTTTAAGACAAAAGCTTTCCTTAGAAAGAAATTATCTTTGCACACCTTAAAATCCAATACCACCCAAACTGAGGGGAGGTGTTAGGCAATTTCTTTCCTCTACTCTGGATTCATTTAGCTGCATGACTTTATGAAGATCATTTATCCATCTATGGCATATATTTTAAACAAAGAGCAAAAAAGGAGAAAGATCAGAAGTCCAAAGTTAGACTAGAGAAAATAAAATCACATTCCTTTCATTTTATATGTAATCAGATTATGGAACTTGCCTAAATCAATGTACCCTAAGGCTCAGAAGGACTGGTGGTTAGACCATTCATTTTGGCATGTCATACAGATTTTTTTTTCTTTTTCTTTTAATTTAATGATTTTCATTTTTTCCATTATAGTTGGTTTACAGTCTTCTGTCAATTTACTGCTGTACAGCAAGGTAACCCAGTCACACATACACATATACATTCCTTTTTCTTACATTATCATGCTCCATAATGAATGACTAGATATAGTTCCCAGTGCTATACAGCAGGATCTCATTGCTTATTCATTCCAAGGGCAATAGTTTGCATCTATCGACCTCAAATTCCCAGTCCATCCCACTCCCTCCCCTCCCCCTTGGCAACCTGTTCTTCCTGTTCATGATTTTCTTTTCTGTGGAAAGATTCATTTGTGCCATATATTAGATTTCAGGTATAAGTGATATCATATGGTATTTATATTTATCCTTCTGACACACTTCACATGGTATGAGTGTCTCTGGTTCCATCCATGTTGCTGCAAATGGAATTATTTTGTTCTTTTGTTATGGCTGAATAGTAATCCATTGTGTATATACACCACATCTTCTTAATGCATTCATCTGTTGATGGACATTAGGTTGTTTCCATGTCTTGGCTATTGTGAATAGTGCTGCAGTGAACATGCAGGTGCACGTGTCTTTTTCTTTTTTTTACATTTTTTGTCTTTTTGCCATTTCTAGGGCTGCTCCCATGGCATATGGAGATTCCCATGGCATATGGAGATTCCCAGGCTAGTTAACCACTGTTCCACGACGGGAACTCCGCATGTGTCTTTTTCAAGGAAAGTTTTGTCTGGATATATGCACAAGAGTGGGATTGCTTGGTCATATGGTAGTTCTATGCATAGTTTTCTAAGGTACCTACCTCCATACTGTTTTCCATAGTGGTTTCACAAATTTACATTCCCACCAACAGTACAGAAGGGTTCCCTTTTCTCCAGACCCCCTCTAGCATTTGATATTTGTGAACTTATTAATGATGGCCATTCCGACTGGTGTGAGGTGGTACCTCGTAGTAGTTTTGATTTGCATTTCTCTAATAATTAGTGACGTTGAGCCTTTTTTTCATGTGCTTGTTGGCCATCCGTTTATCTTCTTTGGAGAAATGTCTATTGAGGTCTTTTGCCCATTTTTCAAATGGTTTTTTTTTTTTTTTTTTTTTTTTTGCTGTTGAGTTGTATAAGTTGTTTGTATAATTTAGAGATTAAGCCATTGTCAGTTGCACCATTTGAAATTATTCTCTCCCATTCTATAAGTTGTCTTTCTGTTTTTTTTATGGTTTCCTTTGCTGTGAAAAAGCTTGTCAGTTTGATGAGGTCCCATTGGTTTATTCTTGCTTTTATTTCTATTGCCTTGGGAGACTGACACAGAAAACATTTGTATGATTGATGTTAGAGAATGTTTTGCCGATGTTCTCTTCTAGGAGTTTGATGGTGTCTTGTCTTACATTTAAGTTTTTAAGCCATTTTGAGTTTATTTTTGTGCATGGTGTGAGGGTGTGTTCGAGTTTCATAGATTTACACGTGGCTCTCCAGTTTTCCCAGCACCATTGCTGAAAAGACTGTTGTTCCCATTTTATATTCTTGCCTCCTTTGTTGAAGATTGATTGATTGTATGTGTCTGGGTTTATTTCTGGGTTCTCTATTCTGTTCCATTGGTCTGTATGTCTGTTTTGGTACAAGTACCACACTCTTGATTACTGTGGCTTTGCAGTATTGCCTAAATCTGGGAGAGTTATGCCTCCTGCTTGATTTTGTTCCTCAGGATTTCATTGTCAATTCTGGGTCTTCTATGATTCCATATAAATTTTGTCTTTTTTTTTTTTTTTTTGTCTTTTTGCCATTTCTTGGGCTGCTCCTGCGGCATATGGAGGTTCCCAGGCTAGGGGTCTAATCGGAACTGTAGCAACCAGCCTATGCCAGAGCCACACCAACTCAGGATCCGAGCCGCGTCTGCAACCTACACCACAGCTCATGGCAACGCCGGATCGTTAACCCACTGAGCAAGGGCAGGGACCGAACCCACAACCTCATGGTTCCTAGTCAGATTTGTTAACCACTGCGCCACGACGGGAACTCCATAAATTTTGGATTGTTTTTTCTACTTCTGTGAAAAACATCATGGGTAATTTTATAGAGGTTGCATTGAATCTGTAGATTGCTTTGGGTAGTATGGCCATTTTTACAGTATTAATTTTTCCAACCCAGAGCATAGAATATCTTTCCATTTCTTTGAATCCTCTTTAAGTTCTTTGATTAATGTTTTATAGTTCTCAGCATATAAGTCTTTTACCTCCTTGGCCAGATGTATTCCCAGGTATTTGATTTTTTTTAAGTGCAATTTTAAAAGATATTGTCTTTTTGTATTCCTTTTCTAATATTTCATTGTTAGTACACAGAAATTCAGCTGATTTCTGAATGTTAATCTTATATCTCACTACTTTCCTGAATATGTTGATCAGTTCAAGTAGTTTTTGGGTTGAGTTCTTAGGGTTTTCTCTATATCGTATCATGTCAGCTGCATACACTGGCAATTTTACCTCTTCTCTTCCAATTTGGATACCTTTTCTTTTGTTTGTCCGATTGTTGTGGCTAGGACTTCCAATACTATGTTGAATAACAGCGGTAAGAGTGGGCATCCTTGTCTTGTTCCAGATTTTAATGGGAAGGCTTTCAGCTTTTCTCCATTGAGTATTGTATTTGCTGTGGGTTTGCCATAAATGGCTTTGATTATGTTAAGCTATGTTCCCTCTATACACATTTGGGTAAGAGTTTTTATCATGAATGGATATTGGACTTTGTCAAATGCTTTTTCTGCATCTATTGAGATGATCATGTGGTTTTTGACTTTTCTTTTGTTAATGTGGTATATGAAGGCTGATTTCCATATCTTGAACCATCCTTGTTCCACTAGGTCCTGGTGTATGATCTTTTTTTATATGTTGTGGGATTCAGATGAATAAATTTTGTTGACAATTTTTGTTCTGTATTTATCAAAGATATTGGCCTATAGTTTATAGTATCTTTGTCTGGTTCTGGTATCAGGATGATGGTGGCATCATAGAATGTCTTTGGGAGTGTTCCTCCTTCTTCAACCTTTTGAAAAAGTTTAAGGAGGATGAGTATAAGTTCCCATGAAGCCATCTGGTCCTGGACTTTTATTTGTAGGGAATGTTCTTGATTTCCTTTCTAGTGATTGGTCTGATCACTTGATCTATTTCTTCTTGATTCAGTTTTGGCAGGCTGTAAGTCTTTAGAAAGTTGTCCATTTCTTCTAGGTTGTCAATTTTTTTGGCATACAATTGTTCACAGTATTCTCCTATTTTTTTTGTATTTCTGCAGTATCCATTGTGATTTCTCCTTTTTCATTTCTTATTTTGTTTATTTGTTTTTTTTCTCTCCTCTTCTTCTTGAGTCTGGCCAGAAGTTTGTCAGTTTTGTTTACCTTTTCAAAGAACCAGCTCTTGGTTTTATTGATTTTCCTATTGTTTTTTGAATTCTATTCTATTGATTTCCTCTCTGATATTTATGATCTCCTTCCTTCTGCCGACTTTATGTTTTGTTTGTTCTTCTTTTTCTAATTCTTTTAGGTATTGGGCTAAGTTGTCGTTTGAGATTTTTCTTCTTTTTTTAGGAAGGCCTGTATCGTTATGCATTTCCTCTAAGCACTGCTTTTGTGGCATCTCATAGATTTTGAATAGTTGTGTCTTCATTATCATTTGTCTCCAGGTGTTTTTTAATTTCCTTCTTGATTTCCTCATTGACCCATTGGTTTTTTAGTAGCATGTTGTTTAGTCTCCATGTAGTTAGTTTTTTCTCATTTCTTTTCCTGTGATTAATTTCTAGTTTGACAGCTTTGTAGCCAGAGAAGATACTTGAAATAATTTCTATGCTCTTAAATTTGTTCAAATTAGCTTTCCGCCCCAGTATATGATTGATACTTGAAAATGTTACATGTGTACTTGAGAAGAATGTATATTCTTTTTTTTTTTTTTTTTTTTGGATGTTGATGAAGGCTAACTTTTCTATTGTGTTATTTAGGATCTCTGTTGTCTTATTGATTTTCTGTCTAGAGAATCTGTCCACTGATGTGAGTGGGGTGTTAAAGTCTCCTACTGTTATTTTTTTCCCATTGGTTTCTCCTTTTATTTCTGTTATTTGCTTTATGTATCTGGGAGTTCCTATATTAGGGGCCTAAGTATTGACAACTGTAATAGCCTCTTCTTGAATTGATCCTTTTATCATTAAATAGTATCCTTCTTTGTCTTTCTTTATGGCCTTCATTTTTAAGCCTATTTTCTCTAATATGAATGTTGTAACTCTTGCTTTCCTGTTTTGCCCATTGACATGAAATATGTTCCCATCCCCTAACTTTCAATCTGTATGTGTCCTTTGCCCTAAGGTGGGTCTCATGTAGACAGCAGATTGTAGGTTTTTGCCTTTTTACCCAACCTCCCACTCTGTGTCTTTTGATTGGTGCAAACAGTCCATTGACATTTAAGGTAATTATTGATAAATATGTACTTGTTGCCATTTTAAACCTTGTTTTCCAGTTTATTCTATGATTCTCCTTTTTTCCTTTTTTTTTTTTTTTTTTTTGGTTGGATTATTTCCATTTATTCTATGCTTCTGTACTATTATTTTTAGTTCTTTTAATGTAATGTTTGGTTTTGATTTGTGGTTGGTTGCCCTGTTTTTTTAAATATGTTAACCTCTTCCTGTATATGCTTGCTTTAGCCTGATAGTCATATGGGTTCAAACACATTATTAAGAAAAAAAAAAGAGTCTATAATTTGTTACTTTCCTTTCCCACATCCTATGATTTGACATCCTTTTTTTTTTTTTTTAACATCTTCACGTGTGTCGTTTTGCTGTTCCTAGTATTTATTGTCACTATTACAGTAGGTTTTTGTTTTTGTTTTTTTTCCTACTCTTAGATCTGTATGCTGGCTTAAGTGATTGCTTTCCAATTTTGGTTTCCTCCATCCTACTTCTTCTTTTTTTTTTAGAGAAGCCCTTTCAGTATTTCTTCTGGTATGGGTTTAGTATTGCTGTACTCTTTTTAGCTTTGGTTAGAGAAATTCTTTATTTCCCTTTCTATTTTGAATGATATTCTTGCTGGATAGAGTATTCTAGTCTGCAATTTTTTCCTTTCAGAACTTTATATATATCTTGCCATTCTCTTCTCACCTGTAGTGTTTCTGGAGAGAAATCAACTGATAGCCTTGTGTGGGTTCCCTTATAATTAAAGCTTTACTTTTCTCTTGCTGCCTTTAGAATCCTCTCTTTATCTTAACTTTTGCTGTTTTTATTATGATATGACTTGGTGTGGGCCTATTTGGGGTCAACATTTTGTGGGCCGTCTGTGCTTCCTGTATCGTGATATCAGTTTCCTTTATATTTGGAAAGTTTTCAGACATAATTTATTCAAATATATTTTTAATCCCCCTTTCTTTTTCTTCTCCTTCTGGAATTCCTATTATGCATAGATTGACCCAATTTATATTATCCCATAGATCTCTTATATTGCTTTCATGTTTTTTCATTTGGTTTTCTGTCTGCTGTCCTGATTGGGTGATTTCAATTACTCTATATTCCAAGTCAACAATTCATTCCTCTGCATTAGTCCTTCTGCTCTTTAGTGACTTTAGCTCAGTTTGTATCTCTTCAAATGAATTTTCTAATTTTTCTTGGTTCCTCCTTATATTTTCCAGTTCCTTTCTAAAGTAATATGCATTAATGTTTCTATCTGATCTTAATTTCTTATTATTTAGCCTTAATCCCTTTGTTATTTTCATTGTCTCCATTTTGAACTCAGTGTCTGTCAAACTGCAGAGGTCTGTTTGTTGCTTCAGGTCATTTCTCCTCTTCTTTTAGCTGGGAATGTTTCCTGATCTTCTTCATCTTGCTTATGTTTTTCTTTTTCTCTGTGTTCAGGGAAGCCAAACTCTAGTCTTGGAGGGCTACTTCCATGCAAGTGTACCCTTATGTATTTTGTGGGGGGTTACTATTTATTTTTGGTGTGGGAGTTTGAATATATGCTGTCTCTTGCTTTGGTGTGAGCAGGCTATTATACCCAGGGTATAACATCAATAGCCTGTTTCCACGGAGAAGAGGCAATGGATAGGGCTAGTATCAGTGACTCGTTGCTGGGCTCTTAGCAGCAGCAAGGACCTGAAGGAAGGTGGTGCATTCTTCTAGTTGCAGGGCCCTGGGAAGTGGTAATGAGCCTTAGGCAGATTTAAGAGGTGCCCAGAGCATTTGGCAGTGGCAGCAGCAGGGTGTGTGAGTTCCCAGGAGAGTGAGAGCAACAACAGGTAGTGTTCAATGACAACGTTCTCCTCTGTGTTGCCCTCTGAGCTGATTGGGACAGCAAGTGGTGCCTGATCACGGATCCCTAGAGGTGACAGGCCAAGCTCACCTCTGAAGTCATAGATAAATGCTGTGGTTTGTCCCCACCACCTGCAGACCATGTAGGAAGCACCCACCCCACTTAGCCCATGCAGGAGGTGCTGCACCAGCTTCTTCTAGTTGCAGGGTCTCAGGAAGGGATAGAGATCAAGGCTTAGCTCACCCATAGCCCTTAGCCCTTAGCCCATACAAGAGGTGCCCAGCCACCCATAGCCTGTACAAGAAGCACCCAGTTTCCTATAGCCCAAGCTAGTGGCTTCTCACCATCTGTAGCCTATGCCAGAGACGGGCTGCCCTCTGAGAGCCTGTGGGAGCAGGGAGATTCCTATGTCAGTCTACCCCTCCTCCTCTCATCCTCCCCAACAATGGTGCCTTGCTTCTGTGGGCCCACCCCTTCCCAATTTCTACTGTGGCATTCCACACCCTGCCCATGGCACACTGCTCCTTAGCCCTTCAGGCTGACCCCAAATAGCCAACCCTAGTCCTCTCCCTGAAAGTGACCTCCGGAGCCTGAGTCTCACTGCCAGCCTCTGCCTGAACATTTCAAGCTGTGCCATCAAGGGAGGTGGTGAAGATGATCTGTGCAGCTCTCACTCTACTTTGCCCTCCTCTGTCCAGCTTCTATGCTTTTCTTCGTGACTTTGAGGTCCCTCCTTCTTGGCTGATCTCCCTGTCAGTTAGGTGGCTTCCTAGGATGTGGGTTCTTTTTCTCTTTCACAGCTCCCTCTCAGGAATGCTAGTCCCATCCTGATTTTTTCTCTCTCTCTTTTTTTCTTTTGTTCTACCCAGTTACATCAAGAGTTTCTTGCCCTTTTAGGAGGTTTAAGTTCTTCTGCCAGCGTTCAGTAGATGTTCTGTGCAAATCGTTTTACATGTAGATGTGTTTTCTTGATGTGTTTATGGGAGAAGTTGAGTGTGACATCTTACTCCTCCACCATTGGTCCTTCTGCAGAATTAAATTTAATTACCTTATATTCATCTTACATTTTTCTCTAAATCTTTCTAACCACAACATTTCATTAATATTTACAGAAACCATACAAAGAAACCAACACTGTAAGGGGATTATATCATAACATAAGCCAAATTCAACAAATAATTAAATATCTCTGAGTTGCCACAATTTAAGATTATTTCATGAATGTTTATAAGAGGTCATATCAAATGTTAAGATAAATATACTGTTGTTTTTAAAGATTTTGTGTTTTTAAAGATGTTTACCAATCAAGAAATAAGTTTTACCCCACAAAGGATCCTAATATTTGATGTATTGATGTAGTCTTCCCACTAATGTCTCAGTGGAAATAAGGAGGAGGAACTTTGTGAATTCAACCTCCCATCCAGATACATCTGAAGGTTAAAAAATATCAGGTTATTTCCTATGTTAAATTGATAAAGTACAAACTAGAAAAAGAAAGCAGCCCCTTCTCACTTGAGTGATAAATGATCATGAATGTGAAATGTTATTATAAATGTACTGAATCATGAAATAAAGCTATTACAATTAATCAGGAAATATAAAAGATCTGCTGAAGATAGATAAAGAAAAACTTGGTCTCAGCAAAATCCCAAACCCAACAAAGTGAAGTCTAAAATGAGGTTTCAAACATAAGTGTTTTCAGATGGCTTAATGTCCTATTAAAAAATCTTATTAAAATCCACAATAAGGATATATAATATGCTTCACCAGAGCTGACAGACTTATGGCAAGTACTGCAGAAAGATTCTGCAGGACAAATATATCACCATGTCAGAAAGCTATTGAAAGTACCCATGGATGTACCCTTCTTGACATGTTCAACAAAAGGGCAGAAGATGCAGAGACCTCAGAAACTTGCAACAGTGGAGAATTTGTCTGAGCAGCTCATGAGACAATGTCAAGATCTAGGTCCATTTCTGCAGGTTTGAGTGCTGGTTTATGAAAACCTATACACACGCCAGAGCCCCAATAAAGGCACTGGCTTAATGTGTGTGATTGCTTATCTGAATAACTGAGTTTTTGATCAGTGAAAATTCTTCATAATCCTTGATCTGAATATGAGTAAAAAAGGTAAATTTCCCAGTATTAAAATCAAAATGATAATATGAAAGAAGGTAAATTTAGGAAGCATTACGTCATTCATTTCATGTTAGTGCTTTAAGGAAGAAAAAGTTCTGTTCCCAGCTATAGGGACAGTTAACAAAATGGCCTTGGAAATTCATAGACTAAGAGTTGGAAGGCGGATCATATATTAAAATAGAAACTACCACAATTACAAGTCAAAGAACTTCAATTGAAATAAGGTTACAGAGAAAAAAAATTTAGGGGGGAATTAATGACTCACAAAGTAAAAAAAAAAAAAAAATCATTGAGGTAAGATAACAAAAATCACTGCAGCAAAAGAAAGCAATATTTGTTCATTCAAATGAAAAAAGGAACATAAACATAATAAAGATTTATGTCCTTAAATTTGTCCCAGAATCAAGTATAAAAAAAAGATGGATGGGCTGAGTGATCTTGAAGAGGCCATCTAGCCTTAAGATTCTGATATTCTGAAAGTTTTGGAATTATCTAGAATGTTGGCTTATTCCTACTTGAATAAATTTGTTCCATTTACTAACAGGAATATTATTATCATGTCAATCAAGTTGCCTCATTTCTTCTAAAGTAAGTATTTAAGAAGAGGCCATAATAAGTTGGATAATAGCACAGGGTTTGGAGTCATATTGTTCCTGGATTCAGATTCCATCAAAAATTAATCAGTTATGTGAACTTACATGTTGTATCTCTATTCTGATCCACAATTTTCTAATTTACAAAATGAGAGCAGTAATAATGTCCCCACAGGTTTTTGAAGATTAGAAAAGCTCATGAATGTAAAAAGCTTACTAAGTACCTGATTTATAGAAGGAATTTAAATACTATTACCACTATAGTTGCTGCTACACTACCATGGCAGTCGTAATGCTGGAATCTGCTTACACACAACTACCTCACTTACCCTTCCAAAAGACTAAATTCATAATAGCAGGAAAATATTATATATTCTCATCAGTATTTCCAAGAGCACTCACTCTATCTTCCTTTAAATGATGAATCTACACTACCCTCTCTCATTGATGAAATCACAACTTTGAATTTTTACAGTAAAATTTCTTTGGTTCTAACCATTTCTCCAGTCATTTTTTCAGGGTTAAAATTAAATTAACTTATGCAAAGAAAGCATATGGCAAGAAAGGGTCTATTTGTCTTTAAAATAACGGTATCAGACTTTAAATACCAATCCCTATCATGTCAATAGGGAAGGTAACCACCATTTACATAGTACTTTCAATTTTCTCATTTGATCTCAACTATAATCCTGGGTGATAGCTATGATTAACACCACCACTTCATAAATAAGATATGAATCTATAAAGGGTGCATTTCCCATCTGAATTCTCAGTGAGCAGTGCATTCAAATGTCGATTGCAAGTCTTTGGACCGCCAGTGCAGCTCTTCCCACTGTAATCTCTCCACTATAATCCATTAATCTAGTTTAAAAGCTAAACACATTCACAATTCACCTCATCTCAATCATGTACATTTGATGGATTTCCTCAGGGTTCTCACTGGAGTTCTGAATTTTTTTTTTTTTTTTGGCAAAAATAAAGGTACAATCAGAAGTTGCAACAAACTGGAGTAAGAAGAGCTTAATTTATTCATTCAACACGGAAACATGGTTTGGATTTACTACATCTTGGGCACTGTGTGAAGCACAGAGAATTCAAAGACATTGTATTCTGCCTTCAAAGAGTTTGTCATCCAGAAATAGAAACAATTAAAAAGAAATTTATCATAGAGCTAGAAGTCCTGAAAAGAAAGTAAGGTAACACATCCAGGGGTACCTGGGAAGCTTTCTAGAAGAAATAATGTCAGCACTAAGATAAGAATTATTAAGATTCAAAGCAATATGGACGGGCCTAGAAATCATCACAGTAAGTGAGGTCAGTTAAGAGAAAAACAAATATCATATAAGGTAACTAATATGCGGAATCTAATGAAACGATACAAAAGACCTTATGAAACAGAAACAGACTCAAAGATTTTGAAACCAAATTTATGGTAACCAAATGGGAAACGGGATGGGGTAAATTAGAGAGTTGGAATTGACATGGGCACAGTACTATCTATAAAATGGATAGGTAACAAGAACCTACTGTATAGCACAGGGTAGTCTACTCAATACTGTGTAATAACCTTTATGGGAAATGCATCTGAGAAGGAATGGGTATGTGTTTATGTGTAACTGAGATACTGTGTTGTACCCCTGAAATAATACAACTTTGTAAGTCAACTGTACACCAATAAAATTTATTTTTAAAAAAGAATTAAATGACAAAGGGGAAGGGGAAGAATGTTCTGGGTAAAGGCAAGAAATCCAGAGTTGAGAGTGGACCTAGTGAGGAGCATGACATAATTATCATGGCAGGATCATGGACTGATGGTCTGAATTGAGAGCCAGTTGGCACAGGCATCAAGAGTGTCTTGGTTTGAGGTTCCCATTGTGGCATGGCAGTAACAAATCGGACTAGTATCCATAAAGATTCAGGTTGCAGGTTTGGTCCCTGGTCCCACTCAGTGGGTTAAGGATCTAGCATTGCTGTGAGCTGCAGTGTAGGTTGCAGACACGGCTCATATCTGGCATTGCTGTGGATGTGCCTTTGGCTGGCACAGCTGCAGCTCTGATTCGACCCCTAGCCTGGGAACTTCTATGTGCCACAGATGCGGCCCTTAAAAAAACAAAAAAAGAAAACAAACAAAAAAAGGAGACTCTTGGTTTCTTATTTAGAGAGCAGCAATGTCCCCCAGACTACAGTGCTGTAGAAATAAATAGTATCACATAGATAACGTCATCTGTAAAAAATGGCAGTAAAAGTGTCCATGGTGCCTTTTCTTACTCTTGTGAGCACATGGCCAGTCTCCCCATCCTCATCAATCCTCTTTACAAAGAGACTTCCGGACATAAATTAGTGAAGGATTGAAGGCTGCTGCAGTATTCACACTAACGTATAAGGGTGAGAGTTGAAGACTAGAGTCAGAAATTGTTTTGTTTTGCTCGTCTTGATGCTCCAGACTGTTGTGGCCTGGGGGAAACCTTGTGCATATGAAAACCATTCCTAAGACATCAATTGCAATGGAAAGAAAACGGTCTTATTTAGGGTCCCAGGATAAGCTTTGTCATAGAACAGAAGAAGCGTGTCTAACATTTTGGAAGGGATGATCGTGTTCTTGAAGACCCTGCAGCTTGGATTTCAAAGTTTGACATATGTAGATGTACACTTCAATGCTAAGAAAGATGATTTGTGACAAGTACAAATCTTATGTGTTCAAATCTTTTGTTTTGTTTTTCCTAAGGACAGAGTCCCAAGCCTCCCAGGTTTTCCAACTTCTGGAGGAATTTCTGATGTTACAGTCAGTGAAGCCAACACATTGAGCTTTTTTGGAGATGCATGAAAAGGAATTATACTTGACCCCATAGCTCCACATGCATATGAACTGAAGAAGCTGTTGAGGAACTGAATTGATAGGAATGCTGAAACTCTCTGGGAATGTATCTGAAGCACCTCTCAGCCCCTTAACTTTGCATAGTCTGAAAATATTCTGTATAGAAAGTGCAAAGTGCTGTTCAATGTCAACCTCTCAAGCACATCACTTTCTAATTCAGTGATAAAGTGAGAAATCTCTCAGCAAACCATCCTTCATTGGAATCAACAAGGACACAACTCAAGATTTTTCTCCAAGCCTTGGTGGGCCGATCAATG
Source organism: Sus scrofa (assembly GCF_054392235.1). Classification (NCBI taxonomy): domain Eukaryota; kingdom Metazoa; phylum Chordata; class Mammalia; order Artiodactyla; family Suidae; genus Sus; species Sus scrofa. Next base: position 141,800,068 of record NC_139396.1, on the reverse strand, counting down.
ATGAGCCAACCACAACAGGAAACCAGGACAGGCTGTAAACCCTCTGTGGAGGTAAAAACCCCATTAAAAGCCAGTTTTGTAAGATAAGGACAAGAAAATCAAATTAGAATTTAAAAGTAACATCTCTTCATGCAAATATTGATTTTTTTCTGGCTTCACAGGAAATATAATACTAATTATAATAGTAACTGATGCTTTCATTTTTTTAAGAGAAATAACCTAAAGAAACAAGGAAACTTTTCCAGGAAAGTAAAGTTTGACTAACTCTAAGCCATGTCAGTGAGGTATGAGAGGGACAGAGGAATGAAAGTCCTCTGAGAGATATGTGACATTGAACTAGACCATAACCTAGGAGAATATCTTGGTTCAATCCTAGCCTCTAATCAACCACAACAGGGTGGTACAGACTTTCTGCTCTGATCAATGTATTCTGACACTTTATGGAGAAGAAACTAAACACAATGAACTGAGGGGAAAATGTAAAAGTGGTAGGAGAGATACAATCTTTTAGACTGAAATGAATGACAGCAATGAATGGGTAGCATTTATGGAACTGTTATTATTTGCCTGTTTATGTGATAAGCACTTTATTTGTAGTAGTTCATTTTAATATTCAAAAAGCAAAATTCTTCCTGCTCAGCTGGTCATATAGGTTTTAGCTGTGCCAGGTGACATGGGCTCAGGGGGATCTACTCATACAAGTTACTTGGGCTCGATCCTGGATGCACCCTTCCATCTCACAATAAATTCCTGCTGGGTCTTCCTTTCCATATGGTTCAGAGTATAAGGCAGAACCCATCCCATGCTTCTGCCTTTTCACCAATGTCTAGGAACACTCTTCTCAGAAGTTCTACATGGCATTTTGCATGGCCTTGATCTAGAATTCTAGGAATTAAAGCTTAAGTCTACATTTGGACTTTTTCATGAATTCCACATAGCATCTAGATACCTCCTGTAACATGTCAGGTCATATGGTCCAGGTAACCAGGGAACTTGAATTGCAGTCTCATCCTGCTTCACAGCTTTCTGTGATCTGGGGTTCCCTCAGAGTTTGCAGTTTTGGGGTCATCTAGTGTATGGAATGCTACAGTTTCCTTGGAGTGAAATGTGCTATCTCTACAACCTGAAGAGCCCTTTGAGGTATTTTCCTGCTTTCTCTGTGCAAGGAGATGGGAGAAATAATAGCATGTCCTTCATTGTGGAGCAATGTCCCAGTGTACCACAAATTACTGAACTGCTAAAATTATCACTGATGAGGAATGTCCTTCCGTCTCTGTAAAGTTTCCTCTCCTCCCTCTTGAGGACACATGTCTTACTAAATTCTCCAGTATATTATTATTTCTTGAACATCAATTATTGTAGCACAATGTCATCAATATAATGCACCAGTACAACATTCTGGGCATGGTCAGATGGCTTAGATCTCCTTGGCCTATATTATGATAGAAGGCAATAAAGTTAGCATAGCCCTTGGGGAAGACTATAAATTAATCCTACTGCTCATTTCCTATGAATGAGACCAGTTTCTGAGTTCTTCTCTGGTAAGTATGAAAAAGGATGTATTCTCCAGATTACTAGCCTTAATAAACATATACTGAGTTCCTGTTAATCTGCTCTAGCAAAGATACTACATTACCACTGCTGCAAGTGGAGTTGAGGCTAATACCTGGTTGAGTTTGTGATAATCCACTATTTTTTTTTTCTAGAATACATTTGGCTTTTATAAGGGACAGACTGTATGATAAAATGGAGATATGATGGAAAGAACATTGTTGGAATTTTTAGATTATATGAAGCAAAACCTGTTAATGGACTTCCAAGAACTCTTATTGTCTATGTGGTGGTGAACTTCTTTTATATAAAGTGTCCTCTATGACAGATCCTTGACATACTCAAATCCATCTGCTGACACTATCCTATACACTTCAGTCATATAGGAACAAACCCTGCCTCATACTTCCTCACTTTCATAGAAAAATCTCAAAACGGTAACTCTTATTTAAAACAAATTTTAAATATTAACATAATTTGTGAAAGTTAAACATTTTTATTTCAGTTATTTTATGCTTATGAGAACATATGAAGCAATAAGTTTTGAGGCAATATGCAGAGTTGAGCAAATAGAGGCTTTCAAAGATTTATAACTGGTCAACTCTTGAATTATGAGGAAACAAAAGAAAAAAATTTCAACCAAAGCTTGTCTCCCAAGCCTGGTTTTTTAACTTCACTCCTACAAAATCTTGAGAAGACATTTTAATGTATGACTTGGTTGTGAGGAACTCTTCCTAGGATGAAAAACTTGATGTGGGATAAAAAAAACAAGCTCAAGAATCAGAGACTACCAGCTACACAGTGTCCTAGGGTCCTCAGATAATTGACAACCTATCAGAACCCCCATTGGCTCAACTGTAAACTGAGGATGAAAACACTGCTCTTAAACGTCTGCACACAGATTATTCACTAATACATGGAATCTAACACAGTGCCTGATAGATATTCAGTAATTTGCAAATGGAACTGTTGTTTCTAATATTATTGAAATGGAATGATTTTACTTACTATAAGAATCATGATAGGAGTTCCTGTTGTGGCACAGCGGAAACAAATCTGACTAGGAACCATGAGATTGTAGGTTCAATCCCTGGCCTTGCTCAGTAGATTAAGGATCTGGTGTTGCCATGAGCTGTGGTGTAGGTCACAGACATGGTTAAGATCTGGTGTTGCTGTGGCCATGACATAGGCTGGCAGCTACAGCTCCAATTGGACCCCTAATCTGGGAACTTCCATATGCCACGGATGCGGCCCTAAAAAGCAAAAGAAAAAAATTGTGATAGAATTGTCATGGCTATGTCCCACAATGTTGTGCACCTGTGAAGACTGATCAGCCTATCATCGCACCTCTGCCACATGGTCAGATGAGCGTACCATGCAGAAGGAGAAGGATAACTCAGGTACTACTTAGTAATTATAACTCGTATATATAACACTCACTACATGCCCATTCTTGTTGTAAAGGATTTACATTTGCTCGGGCCACACTGTATGGGGTACATGATATTATTCCATTACCTGTTATAAAGGTGAAAATATTATAGCAAAGATATACTAAGTGACTTAACTAAGCCAAATAGGAGAGGATAGAGCCAGGACTTGAAGATCATTCTGCTCTAGATTACTCTAGATTCTTGGCTCTCAACCATCACCTGTGTTGCTAGGGCAACCTTAGACACTGCAGCAGAGATAAATGTAAGAAAAGAAAGGTAATAGCATTTTGGCACTTTTGCATGGAACTATTTTCTTACAAGTAAAAGAAAACAAAACTAATAAAGAACCAATGTAGTATTGCTCAAACTCTCATTATTAAAGCTCTGTACCCTTTCTTTATAATTGATGTGTGTGTGGGGGGGCTAATAGTACTAGAAAATATATAAACATTTTTGATCCCTGAGTGTTTTCCTCAGTGAGGTAATAACTGTGCAATCACATAACTCGCCCACACTTATATACCATTTTAAAATAACAAAAATTCATGTCTAATCCTCATCCTATGTCTTTGAAAAGGGTGATGATTGTATCCATTAACAGGTAAGGGAGCTGAATCTTAATTTTGACTTGTAGGTCAACCTGTTCTTTGACTCTAAGCTTCACACATTTTCATTTATAAATGACAACATATATGCACCACTACATGTACCCAGATGTGCTAGACATTGGGCAGATAAGATACATAAGACATAGCACAGCTCTAGCCTTGAGTGTCCTCCTTATAAAACAATGGAAGAGGAAAGAGGAAGATAGCCATATCATATGATTTTCTAATTTTTGAAAGAGTGTATGGGGATAGATTGCTAGAATGAGGGTCAATAAAGTTCTGAATAAGAAGGTGACTATAGTTTTATATAAAAGCCTCAGGTACTTGGCCATCATTCGGCCTCCAAGATTGACAGTTTCCTACAAAACAACCGACTTCATCCCTAGGATTCAGAGTATAGAGATGGCATGTGTCTTTATAGCATCTTTTGTTCTGTTATATAAGCTTCTAAGTAAACATTGACTGCAGAAACCCAGTGCCCCTGTATGCTCTCTATATTTAATCTCTGGTGCTGTGCAGGCAAAAAAGTATGTAGAATGTGAAGAGATATTTTGTTACTTCCTTTAATGCTGTTTATGTTCAACTGTCCTACAATCACAATATACCCTTTAAACTGCTGCAGTCTGTCAGAGTAAAGCATGACAAAAATGTTTCCCTATATTCTGAACCAAAAAAACCAAAACAATTCAAGAATACACTGGGGAATCCAAGTAATGAGTCATTTATTTCAAATTTCCACAGAAGACAATAAACTCTTATTACTGATCGATGTGGTGCTATCTTGTTGAAGCCTAACCAACATTTACTTTTTTTATTTTTTTGTCTTTTTGCCATTTCTTGGACCACTCCTGCGGCATATGGAGGTTCTAAGGCTAGGGGTCTCATCGGAGCTGCAGCCTCCGGCCTACGCCAGAGGCACAGCAACGTGGGATCTGAGCTGTGTCCGCGATCTACACCACAGCTCATTGGCAATGCCGGATACGTAACCCACTGAGCAAGGCCAGGGATTGAACCTGCAACCTCCTGGTTCCTAGTTGGATTTGTTAACCACTGAGCCACAACGGGAACTCCCTAACCAAACTTTAATAGACCAAATGATGGGGTGCTTTCCATCAGCCCTATATTTGACCTCACACATACCCAGTATACTTTCCCACATACACTCTATTTAATTGAACTTAAAATCAGAGTCTGAAAAAGCATCATAATCAGACACTCTGTTGGAAACACGTACACTGAGTCTGGTTTTAACCAAGTTGCATAAATGAAAGATATAGAGGACAGGCAATCTGGGCTGTGAAAGCCACGCAGACTTCAGATACTTAAATGTCAGCACATTGCTTTATCTGTGTTGCTCATTTAACTCTTAAGTACACACAGACACACACTCCCTAAGAATTGTAAATAGTGGAATTTGTTTATAATTACTTTTGATTTCTTCCTCTATCTTCTGATTACCATCTGTGTGGATGACTTTAGCAATCAATGAGTGTTAACAATAGGCCATTAAGAGCGATGAGGAGGGTATAGGCAAGGTAGTTAATCCTCAGCCAGGATAATGTTTCTGAAACATCAAGTCAACTCTTTACTTACTGATGCTACAGGGATACCTGGAGTGTGGGATAATCTAAAGAGTTTTGGATTCCAATAGGTCTGAGTTTAAATTCTAGCTTAACTATCTCCAGCAAATTCTCTCTGCATCTCAATTAACTTGTAAAATGCAGTAACAGCGTCCCTGGGGACTTTGCCTGGGACCCTGGATTTGAAAAAAATCCCAGCTCAGTATTTCCCACAGTAACAGTAAAAATAATTCAATAAAGAGCATTTATCTTCTTTTCTGCTAGCTGTTAGTCATTCAATCAGCAGTGAAAATGGGTTTACATTGACCTCTCCTGCCTTTTAACCAGTGCATCAGAAAGATAAACAGATGACTAAGTGGTATCTCAGCTTCATAATTTTGTTCTCAAAACCTACCTACAGTATGCTTTGTTAAATACCCTCTGTAAAGAGCCTTGGAACTTTGATGACCTAGAGCATGGCAACATGCTTTGTGGGTCCTGAATTCACAAAAGGAAAATGTGAAGAACTAGTGAGAACTGAAGGTGTCTGACTCAATTTTTGGATCCTCACCAGATGTTCAAGGAAAGCCAACTGCTTTCAGCACAGGTTAGGCCTGCTTAATTGGCAGTGATAAGAATCTTTAGATGACCACAGAGAAATTAAAGAGCTGCAGATAAATGACCCAAAAAGGCTTAATGATGCTATACCAGAGAGGAACAACTGCAATTTAATAATATGACTGCAAGCAGAACTGAAGGTTAATAAACTTGTATTTTGTAATCTAATGAGGCACACATAGTACCAGACTGGAAGTGCATGAATGATAAGGTATAAATGCATATCCTGGCATTTCATAAATAAATTATTATAACACTAATTGCAATTAAACTGCCTTCCCTTAATATGATCCTGTAATTGTGCTATACCTCATTCAGTGCCTGGCTCTCTCCTAAAGAGGTATCAAACACAAGTAATTAACATAGTTAACATTGTCATCAATATAGCCCCATATTTTTCTTTCATTAGGGTAGTAGTTTCCAGGCATATTAACTACATACAAAAGGGTTGTTTTTGTTGTTGATGCTTTGTTTGGTTTTTGTGTTTGTATATATGTGAAAGAAAACTAGCACTTTAAAGAGATGGGGAAACCTGAGACTCTTGTGAACTGTAAGAAACACCATCAGTTCTGACTTGGTCCTTTTAAGATGATGAATATTGCTAAGGGTTTAGCAAAACTTTTTGGTCATCCTGTTTCAACTTTCCTCTTTTTCTTGTTACTAGATAGATGCCTTCCTGGTCAGAAGGCCACAACTGTGAGCCTGACTTTGGCTTTGTGTAAACTTCCCCCAGGTTTATGTGGGGGACAGGTGTCTTTCTTTTGGGAACCCAGCTTCCTATATATATGCACAGTGCTTTTCTCACCATATTTATTCATGCATCTGTTTATATGATTCCCTGAGACCAACACCATGATCCTCTTTGAGTTCCCATACCTGGAATATAGCATATGTTCTAGAAATACTGACTGGCAAAAAAAAAAAAAAAAAAAAAAAAAAACCAAACCATATCAAATCTGCTGCTATGCTAACCACTAAAAGCCAAAGCCAATGTACATTTACTTACCTAACCAACAAATATTTATTGTTTTCCTTGTGAAATAATCTCTAAGACTAACAAAATAAGAATTTAAGATACAATTTCTCTTTCAAAAATTAAAGAATCATTTGGTAAAAAAGGATTGCAGTACTAAAACCAACCAACCAACCAACACACTATTTTCTGGGTACTGCATTAAATTAAATAGTAAAATACCACTCCTCACCAGAGCCCTAAGGTATAACGTACTATTTTACTGATGAGAAAACTGAGGCACACTTTAGGAAACACAGTTTCCACCTCTCCGCAGGCCAGTTATAGACCAGGTTTAAATCTAAACCAAATCACTCCAGAGATTGAACTTTGAACAGCCTCCTCCTGTGACTGTCAAAAAAATACATGCTGTGAATTCAAAGGTGGTGAGGTCATTGATAATCAAGAATTAGAGCAGAGAAAGTTTGACAGGAGAGAGAGATGGTGAGGTAAGCTGTTAAAGATTTGGAAGACTGATGTGGGCAAAGAGGAGCTAATAAGGAGAGTAGATGAGAGAAGTCATCACGGATTTGTGAGCAGAGGTGGCTGGAGGAGGGGTGTCAGGTGAACTGCAGTGAGAGAGAAGGCTGAAAAGAATATTGTGCACAGCTTTGATGGCCAAGTGAAAAATATGCAGAGGTCTTGCCCCGCAGATGCCTGATGAAGATTCTTTCCCTGCAAGCTCTAGTCAGCTTGCTCTGAGCCTTCTTCTCAACCTTGGCCTTCAAAGACTTGAGTAAACACCAATACAGTTGCTAACAGTTCATGGATGTAGCCTTAGAATGACCTGAGCACACCTGTAAAGTGTGTGCCTAAGAAAAGTCAAGACTGCCAAAATAACTCACTGTTTGTTCCACCCAACTGCCTCCTAATCTATGGGAAGATTAAGAGCCTGATTTGGGGAAGTGCCATTTAGCAAACCTAAGTGAGTTTCCCATGGACTGAACCCCCTTCCCCACATTTTGTCATTTTTTTCATTTCCCTGGCTCTGCTCAAGCTCCATCGCTGCCCCTTCCTTCTCCCTTGTCCTTCCTCTGAAATGGCTGATCACCTGTGCACACATCAGATCCATGCTCAGCCCCTTCTCCCACTGCCAGCAGTTACCAAATACAATCTATCTTCACTGTTTACTAATGTCTGGCTGCATTTATCTTTGAAAAATCCCAGAGACACAGTGCTATTCTGCATGTCTGTCTATATCTTAGCTCCACAGGCTGATACCTGCTTCTTCAAGAAAGTACAATTTGCACAGGGAAAAAGGACTAAGGTTGCACTCTCTTCCTGTTGGCCTGAAGAATCCAACAGAGGCCACAGCTAGCCTTTTGACAGGCTTCCTCTTAATTGGAGAAAAGCATTCTCTCCAGGTGAGGACACAGCTTGTTGAACAGATGATATCTTTTACTAGTGAAACAAAGTTCTCGGCCAGTTTCAGCTTCAGATGCTCAGCACAGCTGATGGAAGGATGACTGGATTTCAGCACCCACTCATCTCTTCACCAAACCTTTGAGTAGTGTCCAGGACAGTGGCCAAAACTGTACAGATGTTCACAGAACCAAAAATTTTCTCTATGTCCCCTAATTTTCAAATATTTCTTTAGTTACGAAGACTGTTTAAATAAATATATATTATATATAATGTATATATATATATATATATACATTCAAATATTATACATATATTTAAAGCTAATGATAAAAACTTATTCTATGTTTGGGAAAATAACTATTCATGTTTAGTAAAACAATTATGTGTTATAAAATAATTTTTTACTCAGTAATTCTCCTTATGGAGATACACTCTCAGGAATTTTTAAAAATCAACTTCAGAAGGTTATACACAAAGGTGTTAACTGTAAAACTGTATTTATTTATATTACAGAAATTCATTTTTAGATATTTATTCATATTTATTAATTTATATTAAAATTTATTTCTATTAATATATATTTATGTATCATAATACTTATATTTAGGTATTTATTTATACTAAAGTAATACCAGAAAAAATAGGTAATTGGTTTTGTATTAGTATAGTATGTACTACTGCAACTATTAAATTAGTTACATTGTGTGTTTGTAATTCCATAGGGGAAGGGTTTATATAACACTAACATTATAAAAGGTAGTAAATTGTACATTAAACTGGAAGTCAACTGTGTTTATCTTAAAGGAATTTTAAAAACAACAAAAATAAGGGAGGTTGATTTGTGGTGGTTTTTTTTCTGTATTTGTTTTTGTTTTTCATTTCTTAGACTTCTATATTTCAAGAATTTTTTACAATGTGCATTATTCCTATTATTAAAAAAATTATCCCAATGCCATTCACTTCAGCACAGTCAAAAACAAACATCAATGTCTAGCAATTCACTAGAATCTAGACTGTAGACAGTAAAATTATAACGTAAGTTTCCTGCTTTGAAAGATCTTAAAATTTTGTTAAGGAAAAGAAATAGAAATAATTGTGAACTGAAGGCAAAAGGAAATCATTGCCAAAAAAGATCCAAGTAACAAAATATGAAGGGTGCATAGAGGAAACGATTATTTTGCTGACAAAGTGGAAGAGGAAAGCTTGGGGTGGCATTTCTTTCCCTGGGCCTGAGAAAACCCTCCTCTTGCTCCACAGTGTCTTCTCCCTGTGTCCAGCAGCTGGGGAGTTCTCCTGAGGGGCTGGTGGGTGAGGCCCACACTCAGGTCCTTGGACATAAATAAATTAAGAGCCAATGAAGACAGAGACTATATCCTGGCTTGAAGAACAAGCAGGTTTGTGCATGCTACAAACAGGTTTAAACATAAATGAACCCTGACAGTTAGAGAGAGATTAAGCAATTTTTAGGAGAGGGAACAGATGGAAGGAGAATTCACAACAAAGGAGTAGTTGTCAACTTTTTGAAAATTAAGAGCGATATTCCAGTTTGCTCTATGTCATTGTGGAAACAAAAAATAAAACCTGTTAGGAAACTCAACGGTGTCACTCCAATCATCTGGAATTGGGTAGAAAAAGACTGAGGAAACATAGAGGTATCAGTTGACTGCTCATTCTTAAGAAATGCTGGGGTAACTGTGATAAATCTGTATTTGCAATATTCCCTATCAACCTCATCTTGAGCATCTGTTAGAGTCAGACAATCTGTTAGAGTTGATTCTTTTAGAGGTGACACCATAGCCTGCTGAAAATCACTGTTCCCTAAGTTATAATTCAGTTTACATTCTAGTATTGTTTGTGAGGAAATTTTTCTTGCCCTTACTTGGTCTTAAGAAATCCTAGTGAGCATGCTCAGTATAGAAGACATAGTAAGGTCCTAATTGCAGAGTCTCAATGTGACCTTATTTGGAACTAGGGTCTTTAGAGATGTCATCATATTAAGATGAGGCCATGAAGGGCTTCTACTCCAATATGGCTAGTGTTCTTATAAGAAGGGGAAATTTGGATGGACAGATACACACAGAGGGAAGAGGATGCAGAGACACAGGGAGAATACAATTAAAAGACAGAGGTAGAGGCTAGAATAATGCATGTATAAGACAAAGAATGCTGCTGAGACCAGGTCAGCGAGTGGGGGGTGAAGGACAGGCATTGCAAAGCTTAAGAGAAGTTAAACGGCAATGAAGAAAGATATATAGATGGAGTAAAGTTTAAAGATGGGACCAGGGGGCTCAAGACTTCATGGATCAAGAGCCCAGATTGCCGGTGCTTCACCACTTCTAAAATATGAGGTGGAGAAAAGGCTTAGGGGCGGGACTGCTCACAGTACTGTGGCAAGCTATGCTTTAACTCTGGCCTTTAGGCAAAGGTTTCTTACCTATAGGGCACAGGGAAACTGGCGATAGCTCTCAATGCAGAACACCTTGAGAAACAACATGTGCCTGCACAGGCTGTGATCCTACTTGTGTTGACTCGGCGTTCCAGAGTCCACACTATGCTCTCTTAGTTCATGCACATCCTTCTTACCAGTTCCTTTCGTCACATTTTCCATAGTTAATCCTATACTAGCCACGTGCCATTTTGCTGTCACTTCAGAATTAAGATGTTTTCCCACAGAATGCCATGGGTTGCTAGTTTTCACCAGAACCTAGGAGAGAAGTATGAAACAATTTCTTCCTCAAAGGGATTCAGTCTTGCCTACACCTAGATTTCAAACTTCTAGCATCCAGAACTCTGAGAGAATAAATGTATGCTGTGTTGAGCCACTCAATTTGTGACACTCTATTAAGGCAGTTCTGGGAAATTAATAAAGCCCTAAAGTAGACTGAAAATGATGCATTTTTAAATTCTCCAAATTAAAGTCACCAGGAATATCCAGTAAAACCCTGCTAATGACATTACTCAGAGAATTTTCTACCATAGCTTAGATGGCATCAGGGCCATGGGGCCTTCACATCCCAGGTTTATTCCAGGTTGCCTGGCTAAATGTCACTTGATGCTTACACTGTGGAACAGTTTTTAGAATGAAGGGCTAATAACAGGGAAATTAATTCTTTTAAAAAAAATTATATTGAAACATAGATTTACTATGTTGTGTTAATTTCTGCTGTACATCAAGGTGATTCAGCTATACATCTATGTGTATGTATAATTTTTCATATTCTTTTCCATTATGGTTTATCACAGAATGCTGAATATAGTTCTGTGTGCTGTACAGTGTGACCTCGTTGTTTATCCGTACTATGTATAATAGTTTGCATCTGCTAATCCCACATTCCTGATCCTTCCCTCCCTCATCTTCTCTCCTCCTTGGCAACCACAAATCAGTTCTTTATATCTGTGCATGGGTTTCTGTTTTATAGATATGTTCATTTGTGTTTTATTTTTGTTTTAAGGCCGCACCTGCGGCCTATGGAGGTTCCCAGGCTAGGGGTCTAATTGGACCTGCAGCTGCTAATCTACACCACAGCCACAGCAATGTGGAATCTGAGCCATGTCTGGGACCTCCACCACAGCTCACTGCATTACTGGATCCTTAACCTGCTGAGTGAGGCCAGAGGTAAAACCCACATCTTCATAGATACTAGTCAGGTTCATACCACTGAGCCATAACGGGAACTCCTGTGTTGTATTTTAGAATCCACATCTAAGTGATATCATACAGTATTTGTCTCTCTCTTTCTGACTTGCTCCATTTAGTATGATAGTCTCTAGGTCCATTCATGCTGATGCAAATGGTACTATTTCTGTCCTTTTATGGGTGAATAGTATTCCATTGCATATATGTACATTTTCTTTATTCATCTGTTGGACATTTAGATTGCTTCCATGTCTTGGGTATTGTAAACAGTTGTGCTGTGAATATTGGGGTACATGTGTCTTTTAGAATTAAGAGTTTTCTCCAGATATATGCCCAAATGTAGGGTTGCTAGATCATGTGGCAACTCTATTTTTATTTTTTAAGGAAATTCCTTATTGTTTTCATAGTATAGAGTGAAATTGACTGTACCAATTTATATTCCTGTCAGTGTAGGAGGGTTCAATTTCTTCATACACCATCCAGCATTTGTAATTTGTAGACTTATTAATGTTGATCATTCTAACTAGTGTGAGGTGGTACTTCTTTGTGGTTTTGATGCCATTTCTCTAATAATTAACAATGTTGAACATCTCTTTTGAGCCTGTTAGTCATCTATATGTCTTCTTTGGAGAAATGTCTATAGTTCTGCACAGTTTTTGATTGGGTTATTTTTGTTGTTGTTATTGAGTATGAGCTATTTGTATGTACTGGAAATTAAGCTCTTATCAGTCACATCATCTGCAAATATTTTCTCCAAGTCCATAGCTTGTCTTTTCATTTTGTTTATAGTTTCCTTCACTGTGCAAAAGCTTATAAGTTTGGCTAGGTCCCATTTGTTTATTTTTGCTTTGATTCCTATTGGCTTGGGAAACTGACCTAAGAAAACATTGGTACAATTCCCGTCAGAAAATATTTTGCCTATGCTCTCTTCTAGGAATTTTATGGTGTCACATCTTGCATTTAAATCTTTAGGTCATTTTGAGTTTATTTTTGCAAATGCAAATCAATGAAGTTAGAGCCTCACACCACGCACAAAAATAAACTGTGCTACTTCTTTTTAATGCATAACCATATTCATTAATTTTTTCAAAGGCTAGAAGGGTTCCAGTAATGAAACACAGCCCTTGGGGGATGCCTGGTTTCCCTTTTGCAGAGGTTTTAATAGAGTCTGTTTTCTTGGTTTGAGTACTTATGATGTCAATGTCTAGCTGTTTTAACTAAGGGAGGCTAGGATGGACAGCAATACTTAATGCCTGAGAGTATGTCTTATTTTGTCACTGTGATCCCCCAGCCTGACCCTACCTCCTGTTCATAGGAAATTCATTTGCCCCCAAATGAAAAGTGAAATCAATAGCTATTTCAGTTAACATGGCATTTCATTAAGTTAGGGTGGTAAATGACAAAGATATTTTTAGTTCTTATCAATTATGAATGACTTTTTTCAAGAAAACAAAATTGGCTTTCCATATACAGAGATCAGTAGGCCAGGCAGCTGCACTTGTAGCTCCAGGGCTTCTGAGTGAGCAATCAGATCTGGCCTTCTTGATCCATATTCTAATCTAATTCAATTAGCAATCCACTGTGCTCAGCCTGACTGATTGAAGAAGGCAGCTCTCTATAGGGCAGATACAGGCCTTCAGCCCCATTTGATCCCAGCATCCTGAGAGAAATCAAAGTATGATATGGTCACATAGAGGATTGCTAAATAAGAGGCCTAACTGGGTGTCTGGGATGAGCAGGTATTTTAATCATTTTAGGTCATTGCCATCACTAATAATACCAGTGATGGCATGACAATAGCTCTAATTTGAAAGGCCCTACTTCTCTAGGGTTTCAAATGAGTGAAACTCTAACTTAATCCTCATTATAACCTTGCACAATGGGAATCATAATCATCTCTTTGTTTCTTGGGCTGTGATGGTAAAGCACCTGTTTCAAAATGGTCAGGTGATTTCCTGAGGCCAGATGACTTATTGTTGGTGCTAGGATGGAAGACTGGATTTGTCAGATTCAAAAGCTCATTCATTGTCTTAGCCCATCATGACTCTCCCCCCAATACTTGTTCTAATAACCCAGGTTAATGGGGTACAGGGGAATCTGTACCAGACAACCTCAGTTCCTTTTAGAAAGATCCCTCATCACAGACACAGGTAAAATCAGCAGCTTTTTATCAGTAAAATGTGGGTTCTACAGTCCCTTTGAAATCTTCTGTTGAAATTCAAACTGGGGAGATGGAGCAGTGTGGGAAATGACCAAATGAAACAACAAAAGATTGAAAACAATATTTTCAGGAATTGCACAGGACCCTGGAAAATAAGGCAAACAAGCATAAAGAGAAAGCACATCCAGATTCCATGGTATTTAATGAGGTTCCAAAGCAAAGTAGGAGGTTTGTTATTGTTTCCATGGGGTGGGAGTAGGGCTGAGTAGGGGGAGTTCCTTTAGGAAAGTATCTGTTTTAGGGGACTAAAATATCTCTATCTCTATCTATCTATCTACTGATCGATCGATTGATCTATCTATCTATCTATCTAATTTTCCCCCCATAAGTCAGTTGCTCTGACTGGTTATGGCATAAAGAGTTGTGTAAACAGTACGATCTATTTAGCACTTAATTATAAAATATAGAGTGGGTCTTATCAATCCCTTTTACAACTGAAGAAACTGCCTCAACATGTATTTTCCCTTATAGTTCACAGGCAAATGAAAAGAAGGGGCCCTGAGAGCCACAAACTTGGGAAAGCTGAGGACTTGATGCCTTTCTGCTTGATATGCTTCCAACATATAGGCAGCTCTCAAGATTTGAAATAAAAGGAATTCATGGATATAAATGCATACATGTGCATGTGTGCTCAGGAGGTGAGTGTGTAGTTAATTCTAAAGGCGTCTTCCTAGACACAACTCATTACTACTGAGACAGACCAGAATTTGACATTTGCATCTGACTCCAAATCATTCTTATTTTCCTCACTGTGTAGATGAAACAGCAAGATCTGAGTATTCTTTACAGTCCAGAGAATGGGGTGACCAGAGAGAATAAAGCATACCCCTTTCTTTTTTTTTTTTTTTTTTTTTTTTTTAATTTTATTTTCCCACTGTACAGCAAGGGGGTCAGGTTATCCTTACATGTATACATTACAATTACAGTTTTTCCCCCACCATTTCTTCTGTTGCAACATGAGTATCTAGACATAGTTCTCAATGCTATTCAGCGGGATCTCCTTGTAAATCTATTCTACGTTGTGACTGATAAGCCCAAGCTCCCAATCCCTCCCACTCCCTCCCCCTCCCATCAGGCAACCACAAGTCTCTTCTCCCAAGTCCATGATTGATTTTCTTTTCTGAGGAGATGTTCATTTGTGCTGGATATTAGATTCCAGTTATAAGTGATGTCATATGGTATTTGTCTTTGTCTTTCTGGCTCATTTCACTCAGTATGAGATTCTCTAGTTCCATCCATGTTGCTGCAAATGGCATGATGTCATCCTTTTTTATGGCTGAGTAGTATTCCATCGTGTATATATACCACATCTTCCGAATCCAATCCTCTGTCGATGGACATTTGGATTGTTTCCATGTCCTGGCTATTGTGAATAGTGCTGCAATGAACATGCGGGTGCATGTGTCTCTTTTAAGTAGAGCTTTGTCCGGATAGATGCCCAAGAGTGGGATTGCAGGGTCATATGGAAGTTCTATGTATAGATTTCTAAGGTATCTCCAAACTGTTCTCCATAGTGGCTGTACCAGTTTACATTCCCACCAGCAGTGCAGGAGGGTTCCCTTTTCTCCACAGCCCCTCCAGCACTTGTTATTTGTGGATTTATGAATGATGGCCATTCTGACTGGTGTGAGGTGGTATCTCATGGTAGTTTTGATTTGCATTTCTCTTATAATCAGCGATGTTGAGCATTTTTTCATGTGTTTGTTGGCCATCTGTATATCTTCCTTGGAGAAATGTCTATTCAGGTCTTTTGCCCATTTTTCCATTGATTGATTGGTTTTTTTGCTGTTGAGTTGTATAAGTTGCTTGTATATTCTAGAGATTAAGCCCTTGTCAGTTGCATCATTTGAAACTATTTTCTCCCATTCTGTAAGTTGTCTTTTTGTTTTCTTTTGGGTTTCCTTTGCTGTGCAAAAGCTTTTCAGTTTGATGAGGTCCCATGGGTTTATTTTTGCTCTAGTTTCTATTGCTTTGGGAGACTGACCTGAGAAAATATTCATGATGTTGATGTCAGAGAGTGTTTTGCCTATGTTTTCTTCTAGGAGTTTGATGGTGTCCTGTCGTATGTTTAAGTCTTTCAGCCATTTGGAGTTTATTTTTGTGCATGGTGTGAGGGTGTGTTCTAGTTTCATTGCTTTGCATGCAGCTGTCCAGGTTTCCCAGCAATGCTTGCTGAATAGACTTTCCTTTTCCCATTTGATGTTCTTGCCTCCCTTGTCAAAGATTAATTGACCATAGGTGTCAGGGTTAATTTCCAGATTCTCTATTCTGTTCCATTGGTCTGTCTGTCTGTTTTGATACCAGTACCACACTGTTTTGATGACTGTGGCTTTGTAGTATTTCTTGAAGTCTGGGAGAGTTATGCCTCCTGCTTGGTTTTTGTTTCTCAGGATTGCTTTGGCGATTCTGGGTCTTTTGTTGTTCCATATAAATGTTTGGATTGTTTGTTCTAGTTCTGTGAAAAATGTCATGGGTAATTTGATAGGGATTGCATTGAATCTGTAGATTGCTTTGGGTAGGATGGCCATTTTCACAATATTGATTTTTCCAATCCAGGAACATGGAATATCTTTCCATTTTTTTACATCTTCTTTGATTTCTTTGATTAAGGTTTTATAGTTCTCGGCATATAGGTCCTTTACCTCTTTGGTTAGGTGTATTCCGAGGTATTTGATTTTGTGAGGTACAATTTTAAAAGGTATCGTATTTTTGTATTCCTTTTCTAATGCTTCATTGCTGGTATACAGAAATGCAACTGACTTCTGAATAGCATACCCCTTTCTTTAATTTGGCTACTATAAGATAAACAGCTGTTTTAAGAGTCTTCCTTTAACAAAGACAATATAATAAACTAGGCTTTGTAAGTGGGAATGGCAGATCCAGGTTTTCAAGCTCTCCAGTGCTCTCTGGGTAGAGTGGGGTTGGGAGGAGCAAAATACAGAGATGTCAGTGGGGAGAAATCTCCTTTTTGCTTATCAAATCACCATAAGGGATGCAAATTACCAGAACAAACCAGTGGCCATATAATCACATTTTCTGCTTCTAACCGTGGCAATTCCTTCAGAATAAACTTGTTATAGAGATAATGATTCCTGTCATTGCCAGCTGATCAGAAAGGCAACTCTAAATCTTTTATCTTTAGAAGCCCAATCATAAAATGAGAAGAAATAATATAGTTGTAGTTTGTCTTTGATGGGGCTGAAGGCTGAAATCAATCATGGGCCTGACAAGTCTTTGAGTATTTGCGAGCTTAACACATGTTCAACAAATCTAGTGTTATACAAGACATGTGCTGTGTTTCTTGCACATAAGAACCTTATAATCAAGAAGAGGCAATAAGTCTCAGATGTTTGCAATAACTGGATAAAGGGACAGGTGGTGTCTCAGGAAATGCAGTCAGTGTTAGCTAGTAAGAGTCTATCTTTTGGAAAGTTCCCATTGCGGCTCAGTGGTTAACGAATCCGACTAGGAACCACGAGGTTGCGGGTTCGATCCCTGGCTTCGCTCAGTGAGTTAATGATCCAGCCTTGCCTTGAGCTGTGGTGTAGGTTGCAGACTTGGCTCAGATCCCGCATTGCTGTGGCTATGGCTCTGATTCGACCCCTAGCCTGAGAATCTCCATGTGCCGCAGAAGTGGCCCAAGAAATAGCAAAAAGACAAAAAATAAAAAAGAGTCTATCCTTTGCCGCTAACAAGTTGATCATGTTGCACAGTGTTCTGGCTCCAGAGTCAGACACAAGTGGTTTGCATTCCATGGAGGACATTTATCAACTGTGCTTATTTATATAAATTACTTAACCCTGTGAAGGTTACTTTCATCATGTGTAAAATAAGGGTAATACAATTAGTTAATATTTAGAATTTTGTGAGGATGACTTAGATAATGCAGGCAATTTTTAGGTTGTCATTTTGGATGATTTGTGTCTAAGTTTAACTCAAGATTACAGCTTAGATAAAATAAGACAATTGTAAATAATATAGATTTTCCTTAGACATTATTTCAAAACTCTATATAGAATGGTTAGGATAGGAAAATGGAAAGAAAAAAAAGAAAGCATGCTAAAGGTTTTCAGCTGGTTAAAAAAAAAAAAATGCCATCCAGGGTGTTGTCAATAGAACCAATTATATTCCAATGGCTGTAATGGAAAGTGGTTGGCACTTGCTCTTGAAGCTCCTTTTTCAATGAGATCCCTGACAATACATCACCCTAACTACTGAATCAGAAGTAGATTGACGTGGAAAAATAATCCATTCTTGTCTTCCAAATGATCAGCTAACAAACAAGGAACCGTTGATAGAGCTCAATCACAGAGTGCATAATTCAAAATGGCATTAAAAAGCTTTGCCTAATTTCATGTACATGGAGAGTAAAAGTTCCTGACAAATTTATGTGTTAAAGACTCCACTGCTGAGGATTTTTTTTTTCTTTTTCACTCGTTTCCCTTAGAACACAGTTAATCTTGAGGCTTGTCAGATGCTCTTTCCTCAGATCCTAATGGACGTTAAATCTGTCAGGGAGAAACATACTAAATCTGACTCAGTGTTCAAACTGTAGCAGTCTGAGATTCTGAGTCACAGTGGCATTGAAGGTGACATGCTGCCCCTCAGGTGACATTTTATATTAGAGGTCCTCATAGCTATGTAGTCCCCACAATCCCCAGTGAAAAATGGGTGAGATGACATTTGCAGTTTCTGTTCCTACTTAAAAACCCATCCTCTAAGAGAGTCATGTGACACAAACTGCAGGGCATGTGGACAAAGGCACAGGCATACTGTACTCCTTTCTCACCTCACCTTTCTGTAAGAATGAACTAAAAGAACTTATAATCACATAATTGTGCATCTCCAGAAGAAGGAGAAGGGAGGCAGTCATTCTGACACCTACTAAGAGAGTCTTGAGAAATTGCTGGAAATAGGTTTAAAAATGATCATCCAAGAAATAAAGCAAAGATGTGTTTGTTCCCAGAGTTGACAGCTTCCATCTGGGGGATGGAAGAGTAACAACATGCTCAAGTTCAGGACGGTTTTCCTTTAATGCCCTCTGTTATATGATGGTCATAAAAACTCATTGCACAATAATATTTTACCAAACTGCATTATCAACATTTTGTTTTTCATCCATCTTATGCCCCAAACAGTGGCTAGACAGTAAATCCTGATCAAGGGAAAAGGGTTTTGCTTTTTATGAAGTTGACTGAGCTTGGTATTTACTAAATAGATGTTCTATAAAAACATCCCTCTGTCTGAATGTAGGCCAACTTGTCTCCTCTTCCTGAGATGTCGCTACTGAGAATGTGGAGAACTGGACCTGAAGATTCTCTGAGTCACTGATAGAACTTCCTTTCTCAGCAGGAGTCAAGGTTCTGGAAACAATTTTACCTTCTGTTTAATAAGCAGTTAAATGCTCACACCAAATAACAAGGAAACATTATAACCTCAGCAAAGCTGGGGGAATCCTAGCTAACTTTCCATCAGTCTATGTGTATGTAGAATGAGCAGTACCTGTAACTGTCCATCATTGCTCTTTAGGCTCTCTCTCTCCATAAGTGTATTCAATAGAACTGAGTGCAGTGTGTGAAAATTAATAAAGAAAAACCTCACTAAAATGGAGTCAGGAAACCAGCAGGGGGAGCTCTCATGCACATACCAACAGACATCAATAAAGATCCTGAAAGGAAGAGATGAACCTATTATCTCCAGCAGTAAGGACGTTACTTCAGTACCTCAAGCAGGAGGAAGAAAGACTTTTTTCCTTGGCTGGAAAGAGCTCAGCCAAAGAGATCATCACAACTCATCCAATGAAAAGCTATCCTCTTTTCAGTTTACCATTGTTGCATGTCCTGAATTGCAGTTCTTTGCTGCTCCTGAATAAACATGTTTTGCTTTAAAAAAAAGCTATTTATGGTTTTAGGTTAACAAATAGGTGGAGTGGATCATGTTGCCCTATTTGTCAGCTCTATCATAAAGGACAAGCTAGTTAGCATCTCAAAAGTGAAGTGTTTTGTATTTTGCTTTGTTTTATTTTACTTATTTATTTATTTGGGTTTTAGGGCCACACCCACAGCATATGAAAGTTCCCAGGCTAGGGGTCAATGCCACAGCAAGACCAGATCTGAGCCACATCTGGGACCTACACCACAGCTCATGGCAATGCCGGATCCTTCACCCACTGAGCAAGGACAGGGATCGAACCCACATCCTCAGGGATACTAGTCGGGTTTGTCACTGCTGAGCCACAATAGGAATGCCCTGCTTTGATTTATTTTTTAAGTGAAATGAGGATCAACATATTCACTTTGTAAGGCTGAGGTGAGGATTAAAAGTTGGCAAAGGCATAAAAATGATAAATGGTAATACTTTGACTTAAAAATGCACACTGGGAACTCTGTATAGTCACTTATGATGGAACACATAATGTGAGAGAAAAGAATGTATACATATATGTGTAACTGGGTCACTATGCTATACAGTAGAAAAAATGTTTAAATAAATGAAAAAAAAAAGATAAATGGCAATACATGAACTCACCTTGAAGGTGAGTTCTGGACTTCTCAGCCTTCATAATCATGTGAACCAAGTCCATATAATATATCTCTTTACATACATAGAGTATATATACATTTGTATATGTATCTCCTATGGTTCTGTTTCTCTGCGAATTTCTAATAACAATCACTTGAAATGCATTTCTTTAAGGTAAAAATTTCCTCTCACTTCACAGCCTTACTTTTAAATCTAAACACCCCTGAAGACGTGCTATAGTATCAATTCATTATAAATCGTTATAATAGATTGCTAGATGAAAGTTTGAGGAAATTGGGAGACCACTGATAAGAAGTCACAGGTACAGCTTATTCTGTTTTATACTCCAAATAGCACTCTATAGTGTTCTATGACAAACACAAATTTTGCAGAATTTCCTAGGTTTCAGAATTTTCTTATTCCTTCCAGGGGGATAAGTTCATGTGATGACTGCTACTTTACTCTCATAAATTTATGTTAAGATAAAAATATGTCACTAACACAAGACTGCAAGTCAACTATACTTAAACAAAAATATATCTCAAGTTTATGCAAATAAGAAAGAAAACTCAACATTATATCCTGAACAGAAAAAAGAAATCTCAAAAACTGAGGCGCTAGTCATATCATTCTTGAAAGAAAAAGAAGAAAAAATAAATGAACAAACCAGGCAATTTTCTGTATTTTAGCTTTGGTTATTAAGACAGTTTGAGTGTTCTGAGGTTTCCCAAATAGCTCATTAAAAACCAATAAGAATAAACAAAACAAAACAAAATAACCCACTCATTAGAACATTTCCCCAGACTGGAGTTTCAAAAGATGTCAGTTGAATAGGAAAGAGAATATGGCTAGAAGTACATGCTCTGAATCAATTATGTGATTTTGAGAATCAGACTGAGCACTGTCTGTATATGTAAATCATCTTTTACTCTTTAAGACTCAGTTTCCTCATCTGTGAAATGTGAATAAGAATCAGAGTAAGAACTGCATAGGACTATATGATGAGGAAATGAGAAAATGCAAATGAATTTATTCAAAATTTGATTATGAAAAGTAATCAATAAGTGATAACACAATAAATAATCAGTATTATCATTTCATCTCTCAAAAGATGTTGGACACAACTTGACAGTACACACTGGTCAAAAAACCAGCATTCAGAGCAACCAGATTCTATTTTACTGTGGTAATTCTAGATTAGTTAAGCTGCAGCTGAGATTTGAGCAAACTTGCTCATATACTTTAAGAAAAAATGATTAATTTTTCTCAGAATAACTGGAAAGCTATGTAAATAGAGCCAAGGGTGAATGAATATAGCCAGAAACAAAGGCCTCTCAGGGGATAAACTGCTCGTAGAAGCTCCCTCACCAAGCCAAAGAATACTCAGGGAAAAATCTAATTCCTCAGGAACAGAAGACAGGGATTCCAGTGTTCCTGAAGACAAAGAGCCTAATCTAGGCCATTGACACTTGTCTCCTCTGCAGGAGAAGCAAGTGTTTCATGATTATACAAAGCACAAGACTCCACAGAGCAGACAGCTGCATAATTTTTGAGTACTGGTTTTGCTCATACAAGCAAAAGCATACACCTAGGACAAACAGAAATACACACTGTCCATTGGGATTACAATGTAGGCTTAAATATCCTCACAGAATCCTCAAAGTATGCAAAAACACTCTAAAAATGCTAAGTGCTTCTAAACCTGACAACTATCATTTTTTGCTGTCAAGGACCCAGACCTCCCCATACCCACACCATAGTGTAGTGCCCTTCCCTTGAAATCTGGCAGGTCATACAACTTGCTTTTGTCAAATAACACATGCAGAAGAGGTACCTTGTGACTCTTAAGGCTAGGTAATAAGATTATTTCCAGCTGGTGTCTTGGTTTTTTGTTTTTTGTTTTTGAAATGCTTCTTCTACAGCCTCTAGCAAAGAAGTATGGATACCCTGAGATCACCATGCTTTGAGGAAGCCCAAGATAGTCACACAGAGATGCTACTTATAAAAGGACGAGCAACAACTGTTCAACCCACTCTAAGTGAGGCACCAGAAATGTGAGTGAACAAGCTGTCTTGGTCTTCATTTCAGTAGAGTCTTTAGATAATTCCAGCTACAATTGGTGTATTTGACACCCTAAGTATGAAGTACACCACTAATCCCAGCCAACTCACAAATGATGTTACATCTTCTTGCCTAAGTTTCCTATTTAATAAACTAAAGATAATAATAGTACCTAATCATAGAGTTATTTGGAAGATAATTTATTATTAATAGAAATATTACTTTAAAAGGGAAGAAGAGGGAGTTCCTGATGCAGCTCAGTGGGTTAAGAACCCAACATAGTGTCTGTGAGGATACTGGTTCAATCCCTGCCTTGTTCAGGGGTTAAAGATTTAGCATTGCCACAAGCTGCAGCATAGGTTGCAGAAGTAGCTTGGATCCCTTGTTGCTATGATTGTGGTATAGGCCAGCAGCTGCAGCTCTGATTCAACTCCTAGCCCAGGAACTTCCATATGCCTCAAGTGCAGCTGTAGAAAGAAGAAAATAAACAAATAAATAATATTTTTTAAATAAAGAATACAGATGAAAAGTAAAATAAAATATTAAGAACTTTTATTTAATTAGAAGTTAAAATAAGTTACAATAACTCCTTCTTGTGATTAATAGCATTTACTGAGGGAGTTATTTCATGCTCTCTCAATTTAATTGAAAATATCCAAAGCAAGGAACATGTGAATATGAAGAAAACTCCAGTAGCCTCAGAGACCATTTGTAGAGTGACAGTCCTTTTTTTGCACTGTGTGTACACACGCATGTGTTAGTGTACATATGTTTAAAGAAAACTAAATTTCCCAGAGAGAGGGATATGACAGAGGATTTTGTAGAGTTTGAAACTGAATGTTTTTGTCTGTGCGGGGCAATTAAAGGCATAATTACATAGTGTTCCATAGTAAAGGTACAGTTACAACAATATAGAAGTATGAAAATTAAGTCACTATCATTAGCTAGTATGACTGCACATTTCCTCAGATCTACAGGCGAAACACTTCTGCCCCAGGTTGAGCCTGTTATTGTCACTTCTCACTGGCTACAGGCAGTTAGTTTTATAGGAAGCCCCTCCTTATTTTGTGCCTCAGTTGTGACATAATGGAACAAAACCTAGTTTTTGTTTTGTTTTGTTTTTTGGGGGGTTGGTTTTTTTTTTTTTTTTTTTTTTTTTTTGCTATAGCCATAGCATATTCAGGTTCCTGGACCAGGGATTGAACCTGCACCAAAGCAGTGACCCAAGCTGCTGCAGTGACAACACCAGATCTTTAACTTTCTGTGCCACAAGAGAATTCCCAACAATCACTTAAAGACAGGTCTTCTCAATGTTTGGAGTCTAAAATGTAATATATGGAATGACTGCTCATTGTCATCCATTAATTTGAGACAACAGCTATATTCTTGGCTAACTTTAGTAGAAAAAGCAACCACCTGCTGCAGAATACATAATGCAGTTCTATAATTTATTGTGTTTATCAGGATAGTTTTGAAAATAAAACAAGATACTGTTAATAATTTTTCTGGAAGAGAAATTCCAGTAATTTGCACTGTTCTCTACAAAGAGAGCCTTTAGTCTACCTTAAAGGTAAGAGATGCAGCAGAAGCAGGGAGTGAATTTGGTTAGAGATTTGCTTGATAGGAATCCCTATAAGAAGTAAGCAGGCATGTCCTTTCCAGTGGTTAAACAGCTCTTGTGTAACATAAAAAAAAAAATATAATAGAAGTGTGTTTCTCAACATGTCACCACCAAGGACAGAGATATCTGACAAAAGTCTTTCCAGCAATCTCTATTAGTAAAAAGAAGCTAAAATGAAGCAAAATGTTCTTTTACCACAAGAGAGATGAGCTCCAATTCCCAGACTTTCTAGTTCTCTACAATCTGGTACATGCTAATCTGATACGGTACAGCGACTCAGTCTGATAGCCTGATGGTAGCAGTGCAGTCTGCCATTAAGATAACTTGGATAAAACAGAGAGTAGACTTTTAGTTGAAACAGGGTAGACAGCTTTAGAGGTGAGACTGAAGAAATACTGAACATAGTCCCTATGCCCCCAGATATTGCCCTTATGATCCTACTGCAGGATCTGCAGTTTCTACTTTCAGCTGCTGATTTAAGGAATGACCTCTCAAAATTCACTGGTGTTCCTTGTAAAGACTGGTGTCCTGTAGTGAAAGAGAACCTGGCAAGGAGTCAGAAGACCTAGACACCAGCCCCAGGCTTTCAACAGCAATCCAACGACCACAAGCTTTTTGAGCCTCAGTGCTTTGCTCTCCTTAGAAATCTGGTATGAAGATAAATGAGGAAAATAATGTGTTGGGAAAACAAACAAACATAAACACTGGAATCAGTAAATATAAGATATGGTTAGAATACTATTCACTAATCGAAGTATATTTTGGACTTTGGCCCAAATAACTGCATAGAAGTAAACTGGTAATATTTCTTTGATTTTGGACAAGTTACTTAACTTTTCTGAGGCTCAAATTATGTCTTTGAAGTGGAGACAATAGAGCCTATCCTTATGATTATTTTTAGAATTATTTATCAGCCTACAGAGTTTGGTATGTCTTTTGGCTTACCCAAAATCAGTCAGTAAATATCATCGAAATAAAATACATTTTCATGATGAGAAGAGGTCTTAAGCAGTGCAGAGGTAGGCCAATCCCTGATCATGCCAAGCCTAAATGGGGTTGGATAATGGGGAGTCAGGGCCAGCCTTAGAAGGGTACAAAGGCTATTCAGAATGGCAATGGATATAAAAGAGCAGTTGCTCTAATTCCAGATGTTTAACTGAACCAGACCCACCAACTTCAATTACACAAATGTTTAATGTCATGCTAGGTATTGTGTAAAATTTAGAGAAATATCAGAGTAGTGTGGTGGTTAATAATATGGGCTTTGGAGGATCTGCTATGAACATGCTGTGTGACCACAGCAAGTCAGTGAAACTTTCTGAACCTGTTTCTTCATCTGCCAGGAAGGAAGAAAAGACCATACTTGTATGTGACATGTCTTGTCCACAAGAACTGTTACCAGGAGTAATTATTTAATGGTAACTGCTTTTATTACTACATTTATTGATCATTTCCTGCCCTCATGGAGTTTTTTAATAGGTGGAAGGACAGATGGGTAGGAATGATAATATACATGAGGTGATAAGTCCAGAAGACATAAAACAATTCCATATTTATTTATTCATCCCTTCGATAACTATATACTGAACATCTACTTTCCATTAGGTAGTGTGCTAACAACTGAGGATGGTCTAATAAGTTAACTACCGACATCGTCTCATGGAACTCAACATTCAAGTGGTGCTGATGATGTGAGGGTTCCCTAATCCTTAGCACAGCTGAAAGACTGCAAGCAAGTACATACTGAGCTTGGGGCACTGCCTAATGGTGCTTTGGCTTCTTCTGCCAAATGAGCTGGAAACCAGAATTGGTCCTCCAGCATATCCCAGTGTACCATGGTCAAAGCCTCACTGAAAGCACAATTTACATTTCAATAAAACACTTAGCTTGGCTTGATAGTAAGGAGCAAGAATGAGATAAGTTCTCCTAAAGAAAATTAAAAGGATTAGTGATGTTAAGCGAGACCATGCATGCATGAATGATCATGCTCCTTAGTTTTCTTTCTTCAGAGAGTTTATGAGAGCTGTGAATCAGAGTCCAACCACATGTATAATTCAGACTCAGCTTAATAGAGTCTGTTATCATCTCCTATATTTAATGTTTGACTACATAATATACTCATATTGTTTAAAAATTAGAAAAGTATGTACATAACTTTAAAACTATATAAGGAAAGAACTCTATCTCCTTTACTTAGTCTCTACCCTCATCATAGATAACCACTTTTATTTTTAGTTTCTTAGAGATTTTCTTTGAATGTTAAACAAATGCAAGTAAATATGAATTATTACTACCTCTCCTTTTAACTAGAGATTACATATAGTGTACATTATTCTTCATGTTTATATATATTTAAATTTATAAACTTCAGAACTTTTATTATGTTCATGGAAATTTTCTTCATTTATTTTATAATTTTTTGCTATTCAAGCAAAAAGATTAACCATAGTTTATTTAACCTGTCCTCTAACATTTTTTTTTCTTTTTTCTAGCTGCACCTGTGCCATGTGGAATTTCTTGGGCCAAGGATCTCATCTGTGCCACAGCAGCAACTCAAGCCACTGCAGTGATCATGCCAGATCATTAATCCACTGTGCTACAAGAAAACTCCATTAACCAGTCCTCTAGTAATGGACACTGGGTTTATTTTAATTCAACTTGATAGCAATTATAGGCAATGCTGCCATGAAACTCTTTTTATACTTGTCATTTCACATAGTGCATGTAAAGCTAGAAGATGAATTCCCAGAAATAGAATTGTTAGGGTAATACTCAGTTTCATGTCTAATTCTGAAGAAAAAAAAACCTATAAATCTGAAATAAAGTATTTTTTTAAAGAATACATAAGAGGTTGATCTGGGTTGAGTGCACTAGGTAACATGTGCTATCTTAATTTCAAGGGAAATAAAATAATGCCTTCTTTTCAAGGTCTTTCCCCAAACTGAGGGATGGAGCTATATTTTTCTAGCTAGTTAGGGTATCCCATTTCCAGTTTAATTTACTCAGAACATCACACCTTCCTGTGTTACTAAACTGAACTTGAGTCCACTCACTAGACACACAGCAAAACCAATCTACTGATACTATGTTGTTGTAAAGGAAAGTACAGTGTTTATTTGCAGGGCACTGAGCAAAAAGAACAGCCAGATAGTGCTCAAAGACTAGTACTTCTTGACGGCTTTCAGGGAAGGGTTTTTAAAGAACACATTTTGGGTGAGGGTTGTTGGGTATGTGATTAGCTCATGAATATTTTTCTGATTATTTGGTGATGAGACAACATGATGGTATTTCAGGAATGTTAGGTATTATTTCTATGTCTCCAACTAGTCTGGGGTCTACCTGCTGGTGGTCAGAATGCAGTCAACTTCTTGCACATGATGGGATTTTTAATTTCTGCAAAATGAATCAATTATATGTGTCAGGATACCATCTATAACCCCTGAAGAAAACTAACAGTCCTTGACTTTGTTTTATGGCTAAACTTTTATTATTTTATCCTGTTTGACTTCTTTCCTTTACTACAAAATTGAAAGAGTCATATGCCAACAAAGCCTAGTCAGTGGTAAGAGCTCAGACAAGGATCTCAGAAATAAAGGTGCTTGGGCAATTGCTGAACAGAATCTGAGAGCTGTCATGTGCCAGGGGCTGATGTGCCATGGGTGAGACACACACTTGGGGCAGTGTCCCTTTGTGGTCACCAAAACTGTTACTGAATCAAACTTGGGTCCACTCCCCAATACTCAGCAAAGCCAATCGACTGACATCAGGTTGGAGTGAAGGCAAGTACAACAAAAAAGGAATTTGGATCTTCTGAACATTAGTTGATGATTCTCCTCGGTTGGCATACTGCAAATAAACACTATAATTTTCTTCACCACAACCTGTTGTCAGTAGATTGGCTTTGCTGCATGTCGAGTGGACAAAGCTAAGTTTGGATTGGTAACACCTGCTTACACTCTATAAGGCATCTTCATAAACTATAGTTTGAAATTCAGGTCATTAACTAATGACTATAAGAGCTAGTTCCATATCTCCTCTGTACAAATTCATACTTTGTGCTTGTCTACACTTATGCTTTTAATCTTCTGTCTCTGGTCCTCTTCTCATGCTATTTATCTCAAAAGTCACTTTCAAAATCTAAGTCACTAAAATTGTGCTTTTTATTCAAGAGCCTACTCAGATTTCACCTAATCAATGAAGTGGTCCTGAATCTTGCCTTACTCCTTATTCTAATTCCTACACAGAAACTTCTTAATTCCATTCATTTTGCCCTCACCAACATTTTGCATTGTTACACATCCACATGTTCTCTCTCCCTCCAGACTACAAAAGTTTGTGGATTACATATGTCTTTTTTTTCCTCACAAAGAAGTGTTTTTAATTATTATATAATGATATTTATTTTTTCCATTATATCTGATTTACAGTGTTCTGTCAATTTTCTACCATACAGCATGGTGACCCAGTTACACATGTATGTAAACATTCTTTTTTCTCACATTATCATGCTCCATTGTAAGTGAGCAGACCTGGTTCCCAGTGCTACACAGCAAGATCTCATGGCTAATCCATTCCAAAGGCAATAGTCTGCATCATTTAACCCTAAGCTCCCAATCCATCCCACTCCCTACCCCTCCCTCTTGGCAACCACAAGTCTATTCTCAAAGTCCATGATTTTCCTTTCTGTGGAAAGGTTCATTTGTGCCATATATTAGGTTCCAGATATAAGTGATATAATATGGTATTTGTCTTTGTCTTTCTGACTTACTTCGCTCAGGATGAGAGTCTCTAGTTCCATCCATGTTGCCGCAAATGGCATTATGTCATTCTTTTTAATGGCTGAGTAGTATTCCATTGTGTATATATACCACATCTTCCTAATCTAATCATCTATCAATGGACATTTGGGTTGTTTCCATGTCTTGGCTATTGTGAACAGAGCTGCAATGAACATGCGGGTGCATGTGTCTTTTTCAATGAAAGTTTTGTCTGGATATATGCCCAGAGTGGGATTGCTTGGTCATGTCATAGTTCTATGCATAGATTTCTAAGGTACCTTCATACTGTTCTCCATAGGGGTTGTACCAGGTGATAGACAGTCCCACTAACAGACAGGAGGGTTCCCTTTTCTCCACACCCCATCCAGCATTTGCTATTTGTGGACTTATGAATGATGGCCATTCTGACTGGTGTGAGGTGGTATCTTGCGGTAGTTTAGGTTTGCATTTTGCTCATAATCAGTGATGTTGAGCATTTCTTCATGTGCTTGTTGGTCATCTGTATACTTCTTTGAAGAAATGTCTATTCAGGTCCTTTGCCCATCTTTCAATTGGGTTGTTGGCGTTTTTGCTGTTGAGTTGTATAAGTCGTTTGTATATTTTAGAGATTAAGCCCTTGTCAGTTGCATCATTTGATACTATTTTCTCCCATTCTGTAAGCTGTCTTTTTGTTTTCTTTTTGGTTTCCTTTGCTGTACAAAAGCTTGTCAGTTTGATTAGTTACCATTAGTTTATTTTTACTTTTATTTCTGTTGCTTTGGGAGACTGACTTGAGAAAACATTTGTAAGGTTCATGTCAGAGAATATTTTGCCTATGTTCTTTTCCAGGAGTTTGATGGTGTCTTGTCTTAAATATAAATCTTTCAGCCATTTTGAGTTTATTTTTGTACATGGTGTAAGGGTGTGTTCTAGTTTCATTGATTTGCATACAGCTGTCCAGGTTTCCCATCAATGCTTGCTGAAAAGACTGTCTTTTTCCCATTTTATATTCTTGCCTCCTTTGTCAAAGATTAATTAACCATAGGTGTCTGGGTTTACTCCTGGGTTCTTCATTCTGTTCCATTGGTCTGTGTGTCTGTTTTGATACCAGTACCACCCTGTCTTGTAATATTGCCTGAAGTCTGGAAGAGTGATGCCTCCTGCTTGGCTTTTGTTCCTCAAGATTGCTTTGGCAATGCTGGGTCTTTTGTGGTTCCATATAAATTTTGGATTGTTTGTTCTAGTTCTGTGAAAAATGTCATGGGTAATTTGATAGGGATTGCATTGAATCTGTAGATTGCCTTGGGTAACATGGCCATTTTTACAATATTGATTTTTCCAATCCATGAACATTCTTTCCATTTCTTTATATCTTCTTTAATTTCCTTAATTAATATTTTATAGTTCTCAGCATATAAGTCTTTCACCTCCCTAGGTCAGGTGTATTTCCCAGGACTTTTTGAGGTGCAATTTTAAAAGGTATTTTTTTTTATTCCTTAATATTTCATTGTTAGTATACAGAAACGTGACTAATTTCTGAATGTTAATCTTATAGCCTGCTACTTTGCAGAATTTGTTGATCAGTTCAAATAGTTTTGGGGTTGAGTCCTTAGGGTTTTCTATATATAGTATCATGTCATCTGCATACAGTGACAATTTTACTTCTTATCTTCCTATTTGGATAGACTTTGTTTGTCTGATTGCTGTGTCTAGGACTTTCAATACTATGTAGAGTAACAGTGCTGAGAGTGGGCATCCTTGTCTTGTTCCAGATTTTCGTGTGAAAGCTTACAGCTTTTCTCCATCAAGTATTAAATTTGCTGTGGGTTTGTCATAAATGACTTTAATTATATTCCCCCTATACCCACTTTGGTGAGAGTTTATATCATGAATGGATATTGGATTTTGTCAAATGTTTTTTTCTGCATCTATTGAGATGATCATGTGGTTTTTGACTTTTCTTTTGTTAATGTGGTGTATTTTGCTGATTGATTTGTGTATGTTGAACCATCCTTGTGAAACTGGGATGAATCCTACCCGCTCATGGTGTATGATCTTTTTTATATGTTGTTGGATTCAGTTGGCTAAAATTTTGTTGCAAATTTTTGTATCAATATTCATCAAATATATTTGCTTTTAGTTTTCTTTTTTGGTGGTATCTTTGTCTGCTTTTGGAATTAGGGTGATGGTGGCATCATAGAATGTCTTTGGGAATGTTCCTTCTCTTCAAACTTTTGAAAAAGTTTAAGGAGGATGGGTACAAGTTTCTCTTTGTATGTTTGATCGGATTTGCCTGTGAAGCCATCTTGTCCTGGACTTTTATTCGTAGGGAGTGTTTTTTATGATATATTCAATATCATTTTTAGTGATTGGTCTGTTCACTTGATCTATTTCTTCTTGATTCAGTTTTTGGCTGGCTTTAAGTCTCTAGAAAGTTTTCCATTTCTTCTAGATTGTCAAATTCGTTAGCATACAATTGTTCATAGTATTCTCTCATGTATTTTTTTTTTTTGTATTTATGCAGAATCCATTGTGATTTCTCCTTTTTCATTTCTTATTTTATTTGGGTTTTTTCTCTCATTTTCTTTGTGAGTCTAGCCATAGGTCCGTCAATTTTGTTTACCTTTTCAAAGAACCAGCTCTTGGTTTTATTAATTTCAATTGATTTTTTAATCTCTATTTTATTGATTTCCTCTTTGATCTTTATGATTTCCTTCCTTCTGCTGACTTTACATTTTGTTTGTACTTCTTTTTCTAAGTCATTTAGGTGTTGGGTAAAGTTGTTGATTTGAGATTTTTCTTCTTTTTTGAGGAAGTCTTGTATTGATAAGAATTTCCCTCTGAGCACTGCTTCTGTGGTATCTCATAGATTTTGAATGGTAGTGTCTTCATTATCATTTGTCTCCAGGTGTTTTTTAATTTCCTTCTTGATTTCCTCATTGACCCATAGGTTTTTTAGTAGCATGTTGTTTAGTCTCCATGTAGTAAGTTTTTTCTCATTT
Organism: Sus scrofa; assembly: GCF_054392235.1. Classification (NCBI taxonomy): domain Eukaryota; kingdom Metazoa; phylum Chordata; class Mammalia; order Artiodactyla; family Suidae; genus Sus; species Sus scrofa. The sequence continues at coordinate 141,768,101 of NC_139396.1, read as the reverse complement.
CTTTTCCTGCATTTGATTTCTAGTTTCATGCCATTGTGGTCAGAGAAGATACTTGAAATAATTTCTATACTCTTAAATTTGTTGAGGTTAGCTTTTTGTCCCAGTATGTGATCATTTCTTGAGAATGTTCCATGTGCACTTGAGAAGAATGTATATTCTGATTTTTTTGGATGTAGTGTCCTGAAAATGTTGATGAAGGCTAACGTTTCCATTGTGTCATTCAGGATCTCTGTTACCTTATTAATTTTCTGTCTTGAGGATATATCCATTGATGTGAGTGGTGTGTTAATGTCTCCTACTATGATGATATTTCCATTGATTTCTCCTTTTATGTCTGTTGATATTTGTTGTAGGTATCTGGGTGCTCCTGTATTAGGGGATATATATTGATGATTGTAATATCCTCATCTTGAATGGATCCTTTAACCATTAAATAGTGCCCCTCTTTGTCTTTATGACCTTCATGTTAAAGTCTATTTTCTCTAATATGAATGTTGCAACTCATGCTTTCCTGTCTATTGGCAGGAAATATCTGTTCCTATCCCTCACTTCAAATCTATATGTGTCCTTTGCCCTAAGGTGAGTCTCTAGTAAATGGCAGATTGAAGCTTTTTTTTTTTTTTTTTTGTCCAATCTGCCACTCTGTGTCTTTTAATTGGAGCACTCAGTCCATTGACATTTAAGGTGATTTTTGATAGATACATATTTATTGCTATTTTAAACCTTGTTTTCCAGTTGATTCTATGTTTCTCCTTTCTTCCTTTTTTTTTTTTTTTTTTTTTTTTGGTTGGATGATTTCCATTTATTTTATGCTTCCGTACTATTCTTTTTAGTTTTTGTGAATGTAATGTTTGGTTTTGATTTGTAGTTGCCCTGTTTTTTAAATGTATTAACCCCTTCTTATATCTGCTTGCTTTAGCCTGATAGTTATATAGGCTCAAACACAGCATTAAAATAAAAAAAGAATCTATATTTTCTTACTTTCCTTCCCCACAGTGTATGATTTTTATTTTTTTTTTTAACATCTTCATGTTTAGATCTGTATGCTGACTTATTTGATTGCTTTCCAATCGTGATTTCTTCCTTCCTAATTCTTCTTCTTTTTTTTAATTTAGAGAAGCCCTTTCAGTATTTCTTTTCGAATGGGTTTAGTATTGCTGCCCTCTTTTGGCTTTTGTTTGTTGGAGAAATTCTTTATTTACCCTTCTATTTTAAGTGATATTCTTTCTTAATAAAATATTCTAGATTGCAAATTTTTTCCTTTCAACATTTTAAATATATCTTGTCACTCTTTTCTGGGAGTGTTTCTGTAGAGAAATCAGCTGATAGCCTTATGGAGTTTCCCTTATAATTAACACCTTTCTTTTCTCTTGATGCCTTTAGAATCCTCTCTTTTACTTTTGCCATTTTTATTATAATATGTCTTTGTGTGGGCCTGTTTGGGGTACTCTGTGATTCCTGTATCTTTATATCTGTTAACTTTAGATTTGGAAAGTTTTCAGCCATAATTTCTTCAAATATATTTTCAATCACCTTTTCTTTTTCTTCTCCTTCTGGAATTATTATGTGTAGATTTGCCCACTTTATGTTATCCCATAGATCTCTTATTTTGCATTCATGCTTTTTCATTTGGTTTTCTGTCTGCTGTCCTGATTGGGTGATTTCCATTATTCTATCTTCCAAGTCACTAATTCATTCCTCTGCATTATTCCTTCTGCTCATTATTGCCTTTAGCTCAGTTTGCATTTTTGAAAATGAATTTTCTAGTTTTTCTTGGCTCCTCATATTTTCTAGTTCCTTTCTAAAGTAATCTGCATTACTGTTCATATCCTCTCTTTATTCCTTGATATTCAGCCTTAATTCCTTCAGTATTTTACTGTCTCCCTTTTGAACTCAATGTCCATCAGACTACAGAGGTCTGTTTTATTGTTGACTGCTTTAGGTGACTTCTCCTGTTCCTTTAACTGGGAATGGTTTCTGATCTTCTTCATCTTGCTTATGTTTTTCTTTTTCTATGAGTTTGGGGAAGCCAAAGTGTAGTCTTATAAGGCTACTTCTATGCAAAAGCACCCCTTTATATTTTTGGTGGTGTTACTATTTATTTTTGGTGTGGGAGTTTGAATATTTGCTGTATCTTTCTTCAGTGTGAACAGGCTGTGATTCCCAGGATGCTCAGCATGTTCTCAGGGAGAAGGAGGCAGTGGGTATGGCCAGCAGTCAGTGCCTGGTCATTGGGTTCTCAACAGCAGCAAGGACCTGCAGGAAGGTGGCACAGGCTCCTCCTAGTTGTGGGGACCTGGGAAGTGGTAATGAGCTCTAAGCAGATCTACAAGGTGACCAGAGCATATTTGACTTAGCAGCAGCTGGGTGCATGAGTTCCAAGGGGAGTGAGAGCAACAACGGCTAGTGTTCAGTTGCATTGCCCTCCTCCAAGGTGACTAGAAACACAGGTAGTGCCTGTTCAGGGACCCCTAGTGGCAAGAGTCCATGACCACCTGTGGAGTCAGTGATAACTGGGGTTGTTTGCCTGAAACAACCCACCTCAATTAGCTCACATAGGAGATGCTGCACAGGCTGCTCCTAATTGCAGGATCCTGGGAAGTGACAGAAGTAGGCATGTGGCTACTGCCTGGATTGTTTGTCAGTGGCAGCAGCAGGGTGGGTGTGTTCTGGCTGTGAGAGTACCAACAGTTGGTATTTGGTCACAATGCCCTCCTCGCTGGTGTCCTTGAGGTGAATGGGGCTGCAAGTGGTGTCTGTTCACAGACCCCTAGTGGTGGTGAGCCACTCCTACCTCTGGAGCCAGAGAAAACTGTGTAGACCATGCAAGAAGCACCTTGTCCTGCTTATCCCCCACAAGAAATGCTGCACAAGCTGCTCCTAGTTGCAGGTTCCTGGGAAGGGACAGTGACCAAGCATCTGGGCACTGCCCAGAGCATTTGGCAGTGGCTGAAGCAGGGCAGGTGTGTTCCTGGGAAGCAAGAGCAACAATAGGTGGTGTTCCATTGCAATGTCCTTCTCTGTGGTGCCCTCTGAGGTAGCTGGGGCTTCAAGTAATTTTTGTTCAGGTGTCCCTAGTGGTGGTGGGCCACGGCCACCTCTGGAGTCAGAGATAACTGTGGTGGTTTGCCCCCACCACCTGCAAACCACACAAGGAGCACCCTGTCCCACTTATCACATGCAGGAGGTGCTGCACAAGCTGCTCCTAGTTATAGAGTCTTGGGAAGGGACAGTGACCAGGTATTTGGGCACCACCCAGAGCATTTGGCAGTGGCAGCTGCAGGGCGGGTGTGTTCCTATGGAAGTGAGAGCAACAGTGTATGGTGCTTGGTTGCAGTGCCCTCTTTTTCTCTTTTTTGGCAATACCTGAGGTGACTGGTCACAGGTGGAGTCCACTAAGAGGCCTCCATTGGTGGCAAGCCACACCTCCCTGTTCCCGCCACCTGTAGATCATGCAAGAGGCACCACATCATACTTAGCCCCCTGATGCCCTTAGCACACACAAGAGGTACCTGGCCACAAGTAGCCTGCACAAGAAGTGCCCAGTCTCCCCTAAATGAGCAAGAGGCTTCTTACCATGCAGCCTGCGCCAGAGCCACCCCACCCTCCAAGAACCTGCAGGCATGTGCACACTCCCTGCAGGGAGTTTCCTTTGGTAGCTAGCCCCTCCTCCTCTCTCCCTCCCCAACAATGGTGCCTTGCCTCTCCTGCTGGTCCTGACCTTCTTCTGGGTTCCCTCTGCTGTTGTGTTCAACTCCCCAGCCCATAGTGTACCACTCTTCTACCTGTGGTGCACTGGTCCCTCGCCCCTTAGGCTGTCTCCTCACCACCACCCCCCTGCCCCGTCCTCTCCCAGGGACTGACCTCTGCAGCCTAAGTCCCAGCATCCAGCCCCCCCATCTCAGCCTGTGGTGTCCAGGCCAGCAGTTCAGATGATCTCTGCAGCTCTCACTCTGCTTTGCCATTCTCAGTCCAGCTGCTGCACTTTTCTTGGCAACTTTGAGGTCCCTCCGACTTGGCTGATCTTTCTGTCAGTTAGATGGCTTCCCAGAATGTGGATTCCTTTTGTCCCTCATAGCTCCCTCTCAGGAATGCTAGTCCTGTCCTGATCCCTTTTCTCTCTCTCTCTCTTTTTTTCTTTTGTTCTACCCAGTTATGTCAAGAGTTTCTTGCCCTTTTTGGAGGTTTAAGTTCTGCCATCATTCAGTAGATGTTCTGTGTGAGTTGTTTTACATGTAGATGTGCTTTTTGATGTGTTTGTAGGAGAAGGTAAGCATGACCTCTACTCCTCTGCCATCTTGCTCTGCCTACCCCAGTTTTTTTTTTGTTTTTTTTTTTTTAATTTGTATGGAAAAACAGAAGCCATGTCTTTTTTACTCTTTCCAACAAACAGGCAAATAAGCCTTTCACATAATTAGTACTTATAAAAGTTTGTGTTGCTTCACATCAGGTCTGTAATGCGCTTAGCTTTGATCTCCCTGCTCTTTGCTCCAAGGAACTGTGACAGGCAGCTCTTTTCATGGTAATTTGCTATGACTGCATCTGTTGATTTCTGACTGGTTCTCACTTCCTATTGCCTTTCAAAAAACCCAATCTCCTCCAAAACAGGACAGTTCCATTATAAGCTATTTTTCTAGAAAGCACCACACAGGAGAGCCAAGTGAGATTCCTGTACCTGTAATGGGTACTGTGCTGTACAGTTTAGATAACAACAAAGGAATACACCTTGTTTCACAAGTATCAGGAAACTGATATTATGTTAGCCTTAGAAAAATATGGGAGTGCAATGACTTTATATATAAGATAATTTCAGAAGTATAATTCTATCTTCAGGCATGATTTATATTCTCAAGAGATATTATCAGATTCCTGATGTATTGTTTCGCTGGCTTCTGCTTCCCATCATGTGGCTTTACATTGGTGGAGTCTCTTCACATTATAGTTTCAGTGGCTCAAGCCAGGACCTCTTTGTGAGTTCAGCAAAAAGAGCAAGCTTATCTCCAGAAGATGACAACTTGGATCAAAAACCCTTCCTGAACAATCACTGTGGCCAGAAAGTTGAGAATATCCCTGAACCAAGTCACAATGACATGTAAGTCGATAGATAATTTCTTGAAAAGAAAATCAAGCTGCTTTTACCAGAAGTGGGGATGGATATTGTTCAGGCCAAAACTAGAAATCACTACGATTCATAAATGTATTTTTCTGGGAAGCAAGACTATAGCTTTCATCAGATTTTCATTGTGATCTAATTTTCTTTAAAATGGTTAAGAACTGATAGAAACCAGTGGTCCTGTAAAAACTCTTAAGATAGATGTGAATGACGGGAATACTGAAATTGAAACAAAATTTCTCAGATTCTTATCTATAATGACTCACTGAGGGTTTTCAATGTCTGCATATATTAAAGTTGGGATATTAGCCCTTCTAATAGGCCAAAAAGCCTACAACACTCCAATTCTCAAGGCTTTTTTTGTAACAAGCTTTTTAAAAATTCAGTGAATACCTCATATAAGCTCTATGAGGGTAGAGATTATGTAATTTTTATTCAAGTATGTGGTTATTTTCTGGTGACATGCATTAAGTTCATTTAATAAGTATTTGAGAAGTGGATTATAATAGATAATATATGATGTGTATAGGACCGTAAACCAAAAGGAAATGAAATCAGAATTTTATTGATCTTAATTCCATGGGCTTTGATTAATAACAAAGCAGACCTTATACTGACTCTGTGGTAGTTTGACTCTGTATCAGGTGAGTTTACCTGAGTTTGGTTGGGTAACGTTTGCTTAGATATCTTACAAGCATTTCCACTTACCATAGTTTGAAACTCAGGTCATCTACCAATGACTCTAATGGTTATTTCCATGGCTTCTCTGTACAAACCCATGTATTGTGCTAGTCTACACTCAGGCCTATGATCTTCTGTTAGAAAATCTAAATTATAATCCCAGCCCTCCTGTTAATGAATGGAATTATCTCAAGCGATTACCAATGTTGCTGAACCCCCGTTTTCCCTTTCAGAAAATACGGACTATGATGGATGACATCTAAAATGCTTTCCAAACTAAAGTTAGTGATTTAGATCAGTGGCCTACCAAAGTGTCTTATTTGAAACACAATAATTTGATCAAAATTCAAATATAAAATGATTATTCTCAAAGTGTAGAAAATGCATGAGCCCTGACTCTTGAGATGCTCCATTTCCTCCTTTCCCCATTGTATCTCCCTTCCTTCTTCAAGAATTCAGAGGTATTGGCATTTGCTCCCTATATGCCAATCCCAAGAGTTCTAAAATTTAATTAGATCCCTCTATATTTCTGCCTTAAATTAGTCACCCTGATTTCATCCTCCAATAACATGTATATTTTAGTATTATTAAAATCTAGCTACCAGTAAACTATCCTCAATTTACTACATAGAATGGTTATGGAATTTTATTTTCAGATCCCAAATATGTAATCCATGACACATGGTATACATGACAGGGAACTACTTTACTATGTATCTTTATCTTAAGAAGAGAGCCTAATGACAGCATGATAGCAAACATAGAGTGGAGAGGGTTATTCCTCCGTTGACCTCTCCTTCTGTTTCTTTCTTTCATGAATGATTGATTTCATTGAATTCTTTTCCAGAAGACTTCCTTGCCTTCAACCATTCATCAAAGCTATCCTTTCCAAATTAACTTTTATGAAGTATAACACTTGAAAATCAATCTCTCTTTCTTCCTATATCTATTTAACTCCATCCTTTCAAAATTTCCAACTCTGCAGCTCTCACACCACCTTGTTTATTGGTATAAGATCATGAATAAAACGATACTCAAATAAAAATTCTCAGACATAAACACAATAAAAGCAAAGAAATAAATGATTGCATTTTTATATTGTAATATTCCAGTATGGTGCTTTTAAAATTTACCTTAAGTAAGTGAAAGGTGAGAATTAAAATATAATTTTATTTCTTAAACTTTTCCATTTTAAAATTATTACCTTTGTATTTCAGATATTCTTTCAATATTTTTCTTATATACCACTCAGATTCAAATCCAGGGTTCACTTTAATGCTGCTCAATTATCTTTATGGACACCCACCACTATTAAAAACCACATAATTTATTGATTGTACAAAATAAAACACTGAAAACCATGCTTCTTTTATAAAAATAGTGGCTACATATGAAAATAATTAATTTACCTGATATAATATCTTAAATGTTTAACAAAATAATTAATACTTAATTAGGAGTTAAGAATTAATCCTATAGCTCTGGCTTCAAATCTCACAGTTGCCATTTTATAATGTTAAAACTTTGGACAAAGCTCAATCTACTCATCTGTATAACTGAGGTAAAATTTTTTCCTATAACCTAAGGTTTGGTGAAAGTAATATGAGTCAGGACTTGCATTATATTTAGCTGCAAGTACGTATATATGCCAAGTTCTCAGTAAGCAACCCATGTGGACATTTTTGTTCTCATCCTACTCTTTGTATATGTATTTTGTCATCCCGTAATAAAGGAAAGTTCTTTGGTGTTTCACGTTAACCAAACCAAAGGCATAGAAAAATCTCTTATTATTTCTTCCCATAATAAGATTTGATAACAAGAGGATAGCCTGCTCTTTTTCAATGTGATGTTTATGCAACCTCTGTATATTCCAGTGACCAATCCTTTTTATACTCCCACCCCCCAAAGTCCCAGACTTGCTTTCTAGGTAACCTATCCTCATTTCTATTATTCCTTGATATTTTTGATAGACTTTTACTCTCTGAAATGCAATCTAAAACATTTTTTCCCATCAATTCTGGTTACCTCTCAGAGTCCTGGGAAAATAGTTTTACATGACTCCTTAAATGGGCTACTGTGGAGTAACAGGAACTGGGTAACACTTTATAAGTAAAGGGGGAAAAAAGCATAAAAATTGTAAATGGGAAAAAAAAAAACCTTTTCTCATTTTTATGGCATGATTACCTAATTATACCTGATGGAATCTATATAACAACAAATAAAATTATTGTTACAGGGTGAATTATATTTTCCTCCAAATTCAGATTTGAAGCCTTAGACTTTAGTACCTCAAATATGACTGTATTTGTAAATAGGGTCCTTAAGGAAGTTATTTACATTAAAAAATATGGACCCTTAGAATGGACCATAATCAGTCTGACTAATGTTCTTACAAGGGAATTTAGATGCACAAAGAGACACTAGAGATCAATTTCCACAGAGCAATAGCCTTCTATAAGCCAAGGGAAGAGGCACCAGAAGAAATTAAATGTGCCATAAACTTATCTTGGATTTCTGGGCTCCAGAACTATGGGAAAATAAATGTCTATCAGTTAAGCCACTCAGTCTCTACTATTTTGTTGCTGTAGTCCAATCTAATTAACACAACTATGAAATGATTTTAGTATGATTTGAGCACACAAAATATACAAAAATAAATATTTTCTAAATCTAAACAAATATCAGTCAATACTTGAAATTAATACAATATACATTGGCTCCAAAAATGTGAAATAAAGAACAGTAACAGCCATGCAGCAGAGCAGAACGCTGCCTAACATTCAAGACAGGCTCTAGACACACAACGAACCAACCACCCTCTTGAGAGGTTAATGGGCAACATAAGCTGAGGAAAGACGTGACTGGCATCCAAATAAAGCCAGCCCTTGTATCAAAAATATTGGACACATGGTATACACAGGAATTCTCCTACATAGGAACACCCCATTAAGACCACAGTAGATAACAGTTTCTCCTAAATTCATGGAGACAGGTAAAGTTAAGTAAAATGAAAAAGCAAAGGAACTACTCTCAATTAATAAAGCAAGGTATATCCCCTAAAAGAAAAGAAAAATAGTGAAACAGATCTTGCCAGTCTACTAGACTCCATTTTCAAAAAGGAGGTAATAAAGGAATTAAGAAATTCAGATCACTGTAACAAGGAACTTGAAAGTATAAAGATGAAACAATCAAAAAGAGAAAATCCAGGAGTCCCATGGTGGTTCAGAGGGTTAAGGATCTGGTGTTGTGCTGCTGTGGCTCTGGTTACTGCTATGGCATAGGTTTGATCCCTGGCCTGAAACTTCTGCATGCTGCGAGTGTGGCAATTCAATTGCCAAGACAGAAAACTTCTCAAGAAACAATCAATATTAGACTAAATAATACAAATGAATAAATGACAGGAAAGACAGAATAATATAAATCACCCAATTAGAAGAGCAAAAAAAAAAAAAAAAGACAAATTAAAAAAAAATGAAAATATACAAGACCTATAGGGTCATATAAAGTGTGCTGACCTATGCATAATAGGGGTGCCAGAAGGCAAAGAGATAGAGGAAGGGAAAATAAGCAGAAAACCTAAATAGACATTTCTCCAAAGAAGATATACAGATGACCAGGAGGTACATGAAAAAATGCTCAATATTACTGATTATTAGAGAAATGAAAATCAGAACTACAATGAGGTGCCACTTCCACCAGTCAAATGGTCATCATTGACAAGTCAACAATAACAAATGCTGGAGAGGGGATGGAGAAAAGGGAACTCTCCTTCACTGTTGGTGGGAATGTAAATTTGTACAATTACTATGGAAAACAGTATGGAGATACCTCAGAAAACTAAATATAGAACTGACATATGGTCTAGCAATCCCACTCCTGGGCATATAACTAGACAAAACTATAATTCAAAAAGATAAATGTACCCCTATGTTCATTGTAGCACTATTCACAATAGCCAAGACACGGAAATAACCTCAATGTCCACTGACTGATGAATGGATTAAAAAGATATGGTACATATATACAATAAAATACTACTCATCCATTAAAAAAAGAAAAAAATAATGTCATTTGCAACAACATAGATATAACTAGAGATTCTCATAGTAAGTAACATAAGTCAGAAAAATAAAGACACATACCACATGATATCACTTGTAGGTAGAATCTAATATCTATAAAACAGAAACAGATCATAGACATGGAGAGCAGACTTGCGGTTGCCACGGGGAAGTGGGGAGGGATTGAGATGATCTGGTTATAAGGGGTTAGTAGATGCAAACTATTACATTTAGAATTGATAAGCAGTGAGGTCCTACTGTACAGCATAGGGAACTGTATCTAATCTCTTGGGATAGAATATGATGGAAAATAGTATGAGAAAAATAATGTATATATATGTACGGCTTGGTCACTGTGCTGTACAGCAGAAATTGACACAACATTGTAAATCAACTATACGCTAATTAAAAAAAAAAGAAAAAGAAATTATGGCTGAAAACTTCTTAAGCCTGAAGAAGGAAATAAATATCCAGTTGTAGGAAACGCAGAGGGTCCCAAACCTGGTGAACACAAGCAGACATGTTCATACCCGCAAATATCATAATTAAAAAGGCAAATTTGAAGAAAAAGAGGATTCTAAAGGCAACAAGAGAAAAACAAAGAATCATTTACAAAGGAATCCTCATAAGGCTATTAGCTGACTTCTCTGCAGAAACTTTGTAAGCCAAAAGTGAGTGGCACGATATATTCAAAGTCTTGAAAGGGAAAAATATGCAACTTAAGATTATCATTTATAATAGCAGGAGAAACTAAGAATTTCTCATTCAATAAAAAGCTGAAATAATTCAGCAATGCTAAATATATCCTGAAAGAAATATTGCAGAATTGTCTCTAAATAGAAAAGAAGCAAGAATCTATAAGTAAGGGAAAATCACAATAGTAAAGGCAAATATATAGCAGGATTGAAAATCACTTAAATAAGTCAGCACATAGATAAAAAACAAACATTATGTAAAAGCAATTATAACTACAAGTAAAAGGACAAGCATGAAGACACAAAATAAGACATTGAAATCACAAAACGTGAGGAATGGGGGTATAAAATGTAGATCTTTTAGAATGTGTTTAAACTTGCACAATTAACAGTTAAAAGGAAGCAGATATAGTTATGGGTCAAGATAATTGAACACTATAGTAATGACAACTTAAAAACACACAATAAATTCACAATAACAATAAGAAATGAAGCCAGGCATAATACAAAAGAAAACAATCAAACCACAAAAGGAAAAATAAAAAGAAGAAGAAATGAACGAAAAAACCCTCACAAAAACACAAGGGAAATAATGATTAAAATGTCAATAAGTACATACCTATAAGTAATTCCTTTAAATGTCAATGGGCTGAATGCTCTGATCATTAAGATGCAGAGTGGCAGATAGGATTAAAAACAACAACAACAATATCAACAAAACAAGACCCTGCAACAGGTTGCCTACAGAAGACTCACTTCAGAGCCAAAGACACACACAGAGTTGAAGGTGAGGGGAAGGAAAAAGTAATTTCATGTAAATGTAAATGACAAGCAGGACAGCAATACTAATGTATGACAAATATACTTTAAGATAAAATAGACTATAAAAGAAAGGAAATATGAAATTCCCATTGTGGCTCAGTGGGTTATGAACCCAACTAGTTAGTATTCATGACAATGTGGGTTAGATTCCTGGCCTCGCTCCATGGGTTAGGTATCTGGTGTTGCCATGAGCTGTGGTGTAGGTCATAGATGTGGCTTGGATCTGCGTTACTGTGGCCATGGTATAGGCTTGAAGCTACAGTTCTGAATTGACCCCTAGCCTGGGAACTTCCATATGTTGCAAGTGCAGCCCTAAAATAAACAAACCAACAAATAAATAAAAGGACATAAATAAAGACAAAGGCATACCACTAAATTCACTAACAAGACAACAATGTCCACTCTCATCACTTCTATTTGACATAGTATTCCAAGACCTTGCCACAGCAATCAAACAAGGAAAATAGATAAAAGTATCCAAATTGGAAGAGAAGTTGTAAAATTGTCAATACTTGCAGATTACATGATACACTATATAGCAACCCCTAAAGACTCCACACAAAAACTATTAGAGCCAATCAATAGATGAATTCATCCAGGTAGCAGGGTACAAGATTAATATACAGAAATCTATTGCTTTCCTTTATACTGTTAATGCTGTATCAGAAATTTTAAAAAATCCTATTTAACACTATGTTTAAAAATAAAATACCTAGGAATAAACTTAATCAAGGAGGTGAAAGATGGCATTCCCGACATCATGGTGTAGTAGTTAATGAATCCGACTGGGTTAAGGATCCGTGTCGCCCTGAGCTGTGATGTAGGTTGCAGACATGTCTTGGATATGGCGCTGCTGTGGTTGTGGTTGTGGCTGGCAGCTGTAGCTCCGATTCAACCCCTAGCCTGGGAACCTCCAATTCCATTATGCTGCAAATGTTGCCCTAAAAAGCAAAAAAAAAAAAAAAAAAAAAAAAAGTGAAAGGCTATAAGCTGAAAACTATAAAATACTGAGAAAGGAAACTGAAGATGATTCAAAGTAATGACACTGTAGGTATCACATGCCTACTGTTGGAAGACAATTGTTAAAATGGTTATACTACACCAAGCAATCTAAAGATTAATGCAATTCCTATCCAAATATCCACAATATTTTTCACATAACTATATCAAATAATCTAAAATTTCTATAGAACCAGAAAAGACTTCAGATGACAAAAACAGTCCTGATGAAAAAGAACAAAGCTGGAGGCATTACCCTCCCAGACATCAGACAATTCTACAAGCCTGCAGTAATCAAAAGAGCATGGTATTGGCACAAAAACAGACATATGCATCAATGGAAGAGAATAAAGTGCCCAAAAATAAACCCACAAACCTATGGCTAATTGATCAAAGGAGACAAGAACATACAATTTGAAAAGACACTCCCTTCAGCAAGCACTGTTTAAGAAGCTAAACTGGACAGCTACATTATATCAATGAAATTAGAAAACTTCCTCCTGCCATATACAAAAATAAACTTGAAATAGTTTAATAACCTAAATGTAACAAATGACACCATTCAACTCCTAGAAGAGAATATAATTAAAACACTCTGACATAAATTATCGCAATATTTTCTTAGATCACTTCCCCAAGGCAAAAGAAAACCAAAAACAAACAAATGAGACTTAAAGTTAAAATCTTTTGCACAGCAAAGGAAATCATCAACAAAATAAAAAGACAACCTATCAAATAGGAGAAAATATTTACAAACAATGCATCTGATAAGGGGCTAATATTCAAAATAAACAGCTCATAAAACTCAATATCAGAAACAACAATCTAATCAAATGGGCAGAAGACCTAAATAGAAATTTTTCAAAAGAAGATATACAGATGGCCAAAAAGTTCATGAAAAGATGCTCAGTGTCAGTAATTATTAGAGAAATGTAAATCAAAACCACAATGAGGTATCACCTTACACCAGTCAGAATGGATAATAACAACAAATTTACAAACAATAAATGCTGGAACAGTTATGGAGAAAAGGGCATCCTTGTACACTGTTGGTGGGAATGAATGTAAATTGATGCAGCCTCTATGGCAAACAGAATGGAGGTTCCTAAAAAATAGAGTTACCATATTGTATAATAATCCCACTCCTGGATCCAGAAAAAAAAGTAAACTCTAATTTGAAAATATACATGCACACCAAAGTTTATAGCTGCACTATTTACTAAAACCAAAACTGGGAACTATTCCAAGTGTCCATCAACATATGACTGGTTTAAGAATATGTGGAATATATATATATATATATAAAACTTAGCCAGAAAATAAAATGAATAGTGTCATTTGCATCAACATCATGGGACCTAGAGAATATATACTTAGAAATATATACTTAGTGAAGTAGGTCAGAGAAAGAAAGATAAATATTATACGATAGCACTTATATGAGGAATATAAAAATTAATAGAAAATAATCCACATACAAAACAGAAACAGACTCACAGACATGGTAAATAATCTTATGGTTATCAGGGTGGGAGCATAGTAGGATTCACAGATAGAAACTACTATACGTAAAATAGATGAGCAACAAGGATTTACTGTATAACACAGGGAAATAGGTTCAATATGTTCTAACAACATTTAATGGAAAATGATCTGAAAAAATATATATAAATAAATGACTTTTATGTATACCTAAAACTAATACAATGTTGTAAATCATCTATACTTCAATAAAATGAAATATTTTGGGATAAATTTGACAAATTATATGAAAGACTTGTGAACTGAAATTTATATTGTTTCAGGAATGTAAAGAAGATCTGTATAAACAAAGTGGTATCCTTTGTAAATGAGTCAGAAGCCTCATATTGTTATGATATTATTTTTCAAAGTTTGCCTACAATTTCAACGTGATCCCAGACAGAATTCCATCCAATTATTTTACTGGAAATTGGCAAACTTATTTGGAAATTTATGTGAAAATGTAGAGAATAAGTATAGCCAAAATATCATTAAAAAAAAAACAGAATTTAAATGTGAAATCTAGTAGATTCTAAGGTTTATTATAAAGCTATATAAATCAAGATAATAAAGTAATGGTGTCAAGATAGGCAAATAGATCAATAGAACAAAACAGAGTATCCAGAAATAGATACACGCATGTACACTAAATATATAAAAATTTTTCAAAATTGATAAGAAAATAAATACAGAAAAGGGCAAAGAAAACCTGAGGATGCATTTCACTAAAGATGTTGTGTGGATGGCAAATAGGTGCGTGAAAAGATGCACAGTATAATATTCATTAGAGAAACTCAAATTATAACCATAGTGTACCACTTAACACTTACTATAATGGAAGAAATTAAAAAGATTGATTATAACAATTGCTGCCGAGTAACTAGAGCAACTGGAATTTTCACTCACCATTGGTTTGAATGTAAAATGGTACAATCACTGCAGAAAACAGGTAAATACTCACTTAAAACATGGCCCAAGTATTCAACTCTACAGTATTTTCCCAATGAAAGCAAATGTCTATACAAAGTCTTGTACAGAACATTTATACATGTTTCAATTATAATAGCAAAAGCCTAGAAACAATCTAAATATCTCTCATCAGGTAAATGAATAAACACATTGTGATACATTCTAACAATTGAAACAATCAATAATGCATTACTTAGCAATAAACAGGAATGAACTGCTAATCTAACAATACGGATTAATATCAAAATAATTATGACGCATGAAAGAAGCCAACCAAAAAAAAAAAATACTTTTTTTATAATTCCATTTGATAGAATTTGTTCCAGAATGATAGAATTGCAGTTTCCTTGGTCCCGACCTCACTGTAGCAAAACAATGAAATTTCGGGCATTTTACAAATTTATTAGAGCAAAAGTAAATTTTCAGAGAGAGAGAGAGAGAACCTGTGTGCAGGTAAAAAGAGGGCCTGCTTCACTTTATAATTATTTTTATATCCCCATGCTGGATACCTTATTTGCATGGGGAATAGGTTAAACAGAGGTGGGGTGAGGAATGGATGACATTCCTTCTCTAGCAGGCAGTGAGCAGCCCAGGCTGGTCAATGTGGGGAAAGGAGCATTACAATGAGACATGGCCAGAGGCTTTTGGGTTTAATCTCTTTGAAGGGAACTTGAAGCCTGTAACATATTTGCATAGAATTAGAGACTTGATCTAGAAAATGCTTGATCTAGATCTTGATCTGGAAAAGCTTTAGGAATAGAAAGCAGATTGTGGTTGTCTATAGGAAGCTGGGAGGGGAGAGGGGAGTTTTTTAAAGGAGAACTAAAGAATCTTGTCACCAATTCCAACATGTGTGTGGGGGCAGATGGTGGTTCCCACACCAAAAAAATGATCCTCTAACCCAGCTGGGTGTCCTATAATTTAATTCAATTCTGACACTCTCTAACCTGAGATAGTGTCCGATGCCACAGATGAAGGGGCCAGTCCTACAAGACTGCTCCCTGACACACTTCAGATGCCAGTGGAAAGCCCAAATTGTTCCTGTGCTTCTGATGCACTGGCTATAAATCAGAGGTTCCCACAATCCCCTCCTTGGGTTTGATTAATTTCCAAGAACAGTTCATGGATTTTAGGAAATCATAATAAATTCACTAGTTTATACATAATGCAGGAGCTGCTGGATAGAAAAGATACACAAGGCAACAAAGAGGTAAAGAGTGTGAAGCATCTACACTCTTTCCCAGAGAAGCACTCTCCCCAAATCTCTATGTGTTCACCAACCCAGAAACTCTGTGAACCTGTGCTTTTGGGTTTTTATGGAGGCTTCATCACACAGGGATGTTTGATTAAATCATTGGTCATTGACAACCGATTAACCCTCCAGCCCTTTTTCCTTCCTCTAGACGTCAGGTGGCTGGTACTGAAACCTCCCACCCTTTAAGCACCTATTTGCCTCTACTGGCAACCACCTCCCATCCTTCATTGTTTTCTACAAGTCACCTTATTAAAGTAACTAAAGATACCTCTGTGTCTCACCACTTAGGAGATTCTAAGGGCTTTAGGAGATTCCAAGGGCTTTAGGAGCTATGTACCAGAAAGAAGGGCAGAAAAACAAAATAAATCTTCTCATTAAATCATAAATCTAAATATCAGGAGCAATGATATACTTGGGGATGATGGATATGTTCACTATTTTGTTTACAGGGATGATTTCTGGATGTATGTTTACCAAAACTTATGCAATTGCATACCTAAAATATATGCATTTACTGAATGTCATTTGTAATTCAAGGAAACTGATAAAAATGAAGGTGAAATAAAGAACTTTTCAGAAATACAAATGCTGAAAGAAATCATCAACAGCAGAATTGTACTACAAGAAGGAAGTACAATGAATCTAGGTAGGATAAATATCCCATGACATTTAGAATTCTCACTGATAGAATTTGTGGCACAGAGAAAAAGGAGAATTTAAAAAAAAAAAAAAAAAAAAAAGAGCAGCCCCAATAGGTGAGTTTTATAGATGCTGTCATACAACTTGTCCCAACACAGCTTAAACAACAAAAAGCCTTCTTGTTAACCAAAGGAAAACTCCGCATCCTTTAATTATATTTTCCCTAAATGTAGGTTAACTGAAAAGCAGGCCAGAATGTTACCATTTGGCCCATAGCAAAGGGAGAAGACTTGTCTGGGCCTACAGAAAATGACAAGGTTGAAAGGCTCACCCTTGATAATAGGTGGCATTCACCAACGTAAGTCCAAAGCTATGGAAAACAGAATTTAAGACATATTCCAATATTAATGGAGATCTATTTCAGAAATGTCAAGAGGAAGGTCTTTATTTTGAGTTGATGCATGGAATTACTGTGGCTCTGGATAATTGGTGTATTTATTACAAGAAGCCAGATTATGGTTGACGATATTGGGGAAAAATTCACTTTCTGCAGGAGAAGTTGATGGCAAGATCAGGGTAGATAGAAAGTCAAGGTACTTGCCAAGTAGGCCAGAATTCATAACTGAAGTATGAATGGGAAGTCAAATCCAGTGCAAAGATGCCAACAGGGAAATTCACAGTCTTATGGGGAGAACCAAGGAGGCAGAAAGCTGAGGTTCAGAAAGCTAACAAATTATGAATACATTTACGTGGACCACACAAAATATACACCACCACACAGACCCTGTGAACTGCAATGCCAGAAGTGCTAATTAAATTCCAGTGGCTCAGAAAATCTCAGGAAGTAGACCCAGGAAGAAACTAGAAAACCTCTTTAATTTCAATTGAAAAGGACTAAATGAAGCAGGACCTGACTTGATATTCTATTTGACAAAGTGGATTATGTTGGTGAATCTACCTTCAGACCCTTCTGAGTGCCCTCTATGGATTGGACACATAATTGTGTGATAAAAGCCTCCTGGAAACTGTAATTCGTAGATACCATTGTGGTCTACCCTACATGAGAAAACTGAAAAACATAAATTAGCTAAACTATCCAAGATCACACAACTAAGACAGTGACAGAACCCTGATTTAAAGCTGAACTGCTACATTCTAGAGCGTACACATGTAGCCAATATATTTTAGAGACCTCTCTATTTTGGGAAATATTTGGCTGAGCACAAAGAAAGACATTTCTTGCTCACCTGCTCTAAAGGCACAGCCACCCCTCTATCCATTATTTCAAATCAGTGCAAGTTTTTCCTCTCAAAATCCAAAAAGTCCATCAAGTTTTATAAACAGTAAATACGGTCTTTCCCTTTTGTACACTAGAGTGATTCACGGATGGACTAAACATAATATTCCCTCAGTTCTGAAGTTCAGTTAAGACCAAAGGAAAAAAAAACTTTTGTGTTTTCCACATGAGATTAGTATTTTTCTCCCCATCCCATAGCAGAAGAGAAGCATAGGGTTAGCGTAAAAGTGGAAAGAAGTGAAGAATATCAGCCATTTTAAAATCAACAGTAATTTAGGCAATTATATTAAATTTATTTTATTGTGTCTAGTTTGCAACACACCACCAACCTCACAACTACTGAAATAAGCATAGTGGTATTGTGATATTGTGATAATCTGTACATTTTACACAGTATATCATTCCCAGATACAGAAGAGTTTAATTTGATTAAAGACTATGTATTCTATTTCAAGTCAGAGTTTGATAAATTGTTTAGTGAAAGCTAGATATGTATCCAGCACCCCCTGCATGCAAAGCAAATTTGATTCAAGTAAATGTATTTTTGACAAATGACTTGTGTCTCCATGATTTATCAATGTAATGTAAAATGGCCTTAAACCAGCATGGTATCAGGCTTGTTTTGCATTTGGTCCTTCTGTGGTGTATTGAGAATAGAGTGGCAGAGAATATAATTCACTCCTATGTGAAGGGTAGGAAAAAAATTGGGCTTGTGTTAAATTGTCAGGGTGACTTAAACAACAGTGAATAAAATAAAATCAGTAAAGAAACATAAAATTTGACTCTACAACCATGGAAATTATCTTTTATTGCTGTAGAAAGAAGATATATCATTAGAGCTAACTAAGCTTAGTAACCTAGCACAAAGCTCTTTCTTAACTTGATAGAGTTTAAAAGCCTAGTCAGCTTGGAGGGTACTGCCACCACAGCATTAAAAAGTGCTACAAAAAAAAAAAAAAAAAAAAAAAAAAAAAAAAAAAAAAACCTCATCTGGCGTTCTTAATTATAGGAACTGATACATCTCAAAAGTTTGCAGTTATTTACCTGAGCAACACAATCAAGAGATACTTAGATAAAATCACCAGGAATTGGTGATGGACTAAATACAGGGAGAAAGAGGTAGAATGGTTATCAACGATGGCTTCTTGGTTTTCTCACTAAAATAAAGATTCAGAACACTGGATTCGTAACACTGGAAACAAACCAGTTTTGGGGAATATGGACCAAAACTGTAATTTTTTATTTGTTGCAATTTAGGTGTTTTTTAAACATCCAATTGCATTAGTTGAATTGAGAGTGGAATGTTCCAAAGCAGAGTTCATAAGGGAGGTAAGCTGAAAATAGAATCCTGAGAGGTCCCTGTGCTTGAGGGCACTTGAGGGCACAGACACATTATCCATATGTATATGTAAATACCCATATAATTTTATATTCCCATCATCAATATATGGAGGTTCTAATTTCTCCACACCATTGCCAACTCTTGTTTTCCATCATTTCCATTCTAGTCATCCTAGCAGATGCGAAGTGGTTTTTATTGGTTTTTTTGTTTTGTTTTTGCAAGTCTCTAATCACTAACTTTTCCTTGTGCTTACTGGCTATATTCACATCCATTTTGAAAAAAAAAAAGTTATTTAGGTCTTCATTTCATTTTGAGTTAATTTTGATATTTGGGATGAAGTTAGGACAGATTTTACTAAATCTTGTTTTTTTAATGTCTCTCCACTTGTTACAACACTATTTATTGGAAACACTTCTTTTCTCATTGAATTGTCTTAGCAATCTTCTCAAATATCAAGTGATGATATATGTATGGGTTTATTCCTGGCCAGTCTGTCTGTTAGTCTCTATATGCTTATCTATCCATCCAACCATCCATCCATTCATCCATCTATAACCTACTCAGCTCTGTAGAAAAATTTGAAATATAGAAGTGTGAGTTCACTATCTTGGTTCTTCTTTTTCAAGATTGTCTTGGCTTCTATAAGTCGCTTAAATTTTCATATGAATCTTATGGTCACCTTGTCATCTTTTCACAAAAACAAAAGGATCTCGAGTTTTGATAAAGATTTTACTGAATCAGCTTGGGAGTATTACTACATTAATATTATATTCCAATCCATTAATATGGGATACCATTTCATTCATTTAAGTTTAATTTATTTCAGTTATGTTTTCTAATTTCCAGGAATTAGAAATTATACACATTTTTGTTAAATGTATTTCAAAGTTTTATTATTTTGATTTTTTTTTTTTTTTGTGCTTTTTAGGGCGGCACTTGTGGCATATACAAGTTCCCAAGCTAGGGGTCGAATAGGAACTTCAGCTGCAGGCCTACCCCACAGTCATAGTAACACAGGATCCAAGCTGTGTCTGTGACCAAGCTGTGTCTGTGGGTTAAGCAATGCCGGATCCTTAAATCTCCTAGGGACGCTGGGGTCAAACCCACATCCTCATGGATACTAGCCAGATTCATTTCCATTGTGCCACAATGGGAACTCCTTGAAAGTTGTTCTTAATGGAACTGTTTTACACATTTCATTTTATATTTCTCAAAACTAGAGTGTAGAAATACAATTGATTTTTATATATTGATTATTTATCATATAATTTGCTAAACTTGCTTATTATCGTCAACAGATTTTGTGAGGGTTATTTTTTTAGTCTATACGCAAGATCGTATCTTCTCTAAATGGAGATTTAGTGGACATTTAGTTCTTCCTTTCTACTCTGGATGTTATTTATTTGAGTTGCCTAATTTCCGTATTTAGAAGTTACAGTATAATGTTGAACAGCAGTGATAAGAGTGGTATTCTTGGCTTGCTTTTCATGATAAGGGGGAAGTTTTCAGACTGTCACCCTTAAGTATGATGTTAACTCAGGGTTTTTCTTAGATGCAACTTAGCAGTATGAGGTTTTCCTTATTATTACTAGAATGGTGAACTTTCTTTAAATCATGAAACGGATTTTTCCCAAATGTTTTTGCTACATGTATTATAATGATCAGTTTGTGTCTTTTCTAATAAAATACAATATTATAGTACCTCTGCATGTTGAATCAACCTTAAATTCTTAGGATAGATGTTATTCGGTTACTATATGCAATTTTTAATATGTCAGGAATTCAATTCGGTAATATTTTGTTGAGAAATTTCACATATTTTTATGAGGGGTCTTGATCTCCATTTTTTTTTTTTTTTTGCTGTATCATTTAGTGGTTTACTATTACTAATACTGGCCTCATAGAATGAATTGAGAAGTCTTCCTCCTCTTCTATTTTTGCAGGGAATTTAGGAAGGACAGCTGTCAATTCTTCCTTAAACATTTGGTGAAATTCGGTAAAGCCATCTGGTATGGAGCTGTTCTTCTTGGATAGCTTTTTATTACTAACTCAGTCTATTTACCTGTTCTAATTATTCAGATATCTTACTTTTTGTGTAAGTTTTGGTAGATTGTATCTTTTTGGAAATTAAGGAATCTAAGTCGTCTAATTTCAGGGCCTACATAAATAGTATTTCCTTACAATCATTTTTATTTCTTTAAGGTTATTATAGATATGATTCAACTTTTATATTTTAATGATTTTTTTATATTTTTTCCATTATAGTTGGTTTACAGTGTTCTGCCAATTTTCTACTGCACAGCAAAGTGACCCAGTCACACATACACATATACATTCTTTTTCTCACATTATCATGCTCCCTCATAAGTGACTATACATAGTTTCTAGTGCCTAACAGCAGGATCTCATTGCTTATCCATTCCAAAGGCAACAATTTGCATCTATTAACCCCAAATTCCCAATACATCCCACTCCTTCCCCCTCTCCCTTGGCAACCACAAGTCTGTTCTCCAAGTCCATGAGTTTCTTTTCTGTGGAAAGGTTCATTTGTGCCATATATTAGATTCCAGATATAAGTGATATCATATGGTATTTGGCTTCTCTTTCTGACTTACTTCACTTAGTATGAGAGTCTCTAGCTCCATCCATATTGCTGCAAATGGCAGTATTTTGTTCTTTTTTTACACCTGAGTAGTATTCCATTGTGCATATGTAGCACATCCCCTTAATCCCTTCATCTGTCAATGGACATTTAGGTTGTTTCCATATCTTGGCTATTGTGAAGAGTGCTCCAATGAACATATGGGCACATGTGTCTTTTTAAAGGAAAGTCTTGTCCAGATATATGGCCAAGAGTGGGATTTCTGGGTCATATGGTAGTTCTGTATTTAGTTTTCTAAGATACTTCCATACTATTTTCTCTAGTGGTTGTACCATTTTACATTCCCACAAACAGGGTAGGAGGGTTCCCTTTCTCCAGACCCTCTCTAGCATTTGTTATTTGTGGACTTATTAATGATGGCCATTCTGACTAGTGTGAGGTGGTACTTCATAGTAGTTTTTATTTTCATTTCTCTAATAATCAGGGATGTTGAGCATTTTTTCCTGTGCTTGTTGGCCATCTGTGTATCTTCTTTGGAGAAATGTCTTTTGAGGTCTTTTGCCCATTTTTCCATTGGGTTGTCAGCTTTTTGCTGTTGAATTGCAACAGTTCTTTGTATATTTTGGAGATTAAGCCCTCATTTCCTTGATGTAATGTGCAGCACAGTGAATATAGTCAATATTTTGCAATAACTTTGCATGGAGTGTAATCTATAAATATATTGAATTACTATGTTTTGAATCTAAAACTGATCTCATATTTTGAGTAAATTGTATTTCAATTAAAAATAAATAAAAACAATAACCTAATTTTAATCTCATTGAATTAGTAAAGGAAGGAAAAGGTAAACCTAAAGCAAACAGAAGTAGGAAATAATATTTATTAAATAAGAATAAATAATAAAAGACAATAGAGAAAAATGTTGATTTTTGAAAATATTCACTACTGACAAACCATTAACTAAACTGACCAAAAGACAAAAAAAGCAAAGAGAGCTTAAATTACTACAACCAAGAGTGAAAAGGCAACAGAAATAAAAGCAAGAATAAACAAATGGGAGCTAACCAGACTAACAAGCTTTTGCACAGCAAAAGAAACCCTAAAAAATAAAAAAATAAAAAATATGTTCATTGGAGCACTCTTCACAATAGCCAAGATATGGAAACAACCTAAATGTCCATTGACAGATGAAGGGATTAAGGGGATGTGCTACATATGCACAATGGAATACTACTCAGGTGTAAAAAAAGAACAAAATACTGCCATTTGCAGCAATATGGATGGAGCTAGAGACTCTCATACTAAGTGAAGTAGGTCAGAAAGAGAAGCCAAATACCATATGATATCACTTATATCTGGAATCTAATATATGGCACAAATGAACCTTTCCACAGAAAATAAACTCATGGACTTGGAGAACAGACTTGTGGTTGCCAAGGGAGAGGGGGAAGGAGTGGGATGTATTGGGAATTTGGGGTTAATAGATGCAAATTGTTGCCTTTGGAATGGATAAGCAATGAGATCCTGCTGTTAGGCACTAGAAACTATGTATAGTCACTTATGAGGGAGCATGATAATGTGAGAAAAAGAATGTATATGTGTATGTATATGATAATGTGAGAAAAAGAATGTATATGTGTATTTGCTGTGCAGTAGAAAATTGGCAGAACACTGTAAACCAACTATAATGGAGAAAATAAAAATCATTTAAAAAAAGAAAGAAAATCAAAACCACAATGTGACAGATATTACCTCACACTGTAAGAATGGCTATAGTCAAAAAGACAAGCAGTAAAAAGTGTTGGTGAGAATGTGGAGAAATTAAAACTCTTAATCACTGTTGGTGAGAATATAAATTGGTGCAGCCATTATGGAAAATATATAAGGTTCCTCAAAAAATTAAAAAGAGAACTACCATAAAATCCAGCAATCTCATTCCTGGCTATTTATCTGAAGAAAACAAAAACACTGCTTCAAAAAGACATATGAACTCTAATGTTCACAGCAGCATTATTTACAATAGTCAAGGTATGGAAGCAATCTAAGTGCCTAACAAAGGACGTATGGATAAAGAAATTGTGAGATACACACACACACATGTAAAATGGAGTGTTAACCATAAAAAGAATACAGTTTAGCCATTTGCTACAACATGGATGGACCCGGAGGGTATTGTGCTTAGCAAAACAAGTCAGATTATTTTTATTATACTCATTTACAACTTTAAATTTCTCTTTGAGTAGTACTTTTATTGAATATCTTGTTTATTTTTTTTCATTTATCTCGAAATAGTTTTCATTTGTCTTCTGCTTTTTTTTTTTTTTTTTTTTTAAAGGCTGCACCCATAGCATATGGAGGTTCCCAGGCTGGGGGTAGAATCAGAGCTACAGCTGCCAGCCTACACCACAGCCACAGCAATGCCAGATCCTAGCCACATCTGCGACCTACACCATAGCTCAAGGCAATGCTGGATCCGTAACCCACTGAGCAAGGCCAGGGATTGAACCCACAACCTCATCGTTCCTAGTCACATTAATTTCTGATGTGCCACAACAGAAACTCCATTTTTCTTGTGTTTTTTTAATCAATTCATTATATACATATGTATGTATGTTTAATTTTCACACACTTGTGAGATCCCCAAATATCCTTCTATTATTAATTTCATTTCATTGTTGTAAAATTTTTTCAGCCTTTTTATAGCTTAAATATTGTCTATTCTATACAATATTCTATGTGCACTTAAGAATGTATATTCTGCTACTGTTTCAGTAGTATTTCATAGCGATGTTTATTAGGCCAATTGTATTTCCAGAGTTGTTCAGGTGTGCTATTTCCATGCTGATCTTTTTCTATCTGCTCTGAAAAAAGCATTTAAACTGCTTTTACTTTAAACTAGTTTCTGCTACCCTGACATTTCCAAATTTCTGATATTCTTTACAATGACCAAAGATTATGCCATTAATGCCACGAGAAAATAGAGGGTTATGGTACTGTGATATTAATGATTAATAACATTGACATCAGAGGCATTTTAATCATGTCCTTATCACATGCAATCCTTAAGATAAGAACTTTTTTATGATAAGAATCCAAAAGAAAATGTTAACACAAACCTGGATTTTCATGGCCCATGATGCCTACAATCACAAGTGTGCTTTTTAAAAGTAGCCCTAAAAGCCTTACAGCAGGGTTACGGTTATAATTATTAGAAATTAAAATTCTTTGTATGACAGGATGTTGATGTGAATACAGAATCAGTATCAATTTAAAAATGTCAGCCTGTTACC
This sequence comes from Sus scrofa, assembly GCF_054392235.1. Taxonomy (NCBI): domain Eukaryota; kingdom Metazoa; phylum Chordata; class Mammalia; order Artiodactyla; family Suidae; genus Sus; species Sus scrofa. The sequence goes on along the minus strand of NC_139396.1, from coordinate 141,742,815 downwards.
AGTTAGACAACCTATATCAGACACAGTAGATGGCTTATCTTTCATTAATTTCTCTAATAAAATAAATGCAACAAATGCTTTTCACATGAAATATAGAAGATAACAGATTAAATTTGCTGTGATGATTGCTCGTAGCTCTAGAGAAAAATAAGATTTTGACCCTTAAAATTGCATATAGCCTTTCCAATAAAAGATATCTAATTTCGACTTATGAGTCAAATGATCCAAAATATATTTATGAGAGAGCTGACATATTTGCATTAATTTTTAGTACATATTTTGAATAGCTGAATTTTTTTCCTATCATTTTATATTTTGCATCCCTGTTTAAAAAGAGAAAGAAAATTTATTTCCCCCATTAAAAAAGTTTATAGAGAAGATTAGCCTAAAACTAAAGAGATGGAGAGTGAATTATAGACAGTTGAGGACTGATTTAACATCTGAAGAGCCTGGTTAGGGGATTGCGAGCTCAGGGCTACCCAAACTTGACAGTTCTGCCTGAGTCTTCCAACAGTACTGCCCAGTGGCTCTCTTGGATACAAATGTCACAGCCTCCAGCCTGTTTTGCTTCTTGCCACTCACGGCACCTTGACACAGTGTTCCATGTCATGTGTTCTGACCAGTTCATGAACACAGGTAAGACACATTAAAGACTCCAAAAACTTTTTTGAAGTTATGCTCAACAAAATAACATATATATATTTTTTTTAGAAATAGAGGATTGAGTCACATTTGGGTCTGTGATCCCACTCAAATATACAAGCAGATCTAGTTTTGGGGAATTTAGGCTACATGTAGACAATGGGGTTAGATTAGATCACTGATTTTCAACTCTAGCTAAGCCTCAAAAACTTGTAAAGCATTTTGCCAAAATGAAAATACTTCAGGCTCCAACTCAAAAATTTCAGATTCAGGTAATGCAGAAGGAGGCTCAGCAACTCTTTTGTACCAAGAGCCATGGGTAATTCTGACAACACTGCACGTTTGGAAACCCTGGACCGGATGATCTTAAAAGCCAAGTAGAATCAATTGGTAGAGTTAACGAACTTTTGTCTTTCTAAAGATCATTTGTGTTTATTTTTTATTGGTTTATACTTATACATTTGTTTTATGTTTTTCTCTAGCTACATATGCAGGGCTTAGCATGCTTTACTTGTACCATTCACTTCACACCCATTCACAGGAAACTGTCTTCAGGGAGTGAAAGCTGGGCACAGATGGTCTGTGGACATATATTATCCCTAATTATGATTATACCACCCCTCCTATGCACGCACGCATGCACACACACACACAGCGACACAGCTATCTAAGGTGGGTACAGATAATTCCTACCTGCTTGCTTGCCTTTTTATGATTTCCCTCCCACTCATCATCTGTCTGCTGCTTCTGGAGATGTTTTTCCCCACCTCAATACCACATTCCTCATTTCTGTCCATAGAAGGCTCCATCTTAGCAGAACTCCGGAGCCCCCGCTTTATTTATCACCCCATATTGTTTTAAACTGAAGTGACGATAGACTATTTATGGAGTGGGTTTTTTTTAATTAAAATATAGTTAATTTAGGGGCATTCCTGTCATGGTTCAGCAGTTAACAAACATGACTAGCATCAATGAGGATGCGGGTTCTACCCCTGGCCTTGCTCAGTGGGTTAAGGATCCTGCGTTGCTATGAGCTGAGGTGTAGGTCACAGACCAGGCTTGGATCCCATGTTGCTGTGGCTCTGGTGTAGGCCAGCGGCTACAGCTCCATTTGGACTCCTAGCCTGGGAAACTCCATGTGCCACAGGTGCAGCCCCAAAAAGACAAAAAAAAAAAAAAAAAAAAAAAAAGACCAAAAAAATAGTTAATTTGCAATGTTGTGCCCATTTCTATTGTACAGCAAAATGACCTAGTTGTATGTGTGTGTGTGTTTGTATTATTTTCCACATACTATCTTCCATCATATTCTATCACAAGAGATTGGATATACTTCCCTGTACTATAGAGTAGTACCTCATTTCTTACCCATTCTAAATGTAATAGTTTTCATCTACCAACCCCAAACTCCCAGTCCATCCCCGTCCCCTTCCCGTACCATTTGGCAACCACAAGTCTGTTCTCTATGTCTGTGAGTCTGTTTGTTGTGTAGATAGGTTCATTTGTGCCGTATTTCATTTTCTATTTTTTTTGTCTTTTTGCCATTTTCTTGGGCCGCTCCCATGGCATATGGAGATTCCCAGGCTAGGGGTCCAATTGGAGTTGTAGCTGCCAGCCTATGCCAGAGCCACAGCAACGCAGGATCCAAGCCGTGTCTGCAACCTACGCCACAGCTCACGGCAACGCCAGATCGTTAACCCACTGAGCAAGGGCAGGGACCAAACCCGCAACCTCATGGTTCCTAGTCGGATTCGTTAATCACTGCGCCATGACAGGAACTCCATGCGTCATATTTTAGATTCCACATATAAGTGATATCATATGGTATTTGCTTTCTCTTTCTGACTTACTTCACTTAGTAAGATAATCTCTAGTTGTATCTATGTTGCTGCATATGGCATTATTTCATTCTTTGTATGGCTGAGTAGAATTCCATTGTGTATATATGTAGCACATCTCCTTAATCCATTCATTTGTCGATGGACACTTAGGTTGTTTCCATGTCTTGGCTATTGTGAATAGTGCTGTAAGGAACCTAGGGGTGCTGCTATCTTTTTTTTAGTGTTTATTCTTTATTATTGAAATACTGTTGACATAAAATATTTTGTTAGTTTTAGGGGTACTACATAGCGATTTGACATTTGCATATATTATGAAATGATCAAAATGTGACCAAAAAACTCTCATTTTCATACAAAGTTATTATTATTGACCATATATTCCTTTTGCCATGTATTAAATCTTCATCCCTTATTTACTTTATGACTAGGCTTATACAACTTACTCATCTGTTTTGACCCCCAATACCCTATTCTCCTCCCCTCTAGTAACCACCTATTTGTTCTCTATGTCTATGTGGCTATTTTAATTTTTTAAAAAATTTTATTATAATTGATTTACAGTGTTCTGCCAATTTCTGCTGTACAGCAAATTGACCCAGTTTATATATACATATTTTTTTTTCTTTTTCTCACATTTTCCTGTTCCATCACAATGACTGGATATAGTGCTCTGTGATATACAGCAGGATCTCATTGCCCATCCACTCCAAATTTAGCAGTCTTCATGTATTCACCCCAGATTCCCAATCCATCCCACTCCCTTCCCCTCCCCGCCCCCAGCAAACACAATTCTGTCCTCCATGTCCATGATCTGTTTCTGTTTTGTGAAGGGATCATTTATGCCGTATTTTAGACTCCACATATAAGTGATATCATATGGTGTCTGTCTTTCTCTTTCTAAATTATAGTTTTCTCTGGATGAATGCCCAGGAGTGTTGGATCATAATGGTACTTCTATATTTAGTTTTCTGAGGAACCTCCATACTCTTTTCCTTGGTGATTGTAGCAATTTATATCCCTACCAACTCCTGCTTTTATGGAGAATTATGGCAAGACTTCATTGAGAAGCTGACACTGAACAAAATTTTTCATATGAGTAACAGTTATTAGATGTGATGAGAATTTAGCTAATGCCTAAGAAATAGTTTCTAGTTGTTTTACTGATACATGGATTGATCAATCAATTAGTGAATGTTTTTTGTCAAGCTTATGTATGGATGGTAAAATCTTCTGATTTAACAATGACTCTTGGTTCCATGAAGCATAATCCCAACTCAACCTGGCTTGAGTCAACTGTAAAATTATAGGAACAATACCAGTTTATTAGCTTACAGGTAAGCAGTTCTAAAGACTCAAACATTTATGATCAATGCAACATTTTATTTATGTCTCAGTTAGGCTTACTATGGCATTAACTTCATAGGTAAGCTCTTTTATGGTATATAAAATAGATTACCAAATATGCTGGGCTTATATATTATGAAATTAGCAATTCTAGTATAAATCCAGGGACAGTGCCATGTATTTACTTCACTGTCTCCTTTTCTTGGACACAAAAGACGGTTAAACTTATCAGTAAGTTTAAGGTTACAACAAAATGATGGCTAGTGAAATGTAGTCAGAAGTGATAGGTCCAAGCTCAGTCTTAAGAGCTTCTTTCTGTATCATTCACTCTTCATCCAATTCTGGGGTATCCTTGGGAATGTACATGTTCCAGGTAGTAGAGCTACAGGATGTATGAGGGTCATTCGATCCATATTAAATTTTGAATTATTAAGAAATAAACCTTCGGTGTGCAAAGCCACTGAGATTTCAGTGTTTATTTGTTACCAAAGCCTAGGCTAGCAGGACCTGACTAACACAAACACCACTTTTCCAAGTAGTTTAGCCTAAGTTCCAGAATTCACTTGGGTCACATGACTATGTCTGAAATCAGCTCAGTGACTGCAGTATAGAACAGTCTGTTGGGTGAAGAGAGGTTTCATGCCCCATTTGGACAAGCCAGTGATAAATCATGTAGAACGTTTGGAGGAGTCATTCCCTTAAGGAATAGTGATTAGATACTGAGTGTCTTCTAAATGGTCCATGACCATATCCGGCCTCGGGGTCGATAAACTCTTCTGTATGTAAGTGGCAATTTCTGGGAGTATTTGCTGGTCAATATAGCCTATAGCCCACAGCTACAAGAAAAATTATTCTGAGGTAAGAGTTTGATTTGGTCTATTTCTTTCACACAGATTAATTTTGTAAGTCAACAACCAGAAATTTTAACCTCATAGTTTGCCTTGCACATACCCTCCTTTTATAAATATATGGTAATACTAAATTTATTGGGACTTTTTCTCAAAGATAGAAGGGCTTCATACAAAATCCCTATTTTCTACTAACACTATTTATCTGGATTGTGTTTTTATTAATATGAATATATTTGTCTTAGGGAAAGATAAATTTATTTCTTTAGAAATCCTATGAAAGTGGAAAGTTAAACTTCAGGGTTTATCATTAATATTTCACTTGGAGAATTCTCAGCAACTTTAATCTCATTCTGGGGCCAATTTTCATTACATAAAAGCTTACTTTCTTTTAAGAAAGAGTGCAGGGGATATATGCATTCCAAGAACACAGAATATTAAAAAAGAGTCTCTATACTAGGAATTATTCAGCATAATCAGAGAGATCATTATATACTGATTGTTTCATTTTGAATTTCGGATTCCTTAGGGACATTTGTCTTTGGGCACAATTTCAAAGGAAATCTCCTATTAATAGTTAACACCCTTATCTGCAGACACATTTTCTTGATCTTATAATTTATATGTGAATGCCTACCATGATTGGATGATGTAACAGAGTCAAGAAAATTATATACACAGTAAACAAAATGTTATCAGTTAAATAATTAAATCAGTAAAACAGTCAACATTTTAAAATTATTGGTTCAGAGTATGATAATTTCAAATGGAATTGAATTATCTTGAATTTCAAGAAAGAAATGAGGCATAAAATGACCTGAAATATGTTTTATATTTGAGGCAGGCATCTGCTTTAAGGGAAATACAGACAACTCAAGAGTTCAACAACTCAGAACAGATAATAAAGAGATTTGGTGACTAGCTTTCTTAGGTACTTTGAAGATATTAGGTCATTTAGGTTACAGATTAGTGGGAAATAAAATATCCGTGGACCATTTAAGCTCAGGAGACCTCTTTAGGGAGAAAGCTAGCAATATTAACATTCATATATAACAAACTAATGTCTGGATACACTTTTCCTACCAACTACTACAATAAAAATTATAGCATTTATAGTTCATTATATACAGAGTTTGAAAGCTACCACTTCATCCTAACTAGAAGCTGAACAGACTGAAAAATCAACAACTTTTCTTAGATATGAAGAGAAGGGAGGACACAGAACAAACAGTGGCCCATAAGACTTAAGAAACATATAGGCTAATTCATAGGGTCACAATTTACCCCAGCAGAGGCTCAACAGCAGAAAGAATATCAGGAACCAGTGACAGGGTAGGAAAACCTCGACTTTAATTGACAAATTGCTAGAGACTCAGTGTGGACAACTCTGAGAGGGAGACCTGGTCACTGGAACCCCCCACAATATTGTGGTATTTACCTCCAGTACATCAAGTTCTCACAATAAATATAAGAGTTACAGCAGAGGAAAGGTACATGGAACCAATGTGAAATGTGCCAGAGCACTCCATTTTTCTTAACAAGGCCTGCCCTGGGGGAAAACTAACCAGAACTGAATCCATTGTGTCAGACCATAACTGACCTGGGAGAAGTGAAACAGCCAACCCCAGGCTCATCTAACCTTCCAAAGGGGAGAAGAAAAATACTTAACTTCAACTTACTCCAGGTATCGTGTCACACCTAAGGGGAAGGAGGTGACTGAGAAACACTTGTGAAGTTCACAGTCCAGAAGCTTACTAAAAGACTGAAAATTGTAGGAGTGCAGCATGCATCCTCTCCCCACTCACCTCCACCATATTATTACAAGCTTATTTACAGCAGTTCCTTTCACCTTGTACATATGTCTGGCTATCAGGAAAAAAATACAGTGTTCTACAAGGAAACACACACATATACACACTTGGAAGAAACAGAGCAAGCATCAGAACCACACGTGGTAGAAATACTGAAACATTATGTTGTCTACCAGAAACCGTTATACTTTAAAGATGCATATAGATTAAAAGTAAATAAATGGAAGAAAATATACCTGCTGACACTAATCAGAAAAAAAAAAAAAAGCAGTAGTAGCTACTTTAATTCAGATAGAGCAGATTCAATGCAAGGAAACTATCAGGGATAAAGAGGGGCATCACCTAACAGTAAAGGGGTTGATTCTCCACAAAGACAATAGCCCTTGACATTTATGACCTTACAACAAAGCATCAAAGTAAAGCACAAGACAATGTAATTAAATGAAGGAATATTTGAATCTGCTAATACAGTTGGAGAATTCAAAACTCCTTTATCAGAAATGCACAGACACAACAGGCAGAAAATCAATAAAGATATAGTTGAGCTCAATGACAGCATTAATCAATTGCATATAATTGATGCTTACAGACTATTTCATCAAACAAAAGCAAAATACACATTTTTCCCAAGCTCACATGGGACAGTTATGAAGCTGGACCATATTCTGGGCCACAACACATACATTAAAAGAATAGAAATCCTAGAATGTCTGTTATCAGAAAAAAATGGAATCAAATTACAAATCAATAACTAAACAATTAATAAAATATGTGGAGATTAAACAATATATTTACAAATAAGGTATGGATAAAAAATAATTATTGATAAATTTAAAAATATTTTAATTAAAAGAAAATGAAAACATAACTTACCAGAATTTGTGAGATATAGTTAAAGCAGTGCTTACAAGGAAACTGATAGTGTTCAATGCATATATTATGAGAAGACCTAAAATTAATCATCTAAATTTCCCCCTTAGAAAACTAAGAAAAGAACAAATTTAACCCAAAATAGAATAGAAAAAAATTGTAAGACTTAGATAAGAAATCAATGGAATTGAAAATAGAAAATTAACAGAGAAAATCAAATGTAAAAAAAGTTCTTAGAAAATATCGATAAAATTCCTTAGATTCTAGACAAGCTAATTAAGAAATTAAAAATAAAGGAAATGTGGTGTGAGGGTGTGTTCTAGTTTCATTGATTTGCATGCAGCTGTCCAGGTTTCCCAGCAATACCTGCTGAAAAGACTCTCTTTTTCCCATTTTATGTTTTTGCCTCCTTTGTCAAAGATTAGTTAACCACAGGTGTCTGGGTTTATTACTGGGTTCTCTGTTCTGTTCCATTTGTCTGTCTGTCTGTTTTGGTACCAGACAGTTATCACTGTCTTGATAACTGTGGCTTTGTAATAAATAGTGCCTGAAATCTGGGAGAGTTATGCCTCCTGCTTAGTTTTTGTTCTTCGGTATTGCTTTGGCAATTCTGGGTCTTTTGTGGTTCCATATAAATTTTTGGATTGTTTGTTCTTGTTCTGTGAAAACTGTCATGGGTAATTTGATAGGGATTGCATTGAATCTGTATATTGCTTTGGGTGGGTATGGCCATTTTTACAATATTAATTCTTCCAACCCAGGAGCATGGAATATCTTTCCATTTCTTTACATCTTCTTTAATTTCCTTGATTAATATTTTATAGTTCTCAGCATATAAATCCTTTACCTCCTTGGTCAGGTGTATTCCAAGGTATTTGATTTTTTGGGGTGCAATTTTAAAAGGTATTGTATTTCTGTATTCCTTTTCTAATATTTCATTGTTCATATAGAGAAATGTGATTTATTTCTGAATGTTAATCTTATATTCTGCTACTTTGCAGAATTTGTTGATCAGTTCAAATGGTTTGGGGTTGAGTCCTTAGGGTTTTCTATATATAGTATCATGTCATCTGCATACAGTGACAGTTTTAGCTCTTCTCTTCCTATTTGGATGCCTTTTTATTTCTTTTGTTTGTCTGATTGCTGTGGCTAGGACTTCCACTACTATGTTGAATAACAGTGGTGAGAGCGGGCATCCTTGTCTTATTCCAGATTTTAGTGGAAAGGCTTTCAGCTTTTCTCCATTGAGTATTAAATTTGCTGTGGGTTTGTCATAAATGGCTTTGATTATGTTAAGGAATGTTCCCTCTATACCCACTTTGGTAAGAGTTTTTATCATGAATGGATATTGGACTTTGTCAAATGTTTTTTTCTGCATCTATTGAGACGATCATGTGGTTTTTGACTTTTCTTTTGTTAATGTCATGTATGATGTTGATTGACTTGCGTATGTTGAACCATCTTTGTGCACCTGGGATGAATCCCACCTGGTCGTGTGTATGAGTTTTTGATATGTTGGATTCTCATGGCTAAAATTTTGTTGAGAATTTTTGCGTCTATATTCATCAAAGATATTGGGCTATAGTTTTATTTTTGGTGGTATCTTTGATTTTGGAATTAGGGTGATGTTGGCATCATAGAATGTCTTTAGGAGTGTTCCTTCCTCTTCAACCTTTTGAAAAAGTTTAAGGAGGATGGGTATAAGTTCCTCTTTGCTTCATACCATGCACAAAAATAAGCTCAAGGTGGCTTAAAGACTTAAACAAAAGACAAGACACCATCAAACTCCTGGAAGAGAACATAGGCAAAACATTCTCCGATATCAACCTTATGAATATTTCCTCAGGTCAGTCTCCCAAAGCAACACAAATAAAAGCAAAAATAAACCAATGGGACTTAATCAAACTTACAAGCTTTTGCATAGAAAAGGAAACCAAAAAGAAAGGAAAAAGACAATTTACAGAACAGGAGAAATTAGTTTTAAATGATGATACTGACAAGGACTTAATCTCTAGAATATATAAGCAACTTATACAACTCAACAGCAAAAAAAGCCAACAACCCAATGGAAAAATGTGCCAAACACCTGAGTAGATATTTCTCCAAGGAAGATGTACAGATGGCCAACAAGCACATGAAAAAATGCTCAACATTACTGATTATTAGAAAAATGCAAATCAAAACTAACATGAGATACCACCTCACACCAGTCAGAATGGTCATCATTCATAAGTCCACAAATAAATGCTGGAGTGGGTGTGGAGAAAAGGGAAACCTCCTGCACTGTTGGTGGGAATGTAAGCTGGTACAACTATTATGGAGATCAGTATGGAGGTACCTTAGAAATCTATGTATAGAACTACCATATGATCCAGCAATCCTACTCTTGGGCATATATCCAGACAAAATTTTCCTTAAAAAAGGCACATGCACGATTGGATTAGGAAGATGTGGTATGTATCCACAATGGAATACTACTCAGCCATAAGAAAGAATGACATAATGCCATTTGCAGCAACATGGATGGAACTATAGACTTTCATACTGAGTGAAGTAAGTCCAAAAGAGAAAGACAAATACCATATGATATCACTTATATCTGGATTCTAATATAAGGCACAAATGAACCTTTCCACAGAAAAGAAACTCATGGACTTGGAGAATAGACTTGTGGTTGCCAAGGGGGAGGGAATGGGATGGACTTGAAATCTGGGATTAATAGATGCAAACTATTGCCTTTGGAATGGATTAGCAATGAGATCCAGCTGTGTAGTACTGGGAACTATGTCTAGTTACTTATGATGGAGCATGATAATGTGAGAAAAAAGAATGTATACATGTATGTGTAACTGGACCACCATGCTGTACAGTAGAAAAAAATTGTTGTATTGAGGAAATAACTATCAAAAAAAAAAAGAAGTATATAAAGTAAAAAAGCTGTTTTGCACTGTACCCATTCTTTATCAAAACTAAAAAATAAAAAAATAAAGGATGCAAGTTACTAATGACAGAAATGAAGGAAAGAACATCACTACAGATTCTATGGATATTAAAATGCCAATAAAGGAACACTGTGTACAACTCTATGCCTGTAAATTTGATTACCTATATCAAATGCACCAATTTTTTGCTAAAACTCACAAAATAAATTGGCAATCCAAATAGGTCAACGTCTGTTAAAGAAATCTAATCGATAGATAATCACTTTCCAATAGAGAGAAGACCAGGCCCAGATGGGTTCACTGATGAATTCTACCTAACATACTAGGAAGAAATTACACCAATTCTGCACAACATCTTTCAGAGAATAGAAACAGGGAATACATTCTAACTCAGTGTATGAGGGAGTATTACCCTAACACCAAAACTAGCTAAGCCAATACACAAAAGAAAGCTACTAACAGTGTGTCTCATGATAAAAATGTTAGCAAGTCAAACCCAACAATATTTTTTATATATAATGATTTTTATTTTTTTCCATTATAGCTGGTTCACAGTGTTCTGTCAATTTTCTACTGTACAACATGGTGACCCAGTTACACATACATGTATACATTCTTTCTTCTCACATTATCATGCTCCATCATAAGTGACCAGACATAGTTCCCAGTGCTACACAGCAGGATCTCATTGCTAATCCATTCCAAAGGCAATAGTTTGCAACTATTAACCTCGAGCACCCCATCCATCCCACTCCCTCCCCCTACCTCTTGGCAACCACAAGTCTATTCTCCAAGTCCATGAGTTTCTTTTCTGTGGAAAGGTTCATTTGTGCCATATATTAGAATCCAGATATAAGTGATATCATATGGTATTTGTCTTTCTCTTTCTGACTTACTTCACTCAGTTTCAACAATATTTTTTTTAAAACTACACCATGATCAAGTGACATTCATCCCAAGGATAAAAGGCTATGCATTCAAAACAAACATTTAAAGATCAGTTAATGTACTCTATCACATCCACTGGCTAAAAGGAAAAATCACAGGATCATATAAAAGCAAACATTTAAAGATCAGTTAATGTACTCTATCACATCCACTGGCTAAAAGGAAAAATCACAGGATCATATAAAAGCATTTGACAAAATCCAACACCCACTTTTGAACAAACTCTCGGTTATAGAGGAATAGCAAGGAGTTTGTCAACTTGACAAAAACTATCTACAAAACAAACAAACAAAATAAAACCTTACACCTAAAATGATACTTCATGGTGAGAAACTCGAGGTCTTCCCACTAACATGAGGAATAAGGCAATGATCTCCCATTTCAACACTACTTTCTAATATCACACTGGATGGTCTACCTAATGTAATTAGACAAGAAAATAAAATAAGAAGGTAGACAGAGTTGGAAGGAAAACATAATTGTACAGAAAAATCTGAATTAGATCTATAGTTTTAATACAATCCCCATAAAAATTGAAGGAAATTATTTTGTGGATATCAATTAAATGAATCTAAAATTTACATAGAAAACAAAAGTCCTAGAATAGCCCCACAATGTTGAAAGATAGTAACAATTTTGAAAGATTGACAATACCTGATTTCTATTCTTACCATAAAGCTATAGTAATCCAGACACTGTGCTGTTGAAGAAAAAATAAATCTTATAGATAAATTAAAAATATTATATATCCCAGAAATAAACCCATAATAAATATAATCAATTTATCTTTTGCAAAAATTAAAGAAAATACAATGGAGACATGAAATTCTTTTCAAGAAATGGTGTTAAAACAACAGGACGCAATGCCCCCTCCCAATAAATAAATAATAACAATTTAGGCACAGACCTTACAGCTTTCACTAAAAAAAACTCAAAATGGATCATAGATATAAATGTTAAATGTAAAACTTTAAAACTCCTAGAAGATCATATAAGGAAATAAAAAAACTAGATAACGTTCAAAAGGCAATATCAAGAGAATGAGAATAGAAAATATGTACTAGTAGAAAATAGTTGCAAAAGATATATCTGATAGAAAACTTGAATAAACATTTTCCCAAAACTGACATAAAAATGGCCAACAGTTACATGAAGAGATGTTCATCATTATTAATCACCAGGGAAATGTAAATCAAAGCCACAATGAGAGGTCACCTCACACTTTTTAGAATAGCTACTATCAAAAAGACAACAAGTAAAAAGTGTTGGTGAGGATGAAAAGGAAATCCTTGTACACTGCTTGTGGGAATGCAAACTGGTGCAGCCACTATGGCAAAGAGTATGAAATTTCTTAAAAAATTCAAAATAGAACAATCCAAATAATCTAGCATTTCTATTTCTCAGTATATGTCCAAAAGAAATAAAAACAGAATCTCAAAGAGACATTTTAACTTCCACGTTCATTGCTACATTATTCATAGTAGCAAAGATATGAAAATATCCCATGTGTCCATCAAGGAATGAGTGGATAAAAACTATGTTATACATGTACACAGCCATGATAAAAGACACTCTGCCATTGTCCCCAGCATAGACGGACAAGGAGAACATTATAGTAAATGAAGTAAGTCAGAGAAAAACAAATACTGCACTATGTAATTCATATATGGATTCTAAAAAAGCTAAACTTAATGGAAACAGAGACTAGAATGCTACCAAATTCATGCTATTCTGTTATCCCAGCCCACATAGATTAAGACAGAAATTTTGAGGTTTCCTCCTTGATAAATCAGCCATGAGGTTCAATAGGTGTTGACTCCTAGCTGTACCATACCCCAGAGGTAAACTCTGGTCATCTCAGAATATTTATTCAATGGCTGTAGGAAGTTATAGACACTGTAGTTAAATTAAGTTTGTAGCACTAGCATTGTAGCAGCCATCTTGCAACATTTAGGAAACTTAGCCTGAGGATAACACAGACATGTAGATTATGGTAAAGCCAGAAAAACAAAACAAAACAGAAAAAAAAAATGGGAGAAAATTAGAAAACTGTTTAATACCTATATGTAGATTTATAATTGCCTTTGGAGTGAATTAGCAATGAGATCCTGCTGTGTAGCACTGGGAACTATGCCTAGTCAATTATGATGGAGCATGATAATGTGAGAAAAAAGAATGTATACATGTATGTGTAACTGGGACACCATGCTGTACAGTAGGAAAAAAATAATATATTGGAGAAATTTAAAAAAAGATTTTGATTTTTTCTATTATAGTTGATTTACAATCTTCTGTCAATTTCTTCTGTATAGTAAAGTGACCCAGTCATCACATATAAGTTGACATTAATTTATTTTGATGTAGCTTTTCTATGACTTGCAACCAAAAACATATTATATGATAAGTACATGTATTTTCACCTATTTTTAAGTCACTGGAACTAAATATCTGAGAGTTCATATTAATTGTCCAAGACTTCTAAGTCATCGCATGTCAGTGAGAATTGAAGCTAACTGACTTGATACAACACAGAAACCAATGAATTGTTCATTTTAAAAAGTAAATGTTCACAAAGGCACAAAAGTCTGCAATTTCAGAATTATGTATAAAAACATAATTGAAGGGCTAAGCTTTAAAATAAGCAAATGTGGAGCATTTGGTAGGATGAATGGCATTACAGATAGTATTTTTTTTTCTAGAAAGCTGTAATAAACCTCAGTGCTGCCAAATTTCCCACAGGGAGAAAATATGTAAAATGCAAACTCCCCTGGGGGTCCTCTAATAGTTTATCACTTATGGGCCACCTGTCCCATCCTGACCTTGATAAGAGTGTCAAGATGGAGCAGAAGCATCCTGTCTAATGAGACTTCAGCTGAGACTGATGAATGCTGGTCAAGGTAACCTGCCATTGAGCACCTGTGGGTTGAGTCAGGTGTCAGCAGTTTGTGTTAACAAGGGAGAAGAGAAACATCTGATATATACTCTCCTCTCCCTACTTACAGACATCAAATTGCCTGAGAAGATTTTACTTCCACTGTCTCAGTTCCCGCTCCTATACCATGAGTTCACTTTCCAATGATTATATGCTCACAGCCACAGCTAAGTAAACATAAAATTGTTTTACATATTTTAATTTAAAAGAGTAATCATGATAACAAACAGAATTTGGAAAGAAAATGAAATAGAAAAACTATCACTCATAATGTTGTTTAGAGAAAACAACATGGTATTATTCACTTTGTGACTCTATGGTAGTGCGTTTGTATGATTTATAATTATGTTGGTGACATAGAAAATCTGTATGCATTTAATTTTATTTACCACTTGTCAAATATTTCCTGTTATTAAATATATTTGAAAATAAAATTATGGTGCACACTGTTTCTATTCTTTGGTATACTATCACCCAAGATATGAACATTTAGACTATCTCCAACTATTTGAAATAAAAACAAAACTCCTTGTATGTAAAAGACTTTTACATATTTAAGGACAGATTCCTCCATAAGCAAAAGGTAAGTTAAATGTTATATACTCTCAAAAGGTTTTTTTTATAGTCAGTTGACAAAACTGCTTTCTGGAAAGAATGAGCCAGTGGAAAATCATGTCAGAATAGGAACTAGACTGCCCATTTTATTCCCATTACCTTTTCCATCAAGAAAACGTATCATTTTCATCATTACTTATCTGCTAGGTAAAAATGAAACACAAAACGTTATTACTATGCTAGCTTTATTAAAACAGTAAAGTATTGATTTTATTTCCACTAAAATTTTTTATGTTATCTAGAAGTCAGATATTTCCCCTTGCTCTTTGTAGATACCCTGTTTTACATAAGTTATTTAGATATTAATAATATTATTGGATTATGTTTTACATTGTAATCAGATTTTAATTTTATTGGAATATAGTTGACTTAATTATGCTGTGTTAGTTTCAGACATACAGCAAAGTGAATCAGTTATACATATACATTCTCTCTAGTTTGCTTTTTTCTTTTAATTTGTGCATTTAAATGTAGAGAGTTTCTGAACTCATACTGATTAATTCAGGTGATTTTTCTCTTATGCAGTTTGATTTTTATCAATATTTCTGTGAGATACTTAAGGTTATACTTTTTGTTTGGTTTGTTTTCCATCTGACTTTTACCTGTCTGGAATTTAAGTTGGTATTTTGTCAAAAGAGGTTGTACTTTTTCACCACCATCTTCTAAATCTGGAAAGTGAACACACCAACTGGCAAAGACAATGAAGGGGAAAAACCATGCTATTATAGCCAGTAGTGGTGGAATCACAGAATTTCATATAGGGTACAACCTTTAATTTATGAGAAGGAAAGTAAGACAACAGGTACAATTGTACGTAGGGCCAAGAAGGCTCAAAAGATGTCATTGGCACAAAAATGTATGAAACTTATTTGAAGAACTGTGAGCAGCCCTGTTCAACTGCAATAAGGCTAAGGAGTGAAGAATGGGTAATTTATGAGGTTCAGGACTGAGTATTAAGTGTTATTGTTTAATTCAAGCCTTAAAATGTGTTTCATCAATAGGAAAATAATAAATAGATTCCTAAAAATACAGAGATGAATGTAGACAATTGGTGTTGGATTCTGAATTATGGCAAGTTCACTGGAATTGAAAGAGGAGATTTGAATGAAAGAAAACTGTGGAGGCAAAAATATCTCAAAGTTCAAATTAGTAGGAGGAGTAGACAGCAAATAAGTTAAAGATGAGCTCAGACTTGTGATTTGAAGTATTGATTAGTCTCTGGCTTCAAGTATCCAGTATGCACTTGAAATTGTGTATCTGCAACTTAGGCAAGAGACTGTGGCTGTAGATCTCAAAGTCATTAGTGTAGATATAGCAGATGGAGCTGTGCAATAGGTACCATTACTTGTAAGGGCTAAACAGCTGTGAGGAACACCTAAGGAGTTGGAGTTGGAGAAGATACCAATGGAAGGAGGGAGGAGAGAAGGCAGTGGAAGATACAGAAGAAATAAACAGAGAAGCAGAGTGACAAGGCAGCGACATGGAGCAGTTTGGTGTAGAGGCCTAGCACGATGCACGTTTGAAAAGGCCTTTGGTGCTGGTATTTGAGAAAGTGAGAATTAAAGAAAAAAATTAATGAGCTAGGAGTTTCCTGCTTAGTGGTTAAGGAAGCAGCATTGTTGCTGCTGTGGCTTGAATAACTGCTATGGCATGGGTTCAGCCCCTGGCCCGAGAACTTCTGCATTCTGTGGGCCTGGCCAAAAAATAAAAATAATTAGTGAGCTGGAATGCAAAGAGTTAAGAATGTCATAGTGGAGGGAGAATAAGAGTTAGCTACTACATACTACTTTATTATTATCACTATTTTTAATTCTACAGCACAGATAGGAAAAAAAAAATACCAAAGCAGCTTAAGGCGTTTTCCAATTTAAGAAAAACTATTTTAGGAGGAGACACAAATGGTCTGTCAGAAACTATTAAAAATACAGAGGTTAAAAAAAAAAGCAAAGTATCCAAGAGGCTAGGAGAGGATAGACATGGAACATCCATTCGAAATAAAAAGCTAATATGGGAAGAAATGTAGGTATTTAAAGAAAATAAAAGGAGGCAATTCCATGTTATATGACGTTGATTCCAATAAACATATGAGGGCTAATTTATGAGAATAAGGGCCAGAAGTAAAACTGAAGAGTAAAGAAGAGGAAGCATTTGTAAAAGCCATCATTAAAAATATATCAAATACTTATGACATAAAGAATATATTTAACAGCAGTCTAATAGAACTGCCATGATGGAAGAACATAAATTTTTACACAGGTACAAAAAAAAAAAAAGATTTGTGGTTCACCTAGCATTATAAAAATGCTTTGTGTCATGCTTCTTCAGTTCATTTGTTTACTTAATAAAACTTCCAATAGTAATATTAAGAATGCACGATGTATTTTTAGTAATATGGTATAGGTGGATACATAAGAATGCACAGGGTAAAGTTTTAACCAGAGCTGCTTTTAGAGGATAAAAGAGTTATGTGATGACAGATGAGACTGATAGATATGCAAGAATCAGATGAAAAACTTGGATTGACATATGAAAGATAATATCTTGAAGAAAAAAGGGATCCATTGGAGAATTTTAAACAAGTGTGTGTAACATGACCCCTTTAATGTTTTAACAAGTCTACTCTGTTAGGGTAGAGAATGGATTGGAAAGAAAATAATGAGGACATTGGAGACAAGTTAGATTATATTGCTCCTTGCAATAGCCCACACAAATTGTGCTGACACTAGGTCAGCCGTAGCAGGAATGAAGGAGAAGAGTTTTTGATATGAATGCTATTAGGGAGGCAGTTTAATAAGGATGTGAAATTGATTGGACTTAAAAAGTCATACATGGGAAGAGGCCAAGATCATCCTGTTGGTAGAGAGTAGTGCTATTAACTAAAAAACAATAAAAGGGAAATGAGAAACATGTTTCAGAATGTGGAAATAAAGAAATTGGTAATGAAAAATGGAAAACATTGAAAGAATATGTGATTCTATGTAGGAAATATGCATATCATTGAAATACCGTACTGCAAAATCCAGATTTGGGCAAATGAAATCAAAAGGGATAAGGCGTGTAACACAGGTAGAGATCAAGGTGGCACACATGCACATAAAAGGTCCCGTTGATACCAGAAGATGGAGAAAGTTAAAGGCAAGAAGAGTCTCTCTTCAGTAGACTAAGACCCACACTTCCATTTTCAGCCTTGACTTCCATGACTATAAACACCTTAATGACTCCAATTCTTTTTTTTTTTTTTTCTTTTTGCCTTTTTGAGGGCCGCTCCCGCGGCATATGGAGGTTCCCAGGCTAGGAGTTGAATTGGAGCTGTAGCCGCCGGCCTATGCCAGAGCCACAGCAACACGGGATCCAAGCCGCGTCTGCAACCTACACCACAGCTCACGGCAACGCCGGGTTCTTAACCCACTGAGCAAGACCAGGGATCAAACCTGCAACCTCATGGTTCCTAGTAGGATTCCATAACCACTGCGCCATGACAGGAACTCCAATGACTCCAATTCTTAACATTCTCAGTCATACTCTCTTTCTAAAGGTCCAACATCATATTTAAAACTATTTTATCTCTTTTCTTCAATTTTCAATAGCTATCTAAAATGTAATCCCTGTCTCCAACTGAACATATTATTTCTGACCAGGAATAATACTCAAAATATTCATAATCAATATGCCACAGGTTCACTGATATTCAACTAATCAGAATGTACCATAGTAAGAAACAACTGACCAGTGTCAATTGCAATAGATCAGTGTGTACCAGCTGAATAACACACTCATTTCCCATTACTCTCCTTTGAAAGTACTTGCTTGTATATTATTTGACTGTGCCATCATCGAGTCTCCTAAGGTAGAAACACTGGAATTATCCTCTCTTTGTTCTCACACCCATCATCAAATCTTTTGTCAGAGAAATTTTCGCAACACTGTGGTGCCCTATAATGGAAAAGCATGTGAAAAAGAATATGGATGAATGTGTATGTATAACTGATTCACTTTGCTGTACACCTGAAAAAACACACCATTGTAAGTCAACTATACTCCAATAAAAGTTTTTTATAAAACTTGCAGAATCTATGGAAATTTGTCTTTTTAAAAATGCTTCTTCTCCATTACCATGGTCTTTAGCCTAGACCTTCATTATACCTTATATTTCTCTAGCCTTTTATCTCGTCTCCAAACACATAATCATCCACATTTTCTTTACAGGCTTTAAACGTATTCTCTCTCCTTCCTTGCCCAGCAAATGACAATTCACTAGGCAAGGATCAAATTTAATGTCTTTTGATGTCTTTCTAAATACTACTTCTAAACAGTCTGGATCACCACTTCTCGACTCCCTTACCATTTGGCTGAAATTCTTTCAGCCACCTCTGAGACATATTAATCTTCTCTGCCCACATCTATTTTCCCAAAATAGATCCTCTGGCTCAGAAAGTGTGGTTTATTATCACATCCCTCCTTAGTGATTAAAAACTGACTTTTTTTTTTCATCAGAAGGAAGGAAAGAAAATGAGGCAGAGAGGGAAAAGTTTGGATATAGGTAATTCTGAATCTGAAATTTTTTGGCTGAAGCCACGAACATGGTGTAAGGAGTTAGGGAAGTCTGAGAATAGCTGTGATCGAAGAGTGCTGTGGGTTATTGGAGTCAAAAAGGCAGAATTATGAGGCTAGTGCATTTTCTTCAACATATTCACCAAAGTCTCAACAGGTGACAGCAAAGAGAGGAGTTGAGAAAAATATCATGATCCAAGAAAGAAATTACCATGGAAATTTGGAGATAATGCATCCAGGTAGTGGACAACAACACTAAAGATAGAAAAAAGCCTTGTTTTAGCAGATAGAGTTACTGATCTCCACTCTAAGGATGCCAAAAATTCTGGCATCTGAGCTTTGTAGCTCTAAAGAAGCACATGCTTCATCATTTTATGTATAGAAGTAATGTCTACTCATCCCCTATTAATATCCTATGTGGTAACTTCTGTTATAAATAAATTTGGGAGAAAACAGAAAAATCCTTCTACAAGAAGGGGAAAAAATGATTGTATTGTCTTATTTTCTGGTTCATATGCTAAGAAGAATGAATTCCATCCCTTGAATTCGTGTAGGTAGGTATTCTGGAACAATGGATTACGTCTTTTGGAACATTTATGAATGGGATAGGGCATTTGTTAAGAGAACAGTCTTTTTTTTTTTTTCTTTTTTCTTTTGTAGGGCCGCACCCGCAGCATATGGAGGTTCCTGGACTAGGAGTCTAATTGGACCTACAGCTGCCAGCCCATGCCACAGCCACTGCAATGCCAGATCCGAGACACATCTGTGACCTACACCACAGCTCACGGCAGCGCTGGATCCTTAATCACCTCATGGGTTCCTAGTTGGATTCGTATCTGTTGTGCCGCAATGAGAACTCCAATCTCTGGAATTTTTGATGTACTCATTTTCTTGGCTCTCTGTTCTGAAAATGGAGATTGATATAACCAATCTGTGAGATGTTATGAGCATTGAATAAATAAGAAAATCAGGCATGTAGAAAGTACTCAATAACTACCTTTATTGTATATATTGGTGACTAAAACAATATCTACATATTTGTCTGGAGAGATAACAGACACCTAAGCAGGTCATACTGTCCATTGCCTGTTTTGTTCATAGGCATTTCAGGAAGAACTCAAACTTTGTAAAAGTAGGAAGAGGTAGACATTGTAAACTCGGAACTCACTCATCCTTACCCTTCTCTTTTTAGGCTTGATCAAGTTTTATAAAACTATAAAATG
Organism: Sus scrofa; assembly: GCF_054392235.1. Lineage (NCBI taxonomy): Eukaryota > Metazoa > Chordata > Mammalia > Artiodactyla > Suidae > Sus > Sus scrofa. The sequence continues at coordinate 141,722,251 of NC_139396.1, read as the reverse complement.
TAAGTTCTACATATACAAGGAAAATTACCACAGACTTTAATTAGGTGTCAGCAGTTACATTTAGACAAAAGAAAAGGTATGTTCCATAAAACATCCTCATCTCTGGGATTATCTTCCCATCCTTACTGAGAAGGATGCTGTTGAGGATGATGTAAGGCCCTTCTGCATTTCTTCTGCCAGCATTTGAAACAATTGTCTAGGGGGAAAGTCAGTACTGGAAATCTTACCTGAGGATATAAATATCAACTGTTTTGAAAAGTTCTGTCTTAACTGGAAGAATGAATTCATACTCCATTTCTATAATGGGAACCAAATCAATTCATTCTTACTGACTTCATCCTCATAGTTTATAAGTGCTCTTTAAAGAAGGCTTTCATATCTTATTCAGAAGCTATAGGTTAACAAACCTTCCTGAAAGTTATCATTGAAACTCTAAGGTCCTTATGCCTTAATCTGGCTTGCACACATACGACATTATAATAATAACTCAAATTATTTAGTTGTAGATTCAGCTTCAAAGCTCAGGAATATCCTCTTACTCTCAGTTCCTACTTTTTGTCTGAGAAATTCTGAATACTCAAGGATGATTTTTAACATGTGCTCACAAATGAGCTGACTCCTACTGGATTCTGCTGAGGATCCACGCCCTTTAGTCTCTTCCAGGCATGTTTTGAGCCCCACACTGCCCAGAGATGAAGCTATTTTTCCTAGGTATTTGCTGGAAATGACTATGTCCTCTGACTTTTGCTAAATAAGGACACAAGGTCCCTTGAGATAGGTAAATTATAAGGCATATTGAGAATAAGTGAGGAGAACAATTTCTATATCCACTTTGGCTGCATTCTGTTAGGGATAAATTCAAGGACTGTGAATTTTTTTCTGTGACATGGCAGAGATTTTAGTATAATAGTGCTTGTTTTCTGTCTTTACTTTTAAACACCCACTCTATACCTAAGGTCCATTGGGGATTGGATAAAATGAGTGAGAAACTCCATTTTTGCTCAAAATCATCACACAATGAAGAATTTGTACTGAGTTATTCTTCCTTTAGAACAGGGAACCCCTGTGGAGCCATGAAAATAAACTTCTCACATGTCCATGTAACAAACTGAGGAGAAACATCTGAATCTCTCCACTGCTTATTTCCCAATTTTCTAGTGTCTTCTGTCCTCTAATACTCCCATTCCCCAAATACAAAAACAAAACAGCTGCTATATTTTCCTAGCTTTTATTTCACCCCCATTAACCTTACTATTGCCGTCTTAAGTATAGGACTAGTTATATCAGTCAGCTTGAGAGATATACCAAAGAAGGAAACTTTTGCGATTAATTACTGAATGGTTCATTCAACCCAGTTTGGATTTCGTCCATTACCTTAGGACATAGAGTTAATCCCACTGCCATCTTACAGACTGACAAACTGATCAAAATGTAAACTAGAAAAGACAGTCAGCCACTTAGTTAATTACAAAAATGTATGATATTTTCATAAAATACGAATTCATTTGTTACATGTGTCTCTGCTATATGGAAAATTTCAGTTCAGTAGGGAGGGCAAATTGTCACCCCTGAGAATAAAAGCAAACATATGAGTGGCAGAGAATGCAGTAGTCAGTTGGTTAGAATAAACTTTCATTCTATTGGAATGTGCTGGGATTTGGAGCAGTTATGGGAGGTTTTTTTATATATATATATATAGTTCAGAAGGGAGAAGGGTTTTAAAGTAGACATCAAATTAAGATGGACAAGAGGCAGAGATATACATGCCCAAAGAAGAAAATGAAACTTTCGTATTCTAAAAATATCTATTGATTTATATTTTCCTGGTGAGAATTCATTACTGGTGGTATCTGTCAGGTAGCAGTAAAAGTAGATTAAAACAGCAGCCCATGAGGGTCAAGGTGGAAAGGCTTACCTTTGTCAATAAAGGGGCAAATAGTTTCAGAATTAAGAGCCAAGATACAGAAATAAGAATTGTTTTTTTACATTATTTGAGTGTTAATGATTTGTCCACATTTTTTACCTTTTTATTCCAACTCTAGACATTGGTTTCCTCTCATAACAATGGCTAAACAGGTAATAGTTGATCGACTAAGATCTTAGAGTTTAAGCAAAGCTTTCCCATTTTAAATCCACTTAGTTTTGCTTTATGGAGTAACTGAAGCCTATTATCTTTTATTTAATATTTTTCACCTAAAGTATCTTATTTTATAGCCCAATGCATTGGCAAAACTGGAGAAAAATGTTTAATACATTCTTTATTTAGCAACCCAGTAAATTCAATGATACCTTGTAAGAACATATCATTGTTGGACTAAAACCAGCAATATAATTAGCCTGGTTTACCCATAGGCTTGTGAAACAATAGTTTCACAAGATATGACATAGGAAAGTTTATTTTTATTTTTTTGCTCTTTAGGATCACGCCAACAGCATATGGAGGTTCCCAGGCTAGGGGTCCAATCAGAGCTACAGCTGCTGGCCTACACCACAGCCACAGCAACACCAGATCCGAGCTGTGTCTGTGACCTATACCACAGCTCACAGCAACACCAGATCCTTAACCCACCAAGCGAGGCCAGGGATCGAACCGGCAACCTCATGGTTCCTAGTCAGATTTGTTTCCACTCTACCACGATAGGAACTCTGGACACAGGAAAATTTTTAACAATCAAAACAGAGCTTCCATTGAAGAACAGAACTTTCTCAGTGGACCTTATGTTGATTGTCACTATTTTTATAGGCAGAAAACATTTGGGAGAATACATTGATTCCTAATGGAAAGACAGAGTTATACTGACATGTTTGTGTAAAACTGAGTGAGAATGTTGCCCTTCCTCTTAATAATTCTGTTGAATACTCTCACTGATTTGTTTTACAATGTCAATTACAAAAATATAAAGCATGGGTAACTAACTGGTTTCCAGGAGCAGTCTCCTTTAATTTTCAACAGTTAACTACTATTTTTATTTATTAAGGAGGTAGTGAGGGTTACTGAACTTGGTAGGTATTATGGGTGATAATCTGCCATCCTTGGGTACTTATGTAGAGGAGTCCAGGTGCAGTAGTGACCTGAAAGAGACTCAGCAGTTCAAGCAAGGGGTCCAGATGAGCATGCTATAGAATGACCTATCCTACACTAATAACCAGAGCTGGCAGAAGAACATCAAGTACTAATGAGAGTTGAACTATCTGCACAACATTATGGAAAGATTCCCAAACTGGGTGTTTTTCTTCTACATGCTTATAATAAAGAGACTTCCATTCCAGCACTCCATCTTAAACAACTGGTAAAAATCAAGCAAGATGTATGGAAACAAAGGTTTTCAGAAACTAAACAGACAATGCAGTGTGTGGTTCATATTTGAAAATAAAATGTGAGGCTAGCCTTAGGATTACCCAGATAATATCTTAGAGGCTGTTTCCAACATGAATCAGAGGGGAGCGGAATCCAAACAGAGCCATGCTGCTTTCTCAGTTTAGAAGACAGAATTTGAAGTTCAGAGGAGCCATAGTAGCTTGGATATGTGGGGAAGACTAATGTAGATGAAGGAATCTTCTAGAAAAAAAAAGTTCTGATGATCTGAAGACCCTCTGTGAACCCTTCAACTGATACTGAATTTCAATAATAGAATTTATAGGACTATTCCCAGGACTCAAGAATGGCTGGGAATAGTTGATATGTTTACCAATCAGAGTTAGGAGACCTCATGATAAATGGACATTAGGTAAAATCATCAGAGACATACTGAATTAATTGTGGAAGAAAGCTAAATTAAAAGCAGTCTTAACAAACCTAAAATTTAAAAGCAAGTCTCAGAAGGGCCAAACCAATTCCAAGTAGCTTAGATTTTAACAACAAGAGTCAACTTTATTATTTATTTATTTTGGCCCCACCTGTGACATATGGGAGTTTCCAAGGTCAGGGATGGAATCTGAGCCACAGCTGTGACCTACACCACAGCTACAATACTGGATCCTTAACCCACTGCACTGGGCCCAAAATTGAACCCATGTCTCCATAGCAACCTGAGCTGCTGCAGGATAATGCTGGATACTTGCCCCAATATTCCACAGCAGAAACTCTTGACAAACGTCAACTTTAATGGAATATAAGAAAACATATTATGCACTGTAAAATTTTATGATGGCCATTATTCAATCAAAAATTACTAGCTACGCAAAGAATCAGGAAATATAATTTATAATTATGAAAAATAATCATTCAATAGAAAGTGATACAGAAATGATAAAGATGATGAAATTTAGTGACAGCAGTAATAAAAATAGCAAGTGTAAATATGTTCCAAATACTCAAGAGAAGAGGGAACCATGAAAACCTGATAAAGGAAGAAAGGAAAATGTAAAAGATATCAAGAGGAAATTCTTTGTGAAAAAAGGTGTATTAAAGATATATTGGATTGGGGATTTCCCATAGTGGCTCAGTAGTTAACAAACCCTATTATTATCCATGAGGATGTGTGTTCAATCCTTGGCCTCACTCAGTGCGTTAAGGATCTGCCCTGTGAGCTGTGCTGTAGGTCACAGACATGGCTCAGATTCAGCATTGCTACGGCTATGGTGTAGGCTTTGATTTGACCCATAGTCCAAGAACATCCATATGCTGGGGGGTGTGGCCCTAAAAAAAATGATAATATTGGATTGGAATAATGAAAGATAGACCCTATATAGGAAAGCTTTAAAAAAAAAAAAACAACAACCTGATACTGCAATAGCAATGGAAAGTATAAAAATTATACACAGGGGGGAAAAAGGAAATGAACAAAGCATCAGTATCTAGTAAGACAATAGTGTTATATAAAACATACACGAAATTGGAACACCAGAAAATTAGAGGAAGACAGCAAAAATATTTGTAGAAACAAATATCATCTTATGATGAACTATATTGTTGTCAAACTATTAACTGCAGACTAAATTAAGTATGTGGACTGCTTTACAAGACTCCTAAGCTATAAATAAATTTATGTTTTTAAAATGTTGAAGAAAGAAAAAGAATATGCAACAGAGATGTTATGTGGACAAAAAATAGTTACTATTTAGTCTTTTACAGAGATAAACTTACAACAAAGGAAAAAAATGAAGCACAGACCAAGTGAATACAAGGTTAATGCCAAGTACATTCACAATCAAATAATTTAAAAAAACAATACAAAGGAGAAAAATCTTCATATAGAGTAAAGGTAAGTATTATGCACAGAGGATTAAAAAAATGATAGGAGAATGCTTTTCAAATATGGTACAAGCCAAAATAATTGCTTTGAATATACTGCTAATGGAAAAGCAAAATAAAAAACTGTCAAACTGTCAACTTAACATTCTAAATGCAGTGGAAATTTCTTTCAAAGATAAAGTAAAATATTTTAAAGAAAAAAAATGAGAGAATGTATTGCCAGGATATCTACAGTACAAGAATTATTTTTTTTATATAATGATTTTTATTTTTTTCCATCATAGCTGGTCTACAGTGTTCTGTCAATTTTCCACTATACAGCATGGTGACCCAGTTACACATACATGTATACATTCTTTCTTCTCACATTATCATGCTCCATCACAAGTGACCAGACATAGTTCCCAGTGTTACACAGCAGGATCTCATTGCTAATCCATTCCAAAGGTGATAGTCTGCATCTATTAACGCCGAGTATTAAATGAAGTACTTAACACAGAAGAAAATAATAACTGAAAAAATATGGATCTACACAAACACAAGAGGAATATGGGAAATATTCAATGATAGATAAATATACAATATTTCATCATTATCAAGTTATTTAAAAGGTAGTTGAATATTAAAGAAACAATGTCACAAATTTACAGCACACATATAATGCATGATACTTTCACAAAGTATGGGAAGGATAAATATGTGCTTTGTTGTAAGTTTCTTATTACAAGTGAAGTTGTATGATATTTTTGACCACAAATTATGATGAATTAAATTGTATGCTGTAATTGTGTATATACCACAGAGTCACTGCTGGAGTGTCTATGTGTGAGTGTAATATGGCTAAGAAAACAAATTGTGGATATATAATTAAACAATTTTTAAAAATACTTTAATACACAGAACTAGTAAAAGTGAAAAATAAAGAATATATGGGACAAATAGCAAGATTTATATATAACCCATATATACTGATTAAAATAAATATAAAAATTTCCAATGTAAGGTGTGATATAGGTATCACTACAGACCCTACAGGGAAATGTTTAAAAATAATTGTTTCCTTCAGAAGTATTAAAAATTGAATAGTAACATTTATATCAAATAGACAGATACAGAGATATATAGATAGAGATGTTAAATAAATTAAATTTGAAGTTTTATCTCAATACTTTCCAGCAAAGAAAAGTCCAGGCCTATGTCCTATCTTGCAAATGCTAGTCCTATACAAATTCTTCCAGCAAATGGAAATGAGAAAAATTTCTAATTTGTTGTGTGGGCCAGCCTTCCCCAATACTAAATAAAATGTTATTACAAGAAATAAAACCACACACCAATATCCCTCATGAACATAAGAAAAAATTTTCAATGAAATGGTAGCAAATTAAATCCAACAATATTTTAAAAATTTATGACCATACTGTTTATTATGAAAGTGCAAGTTTGGTTTAATATCTAAAAAATAATGTAATTCACCATACCAACATTATAAAAAAGAAACACCCCATGATTATTTAAAACAACAATGTAAACATTTGAAAGAGTTAACATCCAGAGGCATGGTCAAAATGCTCCAGCGAATTGAGCAGAGCAGGACATGTCCTCTACCTGCTAATGGGGCATTGACAAAACATCTATAGCTACACCTTATTTAACTGTGAAAGACAATGTTTTAACCCAAGATCTAGAACAAAAAAAAAGTGTATTCACTTTCTCCTATTCACCATCATCCAGGAAGACTATCATCTCAGTAATGCAAGAGAAAAAATAATTTAAAAGTCAAAAGATTAGTAAGTAAGAAATCTAACTCTTGAAGGTACTACCATGTTCTGGAAAATCCCAAAGTATCCTGCAAAAACATTAGATCTAATAAGTCAGCTTAGTAAAGTTACAGGGAACAAGATCAACAGAAATAAATATATTGCATTTCTATATACTAACAGTAACATGTGGAAATTAAAAGTTAAAATATATTATCATATCACTAAAACATTAAATACTTAGATATATATCTAATCACGTATTTGCAAGAGTTATATGCTGAAAACACAAAACACTGATTAAAAATAAGACCTAGGTAAATGAAGCTATATTCTGTGATCACTGATTGTAAAACTCAATATTGCTAAGACGTCAGTTCTCCTAAATCTGGTTTGTAGATCCAATGCAATCATGATCACAAGTCCAGAAGGATTTTGGTATATATGAAAAAGCTATTTCTAAAAGTTATATGGAAAGGAAAATGATCTTGAATAACTGGAATAATTTTGCACCAGAATAACAGAATCAAAGAAATCAGTTTACATTAATTTCTGAGATGCCCAAAAATGATCTCAGCATTGAGGACCTTGAAGAACTAGAGGATTCTAAGCCAGGGTAAGGCTCTGCATGGTAGGAATGAGGTATGTGGTTGAAAGGCCCCATTCACTGCAGGTGTATCACTGGTCCTGAATTGTGTGCATCTGTTATGGCCCTAGACAAAGTCAGGATTTACCTGTGTACCTCTGGTCTTCAGTGCTTTCACTATGGTTTAAACAGAGATTCCTGGCTCCCTGAGTCAGGGGTAGATGCCCAGACCTTGTAACTCCCTTGCTACTTGCCAATTAAGTTGTGTTTATTTGGGTTATTCCTTTTATTTTCCACACACCTGTCACAGGTGGCAGCTTTCTACCATCCTTCAAGATGCAGCTCAAATACCATTTTCTTTGTGAAGCTATTCATAAGTCTCATACCCACAAAAGTTCTATTTACTTTATCCCCTGTGCTTCTACCAAACATGCCAGAGGAATTCTTTCTTTCTTTTCAATTTCCATATATGTATATTTTTAAATTAAGTTCTCAAAGGCAAAAGATAGAATTATTTATTGCTGAAATTCCAGCATTTAACATAGAGCCTAACACATTTCATATCCATTAAAAATAATCACTATCATAACAGTTCGTAATCCTCAAATATTTAAGAATCCTTTTAACTGCTTTATATACATCTTTTTAAAAATACCACTTATTCTTAAGATAGGAAAAATGAAACCAATTTTATAAATGAGGAAACAGGGGCATGTAACAAAGTATTTCATCCCAATTCATATCACTAGTAAGTATCATAGTTGATTCTGAGTCAGCTGAATTCAAGAATTGGAGAGTTCCCCTTGTGGCTCAACAGAAGCGAACCCAACTAATATCCAGGAGGACTTGAGTTCGATCTCTGGCCCCATGCAGCGGGTTAAGGATCTGGCTTTGCTGCGAGCCATGGTGTAGGAAAAAAGACATGGCTCAGATCAGATTCTGCCTCACTTTAGCTGTGGCATAGGCTGGCATCTGTACCTCCGATTTGACCCCTAGACTGGGAGTTTCCATATACCACAGGTACGGCCCTAAGAAACAAAAAATTTTTTAAAAATAATTTTTAATTATCAATGAAATCAAATTATTTTATGTATAATTCTGACACCCTATACCACGGTAGGCCCAGAATTGTCATTCAGTAAGTGATAGTTGATGAACCAAATGAGCACAGAGCAGGCTTAGTGATAACAATTACAAACAGAAATACCACTAGTAGAAATTATTTGCTATTACAATAGGACAAGATTCAGTTTCTATGGCTATTATTTGGGATGCAGTGATGGACAGAGACTGGTGATTTTTAAAAATGTATTCCTCATTTACAGCAACCTCCCCTACCCTCTGACATTAACATTCTCTATAGCTTCTGGTGAGGTCCTCGGACTAGAACTCAGTTAATCAGAGCCATACAGCTATGGCATTCCAGGGACAAAAGGTGAAAACAGTTGCAAAAGAAACCTATCCTCCCTGTGTGTCCTAGTTCTGGAACTATATATCTTATTAGCAACTAACGAGCATTTCATGTTCTCCAATTTCGCTGTGCTAATGGCCTGCTTCAGGGACAATTCAGACAATTAGAAAGAACCAAAATGTAGAATATTCCTGTTCCTCAACAGCTTTAGTATAATCAGGGAAATTTAGCTTCATCATTAGAAGGAGACTTGAGATAACACAACGATCTCAGGGATCTGAGATACAAAAATCTCAAGATTTTTTTTTTTCATCTTACTATTTGGCAGACATAGATACATTCCCAGGTTACCAGGCCTAAGACATCTAGGCAAGATGCTTAACCATTTCCCTTGTGTACATCGAGTGTCAGAAGCCATTTACAAACATGAGAAATGATGAATTAAAAGTTTCAAAAAATCAGTCCCCACACGGGAATTCCCTCGTGGCTCATCAGATTAAGGATCTGGTGTTGCCACTTCTGCAGCGCAGATTTGATCCCTGGTCCAGGAACTTCCTCATGCTGTAGGTGCGGCTAAAGAGGGGAGGAAAAAAAATCAACTCCCAGTCTACCCACAACAGTTTTGCTTTTTACTATTAGATCTATCTTATACCTAATAAAAAAAATATTAAAATACCATCTTTTTTTTTTAAAGAATGGTCAGTAAAAAACTTAAATGTCATGCAAAAGCCAACTTTGTTACCAGCAGCTGGCAATTTATTAATGCTGAATCACTCATTACACTTAATAGCAATGTTATAGGTCTTGGCATAAATGGAATTTAGTAAAACTATGTGGTAAAAGCATGGATACCAGTCTTTGAAATGAATTACTCAGTCAGACTTAGAAATTGGCAGTATAAACTATGCTGACTTATCCAGAAAGCCACAGCTGTGTGCCATTAGTGAGATATACCAACAAATAACCGTATTGCCTCCTTTCTACAAACTTTATTCCTAACACTTCAGTTCTCTAAGAGCATCATCTATCATTCCTATATACCAGACTTTACAGTGCACTTTTTCACATTAATTTTGACTTTGCATTTGGACTTTGGTTAGTGAAGGGGCTCACACTGTATCAAATTCAAGATACTCTAGGGGATTTTCAAATATTGAGACAGCATGAAGATTTCCTTCCAAGAGCTTACAAGATGGTTGTAGAACTAGACACATGCACAGTAAACAATAGAAGAATGATTACAAAGCACTGTCAATAAACCAAATAAGTCGCTTTAATTGTATATGTAAGTGGGTCAATTAATTACATCCTCATGCCATCCTTGTAGTTCTCATTACCATTATGTTATTCCATTCATACAGAAGGGGTAACAACCTGTGGAGACACATATGACCTATTTCAGTAATAATTATTTCATTGTTTCTTTTATTCTATCTTTTCAGTGAGTGATTATTAAACTAAACCCTTAACAATTTGAAACTTAGGGTTATTTATCTCAGGGTACATCTCATTCATAGCTCTAGAGATTCTTAAATAGTAATGGGGCTCGTGTTTTTGCAGGCTTAGTGATTCTTTGAATAGGTGTTGTTTTTAATGTAAGATCAGGATAATGAACTTGAAGCCAACCTCTGGGTATCGACAGAGATCACAGACTCATAGGCAAGGGTAATGAAGAGACGATTTCCATAATACATATTCTGTACTAGGGCTTAATTACCAAGGCAGGAACCTGGGTTTTGATGCCTTTTTTAATAGAGGGTAGAATGCTTTTCTAATTTAGCACTTTTTCATTTTAAAAGCTCATTAGCTACAGCAGTCCACAGTGTAAAGGATCGTCCAAGTGAGATAAGGGGTAGAGATATTCAAATTACATTTTCAATAGAAGCCCTTCTCAGAATTTGCTACAATTTTCCTTGCTAATATTTCTCATACCCAATAGATGGTGCTTGGTGCCAATGTGTCCTGTTCTCAGTAGGCAGTAACATACTAGCAGGCAATGCCTCCCTCACATAGAAGAGAACTCTATCACTTTACTTGGTTCTAGGACTATTTTGGTTGCTGCCAACTCTGAGAGATCAAATTCAACTGAGAAAGATGTCAAACTGAGTCTATTACCTCAAGGATCCAGAGATTTTATTACTCTGCTAGCAAATCTCTAGGACTTTGGGATGTGACATGAGGACCAAAGGTGAAATGATATAGCACTCTCCAAAATAAGAGTCCCAATATCCCTGTTCACAAATACATATATATGTACATATACACACACATACAATTATAGAGCCTCTCTCTGATTTTACACAGAAAAGATATTCAATACATACAAGAGATGAAGTACATAGGTGACTATCAAGGCAAAGTAAATGAAGAAAGGAAGGAGGAGAAAGAGGGAAGAAGAGGAGAAAATGAAAAGGAGCATGGGAAGAAAGAAAAAGAAAAAATATTTATCAGAAACAGCAGTAGTCACTGAAGTGTCAGTTAAAGTATTACCAAGCATTTTTGTTGCATGAACTCTGCTCTTCTTTCTTCTCCAAATAAAATTTACAGGAAACACTTCATTAAGGATGAATTTCATTCTTTATACTTCAATAATTTTTCATTGGTTTTGCCAAAGTTGTCATGATATATACATCCATCCATAAATAAATATATATGTATAACATTTCCAATTTATTAGAATTGTTTTAATCTTTCTTAAACATATTATTTGACTATTTGATTACAAAAATGAGTAAGTACTGTCTGGAAAGATTTCTTCAGAATGAAGAAAAAAGCAGGGGTAATATTTATAATTATAGCATGACAATATATCTTAAATGTCCAAGAGAGGTATAATTTAATGATTTCTGTGATGAAGAGTTACTGGGAATAATTGTCCCTTTAATATTAATAATCACTAATTCTTTAATGGACATGGATTGCAAAGTTTATCTGGAGGTTACACTTTAAATGGCCATATTCAAAGCAGCTACAGCATAACTTTAGAAGATTTGATTCAACTGGAGCTCATTCAACCAATCCATTTCCATCATAATGGTATTTTGAAAGTGAATAAGCAGGGTGGGGGTGGGGATGGGGGTGTTAAAATAAGTCACCTGATCCAGCAATAGTCTCAATTATTCCCTACAGTAATATCTGAAGGATTTTGGTGAAACTGGCTTAAACTGATCAAAGATTTAAGGAGGCAGACTGATCTCAGTACTCCTTTTCCTCAATTAGTCTTTTATTTAGTTTTAATCCATATTTTCTCCTGGAAGTATTGACCATTCTGACTACCCATATATCTTCCATAATAAAGTATAAAGAAGGGAGTTTCATTGAGTGACTAGACATGGACTAGACTTGATTGAGACATCCTAGGCGAGTACAGAAGAGCATACACAACTGCATTTGTACTTCAACTCAGAAGAAGAAATAGTCATTATTCTACCAACCCCAAACTCCCTGTCCATTCCACTTCTTACCCGCCCCCTTTGTCAACCACAAGTCTGTTCTCGCAACCATGACTGCGAGTCTGTTTCTGTTTTGTAGATAGGTTCATTTGTGCCATATTTTAGATTTCACACATACTACTGTACGGCACAGGGAACCACATCTAGTGTCTTGGCGAGTGAACATGATGGAAGATAGTATACGAAAAATAATGTATATATAGATACAGATATATATATATACATATGTATGACTGGGTCACTGTTAATTTCTATACAGCAGAAATTAACACATTATAAACAAACTATACTTTAATAACAATTAAATTTTAAAAAAGCAACTGCAGGGAAGGGATTGCTGTGTGTTGAATCTATCAGGAAACTATAGGAGATATATATATATAATATAAAGATATAAGCTTATATTTATGCAGACAAATATATTTATCTCTAAGATTAAGAACAATAAATGATTGTATTTTTCCTTCAAAAAAGAAAGAAAAAGAAATAGGCAATATTCTAAAGAAGAGCTTACGAAATAAGGTACAGCAAGAGGAAATTGGAAATGAGAGTGTAAGGACTGTGTGAGTCTCATCTATGGAGACTACTACTTTTCCTTCTGCCAAAAGTAGAACTGCAGTTTTCAGAGTATAGGTCTTTTGTTTCTTTATGTAGGTTTACTCCTAGGTATTTTATTCTTTTGGATGCGATGGTAAATGGGATTGCTTCCCTAATTTCCTTTTCTGCTTTTTCATTGTTAGAATATAGAAACGCTGTCGATTTCTGTGTATTGATTTTGTATCCTGTGACTTTGCCAAATTCGTGGATGAGCTCTAACAGTTTTCTGGTAGAGTCTTTAGGATTCTCTAGGTATAGTATCATGTCATCTGCAAAACTACAAGCCACTGATGAAAGAAATCAAAGATGACACAAATAGATGGAAAGATATACCATGCTTGTGGATTGGAAGAGTTATTATCAAAATGACTATACTACCTAAGGCAATCTACAGATTCAATGCAATCCCTATGAAATTACCAAGGACATTTTTCACAGAACTTGAACAAAATAGTTTAAAGTTTGTTTGGAAGTACAAAAGACCCAGAATAGCCAAAAACATCCTGAAAAAGAAAAATGGAGCTGGAGGAATCAGGCTTCCGGACTTCAGACTATACTACAAAGCAACAGTTGTCAAAACTGCATGGTACTGGCACAAAGACAGACATATAGATCAGTGGAACAAGACAGAAAGCCCAGAATTAAAGCCTCGCACCTACAGCCAACTAATCTATGACAAAGGAGGCAAGAATATACAATGGAGAAAGGACAGCTTGTTCAATAAGTGGTGCTGGGAAAACTGGACAGCCACATGGAAAAGAATGAAATTAGAACACTCCCTAACACCATACACAAAAATAAACTCCAAATGGATTAAAGGCCTAGATATAAGACCAGACATTATCAAACTCCTAGAGGAAAACATAGGCCAAACACTCTCTGACATAAACGACAGCAACATCTTCTCAGATCCACCTATCAGAGTACTGACAATAAAAGGAAAATAAACAAATGAGATCTAATCAAACTTCAAAGTTTCTGCACAGCAAAGGAAACCCTAAACAAAACAAAAAGACAACACACAGAATGGGAGAAAATCTTTGCAAGTGAATCAACTGACAAGGGATTAATCTCCAAAATTTATAAACACCTTCTGCAGCTCCATACCAAAAAAAAACAAACAACCCCATCCAAAAATGGGCAGAAGATCTAAAAAGACAATTCTCCAAAAAGGACATACAGATGGCCAAGAAACACATGAAAAGATGTTCAAAGTCACTCATTATTAGAGAGATGCAAATCAAAACCACTCGGAGGTACCATCTTACACACCAGCCAGAAGGGCCATCATCCAAAAGTCTACAAACAACAAGTGCTGGAGAGGGTGTGGAGAAAAAGGAACACCATTACACTGTTGATGGGATTGTAAATTGGTGCAACCACTTGGAAAACAGTATGGAGATTCCTAAGAAAACTAAACATAGAACTACCATTGGATCCAGCAATCCCACTCCTGGGCATCTATCCAGAGAAAACCATGACTTGCAAAGACACATGTACTCCAATGTTCATTGCAGCACTATTTACAATAGCCAAGACATGGAAACAACCTAAATGTCCATCGACAGAGGAGTGGATCCAGAAGAGGTGGTACATATACACAATGGAATATTACTCAGCCATCAAAAACAACGAAATACCAGCATTTTTAGCAACATGGATGGACCTAGAAACTATCATGCTAAGTGAAGTCAGCCATACAATGAAACACCAACATCACATGCTTTCACTGACATGTGCAATCTGAAAAAAGGACAGACGGAACTTCTTTGCAGAACAGATGCTGACTCTCAGACATTGAAAAACTTTTGGTCTCCGGAGGAGACAGTTTTGGGGGTGGGGGAATGTGCTTGGGCCATGGGATGGAAATCCTGTGAAATCAGATTGTTATGATCATTATACAACTACAGATGTGATAAATTCATTTGAGTAATAAAAAAATGAAAAAAAAATAGAAGTAGACTGCAGCTTTTGTGCACGTCTTCCTGACTATCACCCCCTTCAACAGTGAGATCCTATCACAAATCAAATTATTATTGCCCTGATGGCTGCATTATATTTTTTTTCTTTTTAGGGACACATGTATGGTATATGGAAGTTCCCATGCTAGGGGTCAAATTGGAGCTGCAGCCACCAGCCTATGCCACAGCCACAGGCACAAGGGATCTGAGCCAAGTCTGTGACCTATGCCACAGCTCACAGAATGCAGGATGCTGACCCACTGAGCGAGGCCAGGGATCAACCTGCATCCTCATGAATACTAGTTGGATTTGTTTCTGCTGTGCCACAGTGGGACCTCCCTGCATTGATAATTAAACTGGAGTAAAAAATAAAATTCTAGATAGCACTGTATGATAATAGCATGATCTGAATCAACATCATCCATTATGATTTCTTAAATGCTGACCATGACCTAGATAAGTTTTTATTATTCTCTATGCTATTAATTCCTACTTACTACATTACTTTATGTACCTTCTATAGAAAATAAAAGATCCTTGCTCACTGTGAAAAGGAAGTCAAAATTGCTAAGACAGCTCTCTAAAATGGAGCTAGCATGATGAAGGATAATGGGAGAAAAAGAATGTATATATGTATTGTGACTGGGTCACTTTGCTGTACAGGAGAAAATTAACAGAACACTGTAAACCAACTATAAAGGAAAAAAATCATTTAAAAAATAAAAAATAAAACAGGTATTTTAAAAAATAAAAAAATATGGAGCTGGAGTGGCATTAAAAAGTGTGATTTAGTCACCTCTCAGCTTTGATATAATTAGAACTTTTGACCACATATTGTCTTAATATAGTCATCCAGAACATCTGCCAGAAACTCAAGATACTTATTAGACACTTATCCTAAAATAATCAAAACTCTACCCTAAAATAATTCGTGATTTCTTAAGGGTAAATGTGTTCTGACTCATGTTACTCAATCACAGTTCTTATCAAGCAAATTTTTTCTTTCTAGTTTTATTGAGATATAATTGATATACAGCACTGCATAAGATTAAGGTGTGCAACATAAAGATTTGACTTACCTACAGCATGAAATGATTATCACATTAAGTATAATGACTATCCATCATCTCATGTCGATACAAAAATCAAAGAAACAAGCAAACAAAAAACCTCTGATGTTTCCTTATGATGGGAACTCTTAGGGTTTACTCACTTAGCAACTTTCATAGATAACAGTGGTGTTAATTATATTCATGATGCTGTACATAATATCCCTGGTAATGATGTATCTTACAATGGGAAATTTGTACATCTTGACTGCCTTCATTCAATTCTCCACTTCCCATCACCTCTGATAATCACAAATCTGATCTATTTTCCCAAGAGTTCATTTATTTTGGAAGGATAATTGACCTACAATGCTATGTTAGCTCCTGTTACACAATATAGTGATTCAATATTTCTGGACATTACAAAATGATCCCCAGGATAAGTCTAGTTACCATCTATCACCATATAAAGCTATTACATAGTTACTGACTATATTCCCCACCCCATGTATTTCATATCCATGAGTCATTTATTTTGCAAATGGAAGTTTGTACCTCTCAGTCTCCCTCACCTAATTCTCTCCTCCTCCTTCTCTCTGCTTCGTCAATCACCCATTTGTTAACCATCTCTACGACTTTGTTTTGTTACGTTTATCTATTATTTTTTTAAGAGTCCACATATGAGTAAACCCATACGCTATTTGTATTTCCCCATCTGACTTATTTCACTTAGTATAATTAATACCCTCTAGGTGCATCCATGTTGTCACAGAGAGCAATATTTCATTTTTTATTTCTGGCTAATATTCAACTGTGTATATACGTGTATACACACAGAGAGGCTACTTCCATGTCTTGGCTATTAAAAATGATGCTGCAGTGAGCATAAGGGTATATATATCTTTTTGAATTAGTGTTTTTGTTTTCTTGGATAAATATTTGAGTGGAATTAGTACGTATATGGTAGTTCTATTTTTAATTTTTGAGGCACCTCCGTCCTGTTTTCTGCAGTGGCTACACTAATACACATTTCACCAAGGGTTCCCTTTTCTCCACATCCTTGCCAATATTTTTCAACTATAGTCTTTTTATAATAGACATTCTGATAGGAGTGAGGTAATATTTCATTGTGCTTCTGATTTACATTTTATGATGATTAGTGATGTAGAGTATATTTTCACGTTCCTATTGGCCATCTGTGTATCTTCTCTGTAAAAATGTTTATGCAGATCCTTTGCCCATTTTTTTTTCTTTTTTTTGGCTTTCCCATGGCATATGGTGTTCCCAAACCAGGGATCCTATCTGAGCCATAGTAAAGCCGCAGCTATGGCAACATTGGATCCTTAGCTCACTGTGTTGGGCCAGGAATCAAACATGTGTCCCATTGCTCCCAAGATGTGGCCAATCCCATTGTGCCACAGTGGGAACTCTGGGTTGTTCATTTTTGATGTTGTTGTATGAGTTCTATTTATGAGTTCTTTCTATATTTTGGTATATTAACTTTATATTGGATAAATTGTTTGTTTGCAAATATTTTCTCCCACTCAATAGGTGGCCTTTTTGTTGACAGTTTCCTTCACTCTGCAAAAGCTTTCTAGTTTGATGTTTGTCCTGTTTGTTTACTTTTGCTTTTGTTTTCCCTCACCAGGCAATTTTTCTTTCTTTCTTTCTTTTTTTTTTTTTTTTTTGGTCATTTTAGGGCCACATCTGTGGCATATGGAGGTTCCCAGGCTAGGGGTGGAATGGAAACTATAGCTGCCAGCCTATACCACAGCTCACAGCAATACCTGATCCTCAACCCACTGAGCAAGGCCAGGGATTGAACCTGCAACAGGCAATTTTTAATGACCTCATGGCTTTTTGTCCTTAGGAGCTCCTGACCTCTCTCTTCCCTAGAACACTCTTTCAGTTTTACCAGAATCTATGTCTCTTGAATTTCAGCTCTCAAGACCCTAAATAAATAATTTTCTTATTTGCAGCCCCTCACATTGTTTTTTGGTTGACACCACCATGGCATTGTAGCAACCACATAAGAAAGGCAAGCATGAGAGTTCCCTGATGGCACAGCTCTTAAGGACTTGGCATTGTCAGTCAGCTCTCCTGGGAACTTCAACATGCTAAGGGCATGGCCATAAATAAATAAATAAGGAAGCATAAAATGAGAAAGACAGAGAAATCATGGCAAAGGAAGAAGAAATCTGAGTATCAAATAGCATTTTAGATGGCATCCATTATGAGTATGCCTTTCTGTTTTAAATAGTCATTTCCTGATATTCTGTGTGTACATTTTTCTGTAAAAGTAAGTCCTGTTTGAACTAGTACCATAGTTCAGTGAAGGGAATGTTCAGAAATATCTAGAAGGCATTTCTAAATGGATGTTAAGAAATTTCCAGAAACAACCAAGGTTTATTTTAATATAAGGGAGGGCTAATGTATAGCAAGAAAGCTGATGGGCACTGGTAGACATTGTGAATTGAACAATAAAATATTAATAGGATCTCACTTCCCCCCCAAAACTCCTTGAGGTAAGGGACTGTTTCATACATCAATGCATCCCAAACCTAGTACAGAATTTAACATGGGGTAGGCATCAAATATATGTTGATGAATTAATGCCCATTTATTAAAATAACACATTTAAATTTATATTATTCCAGAATATCAAGCATATCACTTCACTTGAAATATTTTGTATATAATACATATAAAAAGTAACTTCACTCAGACTTCACTGTCTCCTCTCCTGAGAGGTAAAGCCATATTTCTGAATGTTCCAAGAATTCAGGCAAAAATAAGACAATAATCTAAGAATAAAAGAGGTAAAACTATTTAATATGTGGAGGGGAAAAAGAGTGAGGCTGAATCCATTATATTGGATGGGTCTGAATTTTTAGAATTAGAAATAACCTAAGTCAATATTGCTGGATAATTATCTGAAAGGTTCTTATACAACCTTGGTTACTGTTACATCTTTGGGAATGTAAAAGGAACAAAGAAAATTTATATCAAGGAGAGGTCTCTGCATGGTTGGAAGAGCTGTCCAGAAAAAGTCTATATTGTGTAGGACATGAAACTTCCAGGAGGTAAGCCTAGTAGGTAAGAACAGATGCTCATCCAAATGCCTTCTATAGCAGCTTGTTCTGGAAACCTTGTGTCACTGATTTTGTTTAGAGGAGTACACAAATTTCTGGAAGAACTCTGGAACTGAAATTCTCAGGATAACAAAGAAGTGTCTGATCCATGTACCAGGTTCTAATTTCTAGGTCTCCGCCAATATGTCATTTGAGTATGTCCAGAAAAATTTTACAAATTTTATACAACTAGTTTAAAAATACTACTTTGAAGAAGTTGATAGATGATTGTTCCATATCTATGTTTGATCTTCCCAAGGATAAACAGTAGTTTTCACTAAGTGAAAATTGTCTAAATGAATTGATAGCCAATGGGCACACATTAAAACAGACTTATGGCAAATGGAGAGTCAATGAGGATTTGCTCCAAAAGTCTTTACTCATAGCTCTGTAAAGAATATGTAGGTAGCTATTAGCTCAGACCTGCTTCATACTACTCCTCTTCTCCCTCATGTGGAGACCTACATTTATATAGTTCTTGGCCCCCTCTGCTTCTGCTCCCAGATACCAAGAATAGAACCTTATTTAATCCGGAAACATTCTTCATCAATTTTATTTCTTAATTCATCTTTGTTACCAGGAAACAGTCAAAAGAAAGAGAGAAATTGTATTATATCAGAGTTAGTTGCTGCTATTCTCTACCTAAGAGTGGCAGATGGAGGGTATTCCATCAGAACTCTAGGAAAGAATGTAGTTATAAATGAATCTATTTGTAGTTGTAATGTAGAAGATGCTACCAAATCACAAAAGAATTGAGTTTTGTTTTTTTATTTAATACATAGCAAAGCATGGCCAAGGGAAATGGATCATTCAGGTGAAGTGGCAGCTGCACCTTGTTTCAAATGAGTTAACGAGAAATTTAGAAGTTTATCTAATGGTTATTAGCATGGGTGATTTATTTTTAGGTATTCAAAGCACTTCATTCTTCTGATTCTACTGAAGGAGAAACAGCAGCAAGCATCAAAATAGCTCGCAGTCAGAATGGCTTGAATTGGAAATGGTTGCCAACCCACAGCTCTGGAGTGAGGTCCCATGGTATTTCAGACACTGGAAGACAGCAAGGTCTGGAGACTATGAGAGGGGCAAAATGGTCACTGACCAGTATAGGTCGAAGAGGAGGGGGACTCAGCTTATAGACTGACTTTTTGCCAAATACTGTGGGTATATTTTAATATTTCAACACAGAGACAACTATGATGAGGTATTCTGGCTGTTCATCAGTACCCTAGGATTCCCTAGGGTCGTAATGCACATGTTCACTTAACAGGAAACAGTGGGCCAGATAAGGTTTCTCAGGCACTTCATAGTTAACAGAGAGAAAAAAAAATTCTGTTTCTTTCTTGACGGAGGTGTTTATATCATGGCAAAAGAGAGGACTAAAGAATGACCCAAGATTTGTACGGTCTGAGAAACTGGAAAAAAAAGAGGTCCTCATTAATGAAACAAGTTTGCAGAAGGAAGACTTACAAGGACAAGATGTGAGGTGGTGATAAGCATTTGCTTTGATATACTGTATTTGAGATGTCTTTTACCACCATTTAACTGGAAATGTAGAGTAAAACATTAGGGATGATGAGTTACAAGGAGGAGTCTGGATTAAAGATAGAAATTTGGGCATTATCATAAAAATCACAAAATTAAATGAGAATATCTAGGGTGAACAGAAATGTAGAAAAGAGGAGTCACAATTAGTGAATCCTAAAGTATTTGAATATATGGATATGGAAAGAGCAATTTGCAAAGATTAAGAAGTCAAAATGGCAAAGAGAAGAAGCAAGGCTTGTGGTGACTTGGAAGACAAGTTTAAAAAATGTTTCATGGAGGACTGATTGGGTCATCCACTACCGATAATTAGAGTGACCACATAATTTATTATCCAAATGCTCAGATGCACTGAAGAGTTTAAGTGGAAGCTATAAATAATTTAAACAAGACAACAGTCACAAATTAAGATAGTCCCTGTAAAAATGGGATGTAGAGTTAAGCTATTTATAGATCAATTTTAGATGGGCTGACAATTGATCATTACTGTTCAATAAAGTAGAAATAATTAGCAACCATGATAAAAGTAATTTCAGAGGATTGGTGGTGATTGAAGAATGCTCAAGAGAAAACAGGAGGAGGTGAAAGTGGAAGTGCAGTGAATATAGACAACTTTCTTACATTAAGGGAAGGAGAGAACAGTGATAGATGAGTAGAGAAAAAAGAAGAGTGCTCTGTGTATATGCCAACATACAAACGCATACATGTATGTGCTTTTATGTGGGGTTCTTTTATTTCACAGGCTAAAGAGTAAGCCATTATTCCCACTTTCCAAGTAGACATTTCTACAACCATGCCACTAAAACAATCTGTGTTCAGGACAAGTTACATCCAAATGAAAAACCAGCAATGGCTTCAAAAGGCTGAAGGGCCTTATTTTATCAGTGGATGCTTTTGTGCTGTGAGCTTTTGTAGAGCTATTTGGAGTATTCTGTTGCTTACTTCTAGCAGCAGAGTTTAGTACCTTCATATGTTAAATTCCCCATTCTTTCCAGTACCTTAGATGCTATTAGTCTGACATGAGCGCTTACCCCAAAAATAATAAACCTCACTAGTATAACCAACAGAATACATTATGAAAGGCTAACAAGGCAATATTCCCTAAGTTCTAGATACAAGAGCATAATAGATATGCAAGGGGGGAAGCATATTCAAGAGCATAAATAGACACTAGTCAATTGTGTAAGTTTGAATCCTGAATCTAAAGAGCCAGCTGTGTAAACTTGGGTTTCCCAGTCCAATTCAGTTTTCTAAAAATATTTCTGAAAAATAGATATTTAACTACAGTATTCTACCTGTTTTTGTTGTGAGCAATAAGAGTTAATATTCATAAAGTATTTGCAAGAATAGGTGATAAATAATACATGCTAGTTAGAATAAGCCACAATAATTTGAATGTTGGACTGAGCAATAAATTCAGAAAGAGATTTCAGTCTTTATTATTAGAAAGCAAAAAAGGTTCTAATTTCTAGACACAGTTCAAAGACTCCAGAGATAACACCAGAAGAAGAGTTTAATATGAATGGTAAGAGCCCATGTGTTGCAATCAGAGAATCTACAGCAAAACCTGTCTCTAGTCTCACTTGTGAGATTTAACCACTCTTTTGGTTTCCTCTTCAGTAATAACGAATAGTATCAACTCTATAATATTCTTGGAAGATAAAATGAAAAACTTCTTTTGCAGGGGTATAATTATTTGATATTAAATCATATGTACTGTTTTATGGAGTTCTTATTGTGGCTCAATTGTAACAAACCTGACTAGTAATCATGTGGATGTGGGTTCGATCCCTGGCCTCGCTCAGTGGGTTAAGGATCCAGCATTGCCATGAGCTGTGGTATAGGTTGCTGTGGCTTGGATCTGGCATTGCTGTGGCTGTAGTATTGGCTAACAGCTACAGCTCCAATTCAATCCTTAGGTTGGGAATTCCCTATGCTGCAGGTGTGGCCCTAGAAAAAATAAATCATATGTACTGTTTTCAATTATTATTTTTTTTCGTCTCATCTTCTTCCTCCACCTCCCCTCCCATCCAAGCCTACGTTAAGCTGTAAAATATGGATTATCTTCAGGGTAAACATAAAACCCAAATAACCAGGAGTCAGATAATGACTTTCAAGCTGCTGGTGATACTTCAGTTAAATCTGTTGTCACGACCTCTTATTTTAAGAGTCAGGTGCTTAATAACAAAACATTATTTTTCCCCTGCTTCCCAACTCATTTAATCTTAATATCAAATTTTGGCTTTAAACATAAAGAACCAGTACCTCAAACTGTGTGCAGAACAACTACTAAGTGAGAAACAAAATGTACAATACCTTAAGGAGAAATTTCTGAGCGAAAGGTGTTAATTTAAGAAGTTAAAGGGAAATAAAGAATCAGAAGAAAGTAACTAGGGTTTAGAAGCTGGTGTTTTCTAAACAGTCGACCATTACTTCACACGTACACAACTTCCCAAGATGATACAAATCAGAAAGAAATATCTTTAAGGTTTAGGGTCTCACAAAACACTGCAGGGGATGGTCCCTTATGGAGAAGCTTTATGTGCTACAATTGTCTAAGTAGCAGAATATCAAAGCCCGGAAGAGCTATCTAGGCAGGGGTAAAACACCTTCCCATAGTTCTACCCTAATTCTCTTCATCTACAGAGAGGTAGGCAGAGGGGTTTGGCACTGGGAAAGGGGATGAAGAGTGGGTAAATGGACTTGAAAATACTATATAACTTTAACCAGAATAGGCATAATAATCATAGAATTAGAGAGATTCAGAAAAAGTAAAGCCCACTCCCCAAAGCATGATTTCCAAGTCAGAGCTCCAACTTCATCAACTTTCATGAGAATAATAAAAGTACTTATAGGGTTGTGTGAGAATAGCATGTATTGAAAGAATGCATCATCACACTAGGCATCTGATAAAAGTTCTAAAAGCAATGCCCTTATTCTTAAAAGAGGGTAAGAAAAGATTATCTTTATAATTTTCTCCAATAGAGCAAAAGCAGAGCAGGTCTTCCATAAATTATGGTCTTGATCTTCTGCCAGTGATAAATTAGATTCAATTGAATGGTATTTCACATCAATTTCTGAAAATATACTGTGAAAGGACCAGTTTGAATTACTGTTAATAGGTAAAGATGAATTCTGCAATAGCATATGTTATTCATTTTAGCACAACCTCTATTCCCATCTATATTTTGGGATTTCCAATGAGTTTTGGTAATTTTTAATCAAGAACATATCTGTTAGTTATACAATAGTGTAACACTCCTTAAATTCCTGACAGGGCTCTTCTTTCCTTCCTTCCTTCCTTCCTCCCTCCCTCTCTTTCTTTCTTTCTCTTTTGGGGAGCTGTATTTTTTCCTGTATCATGATACTATTTTATACTTTAAAATATATGGTCACTTTTCCCAAAATAAATTCTGTTTATATTTTCATTGTTAGGGAAGAAGAGTTGCATTGATTTATGGATTCTTTGGAGAAACTAAGCCTCATAAAAGCCTGGATAGAAGCTGTCTCTGGGACCATTTCACTTAGAGAGCAATCTGTTAATGCTTATTCTTAACATGAATGACTTTACACTTAATACATTTCGAGTCATCTAACAACATCTTCGGGGTCCAGACAGAAATGCTGCCTTTGGAATAATGGGTGTGACTCATATCATGAAAGTACTTGACAATGCTGGGCTAAAGTGAACAGAACATAATTATTTTCTTCTTCATGTATGCAAAAACTTTTATTAAACCCCCACTTTGCAAATACAGGCCTTTTTGTTAGGGGTTAAAGATATAAAGAAGAAGGGATTCCCACCATGGCTTAGTGGAAAACCAATCTGACTAGCATCCATGAGGATGCAGGTTCAATCCCTGGCCTCACTCACTGGGTTAAGGATCCGACATTGCTGTGAGCTGGGGTGTAGGTCGCAGATGTGGCTCAGATCCTGCATTACTGTGGCTGTGATGTAGGCCGACAGCTTTAGCTCATTCAGAGCCCTATCTTGGGAACCTCCATGTGCTGTGGGTGCGGCCCTAAAAAGACAAAAAAAAAATATATATATATATATATAAATATAAATAAATAAATATAAATATAAATATATATATATATATAAGAATAAAATTTTGTTTTCACTTTTAATATAGTCAGAACTTACTTTTTCTGGGTTCCAGACCCTTCCTAGAGTCTGAAGAAACTATAGGGTCTCTCACTAGAAAGTATCTCACTGATATTTTCCCTTGATTTCTAGGACATTTCAGGAAATTTCCTGCTAAGGAAATATAAAATATTTTTGTGAAAGTTCAGAGACAAAAATAGGCTTCAAGAATAATGAGGTGGTGTCCGTAATACTCCTTGGGAATGAGCAAACATTCCCTAGAGATGTCTCCTAAACTGAGTCTTAAAGTATAGTTAAGAGCCAGATAAAGAAGGGTGTAAAGAACATGCCTAGCAGACAGAGTAATAACAAGGACATAGACTCTACACCAGCACAGCAGCTGGAGACATAAGTATAGATTAGGGATGGAGAAGGAGAAGGAATTCAAGTCACAGCAAACTTGTTTCTTATATAAAAAAATAGTTCATATTATATTTATCAGTTTAGAATTTTGCTCTAGTAAATTTATACAGAATTCTAGTTTATAGAACAGATTTATTTTTTTTTCCTAGGGAAAAACCACACTCATCATGTCAAAATGCTCTCTGTGCACTGAGTGATGGGATCACTTTTTTTTTTTTTTAAGACATCACACTCTTGACCATGTGGGATGGATTGAAGGAAATATGATTGCAAATAGAACACTAGTTGGCTTTGGCTTTAGTTTAGTCCTAAAGAGATAAGGACTTAGAGTACACTGTATTTTTTATCTTTTTTTGCTTTAGTGAAAAACTAAGTCAGATAGTACCTCTTTCCTTCAATATTTAAACTCTTCTTCTCCTAGAAAATGTCCATCTTCAAGTCTTTAATAACCCAAACCAATAGAATGAATATGAATATCCGAGTCCTCATATTAGTTCTATAAACACAACTGCTCAAGGCTGAACATTGGCTATCATTGGCTATCTCCATGACAGGATATTCTAATTTTAAAATGTTAATTTAACTTCTAGTGTAAAATAATACCAATTTTAAGTAATATTGGCAGAAGAAAATAATTAATTTCATTGTATACATATACCACATTTTCTTTATCCATTCCTCTGTCGATGGATATTCAGGTTGCTTCCATGTCTTGGCTGTTGTAAACAATGCCACAGTGAACATTGGATTGAATGTATCTTTTCTTTTTTTGATTTTTTTTTTTTTTGGTTTAAGTGTAGCTGATTTACAATGTTTCTTCAATTTCTGCTGTACAGCAAAGTGACCTAGCCATACATATATAAATATATACATGTTTTTCATACTATCTTCCATCGTGTTCTAACCCAAGAAACTATACAGTTTCTTGTGCTGTAGAGTAGGACCCCATTACTTATCACTTCTAAATGTAAAAGTTTGCATCTACCAACCCCAAACTCCCAGTCCACCCCTTCTCTCCCTCTTAACCCCTGGCAAACCCAAGTCTTCTCTCCATGACCATGATCTGTTTCTGTTTTGTAGATAGAATAACTTGGGTCATATTTTAGATTCTACATAGATCTTACATATATATACTTATTCTACATAAGTGATATCATATGGTATTCACCTTTCTCTCTCTGACTTTACTTAGTATGAGGATCTCTAGTTCCATCCATGTAGCTGCAAATGGTATTATTTTGTCCATTTTTATGGATGATTAGTATTCCATTGCATATATGTACCACATCTTAATCTATTCATCTATAGGTGGACATTTGGGTTGTCTCCATGCCTTGGCTATTGTGAATAGTACTGCAGTGAACATAGGGTTGCATGTATCTTTCTGAATGAAAGTTTTGTCCAGATATTTTCCCAGGAGTGGGACTGCTGGATCATATGATAGTTCTATATTTAGTTTTCTGAGGAAACTCCATACTGTTTTTGATAATGGTTGTACTGATTTATATTTCCACCAACAGCAAGTTTTTCTTTTTCTCCACATCCTCTCCAGCCACAGCAATGCAGGATCTTAGCTGAGTCCAGCTTGGATCGACACATCGCAGCTCATGGCAATGCCAGATCCTAACCCAGTGAGTGAGGCCAGGGATCAAACCCGAGTCCTCATGGAAAACAGTCAGGTTAATTATTGCTGAGCCACAACAGGAACTCCTCTTGAGTTCTTAATGATGGCCATGCTAACTGGTGTGATGTGATAACCTCATTGTAGTTTTGATTTGCATATCTCTAATAATTAGTGAAATTCAGCCTTTTTTCCCGTGCCTGCTGGCCATCTGTATGTCTTCTTTGGTGAAAGGTCTATTTATGTCTTCTGCCCATTTTTTGACTGGGTCTTTTTTGTTGTTGTTGTTGTTGTTGTTGTATGAGTTGTTTGTATATTTTGGAGCTTAAGCCTTTTTCAGTTGTATTGTTTCCAAAGATTTTCTCCCATTCTGTGGGTTGTCTTTTCATTTTTTAATGTTTTCCTTTGATGTGCAAAAGTTTTGCATTTAAGTAGGTCCCACTGGTTTATTTTTGCTTTATTGTAATTATTCTAGAAGGTGGATCAAATAAGATGTTTCTATGATTTATGTCAAAGAGCATTTTGTCTATGTTTTACTCTGGGGGTTTATAGTATCTGGCCTTATATTTATGCCTATAAACAATTTTGTGTTTATTTTTGTGTATGGTGTTAGAGAATGTTCTAATTTCATTATTCTACATATAGTTGTCCAATTTTCCCAGCACCACTAATTGAAGAGACTATCTTTCCTCAACTATATGTTCTTGCCTTCTTTTGCATATATTAGTTAACTGACCATAGGTGTCTGGGTTTATTTCTGGGCTTCCTATATTTCCCTATTGATATGTATTTCTGGTTTTGTGCCAGTACCATATTGATTTGATGACTTTGGCTTTGTAGTATCACCTGAAGTCAGGGAGACTGATTTGTCCAATTCCATTTTTTCTTTTCAATATTGCTTTGGGTATTTAGGTTTCCATACAAGTTTTAAAATATTTTGTTCTAGTTCTGTGAAGAATGTCATTGGTAATTTGATAGGGATTGTGTTGAATCTGTAGATTGCCTTGCTTAGTATAGCTGTTTTGATAATATTGATTCTTCCAATCCAGGAGCATGTTATATCTTTCCATCTCTTTGTGTCATATTTCATTTCTTTCATCAGCATCTCATAGTTTTCAGGGTATAGGTTTTTTGTCTCTTTAGGTGAATTAATTCCTAGGTAATTTTTTATTTTTGATATAATGGTAAATGGGATGCTTTCCTGAATTTCTCTTTCTGATCTTCCATTGTTAGTATATAGAAAGGCTATAGATTTCTGTGTATTAAGATTGTATCCTGCCTCTTTGCTAAATTCATTGATGAGCTCTCTTAGGATTTTCTAGGTATAGTATCATGTCATATGCAAATGGTGATAGTTTTATTTCTTATTTTCCAATTTGCATTCCTTTTATTTCTTTTTCTTCTCTGATTGCTGTGGCTAGGACTTCCAAACTATGTATATTCTCAAATTATGTTTTTTTTCTGGATAAATGCCCAGAAGTGGGAATGCTTTAGTTTCGTGAGGAAATTCCATACTGTTTTCCATAGCAGTTTCACCAATTTATGTCCCCACCACAGTGTTAGAGGGTTACCTTTTCTTCACACGCTCTCCAGCATTTATTGTTTGTAGACTTTTTGCTGATGAGCATTCTGACTGGTGTAAGATGGTAACTCATAGTAGTTTCGACTTGCATTTCTCTAATAATTAGTGATGTTGAACATCTTTTCATGTGCATTTTGGCTATTTGTATGTCTTCTTTGGAGAAATGTCTATTCAGATTTTATGCCCATTTTTTTTATTGGCTTGTTTGATTTTTTTTGGTATTGAGCTGCAGAGGTGCTTACTCAGACGTAAAAAAAAAAAAAAAAAAGAATGAAATAATGGTATTTGTAGCAAAATGCACAGACCTAGAGATCATCATATTAAGTGAACTTATCCAGTGAAAGGCAAACATCATATGATATCACTTACATGTGGAATCTTAAAAAGGGATACAAATGAAATTATTTGCAGAGCAGAAACTGACTCAGACTTTGAAAAATGTATGGTTACCAAAGTGGAAAGTAGGGGGAGGTTCAGACTGAGAATTTTGGTTTGGCATATGCACACTAAGGTATATGGAATGATTGGCCAACAGGGACCTGCTGTATAGCACAAAGAACTCTATTCAATATTCTATAATAATCTATGTGAGAAAAGAATCTGAAAGAAAATGTATGTGTGTACATGTATAACTGAATAGCTGTCAGCAGAAATTATCACAACATTGTAAAACAACTATACTTCAACAAAACTTTAAAAATGTAAAAAGAAAATAATACATTTATAATCACTGTATTTAATGGCTAAAACTAGGCTTAGTAACAATTCTAATCAAGTAATAAGAACTTCAGCTTG
The DNA here is from genome assembly GCF_054392235.1 of Sus scrofa. Lineage (NCBI taxonomy): Eukaryota > Metazoa > Chordata > Mammalia > Artiodactyla > Suidae > Sus > Sus scrofa. Next base: position 141,693,063 of record NC_139396.1, on the reverse strand, counting down.
TTGTAACAAATTTTTAAGTTATACTTTCCTGATCAATAATTTTTTTCAGTCTTTGAAAAGTCTATCTCAGGTATCTGCTCTATCATCTGTTGGATAAAGGAATCCAAGTTCACATTCCCATCTCACCATATCCTTAGCATGTTTCAGCATATCCAATCCCAGCACTAATCACAACATAGACTCAACCTGCAGTTTCCCTTATCTCTCTTCTCCTTGCCCCACATTCATCTTGATGTAGCTCTTTCACAATATAGTACATTCATGACATTGTTGAATTCAGAAGTTGGCTCCTTAGATAGTTGATTAATGGATCCATAATACTGAGATTCCAATCTCAAATCACATTAATGATTACTGGAATACTTCATTTCGCATAATAAATGCATGACATATCCTTGAAATTCATATAAATTGATTTTTTGAATACACAATATTTTTAATGAACTCTGAAGAATGTTGTGGCACATCCTTTGGGGAAATAAATTATCCCTTCCTAAGTTATATAATTCATAAATTATTTTTATAGGAAGCTTTCATTTTTCAGTGAAGCCAACCCACTGACATCATTTGGTCAAAAGAACAGGAAGGATGTCATGCATGCACAGATACCCATTTACAGTGGAGAGAAAATGAAATTTGGGTTTGTTAAAAGTGGGTTCCTGGAAAGACATTACTAGACACCTCATTTTTTACAGCAGTTCCTTTTACTTGACTCTCTTCAATAGCCTACATGATGATTTCATCAAAACTGCAAAGTTAAAAGAGTCCTTAAATGTTAAGTAGTAGATCTACTATAACCTACTTTTTTCTTTCATTTTATAAGTTTATTGGAAAGAGAAGTTAAATCAGAATATATCCAGAGATTGTGATGAGGCTGACAAGAAACTCTCTTACAAGGAAAAATTAATGGAATAAGAAGTATTTAGCTTAGAGAAGAAAAGGTTTGGTACAGACATGACAGCTCTTTAAAATATCTGAAACTCTGTTCTGTGGGAAAGGTGCAAGCTTATTCTAATTGTCCGGTAACTAGGACTGACAGGTAAGAACTAGGGGAAAAAAAAGGTAGTATCAGAACTTCAAAAAAGATTTGCTCTAAATGTGAACAGGCTGCTTCTTGACGTAGTGAGTTTGTAACCATTGGAAATGTTCCCCCAAAGTTGGTTAGTCATCTCTCCAGTACCTCTTATAAAAGAAAATACATCTTTTAACATGCTTGATAAGTCCCAGCTTTACAAGTCTGTATACGCAGTACATTGTAACGCTGTCTATTGTAGGTCAAGATTGCCTTTATCAAGGCCGGGAGTCTATTTCCCATTACAGACTAACTCTGGACTCCGTCATATGACTTTCTTGGCCAATGAGATTTCTAAGCAGAGGCTTAGAAAGAACTTGAATAGTAGGAGGCATCTTCTCCTGCTGTTTTGAAACCCTCTGCTATGTAAGCAAGGCCATTCTACCTTGCTAAATGCTAAGGTTAATACAAGGAAGAATTGATGCATTCTGGGGATCAAGACGGCAGAGGATAAAGATTCACCTTTTCCCACAAACACATTAAAAAAAAAACAAAGACTTGTAGAATGACTCACACAGAACATCTAGTGAACGCTGGCAGAAGACTTTAAACCTCCAAAAAGGGCAAGAAACCTCCATGTAACTGGGTAGAACAAAAGGGAAAAAGAAAGAGAGAGACAAGGGGGAAAAAAAAGAATCAGGAATGGATCAGCACTCCTGAGAGAGAGCTGTGAAAGAGGAAAGGAATCCTCACACTGGGAGATCAGTAGAGATGGAACAGGAAACTGAAAGCTTGGAGAAAAGCACAGCAGCCAGACTGAGAGGGCAAAGCAGAGAAAGAGCTGCACAGACCATCAGTACCACTGCCCCTGGACACCACACTGAGACATTCGGGAGTGGGCTGGTGCTGAGACTCAGACTTCAGAGGTCAGTTCTAGAGAGATGAGGAGGGTTGGCTGTGTGGAGACAGCCTGAGAAACTCTTACACTTAGGATGGATAAGCAATGAGGTCCTGCTGTATTGCAGAAGGAACTATATCCAATCACTTGTGATTAGAATATGATAAAAGACAATATGATTAAAAGAATGTAACATGTATGTGCATATACATATATACACCAAAAAACATGGATCTCTTTGCTCAATTTCTATACAGCAGAAATTGAAGAATATTGTAAATCAACTATAAGACAACTTTTTTAAACCAAAAAAAAAAAAAAAAAGAATTAAGGAATTCCAGATCTACAGCCCCACTACCATCATCATGATGAACCATACATACTTCAGCTAAACTGTCGTCTAGATACAAAAGCGTGGTTGAGACCAACTTCTCAGATAAGTTCAAGAAAATTTTCCAGTCTACCAAGTGAAAAAATTTAGTTGCCATTAAGATACACAGTTTTTTGTCATGGTGAAAATATTTAAAAATTAAAAATATATGCAGAGAAGCTAATCTTATAGGGAAATATACAATGCTTGAATTAGTGGCACAGAAAATTGATAATCTTAACAACGGAAGAAGTCATGGAGTTTTTTGGTTTCAGGGATTTTTTGAAGAGGAAGGACCATAAATCAGAGCTTGAGGAAAGGGAACAGTATGAACAAAGGAATAATTAGAAGCTACAAAGCAGGGAATATTCTAAACAATAGCAGCCCAGTTAGGGTCTTTCTATTATAAGAATAGAAAATAACTTTGGCTAAAGAAAAGCTAAAAAGGAGTATATTGGAAGAATGTGAAGATTAGAAAAAAATGGAAACTCTTGAGAAAGAATCCCTTAAATGGGAAACACAGTAGTAGCCACAACGATGAGGATCTGAGTAGCAAGAACTAAAGTGCTTTCTCTTAAGAATTCCAGTCATGGTATTTATTAGCTTCAACCTATTCTTCCAAAATATGCCCTGGTGTAACTGCCCAGGGTTCAAATTCTTAGGAGATAAGTTCTGGCTTGCTTTAGAGGGTCACTCATTGCCTAGAGAAGGAAAGTCATCTGGACTGATGATGCTGTGAGGGCCATGAAAAACAAAGAGGTGGCTCCAAAGAAAATTCAAGGATGGTTATCAAAGCAAAGAAAAGAAGTACTCAAAAAACAACAACTCAACTGGAGTCCACTACACATGACTGCTACAGGTTAATAATATTTAAATAATCTCATAATGGCTAATGTATGGCCAATGTCATTTTATATTTAAATATTAAATTACACTTTAGGAGTAATGGTTTTAATATCAACCTTACTTTACAGCTATGGAAAGGAAGCCTATGTGAGTTACTAAAGTCACAGAACTATCAAGTGGCAGAGCTGGGACATGACCCCAGACTGCCTGACTTCAGATTCTACAATGATTGATAGATTTCAATTCTATTCTACTTATCAAAAGTAAAATACTTGTTCAAGGAAGTGAGATAGATCAGTAAGTCTGGAATAAGATAAACGAGAAAATAAGAGGTATAAATGCAACACATAATTCCATATATACAAATTGTGTATCCACAAAGTAGTCTCTTTACAAAAAAAAGATTTTTTAAAACAGAATAGGTCAGAAGAAAATCAACAACCTCCATTTCACAGTTCTGGAAGAGTAAACACACACACAGATACATGCACACATATGATACACATAATTGGGAGTACAGAGTCTTTTTTTTTTTTAAGTTTATCATCTTATTAAAAACATAGAGGGTTCAGTATCACCTTACCTTTGTGCTTGCAAATCAAGTAGATAGGATTGATCAGTCTTGATACAGGCAAAGAAAACAAAGAGGAAGGGAGACTTCACAATGTGGCAGTGATATCAACATAGTGAGTGATCACAGTAATAATTAGAATTAATCAATCTAAGATTTATGCCACAAGATGTAAGAACGTTATATATAATAAGAAAATTTTTATTGGACTGGACTCAAAAAAATGGACAAATGTACAATAGCAGAACTGATGTAAAAATTAGTTTTCCACTAACCATTAAACAGATCAATGATCTAGCTTTTTTTTTTTCTACTTTATAGTGCCTCACCTATGACATATGGAAGTTCCCAGGCTAGGGGTCAAATCAGAGCTACACTGCAAGCCTACACCACAGCCACAGCAATACAGGATCCAAGCCCCGTCTGCAACCTACACCACAGCTCATGGAAACATCACATTGCTGACCTGGGATCAAACCCACATCCCTACGGATACTAGTGGGATTCATTTCCACTGTGCCACAACAGGAACTCCCTAGCTCACTATTGCTAGCAGTAAGCTTTCATTACAATTTCTGACCTGCATTTTGGACACTCTACTACCAAATTCAAGATTTGAATAAAATAGTTACTTTTTATACAGAAAACACTGACATGTTTGTCACTAATTGAAAAACATAACATTATGTCAAAATGACTTTGTCCTTTAACTCAAGGACTACCCCAACTTTCTGAAATTTCAGTATATTTACATAATAAGTATCTATATTCACCTTATTTTAGAATGCTTTTATAGTCAAAACATCTAGTAGAGACTTGAATGAACTTTATTAAATCCCTATACTTAAGATGAAATGTCATAAAGCCCTTTGTGTCAAAACACATTTTCAAAGCCATTTCCCACAGGAGTGCAAATCTTTTCATCCTGAGCCTCCTCTACCCACAAACACTATCAGGAGCAAAGTCGGCAGAAGTCCACAAAGGAAACTGTTACAGAATTAAAGAGAAGATGAGATTGGGATAGTTTTTGGATAGTAAGCAGCATTAAGTTCCTTTCCTCTTATTACAAGGTAGAAAGTTTATCTATAAATGTGAAAGACAGGATAAATGTGATTTTAATGATTACTTTAATTTTTCTAACATTTTCTTCCATGAAAAATATTCAGCTTGGGGAGAAATATCAGGTCTTGTTGATAAAGAGGAAAACAGATTATATGCAAATATTCAGTTGAAAGAGAGATCACCTAATATGGCTGCATTTTCTATAACGCTTATGAGGCAAAGTGTGGAATCCCTCTTCAACAATTTTAAGTCAAAGTTCCTGTCCTGGTATTTAGATCTACTCCAAGGAACAGCAAAAAAAAAAACCCAAAACCAAAACAAACAAACAAACCAAAAAAACCCAAAAAACAAAAAAAAAAAGAGGTTGAATTAGAATTTAAGCTTGAGAAATCAGAAGAAAAGTACAAGTTTTGAAATAAATATTATTGAAAAACAGACATTAATGAAAATAAAACAAGCTAAAATAAAGTCAAGAAAAAAAAGAAAAAATAAGACTAGAAATAAGCTCTATTTGGATGAAAACATGTTGAATTGCTCATGAGAAGGTTCATAAAGTCACTGAGATAATTAACAAAGAGTAGAGAAATTTAAAAAAATGTTCAAACCTTAATATCAACCAGAGTATTTTTGAGGTATTTTGGAAATTGTAGGAAGAGAGAAAAAAATCACATAATACAAAAATAATTGTTACACAACAGACATATTTAGCTCTCTATTCGACACTCTCTAAACCACACCTGAGCACAGCTTATTAAATCCACTGAAAACGAGAGATAAAGAGACCATTGTGAAATGAGTCATTGGGAAAAAGAAATATCCATTGCTCAGAAGCTAGAAACAAGAATGATGCCTGAATTCTTAAAGGAAACAATAGAAGCTAAAAGACAGCAGAATAACCTATTTAAAAGAACTTGGTGTAGGGAGGTAATGTGGACAAACTAGGGTTCTATATACAGCAAAAATATTGTAAATTATAAAACAAAATGGTATTTCAGAGAAGCAAAGTCTCAGATAACACATTACCAGCTGATGCAAACTATACAAGACATACTAAAGTATGTTTGTTAAGCTGAAGAGAAATAAAATTGAAAGGGAAGTGATCTATAAGGAGTAAGATAGATGCAAATGATAATTACATGATTAAGAATATTATTCTTTTCTCCTTCCTTAAAGTTCTTAAGACAATTGACTCTAAATCAAAAATTAAAAGGATTACCTTCAGATTTATAACATATATAGAAGTAAAATGTTTGAAATTGCCATGGAAGATGGAAGGGGGATGTGAAGTGAATTGTACTGCTTTAAGTTTCTTCCATGTGAAGTGGCACAATATTAATTCAAGATAGACTGAACAAATTAAGAATGCATGTGTAACCACCAAAGGAACAACAAAAACAACATGCAAGGATATTGAGGTAAAATACTAATAAAGTAGGTGAAATTAAATAGCTAGAAATAATTAATGTGAAAGATATGGGAAAGGAGAAACAAAGAAATCAAGATGAGTAGAGACAGAGAACAAATAGACAGTGTGTTAAACCCAAATTACCAGTAATTGTATTAAATATAAATGGAATATTTACTAAAATTAAAAGGGAGAGATTTTATGAATGTATTAAATGCAATACCCAACTATATTCTGTATATAAATGATGTACTTTTCATATAAAAGCATAATGAGATTTGAAGGAAGAGGATGGAGGAATGGATTCTCTTCAAACACTAAGTAGTATTATGAGAGATAGAGAGTCATGATTTAAAAATAGAAATAGGAAAATCAAGAATACAATCTTAAAGGTTTACCCATTTAATAAGAGTTTCGAAACACAGCAAAATTAGAAAAAACTAAAGGGGATAAATAGGCAAATTTATAATCACAGTTGGAATATAAAAGACACACCACCTTGGAGAACTCTTTGTCAGTTTCTTGTAAAGTTAAATACATATTCTATAAGCCAAAGATTCGACCCCTAGAGATTTAAGCATAGAAATGTAAACTTACGTTTGAAACATACATTGTACATATTCACTGCAGCTTTATCCGTAATAGCCAACAAGTGGACCCAATGTAAATGTTCATCCTCAGGAGAATGAACAGTTACCAAGTGGTACATCCTATAGTGGAATACATTCAAAAAAAAACAAAATTAAAGTAAAAGGAATGAACAACTGCTACCTGCAACAACAAATCTCAAAATAATTACGCTAAATGAAATAAGCCAGAAACAAAAGTATACATATTGTGTGACCTGATTTAGAGTAAGGTCAAGAAGAAGCAAATTAATCTACATTTATAAGTACTAATGGGACAAAGAAACTTTCTTTGGTAAGAGGAGAAAAAGATACTTCCACATTTTGATTGTGTTGGTGGCTGCAATCAAAATTAAATTTGTACTTTATTACATTTAAATTAAATGTCACTTTAAAAAATAAAAGATGCTTAATCACTGCATTGTATAATCTGCCTTTAAAGACTAATTGTCTCTCACTGGTAATACAGTGGATAGTCCAGTTCTGTAATATAATTAATAGATCTGAGTGTTCCCTTCTTCTGGGAAGTATATGCTGACTTTAAAGAATACAAAACAGTTTTTATCAGTTCTCTGTAAATCTCAATTCCAGTGATTGAGAGAGGGAGAGAGAGAGGGCTAGCACCTGACTTAGAATAAATACTACTACAAATTACAAAGGATTTGATTTGAACTTATTTATCTTCTCTCCTAGCTAATTTTTTTCATCTTTTTCATTTGAAGTGTTTATTCGGTTTTAGTATTTTAGTGATATTATATATATATATATATACTTTATTATATATTATATAATAGTTTAATATATAATAGTGATTATATAGTAGTATTTTAGTGATTATATATATTTATACACTTTAGTGATTTTATATATATATATATATATATATATATATATATATATACTTTATATATTATTAAAATATTGTCCAATCAGTGGGATGGGAGGAATCCTATTCTCTCTTGAAGTGTGAGCCATCCACACCATGAACCCTTCCTCTTCTAAGAGTTAAGTGAGGCATGGTCTACATTCTAGATGGAGGCAGATGACCATAGAAGGGAAATAGGAATAACAGTGGAATGATAAAACCATGAAACTGACTCAATAGACTCTATAGAAGCCAGAGCAATTATACAAAACATAAGTTAGACCATGCTTCTCTGCTCATAAACTGCCAAGGTCTCCTAGTTTCTCTTAGTGTAAAGTCAGTGTCCTTACATGACCTGGCCCAATGCACTCTCTGTGACCTCAGTTCAGACTGCTCGACCCCTACCCCTGGTCATTCAGTGCAGCACACTAGCCGCCTCATTGTTCCAGACTCTTTGCTCTGCTTAGACTTCTTATCTGTAGATATCCTCATGGTTTACTTACACACTTATTCAGTGTCTTTCTCAAATATCACCTTTAATGAGTCCTACTTTTACAACCATATCTAAAAGTGCAGTAACTCCCCAATCATGCCTTCCCTTTTACCCTGAGCCCATTATTTCTGTTGTTATTAATATCACTGTTTTAAAAACACAATCTTCTAAAATATGCATTTCAAATTTCTTTGCGGTGGTACCATTTATCACTTGTCTTTCCTCACTGGAATGACAGAGGAATGACTACACTTAGAGGCCATAGGAATGTTTTTGAATCTTTTGTTCACTGATGTATTCCCCAAATCCTAGAACATTAGATAAGAACTGCATACCAAATCCTTCTCTGATCAAACATTTGGAAGAGTTTACCTTTCTGTAATTAGCATGGTGAAATAGTATTGGAGAGTTGCTTATTTAAATATATAAAATGCGCACAGCTTCTCCTATTTTTATTTTCTTCAAATTCTCCATATACCTTGATGTTTCTTCCAAAAAAGAAGTAGTTTTGAAGCTACTATAAGCCTAATAAGAATATTTTTATCGTATATGGGATGTCTTATGGTAAAAAGATATAAATAAAGTTTTTGAAGTCAGACATCCATGAGATTAAATCCAATTCTGTTCTTTACCTGAGCACATTACTTATTTCTTTGAATATTTAATTGTTTAGTCTTTTTTTGAGGGGGGAGTGATCACATCTGATATTTTATTATAAAACTAAAATAAGATAATGCAATATAATGCAAGCTACAATCCAAAATATAAATGATCATAACTAAAATTTATTGAGTACTTATCATATTCCAAATGATAAATATCTTACACATATTATTTCTTTTGCGCCACAGAATAATAGGATAAGGTAAGAATTATTATCCACATTTTACATGTGATAAAAAAGATCTCAGGGGTAAGTGACTTGCCCAAAATCACAGGCTTAGGAAGCAGACAAAAGGGATTTTTAACTCATGTATTTCTGTGACCGGAGGTTGAAAAGGTAACCCGAGTTTCATATTGTTCTTGGTGTACCACACACTATTATTAGTTTCTTTTCCCATTTGCCTCATATTCCAGAAAAAAACTTGCTTTCTCCTCATATTCCAGAAAAACAATTTGTCTCTACCCTTTAGATTTCATTTATTTTTAAGATACTGAGACAGTTCTTTATTTCTCTGTTTTTCTTTTGTTATCTTTCCCAGGCCATGAGAACATCTGGTTTCTGAATTCAGCAAACATGGTGCTCCGGTGTCAAGAAACGAAACCTTCAAAAGTGGTGTGTGAAGTTGCTGTGATTACACCAGCAGTCACAGGTGTAGGCTGGCATGAGATCCAAGCAAAGGAAGATAAAGAGAGACCTAAAGGGTTTTCAGGATGTGAAGTACAGGAACAGACAAAGCAAAGAGGCTCTGAAATGTAGAAGGATTCCCTTGCTTGTGTGTCCAAGGAAAACACTAAATAGGAATTATTGGGAAACAAATCCACACATAAGAATAAAATTTGATAACTCTGCCCAAGTTAAATTGCCCCAACTCTGCTTAATAGAGACATCAAAGAGAAAAATGTAGAGAGGTTGCCCTGGATGTACTGTAGGCACAGACTTTTTCAAAGAGCAATATAAATGCCTTGAAATTGCACACAGCAAAGAAATAATAAAGTCCTTCATGCACAGCCAGAAATTGGATAAAACCAAAACAAGGAGGAAAAATACAGAGAAAGAGAGGTAATAGTGATCTCTACTCCAATCAGAAGTCTAGCACCGATTATAAAATGTACTGATTCTTTCTAGATATCAGACACCATTTATTACACACACACAACTCAATTACATAATATACTATATAATTATACTGTATATAATGTGTGTATGCACAAATATGCATATCTATAATCTCATTCAATCTTCATAAAACTCTACAAGACAGGATTGTGCACTGTATAGGAATTAGGAAATTGAGGTTTTAATTAATAAGTGTGAGAACCAAGATTACATAGCTATTTAAAGACAAGTGTACATTACTTCAAAACTCCTTATTTTATTTACTATGCCATCCTCTTTAAAAAAAATCTTATCTGAGCCCTGCTAGCAGCAGCCATACTTATAAACCTGGAAAGGAATGTTTTGTTCTGCTCTTTTCAGCAATTTGCTGTTCACGCCCACGTAATACTTAGCCATGGCCTATTAAATACATACCACATCCTTCTGTGCCAGAAATGGGAATCCATTTAAACAAGCAATTGAGCTTTATTGTTACTTTATTTCTGCCTAACTCCCACCCACTCCCTTCTTTAAAGTAATAAGGCAATTATCACATTAGTTGTCTTTAGAGTATGTAAAAATATGTGAGCTGTCAAGAGAAGTTAACTACAGGGAACAGAGTTTCTGTCATGACATGTTCCCCCTGCTGGCCAAATCTCTTCTTGGAAAGTCCTGGAGTACCATGTTTGCTTTAGGATTTAAATTTGTAGGGAGAATGCAAAGAAAATCTGTTGGCTGTATGTATAGTTGATCATACCACATACCATTCAACTGGGAAGAACATGTAGATAATTAGTATATACTGAGGATGATTCATGAGACAATTTACCTAACTATGTGTTGATTAATCTGAAGTATTTTCAACATATCGTAAAATTCTTAGACTTCCCTGGAAAGTCAAAGTCTTATGCTGCCACTATCAGTTACTTATTCCCAGCCCAGTAATGTGCCAGATTCTTAAAAAAAAAAAAAAAGACTATTTTGCTCAAATAAAAGAAAAGTTAATGGTGGATATCTGGGTTTTACTTGATAGAAATCTAAACATGTTTTGCAGACAACTGGAACCATTCATTCCATGCATAAGTGAGAATAATCAATAAGATTGTCTTCTCTGTGCATAACAATGGTCTGAACTGTCAGGCTGTGCAAAGTCAACAAAATTGCCAAGACAGCAATAACTTCCAATCCTCTGCTAACTCACCCAGGAAAGTGGGCTTTCTGCTCTTTCCCTCTGATACTGATCACATTTACATATTTCATACATGATTAGCCACCAAAAGCAAGACTTTCATTTATGTATTGACATTATTATCTGCCTTAAAATCTAGATTCTTGGTGTTACTTACAAAACTCAATTTTTACCTAAAATAGAGAAAGATCACTTAAGCCCATTATGTCTATGAGCCATGTGAACTCCTTAAGGATAAGAAGACACATTTTGCTGATAATATATGCATCTCCAATATGAATCTTAAAAATATATCAATGTATATAATTGAATAAATTAACTATTTGTTGAAAATTAATAGTGAAAAATTGAGATGGACTCTACTTACAACCATTATCAAGAAAAATATCATGCAACAAATCCACACCCCAAATCCTCTTATTCCCAATTCCAGTATCTCCAATATTATTATTACAGGGAGACAGAAAAACCTGTATTTGAAATGCCTAAATTATAGCATGTTGCTTAAGAACTCAACCGTATTGACCCATAGCTCTTCTGAGGCCCAACAGGTAGATCATTTCACTTTATGAAAACCCATGAACAGCTTTTGGCAATAATTTCTAATGACTTCATTTGATTCTGACACATAATGTCCTGACCCCAGCATCTGGGCCCATCTGTGAGAATGGCAGGGAGCCTTCAAACATGGTGGCAGGCCACCGGCCCTGAGCAGTCTGGCACAGGTAGGAGAAAGAAGAAAGGTTGGTGAAGCAGAGCTGGCAGAATACTGCTGTATCCAAGCCAGCACATCGCAGCAGCTTGATCACTCCTCGAATCTGCCTATCCCTGCTTTCATGTGTGGCCACTGACAGTCTGGGACAAATAAAATAAAATAATGTAAAATGAAATGTAGTAAAAGCTATTAAAGGAATTAAAAATGGCCTAAAGATAGATTGGGTTAGGATTGGGAACTGAAGGAAAAAGAAAGACATCTTAAAATATAATTCTCATGGTCATGAATGCCAGAGCTAAATTGTAACTTACAGAGAAATCTTCCAATTCTATAGTTGACAAAACTGAGGTCCATAAGAAGTGGTTTATTTATTTATTGCTCACAAAATGCATTGAACCCTCTATCTCTTCCCTTTTACTATATGGTGAGTGACAATAAGAGAGATTATTGGTTTTATTTAAGGATATATATCCCCAGCATCTAGAACAATGCCTGAAAACTAGAAGCCATGTATCAAATGTAAATAAATCTCAGGTTTTTGCTGAAGTTAGTACAACATATTTTTAAGAGCTCTGAATTTAGAATCAAAAACAATTATGAATGCTTATTTCTATCTACCAGACATGAAACTCTGGGCTAGTTAGGGTTTTGATTGAATGGAGAAGGAACAAAGTCCTGGTTGCCAATTTGCATTTTATCATGTCTTTCAAGGAAGTAAGAGAGGAAGGACAAAAGGAAGCAAAGGAGGAAAGAAGGAGGAAAACAAGAAGGGGCAGGTTAGAGAAAGGAAAGGAAATGGGAGAAAAAAGAGACAGAGGATTTAAAAGGGAGGGAAAAAAGGAAGAGGATGAGAAAAATTAAAAAGAAAAGAGAAGCCAATGAAAAGATGCTCAATATCAGCAGCCATTGGAGAAATCCAAATTAAAACCACGTGATACCACTTTACATACATTGCAGAGGCTATTATTAAAAAAAAAAAATCAAAGAAACAAAAACAGAAAAAATATCCACTGCTGGGGAGAATGTGGAGAAATTGTGTGTGCTGTCACTCAGAATGTAAACTGGTGTAGCCATTGTGGACAACATTTTGGTGATTCCTCAAAAAGTTAAACATACAATTATCATATGATTCATCAGTTCCACTTCTAGGTATATATACAAAATAATTGGTAACAGGGACTCAACTCAATACCAGTGTCTTTAATAGGATTATTTGCAATAACCAAAAGATGGAAACAACACAAATGTTCATTGACAGATGAAGAGATAAACAAAATGTGTGATGTACATAAGCTGGAATGTTCTTCAACCTTAAAAAGTAATGAAATTTTCATGATAATGTGAGAAAAAGCAATGTATACATGTATGTGTAACTGGGTCACCATGCTGTATGGTAGAAAAAAAAAATAACGTAACAGGGAAATTGAAAAAAATTTTTAAAGTAATGAAATTTTAATGTAAGTAATAAAATTTTAAGGTTTGTAGACAAACCTTGGATATATTACGTCAAGTATAATAAATCAGATATGAAAGGGCACATATTATATGATTTCATTTACATAAGCTACCTAAAATAGGCACATTCACAGACACGTAAAGTAGAACAGGGGGCTAGAGGGAAAGGGGTCGGAAATTATTGCTTAATGGGTACAGAGTTTCTGTTTGAGATGAGGAAACATTTTGGAAATTGATAGAGGTGATGGTTGCAAATGGCATGAAAATACTTATTGTCACTGAATTCTACACTTAAAAATGACTAAAATGATCAATTTTGTTATTTGTATTTACCACAATAACAAAACAAAGATGGAAGGAAGGAGGGAAGGAGGGAAGGAGGGAGGGAAGGAAGGGAGAAGGAGCTATCCTCCAGTTGGCCCTAGGGAACTCTCATATCCCTACATTATGAGACAAAGTAATTCATGAAATGGGACTGGCTAGCCATAGAACTGATTAATAGCAACTCTGTGGTCTTACGCTGTACATTTTTATCATGAGATCAGATTAATTATCTCCTTTCCAAATAAAGTTGTTGTTGTTTTCATTCAACCTAAGGCTCAACATAGATTGATCTACTCTCAATGAAGCAATTCATATGACAGATGAGAGAACGCCCCTGACTTTCTTGGAAATACCAGTTATGAAGGTGCTTGGATGATCTCTCTACACATATGTAGTATTAGAATAAACAGACCCAGTTGCCTTCCTCACCAACAAAGTGACAGAATGGAACGCAATAGCCAAGACATGGAAACAACCTAAATGCCCATCAACAGAGGAGTGGATAAAGAAAATGTGGTACATATACACAATGGAATATTACTCAGCCATTAAAAGGAAAGAAATAATGGCATTTGCGGCCACATGGATGGACATAGAAATTATCATACTAAATGCAGTCAGTCAGACAATAAGACACTAACATCAAATGCTATCACTTACATGTGGAATCTAAATAAAGACACAATGAACTTCTTTGCAGACAGATACTGACTCACAGACTTTGAAAAACTCATGGTTTCCAAAGGAGACAGGTTGGGGGTGGGGGGATGCACTGAGGGTTTGAGATGGAAATGCTGTAAAATTTGGTTGCAATGATTGTTATACACCTATAAGTGTAATAAAATTCATTAAGTAATTAAAAAAAGCAAAGCTGGCATAAAACTTCCTTATTTATAAACTTCCCTCTTTTTCTCAGTGTCTAATAATAGGATATATATATTTACTGATTTATAATGCATAAAAGGTAAAACTAACTTAATAAATACTGCATGCATATATGTGTGTGCATATATATATGTGCATACATATATACATATACATATATATATATAAAACATACATTGGACACATACATGAAATGCATTTCCTCCCTTTCATATCTCTTTTAAGCAAGAATTCATATGAAAGAAAAACTTAAATGGTCACAATACAGCTTGCCCATTTGGAGGATCCTTGCAGAGACTAAATTTTTTTATTCCCAAGTAAAGGTAGATCTACTTTATGTAGAAGAAAAAAACTACATGTAAACCACCCTATTTGTTATCATGACAACAAACAATGGTGAATAGGTATTTTAGCATTTGAGGCCACTTCAAAAGCACAGGAGAGTTTTTCAGATGGAGCAAAACTATTTCCCAAATGCCAACTACTGTATGAAATATCCAGAGGATAAAAATTCCCATTTATCAATATGATAGAACTCTTAAAATATCAATAGATTCCTCTGATAGGAGAACAACTTATCACTACCGAAATTTACATGTTAGGAAAATATCTGGAAACAGAATAGTTCCTGAGGACGTGTTATGATCCTACGGAGCTCAGTAATAGAGCATTTATAGAAACAAATTCAGGTAACCCTAAATTAAGATCTCACATAACCCTTTTATGAGTTTGTGACCTTGAAAGTCATTTAATCTTTGAAGCTCTGAAGGGTTGCTGTCAGGATTGGAGAAAATTTAAAACACCTAGCAGACTCTATGACACTCAATAGTCAATAATTATTCAGAGACAGCAGCAGGACTTGGAGGACCTGAAGGAAGGAAGCAGCCCTGGAGAAAGAAGAGCACAGAGAATAAGAGGCCAGAACATGCAGAGAGATGGACTAAAGACACCTGATGAGAAGTTCCCTTTATTTCCTATTGTCATCAAGGCCATCCCTGAAAGAAACATGAGTGTTCAGAGCGAACCTACAAAATCTTGTCAACCCCAACACTCTTCAGCTCACTCACTCAGGTTCATAGGTCACACTATAATAACAAGCTTCAATTTAAGCTTTAATTGGTAGTTAATATTTGGGATTTACTCCAGTAGCCACTAGCAGGTATTATTAAAGCAAAATGTCATTTAGTGACAGGGATGGGCTCGTGAGTTTCTGTTGCTAAAACAGAAAGAAGCATAAGAATCAATTTTCCATAAAATGGAGATAAGTTGTTATCTACAAGTTGATCAGAATGTGTTTTAGGAGACTGTCCATGAGCTAAATAGAAAATAGTGAGCATACACAGGAATCCATTATCAAAATAATTCAAGGTCAGACACATAGCCACTAGCTCTTTCCAAAACAAAATTTAAAAAACAAAATTTACAAAAGAACAAAACAAAAAAACAGTAGATCCAACAACCATTATTTGGAAATATTAGATAACAGCCTCAGGATTAGGAGTTTGGATGTTATCATTAGGTAAACATGAGTCAAGATAGCAAGTATAACATTTATGACTTGCTATCATTTCAGTCTAGAAAAAATTGCCGAACTCAACTATCAGTGAACTCATCTGCAAAACGGAGGTCATTGTAGTTTTAAATCATATAGGATCATCATGGAAATAAAATTTTAAAATGTAGAAAAAATAATGTAGAACACAGACTGCACACATTAAAGGCTCAATAACTGATAGCTGTTATTCTCATATGCCTATCAGCACTGAATACTTATAAGCATAAATATAACTTACTTATACTGCATTAAAACAGCAAAAATATAATGAAATGTACTAAGCTCAGACCAGGAACAAAAATAAACCACTTTTCTTTTTATAGCCATGGTCTTACTCATCTCTTAATGAAAGTTTGGTACATTCTCATAAGATGTCATTCATAAACCTAATTTGAAGCAAATACTTGAATGCTTTACTCCTTCATATTAACTTTGAAAAATTAAATGTTCTCCCAAAATTGACATTTTTATTTATAAAAATACACAAAGGAAGTGTATCTAAAATTAGCCTTCTAAGACCTCATTTCACTTTCTGAATAGCCTGACAATTACTATTGTTTCTTGAGAAGCATGATTACTCCCAAGTTGTTCACACACTTAAACAGATAACATTGCCATAAAATCAGAGAACATCCTCAGTCAAGGGTATGAAGATAAAAGACCTCTCTTGGGAGAGATGACTATTGAGCAGTGTTCCTGGCTGTATAACGGTGCTCTTCAAATTTAAGAAAATGATTCCCAATACTTAGGTTTACTAACTGCAATAAAATAGAAGAAACTCCAGGGTTCCATTTACCTAGAAAGTTATAAAACAAACGAATGGGAAAAAAAAAATGTCTTCTGGCCAGGTTGTCAGGAACTATGTAAGGAGTGAGAAGTGAAAAGCCCAGCTGGAGAATTTAACAAAAAGGAGTCTGAAAGTTAAAGAAAATACACAGAAATAGAACTGTCATTTTACAGTAAATAATGTTATTTTGTTTTTGTACAAATGGTAACCACAAATTTTGATAAGCTCAAAAAGTTTAAAAAATGAAATTATAATTACCTCACCAGAAAAACTGCATACTCCAACACTTTCAACATTATTCCACACATTTCTTATATTCAATCTCCATGCAGATTCATGTGTATAATTTTAAGCACAGAGGACTATGTCATATATGCTATCTTGTGGTCAGTTTTTTTTTTTTAAATAATAGTCATCATGAATATATTTAGGTCAACAAATAGAGCTTTGTGTAATAATTTTAAATGACAGCATCATATGACCTTGCATTGCCAAATTTACTTGTAAATTTCCTACTAAGCAAATGTGAGTCATATTCATTTTTGTGATATCAGAAATTGTACTAGGTTAAGAGTGTGTATACCTCCTTACACTGGTGTAATTATTTCCTTGAATTAAAGAGCAGCCATGGTTTTATAAGGTGAATAGAGGCAAAACAGAAACAAGTTACCTAAATTCTAATCCCAGTTTTAGTTTTATTCATTGCCCACATGGCTATCCCAGTTTATATACTGATAAGATAGCAAAATTGAGAACAATCTCTAAAGCTTTCACCAGCTTTGACTTCTAGGAGTACAAACAGAGGAGGGTGGAAACAGGAATAACTTGAAAGTAACTGATACACAACACAAGAAAGATGTGAAATGTAAACTCACCTGTCCTAGTTACCAACGAAGCATCCAAGAAGCTGTCATTATCTCATTAAACACAATGACATTTCAGTGAAATATACTGAGTAAGTACTATAGCCATTTGTTAAGTGGGGAAATCAAGGCACAGAAGTGAAAAAACTTTAAATTATGTTGTCACCAGGGTCAAAGCTGTGGCTGAAGCTAGACTTCAAGTCTGATCTAGGATTTTAATTGCCACGAAATTTTAAATATATGTGCTAAGTTGAAGTCAAACTGTATAACAGTTCAAAGGGGAATGAATATGTAATTTAGAAAAGTGATGAAATCCAAGTGGAAAACATAAAGAGTAATTAAAGAAAAAAAGTTATTGAAATCAAACACATGTATGCATATGCAAGTTAATCAAAGAAAACCAGTGCCAAATACCAATTTTAGCTTCCTAAGTTTTCAAAATTTGTTTTTAAAAATGTATAGATGTTTAATATACCTGAATACAGGTATCTCATGAAGTCAATAATTGCTAACAGGTATGGAGGAGAGCCTTGGTAGATTAAACTTTATACTTAACAGTACATATTCTCCTCTGTTCTATCCTAGCTGGAGAGAGGATGAATCAAGGAAGATGGATGTGCTTTCCTGGGTTTTGTAGAATCGTTTGAAGTAAAAACATAATTAATCTGGGCACTGATTAAATTATCTGTTAAGTTACTGAAAATATATAAAGTTGTATGCTTATTATGACCTGTAAACACGCCTAATCCATTTAATATATTTCAATAAAAACCTTTAGGGGAAAAAAAATGTATACATGGAGGTTTGATCATTTAGCAAGGAAATATGTACTCATCTATCTATCTATGTATATATATACACACAATGGCTATACATATATATTACTTTAATCAATTATTTCCAAATATGAAAATTACCTTAAAGAAATATTCATAAATGCACATGCATGTTCATATTAAAAATGGAAAAAGCAAACAGTCTAAATTCCTATAACGGATCACTGAGTAAAATGTGGATGACCAAATAACATGGCCCATTAAAAATCAAGAGCTTGGGGTTAGCAGATGCAATCAATTGCTCTTGGAATGGATTTACAATGAGATCCTTCTGTGGAGCATTGAGAACTATGTCTCTAGATATTTACATCGCAACACAACAATGGGAGGAAAAAGTGTGTATACATGTATGTGTAACTTGGTCCCCATGCTGTATAGCGGAAAAAAAATTTTTTTAAAGTCAAATTTTAAAAAATCAAGATTACATATATTTTTAGCAACATTAGTAAATACTTGAAAGTAATTTTAAAAGATCATAGGGTAGTACAGCTCAAATTTGCAAAATATAGCTATATCTAAATCAAGTAAACAATTTCCTATAGAAAATATGTGCATTAAAATTACTTTTTAAACCTCTTTTCTACATTTCCCAAAGTTCTACAATTTACACATGTTAAGTATAATAAAAAAGATAATAACCAATATTTTTTTAGCCCCATTGTCATTAGTGGAACATGGGAAGCAAAAATCTTGCTGTCCTAACACAGACACTCTGCAGTTGACTTAAAACAGTCACTTCATCACAATTAACAAATCTAAACTCAAGCAATTTTAATTCTGACTCAGGATCACGAAATTGTCCATATGATCAAGTCTTCTTGCAGTAGATATTGAATATTTCAAAGGATGCTCCCTTTCTGATTTCCTTCAATGTAGTAATGACAAAAAATTATATTTTTAATGTAATGTGGATGGTCAAAACCTTTAGAATATTGCCTCCAATAAGCCTAACTAAGGTCCATGGGAAATACAAGGGGTCTGCCCTAACCAGGAAATTACTTAATGTACAGACTCCTAAACACCACTGCTTCTTGGTCTCCTCCATATGTTGCATGAATCCCTATTAAAAATTTCCCCAGATCATCCCTTAAGGTGTAACTGTATCATCTTTGAGTTGCATCTTTTAAAATTATCATCAGGGGTAGGATACCACTGAAAATGAAGAATATGGAAACATTTATCATTCAACATTTATTAAGACTTCAGATTTAATTTGCCAGACTCCAGGTGAAGTCTTGGTTTGCCCAGGTCTTATGTTTTTTGGAATTCAACACTTTTATAATCCCCATCTGCTTATATTATCCATAACTCAATAAGATTTTATATTACTATTCAATTTATTCATACTAACTAATCTTGATATTTTCCTTCATACAATAAATTCCCATTTAATTATTTATAGCAGTGTTTTTAGGAGTTAGAGTGCAGTTCTCATTATTCTCCCTACCCATCAGTCAATTCACAATGCAATTTTACAATTTTATCCTCTACTATCACACATAAATAACATTACCAATTAATCATGATGAAACAGGAATCTCTCATCAATCTGCTGCTTAATAAAAACCCACTGAAGAAAAATTCCCTATCCTCTCACTAGATGACATTTACTCCTACTTTTACAGCAACAGACATTTTGGGAGAAATTAAGTGTTAGCATATTTTGGAGACTGACATGTGAACAAGACCAATGTAGGACACATCCAGGAACAATCTCAACATAATGATGCATGAGACATTCAAGGTGTCTTTAGTAAAATATTTAGAAAGGCAAACTATTTTATACTAATATCTTATACTAATATTAAGTATTTATAAGTAGAATATTTGACATAGACAAAACATTGAAATTACCCAATCCAACATCATTCCTTATTCACCACAAGCAGAACTATCCTATGCTCAACACAAGACAGACCTAAGGCTAACTTATAAAAGGAAGGAGATTGATTTCAAAGCCTCTAGTAAGAAAGTTTCTTCAAGCACTAGACAAAAATGGAATAAACTCAACTATAGAAATATTCAGCATGAATTAAAATGAGTAACATCAGAGATGCTATAGGAGAGCACTGTATTCATGTATCCTAATCTTTAAGATTTTCTATGATGGTAACACCTCTGCATTGAGAGCTGGGGTCTATATTCCCTCTCCTTGATTGTGAATAAAACTGAGCAAGTCTAAGATAGATATTAAGCTATGCTACTTCCAAGATAAAGTTAGAAAAGGTGATAGAATTTCTCCCTTTTTCTCCCTCCCTCTCTTCCATACCCCTGCCCCTGCCACCCTGAGTGTGGGCATGGAGTAGATGTTCTTTGGAAATCTGAGCTGCCATGTAACGAGTCTCACTACCTTGAAGATTTCATGCTGGAAAGAACATTCAGGGACCACACTGAGATAAAGATGTGTGAAGAAACCCAGTTCAGCCCCCAGCAGTTATAGTACTCCCTACTCAGGCATAAACATGAGTGTAAATGGGTGAGCATTCCTATGATGAGAGCCCCCAGCCTCTGCTATGAAGCTGAGTGGAACAGAAGTCTAATCTCTGCCCCAAATGCAGGTGTACAGGCAAATTAAAATGCTGTTTTCACTAACTTTGGGCTTATTAAAAATTCTTTGAATATGGACCAGAGAGGTCTATACAATAGGTTGAATGTTTGAGTTTACGATGTTCAAGAACCAATCTAAAATACATAATTTGGGCTATTTTAGTGAAAAGTTGCTTCCTGATTTATTTTGTGTATTAAGGATGCTAGAATCTATCATTTATCCTAAATAAATTCATAGAAAACACATTCTGCCTTCCTAATCAAGATAGAGGAAGGAGATGCCATGTCTAGCTCATGCATCTCGGCGCTTGTTATCTAGAACACGCAATGTATTGCTGGGAAATAGAAGTAGATTAACAGAAACTGGTGGCTTTCTCTACTGGATTGCTACATGTCCACAAATAGATGCATAACCTGTCTGAGCCTCAGTTTCCTCACCAGAAACCTAAGGATAAAAGTGCCTGCCTTGCTTTCTTTTGAAGATTATCGTCAAAATACTTTTAAATCTCTATATTCACATAAAGTTCAAAATTTATATTTACATGTGATTTTTTGTTTTAATTAGCTCAGAGAAACATGATTCTTAACTATTAAAATTATTTCTATAATTTCAATTGGCAAATATGTAATAATTGCTAATGGTAAATGATACAAAGTGCATTTCCTAAGAAATGTTGGACTCATAGTCCATAGTATTTGATTATGACATTATGACAAAAGACTATATTAGTTTTCTAATATAGTGAAGGACCTTTTGAAAAAGCCTATTTTTATTACTTGCTGAGTTTCATTGTTGACTTACATCCTGCAGCGCCTTTACAACACCTGCAAAAGTAATTATGGAAGCCATCTGGAATAAGAGCAGAGGGGCACAACTGGTACTGTGATAGATGGCATGTCAGAGGCACAATGATATTAACAAACACACTCTCATTAAGAGAGGGAGGAAAGAGATGTATCTGAAGGAAATCACGATTGTTCCCTACAAGGCACCATGGAGTCATATGAGAATACACTGCTAGAACAGCAAAGTTTTCATCTCTTTTGCTCCTTTTAATCACCAAACTGGGACACTGAATGCATTCATCATGGGAAGCAATTCAGTCTAATGAACTGAGTAGGACTGCACATCAGCCAGTCACCTTGGACAAATTATCTCATGTCTTCAGAATACTGGAATCATTGGGAAAATCTGTAATTTCACCACCAGCTGACCCCAAAAGGTCACAGTATTATTTGTGAAAGACGATGAAATATTAAGCTAAAACTTGTGGCTGGGAAAATAAAAGAAAAAAAAAATTCAAAATTCAGAATCTTTTCAAACATGTACTAGCTACTAACTTCCACTTAGGGAGAATACTTTTGCCTATGCAATAATCAGTTCCAAAGTAACCTTCCATATTTTCTTTCCTATCAGAATCTTCTCATTTGATTAATTACTTCACAGAAGTTTGTTGTGGTTTTCCCTGAGCACTGTGAAAACACAGAAGGAGCAGCTATTTTCTTACATCAGAAATATATCTTTATTTGGGCTGGTGACAGCCTTGCTCAGCAAGCTAAAAATACTGTCGAAGCTGCATTTCAAGTCATCACAAGCCTGGATCCCTTCCATCCAGTAGAAAGAACTGTAGATGAGAGACTTTTAGCCAAGGTAAACTTTATCCCTACTTCTAGTTCACAATGTGTGCTCAAATGCCTGGGTTATTGGCTGAATTTATTAGTTAGAAATTTTGCAGTCTTAATTCTCATTAGCATTTGATTTGAGGCTGCTGCTGAAAACTAGTTTTGCTTTCTTTACTTCAGGACTGCTTCTTCTTTTGACCTCTCACAACCAGATGACTCTGTAGGACTTCTTTGATTCCCCAAACCCAATGCACACCTATGACACAAAGAAATTCAGGGTAAGACCTAAATGTTAATTTCTTGTTCTAGTGTCGATTTGATATGGCAAAGTCACAAGCCAGCATAACACTAAATCATGGAATGTTTAATCAAAGGTGAATGATTTAGGGGGACTACAGTGAAGACCTGTGGCTTTTAACATCTTTTAACCCAGAATTTGTAAGCTTAAATACCCACAGAGACCAGAAAGATAGCACAAAATAATGACATTACACTGTTTGCAGATGACATGATATTGTACCTTGAAAATCCTAAAGACACCACCAGAAAACAGAGCTTACCAATGAATTTGGCTAAGTTTCAGAACACAAAATTAATACACACAAATTGATTGCATTTCTATATACTAACAATGAAAGATCAGAAATACAAGTTAGGGAAACAATCCCATTTATCATTGCATGAAAAGAATACAATGCCTAGGAATAAACCTACCTAAAAAGACAAAATACCTGTAATCTGAAAACTGTAAGAGGCTGATAGAAGAAATCAGAGATGGGAAGATATACCACATTCTTGTATTAGGAAGAACCAATATTGTCAAAATGCATGTACTACCCAAGGCAGTCTATAGATTCAACACAATCCCTACCCAAATTACTGATGAGATTTTTCACAGAACTAGATCAAAAAAAATTTAATTGGTATGGAAACACAAAAGATTCCAAACAGCCAAAGTAATCCTGGAAAAGAAGAGTGGAGCTGAAGGAATCAGTCTCCCTTAATTCAGACTATACTACAAAACAGTAGGGTGCTGGCACAAAACCAGAAATATAGATCAATGGAACAGGATAGAAAGCCCAGAAATAAACCCAAGCACCTATAGCCAATTAATCTATGACAGAGGAGGCAAGAATATACATTGGAGAAAGGAGGATTGTCACTTCAATAAGCGGTGCTGGGAAAATTGGAGGGCTACATGCCAAAAAAAAAAAAGAAAAGAAATTAAAACATTCTCTAACACCATACACAGAAACAAAACAAACTCAAAATGGATTAAAGCACTAAATAAAAGACTGGATACTATAAAACTCTTAGAAGAAAACAGGCTGAACACTCTCTGACATCAACTATAGCATTATCTTCTCAGACCCAGCTTCTAGAGTAATGACAATAAAAACAAAAATAATCAAATGGGGGTGTTCCTGCAGTGGCTCAGTGGGTTGTGCCAACCAGTATCCATGACGATGAAGGTTTGATCCCTGGCCTGGCTTAGTGGGTTAAAGGATCCAATGTTGCCATGAGCTTTGGTGTAGGTCACAGATGCATCTCAAATCCCATGTTACAGTGGTTGTGGTGTGGTCCAGCAGCTTCAGCTCCAATTTGTCCCCTAGCCTGGGAAATTCCATATTTCATAGGTGTGACACTAAAAAGTAAGCAAACAAAAACAACTGAGACCTAATTAAACTTAAAAGTTTTTGCAACAGCAAAGGAAACTATAAACAAAAAAATAACCCACAGAAAGAGAGAAAATATTTTCAAATGAAGCAAATGATAAGGGACTAATCTCCAAAATATATAAACATCAACTGCAGCTCAGTATCAAAAACAAAAACAAATAAAAAATGGGCAGAAGATGTAAATAGACAGTTCTCCAAAAAGATATAATGATGGCATAAATCACATGAAAAGAAGCTCAAATCACTAATTATTTGAGAAATGCAAATCAAAACTACTATGAGGTACCACCTTACACAAGCTAGAATGCCATCATCAAAACATCTACAAATAATAAATGTTGGAGAGGGTGTGGAGAAAAATGAACCCTTTTACACTGTTGGTTGGAATGAACATTGATGCAACCAGTATGGAAAACAGTATGGAGATCCCTCAAAAAGTAAAAGTAAAACTGCCGTATGATCCGGCAATCCCACTCCTGGGCATTTATCCAGAGAAAAACCATAATTCAAAAAGATACATGCACCCCAGTGTTCACTGGAGCACTAATTACAATAGCCAAGACATGGAAGTAACCTAAATGTCCATCGACAGAAGAATAGATAAGGAAGATGTGGTATGTATATACAATGGAATATTTCTCAGGCATGAAAGAATGAAATAATGCCATTTGTAGCAACATGGATGGACCTAAAAGCTATCATACTAAGTGAAGTTAGTCAGACAGTTAAAGACAGATATCACTTATATGTGGAATCAAAAAAAAAAAAAAGGAATACAAATGACCATATTTGCATAACAGACTCACAGAATTTGAAAATCTTATGGTTACCAAAGAGGACAGGTGGTGGGGTGGGAGGGATGGACTGGGGGTTTGGGATTGGCATATGAACACTGAGGTTCATGGAATGATTGGCTAATGGGGACCTGCTGTACAGCACAGAGAACTCTACCCAGTATTCTGTGATAATATATGTAGGAAAAGAATCTGAGAAAGAATAGATATGTATATATGTGTGACTGGGTCACTTTGTTGTGCAGCAGAAATTATTATCACAACCTGGCAAATTAACTACATTTCAATAGAACTTAAAACAAAGACTCAAAGAAGCATCTGACAGAAGTGCCTTTTAAAACACAATCTCAGCCAATAAAAAAGTCATAGAAAACACACCTGCAAGTCACCTATGTGCTTTTTTTTTTTTCCTGCCTGTTGCCCCCCTCAGTGTGATTGATAGCAAGAAAGGCCACACAATGATTCAGCATGCTCACTCCAAATAGAATGCATCCCCTGACTCAGTTTATTCCTTTAGCTCTTTCTAGGTCACCACAAGTAGAACCAGTGATGTCTCTATCTGTGGGCTCAGAATTGTACTATATGTGAGATGACTGGGATTGAGGTAAAGAAGGCTTAAGTATCTTTAGCTTTCCTTCTTATACTTTTCCCCAAATCCACTGCATATTGTGTAAAGTTCCAGCCACCTTCTTTATTGGCCTGACAATAATGCAGGACCCAAAGCTGACATTTGGACTCCTATTTTTCCCAGGAAAAATCCTTGTCATCCATAGCCTTCAGTATTGGCTTTTAAGTTCTTCATATTTCTCTCCAGTCTACACCAAACCCCTAAAGTGCTTCTGTACCCAAGACCTTAAAAATTATACTCTGAACTCTCTCCCACCTAACCTGACCCATTATTCCTATTTCTTAAGAAGGAGTTTTTATTGGTAGTTTTAGAAATGTTACTCAACTGCTGTCATCGAAATGCATAAGACACTTTCTTACACTCCCTTAACAAAGAGAAAGATTTAGTGCAAACTTTCCTATAAAAAGAATCTCTCAACAAATAGACTCCATAGATAGATTTATAAAATGTCTCTGTGTGGTCTTGTTGCAGATGAGAAAATGCTCCAAGAATCTTATTTAAAGCTCTGATTAATATACCAGAACAGGAGTTCCCGTCGTGGCGCAGTGGTTAACGAATCCGACTAGGAACCGTGAGGTTGCGGGTTCGGTCCCTGTCCTTGCTCAGTGGGTTAAGGATCCGGCGTGGCCGTGAGCTGTGGTGTAGGTTGCAGACGCGGCTTGGATCCTGCGTTGCTGTGGCTCTGGCGTAGGCTGGTGGCTACAGCTCCGATTCCACCCCTAGCCTGGGAACTTCCATATGCCACAGGAGTGGCCCAAGAAATAGCAAAAAGACAAAAAATATATATATATACCAGAACACATTTTTGGTGTTTTAATTACACTAGACAAAGCAGAAAATAACTTTGTTTCTTTTTCTTCCAATGAATTTTTCTTAGGCACCTACATGAAATACAGTCAATATTCTAATATATGCCGCATATAGAAGAAAAGTAAACCTCAGTATTGCCTTCAAAGAGCAATTGTGGAACTCCCAAAATGCACTTGAGGCCATAAGGCAAACACCTGTGAAACAACAACACAGAATGTATGGCAAAATCTAATCCCAGTTTTAGCACTACTGAGTTCATACTGAAACAAATGTGCTACATAAGTGACTTCTCAATCTCATAGCAACCTGGCAATATAGTGCTTATTGTCACACTTGTATAGAATTCTCAGTTCCAAGTCATACAGCTGGCAAATGACACAACCAAGGATGTCTGTCTTAAAAGCTGGTCCTGCTTCTACTGAGCCAGCGAATCGATTTTTTTTGCAATAAATTAGTATACCTTGCGTATATTTCAGTAACGAAAAGAACAAAACCCCATCTTCATGAATTCTGATTCAAACAAAGATGGCGCAGGAGTGTTTTCAAGGGGCCACAAATTATTATGATGAAAAGCTAAGATAAATCATCACACTAAAGCATTTAACCAGTATATGGCCCAAAATATAAAAGGCAATTATTGTTAGAAAAGTTTTCAGAAGGTGGCAATTTGTAGGAGGTGAGCTGAAATAAAACAATTTGCCTCTAAAACTAGTTTTGCTATCCAGAAAAGCTTAACTTGCACTTAAACTTCTTCGAAGTCACAAAATTAGTTCCATTCTTCTCTTTATCAAATTCTGTTTTATTAAAAAAGATAATGCTCCTGTATAATAGAGATATAGCTCAGCTTACAACTGGTTTTTATATACAACATTTTATTTGAACACGAAAACAACCTGAGGATGAGGATGAGGTGTTGTACAGGTGAGGCATTTCATTTTGCAAGGCGACAACTGAAACCCGGAG
The DNA here is from genome assembly GCF_054392235.1 of Sus scrofa. Classification (NCBI taxonomy): domain Eukaryota; kingdom Metazoa; phylum Chordata; class Mammalia; order Artiodactyla; family Suidae; genus Sus; species Sus scrofa. Next base: position 141,665,503 of record NC_139396.1, on the reverse strand, counting down.
TGGTTACATAACTTACTGAAGCTCACATAACTGGCTAGTGAGGCAAACCAGTTCTCACTTCTTCACCATACAACTCTGGATTAGTAGCTTCACACCACTGTAACTTCAAGTCACTGAGTCTCTTCAGCAAATTAATATATCTGATCAATCATTCATGAAGCTACTTATTGAACAGGGTGCAAAAGGTAGAAATATATTTAAATTAATCAGTTCTCTGAGGAGCACTATAAAAGCTCACATACCAGATACAACTCAACCCACATTATCTTAAATAGTTCTGCAAGTGAATTATTCAGACTAGGACATCTATGCCATTAGGTTTTGGTGAAATGCAAATTGACACATTTCTTCTTAAACTAGTTGTTCAAAATATTATCACACATTTTTTCCCCAATGTAACGTACTTATACATTTCAAGCCCTAACTGGGTGAAGGTATCAGGAAAGTTCATTTTAGCAAAGGAAAAATCTCAAATTGGCTTGTTGCTCTCCACAAAACTACACTTTGGGGACTATGCTTTCAACATGTCATTTTAGAATTAAAAAAAAAAAAAAAGAAAAAAGAAAAGAAACTAAAGAGTGGCACTTCACAGATGGTTACAGAGCAGAAAGAGGAGCTGAAATAGGTGCCTGGTGGTGTTATCAATGAAGAGCATATGTTCGCAGGTGAGCTTGGATCTGAGGTTTAAATTCCCAAAGTAACATGATCCTCTGCAGTAGAGAAAAGACTGTTACCAGATAGTCTTGTAGAATCACTGAACACCAAACTAATTAGACATGAGAATCAGCTTCAATCTGCGTGAAGAGGCAAAAAGAAACCAGAAATTTAGAAAAAAAAATCATTACTGATTTAATATTTCTAGAAAATCTGGAAAATGGGAATTCAAATACTAGAATATTTGAAAACAATTTTCCAAAAGGAGAATATATTAGAGATTAGGAAGTGGAGAAAAAAATCCCCATTCTGGAGTCTTTAAAATCTATTTCTTATTTTTAAATCACAATATTTGGTCTTTGCCCTCCTTTTCTGACACAGAGCTTCTAAAAATCATTAGAGTTCATGTGATGAGAGGGATGCAAAAGATGTCTTTCGTTATGTTAATGAGTTGACTTCTGGAAAGCCATCAGGTAACCTCAGGCTAGCTGGGGGCTGGGTGCCAGAGGAACCAGACTTTGACTAGAAAGTTAGAACTTTTAATCCCACTTCCTTGACCTCCAGGGAGGGAACTATGGTTGGAGATTGAGCTCACCCACTAGTGGCAGATGATTTAATCAATTATGCCTTCTTCTCAGGACTACAAGAAAATGCAAGGCCTCTGAGGCCCAGCCTTTGGCATCCACATGTTGCCACTTTGGCCAAATCCTCTTGGTCAAATCAAGCTACAACTTTGATTCTTAATAGAAGACCTACAAATTCATATTGAAAAGGAAGCACACAGGGGAATGTCTTACTCATCATTACAATCTACCACACATCTTGTTAATTCTAGTCTTTGATTTATCCATAACAGGACATGCAAACTGTCTACTTTTCTCCTTAACTGCCCCATGTGCTCACTTTCTAAAGCTGCTTGCCTACTTATAGATGACAGCCCTGCTAAATTGAAAAAAGTATAACTTGAACCAGCAACTTGAACCGGTAAAACTATTTCAAAATGATCAAATGATGACCTTAGTCTCTTGAACAAGATCCAACCAGAGCAAAATTATCTATTTGTGATTCAGAAGAAGCAACTACACAAATTCAGCAAGGGGGTTCACAGCTTCACGGCAGTGCAGATGAGAACAGTGGAGTAAATCATGAGACTTACTATCAGCCAGGGCTTAATCATGGAGGTAGAGCACTTTATTACGGAATAAGAGATGGATAATGGTCATTAGATATTATTAAACATAGGAGATGGTGGGGAAGTGAAGCCTAAAGCTGGGGGGAGTTCAGTGGATCAAGGAAAGAATCACTAATTAGTCCCTGAAACAAATAATGTGAGTGGATAAGTTGAAATTTGTAGGGAAATTTTAGAAGCCAAGCATCCCTAGGAGGCGAATGGGACTGTGGTGGGACTGATGAAGATGAGTAGAGGGAGATAATATTTCCCAATGGCTAATGCTTCATGAATCTTCACCGATCCATTGGTTGACAGTGTGGGGACTGCTGTTTGTCTACAGGAAGTTGGGGAGACAGAATGAACATGGAGAGGAGGAAAATAAGAAGCTCATACCTGCAGCTTACCTCAACTTTATCTTGTCACATATCTAACTGCAATGACCTCCCAAGAGTGTTGACTTGCTGTACTACTGCCTTTCAATTTGTGCATAGCTTCCCCCCCTTTTCTTTGCCCAACTCAAACACAAAATTATATAGAGAAAAATATTTGAAAGAGTGTAGCACTGAGTCTTAAGCTAACACAGCACTATCTTGTACACATTTTCTAAGTTATATTTCTGTAATAATAATATAATTTACAATAAATATGAATTACTCTTGTAGCCAGAAAAAAAAAAAGATCAAAATGAAAGGATTAATGTCTTTTCCAAAACAACACAAAGATTTTAGAGGGTTGTTCATTCCATGTTTGCTCTCTTGCATTGTCTCTAAGTCTTCGATATCTTCTCTTTCCTCTACAGATGACCCAAGTTTTTAAAAGCAGTTGTTGTGGTTAGTTTTATATGTCAGTATGACCGGGTCACAGTGCCCCAGATACATGGCCAAACATTGTTTTAAATATTTCTGTGAAAGTGACCTTTGACTGAGATTAATGTTTAAATATGTGAACTTTGAGTAAAAGAGACTACACTCCATAATGTGAGTGGGCCTTGTTCCATCAGTTGAAGGCATTAAGCGAACAAAGACTACTCTATCCTGAACACAAGTAATTCTGCCAGCAGTCTGCCTTTGTAATTGAACTACCACTTTTTCTCAATTCTCCAGCCTCACAACATACAACCTTCCTGCAGAATTTGGACTCATCAAGCCTCCACAATTGCATGAGCTAATTCTCTCTCTCTCTCTCTTTTTTTTTTTTAGAGCCACACCCACAGCATATGGAAGTTCCCAGGCTAGGGGTCAAATTGGAGCTGCAGCAGCCAGCCTATGCCACAGCCACAGCAATGTCAGATCCATAAAATCAATAATTCTCTCAATCTCTCTCTCACCACATGCAAACACACTCCCCTATACCATATTGGTTCTGTTTTCTCTGAAGAACACTAACTAATCAGTAGCCTTTTGGTTTCTTATTCTAAATCCCTTGTAAATCATTGTCACCTATTTCATACCCTTCTAACGAACAATCTGAATGTGACAAAAAGACTCTAAATCTGAGGTGTCAAATAGGGTAGATACTCAGCACATTTGGTTCTTTAAATGAAAATCTAAATAAGTTAAAATTAATTATAAATTCCTGTCTTCCCTCACACTAGTCACACTCGTAGTAACCAATGAACAAAGGTACACTCAGGTTTATATACCTTCTAAGCCTTTCCTGTTTGTGATCTTTATTCTGTACAGCTATTGTTAATCTCCAAAACAGTGTCACCTTCTATGATGCATGAGCCACTGTGTTAATAAGGAGCCTTTACTTCAACATAAGGAACAAAAATCAGATAATGAGATACAATGGCAGGTAACACATCTCTGCTGTTCTCTAGAACATATGACAATTTCATGTACTTAATGAGTGGAAAGTGTGACCTATAATGCATATTTTGCCAATGTTCAAACATTCTTTCAAAGAAGAAATCTCTAATTGCAAGTGGAAAACTAATTTTAATTATTTATAATTGCCAGCTCTCTGCCTTGGGGGGAATCATTCAGCCTTTTTTCCCCAAGTACTTTTCTGTCATTTCAATAGCAGATGCTAAGTCAGATTAAGGAGGAAAACCTACAAATAAATAGGCAAATAGCGAACCTATTTTATGACATTTATAACATCATTTTTTCTATCCTCAATCTTCAATTAAATGGTGCTTTAAAAAAAAAAAGCTTAAAGATGCTTTTTTCATTACCCAGCATTGGTTAAATGCAAAAGAGTAAAACTTTTAGAAGGGCAAAGTTCTGCTTTGACAAGTCTACCTGTAAATTGGGGTCCATGCCAGTTTTTCCTTTGATTAACCCTGCTTCCTTAGAAGATGTGGTACATATACACAATGGAATATTACTCAGCCATTAAAAGGAATGAAATACCAGCATTTTTAGCAACATGGATGGACCTAGAAATTATCATGCTAAGTGAAGTCAGCCATACAATGAGACACCAACATCACATGCTTTCACTGACATGTGCAATCTGAAAAAAGGACAGACTGAACTTCTTTGCAGAACAGATGCTGATTCACAGACATTGAAAAACTTATGGTCTCCACAGGAGACAGTTTGGGGGGTGGGGGGATGTGCTTGGGTTGTGGGAGGGAAATCCTGTGAAATTGGATTGTTATGGTCATTATATAACTACAGATGTGATAATTTGAGTAATAAAAAATTTTAAAAAAATCATTTTGAACCATATCCATGCAACAATACAAGCTAAAATGTTGGACCTCAAATACCCATGAACAGTGAGTATGGTAGACTGAGGATAAACAGATGGGTAGGGACCACAGAAATCTGAAGAGCAAATGCCCATCTGTGAAGTCCACCCTCACACAGCTCTAGCTGATTATTGGAAGAATTCAGGTCCAACGTTATCAGATTTTTCCAATTTTAAAAGAGAGTTGGGAATGCCATTATCTGATTTCCCACATTTTTAACATGTTGGCTGAGGATTCAGAATGTGTTTTAAACCATGTATGAGCCAAATAAAGTCGTTTTGATCTAAATTAGATACAAAGACTTCTAGTTTCTAATTTCAGTGAGGCATAAACTCCTAGAAATGAGATTATGACTATGTTCCTTGCAGGGCAGCTTCCACCAAAATGTGGGCACTCATTAGGCCTTTATTAATGGTAGGTAATAGTTTTCAGCACTCATTCTAGAAAAGGTCACAGTCATGGCAGCCACTGATGTAACAAAAAAACAATTATTGTGGGTCATGGTTGTGGATTTCTGCTAGGGCATCTTTGTCCCCAGGAGGCCATTTGGCATTGTCTGGGGACATTCTTGTTTATCACAACCTAGTAGAGATTGCTTTTGGCACCTAGTAGGTAGAAACCAGGAATGCCTCTGAACATTCTACAATGTATAGAGCAGTCCACACAACAGAGGATTTATGATAGGTAGACAGGTGGGTGAGAGAGAGAGAGAAAAAAGAGAGGCAGATAAACAGACACAGAGAGGCACCATGTGTATTGTAACTCAACTGCTGAGATACCCCAGTGAGAACCACCCAGTCCATAAATAGGACTGTCAAAGATAATAATAACTTATTGTTTTAGTTTTGGGGTGGTTTGTCATATAACAATGGATAATGACACCAATGTTACTGTTTTGGAAAATTCCCACGGTTGATTCTAATTAGCACAAGTAACTTCTTAATTTAATACTAATTTGTAATAAATTTAAACCCCTATATTCCCCAATATGCAACTGTGACTTACCTGATGTCCATCAATGAATAAGTCCGTGAGTAGCCAATCAGAAGACTGTACATGTGAAACTCAATTTTTATTTATTTTTTCTTTTAGGGCCCCACCTGCATCATTTAGAAGTTCCCAGTTTAGGGGTCAAAATGGAGCTGCAGCTGCCAACTTATGTCATAGCCATAATGATGCAGGATCCAAGCGACATCTGAAACCTATGTTGCAACTTGTAGCAATGCTGAATCCTTAACCCACTGAGCAAGGCCAGGGATGAAACTGGCATCCTAAGGGATATTATTTCAGATTCTTAACCCACTGGCCCACAGCGGGAACTCCTCAATTTTTATTTTAATACTATGTTTATCTTCTGTAAGGCTCTCATAGCACCAACTAGCTATAGGGATACAAGCCTAATCACAGTCATGTTTTATCACTTTGTCAAGTTCAACAGTACCATTGCAAGATGCTAGTAGCCTTTAATGAAGATGAAACCCATCATAAACTGAGATTCATAAATTTACAGATTAAACAATTAAAAAGAAGCTATTTACCAGCCAAGTTAGTTGTGCCAAGTTCTAAAAATTTAAATACTAAAATAGACATGGTCTTTCTTGCTCTTTCTAATCTCTCAGTTTACTGAGGAGGCTGCAGGGAAGTTGTGAGTGAAATGCGAAGAGTACCTGGGGGCAAATATGTTACGATTCTTGAAAAGTCTGGCATTAATTAGGGGCTCATTGTATTTGTTGGGTCATTTAAAATTCACAACTGTGCTGAGTATCGTAGTATCACGCACTAAGTTAAGCTTAGAGACATTAAACTCTATGTTGCACAAAGACCCACTACTAATAAGTGGTAAAGCCAGTACTCAACCAAATGTAGACTACGAAATTCTAAATGCAGTGTTCAGCCTTTTCAACTCTGTGCCATCCAAAAAATAACTCTTTACTCAATCCTGGCAGGAGGGCACTAACTGTCATTGGAAGTTCGACAAGGGACTTTTAAGTTCATGTATTTTGAAGAACCACAGAAAGCACATACACAAAATGAAACACAAACACACACACCATACTCCCTATGCTTGAACCAGACTGCAGTATTTCTCTGCAGAAATATTTTGGAACCAAATACTGGACTTGCAATTCAAAAGGGGCAAACTTTATTCTCACTCTATTACTTCTGTAGTAGAACAGGGGGAAATAAAGGGCTAGTAAGGAGAATGATCAACCATGTCACCCTTCAAATTCAAAAGTAGAATGAGGCACCCTAAGTTATATGGATAATAGCCTCTGACATGGCTCTGTAGACCATTCAAGGATTTTCGTATTACTTAGCCATGATGGTGAACAAAGCTATTGAAGGATATTCGTATCGGCTGAGGTCTTTTCTCTAAGGTCAAGACTATGGATTTTTGGACTTAGGCTCTCTGGAATTGTTTCATAGATCAGAGGAGGATGTTCCGTTAACACTGATACTTTTCATAGTTTCAGGCACCCACCAGAGATCACTTTAGACTGAACCATTTTTTGACCTAAGAGTAGAAAAGCCACCTTTTGTAAGAAATAGAAATCACGTCCCTTTCTAGTGACAGGGCAGCATGAGCTCTCAAGTCCCTGAGAAGTACAAAGGGAGAAAAAACAGGATAGCTGGTGGGGGGCGGGGGAGGGGAGGGTGGAACAGAGAGAAAAGGTTGATTGGCTCTGCCCCTTAAACACTCTCTTATTTCTTGATTCGCTCAAAAAATGAGGAAGTTTGATGCTATTGATTCATGAAATGTTTTCGAGGGCCTATAATGTATTAGGATCTATGCTTGATATTGAAGATATTGAAGTGTGGGGAAAAAAAGGGCAAAAACAGTTGTGGTCCTTGCCTTCAAGGAGTTGACAATGGGGGAGATGAATAATATTTTTTTTTTATAATCCAGACATGTATGGTCAATAAATCTTTGAAAAAAGAGGCAAAAATATAAAGTGGGAGAAAACAGTCTCTTCAGCAAATGATGCTGGGAAAACTGGACAGCTGCATGTAAATCAATGAAACTAGAACACATCCTCACACCATGCACAAAAGTAAACTCAAAATGGCTTAAGGACTTAAACATAAGACAAGACAATATAAAATTCCTAGAAGAGAACTTAGGGAAAGAGGACTTAGGCAAAACATTCTCTGACATCAACTATATAAATGTTTTCTTAGGTCAGTCGCCCAAAGCAATAGAAATAAAAGCAAAAATAAACCAATGGGACTTAATCAAACATCAAGCTTTTACACAGTAAAGGAAACCACAAAAAAAGACAACCTACAGAATGGGAGAAAATAGTTTCAAACTATGCAACCAACAAGGGTTTATTCTCCAAAATATACAAACAACACACACAACTCAAAAGCAAAAAAAAAAAAAAAACCCAATTGACTGAAAAATAGGCAGAAGTTCTGAATAGTCATTTCTCAAAGAAGACATACAGGTGGCCACTGGGCACATGAAAAAAATGTTCAACATCACTAATTATTACAGAAATGCAAATCAAAGCTACAATAAGGTACCAATTCATACTGGTCAGAATAGCCATAATTAGAAGACTACAAATAACAAATGTCAAAGAGGGTATGGAGAAAAGGGAACCCCTCTACACTGTTGGTGGGAATGTAAATGTGTATAACCACTATGGAAAACAGTATGGAGGTACCTCAGAAAACTAAATATGGACCTACCATATGATCCAACAGTCACACTCCTAGGCATCTATCCAGATAAAACTTTCCTTGAAAAAGACACATGAACCTGTATCTTCATTGAAGCACTATTCACAATAGCCAAGACATGGAAACAACCCAAATGTCCATTGACAAATGAGTGGATTAAGAAGATGTGGTACATACACAATGGAATACTACTCAGCCATAAAAAGAACCAAATAATGCCATTTGCAGCAACATGGATGGAACTAGAGATTTTAATACTAAGATAAGTGAGTCAGAGAGGGAAAGACAAATACCATTTGATATCACTAACATGTAGAATCTAAAATACAGCACAAATGAACCTATCTACAGAAAAGAAACAAATTCAAGAACATGGAGACAGACTTTTGGTTGCCAAGGGGAGAGAGAGGGACTCGGATGGAATGGGAGTTTGGGGTTGGTAGATGCAAACTATTGCATTTGGAGTGGATAAGAAATGAGATCCTGCTGTATAACACAGGGAACTATATCTAATCCCTGTGATGGAACATGATGGAATATAATGTGAGAAAAAGAAAGAGCTGGTTCACTTTACTGATCATCACTATGAGGAATTTTGGCTCTGAGATAGCCTTCAGAATTATCTGAGTTGGGCAGTCTGAACTTTCTATCCTTGGACCAAGCAGTTATTAGGTGCATGATGTCCCATTTAGCAAGGTGACTCTCTTCAGCCAAGGCATTTCTAAATAGGGCTGCCATTTGAGGGATTCCCAAGATAACTTGTATCCTGAAGATGAATCTAAGTAGTTCATCCAAGAGTCCACAGCATGTATGCACAGTTACAAACTATGATAAGTGCTATGAGCAAATATTATCCGAAGCTATGGACATGTATAGCAGAAGGATCTGACCTAGCTTGAGAAATAAGATAATCAAAACTTTCTCAGCAAAGATTTAAGTCAAAATTTGAAAAAATATAACTAGGTGAAGGGATGAGGGAAATGTATTCCTAGCAGAGAAATCAATACAAAGGCACCGTGACTTCAGAAACATAGCGTACTTTAGGGACTTCCCTCCAGAAATGAGACACCAGAGATGCTTGAATGTGGTATAGTGAACCTGGAGCTATTGTCAGAGACAAGACCACACAGGGCTTTGTAATGCAGGTAGAGAATTTAATTTTAAGAGAGCAAAATTCACTAAAATATATTGCATGGCAATAGGTGGGTAAGGGTTATGGGGAAAATAATAAGATCTGGTTATCATTTTACAAATGTCATGTGGGATGCTAAGGTGGGGGATGGAATGTAAGGCAGAGTTTCTCTCTGAAACCCCTAAAGCTAGATTTCAGGGGCTATATTAACATTGATAATTTGGGCACACATGAAGGCAATGAAAACTAGTAATCATGAGTATTAAGTCTCTGACGATTATCATATATTTCTCAAACCCTTATAACACAATTTTTGTCAACTGCACATCATCTTAATGAGGCTTACAAGAATTAACTGTTACCACTGCTTTTTTGAAAATAATTTCCCAAATACCTTCCTCCCTGTACTACCTTTGGAGTCTCTTTTCTAAAGACAGACACAGAAAATACTTGAGAGTGAATAGAATGGCCTAGGACTTTAAATTCACATAAATGACAGCCAGTTGTAATCAGCTCCACACAGTCAGTGTCCACAAGATAACGAATGCATTTGCTCCTCCAAATAGAAGCACATGAAGCAGCGATTGAACAATTTTTTTTCAAGTCTAAGCCTGAGTTGAGGTTTCCATCTGAGTTAACGATGATAAGAATGAATGGAAATAAAAGTGATAGAAAGTAAGGGGTGTTTAGATCTGACAACAGAAACTGATTATTCACCCATGTCATTCAAAGTTCTCTTCCAAAATTTACTCTTTAACTCCTTCTGAATTCCAGACAGAATTGAGTGAGCACCTACCATTTACTTGGTGTGCTACAGAAAACTCTCCAGGAATGAATAAGAAAAAAGAAGGCACCGCTGACATTGTCATCATCACCATCATCTTAGCAAACATTCGTTGTATAATTACTATGTGCTGCCAGCCAATTTACTAAAACTTTGCATGGATTAATTCACTTAAACCTTATTATAACTTTTCAAACATAAAAGGTATTCATCAGTCAGGACTCTTCCAATTTCTATGAGAACTCCAACTCAATGTAGCTTCAGGTAAGAAAGTAGATGTCTTTAGCAGGTAATATTCAATCTGATGCTCGGAATACTTATGTATTCTATTTTTCTCTCTCATTCTCTCCCTTTAGATCTGGCATCTGATTCTTCTTTCAAGAACAAGACTTCTCTATGAAGTAAGTATGATAGCCACCCATAGCTATAAGGGGTAGGTAACCCGAATCGTTCAGGCTGAGAAGTGCCAAGGAAGGACATTAACTGGCTTGACTTCAGTCACAGATTCATTCTTTAACCATTACCATAGTTCGGGGAAGACATTATCTAATTGGCCTATTCTGGTTCCCATGGCAAACCCTGAGGTCCAGGGAGTAAATCCCTTTATTACTGGATACCATATAAGAATTACCTGGAAAAATATTATAAGTCACAGACAAAAATTCATGTGTTTCATTACAGCTAGGCTTTATTATTTCACTATATTATATTTGAAGAAATGAATCTTAGAAAGGTTAGATTATTTTCCTAACATCATCCCTATGTAAGTTTTGGAGCAGATTTGGTTGATTTAAAAACCTATGCTCTAAATAATAGGCTGAACTATATTTCCAAATTCTGACGTGGAGCTAGGTACACTGGAAGACTGTCAATGCAGTGAGTGTGTGTGTGTGTGTCTGTGTGTATTTCCCACTTCACTTTAATTCTGGATCTATACAATATATGATGATTTAAGATATATTTTTGAAGAAAAATAAACAGATATATTTGAATAAGTCTTTGGAAATGGCTAAACAGAAAGAAAGAAGCACTGCTTTTAAAATATCATTAATATATTTAAAAGAAAATCAGGGTTTTCATTTGTTTTGATCATTTTGTATCTTGAGAACTTAAACAGAAGGGAGGTCAAGTCCAGGCTCGGTACAAGTAATGTATATTCTGTAGGTTACCTAAACCTCCAACCTCACCTATTCAATGCGGTTATTCAAGATTAAATTTATGAAGAAATATCAAAGTGTTTTGAAAAGTTAAAAAATCCTTTAAATGATGGTATATTATTTTGCATTATTTTGCATTATTTATGCCATCTATGTAGAAAGCATGTGGTTGTAGTCTATTGGCACTTTCCTAAAACTCAGAGGAAAAGGAAGACCATACTATTACAGTGCTTTTATAAATATGCAGATTTCACTCCAAGAAGTTTACTCCTCAATGCTTCTTTCTTACAGTTGTTGCTGCGGCTGTCATCCTCCTTCACCACCTCCTCCTGCTTCTTCTATTCTTCCTCTTCATATTAAAATTTCTTGAGGTAGTGTTTGGTAGCTAATCCTCTGGGTAAAACAATCTCAGCCTAAACCCTCTAAGCTCAGTGAATTGTTTCCTTCTGATTAGATCTCTGTTGACAGGGGTATTCTATTGGTTTTCTCCATACTAGCCATTTACAGGTATACTTCTTTACTTTCTCTACTGGGTCATTCTCTCTTCAACTTAGATAATTGTTTTTCTTTATAGGAACTACCTCTTTCCTTCTAACATCTCCAATCAGTCACAGGCTTACTCCGGATGAAATGTGGGCAATTGATTCATCTATTGCCCTAAGGAGACAAGGCAATAACATCATATTTTTAATAATAGGTTTAGAAAATCAACCTCAAGTTAGGCAGAATAAACCAATGGGATTTATGCTGCACCTCATTTATTTTGACAGTTGTAAAATTCCAGGTCTGATTATCCATATGATGCTGGTAAGACACACACAGATAGTAGAGAAAAGCAAAGACTTGTTATTGTCAAAGCAACATCTCAAAGATCATTTAATTTTGCCTAGGATTGCTGGTCATGCAGGGGATTATGAATTACTTTCCATGTCTTAACCTACAATGGAATTAAATGAATAAAAGCAGCGACACATGGAATTGCACATTTTCATTTGTCTCCATCCTTGAGATCACTAAGTGGCCTTTTGTACTGGATCAGTGTTTCTCTGGGAGAAATTAATCCTAAGGGCACCAGAGCCTTGAAATGAGAGGCAGAAGGACCTTGTTTCCTCATTGCCTTTCAACAAATTTCTCTCTCTGAATTCAATATCAAGAGAGAGGAATAACAAGGGATAGAGATGAGAAAAATATAAAAACAAGGACAGTCCATTAGTGCATAAAACAAGATATAGAGATAGAAACATATTACAAACAATTATGTATTAACCACCATATTATCACTAGAGCCAAAAATGATTAATAATAATTGCATTTATGGGTAAGGCTGCACATGGAAAGCAAAGGTATGAAAAACTATTACTTTTAATTATGAACTATTGCATGTCCACACACACATGCACATCTAGGTATGTATTTACTACAGGTATGAGTGCTATTGATAAAAATATATTTATGATAGTTTAAAATTTGGTTGTAGAGAAAAGTGACTAAATTTGATATGGATTATAAGCTAAGTCTAACAATAATAAAACCATCCTCCATATATAAACCATATGATAGCACTTCGGGAAGGAAATAAGATGGGGTTGATAAGTTAGGGAAGAATTTGTTGGATTTTCAAACATGTTTTCCATCACAGAGCAAGAACAGTGATTATTCCCTGGTTATGTAGAAAGTTGAAAGGCAGACAGAGATGCATAAGAGTAGAGCAAAAAGCAGGCGCAAGAGGCAAATACGCAGTAAGAAGTCAAAGCATAAAGAATGCTTAGGTCTTTGACTCTCTAGTAAAAATAAAAAGAATCGGCTAATAAATTATTTATTTCAAGAACCAAGAATCGGAGAATCTAGTCACAATTTTTTCCTCTCTGCCATGATTTCTCAGTTTCCACAAAAAGCTGTGTGTGTTTGAAAAAATATCCATGGGGATGCATACAGTGTGAATGTGAAAGTTGCTGTAAGGAGCTATTTAGCAACCCTCTTTATCCCTAACTGCTCTTTTTAAGACTATATTTATTAAAAATATGAGAACTTTTCACTTGCTTTTGTTTTGCAAAAAGATTTTATGCCTGGCTTAAAATGATTTAGAACAACAGGTTTATGGGTAGGCTTCTTATTAAATGAAAAAATAAAAATCAATAAGGCACTGCTGGTCAGTTTGAACTCCTGGAGCAAAAGAAAAAAACACACCTCAGAAGTGTCAGAGCACACAGAAAAGTGGGAATTATTAATAAGGTGCTTCAGTTTTGCTATTGGTTTAGAACCAAGAAGAAGATAATATTATCCACCAAGAGAAAGTTTTCATTGTACACCTGTTTTGCAGAGCCGTTGATATCATGGAAGCTGTTTGTGAGTAGGACTTCATATTGTCAAGTTTCCTGATGCCTGTGGATCCAAGCTATAGGGTATGAGGCTTCTAGAGCACACAAGATTGTGACTGCCTTTCTGAAACATTTATTTGTAAGATATACTCAACTTATTTGAAGTGCTTTAAGGAGCACTTGACTATATACCATGTTGCAGCCTGGGCAAAGGAGCTATAGCTTGTCCCAACCCAACTCAGTGTGACTCTGGTTTCATAAGTGGGCAGTCTAAGTGTGGGCAAGGATAGTCAGCTACTCCTTCAAATCTAAAAATTCATTAAACCTAGAAAGTTTTTTTCTACTTCAATCCCCTTTAAAACCCCTTTAGCAATAGGCACAATGTAGGTTAGTGGTGATTCCAATTTTGTGAACCTCAGAAGCAAGGTTTAACAAAGCTAAGCAAAGCTTCTAAACCAAGTTTCTCAAGAAAATTCCACTGGATTTTATTCAATGCGTATTGGGTGCAGCTGAGAAATTTTACTGTTTAGCCATCATCTGAGGTAAATCTGGTAGCTGAGAGCCACTTTTTGAGGAATATTATGGTTACTGATGCTCTTAGAATTACTTCTAGTATCTGAACACATTTGTTGGTCACCCTTTTGAGCCCACTCACTCCAGCTCCCCACCTCTTGCTTGATAAAAACTTGTGGGGTTTTTTTGTTTGTTTGTTTTTGTTTGGTGTATGTGTGTGTGTGAAGATGAACTGGTGTGTGAGGATGAACTGCCCTAGAAGGGACAGAGTACAAGCCTAAAATGCCTGTCTGTGATCTTCCCAAAAGGAAGTGACTGTGATAGAAAAAAATTGGTCCAGACACACACACACACAAAAAAGGTAGATTACCTCATTCTGTTTACACTAGTATGTGAAGAAATGTTTGACCTTCTCCTTTTTATAGTTGAGAAAAACTGGTTTACAGAAAACGAAAGTTATTGGGTCAAGATCCCACAGTTAAGAGTCCCTGAGAATCCTAGAGAAGCTGGTCCCAGTGGGTTTTAGAGATGCAAAGAGGGAATGTAGCAGCTGCTGCATTTTGCCCATAAGTATCCCCTATAGGATCAATTCACTTACTTTCTCAGCTGCCTGGATGACTGCCTGCTTAAAGTTCCATTGAGTCCTTCTCAGGAATTGCTGAGAACTGACCCACCCAAAGGTTAGACTCTTTTCCCCCAGAGAAGTCTCCTATTGATAATTGGCCAGTGTGGAACTTACCTCTATTTAGAATGTTTTTGAAAAGCTATCCCAGTGTCAGGATCCCCCGTGGAAATGTCTGAAGCCTCTGATGCATCCACATCCCACCCACCTTATGTCTCTGCAGGGTCCCTTTTCTCACCCCTTTACCTGTATGGTTTCTTGAAAGAATCCCCGGTAAACTTCCTGCAAGCAAATTTCAGCCTCTGCATATATTTCCTTTGTCAACCCAACCTATGATACTTCTTCTGATTTTTCTTTTTTTGCCTTTTCCAAAGATCTTGGTTTGATAAAATAGTTTTCACTTTCTACTCAGTTTTAGCAATTAAACACCTGCAAACTATACTCAACACCTCCCTCTCCCTCAGTCCTGGACATCCTCTTCCAACCTCTAAACGAGCCTTTATCAATTGACTTAGAAAAATCTTCTCGAAACTATCTGTTCTCCAATATCCTAGCAGAAGCTGCCATTATCTGTCTTTATTGATTGAAATGTTTCTCTTCTCTTATCCTTTTTAATTTCTCCTTCACTCTGTGAAGAGAGTGACCTTTCCAGCCGACAATGGATAAGTCAGCAATCCTTAACCTTACCATCAGGACCCTGGATTTGCAGCTCCTCCTTCCTTTCCTCTACCATGTCTTTGTTTCTTTGAGTTTTGGACCTTTTGCTGTGCTGACGTCTCTGGATGACATTCTCCCTCTAACGCAGTCTATGAAAACTTTGAAAATCTCGGTCTTCTTCACTGTAAAAAGGAACTAACTATTTATCAGGGTTGTTTAAAGATGAAATAAAATAACCTGACATATGTTAGTTTTAAAACATTTATCCTGGGATTTTAAGTTTTGCTCTTTAATCTTTCCCATGTAATTTCTGAGAGCCTTAACGTTAAAGGATTGATTTATCTTGATCAGGAAATCCACAATGCACCTTGCCATGAAGCGTTTTCACTGAAATTATTAATTGCTGTCAGGTTAATCACATCCCCTAGAATTTTGGGTTTCTGTCAAATTTAGACGTTGGCCTGCTGTAATTTTCAAAGTGACTGCTTTGTTCCACAATCTGTCTAAAGAGCAGATAAAAGCCATTAATGAAATTTACACACTTTCAGTGACCATGACATGAAGAAAAAGGAAGATTCCAAGTAAATGAGCAAGCAAAAGAACATTAATTATCATTGAATTAGTAGCAGCAAAGTGCAGTATACAGTAATTTCGAAATAAATGGAAACATTTTAAATACATGTATAAATTTGGAAGCATAGCTAAGTTCTCCTTGAGGTAAGATTAATGCCACTCTAATACATAAACTCTCCAAAAAGATGTTTTGTTAAAAAGACCCACAAAGTTTCATTTTATAGGGAATATCATATTCCATATATGCAATGGAATATTACTCAGCCATTAAAAGGAATGAAATACCAGCATTTTTAGCAACATGGATGGACCTAGAAATTATCATGCTAAGTGAAGTCAGCCATACAATGAGACACCAACATCACATGCTTTTACTGACATGTGCAATCTGAAAAAAGGACAGACTGAACTTCTTTGCAGAACAGATGCTGACTCACAGACATTGAAAACCTTGTGGTCTCCACAGGAGACAGTTTGGGGGTTGGGGGGATGTGCTTGGGTTGTGGGAGGGAAATCCTGTGAAATCAGATTGTTATGATCATTGTACAACTACAAATGTGATAAATTCATTTGAGTAATTTAAAAAAAAGAAATGGGAAAAAAAAAGGAAATATCAGTACCAGGGTATCATCAACTTGAACAGCAAGAAGGAAGGGCATTTAAAGGACTTCATAAGCCTGTGAAATGTAGAAGTACGGTGTGGTTCTGAACATAAACACTTAAGCCAGCAGCAATGAGATCATTGAAATTAAGTTTAGAATTATTACAAAATTCTATTAAAATATCAACCCTGTTAAAAAATCTAAAGAGACAGATATTTGATTTTGATAATTAGAAACCCTGGTTATATGAGGGCTAAATTTTTAAAAATGCATCTTTAGCATCTTTGAGAAATAAATCCGGTGTTCAGTAACATAACAATTTCCCCTTGGGAGAGACCTTAAAATTTTCAGCTATGCATGATACGAATTTTCCTAGCAAACCCATTCTGCTTTTAGCAGGAAAGAGGCATCAAAATAGATGGCAGTGACAAAGATAAAGAAATCTGAGCCAGCAGCTTTAAGCCGTCATAGTCCTTTCAACTGAGGGCCTGGACTTTGTTCACATTCAGGAATATCTGAACCAAATCCTTCTGTTTTGCCTTGTTAGTTCCCTGACACTTCTAAGCCCTAGTTTTCTCATCTGTTAAACATAGATAATAATACATGATCATGGCATTGTTGTAAAGATATAATAAGTATATAACATGGAAAGCCAGATTCAAACCTAAGCAGTGTGACCCCAGAGCCTGCGCTTCTTTTTTTTTTTTTTTTCTGGCTTTATTGAGATATACTTGACATGCGATACTGTGTAAGTCTCAGGTATACACCAGGATGATTTGATACCCTATATATTACAAAATGAGTGCCACAAGAAGGTGTGTTAACACCTTCAGACCTCACCTAATCATCTTTTGTCGTGTGTGAGAACTCTCAAGATTACTATCTTGGCAACTTTCGAGTATGTAATGTTGTTAACGGTCGTCACCATGCTCTTTTTAGATCCTCAGGTCTCACTTATAACTGAAGTTTGTACCCTTTGACTAACATCTCCCCATTTTCCCCATATCCAAGCCCCTGGCAACTACCATGTACTTTATGTTCTCTGAGTTGAACTTTAGTACATTCTACATATAGGTGACACCATGTAGTATGTGTCCTTCTTTTTCTGGTTTAATTTTACATAACATCTCTTCAAGTTTATTCATATTATTGCAGAAGGATTTTTTTTTTCTCTTTACAGCTGAAGATTATTCCATTGCATGGGTGTATGGGTGTGTGCATGTGCATCTGTTTTCTTTATTCATTCATTTGTTGATGGACATGGAAGTAGTTGACATGTCTTGAATATTCTAGATAATGCTGCAATGAAATATATAAGTTGAGGCATCTCTTCCAGATAGTGATTTTGTTCCTTTCAAATTTCTACCTAGAAGAGGAATTGCAGGATCTTATAGTTGTTCTATTTTTAATATTTTGAGGATCCTTCATACTGTTTTCCACAGTGGCTGCACCAGTTTACATTCCAAAAAGCAGTGCACAAGTGTTCTTTTTTCTCCATGTCTTCGCCAACTCACTTATTTTTTTGAGGGTAGCCTTTTTTTCTTCTTCTTTTTTTTTTAATGGCCACAACTGCAGCATATGGAAATTATCAGGCCAGGGGTTGAACTGGAGCAGCTGATATAGTCTACTCCACAGCTACAGCAACACCAGAACCAAGCCTGATCTGTGATCTAAGTAGCAGCTTAAGGCAACATCAGATCCTTAGCCCACTGATTGAACCTGCATCTTCAAAGAGACAACACTGGGTCCTTTAACAGCTAAGCCACAATGGCAACTCCACGGATAGCCATTTCAACATGTGCGAGGTAATAGCTCATTGTGGTTTTTATTTTCCAGGGCCCACACTCTTGACCCTTAAAATAAATTTATATAGTCCTGCTACACAATAAGTGTGTCTTATACTCAGAAACAGCAGGATAGATACAGATACTATTATTTAAAACAGACTAGGTTGTTTCAGATATTTGAATATTTGTCCCAAATTGATCAGGATGATAAGTAATTTAATTAAGCCATAATATATCACACTCAGAGCTGAAAAATATTCTGGGAAATACTAGAGTAATCCTGGGAGTGAGGAAACTGGAGAAGAGGAGAAAAAGGCATGAGTAAGAGGATAAGAGGTTGAATAAGAAATCCAGCTGCTGGGGGCACATATCAAGTCAGTATGCTATATGCTCATGTTATTCTTTTAAAATTTAAATAATTATGCAATAAAATGCAAAGCTCTTAAGATCTGAAGAGCTCATTTTAATGAGGAACTGACTGAAATGAGGCATGAGAGAAATTCCTTGGAGGTGGAAATGTCCCTTACATTGTTTTTCATGGTGGTTACCTGGTATGTATACAACAGATACAACACATTAAAATGAATGGGGATAACAATATGAAGTATTTCCTATGTTTTCAATGAACATGCTAGTCCATGCAAACCGTTCATAACAATAGCTAGCATACAGCTACTGTAATATTCATTATGATTGTTCTCCAAATGCTAGTACTGAATAGCATTCTGAGTGTGCAAGGGTGAGACATTAAGCTTAAGAAAAGAACAAGGGGTCAGATCAAATAAGGATCCAAGGGTCAAGTCAAGGAGGTTGTATTATGGTCAGATAGCAGCAGGGAGTGTTGTGGTCAAGGCATGATATACTCAATTTTCTATCACTTGGCATTGCCCTAGAAGCAGTGTGGAGGATATTTGCAAAATGGCAGATAAACATAGGGTAAGTAATTCAAAACCTCTGGAGTATTGCTCTCCTCAACTGTAAGATAATAGTAAGTACCTGATATAACTCACAAATATAGAATTGACAGAAAAAAATGACTGTAATTTATAAGAAAGAATGTTGACAAATAGAAAGTTCTCTGGAGAACACTTACTTTGGATGCATGAGGATAATGGGATGCATCAGATTTGCCTACAGATTAGGAATAAATAGCTCTGATCCAAAGGAAAATATTCAGTAGTATAAGCCCATCCTTTCCCATTTTTAGCTGCCTACTAGTTCCACTGGTGAAACATGCTGGAGGAAAACAATGACACAGCTGTAACGTTATTGGCATAGTCTTTGCACAAAAGGAATTTAAAAGAAAAGAAAAGGAAAATCTACCTGTGCAATCACGCATCCAGCATGCAGGTCATCACAGAACTTGCAGAACTGTGTAAACCTTTGCCTAAATAACTTAAAACAATCTCTTAGAAGGGAAACTTGTGCCAGGAGAGGCTCTGAAAATGCCCAGCTGGCCCCTTGCCAGTGGATTGGGTGGCTGTTATTTCTTCTTAACAAGTTCTTGTTCTGATATCTTTCATGTTTCAGAGAAACAAAATGAAGGCTCCTATAGTTACAGCCTGAGGTAACTCAAAGATCAGTAATTTTAACCTCGATCTTTATTCAATTAAACAAATGGAAAACTGCCCCCCTGCCAAATATATTATCTCTTGCCAATAAGTCATTAACAGAGGCTCTGTGGCTGACTTCTCCATTAAAAGAAACAGCTTTCTGACATTTCACTTTTGGATTGAGTGCTGAGGGTCTTTTCACACAAATTTAAAGTGGGAAGACTGAGTAGGGAATAAATAGGTGCTGCAAAAGGCACTGAGCTGAGCCTCTGCTATTCAGATACACATAGTATATTTGGAGAAGAGGTTTAGGAGCAATGAGAGAAATTTCCAACAATGAAATTGATCATTTCAAACTAAGAAGATCTCTGCCACAGTCCTCACATTGAGTCACATTTTAAGAGACTTCATTATGACAGTCAAAAAAGACTTCAAATTAATTTAAATCAAGTTTGCAGTCTCCTTACAAATATCAGAACGAGTTATTGAAACCACTCAGAGCATTTCTTGATTTTTTCACATCTGCTTGATACATAAGTTCCCACACTCATTGTGGAATATCCTCAATATGTTCTTTTTACCTTTATTTCAGTGTATTCTAGAAAATATATCTCTTTTTAACCTTACACCAGACAAGCAGGCTCTTATGTTTTCCCCCTAACTCCTTTGTCTCTGGCTCAGCCATTTGTCATTTGCATCAACTTAGGCTCCCAGCTTTTTTTTTCCTCTTACTCCTAGATTCTACACTATAAAAGAAGATCCAGGCTCTGACACAGGAATCAATAATTGCTCCATTTAAGAAATCAGAAACAGAAGGGAGGGTTTCAAACACTTATAAATTAGTAAGGGAAAAACATAAAAATGATCCAAAGCGATACATGTCATATAAGCTAGGGAAAAAAAAAAAAATCCTGCCTGCTGAGGCTGCGTGGAGGCAGCCAGAATTCTTTGCGTGAGGAGTAACATTGGATAAAGCAGGAGAGGGAGGTTAATCATTCATATCACTCAAGTAAGTAAAGAGGGTTTTGGATTGGGTTCACTTCATGGAGGGTTCTGTTTTCCAGATACAAATGGCATTTGGACTAATAAAAAGAAGCTGCAGATAACAGCAACACCCATTGTCCATAAATAACAGCAAGCTTCAGAGAGTGGCATGACACTTATTCTACAAACCAGCTTCTGTGAAGTGGCATTAATAATACTCATTCCTACTTGCCTTTGGACAAGATGGCCAGAGAAATATGATGGAGCCACCTTGGAACAAATGGATTTGCAAGAACGCAATATGGAATGTGGCTGAAGTCATGGTTCTGCGAGAACGATGGAAGACTTGGAATGTGCTGTGTGGGCATCCACGCCAAGCCTCTGAGAGGCTCCTTTAGTACTTATCAGGAGCGGGCTTAGTATGCACACTCCCCCTGCTTTGGGTACAGGTTTCTCCCTAACTCCAGCCAAATGGTTGGTTTGGGAGTTGCCATTCACTTCCCCCAGGGGGATATGTGACTCTTGAACAACCACATGTGAGTTCTCGTTTTCCCCACACTCCTGCTCCCAGGCAGAGTCAAGCAATACAAAGCAGGCTGGACTGGGGTCCTTCCGTGGGATTATCTCCCGTGAGGCTGTGGGGGAAGGTTCCCTCTCATGTTCAGAAACCCTACATGTATAAGTACAGAATTACCTGCAACTATAGGTCTAAGTTTGTGGCTAAAAGCAGCCTGAAAGAAAAAAATAATGTTCAGAAAGGAGAAAAGAGAAGGGAAGAAAGAAATAGGTGGTAATTCACTGTTAGAGCTGTAGGACACTGTTTTCCCTGAAGCCAGCCCTACAATTGATCATGCTGTTTTTAGCTTACCTGAGCCAATAAATTTGATTCTTATTTTGCTTATACTTATTCCAGCTAGACTGTCACTTATAATCAGAACAGCCTGAAACAAAGGATATATATTCACATGTAAGAATTTACTGGTGAGAGAGGATTTGGTTAAGGAAATCAAGTAAGCTTTCAAGGGGGAGATAGCATTTAAAGCATGGCATTTCCCATAGGAGGAAATAGGAGGAGACATATTCGTGGCACAGGAAATAGTATGGATAAAGGCAGAGTAGTTGCAAAGAACAGAGTGTATTCAAGGTAGAGACGAATGTGGTCAAAGTATGAGAGAAAAGACTGATACATCCTCTCACAGGTGTTTCCCTGGCTGATCCTTGATTGCTCCTGACTGATCCCTGGCTCATCTCTCTGATCTCAGCTCAAAAGCTATTTCTTCCAGGGAGCCTTCCATGATCATCCTATCTAATGTCCCCAGTCACTCACTGTCACATATGTGTTTTGTTGAATTTGCAGCGCTAATGTCGTGTGCAATTTGTTAAATCATTAGTTCATTTCTCTGGTGTCTGTTTCCTCCACTGGACTGTGAGGTCCATGGGAATGGGTGCTTTGTTCATTTGCACATCTCTGATCACCAGTGCCCACCAAGGAGCTTGCATGAAGGGACTTCTCAGTAAAGATCTATTGAGTGTGTAAGTGGGCGAATGAGAACAGAAAGAAAGAAAAGCTGGAGCCAGAAAGTGGAAGCTGCCAAACCCAAACTTTACACTGAAGAAAATGAAGAACTGGGGGTGTACTGTCAGAGCTATGCTTTTGGGAGACTGACTTCTTAGGTGCATAGGAAGTAGAGAGTGAGTAAGGGCTGCAAGACAGTTGGAAGGCCACTGACAACACCCAGGCAGAAGGCAATGTTTCTTGTTTGAGTGAATTATCTGAAGAATTCTGATTTGTCATCATCACAACAAAGAGAGGAATGATAAAGGCGGCATGATTTTTTCTTTTTTGCCACTTTTCAGAGCTAGGTTTCCTGCAGAATCCCCAGCTTCCTTCAGACAATGTTTTTCCAAGCAGAATTTTTTATATGAATCTATAATGCCTATCCACCCTCCCAAAAGAAATGGCTTTAAAAAGAAAAGTGATGATGGCTGTTTGATCAGATCATAAAAGCACCAAGACTTACATTCATGGATTCCCCAGGCTTGTGGTGGCCCTGGGCTATTTACTATTCTACCAGCACCCTCTGCACAGTCCTCACAGATCATGTGTGTTCAATTTTTGTGTTTAGTTTTGCAGGTTTTTACATTTGTTATAAGCAATTTCACTTATTATAAAGAGTGCTTTACAAGCTTTTGTCCTTAGTTAAACATCTGATTTGGGGATATATTATCATTGCTGTATAGTTGACCACTGGGTGGGTAGTGTATGCCAACTCAAATATTTTCCTGTTGAAGAACATCTCGGTTCTATAATTTCCTTCACTCCTTCACACAGTGCTACACTGAACATGCCTGTTGCCTTGTATTATTTTAAATTTATTTTTAAATTTTAAAAAATTTGTCTATTTTTAATCAGAATATAGTTAATTTATAGTGTTGTCAATTTCCACTGTACAGCAAAGTGGCCCAGTTATATATGTATATATGATATGTATATCATATTTATGATATGTATTTATATATACATATGTGTATCTATATATATCTATATAGATACACACACATTCCCTTTCTCATACCATCTTCCATCATGTTCTACCCCCAAAAGATTGGGACATAGTACCCTGTGCTGTTTCCTTGTATTCAAATGAAAGGAAATCTCTAAGAATTTCTGAGCATGGAACTGCTAGATCCAAAGTAAGGTAATACCTAATCCAAGTAGAATATTTTTGTATTACCCTCAAAAACTGTTGCATCACTTATATACTCCTAAGCAGGATACAAAGCTATTTTTCCCAAATCCTTGTTAATTCCTTAGAATTGCAAGATTATTTTTTTTATATTTGCACATATATTTGTGTGTTCAAAAATATAATTCTTGGCTATTTGTGTTTCTTTTTTGTGAGTAATGTATTAACAATCTGCGTCAATTTTTCTATGAGTTTTTGTGTCTTTTTGTATTTATTTGTAGAAGTTCTTTATAAACTTTGAGAATAGTCCCTTCTCAGCATGGATGCTTTCATCTATTTTCTTCTTCTCTATTTTTTTCATTTAGGCCTTTAATTCACCAAAATTTGATTTTGCATGAACATTTTCCTCCTCTTCTTATAGTCTCTGTACTTAACTACCTTCTAATCCCTCTCAAATCTTTTCTATTTCCTGCCTTTTTACAAGACAGTTAATTCCCACTTCCTTCATGCAGCTTCCTGATTGTTCC
The DNA here is from genome assembly GCF_054392235.1 of Sus scrofa. NCBI lineage: Eukaryota > Metazoa > Chordata > Mammalia > Artiodactyla > Suidae > Sus > Sus scrofa. Next base: position 141,641,394 of record NC_139396.1, on the reverse strand, counting down.
CCTCCTCCTTGACTTCCCTAGAATTCAAAATTATTTCTAAATGCATTAGTGACTTAATGTTGCCTAACAAAAGAGTTGTAAACTCAGATACCTACAGCAACCAGACAGGTAATCTAAATGGATAATGTGAGCCTGATTTAAGACAATGGGGAGTTAGGGAGACTGTTAAAAATGGAGAGCACAATCTCTTGCTAAAAATGCCAAATATTGCTATGAGAGAATGTAGGCCTAGTTCTGCCATATATTCTGATACTTATGTTTTCCTAACAGGAATACAGATGTTCACATGTAATTTTAAAATATTTGCAGGTAGTGCCAACACTTTTTAAAAGTGTTATGTGGGTCAGGATAAAATGTATCTCTCAGGCAAGATTCAGCTCTTTGACTTCTAACTAATTGTCTCTAGTAAATGCAGTGATTTATGAACATTGTTTCTTCAATTAAACCGTGACCTTTTGTGTATAGGAGTACTCACTTTGTATCTGCTACAATGCTTATCACAGAAACAAAAGCATGAAAATGTTCAATCTTGATTAAATGTTGATTGACTCACAAGCACACAAACCTCCCCATAGTCAAATAGTGTTGTGTTTCTTGGGGAATTCCTGCAGTGAGTCAAAATGACCAGCAGCCTGTTCACCCAGTGTTTCTATTATTCCATCCAAACCCATGCCCACAGAAATGGTAAACGGACAAGCACATCTTCCCACTGCCCAACTCCTTCCTTCACGAAGGCAGCCAAGATGCACTGAAGACCTAAGCTTTTAAGATAGTTCTGGCTTTGTCTATGGCCGCACCACCCTGAATGTGCCTGATCTCATCTAAGATAGTTCTGGTTTTCACTCTGAAAGAGCAGTTGTACTGTCCTTGCATAAGTAAGGGTAGGGATAGAAAAGAGTAGAGTAAGAATTCAACTGCATTACCTTCTAGAGAAGAACCATCTTGTTTTTAAGGAAATCCAAAAGATCACAATTGCAGTTTCATTTCCAATCCTGGACCCTTGCCCTCAGAGTCAAGCATCTCTTTCCCATTTGGTCCATCTCACATACATCTAATAGGATGACCTAAAGATCTCTTTTCTGGAGAAATCAGTCATAGGACTGAAATTAAAACACTGGGTCCCAGGCTGCCTTTCCTCATGAGGTAACTTGACTGACAGGCTCTGCCTCTGTGACATCAAATCAAGACTTATATCAGTGAGGGCAGAGGCAGAGTCTTATGTTGGTTAAGAGCACAGCCTCCCAGGCCAGTCACCAGTGCAACTGCATCTCAAACATTCTCCTTTCCAGTTGAGGCTGAACGGTAGACCCCAAAATGATATGTCTATGTTTTAAACCTCAGAACCCATGAATGTTAAGTTATTGAGAAAAAAAAGCTTTGCGGATATAACTAAGGATCTTGAGATGGGAGATAATCCTGGATGATGCAGATGGGTCCAGAATCCAAGGATAAATGCCCTACTTATAAAATGAACAAACAGAAGAGGATTAGATAGACACACAGGTGATGTGAAGACAGAGGCAGGGGCTGGAGTGATGCAGCCACAAGCCAAGGAAGCCAAGGCCAATAGTAACCAGAAGCTGGAATAAGGAAGGAAGGCTTCTCCCAAAGACACTTCAGAGGCAGTGAGGCTCTGCCAACACATTGCCTTCAGACTCCTGGCCTCCAGAACTGTGAGACCCTAAATTTCTCTAGCTTAATGTCACCCAATTTATGGTAATTTGTTATGGCAGCCACAGGAAATAATACACTGGGTGACCTCTGTGAAGCTTTGAGTAATTTTTTTGGCCATGCCCTTGGCAAGCAGAAGTTCCTGGGCCAGGAATCGAACCCAAGCCACAGCAGTGATGATGCCAAATACTTCACTACTAGGCTACCCAAGAACTCCCTTGTAATAACAACTTTTAAAAAGATATAGTAATGCTTATCTAAATAGGATTTTATGAAGATCACAAGAGATTAAAGATACAAAGCTCTGTATAAAGTGATAAGTGCAATTAAACAAGCTGTTAGGTACAAACTCATTTTGTAAATGTAAAGAGGGCCACACAAATATCATTAATTAATATTGCGACCTGCTATTTTGACCTCTTCTCCAGGTTTCTGTCAGCATGACAAACTAGGTGACTTCTACAATACCTTCATGAAGCTTCAAAGTCATGGGAAGGGAAAATTCTCAGTAAAATCTCTTGGAAATGCCATGTGGTTCCCTCCTTTGAGGTGATTATGCAACCCGTGTTAAGAGAAGGGCATGTGACACTGAATTGACTTGTATCACATACACAGAGAACTAGCAGATGAAGGTGATCCAGGACTCTGCATGCAGCAGTGAAGTAAAAGCTTCAAAGGGCACTTTTTTGAGTATGTCTCTGTTTTTTTCCTATTTTAGAGCATTTGAATGCATCTCTGTAGTCTATCAGCATCTGTGTCAGTGTGAATTTCTGTGTGATACTGCTGTGTGTGCAGCTGTGTATGCCAAGAGTTATACCTAAACATGGGTCTCCTTAAGATTGTGCCTGTGACTCTACAGTCTGAATCTCTGGTAGGTAGGGGTGTGTGTGTGTGTAATTCTCCAAATAAATTTGTGTTTGTCTATGTGTCCATTTCTCTGGTGCATGTGTGTATATCTCAGTGTGGCTATGTGTCTATACTGTATATAAGTACCTGATGTTTATTTGATAATGAAATTATTAAGAACCAATACTTCTAAATTATGCTATATTACCATCAAGTCTTTTCAAAGATGCAGACCAGTGGCTCTTAATCCTGGCTGAAAAAAGTTACCCAGAAGCTTTAAAAGTCACAATATCCAAGATATTACACTTAAATGTTCTGAAATCTTAGAAAATGTTAGGAGGTAGGGTCCCAGACATCAGCATTGCTTAAAAAGCACCCAAGTGATTCTAATATGCATCTGGAATTCATCTGTACCAGCTAAAAAGCCAGGACTCTGATGGTTTCCCTGGAAATGGAACCTACTTGTTTCATTGGTATAGGAATTTATTTTTATCACAATTCAGTATGGAGGATAATTTAAAGTAATTAATTTACTTTGCATAGCAAAGTACTGAATCTCCCCTATCCTGCTCAAGAGGAAGATGATTCATTAAAGGAGACTACAATTCAACAGCCTCCAGATTAATACATGGAAAAAGAGGAGAAAGTCCCCTTCCAGCCAAACTTCATTCATTTTAGCTAACATGTATCTATTGCCCTTTCATTTATAGGATGTCTAATTAATAAGCTATAGCCCAGCTCTAAAGTCCATGTAAACTCTTTATATCCACTGCATAATATAAGCAGATAGCATATATATAGGTATAATAAAACAGAACTTCATAAAAATTTAAATGTGTGCTTTGGAGCATTCTTTACAGAGGATCAAAAAGAGGAGTATAGGAGAGAAGACAAAATTGCTAACCTTGAAGAGTCAGAAACCAAAAGAACAGAAGGACATCTCAGGTTCTTCAAATGTGGGATGCAGGTCTCCCGTCAATCACAGACTTTTGTGAAAATTAGAGAAATGTTGTGCATTTTTCAAGTTTCAGCTCCTGCCTGCCTAACTGGATGGGATGAAGGGGGGTCAGGCTGTACGGGTGTCCACAGGACACCACCCCAGTCCCAAAGTCCAGCTCATATCCTCAGAGAATACTAAGAAGTCTGAGGACATAGAAACTGTCACACTTACTAGACATTAAAAAACAGTAGATTTTTTTTTTTTTTTATTATTTTCCCACTGTACAGCAAGGGGGTCAGGTCATCCTTAGATGTATACATTGCAGTTACAGAAAAACAGTAGATTTTAAAAATATTTCTTGGGAGAGGGATGGGGTGGACTTGGAGTTTGGGATTAGTAGATGCAAACTATTACACTTAGAATGGATAAGCAATGAAGTCCTGCCATCCAGCACAGGGAGCTATAACCAATATTTTGGGATAGAACATGATGAAAAATAACATGAGGAAAAAATACATATAGGTATGTATGACTGGGTCACTATGCTGTATGGCAGAAATTGGCATGACACTTTAAACCAACTATACATTAGTAGAAAATAAAATAAGAATAAAAATGTATCTCCGTGTCCACAACTACCCCGAACAGTATAGCAAGAACATAGCAGGCACTTAATATTTGTTTAATGAATAAATGTGTTACTGTCCAATGACAAGTTGGATCTGAAAGGGCAACTCAGATAACAGATCTCTCTTAACCAAAAAGAAGCCAGAGTTAAGGGGAAAACTTTGTCTCCACAGTTAATAGTAAGGGACACAAAACTGTTGTGAAAAATCGCTAAGAGGATAGAGGTAAGGAACATAGGACTGTGATAATCAGTGTTACTTGCTGATATTTAACCCATGAGGAAAGAAAATAAAAAATGAAACAAACCCAAAATTAATTATAGTCTTACAGATATGCCCATTCAATAGTTAATATCATGTCAGGGTTCCTATATGGGTTTTTGAGTAATTGGGATGTGTGGTGGTATGTAGTGTGTCAAACTGACTACATTGAACTTCATTTCCTAGAATCTCAATTCCTGCATGTTCCTGTTTCATCTTATTACTAAAATAATAATAATAATATGTGCAAGAACTTTGGAAGGTGGAAATACATTTATACTCTCCCTTATACTCCCAGAAGTTCATTGTAGGTCAGAACACATGTCAGGTTATGTACAATTTTGCAGATCTTCTGGTTCATCTTGTTGTAGTTAACAATCACATCAATTGATCCAGTTGTATGAGATCTCATCCTTTAATATCTTTAAACCCTGGGCCAGATACTGGGGTGGAGCTATGACAAGAGCTCCAGCTTCTTTTGAAAATCGTCTAGGAGAATGAGTTGGAGGTTTGTAAATGGGAAGAGACCAACACATGTTCCCATGAGGGAGAGAGAGGTACAGTTTCCTGCACTTTCCTTGCATGATTAGATTGAATCATCCTTCCCTCATTCCAAATGTATCTGTCATTCTAGGCAATGTGTCCTATGTATTCAGGTTCATAATCAAGAGTTAGAAGGAACAGACCAACTCAGACCATCATACCAGCTTCCAAAATTTTATGTCACCAAATTTTTATAAATATGTATGAAGATAAATCCTAAAAATGTGAGATTAGGATTAAAGGAATATGATTTTAGAAAGAGATAAATTTGGGCTCATTAAGCAAATGTTTAGATTTAATATGTTGTTCAAATGTTTTGAGGAGGGTTTCCAATGGTTTGCTTCAAGAGGTAAATAAAATTTGACCTCTATATGGCCTATATTAAAGAAATTTGAAATGACATATTTGTTTCAGTATACTACAGAGAATGTTACTTACAAGCTTAGCAAGAAGCTTGGGGTTAAGCTCAGAGTCATAAAGACCTTGAAGTAAGCATTCCTACTCTTTTAACAAGAAAAACTATAAAAAGGGAAAAACGAAAACTCTTGTTTGTCTCATTAGATAATCTAGGTTTTAGGGCCAAACTACCATTCCAAAATCTGGAAAGACAGATACATCTAGGGAGACACAGGACATGAGAGTTACTTATCTGGATTCTGTATACTTTTAAAAACACAAAAATATAAATATTGATAATGGTCAGGGCTGAGTGTGTGTTAGTGTAAGAAGAAAGAGGTATTGGGAGCTGCAGTCATGACAAGGTCTCCACACTTTGGCAAATTTTATTTCCAAAAATCTGCCAGCCTCTCACAGGAAGAAGGATAAATCTGGCGACAGTGGCCCCGACGACTGAAGCAGGGTAAAGGGAGGGAAAGAATAGCCACTGTGAAATCTGCCCAGAGCTTTCTATTAGACATAGCACTTCATTTCAGGAAAGAAAAATGCAGGGGGCAATAGTGAAGTCCCATCTCACTAAAGGAAGGGCACTTTGCTATGCAATGCCCCAGCCCCAATCCAGCCTTCCTGTTTTACATAAGAAAAAAAAGATATGAGTTATAATCTATAGCGAAGAAGGGTTTAGAACATAGAGAGGGGATACTGGAGGGTACATATAAGAAGGGATCAGGAAGAATGAGGGAACAAGTTATTTTCCTAGAGAATAAATAGAAACACAGCGAATGCCACATCTTTCATGCAGAGACCTGACATGCACTCCAAATATGGAGAATTAATCAGGAGATTAGAAAATCCTCCTCATTTCTCTCTACTCTCTCTTTATCATTGAGTTAATAAGCCGAGAGCAAAAATGATAGTGGATTACAGCTGGGAGAGAAGCAAGAAACATAGCCTCCCTGGGGAGAAGGACAGAGAAGCTCCAAAGCCAAGAGGAGAAAAAAAATAAGGTCACTGAAGGAAGGTTAAGCTTTTGGCCCCCATAATTACAACAAACATTACACACAGCCTGACCTTTGTCCCAGGTAACATAAATTCTCACAGGAAATTCCAATTTGCCTCAGTATCTATTGTTCTATAAAACATATCTGAATTTCAAAAACAACAGCACAGCTATAATGGAAAAAAATAAAAATCACTTTAAAAATTAAAAACAACAACAACAGCAAACCTACAAGGCAAGTTGAAAGACAAGAAAAGAAAGGCTTAAGGGTAACAGCATTAGTCAGAGTCAGATATATGATTAAATCTTTAAAATAAATGATTAATATGTTAAAGGCAGACAACATACAAGACCAGATGAGTCACATGAGCAAAGTGATGGTCCATATAATAAAAAACACAACCTAATACTGGAAATTAAAACATAGTAACAGAAGCAAAGAATATCATGACTGGGCTTGTCAGCAGTCTCAAAGTAATAATGGCTCAACATTTTTTCTAAAGTATGTGAGAGACAGTAAACCAAAGACCCAAGATGCTCAGAAAATGCTAAGCAAGATAAATAAAAAGACAAAACAAAGTAAAACAAAAAACAAATCACCAAGGCACATAGCACACAAATTTTAGGAAAAAGACAAAGAAAACCTTGAAGGTAGCCATAAGGATGAAGCATTACTTCACCTACAAAGAAACAAGGACAATTAATAGCAAACTTCTATTCATAGATCATGCAACCAAGAGGACAAGAGAATTAAATTTTGATGAGCCTACAGAGAAACAAACAACAACAACGAATGAAAAAAAAAAAAAAAACACCAAGCCAAAATGCCAAATCCAACAAAAATTTCCTTCAAAAGTGAAGAAAATCTATAGACTTCTCCAAACAAAAGTGGAGGAAATTAATGGCCAGTGGTCCTACCCTATGAGAAATGTTAAGGGCTTCATTTAGAAGAAAAATGATAAATGTCAGAAACTTGAAGGGCACTCAAAAAGCAATGAATGAAGACAAATATAATCTTTTATGCTTCCTAATTTACATAAAAGAAAAATATTTATAGCAATAATGTTAAAAATATATTAGGTATTTATAGCATACATAAAAGTGAAATGGATGACAACAATGTTACAAGGCATAGGATGGAGGATTTGGAAATTTTCTGTTACATATTATCTTCACTGCTTATGAAACAATGTAGACTTATTTGAAAGTGGCCTTAATTTTAAAAGTATATTGTCAACACTAGAAGAAGCACTAAAATTTTAATAAGAAGTATAAATGATCAGACAATATAGGAAACATTAAATATTTTTTAAAAATCTGTTTAGGAGTTCCCGCCATGGCGCAGCAGAAACGAATCCAACCAGGAACCATGAGGTTGCTGGTTCAATCCCTGGCCTCACTCATTGGATTAAGGATCCAGTGTTGCCGTGAGCTGTGGTGTAGTTGCAGACATGGCTTGGATCTGGCATTGCTGTGGCTCTGGTGTAGGCCAGTGACAACAGCTCCAATTAGACCCCTAGCCAAGGAACTTCCATATGCTGCTGGTGCGGCCATAAAATGACGAAAGACTAAACAAACAATCAAACAAATAAATAAAATAAAAATCTATTTAACTATGACAGACCCATTAGAATGCCTAAAAATAAAATACTAATTGCTCACATGGATGCAGGTGTGAATGTAAAAGAGTGCAGTCATTCTGGAGTCAGAGGGCTATTTCTTAAAAAAAATCAAATATTATCTTATGATTGTGCCCCTGGGTATTTGCTTAACAGACTTTAAAAGTTAAGTCCATACAAAAGCCACATGCATATATTTATAGCATATTTATTCATAATTTCCACAAACTGGCCTTAAATATCTGTCAATAGGTGAGTAGATTAACAGTGAGACATCCATACAATGGAATATTAATTAGTGATTAAAAATTAAGTCAATTAGTGATTAAAATCAATAAAAAAAATTAAATAGATGGGGAGGAGACGCAAACCCCTGACACAGATGAATTTTGAATTAGGGAGAAAATAGGAAGGAGGCAGGAACATTTCATCTTCACCCTAAGAAGCATGATACTCCTCTCCTTCAGCATGGGCTATGCATACTGACTTCTTTCCCATATGGGTTATTAGAGAATATTGATCAGATTTCCCTGTGCTTTACAGGGGGTCCTTGTTAGTTTTCTATTTTATATAGTAATGTGTATATGTTAATCTCAACCTCCTAATTTATTCCTCCCCTTCCCACATTTCCCCTCCAGTAGCCATAAATTTGGTTTCTAAATCTGTTTCTGTTTTATAAGCTCTTTTGCATCATTGTAATTAAATTCTACATATTAGCGATCCTATTTGATATTTGTCTTGATCTGACTTGCTTCACTTAGTGACAATCTCTAAGCCCATCCATGTTGCTACAAATGGCATTTCATTCTTTTTATGTCTGAGTAATAGTCCATCTATACACACACACACACACACACATGTATACTATATATTCTTTACCCAATGCTCTGTCGATGGATATTTAGGTTGTGTCCAAGTCTTGGCTATTGTAAACTGTGCTGCAATAAACATTAAGGGTGCATATATCTTTCTGAAATATGGTTTTCTCCAGATTGATGCCCTGGAGTGGGATGGCTGGGTCATATGGTAGTTCAATATTTAGTTATTTAAGGAACCTCCATACTGTTCTCCATAGTGGCTCCATAATGGCTGCACTAATTACATTCCCACCAACAGTATAGGAGAGTGCCTTTTTCATCACATCCTCTCCAGCATTTATTGCTTGTAGACTTTTTGATGATGGACATTTTGAACGGTGTGAGGTGAAACCTCGTTGTAGTTTTGGTTTGCATTTCTCTAATAATTAGTGATGTTGAGCATCTTTTCATGTGCTTTTGACCATTTCAGATGATGTCTTGACCTCAGTATTTTTTGGCCATTACAGTTTCAAAGGAGCCTGATTAATAATTTTTTCAATAAAATAAAAACTATTTTTCTGTGGGAACCACAAAGGATTCTTCTTTTCTCTCACAATGGATAATAATGAGAGAACGCTTATACACATGCCCATTCAGGATTTGGCATGAATGCTCTGGGATGGCGATGGCTCTTGTCGCTGTTTTGGTTCTCTCTCAGGGTGATAGAGTCTTGTGGCAAAATCAAGTCATGCCAGGTGCCCTTGCACTATGATTCATGATTTGTTCTAATCTCTTCATGAAAGTGTGAAGGAAAAACAAAACAAAGCATTTTCATATTTAGGAATATCAAACAGTTTGAAATAATGAAATTTTTTATTTCTTGTAATATGGGTACCCTTTAAATTGTGTTATCTCCCCATCTAAGTAAAGCAAACTATGAAACTGACCCAGTTACCTAAGAGATTCAGTAGCCTGTTACCTGACCAATATTTTTAGTTATCTGTTACACACCACACTTCCTCCAATACTTATCTTCACTTATTGCTACCTGCCTTCCACAAAATACTAAGACACAAACAATTAAGCCAAACTCTCTGCCACTTTGTAATAAGGATCACCTTTCCTCCATTTGTCAATAATATGTTTCTCATTTCCATCCAAGGTCTCATAAGAATGGCCTTTACTGTCCATACTTTTACCAACATTCTGTTCATTTCCCTTAGCTATTCTCAAAGAAGACAGACTCTTTCACTATGGCTTTCTTATTCTTTTTCTGGGCTCTCATCAGAATCACCCTTAACTGTCTCTTTATAGCAGTGCAATTTTTTTTTTTCTAGCATGCATCTCAGAACGCTTCAGACTCTACCTATTACCTATCTCTAAAGTCACTTCCACATTTTAGATATTTGTTACAGCAGCACCTCAGCTTCCTGGTACCAATTTTATTTCTTGGTCTGCTTGGGATGCTCAAACAGAATACCATAGAATGTGTGGCTTACAGACATAAATTTACTTCTCACAATTCTGGAAGCTGGGAAGCCCAAGATCAAAGTGCTAGCAGATTCAGGGTCTAGTAAGATCCTTCTGGTTCACAGATAGCACCTTCCAGCTATAACCTCAAATAGTAGAAGAGATGTGAATTCGCTTGGACCTTTTTATATGAGCACTAATCCCATTCATGAGGGATCCACTCTCATGACCTAAACACCTCTAAAAACCCCACCTCCTAATCTTGGAGGATAGGTTTACACATACCAGTTTGCAGGGGTAGGGGTGGGACACCAGATCCAGACCATAGTAAGCATGTCTTAATCCAGTGCTAAAACTCCACATTTTATGTGGCAATTACTAATGTGGAAAATTGGTAAATTATATCCCTCCTCCTAACCAAAATAGAAAAGATGTGTTTGAATATTTCTTTAATACTTGCCAAGAAGGGAGCCTCTAATGAAAACAAGGATGTTTCAATTCACTACTATTAGTGCCACTTATCAAACTGGATTTGCCTTATGCTCCTCTTTTTTAATATTTTTAATAGTTATTTCCCCAAAACAGTTTTTTTCCACTGTATAGCATGGTGACCCAGTTACACATACATGTACACATTCTATTTTTGCACATTAGCATGCTCCATCATGAGTGACTAGACATAGTTCCCAGTGATACACAGCAGAATCTCATTGCTAATCCATTCCAAAGGCAATAGTTTGTATCTATTAACCCCAAGCTCCCCAAGCTCCCTGCTCCCTCCCCTTCCCCTCGGCAACCACATGTCTATTCTGCAAGTCCATGATTTTTTTTTCTGTGGAAAGGTTCATTTTTGCCTTATATTAGATTCCAGATATAAGAGATATCATATGGTATTTGTCTTTCTCTTTCTGACTTACTTCACTGCCTTGTACTTCTCTTTCTCCAGACTAAACCAGGTCTAAATCAGGCAACAATGAGTAAGCAGTCTTACTCTTACCTGCATAAGGGGTGGGGGATTCTGACAGAAATACATGAGCTTAATCAAAGGCAAAATTGAAAATCAAGTTGCTGGCATCTTGAATTGTTACATGAAAAAAAAAACATTTGCTGATATTTGGAGAGATTGTGAAAAGCAGAGATGGTAATTGCAGTTATATTCATTTCAACTACAGCTTCAATATGACTTTAAGCAGAGATACTGCACAAAACCTAGCTCAGTCAAGAGGTTTTAAGAGGAAGAGAAAAAGCACAGTGTTAAAGAGACTTAAAGTTACATCATTTTATGCTTTTAACACCTTCCTTTAGCCTTTCTCGTTCTTACCCAACTTTCACCAAGCACTGCCCTAGAACATGAAACAGGAATCTAGCTAAATAGGAATCTAAAAACTCCAGGTCATGTGTCCTAGGAATCAGTAATATCAATCCTCACCCCCATGGGCTGATATATAAACAGAAAATATATTATTTTCCAAATATCTAAATGCCACTTTTTAAAAATACATAACTCATTTTATTATTTATTCTTAATTGCTGTTCAATAAATCTAACACAAAATTCACCATCCTATTTTTAAGTGTACAGTTCAGAATCATTAAGTATGTTCACATTACTATGCAACTATCATCACCATTCATCTCCAGAGCTCTTCTCACCTGGCAAAATTAGACCTCTTCATGCATTAAACAATAATTCCCTAGCCCGCAGCCCCTGAAACCACCATTCTATTTTCTGCCTTTGTGAACTTGATTACTCAAGATACCCTATTTAAGCGGAATCAGGCAATATTTGGTATTCTGTGACTAGTTTGTTTCACCTAGCAAAATATTCTCAAAGTTCATTCATGTTGCAACTTGTGTCAGAATGTCCCCAATGCCACTTTTAAAGCGAGGTGTTTTTTTTTTTTTTTTTTCCTGCTGTATTTTTCTGGCTTAGGGCGATAGATATAAAAACTAGGACAGATTCCTCAAAAGGTAATAGGTTGATACATACCAACACCAAAATGTTAGGTCCTGAAGAGTTTCCAGTACAGCTCCTTCAGAACCTCCTTCAGAACCTTCTTCAAAACCTAATGACTCTGAAGGAGACAAGCTTTTGAATATCTGTGTAACATAAATAGTTCTATGTGTGCTAAAACCTCTTTACCACAGCTGATATGCTTCTCTCCCAAGTAATAAACTCATACCCCACAGATAAGACCTCCATGTTAGGACCCAGCAGCACAGTACTATACATTTCAAGAGCAAACCAGATAACAAATGTGAGTTACTAAGCTTGGAACCTAGTGTAGACATCTCTACTCAAATAATTTATTCCAGTAATTCCAAGTGAATAGTGAAACATTTTCCTCGTCTCCTTTATTTGAGAAGCCCACTGGGCTGTGTGGGTCAAGCAGGAAGCATACACATGAGTAGCAAATACTTAGAAGGTTAGAATTCTAAAAAATAAAAAAATAAAAAATAAATTAAAAAAAGATTCATAAAAAAAAAGGTTATAATTCAACTCTACTGCTAAAAAAACCAGTATCCTTCTGCAATGGTCCCTTTCTCAAGGCAGCTACGCCAGCCTAAAAAGCCATCACTGTCCATCAAAGACTGCAAGTTAGTATCTATCTTTCCTCAGAATCCTCACATTCTTTGCTGTCTTCACTGCAGTAGTTTCCCCTCAATATCCAGCTCTCCAATAAAACTTTCCCAGGTTCCTCCCACCTCTTGAATCAGAGATATTAAGGGGTTTCTTCAAAGTCATTCAACAATTATGGATATATTTGGGATTTGAACACACATCTGTCAGATACCAATGTATATTCATACACATGTACACATAACGTCCTGCCTTGGTAAGAGACAGAGCTGGGTTTCTAATGCAGGCAAGTCCAAGAGCAGCATCTATGCATGTTCTTAATCATCTAACCACTGACACCTCCAAAAACCCTTTCAAGTAATTCTCTCAAATAAATGAACAATATATTTGTGAAAGAAGGTGATGGGCATTTGAAAAGCAGGTAGGAAGAATCTCTATCACCAGGTGGGAATATCCTTAGAAAGGAGAATGCTAACGAGTGGCTCCAATGACAGTTTCTAACTTATATTCCAGTAGTGTCCTAGGCAAGGAGATACTATGATGTTAGATTCAAAACCAAATTAAATTGATGAGTCAAAGTTTCAACCACATGTTTTATGATTTCCTCTTCATTTTCTATGGCACTTTCTGAGTATTTGCTGGAGGCTGTTGATGAAGTTCAGGAATGAGAGGAGAAGACAGCTAATCAAAACAGTAACTTGGCAAAATTTGGTGACAAACAAGGAAGAGGGCTGAGAGAAGAAGTGTACCACCAGGATTTGGGGCTGAGCAAAGTGGATATTTGGGGTTTTTTGTTCATTTTATAAGGTCACACCTGTGGCATATGGAAGTCCCCAGGTTAGGGGTCAAATCAGAGCTTCAGCTGCCAGCCACAGCCACAGCCACAATACCAGATCTTAGCCTCATTTGTCACCCTACACTACAGCTTGCAGTAACACTGGATCTTTAACCCACTGAGTGAGGCCAGGTATTGAACCTGCATCCTCGAGGACACTATGTCAAGTTCTTAACCCACTGAGCCATGGTGGAAACTCCCAATATGGATGTTTACACAAGTTTCACTCCTGGTTTCCAGTATACAAGCAAGAATGCATATAAGTAAGGTGGCTGCCCTGGTAAGGAGTTGGAGGTGAATTAGAAACACACAGTGGTAAGGAGCAAATAAGAAAATATACTGAGGATAATGAGAGACAAGTTTCTCACTATTGGAGAAGCACCTTACAAATACAGAAAGTAGGAGCCTAGAATGGACCATAAGTTAGATTCATATTAGAAGTGTAGATACAGATACACATGTGTAATATTATATGTAATATACACATATAATATTTCTAGCACTATCCACTGAAAGGTCAGTAGCAATGGGTATATCTAAGTACTAAGATCTTGACTTCTAAATACCATCTTCCATTAAAATGGTTCAGAGCTCGTTGGGGAAATGACATTGAGACAGGGATGATGAAAGCACAAGATGAAACTGGAATAATTTATTGTGCCAACCAGTAAAAAAATGGTCAGAGGATAATAAAATGCCCAAAGGACATAGAAATGACCTTGCAAGAAGTTTCTATTTGTCAATTTAGATAATTTGAGTGTAAGAATAAATGATAGCCAAATATTAAAATCCATTAAGGAAAATAAAAATCCATGAATGCATATTGATATAAATACATCATTAAAAAGATGAAGAGGAATCCCTTTGTTAGAGCAAAATGCCCAATAATCAATGTAAGAAGAATGAGAATATTATAAAAATAAACATTTGATACCTTTCATAGTTATAATTGGTTCAGGCAAGAAATACTAATGTATCAAAATTAATGAGAAACGTAATAAAATATATTTACATAGTTTCAAATATATCCCCATAAAACACTTTCATTTCTTTCTGGTACAATAATTGCATAGAGGAAAAACCTTAACCAAGTAACAGCAGTGTTAGCACTAATTATGAGGCAAATCCATATGGAGTACCAGCACATATTATTCAAAAAGAATAATAGCATCATTTCTTTGATATTTGGGACAAAAACATGTAACCTGGATTCAATCATGAAAAAACTCAAATTCAATATTGAGCAACATTTAACTTGCCTGTGATCTTAAATTAATGAAAGATTAGACAAAAAATGGATAAACCATCCCGAAACACTAAAAAAAAAAGCATGGCTAAATACATTATCTTAGACTGTATAATTTCTTAGTACAACAATGTGGAAACATTTCTGTTTTCCAATTCCATGTGGAAGTTGCCACCCCATCCTAACAAATAAAAAGCTGAACAGACTGAAAACCCTACCATTCTTGGATCCATAAAAGACAAGGAAGACACAGAGCAATGCACTGCCCCCAAGACTGGGGAAACAGACAAACATATACAGTGAGTCACAGCTTATAAGAGCAGAGACTTGCCAGGTGAAACAGCAAAAACACAGTGCCTGCATAGGAATATCTGAACAGTAACTGATGAATTACTAAAGGCTCAGTGCAGACAACTCTGAGAGTTAAAAAAATCTAGGGAGATCTATCATAGGAGGAATCACAATATTTACCTTCGGGAACTCAACCAGGTTCTCACAGTTTATATCAGAGGAAATTCCCCTTGTGTTTCTGGCAGGGGGCAAAGAAAAGGACCCACTATCAAACAGTCCAAGAGCACTCTGTTTGTAACAAGGACAGTCACCAGAGGAAACTAATTAACCAGAGTTTAACTTACTGGGGTATTAACAGAGCCTAACTGACTTTGGGGAAGGGAAATCTCCAACCCTGGTCCTCTCTAACCTTCCTGTTCTGAAGAAGAACGGAGGAAAAAAGAAATAGAAACACTCAGTGAAGTTCTTAGTCCAGAGCATGAGTTAAGAACTTAAGACCTAATCATAGTAGCACTTCCCCAGCAGCAACACCTCACCACAGTACTAACAGCCTATGCACAGCTGTTAATTTACCTGGTTATGTCCAGCTATCAAAAATTATGAGGCATACTAAAAGGCTTTTACACAGTTTGTAGAAACAGAGAAGCATCAGATCAGACATGATAGAATTATCAGACCAGGAATTTAACATTATAATGAATATGCTAAGAGTATTTGGTTAAAATAAACAGCATGTAAGAACAGATGCACAACATTCACAAAGAGATGTAAATGCTAAGAAAGTACCAAAATGAAATGCAAAGCATCAAAAATATTGTAACAGAAATAAAAAACTCTTTTATTAGGAGATTGGACATGGCAGAGAAAAGAATCTCTGTTAGAGGATATATTAATAGAACCCTTAGAAAACAAAGACAAAAAACAAAAAAGACAAAGAAAAAATATTCCATGGACTACAGGAAAACCACACATACAAAAAAACTATCACACATTGCATGAAATAATATCAAAAGGAGAAAAGAAAAAGAAATAGAAGAAATTTTTAAAACAATGTCTGATAATTCTGCTAAATTAATATCAGACACCAAACCACAGGTGTATTAGTTCAGAAAACACCACCAAATCCTGATGATGACATGGAGGAAAAGCAACTCTAATTCATTGCTGTGAGAATGCAAAATAGTACAACTATTTTGGGGAGTTCCCTTAGTGGCTCAGCAGTAAGGAACCCAAATGGGATCCATGAAGATGTGGGTTCGATCTCTGGCCTTGCTCAGTGGGTTAAAGGATCCTGCGTTGCTGTGGCTGTGGTGTAGGCCAGCAGCTGCAGCTCCAATTCGATCCCTAGCCTGGGAATTTCCATATGCTGTAGGTGCTGCCCTAAAAAGTGTGCACACGCACGTGCACACACACACACACACACACAATAGAGCTACTTTGAAAGACACTTTGGCAGTTTCTAACAAAACCTATCATACTTTTTCTTTAACATTTCAGCAGTCAAGCTCTTTGGTGTTTACCAAAAGAAACTGATAAACTTATGTCTACACAAAAAACCTGTACAAGTTTGTTTATATAGTAGCTTTATTTATAATTGTCAAACATAGAAGCAATGACGATTCCTTCAGTACATGAGTGAATAAACTGTGATACATCTGAAAAAGGGAATACTATTTAGTACTAAAAATAATTGAGCTCTCAAGCCATGAAAAGACATAAAGGAATGTTACATGCATACTACTAAGTGAAAGAAGCCGAACTCAAAAGGATACTTACTATATTGTTTCAACTCTATGACATTCTGATCAAGAAAACCTATGGAGAGTTAAAAAAGATTAGTGATTGCTGGGAATGGGGAAGGACAGTAAAACAGGCAAGGCACATAGGAATTTTAGGACAGTAAAAATAATCTGTATGGTATTATATTGAGGGATATCTGCCATTATAAGTTTGTGCAAATTCATAAAATATACAAGACCAAGTTAACCATTAGGTAAACTATGGACTTTAGGTGATTATGCCCTGTCAACATGGGTTCGTCTTTGGTAAAAAGTGCTACATTCATGTGAGTAATGTGGGTAATGGGGAGAGGCTGTGCATGTAGGGAGGAAGAGTTATAGGGGAAAGCTCTATATCTCCCTCTCGATTTTGTTGCAAATCTAAAACGTCTCTAAAGAAATAATTTTAATAACATCCAACATGTTAAACAGAAAGTTGATGTTTGTGGTTTTTTTTTTTTAATATTTTGGTCAGCTCTGAAAATTCAATAGGGAGATGTTTTCAATTAAAAGATGACCAAAATATCTATGATATTTCCTTTTTTTTTTTTTTTTTTTGTCTTTTTGCCATTTCTTGGGCTGCTTCCACGGCATATGGAGGTTCCCAGGCTAGGGGTCCAATTGGAGCTGTAGCCCCCAGCCTACGCCACAGCCACAGCAATGTGGGATCTGAGCCGCGTCTGCAAACTATACCGCAGCTCATGGCAACGCCGGATCCTTAACCCACTGAGCAAGGCCAGGGATCGAACCCACAACCTCATGGTTCCTGAGCCATGATGGGAACTCCTGATATTTCCTATAAAAAAGAACAATGTGTGTAAAAATTGTTCAAAATTTTAATAAAATTTGTAGATCAGATGTCTAATTACTAAGTTCTGGATTTTGATGTGATTTGTGGATACTTGGAAAATGTCCTTTGCTGTAAAGAATACCCATAAAAGTATTCGGGGCTAGTGAAGGATCATGTCTACAACAATCTTAAATGGCTCAAAATATCACATATACTCATATATATTTATGGCTGATTTAGAGAATTGTAAAAGGTGGTAAATGTCAAGGGTTTCAGAATCTAGGTGAATGTTAAAGGGAATTTCGTTGCATTATTCTCTACAATTTTCTATAATCTTGAAATTATTTAGAAGAAAGAAGTAAAATAAATGCTGTTGAAAGTGCAACCATGTTGATAATTGGCAACTTGTTCTGGAGCAATATTCATGGGACAAAATACTTCAGGGAAACTGCATTATTTTTATTTTTTTCTGACAAATTGCAGCTTCACACAGCTGCTATTTTCTAAAGGACACTAGATGATGAATGAGGCCCCAATGAAGGAAATTCCATCTACTTTTCTTGATGAAGGTGGCAAAACCACTGCTCAAGATGGGCCACATTTTTTTTTTTTTAAATTTTATTCTTTGTCTCTCTCTTTTTTTCCCCTGTGGCCACACCCGCGTCATATGGAGATTCCCAGGCTAGGGGTCTAAACGGAGCTGTAGCTGCCGGCCTACACCAGAGCCACAGCAATGTGGGATCTGAGCCATGTCTGTGACCTACACCACAGCTCACAGCAATGCTGGATCCTTAACCACTGAGCAAGGCCAGGGATCGAACCCGCCACCTCATGGTTCCTAGTCGGATTTGTTAACCACTGAGCCACGACGGGAACTCCAAGATGGGCCACATTTTAAATCTAAACTCTTGAGAGGAATTTCATCTGGGCTTGTATTCTAGGGATGCTAACTTCTATACCTGAGGATTATAAACAACTAGAATATGGATTTAAGAAACTTCCAGAGAAATTTCATAAGCGATTTTGAACTGTCACTGATACAAAATTTAGCTATCTCATGGGACACTGGCCTAGCAAGAAATCCCTTGCAAAGCTTTTAATTCTGCTTTAACTGTCTGGCACAACTTCATTTCATCTTCCTAATAGCTGTCTTAGTTATCAATATATCTATTAATTAACCTTCAGAAAAGAAAAGGGCTTCTAACTTTTTGAATGACAGTATTTGGGATCAAACTTAACTTCTCAAGGCTATGTTGAAATCTCTGTGGTCCATTTCCACAACTGTGCATTGTCCCCAAATCCCATCTATCTTATAATCCTAATTAAAAAATCTAATACCCTCCAGAAGAAATGCATCTCCAGTTCCAATAACAATTGCCCTTTGGTGATTCTTATTCTATGTGCTTCATCCTCAAGTTACTTATTTACATCTTACTTTCTTTACTAGACTGAGACTTCAAGCTTCTTAAATTTGTTCACCTCTGCAACCTCCACTCTGTTGAGAGATGATCCCAAAACACAGAACTAATTCAATGCCTTGTTAAATCAAGATAATATTTCAAACATCATTTAAAATCTGTGATAGACAGATTTTAGGGTATCCTCCATTATTCTATCATTCTAGTGTTCACCTTGTGTAATTGTCTTTTTCCAGAGTATAGGCAAGACATGCTAATTGATTCTAATTAATAGAATGCGGTAAACATGATGGATACATATAATTATGAATACTTGGATTTAGTATATGAAGTTCTAATACCCATCACAAAAGCAGACTCTCTCCCTGGCTGGCTTTGAGGAAGGAGGCAGCCAGGCTGAAAAGGCTTTGTAACAAGGGGTTGAGCTTGGCCTCTGGCCGACAATCTGCAAAAAAAAAATGAGGCCCTCAATCTCAGTTTGCAAGAATTAGGGACTGCCAGCAATTATGTAAGCTTGGAAGCAAATCTTTTTTAGAATTGAGTGTCAGATAAGACCATAGCCCCACCTGATGCCATGATTTGCAATCAAGTACTGTTAAATTGACACTTCAGTTTCCATTTCTATTTTCAGTCCCCTAAACTCCCGCTTGAGATTAAGGCCCTCAACCTATTATCCTTCCCTCCTCTTCTAACCCCAAAGTGCTAGTGATTCATAGAATACAGAATGATTATAACCTGCATTTTGACATTGAAACAAAGTTTTCAGGCAAAATTCTGGGAATGTGGTAGATAATCTCCCTCTCTTTTGAATGTCCAGCACTCTTTAATTTTTTTTTTTTTTTTTTTTGGTCTTTTTGCCATTTCTTGGGCCGCTCCCGTGGCATATGAAGATTCCCAGGCTGGGGGTCGAATCAGAGCCATAGCCACTGGCCTACACCAGAGCCACAGCAATGCGGGATCCGAGCTGCATCTGCAACCTACACCACAGCTCACAGCAATGCCGGATCCTTAACTCACTGAGCAAGGGCAGGGATCGAACCCGAAACCTCATGGTTCCTAGTCGGATTTGTTAAGCACTGCACCACCACGGGAACTCCCAAGCACTCTCTACTTTTGAAACACTTTTCTTTCATTTGAAATATGTATTTTTTTCTGTCCTTGTCCATTGTTCCCCCCCATATATATATATATATATATATATATATACATATATATATATATACACATACATATATATATAATATCATTCTCTTCAGAGAGGCAAAATGGCTTTTCAGACTTAAGTTAGGTGTTCAGAAGAGAGCAAGTTTTCTGGAAAAAAATTCAGAAGTCAAAAGCCTTGAAATCATAAAATGGTGTTGTCTAACCCACCCCCTATTATAGAGATGGAAAAAAAGACAACCAAAAACAGTCTCAAGGTTGGCACCTAATCTCCCCATATTCTAGAGAGTTTCTGGAAATGCTTATTGTTACATTGAATAATAATGCTTTTTTATTTTTTAAGTTTTTTTGAAGTATAGTTGATTTATAGTGTTGTGATTTTTTTGCTGTACAACAAAGTGATTCAGTTATACACATACACACATATATATAGCTCCATTCTTTTCCAGATTCTTTTCCCATTTAGATTATCACAAATATTGGATAGAGTTCACTGTACTATACAGCAGTCCCTGTTGGCCAATCATTCCATACACCTCAGTGTGCATAAGCCAATCTCTTTTTAAATATATCAGAAAATTAAGGAGACCCAATGACCTAATAAGAGTAGCAAAGACAGACACATGACATGCATGAAGCATCTGCCATAGGTAGAATGGTTTATGCTGATGTCTTTTCTTTATGGTACTTTATCAAGGGCCAGGAATGAGCTGAGAGCTCAGAAAAGATCACTTTTCCTTAAGACGTTTTATTCTATCTTGGGAAAGTCAGCAAACCTACCTCAAATATGGTGTTCAGACACATAACTCATGAGGTTAAGAGGCTTTCCCCTGGAAAAAACCTCAGTAACGAGGATCTAAGTAAATCTGCTATTCTAACTTGTATTTCACATAAGCAAATAAAGCTGCACACATCCCTCTATGGTACAGATGAAATGACAAGATATCAATATGTGTGCTAAAGGATAAAAGAGTAGGTACAGCTGGAAATTGCTGAAATTGTTAATGTTAATTATCACTAATAAGTACTTAATAGGTCCCAATACTATGCTGGAAACTTAAGCACTTAACATCACAAAGCTTTAGGAAAGTTAGAGTTAATATTACTTACTGATACAGTACAGATGAGAAAACAGGCTCTGACAGTGACCTAAATCTTTCACTGTCATAGTAAACATCAGAGTCAGGATTCACCCTCAGTTTTCTCTTTTTTTTTTTTCTTTTGTTTTGTTTTGTTTTGTTTTGATTTTTAAGGCTGCACCCGCGGCATATGGAGGTTCCCAGGCTAGGGGTCAAATCGGAGCTGTAGCCACTGGCCTATGCCATAGACATGCCAGATCCGAGCCATGTCTGCAACCTGCACCACAGCTCACAGCAACACTGGATCCTTAACCGAGGCCAGGGATCGAACCTGAATCTTCATGAATACTAGTCAGATTAATTTCCGCTGAGCCACAATGGGAACTCCAGTTTTCTCTTTATTAAATCCACATTCTATAAATAGCTTATTAATCTTGTCCTGCCATTATCTGCCTTTGGGTTTATACTTAGCAGATGAGAAAATACATGAAAAAGAGTTTAAAAAATTATTTTCTAGTAAGGCTTTTGGAATGAAATCAGTATCCATTTACCTTGGTCTTCATGCCAGTTCATAAAATAAATCCTTGACCATGAGAGTCTCACTGGGAGGCTGTCAAGAATGAACTTTATAACTTTCTGAGATGGGGGGAGTAATTCTTACAAGGGGATGCAGCTAAGATGAGTAAGAAGGTGTCAATTTCTCATGGTCCCTTCTTGGATTGTAACTTTACTCCCTGTAATGCCCTCCCCTTCCTCACCTTTGAAGGTATGTGAGGAGAAATTCATTAATATAAGCCACTGCTCCTGCTTGCTGAAAACATGATGCTCATAAACTGTAGGCTAGGTCCCTATAAAAAAAAAAATGAAACGAGAGGCCATGGCTCCCCTGAGAAGCAGGCCTATTTATTTGCAAGATGCTCCAACTATTCTGAAGAAATTCCCTTTCTTGTCCAAAAGCTACATTCTCTGAGGTGAGACTATCACATCTGTGTTATTTTAAAACACATATGAAAATATGTGTACATGGGAACAACCACAATCAGATTCTTGTGCACACCATGTACAAGCACCCTCACTTTATCCTGGAAAAGAGAAAAGAGGCATCATCTCTCAGAATGTGAGTATGAAAGAATCAAGCCTTAAAGCATGGGGAGGGGTGGGTCTCAGTCTAACAGACTGAATTTCAAACTCTAGCTCTTTTATATAGTATCAATAGAATCTTGGAAAATTACTTTTTCTCTCTGATTCTTCATTTGCCATCTACAAAAATAAGGACCAAAAAAAAAAAAAAAAAAATACCTACCTTCTGGTGTTGCCATGTGGATTTAAATAACAGAATGTGTGTTAAAAAAAGAAAAGAACTATTTAGCACATATGTTGGCATGGAATGATCCCTCAACAAACGCTTTTCTTAGGGTGTGAGTTTCTAGAGTCCCAATGAAGAGATAGGTTTCTGTAAGTGTAAAAGGGAAAAGGCTGGGGTTTTGGTTCAAAAGAAAAATAATGGGAAGGAATCAGGTTGTAGGTCCTGAGACACAAACTCTCTCTTGCTTTCTGAACTAGCTTCATTTCAGCAAACACGTTTTGAAAAGCTACCATAGGCAGATCACGGTTTGGACTTCTTAGAATTTTTCTCTTCAAGCCTGCTGCCTATTGGTCCCCATGACCACATTTCTGGTCTTCCTGGGGAAATTCAATTTGTCCCTGTTTCAGAGGATGAGACCTCTAACACAGCTGCACAAGCAGAGAAGTCATAATATTTTTACAAAAGCAGGAGTCACATCTCTTTTGTCCATCCCATCCCTTTAGTGACTAGAACATGGTCTGACGGATCCCTGTTGGATGAACAATCAAGTTGAGAAGAACAAGCCGCTGTTAGAGATTGGAAAAAGCAATTTTCACACATTAACTTATTTTTAAGCATTTATAAGCATTGTAATTATTTCCTTTTCCTTGAAAAGGATCTAGAACTTGAATTTGAAGATAGGAATAAGAGCACAGGGGTCCCAGCTATAGGCAGCTGGTGCTGTGAACAGTGAGGAACAAAGAAAACCAGAAAGTCATAATTTCTCATATATTTTTGCCCACTGGACATATCTTTTCTAATAAATCCTCATTTCCAGGGACACATGTCTCCTAGGAGCCAAAAACCTGAATAAAATTTGCATTTTTATGGATCTCCTATAAAATATGCATAATGTTTTCTCTTACCCCTCTATCTTATAATTTTATTGTTTTACTTTGTTTTTAAAGCACAGGTAGAGATTTTGAAGAGCAGGGAATGAAGGAAAAGGCACAGTTGGATGCAAAGATGTTTTCTGAAGCACATATGCACCAAATTAAATTAATAATTAAGCTCAGTTTACCCCACTTAGTTGTAGCCTCTAGACCAAAGAAGGGTTTTGTTTCAATAAGTATCACCTGCTCTTCTTTCCATAGATGTCTTTTTTGAGACACAAGTATGAAAGCAGGAGACTGGCCATACTACCCATAAAAAAGGGAAGCCTGAGTTTGCCATCATTAATGTCTAAAGCCAATAGTTCCTGGACAGACATTAGCACCATATGCTGGGATTATGAACAAGGTTAAAATGAACAAACTTAGAGAATTCCAGCATCCAAGACATTAACCCATAAATTAACCCTGCATTATATATCCATGGCCCTTTTCGGGGTCAAATATAAGCACACATCCTTTACCATGACTCAGTTACCAAAGCCATTTTCCAACCAATGCATATATGCATTGATTCGTTCAATAGCCCTGGACCCCAGTGATATGTGGAACTTCTGTGTCAACCACTTACTTGCTGTCAGATAGCTGGATTATGACTTAGGACACACACAGTTAGCCTTCATTTTAATGACTCTGCAAATAATTTACAATATTAATTCACTTGCAACTTTTTAACAGCCACTAAATCTGCATTTTCCTGTTCCACAATTTCCATTGTGCCTTGTCTCTCACTCCTCTTCATTTTCTGTGTTAATTCAATTGATGAGTACTGGCCATCTATCATGCATCAGGGACTGTGACAAATGCAGGGCAGATAATTAGCGTGTCTTTAGTCTTTGAAATTTGTATTTTAGGAGAATGGAGGAGAGACAAACCCTGAAATAGGAGAGAAGGGAGGAGAAGAAGGACAAGTATACAGATAATGTAATGAGCAATAATAACATTTAATTAACCCCAGTTATACCTTGTCTTAAGATTCTTTAAATTTGTTATGTATTTAGTGACCCATATGCACCTAGCATTTAAAAATTGGTGGTTAGGCGAACATGATGCAGACCATTGCCTTTGGAATGGATTAGCAATGAGATCCTGCTGTGTAGCCCTGGAAACTATGTCTAGTCACTTATGATGGAGCATGATACTATGAGAAAAAAGAATGTATGCATGTATGTGTAACTGGGTCACCATGCTGTACAGTAGGAAAAAAATAATGTATTGGGGAAATAAAAAAATAATTTTTAAAAATTGGTGGTTAAATAAATCCACCTGACACACATTGCTAGAGATAGATTCCCATTCTCATTTTATAGATATGGAGACGGAGTTTCAGAGTACTAAGGAATAACAGCAAGAGTAACAGATATTAATAGAATCTAAAGTGTACCAACAATATAAGCTTTGTCATGCATTTACTCACACTCAATAGTCTTGTGAGGAGGCGTTATTATTACCCCTATTGTTCAGTAGAGAATTGCAAGTACTGATTATTTAGCAACTCTCCTAAGGCCACAAAAGCTGTCAACTAGGAAAGCAAGAATAGAAACCCAAGTCAAACTATTCCAAGTCTCTATTTTTAAGCACAGATGAAAATAACTGAGGCCTAGGAAGGCTAGGTCTTGGCCGATAATCCACAAATGGAGGAAAACTTGAACCTAAGCTCCATCTGACTCTAAAGTCCCTGTTCTTCCACTTACCCGTGAAAGATCAATCTCCTACAAATTCTAAGGTGAACCTTGAAGATATTTCTATTTTGATCATCCACACTCTGAATGTCTCTATGAGTCCTATCTCTCAAGCAGATAAAAAAAAGGCATGGCTCCCACCTGCCTCAGGCTTTCCACCTGAAGGAAGATCTTCCTCCCTCTGCCGGTCTCTGCATCTCCTTGCCTCTGAGCTCTCTCTCTGTACTTCAGCCCTCTTTCATGTTAACACATGGCTGGGCGCTGGCTCTGCCACATCCCCTCAGCTCTCACCAGCTGCTAGAGTACTGCTGTTCCTTTGTGCCAATATGTACTGCTCTGGTGATTTCTTCAGCCATGTTCCTCTGTGTGTGTGCGTGTGTGTGTGTGTGTGCACATGCGACCAAGTGCACAAGTAAACACATGCACACATATGTGTGCACACACACTCCCCCCTAGAAAACCCATAACTGCCATAGCCAAGGGCAACAGAGGACAGGGAGATAAATGGAGAGAAAATGGCAGGTGACATAAAGGGAGACATGGACATATTGCAGAGACAAGTGAGATGATGGGAATTCATGGGAGTCAAGAGCTTTCCAGAAGCAAGAGACAATGAGGAGTGATTTCCTATTACTGTGCTAGGCATCATGCCAATTACATTAGAAACTTTATTTTTGAACCCATTTATATCTATCCCTGTGTGGAAGCTACTGTCATTGTTTTCTACTCTAAAGAAAGGAAAAAATACACATATACCCACAGATGTAAAGGAACTTTTCCAAGGTCACACAGCTAATAGGTTAAAGAGTGGGGATTTATATCCATAACACTCTGTGGTCACAAAAATGTTCTCTAAAAAACAATGTAAAAATAAATGATTTTTTTTGTACACCCATATTTTCCATGTGGCACAAACAACAGAAGGATCAGTGAGATGGAAGTCAAACAGTTTCTATCATTGGTGACTAAGACATGGGTAATCAACCACACCAAGACACTGGAGACCAAAAGCAGTGCTCTTAATAATTATGCCAACAATAGGTGTAAAAGGGGGATGCATAGTTACCCTACTAAGAGGGAGCTAGTGACTTTCTAAATAATAGTCTTTGCAGAACAATGAGGTGGAAAGCAGGTCACAGTGGACAAAAGAAGAGGAGACAAAGAACAATAGAAAATGAGGAAAGTGGAAAAGAGCTGGGCTCTTTGAAGATGAGATAGTATTTTTTTAAACATTTTAAGGCTATGTGCAGTCAAACCAGAGATTAAATTTTGGGATGCCATTATTCCAAATCAAATTGTAACTATGTAACAACTGCACTATTATTCTTGCACTCCTTGTAAACTTCTAATAAAAGAAACAATGCCTAGGTTTAAACCCATTTCTCCAACTCTTTTCAGGACTTTATGAGACTGAGAATCTGAGGAAAATGTAATTTAACTCCAGGGAGACTGCAAACCTTGAAGGAGTATAAAATGTAAAAATACAGTGAGTGACTATAATTGCAGCATTAAATTTTTTCCTGGCTAACCCAGGATTGTTTATGGGCTGCTAAATTAAACACTAACCTAGTTTAGTAACAGAGGGCTTTGGAGGCTATTTTTTATCTCATATAACTGTACCTACAAATTGTGAAAGGAAGCCCAGTTATGGAGCCTTTTTCCCTTGTGATACATGGGGTAAACAAAAGATCCCCAACCATCTTGCCCTACCCAAAGAGGTCAGGCCTGACACTCAGCATTTCAGTTCACTTAATCCTTCCTCCAGTCCTTTAAGATGGCCACTATTTTTCAAATTAAAAAACTGGAGTATCTATTTTTCAAATTAAAAAAGTGGAGTTCAGAGAAGTTTAAGTTATGTGTCCAAGTTCACACAGCTAATAACTACTGGCAGTCCTGTACACTTCTCTTCTGAAAATGTTAGGAATCTTGTTTATTCATTTTATTCATAATTACTAAGTATCTTCCACAGGTCTGACACTATGACCCAAGGAACTGCTACTAACACTGGGGATACTTGAAAAAAGTCCATGATAATAAAATGGAAGTGTCCTCGAGCTTCCAAAGGAAAGCAAACACTAAAGAGATTTAGGGAAGTGAGTTTCAATCAGAGCAATCAGGAAAGATTTTAATCACACAGTTGAGGCTTGAATAGACCCCACAGGAAGGATGTGAAAAGACATAGGGGTAGGTGGCCATTCAGGAGGAGGATTTGAGATGGAGGATATACCTGCTTACAAGTGAGGCTTTGATATTTCACCACCTGATGCAAAGAATCCTGCATTTAGAGCCAGGAGGCTAGGAATCAACATGCTGTTGGAATACATCTATAGTCCTGGCCTCAGTTTTCTCATCTGTAACATGAAGAAATTGACTAGAAGACACATAGGGTCTCTTTCAACTTCAAACCATACTGTTGTTTAGAGACCAGCAACTGCAGTCAGAACACAGAACATCTCCCAACTTAACAAAAATTCTTCTGCTCAGAGACAAAGATTATGATCCGTGTATCTATTCAAAAGTCCCCTGATGGGAATAGCTAAGTCTTAGTGGATACCCCTGACAACTTCGGTTTTTACTGTCGTTGCTTCTTGATAATCATCTACTCACTTGGAAAATACGCACTAAGCATCAGGTGTAACAGGCCTTGGGGAAAAGGAGATAATTAATCATCTCCTCAAGAAGCTGGAGATCTAAGACATCATGACCTGGAGCCCATGGGCCAAATTCACGTCATGGATTTTATTACCATGCAACCCAGTTTTTAAATGTTCGTCAATTGCCAACATATAGAAATTGCACAATTGCTCATAAAAGATCCTGTTGCCCTAGCTGGAGAAGCAGTAATTAAGAAATGGTTGGGAGGGAAAAACTGTTCTCTGGCACATGTTTCATAAATGGGAAGGTTTTACCAAAGGCAGAAATGACTCCTCTAAAATTAGTAACTTGTGTCTTGAAGGGATGTATCCTTATATCTGAACCCTTTTGTGAAAGGGATATAAACTTCTCAACAAAGATAAAGAAAGCAAATCGAATAAGTAAGATTTACCCTCATGGGATTACTCTCTAACTTTAGTCTAGTATCTATTTTTTCCATCCGAAAATCTGTGATCATTTATATAAAAGTGAGAAAGACCATTTATTTTGACTCACAATTTTATTACCCAATCTTCCTTCTGTGCTCTTGTAAAATTACATTTTTATTCTGGTTCTCAGTCTTTATAGGGCCATGTTGCCTAGTTTATTTCTCTTGAACCTAAAGGCTGAAAGCCAAGGCAAACCCAAGCATGAAGTTTCAGGCACATGGCACCTGGAAATTTCTGTTTCTTGGGCTTTGCCAATGAAATTAAACTTTGCTCTAAAGCCTGCCTTGGGCAGTGACAGCCTTAATGGCCTGGTGAACAAACATTAGAGGTGTCATCATGCTTGAGTCACAGCCTATTTAAACTACAAATTGCTGTAATTCATAGCTTCAATTTTCTAAGAAGGAGAAACCTTCAGTTTGTCATAGAGGAGGTGACACGTGAGTTCTAAAGAGGAGGTCCCTAGACTTAGTGTTGAAAAAGAAGAAAATGAATGATTGACATGATTGCCATGTGTCTAAGCAAACAAGACAAAACCTCGTATTTAAGCCCACTCGTACAGAACACATTAGAAATAAAACTATTATAAACCAGAGGCATCCAACAATTGATCTCTATCAAATCAAATTCATCCTACAAGTTTGAAGAATCATTTCTCATTTTCCTTGAGCTGGTTACATATATAACTGAGAACAAGCTCTGAACTTTCCTTTCACCTAGACAGCAAGTTGTAATCAAGGATTCTTGGAAAAAAGAAAAAAAAATAACAATTTTGGCTAGATTATGTTTAAGTATTCATATAATATTAATAAAAGCATATTATTTGCATAAACAAAATTACTTCCATCATTCATCATGGCTCTGATGTTAAATGCATTTGATCTGTAGTACATAAAGGCAACATTTCTCTTGTGTCTCCAGACTTGTATGGCATTTTGTTTGTTTATTATTTATTTTTATCTTTTTAGGGCTGCACCTGTGGCATGTGGAAGCTCCCAGGCTAGGGGTCAAATCAGAGCTGCAGCTGCCCACCTACGCCATGGCCACAGCTGTGCCAGATCCGAGCAATGTCTGCGATCTACAACACAGCTCATGGCAATACCAGATCCTAACCCACTGAGTAAGGCTACGATTTGAACAGTGTTCTCATGGATACTAGTCAGGTTCATTACCACAACTACAACGCGAATTCCTGGGGCATTCTTTATGGTGCTTTTTCAGATTAGCAACCTTGGTTTAAATTTAAACATACCTAAAAGGTAGAGGTTCAGGAGTTGCCATTGTGGTGCAGTGGAAACAAATCTTACAAGTATCCACAAGGATGAGGGTTCAATCCCTGGCCTCGCTCAGTCGGTTAGGGATCTGGTGTTGTTGTGAGCTGTGGTATAGGTTGCAGAGGAGGCTTGGATCCCATGTTTCTGTGCCTATGGCATAGGCTGGCAGCTGTAGTTCTGATTTGACCCCTAGCCTGGGAAATTCCATATGATACAGATGTGGCCCTAAAAAGCAACAACAACAAAAAGATAGAGGTTGGAGGAAAAACAAATTGAACACGTAATTTCAAAGTATAGCCAACATGCTGTTTAATATTAGCTTATTCCATGTTTCCTGATTTTGAACTTCTATTAGATTAGTTTATTTCACTTCCTGGGCCTCCATCTGGATATGCAACAGACATGGCCACACTTGCTTTAGTGAATGAACAGGTTAAGTTTTGGTTCATTCTGCTTTAAATTAATTCAAATTAAAGACAGAGTATAAAGTTTAACAGAGATAAATAAATGAGGTTATAAGATAGAATATAGTCGTTAAATAGAATGAGACAGACTCATAATTATCAATATGGAAATATGGCTAAAAAATAATACCAAGTGAAAAATTAGATTGTATACATATATTAGGACCCAACTTGTATGTTTGTGTGGTATGTATAAAAATTTAAACATGTATATTCACATGCAGCATGTTTATGCACAGACAGAAAAAAATCAGGAAGACTATATAAGTTTAATATAACTTTCATATAGGATTTTCATGTTAAAATTTACATATCATTTGTTTATATCATGCATATTTTTAAAAATATTTGCTGCATTATTTGTCAAAATTTATTTTTTTGGTGAGAAGTTATATGCATTTTAACACATAAATAAAGTCATGTAACCCTCACCACAAAAATATATAACAAAAAGTATTCACCCCAAAATTATTTTTATCATGAAAAGAAAAAGATGTTACAATAAATCCAAATAACTTTCTGGGATTCTTGAGGCCTCTCCTCTGCCCAGAAAGCCCTCTGCCACTGAGGCTTCCTCAGGAAGCCCCATCAGTAGCAGCTGCTCCAGCACGTCCAGCCCCCAGGCCTGGAGACAACTCACCTGACATACAAAGAAACAGCTCTGTGGGAAAGAGAATGACTGGGAAGGCACACAGCTTTGCTGCTTTTATTCATCAATCATAAACACATTCTCATGACCATAAAGATGTCTTGAATCCTATTCTACCAGCTGGAATTTGATCACATGAGACACTGACAGCTTTGCCATCTTTGGCTAGAAAACCCTGGCATTTGATGGGGGGGAAAACACCCCTACCAGGGTTTTCATCTTCATGTGGTGCATGCCTCTGGCGCAGCAACATTACTCTTGGATTATTCTCCAACCATTAAAATAGGAAGATCAAATTTGTACAAAAAATATTAAAGAGGTTAGGGGGTTCTTAGAGTCTTAAAGCCAAAAGATTAACAACAATAAGGCAGGGGCCAGAGAGAAGAGGAAGGATATGCAGTGTCAGGATGCTGGCTTGTGCCTGGCTTTCCCTACAGCAGCCCATCAAAAGATGCGATATACAGGGAAATGGATTTGTTCTCTCTTGCGAAGCACCAGTAATCTCCTGGAGGCCCTATTTCCACAATTTCTTTCTGAGTCTTCTCTGGAGAGACCCTAATTTTTGGTCACTGACACTGCAGAGTGTCAGAGAGTAGACCCAGTATTCACCATCACATCTTTACTGAAAAGCCACTGCAGGTGACACACTGAAAGCACCGTCTCAGCACTGAAATGACAAAAGCATCAAGATCCTGACCTTGCTCTGCCACCACTGGTGGGGTGGGTAAGCTAGAAGGGTGTCCAGTTGAGAGAAGGCATGCCATTGCTGCTGCAGGAGAAGGAGTCGCTTTTACTCCTCATGCCTCAAAAGCATTTTTATTACCACGCAAAAGACCCAATCAGGCCCTAACTCAGGTTACACCCATTTTCAGAGGTGTACACATATGCCTGGGATGAAGTGGCTTCCTCATAGCAACAAAGGTTTTGTTTTTATTTTACTTTTCCAGGAGTATCTATTTACTTGGCTCTGTTCCTTTAGTTCCTTCCAGACATTTGAGTTTTTCCAGAATTTCAACTATCTGTCTTGCTCTGTCATTCAAATTAGTGCCCAATGCCACTGTCTGTCTGACTCAGGACTCAGCTTGTCTGCCCTGTGCTATATGTGTCTCTCCCGGTTATGCCCCATGGCTCTGAGCTTACCTTGCCCAGTACCTTTGTGATCCTTCAAGCCCAACCCCCTCATCGGGCTGCCTGGACACCTGCACACAGACCATGATAAGAGAGATGAAGGCCTGACTTCTGGTCCCCTGGTTTTTGTTTGGAAGGTCTTGACTTCCCCCGTGTGACCATTGTGGGTATCAGAGAGTACCCCCACCACCTCTCTCCTCTGTGGGGGAACCGGCAGGCGATATAAGGCTCTACGGCTCAGTTTAGAGATGACTCATGGAACACGGGAAGATTAAGGCCCTCTTATAGACAGTGTGAGGAGTCCATCTAGCTTTCTGTACAAAGTCACATGTTGTTATTTTTGCTACATACGCCTACAGGTAACTTCTCTGCTGTACCTGATCAGCCATCACTCTCAGTTGTAAAATTCAAGAGCTTATAATAGCTGGGGGAGAAAGAATCTCTCTAGGACATGGCCTAACAAAAAAATGAGACCAATTACTTTTAGTTGATTTGCTGAATCCCCTAAACTTTAAAAAAAAATGAAAATGGTGTGGAGGACCATGCCACCTTTCTATCACAACCCTGCTTCCTCATAACTTTCTTCTAACCTTTCTCCGTAAGAGAATCTATCTCTACCATTGTGTTTTGTATTAAGGCCAAAGTTAGATTTTCAAACATCAGAATTTTCTGCTTTTGAAAATACATAAAGGATTAAGAAGAAGTAGGTTACATGGCTCATGACCACAACTGACTGCCAAAAATACCATTTTACCAGAGGTGAGCTTCCCTCAGTCTAATACGGAGGACAAGTGTGAATAGGAACAGAGGGCATCTCACCAATTATAGAGACATGTCAGGTACATGACCAACAGTTAATTATCCAGTGATGCTGCTCCTATGTCACCAGGAAAACATGAACATCTGTAGGGAATTGCTATACCAGGAACAATGGATGTATGTCTGGGATGAAGGCAAAGCACAGGTCAGACCAAACATGCCTGAGCTCTGGGCGACCTTTGTCATTGGTTCCTCAGAGTTGTTCAGGACTAAACCTACAGAAGCATTTCATATCTTTTAAAATTACCTACATGTTCTGCCTTTATAACAATTTCAGCTCCCCAAGTATAGGATCAGTTACCTCTGGAAGCAGTACAACTCCCCAAAAAGGATGGTTTTGTCATAAGCTATGGGCTTACCTGACCAGATGCTAAAGAATGGTGGGGCCAGAAACAGATGTGTTAGGCGATCTTACCTCTACTCCTGCAGATCTAAGACTCCAGAGTAATAAAGTTGTGATGCAATAGCCAGTATTATAAGTGATAAGATAGTCATGACTCCATTCATAATTATCATTAGTGCAAAACTTGGACCAGCCAACCTTTTATTAACTTT
This sequence comes from Sus scrofa, assembly GCF_054392235.1. Classification (NCBI taxonomy): domain Eukaryota; kingdom Metazoa; phylum Chordata; class Mammalia; order Artiodactyla; family Suidae; genus Sus; species Sus scrofa. The sequence goes on along the minus strand of NC_139396.1, from coordinate 141,608,161 downwards.
TAGCCCAATGCTCCATATGCCAGTATTTAAGAAAAAGGCTACATGGCCAACACCAAGAGGTCCACAAAATAAAAACCAAAATGATTAAGAGAGGCGGTACTGACCTAGTATCAAAGAAAGTCACAGAGGACTGGTGGCAGGGATTCCGTGTCTGTTTTTTTCTCTCTCCAGGATCATGACTTCATGTTTCATCCAACATCATAATTTCATCTCAGATCAATCACCGGTGTAGTACCTCCCCTTGGCTTGGCTGGTCTGAGGCCGGCCAGGGGCTGACACAAGGGGAAGAATCTTCTTCCACTCCAAATCATGTAAGAGAGCATTCTATGAATTGGAATGTAATCTTGGTGTAGAAAAAAAAAAAAAATTACCTTTGGTTCCAGTTGGGGAGAAGTCTTCTGCACTTATAGTTATATATACCCTGAAGACACATGTGCAATATTCCTGCCAAAAAATACACAAGGGCTGAATTACTTATCACGGAATGGATCTACTCTCCTCCTTCTTCCTCCTCCTCCTCCTCATCTCCTCTTTTCCTCCTCCCTCGTTTCTCATTTTGCTCCTCTTCTCCTTTTCCATTTTCTCCTTTTGTTATCCTCCTAATAGTCCATCCTCAGCATTTATATTATTTAAAAGTGTTTTCAAGTATTTGTCTCTACCATGTGGATAACTGGGGGAAAAACGCTATCAGACAAATCACCCTAAATCTTACAAAAGGAGACTAGGTAAAAGAGAGAGGTGTCTCCTATATGACCCCCTTAGCACATTAAAGCAATTGAAGATTTTGCTTTTGATAAACTCATGTGAGGTAGGTATAAAAGAGCTAGGATTCAACTCAAGAGGTCTTACTTGTGTGGAGTACAACCACACCACATGGTTTTGTGGTTATTGTCAAATAAGGAATCCATGCTGAAAAGGCACTTGTTTGCTAAAAGTCCCACTGCTAATATGGCATAGAGTCAGAATAAAACCCTAGTCTCCTGGAATCTGGTCTAGTGTCCCTTCCTCAGCCTAAAAACAATATCTAGACACAAAACCCAAGTTCCTCTAAAGTACTGGTCCACACATGCAGCTCAGAGATGAATTAATGATCATAGGTTCACCCTGCTTGCAAACAGGAGAATCTTACTTGGACACTCTGCCTGAAAGTAATCTTTTGAAGAAAATATATTACATAGAGATTCAACCTATGAATATTCTGTGGACCAGAACCCCCTGAGTGCCAGCTCCTCTCACTTCTTAGGACACCCTTGCAACCTGCTAAGATAGTGGACAGTAATATAATCATTTTTCAGAGTTGGGAAGAGAGGAGGTCGCAGAAAGTACGTGACTGATTCCAGGTCATAGAGCTGGTCAATAGCAGATAAGACCTAGGGCCAGATGGCCTGACTTGTGGTTCCAGGTTTCTCCCGTTTAGTCTAGGACACATCGGAATCGGCAGTGCATGCCAGTTAAGAAGGTATGAATGAAGATATTTACTTCAGAAAATGGAGTCTATAATTAAGAAACTAAGTTTCAAAAAAGAATAAAGGTGTTTTTTTGTGTGTTGTTTTTCTTGTTTTTATTTTTCAATCTGCTCTAGATATTGTATAGCAAAGAGTTCTTCACCTCATCACTCATCATGGGACAGAAAGTTCTAGTATCAAGACAGAGGCTGAAGGTGTTTAGACTTGAATTTTAATTACCTTGACCTTAACAGAATGCTTTTACAAGTTCTGCAAATGTCTTAACCTTTAATAATTAATTATATGGACCTCATAAAATGGATAACCCTGACTCTACACTAATAAGCTGTTTTACTGCCCTTCATATAATTTTACTGATTCCCACAAACGTGCTTCATAATAGTCATGCTCTGCTTAGGAAAGCAGAGGGAACTCAGGTTTTACCTCCACCTTCCCTCTACAGACTGGGGTGGGAGAGTCCCAGAAATACAAAATTAGTTATGACAACTCTTGTCAAAAAAAGGATAAAAATTATTTTTAAGTCAAAATAAGCCACTGTTGAAGAAAGAAGAAAGTGAACTTCACTGCAAACAGCAGTGAATGACCCGGTGTGGTATGAATTAACTCAGCTAACCTCTGACCCATCTGCTAGGCACTTGGTGCTTCAAGTCAAAGTAAAACAGAACTGTATTGTGGACAAAGTAGACTAGAACTATGACCCAATTCCTGTTTTTGTTAAGGGGAGGGATTTAAGAGGCAGAGACTTGAGGACACTGCATGCTGTGCCATCATGTGTGTCACCTCTGCATTTATGATCCCTGCAACAGAAAGGATGTTTGGCATTTTGATCCAATTTACGTGTGAACAAAAGTTGATACAATTACCTAAATGACCCTAATATTTTGGGTTGAAGCTATTCCATTAATAATAGAAGTCCATCTGTGCAATGACTAGGCTGTAGTTTCCACTAATTGATTAAACCCAACTCTTAATTAAGTTTTTCATTAGCCACAGTGCTAACTTCACATTAAAAGTCCTAGCTCTGGTCCACCTGTCAAATCACCTGCAATCAGCCATGCATTCTCTTTTCCTTCCCTAGTTATACACCTGTTTTTGTCCTCTGTCTCCCACTGGACTTCATAACATGACCCATTTCCAACCCTAGATTCTTCTTCCAAATCCAATCATGGAATACTGCTATAAAAAAAAAAGATATGAGAAGAAATAAAGCAATTAAGGAATAGTTATCCATCCTTATGCTTTCAATTATTTAATCAAACTTGAATAAATGAGTCCCCCATTTCACAAGGGTACAAGACAATCACAGGAAAAAAGAACAGACTGACAATGGATAGAATGAAGTACAAGCCTCTAAAATGCTTCCCCTATAAGCCTGCTTTACTTAACATGAAACAGTTCCTCACGGGAATAAACATTTATGTCCAATAGTCATTTCTGGGAACAGAAACTCATCTCTGGTATTTCAACAAGATGGCTGGGATTTACAGCAAGTCAGGTTCAAATTCTTGTATTGAGTAATTAAGTCAACATGTTTCTACTTCATCTAGGGACTGGGCCTCAAAGGCAGGCTCAAAAAATTATATTAATTAAACTTAATTAATTCAACTATTCTTACTCTCCTACTCTTCAAAGAGCCAGCCAACTTATCTCTCCAACCAGATGGTGAGCTCAAGGGAAATAGTGATAACATATTTCTATATATCTCCATCAATATATGCCTAAATTAAACCAAGGACTCAAAAAAAAAAAAGAATTGTAGACTCTACTTTAGGAAAAAAAAATGAACTTGTTTGTCATGTTAACTGGGAACAAAGAAACAAATCTTTGAATTATCTGTGTCCACATTTCTGGCAATCCCAGAGCCTCCAGCTCATTCCTTCAGCCCTGACTCCATCAGATGTATCAATTTATTTTCCAGTTAGGAAATATGTGAATCATTTTCCCACTTTGACAGACAGTGATAGAATGATTTTAGTCTAATGAAAAGCAAGTGAGTCACAGACGCTTGTATGTCAGACCACATTTTTCAAATTTTTTTTAAAAAATTATTATTTCCCCAATATAATTTTTTTCTACTGTAAAGCATGGTGACCCAGTTACACATACACATATACATTCTTTTTTCCCCCATTATCATGCTCCATCATAAGTGCCTAGACATAATTCTCATTGCTACACAGCCGGATCTCATTGCTAATCCATTCCAAAAGCAATAGTTTGCATCTATTAACCCCACACTCCCAGGACTCCCTGTGCAGCTCACAACATTTTTCAAAATTTAAAACATACTTTTAAAAGTGATCCTCTTTCCACACAAAAAAATGACTGAGTAGATATAGGTAGGATCACAAATGACACAAGAAACACACACAAAAAAATACCATATAAATATCAACTCAAAATTAAACTTTAAAATAAGCTTCACTAATGACATTAAAATATCACATTAAAATATGCCACTTAAGTAAAATGATCTCACAGGCCATGGCCTGACATATACCACACTTGGAGAACACTGAACTTCATGACTTTTGAAGGTCTTTGGCTCTAAATTCTCAGTCTCCCTCGCCTCTCAGTGAGAATCCAGCCTAATGGACTTGTTCAGGTAAAATGGCTGCTATGGTCTGATGAGCAATCAAACACTCCGTTGTAGGGTTTTAAAGACAAGGCCCAATGTTGCAAGAGCTGGAAGCATTTTCAGCCACCACAGAAGAGTGGGGAGAATATAAGCAACCATAGAAGAGATATCCAGTTTAAGGATGGTCTTACTCATGGCATAGCTAGTCTCTTTCACTCACAAAAACATCAAGGCATCAGCCTTTAGAGTCACTCAACAGAGGACTTATGAAGACTACCTAAATTTTGGCTATGTCTGTCAGATGAAGTCAATCATCAGGGAGTATATACCCACACCATTCAATATGCTAGCCACTAAACCACCGCCCACATATGACTATTCATAGTTTAATAAGCAAATAAATTATTTCAACAGGTCAACAGCCACATGTGGCGAGAAGCTACTGGGCGGGACAGAGCAGAGGCATATTCTCATCACCACATAAAGTTCTATTGGAAATGACTACTGTATAGTCTACAGTTTGTAGAGAATCCATGCACTGGGAAAGAATAGTCATGTGAGAAGGTGTAGTCCAGCTGAAATTACATGCATCATCAGGCATGCACACACACACAACCTCTACAGTCCAAGGTATCTATCTTTATGACAATCAAATTAAATCCAAAGGAAAAGTCATGCATCATTTTCTTCCTCCCCACTCTTGATCCCTTAACTTGTGTTTCTATTATTCAAAGCTTGTTGTGGCACAAGGTCAGATAGGCTCCAAATAAGATGCTGTGAGCAACAAGAATATAGATTGTTTGGGAAATGTTAATAAAATATTTCCTTCCCTACAACTTTTTCCTTCTTCTCAATTTGTCTAAAACCAACCATGCTGATAATAAGTCTGAGAGCAACACTGGGCTGAAGAAAAATGAAATTGACAGCCAAGCAAAATGAAATGTAAAATATCCATTGAGTATTTGAATTATCATAAGTGCATCTGGGTTCACATTACCAGCTTCTTTGGCCTTAGGACACCTGGGGCCTCTAAAGTGGAAGCCCAAGTTCCCTCCGTTTTACAGATGAGGAAACTCAGACAAACTGGGTTCTCACTTAAGGGAATCAAGACGATTTGATTTCATGAATGCTGTCAGGAAATAAAAAATGTACTCTGTACTTTACAAGGATGACTGCACCATGAGTTGAATCTTCTGCTTCTCACCAAGGGAGTTTTTAACCAATGAATGAAATAAATTGCCATCAACTGAACCCAGCAACTCAGATTTCCTGCCCCACCAGCCAACTGAGGCAGCAACTGGTTTCAGTAGAGGACAAGTGTACTATGTACGGACTCTTACAGAAAACATTTAATCACTGGAGCTCCACCGACAATGAGGTTTCCTACACTGAATACCCAGGGAACCCTGAATGCTTTAAGCACCTACTGCAGTGTGAGCTCCCCCATATTTTATGTATGAATGTATTTGCCACCCCCCAAGAAGAGTAAGCTATGTACCACCAAGTAGCTATTGCACACTAAATATTGCTAACAAATTTTAAGTGGGTTATTAACCAAAAGAGCTAACTTTTACTGGCTTCTTACTAAAGCTTAGGCATTGTGGTAAATATTTTATTTGGAGGTATTGTTGAATTCTCACAACCACCATGGATGCAGATACTCTTTTTTTTACCCCATTTTACAGCCCAGAGAAATGGAACGTAGAAATACTAATGAATTTGTTCAGCATCACATTTTCATTAAGAGGCAGGACATCAACCCAGGTTGTCTGATTCCTGGTCCTGTACTTTAAAAATACTGACTCATCAAGCTGTATTTGTTGATCATAGCCCAGCTTAGGTTTTTATATAACCTACTAGTATAGAGTGGAATGATGTTAGTGATTTCATAATAAGTATGTTTCTTTCCTTTTAGGTGCTAATCAAAGGGAGATGATTATGAGGAGAAAATGTAGAAGACTCAACCAGTGCCATTTTTTTTCATCAACAGCACATTGAAGAGTTAGAGACTGAATATATGGGACCTCAAATTCTCTGACCAAACAAGTTAGGAGGTCTCCCTATCAAGGTGTGATGCTTAAATCAGAGATTCAGTGTTTCTCCATGAGCAACCTAACCTATGATTTATATGCTTTGAACTACTGTAATAAAACTATAACAATAATGTAAGCACACACACATACACACAGAAAATAAAGAAAATGCTCACGATGAGTTTGAGGTCCATATAAGGTCCAGAAAATGAAGCAAGACTGATTCAATTATTTTCAAATTGCTCATTATTCAACAAAGTAGTTCTTAAATGCTTGGTACTTCCTCCCGATGGCACCTCAGGGAGTGAAAAAACAAATGATCTTGCTCATTTGCAGCCATAGCTGTATTTGCATATATATCTATCAATATCATACAGATATAGACTGATCTCTTATAGGTCCCTGGAATACACTGATGGGCAATACAAACCCTAAAACCTGTCTTTATGTGCATGAGTTTACCATTTTGTGTTTTTTTTAGCTTGTTGTAGTGGGTACTTATTCCTAGCCAATAAACCTATTTCTAGCATTGCTGCATACAAATACATCACATGCAAGACAAATTCATGGACTTTTCCTATGAAAAAAAATCAGTTTTCATTTTTTTTCCCAAGTTTTTTAAAGATATAATTGATATAGCACTGCATAAGTTTAAGCTGTATAACCTAATGATTTGACTTACATACGGAATGAAATGTTTACGACAATAAATTTAGTGAACACCTACTTCACTTAATTTTAAATTAAAGCCACCACAAGTCTTAAATTTTAGGAATTTCTATGAGTAGATATGTTATTAACAATGGGAAATATGTGGACTCATTAATGACAGCCATTCTGACTGGTGTGAGGTGGTACCTCATTTTAGTTTTGATTTGCATTTCTCTAATAATCAGTGATGTTGAGAATTTCTTAAGGTGCTTGTTGGCCATCTGTATATCTTCTTTGGAGAAATGTCTATTCTGGTCTTTTGCCCATTTTTCAATTGGGTTGTTGCCTTTTTTGCTGTTGAGTTATATAAGTTGTTTGCATATTTTAGAGATTAAGCCCTTGTCTGTTGCATTGTTTGAATCTAACATATGACACAAATGAACCTTTCCACAGAAAAGAAAATCATGGACATGGAGAAAAGACTTGTGATTGCCAAAGGGGAGAGGGGAGGGAGTGGGATGGACTGGGAATTTGGGGTTAATAGATGCAAACTATTGCCTTTGGAACGGATAAGCAATGAGATTCTTCTGTATAGCACTGGGAACTATATCTAGTCACTTATGATGGAGTAGGATAATGTGAGAATAAAGAATGTATATATGTATATGTGACTGGGTCACCTTGCTGTACAGTAGAAAAATTATAGAACACTGTAAAGCAGTTATAATGGAAAAAATAAAAATCAGTTTAAAATAAAAAAATTTAAAAATGGTGAATCAGTATTATCCAACTGTGTGAGGGCAGTACTATATGTGAAAAAGTATATATTATTACTTTTACACTAAATGTATAGGTCTGTGTCATCTTGGTACTTATCATACTTTTACTTTTAGGTGTCATAGTGTCCAATATCTAGAGCCTAAAACTGAATACACTGATTCACAAATCAATGGCACTTTATATAAGTTCTACCCTACTCATGTTGACATTATGCAGAATGAAATTAAGGCCAAGAAAGACTGAGGTGCTGTAATTACATGGCTAATTTGTACAGAAGGCCAGAACTAGACACTGAGGCTCCAGTGTTATAGTAGAAAACTTTTTCTAATAAAAAGACTATAAATTATTAATTACTACTATGTGTTAGCATTTTAACAACATATCTCACATCATCTTAAATATTCAGCAAGTCACACAGGCGCAATCCACATATTTCAGATTACAAAATTAGAGCATTATACAGCACACGTTATGAAATCAAACTGATGTTCTGAGCACCACATAATTAGAAAGCAGGGAATCTAAGATTCAAAACTAGGTCTATCTGCTACCAAACTATGCTTTTTATCCTTTTGTTCAATACAGTGTCCTGCTTTCCTTGACACCTTCCACTTTGCATATGCATATTGTCCCATCATGGAAAAGAAAAACAAATATGGTCATGCTAAAGATAACAATGTTCACTAACCTTTTCATGAAAAAATATCAGGTGAAAAAGCCTTATTAAAAAGCATCACATGTTCATGTTCAAACTCTCAACAGAACCAGATTCCACTGGCAACTCAGAGAAGGACTCTAACCCAGAATAACCAGATATGTTAAATGGTCTGCTGAAAACTCTGACAAGTTACCTTGTGCTCAGTGAATCACCAGGTGCCAATTCCATCACTATAATTAAGAGATGGTGGCTGAAAGAACTGCTATGTTGCCACTTCAGGTCAGGAAAGTAATGTGACAGACACATGTTAAAGTATTTTCTTTTGTCCAAGGTGATGAAGTGCCCCAACCAAAGATATCTCCTGCTCTTACCGTTCAGTGGAATCGACCCACAACTGAATTATTCAAAATACATTTTTTTTCAAAATATATTTCCTCCATTCAATATTAAAACCTAAATGCAAGGCATTCTCTAGGCTTTAGTAACAATCAATTGGATTTCCTATCTTTGTTCTTATCTTTACCTCCTATATACTCTTGGCCAAATCACCGATCCTTTTCTAAGTTTAAGTTCTTTCTCCCAGGTAATAGGAATTATAACACCTATGGCATAGATCAATGAAAAATTAAATGAGGTCATAGATGTAGAACTAAAAAATTAGATCAAAATTTATAGTCCCCCAGATTGGGCATTCAATTTAATAGGAAAGACTGGGTTGATTCATGTCAACTCAAAGGTGGAGGTACGTGGGAAATAATCAGACAATCATGCTTTCTCATATCAACAGTACAAAGATTATAATAATATTGACTAGTCAATAAAATTATTGAAAATGCTTTTCTTTGATGACTTTTCCCTATAAATGCATTGGCAGTGAAAAACTTTTAATTAAACCCAGGATAAAAATGTGAGACACTAGTGATTGCCATCTACCTAATAAGAATTTTGAAAGGATTGGTGAACTACTTATGGTGTAACACTTTGGAACCTCTAGAAGTAAGGAAATACTAAATATATATACACATACACCTGCATTAGCACACTAAATATCACTGTATATAGGATCAGGCATAATACATCATGCCCAAGCAAGGCAGAAGTAACTCTATCAATGATCCTCAACAGACAGTTAAGGCTAGAGAGTACAAGGGTCACGGTACACCCATTATCTCACTTGACACACCTATAAAGGAAAAGGATAGAAAAGGGAAGGAAGCAAAACAACCACCTGGAATGGTAGGCAGGATTTCCTATCATGGCTCAGCAGAAACAAATCTGACTGGCATCCATGAGGACACAGGTTCAATCCCTGGCCTTGCTCAGTGGTTAAGGATCTGGCTTTGCCGTGAGCTATGGTATAGGTTGCAGATGCAGCACAGATCCTGCAGTGCTGTGGCTGAGGTATAGGCCAGCAGGTATAGCTCCAATTTGACCCTTAGCCTGGGAACGTCCATATGCCATAGGTACAGGCCTAAAAAGACAAAAAAAAAAAAAATGATGGGCAGCTTATTAGTACCATATATGTGTATCTCTAATGTTATAGAAAGCAGTATACTATCTTAGCAAAGACTTTAAATTTTCAGGACTGGGAAGGTTCAGTGAGTGTGTAATATATTTTGCCCTAAAGATGATGGGAGATTTTTTTTTTTTGTCGGAAGGCAGTTCTTTATATGAAGTTTGAATCCAACAACATATAAAAAAGATCATATACCATGACCAGGTGGGATTCATCCCAGGTGCACAAGGATGGTTCAATATATGCAAATCAATCAACGTCATGCACCACATGAACAAAAGAAAAGTCAAAAACCACATAGTCATCTCAATAGATGCAGAAAAAGCATTTCACAAAGTCCAAAATTCATTTATGATTAAAACTCTTGCCAAAGTGGCTAGAGAGGGAACATACCTTAACATAATCAAAGCCATGTATGACAAACCCACAGCAAATTTAATACTCAATGGAGAAAAGCTGAAAGCCTTCCCACTAAAATCTGGAACAAGACAAGGATATCCACTCTCACCACTGTTATTCAACACAGTACTGGAAGTCCTAGCCACAACAATCAGACAAACAAGAAATAAAAAGTATCCAAATAGGAAGAGAAGAGGTAAAACTGTCACTGTATGCAGATGACGTGATAATATATATAGAAAAACCTAAGGATTCAACCCAAAAACTACTTGAACTGATCAAAAAATTCAGCAAAGTAGCAAGATAAAGATTAACATTCAGAATTCAGTTGCATTTCTCTATACTAAAAATGAAATATTAGGAAAGGAATACAAAAATACAGTACCATTTAAAATTGTACTACAAAAAATCAAATACCTGGGAATACATCTGATCAAGGAGGTAAAAGACTTATATGCCAAGAACTATAAAACATTAACCAAGGAAATTAAAGAAGATATAAAGAAATGGAAAGATATTGCATGCTCCTGGGTTGGAAAAATTAATCTTGTAAAAATGGCCATACTACCCAAGCTATTCACAGATTCAATGCAATCCCTATAAAATTACCCAGGACTTTTTTCACAGAACTAGAACAAACAATCCAAAAATTTATGTGGAACCACAAAAGACTCAGCATTGCTAAAGCAATCCTGAGGAAAAAAAACCAATCAGGAGGCCTAACTCTCCCAGACTTCAGGCACTATTACAAAGCCACAGTCATCAAGACAGTGTGGTACTGGTACCAAAACAAACACACAGACCAATGGAACAGAATAGAGAACCCAGAAATAAACCCAGACACCTATGGTCAATTAATCTTTCACAAGGGAGGCAAGAACATAAAATGGGAAAAAGAAAGTCTGTTCAGCAAGTCTTGCTGGGAAACCTGGACAGCTGCATAGAAATCAATGGAATTAGAACACACCATCACACAATCCACAAAAATAAACTCAAATTGGCTTAAAGACTTAAATGCTTACATGACAAGACACCATCAAACTCCTAGACTAGAGAACATAGGCAAAACATCCTCTGACATCAACCTTATGAATATTTCCTCAGGACAGTCTCCTAAAGCAATAGAAATAAGAGCAAAAATAAACCAATGGGACCTCACCGAACTGACAAGCTTTTGCACAGCAAAGGAAACCAAAAAGAAAGCAAAAAGACAACCTACAGAATGAGAGAAAATAGTTTCAAATGATGCAACGGACAAGGGCTTAATCTCTAGAATATGCATTCAACTTATACAGCTCAACAGCAAAAAAGCCAACAACCCAATACAAGAATGGGCAAAAGACCTGAATAGACATTTCTCTAAGGAAGACACACAGATGGCCAATAGGTATGTGAAAAAATGCTCAAGACCACTGATTATTAGAGAAATGCAAAGCAAAACTACCATGAGATACCACCTCACACCAGTCAGAATGGACATCATTAATAAGTCCACAAATAACAAATTCTGGAGGGGGTGTGGAGAAAAGGGAACCCTCCTGCACTGTTGGTGGGAATATAAGATGGTACAACCACTATGGAGAACAGTTTGGAGGTATCTTAGAAAAGTGTACATAGAACTACCATAGACAATTGGATTAGGAAGATGTGGTATATACACACAATGGAATACTACTCAGCCATAAAAAAGAACAAAATGCCATCTGCAGCAAAATGGATGGAACTAGAGACTCTCATACTGAGTGAAGTAAGTCAGAAAGAGGCAAATACCATTTGATATCAATTATATCTGGAATCTAATATAAGGCACAAATGAACTTTCCACAGAAAAGAAAATCATGGACTTGGAGAATAAACTTGTGGTCACCAATGGGGAGGGGGAGAGAATGGGGTGTTTGGGGAGCTTGGGGTTAATAGATACAAACTATTGCCTTTGGAATGGATTAGCAATGAGATCTTGCTGTGCAGCACTGGGAACTATGTCTAGTCACTTATGATGGAGCATGATAATGTGAGAAAATAGAATGTATATATGTATGTGTATCTGGGTCACCGTGCTATACAGTAGAAAAAAATTGTATTGTGGAAATAATTTTTAAAAAAAGAAAAAAAAAAATTTTTTAATTTTTTTTTTTTTTTTTTTTTTTTTTTTTTTGTCTTTTTGCTACTTCTTTGGGCCGTTCCCGCGGCATATGGAGGTTCCCAGGCCAGGGGTCGAATCGGAACTATAGCTACTGGCCTACGCCAGAGCCACAGCAACACGGGATCCGAGCCGCGTCTGCAACCTACACCACAGCTCACGGCAACGCCGGATCGTTAGCCCACTGAGCAAGGGCAGGGACCGAAACTGCAACCTCATGGTTCCTAGTGAGATTTGTTAACCACTGCGCCACGACGGGAACTCCAAGAAAGAAAAATTTATAGACAATAAAATAATAAAATAAAAAGTCCCTTGTAAAAACAAAACAGAATAAAAACAAACAGAAGAGGGGCAGGGCCAAATTTAAAAAAAAGGGAAAAAGGGAAAAGACAGGGAGAAAGGGATGTGGGGCCGACTCATTGCTCCTCCTCGGCCGTCTGCTTGGCCTCGTCCTATGGCTCTGTGCCCTTCTTCACTGCGAGTGCTTCTAGCTTCTCCGCCACTTTCTCAGCACTATAGTTTTTGCCCGATCCTGCCAAGGCACAGGGACACGTAAGAAGCAGACGCACTGCTCTGCGCAGCCTTGCTGCGGCTGCGCATGCCCCAGGGATTGGCCGCCCCTTCATGAATATCCAGGGTTACAGATAAACATGTGCTCCCAAGCAAGTAGGTAACCACAAGGACCTCTTGAAGCCCCTACTGCCCTGGGGGACTCCAAGAGACACCGTCATTTGGCGGCTAGGGTGAATGATGGGAGGCCAGGCCAGAGAGCATGTATCCGGGCCCTGACTGGTACCTCACCCCCGGAAAGCACACCATGTACCCGCGTGGCTGCCTTGCCCTTGACGGGTCAATGTGGTCACAGCGCCCTGGGATGTTCCTGTGGCAGACAGAAAGAGATTTTTTAATACAGTGAAAAACTAAATGAAATCATAAGACCTCACAAGTAGGTCCTCATGATTGGGGTTTGAGGAGGGAAAATAAATATGCTACATGTGTGAACAGAATTGGGCCGTATCATTTCATTTCCCAAGAAACTGAACCAAATCAGGAAGACTTGGGCAAACAGAATATCCTATTTTTTGAAGACCTGGGTAATAACATTTCTCTCCTTCTTCAATCTGTATGTAAACATGGAAAAATAAGCTGTGCATGCATGTTGTGGGGGTGGTCAGTAAAGTCTTGAGGGAAGAGGTGTTAAGGGAAGGATGCCTCTGCAGAGGGCTTAATATGTTAGGGTAACCTGATACTCAACCAAAGTCATGACCTTTGTGTTACTGTGTTCTTCTTGAGTTCTTTGCCCTCCACTCTATAAATTGTCTCCAATAAACTCCCCTATACTTATAAGCAACTAGGGATGGGCACAGATGGTAGAAATTGTTTTGAAGCAATTCATAAGTGGTATTATTGATTAGCCAGAAAATACAATATTCTCCTTCTATGATATTTAAAGAAATGAACTAGATGAAAGAGGTTTAATGCATGAAGGATATTTTATAGTTTAAACAAATTTTAAGTTCTTTGCTTCTTTGACGATAATAGCATGCTTATTTTTAATTCTTCCCTTTGAAGTCAAAAGCTTTGGGTTATTATTTAAAGCAAAGAGAGTTATGCAATTAGTCTGGTAAGATCCAAATTCAAATTAAGGGATTGATTATAGTGGTCATGACATGAGAACTACAATAGATAAGGTAGAAAATAAGAACAAAGAATTCAGTACCTGAAGGAAAAGGATTTTTTGCTTCGCTTATTAATACAGTATTGAAAACCACTATAAAATCACAGCCTATATAATAAACACTGAAGAGCATGGCAAATCCTATGTCCTCATGATTTTAACATCCAATGATAAATGCCTTACCATGATTTGTCTTAAAGCAATCTATATCTGCCTACAAAGAGAATTCATAGACTATTATTTGAGAATATTATTATTAAAAATACATAAATAAGCATACTATACCAATGTGTACCTCTCTGGAAAAGGTTCTGGCAATTAAATTACATTTGCAAACATTATGAAAGCTGCTATGCTGGGTAATCATTGCACATCACAATACATTTCCCAGTTTCTTGACTGAGTTTCCAAAATTTTTTTTTTATAGTCATCCTTATTTTTCATGGTCTTTTACCCGATGTTTGACAGTCTGGAGGGGTTTTTGCGGGGTTTTTTTTAGGGGGTATAGTTGATTTATAGAAATTGTGTTGTGTCAATTTCTGCTATATAGCATAGTGACACAGTCAAATGTGTGTGTGTGTGTGTGTGTGTGTGTGTGTGTGTGTATATATCACATTATTTTTCTCATATTATCTTCCGTCATGGTCTATCCGAAGAGACTGGACATAGTTTCCTCTGCTGTACAGTAGGACTTCATTGCTTATCCTTTTTATTTTTTTTTTTTTTTTTTTTTTTTTTTTTTTTTTTTTTTTTGTCAATTTTTTTTTTTTTTTTTTTTTTTTTTTTTTGTCTTTTGTCTTTTTTGTTGTTGTTGTTGTTGCTATTTCTTGGGCAGCTCCCGCGGCATATGGAGGTTCCCAGGCTAGGGGTTGAATCGGAGCTGTAGCCACCGGCCTACACCAGAGCCACAGCAACGCGGGATCCGAGCCGCGTCTGCAACCTACATACACCACAGCTCACGGCAACGCCGGATCGTTAACCCACTGAGCAAGGGCAGGAACCGAACCCGCAACCTCATGGTTCCTAGTCGGATTCGTTAACCACTGCGCCACGACGGGAACTCCCTGCTTATCCTTTTTAAATGTGATAGTTTGCATCTATCAACCCCAAACTCCCCGTCTGGAGATTTTTGGTCTTGAGTTTTTCCACCAAAGCTGTTTCCTTGCTCTTTGGGCAAGTTATTTTCCAAGTTTAGCTTAAACTATAATAGCTTTCTCACATTATACACATGTATAATTTCCTGGAAAACTTAAAACCTTTCAGGAAATAGTCAAAATCACTGGCTTTCACTCTTAAATATGTGCTTTATTTAAAGCAAAATCTTACTCTCAAACCCCAGTGTCATCCTCCTATAATAAGCAATTTCTTTCCTCTCTCCATAAAGAGGAGGCTAAGTCCTTATGGTCTTCACTAGAGAAGGGCAGGCAGTGAGAGACAACAGGTGGGATGCTATTACCAGGATATCTGTTCTACCTGAGTCTGAGCAGACCTCATATGATGGAAAGCTCTAACTATACTCAAAGACACACACAGAAACTTTTAGAAAATGTGTGAGTGTCCTGTCACAAAACATATATAACTTATTCTTAAAAAAAAAAAAAAAGGAAAACACTAATGGAACATCCAAAATCCCAAACACTGTAAATAGACCCCTTCTCCCTTTGGTCTGGTCTTTAATCTCCACAAACTCTAGCCAATGAGTCTAGAATTAAGTGTTTTTCTGGAGAAAACTATGGCAGGTTCGCAGCAAGAAACTGTGAAGTTAGATCTCTGAAAAGATGGGACATTATTTGCAGCACTTCCTTGGTCCATAACCCCATCAACTTCCATTCTCAAGCAGACCACTTACCCTGCATCTTTATCTTTTTTACCCCTAGCCTTGCCAGAACTTCACAGTTCCTTCTGTTGTACCAAGATAAACCAGTGGTTGATTGTGTATAAAGTCACTGTGAATTCTGTATCTAGAAATTGGTGGCCTTGCTCCAGTCATGTTTCAGAGACCACGATCCTGTGCATTCTCCAAGAGCATCCTAAGGGGTTGGTGCTCCTGCTCCATCCACACACCTTCTGACATCTCCCTATTGGTTGGTCTCCTCTGGCTGCAGAGGGAAGCACCTGTTAACATTGCAAAGGCTTGCCAGGATTCCTGCCCCACAGCCCCTAGTGAGGGAAGTCCCATTGGGTTGAAGCCTGAGTTTGGGAATTTGAGTCAGTAGAAGCCACCAACACAGAAACAGAGGGTGTAGAGACCAATATCCCAATATCACTTCAGAGGTCCCACCAGCACCAAATTTTCCCGTCATGGAAGTCAAGAGAAGGTTTTGGAGAGAGGTTGATGCCCCTGAACTCTCAGCTGGCCAGCCCTGGCGTCAGGTGCCCAGGAACTGTATTTCATACTCATTGGGTAGAGGCAGTGCTGGGAAGGTAACTGCTGCTTGCTTGGGTTAGGATGCTGCCAAGTGCAGGTTCAAACCAAGAGATTCCTTGCCACACAAGATGGAACTGAAGTCATGGGTGGGAGAGTTGGGCAAGTGGTGCTGTGGCTCAGAGCACCATGTCCTGAGCTGAGCCATGCAACCAGGGCTGTGGGGACTGGATGTGTTACCACGGAAATCCTCCCCTTGGAAGCACAGGCCCTGCAGACTCCTGTATGACCCTGCAGCCTCAGGTCCCCTCAGTAAACCTGTGAACTTTCTGGTGGGGGCAGTCTACCCTGGACTCTGGAAGGATGCACAGGGCTGGGGTGAGTTTACGCAACCATCCTAGAGTCAGAGATTAGACACCTTGACCTGATTCTCAGAACTCAGACTCTGAGGTTTTGGCCTTGGAGT
Organism: Sus scrofa; assembly: GCF_054392235.1. NCBI lineage: Eukaryota > Metazoa > Chordata > Mammalia > Artiodactyla > Suidae > Sus > Sus scrofa. Next base: position 141,591,431 of record NC_139396.1, on the reverse strand, counting down.
ACTGTGGAAAATTAGCAGCAAAAAAAAAAAAAAAAAAAAATGTATACACATCTGCCCACATGTATACACAATAAATATGCTTGAAAGAGTTTCTAAGGCACGGATTATTAGTCTCCTTATTGATGGCATTTGAAGGAATTACATCTAATTAGTGGGGAAATTGGGTTTTGAAACCAGACTGCCTGACTTTTAACACAAGATTAAATATTTTACACTATTCCTCTCAATCAGTCCATAATGGGTAAACACACACACACACATACACACATATATATACACACATTCACACATATCACATATATATTCAATATTGGCTATAACATGAGTAACTCATAAACACTTTGGATAACTTTTGATTTATCTGAGCAATCAATTCTGGAAACTAAGAGAAGGCTATGTTAGTTTGGCTGAAGGGAAAAAAATCTAATCTTTGTTTTCTATTTAAATTCATCTGTTTTAAAATAAATGATTTTTTGAACTAGAACATAGAAAAATGACTTTTATTAGCTCTCAGAATGTTCCCTCGAATGCTATTAGAGAAGACCCCTACACATATTAGGTCACTTTTATTTTTTAAAAAAGAGAGAAAACTAAATAGAACAAATATGTTGATTTTTTTCTTATCCTGCCCAGGGAATGATGGGATTGTCCTTTAAAACATCATCAAGCATCATCAACAAATTCTAGCATAGACCTGAAACCGATAATTGTATCTCTGCTTATACAGGTATACCTCATTTTATTGCACTTCACTTTACTGTGCCTCACAAGTATTAAATACTGTTTTTGTTTGTTTTTATATATATTGAAGTTTTGTGGCAACCCTGCATTGTCAGATGGTGGTTATCATTTTTTAGCAATACAGGCTTTTTAAAATTAAGATATGTGCAGTGTTTTCTTAGCCATAATGCTATTTCCCACTTAATACAATATAGTATAATGTGAATAAAACTTTTATATGCACTGGGATACCAAAAACAATTGAGTTACTTTATTGCAATTTACACTTTATTGTCGTGGTCTAGTACTGAACCCACAATATCTCTGTGGTATGCCCATACACTAAACCAAAGTGATCTCTTAATAGTGGGCTAAGACTCTCTAATAAACTTATAAGAATGTTGTAAAAAAAAAAAAGTTAAGCCCACTTTATGAACAACTTGGAAATACAAATATTATTTCCCTGCATTATATAACTCCTATCTCCTCAAACGTGTAAGCAAGTTCTGGATTTTTTATTTTTTTTGATTTTTGCCTTTTTAGGGCTGCACCCACGGCATATGGAAGTTCCCAGGCTAGGGTTCCAGTTGGAGTTACAGCTGCTGGCCGACACCACAGTCACGGCAACGTGGGATCCGAGTCCTGTCTGTGACCTACACCACAGCTCACAGCAACGCTGGATCTTTAACCCACTGAGCGAAGCCAGGGATCAAACCTGCAACCTCACGGTTACTAGTCGGGTCCATTAACCACTGAGCCACTACAGGAACTCTCTGGATTTCTTTTCCTAACTTAAAAAAATCTCACAGTTTCTCTGAAAGATAAGAACAGACAAAGCATTACCTACATCTCATAGACAAAAGACATTTACCCAATGTCATAGAATTAAAGAACAAATGTAGAAGGGGATGCTATTATTTCAGCCTCACAGTCAAATCAATATAATTTCTTTCTCAATTATAGCACTTGTGTTATTTTATATTTTGAAATAACATCTATAATCAATGAGTATGTGAAATATGACATAATAGCATTACCCTCTTCCAGGTAGAAAATACAGTAATGGCAGATCAATCTCATCAGAGCAAGTAAAAAAAGTTGATAAAATGAAATTTTGTATAAATGATATCAGAGAGATATAACTACAAAGAAAATGAATGAAGGTAACAGTTAAGAAGTAAATACAGTTAATCTTCGATAAATTGCTTGCATTATTTGAAAATTGTTAAAAGCATTAAAGTAGATTGTAATATATGAAAGATATATACGGTAATCACTATAATAACCACTGAAAGAATAGCACAATTAACACAATAATATACAAATTTCTAATAGAAGTGATTAAAATTGAATAACACTTAGATATATACACATGTATCTCAACGTTCTTGCAAAAATAGTTGGAAATGGAATTAATAAAATGATATTATTTAAAGTGTCTATGCAATTTCCCAAAAACTAAGATGTCAAAGTAAAAATAACAGGCCTGGAAGAGTTCTCATTTAGGTACAGATAAGATCACCTTTACGTACATTCAGAAAGAATGGTGAGAAACAAAAAGAAATTTGTGCATATGTTGTCTTAAAGTATGATTTGGGTCATGAGTGATCAACATACTGAGATTTAAACAGTTTGCTTCAATTTTAAGCAGTCTGAACAGCCAGAGTACAATTAGATTTGCAATAAAATCCATCTCAAAGAAGTCCATGTGCAGATGTCCATGTCGAGACATTAACTGTGTTGCTAAGTTTTTTTAAATAGTTTTTAACAGGCAAGTTTTACAAAATATTTAAAAATATTGTACCAAATGTTCCATATATGATACAGCCAAATATATGTTAATAAGTTACATTAGCATGTCATACTTGTTACAATTAATAAAGGTATCTTGAAATACTGTTGCCAGCTAGGGTTTTTTATTAGTAATGATTTTTATTTTTTCCATTATAGCTGGTTTATAGTGTTCCCTCACTTTTCTACTGTACAGCAAGGTGACTCAGTTACACATACATGTATACATTCTTTTTTCTCACATTATCATGCTCCATCATAAGTGACTAGATATAGTTCCCAGTGCTGTACTGCAGGATCTCATTGCTTATCCATTACAAAGGCAATAATTTGCATCTATTTACTCAGATCATTTTAGTTCTACCTACCATTTTTTTCTGTTTCTGAATCTTATCTAAGAGATCACATTATTTATCCTTTTATTACTTGGCTGACCATCTTGGCTGTGACAGTTTCTCAGACTTTGCTATTTTCTGGTGACCTTGACTGATTTGAGAAGTACTGCTGAGATATTATGTAGAATATCCCTCATTGGGATTTAGCTATTGTTTTTCCCATATTTGGCTGATGATATTGGAATTCTGGAGAAAGACCACAGTGGTTAAGTGTCATTTTCATCACATCACATCAAGGGTTGATACTATCAATGTGATTCATCATTGCAGATATTGACCTCAATCTTATGGCTGAGGTAGTGTCTGTTAGGTATCCCCACCCTCTTTCACACTGTACTGTTTGGAAGGAAGTCGCTATGTGAGAAGACATGGGAAATCATTCTCTCATTTTTTTTAAGGTAGAGTATCTGCAGTAATTACGTAGAGTTTTGTCTGCATTAGGGATCCATCTCTGCTTCTTTACTTAACCATTTACTTATATTAGTTTGGACTCCTGGATCTATATTTTATACTTTAGATTATAAACCAATACAACTTTATTTTGTTGCTTAATTTTTTTTTTCATCCTTGACCATTGGGAGCTATTTCATTTGACTCCTCTTGTCCTGACGTATTCCTATCAATGGTGAATTTTTTTTATAGCATCCTTTGGCACTACAGGATATTCCAGACTTATCTAGTTTATGACTTGTTCCAGTGCTAGAATCAGCCATTAGCCCAAGGATCCTTGGTTCTTTTTATTGCAGAGCAGTTTAGAAATCAAAATATAGGTGTTAGGTGTCCTTGTAAATGGGGTGTTGTTTCTTTAGGCTATTTCAGCAGACAAAATAAGGATTTATATTTTTGTATACTAACTCATGTAAATATATTTTTTAAATGTAACTAACTGTATATTAAACATGATTCATACAGACATTTTCAACTCTAATCCAAAATGGAAGGTATTATTCTATCCTCCTTCCTTACTCATCCATAACTTGTATCTTAACAGTGAAAAGCTTGGTTTCCATTACCTGTCACCTGAACATAGTTGTGCAGTCCCAGTCTTTGTGTACTATAGTCTCGTAGTTATTAACCCTCACTCCCATGAGCAACTACCTTATGAACTAGATTATAGTATTTATATGCAATTCATATTTTCTTTGGCATGACAGACTTCATTCATTTCCAACAATGCTAAATATATGGTGTACATATACATATGTAGCCCTATAACCATGGTTATACCTATGATCCACATGTGGTCATTTCCTACAAAGTCATACTTATGTGTGTACTTATATATAATGTTTCTACATATAGAAAATCAGGTCCTTAACATTACAGTGTTATGTACCAGAAGAAACTGCTTAAGAAAAAAAAAATGGAAAGACCATATATACTATAATTAAAATTGATCTATTGTTATCTTTAGCTTTACACATTTCATAAATACTAATTAAAATACTGGTAGCTATAAATTCTCTCTCAATTGAACAGTTTGGATCCATGTTTATTATTACCTGACAGCAGAGACCAAGATCAGACTATATGACAGAAATAGTGGCCTCAATCACGATATTTTCCCTCACATTACCAAAGCCATGTGGGAGGACATGGCTCCAAGTTTACGGTTCTCAAGGAACTTCCTAAGCTCAGTTACAGTTAAACAAAACAAATTGAGAAAAAAAAAAATTTAACAAGATAAATACTTCAAAGGATTAGAATATAAACAAGTAAGAACAATTCCTGCCCATATGTTATCTACAATCTACTGGAATGGGAAGTTGTCATAGAAGCCAAAATGTGATAAGCTTCAAAGGGAATAAAAGATTTGAAGGATTTGTAGAAGAAAAAAAGTTGTTTGAGTGATGCTAATTAGGAAAAGCCCAGTAGGATAGGTATTATTAGAAAGAAAAACATCAAAAATTGTGTTAGTTTTAGCTCTAAAAGATGATAATAAAAGCTAATGAGCTGTATTTATATTCAATAACATGGTATAGTGGGCAATTAGACTACTACTTCAGTTGAATTTGGTGTATGTAAAATGAGTTGTATGTTTAGTCTTATTAGAATGCTTTGGATATCTAGGGCATCTATAAATAAAAGGTTACTCAAAATATTAGTTTTATAATCCACACAATGATGATTTAAATGCAAGCATATATGTTTAGTATATATAAAAACTGCCTTCTGTATCACCTAATCCTATAGTACAAACATGAGTTCAGTGCTTTAGTGATATATCAGTATCATTTAAATCCCTTTAGGGGAAAGAACATGTTTATATTAATTTGCAAAAATAATGCTTTTGACCTGTAAAAATTGCTCACTGACGTATCTGAAGGAATGTGAGTAGTCCTAGAGTCAAGATCATAACTGGGAACTGTAGTGATTGAAACTGTTCCATGCAGGTGGCAACAGAATGGACCACCAGAGTGTCTTCTGAAATTCACATTCTATCATAATACTGAACTAACCACATAGATACACAACAAACTCTCAAATGTGTGTTCATTTATGAAAATTTTCTTCATCATTTGGTCCTGTTATTTGCACAGGGAAGGTAATATCTTTGAGGGTCTGAGGACTGATACATAAGTTTGGGTTATAGAACTTCTGTTTGGAGGTGATACACAATGAACTTCAAGAATTGATGTGTTGTTTGAAATGATTGGCACAGAGTAAATGATCAGATCAGTAAATGAGAACTTAATGCAACCTTCATTCCTCTCGCCATGAACTATTTTGCCCTTGTTGCTTATCTCAAAGGATTGGTCAGTGATAGTGATGGGCCAATGTGCCCTGCTGCTTGGTTTTGTAAATAGTTTTTTTTTTTAATAACACAATCACGTTAAGTGATTCTTATATTGCTTATGGCCACTTTCATACTGCAATGGCAGGCTTAAGTATTACTTGTGATAAAAACCATACAACCTGCAAAGTCTAAAATATTTACTGTCTAGCAATTTACAGAAGTTTGCTGAATTCTGCTTTATATAATGCTGTTCAATAATTGCCCATTGGTTTTGCTTGATAATCTAAGAATTGTCACTTTCCCAATATTATGAACTATGTGGTAACAGAAAACATTTTTTTAAACTCTCATTATTTTGTATCTAGTTCCCAACACAGAAAATAGAATACAGTTAGAAAGTTTCATAAATCTTCAGTAAATGCATATCTATTAAATGTATATAAACAATTCAATTAAATATATTGGCAGAAAGAACATTAATAGATAAGCAGTAGAGGCAATTTGATTTAAGGAGAAAGTGAGTAAAATGCAAAAGCAAGTAAACACAGTTTCAGTAATGTACAAAAAAAAAAAAAAAGCTCCTGACATGCTTAAATTTAAGCAATGCCTACAACTATGTATTTTATATTTCCCAGGACTAAGAATTTATTGATGCAGCCAGCCCTTTCAACGAGAGAACAAAACTGCAAGGGAGTTGCTCAGAACTTTGTGAAATTCACCTTAAAAATTGTTTATTCATTTGGCAAATAGATTCTTAGAAATATCCTTTTATGAGCCTCCATATGCTGTAAGGAACAGCAGGAATCTAGAAAAATGATAACAGACAAAAACAGAATGTATAAGAATGGCTGTCAGAAAGTGTTATAGCCTGGATTTATTTCTACCTTCTAAAAGGTGTATAGAAAACACCTTTCAGAATAAAAAAAAAAAAATCTCCAGATAAAGGACTATTGTTAAGGAAAGGTTTGTCTTCACTTGAAAACATCAATTTGAGTGTCAGTATCCATGATTTACTAAACTGTTGAGTAATGTATGTCATCTGCCTTAGACATGGCATTGTAAATATTTTATGGCTTTAAAATTTAACTATGATTACAGGAGTATGTGTCTAATATTTTAAAGTAGAAATGTAAAAAATGTTTACTTTGGCAAATAGCTACTTGTATCTCTCACACAATGTGAGCAAGACTATGCTCTCCTCATGATGCCAGAATAGCCTGAGTCTTGGTCCTCTAATCTCCCTGTGCCATGAAAAAGGGCATAACAGCCTTAGCTCATAAGACAAGTTCATTTTTGTACTGGATAATAAACAACTTTTCATTATTTTAATTTAATATGCTTGGAAGGCATTGGACTCATCACCTAAGCAATCAGATTTAACGAAAGTTTTTTCTCTTGCTCTCTTAATAGGTATGGTTGGGAACTAAAGAATTTAATTCTTTAGAATGCTTGGAGTCTCCTGGCCTTTGTGGTAATCTAGATAAACTTTCAGTATGTGGCAAGTGAAGAGAACTCTTATGGATTAGACTGGAAATCTTAAGAGAAGGCCAGATGATTGAGGAACCCAAGAGCTAAGATACAGATCTGTCTTTTATTCTGTGGTCCAAATAGAAATTACCCAAACGTACTGTAACACAGTATTTTTTCCTTATCCTCTGATATCAAAGTTAAATTGAGCACTTTCTTCTGAGAGGGAATTACCAAGGAGATAAAAATTCAGGTGTCTTCAAAGCCCCTTCACAGCATTTTTCTGGTCTATAAGAACCTATTTGAGGGTGTTCCCCAATAGAGTAGGATCAATAACTGTGTAAGAGTGAGGAGTTACATACCTAGGTGGGGCTGTGTGGTGAGAGAGCCAGGCTCTTTGCAGCAACAAGGAAGAGTGAGGGATGGACATGCTCTCTGTGGTGCTTATTCACATCAGCCCTGACAGGTGGCAGAAAAGCATGGGGATTGAAGGTGTGAACTCTGGCACCAAATCCTCCCTGGTTTACATCCCACTGCTCCATTTATTCACTGTGTGTACTCATCCTCCGTGTGCCTCAGTTTCCTTTATTTATAATAGGATTTCATAAGATGTGGGTAGGGTTTAAGGCGATTGCCCAGGCAGCACCCTTAGCCACTTAACTGCACTGTCTGCACATAAACTCTCAAGTTCATATTAAGAATGTACAATTGATGGGGAACAACTCAGTTTGAATATTTTTTTAAATTGATCCTGTGGTAGTGACAACCAAAATTATCCCTTTCAAAATTGAGATGTCTGTAGAGGACTTTATCTGTGGGGCTAATGACAGATTCCCCAAAGCCAGCTTTCTACATTCAGGCAAATGACCACTGAATTGCTGTGACAAGATGATGCTTTGGAGCACCTATGGTACCCTGTTCTTCCAGGTGGAAATATCTGTATTACTTTCTCATATATTTTATAAACTGTAACCTTTGTGTGATAATTATAATATCCCTGCCATTTTTAACTTAATGACTAAAATGGATCACAATGCTAGGTACATCCTACACATGAACACAGCCAGCTTAGGAAGAGTTATAAGCCAATTCCCTTGTGGAAATGACTGCATTTTGCCCAAAGAGCCAAAACAGGGCCTTTCACTTCACCTTCTCCAGGGAACTAAGGATAATGATGACATATGGGTCCTCACTATACTGATGCCCACGGCCCTCTGGACCATTCCAAATACACAAGCCTGCATCACTCAGCTTCTCACCATGGAGACAGGGAGAGAACATCACAGACATCTAAGCCAGGCAAATGAGGCCTAGACAGATGAGGTCAGTAAATTGGCATGGTTCAAATTCAAAACAGGATATCTATTATTAAAATGGGATACAGTGAACTCTGAGCAGGAGGAGGACATGGAACTCACCTCTGCCCATGCACACATCAAAAATACATCTACATGTGGAACAATTCTCACTGAATACTAGCTGGATACTGGCAGGAAGACTACTGTACAACCAAGGCTGTAAGAAAGATCCATATGTAACTGGGTAGGAAGGGAACAGAAGCAATCAGGTCAGGACCTGTGCCCCTTGGCTAGGATTCAGAGAAAAAGAGAGACTATAAGAGTGGAGACCTTCCCCAGGGAGTGAGTGGTTTGTGACATACATTTGGGTACCCTGGCCCAGGGGTTCAGCAAAGGAAGACAAGTCTAATTGAATGGTTGGAGGGCTGATGAGAGTAGCAGGAGCTTTGTGAAAATCCTGGATTCTTCTTATGAGAATCCCTCGGCAGGGAATAAAGGGAAGATTGAAACCACATGGGGGGCTGACTAGTAGCTTAACAACTGCCCCTGCACACCCCAAGCCTGAGCTGAGAAAATGCTCCAGTACCTCTTTGCCTCAGCTCCCAACTGCACACTGGAGTGAAAGCTACCACAATCGAGGACACTGTGGGGGTTCAAATCCAAAGGGGCATCTGAGCAGGGTGAGGGCAGCCACAACAGAGGCCATCCAGATCACTGACAGCAGCCAGAGTGCCACAGACCACACCCTGATCCTTGCCAAATGCCCATGGCTGCCCCTTTCATCATAGCACTGCTCTGCTCTTAGGTGAGGGTACAGGAATATAAATCATATGCCATGGATCCAGGTTGTAAGCACTAAAGAAAGTCTCCTTAGTGATTATATGCTTTTTTCCATACCAGGCTTTTACACTATTTTGCACAAGAGATCAGATTAAATGTACAGGCGTCTAACAGTTAATGTGAAGTTGAAGTTATCATGGGTACAGCACTGACTTTTTGAGACCAACAACACAACTGGTAAAAATCATGATCTACAACAATATGAACTTTTCTCATGTCCTTAATATATGAGTATTAACATTTCTATCATAAAATAAGTCAGTAAGGGTGGCTATAAAAATATTATAACAATGGGTGGCTTAAAGTATGATCACTTATTTCTTACAGTTGGAGTCTGAAATGTCCAAGATCAAGGTGCTGCTTCTTAGTATGCAGAAGGCTCCTTCTTGCTATATCTTTACATGGCTGAGAGGTCATCACTCTCATGTGTCTTCTTGCCTTTTTAGGGCCACACCCAAAACATACAGAAGCTCTCAGGCTAAGGGTCAAATCGGAGCTGCAACGGCTGGCCTACACCACAGCCACAGCAATGCCAGATCTGAATCACATCTATGACCTACACCACAGCTCATGGAAATGTTGGAGCCTTTAACCCACTAAGCAAGACCAGGAATCAAACCCCCATCCTCACAGATACTAGTTGTATTCTTAACCCGCTGAGCCACAATGGGAACTCCCTCATATGTCTTCTTATAAGTGCACTAATCCCACTTAGGAGGGGTCCACCCTTACGACCTAATTACCTTCCAAAGGCCCTAAATATCACATTGGAGGTTACATCTTCAACATAAGAACTTGGAGTGACACACACACACACATGCCTTAGCATAAACCTTCTATGTAAAGTAGGTTGGCTTCATGATCTCTCTGCCTCAGATCATGCTTTCTCATTATCTGCAACACATTCTTCTTCTTGGCTACACGACCATCCCTCAGACCTAAGGTCCAAGTCAAGTGCTACTTCCTTGACTTCTTAGACTTTCTTTTCTCTTTCTCTGAATTCCTATTTCAAGTATGGTCTGAATCATGCAGGCATGAAGTTTACTTGTGTGTCTTTTGCCAGGTCTCATTTGGTTGAAAGTAATATATATCACTGATAATATTTTAAGTGAAGAAAATGTAATAAAAGAACAAAAGGATACGTCTGTAATACAAAGAGAGGTTACAGAGCCAGGCCTTAGGAGGGAGTTGGACCAGGATGTGGAAGATTCCAGGGAACATGGATAACTGTCTCTGTCTCTTTCTCTCTGCTCATCTTTATAGAAACTATCTTAGATCTGCTTTTGACTATGCCAAACTTATCAGGGACAATCCATGAGAGTCCAACACTAAGTAAGAAGCATAAAACTAAATATTTTAAACGTGTCTTACTACAGCTCAGCTAGATAAGTGCCTCTTGCAAGCACCACCCCTATGGACATGCACATACAGTTTAATTTTTTTCTTGGCTATTCAATTCTATGTGGCAAAACTGCCAGTGTAAATTTTATCTTTCAAGTTGTAAAATTCAATTTGAAATCAATACACTTAAAAGGAATCATCTCTTTAGTTGTTGGGAAGCTTTTTTGTTTTTCTAAAATGTACCACAAAGAAGTGGCTTTATATAGAGAGACCACTGGCCAAACCTAAAGAGAGATCATATTGAGAAAGAGAGGGGTGGGGTGTAGAGGTACCACCTGAGAGAAAAACACATTTATGAGATATGTGGAATGTTTTATTTCCTTCCAATTTCACATGCTTTTGTTGAATTTCTATTATACATGTGGAGTCACATATATAATAATACATAATTCTGTGGGATGTAGAGAGATAAATGACAGTCTACTCTCTTAAAATCTCACAATCTAATGGAGAAAATATACATGAGCATAAGTAATCCTAATTCATGGCAGGCTGTGAAACATGCTTGGATGCAGGGAGGAAGGCTAGAATAACCCTGGAGGCAAAGTATATTTCTGCCCAGGAGGGACAAGAAACTTCTCCCCAGACACTGAGGTACATAGCATTGAAAATGATCTTAAACTCCAGAGTACTCTGTTCCCCAGAGCAGGTCTTGTAAAGACCTCAGGTGCTAAGGCTGTACATTCATCACATACCAAGTAAACACTTGTATTAAATTCTTCCTTGAAGTTTTACTAGATGATAATATGCAATGGTTAAGTATGATGTTTTATTGGATTTCCAAAAGGCCTTTAATTAATCTCAAAGGTTAGTGCAAAATAATTAAATCTAGTTTTTAACTATATATGTCAGAATTTATGCATTTAGGTTATCATTTTTCATGTGTAAAAATGGGAGTGTAGTATTTGTGGTTTAGAAGCTGGATGTTATGTAAAGCCCTTGGATTTAGGTCTAGAGATAAAGACACTTAGTTAAACATTTGAAAATATTACTGTCTTTACAAAGTATTCCATGCCTAACCTCAGTTAGATACATTTAAATAAATATCACTAACAAAACAAACACATTTATTTGTGTAACTTTCCTTTATGCTTTTGCCTGGTACCCCTTCCCCCAGCCCCAATTACCCATTTTCATCATGGGACTCTCCCCATCAACCATCCTCTAACTTCTTTGAATGCAGTTTTCCTAAACTCTCCAAACTTTATCGTTTCCTTCTCAAAATGTAATGCTCAGTTTTGTGCCTATATGGACTGGCTCTTCCCTGTGGGCCAAATGAAATCTTTCTCTGTAGTTAATTCCAATGTTTTAAGCCCTGTCTCTAAATCAAACTCAGAACTTGACATCTACCATTTATTTATTCTAATATCATCAAATCCCGGCACACAATGTGTTTGGCAGATTCTAAGTTGAGAAACATCTGGATGAAGAAAGAAAACATAAGCCCTTTTAATGTGTCTGTCACCCCTGACACATTATTGCTAAGAACCTCATAATCTGATAATGGTCAGAAGATTCAAGGGCTGAGTGTGAGACCACTTAGAGGAATAGGAAATGCCACTGTGGACTTTCAATAGCAGTAAGGCAGTCGGTGTACTAGAGTCTGTAACTGGAAACAGTAAGAGACAAAATGGGAAACCAATACCTCACCAAAACAACAACAGCAAACAAAAAACTTACTGTTTTCCTTTTGTGTAAAATTATATAAATAATAGTTTTAATTATTAAAAATTCTAATATAGTCTATTAACTTCAAATCCATAAAGACGCACCAGATGTCAGACAGGTTGTACTTTCTCTGTTATCTTTAAATAAAAGACTATGTTACTTGTCATTCCATTTGTAGACATAACTTCCATCCCCTTCCCATTTTTAAGACTGAATTGTTTTATTGTTTATGTAAATATCATTAATTTTAGATTGGCGCTACTGATGAGATTAGGAAATCAGAAGTGAACTCATCAGAGAAACTGAAGGCCAAGTATAAAAGGTGGGGTGGGGGGCTTTTGCACTTTCCTTTTTTGAAATCCTATAATTGGGAGGTTTAGAGAGTACCAGGCCCAGAAATGGCCTTATTATTCCTGGGTAGGAATTTGGAAATGGAAATAGGAGAGTAGGGACAGGCCTGTGTTCTTTGCTTTTAAGTCTTTTAAAAATCATTATTATTAAAGCATAGTTGATTTACAATGTTGTACCAATTTCTGCCATACAGCAGTGAAACAGTCCTTCATATATGCATTACACATTATTTTTATAATATTTTTTCAATCATGTTCTATATTAAGAGATTGAATATAACTTCCTGTGCTGTTCAGGAGGACCTAATTGCTTTAACTCTTAAGTAGCATTTCTTTGTGGGGAAAATTGTTAAGAAATCAGTCACCGGTATTGCTGGGAAACCTGGACAGCTGCATGTAAATCAATGGAACTAGAACACACCCTCACACCATCCACAAAAATAAACTCAAATTGCCTTAAAGACTTAAACGCTTACATGACAAGACACCATCAAACTCCTAGAAGAAAACATAGACAAAACATTCTCTGACATCAACCTTATGATTATTTCCTCAGGACAGTCTCCTAAAGCAACAGAAATAAGAGCAAAAATAAACCAATGGGACCTCACCGAACTGACAAGCTTTTGCACAGCAAAGGAAACCAAAAAGAAAGCAAAAAGACAATTTACAGAATGAGAGAAAATAGTTTCAAATGATGCAACGGACAAGGGCTTAATCTCTAGAGTATGCATTCAACTTACACAACTCAACAGCAAAAAAGCCCACAACCCAATGGAAGAATGGGCAAATGACCTGAATAGACATTTCTCCAAGGAAGACATATAGATGGCCAATAAGGGTATGAAAAAATGTTCCACATCACTGATTATTAGAGAAATGCAAATCAAAACTACCACGAGATACCACCTCACACCAGTCAGAATGGCCATCATTAGAAAGTCAGCAAATAACAAATGCTGGAGCTGGTATGGAGAAAAAGGAACCCTCTTGCACTGCTGGTAGGAATGTAAATTGGTACAACCACTATGAAGAACAGTATGGAGGTACCTTAGAAAACTATACATAGAACTACCATATGACCCAGCAACCCCACTCTTGGGCATATATCCAGACAAAACTTTCATTGAAAAAAACACATGCACCCGCATGTTCATTGCAGCTCTGTTCACAATAGCCAAGACATGGAAACAACCCAGATGTCCACTGACAGATGATTGGGTCAGGAAGATGTGGAATATATACACAATGGAATACTATTCAGCCATAAAAAAAGAATGAAATGATGCCATTTGCAGCAGCATGGAGGGAACTAGAGAATCTCATACTGAGTGAAGTAAGTCATAAAGAGAACGACAAATACCATATGATATCACTTATATCTGGAATCTAATATGCGGTACAAATGAACCTTTCCACAGAAAAGAAAATCATGGACTTTGAGAATAGAGTTGTGGTTGCCAAGAGGGAGGGGGAGGGAGTGGGATGGATTGGGAACTTTGGGTTAATAGATACAGACTATTGCCTTTGGAATGGATTAGCAATGAGATCCTGCTCTGTATCACTGGGTACTATGTCTAGTCACTTATGACGGAGCATGATAACATGAGAAAAATGAATGTATACATATACGTGTAACTCGGTCACCATGCTGTACAGTAGAAACTTGAAAGAACACTGTAAACCATTTATAATGGAAAAAATAAAAATCATTATATATATAAAAAAGAAATCAGTCACTGGAGCAGGAAATGTGAACATTTCCATATTGTAAATGCTCATTGGGCTTGGTTTTGTTAAGATAGAAGTTGAAGATTCTGCTATTTTCTCTAGGCAGGCAAACTAATGAGAAAGGACAAACTAGAGAGAAATTGATTCCAGCCTTGTTTACTGATGAGATGCCACTGACCCAACAATGAATATTGTCTCTCATTGGATAACTGGCAGCATGCATACACTAGTAGTAAGCAATAAGTTGATGTTGGCTGTGCCCATTTAGGATGGGAGAGAGGCAAAACTAGTGATGCCAAGAGAAGATCTGTGAACACTCAACTCTACCAACCCATACCCCACCAGCCCCTACCACTTCAGAACCATCTTAAATTAACCCACAAACTGTGCAATAATAATGTCCTTTATGTTCAAATATAGCTTTGAAACAAGATTCTAGTCCCTATTTCCAGATTGTCCCCTTTCTTTACAGAAAATCAATGGCATCCCTGTTCCTAACTACACTGCTAAAATTTACCAAAGCATCCAAAAATAAGACCATTGACTCTAAATAAGATCCTCACAAACATGTTACAAAAGGCCTGAGCTGATGAGCTATTGCTCAAAGGTAACGCAACTCATAAATTTACACAAAATCAATTTGGCATCAATAAAAATAACGATTTGATTATAAATTGACCATCCTTCATTATTTTAACCCTGATTAGAGCAAATTGGCTGGCTACACTTTCATATCGGAGAACAGAGAGATAAACTGCCAAACAAAACCATATTTTACACTGCAGTCTACTACAGCTTCCAGGGAATCATCAAACTAATTAAGCTTAAATGTCCAATAAAATAGTTACAACCTATGGTAAACTGGTTTACTTTTATTTCAATTATATTTGATTATTCTTGTGATATTAATTCCATGAGCACAGCTGTTGCAATTTGCTAATGAAGAGGTATTTTCCCAGCCAAAAAAAAAAAAAATGTGACTTGAAATTAAGAATATCCAAGATGAGGAGTTCCCAATGAGGCTCAGAAGAAACGATAGTATCCATGAGGATTTGGGTTTGATCCCTGGACTTGTTCAGTGAGTTAAGGATCCAGCGTTGCCATGAGTTGTGGTGTAGATCACAAAATGAGGCTTGGATATGGCATTGCTCTGGCCATGGTGTAGGCTGACAGCTGCAGTTCCAATTGGACACTTAGCCTGGGAATTTCCATTTGCTACAGGTATGGCCCTAAAAAGCAAATATATAAAAATATATATCTCCAAGATGCTTTGTTTTGAACTCTCTCACATTTGAATTTGAGGGAAGTCTGGCACCAATTTACTGAAGAATTTCAAAGCATTGTGGTTGGCAGAGCCTGGACATACACAACTGGAGAGAAGGAACACTATGGAGAGAACACTGAATTTGAATCCAAAGTCTACTGTGGAATAGTTGAATCCAAAGTCTACTGTGGAATAGTTGTGGAATATTATATATATATAATGAACTATTAGGTGCTGCCACACTTCTGCAGAAACTGTTCACTTTGCAAAGAACATATTCCTCCCTCTTTTAATATGATTTTTATTTTTTTCAAGTACAGCTTGTTTACAGTGTTATGTCAATTTTCTACTGTACAGCAAGGTGACCCAGTTACACACACATGTATACATTCTTTTTTCTCACATTATCATGCTCCATCGACCAGATATAGTTAGTTGTCTTCTTTTACACTTCAGCTGGAGGATCACAGCACAAGTATACACTATCCCTTCATCTCCCCATTAGAGTGCACTGTAAACATAACACCCTCAATAATGTCGACTTCTAACACTTATTAGTACCCTGCATATAAGATGATATCATGTTAACAGAAACTGTATATAACACTTTATTTTTCTACATAACTGAATATCCTATCAAATTCAATTTTCTTACATGCAAAAAATATGTTGCTCAAATATATATATGCAATATACAGCACAGTAATAATACGTAGTAGATACTCAATATTATGTGAATATATTTCTGTCAAAGAGTAAAAGAAATATAGTGGTGTTTGTACCCTCTACTTCACAGAACTGTTTTAAGTATGTAATAAAATGATATGTATTAAAGTTTTCTGTCTGTCAGCTCTAACACACTATACAAATGTCAGAAGTTATCATAATCTCCCATCTAAAAAAATAAAATCTACATGAAAAAAAATTGTGTGGTTCCTTATTCAATATATATGGAACCTATGAATAGTGAAGAGTGATCACCTTTGTTTTTGATAAGATAAAGGGTACAGAGCATAGAAAGATGGATAAAATGCTTTGAAACTAAATAAAGTAGAAAAAATACATATATAGATAAGTGATTTTAAAAATAAATAAATAAATTATATTTACATTTTTCTGGATAGATATGAATTTTTATATAACTTAAATCTACTCTTCACCCTTTTCTGAAAATTTTCATCTCTCTGCTCGTAACTCCTGTTACATTGCTCTGTCTTCATTCACCACACCTGACAAAGAAATATCTGCTTGTTAGTCTTGCTTCTACTATTGTAAGTTATATCCACAAAGGTAAAGTGGCATCCTGGTGGTTCCTTCACAACAGTGCAAGAGAACATAGGCATCAGGAAAACCATAGAAAAAGGGTTGGTTTATGGGAGGAGCAGAGGGAAAAAAAAAGCCCCGCTACTGAAGTTCTAGAGCCAGGACACCCATGGGTCATTATCTATTGCTACCATTTCAAGCCTCAGAGGCTTGGGGTAGACTTAATTTCTACTATGTTGCACATGAATACAGTTACAGTCTATTAAACATGGTTATATATCTAAGAGTTTGGATTACCCCTTGGTCCCTCCTCTATCCCATCAATCCAAAGACTATTTCTTGTGTAGTATTTATGGGCATAACGGTATTAGGCTGGATAGTAGGATACACCACTGCATCTTTTATCATCTCTGGTTTTTGAGGCAGATGTGTCAAATAGAGGAGAGTTTTATTCAAATCCTATGATCTCCCACTACACAGTGAGCCTCAAAGAAGATATACAGACTTTGCCCATTCAAGTCAGCTAATGACATATTATAACAAAATAGTCTAAGTTTTTTTTTTCTTAAAAGGAACAGAAAATTTCTTCCTTTTGTTTCCAGTTAGTACCTTGATGAGTAAATCATGAAAAGAAATGTTTCAATCACATTATGTAATCAGGCAGTTTCCAAATCTCAGAAATTATTCTAGGACTGACTTCATATGTTGGCACATCCATTTACCACCTCATTATGGTTTGAAATACCTCCGATTTTTAACATGCAATATTTTATCCAGAGGTCATTAGATTGTTACCCTACTTATAATTTTGACTTTAAATTTTTCTATTTAACATATTTATGTATATGTACCAATCAAAATCCACCAATGACCCACTCTTCACATTGGGACAATGTCAGCTTACTGTTATGTTGTGTCCTAAAGATCTAACATGTTCTAATTCAAGGATACTTTAATATGCTGATGATCAACTATGTGAATCACTTCAATCTCTGCCACTGATTCTTGCTCTATCTTTGGCTCTCCCTGGTCAAGTCAATCTCCACCCCACTGACTTTATATTAATACATTTTCTCTCCTTCTTACACCTATTGTCAGATGACACAATTGAGCTATTTGCCTAATTCTTTGCCTTCAACTCTTTTATCTCTACTTTGAGATCCATCCACTTCATTTTATCTCTAGACTTTTATCATCATGGTGGTAAAAATGAGAGGGAATCTGACATAAATGACTCACAAAACACCAATTATGAAGGCCAGTCAGGCACTCACACCTGCCTGGCAGTGATGGATAGGAATTAGTGTGTAAAAGTCATTTTCAGAAAGATGCTTAAGTCAGCTAAAGATCAGATTTACCATGCTAAATAAATGAAGATACACTGCATGTTTGATGGGTTTGATATGAGAAAATTTAGCAAATGTGCTAATGTTCATCTTATAGAACTAGTCATAGGATATAATGAAATAATATGCTATTATTATTAAGATGTATTACTCTATTATTACTCTTACAAGTAGAACAAGATGATTAAATTAATCCCAAACACACTTTATCTTAGCTCATTCTGGAGTGTATAAAAGTGTTACCTGCTCCTGCTAGCTTGCTCTATTCTGCCCTCTGAGATGATCTGGAATTTTTGACTGCTGGCTGTGGATGGATATAGGTGTTTTGTTTTTGTTTATTTGTTTGTGTTGTAATAGAATGTCAGCTCTTTTCTCAGAAAGTCATGAAATCTGGATGAACCACTTTAAAAATGGAACAATAATTTGTGTAACTTTTATCAAATTTTAACAAAGTTGAACTATGTTAACAGGGACCTGCAACTGATAAGGCAGACACCAACATGTGGCTAGAGAGATAATACAAAGTGAAGTAGATATACAAATCCTGCCAAGAAGTGAAGGCTGTGGAAGTGACAGAATGTGGCCTGTCAGAGCAGCATTAGGCATGTACAGACAACCTCAGCCTTGAAGGCCACTGAAAGGACTTATAGAGTTATTTTTAGAAGGGTCTATTTTCTCCTGTACTATTATTCATATAACTTATATTAAAAATTCCTTGTTCACTCATCTGTATCTGTAGTTACTTGTTATACCTTATCCTTATTGATATTATTGCTTTGATGTCTCTGATGATTACATGGCTTTGATATAATTTTGTTTGCCTTTCCTTTTATACCTAACAAATAATGAGTTATTTCTATTCATAAATTCTGATTTCTCAGAATATGCATATCCTCAGGTATTCCTGTGTGGGAAACAAGGAGTAGATAAAGCTAATAAAATCTGAGGTGGGGGGAGAATATGATGTTGGGGTAGAAGGATGTGGAACTCATGTCTCCGCACAAATGCATGAAAATACATCAACATCTAGAGCAATTATCATGGAATACTAACTGAAAGCTGGCAGAAGATCTATTATACAATGAAAGCTGCACAAAACATTCCCATGTAACTGGCAAGATGAAAGCAGGTGGAGAGAAGATGATAGTGGAGTAGTAGGACCTGAGACTCACCTACTCACACAAATACATTGATAATCAATCTACATGTGGAACTATTCACACAGAAAATTTGCTAAACACTAACAAAATATGGCAGGATTGTGATAGAGCAAGAAAAATTTCATGAAACTGGGTAGGACAAAAGAAAGAAGAAAAGAGACAAGAGAAAAGCAAAATAGGACCTTCACCCCTAGGAGGGAGCCAGGAAGAGGAAAGGCTCCTGAACACTAGGAAATGTCCCCACAAATGAGGAGATCATCTTGGACAGAGGAGGAACTTTAGGAGAACACAACAATCGGTGAGAAGCATTTAAAATGGAAACAATCTTCCACAAACTGTCAGTGCTATGGCAACCAGAAAGCCTACGCCAATTCCAGTAGGTGTCAAGACATAAAACTCTGGTATTAGGAGTCAAAGAGAGAGCTGGGAAAAAATTGAGGTTGGCTACACATAAATAGCTAGAGGGACTAGAGTATAGGGTGACCACATTTGAGGGCATAAGCTGAGACAATCCAGTCAGGTTTAGGGGCTAGGCACCAATGTTGGGGGGGGGGCTGGAGGAAAGAGGTGGTATATACCACTACAGTCTTGTTCTCTGTTCTTGCTATCAGGCTGAAGGACACTGTCTACTTCAACTCTGGGAGTCACCCAGCAGGGCAGCTGCTGCCTCGCTACAGCTGGGGATTGGCCCTGCCCTTAGGACTACAGAGAAGTTGGTTCAGATGAAGTAATTGCCCAGGGGACTAACACAAGCTCTATGGTTCCTTCCAGCGGCTCTACAGGAGTCTACACAGCAGTGCTCCTTCCATGCCAAAAGAGCCACAAGTGGTTCACCAGTGCACATTCCCTACAGGAACCACAAACTGTCTGAGTAGGAAAAGCACAATCTCTGCTATATCTATAAATGTCCCTGCTGAGGCCAGCACCAGTGAGGTTCCCTCCATGCCAAAGGAGCTACAAGAGGCACATTGGCCTGCATTCCAATCTGATGAGTCTAAAGAGATCACTCCTACCAGGATCCAACCAAGGGGGAGGGACTGCCAGAAATGCATGTCCTGCAACAACAGAGAGAGCGTTTTAGCAATAGTTAGGGAGCTGCCCCCACCCTTGGTGCTACATAGAGAGATTCCTAGAGTGGCCAAACGTGGAGAGTGACTACAGAACAGTGCCTGCCCCTACGTCTACTCTCTGATCCTATGATCCACTCTGGAAAAGGGAGGGACTCAGAGTAGCTTGTCAGCTACAGGAAATAATCCTGAGAGATACCTAGTAGCAGGAGGGGTTACAGGAGCCACAGATGCTACCCATATGCTACAAAAGCAATCCTGTGAACTGTGTATCACTGCCATCTACCTCACAGACTCCATCCCTGGCAGACACCCAGCTCCAGCTGAGTTAGTGTGATAGTGCTGATCCCCTTGAGGGCTAGGAGAGTGACTGCAGAACAGTGCCTGCCCCTACAACTACTCTTTGTAGAGCTAGAAGATTTAAAGAGCAGACAAACTAAGATGAATAGCTCAATATCTGAAACGAAAAGTACTCTAAAAGGAATCAATAGCAGGATAACAGAGGCAGAAGAACAAATAAGTGAGTAGGAAAAGAGTGGTGTAAATCAGTGGCATGAAAAGAATAAAGAAAAAAAGGAAGAAAAGAACAGAGGAGGGTCTAAGGGAGCTCTATGACCACATTAAACATGCCAACATTTGCATCATAAGGGTTCCAGAAGGAGGAGAGAGAAGAAAGAGCCAGAGAAAATGTGTGAAGGGAAGAGATTAGAGCCAAAAACTTCCCTATTATAGGAAAGGAAACAGTCAAGTTGAGGAAGTGCAGAAAATCCTATACAGGATAAACCCAAGGAAAATCACAGCAAGACACTCTACTAATAAAACCAACAAAAATTAAATACAAAGAAAAAATATTATAAGCCACAAAGGAAAAGAAACAAATAACATATAAGGGTATCCCCATAAGGCTGATAACCAAAATTTCAGTAGAAACTCTACAAGGCAGAAGGGAGTGGCAAGATTTATTGAAGTGATGAAGAGGAGGAAACTAGAACCAAGAAAACTCTACTCAGCAAAGCTCTCATTCAGATTTGATAAAGAGATCAAACTTTTTCAGATAAGCAAAGCTAAGAGAATTCAGCAGCTCCAAACCAGCTCTATAAGAACTACTAAAGGAATTCTCTAAGCAAAAAAAGAAAAATAAGAATATTAAAATGAAAAAGCTCACTGGTAAAGACAAAGATGACATGAAAGTAGAAAATCACCAATTAATAAATACATAAAAACTAGCAGGGTTCCCATCATGGTGCAGCAGAAACAAATCTGACTGGGAACCGTGAGGTTGCAGGTTTGATCCCTGGCCTTGCTCAGTGGGTTAAGGATCCAGCATTGCTGTGAGCTGAAGTGTATGTCACAGACATGGCTCAGATCCCACATTGCTGTGACTGTGGTATAGAATGGCAGCAATAGCGCTGATTAGACCCCTAGGCTGGGAACCTCCATATGCCACAGGTGTGGCCCTAAAAAGACAAAAGACATAAAACAAACAAGCAAACAGCAACAACAAAAACTTGCAAGCATGAGAAGAGGAGAGGATAAATGCAGAACACTGAAAATACACTTGAGGGGAGTTCTGGTCGTGTCTCAGCAGAAACAAGTCTGGCTAGTATCCATGAGGATGCAGGTTCAATCCCTGGCTATGCTCAGTGGGTTAAGGGTCCTATATTGCCATGAGCTGTGGTGTAGGCCACAGACAGAGCTTGGATCCCACACTGCTGTGGCTCTGGGACCCCCTAGCTTGGGAACCTCCATATGCCATGGGTGTGGCCCTAAAAAGACCAAAAAAAAAAAAAAAAAAGAAAGAAAGAAAGAAAAAGAAAAAGTACATTTGAAATTAAGAGACCAGCAACCAGAAACAATTCTGTACACATACCGATGGTTATATCAAAATATAATTGGAAACACAAATTAAAATACTATAATAGACACAGACATGAAAAAGAAAAAGCAGTCGAAACAACACTAAAGATGGTCAGCAAATAACAAGAGAATACAATAAAATATAAAGGGAAGAAAAAAAAGACCAAAAATAAAAATCCAAAAGAATTAAGAAAATGGTAGTAAGTACATACTTAGCCAAAATTACATTGAATGTAAGCGGATTAAATTTCCCAAGTAAAAGACACAGATGGGCTGAATAGATGCAAAAACAAGGCCCAAATATACACTGTTTACAAGAGGCCATTTCATATCTAGGATACATGAAGACTTAAAGTGAGGGAATGGAAGAAAGTATTACATACAAATGGAAATCATAGAAAAGCAGAAGTAGTGATACTCTTATCAGAAAAAAAAAACAGATTTTAAAATAAAGAAGGTCACAAGAGACAAAGAGGTCATCACATAATGATCAAAGGATCAATGCAAGAAGAAGCTATAACAATTGTAAATATATATGCACCCAACATCGGATCACCACAATATATAAGGCAACCGCTAATGGTCATAAAAGGAGAAATCAACAGCAACACAGTAACAGTGGGGGACTTTCATCACCACAATTACACAAGTGGACAGATCTTCCAGATGGAAAATCAGCAAGGCAACACAGGCCTTGAATGACACACTAGACTATATACACTTAATTGATATTTATAGAGCATTCCATCCCAAAGAAGCAGAATATACATCTTTCTCAAGTGCACATGCAACATTCTCTAGGACAGATCACATCTTGGGCCACAAATCAAGCTTTGATAAATTAAAAAAAAATGAAATTATTTCAAGCATTTTCTCTGACCACAATTCTATGATACTAGAAATAAACAACAAGGAAAAAAAAAACCCACAAACTCCTGGAAGATAAACAATATCCTACTAAACAAACAATGGATCATGGAAGAATTCAAAAGACAGAGTCAAAAGACAGTGAAAATACAACATCCTAAAAACCTACGGGACACAGAAAAAGCAGTTGTTAGAGGAAGATTATACCAACACAATCTTATTGCAGGAAAGAAGAAAAACTCAAATAAACAACCTAACATTACACTCAAAACATACAGAGGAAAAAGGACAACGCCCAAAATTAGTAGAAGGAAAGAAATCATAATGATCAGAGGCAAAATAAGTGAAATAGAGACGAAGAAAAGAGAAATCTTTCTTCAAAAATATCAAAAGTGTTAAACTTTTAGCCAGAGTCATCAAAAAAAAAAATAGAAAGGTTTCAAATCAATAAACTTCAAATCAAAAATCCTGAACCAGGAAGAAATAGAAAATATTAATAGATCAATCATGAACACTCAAATTGAAAATGTGATTTAAATACTTCCAAAACACAAAACTTCAGGACCTTATGACTTTAAAGGTGAATTCTTTCAAACATTCTGAGAGGAGTTAACACCTATTCTTCTGAAACTCTTCAAAAGAATTGCAGAGGAAGGAACACTCCCAAGCTCATTCTCCAAAGCCACACTGAAGCCACCATCTGAGACCAAAACCAGATAAATATACCATAAAAAGGAAGAGAATTACAGGTCAATATCACTGATGAAGATAGATGCAAAAATCCTCAACAAAATATTACCAAATATTTGTCAAAAAGATCATACGTCATGATCATGTGGGATTTATCTCAAAGAAGCAAGGATTCTTCAGTATCTGCAAATCAATTGGTGTAATATAGCACATCAAAAAACTGAAAAATAAAAACCATATGGTTATATAAATATATGCAGAAAAAGTTTTTAGCCAAATTCAACACCCATTGCTGATAAAAACTCTCAGGAGAGTAGGCATAAAAGAAAACTACCTTAGCATAATAAAAGCCATATGACATCATTCTCAATGGTAAAAATCAAAGCATTTACACTAAAATCAGGAACAAGACAAGGATGTCCACTTTTCACCACTGTTATTTAACATAGATTTGAAAATTGTAGACAAACCCAGAGCTAACATCATTCTCAATTGTGAAAAGCTAAAAGAATTCCCACTGAGATAAGGAACAAGACAAGGATGTCCACTCTTGCCACTCCAATTCAACATAGTTTTAGAAGTCCTAGCCACAGCAATCAGAAGAGAAAAAGAAAAATGAATCCAAATTGGAAAAGAAGTAAAACTATCACTGTTTACAGATAACATGATACTATACCTAGAAAATCCTGGAGACACTACCAGAAAACTGTTAGAGCTCAGCAATGAGATTGGTAAAGTCGCAGAATACAAAATTAATACAGAGAAATTGATTTAATTTCTAGATACTAACAATGATAAGAAAGAGAATTAGGGAAACCAACCCATTCACGATCTCATTAAAAAAATAATAAAGGAATAAACATACCTAAAGATACAAAAGACCTACACTCTGAAAACTCCAAGATGCTGATGAAAGAAATCAAAAATGACACAAACAGATGGAAAGATATACCATGCTCTTGGATTGGAAGAATCAATATTGTCAATATGACTATACTACAGAAGGCAATCAATGCAATCCCTATCAAATCACTAATGACATTCTTCCCAGAACTAGAACTAAATATTTTAAAATCTGCATGGAAACACTAATGATCCCAAATAGCCAGGGCAATATTGAAAACAAACAAACAAAAAAATGGAAGGGTGGAATCAGGCTCCCTGACTTCAGGCTTTACTACAAAGCTACAGTCATCAAAACCATATGGTACCGAGATAAAAACATTTAATAGAGATCAATACAACAGGATAGAAAGCCCAGAAATAAACATAAGCCCCTATGGTCAACAATATATATGACAAAGTATGCAAGAACATACGATGGATGAAAGATAATCTCTTCAATACGTGGTGCTGGGAAAACTGGACTGCTACATGTAAAAGAATAAATTAGAAAGTCTAATACCATACACAAAAATGAACTTATAATTGATTAAAGACCTGACTATAAAGAAAGATACTATAAAACTACTAGAGGAACACATAGGCAGAACAATTTTTGATATAAATTACAGCAACATCTTGTTTGGCCCACATCCTAGAAAAATGACAATAAAAACAGAAATAAACTAATAGAACCTAATTAAACTCAAAAGCTTTTGCATAGAAAAGGAAACCATTAAAAAAAGAAAAAGGCAACCCACAGAATGGGAGAAAATATTTGTAAAGGATGCAACCAACAAGCGCTTAACCTCCAAAACACACAGACAACTCATACAACTCAACAACAAAAAACAAACAACCCAATAAAAAAATGAGTTCCAATTGTGGCTCAGCAGTTAACGAACCTGACTAGTATCCATGAGGATGTGTGTTCAGTCCCTGGCCTTGTTCAGTGCACTAACGATGCAGTGCTGCCATGAGCTGTGGTATAGGTCACAGACATGGCTCAGATCCCGCATTGCTGTGGCTGTGGTATAGGCTGACAGCTACAGCTCTGATTCGACTCCTAGCCTAGGAACTTCTATATGCCATGAGTATGGCCATAAAATGACAAAAAAAAAAAAAAGGAAAGAAAGAATAAAAGAAAGGAAAAGAAGAGGATGTGGAGAAAAGGGAACCCTCTTTCACTGTTGGTGGTAATATAAATTGGTACGACCACTATGGAAAACAGTATGGAGATACCTCAGAAAATTAAATACAGAACTAACCAATGACCTAAGCATATCACTCCTGAGTATTTATCTGGAAAAAACTTTCATTCAAAAACATATATGCATCCCTATGTTCATTGTAGCGCTATTCACAATAGCCAAGACTTGGAAACAACCAAAATGTCCATTGATGGATGAGTGGATTAAGAAGACATGGTACGTATACAACGGAATGGTACTCAGCTATAAAAAGGACAAAATATCCCTTTGCAGCAACGTGGGTGCCACTGGAGATTCTCATACTAAGTAAAGTTGGGAAAAGAAAGAAATACTATGATATCACTTACATATGAAATCTAAAATATGGCACAAATGATCCTATGTACAAAACAGAAAATGACCATGGACATGGAGAGCAGACCTGTGTTTGCCAGGGGTCGTGGGGAAGAGAAGGGGATAGATGGGGTGTCTTGGGTTGGTAGATGCAAGCTATTATACTTAGAGTGGATAAGTAATGGGGTCTACTGTACAGCATGGGAAAATTAGTAAAATCTCTTTGGTCAGATCATGCTGGAAGATAGTACGAAAAAAACCCAGCATATATATATATATATATATTTTTTTTTTTTTCACAGCCTGTGCTTTTGATGTTGGATCTGGAAACTCACTGCCAAACCTAAGACCACCTAAATTTTCCTTTATGTTTTCTTCAAGTTTTCTATTTCTGGTCTCTCAATTGTTAGTTTGATCTCTGTATCTACAGTTTTGCCTTAAGAATACTGAAAGTTTCATATGTGCTTTCTTTTTTTACCAATTAAAACTTTATTGGAAGAAACATACAAATAAAATTAATAACCCCAGAAGTGAGTTTTTGGGAAGTGATCACAATCTCGAGTTTATTCGACTTAAAAACTGTTTTCTTGGAGAAGTTTTAAGTTCACAGAAAAATTGAGGGAGGTGCAGACATTCACCATAACATTTCTGTTCCCACAAATGCATAACCATCCATTTATTATCGACATTTCTCAGAATGATGTATTTGTTACAATTGATAAACCTACTTTGGCCATGATAATCACCCCACATCCCTAGTTTTATTAGGATTCACTCTTGGTGTTGTACATTCTATCAGTTTGGGCAAACAGATAATGACATGTATCTGTCATTACAGTATCAGTATTTTCACCACCCTAAAAACCCTTTCTGCTCTGCCCATTCACCTCTTCCCTCATCAGACCCCCACCCCATAACAACTTGCCTTTTATTAATCTATGTTAATTTTTCCTTTATTATTTTTAAATTATGTTCTTGGATGGGTTCACATTTTGCATTTTTATATATTCCTGATGAATTGAATCTACATCCATTATTTATTTTCTTTCTACTCCTTTGATTTTCAGAAGTTTGTCTATGATATGCTAGGTTTTGGATTGATTTCATTTATTCTTTAATGGCTAAGATTTCTGAATCTGTGGATTGATGTCTTTCATCAAATATGACATCTACCTTTAGCAGTTATTTATTGGCATGATTTGCTGCACTTTCTCTCCTCTTTTATGATCACTACCTCAGGTATAGCAGAATGCTTGATAGTTTTCTATAGTTCTATCATGTTCTTTTCCCTCTTTGCATATTTTTTATTAAAGTGTAGTTGGTTTGCAATGTTTAATTTTTTCTGTACAGCAAAGTGACCCAGTCATACACAGTTCCCTGTGATATACAATAGGACCCACTGCCAAATCATTCTAAATGTAACAGTTTGCATCCACCAACCCAAAACTCTGTCCATCCCACTCCCTCCCCTCTCTCCACTGGCAAGCACAAGTCTGCTCCCCATGGCTATGACCTGACTCTGGTAGGTAGGACCATTTTTGCCAGATTTTAGAATCCACGTGTAAGTGATATCATATGGTATTTGTGTTTCTCTGACTTCTCTTAGTATAAGAGTATCTAGTTGCATCCATATGGCTACAAATGGCATTATATTTTTGTCCTTTTTATGGCTTAGTATTATTTCATTGTATATATGTATCACATCTTCTTAACCCATTCATCTGTCAGTGGACATTTATGTTGTTTCCATGTCTCAGCTATTGTAAATAGTGCTGCAATAAACATAGAGGTATATGTATTTTTTGAATAAAAGGTATGTCTGGATATATGCCCAGGAGTAGAATTGCTAGATCATATGGTAGTTCTCTATTTAGTTTTCTGAGGAGCCTACATACTGTTTTCCATATTGTACCAATTTAAATTCCCACCAGTAATGTGGAGTGGTCATTTTTCTCCACAATCTCTCCAGCATTTGTTATTTGTTGACTTTTTAATGATGACCATTCTAACTTATGTGAGGTGGTTCCTCACAGTAATTCTTGTGTTTCTCTAATAATTAGTGAAGTGGAACATTTTCATGTGCCTGTTGGCCATCCATATGCCTTCTTTGGAGAAATGTATATTTAGGGCTTCTACCCATTTTTGAATTTTTTTGTTGTTGAGTTGTGTTATATATATATTTTGGAGATTAAGCCCTTGTATATTGCATGGTTTGCAAAGATTTTTCTCCTATTCTGTAGGTTGTCTTTTCATTTTTTTTAATGGTTTCTCTTACTGTTCAAAAGCTTTAGAGTTTAATTAGGTCTAATTTGTTTGTTTGTTTTTATTGACCTTATTCTAGGAGGTAGACCAAACAAGATATTGCTGTGGTTTATGTCAAAAACTGCTCTTCCTATGTTTTCCTCTACTAGTTCTATATTATCTGGCCTTATATTTAGGTCTTTAGTACATTTTTAATTTATTTTTGTTTATGGTGTTACAGAGTAGCCATCCAGTTTTCTCAGCACCACCTATTGAAGAGACTTTTTCCACATTGTATATCCTTACCTGCTTTGTCATAGATTAGTTGGCAATAGGTGCTTGGGTTTATTTCTGGGCTTTCTATCCTGTTCCATTAATCTATATTTCTGTTTGGGGGCCAATACATATTGTTTTGTTAACTGTAGCCTTGTAGTATTGTCTGAAGTCAGGGAGCCTTCATTTCCTTTTTTCTTTTTCAATATTGCCTTTGCTATTTGGGGTCTTTTGTGTTTCCATACAAACTTTAAAATATGTTGTTTTAGTTCTCTGAAGAATACCATTGGTAACTTGATAGAAATTGCATTAAATCTGTAGATTGACTTGGGTAGTCATTTTGACAACATTGATTCTTCCAATCTAAGAGCATGGTATATATTTCCATCTGTTTGTGTCATCTCTGATTTCTTTCATCAGCATCCTATAGTTATCAGAACATAGGTCTTTTGTCTCTTTACGTAGGTTTATTCCTAGGTATTTTATTCTTTTTGATGTGATGGTAAATGGGATTGTATCCTTAATTTCTCTTTCTTATCTTTCATTGTTAGTATACAGAAATGCAATTGAGTTATGTGTATTAATTTCATACCTTGCAGAGCCTGGAGAAGCCATTCAGTGCATCTTTGGAAGAAGACTCTTGAGCTCCACCAGGCCGTGTCCCCACTTCGACCCCACCAGAGGTTAGGACAAAGCTCTAGGAAGTGCACCAGAGATGTGGGCAGAACAAAACACAAGCAAATTTTCCTCTGATGTTCACTGTGAGGACCTGGTAGAGCTCCTGGAGGTTTCCCTATCCTGACACTGGTTCCCTGGGAGATTTCTACTCATGGTTCTTCTGCTGTGAAACAATCCAATCAATAATCTGGGGAGGAGAGCAGCAGCAAGTTGCTTCCATTGTGGCGAGGCTGGCACTGAAACTTTGCTTCACGGGAACATTGTGCCAGCAGTGCAACCACTCCCACTGCAGGGGCTGCCAGCCAGGGCTGCACTGCCTCTGCCAAGCTGCCCACACTTCACAGGCCCTACAGCTGCTGCAGCATTCCCAGGAAGCTTCCAGGAAGCTCAGAACTGAATGGAAGGCTAGATCACTAATCCTCATACAATAGATTCTAGCAATGTCTGTGACAGAATCTAATATTGCCACATTTTCCCAATGAAGAAATGGGAACGCAGGAGATGGGATTAAGATGGCAGACTAGAAGAACCAGAGTTTACCTTCTCTCATAAAAAACAACAAAATTACAACTAAAGGCTGAACAACCTTCAACCAAATGTAATGGAAATTTTCAAAGATATCCTATTCCAGATGACAAAGAGAAGGCCACATCAAGATGGTAGCAGGGGCAATTACCCTATATAAACAACCCCATAACCACCGGGTGGGAAGCCCACAAAATGGAAAGTAACTGTATCACAGAGACTCACCTACAGGAGTGAGAGTTCTGAGCCTCATGTCAGATCCCCATGCCTGAGAATCTGGCATGGGGAGAGGGAGCCCCAAGAGTGTCTGGCATTGAGGGCCAGTGGGGCTTGTGCACAGGAGCTCTATGGGACTAGGGGAAATGGAAGGTGCACACAGGTTTCCATGTGAACTGGGTCCCAGGGTAAGGCAGAGGCTCCATGGTAATCTGGGTTGGATCTGACTGCAGTTCTTGGAGAATCTCCTGGGGGAAGAGGGGGTGAATGTGGCTCATTGTGGGAGAAGGACATTGGAGGCAAAGGTCTTGGGAATATTCACCAGCATGTGATCCTCTGGAGGTAACCATTTTGGGACAATCTGGCCCCACCCATAAGCACTGAGAAGCCCCAGGGCAAACAATAATCCAGGTGGGATGACAGCCCCACCCATCAGTAAACAGGCTGCCCAAACAGCCCCCAGGCACACAGCCACCTCTAATCTCACCCAGAGACAAAGCCCCACCCACCAGAGGGATAGGAATCAGTTTCACGTACCAGGGTGCAGGCACCATTCCCTCCCATCAGGGAGCTTACAGCAATCCCCCACCAACTTCAGCCATAAGGGGTCAGACATCAGAAGTAAGAGAGGATATAACTCTGTTGTCTGAAAATGAGACCACACCAAAAACATATAGAAATGAAAAGGCAGAGAACTATAATGCAGATAAGGGGAAAAGAGAGAAGAAAAAAAAAAAAAAAAAAAAACAGAAAAAAAAAACCAAAAAACAGCTAAGTGATCTGGAAATAATCAGCCTCCAGGAAAAAAACATTAGACCGATGATGCTAAAGATGATGCATGACACTGGAAATAAACTGTAGGCAAAGACTGATAATTTACAGCAAACATTGAGCAAAGAAATACAAGATTTAAAACTTAAGCAGGCAGAGATGCAAAATACAATAACAGAAATATAAATTTCATTAGAAGCAACCAACAGGAGAATACAAGAGGCAGAAGAACGAAGAAGCGAGGTGGAGTGCAGATTAGTGGAAATCACTGATGCAGAACAGAAAAGAGAAAAAAGATTGAAAAGAAATGAAGACAGTCTCAGAGATTTCTGGAACAATGTTAAACACACTGACATCCATGTTATAGGGATTCCAAAAGGAGAAGAGAGAGAGAAAGGGACAGAGAAAATATCCAAAGAGATAATAGCCAAAAACTTCCCTAACATGAGAAGGGAACCACTCACTCAAATTCAGGAAGCACAAGTACCATATAATATAAACCCAAGGAGGAACACCCTGAGACACATATTAATCAAACTGACCAAAATTAAAGACAAAGAGAAAATATTAAAAGCAGCAAGGAAACCCTGATAAGGTTATCAGCAGATTTTTCAGTGGAAACTATGCAGACAAAAAGGGAATGGCATAATATACTTAAAGTGATGAAAGAAAAAAACCTCCAAGCAAGATTACTCTACCCAGCAAGGCTCTCATTCAGATTTGAAGGAGAAATCAAAAGCTTTACAGATAAGAAAAAGCTAAAAGAATTCAGCAACACTAAACCAGCTTTACAACAAATACTAAAGGAACTTCTCTAGGCAGAAAAAAAAAGGCCACAACTAGAAACAAAAATGCCACAAATGACAAGGCTCATCAGTAAAGGCATATATACAGTAGGAAATCATCCACTCACAAATATGCTACCAAAATCATACATCATGAGAAGTGGAGGGTACAAATGCAGGACACTGAGGATGCACTTGCAATTAGGAGAACAACTTAAAACAAGCTCGTATGTATATATATATAGACTCCCATAACAAAACTTCAGGGTAACTGCAAACCAAAAATCTACAATTGATGCACCCAGATAAGAAAAATCAACTCAAATACAACACT
Organism: Sus scrofa; assembly: GCF_054392235.1. Taxonomy (NCBI): domain Eukaryota; kingdom Metazoa; phylum Chordata; class Mammalia; order Artiodactyla; family Suidae; genus Sus; species Sus scrofa. The sequence goes on along the minus strand of NC_139396.1, from coordinate 141,559,270 downwards.
AAAGATAGTCATCAAACCATAAGAAGAGAGAACAAGAGAAGAAGAAAAAAGAATAAAAACATATCCAAAACAGTTAATAAAATGGCAATAAGAACATACATATCAATAATTACCTAAAATGTAAATGGATTAATGCCCCAACCAAAAGATATAGACTGGCTGAATGGATACAAAAGCATATATATGCTGTCTTCAAGAGATCCACTTCACTTCTAGGGACACATACAAACTGAAAGTAAGAGGATGGAAGAAAATATTCCATGCAAATGGGAATCAAAAGTAAGCTGGAGTAGCAATAATCAGATCAGACAAAATAGACCTTAAAATAAAGAATACTATAAGAGACAAAGAAAGATATTACATAATGATCAAAGGTCCAATCCAAGAAGAAGATATAACAATTGTAAATATATATGCACCCAACATAGGATCACCTCAATATATGAGGCAACTGCTAACAATCTTAAAAGGAGAAATTGACAATAACATAATAAGAATGGAGGACTTTAACACCCCACTTAAAGTAATGGACAGAACATCCAGACAGAAAACAAGGAAACACAGGCCCTAAATGAAGCATTTAACCAGATGGACTTAATAGAGATTTATAGGACATTCCATCCAAAAGCAGCAGAATACCCATTCTTCTCACGTGCACACAGAACATTCTCTAGGACTGATCACATTCTGAGCCACAAATCAAGACTCGGTAACTTTAAGAAAATTGAAAATAGGACTTCCCATTATGGTGCAGTGGAAATGAATTTGACTAGGAAACATGAGGTTGCAGGTTTGATTCCTGGCTTTGCTCAGTGGGTTAGGGAACTAGCATTGCCGTGAGCTGTACTGTAGGTTGCAGACATAGCTCGGATCTGGTTATTACTGTGGCTCTGGAGTAGGCAGGAAGCAACATCTCCAATTAGACCCCTAGCCTGGGAACCTCCATATGACATGGGTGTGGCCTTAAAAAGACAAAAAAAATTGAAATCATGCATCTTTTCTGACCACAATGCTATACGACTGGAAATCAACAAGAAAAAACTGCAAAAATCACAAACAGGTGGAGACTAAACAACATGCAACTCAATAAATGGATCACTGAAGAAATCAATGAGGAAATTCAAAAATACTTAGAAGCAAATGAGAACAAAGACTGGACACTCCAAAACCTATGGGATACAGCAGTTCTAAGAGGAAAGTTTAGAGCAACACAAGCCTACCTCAGGAAACAAGAAAAAGCCCACATAAACAACCTAACTTTACATCTAAAGCAGCTAGAGAGACAACAGACAAGACCTAAAGTTAGTAAAAGGAAGGAAATCAAAGATCAGAGCAGAAATCAATGAAACAGAAACAAAGGAAACCATAGAAAAGATCAATGAAATGAAAAGCTGGTTCTTTGAAAAGATCAACAAAATTGATAAACCCTTAGCCAGACTTATCAAGAAAAAAAGAGAGAGGACTCAAACCAATACAATTAGAAATGAAAAATGAGAAGTTATGACAGACATCACAAAAATACAAAGGATCTTAAGATACTACTACATGAAACTATATACCAATAAAATGGACAACCTAGAAGAAATGGACAAATCCTTAGAAAAGCACAATCTTCCAAGACTAAACCAAGATGAAATAGAAAAGATGAACAGAACAATCACAATTAATTAAATTGAAACTGTGATTAAAAAACTTACAATAAACAAAAATCAAGAACTAGATGGCTTCATAGGAGAATTCTATCAAACATTTAGAGAAGAGCTAACACCTATCCTTCTGAAACTATTCTGAAAAATTGCAGCAGAAGGAACATTCCCAAACTTGTTTTACGAGGCCACCAGCACCCCGATACAAAAACCAAAGATACCACAAAAAAAGACAACTACAAGCCAATTTCACTGATGAACATAGATGCAAAAATCCTCAACAAAAGACTAGCAAACCACATTCAATACATTAAAAGGATTGTACATCACGATCAAGTAGGATTTATCCCAGGGATGCAAGGATTCTTCAATACCCACAAATCAAGCAGTGTGATACACCACATTAACAAACTGAAGAATAAAAACCATGTGATCCTCTCAATAGATGCAGAAAAAGCCTCTGACAAAATCCAACACCCATTTCTAAAAAAAAAAAAAAACAAAAAAAACCTTCAGAAAGTGGGCACAGAGGGAAACTACCTCAGCATAATAAAGACCGTATATGACAAACCCAGAGCTAACATCATTCTCAATGATGAAAAGCTGAAAGAATTCCCACTGAGATCAGGAACAAGACAAGGATATCCATTCTTGCCACTAATATTCAACATTGTTGTGGAAGTCCTAGCCACAGCCAACAGAGAAGAAAAAGAAATAAAAGGAATCCAAGTTGGAAACAAAGAAGCAAAACTATCACTATTTGCAGATGACATGATACTATACTTAGAAAATCTTAAAGACACTACCAGAAAACTGGTAGAGCTCATCAGTGTATTCAGCAAAGTCACAGGATACAAAATAAATACATAGAAATCAACTGTATTTCTACAAACTAACAACAAAAGATCAGAAAGAGAAATTATGGAAAAGATCCCATTTACCATCACATCAGAAATAATACCTTACTTAGGAACAAACATACCTAAAGAGATAAAAGACCTGTACTCTGAAAATTATTAATGCTGATGAAAAAAATCAAAGATCACACACACAGATGGAAAGACATACCATGATCTTGGATTGGAAGAGTCAATATTATCAAAATGACTATACTACCCAAGGCAATCTACAGATTCAATGCAATTCCTATCAAATTACCAAGGACATTTTTCATAGAACTCGAACAAACTATCTTAAAGTTTGTATGGAGGCAAATAAGACCCAGAATAGCCAAAGACATCCTGAGAAAGAAAAATGGAGCTGGAGGAATCAGGTTCCCTGACTTCAGACTATACTACAATTCTACAATCATCAAAACCATATGGTACTGGCACAAAGACAGAAATATAGATCCCTGGAACAGGAGAGAAAGCCCAGAATTAAACCCACACATTTACAGTCAACTAATCTATGACAAAGGAGGCAAGAATACACAGTGGAAAAAAGACAGCCCCTTCAAAAAGTGGTGCTGGAAAAACTGGACAGCCACATGGAAAAGAATGAAATTAGAACACTCCCTAACACCACACACAAAAATAAACTCAAAATGGATTAAAGACCTAAATATAAGACCTGATACTATAAAATTCTTAGAGGAAAACATAGTCCAAACACTCCCATCATAAACCACACGAATATCTTCTCAGATCCATCTCCTAAAGTAATGATAATAAAAATAAAAATCAACAAATGGGACTTAATTAAACTTAAAATTTTCTGCACAGCAAAGGAAACCCTGAACAAAACAAAAATACAACCCACAGAATGGGAGAAAATATTTGCAAATGAATTGACTGACAAGCGATTAATCTCCAAAATTTATAAACACTTTCTGCAGCTCAATACCAAAAAAACAAACAACCCCATCAAAAAATAGGCAGAAGATCTAAACAGACATTTCTCCAAAGAACACATACAGATGGCCAAAAAAACCATGAAAAGATGTTCAACATCACTCATTATTAGAGAAATGTAAATCAAAACCACTATGAGGTACCACCTTGCACCAGCCAGAATGGCCATCATCAAAAAGTCTACGAACGAATGCTGAAGAGGGTGTGGAGAAAAAGGAACCCTATTACACTGTTGGTGGGAATACAGTTTGTTGCAACCACTGTAGAAAACAGCATGGAGATTCCTCAGAAAACTCAAAATAGAATTAACATTTGATTGAGCAATCCCACTCCTGGGCATCTATCCAGAGAAAACCATGACTGATATAGACACATGTACTCCAATGTTCATTGCAGCACTATACATAATAGCCAAGACATGGAAACAACCTAAATGTCCATTGACAGAGGAATGGATAAAGAAGTGGTACCTACACACAATGGAATATTACTCAGCCATTAAAAAGAAATAATGGCACCTATGGCAACATGGATGGCCCTAGAAATTACCATGCTAAGTGAAGTCAGACAGCTAGACACTAAGGTCGTATTCTATCATTTACATGTGGAATCTAAAAGGACACAATGAACTTCTTTGCAGAACAGATAATGACTCACAGACTTTGAAAAACTTATGTTTTCCAAATGAGACAGGTTTAGGGGTGGGGGGATGCCCTGGGGGTTTGGGATGGAAATGCTATAAAATTTGGTTGTGATGATCATTGTACAGCTATAAATGTAATAAAATTCTAAGAAAAATAAAAGTTTTATTGTAATAAAAAAAAATTTGTATCATGCAACTTCACCAAATTCATTAATGAGTTCTAACTGTTTAGGATTTTCTAGGTATAGTATTGTTTTCTGCAGTGATAGCCCTGCATCATTTAATCAATCTTTGCTTTCACTTAACTTTTGACGCATACAATCTGCTTTTAAATGCATCTGATGGATTTTTAAATTTCAAGTATTTTAAATTTTAGAATTCCCATGTGATCATTTTAAGTTTACAATTATCTAGTTATATTTTCCTCTAAGTTCAACATTTTTAAAACATGTATGCTAATTCCAATGTCTGCCTCCTATATGTGTAACCACTGGCATCCTCTAATATATATTTCTCTTTATATTCATAATTAGTTTGAAGACATTGTTTCTTCTACACTATGTATATACACTATATATATACATACACTGTATACTGCATATTTACCTTTGTGTGCATATGTAGTGTGTAACTATCTACACTGTTTTATTTGTAGGTGTTAATATTTTTCTAAACAAAAGCATTTAAACTATAATAGTATCTATCAAGAGTTATTTTCTTGGCTTTGTTAAGGAAATTCTATTAGTTTTATCCTTTCCTCTGACACAGAATTTATTAATAGATTGTGGACCCTATTCCTGGGACAATGCCTTTCTAGGATATCAAGTCAAGTTATTCTTCAAATTATTTTCACTCTAGCTAATTCAAAACTCCAACACATGCCCAGGTCACTGAAATACCTGAAATCGTTTTCCAGCTCTCAACCCCTGATGCATTTTCTTCTAGACCCTGTGCACTCTCACTCTGCCCACATGCTACTTAGGATTTTGGCAAAATAAAAAGGAAATATTTCCAAGACAATTTTAGGTGCTTTTCTAAAATATCTTGCACTGCAAACTGAAGTTAACTTGACAGCCCTAAACTCTACTGTTTTACCTATGCAGTGAAACTTCAGCTCTTTGTTGGTACTCCAACATTTTGCACATAGGGGAAAAGTCCCTAATCAGAAATATCAGTTAAATATGGAACTACTCTAATGAATTTCCTTTCTTTCATTCTGCCCCACTCTGTCCATTACCTAATGCTTTAATCAATTTATAATCTTGAATGAATTTTATATCTTAGGATATGGGGGTGAGTCTGAAACCAACTCTATTATGTCTCAGAGTACATTAGTAAAATATTTTTTGCACTCTTCTGAATAATTTGTAAGACTGAGTTTCTTAGGAGCATTTCCAACATCTCTCTTGGTTACTAGTTAATGTTAAATATTTTTATGCATATGACAAAAAAATGAGCAAATGCTTGTTTATTAAATACAAAAAACATCAGCTCATCTGATATTATTAGTAGGACTCGTTAAAGATCCTCTGACTGATACTTGAAAGGTCTCCAATACAACAGAACATCATAAATTTGAAAAGGACTCAGGGACAGAAATTAAGAATGATAAATATTGAAATCCTCACTCCACTACTGACTAGTCTGCAATTTCTGAAGTTGTTTAGTCTGAGTTCCAACTTCAAAATAGAAATGAAGATTTGAAACTTATAAGGCTTACATAGAAAGTAGCTGCCTATAATTCCTGCCTCTAATATAAGAGCTTAATAATTGCTCACTTTGCTTCTTTATTTCAATAGCTATAATTAATGGTAGGGGAATAGAAACCTATGGACAGGTTTTTAAAGCATTTTGTGTAAAATATGACCAGAGCATAAAAGGTGTGTTTTGGGAGTTAGCATTTTTTTCGTTAAAATCTCCAGGTAATTTGAACAACAGCCAAAGCTGGATTAGTGATAGAGAAGGCACTACTACTTGTTGATGTATATTCTCATAAATAATGGCTTTATGTCAGTGGAAATACACATAGCTTGAACAAGCACATTCAATATTTAATAGCTGCATTTTAAGGAAGTTGCTATTTTTAATACTATAAACAAGTAGTTCACTTACATTAACATATACTTTATCATTACATAAATATATTTTATTATTACATATCAATGAATCTTAAGGGGAAAGTGGGAAAGATAAACTGAAATGTGAGGAGACTTGGTCATTTAGGGAAAACTTTTTATGGAATGAGTTTGAGGAGAACTGTGGTTGTCAACACAAATCTCTTGTGCTTGAGGACCTATTTAGAATTAGCTAGCATTCCAGGGCATTGATGGTTAGATAGGAGAAGGAAAATGTCAATGGATAAGTGAAGAAAGGCCAGGTAGGAGTGTGGGTTGAGCAAGAGAAAAGAGAAGGGTTCTGTAAATATTTGATAAATCAATCTGTGGCATTCAAAATGTCCTTTTACAGAGTGATATGTGTACAGTTCATAGAAATGACAGCCTTATTTGTGTTTTCAGAGATAGAACCAATCATCATGGAACAAAAGTGATCAAATAGGGAAGGAAGATGTTCTGAATCATGGGAACACCAAAAGCATCGAATAAGCTTGTACTAATAATGAGTGTTAGAGGTAAGAATGAAGGGATGCTTTCTCAGAAAGGCCATGACTGAGATTCCAGAGTTAATGAATTGGGAACCCATTGAGAGAGCCTATTAAGGTTATCTCTTCTGGGAAAATTGAGAGTCTATTTACCAATTGCTTATATTAGACAGTCTCTCTCTTATCCAGAGGTCAAGAAATTGACAAGGCCTGTGGGCTAGGCAAGCCGAAACTCCAGAACTGCTTCAGGAAGGTCAGAACAGTGGGAGGGATCTAAGGTCAGTGTGAAATGGACTGCCTGTCAAGTTGTCAGGATGTCTAGGATTTTTCATTTTCTTAAATTAGAGGAGACAGAGCAGATACATTTCTGATAGCTCCCAAACATTTTAAAAATAAGCATGACATTAGATTTTGTCCAAGGAGTAGACAATCTAGCAATTATAGAAACATCATGATCTCAAATTTTATGTTTTTTTAGCAACTATTCTTTTACTTATTTCATTCATCTCATCTTTCCTATTGTTCTGAGATCATATTCCTTTTATCTCTAGCCTGCCTTTTCCCCTTTTTCCTATCCAAAAAATAAAAAATAAAAGGAAAAAAATCAAAGACTTCTTATGTGTTCCAGAGGCTCCTAGAAATCCATCAACTTCAAACATCCAGATCTTCTAAGATGAATACCTGTTCATGGGCATGGTACTCATTAACTTATGCTTCATCATCCAAACACAGAGTTTCACTTAGTCTTATGCCCTGAAACATGAAGCTCTTCTGCCCTCACCTGACAAACAAACACAAACTCTCTATCCAAGATAATCTGCTTTCTTGAACTCTAGTTTTTTAGGACTCCTGATGGGTTGATGAAACTCCAGATGCCTTCAACCTAAATAGTTCAGTTTACCAGGAGAGGCAGGTAGAAGGCCTAGGACTAATTTTAACAGGGATAATATGTTTTTCTAGTGATTCATCACCTCCTCTATGTATTTGGTTAACACACTGCTACTGAGGTTAATGATTTATTAAGTAGCCTTTTAAGCCATAAAAATTCGCCTCTAATCCCCTCTAATTCCCCTCTTCCAGTGCTCATGTCTCAAAGAAATGGAGGCTACCACTTACAGAGGTGACACCTTTTTAAAAAGCAGTTATACTTGCTCAAGCCACAGTGGCATGCCTTGGGAAGAGCCAACAACCCCAGGTTCATTGTGAAGTTGTGACTTCCTCTGCTCTCATGGAGTAGAGAGTCCTAGAAGAACAGGCTGGGATCCAGTGACTTGAGAGTACTAGGGCCAGTGATTAATTTTTTACATGCCTGGTCCAAACTCATCTTTGTCTTGTTTTATAGTGTCAGAGCTGAATTTTGCCAGACTTTGTTAAAAAAAAATAATAGAGTACCATTGTTAACCTTCAATCAACTTCCCCAAAGGTTTATCATTTTATAGAACCAAAGATAATTGCAAAAGCTGAGATTAATATTCATATAATTCTATTAAATGATCAGAATGCCTGATTTACATTTTGCACAGAGGTAAAATCTCTAAAAGCAAAGCTGGGAGACCTGAATGTCATTTTTTCTCTACCGTAATTTCCCTCCTGGCATTCAACTCGTCTTGTGTGAAAAGTAGACAAGAAAGATTACACACATGATTAAGGTTAACGCCTTCAGCTGCTATGATTTTATTTATTTATCACCACAGCAATCCACACAGAGTTACTTCTATGTTTGGAGATTAACACATCTGTCATAGCATGACAATGAGCACTTATTTTCATCATTAACAGTTCTTAAACCATTCATCTTAGAGGCCTTAAAATATTTGGCTCCTTTGAGTTAAGATATCCAGGGGTAATATGTCACTCCCCAGGATTCTATTGCTATTTTTTTGTGGCAATATAAATTTATTATTAAGCTTAAGCATGAAATATTACCTAAGATAGTTTATTATGTTAAAGATGACTAAGTTAGGAAAGGGAAATTGTCTTGACTCTAGAAGACTGGTCTTCAGAATACTGCAATTCTATTTATGAGGAGTTATTTTTAGCCATTTAACATTTATTGCATAACAGATGGTGCTCAAGTTTTTTCAATAGGAGTTTACAGTTTTATAAAATTACATGCAGGTAAGGCCAACTGATGCTATTTTTAACATGAAATTGATAAATATTTTCTCAACATGTGAACATTTATATTTTGATTCATTTACTTGGCAAGAAAAAGTTTCACAAAGCAAGATATGATTTGATCATTGTGACCATCTCCATATAATGCATATCTTAGTGTTTACACATTAACCCGTAGTAGACAGTTTTGTTTTAATTTTTGCTTTGCTTTATCCGGGAAACATTAATTAACCTCTGCCTATAAATCTATGTAATTTTCCCATGTATTATATATTCCAAATAAATTCTCAAGGAGTGATGGGAGCAAAGGTAGGGGAGCATTTTCTCATTTTAAGGGAAATACTTAGAATTCACAAGCAAAATTGGTATATTGATTTTTTTTTTTTTTTTGTCTTTTTGTTGTTTCTTGGGCCACTCCCGTGGCATATGGAGGTTCCCAGGCTAGGGGTCAAATTGGAGCTGTAGCCTCCGGCCTATGCCAGAGCCACAGCAACGGGGGATCCGAGCTGTGTCTGCAACCTACACCACAGCTCACGGCAACACCGGATCCTTAACCCACTGAGCAAGGGCAGGGACCGAACCCGCAACCTTATGGTTCCTAGTCGGATTTGTTAACCACTGCGCCACGACGGGAACTCCGGTATATTGATAATTTTAACATTTTTCTTCTATTCCTCATTGGCTTATCTATGAGCTCAAACACAGGTTGATCAATAATTTGGCAGGCAGAAGCACTACATAATGTCCTATTTGTAGGTGCCTCAGAAACCAGCTATTTGAAAGACCTCCTAATTTTATGGGTTGCAAAACTTATTCTAGAGTGGCCTAAGATCACGCAGCTAATTCAAGGCAAAGTAGATAAAGGATTAGACTCTTTATTCTACTAGTTCTTTTCACTATTAACTGTTGTTAAAGAGGTTCTGGCATAGGGTAGATGTTCATTTATTTATATTAAACTGTTAAGTCCCTGCTACATGTCAGGGATTTGGGATTCAGGAATTTGTAAGACAGACATACTCCTTGATCTCACATTTATAATGTAATGTATAACAGTGTAATTTCCTAACAGTGATTGGAATCTCTAATACTGTATTTAGCACAGATTCTATAGAATCAAGTGAGACATAAGTAGGTCACATTAGTTGCAACGTGTCGAACATATTAGAAGAGCAGAAGTAGAGTCAGGAAGAGAAGCCAAGATATCACAGTGCAGTAAACATGAACAGTGATGGTTCATTTCACAAGAAAACATGTTCTGATGAAGAAATTAATCTGCAGGTGGTTTATTGGAGAATTTGGGTGAGTGGAGCAGGCTTGGAAGAGATAAAACTACGATGTTAAGATAGAGGTCTCGACTTGTCCTAAAGATACTCCTGAGGCAATTCAAATTGAGATAGGAGTGTTGGTTCTTTTTAAGGCACATTGACCAATCATGGGCTATAGCTCTGCCTGGAGGAGTGCTTAACACTGGATGAGATTATGCCCTTCAGATAGGGGTGGTTGCAACAGAGACTCATAGGAGTCTCATTGAGTTCATCAGTTGCTCATCAAGCAACACTTCTGGAAGCTAAATATTAGCCCAATTCTGAAGAAAAGGCTTGAATGATGCCTCAAGTTATCCATGACAGTGGAGATGGAGAGAGATAGGGAGAGAATTCTAAGATGGAAACCTGGTGTTTGCTTGAATGTGTAAAGTCAATGGGAAGACGGAGTCAAGGAGATGATTTCTCATTTTCTGACATATGAAACTTTGCTCATGGCATTTATATTCACTCTAGGGAACTTTAACAGTTTCATTTGTGGTGTCATACCCAAAAAAGGATACAGTTAAGTATCTAGATCAGAAAGTAAGTCTAGATGGAGACACACTGTAGAGTGATCAGAATACAAATAGCCACAGAAGCCATGGAAGTATAGGTGATTCGAGGGAGTGTACAGAAAAAAAGAAAAATATTGGTTGCAATAAAATCCTAAGATCTCCAATTATATTTTTTTTTTTTTGCTTTTTTAGGGCCACACTCACAGTGTATGGAGGTTCCCAGGCCAGGGGTCAAATCAGAGGTACAGCTGCCGGCCTACACCACAGCCACAGCAACACAGGATCTGAACCGTGTCTGCAACCTACATCACAGCTCATGGCAACTCTGGATCCTTAAACCGCTGAGTGAGGCCAGCGATTGAACCCACAACCTCATGGTTCCTACTAAGATTCATTTTCACCATGCCACAATGGGAACTCCCATAAATTTATTTTAAAAATAACAAGGAGTTGCCTTAGAGTTGGGAGGAAAACTATGAGGATATTTCAAGACAGAAAAAGTGTTCAATGTTAAATGCTACATAGAGTTTTTGAGGATAAGGTTTAAGAAAAATCAATCATAATTTCACTATAGAAAATGAAAAGATGAGAATAATTAAGGGGAAATGCCACTCTTTAAAATAGTTTCTCCGTGAAGAGAAATAGGAAACAAGGTAGGGGCTCAAGGAAAGTAGGAGAGCCACAAAGATTTTTAACTATTTTTTTTAAAGGAGAGAAGATGTAGGAAAGAATGAAGTCTAATCAATGAAGCAGAGTATCTAAATAAGAGGCTGGGATGAGGTGAAACACAGGATTAGAGGAGGCACATTTTTTTATTCACTTTAACAGAAGAGAAATTTGACAAACTACAGGGCAATAAAGGTCAACTTATGCGTAGAAAGTTAGTGGAAATAATGGGCCATAGAATTTTAAGTTAAAAACACTCAAAATTCTTCTTCTAAAGCAGTCTTTCCACCCTTGTACCATTCTGGAGGTCAGTGTCATTCTTTCTTGAAAATCAACCATCCTCTCTCAAACATGCTGAAAACCGTGGAAAACTTACCAAATCCATGATCACCAATGACAAGATAGTGAACCAGGAAAGGGCAGTGGGTATGTGCTCATCTGTGTCACTCTTCAGTCCTTGTCCTGCATTCACTGGCATGCCATTTAATATGCCAAACCAGCATCATCCGAATTAAATCCCCATGACATCTATTAGGTTGGTATAAAAAGTCAAAAAAATAATGCAAGCCCTATACACTAACCCTGTCATTACTTTCCTCTACATGATTTTTTGTTCCTTAGAGATCTGAACAATGCATTGGATTTACTGAGTATATGATTTTGTATAGGCCACCTAGTGTTTCAGTCTCCTCAACTATAAAGTTAAGAAAATGCCTTTTGATATATGGCTATTTCTATAATCAGATTAAATTGTACATAGAAAAATACCAGTAATATACTTTTAGTTGCAATAAATTCAAGCCAAACTATCTTGATCAACAAGAAAGAATCCAAAGTAAAATTATAGTACCACTCTGGGTAATTCAGTGATGGGAAGACTGCAAAACTTCAAGGAGAAATAGAACTAGGGGTTGAACTCACATCAGCAGTACTATTTTTTTCTTCTTTGTCTTATAGGGCTGCATTCACAACGTACGGAAGTGTCCAGGCTAGGGATCAGATCAGAGCTTTAGCGACTGGTCTACACCACAGCCACAGCAACACTGTGTGAGGTCATTGAGTGAGGCCACAGAGTAAGGCCATGGATCAAACTTGCATCCTCATGGATACTAGTTGGGTTCATTACTGCTGAGTTATGATGGGAACTCCTGCAGTAATTTCTTCATACCCACTCATCTGTGGATTCCCATTTATAGTACTTTGTTCCATTTCACTATTAGGCACAATTCCACATGGCAGAAAGAAAAAATTCCAAAGCTTTGTCGTTTTTCCTTCAGCAATCAGAGAAAAAGAAAACAGCTCTACTGTTTTTTAGGGCCACTGTTTTTTACTTCCATATTATCAAGAGGAAAGGGCAACATATCTTGTATTAGAAGCCCCTCTCTAATCAGGGTTCATAGTTTCAAAATAGCTACCTACTTATTAATAACTACATAGATACGAATTGGGTGACATTGAAAATGAGAACTATTTTCCACAAAACTAGGGTTTTAAAACATCAGTCAAAAACCTAATACATAAACTCTAAAGTACGATCAAATTGCTCGCGTCTTTGGGTCACTCTAACTTACTAACTAGAAAATCAGATCAAGAATTTTCTAATTGCTTATCTAATACAAAATAAAGAAAAAGCACAATGCAAAACATATAAAAATAATTTTTTCCAGGGCATAGTTTGCAAAGTGTTTCTATACCCATGGTTTCAACTCAACCTACTGTGTTTTGTTTTGATTTTTTATTAGAGTATAGTTGATTTGCAGTGTTGTGTCAATTTCTGCTGCACAGTGACCCAGCGATAATGTATATACATTATTTTTCTTGTGTTATCTTCCATCATGTTCTACCCCAGAGATCAGACTTGTTCTCTGTACTATAGAGGAGAACCCCATTTCTTATCCATTTTAAATGTAATAGTTTGCATCTACCAACCCCAAACTCTTTATCCATCCCCCTTTTTCCCCACCCCCAATTGCCCAGGAAACACAAGTCTGTTCTCCATGTCCCTGATCTGATTCTGTTCTGTAGACAGGATCACTTATGCCATATTTTAGATTCCAAATATAGGTGACATCGTATGGTATTTGCCTTTCTCTTTCTGACTAGAGATTCTCATACTAAGTGAAGTAACCCATTGTCTTTTGAACATTCTAAATGTCCTCCCATCTCACAACCTTTAATTATGCCTTTACTTAACCTGGAAAGTTACCTCTTCAGGCCTTAGCATCTCTCTCACCCTCACTTTATCCGAATTTCTGTTTCAGAAAAACTTGTCAATAGGGAGAGTTTGAAACATGAGAAAAATCAGGCTGATTCACCATGATACAGTCAGGCTCTGGGCCTAAAAATAAAATGGACAATAAATACTCTACCCAATCTCAGGGAAGCAAGCAAACAAACCAGAACTATGTGGAAAAATGGAAAAAGGAAACCCTAAGAAAGCAAAGGATTCAGACTTAGAAGTAAAGATAATTCTAAAAAGTGGCACTTCTCACTAGTGCTTGAGGAAAAGCAAACACAAACTAAAACAAGACACTTAATTGTCTTCTGAGAATGAAGAGATTTTCTCTCTCCCTTTTCTTAGAGCATTTACTTCTCTCCGAAATGTATTCTTTTTTTTCAAAGATAAATTAAGACTCTCACCAGGTTTAAGACACAGGAAGAATGTTTTTCTTTCTTCCCTTTTTTTTTGGGGGGGGGGTCTTTTTGTCTTTTTAGGGCCGCACCAGCGGTATATGGAGGTTCCCAGGCTAGGGGTCCAATCAGAGCTGTAGCCACTGGCCTACACCACAGCTGCTCAGGATCTGAGCTGCATATGTGACCTACACCAAAGCTCATGGCAATGCCAGATCCTTAACCCACTGAGCGAGGCCAGGGATCAAACCCCTGTCCTCATGAATGCTAGTTGGGTTTGCTAACCACTGAGCCACGATGAGAACTCCATTTTTCTTAATAAGTTAGAAACATCTTGAAATATAACAAAGATAATTTAATTATCAATTTCTTCTCTAATTTCCTTTTTATTAATTTCTATAGAAGGGTAGGAGCTTAAATTCAACAGATGCCTTGTCCTGATATGCAAAACTACCTTTTATAAATCATGAATGTATATCTATATAGTGAGTGGCCATTAGTGAACGATAATTAGTGATCCTGCTCAGCTGTTGTTCAGCATTGCAATGGCCTTCCCCCTAAGAAAGGGACTGTTAGTGAGTGACCATTGCCCCCGTTCTTCTGTGTAAAAGGAACCTGAATTTGGGCTGAGGCAAGATGGTTTTTTGAGACACGAGTCTGCCTTCTTCTCAGTCTGCTAGCTTTCCAATTAAAGTTGTTATTCTTTGCCCCAACCACTCATCTCTGGATTTATATATAATATAAAATAAATATATATATAACTTATATATAAATATATATATGTTATATATATATTATATATAACCTTTAAAATATGAATATTGAAGGAACATATAGTGATTTGTAAAAACTTGACATGCAGCACTTAATCCTAACTTATACCAGATAAGCTCCTTTACTGCAAGAATAAGAAGACAATTTTCTGTCATACACGAAGAAAAAGCAGATATTCTATAGACATCCTTTAATTTAGACAAGTCTCAGACTTCCCTTCATCAAAAATCAATGTCACAATATAAAGGATGGGTGTCTAAAATGTTCTGAAATTGAGAAAAACAGCATCAGGGCTACAGAATAGGCTCAAATTGGAATGGCCTCGGTGAATAAAATGCACATGAATCCATTTTGGGGGGAAAAAAACTTCAAAATGTGGCTAAAGTTTTGCAATACAAAGAACTCAGTATTGGAGAAACTTATTTTAAAAAGAGGGAGATGATGAGAAGTGAACCCATTCAAATTTAGATTCTATATTAAACTGAATTGATGCTCACAGAACAGAATGTTAAAAAAAGTAAAAATAGTAGCATAAATAGAAAAAACCAGCATGAAAAAGAAAGGGATTATAGGAGGTAATGTGAAAGAGCTATTTTCATCTTTCATAGTAAGAACTTAAAATGATATAAAATATGAAAAACAAAACAAACTCGTGACTCCATCCTCTTGTTTATTCCTTTAAGGTTAAGAAAAGGGTATAGAAGAAAGAAATGGAACATTTTGTGATGAGGGAACATTTATTTTAAACTCATCAGTTCTTCCAGTTTGTTTTCCTTATAATTTAAGTGAACTTGGCATTTAATATTTTTTAGCAAATTGTGATTTCAATTTTATGAATCTATATCTGCATATTTACAGTTGTTTAGAATCATTCTCACTTAATATAAAGATTAGTTGCTTTTGATTCTTAATTTCACTTTGATATGTTTCATCATTGTTTAAAGTCTTTATAATGAGTATGTAACTTTTAACTGAAAGCATGAAAACAAAAGCAGAAACAACTAAGTAGATTGTTACACTGGTTAATTCTCGGAGGTGACATATTGATTATCGTCTTGGTGGTATTTTTATATATCACACATGACCTAATATTCCTTTAACCATGTCTTTTTCCACTTACAACTCTGGAAAACTCTCAGAGGAGTGTCTGGTTTTGATCTTCATCTTTTCAGATCCACTTCTGTACATATGAGTGCATCCATGTGTGTGTTGTGTTTGTGTATGCATACATTACGCAAACTTGAGTTTACTAAATGCTTTTAGATTGCTCATGCTATTCTTTCATTTTCCATTTACTTAAAAATCTTAGAAATCTTTTCATATCACGTAGTTCTATCCCATCCTTTTGAACAGCTAAGCAGTATTCCACAATATTGATATACCACATTTATATAGCTATTCTTTCATTTTTAGTAGTTTCAATTATTTCCTATTCTTTCCTATTACAAGAAATGCTACAATTAAATATCATTTTAAGTATTTTTCTGGACAAAGTTTCAGATTTTAAAGTAAGACCAGTTGTCAGTTCCAAATCCCTCTACTCACTTGAAATGCAGAAGAGAAATGAAGTCTCTGTCAGTGAGAGCTCACTGATTTTTACAAATTTCAACTGCAACAAGCACCAGTGTATGTAAGCATAAATGTAATGTTTATTATATATGTCACCATGGTTTGAAATGGAGATCCTTTCAGGGAGACTCAAAGTAGAGAAGAGGTAGAAAAATAAAGGGGGATTTTAGTTGCATGTAGGATAAGACAATGAAATAGTTGAAGTACCAAGTCTAACCTGATCACATTAGTCTAACCTGACCACCTTAAAAATAATGTGTTTGAGAGCTTTTTCTTTTCAGTTTTTTAAACTGTAAAAACTGTTTTGAATTGAGTTCCTCCTAGTTCCTCTTCCAGCTAGGAAGTCACATTGATATGAACGAAAAATTCCCAGGATGCTCCTGAAAAGCCTTTCAAGAAAAGGGTACTTGCTCCAAGCAGAGTTGGAGCCATCACCTCGAAAAGGTCTCCAAAGGAGATTGTGAGCTGCTGTCCACTCCCCAGCCAGGAGCACAATTTCATACCCTTTGGAAACACAATACTTTCCTGTACGTTTTGTTACAGAAGGGCTCACTCTGGCCACAACAGTTCACCTCACCTTCCCTTCACACTTCTCTTGTGGGCTATGTATGGGGTTTACAGCTGGGCTTGTGAAAGCATTTCAATAGCGTATAACACATAACATACTATAATCAGGACTTTTCTACTTCTGTTGTCTCCAGTGTCATTGGAACACGTATTTCTTTATTTGGTCAGGAAAATAGGAAAAATACTAAGTGATTCAGCAAGGCACTCTGAAAACCTCTTGCTGTGAAACTATAATCAGAGCATTATATTCACTTCTAGGAATTAAAAAAGTGAAAACCCATGATCTATCACACCAAGAAGTTTTTTCCTTCCTACCCTCTGATCGCTGCAGAGCCGATCATATCTTTACCTCTAGCACCACCCCCATCTTCCACCTTTCATCCTAGCAAATCTTAATAACATGCATTCTACTTGGTCTCTACTTATCCTTTGTCCTTTACCTGTTTTCATGCTATGGCTTCTGCTCTGTGTTTCTCTTTCTTCCACACATAGAAACTAATTTTAACACACACACAAAAAAATTCTAGAAACCATTCAAATAAAAGTCATAGTATTGATGGGATATCCAGACAAGCACTGTTGGGCTCAGACATACAGGAGGATTAACTCTTCTTAATCATGATGCCTACCTAAGAGCTCAAGAGAAGTATAGCCAGAGGCCACCACTTCCCCTCTCTGGATGCTATCTTCAAGAAATCCACCCTTGGCAAAGGCTGCTTGAATTTGAAGTCAACGTGGCTCTGGTCCCTACACTTCGCTGTTCTTCAGACATTTTTCCCTAATGTTCAGACATTTTTCCCAGAACTTTTCACCAACCAAGTTTTCTTAGGACAGATGAAAGTCACCCAACACCTTTCCTGTGCAGCCATCTATTCACCCTTAAAGAAAGATACATCTAACTGTCATTGTCTCTGCCTGAACAATGAACTTCAGTCAAAATATTTATCAATAAACCAATCTCCAAATGTCTTGGATGACATTGCACTGAGAATTACATAAAATCATCTTTTTTGGGGGGAGGGTTAATATATGTCTTTGTGGCTTTTTGATTACACTTTGGCATGGCACGCTAAGTATTAATTGAGTAAAATGAGACAGCACACTTAAATTACCTCAATATTAAGAGATCCTGAAGCATTGCCTTCTGAGCTTAACAATGGCAAACTATGAAAAAGTGGAATTTTAAAGACTGCTTGCAAATTTTCACCTACTCACAATGTGAATTATGGACATGATCATTAACCTTTACATTTTACTTGAATTCTATTAATGAGAGCAACTATTGGCCTGGATCAGTCAAAAACTGTACTTGGAGGCATTATACAATAAATCAGATGATTCAAGACAGAGTATCTTCAAAGACTTAGAGGCAGAAGATGTAGGAGTTAAAGATACGAATTCCTTTAGCAGTCAAAAAAAAATCCAGGGAGATAGTTTAGACTGAAGACAACATTCTTACCCCAAAGAAATAAAAAGTATTGTAAGGAGTTCCCACTGTGGCAAGGTGGGTTGCTGTGGAGATGTGGGTTACTATGGAGGTTTGGGTTTGGTTCCCAGGCCAGTGCACTGGGCAGAATGATCCAGCATTGTGCAGGTGCAGCAGTAGATCACAGCTGTGGCTCAGGTTCAACCTCTGGCCCAGGAACTTACATATGCAGCCATGATTATTTTTAATTTAATTTTTTAAAAAAGTACTGTGAAAAATCAATGAGCAAGGAAATTTTCTTTTTTTTTTTTTTTATTTCTTTTGTGGCCACCCCATAGCATATGGAGTTCCCAGGCCAGGGATCAGATCTCAGATGCAGTCCTGACCTAAGCCATAGCTGTTGCAATATCCTTAACCCATTGTTCCAGGGCAGAGTCAAACCTTTATTCAAGCGCTTCCAAGACACCCCCGATCCCATTATGTCACAGCGGGAACTCCAAGCTAGGAAATTTCCACAATTCAAATTTCACACCAACTAGAGAGGGAAGACCCCAGGAGATCCAAAGCAGTGGACACAGAGCTGAGTGACAATGAGTGAGGAACTGTTGGGCATAGTGTATTACTCTAGTGAACTCTGGGAGAGCAAGACCTAAGGGGTACACAAGGTACCTTGGGCATCAATTTGTCTAGAAACAAATTTTGAACTTAACCATGAGGTCTTTGCACTTGTACGTCATCTTGAATGGAATACCCTCCTCCTACAATCTCTTTATGGTATCTGGATTGGTGCCTTCACTGCAGAAAAAAAAAAAATCACCAGTCTAACAATGGTGACAATGTTCATGGCACAGCCACAGAATGGTTGGTAGAAAAAGGAGACAGATTGTATTACAAAATAACTTAGGAGTTCCAACTGAGGCTCAGCAGAAACAAACCTGACTAGTACCCATGAGGATGTGGGTTCGATTCCCAGCTTCACTCAGTGGGTTAAGGATCCAACAATTCTGTGGCACAGGCCAGCAACTGCAGCTCTGGTTCAACCCTTAGACTGGGAATTCCTATGTGCTGCAAGTACGGACCTAAAAAGGACCAAAAAAAAAAAAAGTTTAGTAGCAGGAAGGAAGTAGGTTCCTATCCTCACACATACCACCATACACAGGTACTAACACCTGACACATCATCTGCGATCACCCACGGTACTGAAATATTGAAGTTTCCCCCTTGGCAGCAGGCAACAGAAAAAAATTCCCTATTATACATGAATTACAAAAAGAGAGAGAGAGAAAAAAAAAAAAGAACAAAGATTGTCACTCATATCCAGTTATACGGGAGTTAAGTAGCAACAACCAGTCACCAATCCAGTGTGCCCCAATTAGAATTCATGAAGAAAAAACAAGATGAATCATCCTGTGCTTTGGATAAAGGGACCACTAGGTAATTAAAATGCCATCTCTTGGAATGTATTTCAGTGTGACCCCAGAAAAACAGTAAGATAATTATAAGATAATTAACATGAGATATCTGCTCTTTCTGATTAGCAGTAATATTTTTCAAAGATGTATGCTTGACTCCTTGTATTTCCTAGCCAAAACTAAAGAGACAGACAGACAGAGAGAGAAACTGAAAGGTTTCTCCCAGGCTATCATTCCTCAAAAAGACCCTGGATAAAATATAAGCCCACTACTCTCACATTTTTGTGTTTTTCTTTTAGTAAGAAAAATAAAATCACAACTTCATTTAATATTATACTGAGAGTACCAGCAAGTGAAATAAAACAATGGCAAAATATCCTAAGAGGTTGAAGGGAACAAAATTATACTTATAGAAAACAAATCTGCTTATCTAGGAAATCCAAACTAATACTCAAAGTAAAACATTAATATTAATTGCTCTACGTAGCAAAGCCACAGATTACAGTTAAATAGTCCACAATCAATTTAGTCTATACCTACAACTAGAAAAAACTGTGACTGACACCATTTGCAATAACATTATAAAAAAATAAAACATCTAGAATTAACACATATATAAGTAATAAAGGTTATGTGAGACTTGTCTGCTAAAAACTAAAAATATTACTGACAAAATTTAGAAGAATGAAGTCAAAGCATAGATACAAAAAGTTCATGATTTGGAAGGCTCAATTATGTACAGATAAAAACAGTTCCCAAATCAATTTGTAAATTCAAGGCATCCCAATTAAAATTGCCACAGTTTGTGTGTTAGTTATCATAGAAATTGAGTTAATTATAAAATTCAAATGGAAATTCAGAGACACAAGAACACCAGAGGCAATATTGATGAAAACTAATGAATGTACAGTACTAAGCAGCACCATTTACTTCAAAGTTGTGGTACATGTCGTGATCTTAGTATATGACAGAGACACAAATATACAAAAAATCCAGTTATATATACATTTATAATATATAAAATGCTTGTATATAATGACTCCCTCTCTCTACATATATATAGACATTAAATTCACTTCTTAAAAGTAAGTTCCAGGGAGTTCCCGTCATGGCTCAGTGGTTAACAAATCCATAGGAATCATGAGGTTGCAGGTTCGATCCCTGGCCTCCCTCAGTGGGTTAAGGATCTGGCATTGCTGTGAGCTGTGGTGTAGGTCGCAGACACCGCTCAGATCCCACATTGCTGTGGCATAGGCCGTCAGCTACAGCTCGGATTAGACCCCTAGCCTGGGAACATCCATATGCTGCTGGTGCGGCCCTAGAAAAGACCAAGGAAATAAAAAAATAAAAAATAAAATTCCCAATCTATGTCAGACCTAAACATGAAAGTAATAAAAAAATATCTTTGAACAAAAATAGCAAAGTACATCATTTTGACTGTAGAATGAGTAAAGATCTTTAACACAAAAGCTCTAACAAGAAAGAAAACACATCCATTGTACCAAAACAACAACTTGTGAACCTTAAGACACTAAGAAAGTAGAAGACAAACTACTGGCAGAACATATTGACAGAAATATATATATGACAAAGGCATTGTGATTTAGAATATGTTAAGAAGGTCTACAAAATCAATAAGAAAAGGAAAAACCCAATAGAATAATGGACAAAAGATTTCTCCCTTTACGATAAAGAATACCAAAGCAGCAAAAAAAATTTATGAACAGATATTCACCTTTGGACATCATGGAAGTGCAAGCTGAAATATGAATTTTATTTTGTCGTTTTAGGGCTGCACCCATGGCGTTGGACCTAGGCTAGGGGTCCAATCAGAGGTACACCTGCTGCCCTACACCACAGCCACAGCAATGCCAGATCCAAGCTGCATCTGTGACCTATAACATAGCTCACGGCAATACCGGATCCTTAACCCACTGAGTGAGGCCAGGGTTTTGAACCCACATCTGCATGGATACTAATTGGTTTCATTAACCCTGCGCCACAATGGGAACTCCAATATGAATGTTTTAAGTGAAAAATATAAACACCAACTGCTGGCTGTGAAATGTCATTAAAACTATAAGCTAAACAGAGCCCCAATATATACTTACACACTGCTGGTGAGTTAAATTGACACTTACTGGTGGTACTCTGACACACTATTCAAGATAATCTAATAAAGCATATGCTATGGCCCAGCAAGCCCACACTTATACACACCAGAAATGTTAAGCCAAATGCAAATATTGGAACATAGCAATATTAGAAAAAAAAAACTATCCATGTCAGCATTAGAATGGAAAAATTGGAGGATATTCCCATGATGTATTATTTCATAGAAACAGAATTACTAGATGAATATAATAATTATTTCCTAAGAAACAAGGCAAAGTAGATACATTTTAGAAAGCACAAAATAAGACAAAATTATTCTTTACTATTAAAAAGTATGACCATGGTGAAACATAGGGGCATGGTACAGACTAGAAGGGGGGGGTGGGAAGCAAGCTTCTGGGCAGCTACTTGATATTCTAGAGGCTAATTATAGAAATGTTTCTGAAAATGTCCATTAAGCTGCAAACTTATAATGTACGTGTCTTTCTCTTTATAGTATTTGTCAATAAAAAGTAAAAGGAGTATTTGACACAGTGGTGTGTGCCATGGACTCTGAACACTTTGCCTGGATTTGAGCTAACTACCCAACCCTGCTTACTATTTACTAGCTTTGTTTGCTTAGGCAAGTTCAAGTTCCTTAATTCCTTTGTTTTATGACTTATAAAGTGGAGCCAGAAGAAAAAAATATGCACATTAATCTGATTATTACAGCAACAGGAATCAAACGGAAATGTCTAGAAAAGTTCTCACTTGTACTAAAAGAGAAAATACAAAGAACTTAGGATCAACAGCCAAAAATGTATATCATGACAAAGAACAGTATTGGAAAGACTACTAAAATATTATTATCCCAAAGGAATTTCAGGAATTAGAAGTATACATGACTGAAAAATAAAGCCAAAAAGGGAAAAGAGAAACAACAGGGTAAGAGGATAAATGAGAAATAAAAACATATGAGTGAGGTAACAAAAGATGGCTAGGAAAAAAAGCCAACTACTATCTTAGGCATTAAAGAGCATTTAAGCTGCAGAAAATTAA
The DNA here is from genome assembly GCF_054392235.1 of Sus scrofa. NCBI lineage: Eukaryota > Metazoa > Chordata > Mammalia > Artiodactyla > Suidae > Sus > Sus scrofa. Next base: position 141,536,394 of record NC_139396.1, on the reverse strand, counting down.
AAATAAACACTAGATACAATTTTAGCTTTTTCAGTAAAGGGAAAGAAAAAAAATGATAAAAATCAAAGCAAAGATGGAAAATTGATCAAATATGCTGATAAATGTTGTACTTGAACAAATGACACAGAAGCAACTATCAAAAGAGTAAAATAAAGTAAAACACTTTCGTAAATAAAGCAAAATGAATGGCATCATTACAACAAATTTAACAAATTTCAAAATATAAAGTGTTATGAATATTTAGGAAAATAAATTAAACTTAACACAGTGCCAAGTATATTAGAAGGCATGGAATAAGTTTCTATTGAATTAACAAGTTATTAGATTTAAATGATGCAAGATGAGTGAAAATATTCCCTCAGATGCTTAAAATTGGCTGAGGCAAGTGCATTGGCAGTGTTCAAAGTGCTTGTGTACAAAGCACTGTTTGTAGTAGAGTTGTGAAGTCCGAATTAGTTGGTTCTTTAAATTTCATTGTGGTAAAATACACAAAATTTACCCTCTTAACCATTTTTCAGTATTCGGTTCAGTGATACTAAGTACATTCATACTGCTGTGCAACTACCACCACCATCCGTCTTCAAAACTCACTTCAAAACTGAAACTCTATACCCTTTAGGTAGTAACGATTTATTCCACCTTTCACCCAGCACCTGGCAAGTAGCATCCTACTTTCCATCACTATAGTTGTGACTACTCTAAGTACCTTTATATAAATGGAGTTATATGTAATTTTTGTCCTTTTGTGACTGGCTTATCTCACTTCAATGTCCCTGATGTTCATCTAAAGGGTAACATGTCAGAGTTTCCACCCTAAAACTGAATAATATGCCACTGTATATTTATACAACATTTTGCTTTATTCAGTCATTTGTTTACAGACACCTTGGTTGCTTCAACACTTTAACAACTGCAAATAATGCTGCAATGAACATAGGTATACCAATACCACTTCAAGGCCCTGTTTTCAACTGTTTTGAGTATATACTAAGCAGTGGAAGTACAGAATATGTTAATTCTATTTTTAACATTTTTGAATCACCATACTGTTTCACAGAGGAACTGTATCATTTTACATTCCACAAACAGTACACAAAGTTTCCAGTTTTTCCATAGCCATGCCAGTGCCTTTTTTTTTTTTTTTTGGATTGGAGGCACCTTAATGGAAACAGAGTGGTATATCCTTGTAGTTTTTGAATTTCACTTCTCTAAGGATTAGTGATGAACTTATTTTTATGTACTTAGTGGCAACATGTAAATCTTCTTTAGAGAGATGTCTTTTGAGTCCTTTGCCCATTTTTTTAGGGCCACACCTGTGGCATATGGAAGTTTCCAGGCTAGGGGTCAAATCAGAGCTGGGAGCTGGCAGCCTATGCCACAGCACCGTGGGATCTGAGCCTCATCTGTGACCTAAACCACAGGCTGAGGCAACACCAGATCCTTAACCCACTGAGCGAAGCTAGGGATCAAACCTATGTCCTCAGGATACTAGTCGGATTCATTACCACTGAAGCACCACAGGAACTCTGCTTGGCCCATTTTGAATCATGTTTGTTGTTGAGCTTTAGGTGTGCTCTAAATATTTTGGATATTAAAACCTTATGAGATATAATATTTGAAAATATCTTCAACTTTTTTTTAATCTCTAGATTGCATCTTTCAACAGTTTCTATTTTAATTTCATGAAGTTCAATTTTTCTATTTTCTTTTGTTGCATTTACTTTTGGTATATACAAGAAATCTTGTCAAATCCAATGTTGTGAAGACTGTCTTATATTTTCACGAAGAATTTGTGTAGTCTTAGGTCATACATTTAGCTTTTTGATGCACTTTAATTTTTCTTATTGGGGAATGGTCAACCTTAATTATTTTGCCTGTGGATATCCTACATTTTCAGTATCATTTGTTGTCCTTTCCCAAATAAACGGTCTTGGCCTCCTTGCCAAAATTCATTTCCTATGTTCATTTCTATTTCCTCAATTTTATTCTGTTAATCTATGTGTCCTTATGCCAGTACCACACTATTTTGATTACTGCAGCTTTGTAGTTTCATATATATTTATATATAATGATTTTTATTTTCTTCCATTATAGCTGGTTTACAGTGTTCTGTCAATTTTCTACTGTACAGCATGACACAGGTACATATACATGTACACATTCTTTTTTCTCATATTATCATGCTCCATCATAAGTGATTAGACATAGTTCCCAGTGTTACACAGCAGGATCTCATTGCTAATCCATTCTAAAGGCGACAGTCTGCATCTCTTAATCCCAAGCACCCCATCCCTCACACTCCCTTCCCCTCCCCCTTGGCAACTACAAGTCTATTCCCCAAGTCCCACTCTTGGGCATATATCTGGACAAAAATTTCCTTGAAAAATACGCATGTGTCCACATGTTCATTGCAGCTCTATTCACAATAGCCAAGACATGGAAACAACCTAAAAGTCCATCGACAGATGATTGGATAGGAAATTATGGTATGTATACACAATGGAATACTACTCGGCCATAAAAAAGAACAAAAAATACCATTTACAGGAATATGGATGGAATTAGAGAATCTCATACTGAGTAAAGTAAGTCAGAAAGGGAAAGAAATATACCACATGATATCACTTATATCTGGAATCTAAAATAAGGCACAAAGAGCATTTCCACAGAAAAGAAAATCATGGACATGTAGTTAGTTTTAAAATCAAAGTTGCTCTTTTTAAAGATTGTTTCAGCTATTTGAGGTCCCATGAAATTCCATATGAGTTTTACAATGAGTTTTCCTATTTCTTCAAAAATATTGTTTCCGTCCTTTTTCAACTTATTTGTTTTTTGAGGTCTAAAGTGACTCAATAGAACAGCATATACCTGAATTATTTTTTTTTAATCTAACCTTCCAATCTGTCTTTGGAATGTTTAATCCACTTACATTTAAGTAATTGATAAAGGGCTAGCTTTTCTTACTTTGCTATGTGTTTTCTATATTCCTTATAGCTTTATCTTACTTGCAGATTTACTTATAGCTTTATCTTATTTGCTACATTACTATCTTTTGTATTTTGTTGATTTCTATAGGGAAATATTTTAATTCCATTCTCATTTTCTTTTTTAGACATTCCATAGCTGTTTTCTTTGTAATCCCCATGGTAAACCCAATTAATATCCTCAAAGTATAACATTCTAATCTGAATTAATATCATCCTAACTACAGAAACATACAAAGCTGTTCTCCATTATAACTCTATCCCTACCTGTTTTCAGAAGTCAAAATGTTACATCTTTATATAGTGAGTATTCAAAAATTTGCTTTTGTAATGCCTTAATCTTTTAAATTAGGTAGAAAAAAATGTGGGTTTAAAGCCATGTTTACCATAGTACTAGCTTTTATAACTGCACATTTAATTACATGACTGCAGTATTTAAATTTTTATTATAGTTTAATTTACTTTTTTCTGTCAATTTCTGCTGTACAACAAAGTGACCTAGTCCTACGTCCAGATGTGCTCTCTTTATTATCTTTCATCATGTTCCATCACGAGTGACTGGACAGAGTTCCCTATGCTATACAGCAGGATCTCATTGTCTATCCATCCTAATAAGTTTGCATCTATTAGTCCCAAACTCCTACTCCATCCCACTCCCTCCCCCTCCAGCAACCACGAGTCTGCTGTCCATGTCTGTGAGTCTGTTTCTGCTCTGTAGATAGGTTCAGCTGTGCCCTGTTTTTAGATTCCATATATAAGTGATATATATGGGATTGCCTTTCTTTTTCTGACTTGTTTCACTTAGTAGAAGAATCTCTAGTTTCATGTTGCTGCAAATGGCTGTTCGTTTTTATGTCTGAGTGGTATTCCATTGTGATTGTGTGTATACACACATCTTCTTAATGCAATCATCCGTCCATGGACATATAGGTTGTTTCAATGTCTTGGCTTTTGGGAAGAGTACTTGAATGAAAATAGGGGTGCATGCATTTTTTGAATGAAAGTTGTATTTGGATATACTCCTAGGAGTAAGGTTGCTGGATCATATGATAGTTTTATATTCAGTTTTCTGAGGCACCTTCATACTGTTTTCCCTAGTGGTTGTACCAATCCGCATTCCTACCTGACAGTTCAGAAGGGTTTTACTTTTCTCCACACCCTCTCCAGTATTTGTCATTTGCAGACTTATTAATGATGGCTATTCTGACCAGTGCAAAGTGCTATCTCATTGTAGATTTGATTTGCACTTCTCTAATAATTAGTGAAGTTGAACATTTTTTTTCATGTGCCTGTTGGCCATCTGCCTTTGGAGAAATGTCTATTTATGTCTTTTATCCTTTTTTTTTTTAAATTTTAATGTTAACATGAAATTGCCCTTTTTTGGAGTATAGTTCTATTCATTTCAATATGTATATGGGTTCCACCACAATCGGGGTACAGAACTATCCATTATTTCAGAATACTCTCTTGGTCCACACCTTCCTCACCACCCCCCTCCCACCCTCAGATCCTGACAACCCCTGGTCTCTTTATCACTATAGATTTTTCCTTTGGGCAGTGTCAGGAAAATTATGGAAACAGTTTGTAACATATTGAGACTGTCTTCTTTCACTCAATCTGCATAGTATCTTTGAGATTCACCTCTATTGTTGCCCTCAGTGCTTCATTCCATATTATTGCTGAGTAGTATTGTATGGATTGTATGCACTGTAGTTTGCTTATCCACTCATTTCTCTACAGTAAATACCCAGAAGTAGTATTGCTGGGTCGTATGATAGAATATACTTATATTTGTAAGGAACTGCTGAACCATTTTCCAAAATAACCCTATTATTTTACATTCTAACCAGCTTCAGATGAGAGTTCCAATTGTTCTGCATCTTTGTCAGCACTTGGTATGTCAGTGCTTTCTAGTTTAGACATTTTATAAAGGGTGTAGTGAATCTCATCATGATTTAATTATATTTCTTTAATGGCTAATTATCTTGAACATCTATTCATGTGCTGGTTTGCCATCCATGTATTTTTTGGCTAAGTGTTCAAGTCTTTTGCTTATTTAAAAATTAGATTATTTACCTATTATTAGCTTTGAGAGTATACTATGTAAATAGAAATCCTTTGTTAGATATGTGATTCGTAAATGTTTTCTTCCAATCTGTAGCTTGTCTTTTCAGACTGCCTTAATGGTCTTTCCCAGAGCAAAATTTCTAATTTTGATGAAGTCTAATTATTGAATTTTTATCTTATGAATCAAAATTTGGTATTTATTATGTCAAAAATTCTTTGTCTAACTGCAGGTCACAAACATTTTCTTTTTTCTTAGAGATTGGATTGTTTGTGTTTTTGATGTTGACTTGTACAAGTTGTTTGTATATTTTGGAGATTAAGCTATTTTGTCCCATTCCATGGTTTGTCTTTTTGGTTTTTTGTTTTTTTTTTTTTAATGGTTTCCTTTGCTGTGCAAAAGCAGTAACTGGCATCCTTTTACTGCAACTGGCAGGACCCTCTTCAGAGTTTCTTGCAGGGCAGTTATAGCATTAACCAACTTCCTCATCCTTTGTTGACATGAGAGTACCTTTGAAAATACCTTAATTTATCCATCACTTGCAAAGATTAGGTTTTGCCATATATAAGATTTGTTTACAGGGTTTTTTGTTTTGTTTTTAGCACTTTAAATATATAAGCCCACTGCCTTCTGGGCTTTAAAGTTTCTGATGAGATATCTGATACTGAGGATCCCTATTATGCAATAGTAACTTCTGCTGCTGCTTGCAAGATTCTGTCTCCGACTTTCGGTAGTTTTAGTGTATATTAGTGTGACTGTCTTTGAAGTCACCCTGATTAGTATTAATTGAACTTTTTAGATGTTCATCTTTCATCAAATATAGGAAATTATAAGCCATTATTTCTTGAAATATTTCCTCTCTTCTCCTAAGATTCTCACAATGTGTATGTGGTATGTGTTGGTAAATTTATCTATAGATCCCAAGAGTCTGCTCACTTTTTGTCAAATGTTCTGTCTGTTCCTCAGACTTGATAGTTAAATCATCTTCTTATTCAAGTTCACCAACTGTTCTGCTTGATCAATCATACATTTGAATCCTTTTAGTGAATTTCTCATTTCAGTTATTGTGCCGTTAAGCTCTGTAATTTCTTTTGGTTTTACATGCGAACTTCCTATTTTGTAGATATTTATATTTTATTTATAATTTTCTTAAAGTTTGCATGCCTTCAGCTTTTTGAATATTTGAGGCAGTTGTTTTAAAGTCTTTGTCTAGTAGATCTGCCATCAACTCTTTGAGACAGTTAATTTTTTTTCCCCTTGAATTGCCATGATGGTACTTTTCTTTATATCCCTTGTGATGTTTGTTGTTGAAATATTGGGCATTTTAATATACTGTTTAGAGGTATTATATTGGTGGTTTGCCTTTGTATCTCCATGATTAGAAAACAGAAATAAGAATAAAGATCCTTGATATTTATAATACATAATTTTTTTGCCCATCCTTGTTCCTACAAGATATCTTAAAGCTGCTTTAGAAATGCAAACATGGCTGCCTGCCATGCAGCTATAGGGCCTGGGTGATGAGCAGCTGCTGCCTATTCAAGAGCTGAATTTGACAGAAACTAACTGTAGTTTCCCATCCATGATTTCCCCTGAAAGGAGAAGAGCTTTAACAAGATTCTAGCATTCCAAAAGTTATATGGGACAAATTCTGGCAGTGTTAATTATCTGGATGGGGAGACACATTCCTAGTGCTTTCTACTCTCCTGTAATTCCACAACCCCTTCTCTGGATATGATTCTGGACTATGGCTCTTATTAAATGCTTTACTTTTTTTTTTTTTTTTTAATTTCCAGAGCTGTCTCTCCACACCTTCCCCTCCTTATATATGAAGAAACACAACAACAATTGTGATAGAAACGCCATCACATGTGTTTGTGTTTCAGGTAATGTGCTATGTGTTTTACACAATGTGATATGGACTTTAATAGTAAGAAAATCTTTAATATAATTATACTAGAAGACTCACTTTACATGAGAAAAGTGAGAATCAGAGGAGAAAAAAGGGGATTTCTCAAAGACACTGAGCTAGTATAGTAAGTGGTGAACTATTCCAGAGAATACAGCATCTATTTTGCCTTACAAGTGTAAGGTATTTGTTAAGCATCCTGGCACATTCCTAAGCATAGTGCTGATTCTAAGTAAATGAGAGTTTTGAGGTATTGATAGTGGCCATAGCAGTACCTGTACCTAATGGAGGTATATCCAAGTTTTGCAATGGCCCAGCTACATGAGGGAAAGCATCTTACCCATCTGGACAAATGAGATGGTGAATAACCCAAAGCTTATTAGACTCATTAAAAACTTTAAGGGCCGATAAATACGTTAAAGTGTTGTAAAGTAATAAACACTTTCACTTTGCTTTTCCTACTCCATTCTAAGAACAATGCAGCTATAAAATGGAGAAAGCATGACACTCTTTCAATTTCTGACATAGGCATGTTTCATAAAGCCGAGTCCAGAAAACTTCCAGGTAAAATCCTATGTGGGCACATAGCATGGCTGGTGTCCTAGTTTGCAGTGTGTATGACTTCATCACCTTGTGGAATAAGAAAATATACAATATTTCCATATAGGAAAATAAATTCGCCATATTCTTTTGCTTTTTTTAATCTAAAGCAGAGCACTTTGATATCTCTGACCTTATATCCCTCATAACTTGCTACATATAATTCCTTTTCAAGGTCAACCTTTCCCTTTGCTTTTTTCCATGATGTTTTAAAATTTTAAGATTTGCTCTGAATAAGATACAGCATATTCTATTAGGCAATTTTCAACTCTTTAAGTTTTCATTTATGATATTCTTTTTGCTAATCCCTGTGTGTGTGTGTGTGTGTGTGTGTGTGTGTGTGCGTGCGCAAGCATATTCACACGTTTTAGGAAAAGTTTCCTTGAATATGAACACCTCATGCTTAAATTTTAGCAAGACTTAGGAAAAAAATTAGTTTTATATAAAATTTGGCGGAATAATTTCAAAGCAATATGAATCTCAGAGACCCAATTGGCACTAAATTAACCGAAGTTAATCACTTTGAGAAGTTTTAGGAGAAACATTAAGACCTTTCTCTCATGCTCAGGACCAGGCTAAACTGGGTCTGAAATGTTCTTCCTTCTAATGGATTATTTGGGAGGGGGAATTTGTTTTTCACGTCTGTAGAAGAGGAGGGCCAATTCTGTTTTCATGTAACTGGTTATAAATGAAGAAGCAGTTACTCTAGAAACAATTATATACTTGTTTAAGTAGGTTTTTCAAACTAATACTCTTAGATTGCTTAAAATCATACTTACAAAACTGCAGCAGCTTTTAAACTAATGACAATACCATAAATAATTCCCTTTAAAAAGCACAGAAATGTTTGTGGATAAATCCTATTATTGCAGAAAGCTATTTCTCTCAATGAATTCTACCTGTTGGAATCTTACTGCTCCATAGATCAGGTAAAAAAATTTCCATTAAAGTAAGATTGAAACTAACTCTGGACAAAAATACCTCAACCCTGAAGCTGAGACGGCTGTGAATATTCTTGAGACCTTTCTATTTTCTATGATCTTAATGATCTTCTGTATTTCAAATGTTTTTCTGTGCTTAGCAACTTCATAAAGAAATCTACTAATGTAAAAGGCTTTAAAGATTTCTCCAAATTCCCACTCCCTTAATATGAGCTGGATTTTAATGATGAACCATCATGAAAATGTTTCAACATTACCGTCCATTCTTTGCAGTGTTTTATAAGCCTAAATATGTATTAGATACATAGATATTCCATGAGGAAAAAAAATAAAAACAAACTGTCATTTCTTGGGGAGCTATAATAGAAAGTGAAAGCATATACCCTAGCTCCAGATAAATTTAGAAACAAAATACTAGAGCTAATTTTTAAAAGCACATTTTAATTGTAGGGTTCTTAATTTCTTAGGACAGTATTTTCACCAAAAAAAAAAAAAAAAAAAAGAGACCAAATTCAATCAGGGAATTCTATTCTCTGCTATCTACCTACCTGTCCTGTTTGGTTGATTCCAATCTGAAAAATAAGAAAAAACCTCCTAGGATAAACTTGAACATTATAAAATCTTACAAAATTGCTTCTTACATAGGGAATCAGGTTCTAATACAGCACTAATATTTTTCCCTTGAATTGTAGGTTCAAACCTACATCTGGCCTTAGGCTGATTTTGTTATGAGTGTTGTTCTTGCAGACACAGAATATGTTTATTCTACTATAGGGTCAATTCTGTCCTCTAAGACAGTGGTGAGCACATCAATGTTTGATCCACAGCAAAATGGCTTGTTCAATACTAGCCCATGACAGGTAGAAGCAATTACTGGTTGTTTTAGACAAGCTCAATTTAGGGTGTTTGAAGCATGTAATAAACACAGCCTACAATGGTGGAACAACAGCTGGGCAAGAATGTTTTTTTTTCTTTCATGTTTAGTTTTCTAGTATCACCCCCCTATCCTACAAAATACATTTATATGCAAGTTTCACTGCAAATACAATGTTATAGTCATTGTCAAAATTTGGCATTGTAGAGTCAATGTCAATTAACAGTGATAGAAGCACTATCCTTCTGAAGTGGAATTTAGGAATCCACACATTTGAGGACATCCCCATTCTTCCATTGTCATATTATTGGATTGGCACATCAACTAATAAGTTAGGTCCAAGTGCTAGAGGAAAAGAGAGCATCATAAGGCTAGAAGCCACATATCTGGTTCCAAGATCCAAACTCAGGCTTGAAATTGGTCACTGGAGACTTTAGGCAAATTTTAATATCTCCATGCTTTAATTACCTTTCAGAAAATATACACAAGAGAACAATACATAATAAAGAGGTAGGTGACATAATAAATTTCATGCTTTGTAGAATTTGGACAATTGTACAGAATGTTTGCAATAACCTACACTTAAATGGGAATACATGTCATTTAATGAATTTCACCATAACCTAGAAGGGTGATGGTGAGGGAATTAAGCATATTTAACTAAAGAGATTCATGCCTATAGTATTGGTTTTGCTTTACTCCCCCTCTCTCCCTCACTTTTTTCCATGCTTCTGGGAGATTGGTTATTTGTATGCTATTGCTTAGCAACTTTTAGAAAGTTAACATCATTATTGTTATTGAATAGTTGAGAGGCCTTTGAGTTTTTATCTGGCAAGTAATAAGCTTTGAAGCCACTCTATCCTGATAGGTAAACATCCAAAGAATGTAGCATAAAGAATCATCTAAGATCCATCACAGTAGTGAGATCACAAGGCAAACCACTAAACCCTCAAAATGGGGAAAGACAGGTTGGATACAGATTCTTAACTTATCAGAGGAGAAACCTACAAGCAGAAACCTTCATGAAAATCAAATTAGGGCAGAAAACCTCAGTTGTAATTGATGAATTACTGATGGTTCAGTGTGGTGACAAAAGCTACAGAGGGACACAGTCATGAAGTATCCCACTGTTTTTGTGAGTTTTCCCTCCAACAGTTCTATCAGGACTTCATGTGACAATCAGAAAACTCCCTACAAATGGACCTATTTACAGAACAGAAACAGACTCACAGACTTTGAAAACAAATTTATGGTTACCAAAGGGGACAGTTGGGAAGTGGGGATGACCTGGGGGATTGAAATTGGCGTATACACACTGTGGTATATGCAAGACTGGCCAAAGAGGACCTGCTGTATAGCACAGGGAATTCTACCCAATATTCTGTGATAATCTATATTGGAAAAGAATCTGAAAAAGAAAGGATGTCTGTACATGTATAAGTGAAATCATTTTGTTGCAGAGCAGAAATTATCACAATATTATAAATCAACTATACTTCAATAAAATTTAAAAACTCCTCTCCCACTTCCAGTGGAGGGAAGATAAAAATAGTCAATTTTAAAATACCCCAGATCATTCTGCCTTATCAAAGAATGCCCTCAAGATTAAAAAAAAACAAAAAACAAAAACAGTGTTTTGGTTTTGGGGAAAATTTGTTTTGTTTTGTTTTTAATCAGCCAGACTGACTTGGGTAAGAGGAAATGCCCAATTCCAGCTCCTTTTAGTCTTCCATATGGAAGAAGGGAAACACACAAATCCAGCCCCCTCTATGCATCCTGTCCCATCTAAGGTAGAAGGTATTAAGGAACATTTGTCAATTTTACAGTCCAAGGGCCCCAGTCACCAGAACTCTAAGATCTAATCGTAACATTTCAGCATGCTGTTTTCCCCCTGCTACCCTCAATACCACACTACATAAAATACTTGTTTACTGCAGTTTTTGCCTAGTATGTCATGCCCAGTGACTAATATAAAAAGTGCTAAAAGGCAAAAAGTATGGTCTAAAGAAACTGAGCAAGTGATGGAACCAAAGTCAGATTAGGTTGAGTATGTTAGAATACATGTACCAGAATTTTAACAAAAATAGTAAGTAATCTAATGGACAAAGTGGACAATATACCATAATAGAATTATGATGTAAGCAGATAGATAAAAATAAAAAATGCTTGATATCTGGCCTGGGGGGTTGGGACTGGTATATGCACACTGAGGTATATGGAATGACTGGCCAATAGGAACACTACATAGCATGGAGAACTCTACCTGATAGAGTGTCAGAATAAAATGATGAAGTAAAAGGTATTTCTTTGGAAATATTAATAAAATTGACATACCTCTATATAGAGCTAACAAAAAATATGCAAATTAATAATATCAAAAACAAGAGAAACATCACTTTATATCTCATGGACATTAAAAGGATAGCGAATTTTATGAACAATGCTAACCCACCAATTTGATAACCTTCACACAAGAAGAAATAATGCACAACACGATGAAGACAATACTGCTGGACATTACACATACATGCTGTTAAGGGAATAAATCCTTAGAGTTCTCACGACAGTGAAAAAATATTTTGTTTCTTTAATGTGTATTTTTAGTAGATGTCCACTAAACCCATTGTGGTAATAATTTCCTGATGTATATAAGTTAATTAAATTGCATACATTAATTTTACAGTTATAAAACTTGGTGGAAAAGAGAAATGAAGTCCTCTTCAGATTACAAGCGAAAGAAAAAGGAATAATCCTCCAAAGAGAAGGCACTATAATCAGATGAATTCACCAGTGAACTCTTATTGAAAATTATACTAATTCTCTATAATAATTCAGAATACAGAAGCAGAGGAAATATTTAACTCATTTTATGAGGTCAGCATTACTCTAATAACAAAATAAGACAAAATGAAATTTCTCAAATTTCTCATCTGAAATACTACAGACCAGTATTTCTCACGAATATAAATGCAAAAATCCTCAACAAAACATTAACAATTTGAATCCAAACAACACATATAAAGTATGTATTATGACCAGGTGAGATTATCTCAGATATACAAGGCTGGTTAAACACTTAAAATCAATTTTAATCCACCATATCAAAAGGCTAAATTATTAAAAATCATATAGCAAAGCAATAAATATAGAAAAAGCATTTGACAGGAAAAAAATCTGTTCATGAAGAAATCTCAGCAGGTTAGGGATAGAAGGGAAGTTCTTCAATATGATAAAGAATATTTACAAAGAACCTACAACTAACATTATATTTAATGGTGAGGAAGTAAGTATTCCTGCTAAGACGAAGAATAAGGTAAGATGCTCCCTCATACTACAACTTCTCAACTTCTGGAATTCCAGCTAATGCAATAAGACAAGAAAAGGAAATACCAAGTACAGAGATAAAAAGTAAGAAACAAAGATGATCACAGATTAACATGATTGTCCACATATAAAATCTGAAAGAATGTCTAAAATATTCCTGAAACTAACAAGTAATTATCACAAGAATACAGGATATAAGGTCAGTATATGAAAGTCAATTGCTTTCCTACATACCAGCAATGAACAAGTGGAATTTGAATTTTTAAAATGCATTACCCTTTACATTAGCATTCCTAATTATGTAAGTATATAACAAAACATGTACAAGATCTATATGAATAAAGTTATGAAACTTATATAATAAAGGGAATAACTAAATAAATGGAGAGACTGTCCATATCAGTGAATAAGTAGACTCTATCTCAAAGATGTCAAATTTTCCCAAAACAGATTCAATGGAATGTAAGTCAAAATTGCAGTGTTTTTGTTGATACCAACCCATTCTAAAATTATAAATAGAAGCAAAAATTCGAAATAATCAACACAATATCAGTGGAGAAGTAAAAGACAACTGACACTACCCAACTTCAACACTTGTTATTAAGCTTCAGTAATTAAGTGTGGTATTAGGAAAAAAAATACAAATAGATGACTAGAACAGAATAAAGAGCCCAGAAACAATCACGTAAATGTAGCTAACGTATCTTTGAAAAAGGAGCAAAAATCACTATCATGGAGTAAAGACTGGCTTCAACAAATGCTGATGGCAGAAAAAGCACTTGACAAAGTCCAACATCCATCATGATAAAAACTATTAACAAAGTGGTATAGAGGGAACATTCCTTAACATAATCAAAACCATTTATAACAAACCCACAGTAAGTATAACATTCAATGGAGAAAATCTGAAAGCCTTCCCACTAAAGTCTGAAATAATACAAGGTTGCCCACTCTCACTGATATTATTCAACATAGTATTGGAAGTCCTAGCCACAGCAATCAGACAAACAAAATAAATAAAAAGTATCCAAATTGGAAGAGAAGATGTAAAATCGCCACTCTATGGAGATGACATGATGCTATATATATATATAAAAAACCCTAAAGACTCAACCCAAAAACTACTTGAACTGATCAACAAATTCATCAAAGTAGAAGGATACAAGATTAACATTCAGAAATCGGTCACATTTCTGTATACTAACAATGAAGTATTAGAAAAGGGATCCAAAACTACAATACCTTTTAAAATTGCACCCCAAAAAATCAAATACCTGGGACTATAAACCTGACCAAGGAGGTAAAAGAATTATATGCTGGCAACTATAAAACATTAATCAATGAAATTAAAGAGGATTCAAAGAAATAGAAAGATAATTCCATGCTCTTTGGTTGGAAAAATTAATATTGCAAAAATGGCCATACTACCCATACTACCCAAAGCAATCTATGGATTCAATGCAACCACTATAAAATTACCAATGACATTTTTCACAGAACTAAAACAATCCAAAAATTTATATGGAACCATATAAGATGCAGAATTGCCAAAGGAGGAATAAAAACCAATCAGGAGGCCTAACTCTCCCAGACTTCAGGCAATATTACAAAGCCACAGTCATCAAGACAGTGTGGTACTGATACCAAAACAGACAGACCAGTGGAACAGAGTAGAGAGTCCAAAAATAAACCCCAACACCTATGGTCAGTTAATCTTTGACAAAGGAGACAAGAACATAAAATGGGAAAAAGACAGTCTTTTCAGCAAGTGGTGCTAGGGAAACTGGATAGCTGCATGTAAATCGATGAAACTAGAACACACCTTCACACCATGGACAAAAATAAACTCAAAATGGCTTAAAGACTTAAATGTTAGACATGGCACCATCAAACTCCTGGAAGAAAACGTAGGCAAAACATTCTCTGACGTCAACCTTACAAATGTTTTTCTCAGGTCAGACTCTAAAGGCAACAGAAATAAAAGCAAAAATAAACCAATGGGACCTATCAAACTGACAAGATTTTGCACAGCAAAGGAAACTGAAAAGAAACCGAAAAGACAATTTACAGAATGAGAGAAAATAGTTTCAAATGATGCAACTGACAAGGGCTTAATCTCTAAAATGTACAAGCAAACTTCTCCAACTTAACAGCAAAAAAGCCAACAACCCAATCAAAAAACAGGCAAAAGACCTAAATAGATATTTCTCCAAATAAAAGACATACAGATGGCCAATAAGCACATGAAAAAATTATTAACATCACTGATTATTAGAGAAATGCAAATAAAAATTACAATGAGATAACACCTCACACCAGTCAGAATGGCCATCATTAATAAGTTCTCAAATTCTGGAGAAGGTGTGGAGAAAAGGGAACCCTCCTGCACTGTTGGTGGGAACGTAAATTGGTATAACCACTATGGAAAGCAATATGGAAGTACTTTACAAAACTAAATATAGAACTACCACATGACCCAGAAATCTCACTCTTGGGCATATAGCTGGACAAAACTTTCCTTGCAAATGACATAGGCACCCCTCTGTTCATTGAAGCACTATTCGCAATAGCCACATGGAAACAACCTAAATGCCCATCAACAGATTAATGGATTAAGAAATGTGGTATATATACACAATGGAATACTACTCAGCTATAAAAATAAACAAAATAATGCCATTCACAGCAACATGGATGGAACTAGAGACTTTCATACTAAGTGAAAATAAGAAAGAGAAAGAAAATTCCCTATGATATCACATATCTGGAATCAAATACACAGCACAAATGAAATTTCCACAGAAAAGAAACTCATGGACTTGGAGAACAGATTTGTAGTTGCCAAGGGGGAGGTAGAGGGAGTGGAATGGACTGGGAATCTGGGATTGATAGATGTAAACTATTGCCTTTGGAGTGGATAAGCAATGATATCCTGCTATATAGCACTGGCAACTATATCTAGTCACTTATGATGGAGCATGATAATATGAGAAAAAAGAACGTATACATGTATGTGTGACTGGGTCACCTTTCTATACAGTGGAAAATTGACAGAACACTGTAAACAAGCTATAATGGAAAAGATAAAAATCATTTAAAAGAAAAAAGAAAAAGAAAAAACACTGATGTAACAAGTGAACACATACATGCAGAAGTCTAGACATAGATCTCACTTTTCACAAAAAATTAACTCAAAATTGATCATAGACTTTAATGTGGAACACAAAATTTGACTACTAGAAGATAGGACAAAATTTAGATGACCTTGAGCATGGCAGTGAATTTTTAGATATAAATCCAGTGGTATAATCCTTGAAATAGTTGTCAAGTTGGACTGCTTTAAAATTAAAATCTGCTCTGCAAAAGAAACTGTCAAGAGAATGACATGTCAAGACTAGGAGAAATATTAGCAAAAGATGCATCTCATAGGAAGTTGCTATTCAAAATATAAAAAAACTCTTGACCCAAAACAAATTATCATTCACCTGCTTAAAAAGGTAGAGAGACCCAAGCCGATAATTAACCAGATACACTGATAAAAAATAATCATTATATGCAATTTACCTGCAGATTACTGCAAATCAAAACACAATAAGCTATCACTACCCATCTATTAGAATTGCCAAAAACCAAAATACTGACACCATGAAATTGTGGCCAAGATATGGAATAAAAGGAACTCTTTCTCACTCACTGCTGGTGGGAATGCCAAAAAGTACAGCCACTTTTGGAAGACATTTTGCAGTTTCTCACAAAGTTAAACTTGCTCGTACCACAAGGTCAAACAACCATGTTCCTTGGAATTTATCCAAATGAGTTAAAAAATTATGTCCACACATAACCTGAGCATGGACATTTATAGCAGCCTTATAATTGTCAAAGCTTGGATGCACCAAGAGTCTTTCATCTGGTAAATGGCTAAATAAACTAAAGTGCATCTGGGAAATGAAGTATTATTTTCAGTACTAAAAAAAACTTATCAAGCCATGCAAAGACATGGCAAATAGTAAATGCATATTCCTAATCAGAAGAAGGCAATGTGAAAAGACTTTATACTGTATAATTCCACATGCATGATATTCTGCAAGAGGTAAAATAATGGAGAGAGTGAAAATACCAGTGTTTGCCAGATTTTGTGGGTAGCATGGAAGATCAAAGAATTTTTACAATAGAGAAACAACCTTCTCTAACACCAAAATGGCAGATAAATGTTAGGTTTCTGTAAAAATCCATAGAATATACAATACCAAGAATGAAACCCAAAGTAAACAATGGCTTATGAGTAAAGACGTATCAGTGTAGGTTCATTGATTATAACAAATAGACCGCTCTGGTGCTGGATATGGATGGAGAGGAGGGGAGGCTATGCATCTGTGCAGGTATAGGTAATTTTGGAACTTCCTATATTTTCTGTTCACTTAGACTGTCAATCTGAAAATGTTCTAAACATAAAGTTGCTTTCTAAAAATAATTTTATACTTTAGATATTAAATACTCAAGTTTGTGATAGATTTATACTCACAACTGAAATTTAAGCTCCGTGTAGAAAAGGAAGATGCTTATAAATCTCCTTTCTTTTTCAGTTTCTAGATGGTGACTCACCCATAGTAGAGGCTCTAAACACTTAATAAATGAATATGTGTTTAAATGGGTAAGTAGATAAATCCAAAACTGATTTTTCCAGATTTTCCCAATATTTGATGTACAAAAACCACAATGACTAATGAGTAACTGAATACATCAAACCCATTGTGAAACTACATCTCTCCCTCGATTACTCAGAGGTAATTGCTGTAATGGTCTGATGTTTACAATTTCCATCCGTCTTTCTTTCCTACTCATGCGGATTTCTGTAATATAGGATATTCCTCTTCCATGTGTTGAACTTTCTAAAATCTTTTTTCAGTCTCTGCAGCTTGCTTTTTCATCTATAAATATTTATGAGGTAAATTAATGTTCATGTCTTTCTATTTCATTCATTTCCACTACTTTTTAGTATTTTTATGATTATATAATCAATTATTTTTCTATTTTTTCTATTTTTATGTTAGTGAAAATGAGAACTAATTCTAGTTCATCCCAATATTGTAGTAATAATGGAACATCTATATATCTGATGTCTGAAGAGCAGTTTACACTAGGGCATGTCTGACAGTGGAAATGCTGTCTTATCCTATACATAACTTCAGTTTTAATTTTTCCATATAGCTCTCCAAACTGGTTGTACAATTTTTATCCCTATGAATCCTTTTCTGAAACTGCAGTTTTCCAATACTAACTTAGCCCTTTAGGCACTGATACTTATGTGATACTCTTTACTGTCATTGTTCAAGGAATTTTATCTCAAAATACCTAATTTACTCTGGTGTCTGTTCAACAGCAAGCACTCAAGATCCACATCTTTCAACATATTCGCAAAGCGGAAACAGGCTCAAAGATTTCAACACGAAACTTTGGGGTTACCAAAGGGGAAATGGTAGGGAGGGATAAAGTGGGAGGTTAGGAGTCAATATATACATTACCATATAGAAAATCTTTAGGTAACAAGGACCTACAGTATAGCACAGGGAAATCTACCCAATATTCTGTAATGGTCTATATGTGAAAATAATCTGAAAAAGAATGGATATGTGTATATGTATAACGCTTCACTTTCCTGTACACCTGAAGCTTACATAATATTTTAAGTCATTTATACTCCAATAAAATTTAAAAAAAATGGGCAGTACCCATTGTGGCACAGTGAGTTAAGTATCTGCAGTTGCTCAGGTTGCTATAGCAGCACAGGTTTGACCCCTAGCCCAGCATAATGTTAACTGGCATTGCCACAGCTGTGGTATATGTTGAAGCTGTGTGACAGATTCTATCCCTGGCCCTTTCATATGCAGAGGCTGTCGCCAAGAAAAAAAAAATTCCCTTGTTGTACAGCTGGCTAAGCATCTGGTATTGTTACTACAGCATCTCATATCCAATCCCTGGCCCAGGAACTTCCATATGCAGTGGGAACGGCCAAAAAAATTAAAACAGATCACTATCTTTCAGTGGTTTCCCCAACTTTTATTTCATGACCTGAAGCTACCAGAATTTAGTCTGCAAACACAGTTGTTCCCTATTCCTAACCCTCAACTATTTTAGAACACTCTCATTTTAAATGCAGCTTCTATTATAATTGAAAGTTTGGTTTAACCACAAATAAAGGACTACCATTTATCTAAATGTGATCAGTTTTAACAGGATGGATACAATCTGATTCATATTCTCTAGTCTCCCTATGTCCTGACAAGCTTAATATCCTGTTTCATGGTGATGTGGGATAAGAGCACCATGGGCCAATAAAAACGGCTGCTAAAATTCTAAGGTCTGGATAATGATAGGCTTCTGCTAATGCTTCAAACTTATAAAATATATGATGCCTTAGAGTACAATTTAACAAACAATGAAGTACTCAGGTCTTACTTTAAAAAAATCCCATGTTAATCATCACTTAAATAAGGATTTAAAACTAAAACTAGGAGTTCCCATCGTGGCGCAGTGGTTAACGAATCCGACTAGGAACCATGAGGTTGTGGGTTCGGTCCCTGTCCTTGCTCAGTGGGTTAACGATCCAGCGTTGCCGTGAGCTGTGGTGTCGGTCGCAGATGCGGCTCGGATCCTGCGTTGCTGTGGCTCTGACTTAGGCCAGTGGCTACAGCTCCGATTAGACCCCTAGCCTGGGAACCTCCATATGCCGCGGGAGCGGCCCAAGAAAAAGGCAAAAAGACAAAAAATAAAAATAAAAAAATAAAACTAAAACTAGCCTATTCTAGTTTAACACCGAGGTTACTACAGTCATCTTTTTAATAGTTATTTTCACCTCTGATTTCCTTTGGAAACTGGTAAGCCCTACTATTTTGATCACAACACAGGAAATATTTATTAGACTTTTTGTTCAACGAGAGTTTGAGAGGACCACTAGTGTGCTTAGTATGTCTTTAAGAACAGCATATAGAAATGTACAAATAAGTATGCAACTTGATAAATTCCCCACCCGAGTGAATACACCCGTGTAATTCTCATTCAGATGAAGTCGACATTACAAAATACTAGAAGCTTCTTGAGCCCTCTTCCAAATGTCCCTACAAAAAAATAACTATTATCACTCTAATTAAAAGATGACTTTATAAATAAAATTCTTAAACAGATCAAGTAGTTTTCTTATGAAATCAAATGAGAAAAGGATTAAGGTATGATGCAATAAGAATTAAGCACATATTTAGATCTCCTGAAGCCTATCTAGTGTCCAGTATATATTACACAGCCATTCAGCTGAATTTCACTTCCCCTAAAAGTAAAAGGAGTTCTATTGTGGCACAGCAAGTTAAGAATCTTGCCGTCTTGTCACTGCAGTGGCTTGGGTCGCTGTTATGGCATGGGTTGCATCCCTGGCCCTAGGAACTTCCACATGTCTAGTGCAGCACGCATGCATGCATAAATAGATAAATGAGTTAATTCAGTAATATGTTGAATGATGTTGTATTATTTTTGCATTATGGAACATGAAATTCTCCATTCTGGTTGGGAGCCTTCTAACTCAAACAACAACTGCTAGAGCTTTATGCCATTTGGCCACATGTATGTTCTAAGATCCTACACTCTCAGTCATAGGCTCACGCTCTGGCAAGTAGGCCACAAAGTATTTAAACAAGCAGTCAATACTTTCAAACCCTTATCTCTGCCTTGGAGACACAGTTGTGGCTGGGGCACCCAAGAATCCGCAGACCCCCACAACCAGCCATATCCTCTGAAGTCTCTGGTTACTTGAGTCATAATACATTTCACTGCAGAAAATATCACAGTCACTTTGAAGCCCATTCACCTAGTGACATTGTTTACTTCCATCCTGTTTCCTGAGCATCCTTTGGATTTCTCTCATCTGATAACAGTACTCCCAGTAATCTATTGTAGATTAACCCTCCTGACTTTATACCATAGCACAATGTCATCATTCAAAATTGTCTTTTTGTTCTAAATAAAAAAAAATGAACCAATGATCCCTATAATATAATTATACAAGGTTATATTGATATGTATTTTATCTAAAAAATTAAAACCAGGCTTATATCAATCTATAGTCTTAAAAGTAACACTCATGGCATTACTGATATCACAACACATCTGTGGGGATGTACCAAACTCCTCTTCCAGCAAGGATAAGTCAGGCAGCTGCAAGAGTTAAAGTATCTGGAGCCTGTAGTTATTAACTTCCTCTGGATTTATCTTAGTTTTTGAACTGAGGTTGTGCTGTGTATGAAGTGACCTTAGCCAATTACTAAACAGAGAGTGGTACATAAGGACAGGTCTTACATGGATGCTTTTAGCCCAATGACTGAGTTAAATGTTGTACAGTGGTCTAGGCAATTTCAATCAACATGAAATTCTTCTGGCAGGTAATCTTTGTTTTGCAGGACCCTTTAAGGTGTCAGACGCTTCCTAAAATTGACATGGTTTTTCAGTTTCCCCTGCTAAATCCCATACTTCCACACCCAGCCCCTTTGTTCTGCATAGCTAATAGTCCAGTAATAACGCTGAACTCCACTCTGCTCAACTTAATACTTTCTATAAAACTTACCCTGAAAAGACATTCCAAGTATTCATATGGCCTAACTCCAAATCCAAAGCCATTTTCATGATGCCACTCTCTATATTGAAGTTGAGGTTTTGGTGTAGTGTAGTTCAGTGCAAATACTTCAAGTTTGACATTCTGATATTTTATTCTCAGTGTCACCATAAACTGCCTTGGGTAAGTCCTCTTAGCGTTCCCCACACTAAGCATAGATAGGGGTCATCATTCTCTATCTTTAGCACCTATGTTCTTTGTGACAATATTGGTCAGTCCAAATTCAAATTAGTTTCCCAGTTATCTTAGGTTCATGATACTTTTTCATCCCTAGAAGAGGGCTCATATCACAGAACAGGGGTATTTTAAAATAAAGGAGATAATATAAATGCTTGGTTGCCTCTGGAAACCAGATTTGCCAACAGAATCTATGATCTTCTAGATGTCTCCAGAGGCCAATTACTAATTTCCAAAGTGTCTGATATTCAGTGTATCTCCTAGTCAATGAGAGAGATATGAGGCCACCAGCTGGTGAAGGGCGTTTCCCCTTTCACTGGGACTCACACTCAAAAATATACACACAGCTATGACAACACTACTACTCTACAGGAAAATAGCATCCCTACTAGAAAACCTAATCAATCCTATCCTTTGCACACTGACTGACCAATTCTGATCTGTGTCAGAGAATCAAGTTTAAGCTTATAAACTAGAGCTTACTACCCATTTCACTTATGTCTACTCCTAATGAAGATGTGACAGCATACATCAAATGAATCATCTGTTTCTCAGAGAAGTCTCCAAATTGGTCATTTTAAAGCCAATGCTATTTAACAAATTATGAAAAGGACATTTAGTGTAACTTAGTGATTTTATTTAAAAAATACATAAAGAGAATTTTAGAAAGGGATAGAGAAAAGTTATCAGGAATATTACCTTATCAGAATTAAAGCTCCCAGTTTTATGAAAGAAACAAGCACCACTAACTGATTTTATGTGCCCAGAGATATTTTAGGTAGGAATAGTCAAATTTGGGGAGAAAAGTTTAGTCGATCTGGAAGCTCACTAATACACTTGGGAAAGCATGAAAGCTGTCTTTGACTCTTCCTTTCTCTCCCTACTTTCACACCATTAAGAACAAGTGTTTGATCTCTACCTGTGTAGCAGACACCACACTGGGTTCCATGTCCCACGTGTCTTTGTCATTGATAGTTTACTTCTACCCATCATCGTCAGCACCCAGAGCCACCATTGCATCTTGCCTGTACTAGTCTCCTAGGCAGCCCCACTTATATTCTTGCACTCCTGTAGCCATTTTTTCATAAGACAACAAGAGCTTTCTTCCTACATCCCAAATCTGATCATGGTATACAAGGCTGTCTTACAAAGTTTAATGACTTCCCAGAAAGCAGCTATGGAGTGCTTGCTAAGTTCTAAGGATAGTACACAGAGAATGTATGATCTAAGTTAGTCCTTAGGGTGCTTAAATTTGCATTTACCATTCCACTGAACTGGAGGTTCCATGTTGGGGGGAGGGATTATTTAATACATTTGGATTGGAAAGGAAATAAAAGGATTTTTACTTTCAGATGAGTTGAATAGTTCCCATAGAAGATTATATGAACTCTACACCAAAGTTACCAGAGTTAATGTGTTTTTTTGGCCAGACCCACAGCATATGAGAATTATAGGTCACAGGCCAAATATGAGCCCCAGCTGCAATCTACACCACTACTGGGGCAACACTGGATCTTTAACCCACCACAGCACACCCTGCCAAAGATCCAAAGATCAAACCCATATCATCACAGAGACAATACCAGATCCTTACCCCCTGCACCACAGCAGGAACTCCCTAGAATTCACTAATTTTAAAGTGCAGGGTACAAGATATATAAAAGTCATATGGCATATTTGTCTGACTTAAAAAAATAAATAAATGTAAAAAAGGACATATAAAAGTCAATTTGTTTCTTTCTTTTTTTTTGTCTTTTTTTTTTTTTTTTTTTAGGCCCACATCCATGGCATATGGAGGTTCCCAGGCTAGAGGTTGAATCAGAGCTACATCTGTCGGCCTACACCACACTATTTTTTTTTTTTGGTCTTTTTGCCATTTCTAGGGCCACTCCTGCGGCATATGGAGGTTCCCAGGCTAGGGGTCGAATGAGAGCTGTAGCCACGAGCCTACACCAGGGTCATAGCACCGCAGGATCCAGGCTGTGTCTGCAACCTACACCACAGCTGACAGCAATGCCAGATCTTTAACCCACTGAGCAAGGCCAGGGAATGAACCTGCAACCTCATAGTTCCTAGTCAGATTCGTTAACCACTGATTCATGATGGGAACTCCACACACAATTTATTTCTATATATTAAGATTAAATCAGAAATTACCACATGCTTTACAATAGCCATCACATAAAATTGAGGGAAAATGTAACAAATATGCAACTCCTGTATAGTGAAACCTCTGAAGCATTGCTGAGAAGACCCAAATAGAATGGAGTTATACCATGCCCAGAGAACAGATGATGATATTGTTGATACAAGGTCAGTTCTCCTCAGGTTGATCTATATAGATTCAACACTACCACAATCAAAACCAGTGAAGTTTCTTGTAGCAATTTAAGATATCTAGAAAAAAGTATAGAAAGTATAGAAATGTAAAGAACCTAGAATAGCCAAAACAGCTTTAAGAAATGTGAGGTTTTAAGACCTATCACTCATTTTAAAATTTGTTTAAAACCTATAATAATTGATATTTTTTATGATTTTTATTTTTTCCATTATAATTGGTTTACAGTCAATTTGTACTGTACAGCAAAGTGACAAGTAGATCAAAAAGCAGGAGAGAGGGTTCAGAAATAGATCTACACATTTGTTTTTAATAAAAATTTTCAAAGAAATTAATTGGAGAAAGTAGAGGTTTTTGCGTAAGTGCTAGAAAATTGAATATCTATTTGCAGAACAAAAATTTTTAATTATACCTTTTAATCTGTATAAAAACTCATATTGCCCTAAATGTAAACCCTAAGATTATAAATTATCTGCAAGAAAATCTAGGAGAAATGTTAACTTTATATATGTTGTCCATAAAGGAAAAAAACCTAAGTTATACATCAAGGTATTGAACTTCTGTTCTTCAAATGACATCAGCATGATAAAGTAATCCACAGATTGACAGAAAATTCCAAGTCATAAATACCGTAAAGGACTTAGGTCTAGAATATATAATGAAATACAGGACTCAAAACAAGAAAATAACCATATTAAAAAATGATATACTGATGGCAAATAAACACGTAAAAAGATATTCTCCTGTTTTTAAGGAGACATTCATTAAATGTTTAGGATATATTGGAACCAGAATTCTCATACAGTGCCAGAAGGAACATAAGATGGTTCTACCTCTTTGGAAAGCATGTAATTTCTTTAAAAATTAGATAGACATCTACCATGTGACCCAGCAATTCTTTTTTTTATTATTTTAAATGATGCTTATTTTTTTTCCATTATAGTTGGTTTACAGCATTCTCTCAACTTTCTACTGTACAGCAAGGTGAACCAGTCACACATACATATATAATTCTTTTTCTCACATTATCCTCCATCATGCTCCATCACAACTGACCAGATATAGTTCCCAGTGCTATTCTAGTTCCCAGTGCTATTCTACTCCCAGATTAAGAGGAATGAAAGCATGTCCCATACAGAGGCTTATACAAACTTCTTATCAGCATTACTTGTATTCCCAAACTGATGGCTGAAATGCTGAATTCTACCCAGCAATAAATGAAAGATACAATTAACATGGATAAATCTAGAAAATTATATTAAACTTGACCCCCTCCCCAAGAAAAACCCTTGCATTTTATGTAAAATTCCTTAAAATGTATACCAATCCATTATGACAAATAACATATTGGTTGTTTCCTGGAAACTAGGAAGAGGGAGTAGTGAGGGTCAAGACAGAGGAAATACAAATGGATACAAATCAACTTTTGAAAGTAATGGACATATGCATTACATTAACTGAGGTTTCAGAGTTGCATATTATCTGTCAAAGTTATTACATGTAAATATGTACTATGTGCATCATATCTCAAAGTTGTTAGTAGTCCAATAAGAGTATTGCTAGAAAGGAATTTCCCTCTTAAAAATTGCAGTGCTCTTCTCAACCTTTCCAATGTGCTTTTGGCTCTCTGGCTTTCAAGTCTTCTAAGTGTCATTGTATTAATCTTGACTTCTATTTTCTATGTTCAGAAGTTTTTATATCTGGGGCCTTGTTGACCCAAAAGCTAGCCAAATTCCTCAAGAGACACCCAGAGAGTGTGATTTTCAAATGCAAATCAGTCTGTAGACTATACCCCCAGCCACCTCCTTTATGAGTTTCTACACTCACTATCTTCCTTGCCCTCATCACCTGAGCCAGGTATCCGACAACTAGGGGTGCTCTTCTGCCCCATAGCTCCCTGCAGTCCTGTGGAATAGCTGATTATAAACCTGTTTACCCTGTCCCACCATCCCTTCCCCAAGAAATTACAAGGAAGGCTTTTGTCCACAGGCACCTCCCCTTCTCTCCTCCCAAGTCATGGCATACTCCCCTTCTTTAGAACTGTGCATAGCGAACAGTGTTTTTGGTGGCAATTATCTCCTGATCTGTGGGTCTTGCCATACTCAAGTAGTGAAATCTATCACAGACAGTTGTTTTAATTTGATAGCCTCCAGTTTGTAACAGAAATATTTATACCTATTTTCAGTACAGATAACTTGTCTGGTTATGGTATCTCATGAATCATATTCAAAAATGGCAATTTAAGTTTCTAATTAATTAATGTCACCAAATGATATTTAGTAGTAAAAGCAATATATGCACAGACTATTAAGTGATTTTTGAAACAATCTCCCAAAATTGAAAATTGGTAATTATGCTGTCACAGAGTACATAGATTTTTCTCTCAGAGCAATTTATAGTCCTGGATTTGGGTTCCACAGGCTGTCATCCAGATTGTAAGATTCATTTTTCTTTTAACTATACCACAGCAGTCAGTTTCATAGAAATCCTACTTTTAAGAACCGTTTTTCAGAAGCTTATTAGCGAATTAAGTGCACAATTATTGGAACAGCTTAGACTATTGGGTGGGGGATGCACACAAAGGAATCAATTTTTTGGAGCTTCAGAGAGTGGTCAGCCGTTTTAGAATATCTAACTACCAGCAATTTTTTTTATTAGTGAGAAGGTAAATGTGTTTTTTCCAAAATAATTTCTCTCCTATTTGGAGCTCAAGAGAACTATTCTGTGTATGTGGAATTTGACCTTTTTTGTACCAATTTCCAGGATTTGCATTCTCATGAATTAAATAGAGCATACACTATCCAACCTTAACAGATCTTTAAATGTCTTTGGGTATTCTCTTAGCCACAGATATTTCACACATAAATCATTAGACAGACGTGGAAGTCTAGTGCTTAGGGCCAGGTCTTAAAAATCCTCAATGACTTCTCTCCTTGGTTCTATTATTTGTGATACTATGGAGCAATTTGTCTGGTCTACATTTTCCCTAGTTCCTCAAATGTTCATTTCTGATCAGTATTACCTATTTGATGGAATTTGGGAATATATAGAATTTTTTGTGCTAGATACTTGGGGACTATGCAAGGAAAAAAATGATCTATCCCAGGTCTCAGGGTGCTTAGACTAACTCTAGAGAATTAAAGTTGTGTTAGAGAATAAAATACAGCTTTATAATTAGATGCTAAGTAAAATATGACTACATGTGTTAGTGAATATGCTTTAGTAAAAACGTAAGAACAGAGCACTATTCAGAACCAGGCTTCCTGCATCTGAATTCTGATTTTTACCACCAACTAGCTATGTGGTCTTGGACAGTTTAACTACTATTTCCCTGTCAAATTTGGTTTTGCCATCAACTGCATAAGCTTTTATAAAGATTAAGTGTAATAATCTATGTAAAATGTTCAGCACAGAAGCTAGTAAATTATCTAAGTCTTCCTCAAAATCAGGAGCTTCATACGCTCCATACCCAGCCTCCCTTATTGAATGACAACCATCAGGAAAGGATGTCATTATGCATCAAGTAAGGTTGGCCTAGAGAAGCTGGAAGTCAGGTATACCATGTGGGAAAATATCCAGATCATAATTAAGGGGAAGGTTTGTCATCATGGTCAAAGTACAGTGACATTTCCACATGATAGGGGGAAAAAAACGAACCAAAAGATTTGAAAGTTCCTAAGTTCTTGAAAAATTTGGAGGTAGTATAACTTATCAGAATATAAGGGCAGAACTAAGACAATGAACCATATCGGAATGCTAAGCATCAAGCTAATGTGTGGATGACAGCTTTGCATAGGAGTGAACTGTCAAGATGAGGAGTCACACCAAATTTGAAGGGCTTAAGACTTTATTTTGGTTCCAGGAAGTTAAAGCTACATTACAAGTAATTGTTTAGATTATAAAAATAGGGTCACTTCTAGGCCTAGCATTCTAAGAAAGAAACTAGAGTGTATATGTAAAATGATAGTGAAAGTTATGGAAACCTGCCCGCCATTAGAATCAAGTGAGGGAAATAGAGATATGATGCAGACCATTTTCAGGGAATAAATGAGGCCAAAGGCCATAGCATAATACTTGCATGAAATAGATGCTTAACGATAAAATTTAAATAGTAATATTAACAGCAGCTAGCATACATATACAGTATTTACTATATGCCAGGCTCCCCAGTAGAGCCTTTCTATATGTTAAGTCAAGGAACATTTTTAAGCTAGACCATATTATATCTTCAGCATGGGAACCTAAGAATTACCATTAAAAAAAATGTAGCATGATTTTTCAAGACGAGTTCAGATGAAAGAAGGCTAGAGAACTGAGCAAATGTGGGCTCGCAGATCTGTGTTCTTTGAATCATCAGATGGAGGGATGAGAGCCACATTCCTAAGTTACTCGTCACTAATATCAGCACCACCATCACTGGCCTCACTGCAGTCATCACCACCACTGTGTTAAATGTGTCCAGTACCTACATTGGTGGGCACTTTTAATACACACCACAAAGCTGGTTAGAAAAATCGCCCTTGCCTGTACATGAGAATCATAAATGAGGCTCAGAGTATTTAAGTAGTTGTCCCAAATTCACAGAAGTAGGAAAAAAGTAATTAGGATTTTAGCACATATGGCCTGATTTAAAGTTCCACCAATTTCCCCCAGACTTTATGTGACATTTTAAAGCAATGTAAAAATGGAACTTTCACATGAATTGCTACCCCACTTGTAATCATCCCTGTTTTTTCTTTAGAGGTACCAGAGTTGCTAGAAATAAACAAGATAAGTACATACAAGTTTAAGAAAAAGACGTGTTTATAAAAGGACTTAACTCTCCAACGACAGAGTACTGTCTCTCCACTTATTATCACAGGTCTGTTATTCACAGCTGCAGCAAACTGATGAAGCCAGAGTTGTTCTGCTCTCACTTAGGCTGCAGAAAGTGGCAGAGAAGTGCTACTCCCAGTCTTAAAATAAGCACAAATGAATAGTCGTAAAATCATACATTTGTGGGCACAAGAGAATTTACAAGGCAACATACATGAACAGATATCCAAAGGGTAATAAGCACTTCAACCCCCCACCCCAAAAGAGATTCAAGATAAAAATTCCTTCACCTATGGCAGCAAAGCTGAGCTAAGTTATGGCCAATGTGTAAGTGAGTAAAAATAAAAAGACTTACCAAGTAAATAAACAAAAATCTCAATAGAGAATGGAAACCAGAAAGCTGAGCCCACGCCCTGTAAAGGCAGCAGTGCTCAGCAGGAAGAAAGACTCTTCTTTCCTGGAAAGGACTCAGCCAATGAAAAGCCATGGACAATGCTTATTAAAACCCTCACAACTTCCTTTTCCTCTCTGTAAGTGTTCTCCTCCTTTGCCCTGATTAGCCGTAACTGCAAATCCTGCATTGCAATTATCTGCTGATCCCAAATAAACTCATCTTTGCTATAGAGAGCTATCTGGCAGTCTATTTTTTATAGGTCAACAGTATCAATTTCCAAATTCTTTTTTTTTTTTTTTTGGTCTTTTGTCGTTTTAGGCCTGCACCCCCACATACAGAAGTTCCCAGGCTAGGGGTCTAATCGGAGCTGTAGCTGCAGGCCACAGCCACACCAGATCTGAGCCACGTCTGCAACCTACACCACAGATAGGGCAACACTGATCCTTGACCCGCTGAGCAAGGCCAGGGGTCTAACTTGCAACCTCATGGCTCCTAGTAGGATTCTTTTCTGCTTCACCACGATGGGAACTCCAATTCTTTTCTAACTGGCTTTCTCCAAACAGTTATGAACATAGAACATAGTCTAGCACTTGATTTCTTTTCAGTTATTTAATGTTTTATGCCACATTTCAAAATGTCTTCTAGTCTGAGGGCAAAAAAAAAAAGTCTTTTTCATCCTATTTTTACAATGTTCGGACTAGATACTTTGAGCTATTTGGGAATACCTTAAAGAACACTGGTCATTGAATATTTCATTTCTCCCCTAAATGGGGTAAGGCTTCCAAAGTGAAATAGAGGTACGTTTATATAATTTCCCCCATTTACTTTGTCCTTATATAAGGAGAGATTTAATGAACACCTTAATTGTTCACTATGTAGTTTTAAAGTTAAAATTAAACATCATGGGTCTAACACAGCACATGTGCCTAACACACCTACTCTTCTCAAACAGTTCATTAATTGCAAAAAACAGGTGTTCAACCATTCCCTTCCACTCTTTTTCTTTGCAGACATTCAGTTATTCATAGCATATCCCATCCCCTCATGCCCCACCCACCCCCCCACCAACCTCACTGCACTGAGCCAGCCAAAGCCCCATATTCTTCTCACAGATTGATGCAAGGACTGTCAACTAATTAAGAGCTGTCAAGTAGCTTATAACCTCTTTAACATCTTTGATCTATTTGGAGTAATAATGAAACAAACAGTATAGTGGGCTGAAAAGCATGAAAATATTGAATACATGTTGGAAAAGGACTGAAGACGCCAGGACTGGTTTCCCCAAATGAGTTGCTATGACAGGAGACAGAAGATCACATCAAAGTTAGATGAAATAAAAATTCTGTTTACAGAAGTGAAGTATACATGGGTAATAGAGATAGTCAAAAGAGACAGAAAATAAATGCCTTTGAAAACTGGCAGAAAGTTCAAATTATTTGGCACAGAGTATTTTAAGCAGTGGAATGGATCAAAAATGTGTTTTCAGAAAAATGTTTATAAGTTTAGAATTAATTGGCTGGCATGAAATCTTTGACAAAGTAAGACCAGTTTGGAACTATTGTAGGAATATAATTAAGAGGTAAATGATGGCTTCCACAGTGGGAATGGGGAGAACTAAGATAATTATCACTGGTAATGTCAAGTAAGTAATGTTTAAAAATATGAAGAATTATTTTGAAATATTTTGTTATCTATATCCCCAGCTACTTCTCACCCCACCATGAGATTCTTAAAGCAGACACATTGTTTAATATAGAAATATTTAAGTATTATCTATAAAAGAAGTTTTTTCAAACATAACCATTATCAAAACTGAAAAATATTGGAAATCTCTTAGTGTCATTTATATCTACTGTTCAGAGTCTTCTATGTTGTTTTTTTAAACAGTTGTCTCTTCAAACTAGGAACCAAACAAGGCTTTCCATTGTGTGCACTTAAAATGTCTCAAGTCTAATTGATAGTTTACCCCTCTTACTTATGATATTAAAAGAGGATAGAGGTGGTGACCAAGGGGAGAGTTCCTCTAGAAGTTGTGACCTCTGTTGATCTAAGCTGGACCCAGGCAATTACAGATTCATCACCCTCTCCCTTATCTTGGAATGTACACCCTGCCTATGCGACTCCATTATAGCAGGTATTTCAATGACACAGCATGGAGAGAATAAAGTGTTGTCAAGATCACTGGACTAAATATGTGGCTGAACCCAATTAAGTCTTCTATATAAACTTTTAAGATTCTGGTGGACTAGTGAAGAGATCTACTCATCTTGTAGCTGCTCAGGACAAGACTAGTAAGTAAATGCCTTGAACTAAACCAGCCATCTGCCAATCTACTGTGACCTGCTACTTTCTCTGGTCTCTCAGATTTCACCTAGAAAGCTCCCAAAGTAGTGATTTATAAGCTTTGGATAAAGGAAAAGGAAAGCGGTAATGAAAATAATCAATGAACAATCTATAATAGGAATAGAAGAGCTTTGCTTTGAGCCAAACTGAAACTATAGCCTGGGAGACACATATTCAAGAAACACTTGAATTGCAATCTGCAGGAATACAAAATGGGGGGGGGGTACTTATAAACCACAAGGGTACAGTTAGCTATAGGAGGATTTTTACCAAGAAGCATAATTGCAGCTGGCAAAAACTGAGGGTGTTTGTTAAGCAAGGATTGGCTGGGGTCTGAAATTATTGCATAGCTACAAGGTTAACTTGAGACCATAAAAGTTATGGCTGGCAGTTGCTCATAGATATTGTTTTAAAAATGGCTGGTAGTGTCCTCAAGTCTGACATAGCTCAGAAAATTCACAGGTTCTCAGAAATGCAGAACATGTCTGAAACCACACTCACAATGGCTGTCCATCTCCACTTTGAATGCCTGAAACAAGTTACTCCATTTTGCTTTGTAAACACCTTCTTTTAATGATTAAAGCAGATATACAGTGTCTAATAGACATAAGACAACCAGTTCTCTTAACAAAGTTCAACGCAAATCAGGCATAAGCCAGAATGATTTCCCCATACCTCAGTATTTAAAGATTTCTTCCAACAACAATGTCTGGATTTATGAAACTTAGCAGGTTAGAGGATAGCATCACTTGTTGAGACAGAAATTACTGGAGAATAAAAATTCCTTTAGAATATAAACAAATGCTGTTGATGTTTTTTAAACATACCTGTGTGATTTTCTGGTGAATAAACTCCATAGTCAGGTACTATCACCAGTGTGTAGGTCAGAGGAAATAAATATCAATTTTACTTTTGTAATCCTCCAGTCAGTGGTTATGATTAAAATGAGTGTTTATGAATTTTTTCATGATTAAGTGTCTAAAGGGAGAAAAGTTGAAGGTGCAACATTAAAAATAACTATTTTTAGAGGTATTAGAGAAATTCTTGCTTGAAATATTTCAAGAATATGGAGCCATGAAATCCAGCTGTACAAACTGAATGGTATAAAAGGATGATAAATGATTTTTATAAATGAGGTCTGAAAAGACCATTTTAGAGGTTAGAAGCTGTGCCCTAAAAACAGTTAAGGAACTGATATATGAAAAGAGGGCAAGACAACCAGGCCTATATGGAAGCACTTGAGCAAAAGTAGAGAAAGAAGAATAGGCTGTGTTTCATGGTTCCCCCGAGTAGTTAACAATAGTAATTTGATGTAATGATTAAAAACTCATGTTTCTCATATAGGGATCTCCTCAGTATAAATACTATAGTCACAATCTACCGTGATATGCAAAAAATGTGGTCTTAATCCATACCGACCAAATTCATTCACCTAGAGAATTCTCAAGGCATGGTACTATACAGGCCATTCTATGTTGATACCTGCCCATCAACTTAAACCCAAACTTGTCCAACCTTCCCTAGAGAATGGCAGTGACTTGTTACAAATAATTTCTATAGCACTGTATTTGTTAAAAACTTTGTTACTATTCGAGGTCTATATTAGAAGGGAAGTGTTAGTTATATTTAAGTGATTGCAAAAAATGTATTAAGAATATCCTTTTAATTCTAAACTCCTAAACTTTCTCAACAGGGACTCTTACAATGTTACACTTTCCTAAGTTGTTGCAGAAATAGAGAGCACTTATTCAGCAATAGATCTTTCTGAAATCATGATTAGTGATCAATTGCTTCTATTAATAACTAAGTCTCTCCTCTTGATTAGAGTGTCTTTTTCTTCCTCTTATGCTACTACTAATATAATTACCATGTAATACACATTTAAATCAGTTTGTCATTCAAATTTTGGAATTCTCTACAAGTTTCCAACTTAGCAAATGAAATATGGTTCAGAGGAGAGTTTTGCATGTCCACAGAGTCAGCCTTCTTAGTATTTAACTTAAAAAAGCTTGGCCAATATTTAAATATTCAAAGTAGCACATTCAAATAAAAATTTCTGGCTGGCTGCTCATTAAAAAAAAATCCACAAATACTGAGCCTACAGTTCCCCCTATTAGCAGTCAGCTCTAACTAATAAGAGGACAAGTATAATAGGGAGAAACAAATCTGACTCCATATTAGACCTGTTCCTCTTACTTTAACCTTTGTGCTCTGTTTCCTATGCTTAGTCATGCCGACTCTGCACCTTTGGTAAAAAAACAATTTCCTATTGCCTGAAATATATAGGATAATCTATTCTCTCTTAGAGGCTCTCACCTTTAAGAGTCCATTGATCAGAGTTGCCGTTGTGGCTCAGCAGGAAAGAATCTACTAGTATCCAGGAGGATGCCGGTTTGATCCCTGGCCTTGCTCAGTGGGTTAAGGATCCACCATTGCCATGAGCTGTGGTGTATGTCGCAGATGCAGTTCAGACCCTCTGTTGCTGTGGCTGTGGTGTAGGCCAGCAGCTACAGCTCCAATTCAACCCCTAGCCTGGGAACATCTATATGCCATGGGTGTGGCCTTAAAAAGAAAAAAAAAAAAGAGTCCATTCATATAGAAATAAAAGAGCAGAAAATAGAATAGTATTTGTCTTGTTGGAGGTTTACAGGACCTGACCTATGTGGACAGCTTTAAGGACAAAGGATTCCATATACTTCTGTTTATAACATAGGTTGGTGCAACTGCTATCGAAAGCAGTGTGGAGCTTCCTTAAAAAAACAAAACTATAGAATTACCATATACACAATGTTCACTGCAGCACTATTTACAATAGCCAAAGCATGAAATAAAACTATATGCCTACCAACAGAGGATTGGATAGAAAAGATGTGGTACATATATACAGTGGAGAATAATTTGACCATAAAAAATGGAATAATGCCATTTGTGGCAGCATGGATGGGCCTAGAGATTATCATACTAAGTGAAGTCAAAAGAAGAACTTATTCACAAAACAAACAAATTCAAAGTTTTTGATACAATCTTATGGTTACCAAAGGGGAAACCTTTGGAGGGATGGATTGAGAGGTTGAGACTGGTATATACACAATGCTATACCAAACTGATCAGTAACGAAGACTTACTATATAGCTCAGGGAAATCTATTCCATACTGTGTGATAGCCTACATGGGGAAAGAATCTAAAAAAGAATGGATATGTATTTGCATGGGTGACTCACTTTACTGTATTCCTGAAACTAACACAACACCGTAAGTCCCCTAAACTCCCAATAAAATTAAAAAACAACAACAACAACAAAAAACAACAAAGAGAGACCCAAAAAACAATTCTGACACCAAGATGTTTGCAACAACTAAGCCCTTTCCCCACCTTGCCTTTAAAAGTGCTTTGCTGAAATCCTTCAAGGAGCCTTTCAGGGCTTTGGGGACACTAACCACCCATCTCCTTACATAGCCCTGCAATAAATCTCCTCCACTCCAAACTCTTGAAGTTTTAGTTTGTTTGGCTTCATTGTACATCAGGCACATGAACCTGCATTTGTTAATAATTTTGGCAAGCCGACTGGTAGTTCAAGTTCCACCATAGGCAGCCCTTTTCCTGAGTCCTCAGCAGCTACCAGTGCTCATTTCAATCTGGAATGAAACTCTCCCTGACAGGTGTTGGCAACCCTGGCATGAAGTTGTTGGGAGCCAAGAAATATCCAGGGCCAGGGTCCACATTCAACTTTGGGGAGGTTAAGGCACTCCAGCTTTTACAGGCTGAGAATTCTCTCCACTCCATTTAGGCTACTTCCCTTGTAGGAAGTGAGTCATTCTGGGCTCATGTCAAGCCACTCTGAGTCTCCTCTTTTCTAAGAGCTGGGTCATCTGGGCCAATCTGTTTGGAAGCCTCCTTCTGGGAGTAGAATTTTAGACTACACCTCCAATTTCCTGCCTGTACAATCATAGCTTATTTGTAGTTTTCTGCATATGTCTTGGGGTTAGCCACTCCAGTTTATGCCTTTGTTTGTGGAATTTTATGTTATTTGTATGTGTGTGTATCAGTAATTGCCACTGGCCAGCTGAGAAGTCTTTGGTAAATAACAGGACTCATGTGTGAAAACAACAGGGTATCCTCCCCTATTGCATTGGACTTTTCCTATGGCTGAGCATTGATTGGGATTTTACCTTTCGGACTAACCTTGGCCATTCACTCAGCTACATCCCTATTGGAGCATTGGTTGGAAATCTTCCTTTTGGGAGATCCTTATTTGAATTGCACTTTGCTTGAAATTTGGTAACACCAGCCATGAATAACTAAGCATAAATGATCAGAGCTTATAGTCCCTCTAGGAAAACTGGGATATCTTAAGCTATGTTCCCATGAATGAAAGGAGTTGGTATTTCTCTGCCCCTGTACCTTGAGATGTAAATGATATACCTGGGCTCAAACGGAAAAAAACAAAAGGCCTTTTGAAATTCAAGCAGAAAAACTGTGGGATCTCTCGTTCTGTCTTTACATGTGAACTGACTTCTAGGTATAGGGAAAACTAGACAAAACAGATTTCAGGTTCACATAATCTGGGAAATATTCAGTACTGCATCATCTGCTATTGAAGCTACTTTAAGCTTGTGGGTTTGACTAAGATAGACATGTCATCAATGTTAAGTATACTACTTCTGTGGTCCCTAGATTTATTAGCGATCAAAGAGGACATTTTATCTGTTTCAAATTTTTCAGCAAGGAAAATAACTTGGTATGATGAAACTAAGTAAATGAAAATGAGATAAGAACTTTTTAGGTAAAAACTATAGAAATAATCTCTCTCCAGATTTTGGTAACTTGAAACTAAATTTGTGAGAATTCATTGACTATCTGGGTAATTTCAAATAGGACAGAATATTGAAACATTGGTTGCTGGGCATGTCTACAATAATCTTTCCCTTCTTAGGGGAGGAAATCTAAAGCATAAGTTTCCAATCAGGAAATGCTGATATGAAGTTCACAGTAAATTGCCTCTTGGTTTTCACTAGAAATCAAGATTTTTAAAAGTTGAGGATTCTGTGTATATATATGTAAGACTGGGTCACTTCTGTACAGCAGAAATTAACAACACTAAATTAACTATAATAATTTTAAATTTTTTTTAGAAAGTTGAGGTTTCTAATTTAAATATGTAATTAAAAAACTATTAAAATCTTAAACATTTGTGTGCATAGTATAAAAGTAGGATATATATTTTTGAGTGAAAAATTAGTTTTATTCATTATTGGGCTAAGATTGGATTAAACTTAATTAGGTAAATGGATTGTTATTAAAAATAGGCTAGTGAGGAACTAGATCTATTGCCTCTCAGAGAACAAGTTTATGTAGAATGCTTTTGATATCAGATTATTTGAACTTCCTGACAGATTTTGTGAAATTCCTTGTCTTAAGAGATCTGTATTTGCTTTTATTTTTTAATTTATTTTTTGTTTTAGGGCAACACCTGCACAATATGGAAGTTCCCTTGCTAGGGATCAAATTGGAGCTACAGCTGCTGGCCTACACCACAGCCACAGTAACATAAGATCCCCCGAGCAGTACCAGTGACCTGCACCACAGCTCACAGCAATGTCAGATTATTAGCCTACTGAACAAGGTCAGGGATCAAATCCACATTTTCATAGGGACTAGTTGAGTTAATTACTGCTAAGCCACAATGAGAACTCATTTTATTTTTAATTTATTATTTAGCCCCACCTGTGGCATGTGGAAGTTCCTGGCCCAGGGATCGAACCCATGCCACAGCAGTGACCCGAGCCACTGTAATGACAATGCCATATCCTTAACCCTCTGTGCCACAAGGGAACCCCTTTATTTGTTTTTAAATATTCAGTGACCTAACGTTTGACCAAACGTTTTTAAATATTTTTTGGACAAATTTAGCTATCAATTTTTAATTAAATTTTAATTTCAGATAAATTTGGGATGCTTCAGAGGGCCCCTGAGGCGTATCAGGAAAAAAAAAAATTCAACCAGCTAGGATTGGTTGGTATGTTAAATTACATAGGAAGTGAATGGTAAGTCTCCTCAGATTATATTCTGAATAATTATTAATATAGATATTCTAGCAAGTATATATAAAGTTTCTACTGGCTTTTGTGTTTTCTAATTGAACTATTTACCAAATGTCTTCCTTCTTTTCTCCTAAATATTCAGTTATTTTTTATTTCTAACCAGACTATTGCTCGCAATGTTTAAGATTTGTCAGAGTAAAACCTCTCATGATGAGTAACACCACCTGCTTTAAGTCTATTGCTAAAAGCACATGTGCAATGCTTGTGTAAGAACCAAGTATAAATGATAAAATATGTAACTATATAAGGTTCCCTCTTTAAGATACCCAAGCTTGTTCAGGATGTGAGATCAGTTTTATCCCAGCATGAATAACTAGGCAAATATAAAGGAAGCCTAGCACCCATGGACATAATGTAGACCCAAGAAAAGTAGCTGAATCGCCCTAGCTCAAGGCACAAGTTTTGGTCTGTTGAAGGATTTACAGGCACAAGGGGAAATGATGGAAAATGTCCATACATTTTTCGAGGCATGGAGAAGTCATTCTGGCTTATACATGGTTTTAAACATTACTGAGCAGAAAGACCTGTTTTGTGGCCTTTGGACATGCATTGTACATCTGCTTTGACCATTGAGAAGGGGAATGCTTTTGAAAATCAAAATAGAATAGTTACAGTTTAGATATCCAGAGTAAAACTAGGTGGTCATCGTGGTTGTATTTCAGGCAGGTTTCTTTACTGATGAGAACTTGAAAGTTTTTTCTGAAGGCTGCCACCAATCATTCTCAAAGCAGTGTCTGCTGGCAGACGGTAGCTACAAAATTATGACCTCAAGGTCTCCTTTTATAACTACTAAATTTTTAAACAACAAAAGTGCTTTAGATCAGATGTTAGCGGGGGAAAAAAAAAAGGAGATACACTGTGGCCAATATGTCCCATTATGTTTATGTTAACACCTCATCAGAAATTAAAACCTACTTAAATAAAGCTAGAAGCTGGCTACCAGGCTATATCTCCCCCAAGTTCCAGGTGCAGATAAGCTTATTCTCCCAAATTTCTCAGGGAACAAGGTCTTGGTTATGTAAGACTGATCTAGGATTATGGAACCTGGAAATATTTCCAACTTGGTATCCATTCCCTAATCAGTTGGAACTAAACCCGTTTCAGCATGAAGTATTCATAGTGGTGATTAACCCATTCTCTTAAAGATTTGGGGAAGTATGATATAGTATTGGATGAAAAAACCAAGTCCCCGTAAAACTGAATTCTTCTGCCATGTCAGCATTAACCTCTTTACCCAAAACATTATTTCCCTTCTTGCCAAACACCTGATCTCCTCTAAAATGAGGAGTGTCAAAGAAAAGGGGTTAATTATAAAAGGCAAGAACAAATCTCAGTTCAGGCTTTTTTGTCTACAAGCCACCCTTGATTCCTTGAATGGTTCTTCAACAAACATTTCTCTGCTCCAAACTCTTGACTTTTCAGGTTTTTTGGCCTCATTATGTGTCAGGCACAGGAACTTGCATGCAGTAACATGACCCCTTGTTACAGTACAAAACGGAGGCCAAACAAGTTCAGAGATGAAACCATTTAAGCCATGCCAGCACATGCAAGTCTAACTTATTTCACACACATAAATGCTTCTGATAATTATGAAAGAAATTCAATTCATCATTCTAAAATGATATGATTTTAACCATTCCCCTGCTGTCTAGAGTCTCCAGTTATAATAACCAATCATTTTAAAGGTTGAAGGATTTTTCTCATTTTCACTTCATAAACTATCCTGTAAATATTATGCCTCTGAGCTTCATATCAATTTCCAATTGAAGGCTTCCAGTTCAAACTGTTCTGTGTGTAAACTACTACTGAATACCATTTACCAATCTGGTTTTAATTTTCAGTATTTCTGGATTTGACACCAATTAGAATGCACTTCCCAGTTTACGCAATTGCTACTACTCCTAATTACTTCTCAACTTTGAAGGCAAGAGATGGTTTCCCTTTTATACAGCTGTTATTCTTAAATTCAAGTACGAGAATACCCCAAATAGACTGTGGGTTCAGGTCCAAATAACTGCAATAAAGGGGATGTTCCAATAAAGTATATAATATCAATTTTTTGGTTCTTAAAAAATCATTATACTGTACATTATTAAGTGTACAATAGCATTTTGTCTAAAACAATGTACATACCTTAATTAAAAAATACCATGTTGCTATAAATGCCAAAATATTTTTAAAAATTCACTGATCACAGATCCCCATTAACAAAGATAATTTTTGAAATGTGCTAATTGAAAAATTCTCGCAAAAATGTGACATAGCAACTGAACAAATTCTGTTGGAAAAAGGCACCAATAGACTGGCTTGATGCAAGGTTGCAAGGAACCATCAATTTGTAAGAAAAACCTTATCTTAAAAGTGCAATAAAATGAAATACGACTGTAGTACGAAAAGCAAAGGAGAATGTTTGATTCAAGTCTCTAGAAGGGTGACCATTATGCTAGAACAAGAGAATAAGATTTTTATAATGATGAGCAAAGAGACCAAATTTTCTGTAGCAGTTAAGACTATACCTGTGTGTCTAAATGTGTAAACCCTAGGTGAGCATGTTGAGGATGGGGGAAGGGAAGAAATCCCAATTCACAAGTTTACCAGTAAGGAGCCAAAAAAAAAAAAAAAAATGAAAATCATTTAGGCACGAGTGTTATTATTTAGGTACTAAACACTTGAAAAGATAGAATATTAAGGCATCATGACAGCTATGAAACCAAAGTTTGATATCCATCAAAAACAGCTACGAAACCAAAATTTGAGGAACAATGGGAAAAAACTAGAATTATTTAAACTTGGAAATTCAGAGTGATGCAGAAAAGAAATTCACATCTGTGAAAACAAGTGGTTATGCTTGGTGGTGGCATTCTAAGATGAAGTGCCCAGTTTTGGCTGAGACCTAGAACGCTGAGGAGCTGCTAGCATGAGGATGCTGGAGTCTGGAGGATGCAATGACACTAGTTTGGCAACCACTGGGAAAGTGTAGTGTGATCAACTGCTGATACAACCTGATACCACCAGGGTGAAGAAACGTTGCTGAGGTTTTGCTAACAGGATAGGAAGCCAAAAAAGATGAGAAGCAAGATAAAAGGCAAATTCTTTTTATTTCCATAGTTCATCAGTCCTTCATTACTGTGGCCTATCAGAATTTAATAGGAAGCAGCTGGCAAACTGGAAGTGAGGTATTAACTCCCAGCACCTGCTGAGAGAATACCCTGATAATTGGCAGTTGCCTAACTAGTAATCACTAACTAGAGTGTTTTGATCTATAAAGTTCTTTCAAGTAGCATACATGCCATTTTGGTGTTTTTCATCTCCACATTGCAGACATGACAACATCCATTTTCCACATGAGGGACTGGGTTAGGGCATATGACATTTACACATCCGAGATCACGTGGGCTGAAGAGTCAGCATTACAATCTAAGAATTTAGTCTGCCATCCCACTGTTCCAATAATCACAAGATGCAAATCCAAAAGGCAACTTGACTCTTAAGAGGTTAATTGATCCTGTGACTCTCACTCTCCCGCAACAATATAAAAAAGCTGGATATTTATTTTTTTATTCTTTTTTGCCTTTTCTACGGCCACTCCCCTGGCATATGGAAGTTCCCAGGCTAGGGGTCAAATCGGAACTGTAGCCACCGGCCTATGCCACAGCCACAGCAATGTGGGATCCAAGCCACATCTGCAACCTACACCACAGCTCACGGCAACACCAGATCCTTAACCCACTGAGCAAGGCCAGGGCTCGAACCCACAACCTCAGGGTTCCCATTCTGATTCATTAACCACTGAGCCTCGACGAGAACTCCCAAAGCTGGATGTTTAGAATGTCATAAATCACAGATGGTTGTCATTAGCTGACATGTTCTTTTAAAAAGGTCTCAGCTGAAGATATGGAATAATCCATGAGCAACTGAATAATAGTCACTGAAACATCTACGTGTCTTTTAAAAACACAAGAATTAAGGTCCTAAATTGAAAGTATCTCCAGGAGAGGCACTACCTTCCCTGCTTCTCTGTTAAGGGTATGATTCAAGTTGGTTTAAACAATTTCATGGACCTTCCCACTACCCTACAAGGTAACTAATTCTTAACTTCAGTGAAATAAAACACACTCCTTCCTCAAGCGATGGCATTCCTTTTTGCCTTCTGTCAAAAAACAAACAGTAGTTTTAAAGGGACAAGTTTCTGATGACTACAAGGTTAATGTCAACCAAGTATTTTTCACTTTTGCACTCTACAGCTTAAAATAGTTCTAACTGGCAGCTTGTTTACCAGAGAGCAGTAGTTATGTAAGTCCCTGATAACTGAATTTTTTTTTTGGGGGGGTGCATTTTTGTAATTAAGTTTAGCAAGCATTTATCTTATCTGCAAAACTTACAAGCATCTTACTATTTTAATGTTCACTACAGAGCTTAATTTATTTATCCTCCAAATTTTGGTGCTAATACACAAATACTCTTCCTAGGAGCAACTGTAGACTACATAAATTTTATTTATTTTTGCCTTTTAGGGCCACACCCACAGCATACGGAGGTTCCCAGGCTCAGGATCGAATCAGAGTTACAGCTGCTGGCCTACGCCACAACCACTGCAACACCAGATCTAAGCTGCAGCTGCGACCTGCACCACAGCTCATGGCAATACCAGATCCTTAACCCATTGAGCAGAGGCAAAGAAGCAGACCTGCATCCTCATAGATGCTAGTCAGATTCATTTCTGATGAGCCACGACAGGAACTCCCGAAGAGAATTAAACTAATGGTCCATAAAAGAGATTTGGAGAAATACATATTTAAAAAAATAATATCCCTGGTCCTATCTCTTATTCTCAAGGTTTTTTATTTTTATTTTTTTAAACTCACTTTAAAATTACACACTTAGTTTGCTTTTGCTATTTAGTACACAACTATAGTTCTTTTACCCAAAAAAAAAATTATAGACAGAATATATGCAAAATTGCCCTTCTCAAAAATCTACTATTTTTAAATACGGTTATTCAGGGTAAAGGTACTTTCAAAATTCCTCAACGGA
This sequence comes from Sus scrofa, assembly GCF_054392235.1. Classification (NCBI taxonomy): domain Eukaryota; kingdom Metazoa; phylum Chordata; class Mammalia; order Artiodactyla; family Suidae; genus Sus; species Sus scrofa. Next base: position 141,493,838 of record NC_139396.1, on the reverse strand, counting down.
TTCTCTCAGCTCTTCAAATATCCATTTCTCTATTTTCTTCTTACAAACCCAGTCCATTCTTTCCACTCTCAAAAAAAGGTTCTTGTCATTTTTGACATGAACATAGAAATTCTATCAAAAATAGTATTTTCGTTCCTTGATTGTGCAGACCTTTTCTCCCCTCAAAGGCAGGGAAATTTAGAGGTTACTATAGGCTTTGCTTTCCGGAGGGCAAAGAGGAAGAAAACAGGGAAGAAGACATAGAATTGGCCAAGATAATTACATCTTTTCATTCCAAATAGCTACCTCCTATCACAAGATATTACAGGCAGAAGAGTCATCCAACTCTTACCTTTATACAGCGAAGAAGTAGGATGGTAAGTTGACTTCTCCGGAGCCCACAAGTAAGCATCTAAACTAAAAGTAAAACTGACCTTTCTGAGGTCTGCGTCTCTCGTCAGGGCTATTTATCCAAGAGTCTTGTTCAGGTGAGCTGGATTAGGCTGGGATGATCGGCTTAAATCAATGGCATCCAAGCCTAATCATCATTCACCTGGAGTTCCGTTATGACTATTGATTTCCAGGCCACATCCCAACCACCTGATATCCAAATCAGAGTCCATACATCTCTAATATAGATTCTGTCCCAATATCTTTGAGACCTTAAATGTTGTAACTCTGGAAAAGACTATCACATTTGGGAATCATAAGATATAACTTTACTTGTCCTAAACTTGCCTTTATTCTGTAAGTAAGTTAGTATAAAGATGGACATTCTTAGGTGGAGTCAAGGGTATGGTTGCTATTTTAACCATGATTAGCTAGATCTTGCTATGTGACCTATGATAAGTTGGTTAATTTTTTTTCAAGTCATATCCACCATGAAACCTGGGTTACAATGACCTTTCTCTGGATTCCTATCAAAGCCCAATTACTTACTAGGAGAAAAGGCTTTTATCCTTCCAATAAAATGTATCAAAAACTTAATGTTTCTTTTTTGAACAGCACTTTCAATTCCATATATGCCAAGATGAAAGAGGAATTTCTATGTAATTAAAAATGAATAAAAATATAAACAAAACAAAATGCTTGATTTCACAAGGACCCTAAACTTGAAAGCTCCATTTGAAACATTTGTTTGGAGAAGAAACAGGTGCTATGCATTCTAAAAGCACTTTTCACCCTATGTAGAGTATTGCTCCTATTTTTGTCTCTCTTTAAAGTTGGGCTATCTCACTTTTTTAGTGAGGATAAAAAGACAAATGTATTTCTATTACAGATAAGAAATATATATATTAGGCATACTCTAAGGACATTTACCAGCTGGTCAATTATGATTAGAAGTGAATTGCCATCGAAAATGAACTTCCACTGAAGTCCCTTTAGTATTTGCATGTTTGCAAGGTGCATGTGTTAATACTGATTGTAAAGGGTTTTCTGATCTTGCAAACAAACAAAAAAGGCAATTTAAACAAAAGAACAAAACTGTAGCTGAAATCTGACTTTTATCATAAGTCTCTTGTGATTTTTTTTTTCCTCTTTCACCATAGATATACAGAATCTAAACTGTGCTAGGAATTCTGCATCTAGCAACAGTGCACTTTCCTGGAACTTGAAGTGAGAACAGCTTTCCTACTTGGCATCTCACAAGTCAACATTATTAGCAGCCGTCATCATTATCAAAAACAAAACACCCTTATTGTGTACCCGCTCTGTGTGAGAGGATCACAGAACCAACCAAATGCTGAGAAATAGCATAAAGTGGTGGTAAAAATTGAGTTCTGACAAGATACTCCATGGAACCAAAGCCTGACTCCCTCATTTTATCAGGTGCGTACATTTGGCAAAGTTACTTCTCTCTGTCTCAGTTTAATCACATGAAAAATGACAGGGGATGTAATATCTCCAACACTGAATTTTCACAAGTGTCCCATCATATATGATGATGAATAACCAGAAAACTATAGTCTGAGCAGTGAGGACCCAATAAATAAATGAAAACTATTAACAATAAAGTATATAGTGTAGTAAATTAATAATAATTCCAAAGAATATAATTTAAGCAAATCACTTAAAAATATTTATTGAGCTTTTTATTATGTTCCAGGCTTTGGGCTATCAGACAAAGATGACGTAAAAATGAAGAAGGCACTTTCTTGCCTCAGAAAAAACCTAACATATATCTGCTAATGATGCCCAGGGCTGTGTGTGAACTATTGCAAACAAGTGTTCTGACAACTGATTTCATTCAAAGGAATAAGAGATTTGTAAATATAAGGGAAAATTCATAGACGAGGAAATGCTAAAGTTTGACTTTATAGGAGATATAACTTGGCACGGAACAGAATGAGGAAAATGATATCCTAGACCCAGGAAACGGATTGAACAAGGGTGTGGCATTTGAAACAGGTGAGTGTATTTAAACAACAATGAGCAGATCCTCTTGAATATAGTATATTACTCTTGTTTGGAAAAACAAAGGGAAATAAAACTGGCATCCTGGCTTAATGGTAAACTGAGACCTGGAGGCAGGCTTGAGCATAGTGTAAACAGAAATAGCCCAGCCAAGCATATGTCAAGTGTAGGGTTTCAGAGAGCTTCCCAGTGCTGAAATTATCATAGAGTGGGAGATGGGGGGGTTGATATATTTCTGATGTTCATATTTGTGGTTTTTCTTTGCTTGCCATGGGGCCATGGGAGCCAACCAGGGTTGCCCCCTGCTGTCATCTTCCACCAGAATGCGAGTAACAAGATGAGAATGGTGATTTCTGTCCCCTGCCAGATATTCAAAGTGTAACTGTGGGCAAGTCCCTCTCCCACTCTCAGACCTCTCTCTCTTCACAGTATCTCTCTTCCAGACTGGCTGTGAGGATTCAAAGAACTAATTCCTATGACAAGGACCTTGTGAGTTATCAGGTGCTGTGTCAATGAAAGAGTAAGGAAAATAAGGTAAATTTGATAATACCTACTGAGAATCAATTTTGAGAAAAAAACAGATATTCAGCACCCCTGTCTTTTCTTTCCCTCCTAGCCCCAACCCTGTCAACACTTTGAATCTCACTCTGAGTTTGACTAGGCACTGTGCTAAGTGCCTTCTAAGCCTTATTTCCATTAGCCAGCACAGCTGCCCCATGAGCTGGGCACTATTGGTATCCCAGTTTAACAATCAGAAAACTGATTCCCAAAGCTTTCTAATCCACAGTGGACCAAGCCATGCTTAAAACCCAACTCACCTTTCTCTGATGCCAAGACTTCTGTCATAAACCAATTTTGCAGTGAGCCTCCATGTTCACACCACAGGGATCCTGAAGCCAGAGGCCAGCTGCAACATGCTTCTCCTTAGGACCTGGGCTTCAGGATAACCAGGGTTGCTCCCTGCAGCTATCTTCCAGTGTGTTACCCGCATGGCCTCCAGGTGCCTCCAAGTTATTTTGGTTAATAATAGGTTCATTAAAAAAAAAAAAAAAAAAAAAGGAGGAGTTCCCATCATGGCACAGTGGTTAATGAGTCTGACTAGGAACCATGAGCTTGCGGGTTCGGTCCCTGGCCTTGCTCAGTGGGTTAAGGATCCGGCATTGCCGTGAGCTGTGGTGTAGGTCACAGACACAGCTAGGATCCTGCGTTGCTGTGGCTCTGGTGTAGGTCAGTGGCTACAGCTCCAATTAGACCCCTAGCCTGGGAACCTCCATATGCTGCGGGTGCAGCCCTAGAAAATGCAAAAAAAAAATTAGGCTAGAGCATCTCCTTGCCATGGAGAGAAAAGGGCCTTATTAAATGAGCCTTTGTTATTGATGACCTTTCTCTAGGGAGTGGAAGAAGCCATCCTGAAATGTCCTGCAGAGAAACTTGTAACTCTTGACTCAGCCACTTACTTTCCATGTTCCCTTGGACAAATAGTTTGACTGCTTTGAGCCTCAGTTTCTTCATCTGTAAAAGAGAACACTGCTTGATATTCCTACTTGCCCAAATTCCTATGAGGATAAAATTAGATGATGCAAATGGAATAGATTAATGAGCTTTAAAGGTCTAACATGCTAGTCACTATTGTTTAACAGTAGCTGTGGTGTAACGGGATGATACAGAATTCAAGTCCACAGATGACACTTTAAATTCTGGGGTATTGTTCAGGCGAATTCTAATCTCGGAACCTATATTTTGTAACTTAAGGAAAATAGAACTTTTTCCAGTGGGGCTATAAAGATAAAAACAAGAAAATCATTTAAAATGGAACTCTACACATCATTTTAATATATGCCATAATGAATTACTGTTAGCATTTACTATACATTACTTTCTATAATTATTAAAAAATATAAAACATTAGTTGGATATATTATGACTTGTTGAAAGGACGCAAGGTATGTGAATTTCTTTGGGAGGCTGTAAAAACACAAATAATCTATCTTGAGTGAAGTGGGGGTTGGAGAAGATACAGCAGCCTAAGTTATAAACCTCCTTCTAAGGATGGAAGGGTTAACAAGACCTGAAGAATGGACATTATTAGTGGCACAGTCTGCTCTGGTCCAGGGCTAGGCTGGCTCCTACTGTTTCTCTTGGTGGGCTGTGTTAGGTCTGCTCTCATTAGTCCTGGCCTTTTCACCCTTGGAAGCGCAGCTACAGCAGGTTTAGCTACAAGGGTCCGCAGTAGCCAAGTTCTTGGAGGAAGATTAAGACTTTCTTGCGATCTGTGTGGCCCACTCCTTTGATGTTTACCTGAGCGTGAGGCTTGCTCAGTGCTGTGACCTATAAGCTCCTACCCTGCACAGGATGAAGCAAAAGTGGCTCTTCACATGGCTGCAGTCCCCAGCACCTCCAGATTTCTGACTCCAGAAAAATGAGGAAAGCTGTGTGTTCTGAAAGGGAAGAAGAAACCTAAGAGAAAGCAGGTGATCCCACTTAAGAAAGCAGTGGCTTATAGATCTTATATGGATTTGGGGGCCAGCCGCATCACTTCTAGAGTTGTATCTTTAGGGTATTATTTGACTTCTCTGGGTTTCAGTTTCTTTATTTGTTCAAAGAGGAAAACAACACCCACCTGTCTTGGTGGTCCAATTGCTTGAACTAATGAATTTGAAGAATTAATTGAATTGTTTGAGTTAATGGATAAAGAAATTAGCATAGCAATAATTCATTTTGAATATTCAAGTACAGTTGCTTTTTACTATTGTTTCTTTCCCTTTGCAGATCCTAGACATATGCAGGGATTTTACAGTGAGCCCCTGCTGCACTGTGTCCAGCTGAAGAATTTTCTTTAAGACTGATCTCTGGCAAGAGGATTTGCTAGAAGCTGCGGAAAATACAAAGATGTTTACACTGTGGGTCTGTCTTTAAGTAGCTGCCAAACCAGCTGGTAAGAGAGCATATGCAGAGAATGAGGTCTGACAGAAGGAGGTGCATATGGGTGCCTAATGAGTGGCCCAGGTGGCAAGGGCTGCAGGAACTGAGAGGCAAGAAAGGTCACTCACTGTGGGATGGGATTGTTGGAAAAGTTTCTTGCAGAATCAATCTTTTCTTCTTCAGAGTTATGTTTGTGTTGGGCCTTGCAGGAAAGGTAAGAATCTAACTACTGCACATTGTCTTCGTTTCCTTGGCTGCAATTGCTTTCGACTCATCTCTCGACACTCCCCAGACCCTCCCACCACCTCTGAGCAGGAATTTCAAATTAAATACATGCCAAGCTGAGAACATTATCTTTCTTTCTTAAAGGGCCTGGCCTAGAATTTGTCTTTCAATTCCCATCTCTGTACATCTAATGTCCCAAATTATGAACCTTAACATCAATTCTTTTTTTACCCTATGATTTGCAAATAACTGCTCAGAAGATGGGGATACCAAAATTCTAAAACAAGAAAGATGTCTTCTAAACTGTATCTCTTCTCCTTATTGCCACATCCATTCTCTTCGCTCGGGCATTGTTCCTTTGGAGAGACTAGTGTATAGTGTCTAATTATATACTAATTCTTCCAGAAACACTACTTACTACCTGTTTGACCTTAAGTAACTACTTAGTATCTTTCTGCCTTAGTGTCTTTCTCTGAAAAATGGGCAAGCAGTTGTCAAGAAGTTAATGCCATTTGCATAAACACGAATGCAACCACTGATTCTTATACTAAGTGAGGTAGGTCAGAAAGAAAAATACCATATGATATCACTTACATGTGGAATCTAAAAAATGGCACAAATGAATTTATCGACATAACAGAAATAGATCCTGGACATGGAGAACAGACTTGTGGTTGTGGGGTGGGGGTGGAGGGCAGGTGGGGAACAGAGGAGGAGGAAGTGGAGTGGGCGTTTGAGGTCAGTAGATGCAAACCACTACATTTAAAATGGATAAGCAAAGAGGTCCTACTGTACAGAACAGGGAACTACGTCCAATATTTGGAGTAGAATATGGTGGAAGATGGTATGAGGAAAAGAATGTATGTATGACTGTGTCACTATGCTATATAGCAAAAATTGACACAACACTGTAAATCAACTATACTCTCATAAAAATATTAAAAAATAAAAAAGTTACGGTGACACATATGAGTTTAAAATATGAAAAACACTTTTAAGTAATTAATTGTGCAGAAAGCCCTATTGCTACTGATGTTGCTGTCTCTCTCCAGAACTCCGTGCGATTGCCCTGCGCTATGTGTTCTTCAGAGCCGTTTTCTTAGAAGGTATATCGATCATATGATTTTGACTTTGACCACACCTCTGATTATCACTTGAGTGCAAATGAGGTGACAAATCTCACATTCCTGACTTTTTAAGATCTGGACCCAACCACCCTTGTCCTTCAAATACCTGCCCCATCTTCACTTCACTTAAAGCCAAAATAAACAGTGGATCTCTTCCTCTCTTGTTAATGTGTCATATACTTTCTTGGCCCTTTGAAAGAGGTCCTCCCTGGTTCTTCCTCCTTTTTCACCCTACATTCTTTATATACATGGCCATAATTTTTATGTGTCCTAGCACCATGGCTAGTATATATTATGTGCTCACTAAATGTTTACCAGGTAAGTAGGCAAATGAATGAATATATATAATAATAGAATAGTTTCTAGAAGAACCCCACCATAGTAGATTTTTTTTTTTTGTCTTTTTAGGGCCACACCCATGGCATATGGAGGTTCCCAGGCTAGGGGTCCAATCGGAGCTATAGCTGCTGGCCTACGCCACAGCCACAGCAATGCCAGATCTGAGCCACCTCTGAGACCTACAACAAAGCTCATGGCAACGCCAGATCCTTAAGCCTCTGAGCGAGGCCGGGGATCAAACCCGCAACCTCATGGCTCCTAGTCAGATTCATTTTCACTGCACCACGATGGGAATTCCGGATGTTTTCCAATTATTTTAGGCTGCATAAAAGTCCAGTGTCTCACATAAGCTCATGGATTATTTTCATACTCACGAGTGATTTAATTTGTGATGTAAAAAAAAATAACTTGTGATTTTTTTACATTTATTTTCTGAAGAACAGAAATAAGTATATATCCATCTTTCCTGGAATCTGAACAAGTTGGTTTAGATAATGTGTTGTCACCACATTTCATTATAAGTTAAGAAAATTCATATCCTGGTTTCCCAGGAGAATCCTAATTTATGTCTGTTATTCTGTATTAATTTTAAAAGCACCTTCTTTCCCTTTCAAAAATAGTCTGATTTGGGTGATAAATTATAATGTCACCCTAACTATAAAGAATGTTTACTTTTAAGGTTATAGGAATATTAAAGGATTGAATAGTAAAGAGGTTCAAAGGTAATTAACCCTGTCTACAGACAACATCCCAAGAGCATGTCAGCATAATTTATATCATATGCAATATGCAGCTTATCTTTCAAAAATGTTTATTGAGTGTCCTATGTTAACTTCTGTGTTTATATGATGGTCTTATTACTGTCCCCATACACATGCAGCTTGGACCATGACCACATTATATAGACATGGGTTCTGTAAGATTTAAGGACCACAAGTTAAAAATTCAGAATAACTCTTCACCATTTAAGTAAGAGAAATTCAAATGACATTGGCTATGGTGACTTGAATAATGTGCCCTTTCTCCCCACAAGGAAATCCATCTTCTAAGTCCCAGAAGCTGAGTGTGCTTATATGGCAAAACGGACTTTGCAGATGTGATTAAGGTAAGGATGAAGAGACTATGCTGGATTATCTGTGTAGCCTAACCTAACCACAAAGTCCTTAAAAGAGGGAAGTAGGAGGGTCAGAGTCAGAGAGATATAGGATTTAAGTAGAGATTAGGGAGGACAGGAGAGGAGAGGAGAGGAGATGCTACATGGCTTTCAGCATGAAGGAAGGGGCGGTGAGCTAGGGAATGGTGGCAGCCTACCAATGCAAGAATAAACCAGGAAACCAGTTCTTCCCAAGAGCCTCCTCAAGGGACCAACCCTGCCAACACTTTGACTTTACCCTGGTGAAAATGGTTTCAGACTCCTGACCCTAAGAGTTATATGTGAATAAATGTGTGTGTTTTAAGCCACTAAGTTCTTGATAATGCATTATAGCAGCAATGGAAAACCACCATAATGACTATTTGGAATGGAGGAGTTTACATGCAAACATAAGCCAAAATTTCATGGACACCTTGCTTCAAATATGGCTGGATTCAAATAATGTTACCAAAAATCTTTATATCACTTTTCTCCTTTCTCTGGCTGGCACTTCTGACATAGAAGCCTAGAACTTCCATTATAACCACTTACATAACAGTAAGCCTTGTAAAATGTAATGTTTATTTCCTTGTGATATAGACAAAACCTTATAATAATAACTTTAATTCTCCCGATTTGTGTTAGGAGTGCATTTATCACTGTGGAGGAGAAGAATTTGATGTGGTGGTTGTGCGTCCTAGGTCATGTGCTCATCTCTGAATCTGGAGGGAGATGAAGGTCAACCCAATGGAACTGCATGAACCGAAGAGAGGGGGTTACCAGGAACACTGGGGTAGTGCTAGTAGGGGAATGGAGTCTGATGACTGGGAAAACAAAAATCCACACAAGTCACTACTATTAGCCTGTTTACATTCTTGTGTTTGAAGAGCAGATTAATTCATCTAACACTAGAAAATGTCCATGTCTTCTTATGATAAAATGTATTTCTCTCTAACGCAACAGTCTGAAGCAGGTGTTCCTGGTTGGATAGGTTTTGTTTGCTTGGGGGAACATTCTGGAGCATTCTGAATGTGCCTGCACATTCTTACAAATGTAGTCATTAGATTATGAACTTTTTTTTTTTTTGTCTTTTTGCCATTTCTTAGGCCACTCCCATGGCATATGGAGGTTCCCAGGCTAGGGGTCGAATTGGAGCCATAGCCGCCAGCCTACATCAGAGCCACAGCAACTGCGGGATCCGAGCCACATCTGCAAACTACGCCACAGCTCACAGCAACGCTGGATCCTTAACCCACTGAGCAAGACCAGGGATCGAACCCACAACCTCATGGTTCCTAGGCAGATTCGTTAACCACTGAGCTACGAAGAAAACTCCAGATTATGAACATTTAGTAAGCAGTAACTCACTCTAAACAGACACTCTGAAATTTCATTACATACATATTCTTGTTATTGTACAATCACACATTTGTACATGGCCTAGCTCCTGGTTTACAGGTGATTAATCAGAAGCAGGTGTTCTGCAGCCTGAGATGTCATCACAACCTCCTATTGTAGGAACTTGAAGTGTCAAGAAAAAAGTAAGTGAAAAACAAGTGATAACTGGAAGAAAACAGGGAAATGCAAGAAATAGAAGAGAGACTATAAAGAGGGCCTTTATAAAAATTGTATTTCATTAATAATTATTGATTTATTAGCAAACTTTTATTGAGCATCTAATATCCCCTGCCTATGTGTTTTATGGGGATATCATATAGGAGCCTTTGTGAAAAAAATTAAAGACAATGACCACTGAGTGAGAAAAGTGGGGTACAGGTTCTCAGAAGCTGAGAATTTTCTAGAATAAGACTGTGCCAAACTAGAAAACTCAGAGAAAGTTTCCTAGGGAAATGAAATCTGAGCGGGGCTTCAAAGGCTAAATAGAAACTGATAAATATAAATAAGGGGTGAAGATATATTAAAAAAGGGAAAAGCAGGAGCTCCTACTGTGGCACAGTGGAAACAAACCTGACTAGTATCCATGAGAATGCAGTTAGATCCCCGGCCTCGTTCAGTGGGTTAAGGACCTGGCATTGCCATGAGCTGTGGTGTGAGTCATAGATGCAGCTCAGATCCTGCATTGGTGTGGCTGTGGCATAGGCTGGCAGCTGCAGTTCCAATTCGACCCCTAGACTCGGAACTTCCATATGCCTCAGATGCAGCCCTAAAAACCCCCCAAAAAGGGGGGAAAGTTAAAATTCCAAACAAGGAGATCTAAATCACAGAACCTGTGGCAATACAAGCTTAGATTGACTGGGAGGACAAAGAGTGGTAAGAAGAATTAAAAAGAAACAGAATAGCAGGTATAACATTTAAAAAAGAAGAAAATAGTAACTAAAGAATGAGGAAGGAAAACTTGGGGGCGGGGAGAATAGGAGAAGAGTAAGAGAGAGGAAAAAAAGACATATGCAATTCTAGATGTTCACAAGGTGCTGCATTTGAACCCGCGATGCTGGTCTCTGAAAGGCTGGTACTGCAAAGAGTTGAACCCTTGTCACTCTGCTTGTCACTCTGCTCTTCTCTTGGTTTTCCAGATGGGTTGTGGGCAGGGTTTCAAGCTGACTTGTTGGTCATCTCTTGAATCACAGTCCCAAGTATAACAGAAGATATTTTGTAACCCTAAACAAAATAAATCCGTGAAATGAGAGAACTGAAACAGGAATATATAAATTCATTCAGTGAAAGGTGGGAGAGTTTCTATATTATATTCCATTTCCTTTTAAATATCCTACTATGTTTTAAATGATAAAACTCCTGGTTTTATCAGGTTTACATCAGAACATGATGATGTAATTTTCTTCCAGTCCAAAAGTAAATAAATAGGAGAGGGCTGGTTTTAATTATTTAATACATTGGTTACTAATGGATTTAACAAATTAGTAATTATTAGTGAGACTCACCTGTGATCTCAACTGTCAACATTTACACGAGAAAAACAAAACAAAACTGAAGATGTATTTATTGTACATTTTCATAATATCCAAACATTTTAGCATGGTCTCCTTGGTAGTTTTGCACTGGGACAAGTTAGTTAAAATGGAATTTTAGTATGGATTTTTATTATGTCCCCTAGAATTTCCTCCCTATAGGCTCTGTGTTAGGATTATTCATGAAAGAAATCTGAGTAAGATTTGGAAGGCAGATATGAAAGTAACAGTGATATTTGTACTTGGGAAAATGGTGTGGAATCAGCTGCTGTTGCAGTTTGTGTATGTTGTGGCTCATCTTCTGGCTCTGTGAAGAAGGAAAGACTGGCAAATAGTACAAGGAATGTGGGATTATAGCCATGTGGGTGGTTGAAACATGCAGTATAGGAATTCCTTTATTTCCTTATACACTATTTCATTTAAAAAAATCTATATTGAGTACCCACTCAATAAAAGATAATGTGCAAGGTTCTGGTGGGGAGAAGTGGGAGAACACTAAGAGGTCCTTGATAGTCACAAGGTTTACTCTGCAAAAAGAGAAGGAAAAAAAATATGGCCTGGGACCACATTATGTGAGGACAAAGTCTTATGAGATATACAGAACATGAAGTACAAGAATTGTTCAGTGGTTCCTTCTGCAATTAATTTGTATTAAGAACCCCCCTGTATGCCTGTTGCTGTTGATGACACTAAAGGCTGCCAGTCTGTGGATGGCAGGACTGTTGCCTTCAAACTGTAGAGACTGTATGAGGTGATGAAGGAAATCTTTCTAAGCAAAGCTTCTTGAAGTGGTGATATGTGGTTTGAGAAGGGATTTTAAAAGGCAAAATGGGAGAGCACCCCGAAAGAAAGAATGGCTTAAGATGAATATACAGGAGAGGGAAATGTCTGAAACAACTTGAATGCAGAAGATTTTGGAGAGGTTGCAAGGAAAGGAGGTTGAAATAAGGACACAGGGGGCCATCAGGTTCCAGTTTTTGTCTTTAAAGATTTAAAAAGTGAGTTTATTTGAGGTCAGTCTATGTGTTTGATAATTAGATTTGAGAGTCTTAGATCCTCCCTGTGGTTTGATCCTGTTGATGGGTACAGTAAGGTCTCCACTTTCATGCATCCAGACAGGAGAGTGGAAGGAATCCCAAGTTGATTTCAGAACCCTGAAACCAGACTGTCTTCTCCCAGAACAGGAGAGTTTTCTCTGGAGACAATTGTTCAGAATGTAACATTGACTCCATGTGCCCACGGGAACAGACAGAAAGAACAATTTCTGCAATAAGCACAAAGCTTTGCTATTTCCCAAGAAATATGAGGGGGAAAATGTCTTGCTGCAGTTCTTTCCAAAAGAATACAAATCTCTCAATTTTACCAGCCTATAGATGAGCACATGTCTCTGTCATAGAAGGTTATCCCTGACACTTTAAAATTCCCTCATCCAATCACATTTTAATCCAAAAGCTAGTTAATTTTTGGATGATTAATTCTTGGTGGGAAAATACAAAAAATCTAAAATTTAATTTTTTTATGTGAATTCCTGATAATAATCACTAATCTCAGGGGAAAATATCATCTCAAGTAAAAATAGTGTTGTCATAAGGAGTAAAGCTTCGAAATCAAGTTTTTTGTCAAAGAGTTGTATTGAATATTTAATATGAATTTGTTGAAGGAAAATATGAACATGTAAATCAATGAGAAAATGAACATTTAAAAATCCAACACATTCCCTCTACCTAAAAAGAACTACTATAGGTATTTTGGACGAGTCCACACAAAATTCACCCATCTATATGTATATATATATATTTTTTTTACCATTAAAATACTCTTGTGCTCTGCTGTAATGTGTTTATGTTTTAATAGACACTCCTTAGATCTACGGGTTCATAATTTAAACCTTTGAAAGCTGTGGCAGGAGGGATGGCTAAGAGTGACTTCCTCATTTCAATGTATTTGTTCAAGTCTTTCTAGGCCAATGGCATCACAATGTCTTGCCCCAGGTTTGAAAGCACTGTTTGTTTAGGGTTTTCTCTGCTGTGCAGAAACTTTTAAGTTTAATTAAGTCCAATTTGTTTATCTTTGTTTTTATTGTCATTACTTTAGGAGGGGGATCTGAGAAGATATTGCTGTGGTTTATGATGGAGAGTGTTTGGGCTATGTTTTCCTTTAAGAGTTTAATAGCAGCTGGTCTTATATTTAGGTCTTTAATCCGTTTTGAATTATTTTTGTGTATGGTGTTAGGGAGTGTTCTAATTTCATTCTTTTACATGTGGCTATCCAGTTTTCCAGCACCACTTATTGAAGGGGCTGTCTTTTCTCCAATGTATATTCCTGCCCCCTTTGTCATAGATTAGTTGACTGTAGGTACATGGGTTTAATTTTGGGCATTCTATCCTGTTCCATTGATCTACATTACTGTCTTTGTGCCAGTACCATATGGTTGTGATGACTGTAGCTTTGTAGTATAGTCTGAAGAACACAGAATGGGAGAAAATATTTGCAAATGAAGCAACTGACAAGGGATTAATTTCCAAAATTTATAAACACCTTCTGCAGCTCAATACCAAAAAAAAGAACAACCCCATCAAAAAATGGGCAGAGGATTTAAACAGACAATTCTCCAAAGAAGACATACAGATGGCCAAAAAACACATGAAAAGATATTCAACATCACTCAGTATTAGAGAAATGCAAATCAAAGCCACTGTGAGGTACCACCTTACACCAGCCAGAATGGCCATCATCCAAAAGTCTACAAACAATAAGTGCTGGAGAGGGTGTGGATAAAAAGGAATGCTATTACACTGTTGGTGGATATGTAAACTGGTGAAACCACTGTGGAAAACAGTATAGAAACAGAAAACTAAAAATAGAACTACCATTTGATCCAGCAATCCCACTCCTGAGCATCTATCCAGAGAAAACCATGACTGAAAAAGACACATGTACTCCAATGTTCATTGCAGCAGTCTATGCAATAGCCAAGACATGGAAACAACCTAAATGTCCATTGACAGAGAAGTGGATAAAGATGTGGTACATATACACAATGGAATATTACTCAGCCATTTTAATGAAAGAGATAATGGCATTTGCAGCAACATGGATGGATATAGAAATTATCATGCTAAGTGATGGCAGTCAGACAGCGAGACACCAACATCATATGCTATCATTTCCATGTGGAATCTAAGAAAAGGACACAATAAATTTCTTTGCAGAACAGATAATGACTTACAGACTTTGAAAAACTTGTTTTCCAAATGAGACATGTTGAGGGGTGAGGGGATGCCCTGGGGGTTTGGGATGGAAATGCTATAAAATTTGGTTGTGATTATTGTTGTACAACCATAAATGTAATAAAGTTCATTGAGTAATTTAAAAAAAAAAAAAGAAGGCCTGTATGAATGACAATTTCTGATGAGCAGTGGCTTCTAACACTTTTAGGAAAACAGAGGCTCAGACAAACACATGAACAAACTAACAAACAAAAAGAAAGTTCAAGTAGCTTCAAAGAACATTCTCCTGAAGTGGTGGGAGAAACCTGGCCTTCTCCATCACTCTAGATTGTAGTTGAACTCTTCAAGAATTTTCTCTGTCTCTGGAGCCATTAGAGGAAGAACTTCAGCTCCAAAATTTGACTTGAAGGAAAGTTGCTAGAGGGTAATTTTCCATGGCTACACATTAACTTCATGTAGAATAGCTCATGATGAAAAATAACATTTGTTTTTATGGGACTTATCCTACAGCAGCTACCATACGGGGCTAGAGATTTTAATGTCATTTGGGTCTTGCTTTAGATAAGAGTAATAAGTGCATCCTGAAAAGTTGGAAGTGATGTAAATTTTTAAAAATTGAATTACACTTAAGATGTACTCTGATAACTTAATCATTAAGAAAGCCTGCAGTGTATCCCTTGGAAACGCAAAGAATCTTTGGTTATGTGAATAACCATGGTTCTTGAAACCTTTCTGCATTATTTATGCCAGCTCAGATTTTCATATTGAAGGAGGGGAGTCCATGGTTTCTCTCAGGTCAATTTTGCTTATTAATATTTATGAGAGTCTACACTTTCAAAGGTGAGTCTTTGTTTCTTCTTGTGATCACTATGATTTTGTCCTGAAATGTGATTATTTTCAGTTGGCATCATTGTTAATATCACACTAAATATTTCATATACTATATTTATATTGCAGGTTATATCTGGGAAAATGGAGTAAAAATGTAGCTAAATAGAACCCATATTTATCAGAGTTTAAGAGTAATTCAGAAGCACTGTCTATCACAACATAGTAATATGTTACTAACTCTGAGAGGGAGAGAAGATGCTAATACCAATGAAACACATCAAAGATACTAGTGGAGGATTCACAACTAATCATAGAAACCCAGTTACCAATTCATCGACTTTTACATTATTTGCTTCTGGTGGAAACATAGACAAAAAGGAAAAAAGGTTAGCAGAAAAGGATGAGAGAAGGACGTATCTTTTATGAAATTGTCATTTATATGTTATTTAGCAAATAGTCACCACTAGATTTATTTGTGGAACAAACTTCGAAAGAGAGAAAATCATTTTAGTTTTTTTTATTATTTCATTTTATTATTTTAGAAATAATATTTCTTTTATTATTTAGAGATTTTATTTTGCATGCTGCCATATATATCAGATTTCCACTGAAATCAGTCACATTTCTACCAGACAATTATGAAGAATGCAAAGTATCCCTAATAACATGAGACTTCAAGAAATATGGCATGCATCTGTCACTACAGGCTGAACAAAAAAGAAAATACTTTACACCATAGATATTAATACAATAGGAGCAAAAATCATAAGTGAAACAGTGCATTCTTTGGTATAAAGACATATTAAATCCACTTCCCTTATCCCAAGCTACATCAAGAAGAGAAAACCAGCTTCTAGCTGGAAGTTGGTACAGATGTGCCACAGATGTGTCCTTCCTCCTAACCTATATGGTTGCATCATCAGCTGCCAAAGGAAGATAATATCTCATAGCAAAAGCCTTCATTGTAATCATCACAGGATTCAGGCAGTCACCACACAGCACCTGCATCTAGAAAGACTGTGACTGTTCCTAACTAATGTGAAGTAGCATTTAATTCTACATACTTCCCCTTAACAAACTCATAACAGTTACAAATATTCATTCCGTGTTACTAGTATTCAATTGTTTCTGATTTTTTCACCAGACTATAAGCTATGGGAATTTAGGGACCCTGTGCTTTGTTCATCTTTGTGAATCCTATCAATTAGGCTGGCAACTATGAAGGTAGATTCTAAGATAACATTTACTCTGGAAGCTCAGAATAAAGATGGAGGAACAGAGAAAGGCAGAGGGTCCCTGTCAGGTCCTCAGGAAGGACAACTTACTGAACATTTCAGCCTAGGGACCTGACAGAGCTAGACTCAGAAAGAAAACAGTGCCACACTTTTGGGGCCACGTGGTTCCTAGAGTCTAAGATTATTGTAGAATCTGAAGATGGCTTAATTAAAGGCTAATTCCATTTCAAATGTTCAGTTCCATTTCTGACAGATTGTTTTTTTTTCCATTTTCTTTTTTAAAGTTTTTGTTATAGCTGATTTATAATGTTCTCTCAATTTCTGCTCTACAGCAGTGACCCAGCCATATATATATATACACATTATTTTTCTCAGATTATCCTCCATCATCCTCCATCACAAGTGACTAGATATAGTTCTCTGTGCTATACAGAAGGATTTTCATTGATTTTCCACTCCAATTGCAATAGTTTGCATCTACTAACCCTAAATTCCCAGTCCTCCCCCTTGGTAACCACAAGTCTGTTCTCCATGTCCATGAGTTTGTTTCTTTTCTGTAGATAGGTTCATTTGTGCCATACATCAGATTATAGATATAAGTGGTATCATATGGAATTTGTCTTTCTCTTTCTCACTTATTTCACTTAGTATGAAAGTCTCTAGTTCCATCCATGTTGCTGCAAATGGCATTATTTCATTCTATTTTATGGCTGAGTAGTATTCCATTGTATATATATACCATGTCTTCTTAATCCATTCCTCTGTTGAAGGACATTTAGGTTGTTTCCATGTCTTGGCTATTGTGAATAGTGCTCCAATGAACATATGGGTGCATGTGTCTTTTTCAAGGAACGTTTTGTCCAGATATATGCTCAGGAGTGGGATTGCTGGGTCACATGGTAGTTTTATGTATAGTTTTCTAAGGTACCTCCATACTGTGGTACATAGTGGCTGTATCAATTTACATTCCCACAAATAGTGAAGGAGGGTACCCTTTTCTCCACACCCTCTCCAGCATTTGTTATTTGTGGACTTATTAATGATGGCCATTCTGACTGGTGTGAGGTGGTATCTTAATATAGGCTTTTATTTGCATTTCTCTAATAATTAGTGATGTTGAGCATTTTTTCATGTGCCTGTTGGCTGTCTGTATATCTTCTTTGGAGAAATGTATATTCAGGTCTCCTTCCCATTTTTCAGTTGGAGTATTGGTTTTTTTGCTGTTGAGTTGTATAAGTTGTTTGTGTATTTTAGACTTTAAGCCCTCATTGGCTGCATCATTTGAAACTAATTTATTCAATTTTGTAGGTTGTCTTTTCATTTTGTTGTTGTTGTTGTTGTTTATTGTTTTTTTTTTGCTGCACAAAAGCTTGTCAGTTTGACTAGGTTGGTTTATTTTTGTTTTTATGTCTGTTGCCTTGGGGGACTGACCTAAGAAAGCATTTGTATGGTTTATGTCAGGTTCTTATGACAACTCCTTGATGTTTCTGATGCATCAATGCCTAATACATGGATGAACCTCAAATATATGAGCTGTAAACTGTTGTGGACTTAAAAAGCTTTGATTACAGAAAGATAAACCAGGGTAATACAATTTCTGCTTCACTCTTAACCTCAACCAGATGTATCCAAATAAGCGCATCAGAGGTCCTGGAAGATGCTCAGGGTTTCACTACATGGTCTGGCTTCCTAGGGCTCTTGGCACAGAAAAAGCCATTTCAAATTACTTTAGCATATTTTACTAAGATATATTTCCTAAGTTGAAGGGTTGGGACAAAGAGCATAAGATTAATTTCACATGTGCTCATATTGTAAATCATTCTACATGTATCATATGTATATTTATTCTGAGCAAGTTGCTCACTGATATTAAAGAAAGATACCTACATCATATTGTGAAAGAAAAGCACATAGGAAAAAAGGAAAAGTAAAGGGTTCCTCTTGGGGAATATGCAAATGATGAGAATGTAGAGGAGAGAACTTTACATTCAACCTGTACGTGCCTACCTACGCTATTCTGAGTAAAGAGTATAAGAGAAAGAAAAAAGATCATACACCACAAATAAATGGGATTCATCCCAGGTTGACAAGGATGGTTCAACATATGCAAACAATCAACGTTATACACCGCATTAACAAAAGAAAAGTAAAAAACCACATGATCATCTCAATAGATGCAGAAAAAGCATTTCACAAAGTCCAACATCCATTCATGATAAAAACTCTTACCAAAGTGGGTGTAGAGGGAACATTCCTTAACATAATCAAAGATATTATGACAAACCCACAGCAAATATAATACTCAATGGAGAAAAGCTGAAAGCTTTCCCACTAAAATCTGGAGCAAGTCAAGGATGTCCACTCTCACCACTGTTATTCAACATAGTATTGGAAGTCCTATGTTGAAAAAATGTTCAGCATTACTGATTATTAGAAAAATGAAAACCAAAACTACTATGAGGTATCACCTCACACCCGTCAGAATGGCCATCATTAATAAGTCCACAAATAACAAATGCTGGAAAGGGTGTGGAGAAAAGGGTACCCTCCTTCACTATTTGTGGGAATGTAAATTGATACAGCCACTATGTACCACAGTATGGAGGTACCTTAGAAAACTATACATAAAACTACCATGTGACCCAGCAATCCCACTCCTGAGCATATATCTGGACAAAACGTTCCTTGAAAAATACACATGCACCCATATGTTCATTGGAGCACTATTCACAATAGCCAAGACATGGAAACAACCTAAATGTCCTTCAACAGAGGAATGGATTAAGAAGACATGGTATATATATACAATGGAATACTACTCAGCCATAAAATAGAATGAAATAATGCCATTTGCAGCAACATGGATGGAGACTATCATACCAAATGAAGTAAGTTAGAAAGACAAATTCCATATGATATCACTTATATCTGGAACCTAATATACAGCACAAATGAATCTTTCCACAGAAAATAAACTCACGGACTTGGAGAACTGTTGTGGTTGCCAAGTGGGGGGGGAGTGGGATGGACTGGGAATTTGGGTTAATAGATGCAAACTATTGCCTTTGGAATGGATAACCAATGAGATCCTGCTGTGTATCACTGGGAACTATATCTAGTCACTTGTAATGGAGCATGATAATGTGAGAAAAAAGAATGTATACACTTATGTGTGTCTGGATCATCTTGCTGTACAGTAGAAAATTGACAGAACACTAAACCAGCTATAATGGAAAAAAATAAAAATCATTAAAATAAAAAAAAGAAAATGATATGAAAAAATCTCATCAAAGACATTTTTTAATAATCAATAAGTGAATGAAAAGATGTTCAACATGATAAGTCATTAGAAAAATACAATTTAAATCATAGAAATATACTTCCTCACACCTACCAGAGTTGCTAAAATAAAAAGAGATGTGTTTGAGATAATGTGGAGAAACTGGAACCCTATGGTGAAAATGTAAAAGGGTATAGTTACTTTGGTAGCCTCTCAAGCAGTTAAATGTATAAAACTTATCATATTCACCAGTGATCTCCCTCCTAGATATCATTCCCCCCCAAAAAAAACTTATGTTCACACAAAAATTTCTATACAAATTTTCATAACAACATTACTCCAAATAGCCTAAAAGCAGACACAACTCAGATGGCCATCAACTGATGAATGAATAAACAAAGTGTGACATATTTGTAAGGTAGAACATTATTCAGCAATAACAGAGAAAAAAGACTGATGATCGGCTACACAAAAGATTTTTTAAAAATCCAGTATGCTAACTGAATGAAGCCAGATGTAAAAACAGCACTTATTGTGACGATTGTGTTTATATGACATGTCCTGAAAAGGAATACCAACAGAGACAAAATGTGAATGCTGGTTGCCTGGGGATGGAGGTGGCAACTTTTAGTATCTTTGGAGGTAGATGGAAAGGTTCTAAAATTGGTTTGTGGTGAAAGTTGCATAAATGTAAATTTTCTGAAAATCTCTGAATTGCACATTTAAATTGTAAATCAACTACACTTCAATAAAGTTGAAAAAATAAAATTGGAGTGTTCTGTGGTATGCAAATTATACCTAAAAACACATAAGATTAAAGAAAAGTAAAGCTGTTTTATAATCCAACAGTTTGTAAAACCAGAGATGAATTATTTCTCATACCAAACCAAAACGAGCCAAAAACTATGTATTCTAAAAATATTTAAATGTATAATAATGCATGCAAACTACATATTCATATCATTACCCAGATATTTAAAAATACTAAGAATTTTTCACAATATTTTTGATGGTTTTTTTTTTGCTTTGAAAAGTTTAGAGCAATGTTATTCTTGTTCTTCTCCATGAAATTCCATCATATATCATCATTACTATCAGATTTAATAATAATTGCATGTATTAACTTAACAAACCTAAATTAACAAACAGTGCAACCCTTGGAAGAGTTCAGGGACACTTGTGGATACAATCTAACCATTCATCTGACATCTTCATCCAGGATATCTCATCAAAAATTAGAAATATATTGCTTCCTGAGCCAACACATTTCATGGCGCTGTGAATCCTAGAAGAAAACATTCAAGTTTTGGACAAATATCTTTACCTGCATGATCTAGAGCAACACTGTCCACTAGAATTTTCTGTGATAATATAAATGTTTTATAATCCATGCTGACACCAACATAGTGAACACCAACCAACATGTCATTATTAAGAACCTGAAATGTGGTAACTGAGAATGAGGTTCTAATAATTCATTTTACTTAATTCTAATGAATTTAAATAATCACATGTGGCTGATGGCTACCACATTGGACAGCACAGGGCTGGAAACTCATCCAATTTTAATGAATATGGAAAACTGAAGTAATATTTCTTGAAAAATCTACTTCTCTTCTTGTATTTCCCCACTTTGATGAAAGTTATAGTCATTCATCCATTCCAGAAATCTTGCAGTTATCCCACAGTTATTCTCTGTTTGCCATCTATCATCAAACCCTGTAAAGTCTACCTAAAAAATGATTTTTTATTCTTCTCTAGCTTCTATATTTCACTGCTTCTGTCTTTTTCATGCCTCTTTATTTCTTACCTCATCTTGTATCAGTCTGTTTTGTCACTTAATTCACCAGTCTACAACCTCTGTCTCCACATGATTGCCACTGTAAGCTTTCTACAAGGCATATCTGAAAATGCCTCCCAACTCCTGAAATCCCTCAGTGTCTTCCATTGTATTACAGATATAATCTAGAGTTTATATAAGGTTATTCATAACTGAGCCCCTTCTTGCACTTGTTATTCCTCAGCTTTATTCCCTCACATCATTGACACAGGCTGACCCATCATATTACATTACAGACTATCTTCTATGTTATTATAGGCAAGGCAGGACTCACAGACAATAAGAACAGGTGCTCCAGTCCTAGGTTGAATGAGTTTCAATGTTGGAACCAAGACCTAGTTTATCTCAGGTTATACTCCCTTACCTATAAAAGTAAGATGAAAAAGCAATTACCTATTAGAGTTAATGAAGTAATACCCTTAAAGCATATACACTGTGTTTGAGACAAAGTAAGCATTCCAAAATGTTTACTATTGTTATTAATATTCCTGACTTTCCAGTTAAAAGATCCCTACTTATACTTCAAGAGTCAGATACCATATTGTCAGATACCATTTGTAATGGCCTTCTTCCTCCCACCAGATTCTTCCTCCTAAACTATAATTCTATAATTAAACTGGCAGGAACTTTTATGACTTTTAATATATAGAAGATAATTATTAATTTCTTTAATATTCAGCTCCTCTATGAAGCCTGTAAACATATGAGAGTAAGAACTATGCCTCACTCAAGTATGACTCACCTGTGCCAGCATCTAATCAACCATACATAATAAATATGAGCTTCTCATATGAAGTTAGAAAAAGAGCAGTTTTTCAGGGATGAGTATGGGTCTTTCCAAATGTGGTAGCTGTTAGAAGATTGAAATTTCTATTACTGATGGAAGTTAATTACTCAACCAGCTTCCAGATCAATTGTTGAAATGTATCATTTACCAAAACTGCTTTAATTACAATGTAACCCAAGGACCCTGCCTCAAAAAGCTAGGATGCAGCCATACTCACATGAGATTAGGGACAGCTGATTTTATTCCAGGCTCTTCATTTTATTTCAAACCAAGTCTTCATCAGCATCCTAAATGGGGAGAAAAATGCTAACTATGAATTTTCTCTGATACATCTTATTCCTAAGAAGTCAACACATGAGCAAATATGAGAGGCTACTGTCATCAAAGTCAGGATAGAAATACAATTGCCTCACTTTTGTTGAAACTGTTATCATGTCTACCATTTAAAGTGGCTCTAAACTTAGCCTCTCACCAGTTTTTCAACTCTCCTCTTCTACCATGTTTACTAGGCCATAGTTAGGATACTATATTGAAACCTATGACGGTTAGTTTTATGTGTCATCATGTCTGAGCTTTAGTACCCAGTCATTTCATCAGATACAAACCTAGGCACTGCTGTGAAGATATTTTATAGATGTGATTGATAACTTCAATCATTAATTTTAAGTAAAGGAGATTACTCTCAATAGTGTGGGTGGATCTGATCCAAACTGAAAGACTGTACTAGAAAAATAAAAAGTTAGCTAGAGGAAGGAATTCTGCATCAAGACCAACATCAGTTCCTTTCCAAGCCTGTTTGTCCTACAGACCTCAGACCTGCCAGCCCCCAAAATCTTATGAGCTAATTTCTTCAAAATGTCTCTCTTCAGAGATAGACAGGTAGAGATAGATGATAGATAGATAGTTGATAGATAGATAGATAGATAGGCAGTCAGATAGATATAGCCATCTAGTATATTATTTAGTATGTATATTTATAGACAGATAGAAGAGGCCTGTGTATATATGTATCCCACTGTTTCTGTGTCTCTGGATTAACTTGCTTATATACCAAAGCGATGGATTTTTAAAGTATGGTTAGCTTCTAATCTGCCCACCAGGATTTACCAATGCTTTAAGGCTCATTTTTAGAAAACTTGTTTTTGCATCCCAACAACTTTACATCCAACCTTTATGATGATTCACAATCACCTGGTACAACTATTTGAAGACACAAGAAGTGGATAGACTCAGTACATATGCATGATAATTTGTGATTGTGGCTCTAAAGTCTTAGCTCTACCTCACTTTCCATCTTACTCATTCTCTTTAAACCCTTTCCTGAACTATCCTATTTCCAACTACATCTTAATTTCTGAGAACATAGGTGATACAGAATACTTAGCTGTTGCAAAAATGCATCTAATCCTTTCTACTTCTATAAATGGGTACTTTTCCTACTCTTCATGTAACAGTATATCACCAGCAGCAACATATTTTTTGATGGTTGTTTATGCTAAACACAATGAAATACCCAAGTGGGAAATCAAAGTGGCTCTACTTTGTCCTTCATATACATACTAATCAAATAGCTTACTGCATGTGAGTAACAATACACCATTTTATTATAAATAAGAAATGCTTTTAGAAAAGCAAATGCTGTTATAAGGCAATTTCAATAAGTTCTTATTACCTCATAGTTTTACATTTAGGTTTGTGCTTGATGACTTTTTGTATAATGATTTATTATATTGCATTCTTATGTTTATATCCTTGAAGCAATTTTATACAAATTGAGAATCAATAGAATTTAAGGAAAATGTGAATGCAAATTTAACTTTCTGTTGAAATAAAAATAATACCATGTAGAGAGAAGAAACCCAAACACACATATATGCTAGGTTTTCCTCATTTATATTCAAAGAAGACTAACAATTTTCTGAAACATGGGGGTTTTTTTGCTACACATTTTTAATAACTACTGCATATTAAACACTTAGATTTATTCCTTCTCTGTTTATGTAGCTCCAACGTTGATGATTCCTTTGATGCTTTCTTGTACTTATATTTACATATCCCTTTCCAATTTATGGACAAATATGGTTTAAAAGATTTTTTTTCAAAGAAAAAGATAGAACCAAAAGAACACCTAATGTGCCAACAATTAAGTTATACCACACTTACTAATACACAGGCCTCTATTCTGACTATACCCTGATTTTAAAATTGTAATTTTATTAAGAATGGACCTTGGGACTGCAGCACCAAAGATAATATGAGGGAATAGTTTGGTAATGGCTTTGGCTCCAAACACAGTGCTCAGACTCGTGATGAACTAAATCACTAATTTTGATTAATTATGATTACATATCTACCAAATAAGAGCATAGGAGAAGCAAATGTCTGTTGCATGTGACTATTAAGCATGTAGGTGCAGCAGGGGAGGGGTGAGGCTGATAATGCTAGAGGGCTGACAGAAGCAAATTAACAAACTCAGGTTGAAATTTCAACTTAAGTTACATTTTTCAAAAAGACTTAGTGATTCTCAAAGATGAAGTATTCTTCCCCCCATTCTCTTACAACTAAAAGGCTCTGAGAATAGCACACCAATAATCATGAAAAGATTCAAACAAGGTTAAAATAAGAAGGAATACTAGGGTCTCTGGGTTTCCTAACTGCTTCCCAGATAGCAGGACAGGGCACTTCAAAAGTGTTCAGTCCAGAGGTGCCTACAGGCACACACAATGAAATCTTGAAGAAAACCTTTCTCATATCAAAGAAGACAAACAAATGAAGAAGCATACTGTGCTCATGAATTGCAAGACTCAACACAGTAAACATATCGATTCTCCTCAAAATTGATGTCTAGGCTTAATATGATTCCTACAAAAATCTCAGTATGTTATAGTACATATAGACAAGCTAATTTTAAAGTTATATGGACAGACAGAAGTATTATGATTGTTAAAATAATGTTTAAAAATTAAATTGGGAAAATTACCAATATCTAAGTCTGCTGGATGGCTACAATAAGCAGGAGAATCCCATAACAGCAGAGGTATAGATGCATAAATCAATGGAATAGAATAGAGAAGCCACATACAGACCCACACAAATATATCCAACTGGATTTTGATAAAGATACAAAAGCAATTCAATACAAGAAGGATAGTCTCTTCAACAAATCATCCTGGATAGCAATAGACTAAAAATATAACCTAACTTAAAACTCAGAACTGTACAAAAATACCTCCTAATAAATCTCAGATTTAAATGAAATGCTCTAACACTTTTAGAAACCAACACGGGAGAAATACTTCAGAAACTAGGCTAAGGCAAGCATTCTTAAACTCGACATCAAAAACACAATCCATGTAAGGAAAAATTGACACGTGGATAACAACATACATGGGGTAATTATACCCCATCAAAATAAAATCCCTCAAAAAGAAAAATTCTAATTAATTTATGTAGATACTCTGCCCTTGGTGAGTTGGTTATACCTGCTTATTCCTTAGGTGACTTCCTTTGGTGAGGAGGTTAACTTTATAAGAGACAAAAGTAATAAACACCATCTCAGTTAGATAACGAAGATTCAACTCGTGTGGTAAGTCATGTTAGTGGTATTTATTCTTGATGTGTCATAAAAATGGTATGTTATTTATGTGGTTTTCCTCCCTCAAACACACAGACCCAACTTACAAACAAGAGACACATCCCAGTTGAGAGACATTCTTCAAAATACCTGAATAGTATCCCTCAAAAGTGTCAAGACCATCAAAAAAACAGGAAATCCAAGAAACTCTCACAACAAAGGAGAGCTTAAGGAAATATAACTACCGAATATAATGTATCCAGAATGGAATTCTGGAAGAGAAGAAAGGACATAAAGTAAATGGGAAGGACATATGAATAAAGTATAAACTTTAGTTACTAGTAATGCATAAATATTAGTTCATTAGCTGCAGCAAACAAACTATAGTAAAGCAAAGTGTTAATAATCAGAGAAAACTGAATGCAGAGAATATGTACTTTCTTCACATTTTTTTCCTAAGTCCAAAACTGCTTTATAATAAAAAGTTACTATATAACAAAAATGAAATTTTGAGCTGCAAAAAAAAAATCACAGATATACTCACTGCAAATCATACTAAATGTTTAATTGTGCCACATAAATGAATTTACAGATTCACCTGTGTTTACTGGTGTCCCACATCCTCAACACTATATTCATGTAAGTTTAAAAATTAACCCCTTCATCCAATGCAGTGCCAGATTCTACAAATGATTAAACATTCAATCAGTTCCTATCATATTACTAACATAGGCCAGACCCAAATACTGCTTGTGAAGCATGGTTCACTGCTAGATTTTTCCTGCTCCATTTTAATTGTCCCCTAAATTTTTCTCCTATTGTCTTTCTTCCCTTCACTTCAGATTATGTTTATTAAGAGAAGTCCATCCAGTCTCTCTAGAGAGCCCATACATTTGGGGACATAAAAATGGTATCAACATAGATGAATACCCAGGGAAGTAGGAAAGTACTCTGTAATGTCATAGAAGCTGTGTGACTTTTAACACTTTTGCATTTAGAGGAGCCAAAGCTTCTAAGAAAATAGAATTTTACATTATAATCACTTCATTGTTTTCTGCAGAAAGTCACTATGTCTAGAGTTAATAGTACGGTGTTAAATCTAGGGATGGATTTATGGTGCTGTTATGCATATCAAATAAATATATGCTGAACTAAATAATAATTGACTCTTGCCTCTGCTGTTGATAATTCTGGATATATATTCTATGTTTCACTAGCCCATACTGATGGTATCTGCCAGCATCTCAATTTAGTAAAAGAGCCAGGAGCAAAGGCAGAGAAATGTCGATATACCATTGACGAAGAAAGTGTCAAAGCTGGACTAACCTTTACTTAGCCAGATCCCATTTTAATTGAGTAAAATTCAGCCAGCTTGGAATGAAAAAATAAAATAAAAAAAGAAAACATGATTTTCTTATTTCCCTTTTCCTGTTCTAGGGGAAGGAATAAAGAAGTAAACAGAGCCTCCTTTTAATTACAAAGGGCCGCTCTGCCTTCCTGAAGTGGAGACGTGGGAAATTGAAATCCCAGCACAGAGGGCACTGCTTCCTCCTCTGGAATCAGTCATCCTGATTGTGTTTGTGTTTATTGGGTTGCTTTACATGTTCATCATATTTCTGCCCATCCAGCTCATTTTGAGAAAGCTCTGAATTGCATTAAAGACAGGGTTGCATTAAACGTGGGCAGGCAGCTCAGGGCATCAATTGAATAAATATTACATTTTGAAAATAAATTTTTCTCAGATTTTCTTTGGCCTCCTCACCCTTGCCCCTTTGTCCCTGACCCTTGAATTAATTTTACTCATAAACTTGCAGACGCCAACAGAGATCACAGAGCCAATTTGGGAACCTGGCAATCACAAATGATTCCTTTGAGTGTTCTGCTCATGAACCTGTCAAAGGTATTATTATTTTCCTGTGAGTGCACGTTTTACCCAGTCTCTAATAGCACTTCATGTTTTCTAGGCAAAAAAAAAAAAAAAAAAAAAAATTGTGTGCAACATGTGTAGTGATTGAGAGGCTTTGAAATCAAATTTGTCTAAAATACAATTTCTGCTCCATCGTACACCAACTACATATCCTCTCAAAGCTTACTTTTTTTATCTGTAAATTCCAACATACCCCAGACATGGGATTGTATAATAAGTATAACAAGAAATAGCACAATAGGAGTTCTGGTTGTGGTGCAGGGAAAATGAATCTGACTAGCATCCATGAGGATATGGGTTCAATCCCTGGTCTTGCTCAGTAGGTCAGGGATATGGCATTGCTGTGAGCTGTGGTGTAGGTCACAGACATGGCTCCGATCCTGATTTGCTGTGGCTGTGGCATAGGCCAGCAGCTGTAGCTCTGACTCGACCCCTAGCCTGGGAACTTCAATATGCCGTAACTGCAGACCTAGAAAACCAAAAAAAAAAAAAAAAAAAAGGAAAAAGCACAATAACTATACAAGTTGGAATATTTTTAAAAGGGAATCTCTGGGGTAGAATAGACTTTAAGAAGAAACTACTTGCTATTTTATTCCATGGGCACTCAAGACTTGAAATGGGGACATTTGGTTGAACTCCAAAATCTAAGGAGTTTTAACCCAAGTTTCTCATTAACTATTCTTCAGTCACTGTGACTAATGCTAAAACCCATTTTGGAATATTCCTAGCAAGTGTTACTTTAATCATTATTTACACAACCGTGATGATAGAAATTCATCATTTCTTAGAGAAGCCTTGTCTGTACAGAACAGGTTCCTTCATTTTAATTCATGACCAGCACACATAAGTTAAAATTATCTTATAAAGTTGTCCCTCCTATTGACAATCACTCTCCTTTAACTACGGGATAAAAATTCAACAACCTCCATCCAAAAGCAAAGTCTTCCTTATCTGGCATAACTGCTGGCTACTCTTATCTCCCTCTACATCCCAAGATGAACCTCTGAAGCAGCGATGTGGACCTTTCTCAGTCCATCATTCAAGACTCTGAAACTGTAGAGGTTTTTCAGGCTCACAAATTCTTATGCCATTTCTCCTTCTAAGTAATTGGTTTAAAAGATTCCACTTAACTGTTACATCTTTTGATAGTATCTCCCTTAGAATCATTGCCTGTGCTTATCTCTGGATACCTACTTTTTTTTTCATGTGACTCAGAATATGTTGTTAGTTGTCTTTCTGAATACATATTATTATTAGCACAAATGGAGGGTAAGGAAGTCTTCAAGGTAAAATTTCCTCTTTATTTGTGTTTGATCAGTTGTCAAATTAAAAAAAAATAAAAACATGGGGAGTTCCCGTCGTGGCAGAGTGGTTGACGAATCCGACTAGGAACCATGAGGTTGCGGGTTCAGTCCCTGCCCTTGCTCAGTGGGTTAACGATCGGTGTTGCCGTGAGCTGTGGTGTAGGTTGCAGACATGGCTCGGATCCCGCGTTGCTGTGGCTCTGGCGTAGGCCGGCGGCTACAGCTCCGATTCGACCCCTAGCCTGGGAACCTCCATATGCCTCGGAAGCGGCCCAAGAAATGGCAAAAAGACAAAATAAATAAATAAATAAAATAAAAAAAATAAAAACATTGCACTAGAATAATGACCAAATTGAATACTGTATAAATCTTTGTGTAATTAAGACAATCAGTGTTTATTAATGACCTGATTGTGAGAGATCGAAGGTAGAGGCTCAGATCTAGGCACGAGGGCACTTTAGTTTCAATCCATGAATTGCTTAACATAGCAAGTGTTTCTGAGCCTTAGCTTCACATTATCCATAAAATGCAAATAAGACTACTTTTCCTAGTTATGGGAAAAATTGAGCAAGTAAAATTATTGAAGCTGAACTGCACAGGACCTTCTTGGATGATATCCTGTTTGAGCCTAGGAACCTTGGAGCCATTACAGAGTTTATTCTCTTGAGACATTCCACATGGCATCTGAGGGTTTTGAGAAGCCTCTAATCTTGGCAAACACTTATTAAAATAAAGGCAGCCCAGAGACCCTGTAAAAGAACTCCATGAGGAAGCCAATTAGCTTAGGTCCACCCCTGACACTGTCTGCTCAGTAGTTGGTCTAAGACTACTTCCCTATTCCCTTTTCATTTTTACAACCTGTAATTAGATACTGAGACATATAATTTACATGACCACAGGAAGCATTTAACTGCAGCATCAGGGTACCTGGGAGAAAGATATATTCTAAGGAGATTTTATGTTGAGTGATTAGAGCACCTCTGAGCAGAACATCCCAATTGTCTGAGATGTGTTCCTAACCTGAGGATCAAAGAAAGACTGCTTGCATGACAGACCAAACGTCCTGCATCATGGCTGTGTGATCCAGTGGAGAACAGCATGGGCTCCTGAAAGAAGTGTCATTGTCACATCTGGTTTCTAAGATTGACCAGATGCTGGTTTTGGTTCCATAAGAGATATGACCCTCTTCCCATTAGCAAACAGAAGAAGGCAGTTCAGAATTTCATTTCAAACTAAGATAGATTGTACTTTAGTAAAATAGTGAAAGATGGTTTAGTTTGATATCTGTTTCATCATGCATCTCCCTCTCTCTCTCATACACATACACACTCACAGACACGATTCCGTCTCATAATCAACTACCTACTTTCAACTCGTCCATGTATTTGGAAATTTCAATAACTAAGTTACTTCTCCCAAGAGTATATTCCTTGCTATTCATCTTTTCACTTTTATTGAATCCTATTTGCTTAGCACTCAAGCAGGAATGTTGAAAGATACTTAGATCAAACCACAAAAGGCTATTGCCCTTAAGGAATATAAAGGTTAGCAGGAGGAAGGTAAAACCAATATTTATAGCTTTACTTCTGTGTAAGGGACAAAGCAGTTTATACACATTATTTTGCTTAACATCTACCATAAAGTCAGTATTATTGTACCCATTTTTTAAGTAAGGTAACATATTTGAGGAGATAAAATATTTAAAGTTCACAGATATATCAGTGTCAGAGCTCTGATTTGAACCTACCGAATATTTCATTTTAACTGTTTAATTTTTAAATTGTTTAATTTTACTATGACATTGTTTATAGCATTTTAATATAATATTTTAAAACAATATAGCTTAGATAAGAGAGAAATTATCAAAGCAGAAATTATGTAGATGCTGTCTTTGTTTGAAACTGTATCTGTGCCTGGTATGAAACCTAGAATTAAAAAAAATGAATAGATATTTGTTGAGAAAATATGACAGAAGAAGAAATGCTTTGTGGCCAGAAAATACATCAACTGAAATCATGCATTCCAGGGGCCCTAGTTAACCTGGCTCTGAAGAATTCCTCCTTTCAAATGCACAGGGTGTCTCATTTATGCAAGCATCTTCATGCACAAGCTGTTTTGTATATAAATAAAGAAAATTTAAAAACCACATTTGTGGGAGTTCCCATTGTGGTGCAGGGGAAACAAATCTAACCTATCCATGAGACTGTGGGTTTGATCCCTGGCCTCGCTCAGTGGATCGGGGATCTGGCATTGCTGTGAGCTGTGTATAGGTCATGGACACAGCTCAGATCCCATGTTGCTGTGGCTGTGGCGTAGGCCAGCAGCTGTAGCTCTGATTCGCCCCCTAGCCTGGGAACGTTCGTCCATATGCCACTGATGTGTCCCTAAAAAGCAACAACAACAACAACAAAAATGTGAAACACACAAATCATAAGGCTGGGTCAGGCAGAGATAGGAATAAATTAGCTAACCTATAGCTCTGTTTAGGAGACCACCTCAAAGGGCTTTAACAAGGGAAAAGATAGAATAGAAGAGATGGAGGGCATTTTACACACATATGAAAGGACATTCTAAGCAAAAATTATGTAAGTAAGAATGTATAACTTTTCTTTACTTACAAAGAATGTGGATCTGTGTCCCTAGCAATAGATTCTATTCAACACAATCCCTCTATAGCTGTATTCCATCCTATTTCCTTAAATTGGTTTATAATTCAAAGATTCTCATCCTCTTTCCATAGAAGTTGGAGCTCCTTTTATCTGCATTACTTATTTGCAGTTGCCATCACAAGTCTCTTTGTCAGTTAAAGATGTGGATTTAAAAATAAATCAAGCAAATAATGTGAAGCCCTGCAATCTCACAATTCATGAGTCCCTTGCTCATAATCTGTGCCTCCAGCCATTTTTTATTTTGTTCCACCTGTACCTGAATCTCTTCTATGGTCCACGATATATTTGCACATGGTGTGCTCTATCTGCATTATTTTTCTAGTGAATGCAGACCCTCATTCCTGGAAAGTTTCTGTGGTTCCCTGAATTTGGCTTGGTTTAGATGCTCCTCTTTTGTGTCTCCATGGAATCCCATGCACACACCACACGCATGTGTGTGTGTGTATGAATGTGTGTGTTACACATCTCTATTCTGTGTCAGACTCCTACTTGGATAGAATGCTATCATATAGTGGCCCTTGCCTTAGAATCTCTGAGAAAAAATAATTTATTTCTAGTTGATTCTAATAAGATATTCTTGGAATTTATTTTTGGTCTAACATGGGTATATGCCCAACTCTAGAACCAGTAACTATAATCCAATCCACCTGAACCACTTGGGCAGAAAGGAGAAAGTGTGTATGTGGGAAGGGGCATTTATTTTCTTTTATCAAGAAAAGGTGAGAGGCAAACAGAACTAAATAAATTGTTTGTCACCTTGAAAAAATAAGACAATTGGCAACCTTCCTACTCTACCCTAGGACGGACATCGACCTCTCTCGCCAAAGAACTGGACCTCCCTTCCTGCACAGGGAAGTTTTCGGGGTTTTTTGTTTGCTTGCTTTGTCTTTTTTAAATAAGCAAAGAGATTTTTCTAAAATGATAAGGATTTGGAGAAAAAATAAATCCCATATTTCTTTTTTGAGGGTTGGGGAAGTGTCAGAAAAGAACTAGTCTTTACTAAACTAGTAAAGGTTAAATTTTATAAACCTCATTTGTTTATATGTCATTATGTAATTATATAATATATAATTATGTAACGATGTAATTATATAGCATGGTATATACATTCATTACATACTTCGGTGTAAGTCTAATTTCTCTTTTGATAGTTTTTAATAAGTTAGACATTTTATATACATTTAATGACCACTATAACCTGGGTTGTCGCATTGTCAGGTCTCAGTTTCACAGATAAATAAATAGTTTCAGCAATATGGTAAGACATGCCCAGAGTCACCTAGCTGGCTAGAAGCAGTCGTAGGACTTGAACCTGAGTCTGTGGAAGCCCAAAGTCCTTGCTTCCGATACTATAACATGTTGCTTGCTATTTTTGTCTTTACAATTTAGAGTTGCAGCTACAACTCAGTGTTGTTGGTGCTGTCCCTTTGGTACCTTATGCTCTTTTCTGCGACTTTTTAGTTATATGACTTTTTTTTTCGGGAAACATGGTACAGAAATGCTTAGATTTCTGCCAATAGAGCCTTCTTCCCAGAATGTTCATTGTCTTTCAGATGAAACAGAAGAATACTTACAGGAATTAATGAGAGTAATTCTTGCCTTTCCTGAGAATATATGTGTGAAAAACGTGGGTACTGCCAATGATTACTCTGTTGCTAATGACAATGTCTGAATTTGAAGGATTATTTATGTGGCCCACGGCCTACTTACATGAATTACTGAACACGTCCATGTGAGTATTTTAGGTAAAAGACCGAGGATGAACATAGTATGATTTGACCTCACTCATCAAAAAGAGAAATGGTACCTTAAAGTTAGAAAGAAAATAAATCAACTTGAACTACTATTTTGAGATGATTATGTGAGGGAGTAGAGACCAAACTGGCAGAACATCTTTCTGCTCGCTACTAGTGTTCTAATTTTCATTATGAGTTTTGGCCCTTAAAATAAACCATGCAAAAGTGGCCAAAGAAAAATGAGATACATAATGAATTATAAAAATCAGTGAGATTTCTAAAATATTTACCTGCATGGAACTTTTGTTTGATATTATAACAAATACATCAATATAGCATTCAACTACTTCCCTATCATCTCCATACTGGTATTTCATACAATCTTACTGAAAGAGTCCATGATAGGGAATAAACATGGACCTCCAATGTGTTGCCCACTTGCTTGGCTGTTCTCGAAAAGGTAATCTTCTAAATGTAGTCATAAAAGTTAATTGGGACTACAGTTGTTTCTTAATGTGTGTATAAATTCCATTTTCAACTATTTGCCATTGACAATGCCAGTCTCTGCTTAGGAATATTCAGTTACCCAATAGAATCATTGTGCAGATGATATGAGATAGTGCATATGAAATGTTTAGCCAGAATTTGAATGAATTCATACTCTGATATGAAAGAGCAACTTATGAGTTGATGACTATTCCTATCCAATTACCCTGCATCTTTATCTCAATTAATGTTATTAATTGAGATATTATTATTAATATTATTATTAATGCTAATAGCAAAGTAGTTAACCATGCATGCATCTTTATCTCAATTAATGTTATTAATTGAGATATTATTATTAATAATTATTATTAATGCTAATAGCAAAGTAGTTAACCATGCTTTGTAACCATGAGCAATTATTTCACTTCCCAAAGCCTGTTTCCTCACTTATAAAAGCGCCAAGTTCGCAATGCCATTCTGAAGATGAAAAAAAGGAGAATACATATAAAGAATTTAGCGTCTGACACAGCAATGATTAGGTAAATGTTAAGAACTGTTACAAAGATTGAAGATTTGCAAGCATGTCTGAATGCATTTCCCAAAGAATGTCAAGTGCCAGTGTCTCCCTTCCCCTCCCTATGTCCATAGTAGCCATCACTATTTAATCCTAGGACCCTTTCTGAGCCCAGGTCAGATTTAGAATCCTTTTCAATGCATATAATAATTGGGATCAGAGCACATGAGAGGTAACCTATCTGACAGCATGTTCATGGAAAGTCAGCCTGAGGTCATTACTCTGAATCAGAGCTAAGAGAGGGAGTTGAATCAAAGAAGAGGGATAGAGTAAAGGTGGACAAGAAAATAATTTTAAAATGACTACTATTCCTTTGGACATCTTCTAAGGCCTTATCACAAATACAGATGTGTTCAGATTCATAAAGTGCCTTTACCAAATGGAGGACCTCATTTGTGCAAATGGGGAGAGAACAAAGAATAATTCAGAGAACTCAAGCTGATGTGCGGTTAAATTTGCCCTTTCTTAAATTTTGCCCTTTAGACTCTACTGACCACTCTTTTATCTGACATAATAGTCCCTCACATAATGAAGTCATCTACCCTATGTCCTCTCTTCACTGGACTTTCGATCCAAATCATCCCAATCTGAAGCCTTTCTAGAGAACCCTATTCTGCACATTTTAATAATGTCAGTAGCTCCCTCTAAACCTGCTCTATATTTGTAAGGACATGAGGAAAAAGCTGTCCCTTGAAAGGGACACTAATATTGTTCTTCCACTCTCTTCCCCACCCCAGTAATTTCCACAAAAGTTCTTAGACAAGAAACCTATATGGGTATTCTGGGGTTAATCCCAGCAAAGTTACAATAAGGTTGTTACTAGGAGCTTATTTATGCTTTTATAAGTCTTGAGGCTCTTATTTCATTACTGCCTACTCAGAGCATAGATTCTGCTGGGAATGATAAAAGATCATCTTCATTATTAACTCAAAATTACCTCTCTTCCTCCCATTACATCAACCTTTATTAGAGTAAGATACGACCATCAGAAAACCAGAACTTCTCAATAAAGTTTACTTTCATTTCATACGCGATGCCAAGCAAATCACTGCTTGCTTTTGGATTATGCATGGAATGAAGAATGGAAACTAAGCCATTCAACAGATTCATAGCAACATAAATATTGTGATATTCCCTTAATAAAATAATTTGCAGTTTACCTTTAAGGCATTTGCCCAGTTTTATTCTCTCCCCCTCCCTTCCTCTTCCTCTCCCTCCCTTCCTCTCCCTCTCCCTCTCCCGCTCCCTCTCTGTGTCTCTCCCTGTCTCATAGAAATAAGACAAAAGGGAATTAAGAGAAAGGAGAAAGACAGACTGACCAATCAATGAATGGACAGAAGAGATGAGGGGATGCAGATAAAGGAGGCAGTGTCTCTTTTGAAACCAGCAGTTTGTGAAACGAGTAATAAAATAAATCATACTGCAGCTACTGTTAAGTTCAATAAATGATGCTTGGCTATTGAAAAATGCATTTCTTCCCAATATCTACTAAACTTTAATATCTTTAAATAAAATAAAGTGAAACAATACCAGTCTTGGGTACTAAATAATAAATATTCACCTTCTTTTGCATTCTCTTTCACCTGGAGATCTCAAAGTTTGCTTGGCTAGGCTAGACTTTCTCAGGGTCTCATTAATGGAGATAAATCAATATATTTACTGAGTAGGTTACTAAAGTCAAATGAGTTTCTTCTTTGTAAATGTGAGAAAATTAAGAACATTCCTTTTCAATAATTCCCCCTGTCTCTCTGCTAGAGAGTCCCTACCCCGCAATCATTCCTTTTTTCTTTCCATTCTTTCTTACTTTGTTAGCCAATCTTAATTTTGTAACGCGTGACAAAAGGCAATCTTAGTCACACTACTTTAAAATTTAAATAAATAAATAGGAATCTAAAGGATGTTTCTAGAAGCAGATACTTAAAACCATCATTGAGTCTCTCTGCCTATTTACGACCCTTGCTCCTCTGGTGGTATCAAGCTAATTCCCAAGAGCTTCAGCTCTGAATGATCGTTAAAGTCTACAATCCCACATAAGAAAAGTCCATTTCAATCTCCCAAATGAACTCTACATTCCCCCCACACTAACTGACTTAGTTCCAGTCCCATCCTCCTAACATCAGCATGTAAAATATAACGTTCATTGGAAAAGTTATATGTGGTTGGCTTCTTTCCCCACATTAGTGTTCTTTCTTATGCTGTTGTTTTGTATGTAAACCAGCTTATCTCCTGCAGTGTCCCCTAACAGATTTTTGTCTCAGCTTACCCTCATACAACAATCCACATCATTCAACTTTGTGCTTAATAAAATACTACTTTAAGTTACTGATATTTTATGAGTTTTTTCCTTTTTTTCTCCTTTGTTTCTCAACCAGATTTTAAATCTATGATTCAACCACACACAGCTTGTTCATGCAGCACATACTGTTTATAATAACTGGACACTTAAGGATCATAAATATTTTGCAGTTATTGCCTATTCAGCTGTGACAATAATTAAGGTACTATCTAGTATATGTATGCAATTATATGTACCTATATATTAATAAATTCCTGAGGCTAGAACACATACCTGTTTTTTTTTTCTTATCATCCTAAGGCTTATAATGACAGAGATAGGATTAAAGCAAGCATCTAATAGGTGCATATAACTGTCTAATTCTCACCCTGAGTTTTGTCTCTTGCCATTTCTGTCATCATTACCCATCAAGTGCAGAGAATGCCAACATAAATATATCCTTTCACAACTGTAAATTTCCTTCTTTAAGCTGAAAAACATTTGAATATTTTATTACTTACTTTAGAATGCATAACCCAAAGTCATAGAGAAAAGTTTGGAAGCACATTGTATAAACACACAGTAGTTGTAGAACACATGAAAATTCTCTGCAAGGTTTCTTATGAAATCTGCATGTTAGCAAAAACTAGGAGTTTGGGGAGTAAAAAGGGAATAACCAGAAGTCTAAGATGCCAAAGAAATTGAATGTTTTTAATATAATGTTTTTATGAGTCTTTGAAACATTGGCTGCCCTGAAAAATCCAAGGATTAAATTTAATGAAAATAAACTATTTCCTAGCATGGGGACAGATAAGAAATACAATAGCTTCTTTAAACATATAGGTTCTAAATATTCAAAGAGAACATTTTAAATGTTTTAAAAGGGAAGTCGTGGAAGTGGGAACTTTAACACTGAAAATTCTTTGAGTCTATTTTCATTGGGTGGGGGCTATAATGAGTATTGAGAGTATATATTGGGAATGCACATCTGAGGAGGAAAATCCATTCTCCCTAAAAGGTTAATTATTTCATAAAGGGACTCAAGGGTGCCCAGTATTTTAAAACTCCTAAGGTGCCCATATGGGAGCAAATTTAGCAGAAGCATATAAATCATGGGCTTTGAAATAGAAAAACTTGAGTTTCAGACTCGAGTCTAGCACTTCCTAACTGATTGTGGGCAAACTCTTTTTAAGTTTGAGTTTTCTCATCTCTAAAATTGAGATAATAATAGTACCTTTTATATCAAAATAATTGAAGATTAAAATGATTAAACAGATAATATATGTAAAGCATTTGGTACAGCATATGGCACACAGTAAGCCCCTAGTAAATGCTGGCAAGGCATGGTATCAGATATCACACATAAAGTGTGGCCTCAAGGAACCATTTTTAGGGGAAATGCAAATTACACAAATGGTTCTTCAGATCTGGAAAACGTTAGAACTGAATAAAATGTTCAGGAATCTACTAACACATTTCACGAAAAACTATATAGTGGAGAGAAGTTTAAGATAGCAGAGTAAAAGAACCTGGTGCTCACCTGCTCTTGGGAGCACACCAAAATTGCAACTGACTGCTAAACAACAATTGGTTAAAAAAGACTGTAACCCCCCCCAAAAAAAAACTGACATCCAAAATACATAGAAAAGAATCACCTGAGATTGTTGGGGAGGGGGTGTGCACACTCACAATATAATCAAATCCATACCCTGCTAGGTGGGTGACCCATAAACTAGAGAATAATTAATGGCAGAAGTTCTTCCACAGGATTGAGAGTTCTGAGCCCCACATCAGGCTCCCCACCCTGATGTCTGGCATCATCAGGAGGAGAACCCACAGCATTTGGTTTTGAGGGCCAGCAATACTTGAGGGAAGAACCTCCACAGGATTGGGGAAAATGGTGACTACACTCTTGGGAAGTGCAGAAAAAGTTTCACATGCACTGGGGCCCAGGGAAAAATATTGAGCATGGGCCAGACTAACCTGCTGATCTTACAGGGTCTTCTAAGAAAGCAGGGGGCAGCTGGGGCTCACTGTGGGAACAAGGAAACTAGTGGCAGAAATACCAGGGAATATTCATTGGCATCAGCAGATAGGCCATCTACAGACTTCCTGGGCCCAGAGCCACCTCCAGACACCTCTTGACATGGTCCTGCCAACAGGAGGGTAAAGATTCAGCTCCACCCACAAATGGGCAGGCACTAGCCCCTCCCACCAGAAATACTGTATAAGCCTCTAGACTAACCTCACTCACCAGGGGGCAGACATCAAGCAATAAAACTGTGATCAAGTAGCCTGCAGAACTGAGTTTGTAAATGCCAGATCAGAACCTACCATGGGACCAGCCAATTCCTGGCCCCTGGGTGACAATAGCATAGTGTAATGTACTGCTAAGTAACATAGGACATTACCTACACTGGGCCACCTCATTAAGGTTGAGAAACTTAATTAACCTTCAAAAAACATAAAAATACAAAATGAAATTTAGACAAAATGAGACAGCATAGGAATATGTTCCAGATAAAGGAACAAGATAAAACACCAGAAGAACAAATAAGTGAGGTAGAGATAGGGAATATACATGAGAAAAAGTTCAGAGAAATGACTATAAAGATGATCCAAAAACTTGGTAAAAGAATGGATGCACAGTGAGAAGTTATAAGAAATTTTTAACAAAGAGTTAGAAAATATAAAGAACAACCAAGCAGAGTTGAATAATACAATAACTGAAATGAAGAACACACTAGAAGGAATCAATATAAAAATACACCAAGCAGAAGAATTAATAAATGAGCTGGAAGACAGAGTGGTGGAACAAAATAAAGAAAAAAGAATAAAAAGGAATGAGTATATAGAGAGAGAATAAAGAAATGCAATTGATTTCTGTGTGTTAATTTTGTATCCTGCAACATTACCAAATTACCAAATAAGCTCTAACAGTTTTTTTGTAGTGCCTTTAGGATACTCTAGGTTTAGTATAATGTCTTCTGCAAACAGTGACAGTTTTACTTCTTCTTTTCCAATTTAGAATCCTTTTATTTCTTTTTATTCTCTGTTTGCTATGTCTAGGACTTCCAAATCTATGTTGAATAACAGTGGTGAAAGTATACATCTTTGTCTTATTCCTGATCTTAGTGGAAATGCTTTCAGTTTTTCACCATTGAGAATGATGTTAGCCAAAGCTGTTCATATATGGCTTTTATTATGTTGATGTAGATTCCCTCTATGCCCACTTTCTGGAGAGTTTTTATTAGAAATTGGTGTTGGATGTTGTCAAATGCTTTTTCTGTATCTATTGAGATGATCATATGGTTTTCATTTTTCAGTATGTTGATGTGGCATATCACACTGATTGATCTGCAGATATTGAAGAATCCGGCTTCCTTGAGATAAATCCCACTTGATTATTGTGTGTGATCTTTTAAATATATATTTGGAGGTTTTTTGCTAATATTTTATCAATGAAAAATCAGAAAGAGAAATTAGGGAAATCATCTCATTTACCATCACATCAAAAAGAACAAAATACTTACGAGTTAACCTATCTAAATAGACAAAAGACCTGTATTCTGAAAATGATAAGATGCTGATGAAAGAAATCAGAGATGACACAAACAGATGTAAATATATACCAACCTCTTGGGTTGAAAGAATCAATATTGTCAAAATGACTGTACTACCCAAGGAAATCTATAGGTTCAATGAAATCCCTATGAAATAACCAATAATAACCTTCAGAGGACTAGAACAAAATATTTTAAAATTTGTATGAAAACACAAGGAACCCTGAATAGCCAAAGCGATATTGAAAAGAGAAAATGGAACGGAAGGAAACAGGCTCCTTGATTTCAGAATATACTGCAAAGCTACAGTAATCAAAACATTATTGTACTGGCACAAAAACAGAAATAGAGGTCAATGTAATAGGACAGAAAGCCCAGAAATAAATGCAGGCACCTATGGTCAACTAATCTCTGACAAAGGAGGCAAGAATACACAGTGGAGGAAAGATAGTCCCT
This sequence comes from Sus scrofa, assembly GCF_054392235.1. Taxonomy (NCBI): domain Eukaryota; kingdom Metazoa; phylum Chordata; class Mammalia; order Artiodactyla; family Suidae; genus Sus; species Sus scrofa. The sequence continues at coordinate 141,453,002 of NC_139396.1, read as the reverse complement.
TTAATAAGTGGTGCTGAAAAAACTGGACAGCTACCTGTAAAAGAATGAAATTAAAACATTCTCTAACACCATACACAAAAATAAACTACAAATGGATTAAAAACATAAATGTAAGGCCAGATACTATAAAACTCCTAGAGAGGAAAACATAGGCAGAACACTCTTTGACACCCTAGAATAATGACAATAAAGACAAAAATAAACCAATGGGACCTAATTAAACCCAAAAACTTTTGCATGAGAAAAGAAACAATTAAAAAAGAAAATAAAACACACATGATGGGAGAAAATCTTTTCAAATGATGCAACCAACAAGTGTGTAGTCCCCAAATACACAAACAACTCATACAACTCAATGACAAAAAACAAACAACCCAACAGAAAAAAATGGCCAGAAGACCTAAATAGGCATATCTCCAAAGAAGATGCACAGATGGCCAAAAATCACATGAAAAGATGATCAACAAAGCTAATTATAAGAGAAATGCAAATCAAAACTAAAATGAGCTACCACCTAACTCCAGTCAGAATGGTCATCATTAACAAATCAACAAATAACAAATTCTGGAGAGGATGTGGAGAAAAGGGAAGTGTCTTTCACTGTTAGTGGGAATGTACATTAGTACAACCATTGTGGAAAATGGTATGGAAGTTCCTTCAAAAACTAAATATAGAGCTACCCTATGATCAGCAATCCCACTCCTGGGCATATATATGAACAAACACTTCATTCAAAAACATATATTCACCCCTATGTTCATTGCAACAGCATTCACAATAGCCAATACATGGAAACAACCCAGATGTCCATTGACAGATGAATGGATTAAGATGATATAGTATGTATACAAAATGGAATACTACTCAGCCATAAAAAGGACAAAATAATTCCAGTTGCAGCAACATGGATGCAAATAGAGATTCTCATACTAAGTGAAGTAAGTCAGAAAGAGAAAGACAAATACCATATTGTATCACTTATAGGTGGGATCTAAAATATGACACAAATGATCCTGTTTACAAAGTTGAAACAGATCATGACCATGGAGAGCAGACTTGTATTTTCTGGGGTGGAGGTGGGAGAGAAGGGAATGGACAGGGATTTGGGGGTTGGTAGATGAAAACTATTATATGTAGAATGGATGGGTAATGGGGCCCTACTGTACAGTACAGGGAACTGTGTACAGTCTCTTGGGTTAGAACATGATGGAGGATAATATGAAATAAAAAGTGTGTGTGTGTGTGTGCATACATATATACTTAGTCACTTAGCTGTACAGTGGAAATTGAAGGAACATTGTAAATCAACTATGCTTTAATTAAAAGTTAAAAAAAGAAATGAGGATGGTTTAAAGATACCTCTGGGACAATGTTAAATGTGCCAACATTTCCATTTTATGGCTTCCAGAATGAGAAGAGAGAGAGAAAGGGCCTGAGAAGATATTTGATGGGACAATAGCTAAAATGTCCCTAACATGAAAAAGGAAACAGTATCCAAAACCAGAAAGCACAAATATTCCCATACTGGATTAATCTAGGGAAGATGCCGAGATACATTGTACTCAAACTCTAAAAATTAATAATAAAGATAAAATATTAAAAACCATAAGTGAAAAACAAATAATAACATACAAAGGAATCCCTATAGGATTATCAGCTGATTTTTCTGCAAAACACTCAGTCCAGAGAGAATGATGTGATATATTTTAAGTAAGGAAAGAACACTCTACCCAGAAAACAACCAAGAATACTTTACCCAGCAAAGCTCTCATTCATATTTGATGGAAAAATTAAAATCTTTACAGACAAATAAAAGTTGAAAGAATTCAGAACCAGCGAACTAGCTTTACAAACAATGCTAAAGGAACTTATATAGGCAGAGAATAAATGACCACAACTGAAAATTTTTTTTTAAATTATGAAATGGGAAAAGTCACCTGTAAAGGCAAAAATACAATTAAGGTAGGAAATCATCCATGTAAAAATATATTTAAACAACTAATCATGACATGAGGATATTACAAATACAGGATATTTTAAATGGATTAGAAATCAAGAGATCAGAACCTTAAAAAATTATGCATGTATATGTCAATTCAGACAACAGATGGATAGATTAAACAAATCCAAAACAACTAATAAAATGGCAATAAGAAATACATATTGATAATTTCCTTAAATGTAAATGGATTAAAATCTCCAACCAAAAGACTTAGACTAGCTGAATGGATATAAAAACAAGACCCATGTATATACTGTCTACAAGAGACCCAGCACTTGTGATTTAGAGACATATAAAAGACTGAAAATAGGATAGAAAAAGTTATTGCATGCAAATAGAAATCAAAAGAAAGCTGAAGTAGCAATGCTTGTATCAGACAAAAAAGATTTTCACAAAAAGACTGTTACAGGAGACAAGGATACTGTATAATGACAAAAGGGTCATTCCAAAAAGAAGATATACCTATTATAAATATATATGCATCCAACAGAGGAGCACCTAAATGTGTAAGCAAATGTTAAAGAAATAAAAAGAGAAATTGACAAAAACACATAATAGTGAGGGACTTCAACATCCCACTTATATCAATGGACAGATCATCCAAACAGAAAATCAATAAAGAAATACAGGACTTAAATTACATATTAGACCTGATGCAATTAATTGATATTTATAGACTATTCCATTTGAAAATGACAGAATACATATTCTTTTCAAGTGCACATGGAACATTTTCCAGGATAGATCACATGTGGGGCCACAGAGCAAGCCTTGGTAAATTTAGGAAAATTACAATCTTATCAATCATCTTTTCTGGCCATAACGCTATGAGATTAGAAAACAACCACAAGGAAGAAAATTTAAAAAAAAAAAAAGGAGCCTAAACAACATGTTACTAAACAATTGATGGATCACTGAAAAAATCAAAGAGGAAATGAAGAATTACACAGAGACATATGAAATTGAAAACATGATGATTCAAAACCTATGGAATGTAGCAAAAGCAGTTCTAAGAGGGAAGTTTATAGTGATACAAGGTTACCTTAGGCAACAAGAAAATTCTCAAATAAGCAAGCTAAACTTACACCTAAAGCAACTAGAGAAAGAAGAACAAACAAGACCCAAAGTTAGTAAAGAAATCATAAAGCTGAAAGTAGAATTAAATGAAATAGAGACAAAGTAAACAATAGAAAAGATCAAGGAAACTAAAAGGTGAGTCTTTGAAAAGAACAATGTTGAAAAATCTTTAGCCAGACACATCAAGAAAAAAGAGAGAGGAGAGTTCCCATCATGGCTCAGTGGTTAATGAATCTGACTAGGAACCATGAGGTTGTGGGTTCAATCCTTGGCCTTGCTCAGTGGGTTAAGGATCCAGCTGTGAGCTGTGGTGTAGGTCACAGATGAGGCTTGGATCCCATGTTGCTGTGGCTCTGGTATAGGCCAGCAGCTACAGCTCCGATTAGACCCCTAGCCTGGGTCTAATATGCCATGGGTGTGGCCCTAGAAAAAAGAAAGAGAAAAAAAAGAAAAAAAGAAAAAAGAGAGAGGGCTCAAATCAATAAAATTAGAAATGAAAAAGGAACAGTTATAACCAAACTACAGAACTACAAAGGACCATATGAGACTACTATAAGCAACTGTATGCCAATAAAATGGACAATCTAAAAGAAATGGACAAATTCTTAGAAAGGTATAGTCTCACAAGACTAAACCAGAAAAAAATATATATATAAAATATGGACAGACCAATCACGAGTACTGAAATTGAAACTGTGATTTACAAATTTCCAACAAACAAAAGTCTAGGACCAGCTGGCTTCACAGGGGAATTCTATCAAACATTTAGAGAAGAGTTAACACCATTCCCTCTGAAACTATTCCAAAAAAATTGCAGAGGAAGGAACACTTCCAAATTCATTCTATGAAACCACAGTCAACCTATACCAAAGGCAGACAAAGATATCACACATGCATGTGCACTCACACACACAAACACAATTACAGGCCAGTATCACAGATGAACACAGACACAAAAAATCCTCAACAGAATTCTGGCAAGCCAAATCCAACAACAAATTAAAGGGACCACACACCATCATCAGGTAGCATTTATCCCAGGGAAACAAATATTTTTCAATATTCACAAAGCAATCAATATGATATACTACATAAACAAATTTAATGTTAAAAATAATAGGATCATCTCAATAGATACAAAAAAAGCTTTTGATAAAATTCAACATCCATTTATTATAAAAATTCTCAAGAAAGTGGGCACAGAAGAAACATATCTTAACAAAATAAAAGCCATATGTGACAAACCCACAGCTAGTATCACCACTCAACAGTGAAAAGATGAAAGTATTTTCTCTAAGAACAGGAATAAGACAAAGTTGTCCACTTTCACCACTTTTATTCGACATAGCTCTGGAAGTCCTAGTCACAATCAGAAAAAAAAAACAGAAATAAAAGCAATCTAAATTTAAAAAAAAAGAAGTAAAACTATCACTGTAGATGACATGATAATATACATAGAAAATCCTTAAGATGCTAACAGAAAATAGAGTTCATCAATAAATTTGGTAAAGTCACAGGATACAAATTTAATACACAGAAATACACTATACACTAGTTCATTTCTATACACTAACAATAAAAGTTCAAAAGGGAAATTAAGGAAAGAACTCCATTTATTATCACGTTATAAAGAATAAAATAGGAGTTCCTGTTGTGGCTCAGCGGAAATGAATCTGACTAGTAACCACAAGTTTGTGGATTTGATCCCTGGCTTTTCTCAGTGGGTTAAGTATCCAGTGTTGCCGTGAGCTGTGGTGTAGGTCTCAGACTGGGTTTAGATCCTGTGTTGCTGTGGCCTTGGTGTAGGCCGGCAGCTATAGCTCTGATTTGACCCCTGGTCTGGGAACCTCTGTGTGCTGCAGGTGTGGCCATAAAAGGCAAAAAAAAAAAAAAAAAAAAAAAGAAAGAAAGAAAAAGAAAAAAAAGATGGAATTACTTTATAAAAAAAAGAATAAAATATCTAGGAATAAACCTCCCTAAAGGCACAAAAGACCTGTATTCTGAAAACTGTAAGATGCTTTTGAAAGAGTTTAAAAATGACACAAAGAGATGGAAAGATATATTATGTTTTTGAACCAGAAGAATCAATATTGTCAAAATGACTATACCTACCCAAAGTAATCTACAGATTCTGTGTAATCCTTGTCAAAGTCCCAGTGGTATTTTTCACATAACTAGACCAACTTTTTAAAAAGTGTATGGAAACCCAGAGGCCCTGAATAGCCAAAGCAAACTTGAGAAAGAAAAACAGAGTTGGAGGAATCAGGCTCCTTGACGTCAGGCTATACTACAAACCTGCAATAATCAAATCAGAATTATCCTCGCACATATTCAGAAATATAGATCAATGGAATAGGATATAAAGCCCAGACATAAACCCATGAACCTATGGTCAACTACCTATGGCAAAGGAGGCAAGAATATACAATGGAGAAAAGTGTCTTCAATGAGCAGTGCTGCAAAAACTGGACAGCTACATGTAAAAGAATGAAATTAGAACACTAACATCACACACAAAAATGAACCTCAAATGGATTAAATACCTAAATGTAAGACTGGATATCATAAAACTCCTAGGCAGAACACTCTTTACATAAATCACAGTAATACCTTTTAGAATATATCCCCTAGAGTAAAAGAAATAAAAGCAAAATTAACAAATGGGACATAAATAAACTTAAAAGCTTTTGAACAGCAAAGGAAACAATAAACAAAACAAAAAGTCAACCTACAGAATTGGAGAATATAGTTGCAAGTGATAACTACTGACAAGGGATTCATTTCTAAAATATACAAATATACATATGGCTCAATAGCAAAAAACAAACAGACCAATCAAGAAATGGGCACAAGACCTAAATAATACCTTTCTCCAAAAAATACAAACAGATGGTAAATAGGCATATGAGAGGATGTTCAACATCATTAATTATTAGGCAAATCCAAATCCAAACTACAATGAAATATCACCTCACACTGGTTAGAATGGCCATCATCACAAAGTCTACAAAAAATAAATTCTGGAGATGGTTTAGAGAAAAAGGAACGCTTCTACACTGTTGGTGGGAATGTAAAATAGTAGAACCACTATGAAAATGGAAGTTCCACACAAAACTAAAAACAGAAATACCATATTACCCTGTGATCCCACTTTTGGGCATATATTGAAAGAAAACCATAATTTGAAAAAAATACATGCACATCAGTGCTCATTGGAGCACTATTTACAACAGCCAAGACAGGAAAGAAACCTAAATGTCCATTGACAAATGAACGGAAAATTAAGATGTGGTATATTTGTACAGTGGAATATTCGCCATAGAAATGCATGAAATAATGCCATTTCCAGCAACTTGGATGGACCTAAAGATTATACTAAGTGAAGTCAGCCAAAGACAAATATACATCACTTACATGTGGAATCTAAACAGAATGATACAAATGAACTTATATACAAAATAGAAATAGACCTACAGACACAGAAAACAAACTTAGGTTACCAAAGAGGAAAGGGGGTGGAAGGATAAGTATAGTTTGGAGTTTGGGATTAATATATACAAACTACTATTTATAAAATAGATAACCAATGAGGACTTACTGTATAACACCAGAAACTATAATTAATATTTTGTAATAACCTATAAGAGAAACAAAGTTTTTATATACACACATATATAACTGAATCAATTTGCTGTACACCTGAAACTAATGCAGCATTGTCAGGCAAATGCTCTTCAAACAATCAATTAAAAAAGAAATAATCATTTAAAAGTAAAAATAAATAAATATCTTTCACAAGGCTTTAAACAACAAAAAAGGTATATACTGGCGTAGAATCCCAGAAAAACCAATGGTAAAGTGGAAGCACCTAAGTCAAGTATTTTCATTCTTCAGATGTTGAAACTAAGGATCACACTGTTAGCACCAGGGGCTAGATTAGCAGCTGTGATTCTAGTATCCCAGCCCAGTTCTTTGAACTACATCTTACTGAAGAAATAATTCAATAACACTCCCAACTCCTCACAAAACTTCTGAAAGTTCTAACTGTTTGATTAAGCCAGTGACATCCCAGATATAGCCAGTGCTGACAGAAACAGCAGGGAGGAAACAGATCAACCAGAAAAGAATAGGCGATGAGGAGGCCAGTGCCGAGGAGTACCCCCAGTATGTTCTGTCCCCTTGAAGAGCAGTGGGACATTCAGCTGAACACATAAATTCATGATCTAGGGGGCACCTGAGTGTTTTACGCTGACTTAGTTTATCTCTGAATCACAACAAATATTGTACCGAGTATTTTCTATACCAATAGTCATGAACATTTCAGAATATCCCATCCCTCTCCCATCTCCCCCAAAAAGGTGGCTTACTGAGGGATAACTCTTCTTTACAGAGTAATTGCAGCTAATGTATATGAAAAACATGATTGAACAGGGGGGAAAAAACATCACTGTAAAACTACCAGTGCAATAAATCATTCAGAAAAGGACCATAGGATGTTGCTAAAATTTTGCATGAAAGAAATAAGGGAATAGTATAGTCCTGCAGTCTCTGAGATTATTTGCTAATGACAAAGCAGGAAAAGCACCTTTACAAGGAAGAAATCCAGGGTACCACTTTACCTGAAGGATTAATGTGGCACCATCCACGATGGGCCACATGGCATGCCTCCTACTGGGAATCAGGTGGAAGAAGAGAGGATCACCCCTGCAGCACAGCCTTGCCCAGATTTTTGTCTGGATCAAATATTGGGGGGAAATTAGACAAATCAAGGTTGAAGACCATTCTACAAGATACGTGGCCATTATTGTTTAACAATGCCATTGTCATGAATTAAAATAAGTATGGCAAATCTACTGTAGATTAAAGATATTAACAAGGCAGAATAATTAAAGGTAAAAGAAGCATTTCACCTTCTCAAAGCACAGATTTGAAAGTCTTAATCTCTGAGAAAAAGTAAAAAATAAAACATATGCCATATGCAGTTATAGCACTGAGTGGACAATTGAATACCTGATATTTTATCAAAGGCATCTGGGATGGGAAAACAAGGTTTAGCTCAATGTCTCTTACATCTGGCATGATGCTACCTTTTATTTCTTGCATTTCCTCTTGTTCCCTCTCTAGTCAGGCATGACTCTCCTCTTCACCTCCTTCAGCTCTTTGTTCAAAAAGCTTGTTCTGACCATCCTAGTGCATCTGATCTTTATCTCAAGTCCATGTCACCCTTCTCTGCCTGATTCTTCTCTAAATAATTTTTCACCAACATACTATATATTTTACTTATCTACATTGTATATTTTTATCTCCTTACGCCTAGAATGTAAACACTGTGATGACAGGGAATTCTGTCTATTCTCTTCACAAGTTTGGAGCACCTGCTATATTCCGGCATTCTGTTGTGTGCCATATTCCCAGCCTGCCTGGAAGTTCCAGTCCCCTAGTCTGGATAAGTCTTTTCACAGCCCAGAAGGGAATTCTAGAAGAGTAAATGTGACCTCAGCAATTTCTTTGCATGGGATGGCCAGGAGAATTATCATAATCCTCCCCAAAGGGTTATATTCAGGCTTTACAGAAGTTTTCCCTTTCTTCTCCCTAACTAATTATGCTGAATTCTGATATAAAAAGTCAGAAATTAAAGTATAGCCTCATCATTAAAATTCCATTCATATAGAATAATTATTTTTCCAGAAGGACTTGCATAGAGATGATGTATTCTACTTGACATTACACTTAAGGAAAATCTTTCTGGAAGATAGGAAGGGGAAAAAAAAGCCACAAAAATAGATGTTAAAATCTCTTAGGAATCTAATTTCTTGCTGTAGCTATGATGTGATGAGGAATCCCAGTCAATTATCTATGGCCTGGACAAGGCTGACCATCCACCCATATTCCTTTCCTCTTCTGGATATGAAATGTGCCTTATATTTGACATTATACTCCCGACTCATTATTAATACAGCATTCATTTTGAGGTCTTTTCCTACAGGGAAAATCTTGTACTGAGCTAAATGTGTTTTCTTCCCCCATTTGTCCTCATAGAACAGTCACCCTACATTAAAAATGAGGTCTGCAGGCTTAGGACAGAGAAGAATGTCAAGTTAACTGTATCCAACAGCAATCAAAGCCCCCGCTGTGGACTCAGCATTTTAGCACCTTAAATCTCTAACAGTATATCAGAGACAGAATTGTACAGCTCTTATGTCATGAGTTAATGGAGAAGTGTCTGTTCCAGTCAAGGTTTTTGGACAGTATCCCCAGGCACAGCTGGTGAGTGGCAGTGGGGGACACTGAGGGCACCTAAGATCCAAACTAGAAGGATGGCAGAAGTTTCTAGATAGGCTAGTTTCCAAGATGGGATATTCTGCAACTTAGGTAAAAATTAAGAGACTCTGCTAGATGTATTCAACAACTCATCCCTTCCCTCTTTGTTTCAGTAAATCCAGCGTCACTCATTACTTCTTTCCTGTTAGTTCCATGATAAATCGGGCCATCAGAAAGTCATTGCCTGTCCCTCTGTTTATCATAGACTCCCTAGTAAATGATGCAACACAGTGGCAAGATTCTGATGAACTCAATAGGTCTCTCTGCCTGCTTGAATGCAAACACGGTGTTAACAAATATTGAAGAACAGGTCAAACAGCATTAACAAATAGTGGGGTAGCCAGCAGTGTCCCAGGAGTGATGAGCCTGGGGGAAATGGAAAAAGCCCACAGAGAACATTCAGGGGAGTTACCAGTGAACCTTAAAGGAACCCTTCAAACACATTAGAGTTCTGAGGCAAACACCAAAATTAATGAGGTGTTTGTAAAGAGATGTGTCTTTGCCAGGAGAGCAGGGTAAATGAGGTGTGGGCAAAGTGGAAAAACTCTGCATGGGGTTTTGAGGCAAAGGGCTAGAGAGGAGAGAAGTACAATCTCCCAATCTTCTGTTCTGGCAAAGTTTCTGGCAAGTAAAGTAAGACTAAAGCATAGATTGAACTCTTGTTCTTATCTGCCTGGCATTCACCCCTTCCCCATTTTCCTTTTTTAAAATTCATCTGCCATGGTTTTTGTTGTAAGTCATGTTGTTGCCATAGAGAGGTTTGCCCCATCCTGAGGTCCAGGGTTTGGCATGAGATTCAGAAAAAGCCCATCAGAACATCACTTCGGATTGGCTAAAGGACAGACATGTGAACCAAATCCAGATAAACTGAGTCAATGAGACTTATTTCATACACTGTAATTAGAATCATTAAGAAACATAGTATTTATTTCGCCAACTTGAAACTAATAGGATGAAAAACTTGAGGTTTAGGGACTATCATTAAGGGGGAGTGAGCTTTATATGCCAAATAAAACAAAACAGAATGTAAAATAGAAAGACAAAGATAAGTGATTTCAATCCAAGACTTAACTTGAGTCTTTGAATCCAGTCTTTCCCTAAACTTTTTAATTTGATGAGCCAATAGATTTATTTTTGCTGAAACCAGTTTGTGTTAACTTTCTGTCATTGTCGCCTGAGTCCAAACTTGTAACAAGTATCTATGAACATTTTCCCACCCATATCTGAACCCTAAAAAGGATGCATTTTACTCCATCTCTTTCCTTGAAAGTGTGCAGTACTTTTTTTAATGGATGGCGTCCTTTATACTATGAGGTCAGAAAAACTACCCTTTTCCTCTAAGCTGCCTAAAATTGTTTAATTTATTTGCCAGGATATCAACACGCTAAAGTCTTATCATCTTTTCCCAGAATCTCAAAGTGCCTCTGATCTCCAACAACCTCCTCTAAGGATTAAGTTTCCTACCCTTATATTATATTATGATGCCTCAAATTAATGAATTAAATATTTGACCTTCTACTTTCTCTCAACAACTGAGAGTTGTTTCTTCCTCCAAAATAAATGTGATAGCCTGTAGTCTGGAAACTGACCTCTGCTAAATTCAAGTTTCTTAATCTCCAACTTCTACACTCACAGAAGCACTACTTGTCCCTCCAAATTATGGATAAGAACCATTCTCAGTGGAACAAATAACTTACCCTTTCTAACATGCAACACCAGGTAAGAACTTCACATAACAGCAATGGATACCAAGCAGACACTTGTTTATATTTCATGAAAGTGAGAGGCTTCTCCCCTAAAAGAGGACTCAGCTTTCATAGACAGAATTTTAAATAGGTATAATTATAGAGATTTTAAAATAGTATGTTTCCTGTAATAGGAATGTACCATCCTCTGTTTTCGCCTCAAAGAAAAGCTTATGGCACAGCTGCAGGGAAGGTGGTCAGCAAACAGCCTCCAGTTTTTCAGATCCTTTGGCATCTATAAGAGCTGCAGAGAGTCACTGACATGAAGAAACTCCTTTCTCAGGGAAGTGCTCCTCAGATGATCAAGCCAAAGCTTTAACTGCCAAGACATTTTGATCCACTATGGAAAGACTGTGATGAGCAATGTTCTCTCAAAAAGATCCTTGCCAAATGGATTGAGATTTATGGACCTACAATAGAGTTTAATTTATCGCTTTTCTCAGTTTTGCTTTCTTCCTCTTTCATTCACAGGTTTCAATCCCTTAAAAAATATCTTATACCCAAAGTTCATCTCAACATCTGCTTCTGGAAAATACAACCTTCAATGATTGCTCTTTTAATAATTGCTACTTCAATTCATTGCTTGAGGAAACAGGCAATACAGTGAAATTCTGTGGTAGGTTAATCACCACTCTGGCACCAAGGTAATATCACTAGTAGTGGGAAGGACACAAATGGGTCCTGTAACAAAATAAAGGCTTAAAGGTTACAACTTCTACCAGAAGACTGAGTTCATATCTTTAGTACCCAAGTAGTAATCCCAACCAGTTTTACTCATCTGCAGTAAAAAGATGAGGGATCACTCTGAACAAGGAATTTGGCAGGGTAAAAATTTACCTAATTCAGGTACTAAAAGGAGGAGTTTTGTCCACACCCAGGCAAAGAGCTGAATCACCCATGACCCTGCTCACTGTGGATCGTGTTTTCTGGCCCAACTGATCTGAAAAGGTGGCAACAAAACCTGGAAGTAGTGTGACCCAGCAGAGCTTGAGCCAAGGAGAAGGCAAGCAGAGCTGATTATGCTTAAAGACTGTATCAGAAGTGGATCATAGCCAAGGCTGAAGGTATCTACTGGCCCCTCCTAATCAGAGAGCCTGTTAGGGAAATTGAGAGTATCCTGGAATGGCCCCCAGACCCTCCCACTTAGACAAATAACCTGCAACACGGCCCCACCGGCCCTAAAGAGTATCTTTCAGGGAGTTCCCACTGTGGCTCAGCAAGAACCTGACTAGTATCCATGAGGATGTAGGTTTTATCCCTGGCCTTGCTCAGTGGGTTAAGGATCTGGCATTGCTGTGAACTGTGGTGTAGAGTGCAGACTCCACTCAGATCCCAAGGTGCTATGGTTATTGCTATGGCCTGCAGCTCAGATTTGACCCCTTGCCTGGGAACTTTCATATGCTTCACTGTAGCCCTAAAAAGCGGACTTTGGGCCCCATCTGATGAGAAGGGCTGCAACAACTAGAAGCTGTATGGCCCAGCAGTGCTTGAACCAGGTTGTGGGCATGCAGAGCCAATAGTTTGCAGATAAAATGTGATAACCCTGTTCTGCCAGGGAACCTGGCGTAAAGATCAGCTTTAGTTAATGTAACAAAGAGCTTTACAGGCTTTAGAGCTGCTTCTCCTGCTACTCACAGCCCCGCCATCACTGAACACAGCCTTCAGCCTGTCCAACAGGGAATGTAGCCAGAGCACCCTGGAGGCTGCACGGCCCATCCAACAGCTCCATACACAGCAGAATTTGAACAGAGAACATAGCCCATGGCTTCCTTATCTGCAGAACAAAATGGGTAGCCTTACTGACCAAGGAATTCAGTGCATACCTTGTCCCGATTCAGGTCCCCACACAATGAGCTGTATATAGCTCCTGAGTCCTGTTCTGTTGTCCTGCCAGGTCAGAGAAGGTAATTCATCATCCCATATACTCAGTCCTAAGCAGCTTATAAGCCCGACCAGAGAATCCAGGAAAATACAGAGCCTATCATACATTTCACTTGGATAGGGAACCAGGTCAGCTGTCCTATAAAAAGTTCTTAGCCAGTGACATGCCCCCATCCCCATCCAAAGAGATCAGACAGTTGCTCCAACCCAAAACAGACTATAATAGCAGGTCCCATATACTCAAGGATATTACCTGCAGCTGTACTCAGAAACCCAAGGAAGGTGACTGGTAAAGAACCATCTTTGCCAAAGAAAACCTGTAAAGTCTCAAGAGGAGCCTGAATTATCAAATGAACAGGTAAAAATGTAAGGCATCAAGGATTATAAAGAAATGAAAACATGACACCACCAAAGAAAATTAGGAAAGCTCCAAAAACTGACCCCAAAGAAATGGAGGTCTATGAGTTGTCAGACAAATTAAGAATAATCTTAAGAAAGTTTAGTGAACTACCAAAAACCACGGAGTGCTAAAAGAAATTAGGAAAGCATTCTATGAACAAAACAAGATATTTGACAAAGAAATAGCAGCCATAAAAATAATAACAGCAACAACCAGAAATCCTAGAGTTAGTTAATCCGATAACTGAGCTGAAGAATTACATTTCAAAAGTAGGTTCTACCATGCTGAAGAAAGAATGAATGAAGCGATGAAGAATAGGGGATTGGAAATTACCCAATCAAAGCAGTGAAAAAAAAAAAGAGTGAAGAAAGCTGATGGAAATTATGAGAAACAATGAAAAGAAACAGTATTTGTTTTATAGGAACTGATGCAGAGCAGCAGGCAAATGAAATCCAGAGGGACTCTCTGGTTGCCTGCAAGGAAGATTTGATCTCCTGTAGTGAGTGGACAAAGAAAGAAGAGGACCAAGACTGAGACTGAACATCAGTGACATAAAAAACTCAACCAAGGCAGTTTTCATATGCCATACTCTGGGCCTTGGTTAGGGAAATATGGGACCTTGACACATAAGAACGGGGCATATGAGTGGATGATCCCAAAGATCTTGTTCCTTTGAACACTTTGAATCTGTAGAAATGGCATACCAATTCCTTTTAAAAACTATAATTCTTCCTCTTTTAGAAGGCAATGCAGAAATCTCTCTCCCACATGACAACCTGTGTGCCACTCGGGATCCACCCCTACCTCCCCTTCTGGCCACTAGGTCTAAAACTAAAATAAAATGATCAGGACAACAGTCAAAGTCATGGTGAAGTTCAGGACAGGGCCAAGTCACTGCTCCAAGGCTCTGGTACCACTGGACCAGCATCTTTTTACTTGAAGGCAGTCCTGGAAGACCCATGTTCCCCCTGTAACCAGGTTATGCGAGAGAACCCTGCAAAAATAGTTAGGCATGTTGAACCTAGGTCACAGCCTACTCCAGCTGGGGACATTCAAAACCTCACAAAGTGCAAGTTAGAGCAGGCAAGTACTATCATGACCCAAGGGGACTGGCAGATTCAAGGCATGCAAATGTCTAGGACTGAAATGTTAAAGTCATTTGAGAGACCAGCATAATAAGTGGAGGCCTGAACAGGTCAAGGCACAATTGTCCTCATGCATTTTTTATATGATAGGCACCTTTATAGATTTCAGTCAAAATAGGAAGTTTTTACTGTTCTAAACTGACTATAAAAATCCAGTAACAATGTTAAGCTTCTTGAGGCACAAAATTAAATCCTGAATGCCACATGGCTGATATACAACAAGAGTCACTAAACTTGGCAAATCTAGCTTCTGTCCAGCATCCAAACTGCTAATAAATGTGGCGCCTGGTGAATATGGATTCCCCTACTTCTTCATGAGTTTTTAAAAAGCAACCAATTGCAGAATGACAATCCTAGATACAGAATGAATTCTGGTCATTGCTGCCACAGAGATATCAGGGTTGCGACAAGCACACCAAGCCCAGTTCATTCCCCATATTTGAGACAGATCCTGAGGCCATGCCTTGCCTCAGTGCCAAAGATTAGTGTTGGATAAAGAAAGGACAGTTTCACCACAGGAGTTCTGCAATCATTGTCATTGGCAAAGCGTAAGAGAGAAATTATTGGGTACAACTATCAGGAAAATAGAAAGCAAAGGCTTTCATTCATGTCCTTATTCAGTAGCGTCAGCTTAGAAAAAGGATGACAAGGGCGTTAAAGAAAGTAAGTCAATATAAAGAGGCCTCCCTTAGCTGCCTACTGCTATGGGCTACTTATGCTTGATCCCAGGATCCTTATCTGAAGACATCAGAAATACATCTCAGAAATTTTCACCTGAAGAGCAAAAGGGGGAAAAGTGACAAATTTCTCCCATGCTCCCTGGCAAAAGCTAATCCAGTTGTTATGCAGGACATGAAATGAGGCTTGGACAGTTTTCACCCACACAAAGCAAGTCCAAGATTAGAAGGAACATTTTTTCTGCTGTTAGTTGCATAAAATGTGGGGCTAGGAGGGCACAAAATTGTACAGAAAAGGTGAAATAGATTTTTATCCACTTTTAAGGGTTAATCTCCATTATCACAAGTGCTGGCTCTTTCTTCAAAACTCCTTCAAATCTCACTATTTAAGGGAAACATGTATAGCTGTGAATTTCTCAGTAATTACATTCCTCAGACCCAAAGTCTAATAATTTTGTTCCAATTCAAACTGAATCTCTGGGCATAGTATGCCATGCCATTCGAACTTAAGACATGATTACAAGACAAGAAACAATGTCAATGACATAAAATTAATCACAAAGCATGCTCATAAATCAGGGTAAAATAACACTCCCTATAAAAAGGATATTAGCATGATGTATACTTATTCTCCTTTCCTGGAAAAATATGATTCCCACAAGATTTTAAGGAATTATGTAATAATAATAAAGTAGACATGTAATAAATGTTGAGATATGAAGGTAGTCTACAATCGGTTGTAAATTTATACCTTTGTTGTCCATACATATTTTATGAACTTGCAAAGTTTTAGAACTTTTTAATTTAACATAGTATAGTTTTATTTCTTTCAGCTATGGAGGAATAATTTTCTTATCTATTATTAGAATACTTTAATACTTTCATTAATCCATGCATCATAAAGCAGGAAATGATTTTTATACCTATGGTAATCAGTCATTTCACTCGTTCCAGAAACAAAAACAGTTGTTTTCTGCTGACTCCCAAGACAGAATTAAGATCAGTATGTGTATAAGCCATTGCAGTTACATGGAAAGATTTAAAGTTAGAGTTGCTGTTGTTTTCATCACATCTTTGGTGTGATTAAGATTGTTGTTCCACATAGGAAAATGTTTATGGACATGTTAGAAAACTTGACTTTGCAGAAGGGTAAAGAAACCTGATATTGGGAGCCACTAATGCAGTCAGTAGTGCACAATGATTTCCTCATTAAGCACAGAGGGAACCCAAGCAGTTGCTTATTTCACCACTTGTTCCTTAACTCTCAGGCAAAAATTGTCATTTGATGAGTAGCTGGACCATGTTTGAAATTCACAGATTAAGATCGAGAACATTTTAGACCCTGTTAGGTATGAAGCAGTATGCTTTATCTGTTTCCCTACAAAGAACACTTAGACGCTTATACAAAATGGGTCACAGAAAAGGAAGTGGCATTTAAATGCTACAGTAATCAATTTACGAATTCCTAAGTGAAGTGGGCTTCTGTGGAACTTTGCCACTTGAGGTTGTTTACTGGGAATGCTTAAAATAAAAGAGAGACTGTACAATGGAATAAAGGACCTGGAAGGCTGGAAGACTTGCCAGAATTTAAAACAATGAAGTTCTGACGACTAAGCTGTATAGTGAAATGGGAAGTCTGAATGTGTTGTTCCATCCTCAGCTACAACTTTTGGGAAAGTAGGGCATAATTTACTCCAAGGAATGGTATGAGTCATAACACTAAGGACTGAGGGCTGAAGACCTAGAAATGAGAAAAGTGGAGAGAAAATTAAGGGATGTTTGATTATGACATGGATGGAAAATATAGGATACAAATGTCACCCCTACAATTTCCTACACATGGCAGAAATCACTAACTTATCATAAAAGACATTTGCCTTCTGAATATTAATAAATCCAAGAAAACTCTACAGGCCAACACAACCAAAATTTCAAGGACAGTCTTATTTGTCATCTCTGATTATTTACATCCATAATCAGTTATCGCAAATAATCTCAATACAATGTACCCTAATCCACTGGGGCATTTTGAATGGGTAGTAAAGGATTATTACATAAACACCTAGAATTGTTCCTAATTTCCGTTTTTAGAATAGTTCTTGTTTAACCCCCCATTTATCACTTTATTATGTATGTACTTCCTTGAGAATACATCCCCTTCTTTAGTAATAGTATATAGCTGAAATCTTTGTGGTTTATAGTTTATTAAATATTTTCTGGTGCTTATAGCAATGCTATAAGGGAAAATGCCCAGCATAATTTCTTTTCTACTCTAAGGAGTATACATGGGTATGAAAGAAGTTAAGAAACACTTCAGATTCTTATGTTTTGTAACAAGATCAACAAAGATGAAAAGTTAGAATTTCAATCAGAGTAGTTTCTTTTTGTCGATTTTACATATTGGGAAATCTGTCTCAGAGTAATGTTTTTTTAAAGTTATTCTAATACAAGGATTTTGAAAACTATGAGAAAAAATTATTTATAAAGTATCTTTACAAAATAACACCTCTAGATACTGTGGTTAATAGAAAGGTTTTCCTAGCTTTCTGAAGGGTTTCAATCTCCTCTTTAAGAGCTAAAACCACCCAGTCTAATCTATCGGTTCTGCCCCCAATATTACTATTATACCAAAATTCCAAGAGTAGAGCAACCACAAAATTATACTATGATATGCCACGGAAAGGAGGTTAATTCCTGAACCTCCAAGAATTTTTTTTTTGCACTTCAATAAAATTATTTGAACTTTTTAGAACTGTTTTAAGTAGAATGACCATAAATGTTATTACATATCAGGGAATTACCAGGCTTTACTAAATTTATGGGAACAATGCTCAGGTTAACCATCTTCTTGTCCATTCTGTGTCATTAAAATGTGTTATTGGTGGTCACACTATAAGCACATAATCTTAGAAAAGACCTATGGTCAAAATCAACACATTGCCCTCTGTCCTCCTAGACAAAGTTTCTTCTAGAAAAAATGAGCCCAGAATTCTTAGCATAATAAATTAGCTTAAAGTATGTTCCTTAATAGAAGAGCCATAATCCAGAAGGGGAAAATTCAATAAAATATCCTCTTGGTGGTTGTCAGAGATGGGAACTGAAGATGGGGAAAGTGGGTGAAGAGATCCAAAAGCTACAGACTTCCATTTATAATAAATGAGTCATGAGGATGAAATGAAAGGCATGGTGACTGTTGTTAATAATGCCGTGTTGCACATTTGAAGGTTGCTAAGAACATAGATCTTAAAAGTACTCATCAAAAGATAAAAAATCCTCTAACTATGTGAGGTGATAGATGTTAACTGAACTTATTGTGGTGGTCATTTTGCAGTAGAGACAAACATTGACCATTATGTTGTACATCTAAAACTAATATAATATTGGATGTCAATTATTCTGAATTTAAAAAGTAAAACATTGTTAAATGCAGTGGAGGAATGACCACGATACATTGTACAACAGTCTCTCTGTGGTGAAGGACTTAGATCTTTTTGTCACAAAGGAAAGAAGTATAGTGATGAAGATCCATTTCTAGAAATGCTCCTAAGAATTAATTTTGCAAAAATAAAAAATGCTTACTGAGCACCACTTGTATGTGTCCCATTGTGCTTGGCATTTTTCTTACATTATCTCATGAAATTGTCACAACTGTGATGCAATAACTTTTGGGGGACTCAGGTCACTTAAATGAGAATTATTTTTAGACATCACATATTTTGGCTTATTTATTGACTTAATTGTAGCATCTTCTCACATTTTTTAAGATGCAAAATAAATGTACGGTTGGTACAGTGTTAGTGAATGCAAACTATTGCATTTAGAATGGATAAACAAAGAGGTCCTACGTACAGCACACCTAATCTCTTGGGATAGAATGTGGTAGAAAATAACATGAGAAAAGACATGCTATACAGTAGAAACTGGCACAACACTGTAAATCAACTATACTTTAATTAAAAATAGATTTAAAAATTGTTTCAACTAAAAAAAGGACCTGGGTTTAGAGTGGAAGACTATGGGGATTAGGAAGGAAACCAAGAGGTGGATCTAAAGATGTCAAACCCAACTGCGAAAACAAACAAGTGCATTTCAGGCAAGATAACATGAATGTTTTCCTTGAGCATTTCTTGTCTGTATCACTCTGTAATGCTACAGAATACTTAAAGATGTGTAGGTTTGATGTCTATTTGAAAAAAAAAAAAAAAAAAAAACAAAAAAAAACATCATTCTAAGGTAGAGGAGCTTCAGTTTAAGAACAATTCACTTTACAGAAAACCCTGAAGGAATCATGGACTTCTGGCTGATTATCAATTTGTAGTCCAACCAGCAGAATAAGAAGAAAAAATCTAAGATTTTGACATCTTTACTCTTATTTATGTGACTTCTTTGTGCCAAGTATGGTGCTAGGCAATTCAGAGAGAATATCATTTAATTCTCACAACAACATTATGGGATTAATATTGTTATCTTCATTTAATATTGTTATCCCCAGATATGCTGATGCTTGAACTCATAATTTTAGTGCCACACTACACTGCCCAACTGAGAATGTCTATCAAGGTTACTATGCCCTGGACATCTCAGGTGACCTAGGGAGCAAACTAGAGATAAGAAACCAACTATATCTAGTCACTTATAATGGAGCATGATTATGTGAGATAAAAGAATGTATACATGTATGTGTGACTGGTTCACCTTGCTGTACAGCAGAAAATTTGCAGACCACTGTAAACCAGCTATAATGGAAAAAATAAAAATCATTACAAAAATAAATAAATAAATAAAAAGAACCCACATAGGACAATAAATATAAGAAACTATGTTAAAACCCTTGTCCACATACAAAATAAATTTAGAATTATTAAAGTAAATTAAATTACTCTTTCAAAAAGTGAATGATCTGTCTAGAGCACACGATGTGCAAAGAACACCAGTAGTCATTATACAAACATTGAGCTGTCAGTGAATTGATATTGTTCTGGGAATCTGGAGAATGGTTGATGGTTCATTGTTGGAAAGGCAACTTTTGCACAGAACAAAGTAATAACTTCAGAAGCTATACAATATAATGAGTAGCTTTGCAAAAAATACACTTCTCATAATTGGCAATGTTTGAGAAAACACAAGAAGTTGTTAACTCAAGAAATGTTAAAATTGACTCAGAAAAACAACAAAGATAAATTTCTCTGTTCATTGATTTATCTATTTTTTACTCATCAAATTAGGCTTCTAGACAAGGCTGACCTTTAGCAGTGTATACAGAGTCAACAATAATCCTTTGAGGCTACTTCAACTATCATTGAATTAATTGATCACTATCAGTTTCTTTTTTTGTAACTACCTCTCTCTATATTTTTATTTAGCTCATCTTTAAATAAATGTCTCAAATAGAGTAGGTAAAGCAGTGGTGTCTCAAGTGATTCAGCCATGTCTTCCTTCGCTGTGTGTGGCGTATTAGCACTGTAACAATGTAGAAGCATATTTTTCATCACCCCTCACCAGCATTTTATTTTTGCAGAATTTTATTGGAAATTCTGGCACGAAAATTACACAAGTGACTCAGTTAATTACAAAAGAACAATTTCACTTAGCAGAGACTGAGTACAGAACCAGATAGCACCATTTTAACACTCTCCACTAGATTCACCTACCTACCTTTCTCTAAAGAAAACTAACGTTAATGTGCACAGCTGCTTCTTCTCCCGACACTCCCTTTCCCATCTCTCTCCACATTAACATTGTTTTCTGAATTCTCAGTCATAATTTCTGAGGTTGCCAACCATCCAGTTTTAATAATCAGAATTCTGAAATTTGCCCTGAAATTCACCTTCTCTTGTGCTCCTTCCCCCTCAAACATCGCTAATAAATCATCATTAAGTTCTATTGACTGTACCACAAAGAGTCTCCTGAATTCTGGTGCACCTTTTGGGGGATGGTGTCACTCCCTGAAATCAGGCTTCCATGTTCTCTTTTACTTTCACGATAGTCTTCCTTCTGGCATCCTCACTTCTACCCACTTCTTCTTCTAGTCCACCTAAAACCAAAGGATACTTTCCAGACCTGTTTTCCTAAAATAATATCCCTTCAAGCCTATAACTTTAGTCCAAACACTGCACGTGGCATTCAAAGTCAAATGTTGTTTTTCCTCCTCTCTGACTGAACCCTACTTTCTTCCCCATGGGGACTGTGTTCCTACCCAAAGGCTGCTGCCCAGGATATCTATCCATAAACTATTTATCAAAGGTAACACAAGGAGAAGTCTGTACTAACTAGATCTTCTTTCAGGGAAAATAGGACATTCATTGGAAGAAATATTTTGGAAGGCTACTTGGGGTCTGGATTTAATTTAGAATGGATGAGATCCTACTATACAGGACCTTGTGCTATAAAGTAGGGCCAACAGCAGCAATGAGGTCCTGCTATATAGCACAGGGAACTACATCCAATCTCCTGAGATAGACTACGAAGGAAAACAATATAAAAAAAGGAATGTATATATTTGTATGACTGGGTCACTTCTCCGTACAGCAGAAATTGGAACACCATTGTAAATCAGCTGTGCTTTAGTTAACAAACAAAAAGAAAAGTTAAGATTTAATTTTAAGGAGGGTGTGATTGGTTTACTGAAGGACTTATGTTCTGCTGAGAGGGAATTTTGGTATGGAAGTAAATGGCTCAGGAAATTAAGAGACTCAGCATCCCCTAGGAAGCCTTTTTTTTTTTTTTTTTTTTTTTTTTTTTTTTTTTTTTTTTTTTGGCAGCACTCACAGCATGTGGAAATTTCCAAATCAGGGATCAAACCCATGCCACAGCAGCAACAAGGACTCCAGGGAGTTCTTATTCTTGATTGTTACTACAACTAGTGAAAACCCACAACTTTCTAAACTAGTAAATATAAATATGTATCTATAAATGAATACATAAATAAGAACACAAACAAACAATGCCAGCTTAAAGGAGCTCCTAGTTATAAGCCACCCATGCATCTACCTGACTAAGTCTGGCCCTACATCTACTTGCTCTGAAAATCTTGCAGTGTTGTTCCTTTGCCCCATTTGTTTCCTGAATCATGAATGACCATCAACTCTCTTGATCCTCCAATCCCACTGCTAAGAGTAGCCTTATAATCCTCAATGGCTGAACTTAAATAATATAAGCTTTTCCTTATTGTTTTTCTTCTTTTTCCTCCAAATAATTTGCCTCCACTCTATCTCCCAGGAACAAAATGATTATTTTGCCAATATTTTTGTTTTACAAAAAACTTTTTTCCCTAACTATACACAATCCTTAGGATTTTGTCAAGCATTTCTACTAAATAATACTTTCTTCTCCCTAAAAGAAATTCCAGCGTATGCCATTATCTCTACATCACTACCGTCTATGCATGTGTTGTGTTTCTAACTGGTCCCTAAAACCTTTCAGAAACCATGTAATAAAATGTAGAGGTCCCGCTGTATCGATAAGTATTCCATTATTAGAATCTTGGCTCTGCTGATTTTCATCTGTGCAATCTTCAGCCGTTTACTTAAGTTCTCTAACCTGAGTTCTTCACCTACTGACATAATAAAATTTATCTCAAAGATCAAATAATGCACATCAAATACCCTACACATAACAGGACCTCAATATATGTAACTTTCCTAATCTATCTGAATCATGTGTCACATATGCTGTGTGCGTTTAGCACTTAAAGTAATGCTTAGAAGAGCAGAGTTATTGAATAAATAATTAACAGTGTGATGACTGTGGCGTTCTGAGATCACAGCAAGTGCTACACTCTGCATGAAAATCAGGAGCCTCTACACTCTGCTACTGTAATTGCCCACAGAAGGATTTCTTATCACTTATCCTCTAATATGTCCAGTGCATGTCCCAGAAAGAAGTATGCTGACATGCTGCTTTAAATTCGATGTCTTTGCCAAAAATGACAAGTCACAAATCCAAATGAAAATAAAAAATGAAAACTGAAATTTACTTTGTGTGTGCGCGTGACAGAGAAAGAGAGAGAGAAACTGAAAGACTAATAGGAAGACAACTTCTTTATGAAAACATCTCCTTTAAAAAAATATTAACAATACATACTTTTTCTGGCTATACCCATGCCATATGGAAGTTCCCTGTTCTTGGGCCACCAGATCCTTAGCCCACACCTGGACTGGGGATCAAACTAGCAATGTCACAGAGACAAAGCATATCATTAACCCACTGCACCACAGCAGGAAATCTAAAATACATACCTTTTATAAGAACATCCTCCAAAAAAAGACTACCTATACCGTTACCCAGTGAAATTCCTCTATAATGCCAAATGTGTTGTAATTAACCCTAGAGCCCAGAGAGGCAGGTGGTCCATCTTTAATTTTTCCTGTACCATTAGGTCTGCCAAATTAAGTCTTTCTCCAAAACTCAAATCCATATGATATTTATCTAATGGAATGAGCAAAGTCCCTGGCAGAGCTGAAGTCTTAAGGAGTAAAATGCAACAGCGAGTTTAAAAATAACAACATAGCAGTATTGTTTCAGAAAACTGTCCTCAGTTATCACTTCATTTTATTTCCATAAAAAGGATGACATCAAAAACACCAAAAAAAAAAAAAAAAAAAAAAAAAAACGCACTTCAACAGGTGACTCTGTAGATGAGTATAATTAAGAGGGTGAATGTTTCCTTGAAACACTAAATACAAAGTGTATTTGTGCAAAATGCAAAGTGAAGTCTCATCCCCCATCTCTCTCTCTCCCTCTACTGTCTCTCTCTCTCTCATTGTCATACACACACACACACACACACACACACTCACATACATATAAAAACACACACTAAGAGATGAAAGAAATAAGGGAAGGGAGGGAGGGACAGGAGAGAGAGATTACAGAGGAAGGGTGGGACATACTAAGCTGTAGTAAATTGATTATAAACATTTTCTAATTTTCTATGTTTCTCTGTACCTGCAGTGTGACTTTGCATTTCTTTCTGTTAAGTATTAATTAATTGTACCAGGTCTCATACCAGGGTTGACTTTTTTTACTTTCTTTGGAGTGTATTAAGATGGAAGTGACATTGTGTCTATCCTAACATAGGCTGCAAGAAGGATATCATTTAGTAATCACTATATATATAGGTTTCAACAACACAACTCAATGGCTTAAAACAATTAGTAATTTTGACTCCTCAGAAATCTATGTATTAGCTGAGTACTTCTGTTGACTGGGCCATGCCTGACTGATCTTGGCAGAGTAAATTCATCATCCAGAAGGCAAGCCCAGACTTTTCACATGGTAGTAGCAGGTTTTCAAGAGAGCTAGCAGAAGCATGATCAGCCTCTTAATCTCTAGGCTTGGAATTAGAACAATGTCACATTTACTCATTCTGTTTTCCAAGTTAATTCCTAAAGGCAATTTAGATTCAAGAGGTAGAGAAACAGAATTTATTTCTTGATGAAAAGGAGCAGGGAATTCACATTTTAAAGAGTGTGGCTAAGTATAAATAGATACTTGGGACCACACTGATTGATTGATTTTTGTATTTTTAGGACCACACTCACAGCATATGGAAGTTCCCAAGCTAGGGTCAAATCAGAGCTATAGATGCTGGCCTACGCCAGAGACACAGCAATGTGGGGCCTGAGCCGTGTCTGTGACCTACACTACAACTCACAGCAACAGCAGATCTTTAACCCGTTGAGCGAGGCCAGGAGTCAAACTCGATCCCTCATGGATACTCGTCGGGTTTGTTACCACTGAGCCATGATGAGAACTCCTTGGGACCATATTTATAATTAATCTACACACTAGACCCTGAATGCTTCTGCTCACCCTTTTGGAACCCTGCCTCTGCCATGAGAGTCCAAACCAGCCCAATAATGATGAGACATATGACCCATATTCTAATCATCCCAGCCAAATGCCAACCAAATTCTAGGCCTCCAAGTAAGGCCAACTTTGACCAGCCAGGCTCCAGAAGGCCAGTCAGCTCAACAAAGAGGTAGAAAGAAAAGAAGGAGAGTAAGAACCACTCATCTGGATGAGTCCAATTTTCTGACCCAGAGAATAATGAGCTAAAGAAATAGTAGTTATTATAAGTAATCATGTTTGGGGGAGGTTTATTAAGCAATAGTGTCATAGTGTCAATAGGTGACTGGTATTTAAGCTCTCATATGATGACTATGTCAACATCTTAGTCCATCCTAGATCATGGTGCCAACACAGTCAGGTGAAGGCCCTCTTCCACCTCCATGTACCATTCATGGAGGAAGGGACAAGGGAAGTCTCTGAAACCTCTTCTATAAGTACACTAATCCTTTTTGTTTTCCAAAGTTTCTACCTCCTAACACCAACACCTCTGAGGATTAGGATTCAAAACATGAATTTGGGTGGGGGCAGATATGACCACCTAGACCATAGCAGCCTATTTTTATGATTATCCAGGAGAGCACATCAGATTATACAAAGTGAACACAGAACACAATATTAATCCCATGCTTCTGACAGTCTTGCTGATAAGACAAACCCCCAGGCATTAATTATTTTTGCTGCTGCTGTGACTATGTCTGCAGATATTAAAGAGCTATTCTATGACCTTCGAAGATGAGCTGAGCCCTTGGCATCCATTCCTGCTTAAAGCTCTTTTGCACTTATTCGCTGCAAATACTCCACTAAATGTAGCATGTTTGCATATTGAATTCAGCCATCAGATAATGTTTTGCATGATCTGAAGTGACTGCATTTTCATTCATGCATTCATCTATTCAATATATATTATTCCACAACTTTCTGTGGGATCTAACTATATATAAATAGTTGTGAAACTGACAGTACTAATGGCCTGACCCTAGCCAGAACACTAGGGACTTGAACCCATGTGTTGGGATTTGAACTTGGCCTTGAACCCATGTGCTGGGATTTGAACTTGGCCTAAATCCTGATTGGGATTTAAACCCATGGTTTTAAATTATAATCACTCACCCTCTGTCTGGATTCACTGATGCTCAGGTTCTTCATGTCTCTGCGCAGAAAGAATTCAGCGGGAGACAAAGTGACAGGCAAAAAATAGATTTATTAAGCTAGGACTCTTGTGAAAGGTGCAAGTGGGCACGCAAGGAAGCTCTGCCCAAGGATCTGGTGGGCTACACTTTTATCATACAAGGGGGCGTGGGGGCCAGAAAAGACTCCCTCTTCCTTTCTGGGAGTACTGGCTCCGTGGTGTCTGGTAAGGTATGTATTCAAATCAGCAGAAGGGTGGTCCTCAAACTCCTGCCTTCCTCTGACTCTGAATGCTGGCCTCATCCCATCCCCCACCCAATGACCTGAGGCAATTCTTGCACTTCCACTAGTCAAGCAAGCCTGTCTTGTTCTGATGGCTTTTTGAGCAGTTATTAACTTACACTGATTTCCCAATGTCCCCTAAGTTTCCCTCTTTAACTGTGGTCTTTTACTGGGACTTCTACAACTACCTGTGCCTACTCTATCTCTATCAGTTAGAAGACTTCAGATACACAGCAATAAAATATAGACAAGAATTGGGAGTTCCTGCTGTGGCACAGTGGGTTAAGAATACAACAGCATCGTCTCAGGTCACTGCAGAGGCATGGGTTGGATCCCAAGCCTGGTGCAGCAGGTTAAAGGTTTTGGCATTGCCTCAGCTGCAGCATAGATCACATTGAGTGGAAAAGAAAAGAAAAGAAAAGAAAAGAAAAGAAAGGGAAGGGAAGGGAAGGGAAGGAGGAAGAAAGGAAGGGAAAGGGAGGGAGGAAGGGAGGGAGAGAGAGAGAAAGAAAGAGAGAAGGAAGGAAAGACAGAAAGAAAGAAAGAATGGACTTTGAGAGGCTTACAGAACAGAAACAGAGATAGATAAGTAAATAGGCAACTGATATACCATGTGATCAGGGCTGAGATGGATTTAGAGTGGATTTTCTTGGTCTATAATGTGTGGGGCACCTAACCCAGTCTTAGAGAGTGTGGTCAGTGAGGTCCTCTAACAGTTTTTTAAATACGAATCTAAAGACACTGCTTGGGGTGGGGGGTGGGGATTTAGGAACTTGTTAAATGCAGATCACAAGGCCCTGAAATAGACCTAATTTATCTAGATTTCTGAAGGGCAGAGTAACCTACATTTAACAATTATGCTAGGTCATTCATGTGCCCAGTGAAGTCTGAGAACTACTCCTCTAGATTAATTGACATCTACTTGTGGACCTAAAGGTTTCTGATTCAGTTCAAGACTTGTTTCTTCTTCAATGTACATAAAAAGGCAGATGTCAAGTTAAAAATTCAGTTCAGTGGGAGAGATTTCTGAGGGAGCATTGATTCAAGTGTAAATCATTAACAAACTGATTTATTTTAAATGATGTTAACAGCTTACTTGCAACCTACTCCATAACTGTTGAAAACACAGAGGGATATAGAGATTATTGGTTAAGAGTTCAGCCTCTTGGGCCAGATTTCCTGTGCTTAAAATTTAGCTCTGCCACTTAACCATCTGTGTAGCCTGAAGCAAATAGCCTAATCCCTCTGTGCCTCAATTATTTGCAAATGTGAAATAAAGATCACAGTGAGGAGCTCCCGTTGTGGTGCGGCAGAAATGAACCTGACTAGGAACCCCAAGGTTGTGAGTTCCACCCCTGGTCTCGCTCAGTGGGTTAAGGATCTGGCGTTGCTGTGAGCTGTGATGTAGGTCACAGACGAGGCTCAGATCTGATGTTGCTGTGGCTGTGGTATAGGCCAGCAGCTATAGCTCCCATTAGACCCCTAGCCTGGGAACCTCCATATGCCATGGGTGCGGCCCTAAAAAAAAACAAAAAAAGAAAAAAAATCACAGTGAGATTCTTACTTTATAAGCAGTGGTAAGAACAAAATAAATTAATATACATAAAGCTCTTGATATACATATAAGTTAATACAGGTAAAGTACTTGGCACATGAGAGGTATAATAAAAATGTTAGATATTCTCTTTAATCTCAGACTATTAATTCTTTGCTTCTCTATGCCTAACTTAAATTTACTACTCTCTCCTTCCTTGTGCATCATTCTCCTATTTTTTTTTTTTTTTCATGGAACACACATGAATCAGGAAAGGGCTATGAAACAGGTATGCCTGATTTTCATCTGAGACTTGCCTTAAGGGGAGATTTGTTCCCCACAGAAAGATGGTTTCATCTTGGGTCAGCAAGGTCCTTTGAAAAAACAATTTATCCTTCGGGTTATAGAAATCTAGAAATCTGATAATTCATTTTTATCTCTTAAGACCAACAAATCATTCCTCTTCCACTTCAGTAGCACACTCCCTAGTCCTTCCAAATGAAGTTATTGAAAGTAAGGAAATGCTGAAATTACAAAATAATTATGCAGTTGGCATTTACATCCCCTACTTGCTTGAATGTGATGAAACATATTTTCTGGATCTTCATTAGGGAGCTACTTGAAGCCTCTGCTCTTGGAAACATTACTTTATGCATTCTTCTGATAATGTGCCTGTAAGGTGGTTTGGAAAAATTGAATCTCATCACATGCCTACTATTGCACAATTTTGTAAAATTCCAGTGCAATTAAATGAATTTAAAAATAGTACAAATTGAATATTTTAAATGCAAAGAAAATTTTTAAAAAATAGGTCTATTGCTTTAGAAATTAAATATCTTTGATTAATGAGAATTTTTAAAGCATGTTATCAAGTTCCATATCATTAATAAATTATGAGTTCTTTATATATTATAGATAAAAGTACTCTGTCACATATATGTTTTCCAAATATTATCTCCTAGTTTGTGACTTGCTTTTTAATTTCCCGAAGAGCATCTTTGGGAAAGCAAAAGTTTTTAATTTTGATAAAGTCTTACTAATTTTTAATGATTCATACTTCTTGTGTCATACTTCTTGTGCATAAGGATTCTTTTAAACTAAATCACAAATACTTTCTCCTATTTTTTAGAAGTTTATTTTTGTTTTTTGTTTTTTTTTTAATTTTTATTTTTTGTCTTTTTGCCATTTCTTGGGCCTCTCCCTCGGCATATGGAGGTTCCCAGGCTAGGGGTCAAATTGGAGCCGTAGCTGCTGGCCTATGTCAGAGCCACAGCAACGCAGGATCCGAGCTGTGTCTACAACCTACACCACAGCTCATGGCAACGCCGGATCCTTAACCCACTGAGCAAGGGCAGGGACCGAACCCGCAACCTCATGGTTCCTAGTTGGATTCGTTAACCACTGAGCCACAACAGGAACTCCCACAGAAGTTTAATAACTTTAGTTTCTTGTTGTTGTTGTTGTTGTTGTTGTTGTTGTTGTTGTTGCTATTTCTTGGGCCGCCCCTGCGGCATATGGAGGTTCCCAGGCTAGGGGTTGAATCGGAGCCATAGCCACCGGCCTACGGCAGAGCCACAGCAACACAGGATCCGAGCTGCGTCTGCAACCTACACCACAGCTCACGGCAACGCCGGATCGTTAACCCACTGAGCAAGGGCAGGGACCGAACCCGCAACCTCATGGTTCCTAGTCGTATTCGTTAACCACTGCGCCACGACGGGAACTCCAATAACTTTAGTTTCTACATATAGATCTATCATCATTTCAAGTTAAAATGGGCAAAATATTTGAACAGAAGTTTAGCCAAAAAAAAAAAAAAAAAAAATGCAAATGGAAAATTGGCAAAGGATCCGATGCACAGTATTGTTAGTTGTTAGGCAAATCCAAGGAAAACCATATGAGATACTACTGTACCCCTCATAGAATAGCTAAAAATCAAAAGAATAACAATATGAAAGATTGATGAAAATGTGGAGTAAATGGAAATCCTATAAATTGGTGCTGGGAAGGCAAAATAATGCGACCACTTTGGAAAATAGTTTTTGAGTTTCTTCTAAAATTGAACACAAAATTACTGCATGGCCCAGCAATTCTACTCTTAAATAACTATATAATGGAAAAAAATAAACTATGTTCACATAGAGAATTGTACACAAATGTTAATAATAGTACTGGAGAGAACCCACAAGTATTTCCCCTTATGAATGGATAAACAAACTATGAGAGATCCATACAGTAAAAGACTACTCAGCAATGAAATAAATTAACTACTGGTATATAAAATTACATGGATGAATCTCAAAACCTTTGTGCTAAGTGAGAAAAGACAGACACAAAAGACTAAATACTATATGATTTCATTTACATGAACTTCCAGAAAAGGTAAAACAGAAAGCAGAGAAGTAGTTTCCAGAGGCTGGGAGTGGAAGGAAAGCACTGACTGACAAGGTGGTGGAGGAACTCTTTGAAGTGAGGAAAATATTCTTTATCCTCATTGAGGACATAACTGCAACATTGTATTAATTTGTCAAAATGCATTAAAGTGTAAACTTGCTTAAGTTTGTATCTAACTTATAGCTTGATAAGCTGATTTTAAAATGCAGTTAAATTAAAATGTCTTTAAGTTGAAGAACACAGTGATTTAAAAAATAGTATATGTCCTCTCTCCAAAATAAATACAGTTTCTTTTGTGTATATAGATATATTTTATGGTATTTATAGTCTGCTGCAGGGATCACACCAAAGCTTTTAGCTCAATGTAAATAATGGCAGTTTTAATGACCCCTCTTACTGCAACACAAATTGATTAAATCCAAAAGGAAGAACATAGTTATCTAATTTGAATTTTTAACAGTATTTAAAACCATTCACCTCGTCCTCTACTGAAAATTTTATGTAATTTGCAATGGATATGGTAATTCTCTCTGGGGGAGTTTGAAGAACCTGGAATTATTTATTCTTTAATGAAATGTCTGAAGTTCAGTTCAAGTAAAAATCCTCTGGGAAAAATGAGATTTTGTATTAAATTAAAATATTAGAGTATCATGATCTCCATTAAGATAATTATTGTCAGTATTTTCTGTGCTGTTTAAACCACTTACAATCCTTTTGGAAACAAAATAAAAGAAATGAGAGTAAAAACTGGACATTGGGAATTCCCCAAATATATAAAACGTCCTATGGGGCTATAAGCTAACAAGAAATTTTTAATGTAGATTTGGAAATAAAAACTAACAAAACAAAATAATATGACATTCTATACTCAAGCACCTGTAGTCTCTGAGCTGCCTAGACTAGGAAAAGGAGAATTAAAATATTAAAGCATGGCATGGCTCATCACACAACCTGTTGTATTAAATAAAAGTGCTTAGAAAGAGCAAGCTATTGAGAACTGAAAAAGGCAGTATGAGAAACTTACAGTGGCCACTTCCCACTGCCATTTGTGTAACAAAGATGTGAGAAACTTCCTGCAGGATTTCAGAAAGAAGAGAGAGGAACTGCAATAGTCAGAGGCCTTCTTAGGAGACAGCTGTGTCTTTACTGGACTAGCAGAATTCGGGATGAGTTGAAGGGAAAACAGACAGGACTCGACACAAGGCATAAAGAATGGACTGCCTATCCCATTATGGCAGAGAACAGTGAGAGTGAGTTTTGCAACCACTGCCATCAGGCCAACCAATGCCTCCGAATCATCGAGCCAGGAAGAAGGGAATGGAATAAAAATACAAATTGTTTCCAAAGGACGTGATTGGAATTAAAACCAACAAACGAATGAATAAAACTGCCATGGGCCACTGAAAATGGGGGCTGTCAAATAAATAAATAACTTTGCCAGAAAAATTTTCAGAACTTAATGATATTCAAAACAGATTGAAAGCATATGATGAGTGTTGACCAAAGTGAATAAAGTTAATCCAAACCAAGGCATGTCTTTGGAGAATTTCAGAATGCCAGGAATAAATGAAACCACCTACAATCTTTGGACATCTAGGCCAATATGAGAATAGAAGGGAAATAGCATTTTCAGAGGAAATCAAACTGGAATCAATATTTTTCAGAAATGTTTGATACATTTGAAAAAAAAAAAGTCCTATAATGGTAATGGTAGACATATGTTATAATGAGTATATTAAAATTATCCAAGTGACAAGAAAAGAAACATAATCTTAATGTATTATTTGCAGGGAATAACACATACAGAAGGATAATAATATAAATGATGGCATTATTTAAGCGATTTGTTTTCTTAACTCTACAGGAAGTAGGAGAAAAATCAGATCTGAGGATGAATTATTATATGAAAGTGATAGCATTTAATCTTCATCTATATTAACAAAATATTGACATAATATATACAATAGATAAAGAACCTATAGATATAGCATTAATATATGAATGCCAAGATAATTACACATTGATAGCTAAAAACATGTTTCTTTAGGGAATGTAAATGGAGAATTTGAATTGGTGAATCAGGACTCATGATTTTATAAGTATTTGAGTATTTTATTATTAAGATTATAATTAATTTTTATTTAATTTTTTCTAATGAAAGCAATTAGAGATGTTATGGAGTTTATAACATTGGAAATCATTACAAAAAATTAAACAGCTTCCTGTCTAGGACTGGATAAAAGTAACCCTCAAAGTTTCCTTCATTTGGGGTTTTAAATTATCACCAAAATTACTAAACTTGTCAACTAACCTTAGAAATGATGCTACTGGGAAGACTGGATTCCCTGATGGTGCCTGTTGGTATGAAATCTTGGGAGTTTCCCAGGTAAAATACAAAACTGGCCCCAGTACACAGAGGGCAAGAAGAGACTAGAAAGTGACAGAATATTCCTACTAGGCAGGTGGAATTGTAGTAAGGAAGAGAATGTACATACGAGGATTGTCCAGGGTTGCTTCGAGATGAGTGGATCTTCACAAATGCCTGCAAGAATCTTTGAAGTGTACACTGAGGCCTTAACTGGATTCAGTCATTCAGTCAACCCAGATAGTCTCAAACCTTATTACCTTCTAACAGCTGCTAATATTGGAATAGCAGGCAAGAGGAACATTCCAAGGACAGGAGAGTGCAAGGTAATCCCCCAAGTGCCTTAGTCTAGTTCTCAAGTAAACAGGTGGTGACATCCTCAAAAAGAACTCTTCTAACAGTGCCATAATAGGTCAATAAGGAAAATATTTCAGACACACTTCCTACAAGAATATGCCTTTAGGAGTTTCCCTTGTGGATCAGCAGGTTAAGAACCTAACATAGTATCTGTGAGGATGCAGGGTCTATCCCTGGCCTCACTCAGTGGGTTCAGGATCTGGTGTTGTCACAAGCTGTGGTATAGTTCGCAGATGTGGATCAGATCTAGTGTTGCCATCTCTGTGGCTTAGGGCAGTCCCTGTAGCTCTGATTCAACCCCTGGCCCATATGTCACAGGTGTGGCCCAAAAGAAAGAAAGAATGAAAAGAAAGAATGAAAGAAAGAATGAATGAATGAACAAAAGAAAGTAAGAAAGAAGGAAGGGAGGAAGGAAGGAAATAAATCAAATGTGACACACACAAATGCAAAGATATACCATGTTCCTGAACTAGAAGAATCAATATTGTCAAAACAACTATACTATTCAAGGTAATCTACAAATTTAGTGTAATCCCTATCAAATCCCAATGGTATTTTTCACATAACCAGAACAAAACATGTTTAAATATGTATGGATATAAAAAAACACTTTGAATAGCCAAAGAAAACTTGAGAAAGAAAAACAGAGCTGGAGGAATCAGTCTCCCTGACTTCAGGCCACCCTATAAAGCTACAATAATCAAAACAGAATGATGCTGGCACAAATCCAGAAATATAGGTCAATAGGATAGAAAGTCTAGAAATAAACACACACTACTATGGTCAACTAATCTATGACCAGCGAGGCAAGACTATACAACGAAGACAGTGTCTTCACTAAGTGGTGTTGCAAAAATTGGGCAGCTACATGTAAAATAATTAATTTAGAACATTCTGTAATACTACACACAAAAATAAACTCAAAATGGATTAAATGCCTAAATGTAAGACTGTATATTATAAAACTCCTAAAGGAAAACATAGGCAGACAACTCTTTACATAAATCATAGTAAGTTCTTTTTTGAATATATCTCCTAGATTAACAAAAAACGTAAATAAATAAATAAATGGGACCTAAATAAATTGAAAAACTTTTGAACAGCAAAGGCAACCAAAAGCAATACAAAAAGTCAGCTTAGAGAACTGGAGAATATAGTTGAAAATGATGTGACCAACGAGGGATTCATTGCCCCTCCCCCCCCCCAAAAAATATATATATATATCTTTAGGAGTTTCTGTGTGGCTCAGTTGGCTAAGGATCTGGCATCACTGTTGTGGCTCTAGTTATAGCTGTGGTGTGGGATTCCTTGCTCAGGACCTTCTATATGCCCCATGCACAGCCAAAAAAAAAAAAAAAAAAAGAATGCCTTTAGATAAAGTAAGCTTGACACAGTTTGTCTACTGGCTTTTTTCTACTGTATTGCTTGTTAAATACCCAGGTCTACATACACAGTCTCATCTGAAATATGAACTTCATTGCTGTCTTTCAAGAGGATAGACATGTATTAGAATGTTCTTGGAGCAGAGTAGCATGGATGTCTCTGGATTTTTATTCATTTGTTGAATGGGTCAAAGAAATTGTGGCTGCTTCACATGTAGAAGAAAACTCTGGGGGCACAGGTTAGCTGGATTCTAATATCTTCAGGCCTATTCTAATTCAGTGTGTTCTGAAAATCTAGAACTGTGACTGATGGACAGAAGTTACAGTGAAGTTAATAGCAGTTTTTAAAACAAAGATATTTCCTATGATGACAATTATGAGAGAGGTCTGAGTAGTCTCTCCCTGCAGTTATTCAAGGAGATCCCAAAATTCCCAGGGCTTTACCCAGTATATCAGTGGGGCTGTTCTAGCCTCTAAGTGATTTAAATATTCTTGCATCTTCCTCTATTCAATTCTAGAATGTTTGAGCTATAAAGGATTTTTAACCCTGTTCTGTCAGGCTCCTCCATTCTATAGACAATGAAACTAAAGACCAGAGGTATTGAGTGGATTCAAATAAGATCACAGACGAAGATGGGACAGGTAATCAAGTCTCCCTGAATACAGTCTTGCACCATTTTTCTTATTATTGCTGCTTTAACCTGAGTCCAATTTTAAAAAAAAGAACAAAAGGCACTAAGGTGTAAATAACTGTAATAAAATAACAAATATGGAGATAAAAAGCTTGTGACATGAGGCCAGTCCTCCAGTCTTAAAGGAGAGCACAAACTCTGCAATTTATACTTTTCCTCTGACTTCCTTTGAGTGGAAAGTCTACCAGAGTCTAGTTCACTGGTGAGCAAACTTTTTTCTATAAGGGGCCAAATAATATACATTTTAAGCTTTGCAGGCTCCTTAGGCTCTATGCCGCATATTTGTTTGTTTGTTTATTTGTTTGTTTGCAACGCATTAAAATGTGAAAATGAGTTTCAACTTGAAGGCTGCGTAAAAATAGGCCACTGGCCACCTTCAGTCTACAGACCAGTTTCCTGACCACGAGCTGAGGCAACTAGTAAGAGGGAGGAAAGCAATGTCTTTTGAGAGGCAGAAGGCTCTGGTAAGTAAGCTTCACAGGACACTGTAGATAGATGATACCACTGTTAGAAAATAATTTAAGGATATCTAGGCTATTAAAAAGATATTTCAAATCTGTTAGAAAAGGGAAAAAAAAATTAGTTACAGCCAGAGAAGAAAATTGGTTACAGGCGACCATAAGCCAACCTGGACCATGTGTGATCACTGAGACGTGATGTGTTTTATTCAAGCTAACATTGTTAGTGGCTTGATGTGATATTCATTAATGCCAGAACATAGTGAGTATAAAGTAATTACAATTAAACCTAACAATGAACTTCATAGGCAAAAAGGAGATGAAGGAAATAAGATGCATAATATAGTAATGAAAATATTGTTTACTGAATCATTAATCAAAAACACACAAAAAATAATGAGAATCTTTTAAAATTTCCACAGTGTCATAGGAAGAAGGAAAAGACTCCAATATGCAGTCATTAGGTAGGCAATTTTCCCTTTAGTGCACAGTGTAAAAACAGCGCAAAAACAAGCAAATAGAAATTAAAATCACACCTGTCCTGCTCAAATATCCTTGCAATGTTCCTGAATACAGAACTTCCTGTGGGCATAGTCTAGAGATAGTTGACAGGTAGAAACCTAGAGAAATACAGAAACAGATTTATACCATGTGCTCTATAATTTCACATATATTAATTAATCATCACAAATAAAATTACACAGTAGGTATTATATTCTCTATTTTAGAGGTGGAAAGCTCACCAAAGTTAGATCATTGTTCAAGATCTTATAGGCAGAAAGGATTGGGGGTCAGGATTTGAATATTGGTTACTCAGATGCCAAAGCTTTTGTTCTTTCACCATCTCTGGCTGCTTCACTTATAGCCACCTTCCATCTCTGGTAACTTCAAGAAATTTCCAGGTTCTAAATTCTCTAAAGCAAATCCAAAGATTGCTTATTTCTTTAATATTCAAGGCAACTCTAGGGAGTTCCTGTCATGGCTCAGTGGAAACGAATCAGACTAGCATCTATGAGAACACACATTCTATCCCTGGCCTCACTCAGTAGATTAAGGATCCGGCATTGCCAAGAGCTGTAGTGTAGGTTGCATTCGTGGCTTGAATCAGGCAGGGTTGTGGCTGTGGCTGTGGCTGTGGCTGGTGGCTACAGCTTTGATTCAATCCCTAGTCTGGGAACTTCCATATGCCATGGGTGTGGCCCTAAAAAGACAAAAAAAAAAAAAGATTCAAGTTAATTCTAATGAAGAGTCACAAACAGAGCCCTCCAACACACTGCCTCCTGGTAGGTAGATGAAGACTTGAAGAAGGGAGATGCTTGGCAGAAGGGCTGGAGACATGGTGTTGGAAAGAAGAGTGATAATGGGAGAGGACGTGGATGGGCAAAAGGAACAGCTGACTTTGCCGTACCTTGATTTACTGATTCAGCTTGAATGTCATCTCCAGATCTAGGTGCTCCTGCTCTTAACCACTGACTCTGACTACTAATACTGCTAAAATAACAACCTTTTCAAAAACAATGTTTTAACTAACAGATTTTAGCTATTAAAATCTTCACAGAGTTATCCCATGATCTTTGTAGAGTTTGTACTATCTCTCATGGATTTTAATTTTGTCTTAAAATAGCAGAATTATTTCCCCTTTGTCTCAGATATAAGAAAAGTCTAAAGCACCAAAGAGTCAAACAAGGGAGGGAAACAATACACTTTTTGCTTTCTCAGGACCAGCCCATTCCTATTAATGTTTAAATATAAGACCCAAGAATGGAAGTAATAAGAATCCATTTTCCATCCAGGTCGGATACACCAGCAGGGAACACAGAAAGAGACACTGGAATGAGGTGGAGGCATATAGTGAAAGAGAACAGAGAACAGAATTTTAAAAGTAGCAAGGACAACAGGAGTATGTTTCAGTCAAGTAGGCTGAATTCTCACCTCCAACTATAGGACAAGCATGGCTCGTATCTATAAGGTTCCTGCAGCTTCAACGTTGAGAAAGATCTTTATCAGGAAGACAAGCTAATGCATGGGAGCAAATTCCCCTCCTTGCATAACCCAGGCCTTTGAATTAACCTCAGTGCATTGAAAAAGTATGTATATGTATGCTTCC
The DNA here is from genome assembly GCF_054392235.1 of Sus scrofa. Classification (NCBI taxonomy): domain Eukaryota; kingdom Metazoa; phylum Chordata; class Mammalia; order Artiodactyla; family Suidae; genus Sus; species Sus scrofa. The sequence goes on along the minus strand of NC_139396.1, from coordinate 141,415,203 downwards.
TGACCACGCTGACCACATATAACTTAGGAACGTGTTCCTGAAAATTACAGAGGATACAGAGAGAAGAGAATCTACCAGATAAAAGGATACTATATAATTGCAAGCAATGAACTGAAAAACTGTAAATATGAACATGAAATCATGAAAATAATCAGCTTGAGAGTAAAAGAGACTTGAATTCTGTCCCATGAGAGAAGTTGTAAGTGAGAGGTGAAATGGGCATTGACAAGTAAATATCGTGTTTTTCAGAGGAGTTGAGTTTGTTAAGAAAAATCTCCAAATTATCTTGGAAGATGGTAACAAGGAAAGAGAAAAACTGTGTACCTAGGCATCACCAAGCAGTCTCATCAGCCCAAGTCAAAGGTGTTCAAAACTTCCGAGGTCAATGTGATTGACTTGCCCTTAAAAAATATTGTGTGCATGTATTGAAGAGCATCGAAAATTAATTTCTTTTATTAAAAAAAAAATCTTTCAGAGTTCCCATTGTGGCGTAGTGGAAACAAATCAGACTAGGAACCATGAGGTTGCAGGTTTAGTCCTCAGCCTCGCTCAGTGGGTTAAGGATCCAGAGTTGCCATGAGCTGTGGTATAGGTAGCAGACACAGCTTGGATCTGGCATTGCTGTGGCTCTGGTATAAGCCAGCAGCTGTAGCTCTGATTAGACCCCTAGCCTGGGAATCTCCATATGTTGCAGGTGTTGCCCTAAAAAAGAAAAAAAAAAAAAATCCTTCTATTTTCCCCAAATACTGATAAGGAGATTCCGCTTTTCCTTGCTCTCCACTTTTACTTGTGGATTGACTTTTGTCTTATTATTTCCTCATATGAAAGACACAACGAAGTACATTAATCCTGCCATTGTCCTCAATATAATCAACCCCTACTCCCTAAAGGCTGGTAAATGTAGGAACATCTTTACAAGATGTGACTTATGAAATAATAAAGATTTCCCAAAGAAAAGTTGGGCTTTGAGGGCAGGAATATGATTAAACTATCCAGTCCTCTCCATACATTATGTATCTTAGCAATGTAGGGAATTCTCTGGTGGCCTAGTGGTTAAGGACTTGGTTTTGTCACTGTTGTGGCCCCAGGGAACATATGCTTGCCACAGGCAAGGCCCATAAATAAATAAATAAGTGAGCAAAGTAGGTGGGCTCCTTCCACAGTCAGTAAGAAAGCTTGAGATTCAGAGTTCCCACCATGGCACAGTAGAAACAAATCTGACTAGTATCCATGAGGTTGCAGGTTCAAACCCTGACCTTGCTCAGTTGGTTAAGGATCTGGCATTGCTGTAAGCTGTGGTGCAGGTCGCAAACACGGCTCAGATATGGCTTACTGTGGCTTGGGTGTAGGCCAGCAGCAACAGCTCCAATTAGATCCCTAGCCTGAGAACCTCCATGTGCCATAGTGAGGCCCTAAAAAGTCAATAAAATAAAATAAATTTTTAAAAAAGAAAGCTTGAGATTGACTATTGCATTGAGTTATCTTTTATATTATTAAAGTATAGTTGATTTACAGTGTTTTGTCAAATTCTGTTGTACAGCTAATCACACATATTTTCCTGTTCTGCACAGAAGGGTCCCAATGCCCATCCATTCCAAATGTAACAGTTTGCATCCTGCATCCACAAAACCCCCAAAATCCCCATCCATCACATTCCTTTCCCTTTCCCCTCTTGGAAAACCCAAGTCTCCTCTCCTTGACCATGATTTGTTTCTGCTGCATTGAGTTATCTTAAACACAACACGCTGGCATTTTTCATTCTGGTGGTTCATTTTATATGATCTCAATCTTTTTTTTTTTTTAAGTCTTATTACTTATTCTTGAGAGTGGCTAGGATCTTAGAGATGAATGTATACTCGTACATAACTTTCTTTTTTTTAAAGTTTAATTGGTCCTTGAAGGATAATTATCCTTTCTTCTAATATATTCTCATTCTCAATCACAATCAGAAACCACAAAAATATGTTAATTTCATTGGGATTGTAATCTAAACTTTCATGTAAATGTACTGCAGAGACAAAAGCCAAGCTTTCAGGACTAAACAGTGATTACTTGGAAGGAGCCCAAGATGCCAGAATACAGCTCTAAGAATTTCAAGCATAGGTAAATGTGCATTAGCAAGCAGCAGCATAATCTAATAACATAAGATTTGGGATGGATGTCCTTAATTAGAGACTGCAAGGGACCACATCCTATCACAGTGGACAAACCAATGCACTTCCCCACAGCAGAGATCAAATGCTGTTCTTTATCTTGGTTCTTAGTTAAATGCCACTGCTATTTATCTCTTGCCATAAATATTCCTTTTTCTCTAAGTAGGTTAGATGCCCCTCATGGCCAGGTTTTCCATGTATCCCCAATTTCTAGCCTGCATGATGCCCTGCATGTCACTGAAATTCAGTAAAGCTTTGCTGTTAAAATGTATGCAAATGAAATAAATTATAGATTCTGCAACTTATGTTCACTCACCCAGAAAAAAAAAGCTTTGATTTATTGAAAATTATTAAAAAATAGGAAAAGGTGTTGAATTTCTAAAATATTTTTTCATATTTCATATAAAATATTAAAGCTTAAATGAGAAGTTAAAGTTATTTGCACTACAAGCAACATAAGCAAACAAATCATATTCTGAAGCAAGGTAATTTCGTTCTTCAACTGGTCTGCTGACTACAGAAGTCAGCTACTGATTCCCTCCTTTTCTGCCACAGATATTAACAATTTTGTAAAAAGGAAGTAGTTTAATAATATAACAAATCAGAGCTGAATGTTTTCTTCTACTATTTTGCTAGCTAGGCAGTATTGCTGTCTTACTTTAGAATCTAGCTTAACCTTATTTTCTATTATGTATTTACTGTTGTTCCAAAACAAGATTAATTTATTTTCTGCAAGCCACTGAGCAGTTGCCATTAAAATAAGATTGATTCTGAATCCCTCTAAAGCAAACTTTCCTTGTATTTTATTTTTCATCAGTTAATGAAATCAAGTATCTTAGTAAAATTCAATTTGAGATATCTTTTTCCACATGGAGTGTTTTAGATACTTAAAAATCTCAGTCCTTTCTGAAACATAAGTCAGAAGAATATTTTTATACAATACTATTTTAAAATAATATTCTAAAAGTAACATACAGAAAGAGAAGAATTAATCTATTCTCAAATAAATCCTCTATGAGGAAATGTACAACAGTGAATCTTCCTGAGGTTTTTTGGTTATTTTTATGCAGAACAATTAAACGTAGAACATGCTCTTAAGATAATTTCAGTAGTTTGCTGAAAACTAGTATTTACTGACAACTAAAATGTAAGATTTATTGGTTTTACTCATATTTGCAAAATGAAGCATCCTTAGAAAACACGTTTTGAAATAGATATTTTGTATATGTGCAATAAACTTTTAATCCTAGTAAATATTCCACTGACTAAATAAAGACTAGCAGCATAATTTACACCATCATCATTCATTCAAGCTTTCACCCATAATTCACTAAACACCTACCATATGCTAGGGGAAATTATATGTTCTATTTAATTCTATGTTTACATTCAGTTTACAATTTTCTTTTAAAATTATCTTTTCCAAACCAAAGAAAAAAATTTCTTATTATCAATGTTTGTAGACAGTACCTTAATCAAATTTTTAAGATTAAGAGTTCATTTTGCAGATTTTAAAATCAAACTTATGGTTACCATATGGGAAACTTTGGGGGAGAGGGATATACTAGGAGGATGGGAATAATATATAGATACTACTGTACATAAAATAATTAACAAGTACCTACTGTATAGCACAAAGAAATTGACTCAATAGTCTATAATAACCTATATGGGATAAAATTGATATGTGTATACGTATTTCATTGTACACTCAAAACTAATACAACATTGTAAGTTAACTTACAATAAAATTTTTAAAAGCATTAGAGTCTGCTTTAGATTTTTCTCTGAGAATAATATATTTGATGCATTATTAATAATTATTTAAAATATGACCCATATCAATATAACACTATTGCTTACAGTTATTAATTAAATGAGAATTTTTAACCAAATATTAGCAGAAATAATGCTCTTGGTTTTTCTGCATTAAATTTATCTAGTGTGTTGTTTCTGAATACATCTCCATTCATTTACTGAGCATTTATATAACATCATATTTTTGCTTCAAAATATAGAACTCACACAACCTGAATCAAAATTGTTCTTTGCAAAAGTCACATGACACATTTCAACATTTGGTTGCAGAAGAATTTTAAAACTTAGAGTTCTATTCTCATTGATATTTTACTAGAAATTCATTTCTCTTATATTTTAGTTTCCGTTATCTTTACTCTGAACACTGCTGAAATCTCCTTCTTACAGTGTTTCTGTACATGTGTGATTATGTGTGCACATGTGCATGTGTGTGTGTGCACGCACACATATTGTGTGTATATATGAGAATGAATTGAGCATTGTACAGCCTTAGGTGCTAGAGGAGATCTCAAAAGGCTCTATCAGAATCATGGAACTGAGAGTTAAATTCTGGGAAAATACGTTCTTCCAGGAAACAGGAGTTCATCAATATTACCAAAATATGACTTAGCATATCACCACACATATCTGGGTTCTACATAAAAGGACTTAGATGAAGATATTATGTAATGATTTTATTAGTCAAAACATAGTATTAAAATCATGGTTAGGATCCATTCAAAGAGGGAAATATTCTACTGTATATTCTGAGAATTATGATTGTATTCTTCAAATGATGAGCAATAAATCAAAATGATGTCCACAATTTGAATATGTATGGTTAACTCTCATTATGCTCTCTAGGCCTTGTGTGCTGGTTCTGATACATGGAGGACAACGTATGTTTTTCTAAGCTTAGCCATGTCTAAATTACTCATATCCTACCTGGATAATGATCCATATCTTAGGCACAGTAGCTTGACTGAAATGTTAGGTAGAGATAGAGCCTAAATGTCGCTAGCCTTGGTTCTGAAATGTCATATGGTCACGAGACATATTTTTATTTCCTAACTCTGGGACACTAGCTTCCTACCCATCCTCTCGCAGTGCTCAAGATTGCCTTTCTTTCTTTCTTTCTTTCTTTCTTTCTTTCTTTCTTTCTTTCTTTCTTTCTTTCTTTCTTTCTTTCTTCCTTCCTTTCTTTCTTTCTCTTTCTCTTTCTCATTTTTTCTTTCCTTTTCTTTCTCTCTCTTTACTTCTCTGCCTGTATTTATTAATATTTATACTTTACTGTGATTCTTACACAATTATAGATCAACTAAAACCTGAATTTATGCTTCACAATATAAAAAAATGTGTTTCACATAGTTTTGATAACCCCTTAATTTAATATATTGACAATTTCTTTCTTTCTTTCTTTTTCTTTTGTCTTTTTAGGGCTGCTGTGGCTCTGGCATAGGCTGGCAGCTATAGCCCTGATTAGACAATTTCTTTCTATTCCAGAAATAATGAATCTGCATATTTGTTTTGAGCTTCTCAGATATTACACATGGACTTTCATCCTCTACTAAAAGATGTTAAGACAGATAGATGGGTTGCAAACTCTATGCAAGAATATTTGGGGCTTCAGTGTTATATCTAGACTCATTTACCAGTAATTACAGAAATATACAAATAATGTAGCTTAATATTAGTACATAAGTTTTCTCATGTAATAAGGGGAAGAAATTTCCATAAATGGTTAGGTGAGAGGTTTTTATTTCACCTAAAACCCAGATGTTTTCATTTTTCCATCTGGAATCTTTAATAAATTGGCCTTTATACCCAGGATTGGTCCCTTCTGCTCAGAAAATATGTCCTCTGCTCCAGCCATCATGTTTTCACACAAATATGTCCAAATTCAGGGAGGACAATATTTTCTTGTGCTAGCTTTCTCAGATACCCATCTGCAGTCTTCTTATCAAGTCCCATTGGCCTGGATTAGGTTGCATGCTTATAATCCTAACTTCAAAAGAGGTTGGGAAAATGATAAAACTACTTGGAAGTTCAGTTTTTATGTGAGAGTTAGTCTCTATGGAAAAAAAAAAAGAGAGCTTATAAGCCACCAGTACCTGCCATAATTAATGAGAGAGAGAAAGAGAAAGTGAGAAAAGCAGACTGAAAAATGCCTCAGACTAAATATTATAACTGTGGGTACTGATCCCTGTGATTCATTGGGAGGATAGTGGAGACACACCTGAAGAAAATATGAGAACTAGGGAGGTCTTTGGAGATCTTCAGCCTAGCTCCAAAATGGACAGTCTAAATATGATTTTTTATAAGAAAGAGAAAAATTAATTTCACTATTTTATAACTCACTTTTAATTCTCGAACTCTCCATTCCCCATAAGATCCTGATTTATATAATTGGAGTATATGAACACAGAGATGCCTCTCAGAAGGTCCTTTACTTCTGCCTGAAGTTTTCAACCACTGCAACATTCAGCCCATGAGTTCTCTAGGGTCCAGGCTATATTATACTTAGTGATATTTTAGGTTCCTTGCAGGGAGCTGAGAAGATACAAAGAGCTGAGGAAGGGAGCTTGCCTGAACGGTGCAATTCCGAGGGCTAGCTCCTGATCAAGGCCTGTTTGAACGGTGTAATTCCGAGGGCAGGTTCCTGAACAAGGAAATTCCTGCCTGTATGGCACAATTCCGAGGACAGGCGCTAGAAGACAATAAGGCTCAGCTGTTGACCTAACAACAACAAAACGAAGGGGCTGCTTAGCAGCGCAAGAATGGAAATTATTTCTTGGATAATTCAGTCTCTCCTGTTATTTGTTTGTTATTTTTTTTTCGTTTATTAATTTGTAACTCAATAAATTGGAACAATGGTAGAACAATAAGAGTTTCACCTTGGTAGAATTCCCCCCATTTAAATCTAATTTAGTTAAAATAATAAATTATATTCATTAGTTTGTTATAAGTAACAATAGGTCTTAGAGTTAGGTATTTCGGAGTACACAATAGGTCAAAAAGAGGTTAGGTATGCATTGTTCATGGTAAAAAACATAATAATAATAAATCTTGTTTTTAATATCCTGGGAAGCTTTTAAGTTTTAATAAATTGGGTGATTTAGAAATAAAAATAATTTCTTATTCTGTCCCCTTGCCATAATACTTTGAAGTTTTTACCCTAGGTTTTTATCTAAAAATGACCTTTGTTAATGTCAGATTCTTATGTCTGTGACCTTTCTGGCTGTTAATGATTAACTTAACATAATAATAGGTAGTAACCACAAGATGCTTTGTACCGAATCTCCTTATTTTCACATGTTTTTTCCACATAATATTTTGTATCAATTTACACATGATGTTTTGTGCCCATTAATTTTGGTTTGTTAAAAAAATCTTTAGAACATAATGTATATCTATTGTACCGTAAAATCTGGAAAGTATGATATAATCTACAACTAAACTGTATAAATAATCACCTATGCCAATAAAATTCGAGCAGTCCAGTGCCCTGAAAGAAGGGACAAAGAGGCTGTCTCCGTATGCATCTGCCAACACCATCCATCCCCAACAGGGTGTGAGCTCCCTGGCTGCTGGAGCTGGACTCTGGCAGTTCCTCTTATCTGTCCAGCATTATTAGTTAGACAAATATCCATAATTACAGAGAACTTTCAAATAAACCAAAAGAAATGCAAGAATGTAAGCCAAGAGACTGAGAAAATAAAGGTAGTTACTAGATGTTTAATTTTAATAGCTTAAAGGACATGTCAAAGAGAAGGTGCAGCAGTATTTAACCCTGAAGAAGCTAGGAGCATTAAACACCTGCCTCTTTCATGAGTATCCTAGAACAATTTTCTAGTTTTATCTGATAAATGCTAATAGTCATTATTGTCCCTTTCCCTCTCTCTCTCTCTCTCTCTCTCTCTCTCTCTCTCTCTCTCTATATATATATATATATATATATATATATATATATATATATATATATATATCCATCCTAGACAAACATGCCAAAAACATGCACAAGGAAGTCCATTGAAATATTGTTCATAAAGGAGACTACAAGCTAGATATGAATCAGAAATAAGTTATAATATACATACAATGGGATGTAGTACCAGTATTTAAAAACAAAATGGTCCACAAATAACAAGTGCTGGAGGGGGTGTGGAGAAAAGGGAACCCTCCTGCACTGTTGGTGCGAATGTCAACTGGTACAGCCACTATGGAGAACTATTTGGAGATACCTTAGAAATCTATACATAGAACTTCCATATGACCCCGCAATCCCACTCTTGGGCATCTATAGGGACAAAACTCTACTTAAAAGAGACACATGCACCCGCATATTCATTGCAGCACTATTCACAATAGCCAGGACATGGAAACAACCCAAATGTCCATCGACAGATGATTGGATTAGGGAGAGGTGGTATATATACACAATGGAATACTACTCAGCCATAAAAAAGAATGACATAGTGCCATTTGCAGCAACATGGATGGAACTAGAGAATCTCATGCTGAGTGAAATGAACCAGAAAGACAAAGACAAATACCGTATGATATCACTTATAACTGGAATCTAATATCCAGCACAAATGAACATCTCCTCAGAAAAGAAAATCATGGACTTGGAGAAAAGACTTGTGGCTGCCTGATGGGAGGGGGAGGGAGTGGGAGGGATCGGGAGCTTGGGCTTATCAGACACAACTTAGAATAGATGTACAAGGAGATCCTGCTGAATAGCATTGAGAACTTTGTCTAGATACTCATGTTGCAACAGAACAAAAGGTGGGAAAAAAATGTAATTGTAATGTATACATGTAAGGATAACTTGATCCCATTGCTGTACAGTGGGAAAATAAAAAAAAAAAGGTAACATAGTTCTATTTAGTTATACACATAAGATATTCATGGGAACATTTTTGAGTGATAGTGTGTAAATATTGTGGTAGGCTTTATAAAGTATGCAATGTTATTATGCTTATTTTACACATAAAATATTGATGTATAGTAAGATTGACTTTCTCAAGGACACAGAGCTTAAATTTGTTTGAGCCAAATTTTAAACCCAAGTCTGCACATCATCAGGCACACAGCTGTTAATTCCAGTAATACAGCAGAAAAGTCCTCAGATCTTCAAAATGTCCCCTATTAGTGTAGAAAAAACTGCAATATTTTCACCAAATCAAGCTGATCATTTTTTTTTTTCCAACCACCATAGTGTGATTCAGAGTAGGGAAAAGAAATTAGGGCAACGTCATCCTGGGCATGAAAATTACCTATAAGCCACTAAATTTAAAATACTTTGGAATCATTGATCTAGAAAGATAATAAAAGGAATGATATTCTTGGTTGGTGAAGTATGTGAACACAAAAAGTGATATGAGTGTGGAGGAGAGACTAGAATCTCTCTGAGAGGCTCCCTGGAGTCACAGGCGTTAGCAGAGGAGATGTGTTTACATTCATTCCCTCTAAATGCAAATCCACTGCTGTGTTTCTGACCCAGTCCTGACACTCTTCAGAGATGTAATAATACAGTATAGTCTCTACAGTTACCCTAAATGTATTTCAAATACCATTTTAACATATACTGTTTGTGGGACTTGGGCAAGTTACTTGAACTCTTTTGGTCTAAATTTCTTAATTTTCAAAATAAAGATAATATTGATGACTGTAAGAGTGTTCCAAATATTTAATGAAATCATTCGTTCAAAGTGCTAAGCATAATCCTTGCACACATAGCAAATTTTAACTAACAGGAGTTACTATTGTTATTTCTTTTCTGAAGGTGATTTGAACATCTCGAACCAAAATGTATCACACTAACACTTTGATTTTCTTTGTAAATGAGTGTGTCCTGGGAGGCAAATGAAGCAGATAGTGGTAATGCATAGCTAGGTGTGTGAGAACACAGCCTATCTGCATGCAATTGGTCAGACCTACTGCCTTTCTTTTAGAATTAGATAACATGAATCTTGAAGGCTTGACTCCCGTCCTGATTCCACCATCACTGCATGAATATCCCTCTCCTTCCTCTAAGGACCAATCCATTCAGCCTTGAAATGACTTTAAAAATGCTGGAGAAATCTTTGGCTTTCTGGGAAAGCCATACTGAAGAAAAAATGCAGGGAATTAAAAATTGATACTCCCTGGTTAACTACCACGTTAAAGTTGAAGGCTTCATTCCCCAACACCTCACCATCACCCGGCAACCTAACCCTCCACACAACTCCATTCCTCCAGGAAAAGAAGCACTGAATCTTAATTAGAAACAATAACTTTCTGTGAGTCTACTTCTGTTTCACAAATAAGCTCATTTCTATCATATTTTAGATTTTGCATATAAGTGATAGCCTGTGGTATTTGTCTTTTTCTAACAAGTCACTTAGCATGATACTCTCTAGGTCCATCTGTGTTGCTGCAAATGATATTATTTCATTCTTTTTTTTATGGCTGAGTATTATCCTTTTTATATATATACTACATCTTTATCACCCAGGCCTATGCTGATGGACATTTATGTCACTCCCACATCTTGGCTATTGTAAATAGTGCTTCAATGAATATTGGGGTGCATTATCTTCCTGAATTATAGTTTTCTCCAGATAAATTCCCAGGAGTGGGATTGCTGGGTCATACGGCAACTGTATTTTTAGTTTTTAAGGTACCTCTATACTGTTTTCCATAATAGTTTCATCCATTTACATTCCCACCAACAGTTTAGGAGGGTTCCCTTTTCTCCACAGCCTCTCTAGGATTTGATTTTGTAGAATTTTTATTTTATTTTATTTTACTTTATTATCTTTTTAGGGCCACACTCATGGAAGTACCCCGGCTAGGGTCCAGTTGGAGCTGTAGCTGTCAGTTGGCCTACACCACAGCAATGTGGGAAACGTACCATGTCTAAGACCTACATCACAGCTCATGGCAATGCCAGATCCTTAACCCACAGCAAGGCCAGGGCTCGAACCCTCATCCTCATGGATGCTAGTCAGTTTCGTTACCACTGAGCCATGACAGGAACTCATGTAGACTTTTTAATGATGGCTATTTTGACCAGTGTGGGTCGAACCTCTTTGTAATTTTGATTTCCATTTCTCTAATAATTAGTGATATTGAGCATTTTTTCAAGTGCCTGCTGGCCATCTGTATATCTTTGGAGAAATTTCTATCTAGACTTTCTGCCCATTTTTTATTAGGTTGTTTTTTTATTGTTGTTGTTATTGAGTTGTATGAGCTGTTGGTAAATTTTGGAAATTAAGCCCTTGTTGGTCATACCATTTGCAAATATTTTCTCCCATTTTGTAGGTTTTTGTTTGCTTGATTTATTTATGGTTCCAGTTGCTATGTAAAAGCTTATAAATTTGATTAGGACCAATTTGTATATTTTTGCTTTTATTTCTATTTATTTGGGAGACTGACCTAAGAAAATATTGGTGTGATTTATGTCAGAGAATGTGTCACCTATGTTCTTTTCTAGGAGTTTAATGGTTTCATCTCATATTTAAGTCTTTAAGCCATTTTTAGGAGTTCCCTAGTGTCTTGGCAGTTAAGGATATAGCATGTCACTACTGTATCTCAGTGCATTGGCATGGGCTTGATCCCTGGCCCAGGAATTTTCATAGTCTGTGGGTGCAGCCAACCAAAAAAAAAAGCCATTTTGAGTTTATATTTGTGCATGATGTGAGGGAGTGTTCTAACTTCATTGATTTGTGAGCATCTGTCCAACTTTCCCAATATCACTTGCTGAAGAGATTGTATTTTCTCTATTGTGTATTCTTGCCTCCTTTGTAGAAGATTAATTGATCAAAATATGTGAGTTTATTTCTGTGCTCCCAATTATGTCCCATTGATCCATATATATTGTTGTTGTTGTTGTTGTTTCAAATTTTAAATTTTTTAAATTTTTTTTTTTTTTTTTTTTTTTTTGTCAATACCGTGCTGCTTTGATTATTGCAGTTTTACTGTATTGTCTGAATTCTGGAAGAGTGATTCCTCTTTTACCTCAGGATTGCTTTGGTGATCTGGGTCTTTTGAGCTTCCACATAAATTGTGGGATTGTTTGTTATAGTTATGTGAAAAATGTCAAGGGTAATTTGAAAGAGGTTGCATTACATCTGTAGACTGCTTTGAGTAGTACGGCCATTTTAACAACATTAATTCTTCCAATCCAAGAGCATGGGATATCTTTCCATTTCTCTGAATCATCTTTAGTTTCCTTTATTAATGTTTTATTATCCTTGGCATGTAAGTCTTTCACCTCCTTGGTCAGTATTTCTAATAGCATCTGCATATTTCATAGCATTTTTAAAAGGATTGATGTTCATATTTTCTGTTCAAAATCATTTCACCAATAGAGATTATTTTTTTCCCCTTTGCAAATCTACATGCCATTCATTTTCTTTTCTTCCCTTAAAGCATGAAGTCAAGTACAGTGTTGAGTCAAAGTAGTAGGACCAGACATCCTTCCCTCCTGGTATTACAGCAATAACATTTTATCTTTCATCATTATGTTAACAGTAGGGTGTTTTTATAGACAGCTTTATTAGACTTATTTTTAATCTTTTGAGTGTTGTTTTTTTAAATAACAAATGGTTGCTGAATTTTGAAAAAGGTTTATCCTTTACTGTACTGATAGATTCACTTTTAGTAGTGATCACCTGAATTTTTTTTTCTTTTTAGTTGATTAATTTGATATACTGCATTGTTTGACTTCTCTGATATAAATTCTACATGGCCATGATCTTTTTCCAGCTATATTGAGATATGATTTAACATAACATTATGTAAATTTGAAGTGTTATAGCATCACGATTTGAAACACATTCATGTTATGAAATAATTACTGAAATAACTTTAGTTAGCATCTCTGTCACCTCATATCATCACTATTTCTGTGTGTGTGTGTGAATGTGAGTTTGTGTGTGTAGTGATATTTAAGATCTATTTTCATAATGATGTTTGAGACAATTATAGTGTAATTAACTATAGTCACTGTGCTTTCCATAGATTCCCCAAACTGACTCATAACTATAAGTTTGTACACTTTGTAATATATCTCCATTTTTTCCTCACCCTCCAACTGCTGGAAACCAAACTTTTAATCTCTATTTCTATGAGTTCAGCTTTTTAGGATTTCACATATAGTGAGATCACTTGTCTTTGTCTGACTTACTTTGCTTAAGCATCGTCAAGGCCCACCTCTGCTGTTGGGAAAGGCAGGATTCTTATATTTTTGTGATTGAACAATACTCCATTCATGTGGATACGTATATCACATTTTCTTAATCCATTGTCTATTGATGGACATTTAGGTGTTTTCCATGTCTTGGCTATTCTGAATAATGCTTCAGTGAACTTGGGGGATGGATACACTATCCATTTGAGATAGTGATTTTATTCCCTTTGGATATATACCTAGAAGTGGGATGTCTGTATCATGTTGTAGTCTTATTTTTAATTTCTTAAGGAACTTCCATGCTGCTTTCCATATGGTTGTACCAAATTACATTTCTACCAACAGTGCACAAGAATTCCCTTTTTCTCCAAATCCTCCCCCAAACATTTGTGTTTTCTTTTTGATTATAGCCATTCTAACAAATATGAAGTGTGACTGTGCTTCTAATTTACATTTCCCTAATGATTAGTGATGTCGAGTATGTTGTCATGGATCTTTTGGCAATTTGCATTTCTTCTTCAGAAAAATTTCCGTTCAAGCCCTCTTCCTATTCTTTAGTCAGATTATTTGGTTTTGTGTGTTTATTTTTGTTCTTTTGTTTTTAGATTTTTGCTATTAGGTTGTATGATTTTCTTATGAATTTTGAATATTAACTTCTTGTCAGATATACTGTTTGTGAAAAGTTTCAACCATGCCATATGTTGTTTTTTACTTTCATTTCTTTTGCTATGCAGATGCTCTTTAATTTGAGTTAGTCCTGTATATTTATTTTTGCTTCTGCTATTTTCCCTTTTTGGTGTCTTATCCAAAAAAATCATTGCCTAGACCAATGTCAGGGAATGTTCCCTTACTTTCTCTTTCAGTATTTTTATGGCTTCAGGTCCTACATTTAAGACTTTAATCCATTTTGAGATAGTTTTTGGGAGAAGGATGAGGTTGTGAAAAGGACATGGCCACCAGTTGATCAGTGAGCTAGGTTCAGGTAATCAAAGGCTCCTCAAACACACTGTCCCCTGTCCTTGGAATGTACATTCCACACACTGTTCCCATAGAGGGAGACATTTTCAAGGACACAACCTTGAGGGGGCAATGTGTTTTTGAGATTGTCCAGACAGTGTGTGTGTGTGTGTGTGTGTGTGTGTGTATATATATATATACACATATATATATATACACACACAAATATATATATATATATATTACTGAACCCAGTTAAGACTTCTATAAAAGCTGTTAAGATTCTGGTAAGCAGGTGCAAAGATGACAACTTTTCTGTGTAAGTGTCTTATGTAAGCTCCTTGCTTAAAACCTCCTACTACCAGTCTCAAGTGGTCTGCCTCTTTCTTTGGGTTCTTCTTGCCCTCCATGAATGGAAGCCAATCTCAACCTGGCAGACCTCTAGGTTACAAACCAACGGGGGTGGTGTAAGCTAGTGGTCCAATTTGATTCTTCTGCATATTAATGTCTGGTTTTCCCAGAACAATTTATTGAAAAGAGGATTTTTCTTCACTGAGAATTCTTTGCTCCCTTGTTGAATATTAATTGACCATATATGTGTGGGTTTATTTTGGGGCTCTTAATCCCATTCTATTTGTCTCTGTGTTTGTTTTTATGCCAATAACATACTGTCTTGATTACTACAGCTTTGTAATAAAGTTTTAAATCAAGGAATGTGATACCTCCAGCTTTGTCCTATTTTCTAAAAATTTTGTTTCTTTCTGTTTTTGTAAAAAAAAAATGTCATGGAGAAAATTTTGAAAGCAATTGAATTGAATCTATAGATGGCTCTGGGTGGTATGGATATTTTAGCAATATTAATTCTTCTGATCTATGGTTATGATAAAGTGTCACATATTTTGGGGTTTAACTTACAATTTTGTTAGGAATTCTTGCATTTATGTTTACAATGGATAGCATCATACCATTTTATTTATTATGTCTTTCATTTTTTCCTTCTTTTTTTGTAATGTTGGCTTCATAAAATTAGCTTGGAAATATTTTTCTCATCTCCTATTTTCTGGAAGAGTTTGTGTATATCTGATATCACATTTTCCTCAAATGCGTAATAGAACTACCCAATATTTTCATTTATGCCTCAATTTTCTCTGTGGGAAAGCTTTAAAATATTAACTAGTTAATTTTTTTTTTTGTCTTTTTAGGGATGAACCACAGCATATGGATGTTCTAGGCTAAGGGTCAAATCAGAGCTGTAGCCACTGGCCTACACCATAGCCACCGCAATGTGAGATCCAAGCCACGTCTGTGACCTACCCCACAGCTCATGGCAATGCTGGATCCTTAACCCCCTAAATGAGGCCAGATTCAAACCTGCATCCTCATGGATGTTAGTCAGATTCATTTCTGCTAAGCCATGATGGGAACTCATAATTTAATATTTAAAAAAAATACAAAAACTCAAATTATGCACTCTCCAGTAGGTGTTAGTAGTTTGTGTATTTTGAGGATTGTTTCTATTTTGTGTAATTTTTTATAGTTATTGGCATCAATTCATTTATAATATAATTGTAATATATGATGAGACTAATGTTATCAGCTCATTCATCCATGAAAATTTTGTCTTCTTTATTTTTTTATTATTAGTATGCTTAAATGTTTGTCAATTTTATTTATTTTTGAAGAAGACATTGTCTCTATATTTTTACTTTTACTTCCTCACTTTTTTTCTAATTTATCTTTACAAATTTATGCATTGTGATTAGTTTGGGTTTCATTTACTTTTTTTTCAAGCTTGTTTTCACCTTTATTACTTTGAAGAAAGGTTTTATTTACTTTGAATTTTCTAGTGTCTTACAAAGGAAGTTTAGATAATTGTCTTGTTCACTCTTTTCCATTATAAGCAATCAAAGCTATATATCTTCCTTGAATCACTGCTTTAGCTGCATCTCAACATTTTGACATATTTTGTCTCTATTCTCATTCAAGTTAACTTATTTCTCAACTTGCCTTGTGATTTCTTCTTGAGTATTTTTAGCAGTGTGTTGTTTAATTCCAAAGTAGCTGGGTATTTTTGAAATATTTTTGCTGTTGTAACTTCTAATATAATTACACTGTGGTGAAAGAAGACACTTTGTGTAATTTCCATTCAATCCTTTCAAATTAGTTGAAAAGATTTTATAAATCAGAATATGGTCTGTTGATGTTTATATTCCATGTACACATAAACAGAATGGGTAATCCAATTCTTTCATCCAACAGAATGTTGTTGGATGAAACACTGCATGTCAGTTTTGTCTGGTTAGTTGATAGGGTTGTTCAGGCTTTCTATAATATAACTAATTTTCTCACTACATTTACCATTATTTAGAAAGTATGAAATTCATACCATGTAATTGTGGGTTTGTCTACTTTTACTTTTTTCTACTAATTTGGGATTATGTAATTTGAAGCTTTGTTATTAAGTGCTACACAGTTAGGTTTCCTTGTCTGTTAGTGTGGTGTGTGTTTATCCCCTCCTAGCTGCCAACAGACCCCTGGGAAGATATTGACTTTGATCCCAGATGAGAACCCAACTCTACAACTTACAAGCATCATGACAAAGGGCAAATTCTTAACGTCTTTTGGCCTCAGTTTAGCCATCTGAAAATTAGAATAACATATTTTATCTCAAGTTGTCATTCTGGGGCCTTAATTTAATAATAAAAATTATGTAATGCACCCAGCATAGGTCCTAGACTTGAGGCATAGTTTCTGAAATATTTGTTGATCTCTTATTTTCTGGAAGAGTTTGTTCCAGAAAGAGAGATACATTTGGTATCATTTTTTCTTTAAATATTTAACAGAATTACCTAACATTTTCCTTTATGGCTACAGTTTTCTCTGTGCGAATGATTTTTTTTTATACAATTTTACATTCACATTTATTTATCTAACACAATGGAAATACAAAGGAGAAAGTTAATGTCTCAGTAAAGGACAGAGCTAGCTAGTTTTTTTCAACCTTTTAAACCTTTCATATTTTACTCTTAAAACTACTGCTGTCCAACAACATTTATATATCACAGTGTTTCCACATCAAAACTGATGGCAGAGTTATATGTCTGCAGGGAACTTAATTTTTTCCTAATTGCTAATGCTGCAGTCAAAGCTGCGAATATCATTTGCTTAAAGCACTAATGACCTATCATAAGAAAGGGTTGAAACCTCAGTCCCCTGGCGAATGCTTTTAACTATTAATTTAATCTTTAAAAAAATACAAAAATTCAAGTTATGTATTTCTCAGTAGGCTTTAATAGTTTGTATATTTTGAGGATTTTTTCTATTTTATATGTTTTTAAAGTTACTGACACCAATTTGTTTATAATAGATTATTACTTTAATATATTGTGATACTACTGTTATCAGATTATTCATTGGTAATTTTGTCTTTATTTTTTCTCATTATCAGTATGTTTAAATATTTGTAAATTTTATTTATTTTTGAAGAAGACATTATTATCTTTTTTCTATTTTTATTTTTTCTCTTTTTTCTAGTTTCTAACCAAACTTCACAGCTTAACACCATTGTGACAAAGGGCAAATTCTTAACTTCTCTTGGCCTCAATTTAGCCATCTAAAAACTTGAATAATGTGTTTTATCTCAAAATGTCCTTCTAAGGCCTTAATTTTGTAAGAAAAATTATATAAGGTTCCCAGCACAGATCCTAGACTTGAGGCATAATTTCTTTCCTCTGGCTTCTAACACTCCAGTCTCTTCTAATAAAGTACTTCCCCACTAGGTCACTAAGCTTGAGGCACAATAAGATTCACATCATTCTCAAGGCACATAGTCAATTTTTCAACTCTGTGTATTTTGTTCATACTGTTCTTTCTGCAACAAACATTCAGCTATCTTTATTCATCTGGCAAGCTCCTACTAATCCTTCAAATCCCAGGGTATTGTAACATCTTTGGTAAAGCCTTAGTTAATTCTCCTGAGTGGGTGGGATAATTGCTATCCTTATCTGTAATCCGCACATGATTTTTATGCCTATTAATTACCCTTAGAGTTTAATATTAAGGTTTATCTATTTACGTGGCTCCATCAGATGGCAAATGTTTTGATGGCAGAAGTAACAAGGTTGGTTTGTCCCATCTTTGTATCTGCAGTAAGTGGAACTTACTAATTAACTATGGAGCTTAATGTAAATGCATATTTCATAATTCAATCACTTGTATTTACTGGGCATCTGTGTGAGCCACTCCTTCTTGACATAAAGATGTAAATAAAATTATAAAAGCCATTAAAGAAAAGTGGAAAGACTTAGACTATTTAAATTATTGCTGGTTTTGTAATATTGGACCCATCTCTTCATCTTTCATATGGAATCATTAAGACATCCTTCCTCACAGGATTTTTTTTAAAAAAAACACATGAAATTGTAGCTATGAATGTCTAAAATTTGTCTACTTGTTTTTAAGACATGGATCTTTGATTTCATGGAATTTCCAAGACTTAATTTGTGTTTGCAATACATATATACACAGAAAATGCAATAATGCAATAATTTCCATAACATGACAATAATATAAGACACTGTAAAGTGTGTCAAAAAATGGAGACATTATTATTTTTATTATTTTTTTTAAATAAATAAGACAGGAATGACAACTGTGAATTGAGACATTAGGGACTGTACACAGAGGAGCAATAACTAGAAGAATAGGTAAGATTCAAACATATGGTATAAAAACTAATTGTTTTCCTGGGGCTCCAAGTCCTGCAGCACAGTGTGAATTTGCAATGCATGAAACATACAGTTTCAAAAAATTCCTGCTGGTTTAATTTTTATACACTGGTGAGAAACAAAAGACAGCTACAGGGGCAAAATAATAGCAGTTTCCTCTTTGTAAGATGGTAGTTGACACATGTCACTATGCAACATGGTAAGTGACTAGAGAATGGCTTACATGATAATGTGGAGATTCCAAGAGAAGCTGGCTGCAGACATGGAGATGGGGTGGGGGACACCAGAGTAGCCACAGGTTCCTAACTTCACATCGACAACATAGAACCTTCCTCCCACCTACCCTTTCACTTAAATGCAGTTTCTGACTCTTGATTATGTCGATTTTACAGGGTACAAGTCAGTTATTCTGTTGTCTTTTCTCTCAGGAGGGCTCCTATTCATTCTGAATAATGATGGATTTGCTAAATAATTTAGCCAAAGATTTGTATGTACCCTGCAAGCTAACATTGCTTTTACAGAATGGTTGATGTTAAAATGATGTTTTTCACCACCAAACATAATAAAAATAGGATCAGAGGCAAGAAGCACAACCAGGAGCTGAGTAAACTTTTTATAGTTGGTCTTAATGAAAATTAAAACTTCTGCTAACTCTCCTTCCCCAGCTACTGATTCATAAACAGCATCATTCCAAATTCCTGCAGCTCCCTGTCCTTCAATTACGGATTTGAAAGTTGTCTTTCCAATTCTTTTTTACTGGCATGACACCCAATCCTTTGTGTAGATAAAACACAATCTGTATACCTAACAAACATGCTCGGAAATCATTAAGTTTTACTTTTACTCACAGTAATGTAATGCATCACATAGGCATTGCACATGGCAATCATGCACACAGAGACCTTAATGCAATGAATAATTATGTACTTTAAAAAGACAATAATATCCAGAAGAAAAATAGTCACATAAAACTCTACTTGGAAATAATTCTTATCACTTAGCACAATTTCATGCGCTCATCTTCTTGACCTAGCCCAATTAAATTGGAATTTAACAAGCTTCATTTCTCAAAGAGCCAAGAATATTTGAAATAGATATTTAGTAATAGCTCATTTCTTATACTAAGATTTATTAAGGCTTACTGTTCAGCCTCTTTCTGCACAGAGCTGACTGGAAGGACCCACCTTGTAGGGTGCCTGACTGTCTTCAAGAATTAAAATACTACAAAAAATTGTCTGGAACCACAGAAGTCTCAGTGAGAATGTTCCCTGGCTCCTCTATCTTAACCTCAAACTTCTTTAAACCAACTCACTTTTACGAGAAGGAAGATTAATTGTTATTTACTTGACTTTTGCAAATAGATGTCATACATTAAAGTCTGTGATAGAAATAATAGTGAGCATATGCACTAGCTGGAATTTTCTTTGCTAATCCTGTTACAGGCATTATTTCACTTTAAGTCCCAGCAATCCTCACATCTCCAGTGCTATTTCCATACTCTTCAGTTCTCACATTTTACACACACACATACACAAACACACACTGGCTTTCTTTAAGTTTTTGCTAGCCACCATGCTCTTTCCTACCACATGGCCTTTGCATACACTGTCTCCTAAAACTAGAATCCACTCTCTCTTCTTCCTCTCTCCATTCCTCATCATTGATACATTCTTTTACCTTCTTCATGTCTTTGTTAAAACATCATTGTCTTCTGGAAAGTTACACTCACCTCAGGGACTTCTCTGTGTGGCTTTTATCACATTTTTAGTTATCTTCAATGTTGTCTTCCCTTTCATATGTAAACGCTATGAATTTAACACCTAATTTTTTTTTTTTTTATCAGAACTCACTTTCTGAGCCTAGAATATTCTTCAAAAAGGTCTGGTCCCCTAGTTTTAATTTTGTGTATCTATGCAAGTGCTGTTTCTTAGTAAATAGTTCTTAGAGAAGAATTATATGTAGGGCATTTGAAATTTTAAAAACAAACTGAAGACCTAACAATCTTGTGTGTTAGGATGCTCCACTACTTTAATAAAAACAATCAACTCCATATTTCTGTGAATAAAACTGACAACTTCCTTCTAGGTCCTATGTAATATATTGCATTTTATTTTGATTCTCAGGAATTTCAGTTTATTTTTCTTACCTTGTGAGAATGACTTCTCTAAGATTTAATTTTCTAATAGAGTATTTTTCACTCTCCATCATTATATTTCATTTTTGTCTTCTTCCTTCTCCTGCTCTTTCCCTTCCCCTTTTTGTTTAAATCCTGAGCTTCATGTTATGATTTGTTTGGATGTCTTTTTCTTTCTTGTTCTTGGCAGTGGTGTTATTTTGGTTGGATTGTTGGATGTTTTGTCTTGGTATCTGGGCAATTACTTAATGCATTTTCAAATGTTTTTGGAGTGTTCTTTAACAAATAAGTGATATTTATAAATAAGCCATGAATCAGAAAATACGCATATACACACAAAAAAGTAAATGTACTAAAGTGTCTTAAGAGATGGTATTAGCTGTGATTCATGTTTATGTCATTCCCAATGCATATGCAATGCATATACTTCTACATTGTAAGAGCCCATCCATTGCTTGAAACTGGAAATTATATCATCAATTCCTGCATTGGGAAGTGAGAGGCAGGGAGGTACAGATTGAATTGCCTAAGTTACTGATTTCTCAGGTGTGGCTCATGCAGTTCTTCACAGTATAACTGCATATATGAATTGTTACAGAGTTACTAAAATTGCATTTTTGACAAATTTAATTAACTCTATAACAATACATATTTTGGAGGGAGTTCTAGCTCTTTCACTTACTAGCTGTGAGATCTTTGAGCAATTCACCTTGCCGAATTTAACTTTGCTCACCTGTAAAATGAATACAGTAATAGAATGGACATGAATTCAGGCTTTCATCCAATCAGCATTTATCGAATGCCTACCACATGCATTATGGTATGCATGCATTAGCTGTTGTAGTCTTCATATCAGCACCATGGTTTTATGGCATCCACTGAACAGAGAAAAGAAACTGAGGCTCAGAGAGCTGAAGCAATTTGCCCAAACTCACACAGTTTAAAAAGTAACATGACTCCCCTGATCATTAAGTGTATACTCAGAAACCATCTTTTCAAAAGGTATGTACACACTGTACTCCTATAGCAGCAACTTCTATATCCCTATTTCATATATATCACATTATAGTGCAATTATATGTAATAAAAATATATAATACTATAGCACGTGGTATACAACAAGAACCTTGTGAAGTTCTTTGTAGTAAGTATCTCATGTAATCTTACTATCCTGAGACAGACACAATTTTTATGTCCATAATTTGGATGAGGAAATTGAGGCACAGAAAAATTAGACAAGTTCCCTGAGGCCATATATCTAACCTCTGGAAGAACTAGGATTTTAATCTATATTTCTATCTCACTCAGACAGTTGAAGTCCTTATAGTTCCTAAAATTCAGTTTGCCAAGATTTTCAAGAACAAAAATCCTATATAAAAGAGGTTCCATGTGGACAATTAGTCAAGGCTATAACAATGGAGAAATAGAATAAATAGGTAGAATACCTACATGGTTGTCGGTTTGAGTAACATAATCAAATAGCCAAGGAATATGTTTTCAAAATTGCAGTGCTATCTCTATAAGTCCCTGTAACACAGGATACAAGGAAATCAGGAGACCTAGTAATAGCAGCAGGAGAGTAACAGTGGCTGTTCAATAAGCATGTGCTGCTTGATTGAGTCATCCTAACCTCAACCCTATTCTAACAGGGAGTCTCTGAGAAAACAACCTTGCTGTTTATCTGCAAATAATAACCCCATTCCCCTAATGCAATGAATGAAGCCATAATGAATGAAGCTGGAGTAGATGGTTCCCCTTAGCCTGTAGACCCTGCTGGTTGTAGAGAGAATCTAAAATGGAGGTAATAAAGTATCAGACTGGATGGTAGTTCGCAGCCCATCTGCCTTATTGCTGGGAAACACAAAGATTTATAAAATTGTATGTATTCTTCAAAGAACTTGTGAGATCTCAAAGTCAAATATATGGTTTCCACAAGCAAAATGTAGGGGGAAGGGATAAATTAGGAGTTTGAAATTAACATATACACACTACTATATATAAAATATATAACTAACAAGGACCTACCGTATAGCACAGGGAACTCTGCTAAATATTTTTAATAACCTATAGGGGAAAAGAATCTGGAAAAGAATGTAGATATATATATATATCTATATATAGATATATATATATATAACTGATTCACTTTGCTGTACATCTGAAACTAACAAAACATTGCAAATCAACTATACCTCAATAACATTTAATGCATATATAAAAATTAATCAACTATTAATAATTATGTTCAAAATTAAAATGTTACCCTTTTCGATGAATGTATTTTGCTTTTTTCAACTTCAACCACACAGAGATTTAATTCTTTCACTGGGGAAACATTCTCCCTTCTGGTGTTCCATTTGGGGTGTTTGTGTCACATGATTGTGTGAGGGTTTTTGCTACAGGAAATTTCTATTGCTCCTCTAACAAGAGGATACAGTATATTTATTTATTACAACAATAAACACAGCTGTAAAATCAACCATAAAAATAAATGACATGAAAATTTCTGTAACTAATGTGTCAGCTGTAATTGAGAAATAAATTAAAAGACCCATCTGCTTCCCACCATTGATTCTACTATTTTCTTCAGTACTTAGGATATTTAAAATGAAGCATTATGTATACTAATTTTTCACTAACAAAAATGCCACATTGATATTGATTGACTCTGTAATGTAATTTTGCCAATCCCTAACATACTGTTGCTCTTTCCAATATGCTTAAATCTAGTGAGCATATGAACTCCCTGTTAAAACAATTAAAGTTGTTTTCAATGTATATTGTTAAGTTTTATCTATATGGGTGACTTATGGGCTTTTGTGTGATAATTGGAACAGTAATCTCATCTATTACCATGGTTATGATTTTAGAGACTAGAAATAAATTAGTAGATGAATAAGCAAAGGGATGTATTTCATGTGTGTTAAGTCATACAATATAAACTTTGTGCTAATCTAGTTTAATGGTGAGAGTCAAAATAGCTAACAGTCATTGGAATGCAGTAACTATAGCACACATTTGTCCTCATTATTAAGAATCCTACAATGAGATAGTATATGTCAACTAAGAGAAAAGAGCTGGGATTTATTTTTTATGAGTTAAAATATTTTAACACCTTCCTTAATGCTAAAATAATTTTTTCCTTAAGCCCTCAGGCTCATTCATGTCTCAGCTCAGAAAATTATTTGCAACATTTTGGAAAGACAATGGGAATGCAATGCTGCATTTGTAAATGCTTTTTCATTCAAAGTTTTATTAATTTAATTATATGTCATTTTTACTGTAATCGTAATAGAAAATATAGTTAAGAGAAACAAAATAGAAGCCACCCAGATATAACAACCCCTAAGAGCTTCTTTTATGTATACAATTCTTTATTGTTGTATAACAAACCCCCTCAAAACATGGTAAGTTAAAATAACAACAAATTTGTTTTGCTCATAAGTCTGCAATTTATGTGGGGCTGGTGGATTCAGCTCCTCTTTGCTCATTGGCATTGGTTAGAAGGTTCTGAATCTGGCACTGGAAACATCTTATGATTTCCTTCTCACATATGTGATGCTACCCATTTCTGGTTCCTCAGCAGGAGCTGTGACTGAACAAACTACACATGTCCTTTCTATGTAGATACTTGGCTTCTTTGGAGCATACAAGCTGTGTTCCAAAGGCAAATAACAAGCTCAAGCAAAAGCTGTATTGACCTAATTTTTTGGTATATTTTACATAAAAAAATTAAACATATAAAACAGTTGCAAATTTAGTATACCAGAGTTTCAGAAAAACCTTCTTCCAGTTTCCCCCAATGTTAATAATTTACATAATCACAGAACAAAGATCAAAATTCAGAAATTAACACTGCTTCAATACTTTAACTAAACATGAGACTTTATTCAGATCACACAATTTTTTTCTACTACTGCCTTGTTTTCTTTTCCAGAATCCAATTCAGGATACCACATTATCTTTATTTGTCCTGCTTCCTAGTCTTTTACAATCTTTAATAGTCTTTAGGTTCTCCTTCTTATTTCACGACATCAATACTTTTAAAAAGCACTGGTCAGGTATATTGTAGGACATCCCTCAAATTGGGTTTGTCTACCTTTTCTCGTGGGAGGATTGAGGTTATGCTTTATTAGGAAGGATAACACAGGAGTGATGTGCCTTTCTCAGTACATAATGGTCAAGGAGCTGATGATGTTGATATGTTTACTAACATATATTTTGATTGCTTGGTTAAGCTGATATTTGTCATGTTTCTGTACTGTAAAATTATTACTTTTCCTTTAGTGATTAACAATTGCTTTGGGAAAGATATTTTCAGACTGCGGA
Organism: Sus scrofa; assembly: GCF_054392235.1. Lineage (NCBI taxonomy): Eukaryota > Metazoa > Chordata > Mammalia > Artiodactyla > Suidae > Sus > Sus scrofa. The sequence goes on along the minus strand of NC_139396.1, from coordinate 141,389,928 downwards.
GGTATACCATTTCTCTTTAAATTTAGCATTTATTGATGGTTCTTGCCTGTAGCCATCATTTCTGTGTTATCTTATGTACTGCCTTTACAATTTAGCCTTGGAAGTCAGTGTCAATTCTATCACAGTTACCGCCCTTCTCTGATTGTGAGATAAGATGTATATGCTGCCCATCTTTAAAAATACAATGTTACAGTAACTATCAATATTTTTCCTTCTGTATTTAAAGTTTCTTCTTCATAAAAAATAGAATGCTATAGTTTTTCCTATGAATTTTTTCTTAATAAAGTAGAATAAGGACATTTTCACCTCAGTGAATATAGATGGCTGTGATGATTCATTTCAGGTGGTAAAATATACATAATATAAAATTTATCATTTTAAGTGTATAATTCAGTGACATTAAGTACATTCACAATGTTCATAATCATTCACAATCATCACCACTATCTATTTCCAGAACTCCATCATTCGAAACAGAAAACTTGTACTCTTTAAATAATAACTCTCATTCCCTTCAGTCCTCAGTAACAAATATTCTACTCTCTAGGCATTTTCCAATCATAGATACTTGGGTTATAAGTGGAATCATGCAATATCTGTCCTTTTGTGTCTGGCTTATTTTATTTGGCATAAAGTTTTCAAGTTTCATCTGTGTTGTAACATATATCAGAATTTCATTCCTAACATGATGGAGGATAATGTGAGAAAAAAGAATGTTTATATATTTTTATGACTGAGTCACTTTGCTGTACAACAGAAATTGACAGAACAAAGCAACTATCATAGAAAAAAATTAAAATCTTAAAAAATTAATTTCATCCTTTTTAAGGCTGAATGATATGCCATTTTAATTATATACTACATTATGTTTATCCATGCATCTGCTTATCGAAATTTGAGTTGTTTTCACCTTTCGACTATCGTGAGTACTGGTGCCATGAACATTGATGCACACATATCTGTTTGAGTCTCTACTTTCAATTTATGGGGTGTAAGCCTGAACATGTAATTGCTGGATCACGTGGTAATTCTATGCGTAACTTTCAGTAATCGCTAAACTGTACCTCAGTGACTGTGTCACTTTAGTATCCCTCCAGCAATGAACAAGGGTTCCAATTTCTTCATGTCTCTCTTTATCACCATGTATAACTTTTTCATTTTTTTGGTAATGGTGCCAAGTGGTATTTCATTGTATTTATGATTTGCATTTCCCTAATGACAAGTAATATTTTCATGTACTTATTGGCCATTTGTATATGTCCTTCATCTTCATGGTCAGATTCATTCCTAAGTACTTGATTTTTTTTAAGATGTGATTTTAAACAGGATTTTTCTTCACTTTTTTGTTCTAATATTTCATTGTTAGTGTAAAGAAATGCAACAGATTTCTGTACGTTAGTCTTGTATTCTGTTACTTCGCCGAATTTGTTTATCAATTTTAGTAGTTTGTGTGAGGACGCTTCAGAAATTCTATATAGAGTATCATGTCATCTGCCAACAATGCAATTCTACCTCTTCCCTTTCAATTTGGAAATATTTTATTTCTTTTTCTTGTTTGATTTTCATGGCTAGGACTTTCAATAGTATGTTGAATAGAAGTGGAAAAATAGGGCATCCTCGTCATGTTCCAGATTTTAACAGAAAGGCTTTCAACTTTTCATCGAGTATTAGGTTGGACATGGGTTTAGGAACAGTTTAATTTTATAACATTGTATTTCTCATACGTCTTGGCTCTTTATATTTCATTTCAATTCTGTTTCTAAACAGAATTGTGTCTGAGCTTCTCTCTTCCTTGGTAAATTTTATTATATTTGGCTTCTGAACGGTCCCATTGTCATTGAGAAGTGGTATCATCAACACCATAGCAAGAGAATACCACCCAAGAGTAAAAGAATAATTAAAGATACCACCACTCCATTATTAGCAGTGGTCAAAGTGCACACTCTATAGGCAGCATTCACTGAGTATATTCCTTCTGGGTCCAGTTCTCACACACCAACTTCAAGATTATGTCAGTGAAATAAGGAAGAATAAGCCATAGAATGAACTGAAAGCAAAAATAGTTTACTTAAAAGACTTAAATGGGCTTTATAGGTAGCAATGACCATACCAATAAAAAAATCACTCCAGCCTGAGGTTGGGGTTGACTGAATGCTTTCATATCCATCCTTAAATGAAATCTTCTTCAGGCTTTCCTATGTTAGATGGATTAGGGAATCACTCAATGGCCTCCATCATGTTAGATCAAATAACTCATCACATTTAATCAAATAACTCAATGTAGTGTATAGAGTGGTCTTTAAAGTTGTCCTGCCTTAAGTGATGGTGGTTCTCTTTGGTCTCGGATTCAGCAGAGCACATCGTGCAGTTTTCAAACACTCTAGCATCTGCACAAAAGAAGTCACTGCCAGCTTAAGGGTACTTACTCATGAACTTGTCATGCATGTGTATGTGTGTGTGCATGTGTGTGTGTGTGGGGGGTGATGGAGTCGTTGTTAAGAATCCCAAAAACCAAATTTTATGACATGCCTCTTCTCTTGATATCTACTTTAGAGAAATTTATTTCTATAATGGACACTTTGCTCTTTACAGAAAATTTCTTCTTCTAGGTCTGAATGTCAAAAGACAACTTCTATTTTATTTGCCCAGACAGTAGAGGCAGGGGGTTTCATGTAATAGCATAGACCCTACTGATTGAGTGATGATTAAACTTTCTCAACACAAAGACAGGATAAATGAAACTGATAATGACACAAAAAACAGTGAAAATACCACAGAGTATTCTCTACTACAAAAAAAAAAAAAGTCAACATTTCATGGTTGACATTACTCCTAGTATTTGTAGAATCTTCTGAATCAAAGTTTATTGAAAACCAAAGTGCTTTGTTTAGTCCATTCCATACAGAGTATATGAATAGTGGCTTTAAAAATAGAAAGATATGGGTTTAAACATAAGAACACAACTTACTAATCTTTTCAGTTTACTATATCTAGGCTTTGGTTTTCTTACCTGTTAAAGAGGAGATAAGATCTCCTTTTTAGAATTGTCGTGAGGACAATAATAAGACACTGTAGGAAAATTTTAACATAGTATCTGGCTATGGTTTCTACTTTACTGCATTAAAATATAATTTCTTTTGTGGTTACTACTTTATTATATTTTATTTAATTTGTAAAATAACATTGCATGTTACTGCCCCATTATTGAAAAATTTGTTAGGTGAAAATTAAGGACAGTACCTAATGGCATTCCTTGTTCCATTCATTCATATACAAATGTTCACTACACTAGGCCAAGCCTATTCTCCATCAGGTTTTGAGATTTTGAGCCATGTGTTCATAGAATTTTAAGTAACAAAAGGTGTTAAAACTAGTTGATTTTGCCTAATGTTCATTTTATAAATGGAGAAAGAAAGACCAAAAGATAGGATGAATTTTTTTTTTCAGGGGAATTAAGTTGGGTAGTGACAGCTGTTGTAAGCAGAATTTCTGGCAGAATGCTGTAGTAATGACACTCAATTTGTTGATGCCTCCCTATGTCCATGCCCATGTCCTTGGGTAGACTTCTGTCACAGCAGCGCTGAGTTTAGGCATATGGTTTGCTTTAGAAATAGAAATAGAAATCTGACACATGCAGAGACTTGAAGAGGGATTGTACATTGGAAGCTGAAGCATCATGAAGTGATCCCTACTACAAAAAATGAGGCAATGTTTCACTGTCTTATCCATCATTCCTTGCTGGGCTTGGGACCTTGCTACTAAGATATAAAGAGATTGGTCCATCTACTGGTAGATAAGAGACTATAATGGGGACAGACATCAGCTATCCCAGGTATTCCAGATATTCTAGTCATCATAGCCAAGGCCTCATCCCAAAACAGCTAAGCAGAACCCAGTGAGTAGGATAGCCAGCTGACTTCATCCAAAATGCAATTTACATCAGTATAGGTAGGTGTTTTATAAGCCATTTTGTCCTGGGGAAGTTTTTTACAAAGAAAAATCTAATGGCTATAGAATCAGTTCCAGTTTACCTTGTGGTCTGCCATCTAACCTAAGGGCTGAAATTGAAGATGTCATGATTTTCTCTGGGTTGATTTCCTACTAATTATTTTGCACTAACTTAAGTGGGTTAAGATCTAATTTATTTTGCTCACTTCATCTTAACCCCAGGTTACACATCTAAGCATTAAATTTCAAGTCTCATAAGCAGAAGGAAGTGGTAAAGGTGATTATGAGTTTATGAGTTTATTTCAGACACCAGTACAAAGTAAATAAATCCATTGGTCCCACAACTTCTTAAAAAAAAAAAAAAGCAATTGTTTTATTCACCACAGGTTTCAATGTGAAAAGAAAATGTCATTTCAGAACTCATATAGCCTAGCACCCAGGAATGCCTAGTAGGAAACCAATGGCATAACCTAGAAACCAGTCTATTTAAGTAAACACTAGTGAACAAATTCATACCACTTGCACTATTAAGACCCAGAGTTTCTTTAAAGCATAAAGAAGAAAAAGAGAAAGATAATCAATCTACTGTAGTTCTATGAGAAACATACTGTGATTGCTATGATAGTCCATCAGAGACTCTCTGCATCATTCAGCTAGATCTGAAAATAGGTGTTCTGTGGATGTCCAGGACTAGAACCAACAGTTTATCGAGAACAGACTTCTAGAACTGCACTTGAGAATGATGACTGTGACAAGGCTATTTTAAAACTTAAGACTCCTTTATAGGCTCCATGTTTTGGACCAGGTACCATGTTGACCAAGTGGAACACAGTCTTGCTAACCCTGGTCTCCTTGACTGTACTGGACAGACAGGGCAGACTATACTCTAAAAGATCACCTGAAGTATCAAAATCCCATTACCGTCTGAGTAAAACAGACAGTGAGTAGAAGAGGAATGCAGGTGAAGGGAAGTGGTTTGTTGGGGGAATGAATCGTTAACTAGGTTTAATGAATCCATTCTCATTGGAACCCTCTTCTTGAACCCTCCTCTTTGCCCATTTGGTCTTGGAAATTCAACTTGGGGTATATATGCTTTAGCTGAATGTCCTTGTCTTGACTTTGGACATTACAAAAGTTGCAACTATAAGCTCCTATTTTTAGATCCACCATTCTGAGTGTTCAAATGTCTGCCCTAGAAGGATTTTTCAACTCAACCTTAGCATGATGATAATAGCTATGTCCCTTCTTGAGTACATGCTAAGTTAAGCCCTACTGTCTTCCTCTTGGGGACCTTATCACTATCCATGCATTTCTACTATTCACTCCCACTTCACATTTTTTTTTTTTTTTTGTCGTTTTGCTATTTCTTGGGCCGCTCCCACGGCATATGGAGGTTCCCAGGCTAGGGGTCCAGTCGGAGTTGTAGTCTCCGGCCTACACCAGAGCCACAGCAACGCGGGATCCGAGCCGCGTCTGCAACTTACACCACAGCTCACGGCAACGCCGGATCCTTAACCCACTGAGCAAGGGCAGGGACCGAACCCGCAACCTCATGGTTCCTAGTCGGATTCGTTAACCACCGCGCCACAACGGGAACGCCCCACTTCACATTTTAAGGTGCCTGTACCCTAACAAAGCCTCTGAAGCAGTTGGGTTTTCCTCCCCAAACTGGAATTGCTTATTTGTACATAAAGCAGTAGAATTCCTATTGATCTTTTCCTTTTACTCATACCTTTGAATAAAACAGCTTCTGAATTATACATGATTTTGTATATCTATGAAATACCAGAGAATCTCTTTACTCTTGGAATGCACTTGTCAACTTGAATTTAAATATCACAGTTATCTACTCACTACAAAGATAAAAGCATTCTGAAATCCTCTGAAATTTCCCAAGATATATGATGTGGCTGTTATCCTTAAATAGTATTTTAACCATTACTTAGTAGTGCACTGACTGCTGTGGGAGAAAAAAAGGTACAGTCCTTTCTCAACAGGTTTATAATTTATATTATAAAACATACACACGTATGTATATGAAATTAGGAAAGCAGGAGATATAAATGGAAAGAATGTTGAGAAGTTAAATGATTATATAGGCTTGTTTTAGCTATGTGGAGGGAAGCATGCGTATTTGTTTTTTGGAGTATGGCTTTGATGACTCAAGCAGGTAGCAAACTAATTTACATTTGAGCAAGGTGTTCTTATTTCAAATATGTAGCTATTAAAGGTTCTACTCAGCCTTTTCAGATGTCTGCCCCAAAGGCACCCTAATTTTTTTACCTGATACTTTCATCTTTATAAAATCCATTGAGAGACACTGTCCCTGCCTGCATTGAAAAAGCAGGGTAAATTTTTTAAAAAGAAAAAAAAAAAACTGTTTCCATAGGGCTCTCTTGTGTTCTGTATGTCTGCTCTGTGTAACTACTTTCCCAAATCCATTATTTTGAGGCCTCGAGGTTCAAAGACGAAGATAATCAAGGAAATGTGATGAGAGAGGTGGAGATAAGCAGGTCTCAATGAGAAAGTAACAGTTTTATTAAAACCTGGAGGAGAGTTAAATTGTTTTACCCACTACCACCCCAAATACTCCCACAGCTGACAATTACTGTTTGCCTATTAACCTGGATAGAAATGAGTTTTTAAACAGAGTAAATATTAATTTGAGGTTAACAACCTGAAAATTAAATACACTCTTAGATGTTGCTAAAGTCCGCATCCTGAGCATCACTTCAGCTAAGAGAGTGCTAGCAATTAGGGACAGGGCATTTTCCATTGATTCCAATGATGGTGTTGTTTTTCTAAGATTAATTTAGAGGGACTATTTTTCTCTTCAACCAGTCTTGTCTTTTGATGTAACCTGATGTTGTCCATCTCTGTTTTTCCCTGGCATGTGTTCTGTCAGTGCTGCTTTCCACCACCCTATCCCACAAACCCCTCTCATCCTAGCCACCTGCCAAATGCTTTCTTTTCTTTTCTCGACTCCCATTGATTTCTTTATGGTGGTGAAATTGTGCAGTGGAAATTTTCTCAAAAATTGAGCCCAGGTATATCAAGAACTTCCTAATGTTCAGTTCTGTTATATGACAGAACAAATTCCCAGGAGTAATAGAAGAGGCCAACAAGGCGAGTTATTTAAAACTCACGCAGACAACATTATGGTGCATGTGCTGTCAGAAACTTCCTAGTTTCAGCCATAAAAGAATTAAAAGGACAAAAGGATCATAAAAGGATTTTTCCCTTCAGTTCAGTTTTTCTCTAAACTGAATTTTGTAATTTCTGCTGAAGTCAACCGTATTGATAGACACCAAAGTCTCTGCTTTTCTGATGCCAAATTTATAGAGAACTAGAAGAAAAGAAGGATGAGGTACTGAGGAAAATCATTAGCTATAAAGAAGTAGCCTGACCACATGAATGAATATGTGAAACTTGAATCCTAATTCTAGTTCTCTTTCTAATTGTGTGATCAAAGAAAAAAAGTTGTGTGGAAACAGGCAGTTAAGTTCTGTTAACATCTTCTGATATACTTTTCTGATTACATATCCCTTCCGGTAGTGTCTGTGTATCAATTTTGTCAACCAAAAAAGTACGCTTAACCTTAAATTAGTGTCTGTTTTGCAATTAAAAAGTTAAAATGATTTCTTGCCTATCCATTTACTATTACTTCCACTACTATAATTATTACTATGATTTATTATGATGACTATGGTATATACCACCCTAAAAGAACATTCTAAAAATTTTCCCTAGCCTACATTATGTATAATATAAGCTCTGAACCTTTCATAAAAATCCCAATACATTAATCAATAGTGTAATTAAATGGAACTCTGTGGAGTATTTTCACAATCACTCTCTCATTTAAAACTCAGGACAACCTTTTATGGTGGGTACTATAGAAACTTTATTGACAATGCAAAAAACTAATGTTCAGAAAAAGAAATAGTTTACTCAGAGTGAAAGTCTAAACTCAAACCCAGCTTAGATTCTAAAGCCCTTCTATATATATATGCCCATCTCAAACATTTTTGGATCTTCACTGTCTAAAAACATTCAGATGACAAATTGTATGTGCTAATTACACCTTCCTTCTTCCACCTTCTCCTCTACATATTCTGTTCAAAAACCATGAGCACAAATATATATAGTATTTTAATGAATGGCTCATAAACATAGAGGCTTATTTATGTGCAAGTATTTTGTTCTTCATTCAGAGAGAATTAATCATGTAAATTCCTTTGAATTTTATGCCTTTTGGTTGAAGTAATTAACCCTTCACCAAGAATTTAATCTATTCTGTCTGCTCAGTCTTCAGGACTCTCCAACACCTAGGCTTCTTAAATAATCCCATCAATCTAACAGGTCAGAAACCAAAGCAAGTTTCCCGTGATTTGAGAAAAGAGCTTGGTTAATTTCTATGGGTATAACTGGTAATGTGTATCTTTTCTAAGTGTGCGTGACGGATATTTGCATCTGGATGGGATTCATTGTTTATGTCAGGGAATCATCAAAAACTCTCAATCTTGATCTTAAAAAATGAAAAAGAATAAAATAAACAAACTAGTGCAAAAAGAAATCATGCTTTGATTAATATGAATACAGCTGAAAAGAAAAAGTTACATCAACAATATCATTGTAAGATGTTTTCTCCATTATCAAGATAAACTAGTCATAAATACGTAATAATGTAAAAGAATATCGCAAATACTATATCTAGTAAAAGAGGACAGAGGACATACTGTACAGCTCTAAAGATGATATTCAAGAACAAGTAATTTTAAGGTAATTGAAGTCAGAGTAGAGGATCCCACTGGAGAAACACTGCCTGAAAAAGAGCCCAAGAAGGCTTTATGGGATAACAGAAGTAGTCTTTCTCCTATAGACGTTTACTCAAGGTTTATATCTGTAATAATTTATTGAGTTTTATTCCTAAGGTTTATGTCCCTTACTCAATATATTTTATATTTTAAAAGAAAGGGAAGGTATATATCATGAAAGCCTTTTCATTTATGTGTAGGACTTTGTCCTGTAAGAAATGGAAATCACCAATATGTATATTAAGTGAATAATTTATTAAATTTGCATTTTGAAGTCCTCTTGTTTGATCTCTGGAGGAATGATTAGAAGAGTACAGAAGCTGTAGTCAGATATCTACTCCAGAGTCTATTTAAATAGGCCAAGTGAGAAGTGATAAGACCAGAGAAATAGGGAAGGAAGACAATGACTAATAATAGTAAATAATGAGGAGTTCCAACTGTGGCACAGCAGAAACAAATCTGACTAGTGGGTTCAATACCTGGCCTCACTCAGTGGGTCGGGAATCCAGCTTTGCCATGAACCGTGGTGTAGGTTGCATACATGGCTCAGATCCTATGTTGCTGTGGCTGTGGCTGTGGCTGTGGCATAGGTCAGCAGCTGTAGCTGTGATTCGACCCCTGGCCTGGGAAGTTCCATATGCCACTAGTGTGTCCATAAAAAGAAAAAAAAAAGTAACTAGTGAATATTTGGATTTGGAAAATGGTAAAATAAAAGTTAAGGATTATTTTCAAATAATTTGTGATGATCTTAACAGAGAAAATGCAAACTGGATGATTGAATAACTTATAATATTTAAAGATGGGCTGATTGGCTTCCTGTTATATTCTCTGCAAAATGGGCAATGAGTATGTGAGTTTTATTCCCCAGGGAGATATCTTGGCTGGTGAGGTAAGCTTGTGAGTCACTAGCATAAACATATTTAAAGCCATTATGATATTAAAGATTGTTAAGAGATATTGTTTAGTTAGAGAAAGAGGAAAAGTAGTGAGAATTTGGGGGGGAAAGAATGAGCAAAGAAATAGAAAATGAGGGAAAAAAATAAGAACAATTAAAAAAAAAAAACAGAAGAGCTGCATGGTGACAGAAGTCAAGGAAAAAGAGAGTTTCAAAGAGTAAATGGTCAATATTATTTGGTATTAAATTTACAAAATTCAAGTAATATATATATTTTACCTTTTCCATTGAATTTGGGTATTAGTAGTTATCAGTGATACTTGTGAGGGAAGAGAAGCTAAACTGGTAATGTGGGTAGAGATGGTGAAACTGGTTATAATGAACTATGGGAGGGGACTTGGAGAGGAACACAGAAAGTGTGAAAATGGCATTTCAAATAAGTTGGGAAGTTAAAAAGAGGTGAAAAACTAGAAGTTTTTCATGAACTTTTCAATTAATACTACTTTTAGAATATTAGATTGTAGGACTATCCTGGAGCCCAAATATAGTTGGAAGAAAAAAAAATCAAGAAAAGACAGAAAGCCTTGTTTTCAATGCCTTGGTGGAATAATTAGTTTTGGACAGAAGTGTAGATTTCTGGAGAAGGGAAGAGATGAGATGGTGAAATAGAAGGACTTCAGCTTTCCTCCTCATGAAAACACCAAAATCACAACTAACTTCTGAAGAACCATTGACACAAACCCCTGGAACCTACCAAAAAAGATATTCCATATCTAAAGAAAAAGAAGCCGCAATGAGAAGATAGGAGGGGTACCTTCATGATATAATCAAATCCCATACCCACTGAGTGTGTGACCCATAAGGTTGAAAATAATTATATCACAGAGGTCCTCCCTTAGGAGTAAGAGTTCTGAACTGAATGTCAGGCTCCCCAGCCTGGGGATCTGACATCAAGAGAAGGAGGCCCCTAGAGCATTTGGCTTTGAAGGTCAGTAAGGCTTGAGTGCAAGAGATCTACAGGACAGGGGGACACAGAAACTTCAAACTTGGAGAGTGCACTCAAGGTTTCACATGCACTGCGACCTACGGTAAAGCAATGCCTCCATAGTAGCCTAGGATAGACCTACCTGTGGGTCTTGGGGGTGTCCTGGGGAGGCAAGGTGCAGCTGTGGCTCACCAAGAAGCAATGACACTGGTGCAAGAGGCCCCACAGAATAGTCATGATGGCCATTTTGGCACAAAGATGAGGCCACATCTTATAGCCCCCAGCTACATTGCTGGGATACTTCAGGCCAAACAACCAACAAGGTGGGAACAGAGGCTGACTCATCCTCAAACAGGCTGCCTAAAGTCATCCTGAGCCCACAGTTGCCTCTAATCACACCACTTGATATAGCCTTGGCCACCAGAGGGACAAGACCTACCTCCATCCACCAGTGGGCAGACACAGGCCTTTCCCAACAGGAAGCTTGCACAAACCCCTGGACCAAGGGGGGGTAGACATCAGAGCCAAAAGGAATTATGATCCTGTAGCTTGTGGGATGGAGACAACACACACAGAAAGTGAGACAAAATGAGATGGCAGGGAAATACGTTTCAGATGAAGGACCAAGATAAAACCCCAGAAAAACAGCTAAGTGAAATGGAGATAGGCAATCTAACTGAAAAAGAATTCAGAGTAATAGTGAAGATGACCCAAGGTCTCAAAAAAAGAATGCAGACTGAAAAGATACAAGAAATGTTTAACATAGAGTTCTCTGGTGTTGTCACTGCAGCATCATGGGTGACTACTATGGCACAGGTTCAAACACACCCACCCCCAGGAACTTCCATATGCTGCAGGCACAGCCAAAAAAAAAAGTTTAACAAAGAACTAGAAGATGAAAAGAACAAACTGAGATGAATGATAAAATAACTGAAGTCATATATGTACTAGAAAGAATCACTAGCAAATGAGGCAGAAGAAGAAATAAGTAAACTGAAAGAATGGTGGAAATCACTGTTGCAGAACACAATTTTTTAAAAAATGAAAAATTAGGACATTCTAAGAGATCTCTGGGACAAAATATTAATCAACTTTGAATTCCCCCTGTGGTGCAGTAGTTAATCTGACTGCAGTGGCTTGGGTTGCTCAGAGGTGTGGGTTCAATCCCCAGCCCAGTGCAGTGGGTTAAAAGGATCTGGCATTTCCATAGCTGCAGCATAAGTCTCAGCCATGGCTCAGATTCAGTACCTGACCTGGGAATTTCCATATGCTGCTGGCCTTGCCATAAATATATATATATATATATATATATATATATATATATATATATATATATATAAATCAACTTGACAAAAATTAAAGAAAAAGAGAAAATATTAAAAGCAACAAGGGAAAAGCAACAAATAACTTATAAGAGGATCCCTAAAATGTTATCAGTAGTTCTTTCAGGAGAAATTCTGCAGACCAGAAGGGAATGGGATGATATGTTTAAAATGATGAAAGAGAAGAACCTATAATCAAGAATATTCTGATTAGTAAGGCTCTTGTTCAGACTCAACAGATAAATCAAAACCTTTACAGACAAGCTAAAGCTGAGAGAATTTAGCACCTCCAAATTGGCTTTCTAACAAATTATAAAGGAAATCTCTAGGTGGAAAAGAAAAGGGCACAACTTAAAAGAAAAAATTCCAAATGGGAAATCTCACAGGTATAGGAAATGTATTTGAAATTAAGAGACCACCAGCAGAAAACAACCTTGTATATATATAGATTGCTATAAAAAATGATGATAAGAGCAAACCAAAAAAAACTACAGTAGATACACACATAAGAGGAAAACCAGGGTTTCCTGCTGGGGCACAGTGGGTTAAGAATCTGACTGCAGCAGCTCAGATCACTATGGGACGTGTGGGTTTGATGCCAAGCCCAGCACAGTGGGGTGAAGGATCAGGTGTTGCCACAGTTGCAGTGTAGGTCACAGCTGAGGCTCTAATTCACTCCCTGGCCCAGGAACATCCATATGCCATGGGGGTGGCCATAAAAAATAATAACAATTTAATTAATTTTAAAAAGAAAAAGCAAAATCAATCCAAGTACAACACTAAACATAATCAAGGAATTTCATAAGTGAGAACAAAAGAGGAAGGGAATAAAAAACACCCACAAAGACAAATACAGAACAATTAACAACATGGCAATAAGAACACACATATTAATAAGTACCTGAAATGTAAATAGATTATGTGCTCTAACCCAAAGACACAGACTGGCTGAATGGATACAAGAGCAAGATCTGTTTATATGCTGTCTATAAGAGACCAACTTCAAATCTATAATCACCAAAAGACTGAAAATGAGGGCATGGAAAATGTTCTTCCATGTAAATGGAAATCAGAACAAAATTGGATAGTAATACTCATATCACACAAAATCAACTTTAAAACAAGGACTGTTAAAGAGACAAAGAAGGACATTGCTAAATGATCAAGGGATCAGTTTGAGAAGACAAACAATTATAAATGTGTATTACCCAACATAGGAACACCTCAATATATAAGGCAAATTCTAATAGCCATAAAAGCAGAAATTGACAGCAATACAATGATAGTGGGGGACTTTAACCCCTCACTTACATCAATGGACGGATCATACAAGCAGAAAATCAATAGAAAACACAGCCTTAAATGACACATTAGACCAGAGGACTCAATTGATATTCACAGAATGGTCCAGCCAAAACCAGCAGAATACACATTCTTCTCAAGTGTACATGGAACATTCTCCAAGATAGATCATCTCCAGGGCCACAAAGCAAGCCTCAGCAATTTAAGAAAACTGAAATGATATCAAGCATTTATTCCAACAACAATGCTATGAGATTAGAAAGCAACAACAGAAAAAAAAAACTGTTAAAAACCCCACAAACACATGGAAGCTAAACAATATGTTACTAAACATCCAATGTACCCACAGGAGAAAGCAAAAGAGGAAATAAAAATATACCTAGAGATAAATGAAAATGAAAACATGACTCTACAAAACGTATGGGACACAACAAAAGCAACTTTGAGAGGGAAGATTATAGCAATACAATCTCATCTAGGGAAACAAGAAAATTCTGAGATAAACAACCTAACCATACAGTTAAAGCAAGTAGAGAAAGAAGAATAAACATTCAAAGTTAGTAGAAGGTAAGATACAAAGATAAGAACAGAAATAAATAAAACAGAAATGAAGAAAACAATAGAAAAGATCAATAAGATTAAAATCTGGTTCTTTGAAAAGATAACAAAATTGAAAATCTTTACTCAGATTTATGGAGGGGAAAAAAAGGGAGAGGGCCCAAATCAATAAAATTAGAAATGAAGAAGAAATTATAGTTAATACAATGGAAATACAAGAGTCATAAAGGACTACTACAAGTAGCTGTATGCCAATAAACTGGGTAACCTAGAAGAAATGGACAAATTCTTAGAAAGGTACAAACTTCCAAGACTGAACCAGTAAAAACTGAAACTATGAGCAGACTGATCACAAGTACTGAAATTGAAACTGTGATTTAAAAAACTTCCAACAAATGGAAGTACAGGATCAACTGGCTTCACGGGTAAATTCTATCACCCATTTAAAGAAGAGTTAATAACTATTCTTTTTAAACTATTATGAAAAATTGCAGAGGAAGGAATACTCCCAAACTCATTCTATGAGGCCACCATCACCTGATAGCAAAACAAGACAAACATACCACAAAAAAGAAAATTACAGGCCTTTATCATTGATGAACATAGACACAAAATCCTTGACAAAATATTAGTGAACCATATCCAACAATACATTAAACTGATGAAACACCATGATCAAGTGAGATTTATCCCAGGGATGGAAGAATTTTTTTTCAGTATCCACAAATCAATCCATGTAATTCATCACATTAACAAAATGAAGAATAAAAACCATATGAACATCTCAATAGATGAAGGAGAACCTTTTGACAAAATTCAATATCCATTTACACTAAGAACTCTCAAGAAAGTGGGCTTAGAGGGAACCTATCTCAATGTAATAAACGTATACATGATAAGCCCACAGCTAATATCATACTCAATGGAGAAAAGCTAAAATCCTTTCCTGTAAGATCAGGAATAAGACAAGTATATCTACCCTGACCAATTTTATTCAACAAAGTTTAGGGAGTCCTAGCCATAGCCATCAGAGAAGAAAAAGAAATAAAAGGAATCTAAATTGAAAAAGAAGAAATAAAATTGTCATTGTCTTAAGATGACATGATAATATACATAGAAAATTCTAAATACTCTACCAGAAAATGACTAGAGCTCATTAATAAATTCAGTAAAGTTGCAGGATACAAAATTACTATGTAGAAATATGTTGCATTCATATACATGGACAATGAAATTTCAAAAAGAGAAATTAAGAAAGCAATTCCATTTACTATCACATCATAAAGAATAAAATACATAGGAATAAATCTACATAGGAAAATCTACCTAAGGAGGCAAAAGACCTGTACTCTGAAAAGTGTAAGATACTGATAAAAGAAACCAAAGATGACATAAACAGATGGAAATATACACCATGTTCTTGAACTGGGAGAAGGAATACTGTCAAAATGACTATACTACCCAAGGCAATCTACAGGTTCAAGGCAATCCCCATCAAATTACCAATGGCATTCTTCACATAAATAGAACAAAAAAAATCATAAGTTCTATGGAAACACAAAAGACCCCAAATAGCTGAAGCAACCCTGAGAAAGAAAAACAGAGCTAGAGGAATCAGGACTCCTGACTTCAGATTATAAATACTAATAAGCTACAGTCATTAAAATAGTATGGTACTGGCACAAAAACAGAAATATAGATCAATGGAACAGAATAGGAAGCCCAGGAATAAACCCACACACCTATGGTCAATTAATCTATGATGCAAAAGGAAAGAGTATACAGGAGAGAAAAGACAGTCTTGCAATATGTGCTTCTTGGAATACTGCACAGCCACATGTAAAAGAATGAAATTAGAATACTCTCTAACTACATATACAAAAATAAACTCAAAATGGATTGAAGACCTAAATATAAGATTGAATATTGTAAAACTCAGAGGAAAACCTAGGCATAACCTTCTTTGACATAATTGCAGCATATCTTTTTGGATCCATTTCCTAGAGTAATGAAAATAAAATCAAAAGTAAAGAAATGAGTCCTAATTAAATTTAAAAGTCTTTGAATAGCAAAGAAAATGACAAAGAAAACAACAACAACAACAAAAAACAGAGAATGGGACAAAGTATTTGCAAACAAAGCAGTCAACAAGTCATTAATCTCCAACATATATAAACAACTCATGCAGTTCAATATCAAAAAAACCAAACAATCCAATTGCAAAATAGCCAGAAGATCTAATTAGACATTTCTCCATTTCTCCAAAGAAGACATACACATGGCCAAGAAGCACATGAAAGGATGCTCACCACTGCTTATTATTAGAGAAATGTAAATCAAAACTACAATGAGATATTACCTTATACCAGTCAAAATGGCCATCATCAAAATGCCTACAAAAAAATAAATGCTGGAGAGGGTATGAAAAAAGGGAACCCTCCTATACTGTTGGTGGGAATGTAAAGTGGAACAACCACTATTGAGAATAGTATGGATGTTCCTTAAAAAAATAAATATAAAACTATTCATTTGATTCAGCAATCCCATTCCTGGGCATATATCTGAAAAACAACTATAATTCAAAAAGACACATACACCTCAGTGTTCATAGCACCACAATTTTATAATATCCAAGACATGGGATAAACCTAAATTTTCATGAAGAAAGGAATGGATAATGAAGATGTGATGCATATATACAATGGAATATTATTTATCCATAAAAAAGAATGAAATAGTGCCATTTGCAGCAACATGGATGAACCTAGAGATTATTACAATAAGGGAAGTAAGTCAGAAAGAGACAAATATGATATGATATTATTTATATGTGGAATCTAAAATAATGATACAAATGAACTTATTTACACAACAGAAAGAGATTCCCAGACTTCAATAAACAAATTTATGTTTACCACAGGAGAAAGGTAGGGGGGGATATATTAGGAGCTTGAGATTAGCATGTATACACTGCTATATATAAGACAGACAAACATCAAGGACCTTACTGTATAACATAGGGAACTCTACTCAATATTCTGTAATAAGCTGTGTAGGAAAAGATTCTGAAAAAGAATATATATATGTATATGTATATAACTGAATCACTTTGCTACACACCAGAAACTAATACAACATTGTAAATTAACTATGCTCCAATGTAAAATAAAAAAAAATTAAAAAGAAGTATATATTTCTATGCCTTTGATAATATAAATATAGATAGACTGCGAGCAGAGATAGAGGAGATAGCATCTTCTGAATTGTCCAAAAAGGCAGAGGTGAGGGAAGTCCAAGATACAGAGGAAGTTAAGATTTAGGATAGACACTGAGCAGGATGAAAGAGGGATAATAAGCACGTACTCCACCTTTTATCCTTCTCAGTATTTCAACACTTTTTAAAATATTGAAACATAGTAGCAGATAACCATTCATATTTAAAAAGCAATTATAATATAAAGAGAATAAAATTCTGTGACCTCTAAAAACATACTGATTGTTCACTGACTTTCATTTCAAGTAACCACAGAACTAGATGTTAACCTACTCCTCTTAGTCAATGGCAGTCCTACTTTAGTATCAGTGCTTCAAACAGAACAGCACTATTGTGAGGTTAAGTGAGGCACTTAACTCAGACACAAAAGTGAGAGGTACCAACTAATTCAGTAATCAAGATAAAGGCATGCCTCATTTTACTATGCTTTGTTTTTGTTTATTGCATGTCTCCAGTATTGTTTAACAAAGTGAAGGTTTATGGCAACTCTAGACTAAGTCTGTTGGTATCTTGTTTATCAACAGCAATTACTCTCTTCATGTCTCTGTGTCACATTTTGGTAATTCTCCCAACAAGGCA
Source organism: Sus scrofa (assembly GCF_054392235.1). NCBI lineage: Eukaryota > Metazoa > Chordata > Mammalia > Artiodactyla > Suidae > Sus > Sus scrofa. The sequence continues at coordinate 141,372,248 of NC_139396.1, read as the reverse complement.
AACATATTTTTATGGCAATCTGTGATCAATGCTCTTTGATGTTATTGCAAAAAGATTACAACTTCCTGAAGGCTCAAATAATAGCATTTTTCAGCAATACGGTATTTTTGTTTGTTTTTTTTTTTTTTTTCCTTTTTAGGGCTGCACTCCCAGCATACGGAGTTCCCAGGCTGGGGGTTGAATCAGAGGTGCAGCTGCTGGCCTTCGCCACAGCCACAGCAACGTAAGATCCGAGCTGCATCTGTGACCCACACCAGAGCTCATAGCAACACCAGATCCTTAACCCACTGAGCAAGGCCAGGGATTGAACCTGCATCTTCATGGATGCTATTCAGATTCATTTCCACTGAGCCATGATGGGAACTCCAGCAATAAGGTGTTTTTAAGTTAAGGTATGTACATTGATTTTTTAGACATACTATTACACATTAAATAGGTTACAATAGTGTAAACATAACTTTTATATCCTCTTGGAAGCAGAACATCTGTGTGACTCACTTTATTGTGATATTTATTTTATTGATATGGAATCAAACCCATATCTCTGAGGCATGCCTCTATTATAAAGCAATATCTTTAAAAATCAAAGTTACTGCCAAAAAAAAGCCATACTGAACAAAATACAATTTTCCTGAAAGATAGGCTCAGCCCTAGATTGTATGACCCTGTCTCACTTTTCTCGCCCTAATTTCTAGCCTGCTTATGAAAGTCAGCCAGTCTTTAAACCAGCCTTCCATTACTGTGCTTCTAAAAGTCAGGCTATCCCTGAACCCATACTTCTCCAAAATATTATATAAGTTGGTTCCCTGCTTTGTCCTAAATGACTGAGTTCTACAACCAAAGTTATACTTTGCTTAGCAAATAAAGAAAAAAAAATAGAGCTTGGTTTCAGATACATTTGCTGATATTTTTCCTCAATCCAAGAATAGTAGAATATATTTTCTGTATTGGGTAATGGTTCCTAACCCAATCTTGCCTTTAATATACTTTGAGACTTTGCTAAAATTGTCTTCTCTGGGTATCTTTTTGTTTCCACTTAAGTATACTCTTGGATTTGTAATTTAAAAAATATCCTATTGACTGAATAGACATTTCTCCAAGGAAGATATACAGATGGCCAACAAGCACATGATAAAATGCTCAATATCACTGATTATTAGAGAAATGCAAATCAAAATTACTATGAGGTACCACCTCACACCAGTCAGAATGGACATCATTAATAAGTCCATAAATGACACATGCTGGAGGGAGTGTGGAGAAAAGGGAACCCTCCTGCACTGTTGGTGGGACTGTAAGCTGGTACAACCACTATGGAGAACAGTATGGAGGTAGCTTAGAAAACTATATATAGAACTATCATATGACCCAGCAATACCACTCTTGGGCACATATCTGGCAAAACTTCCCTTGAAAAAGACACATGCACCCACATGTTCATTGCAGCACTATTCACAATAGCCAAGACATGGAAACAACCCAAATGTCCATAGACATATGATTGGATTAGGAAAATATGGTATATATACACAATGGAATACTACTCAGCCCTAAAAAAGAACAACATAATGCCATTTGCAGCAACATGGATGGAACTAGAGACTCTCATCCTGAGTGAAGTAAGTCAGAAAGAGATATACAAATACTATATATCACTTACATCTAAAATCTAATATACAGCACAAAAGAACCTTTCCAAAGTAAAGAAACTCATGGACTTGGAGAAAAGACTTGTGGTTGCCAAGGGGGAGGGGGAGGGAGTGGGATGGTTGGGGTGCTTGGGGTTAATAGATGCAGACTATTGCCTTTGGAATGAATTAGCAATGAGATCTTGCTCTGTAGCACTGCAACTCTGTCTGGTCACATGGAGCATGATATTGTGAGAAAAAAGAATGTATGCATGTATGTGTAACTGGGTCACCTTGCTATACAGTAGAAAATTGACAGAACACTGTAAACCAGCTATAATGGAAAAAAATAAAAATCATTATATAAAAAAAATCCTTTTTAATACCTTCAATGGACAAGATTATTGCAAGGAGTCGCAGAAATAAACTTTAGGTTGCTGTGCTCATGGCTTTTTAACTATAAGGCATAACAGCAAGACTTCTCCATTTTTTGTTTTATAAAATTAGGAAAGTTATACACTCGCAATATTGTCATGAGGATGACATGATGTAATATGTGTGAAGAATTGAGTTCAGTGCCTTTACCATAGGGGTATCCATGACAGCACAGTTTTTTGTTTTTTTTTTTCTTCCTTCCCTAATTTTTAAGATGGCCAAGTCTTAAGATCAATAATTATCCAATATGATTCTGGTCATACCTTAGGCTAAATGAGTATCTCTTCCTCCTGAGTTCTCTGCCTCCGGATTCATAGATAAAACATCCTTGGAAAATACTAATGATATTCCTCCCCCAGCACACATAGACAATAAAAGAAATTACTTTCAATGTTTGCCAGGAAATACTATACAACAAATTATCTTTGAAAAGTATATATTTGGATGACAGAATACAGAATGTTTAATGAAACTTTATAAATACTGTCATTTGACAGTTATTAGTTGATTGATTTTTACAATTATGGTTACTACAATAATCTATATGTCTTAAATATCATCCACTGATTCTCTATTATATAAACATCCTACTACATATTGCATTGAGGTACATATTTATATTGTCCTTTATTAATAATAAGCATATACATTTATAGAAAACTGAAAGGTATGTGTCCATATCTCAGATACTAAGCCTCTCAGTCACCACGTGTTATTAAATCTTGAAAGTGAAAAATCCAGGCTGTGTGACTAATGCTTCCGATATTATAGCCACTTGCGCCTTCTATAATAGCCCACATTAACCTTGGTTCATGATGAGAAAGCATTTCCCTGTAGCTCTTCTTGTTAGACATCCTTGTTCTTGACCCTGGGCATTAACTAAGTAGCTAATCTTTAAGAGGTCAGGGTGTCAAGACCAGCAGAAGTAGCTCCTCAAGGACCCCATCACCACTTTCGTATTTAATTCAAATTTATTTGGGTCAACTGTTTAACTGCTCTTGACATTCTCCAGAGCTATAGTTTTCAATCTGGGTAATAGACTATAGGGAGGGCGAGTCATTTTCTATCTCAATTTGCTAAGCTAGCAAAAGCAATCTTTGGTTTTGATAACTATGGAGAAGTACCTTCCCCTCACCCCCATTTTGATGGTATTATCATCAATAACATAAAGAGATTAGGCTAATTCCCTTGTGCCATTTCATCATCAATATTTTATGACTCTTCATATCTTTGAATAATTATTTCTGCAGGAAGTAAACACTACTGGCCAAAGATTAGTAACTAAGATACTCCTACTCCGTGAAGATGGAGAGGTACTGAGGTTATAGTTCAGTCAACCAGGGGAGAATGGGAGGGCAGAAATAATTTTCCTGGCTATAAATCTTTTTATCTGACTCTTGCCCTGAAAGCAAAAACCAGGAAGTGCTTAGGTATGCCTGTGCTGTCCAAAAAAATAGATACTTCTGTTTCCTTGTTGAAGATATATAGGGACAGTGAAGAAGTGTCATCTTGAGTATGAATTACAGGGAGCTACTTTCCTCCCCAAGCCAAAATATCTTCACCACTTCCTGCCCGTCTGACACAACAAACATTCAATGAACAGCCATTCTGGCTTTACATGGTACCTGGTGCAGAGCGCTTGAGAGCAAATGAGAGCCAACTACTGCTCTCCAAGAGTTCAAAATCTGAGACAACGACTCTTGCAGGAAGGAAAACTGGCTCCTAGAAAGGTAAACGCATTGAGTATGGTATGTTGAAAAGGCCTGCATTCAAATTACCCTTTTTATCTGTATGACTTGAGAACAATTACTAAACTCTCTGACCCTCGGTTTCCTTAACTGTAGCTACAAGAGTATATTTCTTACAAGACCCTGGTGGGGAGCAGGGCAAGGAGAGGAAAGAGCTTTAGAGAGTTATATGATTAGAGCGGCTGGGGGTAGGAGATTACGGAAACCAGGCAAAGATGTGGTTTCGATATGAAATATTTAGCATTCAAGGGTGAGTAGGGATTTATTTCACATGATTCAAAATATATGGTCATCAATAGTGTGACTAAGGATAAGCTGAGGTTTCACTACAGGACTCCAGGTGGGCTCTTTACAACTGATGTCAAGGTTCGAACTTCTCAAATAGTGAGTTAATCATGGATCTCAGCCACACCATCATAGCCTCAGGTTTTTAAAAAACTTATGTTTCATGTTGGTTTGATAAGATATAGTACCTTAATAGTTGCTTTGTTGTGATATAGGCCTTGGGAATGACACCAAGGCAACAGACTTGGTGTTAATATCTTCATTTAAATTTTTGTGAACCTTGGGATGCATTTGGGAGGAGAGAGGGGGAAAGGGACAGGTGAACTGACTGTACAAGCTGTTGCATTACAAGAGAACTCAGAAATCTGAAGAATTCATTCATACTTATAACCTGGGAATCTAAGAGAGAGGGAAAGTTCTCAAAGAGTCCTCTGGAGGAAAGACAACACTTTATCATCTGATAACAACATGGCAGGGATGCAACTTCTTGAGAGAATTTTATATTCATGTTTTATACATGACTCTTCAGCTACTGTTGGACTCCTCACTCTGGCTATTTAGCTGCTGCCCTCTCTGGCCTTAGGACCCTATACACCCCATGCCCACACAGAGGATAAAATAGAGATGGAAGAATGAAGAAAAGGGGCAAATTGGTTCAGCTTGAAATAACTGGCACCTCTTTTTTATCATTTTAATTTTTGCTTTGAAGTCTGGTTGCCTTGGCTTCTCCTGAAAGGCTCCTCAGAGATAACTAGGCTGGGGGAAGCCAGTCCTTGCTAAGCAGAGGGCCTTATTGCAGGCTGTTCTGAAACACCTGGGGCCTTCCTGATGCCCAGAGGGCATCAATTTTCCCTCTAGAACATCGCTTTGCCCCAGGCACAGACATAGCCAGCTTGGGGTGCTCTCAGCCAAGGCCGTTATGGGTCCTCTGGCCTTTTCACCTGGTTCTGAGGGAAACAAGAGCAGATACAGACACTTCTCACTCATAAAAGATTCACTCTCACCCAAGTTGTCCTCATGCTCTCTCCTCCTAGAAAAAGGCTGGTCAAGGCTGCTGGATCAGCTTTGCTCTCACTTACACAGAGAGAACCTGTGCTCAGTCTGGCCCTGTTAAGGGGAGCCTTGTTCTCGTCACTCCTTTCTTCTGCTATTTACAGTAAGAGGATGACTTGATATGACACATAGAGTTTAGGCTCACTGTGCAAAGTTTTTACCAAGAAAAAATGTTCTGTGTCTTTACAGCATTTTCATGAAGGTCAATTATTTAAGTTATTTTTACTTTATTTGCTATGCTAGTAAAAGCTTTCAAAAATTGCATTTGCAAAAAGTGTAAAGTCCTGTGCATGTTTGAGTAAAACTACTACTTAGGGCCAGCTGCCACCTCGTCATGGTTACGAAGGAATGGGTGGACCTACATACACTGTTATACTTTTAAAACTGCTTTTTGTTTTGCTGCCCAAAACTACATAAGTATTTTTGGTAATCAATAAATGCTCTTTTACTAAGAGAGACATAATATTTACCTACTGAAATGTATTTTGGAAACTTATTTTACACTGCAATTTTTTATTCATTGAAAATAACCCTTTATCAGTAAATCATTCCTGTTTACATATTTTAAATAGTGCTTTTTTGTCATTTCTGTTTTATGAATCATCCCCCATTTTAATATTTCACAAGAAAAAAGCAAAGGATAAAAGTACACTTAATGCTTCCTGGCTGCTGATTATTGGTGAGCTAAACTGGCCACCTGGTAGACAACCTCTATTCAAATGGTACTCCTTATTCACCAGAGTACAGAATTTTAAAAAGACAGTTACAATATGAACATATGTGTGAGCTGTTACACATAATAACAAAATCTGGTTCTATAAACTCCAGTCTCAGAAAATTCCATCAGAAGTAGCTAAACTTGCCCTTGGTGGATGGTACCTTCTCCACTCCTAGCCCACATATTTTGGTTAGCATGAACCTAAGGCACAGCTTTAGGAATAAATACTGAGCAGTATATAACTTACTTTTTGAAGTGCAGCAGTCATGAGCATCACTTGGAAAGCTTTCAGAAATGTAGTGTCTAGAACTGCTGCACAGTGGGCGGGGACTCCAAAACAAAGGGCAGGCATTCCCACAACAGTTTTGGTTTCCAGTGTTGAATTCTGACTCTGGCAGGTGGGCAGGGCCTGCTGCTCCAGGCGTCTGGGGCCCTGCACTGTGGTCTCTGCGTCCTGGGTCTCCTGGGATCCCCTGTGCTGAGGTGCAGGAAGAGGGCCACAGGAGGCAGGAGAGAGGAGGGTGAGGGCCAGCTCCAAAACTCTTCAGAAAGTTTAGTCCGATGGTATCCTGGAACATGAGCTGGGGACAGAGGGGGGTGCCCAGCCCCTGACCCCAGCTTCCCTAGGGCCCAGAGCTCCGAGCCCCCGGCCCATGTGCGCTGATATCCGCTATATGTAGCCCAGCCACTCATCTGGGCTTCCCTTGCACCCTCTCTGCCTGGTCTCACACCCGAGACTGCAAGCAGCACCCTGCTCAGCCCTAGGCATGGAGTCGTCCCCACTGGTGCCCAGAGGGCCTGGACGCAACTCAAATTGTCAAGGAAGCGCTGGGTACAGCGTGGATCTCTGCGGGGAAGCTCTTGGCCTCCTGGCTGGTCGTGCACATGTGTTCTCCAGTTGGTGTCCAGGACGCAGACACGTGCATGCGGCTTGACTCTCCAGAAGCAGCAGACACCCGCGACCTACTCCTCCGTGAACCCGCGAAGGCGGCGCCTGCACCTTCGGTAGGTAGAGTGAATCTCTGAGAACCCAGCATGAACCTGTGGCTCGCATCTCACCTAACTCCTCCCCAAGCCTCAGCCTGTGGCCCAGGACTCCTTCCTGAAAGATGCTTCCTGTCACCAAGAAACCCCCTGAAATGCCCCACCTGGTTTATGTATATATTCAATTTATATTTAAAGCTTTTGTATGTTCTGAGTGCATTTACTACTCCTCTGACTTGAGCATTTGGGGAGCAAGGAAGAAAGAAGACATGCAGTGTCTTGGGCCCTGGGTCAGACCTATTGAATCAGAATCTGCCTTTTGAAATATTCCCCAGGTGAACTGTATAAACATGAATCATTATAGTGCAGGTCTAAAGTAGTGATTATTCTGGATAAACCTGGAGATCACTAGGGAGTTTTAAAATATAATAATGCCTGATTCTCACTCACAGATGTACAGGCTTAATTATAAATCTAAAGCTGACCCATGGCATAAGTAGTTTTTAAATCTCTGCAGGTGATTTTACTGTGCAAAGACTGATTTTCAACCATTGGAGACCATCCTTTCCTACTGATAGTGATTGTTTCAGGTGTAGGAATTCAATCTAATCCAACCTAGGAGAGGCTGACCCTATATATTTGTCTGAATCTGAGGGAAAGATAAACTGTCTTTCAAGCTGGAGGTGAAGTTAAAAACATGAAATTCAGAGCAGCTGTACACCTCCGAGGACAAGGATTATGCCTGCCTGAGAGCAAAGCTAACACATGGAAGAAACAGCTAAGAAAAGAGGTGGAATAGAGTGAATCCTGGTGATATTTTTCAAGCCCCACTTTGTCATTCTTTAAGCCATTTAAGCTTTGCCTTTGTAAGCTTTTTGGGGAGGTGGGGGGAGCAAATAATCATTTGATTGATCTTTCTGTTTTGTGCAACAGAAAGCTTATTTGATAAATTCAGATCCAAGGAACCTCTTGGTGGACTCAATCTCCACAGGAAAAATATGACATCAATCCATAATAGTTATATAATTTAAAACTTTAAAGAAATCTATCAATTTCTGACTCAATATACTTAGCTTATACTTGAGAAGACTAAGGGCTATGATGGATTGGGAAATAGTTCACTGCAAGTGAGGATCAAGCCTGATAGGAAGGAGCTGGGTGCAGAACAGCAAGGGTAGAACCCATTGCCTTTACAGGAGACTTTCAACATCCTCTTTGCAATAGTCCTCACCACACTGCTAATTTATTTTTTCCATTAATTGCTTGGACTTTTAAAATATTTGTGTTCTGCAGCACAGCTCATAGTCATTTACTAAATTTGTGATCTAAGCACTAGTACCAACCTGGTAGATGAATACACAACAAAGGGCATTCTTTGAGCAAATGAATTTAATGAGTGCTTTCTAATAATTTCTACCTCCTCTGGGAGCATCTCAGTTCACTTAAGGCTCTGATAAATGCTTCAGTAAAAACACCTATTTAAATATCTCTGCTCCTGAAAAATACCTATTAACAGGTTTCTGAATTGGAGATTTAGAATACAGTTGATGTCTATTATTATAACTTTAAAGGAGTTAAAGTTCATAAGAGAGATGTCTGGGTTCAGTTTCTCCCAAAGCAAACCCTGACAAAAAGACCTAAATAAAATGATTTATTTAGGGGATGATTTCAAGGAGCAGATCATGAGTGAGGGAGTAGATGAAGGAAGAGTGGGAGAAAAACCCATGAGATTATGTAGACTGATGACTGCTGTTGGCAACTGGAATTCATCCTGCTGGGATGGTTGGGAGCTGAGATTGTGGGTTGTCCCTGAGGAGGTTAAACACCCTCTAGCTCAGGTCTGCTTTGCACATTGCTGAACAAGCTCCCATGTCACTGGATGAAATCTCCATCCAGAGAAGCAGAGATGCACAGGTCTTGGAAGCTGTTGGTATTTCAGGATCTTTCCTCAGCAGGTGGTGGAAATCTTACTAGTAAGGGAAGTGGATAAGGGGGGCCAGAGAGCAACACTGTGTCATAGAGTAAGTGTTATAATACATTTCTCTCAACTAGGGCCTCAGGTAAACTTGATAAACAATTTTGGAATGATGAGATGATAGAGAGAAGGTACACACATAAAGAATGAAAGAAAACAGAGAAGTCTATGCTGGCATCTCATCAAAAATGAGAGTTTGGAGAATTAGGCCAGACAAAATGTTTGCAACCCTCTACACAGTCAGAGGCAGCAGGAACCCTGCAAATAATTAAATAGAAATTTGAGTTTAATATACAATCTTTTGCTCAATATGTGACACTGAGTATTGTACCTTTGATATGAAAATATGTCGGTATGAGAGCATGTCTCTCAATCTGCAGGCTGTGTGTTTGTAATAAATTCTGCTAATGAATTTGAGTATTAATGTTCAGTTTCTTATGCCCAAGGTGAACTCAGACTTATTAGTAAATTTCACAGACCTGGGTAAGCAAATAGTCATTTGTGTGCTGACTTCATTTTTTTTTTCCAATTAGGAGATGTCATTCAGAGAAGAATAGTTCTGTTCTATGCTATAGTTTTGGCTCAGTCCAAATTCAAATAATTAGTAGGTTATAGTAGTTTTTGACCAGGTGGTTTTAGTGGGGCTTAAATTATTCATAAGTTATTTTACTCAAAATAGTGAAGAAAATATATTAGTTTAATTAAAAAATTAAATATAAATTGAATAAAGTAAAATAATGGTGAATTGAATATAGTAAAATAATGGTGAGGAGAGGGAAAGTTAGTAGTATGATTTCTTTTTAGAATGGCATGAAGTAAGTAAAATAACAAACATTGACACAGGATGTTGGGATAGGGGCCTGATCTGAAAGGACATGAGAAAATTATAAAGCTGCCAAGCTAGAAAAACAATAATATATACAGAGAGTTATTATTTCCTCAGCATCTTTGCTTTTTAATGGAATATTTCTTTCTGCAGTAATCAATGTATTTAGTGGAATGCTTTTTACTTTAAAATGCAGATGTACTTCTGGCAACTCAGCCTGAACTGGCCTTGTGGTAGGTTGTACTATTGTTTAAAAAGGAACTGGTTGTAAAAATAAGTCTTCATTTCAATGGAAGAATTTATTGTTCCAATAAAAGGAAAGGCTCCCCAAAGTTAAAATATATATGTATAGTAAAATAACCAAGAGAAATTAAGGTTAATAGCAGCATTTGACAAATTCCCTACAGGTTTTTTTCAAGGCTTATTTTAGCATAACATTTGTGATTTTGCTTCTTGAACAACATAAATTTATAACAGAATTATTTTAAAAGTCTATGCCAACATTTAAAAATAACCTAAACTTGCTACTTAAAAATACATGAAGATTAGGATGTATAAATAAAATACGTCACAGCATCTCAATGGAAAACTACATAGTGGTGAGGATGAACCTAGAACAGTATGTAGAACGGGAGGTGAGTCTCATCGTCTCATGTCTAATGTTGAGCAAAAGAAGCAGACATAAAAGAATACATACTACAGCATTCCTTTTGTATTAGGGGAGAAAATCACACAACTAATCTATGCTTATGTCATGAATATGTCTACCTTTTCAGGAGTAGTGACGGGAAAAAAGAAATTTTGGCGTGCTGGTAATGTTCTGTAAATTGATCTGGGGACATGCTTTATGTATAAACAGATATAAAATATCATTTGTAGGAGTTTCTGTTGTGGTGCAGCGGAAATGAATCCCCTAGTATCCATGAGGATGCGGATTCCATCACTCGCCTCACTCAGTGGGTTGGGGATCTGGTGTTGCCTTGAGCTGTGGTGTAGGTCGCAGATGCAGCTCAGATCCTGCATTGCTCTGGCTGTGGTGTAGGCCAGCAGCTACAGCTCTGATTCAACTCCTAGCCTGGGACTGCCATATGCCACTGGTATGGCCCTAAAAAAAGCAAAATATCTATATCTATATAATTTATAAAGTAAAAACAAAAATATATATATTACCTAAGTAATTATTTAAAAGCCTTTAGTGAGAAACTGCCCTAGAAGACTGGAAACCTGCTTCTGTTTTCTCCCTCAAAAATGACTGTCATGGCTCAGCAGGTTCTATCCCTGGCCTCTCTCACTGGGTTAAGGATCTGGTATTGCCATGAGCTATGGTGTAAGTCCCAGACATGGCTCGGATCCAGAGTTGCTGTGGCTGTGTTGTAGGCCAGCAGGTATAGCTCTGATTCGACCCCTAGCCTGGGAACCTCCATATGCCACAGGTGTGGCCCTAAAAAGACCAAAAAAAAAATGACTGAATAATTTTCCCCAGTATGTTGCTCCACTTCATTATTTTTTAAACTTCTTCAGTCACCATTAAATTGATAATTTAATTTAAAAATTATTGAAGTATTTGTTATGAATTATTCTTTATTATATCTTGCATGTAGACATAGCCCTTCCATTTTGAATCACAGCCATGGATAAAATTAAAATCTCTACCTTGGTAACAGTAGTTACCAAATTTTTTTTTCCTGCTCATATTTAAGGAGTGGCCTGAGGACCTAGAATAAGTGATGTAAATCTCTTGTTTTTACTGGACTTAAGTTGGCTTGGAATGCATGTAGTATATTTTTGAATTATGCAATATATTGAAGCCAAAAACATTTCTTTCCAGCAAGGGAGATTCTAACCATGTAATTGAAAGAAATGGGTCATAAACAGCCTATGAATATGTGTTTCAGTTACATTTCATTCAAATTAACTTTGGGGATATATTTCCACATAGATTATGATATGAAGTGTTAAAAATAAAGAAATTATCTCTTGTAAAGATAATGACTCATTTTCCCCCATTCAGATTAAACTTTACTATTTGTTTTGAATTTTTTCCTCAAAGATAACTTAGTCAATTATTCCAAATATTGGAAAATTCTTTTTGTGATATTGATTGTCACATGTGGTGACTGAGAGATATATCCTGGGGGAGTCCTTCACAGTTGGACATGTGTCCTTGATGCTAATAAGTTTAACTCATAAGGGGGCAGTCCCTGCCTTCCCATCCTGAGATGGCAGTCTGATTTAAAGATCTCACCAATCTTTTGGAGGCATAACATAAGCATCCTAGCAAAGACTGCTACCAATAGAGCATCTCTTTTGCGCCCCCAGCAGATAAGCAGCCTTTACTCAATTTGAACGGACATTGAGGGGAAAAGCTGATAAACTGTCCCCAAGGAAAATTAGAGCAGAACGCGTTCTTGCCAGTTTCTCAACATTCTCAATGTTCTTGGAATTTCTCAATTTATATTAACCCTCAGCAACTCATACACGAAACACAGTAGTTTGTCCCATTAAAACAGATCTAAAAATTACGACCCCGATAAGGAAAACAGCAACAATAACAACAACGACAAGAGGAAGGAAACTTTGATTTCATGGAAATCAAAGTTTGGCAAGGCACACTTTCTGTTTTTAAGACATACATCTGATAGGGTGAGCAGGCTTGTCGACAAAAAATCACAAGGATGTGATTAATGAACCCTATTGTCACCATCATGTTTTATATATATAATATAAATATTAGAAGTTATCACTGTTGTTGAATATTTTTATAGTCAGCTCTAACAAAAAAGAGCCAGAAAAGAGCTAATGAGGCATTGCTTGACCAAAGACTTGAAGGAGAAGAAATAATATTCTAGAAGTGGACCATATGGAAAATGGAGGAACAGTGTTCCTGCAAAGGGAATAGCTTATGCAAAGGCATGGAAGCATTGAATAGTTTTCATCATAGAACTTTCATAGAACTTTATGGTGGGAGTTTGATTTTTTTCTAGAGTCACACAACTCTTTTAATGAGCTCACTTGGTCAAGTTTACTACTCTTTGCATAGCATCTTTCTCCTACTTTCTAAGTATCTGGGTTTGTCCAACATATTGAGCTTCCTGAATACGGTTTAGTTTAGCAGTTACTATGACCCCCACCCCCAAACTCAAAAGAAAGGGCAACCAGCCCTCTTTTTGAAATCAGATCATATGCAAATAGTGCTGGGGCTAAAATAATGAAGGCAGTTGTAATATATAAATAACTACATTTAAAATAGTGTCACTCTTGGGCCAAAATTGGACTATTGTAAAACAGTGCATAAATAACCGTCATTTAAGTTGTTGAGGAGTTCAACAACTTAGTCCTTTTGTCAATTTCCTGAAGCAAGGAAAATGGAATACTCCCTTACTTGTTCATGGTTCAGTTTCAGCCCCTTTGGTAATTCGTATGATTTTATCCAGACAGCAATCTTCTAGACTTGACAGTGAGGCTACAGCAATTATTTTAAAAGTGTATTTGAATATCTGATAATGTTTTATTTTTATTTTTAAAGATGGTGTGTTTACTAGAAATGGTTTGTGAGGTAGCTAAGGGAGTTTGGAGCAGTAGAACTTGAAATCTCCCATGTCACATATAGTGACAACATGGTTAGAGGCCAGTTTCCTTCTAACCACAGTAAATACAGCAAGCCTTCCCGGTAGCTTATTGCTCATTGTAATTGAGCAGCTATGTGCACACCATGCACAGAACCAAATTAGAGGCAGCACTCAGGCTTTGTGACCTTTTGCAAACTGGGATCCAGTATCTCCCTCCTGGCTTCACATTCATGTATCTGAAAAGCAAACATGAGTTTGTTCCTCAAAATGGAAGCCTGATGTCTAATGAATTATTTTCCAAAATGAAGGGACTTGAGACTACTATATTGACAAGTCTGAAAACTTGTTTATTGAATGAATGGGTCTACATGAGTACATGTATTGAGATGGCCTTAGCTGCAGTGATTTAAGACTCATAAGCTTCTTGGCCAATGACATGTTCTGTGATGTAACCCAACAGTCTCTGAAGGAAGGAAGAATAGCCACTCCCCAAAATACTACTATGTGGGTTTTTTACAACCACATCTGCAGCATGTGGATGTTCCTGGGCTAGGGGGTCAAACTGCAGCTGCAGCCACAGCCACAGCAACACCAGATCCTAGCCAAATCTGTGGCCTGTGCCACATCTGTGGCAACACCAAATCCTAAACTACCCAGGGAGGCCAAGGATCAAACCCACATCCTCACAGACACTGTTGGGTTCTTAACCCACTCAGCCACAGTGGGGTCTCTGCTATGTGGATTCTTGATGTAAATGCACACAAGTTCAAGTCAGGTCTATATAGTCTAATTCTAATGAACTTCAGACAAAATGACTGTTTATGGACATGCAGTAGCATTAGGGATTAAATGTTAAGAATTTGATCTCTTTTAACCCATTGAGACAGATTAAAATCATATTTAAAAAGATATGGAAGGATTTCCCATTGTGGCTCAGTGGTAACAAGCCTGACTAGTAGCCATGAGGATGCTGGGTTTGATCTCTGGCCCGACTCAGAGGGTTAAGGATCTGGCATTGCCATGAGTTGCGGTGTAGATGGCAGATGTGGCTTGGACCCCATGTTACTGTGACTGTGGCTGTGGTATAGAGCAGTGACTACAGCTCTGTTTCAACCCCTAGCCTGAGAACTTCCATATGCCTTGGTGTGGCCCTAAAAAGATAAAAATTAAAAAAAAAAAAAGATATGGAAGACAATAGTAATGCTTGTATTAACATAGTTACACTAGGCCCACAACTATACAAAGCCCTTGCAGATATCGTTTTATGTAATTCTCATGACAATAGACTTTACTCTTCAGAGTGGTTTTGGGTTTATAGAAAAATAGGAAAGTGCAGACATTCCCCATGTATCTTCTTCCCTTCTTGACAGTATCTTTTGCAAAGCAGAAAAGTTAACTTTATTGAAGGCCAGCTTATCTATTCTTTCTTTTATGCATCATGTCTTTGATGTTATATTTCAAAAGTCATCACCAAACCCCAATAGTTTTTGCTATCAATAATTTATAGATGAGAAAACTTAGAAACTTATATCAGTAGCAACCTGCCAAAGAATATGCTTGCCCAAGGAGGTGATACAGTCAGAACTTGAACTCAGATCTATCTGACCACAAAGCCCCTACACTTTTTTTTTTTTCCTTTTAACACCACACCTAGAGCATAAGGAAGTTCCCAGGCTAGGGTGGAAATGGAGCTGCAGCTGCCAGCCACAGCCACAGCAAGGCTAGATCCTAGCCACATCTGAGACCTGCTCCACAAGATCTTCAATCTACTGAGTGAGGCGAGGGATCAAACCTGCATTCTCAAGGACACTAAGTCAGGTTCTTAATGCAGAGAGCCACAAGAACTCCCTCAAAGTCCCTACTCTTAATTACAAGGCTACCCTATCTCCACAGACAACAGGTTCTAATTGATTTGTCTATAATTTTAATATATTTTGAGTCAAACAAATCCACCTTTTTTAAATAATTTCTCATTGCATTCAAGACATCCTGCTAAGCATTGAAAACATACAAACATGAGTAAGAGACAGCTTTGTCCCAAAAGAGCTTTGTTTTAGGTTAAAGAGTTCTCTATTGAAAGAATATACACTTAGGTAAGTACAAAATCTATCAACTATTCATGTTTTCAGATAACACAATTTAATCAGATTAAGTTATTCTCATTCAGCAGTTCCAAAACTTTATAGTGCATTTGAATCATCCAGAAGGCTAGTTAAACACAAATTGCAAGGATTTCCTCCCTCCCTCAGCTCTGTAAGCCTGGGGTGTTGCCTGACCATTTGTGTCTCTCAGAATGCCCTTTGAGAACTTCTGACCTGTTAGCTGATTAAACTGATTTTCCTGGGTTGTTGAATGACTGGCAGCTTTTGCCCTTCCTGAAGGAAGGAAGTGAATAGAAATGTCACTGTTCTGAGTGAGGAGAGGAGGAGTCATGGATTAACAAGCAGCACAAGTTTGGGTAGGAACTAATGAGTCTGGGAGCTTGGAGTAATGGAAAGTGAGGTGAGACTGCTGGGAGGCTGTGTGAAGACACAGCAAAAGTATAATAGAATTTAGAAATGTGCATGGGTGGCTTTCAAAGTCAAGCTTACCCACAGGGCGATTTAACCCAGAGCCCCGTCTATAGTGATTTGGGTCAAGGAGGACCATAGAAATCAATGTCCGTCATTTCGCTACTGTATTTTTCATTTTTCTTTGGTGAGTCACATTGATTAGAGAGCTGCATAAGGTCCTGAATCTCTGAAGTCCCCATTCGATGGCGCTCAGGCTCCTGAAATGACAAGCTATCACAATGCCACTTCCAGAGTCACCTTTGTTAGGTTGGCTGAAGGAGGATCACAGGAGGCCAAAGTGGTATAGCAAGAAATTTACTGAGGCATCTGAGAGAGATGGATTGAACTCAAGATAGCATCAGCCCCGATTGTGAGGAGAATGGAGTCTTATAAAGAGTCCCTGGTGGGAATCTGCGGCAAGGGTCTATGATGAGAACTTGTGGCAAGGACAATGAAAGGAAGGTTATACAATTCAGGAAAGGGGTGGAGGGGGTGTCAAATCCCATGACTGAGTGATTGTGGCAGGGATAATTATAGGGGAAGGGAAAAATTACACAATGTGAGAAGATGGTTGGGGTCGGAGTCTTATGATCAGGTAAATGCAACAACAGTAACTGACATACAGGGGGCAGTTCATCTGTACAGGTGGTTAATTTTTGCAGGCTGTTGTTTCCCCTAGGCCATTGTTTCTTGCTGTCCAACTCCAGGGGCCACATTCCAGGGGAGGGGGCTTCTTCCATTCTCCTGGGAGCCTATCAGTCCTCAGAGGCACAGGTTCAGGTGGTCACCTGGCTGGGGGAGTCATTGTACTCCGTTACATAGATGGGAGGATTTTTCCTCACCTTCCAGCTGTTTTCTGGCATCCTGTGATGTAGTTCCTAGGCCTCTGTCCTCCTGTCTCAGCAACAGTGAGGTCATCTCTGGACTTGGAAGAATGCTGAGCTTCCTAATTACAGGATTTCAAGGCAGTCAGGAAGGAAAGGACCTCCATCTCCCTCTGATGTGGTCAAACTTTATTTGTATTGATGGTTCAGACTCCAGTTATCTTGGATCTCATCAGAAGCTCAAGTCTAAAAGTTAGGACTCTGAAGCTGCCAGGATGATTTTAAATTCAAATAAGCTTCTTAGACAAAAATTGGACATGTTGGTATAGGCATCAGGATAAATGAAGACTGACAGTTTAATTTCTCTAAATACTATAAGCAAAATGATGTCAGCTCCATTGACTGGTAGTGTTGCCTGGGTTGAGTGTAATGGACTATGTTGGGAAAATATAATATTAAAACATATCTTAATAAGATTTATAGAGAGAAACTTGGAGAGATACTTCTGGCTAGGTATTCAGGGTTTCTTGTTCTTTTGGTCCTGGTCCTTGTCTTTAGAATAAGCTGAAATGGTCTGAGTTATCTACCACTGCCTGACCCCCTAAAATGACCCTTTCTGTTTATCAAAGTGGCCCTTGTGCCTTCTGTACATCACCACTAATATAGTCTTCAAAAAGTGACAGGTACATATAAAGAATGATTGCCTCAAAAGTGGCAGGTCCATATGAAGGGCTCATGCCTTCTCCATTTAGAAGCATCTCAATTTACAGTCTATCAAACACTTGGGTGAAAGAGATCTGACAATCTTGAAATAGGCAAAAGATACATGCCATGTCTAAGTTTTATCTTTAAGACAAAGATTGCAAGCTTAGAATTAGTGTGCGTGTGTGTGTGTGTGTGTGTGTGTGTGTGTGTGTTTGTCCTTTCTAGGGCCACACTCCCGGCATGTGAAGGTTCCCAGGCTAGAGGTCTAATTGGAGCTGTAGCCGCTGGCCTATGCCAGAGCCATAGCAACGCAGGATCCAAGCCGTGTCTGAAACCTACACCACAGCTCATGGCAACGTCAAATCCTTAACCCACTGAGCTAGGCCAAGGATCAAACCCACAACCTTGTGGTTCCTAGTTGGATTCGTTAACCACTGCTCCACAATGGGAACTCCTGGAATTAGTTTTATAGGCCAAATTTTCCCAAAGCAGAGAGCAACACCAACTCTGCAAACAGAACATTGGAATCTATGTGGTGAGGGGAGATGGCAGAGTTAGAAAAGGCAGTCATTTTAAGCTTGTATTCAAGTAAGTTTGAGGATAATTAGAAGAATTCCCTGTTGTGAATGAAGTCATCTGGGGGGTGGGAGGCGAAGTCATCTGGGGGGTGGGAGGAAAAGTCATCTATAAAATAATAAAAAATTCTTTTTTGTTTACTTTTAGCACATATACCCTAAATACATATACAACTGCCATTCAACCCAGGTGTACTGCACACTGTAGTGCAAATAACAAGTATAATAGGGATTCAGCTAAAGGCTTTCCTTATATTAGCACTAATATTTGCATGGCAGGTAATCTATCATAATGAATAAGTAACATTGGTGAGGAGGAATGAAATGATTTCCAGGAAAGGGGAAACACATGTTAATAACATTAACTAGGTCATCAGTGTTGTTGACTACCTGGTCCCAGAATGGAGCTGCTTGTGCCCAAGGTGTCATGTCAGCAAAGTGAAACGTAGATAACTCTCATGTCCCCGCAAATACCCCACACTGAGCCTCCTACATATAAGGTAACTGTTCAGTGATGCAGTAGGCCCCTTCTTTCAGTGTCTCTCTCTCCTGCCTACCCCTTCCCTCCCTCCCTCCCTCTCTACCTCTTATTTTCTTCCTTACTATCTATCAGTCTCTAGGTTTGGACCCTTAGTCCCTTCACAGAACAAAACATTGTCCCTAATCTCTTCAAATGAAGAAGTTAAAAGAGTTAGAAGACATAAACTTCCAAAGGAATGAATTGTGTTGCAGGTTATACAAGTTAAATTGGATATTAACCCTTCTCATATAAGGAAAATACTTGTAGTTTTGCCATCTAGAATGGTAGAGGTGTGAAACAATGAAAATAGACTGTATGCATAGATATTGGGATAACGGTGGTGTTTGGAGGGGCTGTTTTCTGCCTGAGCTAGAGTGAGAGAAATTGTAGAGAGTTGATTCAACCTTTTATTCTGTAGCTGTATGCCATTTATAATTCACTGTCTCTTCCAAGCATGTTGTGACTGAAACTCCACATATGATTTCTCTGGCCACATCTGAACTTGAGGCTGGTTGAATCAGGGACTTTGGGGAAGAGAAGGGATACCTTTCCAAGGCTGACATCTCAGAAAATTTGAAGTCTCTACAGATATCGTGTGTGTGTGTGTGTGTGTGTGTGTGTGTGTGTGTGTGTGTGTGTGTGTGTGTGTGTGTGTCTTTTTAGGGCTGAACCCATGGCATATGGAGGTTCCCAGGCTAGTGGTCTAATCTGAGCTGAAGCCACTGGCCACAGACACAGCCACTCAGGATCTGAGCATCATCTGCAACATGCACCACAGCTCACAGCAAAGCTGGATCCTTAACCCACTGAGCAAAGCCAGGGATTGAACCTGCGTCCTCATGGGTACTAGTCAGATTCATTTCCACTGAGCCACAATGGGAACTCCCAGATATCTTTTTTAAAAGATGACATTTTGCTTTTGTTTCTGGCTTGGACACAAAAGGAAAGAATAATAGAAAGGAAGAAAAGGAGTTGCAAAATGCAGGAAACATTTTTGATCCTGTGATAGCCTGGCTGTCTTTGAAGTCTGAGTATGGATTCTAGTTATCCCCTTTGTCATCTGAATCCACATATTTATCCCCAACAAACAGATGACACTAATCTGAGAAGTTCAGGGAGTTCATTCTTTTTGAACAGGTGAACTAGTTCCTAATGAAAACCTTTTCTCATTGGCATTGAGGTTATGGTAGCCATGTTTGACTCTGACTCCCCATTACCTGTTATGCTATTTAACGTGTAGTAGTTTCCCAGGAAATGTTTACTGAGTTAGTAAACGAAGGTACTGACTACTTACTTAATGGTTTGTTAGTATCCTATTGCTGGTAACAAATTATGTAAACTTGGTGATTTAGACAACATCCATTTATTATCTTACAGCTTCTTTGGATTAGAAGTCCAGGTACATGTCAACTGGGTACTCTGCTCAGGGAATCATCAGGCTGAAGTCAAGATGGTGGCCAGGGTATCAGTTCTCAGGATCCTTTTCCAAGTTCACAGATGGTTTGCAAAGTGCAGTGCCTTGCAGCTCTATTACTAAGATCCCATTTTCTTGCTAGCTGTCATTCAGAGGTAGCTCTCAGCTCCTGGAAGTTGACCTCAATTTCTTACCTCATGGCTCCATAGGTAACCCACAATGAGGCCATTTGCTTTCTTCCAGTCAGCAGGATTGCATCCCTCTGACTTCTTAATTCCTCTCTAGTCTCTGCTAGGAGGAGATAATAAAATATAACATGACAAATATAACTTATACAGTATAATATAATAAACATAATAAGGGTGTGACTATCCTATCTCCCTTTGCTATATATAACATAATGGAATCAAGGGAGTAACTATCCATCACATTTATAGTTTCTGCCTCAGAAGGGTTGGGAAACTTTGGGTCATCTGAGAATTCTGCCAGCCACAGGTGGGAGATAACCATCTTCTTTCGTGATGAGGAATATGTATTTGATTTATGTATGAATTTCATGTGATTCGTTTAAGACATGGCCAGGCTTGAGTCAGCCATCATGGCTAATCTATTTCTTATGTTTTCCAAAGGCTCTTTTTGTCATTAGCATGTCAATAGTTAGTAAAAATACTGGCTAGCGATTTTACTAATTTAATAAAAATGATCATCTCACCCTACGGCATGTAAGATGCAGGCCAAATTTACCCAAATTTGCACAGGTGGTTTGGTTTCTCAGTTCTGTTCTCTGTCAGAGAGAACATACCTTCAGGCTGTCTCTTTTAAATTATTATTGTTATTATTACTTACTGAATTTTGGTAATCCCATGATAGAGAAAGAAACTGTTTATATCATATACACAAAGACAAACACATACACACAGAGCTTTGCCCTCCATGGTCTTCCTGTGCGGCTCCCAAACTTTATCACTATTTACTGGACATTAACTGGTCACTGGAACCAAGAAATGACAACAAGGTCAATTTGGAAATAGAACATAATAAACATATTTTAGGGAAAGGTCCCTGTGTGGTCAGGCATGCCCAAGCCACCACGAGAAACACACACGGAGAGACTTTTCTGTAGAGACAAGTGTAAAATACCTCATTTTCTGGGGAGAGCAATGCAAGCCTTCATTAGTAGTAAGATGTAATTTGCCATTCTCAGACCTTTTTTCAGCATAGAGTTTTATTAAAACTAGTTCATTATTGCTCTATTACTGAAAGTAAGAGCTGCTGGAAAAGTAGAAAGTATTCTGGAAAGAGAGTCTATATAGCCTCATAACACTTGGCCCAGGGATTCTGTGACTTCCTATAGGTGCTGAGGCCAGGTCATGTTCTTCCCCCAGTCTGTTCACCCTGATGTGGGAATCATGTGGACACCTTTAAGACCATCCCTTCATGTCTGTCCAGAGAAGCAATATAGTCCAACATTCCCAAGGTAGGCACAATGAGGATAATCAAAACCTTCTGAGAGATGACAGCACATAAAGTAAAACGTACCTCTCTCTTCTTGAATAGAAGCTACAGAGGGACAAATGCAATGCGAGAGATATTATTGTTTGTTGACTGAAATAATTCAAAGTCATAGGTAGACAAGAGTGGAGGTAAACTCAGGAGTATCAAAATTCTGGAAGTCTAATGTATGGATTTCCAAATTGAGGTATGTCCTTTATAAAAGTATCCAGAGCGATATAAAATATAAATGCATTTGTTAAGCTATTATAGATACTCTGAACTTATAAGTCATCAATTTTCAAAAGGAACTCATGCCTGGAAAAAAATGGAAGTTTACTACCAAAATCTAATATTTAAAATTATATATTTTGTACATGCAACATAATTTATTATCAGTTTACACTATGGATATTTAGTAATTATATTTTGTCATTTGAAGATATTTGCGTGAATTATTTGGGTGAATTTGAACAGATAGTCCAATAATAGATGTTACCTGAAAACAAAAATTAAGAGCCCTTTGACATAAACTTATAACTTGGTTAATGTGGAGATTTTTCACCATAATAATGTTTGTAAACTGTACTGATATAAAAAACACTGTTGTTTGCTTTTTGAACTCCTCTTATTTAAAATGAATAGATTTTCAAGAATCTCCATTTGGTATCTCTTTTTTTTTATTTTTGTGAATATCTGTGCCTGTGATATTTAGGAAAAGAAAATAATAGCATCCAGTTAAGGATGAGAATAGGGTGAGAAGGAGGAAACAGATATGCTTGGTAACCTTTAGAGCACTTAAGACTTCAAAGATATTCAAATATTAATATTTTTTGAGTCCACAGCACAATGTAGGAATGTAAGGAAGTCATTTAAACTATAAGACAATGAGCTTTAGAGAAAGTAACTTGCCAAAGGTTATATTACATATTACAAGTAAATGGACAGAAGCAGGAATTCATATTTTATTCAGACATTACTGCCCTTAGATAAATCTATGGAACTGCATCCCATCGATATTAAAAATCACTCAGACCAGACATTCATCACTCAGTTCTATGGAATATGTAATATGTTCCATATAACACAACTAATGTGTGGCAGGCTTAGGATTTCAAAAAAGGACTTAAGACTGAAAGGCAGAAAATCTTCATTCATTACACTGAATTGCCATTGCAAAATTACTACATATCATTACAAAAGATTTTAAAAATTAAACTCACAGCTGGTTTCGCCTTGAAAATCTGGCATTCGTCCATGCCTTGACTTGCTATTAGCTCAGCTTTGGCTCATTAAACATCCTGAATTTGAAGCAAATTGCTTAAGATGCAACATGTGTGAAACCAGTATATTGATTAAGCATGACTCATGACATAAAACACAGCTTTTTCTCTCATTGTTCCTTTAAAATGTTTACAAGCTGATCTTTCTCTGGCCCTGAGTAAAAATTCCCCAGGTCCCAGACTTTTGTGTTCCTATTTTGCTAAGAGGAAATCCTGCTTTAAGTCACAAATCAATCTCACTTCAGAAATTAGAATGTCCAAACCAAGTTTAGTCAGAAGTTTGAACTTAATTTAGCATTGAAATCCCTCCCTTCCCCCATGCGTAGACTTTGAGTCAAAACCCACAGTGAGAAAGGGACTTCTCTGCTATTCTGTCACTGCAATGGCCACTCTTCCACTTAAGCAGATATACTCTGTTGGAATGGAATGGCCTCAAATCTATGGCAACTGCCTTCAATTAATCCCATTCATCTTTGGATAAGCATTTTGAATTTAGATGGAAAGAACCGATGCCTTCTTTGCTGACATGACTTGTCAGTATTCCTTAGAGAGACATTTGGAAAGACGCTCATTTATCTTGCTGCTCTTATGCAAGCTGATGATCCCAAAGAAATTATAGCGAACAATTTGGGCTTTCCAATTAATTTTATCCATTTATGCCTTTTAGATATGTTTTGTGAATTCGGTACATCTTTTGTTTGTTTATTTGTTTTTTAGCCATGTCCACAGGTAGCATGTGGGAGCTCCCAGGTCAGGACTCAAATGTGCACAGCAGCAATCGGAACTACAAAGGTGACAACACCATATCCTTAACCCGCTGAGCCACCAGGGAGCTCCTGTTGATACCAGAAGGATGTTACCGGAATCTAGATTTTTCTTCACACAGCTGAAGAATGAACTCTGCGAACACACAGTAGCAAGCAAGCAAAGTCCTTATTACAGGAAAGCAAATAGCTCCCAGGGCTGCTGGGAGGGGGAAAAGAGTCCCAGCTCTCTATTATCCTATAGGGGTTTTTAATCCCTTAAAGGTAGGGGGGGACCAACGTGGGGTCTAGAAAGATGTAATACGTTCCATATAACACAACTTAACTACTTTTAAGTCTGTTAAATCTAACATTTGATTGTTCTCATAGGCAGTTTCCATAATCTGTTCTCCCATTGGCCTTGCCCAGTTACTTCTATCAGTCCTTGTCCAACAGGGGTTTTAGGGGTGGAAATGCCCCTTAAGTTTTATGATTTCTTTGTCTTTCTCTCCCCTTAGACTGAGTCACCCTTCCTCTCATTCCATTTCTATCAGTTGAGGAGCAGATTAGAGATTAAGGTCCATGTGGGGGAAGGCACATTTCCTATAGTAAATAAGGCCCATGGGGAAGGTACACTTCCTATAATAAAACAAAGCCTGTGGGGAATTACTCCCTGGAGCCCTTAAACCACAACTGCTAATCAATAGCCATATCAAAGAATACATGGAAGCCCACACTCCTACACTGACTACCTTAGTTGGTATTCTGCCTCACTGTCATGTTCTTTTTAACCTGGACTGGTATGAGAGAGAATTGAAGGGGTTGGTTGAGCATGATCCACTTCAAGACTAAGGCATGAAATGACAAGACTGCAATTAAAATATATTGAGAGATTTCAAGACTATTTTGATCTAGCAATTTTAAGACTTTGCAAGAAAAAGAATATTTTGGAAAATCTAATAAGGTTGAGTTTCCCAGATCTGTAGTTTTTCAATAAATTTAGAGAGTTTTCTGCCATAATTTCTTTGAATATTTCATCTGCTCCTTTCTCTGATTCCTTCTCTTTCTTTTACATATATGTCCAGAGTTAAATAGTGTCCCACATTTTTCTGAGGCTCTGTTTATTTTTCTTCATTCTTTTTCTCTCTGTTCTTTGCATTGCATAATCTCCATAGATCTATCTAAAGTTCTTCAGTGCTTTCTTTTGTCAGTTCAAATTTACCATTGTGCCCTCTAGTGAATTATTATTTTAATTCTATATAGTTTTAAACTCTGGAAGTTCCATTTATTTTTTTTATAATTTTTATCTCATTTTATAATATTGACCATTTGATATGATAGTGTAATCATGCCATTTTTATTTTAATACAGTTTTCTTTAATTCTTTGAGCATATTTATAACAACTACTTTTAAATCTGTTAAATATGACATTTGATTGTTCTCATAGGCAGTTTCCATAATCTGTTTTTTTAAGTCGGTATATATGACTCACACCTTTCTGTTTCTTTGCTTATCTCTTTTTCTCTTTTTTTTTTTTTTTTTGAACTGGGCATTTCAGATAACATATTGCAGCAGTTGTTAACTAAAGTTTAGCACTTGCAATCAGCCTCTATCTACTGCAGAGCTGCAGAGGCCAACCTACACCACCCCTTGAGCAAAGCTCAGGGTGGAGACCAGGAGTGAGGTGCTCTGTGCTATGGGAAAACTGGAAGAACAGGTCTTCAGATAGATATTTTTAGGAGAAAATTTTATGAGCCTAATTCTTGCATCTCCTCATACATATCTAGAAAAACACTAAAATCCATTAATGATGGCTGATGTCTGGGACTAGTAGCGACCTTCATAAGACCAGCAACAAACTTCTGTAAAAAGTGTTCATGGCTGCATACACCTCACCCTTCACCTTAAGGACATATCTTGATATTTCCTCTTTCCTCTTTGGGGCAGTATTTCAGATAGCTGAATATCCAGATAACTGGGCTGCAGTTAGTGCACAAAACAAAAGGTGTCATCTGTGAGAACAGCCACTCCCAAGGGTGAGGCAATGAGCCCTGAAGGAACTCAGGAAAGACTGGCCCATAGCTGAGGTGCATATCAAAGGACTGATTCCAGTAAGCCCAGAACTTTGTCTTTCCATAGAACTTGCTTGGTTTTCTGTAAATCTTCTGTAATTCTGGTTATCTGCAAATTTTTTGTTCCTATTACCTGTTGCAAAAACTCATATAACTTAGATCCCCTCCTCACTTTCTTGGAGAGGTTTCTCAGGGCTACCTGAGATGCTATCTCCCAGGCTTAAATCCTAATTTCACCCCAAGTAAAACTTAACTCTCAACAAATCAGGTTTATTTTTTTTTCAGTTGACACAATTGTATACATTCCCCATCTCCTTCCAGGGCTCATTTCCTTGCTTGTTTATTTGCTTAGTGATGAATTATTACTAAGTTGTTAATGATTATTATTAATTATTTTAGAATTATTTTAGCGATGTCTATCATCCCAGCCCAACCCCATAAAAACACACACTGACATGAACACATCCAGTTTGAAGCCTCTGATTTTGTTCCTGAGGGGATACAGACTTGGATATGTCCACTGTCAACCTAGGATGACAGTGATTCTGTATGGTAGAGCTCTCTAAGGCTATCTTCTTTCCTGATCACACACAGCTGTTAGTTCCCTTAATTCTGGCCAATTGCTCCATTGTTTTCAACAATGCCTTGGGTCATAAATTCCTTTACAGATTAATCCAATCGATTTAGGGATTTACGATTTCTTTGACAGGATCATTCCAGAGGTCATGGTTTGGTATTTGTGTGACCCAAGATAGCTCTTCCCCGTTGGCACTGTCCTTATTTATCTCTACTGAAATAAGAACTACTACAAACTTCCTTGCAGCCTTTATCACCAATAAATCTCGTGGTCTTTTCCCAATAGCCTTTCATCATAATTTGTACTGCTTTTCAGAATGCCCTTGAACTTCTCCAAACTTCACTGCAATTAAAGTTAGTTCCTTGGAGCTTGGAGATAGGATTGGAGCTCGCTGTTCTATGGCTTGCCTTTCCCTGTGGGCAAAATATCTGAACCACTTGTCTAGTTCTAGGGAAGAAGGATAATGGCTTTTTTTATAAGTGAAACTCCACTAGATTTGTTGGATGCTCAGTTGATTATGGGGAATAGCCCCAGATCCCATCAGATTGAAACCAAAACACCTCTGATTTGAGCCCAGTCTAAACCCAGATTGGGACTTGAACTCATGTTTTTTAAATTACAGCTGGTGTTTGGACTTACTGAAGCTCAGGTTCTTTTGTCTTGCCACAGAAGGAATTCATTGAGACACAGTGATAGGCAAAAAATAGATTTATTAAGATAGGATGCTTGTGAGAGATGTAAGCAGGCAGGCAAAGAGGCTCTGCTCTGAGCATTACATGGGCTATATTTTTACAATCCAAGGAAAGCAGGGAGGGGAAAAGACTGCTTTCTTAATTCTTCAGGTAGACACCAGGTTTACATCATTAGCTTTGCCTTCATACTGGGTAAAAGAGTATTTGACCCTATGAGGTCAAACTAAGCCCATCATGGTGCTTATTCAAATCAGCAGAAGAGTGGTAACATATGTTAAAATAAGTTGAATCATCTCAGGTTTTCGCATAATGAGGTTCTCCTACTTTGGAATGTCATCTTTCCCTTAAATTCCTATCTTTGGTCCTAAGACCATTATCTTGTTTAACATGAAGGCAGGCCCCATTTTATCTCCTACTTAATGACCGGAGACACATCTTGTGCTTTTATTTATGGTTTTATAGTTAGGCAAGGCTGCTTTGTTCCATGACTTTCTGATGGCTTTCTTGAGTGATTATTAACTTACAGTAGTCTCCTAAAGTTTCCTAGGTCTCCCTCTTTCTCTATGGCTTCCTACTGGGACTTTTGAACTACATCTTCCTCTATCCCCATCAAGATCACCACCTTTACTGAGGAATTCACACCCTAAGAGCCTATTCTTTGTAGTGTCTTCACAGTTTTTCTGTAAATCCACAACTATCCTGAAAATTGTTTGTTTGTTTTGTTTGAAGATCTAAATGCCCAGTCTCAGTGAATTTCCATAAATGAACCTCTGGGAGCACCTCTTTAAGTGAATGATCTAGGGAAGTGTATTAGGGAGATTGGGAAAAGTAACATTTATATGGAACAAAACAAAAAACAATCCAAAGCATCTATATCTTTACCAATTTTTTCTGGGAATTGTTTCAGTTTGGATATTCATCCTTTTACAGTAGGAAGATGACAAATAACTAAGACTAGAAATATTAAGAACCCTATTTCAAAATCAACATTGGTTCTTACCCTTCAAAGTTATTTATTCTCTCTTTCCATTTTCTTTTGCCTTATTCAGTTCCATTATTTTTTATTTTTATTTATTTATTTTTGTATAAAGACCTGCTTGTATTTTTACTTTTTAATCTGGTTTTCCACCTGTGGAATAATTTGCAAACACTTATCATGGCTAGAGAGGAAGTTAGGAAGGTTTATACAAAAGACATTAAACAAATGCTTCTGCAATATTAAGAAACTATTGTGAGACTAGAGAGAAACAGCCCTTCTAGATTTTAACAAATAGCATTTGCGGTTCGGGGAGGAGAAGGACCACAGGTTCCTTTCTCCTTCCCAAGGACAGACCTCAACTGCTGGGCATGTTGTTTTATTAGCAGGATACGGTTTGGACGTCCAAGTATAAGCCCTTACTTGTAGGCATTAAAGAATATTCCAGGCTTCTTTAAAGAGTGAAATACACTACCATTTAGGATGCTCTCTTGTTCATGTAAACAGTGAAATATAATGGCCAAGAAGGCTGCTTTGCTTGCTGTAACTCTTGCTTTAGATTATTCTAAGAATAACTCAGAAGATTCTTCTAACAATGCATTGAACAAAAGAGCTTGTGTAAGAGAACCTTCCATTAAACAAGTTAGAAAATGTTTAATTATTACTGAGTAAGATTTACTTTGTTTCCTTCTTAGGGGTCCCATCACAGATCCAGATATATTTCTCAATAAAGTTGCCATTGAAGAAACAAAATATGTATTTAGAAGAGGAACTTTTACATTTTGTTATTACAGCTATTATCTTTCCAGAATCCATTTTTGAATATTGAGTACCTACATGTGCATACAGGAGGATTCCCAGTTTTGTTAAGACTGCAAAGGAATCTGAGGACATTTCAACCTTCTAGAAATAAACTGTCTACATGAAAAGGTTTAGATTTTAAGAAATCCTTTGCAATTTTCAAAGTCATTTTTCCTTCCTAAAGACTCATTTGAACTTTGCAACGGTAGCAGCAGTAGACCTGGCTTGGTAGATATTGTAGTCATAAGATTGAAGAATTCTAGGCTCAGAAAGGTTTTTAAAGGTCATTTAACCCAAAACTTTTATTATGTTTTTAATCATACCATTTTTTTTTTCAATTTGAAATAGTACCAGACTAAAAAATGTTGCAAAAATGTTAGCTTCCACAAATATAAACATCTTGTATAACCACAGTGCAGTTTAAAATCTGGGAAATAAACAATATGATAATGTCAACTGATTTATAGAGCTTATTTAATTTTTGACAGTTGATCCACTAATGTCCTGTTCCTGGTCTAGGATCCAATCTAGGATCACACCTTTTTTTTTTTTTTTTTTTTTCATCTCTTAAATCTTCTTTTAATTGGGGGCAGTTCCTAAGTTTCTTTGTCCTTCACAATGCTGATATTTTTAAATTGTACTGGTTCCTTATTTTGTAGAATGTTCCTCATTTGCAGCCCACTGATTGTCAAGCTTAAGCAACCAAGCATGGTGATTCCCGAGATCTCACAGAAATTAGTGGCAGAGCACCTTGTACACAAACAAAAGACCGCTAACTGTATGGAGAGTTCACCCCAAGATTTCAGAAAGCATGTCTCCTTTCACAAGGGTGAGGGCTGATAAAAATAAATTGGTGAATATGTGTTTGTGTGTGTGTGTGTGTATATACACATATAAACACACATATATAATTTCTTAATAAGATTGCCTATGGAATCTTGGGTTTTGTGCTAAACCCTGGGGCTGCAATAGTGTGCAAAAAACAAAATGTTTTCAAGCCCACATTTTGAGCTCCATTTTGAGTCCCTCAGGACTTCATAGTGTTTTGGAGGACATAGAAGCATATACCTACATAAACACATAAAGGAATTAAGAATATAGCTAGTAGCAAAGTGCTTTTTCAATGAGATTATGCAGTGACTGGTTTTAGACAGAATGAGTATTACAGAAGGTGAGGGAAAAGAAGTGAAGCATAAAGACTGATGGAGAAACTCATAAATACATATACAATCACCATCACTGGAGAGATAGATGGAGGCACAGATAAGTAGATACGTAGATACCTAGGGTGAATAACTAATATGTATATTCACATCTATAGCTATATCTAAGATAGGATAGATCAACCTATTGATTTAACACACACACACACACACACACACAAAACCCCACCCCACCTCTAGTACCCTTCCAGCAATTGGCCTCGGCCAAGACCCATTGCCTGTGTTCTGGGTTAGATCAAGATGCCAATTCAGTGAGACAAAGCGGGGAAGGCTGGAATCCCTCAATCCCTCTCTTCCCAAAGACACTGGTGAGAGTCCTGCCATAGAGGAAATCTGAGTCCCTTGCAGAGAGAACAACAGAAGGAAGCCAGAAGCCCCCAGTGCAAAAGAGGCAGATTCCGCAGCGCTTGCAGCGAAGCACTCTCCAAACATGTGTTTCTGTGGCTTCTGGCTCCGCCGGTGGGCTCAGCCTGGGCCCCGCCCCGGTCTCTGAGACGTCCGCGTGGCGGCGTCTTGCTCCACGCAGGCGCAGGCGGCCGCCACCTGAACGCGACGCCTCCGGCCGGCCCCGCCTGCCCCCGCCGCGGCCCAACTTGACCGGAGTTGAGGTCCTGAGCGCCTGCCCCCGAGCAGCCGGCCCGCGGAGAGCTCTGCGCCGCCACCCCAGGTCCGGAACCCCTCCCCGCTCCTCTCCGCTCCCGCGACCGGAAAAGTTGGCGCGGGCGGCCGCCCCCCAGCCGTGCAGAGCGCTCTTCTCCCCGGCGCGGGGCCCTCGGTCCCCCGGCCCCCGGAGCCTGCGGTGGTGGCTCCTGCTGGGTCCTGCAGTACCAGAGTTCCGACCCCAGGGTCCCCTTACCAGCGGCTGCCAGGACGCACTCCTGCTCCTCCCTCCCCTTCCCAGAGCGCTCCCGGCACTGGGGCGGTGCGAGGTGAGCGGGAGAAGATGGAGCAGGAGAAGCCCATGGGGACTTCGGGCAGCGGGAGCGTAGACTCCGGAACAATAATAAAAAAATACGCAGGCTTCCAGGATGGAGGAACTGAAGCTGACAAACAGCAAGTTAGAGGGTGGCAAGGAACTCCAGCACACCAAAGTGCCCCGCCCGTCCCGACCGCCGCCACAGCCGGGTGAGTAGAGAAAGAGGTGATGGGCGGAGTCCAAGAGGTGGGGGTGGGGGCGCAAAAGGGGGCTGTAGGGTCAGGTGGAGAGCCTGTGTGACTGGGGAGTGTGCGAATGAAGCCTCTGCCCTCCGTCCGCAGGGATTATAGCACTTCCAGGATGTGCCAGCATCCCTCCTGCTGAGACATCCATTTTTTTTTTTTCCCCCAAAACCGACCCTAAAGGAAACTGCCAAGTTAGCCTGTAAATCCTTCTTCCTGTCACAGTGGTTGGTGGAGTTGAAGACCAGGCGGAGAGTAGGATGGAATTAAGTAGTTGGAATGTGGGGATCAAAGGGTTAACTTTTAGGGCTCTCTGTCTGATATTCTAAGAAGTGATTTCCCCTTTATTGGCTTCAAGCTCACTGATAGCTCTAGTATGTCCAAGGTGACGTTTTTAGAGGGTAGCCTAAGGTGGATGAGAACTGCGATGGCCTGTCATTGCCCTTTACTGCCATCCTTAGCCCTGGGCACTCAGGGGATGCGAGTTACCAGAGCCTGCATACCCTTCTAAAGGCCCCAGAGGTTGTGCAGGTGTGTGTTAGGAGCTGGGGTTTGCAATTTGTGAATTAATCGTTGTTTTCTTTAATGTACTGCAGTCCTAGAAACATCAATATCCCAGTGGTAGTAACTGCCTGATCCCCCTCATTGCCTGACTCCTCTGGTGAAGAGCCCAGAAAAGGTTTGACCTTTCCTTATGAGGTGAAAGGGATTGATAGATTATAGGAGGCTGACACCTAGGGAGAGGGATTGTTAGGTCAGCTTCTGCTAGACGCAGAGAGGTTGGTAAGGGTGAAAGTTGGGGGTTTGGGGCCATGCCATGTGAGTTTTTAGATTTGGGCTAATCTGTAGTTTTTTAGTCTGTCAGAGCTGTCAATTTAACATGAATCAGCATTCTTATTGGCAGAAAATAGTAAAACAACAGCTTTTCTGGTAATGATTAAAGACTATTTAAAACATCTGTGGATGTTCCCCAGGCTACTGTACAGTAGGCCTTGGAACATTGTGACCAAGAACAGGCAAAAAGTAAACACCTAAGTAGCTAAGTGGGGATTCAGGCAGGAAATTGAGAGTTTGCTCTTTGAAATATGCATAGATTATCCAGCCCAGCAACTTCTACCATATCTTCATTTGTGACAGAATTTCCAGAAACCTTCCAGGAGACACAGCATTGCATTGTGCTCATTGTAAGCTTTTGAAATAAAAGTTTGAACATTGTAAAGTACATATCCACTCATCAGGAATTCTTTGGTACATAGGTATAAATGGTGTTGATGCAGATCATGATAACAGCACTTAGTATTGACACCCTGTCCCAGAGCTTCCACCTGTCCAAGTATCAAGCGTGGAGGACACTGGTTTGTATGTTGTTTATATACAAGTTTACTGATACAGTTGCTGCGGAGAGTCTCTCCATCAAGCTCTTGGAGAACTTTGCCCTCATTCCCGTCTTTAATAATCACAGCTTTAATATCATTATTACTTATCCCATTTAAATTTGGCTTTTTAAAACTTTTGCACTTCTTCAGTTAGTTAATTCAGAACTTCTGGCTTTAAAGGGAAGTTTCAGACACATCAAAGGACTCTGAAAAAGAAATCTGTAGTTTTTCAGTCTGTCAGAGCTGTCAGTTTAACATGAATCAGCTGTGATCCAAGCTGCAGAGTATCTCTTACCTATTCTTAAAAGACTGTGGATAGAAAAAGAGAGAAAAAGTACATCTTTGGCAAGCCAGCTACTTGTTCATTTAAGAAAGGAATGAAATGTATTGTCTGGTTGTGTGCATTTGTGTGTCACATGCATACTTAGGTGTTTATGCTTACAAGCCAAACAGGGACAGTGTGGGTCAAATTATGGATGGATGGCATGCAGTAGGTCTACTAAGGCTATTTATTATGGTGATAGAATTTGTGACTGTCAGTGTTTGAGCACCCAGAATTTGCAAACTAGTGAGCTTTTTCTCTTGTCTGAAGTCTTCTGTTTCTTAAAGCCAACCATCATCCCCCCTCCCCCACAGCACACATACCTTTTTTAGTATATTTGGACTTGTCCTTAAAGACAGAGCTAATCAGCTTCATCTACCCAAGTTGATCTGAGCATGAAGGAAAAAGTAACACTTAAAATTAGTATTTTTTGTAAATTGGAGCTTGGGGAATCAGAGGAAACGTTTTAGGTGGAAGTGACTTGAAGTGAAAAGCAAGATTGTAAAATTTACCTTCTAGTCCTGTTTATTGTCGTGTACTTTGGGCAAGTGAACATACTACTTAGAGTTTGAATTTCTTCAAATGTAAAGTGGAATCAGTGCTAATCAGGATTGATTGACAGAATCACATATCTTGAGACAGTTAAAACGGCATTGTTGAAATGTCCTATCCACATTTGTGTCACTGCCATTTCCAGAACTTTTCTTTCTCTCAGCCCATTAACAGGAACAGTTAATCAACCCTTTATAATCTTTCTTCTCCCAGAAGGAGGTGAGGTCTAGGCACCACATATCCTGTCTGATCTTTTTTCCTAGCCAAGGCTAAGAAAGACTAATGACTATAATAATACCACGATTAAAGGTATGAATTTATAGTAACCGCAGGCTGCCTGTATAACTTGTCAAGAATTCTGAATGGTGTCCTTGTCTCCCTCCCTCCTTCTCCTTCCTTTGACTCTTGCTGATGCTCCTGGGGTGGCCATTTGTAGATGTAATTTTTGATGTGCTCAGGATAGGCCTTTCCTTACACCGTAAGTTTATGTTTGTGTGTTCAGAGGAATTCCCAAAATTTGAGAGCCATTATTTAAATCTAGGTACTGATAATTTACATCCTTGTCATACAGGACAGCTTTTTTTTGATGGAAACCTTTGCAAGATCTCTACCAAATGAGGAAATCCTCTGGCATCAAGGATGTTGCTGAGTGCAGATAATTTGCCAGGGACAAGGACATGTTGCTTCTCTGCACAACCTGTTTTATACATGACCTAATTTTATATGCTGTATCTACCTCCTTGTGATATGTGTGTATTATTTTTTCTTCCACTGAGTTTCAAAATGCTAACCAGCATTAGTTCATTAATCCCTATGAAATTCTTGTGCGGTAGATAGTAAGCATTAATATCTCTTCCTCATATTTTTATGCTGAATATGATTAAAATGTTTTGGTTTCTGACCTCTGTCTCTCTCATTGGCACCATTGCTCATTGCTTTCATCTGAGGTACGTTATTTACCTTAACATCATTATGATGGTGTTAATACTGCATTTATCAACTTGCATGACTGATTGACATGCATGTCTTCCCCTTCAAATATGTTTAGACCTGAGATGAATCCATACAGCTTTCATAGTTGAAGTGGGCACTTTTGGGGGTAAAAAGCCTCATATTCATTATTTACTTAATTTTCACATTAATCTTGTGAGAGGTTGTTACATTACATGAAACAAAAACAGGTTCAAAAGAATAAGTGACTTGACTAGGCTGTTATGAGGGGTAAGGGAGAGAGAACCATTTGGAACCTGCTTTCATCTGGCTCCGGATCTATCCTTGCTTTATAACTTGTAATGTAAGACTTAGAAATCAGAGCCCTTTAAGATTTTTGTAAAATTATCACATCTTGAATGGATTTTAGGGAAGTTTGAGAGGACATAAATCCTGGTTTTGGAAGCACTGAATCATTGTAAAAAGGAATGTTTTTAACATGTGCCTATCACATTTCATTCCTTAGCTCCAATAGTGACTGCATTGTTTCTGTACTTTCCTTTTCATCTTTAGAGAGTCTTAGAAGCAAAATTTGGGTGATTTATTGAGCATAAGGTTATGGGCAAATTTTGAGGTCTGGCATTGGTTAATAAATTTCTGAGTGAACAACAAAATCTGATTTCATTTCAACATTGGCTGTGAAAACTGGATTAGGTAATCATTTGTATAAGATCTTTTCACCTGACCTTTTACATTTTAATAGAATTGGCTTTCTTTAGCAAATTTAAAATTTTCCTTTTCTGATCAGGGCTCTGGTCCTAATCAAGAATGCAAGTGCAGCGTGACATGGAAGCTAAGATGCTTTTGAAGCAAAAAGCATAAGATGTGGAGGCAGATCGACCTAGACTTGAATCTCAGATCTCCTCACTAGCTGTCTTTAATGTATGGAGACTTTCTGCTTTCCAAGATGTATTGTTTGTTTTCGAGTTTCCCAGGCTAGGAGTCAAATCGGAGCTATAGCTGCTGGCCCACACCACAGCCACAGCAACACAGGATCTCAGCTGCATTTGCAACCTATACCACAGCTCACAGCTATGCTGGATCCTTAACCCACTGAGCGAGGCGAGGGATCGAACCCTCAACCTCATGGTTCCTAGTCGGATTTGTTTCCGCTGCATCGCAACAGGAACTCCCAATGATATATTGTTGGTTGTTTCTCTGAACAAACCCAGGTCTGACACAGTGTTTTAGAGTCTTCAACTTGGGAGTGTTGAACACTTTGTACTTGTAAGTCAAGTTCTGAAAAAAATAAAGATGACACATTGATCTATGCCCTTGACTTGGGAATGAGCAGACCTTATATTTCACATAATTAGGTGTTTCTCTTATATATATATCTATGTGTTTCACATACATATGTATTTATAAAAATTTCTGAAATTTAAATGCTACTATTTAAAATCAGGTACTGCTATTTGCAGTAAGATGCAAAGGTGTAGTAGTTTGTTTTATATCATTTTTGTATTGGCAAACAAATATGGAATCTTTAGCTATAAAATGCATCATCTAAGAATAGAAATTAAACCCCTTTTTGAAATTTGCTAGAACTTACTAGAAAAGTTAACTAAAAATTGACTCTGGGAGTGAACCATATTTTTAGAGAGTTATGAATAGAGTAGAATTAGGCACAAAAATACATGAAGTATCTTATTATGGTATTAATAATTACTAACTTTCAAGGAACATACTGTGAGGGACATACTCTTGAATTTATACAAATTATATTATTAACTTCTAATTCCACAGATACTTGCTGAGAACCTAGTATTTTCCAGGCGTTGATCAAGAGGTGTGTGTGAAGTGATACAAAAAGTTATGAACATTCATATAAGGCAGTAGAAGATGATGGCACAACTGCTAGAGAAGTAAAGGTGAGATGGGACCCCTTCTGGCTGGGATGGTTATAAAGGCTTGTGGCAATGGTGTCGGTTACATTGTGCCATGAATAGTAGTGAAAACTTTAAATAGAGATTTTTTGAAATGACCATAAGTACATGGTAGGCAAAAAAACTGCAAGACAACTGCGGAAAGAAAGGAGATTAAAATCGCTTAACCTATGATGTCAGTTTTGAATGATTATGTATATACTGCATGCTCAATGAGAAATTAAAAATCTGTGCCCTCCCCAGATCTGTCATATCCTTTAAAGCAATGATGGCGCTTATTTGCACATTTAAATTTTATCTTGGATGTTGTTGCTTTTTTGTTATTGCAACTTATTTCTCAAGCACAATTAAAAAAAAAAAAAACTGCCATTTATCTATTAAATTCTTTCAGAGACATCCTCAACCACACTGCCCACACCACCATGTCTTTAAATGAAAATGCACATTATGTGACATGCCTTTATGGGTATTTTTTTGTTTGCTTGTTTGTTTTGGACCATACCCATGGCATATAGAGGTACCCAGGCTAGGGGTCAAATTGGAGCTACAGCTGCCAGCGTACACTACAGCCACAGCAGCACCAGATCTGAGTCTCGTCTGTGACCTACACCACAGCTCACAGCAACGCCGGATCCTAAACCCACTGAGGGAGGCCAGGGATCCAACCCACAACCTCATGGTTCCTAGTAGGATTCATTTTTGCTCTGCCATGATGGGAACTCCTATATGTATCTTAATTATTGCCCTATAACTCTAGAAAGTATGGAGACTGCATTTTTGTCTCCAGAAGAGAAACTGGTCAGACAGCACCCCTACAGTGGCCAAAGGTGATGGCCTGAAAGAAGTGGCAAGTGTGAGGCAGAAGCTGACTTCTCAGAATCTAATGGTTACTACCCATGGGCAGGCTCTACTCAGATCAGACAGATTCAATAGTTAAAAATCCTGGTGGCTTTTTCAAGGAAAGTTTTGTCTGGATATTTGCCCAATAGTGGGATTTCTAGGTCATATGGCAGTTCTATTTATGGTTTTCTAAGGTACCTCTATACTGTTTTACATATTGGTTTTACCAATGTATATTCCCACCAACAGTGCAAGAGGGTTCCCTTTTCTCCATACCTTCTCCAGCATTTGTTATTTGTGGACTTATTAATGATGGCCATTCTATATATAGAACTACCATATGACCTAGAAATTCCACTCTTGGGCATATATCCAGACAAAACTTTCCTTGAAAAAGACATATGCACCTGTATGTTCATTGCAGGACTATTCCCAATAACCAAGACATGGAAACAACCCAAATGTCCATTGACAGATGAATGGATTAAGAAGATGTGGTATATATACACAATGGAATACTACTCAGCCATTAAAAAGAATGACATAATGCAGCAACATGGAGGGAACTAGATACTATCATGCTAAGTGAAGTAAATCAGAAAGAGAAAGACAAATACCATATGCTATCACTTATATCTGGAATCTCATATATGGCACAAATGAACCTTTCCACAGAAAAGAAAATCATGGACTTGTAGAAGAGACTTGTGGTTGCCAAAGGGGAGGGAGAGGGAGTGGGATGGACTGGGAATTTGGGGTTAATAGATGCAAACTATTGCCTTTGGAAAGGATAAGCAATGAGATCCTGCTTATAGCACTAGGAACTATATCTAGTCACTTATAATGGAGTATGATAACGTGAGAAAAAAGAATGTGTATATGTATGTGTGACTGGGTCACTGCTGTACAATAGAAAAATGACAACACTGTAAACCGTCTATAATGGAAAAAAATAAAAATAATTTTAAAAAAAGCCTGGTGAGAAACAAAGGTGAAATTGTACTGTGCATGGTTTCTACTGAAAGATCAGAGCTTATTCTAGAATTTAGATAGGAATAAAAGTACCTCAATACTCTGACGTGAACTTTTACATATGCATAACAGGTCTCATGTCTCTATTTCTGCTGAGATCTGAACATTTTTATACTGCCTTAGATCAGTAGTGTACCTTTGCAGTGTTCAGAATAACTCGCTTTTGAGGAATTTTGTCACATTCCTTCAGTTTCATTTTCATCATAGTCCTAATAGATGAAGAGGACAGGTATCATTATTACCTACACTTTTGTGACAGATGAAATGGGGACTGCTGGATTAACCCTGTGTTTTACAGTTGGAGGAAGAGGGACTATGAGATCCAGACTTGCTCAGGCATCTTTTGCCAAGGCCTGGGGACAGAGTTTATGTTTTGGCTGAAGCCTGCACTCTTGTCCATCAGGTCAGGGACCTCAGTGATTGGGGAGAAGCATAGAGATTGGGCACAGGGCTCCTGGGTTCCAGGAGAAACCACACAAATTTCATGCACTGGGCTTTAGAACAAGTTGCTTGGTCCAGGTTGACCGGTGGGTCATTACTAGCTTTTACAGAGTGACCATGCACAACACTGACAAGATTTGCTGCAAGTGAGGTGTCATCAATAGTGGATGCAAGTGTCATTTTAAGTGCCCACCATTGTAAATGAGTCATCAATACCGCCTTTTGCTGCTGTATCTAATTGAGGCTGGAAGTTGGAGACAGGGAACAGAGTTTGCTGAACACTAAAGCAGCTGCTCCACCCAGGTATGCTATCTACATGATAGCAGAAGCTGGCTTTTAACAGTAGTGAAAATCACCACACCCTTTGAGCAATTCCCTGTAAGCACATTGCAGAATATTACTATGTTATTTAATTGAAACCTCGCAACAACCCTTTGAAGTTGGTATTATCATTGCTATTCTAACATAGTGAAAACAGGCTCAGGGGGTTAAGAAACCTGCTCTAAATTATCTCAAGAGCAACAGGTCAGGAATTTGAGTTTTGCTCTGACCTTGCCTCTAAAACTGGATCTCACTGCCCCAAGTCGGTTCAGAGTGATGGTAGGCAGAATTCTTGGCATGAGAAGAAAAATCTTAACTGTGCTCCTTTCTAAGTCCCCCTGTCCTCAGTGTGCAGCCCTGTTTTATTCTTTTCATGACTTCCGTTTATCCATGTGAATGACTCACCTGGCATCACTGATGTGTATCTTGTATCCTCTCCAGCTTGTTATCCCGGAAGAGAAATAGAAGCTGCCATTTGCTTTCTCTCCGCTGGCCGCTGACCCTTGGAGAGGCAGTGTGGACAACATACTCACTTACTCACAACAGTGCCACTGAGACATGTTATCAGGTAATTGGCCAGTCATACTTTGCCCAGAGCCAAAGGTTTGAGGTCTTCCTTAATTAGAATGACAGAAGCTATGGGAATCCAAAGTCATGGACATCTGACCCAGAGCTTGCCTGTTGGAAGGTAAAAGGTCTTTGGTTTAGTTCTTCACTTCCCACAACTCTCTTAATTAGAATTATGAAAAGAGCATTTTGTCAACTGGCAGCCAAAGCAACTTGGGATCTGAGCCGTGTCTGTGACCTATGCTGCAACTCACAGGCCAAGGATCAAACCATCGTCCTCATGGATACTGGTTGGGTTCGTTAGCACTGAGCCACAACGGGAACTTCTGAGTGAGGGATTTTTACCTGGACAGCCATGGGCTCTCACTGAAAACTAAAATTATGTTCAGGTATGATCCTCAGGTCCCTGCATTTAAGTGACTGTCCTTTACCCTTTGAATTTCTTTGGAACATTCTAGGTACTGTGCCTGAAGGTAGGTCCCAGTGCTTGTGAGGACAGACAGATTTTATAAAGATAAACTTGCTGTTGCTGAAAGACAGCATTTTGCTAAAGAAATCCTCCTATACAAAAAGGCCTGGTCGTGTGCATTAGTGTAGGTGAGAAATGAGAGCAAAGTATTAGATAGTAAACTTTCTCATGGTGACTATATTTGTTGGATTTACAGTGGCTTTGTTCTTTTCCTTTTTTTCATTTTTAAAGTTTTATTGAAATACAGGTAGTTTACAAGGTCATGATAATTTCTGCTGTACAACAAAGTGATTGAGTTATTCTGAATGGATGTATACATATACCCATTCTTTTTCAGATTATTTTCCCATGTAGATTATCACAGAATATTGGGTAAAGTTCTCTGTACTATACAGCAGGTCCCTGTTGGCCAGTCAATCCATACACCTCACTGCATATGCCAGTCCCAAACCCCCATTCCATCCCTCCCACCCCTCACCTGTCCCCTTTGGTAACCATAAGTTTTTCAAAGTCTGTGAGTCTCTTTTTGTTCTGCAAATACATTCATTTGTGTCCTTTTTTCAAGATTCCACATATAAGTGATATCATATAATGTTTGTCTTTCACTGTCTTACTAACCTAACTTGGTATGATAATTTCTAGGTCCATCCATGTTGCTACAAATGGCATTATTTTTATGGCTGAATAAATATTCCATTGTATAAATGTACCATATCTTCTTTATTGTTTTCTCTGCTGATGGACGTTTAGGTTGTTTCCATGTCTTAACTGTTGTGAATAGTGCTGAAGTGCTGCAGTGAACATCGGGGTGCATGTTTCATTTCGAATTATGGTTTTCTCCAGATAGATACCCAGGAGTGGAATTGCTGGATCACATGGTAGTTTTATTTTTAGTTTTTTGAGGAACCTCCTTACTGTTTTCCATAGAAAAAAACAAACAAACAAAAAGATAACACACAGAATGGGACACAGTATTTGGAAATGAAGTGACTACAAAGGATCACTCTCCAAAATACACAAATACCTCCTGCAGCTCAATATCGAAAAAAAAAAAAAAAAAAGGAAAACAATACCCCAATCAAAAAATGGGCAGAAGATCTATATAGACATTTCTCCAAGGAAGACAAACAGATGACCAAAAAACACATGATAAGATGCTCAACATCCCTAATTATTAGAGAAATGCAAATCAGAAATACTATGAGGTACCACCTTACACCAGTCAGAATGGCCGTCATCAAAAAGTCTACAAAAAATAAATGCTGGAGAGGGTGCAGAGAAAAGAGCACCCTCTTACATTGTTGGTGGGTAGGGTGCATATATTGGTGCAACCACCATGGAAAACAGTATGGAGTTTCCTCAAAAAACCTTAAGTATTTTCTGTGTGTCCCTTTATGAGATAAGTTTGCTGATCTTTGGTCTAGATCATGAAAAGGATGTTTTTAACCATTCTTTTTTATATTTGTCTATGCTGCTTTGAATTTTTTGCCATGTGTGTTTCTTTTGTAATAAAAGTATTAAAACATTTCAAAAGATTGTGCTGTATGCTGTGGGGTAACCTTTGCCCTTAAGGTTGCATATACTGGTAGAAATGGACAGCGATACAAACAGAAACATTGCAATTTAGAGTGATAAGTACATAATAAGTAGAATAAGAACTGTGCAAAGGACTATGAAGATAAAAACTAGGGAGTTAACTAATCCTCTTGGGAGAGGAAAGAATTTATCTTATAAGGAATTTATATTTGAGTCAAACTTTAAACAAGATTGGGACTCTGCCAAGCCAAGGACCACTGGGAGGAGAAGATGCTATCTATACCAGTTTTTTTCCTTTTTGATGAGAACTAGGTTCACCGTAGTGGTTCTTAGTACATTTAACAATATATGATCAATCATTCTTCCTTTTAAGTTTCCTTCATCTCTATGCCATTTGGGACTCAGACTAACAGTCTATAAATATTATGTTTGATTTCCTTTTTCCTTTTCAGCATCATGTCTCTGACTAGACCAAAGAATCTGAACTCTCAGACAGATACAGACTTGTCTTAAATCTTAAACATTTGCTCTCTCATCTCTTCACAGTAGAATTTCACTAGCATGGCTGTGACAATTTCTCCTTGGTAATCTGTTATGTTGCTCCTTCTGCACAAGATGGAAGTGGGCGATTCTGTCGTTTTCTTGGTCATGTGGCCTGAATCAGTGTGGTTTTGGGGTTGATTACGACAAGTCATTTTTCACTTTTTGTTAGTGCTTCATTGTTCCCCTAGATAGTGTGATGATGTGTGACAGAGGCAATAATGTCACCATGTCTACAATCACCTTGGTTTATACATGTACATGTATTGAAATATTGCATTTTCAATATTTTAGTGGTGTCTTTTAATGTACAAAAGTTCCCAGTGTGAGGGTTTTGTACCTAAATTAGGTCAATGCATAGCTCATGATTTTAATCTTAACAGCTTTCTCAAAGCTGGTTCCAAGGAAGAAAGTTAAATCACATAAGACTTTAATTTTTTCTAGACTCCTGTCCCTCTTTTCTTCCTACTATGGCTATTTTAATTTTTTTAAGGCAACTATACATTAAAAAGGGCCCATATCATCCCTGTGCCACTTGTAGGATTTTCACAAATGAACACACACCGGTGTAGCCAGCACTCATGTCACTGCAGCACCTCAGAGGCCCCATAATACTCTTCCTAGTCAGTTCCCTCCCCTCAATTTCTGATTTGACCTCACATAGCATAGGTCAGATTTAGTTGGTTTTATACTTCATATAACATTTATATAAATAGAATCCAAGTCTGTGTCCTTTGTTATCCCTGTCTTTTTTGTTCAAAATTATGTTTTTGAATTTCTTCCAAATTATATTGTGAATTATTTGAGCTATATAATTTGAGATTAATATGAATAACTCTTCTACAAATATTCTTACATGTGTCTTTTGGTGAACATATAGACACATCTCCAATCTCAGAGGAATTATGTTCAACTTTAGTAGATACTGCCAAATAGTTTTCCAAAGTAATTGTTCCAATTTATACTCCTATCAGCAGTGAATGAGCATTTTGGTTACTGTACATATACCACCACTTGATATTTTCTGTATTTTTCCTTTTATCCTTTAATTATGAAACATTAACACACACTAGTTTTAATATTTCCCTGATGACTACCGAAGTCCATTGTTCACTTAGAAATCCTCATTTTTTAAATTTTTTGTTCACCTCTTTTTTTTTCTTTTTATGATATAGTTGACATACACTGTGTTGGCAATTATGTTAGTTTCAGGTGTGCTACATAATGATTTGACCTTTGCATACATTATGAAATGATCACCTTGATAAGTCTAGTAACCATGTGTCCCCATACAAAGTTATAGTGTACAGTATTACTGGCCATGCTTCTTATGCTGTATATTAATTATATCACTATGGCTTATTTATTTCATAATTAGAAGTTTGTACCTCTTAATCCATTCATCTATCCCACTGTACTGCCACTCTCCTTCCCTCTGGCAACCACTCATCTGTGCTCTGTATCTGAGTTCATTTTCATTTCATTTTGTTTGTATGTTTGTTCAAATCTTTTGAATTTTATGCTATTATTTTACCTGCCTTATTGATTTTTGGAAGTTCAGGATGGGGTTGCTGTATTTGTATTTGGCATATGAACCTATATGTTCCTACTATGTAATTTGCATTTTCAGTATTTTAGTGGTGTCTTTTAAGATACAAGAGTTCTCAGTTGTAACCTAGTCCTATATAGTTACTGCTGTTTAGAACTTTGGAGTTAAGGAAACCAGCCTACATCAAAGTCACCAAAATGGTTTTCTACTTTTTTATAAAATATTTATTACTATGTCTTCCACATTTCTATGTGTGATTCACCTTGATTTTTGTGTATGATATGATGTAAGAGTGAAGCTTGCACACTGTTTTTCTCTATGGCTATGCAGTTGAAACAAAATCATTTCTTGATGAGCATATGCTTCCCCAGTACTTCGCAAAGTGACCTTTGTTCCAAATTTGTGGACTGTAAACTTGTTAGGTGTCTTTCTGCATTCTCTATTCAGATCCATTGGTTCATTTTTCCTTATGTTATTATCATGTCATTTTATTTGTATGGCTTCATCATAGGTCTTTATATCTATCATCGTCTCATGTTTAGCAATTTTCTGTTGTATGCTAGACAGCATAGAAAAGAATCACAGATAATCCAAATGATGCTCTTTTCCTGAAGTGAGAATTTCTCTTTTGTTTTTTAAGATTTTAGGGTTGGAAAATGACCACATCAATTTTATGAGAGATTGATCTGGGTTTTGTCTGGGTTTTGGCTTTGGCAAGATTCAGTCTTTTTTGTTATCCCCTCCTTCCATGGTGTGATTCCCTGTGGCTTTCTGTTAAGGTTTTTGTGTTTCCGATGTCTTCAGCTCTGGAAAACAGCTAGAAATTCACTTTTCCTCAGAGGAATATCCAGTTTAGCTTTGATCTTCCACCCCATGCAGTACTCTCCTCTTCCACCTTTTTATTTCCCATGGAAAATGGCTTAGTATCCATCAAATTTCCAATCTTGTCACTCCAGCTTGTGAAAAAATAACTGCTAGTTTATCTGTCAGCTAAGGAACTGCAGTTTTCTTCCAGCTATCCAGGCTTGTCCTCAGACTATAGCTGTGCCCAATATTGGGATGTTGTCCTCATGCAAAATGTGATTTAGGTTCTCCTTATCAATTCACCATTCCTTCCAGTGCTTTAATCAGTTCCTGCACTGGGCCCCGTCTCTTCCTCTTGAAGTGTTTTTCTTTCTAAGCACAGTAAAATGTCAGGTTTGCCTCTTTGTGTTCTTGTGCATCTTCAGAATTCAGCAAATGTGTTGTGAATCAAATTGGATATACATATCTCTTAGAATAGAGGCAAGGAGAGCAGTTAAAAGGCCAGTCTAGGCAAGAAGTTATGGTGGCCAGAATTAGCATAT
The DNA here is from genome assembly GCF_054392235.1 of Sus scrofa. NCBI lineage: Eukaryota > Metazoa > Chordata > Mammalia > Artiodactyla > Suidae > Sus > Sus scrofa. The sequence continues at coordinate 141,327,653 of NC_139396.1, read as the reverse complement.
TACTTATAAAGATAGGTGGATATAGATTAACATGGAAAGATTTGGTATAGATTTTATGCTGTATAACCTGTAACTGTGGGGAATCTAGGAAGGAAGGTAGGAAGAGAAAGAGTCAAGGAAGGCGATGCCTTCCAGCTATGGCTGTTGGGTGGCTTTTGGCAATATCTATTGTGATAGTAGGAAAATTAGGGGTGCGGGATTTGGGGTTGCCAGTAAAGGAGAGAAAGGCTGCTCTACTCTGGTATACTCTGCCTTCATTTGTACTTTATAAGGAAGATGAAGCCCTGTTACCACTGACCATAAGTGTGTGTGTGTGTGTGTGTGTGCATGTGTGCACGTGTGTGTGTGTATTTGTGTGCATGCATGCATGTACACATGTGCCTTCACCTTGGTTATGCTTACTCACAAGAATACATTCTCCTCTGACCTCTATCCTCAATGTAGGATTTTTTTTTTTTTTGTCTTTTTGCTATTTCTTGGGCCGCTCCTATGGCATATGGAGGTTCCCAGGCTAGGGGTCCAATCGGAGCTGTAGCTGCCAGCCTACGCCGGAGCCACAGCAACGCGGGATCCGAGCCGCGTCTGCAACCTACACCACAGCTCACAGCAACACTGGATCGTTAACCCACTGAGCAAGGGCAGGGACCGAACCCGCAACCTCATGGTTCCTAGTCGGATTCGTTAACCACTGCGCCACGACGGGAACTCCTCAATGTAGGATTTTAAATAAACAATGACCATACAGAAGCCAAATTATATGAGAGATCTTCTGTTGCTTAATTGAATCCTATGTGCTAAAAAAAAATACCATGTGGTTCCCTACAAAGTCCATCCAGGGCACTAAATGCAAAGTACATGGAGTTTCCTACAAGTCCATTCTGAACAAAATGAGGACCTGTGCTATGACTTTTCCTTGAGGAAGAAGATATGGGTCAGAGACTTAGCCAGTATTATCATGAGCAAAGCCATCCCCAAGGTTGGTGACCACCTGTGGTCCACTTCAAGCTCATCACCTTCTCATGGTGGCACAGAAAGATGAGCTGCCCCTCCTGATTCTATGTATTACCTGACTATCTCTTGGAAACCTCCTGAATGAGATGCGCATGATTAATTCAGATGGCCAAGGAAAGTGTGTGAATCCAAGCTGCTGTAAACATTAAATGAGTTGAGTCAAGAGAACTGAGTTGGTGAACAACCTAAAGACAGACTAAGAGTTCTCAGCAGGTACCATCCTCCAAGCCAGCTGCTAATGGAATCATTTTGTTGCTTATCCAGACACTCTTGAAGCATCCTATTATGACAAAGTTCTCATACAAGACTATAAGATGCACATGTTAATTCCATGGCAAACTTTGTATGTTAAAAAATAAAATTGGACACCATTCAAAGTCCTCGGCCCCACTGCAATCAACTCTCAGTCAGTCCTCTCTACCAGCAAATGTCCTAGGCATACTATGAAGTGAGAAGTTTATTTATTTAATTTGTACTGCATTAATAAATGAATGAGAAATGAAGGCTTCCCCTTCACTCTCATCTTGCTTCCTCAGCATTTTCCTACATTTAAGCATCTTAAGAGAGAACTTGAGACTGGAATTGGGTTTTGATGTGGAAGATTGTGAGGATATAGGAAGTGGTATATAAAGATCATAGTGTGTAGTTGATTGTTGGTGATTTGACCAGTGCCTCAGAGCAATAAATTTTAATGCTTCATTTCCTCTGGAAGTTATGAATGTGGCTAATGGAAAAAACTAGTTAAGAAACCATCTTAACTGATTCTGTAGAAAATAGTTGATTGAATTGGTGGGTTTCTATTAATACCAATAGTCAACTGAAATTATTAGGGCTGTTGAGGTAATTGCAGGGACTTTCTTTACTGAGAGATTATAACAGAATCCCAGGAGGTATTATTTTCAGTTTTACAATGTATGGTGAGATTGTTCCAAAAGTCGACACCTCTGTATCCCCAGAGTCTTTGCCCAGTGAACCCTTTGCCTTTGTAGTGTGAGTAGCTGGCTTACAGCTTAAGTTCAATCCTTCTGAAAACTATGCTATTTTACATGCTCTTGATGTTACAAATTATCTGACTTCAGAGCTTCACTGAAATCTTCTGTATGAAATTGCTAATTCATAAGTGCCAAGGGCTGGCTGAGTTCATGCCTGCTATGCCAGCTACATATTTGATGCATATTTATTCTCTATGTAAATGGTAGATGCAGATAAAGTTCTATCTCCAAAGACTCATTTTTTTAAAAAACATAGTTGATTTACAGTGTTGTGCCAATTTCAGCATAGTGACACAGTCACACACACATACGCACATGCACGTGTGTGTATGTATACACAGTCTTTTTTTCACACTCTCTCCCATCATGTTCTGTCCCAAGAGAGTGGATGTTGTTCCCTGGGCTGTATGGTAGGACCCCATCACGTATTCATTCTAAATGTTAATAGTTTGCATCTACCAACCCCAAACCCCTTGTCCATCCCTCTTCCTTCCCACCGCCTCCTGTTGGCAATCACAAGTCTGTTCTCTATATCTGTGAGTCTATTTCTTTTTTGTAGATATATTCAGTTGTGCAATATTTTAGATTCTACATATAAGTGATCTCATATGGCATTTGTCTTTCTGTTTTTGATTTATTTCACTTAGTATGAGAATCTCTAGTTGCTTCGATGTTGTTGCAAATGACATTGTTTTGTTCCTTTTTGTGGCTGAGTAGTATTCCATTGTGTATATGTACCACATCTTCTTAATCCATTCATCTGTTGATGGACATTTAGGTTGTTTCTGTGCCTTGGCGTGCCAGTATCTTTTTGAATAATAGCTTTGTCCAGATATGTGCCTAGGAGTGGGATTGCTGGATCATGTGGTAGTTCTATGTTTAGTTTTTTGAGGAACCTCCATAATGTTTTCCAAAGGCTCATTTTGATTTAAAAATGAATCTGTTCTTTTCTTTTTGGAAAGGCTTACCTCCAACCAGTTTTACCTGACCTCTGGGTTTGAGGTTCCTCATAGTCCATGAGAAGGTAACATGGAGAACCAAACCTTAGAGATGTCAGTTCTCTTCCTTGAGATGGGCATTGCTTTTGTGGTTATAGCCAGCCATCAGTAAAACTGTATGAGGGAGAGTAAAATACCTCATTATGGGTAGAGTCAGGATTATCCTGTTTATGAGCTCAGTTTAATTAATTATTAAAGGCTAAGACATTTAGAGAAAATTTTAACAGCATTCTATTAAGATCAGAGTGGCTAAGAATCAAGTGTAAATGGTTTTAACTATTGTGTTGTTTCAAGAACTGTCCATTTGGGGAGGTAACCTGAGATATGAGGTGGAGAGGCCTGCACTAATAGTCAGAAGACTGGCTTCAGAATCCTCATGTATTCTATAAATAAGGCGATAAAGACAGTTTTGCAAGTCAGTGGTAAGGAATCCATAAGCTATGAGAGTACCAGACAGAGAGAGGCACTGACTCACTGTAGATGTCCAATGAACATTCGGTTCAATTAGATGTCTCAGTCTTCTCAGTCTTCTTTAAAAGAGTTTTTTCTTTTCTTTTCTTTTTTTTTTTTTTTTTTAAATGGCTGCCCCTGTGGCATATGGATGTTCCCAGGCTGGGGGTTGAAGCGGAGCTGTAGCCTGCCCCTTATGCCACAGCCACAGCATCATGGAACCGAGTAGCATCTTTGGCCTATGCCACAGCTTGTGGCAATGACAAATCCTTAACCCACTGAGCAAAGCCAGGGATAGAATCCTCATCCTCACAGATACAATGTCAGCTTTTTAACCCACTGAGCCACAGCAGGAACTTCTCAACAGAGTTTGTTCAGGGAGTTTCAGTGAGCCGGAAAGTTTCGTAAGATGCAGTGGTCATGATTTGTGAACCCTGGTCTAGGGTATTCTTTTTTTAGGCTGGAGGAAGACCATAACACCTGATCTAGAAGATTAGAATTTTAGTCCTGATCTTTCTTTCTTTTGTTGTGTAATGTTTGGGCAAGTTCATACAACCTTTGAGCACTCAGTTTCTTACCTGGGCTATAGGAGTAATACCTCAGACAGATTATCGGAATCTGTGTATTTCCTTATCTGTAAAATAAGCACAGTGATAGTAGCCACCTCATAAGATATTCAGGTGGCTAACATGATTCAACACTTGGAAGATGCTCTAGTAGAGTGCGTGTTGCATGGTCCGTCTCAATAAATGTTAATTGGAGTGATTTTTTTACTTCTTCCTAGCCGTCACTTGAATGAAATCACCTTTCATGGAAATTGGAATGCTGAGTACACTGTTAATACAGTGTTAGTGCTTGACAGTTTAATGGGAAAAAAGAAAAGGAGGGAAAAAAAAAAAAAAAACCTTCTCTAATGTTTCCAATTTTACTCTACTGGAATTTTCTCCCCCTCTCTCTCTCTCCTTCTCCCTCCTGCCATGATGTTTCTTTGTGGCAGAGCAACAACAACAGCTACAGTCTTGACCAAATTCTGGAAACTAAGGATGAGAAAGACCAATACTCCTGCCTAGGCCTCTTCTGTGCCACTGGGTTTTCTTTGGTGGGAATACATTTCCTTGGGAACCGCATAACTGTAAGCTCAGCAACTTCCTGGGACCAGAGGCCGAAGGCTCCTGCTTCCCTTACAGCAGGCTCGTGTTCTTAGGAACCAAGCATTTCTTCATCCTGGTAGAAGGTCATGGCTTTTCCCTTCCTGTCTTGGCAGCTCCTGCCCAGCCTCAGACCCAGTCAAGACAAGTGGGGCTGCTGTGTGGAGGGCAATTCCCTGAGCCCCTAAGAAAATTCAGAGAACCTCTCAGAAGACAAAGCTTTGGATTGGACTACAGCTTCACCTGTGACTCTTTCCTAGCAAGCCATGGTGTTGGATGAAACAAGAAGATGTGAACTGTAATCCAGTCACAAAAGCCAAAAGTTGAGAAGAAGTTGCCATTTCTTCTTCCTGCTTACCACTCAAGGATCTATTTCCCCAAATCCCTGTTAGAGTTATTGGTATCCTGGCTTTATACATATTCCATGGTATTTGAATGCATAAACTGGCGCTCACAGCATTGGTTTGAAGTTAGTGGTTCTGCCACACTCTAGCTATATGACTTAGGCATGTTAGTTATCACTCTGAGCCTCAACTTTATCATCTGTATGATGGGAGTAGTCCTATCTGTCCTGCCTGCTTGGTCAAATAAAATTGCAGCTTTGTAAGTCTGAAACCTTAGGGTCCCAGGAAAGCTTGTATGTTATCTAATTCAGCTTTTGTCTACTGTAGGTGACCATGCCCTCACTAGCATCCTGGACAAATGGTCCTCCATCTTCAGACTGAACTCGGACTGGCTCGGGAACTGACATTCTCAGGAGCTTTGATTGTTAGAATGTCCTTTCTAGTGCCAGGCTCAACTCTGAATCCTCTAGTAGCTTTTACTCACTGGTTTCTGTTTCATCTCTAGATCCAACAATGCATTTAATATCAAAGTGTTCTGTGTTTTGAAGAGCACTGTACACCGTCCATTTAACTGGTTATCAAGTCATCTTTTCAGCTCCTTTGCTTGCTCTGCCCTTGGGGTTCTGATCTGGATGGACTGCATGGAACAGGACATGGCATTGGATGTTCCTGAACATTCTCAAATATCTTTGTGGCATCAGTTATGAAACTTTTCCTGATCCCAATCTGATTATTACTAATGGTAGAGGTCCCCACACATAGTGGGTGTGCTCAAATCCCAGAGCCATAATTGAAAAAGCATGTTTCCTAACACGTTTAAACTATTTTAACTTGGAAGTAATTTCCTCCTGTATTACCTTGAGATGAACCAAATTTTAGTTAAAAAAAAAAAAAAGACAGAAAAAAATCTAAAGAATTACATGAATGTTATTTGTAACCCATCTGTTGTAAAATAAAATATTTTTGTATCTTATACCTTGGTCTTGTTTATGCATATATGATTATGTATTTATGTATAATTGTTGAAATTATGCTATTATGTGGCTCTGCATTTTGCTCTTTTATTGAACACTATATTGTCTTTTCCCATGTCATTATCAATTATTTGTAAATATCATAATGGTTGCATCATAATATTCTGTTGAATGAATATACTAAAATTTGCTTAATCAACTTTCTCTTGTAACCTCTAATTTGTAACCAGTTTTCAGGAGCTTTAGGGCTGTTCCCTTTGAGAAGAGGGAATATGAAAGAAGGCAACACCTCTAGATTCCCACAGCAGGATTTTATTTTCCAAGTGCTGGGTTAATCTCATCACTCTTCATTTCCTGAGTGGGCAGAATTTACAGGAGATATAGATCAGATCCTTTTAGAGCAGGAAGGCTGAAAAAGCAGGTTGGTTTATGTGTGTGTATGAGTGTGTGGGTGACCTCAATTCACAAACTCAAATTTAAAATGCTACACTGGTGATTTCTGTTATCAATAGGAGGTTTGGATCTGTTTCATTTATTGATACAAACTGGGTCCACCAAGGGCTTGAGCTGCCTCTTTCCTCTGACATCAAGGATTTTCCTTGATCAAGGAAGTCAACGAAATCCAGGCATTAGGGGGTTGTTGTCCTTTGGTGTCAGGGAGAGAACTTTTAATGCACTTGAATCCAGAGCTGGAAATCAAAGAATGACAGGTTTGTCTTCCATGAACATGACCTTGAGGCTCTCTTGTTTTTTAGATCCTTGCTTTGACAGCAGAAAAGCTCCACTCATATAATCAGTCATCTGAGGTCATTGGTGAGGGGGCAACATCCCCACTGCTCTGTACACTTACAGACCCAATCACCAAAATAGGAGAATGGGGATCTCTATTGTTTACAAATTTCCCAAATGAGTTGTGTTAGATAAATTTAAGAAATGGACCATAACCCATGCAGGTTTTTAGGCCATCAATTTAGCCTGAAAGAGAATTACCCTGTCCTCAAACCTGTATTTCCAACACATTTTAATATCTTAGATGAGATTTATTTTGAGCTTTACTTTGGAGTTCATCTTAGGCAGTAATCAAAATCACATGATCAATAAGAACTAGCTTCATAAACCTGTAGAAAGGGTGATGGAAGGGATTTTTCCAATTAAAACCTTATCATTTTTGAAACAAACATCCACATCTCCCCAAAGGCACTGCCATTAAGAGAGAATCAGCTGCATTCCTCCATCATGAGCCAATACCACCCCTGTGGAATGCAAAAAAAAAAAAAAAAAGTCATGTGTTATTACCTATGGGTGACTGGCTGGTTTGAGGCGGTAGCATATGGTTGACTGTTGGAACAAATAAAAATAAAACCACACGGAAACTTCTGGTTGCTTAGCCTCAGTAGAATTCTCAAAACACAATGCAAAGGGCTAAGCCCAGACGCAGCTTCACTCCATCTGTGCCTCGTCTTCAGCCCAGGGAAGCGTTAAACCTTATTGGGCCTGGTGGCTGGGGAGCTTCCAACACCACACTGCTCAGAGTTTTCTGCTGTCACAAGTTTCTGTTTGAACAAATGAGAAACTGTTAATCGTGTATCTGATTTGCTTATTAGGAAAGATGAAAAGTCAACCCACCAAGATGACCTGCTGGTGTCAGAAGCGAGGGTGCCCTCATGGTGGTGGCTGAGGCAAAGAGGCATGAAAGTTCTATGTCCTTCCCTTTCCTGTGGCATAATTTCAACAACCAGGGAAACCAGGTCTTAAAACCTCTAACTTTGTTCATAACACAGACAAAAATCGTAGATGAGAATTACGAAAAACGGAAAAGAATAAGTTACAGGAAGCAGAGGTGGGAGAGAGGTATAGCTAGTCTTTTCTGTGGTTAATTTTTTAAAATAATCAGAGGGCGTTCCCACTGTAGCACAGTGTGTTAGGAGTCCAACTGCAGCAGCTCAGGTCGCTGCAGAGGTGCACGATTGATCCCTAGCCCAATGCAGTGGGTTAAAAAGTTCTAGCTTGGATTCAGTTCCTGGCCCAGGAACTTCCATATGCCACAGGTGCAGCCATAAAATTAAAAAAAAAAAAACAAAAAACAAAAAAACAAGAGTCTGAAAATTGTGGGTTGCTCGAAAACAAAAACAGCTTCTCTTTTCCTTGTTGGGCCACCTACAAGGAGCATTCATGCTTCCTATTCTCTGAGTATTGTGAGGCTGTTGGACTTCATGGGTGGGGGACGTATGTACCTAGCTCCAGGAGAGCAGGAGCCACAGTAGCAGGGGGATAGCCCTCCATTGAAGTGTCATTTCCTACAGAAATGCAGGTGGACCTCAGGGTCATTTGTCCACTGAATATGATTCCTGGGACAATTTTTTTTTTTTTTTCTTTTTAGGGCTGCAACTGCATCATATGGAAGTTTCTAGTCTAGGGGTCACATCGGAGCTGTAGCTGCTAGCCTACACCACAGCTACAGCAACTCGGTATCCCAGTCGCATCTGTGACTTACACCACAGCTCACGGCGACACCAGATCCTTAACCCACTTAGCAAGGCCAGGGATTGAACCTGCGTCCTCATGGATACAAATCAGATTTATTTTTGCTGAGCCACGCTGGGAACTCCCTGATTCCTGGGACATTAAAGAAATGAGAAGCAGGTTTCCTAAGCCTGTGTCTAGTTGCCCCTTGGGGGAGGAGAGAGGCAGAAATGGCCCCTGAGAATTAGCTGCTGGATCCATAAAAGCCTTCAAGAGGGCAGCCGGTCACTCCTAGAGGCTGGGTGCCAGTCCAACCCAAAGGGGTATAGGTCTTGAAGACCCTTTCAGTAAAGGGTATGAGTGCTGAAGGGACAGCAGGCTCAGTGCCCTGGAGCAGGGTCTGAGGAACAGGTATGTGTTCTAAGTAAGAGCAAAACCATGGATCACAACCACTGTAGGCACAGTTGGCACAGGGAAGACTAAATGCACCCAAACAGAAGGACACGAGCCAAAGGGACAAAAATTCCAGAGGCGGAACAAAGTAGGTAGCTCATATGTGTCATAAAAAGCAAATGACTGTCAGAAGTCAAAGGAGCTAGCTTAGCAAGCAGGGTGGGTACCTTTCATACTGAGTGGCCACTCATTTCATCCTGAGATCCCTTATCTCATTGCACAGGGGTATCTCGTGGGCTTTAGGCAACTTTGGGCCTTTTTTTGTGGTACTCAGTGAAAGCATCTGTGAGGGATGATGGCTGAGGGGGGCCCTCGTCTCGCTCTCCTCAAGGAAGTGCAGATGGTGGCAGAACAAAGACTGCTCTCTCCCTGGAGGCTTAGACTTGGCTTCTTTATGGTTGTGACTACCGTGTCACACTGCCTTCACACTCAGGAGTCTTTCAGGAATGTTCTGCTTGGTGGATGCTGGGCCTGTCCTTTTGCCCTTCTGAAATGTGCTCAGAAAGGATTGGGAAGAGTTGGGGGAATAGGAAGCTCTCAACAGGGCCTAGACTCACCTCCTAAGGGCATTAACAGATTGCTGCATATTTTTTAATAAGCTTTGGGGGAAAGGAGAAGGTTAACAGCTGAGACTTGACATCCTCTAACTTTCCTTTCCTTCCCATTCCCTCTTCCCAAACTTTTTTTGGGGGTTTCATACTTGAAAAATGGTAACGTAATAACTAAAATACTTATTCTACATTTTCTGTGCAAGATTTTTGCCCCACCCCCACCCCTGCCTCTTTTTTTCTTTTGTGATTCATTGTTGTGTATGATCCAAGCATAGAATGACTACAAGCATAGAGTATCCGCTCCAGGATGAAAACTTGGGTGGAGGCAGCATCCCTTGGAAGGCGTGAGACTCTGGCTAGTGGTGGTGAAAGATTCAGTGCTCCCATGTGATAGTGATTATTCACAATGGCCTGAACCTCATGACACTGTATGTCTGATCAATAAACCCAATGAAAGCACTGTGCTCTCTCTCAGGCCATCTCTCTTTGCCCTCAGTGCTGTCTCCCCCCCTTGTCAGATGAACTGGTTTCAAGGCCTGGAAGCTGTGTGTGTTGGAAAATTTGCTATTGAGGGGACTTTGTGGCAGAAGTTTTGAGGACAGCACTCACCGCCCAGTCTGCCCTAAATGTAGAAAAGAACCTGCATCATCTCCTCAGTCTGTCTGGCTTTCCTGATTATAAACTTTATTGTCTTTTCTCATCATAGCGTTTTTGTTGTTTGTTTGTTTGCTGATGATAAAACCAATACATACTTGATATAATAACAAGCAATATAAATTGTAAAAATCTAACAGGGTGATCACTCATTATTGAGCTGCCCCTTATGGATAATCATCACTAACTAGTATATATTCTTCCAGTTGTCTTTTGATGCTTTCATGAATATATAGAATGATCGTGCATGTGTTTATAGGATAATGTTTGCATTGAATCTATAGATCGAGTCAGGAAGAACTGACATCTTAATACTATTGAGCCCTTCTGTTCATGAATGTGGATTATCTCTCTATTTAGTCTTCCTTTGATTAGTTTCAACAGTTTTGCAATTTACCTCATTTAGTTCTTAAACATGTTTTGTTAGGTTTATACCTAAGTATTTCTCCTTTTGGATGTTAATGTTACCTCATCATGTTTAATGATGGCAAAGTAGTCTCTATTGTATGGATGTATTTAAGAACCCTCAATTCTTAAATGCACATTTAATTTGGATGATTTTTAAAAGATGAACAAACAAAAGCATAGTTTGTTCACCAGCCACCACCAATTCAGAGATGGTGATATATCACTTGGTCAAGCTGGAGACCCAGAAAATAAAGGAAACTGATCTATAATTGTCACTCAGGGTAACAGTTGTCAAATATACCAGCATAAATAGCAGCAAACTAGATTATGTGATTTGGGTAAGCCTACTCTAAATAAGCACCTAAAACCAATTTAATCTGATAGATAGATAAATAGAGAGATAATACATGTGTGTGTTTGTGTATATGTGTGTTTCCAAGAACCACTGATTTAAAATAGCATAGAAAAACCTTAACATTCTTCTGGTTCTCAGGTTACATTTGTAACCAAGCCAGGGAAACTTAAAATGATGTTTTACAACTGTCATCTAAATTTTGATCCATTACAGACCATTTCAGGATACCTCTGATTTATACTTGCTCACATCTCTACTGTACTTCATAAGATTAGATTTTAAGGAAGCTTTTCCTTGAACGTTTAGGAAAAGTTTCAATTTATTGTTTGTCTAGTGTCCTCTTCAAAAGTCTGGAAACCTCCTCTTTAGGATTTAGGCAGTTGTCTCCTTGATATCCTGGAGGCTTTTCTTTCCCACCTGCTCAGGAAATGTGAGCCCTGTGTTGTAGCTGATTTGAAGTTTAAACAGACTGTAATTCAAGTGTGACAGCAACTCCACTGTTTGTTCAGCGGGCTGTTAAGCCTCTCATATCCCAAGGCAGCCTACCAAGCAGTTTTATTTAATTGCTCAAGCACAAGAAATACAAATATCCAAGTACACTGTTTGTCTGAAGCTTTTTTCCCTGGACCTTGCCATCAGCTAGCATTCAAGTTAGAGAGAAATAAACTTGGTGAAATGATCCCTTGAAGATTGAAGACCACAATAAACTTGTAATACACTAGATCTCCAAAGGATGGTTTGGGGATAAAAATGTGGCATCAAAGGAATGTTCTTCCTCACTTTTCTATAAATAATTGACAAAATATTTAGAGAAAGCGATCAATAGACTAAGATTACAAAATAAATCCAGATGAGCAGACCCTGCATCTTTGACCCACTACTTTATCCTTTTCTTAAAGTTTTATTTATAAGACCAGCTATTAGTGTGAATCTAGCACTAGCAGTATAGTCTTCTAACAGCTGTCATTCTTACCAGATTGATTTAGAATAAGGGTTTTAGACAGGTTGATTTAAAAGAAAGACTGTGATCACTAATCTTGAGCATGATTTTGGTCTTGGTTTTCAACGTTTGGTGAGTTTCTAGTTCCTTGGGAAAGATGTAAAGGAATTCCCACAAGGATCCTATGTGAGTTACTTTTATATACTTTTTAGCAGTAGCTCTAGCATTTTTTTTTTTCAGATGATAGATGGGCTTGACAGGAAGATATGTTTGACAATTTTCAAAGCTGTATTGTAGTTTTTAATTACAGTAGTAGTTAAAGGTGTAGATATTAAGAATTAAATAGGATGCACAGTGTGTAAGGCCACAGATATTAGGCAGATATGGCTCATGACTAAGGTTGGCAGGTTCAGAAGGTGGTAGGCTGAAAAGTGATCACCAACCCTAAAGGGGGCAGCAGATGTCCATCTCTAGCTAAGTGTTACAGGAGGCCAAAGAGAGCTCAGAGGAAGATCTGAGAATCTTCAGGTTTGTTTGGGGGCTTATGGAAAGGACTTGCTTTGGCCAGTAGAATGTTTATTATTCATGCAGAATCTTGAAAAAACTTTTTGCATGAGTTCATCTCCTCTTTTGGAATCCTGCTACCTGGAGTACAAGCTAAGGTTAAACTGCCTGAGGAAGGAACAACAGGAGGAGGGAAACATGTCCCAGTCAACCAGCCTCCTGTTAGCTAATTTTCAAACATGAGGGAACCCAACCAAGATCAGCAGAAACACACAGCTGAAGCTGACTGCAGACACATGGTAAGTCCAGCTGGGCCTGGCCTAAATCAGAATTTCTGTCATCCCACAGATTCATGAGAAATAATAATAAATGTTGATTGTTGTATAACACTGAGGTTTTATGGTTGTTGGTTAGGCAGAATTAATGTGACATCCGATAACTGGTACAACAGTCCACGGAAAGTTGTCAGTAAATGTTAGCTATGTTATCTGGTTGAAGACACTCATTTTTTATTGACTCTAAGGTGCTTAGATGGTGATGCCTTCATGATTCTTCCAGGGGCTGTCTATAGAAGGTTTTCGCTCAAAGCACTGTACTTGCCACCTGGTTGACATTGACTATTATAATGCATCAATTCTAAGATGCATCCTGAATTTTGAAGATGTTAAAAATGCAAAAATTCTGCTTATTATTAAAATGTTGCCAAGACTCCTCAGGATAATGATACTTCTGAGTGTAGCTGAAGCCCAGCTCTTCGGAGCTAGAGTGTGTTGTAAAAGTGGAGGTTGTCAGCATGTGCAATATGGAGTCAGAATTTCAGGTTCCTAGAGAACAGGGGCACCTGGAGAGTGTGTGGCAAAAGCAGGTCATAAAGCATGGCAGCACTGTCCCCTTTGACCTCTTAGGTGACCAAGCAAGGAGCAGTTTGGGTGACTCATGCATGTTCTCCAGGTTGCCTAATCATTACAAGGACAAAGGCTTCAGAAACAAAGCTTTCTTTCACACTTATGGTTTGAAGGTATAAAATATGTCCCCTCAGGTCTCCTTATGCTGAGTTAGGATAGTGTTTAATTAAGCTGCCTATAAATGATGTTGGGACAGCCAGGGAGAGTGTAAATATTACAATTAAAGGCACTCATTTTACATTTTGCTTTTGATGTTACCCAAGGGTTTGTATGTTACACAGGGACTAATATTTTATTCCATTATCTTAATCTTTTATAGTCTTTAGTAGATTGGGGTAAATGGAGTTAAATTGAGCATTTACACTTTTAATGGATGTTTACAAGCATCACAGATAAAAATGAATACTTGCATTCCATTGTTTTATACTGTCTTGGCCCAAAACATTCCATGGTTTGAGTCCTACCCTTGACTATGAATCATCACCTTCTGAAAAGAAAATCATATTCTCCTTAAAAAAATAAAAAACAAGATTCTATAGGAGTTCCCTGGTGACTCAGCAGATTAAAGATCTGGCATTGTCACTGCTGTGGCTGTGGTTACAGCTGTGGCACAAGTTCAGTCCCTGGACTGGGAACTTCTACATGCAAGACACACACACAAAAAGATGCTATAGACACCTTCTGTAGACTCTGAGGGTTACTGCAACAATGGATGTCCCAAAACTGTTTGAAAAACTGGTGGTACAACAGGAATCTTGATTGGTCCTTTCAGCAAAAGCCCTGAAGAAAGTGATTTCCAGTCAAGAGAAATTAGCATTGTAACTGAGTGCTAAGCTCATTCAGAATCCTCTTTCTGGAAACCCTCCTGCACTGGTGGTGGGAATGTAAGCTGGTACAGTCACTATGGAGGACAGTATGGAGGTACCTTAGAAATCTATACATAGAACTACCATATGATCCAGCAATCCCACTCTTGGGCATATATCCAGACAAAACTTTCCTTTAAAAAGACACATGCCCCCACATGTTCATTGCAGCTCTATTTACAATAGCCAAGACATGGAAACAACCCAAATGTCCATCTACAGACAATTGGATTAGGAAGATGTGGTATATACACACAATGGAATACTACTCAGCCATAAAAAAAATGACATAATGCCATTTGTAGCAACATGGATGGAACTAGAGACTCTCATACTGAGTGAAATAAGTCAGAAAGAGAAAGACAAACACCATATGATATCACTTATATCTGGTATCTAATATCCAGCACAAACGAACCTTTCCACAGTAAAGAAAATCATGGACTTGGAGAATAGACTTGTGTTTGCCAAGGGGGAGGGAGTGGGAGAGATTGGGAGCTTGGGGGTCAGTGGATTCAAACTATTGCTCATGTAATGGATTTACAATGAGATCCTGCTGTATAGTACTGAAAACTATGTCTAGATACTTAATGCAGCACGACAATGGGAGAAAAAATTATGTATACATGTATGTGTAACTGGGTCCCCATGCTGTACAGCAGAAAAAAAAAAAAGTGTGTTGGGGGAAATAACAATAAAAAATAAATTAAAAAAAAAAGAATCCGCTTTCTACCAAGGTATTCCTGTTATTCCCTGTGTCCATGTCTAAGATAATACCTTTAGCTTATTAATTATTGGGCCTGGGAATCAGCCTATTGAACTATTCTCCTTTCCTAAAAATACAGCTTTGCTTTCCTGCTCCGACCTCTTGTTTCCTCAGAGGGCAAACCAAATTCTGTCTCCACTGTATCCTGGGTCTGTGACCTTGTCAATTTTCTGTGGTTCTGAACCTCGGTTTCTTTCTTTTTGAAAAGATTTGGTGGTGATTAATGATACTACCGTATAAGGTATGGTGACAGTAAGATACAGCAGGCATCTATATGTAAAGATAAGACATAAAGAGATTTATTTCCCATTCTTCCATCTTTCTTTTTATATTTTATGGTGTTTTTTTTCTTTTAATACTGAGTTTCTCTCTTTCAGCTATGACACCCTGATGCCAACCATCTGCCTGAATGTCCAGATTTGCTGTCTCTCAAATGGCAAGTAACATATTCCTACCATTTGGTGGGGCACTCTTATTTTTTTGATGAATTTCCCTGAAGGGACCACCAGCCTAGATTATCACTGTTTATCTTACTCTACAACAAATTTTCTCTGTCTCTGAGCATTTGTGCTGCTGACCATCTTTGTGGGCATGCTGTAATTTCTTTCCCTTCCAGGGAAGTCCTGAGACAGAGTGCCTCCCGCTTCATAGCCCTGAACTCAGCAGTAACCAGGAAACAGAGAGGGTAGATGAATCAGTGCAGCCCATCACTGACCCTGGGAACCTTGTTTAAAGAGAATTTGATATAGAAATAGGGTCACCTTGAGTTCCTGTCATGGCTCAGCAGTTAATGAATCTGACTAGGATCCATGAGGATGCAGGTTCGATCCCTGGCCTCAGTCAGTGGGTTAAGGATCTGGCATTGCCATGGGCTGTGGTGTAGGCCGCAGATCTGGTGTTGCTGTGGCTGTGGTGTCAGCTGGCAGCTGTAGCTCTGATTCAACCCCTGGCCTGGGAACTTCCATATGCTGCAGGCGTGGCCCTAAAAAGCTAAGAAAAAAAAAAGAAGAAATAGAGGCACAGGAGGTTAAAGGCGATAAAACCTCCTGCAAGCCTCTAACTCAAAGCCAGGGTAGTCCCCTCAGCCTGGTGCTCTTGTTCCTTCCTCACGCTGACAGATTCCACACACCAAGAGAAGGGTAAAGAACTGCCCCATCTTCTCAAGTCCCCACACGATCTTCATCTTCCCCACAAGCCCTCCTCACTTGCATAGGTGGCCAGGAGACAGAGCCAAGGCTGGGTGGCCTTGGCTGGCTGGCCTTGGCTCAGTAATCTGGCGTCTCTGCCTCTGACTCCTCATATGGAAAATGGGGGCAGTGATGAGGACAGGAGCTAATACATGCCAAGTTCTCTGAAACAGTGCCCGGCACACAGTAAGTGCTCAATAAAGACTTGCCACTGAGCTAAGCCTTTAAAAAAAGAAAAAAGAAGTAGAGTCACATTTATATAACAACAACTAAAAGGTGACATTGCTGAGATTAGGACCATTTGTGTCCACTGGGATCACTGTAAACATTGACCTCAAGATCTCTAGAAAGTTCATGTGTCGGAGTTCTTGTCATGGCTCAGTGGTTAACGAATCCGACTAGGGACCATGAAGTTGCTGGTTCGATCCCTGGCCTTGCTCAGTGGGTTAAGGATCTGGTGTTGCTGTGAGCTGTGGTATATAGGTTGCAGACGGCTTGGGTCCCGTGTTGCTGCGGCTCTGGTGTAGGCTGGTGGCTGCAGCTCTGATTAGACCCCCGGCCTGGGAACCTCCATATGCCATGGGAGCAGCCCTAGAAAAGACAAAAAGACCGAAAAAAAAAAAAAAAAAAGTTCATGTGTCAAAACAGAATTAAAGTGAACATTTATTAAACATTTTCTGTGCGCAACTCTCTTCCAAGGGTTCCACATTTATCATTTCATTTAGTATGCACGATAGACCCATGCTATGGATGGTAAAATGGCTTGGTTTTACATATGTGAGAACTGAGGTTTAGAGAAACTAAGCAACTCACAGAAGGTACTGTAGCTACTGAGTGGCAGAGTCAGTGTTTCACCCCAGGAAGTGAGACTCTACAGTTCTCTCTACATCCTTCCAGCCAAAGCCCTCCTCAGATGGGCATCAGTCATTTTCAGATCCAAGCAGACTGTAGGATGAACTAGAATATGTTAGACAAGTTCTGGGGAGCTGAGGGGAAAGGGACATCCATGGTTCTGTTATGAAGAGAACTACATTTACAGCCACAAATGGTCAAATTCAGGACATCATTGTGGTTTTCTCAGGGGGCAAAGATCAAAAGGATTTCAGGTGCACTCTGTCAGGTTTCCAATGGCAGGGAGGGGACTAAATTACCCCAGTCAAGTCTCTGGGCACTGTGACTGAAATATCTTCTGAGTATAAAGGGAAAGACAAGGGACCCCCCCCCCCCTTGCTCTCCCCTCTTTTGGACTCTACTTTCTGCCCTGTGACATATGGAATTAGAAGACACGTGTGTGTGAGCCAGGTCTGATGCTAATTAGAGGAAACTTCCCTCCCTATTATGTGAAGCAATGCTTATTAATTAAAAGTGAATCCTCACAGTGATTATTAATTAGATAAGGGCATCAGAAATATGTATCTTAAAGCAGAAACATAGCATATTTATTTTTGTTTTTTGTTTTTTTTGTTTTTTTTTTTTTTTTTGTTCTTGCCCTTCAGTATCAAAACTATGCTGTTTAAGAACATAGCCATGCAAGGAGATTTTAAGATGCTTCTATTTCTCTCTCTTCAGGAAGCTTCATCTTTAGTTTTGAATCCTTGGGCTGAGGTCATCTAATAATTTCACCTGCCTTTTGGCAATGTCAGGAAGTGAGAACTATTTTTTTCAAACACGTGCTTTATTACATATAAAACAAAATATGTTTTTTAACCTTTGAAAAATTAAAATGTATTAGGATGCATGTGTAGTCACCAGCTCATGCCTCAGAAACTCTTCTTGTTTGAAAGGCACAGGAGTAAACTTTACTTAAAAGGTGGGAGAGAGGTTTATTGGAAAACTATCATTAGCCCTGGGGATAAGACAGCAGGAACTTTGACTAAGATTCTACCAAATCAACAGTATGGATCATGCCCTTGCGAACTTCGAACACTCCCTTACTCTCAGTATCATTTAACGAAGATTCAAAGTCCTGAAGAATAGACTCCAGTTGACCAAGACTGGGTCACCAACTCACATCTTGACTTTCTCAGGAGATGGGGGAGGAACAATATGGCCTCCTTGGCTCTCATCAGGGGGAAGTGGCAGAGGGAGGGTGGGCTTAGGTTCTGCTGAGATCCCACTTTTTGGACAATTACCCAAATAGGAGATGGGCATGCTACAGAAACAGAGGTGAATTACCCAAATAGGAGATGGTCTTTGCTACAGAAACAGAAGTAAAGTGTTGTGTGCTAACTAGCCAGAAAATTCTTTTTCTAGGAAAAAAAAACGTGAAAACTATATATGATGTGTACGTGTATGTCTTATATAACATACTGGTTTCTGAAAAGCTTCATTTCTTATTTCAGTTGTAAAAGGGTAACCATTTATTTGTAATAATTTGTGTGCTCCATCTTTTCACAGCTAGTAATGAGAAACGAAGCCTCAGATTGATTTTGTTTAAAAGTAGAATTGTCCTGTAATGGCTTTATCCAAAGGAAAGAGGCTGAATATGAATTGAGATCCCACGGGGAAGAGGATTCTGAATTCTACCAGCAGGAAGCTCCTCTCTTGAACAGATCTTGTTGAAAGGTTCCACCACAGATCCTGTTACTTGAAACAGATAATTATTCTTTAGGAACTGAATGTTCTAGGATCTGTTTCTTCTTTTTTCTTTGTGTGTGTGAACATGTATGTGATTTTTCTTTGCAAGATACATGCAGTTTCAACCCTGACTAGAATGATTGATGTTATCCTCCTCTCCGAGGAATCATTTTTGCTTACTGAGTGCCTGCGAAGAGCCTCTGCATCTTCTTTAATGTCTTCTTGTGGTGAGGAGGCTTTTCTTGAGGACCACCATCCCTGGGCACTTTTTTTTTTTTCTGTTTTCCAGGAAACTGGGACACACAATCTCCTCCTTGATATCTCTGTTCTCTTGTCCTTTCCTGCAAGAGGGTCTTGCATCTCCTCAAAGTCCACTCTTTCTGGCAATTCTGAGGGCCTTCTGATAAGACCTAATTTGACTTTGTTCTTAGAGAAATTGATGTTGCTATTTGTTTTTTAATGCATGCGAATTATGAGCATGAAAATAGCTTCCCTTATCTCTCAAGAAACATCAATAGTTGGTAACTGTGGTCTTTGTGAGCACCTCTGAGAATCTGCCCTTGTGAGTTGCCTATCCAATGTGGCTATAACCGAAGCCCAAAGCCTCTAGCTGGCCTGCAAATCAGAACCAAGAAATTTAGAGGGCTTTAAGTCCCATGGAACCTATGATTGGGGATTTCAAGGCCCAGTCAAATTTTACAGCATGGTAAAACATGAGGCTGAATTTGCTAAGTTAGTACATTAAGATGAAAACAAAACAAAAAATAAACAGAACACTAAAACCAAACTCTGGCAGTTTACAAGGGATTTCAAAAAAAATATTTTTATCACTGAAAGAATAATCTGAAATGAAAGGATAATCATTTGTTTTGAACAAATTTGGTTTTATGAAAAAACATTATTTTTTTCTTATATGTAAAACACATATCATTGAACCCTTCAACATTACACTCTACAATAAGGATAAATCTCAGAAATGTAATGGTGAATGAAAGAAGCCAGATACAAAATTGTTCATACTGCACAGTACCATTTACAGAAGTGATATAAACAGGTGAAGTTGATCTCTGCTGATCTGAGTCATGACAGTGGGTTCTCATCAAGGGGTCGGTGGGGGTTACCTGGTAGGGAATGAGGGCGGGCAAGTTACTAGGATACCAGTAGTGTTTAGTTTCTTGAGCTGAGTTCAAGATCCAGGTGATGTTACTTACATCAATTCATTTTGTGAAAACTCAGCAAAGTTTACAATAATAAATATATATATTCTGCTTCACTTAAAATAAAATTTAAAAACAGATATGCCATCCAAACCCTGTATAGACCAACAGGCATTTGGAAAGCATGGATCTTGTTTGTTTTCCCTTTTGACAGATGAGGAAACTGAGGCCCTGAGGGGGAATCTCTCATGTCCAAAGTCATGGGAGTAAATCAGCAGTCCAACAGATCATGGAGTCCAGGTTTCCTCAGCTTAGCCCAAGGACCTTGCCATGCTGCATGCTCCTTTCTGAGATAATCACTGTGCTTGAGGCATCTCTACTGGAAGGGTCCAACCTACACAAGGGTGCATGTTCAGGTGCCTGCACTTGGCACACACTTGTTTTGTACTAATTGAATGAGACCCAGAATGCATATGGCTTTCATTCATCTTCAGCCAGGGAGCTGGGCACTTCTTGATAGATAACTGTCTCTTCCATATTTGCAGTCTTTGGGCCATCTTATTATCTCTTAACTTTTTTGAGCTGCACCCATGGCATGTGGAAGTTCCCAGGCCGGGGACTGAACCCAAGCCACAGCATAACCCAAGTTACAGTGGTGACAACACCAAATCTTAACTGCTAGGCCACCAGGGAACTCCTATTATATCATTAAGAAAATTTTTCCTTCCTTTTTCAGGAAAAACTTCTTGAACACCTGAAGCTCTCCAACCGTTCTTATTTTATTTTCTCCTCTCACATTTGCATCACCTATCTTTTTCTTTATACTGGGCCCACCCCCCTTTTTCCTATAGATATGCTCAATATTCTCCCATCTTAGAAAATTAGATAAACAAAAGCAGAACAAAACAACTAAAAGTAGCCCCTCTCTTTGTCCCTGACGTAAGTCATATGTATTGCATGTCCATCATGTGTCCACCTGCCAGCCCAGCTCATGGACAGGCAGGTCCAGCTTTCCTCTCTAGTTATTTCTTTACATCTTCAAATTGTTTGAGGAAATCCGTAATCATTAATTCTTCCTTCTCCTCATCTCCGATGTTCCCCTCAATACATGGTTGTCTTACTCCCACTTGCACTAGTCTGTGGACACTCTTCTTTTGAGGGCTGCCCATGACTTCTTGATCAGGATTCCTTACATCCTAGTTTTCATGGGATATTTATAGTATGTGCCAGAGGTCCTAGAATTCGTATGAATGGATCCCTGTTTTTAAATTCACAAAAATATCACAGATTGAACAATAAATTATATGGTCAAGACTTCCTCTTAGTCACCATATAAGTGGTCATTACTGAGTCCTTCCCAATGACACTTGTTACATTGGGTGTTTGTGTGTCTAATGTTTACGAGAATAGACTTTGATACAGTGCCCTGGATCAATTCCTAGCTGTCTTGTGTAGGAGCTGTGTGATCCTCAGCAAGTTAGTTAATCATTCTGATCCTCAGTTTCTTCAACTGTGAAAAGAAACTCGTGATCACATAGTTGCATGGGATCAGTGAGAAAGTATTAAAAGTATGTTGTGCAGTGTCTGGCACAGAGTTGGCCCTCAGTTAAGTTGGACCACTTCTCACAGTATCTTCCTTGTTGAATCTAACTCAAGTTCCCCGCAGTATCTTCTCATCTCAGCTGATGTTTCTTGAGATCCTTCTGTTCAAACTCACTATGATTGCTATGTTCATAGTTTCTGTGTCTGATACAACACTAGTGTCTTATGATTAAGCCGTGGGCTGAGCAGCCCGACCTCATGGGTTCATAATCCCAGCTCTGTCATTTAATAGCTAAATTTACTTGGACAAGTTATTTTACCTTTTGTGGTTTTGACTTCTATAGTTATAAAAGGTTTTTAGTCATAAATAATTCCATAGCAGCTACCTACTTCAGAGCAGTTATTATTAAGATTCAGTAAGCTAAGGCATGTATCAGGTGCTTAGCATAGTACCTGGAACAGAGCAAGGAATCACTAGATGTTAGCTATTGTTTTTCTTAACCACCAGATTACATATTTTGGCCCTGTATCATTCCTCCCTCTCCTGTGCTCTCATATAATAGTCTATGCTTATGGAGTTCCCTTGTGGGTTAAGTTTGCAGGTTAAGGATTTGACGTTGTCACTGAAGCGGTCTCAAGTTGCTGCTGTGATGTGAGTTCAGTCCCTGGCCTGGGAACTTCCACGTGCCACAGGCACAGCCAAAAAATAAAAAATAAAAAAGTCTATTCTTGGTCCTGTGCATTCATCCTCTCTGGAGCTCTCACAAACCGTTGTCTTCCCTTCACACCACCCTTATGTAATTTAGACCTTTGTTCCTTCTTTTTGAACTACAAGAATATCTTCGTAATTAGTTTTCATGCCTGCAACTGGCCCTTCTTCAATCTACTGTCCATATTAAATGAGTTGAAATTTCAGACTCTCTGATTCTTTGATATTAAGAAATCCTGTGGTTCCCCCATTGTCTACTGATTGTTTCAAACTCTAAGTGCTGCTATTCACACTCTCCCCACTCTAGTCCTGCTATTCAAACTCTCCCTGCTCTAGATCCTACTTACCTTTCAAACATTGTTTCTCCTTTGCACACTGTGCTACACCCCGTGGCCCAGCCGAAAGGGCCCGTTGCCGTCTCCTCATGTCTGACCTCAGTTACCTCAGTGGGGACATTGTTTCCACTGTTCCGTTCGTCTCTCTAAATGCCCGATTATAGCCATCCTGTGAGGTTCTACTCAGATGCCATCTTCACTCTGACTGCCCTGATATGTTCTCTACCTCTGAAATGGGTGTATATGGGTACAGATGGCTCTTCCCATCTCCTCTGAGATACCGTCTACCTCTTTCCAGTAGGTGCAGCACTTTCTACCTTGTATTCTGTCTGAACACAATCCATTTTTTTTTTTTTTTGCCTTTTTAGGGCTGTAACCATGGCATATGGAAGTTCCCAGGCTAAGGGTCAAATCAGAGCTACAGCTGCTGGCCACAACTACAGCAACACAGGATCTGACCTGAGTTTGTGACCTACACCACAGCTCACAGCAATGCTGGATCCTTAACCTGCTGAGCAAGGCCAGGGATACAAGCCTCATGGATGTTAGTCAGATTCATTTCCGCTGCAGCAAATGGGAACTCCCTGAATATAGTCCTTTTCCCTCACTAATGCTTTTTCAGCACCTACAAATACTTTCTCTGTCCTCTGTTGTCTGTCCTTTATCTTGCAGTTTGCATCAGTATGTCTAGAGGAGGGAAGTGAGTGGTTCTTGCGCACAATTAATTGATTTAATTAATCCCACTGTTTGCAGGAACTGAACCTTCTGTGGAAGTCACTGCAAAACCGTAAAGGTCTCTAATCCTGCCTTGCCAAAATGTAAACCCAGACTGAGGAGACAGTGCACACACATGAAGATGACTTAGGAACATTCTCAGAGCAGCACTAAACAGGTGCACATTAATGAAGTATCCATGGAGTTGATAAGTGCCAAGAGGATCCAGAGCAGAGAAAGCTCATCAGCCTTGTAGTAAAATGTCAAGGTTCTGTGAAGAAGGGAGTTCTATAGAGAGAACAGAAAGAAAGGCAGAAGCATCATCCAGAAAGAGAGGGAGAGTTGTCCTCGTGGGTAGGGGTGCCTGGGCAGGGTGCAGGATATCTATTTCCTCTGTTGCCTGAGGGGCAGGGCTGGCTCTGTATTAGAGAAATTTAGGCCCAGTTCTACATATCCTCAGGCCCCAATTTAGAACACTGAGAGCACTCCTTCATGTTTAGTAGGAAAAACATACACTTTGGAATCAGATATGCTGAGAAGAGGTTGGAATTTACTTCCAAAACCTGTGTTCTGAACTTCAAGCTATGCTAAAGACTTTTGGGCAAACTGAAGCTTAAAGGATTGGAGTTATGGGCCCAGATCATATGCCTGGGCCCATCTCTTCTCAGTACTGGCTGTATGACCTTGGGAAAGTCTTTTAACCTCTCTGAGCTTCTTTCTAATGGGATGGCCATAAGCATAACTGAAGTAGTGTACATAAGTCATATCGTAAAAGATCAATGCATTTTAGATGATATTATCAATATTACCCATTACATTCTTCAGATCAGTATCTTTATCTATCCCATTGTAATGGGAAAACCAATAATGATTTGTTTCTGAGACTAACCTGAAAGATACATCATCACTGTATTTAAGCAATTGCATAATTTCGTGATTAATATCTATCTTCCATGCTAGAATGAAATCCAAAGTTCAGAGCTTTGACTGTCTTATCTACCACTGGATGCTTGGTACTAAACACCATTTCTAACACAGTGTGAACTAATATACAGACAAACAGGAAGGACTAGGAAAATAAGTTTTAGTAGTAATTATGGGACATGCACAGTTGGTAGATGGTGTTACTTCTATGGACTAATGAATTGTGCAAATTATTTCTAGAGTTTTTGGAATGAGGCAATTTGCATTAAATATGCAGAGTATTAGTAATTAAGCTGTAGAATCTAACTTTCTCCAGTCTGTTCTTCTGTTTTATTTATGCCTTATTTGCAACAAATTCATGCTCTTATCCTCAGATCCTCTAACTTTGTCCATTGATGCTTCTAATTTTCTCTTATGAATTTTATCACTTACTATACAAATTGAAGTATGTATGAGCAAAGAGTCACCTTGGTTTTAAGAAAATGCTTTTTGTTAGAATCTAAGGCATGGTGTGTCTTCTGACAAATATTTTAATTGTTGGAAAATCTTAATTAGATCCTGGAAGGGAGGAGAATTTCCATAGGGTAAGTTCCACAGATAAAAGAGAGAAAAAGAGAGAAGGAATGAGAGAAAGTGATGGTAAAGATGTTTAGTTGTTAATCAGTTAGACTGACTTTGTCAATTTGTAGTCTTGAAAGTGGCTAACAACTTCATTTGCAGATATTATTAAGTGTCTGCTATATGAAGTGTTGTGAAGTGCTGTACCAGATAGGGCTTAGAGAGAAGAATATGGCATAGTCTCTGCTCTCAAGGTTTTTCTTAGTTGTGGAGGGAAATATAAACCAATAAAATTTGAGTAAACCTCTGGAGCAACTTGATTTCAGCCCAGAGAGCCCATGATGTTGAAAGAGTTTGGAAACTAGTCGTGAAATGATGACAAGAGTTCAGAGATACTTCTGAGAGAGAAAATAGAAGCTGACTAGGAGTTCCAGGGACTAAATGGCAGTTACATAGAAGATTGTCAGATTAATTTCATGCAGCTTCAAGGGGAAGGGCTAAGATCGATCCATTTATTATCTCATTCATTCATTTGTCTGTTACATAATGCAGAACATCAGCTAAATGCCAAGTGTTTTTATAAGTGCCATAAAGAAAAGAATGCACAAAAATCTGTACCTTCATGGAGAGGAATGTCCTAAAGTCAGATCCAGAGAAGACCAGCTTCAGGAGAGGACTTCTTCAAGACCAGAGCGTTTAGAAAATAGATCATCTATGTATAAGGTCAAAAATCTCTTACAGAATTGTTTAAATGTTAATGCGCAGAAAGCACTTGATGCATCCATTTACTGATTTATTTGGCAAGTATTAGTATTTTCTATGTGTGTTGGGAACACGAGGATAAATAAAACCGACAAGGTCTCTCTTGTCATGGAGTTTATATTCTAGATGGAGAGAGATACAACAAACAATTACACAAATAAACATGACAGTTCGAAGCAGTGATATGTGTAGAAATTTAAAGCACACTTTATAACTGGAGAGACTGAATGAACTGTTTTAAACTGGATAGTCAGCTTGTAGTTGAGTTTCTCCCTTAAGCGATTGTCTTTAGCTGGAGAGAACTACCTCACCTATGGGACCTTTGAGGGAGTTCATATGCAAAGAATCATGTAAGCATATAAAGACCTGGGCACCTCATTCTTATAAAGAAAAACTCTATAGGCCTTTTTAGTTCTAAAGCTCCCCACAAGGTTGCCTGAGACTTTCACTGATATTGCATCACATATCTACTTCTCCTTTGGCCCAGCCCTGCTTTCTTCCCTTCCCTTCAGAGTTTGTTCATGAGAAGAGCACTTGTCAGTGACAACAAATCTCTGTGGTCAGGTTGGGTTCTCTGAATCTGCTTTCCTGTGACCCGTCACAGATATAATTGATAAGGAATTGACCACACAAAAATACATTGCATCTACCCAGCTATTAGAGTAGGATAATAAAATTGGTGACAACATGGTACCGTTATTGATACAGGCCTATCCAGAAAGATTCCCAAACATGATCTCAGTTAGCTGCCCTCTCATGGATTGTCTTTCCTGACCATATTGCCTTACCATTCCCTTCAGCTTGACTAATCTTCAGACAAGTGCGCTTTTGACCATAGTCCTCTGACTTCCATTTCCTTAGAGCATTTACTTTAGAAAACTTGGAATTGTAAACACTTTCTCTGCCCTTTTGAGATATAAATCTTGTAGCACTTGCCAGTTTTATAAGCCAGGGATATCTTTTCCAAGGATGTGAGCTGTTCCTTTAATTATCAAGAAAGATAGCAGCCTTATTTCACAGTGTCTGTGAGAGGTTAGGAGCCCAGCTTTGATTAGCACCAATTAACAAATAACATTTGCCTAATCACATTGACCAAATTCCTCCATAATGCCTTCTACTGTTTTCCAGTAGATCACCAGTTATTTAAAAGTTCTCCTGCCTTTTATTTCAGCAGAGCTAAACTCATTCTCTCTCCTCTTTGCCGAAGTCTTCAATAAAATCTCCCTACTTGTTAAATTCTGTCCATTTTTCTTTGACATCCCTTTTCTCTATTAGTCACTTTGGCAAGCTGGGTGGGTTGTCTGGGGAAAAGTGACTAGAGTTATGAGAGCTTTGTTCTCCCATCAGTAAACTCATGTTCTGGATTGTTTTTCTGAATTCTTCTAGGTTAGGACCACAGGAGACTATAAGAGTCTCCTAAGTTAGACTTCTAGAAGGACAGTAACAATGTATATGTTGATATTTCAGAAACCCAGTTTGATGATGAGTTGGCGAAGAGCTGGCCTGGGAGATCCAAGCATGGAAACCAAGCCTGGGCTCTGGCATAGCCTGAATGAGCAATTGAGATTTCAGGCCTTTTAGGCTCTGCGTTAGCAAGCTCTAAAATTGATACTGAACATCTTAGAGTATGAGGAACTTGGCTGTTTCTGAGAGTTCTTTCTGTTCTGATTTCATACCAACATCTCTAAAAGTCAGGAGGGCTTTAGAGAGCTTATTTGTTATGATTATACAATGGTCTATAGAGCTGACACACTAAAATTTACAAACTCTGATTGTTACCTATTTTTGCTGTTTATTTTTTTTTTATTTACTATTATTTTTTTCACTAGGATAAAGTCCCAGAACTGAGATTACTAAGTCAAAATGCATACCATGTTTACGGCTCTTGTTACCTGTTCAGATATTTGCCCTTTTGAAAGATGGAAGAAATTTACTTTGCTGCCAGCCCTGGCTGAGTGCAGGGGTATTTCACAATCATGTCCAATTCTTTTTATTAATTTAAATTTGTTGTTTTCATTATTTTTTTGCTGGGACCTCATAATTATTTATATACAAGCATGTATTTAATTGCGATTCAGTCTATTTGTTCCCTCCGGGTGGCATGACAGAGACTCTGGAGATATGTATCAGGTATCTATCCCTGGCCCAGTCTTCCTATTTAATCTTCTCATTGGTTTCTCATAATCTTCTATGAGTTTAAAGAATTATTTCTGCAATATTTAAATACTGCGACTTGAACAATGGTGAGACATCTCAGTGAAATAATCACCAAGCATGGAGATGGTCTCTAAAGCAGGAATTATTCCTGGGCTGTTCAGAAAGGGTCTTGTTAGGTCTGGAGTGATGCACATTGAACTCACTTCCTGAATTCCTCCTCTCATAACCCATTTAACTATGAGACTATCAGACATTATACTAAAATCAACTAAGAGTCACTCAAAAAGGGAAGAAGATTCCTAGGGGTTCCTTCAGTGTGAGACAGCCAGATGAAAACGATAAAAAGATGTTAAAAAGTGTCTTGACTTGTGGTTCACAGGCTAACTGTGCATATATAGGACTTGAGTTGTTATATTTTCAAAAACTGCATTGAGGTCATTGTTCAGTATTTTACAGAAAGATTACCGTTTTTTGTTTGTTTGTTTGTTTGTTTTTTGCCCCTTAGGGCCGTACCAACAGTATATGGAAGTTCCCAGGCTAGGGGTTGAATTGCAGCTGTAGCTGCCGGCCTTTGCCAAGGTCACAGCAACCCCAGATCCAAGCTGTGTCTGCAATTTACACTGCAGTGCACAGCAAGGCTGGATCCTTAACCCAATGAGTGAGGCCAGGAATTGAATCTTCATCCTCATGGGTACTAGTTGGGTCCTTACTGCTGAGCCACAACAGGAACTTCCAAGATTACACATATTTTGAAACAAATTGAAACAATATGTGAGTATATATATATTTTTTGTCATTTTTGTCTTTCTAGGGCCACACCCACAGCATATGGAGGTTCCCAGGCTAGGGATCCAATTGGACCTGTAGCCACCTCCCTACATCAGAGCCACAGAAACGCAAGATCCAAGCTACATCTGCGACCTACAGCACAGCTCCCGGCAATGCTGGATCCTTAACCCACTGAGCAGGGCCAGGGATTGACCCTGTGTCCTCATGGATGCTAGTCGGGTTTAATGGCTGAGCCACTATGGGAACCCCAAGTATAAATTTTTCAATGATGATTCTTTTTTATTTTCAACTTTGGGACACATTGTGTTAAGTTTTTATGTATTTATAGATATTTATAAATAATTTAAAATATTATTTGAAATATCATTATGAGATACTACAACAGGGAATAGTGTATTGAAAACTTCTTTACCTGTTACTACTCAGCTTTATCAAATTTATCAAATTGCCATATTTCAGATTTTTCCATCTTTATTTTTTCTATGCTTACATACATTACTAGATGGGCAGATGTTTAATTCTTTTTCTTTTTACTATAGTTGTAGTCCGCATATAATTCTTCTCGTTACACTAACATTTTCCAACTTAGTACATCTAGGATAGTAGTTTGTAGATTGTCTATACATTAATCATTTGGAGGACTTTTAAAAAATATCCCCATATCATGCCAAGAGTGTTTGAAAGTGTCATTTAGGACTTCTCTATCATTGCTGGATATCTATGTAATCTCAAATTATGTTCCCCAAATTACTCATCACAAAGAGGAAAAGAGTGACCTCATAGTGATGAAGACTGGACACCACCCTAATCATGTTGTCAAAGTTAACATAACCAATACTGGGACAACACGGCATCCGTGTCCTCATATGATGCCCTGAAAGCACATAAACATCACTTTTCTGGCATTTTTATAAAAATGCATTAACTCGATCTAATAGTGAGAATAGCTAGAACAGACTTAGCTATTAAAGGAATTTCTAGAAAATAATTGGCTTAATTTGCAAGCCCACACTCTTTTTTGAAAAGTAAAATGAAAGAAATAACAAATCTTTCTCCCATTTAGTGGGTGCTCCTAAGGTATTTACTGAACTGAAGCTAGTTCATTGAGGCCAAAACTCATCCCCAGTTGGTCTCTACCCAGAGCATATTTGAGGAACTTGTGAGATTTTGAAGCTGGTGCCACAGAGCAAGCTGCTCTCTTTCAAACCACCTCATGGTTTACTCTTCAGCGTTGGACCTCTCTATCAAAAGCTTCCAGAACAGACCTTGATGGAAGGGCAGAAGCCTGGGACTCAAAGTCTGAGATCAGTTCCAGGTTCATCATCAGCCTACTGTGACCTCAGGCAAGTCACAGTAGGGCTCTGTACACAGCGTCTTCTCTTTCAAGGGGAAATGGTAAAAGCTGCCTAATATAAAGAGGTTGAGTTGAGAATGAGATAAGATCATAGCTGTGGGAATCCTTTGGGGTAAAATGTTAAAATTTCTGCACTCTCAAAAGAAAGTAATATCCTAACTCTCCTATTATTGAGTGTGTTGTGTTAAAAGAATAAAACTTTACATTAACTGAGAACAAAATCTTACCACCTTGTTCGTTATTGAAACCCTTCCTCAAGTCAGAATCTCAGATCCTATCACCTCTCTCTCCTCTCATTGTCCATTCCCTTCTTCACCTTTCTTTTCTCCCTGAAGCCCCAGCTTTATTTCTGGAAACACAATGATGTCTTCCATAAAAAGCCCTTCAGTCTCCTGAAGATAAGTAATGTAGCCTTGTCATTCTAGACCATCGTATATTTCATCCTACAGACTCACCCCAGCCTGTCTTCCTTGTTGATGCATATTTACTTACAGAATTTGAATGTTGCAGTTTGCATTGTAAGATTGAGCTGCCAACAGAAGTAGTTGGTGACATAAAATTGACCAAAAAGCTTTCTTTAGGATCACATTGTTTTGTTTCAGTGTTTCTCTAGCTTATCACAGACTGTCCAGATTTTTTATGCTCTTGGGGACAGAGAACAAATACCTCTTCATCTTAGTATTTGTTGAAGTCCATTTGGCAGGAGACATAGGACTCTTACGGCGGGATGATTATGGATGGATTCTGGACTCCCCATCATACTATCACTGGGCTCTCTGCTCCCTAAAAGAAGATGAAGCCAGGTCACAATGACAACAAAGAAGCTGCTAAAAACTAGCAGCATGGCCTTAGGCAAGCTGTTTGAACTCTCTGGGCCTCTGTTGCATTATCTGTAAAACAAATAATAATTGTGGACTGTGAAATTTGCTTTAACTCTGGCACTTGTAATTTTGGCTTCAATAGAAAAGGAAATAAAATTTTCTACATGCCACCTGCCTGTGCTCTGGTCACATTTCAAACTCGCCTGTGCACATGGAGAGCATGGGAATGCTATGTCAAATCCCAATAGAGGGAGCCTGAGAAACTGCAGGGAGAGATGTGATTGGTTGGCCTGTTCTCTCCTGTGTCTCCTGACCTGGAAGGCTGAATGGAGAGGGAGATACCCAGAGGCCCATACAACCATCCAAGAAAATGAGGAGCAGGGCGTAGACCAGAAGAGGAGCAGCAGGAACCCAGGCCAGCACATGCCGCACACAGTGCAAGTTGGAGAAACATTTTCACAAAAAGAATAAATGCCCCTTCCTGTCTCTCTCTAGTGGAGGAATTCCAGCTTCCTTGCATCAAGCCCAGAGGGAGCAGTTCCAGTCTTTTTGACATTTATGGTTAGAGGGTGTAGTGTAGGCCTCAGACAGCAGAGCCACATGCTGTCTGTTTATATTATTCATCCATCTTTTCCTTCATCCAGCATTTACCTCCTATTGCCAGACTGTTTATGTGTGTTAAAGATACAACAGTAAACAAATACTTACCGACTTTGTTCTCATGTAATACATAATCGGGATAGCTCACCCAATCTGGACTCCTCGAAGCATGTAATCTCTCTTAAAATCCTCTAGGCCATTTCATATGAAAGCTTTCCTCCCCTAACTGTGTATGTGCCCATTGTCTTTACCATAAGAATTCACATTGTCTAAGTCTACACACGCTGCCAAGCAAATACCATAGCCTGAGTAGCTTAAATAGCGAATTTATTTCTCAAAGTTCTGGAACCTGAGAAGTCCAAGATCAGGATGTCACCATGGTTAGGGCTATCCTCCTGGCTTATAGAAAATCATCTTCTCACTGTGTCCTCACAGCAGAGAGAGACAAGTGAAAGCAGCTCTCTGGTGTTTCTTTTTCTAAGGGCACTAATTCTATCATGATGGCCCCACCCTCATGACATCATCTAAAATTAATTATCTTTCAAAGGCCCCATCTCAAATACTATCACACTGGGATTCAGCGTTCCAACATAAGAATTTTAGGGAGACACAGTTCAGTCAATAGTAGGTATAAAGTGGAATACTTAATCTGCAAAATGGGCATACAAAGTTCTGCTCTACACAATATGAAGGATCATGGTATTGTAAAACAAAATTGCATTTGAACATTTTCAGGTTAACCCATATAGGTCAAGATGCCATGAAACTTTAAGGCATTGTCATTAACTCTCATTTCTGCACCTGCTTCATTTGAACAAATGGAGTGCTTTTCTCCAAGAATATTAATGTCTCCTATACACAAGGATAATTTTTTCTCCATAGCATCCTCCACTTCACTTAACACAGCGTAGGCACGTAACTAAAGAATGTAGAACAGAGCAAGAGAGAGACTTCCAGTTTCCTCCCCCAACAACCAGACCCCAAGGTCCTTTTTTGGTGGGTCTGGCTGTGTTAACAGAGTCTTAACATTCCATTCTTCCTGTCATTTGTCACTAGGATTTAATTTTTCTGAAGAATTAATATCAGCATTTTCAAGAATCCCAAAGTTCAAAATTACCACCAGAATAGATCACGCTCTTATTTCAGAAACATAAGTAAAAGACAAGCAAATTTCCAATAGTGTGATATTTTTATTGGATAGGCAAATTCATCTAATATCTAAGAATAATTACTTTAAATCCAAGTTTCAATTGTGTGCATTGGCAAAATAGCTAATTCTTCATATTCTGAAGCTTCAAGGGTCCTTCTTGGTGAAGTTTGCAGGAGTTCAAGACACCACAACCTTAAGGTTGTCTTAACCAATGGCTCCGAGATGCTTGGCTCTCTTTTCTGAGTCCCTATAGTTACTAGTGGGAACCATCCTTGACCGTGATGTCAAGGAGACACCATCTGGGTCCATCTCTTACCTAATGGAAGATCTACTATATTCTCTAATGATGATTTAGCCCCCTTTTGGGAAATTCCTACTATATAAGGCACTGCAGTCCATTGTTGGATGTTCTTATATTTAGAAAGTTCTTAGTTTTATTGAGACAAAACTTTTTTCCCTGTAATCTTTTTCCTTTATCTTAGTTCATCCACACCTAAAATCATTTATATTCAGTGATACAGCTTTTATTTCTAAA